>NC_063171.1:41790597-44463097 GCF_023159225.1 Perognathus longimembris pacificus
CAGGCTTCCTTGCTCTTTCTTTTTTCCCTGCACCCATCTATGTGCAGAATGGAAGAAAGATGGCCATGCCCCACTTTCCTAGATGTGCGTGGGGTAGAAAAGTTGTCAGATAAGTAAGTGTTCTCTTTTCCCAGTTCCTCAAGTCAGGCCTTTCATGAAGGGCTGGTGAGGGCTTCTTGACTCTGCTACCCAGGCTCACAGAGCGCAAATACTGCCTGGGTCCTTCCACGTTCTCTCCCATAGTAGAGCCTCAGGGGATGAGGTTGTGGTCGGAACAGGGATGGGTTTAGGAAGGAGACTTTTAAACAGGAGTGTGGTCAGGGAAGGGGTTCCAACCACAGCAACAGTGAGGGGATTGTTGAAATTGACTCTGGAAGCACTCACATTTTATGCTCGGCCCTGGAGAAGGACCCTGAGGGTGCAAGTGATGAAAGAAATGGAATTCCAGTCCCCTGTCTCACTGTACAACTTTAATCAGCTTTACTACAGGGTGATCTTTAGGCTGGTCTCTTTTCTGCTCTGTGCTTCAGTGAACCAATGACTGCTAGTCTTTCTCCAGTGCCCATACATTCACATGTATGAATCTTCTCTCCACTGAAAGGATTGATGTGTGTGTGCGTGCATGCATGTGTGTACGTGTGTGTGTGTATGTTAGGGGATCTTAATATGAGTGTAGCTTGCACACACATTTTATGGGGAGAGAGCACCGAGATGACAGAGGAGTCACTTGGGTGTCACTCTGAGCTAGGTGCTTTGGTCCAAAGGCTGTAAGAGACAGCACTGGGGAAAATGGAGCCAGATCAGGTCACAGATTTTACAGAGAGAAGCAACTGTCTCCGCTGGCCTGAGCTCTCAGCTGTTGACTAACAACTGGAAGATTTTCTATCACCTCTTGAGGCTTAAAGTAAGAAGCACCAGTTGCTAGAGGCTCACTGGACTCAGAGCAAAAGCTCCTTATGTGACTCATGTGATTTTAATTACAGAGCATGGATTGCCGTTCACTTGTTTTGCTGGGCATGCAGGTGCTCTTTTCACTCTACCATCCTACTGGGGCTAGAGTAGGTAAGGGATTAACTCCTACTTCTACCCATATGATACCTCTATTTCCTGCCAGCATCCAATAAGAGATCCAACTCCCCTCCTGGATCCAGAAGTGAGTTTGCAGGTAAATCACACCTAATTGTTCTTGATCCTACTGCTTGAGTTCCAGTATCACTCCCTAGACATGGCATTGTCTTGGTTCATGTCAAGAAGACCTCCAGATGAAGTGTATATTTTGTGTGTGTGCTGGCACCAGGACTTGAATTCAGGGCCTCATGATCGTGCTCAGCTTCCTTGCTCATGGCTGGTCTTCAGCCACCACATTTCAGCCCACCATTTTGTCAGCTAATTAGATGTGTCTCACAGAGATTCCCAGCTGAAGCTAGCTTCAGAACCTCTGTCCTCCAGGCCTCAGCTTTCTAAGCAGCTAGGGTAGAATAGAGTTTCGTCAAGAGAAGTTTAGAGTGGAAAGCCATGGGTAAACTGGGCCTAAGGCTGGATAGGAAGGTGGCTGGCATACTGAAAGGGAGAGAGAGCTTGTCTTTGCTTTCTGCAACAAGGGCTATGCTAACAGGCTGGACAGGATGACTGGAACCTGAGCAGTGAGACTAACATTAGAGATGAGGAGAGTCAGAGGTACATATAAGGGGGTCAGGGCAGACTTAATCTTCTTCCTTCTCATTGTCTTTTCTTCCTCTGTGTGTGTGAGTGTGTGTATGTGTGTGTGTGCACATGCATGTGTGTGTGCTGGGGCTGGGGCTTGAATTTAGGGCCTGTGCACTTAGCTTTTGTGCTTAGGGTTAGCACTCTACCACTTCAGCCATACCTCCACTTCTAGGATTTTGTTGGCTAATTGGAGATATAAGTGTCATGGACTTTCCTGCTTAGGTTGGCTCTGAACTATGATCCTGGGCTGTCTTTGAATTGCTATCAAGTCTCAGTTTTTTGAGTACATAGGATTACAGACATGAGCCACCTACCACTGGCCTTGTTCTCATTTTCTGATGATTCAATGGATGCATAGAGCGGCAGACAAGGGCAGGGAGGCCCAATGTTTAGACTTCCAAGGAGGACGAGTTGGGAAGGGAACACAAATATGAAGAGCACTGGTATAGAGAAAGACTTTATTTCCTTTCATCTTCACTCCCCACAGCCAAGGTGGTGTGACATGACATTCCTTATGGCCCTAGTTGGGCAGGTGCAGAGTGGCCAGCCTCATGGATTAGTGGCTGTGGCCGTGGCCATGGCCATGATCATGACCATGGCCATGTCCATGAGCTTGACCACAGCCAGCACCCTGGCAACTGCCGTCCCCAAGGCCTGGTTCATGGCTGTGGCCTTACCCGTGGGCGTTCTTGTGCATCTCCTCATGGAAAGTGTTGGAAACCCTTGCCACTAGGATCACAAACTCATCGAAGTCCAGCGTATCATCCTGGTTTGTATCCAGATCCTCCATGATTTCATTTATTTCTTTGTCATCCTTATTCTCCTTCTGTAGATGTAGGAAAGGAGACTGATAGGGGTGGGTATGGCCAGGTGTGGAGACTAGGGAGTGCAGAGAATGACCAATGGCAAATACATAAGGAAAACCTTATAATGATAGAGGACTGACACTAAACATTTTCTGATTTATTCCCTAGACAGCCTACAACTTGAGTACTATGGATATTTTACAAAAGAAACTCAGACAATCCGTAACTCTAGAAATGTCTTCTCATTTGGTCCTTATAGCAACTTTCTAATAACAAGTAGAAATAGTCTCTTCCCTGGGGAAACTGAGTCTTACAAACTGGATAGGAAATTTTGCAGGTGGAAAAGCCTCAGGAGCAGGAGAGTAGAGGTGCAAATTCAGGTCTGACATAAAGCCTTGGCTGTCCCATTCCCTCCCCCTTCTCAGTCACTCCCTCTCTTTCCTCTCCCCTTTCCCTCTGTCTATTCTGACTCAGTACCTTGCTGGTGAGCTGTCAGTGCTCTAATACCTCCCATGGTGGCATTCCTCTACTCTATCAGGATGAGGAAAGGGTTCCAGGAGAGCTAGGTACTGGCTCCCTGATGACTGGCTTTAGGGCTAGAACTGAGACTGAGACTCCTCTATTCCAGCCTTCTTTGTCCAGGCCTTTGGTGCCCCAAGGTGACAAGAGAACAAAAAGGCTGGTGGAGAAAATTTCCTTTTTCCCCTCTAGAATTGCTTGAGCATTTTCCAACCCAGGGAACACACTGATATTTGACTTGAGTACCGTGTCAGCATTGTGCTGAGGGCATTCCATGTGCTCTAGATTCCTCTAGTTTCTATCCTGGTCTCTGGGTTCTCAGCTGAGGCTTAGTGGCCCTCATGTTCCTGCCAGAGTTCACCCTCAGGTCCTTGCCTTCCCATCAACCAAGCACTCAAATATCAACTCTTCAAAATGGGCCCCTTGTCTACCCTGTCACCTTTGCCCCACCTAGGGTAGCCTACATATAGGACTCTTATTGTCTAAAGGGACTTACTGAGTGACATCAGATTTACCTATTTTCATTCACTGTTGTCCCCACTGGGAGAATGAGCTCCTGTTTACCACCTTGTCCCTGTGCCCAGAACAAGGTGGCACACACTGCAGATGCTCAAGTGACCAATCTCCTATCTGTTGGTGCCAACTAACCTTTAGCCCCTCTACTGACAGAACTGAGGAAAGAGGCTGGAAAGGACCTGCTGACTGCCAATCGAGCCTTCACCCCCCTCCCTCCTGAACCAAAGTAACTCTACCTTGAGGAAGTTTGGCAGCTCTTTTTGCACCAGCTGTTTGACTTCCTTCTTGTTCAGGGTGTCTGGGTGCCCCAGCCGGACAGAGTAGTGATGGAAAACGTTGTTGACAGTGTCTAAGTGTTTTTCCATCTGTGATTTTGTGTTCGCCATCTTCTTGCACGATCTGAATAATGGAGAAGCAAAGATTGGGTAATTAGAGAAACGGGCTGCCCAGCTTCCTTGAGATGGTCTCTGGCAGAAAGGAGAGGCCAAAATAGGAGAGTAAGGGCGGTGATGGTGGCTCATGCCTGTCATTTTAGCTACTCAGAAGGCTGAGCTCTGAGGATTGAGTTTCAAGGCAGCCTGGGAAGAAATGTCTAGAAGACTCTATCTTTAATTAACTGTAAAAAAGTAATACATTTAGTACTAACTATTTGTGGAAAATCTGAGTGAGAGTATAATATTCTGACTTCAAACTCCAGCAACTGCACAAAAAGCTAACAATAAAGAATCAATGAAATAAATAACTAAAAATGAGAATAAAGCACCGGTTGCCACTGAATGGGGAGACTGTCACACACACATGGAAAATGACTGGCAGTGTAGTAGAGAATGCCACCAAGCAAAGCATTTGAGGGCACAAGGCTGTAAGAAGATGTGAAGGAAGTTACAAAGTCAGCAGGGTCAACTAAGAAAGGCTTTAGGCAGAGGGTTTGGAAGAAAGTGGGGTAAGATGAGAAAAGAAAGAACTTGTAGGCTTCTCCCTGAAGAGCTGGCAGTTCACTTACCAGAGTCAGAGCCCCACAGAGCCTTTGACAGAGAAGGTTGACCCTGGCTTTTATAGGCAGTCCCTGGCTGGGCCTCATGGTCCTCTCTGGGAAAGGTTGCTTCACAGGTGAGCAGTGTGGCAATTCTCACAGCAAGGGGGCTGAGGAGGTGCAGAAAGTATTCACATAGCGCTTTGTCCGTGTGTGTGTGTGTGTGTGTGTGTGTGTGTGTGTGTGTGTGTGTGTGCAAGTCCCTGTGCTGGGCCTGGTACTAATTTGGGAGGAAGCTGGTTGGTTAATTTACTTCCCTTTTCCCCCAACCCATGATCTTTTTGAGCCAGTCAACAATCCTGCCACTCCTGAGGGGGTGGGGATGGGGAGCCCTTCACCATGCCTGTGTTCACCTGTGAGAGCTAGAGGCTGGCTGAGCATACCGGGCCCCCACTGAACCCCTCTGCCGCTCACATGTGGACAATCTGTTCCCTCAGTTTGTGGACTCAACTTCCCTAGGGATGTCCTGCCCCTGATTCTTAGGTGTGCTTGACTGAGCCCGGGGTGATCACCTCTGAGGAGCCTTCTAATCCCAAACTCTCCCCTACGGACAGGTGATCAACCCTTTTACTTCGTGGATGAAGAATTCCATGTCCGTTGAAGGACTGGTGGGTGACACGGTGGGTGCTGAAGCTCCCTCTTTGAGTCTGTGTGAGAGAGCCCTAGGGCTCATGAACTTCCAGCACCCCTCAGCATCCTCTCCTAAACACTGCTCCCCATTGGGGTCCATGCTCACCAAGAACTTTGACCTAAGAGACAGCTGTGTTGTGTCAGGTCCACCCTGGGAGGGCTCCATACAGAGTCCCCTGGCCTGTCTATGGTCTCCGCTCAGTCAGTACTTGTGTTACCTAGGTAACTGGCATATTTGCAGGCAGCCACCTCCCCTCACCTGGCCACACCTCCCTGCCCCTGCCCTAGGTAAGAAAAGTTGATTCCTGAACTGCTGGACTGAGGCCCAGGTGATGTGTGGCCAGCGAGAAGGGCTGACCCACTGACCCAAAGCCTACCTATGCCTCCAACCCTTCCCCAGCCATGCTGATCGCTATGCTTTTCCCTGATGGCCAAGACATTGAACAATGTTTCACATTATTTGTTGTCCTGCTTGGTCACATGGCTCCAGTGTGGGCCTGGGCACAGGAGTGGAGAGAATGTGGGGCAGAACTGGGTGCACATTTAAAGGGCTTCTTTCTGGGTACATTCAGAATGAAAGTGAGGGAATGACTCTACTAGTTTAAAATTCACCTTTATACATAGCAGGCAATATTATATTACATTTTCATTTACTATGATCTAATCCTCCAAATGACTCTGTGAAGAACAAATATACAGTCACTATGCAAAGGAGAAAAAGAAACTAGGCCAATGAACTGGCTTGGCCCAGGGTCAGTGGGAGGAGTGACACAGAACACAGCCGTGTTCCATCCCAGGGGAAAACACTATGAGAGAGGAGGACTGGATTGTGTCATGCTGTTATTTCCTTTAAATCTTACTTGGATGTGTTTTTTTGTCCTGTTCCCCTCTCCTCCATGGTAGTCTATAAATAGGGTACTTTGTTTACCTTTTACTTTATAACCTCCTGTTAAGACCTGGGGATTTAAGGGCATGGGGGGGGGGGCGGAGAGGGTCTTCTGTATTAAGAGTGAGACTGAAGCTCCTGTTCTAGAAAGGGCAGTCTTTCTGGACCTGGTCCCTGAGGCTATGCTTAATTCCAGGAACAATTGAAGCTGGTGGAATCACCTCACAGATCAAGACACAGGTTTATAGAGGTCAAGGATGCCCAAGCTGGCCCCAAGAGCCCTACTGTGGCTCCACACTGGCCTGGCAAGCAGCCCTGGTACCAGCCCAAGGGCTGGGTGGACATGGGCCCTAGCCTCACACGGACAAGCCATCAGCTGGTCATCCTGACTGTCCTTGGCACATCCTCTCTTTCACTGGGTGACTTTTCTGTGTTATAGCTTAGAAAGATGTCTGAACCCATTTGGTTGTAAGTTATGGAAGGACAGCCATCATTTCTTCTTAGTTGTTGTTCTTCTGTTCCTGAGCTTAGCCTGGTGTTTTTCACACAGTGCTTCTGGGGGAATGAAGAAAAGTCTGAGGACATAAATTATTAAAGAGGTCAATTGGGAATTGACTGTATTAATAAAAGATTGGGGGAAAAAGATCAGAAATAGAGACAAGACATTCTACCTCTACCAAAAATCTTATTGCTAAAACAAGATGGATAAACAGGATTTTAAAAAATGTCCATTGACACTTTTGGGGAAAATTGTACTTGAAAAGATTTTAAAGGCAGATAATGTTGGGTTTGATACTTAGTTACATAACTTTTAAATGCGATTTCTCCCTCAGCAAAAATTTGTCCTTGTCAGTGCCAGAATTATGCAAGACACTTCAGTGTGGGGTGGTGGTGGTGTAGGGTTTTGCTTCAGGCCAACTGAAACCTGAGAGGCTCTTGATACAGTCAAAGCCACAGGTTCAAAGCTGCTCTTGAGCAACCCAGCACTGCCAGGCTACTCTCTCAAGATGAATCACAGAGAGATTTCTCCACCCAAGGTTAAAGATGAAGCCTGCACTGTCTTATAAAAGCCTCCTGGGTCGGTATCCATCATGAGTGCTGATTTCTAGCTAAAGCTTCACACTTGAGCACTGAGTGGTAAGTACCCTTTCCTTGTCTGGGTCCTTCAGTGGTCCATCGGCTTGTGGTTGTTGGTGGCCATGTTGCAATCACAGTGTTGGAAACCACAGATGTGTGCTTACCTGGGCATTTCTGGGCTGACACAGTAGTTTGGGCTGAATTTTAGACCAGACCAGCACTTAGTAGGGGTGGAGGTGCGATGATCGATTATCACCTGGGGAAAGTGAACAGCCAGGCCAACCCAGAACCCTTCCTGGATGAGCTTGAGTGAGCGATAACTTCCAAAGGATCCTGCCTGGTGGGTGAGGTGGTGGTGGTGGTGGTGGTGGCGGCAACACGGCCATTTGGAAGGTTTTTTTCCTCCTTCTTCAGTCTTTACACATGGTCACATATCCTTTTCTTCCCTATCCTGTCTACATACAATGTCACCATGGATCAAACGGAGTAGGTATGGAGGACTTCATGCTTTCTCTAAGCCCTAGAGGCAGAAAGAGGGAGCAGTAGATGTTGAACGGGTTGGTGAGGAGTTTCCACTAGATCTCCATTGTCTTTTAAGAGGATAACGTGAAGTTGAGAAGATGCTTACACTGGAAGATCACATGGAAGGCATCGTCAACATCTTCCACCAGTACTCAGTTCTGACAGGGGATCCTGAGACCCTCACTAAGAATGAGATGAGGATGTTGATTACAAGGGAACTTGCAAACACCATCAAGGTAGGTGATGCTCTTTCATCTCCAACTTCCTGGTCTCCCTTGCAGAGGGAATGAACGGCAGATCCTGGAGGGGGGATATTGGGGTGGATATTTGCCCTCTTTTGAACTCTCAAGGATATTGGTGGCACAGGGCCTCAGCTGCCCCCTCTCAGGAACTCTCCATCCCTTTGGTTTTGCTTACTCTTCTCCTGGGATCTGTTTCCCTAGAAGTACTGTGGAGAGATGCAGGGCAAGGGAGAGGTGAGTGAGTGAGCTGTAGAGCATGTTCTAGGTCAAGCCTTGTGTGACTCCAGGATGGCTCATGACACGTAGGCCTTGTTGTTCTTGTCTTGTGCTGTTGAGGGGCTTCATATGTCTGGGCCTGCCTAGCCTGAGCCCTGAGCAATAAGAAGTCAGAGAGCTGTGGGCCAGACTCTCACATGGAGGTTTTGAGCTCAAGAGTTTCTTCTTTTTTCTTTCTCTTAGAACACCAAAGATCAAGAAACAGTTGACAAAATAATCCAGGAGCTGGATGATGATGCAGATCTATTGATCAACTTTGATAAATTCTTAGACTGGGTGGCCTTCGTGTTGGTGTCAAGGAATAGAAAGCTCTAGAGGGCCTTTTCACTAGCAAGGTCTCCAAGAAGATGTTTTCTTCCTCTCACCATAGCCCTGCCTGGGTGTGGGGGGGTGTTGAGTTAATACATTCACCTGGGAAATGTTATTCATGGTGTGTGCACACTTTTCTTCCATTCTCTGACAATAGTCCCCCCTCATGCCTCATCCCTCCTGAAGTCTCACTTAGACCCTCTTAAAGCCCCTGCTCTGTTTCATCACCAAATACTTATGGAAAGTTCATCATTCATTCCTCCATTTATTCAACCTGTACATGTTCATTGGACACCTATGGTAGCCGGAGACCAGTGACCCTGTGAAAACCCAGCATTCCGTTTCTTGTTGAACCCTATTTCCAGTCCCAGGTCTCTAGTCCCCAGCTTTGTCAGGAGAATGTTTTCTGTCTGGTTCTGACTATCTTTTTTTTTTTTTTTGGCCAGTCCTGGGCCTTGGACTCAGGGCCTGAGCACTGTCCCTGGCCTCTTCCCGCTCAAGGCTAGCACTCTGCCACTTGAGCCACAGCGCCGCTTCTGGCCGTTTTCTGTATATGTGGTGCTGGGGAATCGAACCTAGGGCCTCGTGTATCCGAGGCAGGCACTCTTGCCACTAGGCTATATCCCCAGCCCCTGGTTCTGACTATCTTTAAGGCTCAGCATCTGAAGAATATCCCTGCCCCTAAGCCTCTGTAAATCAGATTGCTTGCTAAACCACAACCTGTGTGTGGTTCTGGCTTTTATGAATCCTGCCCCATTGGAAGTCAGTGCCGCTCTTAGTCCTTGGAACAAGGCAGTTGCTGGCCAGCTAATAAAGGCTCCATTGTCACCTTTGGCCATGCCTCTGTGAATTTCTCCACTCAGAGGTTATTACATTTGGAGGCCCCAGCGAGATGATGCATCTGAATGGCATCGGGTCTTGGCCCCTGGGAATTTCCCTGGTAGGTGAGTGCCTTGGCCCTCGGGCGACTGCCACTAAGAGATGTTCTCTAGCCCTGATGTTCCCCAAGCCTCTCTCAAGTGTCTGCTTGCAGAGCACCCACATGGATAAGAATCATTTGGGAACCCTCTGGAGGTGAGTTTGAGCAGGCCTTCATCTGCTGAGACTCAGTGGAATGCTGGATGTAGTGTTCCTTCCTGAATCTGAAGCCAGATTCAGGCCTGGGACTTCTTTGAGAAGTAATCTGTGTTGTGTGTGGCCCCTTGTCTGTCTTATCTGTCTTTTGGTGTTGTCTGACTACCAACATGGGTCAGAGAGTCTGGCTTGTTGAGTGGGAGTTGAAGGATTGATTCCTGCCTTATTCCCTCAGGTCAAGTAGACAATGGGTACACTTGAACAGGCTTAACTACATACCTGTCCAAAGGCAGCTCATTCCAACCTGGGCCTGGTCAAGGAAACCACCCTCAGTCCCCAGGGGACAATAGCCTCTCACACCAGGTGGAGCATTCCACTGTGGGCCAGTCCAAGGACATTGGCCTTGGCCACCAAGCTCCTTTTCCTTGTTAAACCCTATATAAGCCCACCCCCAAATTCAAGGCCTGTCACAATCTCCAGTCCTGTGGGAAGGTGTGTGCCCCTCGCTGTTCCTCAATAAATAGTCCTTGCCTGTTGTTGATCACATGTGGCGTATTCCTTTTCCATTCTCCTCCATTTTCCTCACAGGGTTGGCAGGCTCCCTGGGCAGAATTCGAATTCTGGTAGGGCTGAGCTGTGGGCTCACTAGGCTCTGACTCAGCCTTCAGTTTTTGCCTTGTCTTGTTTTCAAACCTGGTGCAGTAATATTAGGTCATGGAGGTCAGATCTGGCCAGTGAAAGAGGGCAGAAGCTGACTCCATCTCCACTATCTCCCTAGCCCTCTCTGCTCAGAAGCCCAAGAAGATTGTTTACAAACAATAATGGCGCCCCCCCCCCAAAAAAAAATTCTGGCACAAATTCTTGATGGGTGTGCCTGAATTCCTACAGGAAGGGAAGCCCCATCCCCAGGTAATGGGAGTCTGAACCCCAAGAGACAGGGGCTGGTACATGGCATATAGGTTCCTGAACCTGTCTGTGAAATGCTTGGAACTGGGAGCTTCCTATTACCCTGCCCTCTGACCTGACCCTATTTAGGGCAAGCGAGCTCAGGCGCCATTAAGCCATGGCAAATGTTCAAGTCTTGTGTCTCTCGTCCCATGGAGTCCCAAATCAGTTCTCCATTGGAGCTGAATTGGTTTGTCAGTACTTGGAAATCCTCCAGAAGTAAGTCTTTGTGCCACTGTCCTGTTTTGTGTTATATGTTTTCTGAAACCTGGGACCTGTCCATCGAGAACTTCCCCCCACAAATCCATCTTTTTACTTGAGACTGTCTCTGAGTGGTGGACTCTTGGAAGGATGGGAGGTTCCCCACCTCAGACACCATGACAGTACCAGTTTTAAGTGTGGACAGAGTAGTGATGGAAAACGTTGCTGACAGTGTCTAAGTGTTTTTCCATCTGTGATTTTGTGTTCGCCATCTTCTTGCACGATCTGAATAATGGAGAAGCAAAGATTGGGTAATTAGAGAAACAGGCTGCCCAGCTTCCTTGAGATGGTCTCTGGCAGAAAGGAGAGGCCAAAATAGGAGAGTAAGGGCGGTGATGGTGGCTCATGCCTGTCATTTTGGCTACTCAGGAGGCTGTGCTCTGAGGATTGAGTTTCAAGGCAGCCTGGGAAGAAATGTCTAGAAGACTCTATCTTTAATTAACTGTAAAAGAAAAATAGTACATTTAGTGCTAACCATTTGTGGAAAATCTGAGTGAGAGTACAATATTCTGACTTCAAACTCCAGCAACTGCACAAAAAGCTAACAATAAGGAATCAATGAAATAAATAACTAAAAATGAGAATAAAGCACTGGTTGCCACTGAATGGGGAGTCTGTCACACACACATGGAAAATGACTGGCAGTGTAGTAGAGAATGCCACCAAGCAAAGCATTTGAGGGCACAAGGCTGTAAGAAGATGTGAAGGAAGTTACAAAGTGAGCAGGGTCAACTAAGAAAGGCTTTAGGCAGAGGGTTTGGAAGAAAGTGGGGTAAGATGAGAAAAGAAAGAACTTGTAGGCTTCTCCCTGAAGAGCTGGCAGTTCACTTACCAGAGTCAGAGCCCCACAGAGCCTTTGACAGAGAAGGTTGGCCCTGGCTTTTATAGGCAGTCCCTGGCTGGGCCTCATGGTCCTCTCTGGGAAAGGTTGCTTCACAGGTGAGCAGTGTGGCAATTCTCACAGCGAGGGGGCTGAGGAGGTACAGAAAGTATTCACATAGCGCTTTGTCCGTGTGTATGTGTGTGTGTGTGTGTGTGTGTGTGTGTGTGTGTGTGTGTGTGCAAGTCCCTGTGCTGGGCCTGGTACTAATTTGGGAGGAAGCTGGTTGGTTAATTTACTTCCCTTTTCCCCCAACCCATGATCTTTTTGAGCCAGTCAACAATCCTACCACTCCCGGTGGGTGGCGGGGGTGTGTGGAGAGCCCCTTCATCATGCCTGTGTTCACCTGTGAGAGCTAGAGGTTGGCTGAGCATCCCGGGCCCCCACTGAATCCCTCTGCCTCTCACATGTGGACAATCTGTTCCCTCAGTTTGTGGACTCAACTTCCCTTTGGGATGTCCGGTCCCTGATTCTTAGGTGTGCTTGACTGAGCCCGGGGTGATCACCTCTGAGGAGCCTTCTAATCCCAAACTCTCCCCTACGGACAGGTGATCAACCCTTTTACTCCGTGGATGAAGAATTCCATGTTCGTTGAAGGACTGGTGGGTGACACGGTGGGTGCTGGAGCTCCCTCTTTGAGTCTGTGTGAGAGAGCCCTAGGGCTGATGAACTTCCAGCACCCGTCAGCATCCTCTTCTAAACACTGCTCCCCATTGGGGTCCATGCTCACCAAGGACTTTGACCTAAGAGACAGCTGTGTTGTGTAAGGTCCACCCTGGGAGGGCTCCATGCAGATGCCCCTGGCCTGTCTATGGTCCCCGCCCAGTCAGTTCCTGTGTTACCTAGGTAACTGGCATACTTGCAGGCAGCTACCTCCCCTCACCTGGCCACACCTCGCTGCCCCTGCCCTAGATAAGAAAAGTTGATTCCTGAACTGCTGGACTGAGGCCCAGGTGATGTGTGGCCAGTGAGAAGGGCTGACCCACTGACCCAAAGCCTACCTATGCCTCCAACCCTTCCCCAGCCATGCTGATCGCTATGCTTTTCCCTGATGGCCAAAACATTGAACAATGTTTCACATTATTTATTCTCCTGGTTAGTCACATGGCTCCAGTGTGGGCCTGGGCACAGGAGTGGAGAGAATGTGGGGTGGAACTGGGTGCACATTTAAAGGGCTTCTTTCTGGGTACATTCAGAATGAAAGTGAGGGAATGACTCTACTAGTTTAAAATTCACCTTTATACATAGCAGGCAATATTATATTCCATTTTCATTTACTATGATCTAATCCTCCAAATGACTCTGTGAAGAACAAATATACAGTCACTATGCAAAGGAGAAAAAGAAACTAGGCCAATGAACTGGCTTGGCCCAGGGTCAGTGGGAGGAGTGACACAGGACACAGCCGTGTTCCCTCCCAGGGGAAAAACACTATGAGAGAGTGGACTGGATTGTGTCATGCTGTTATTTCCTTTAAATCGTACTTGGATGTGTTTTTTTTTTTTTCCTGTTCCCCTCTCCCCCATGGTAGTCTATAAATAGGGTACTTTGTTTACCTTTTACTTTATAACCTGCTGTTAAGATTGGGGGATTTAAGAGCATTGGGTGGGGGGAGGGGGTCTTCTGTATTAAGAGTGAGACTGAAGCTCCTGTTCTAGAAAGGGCAATCTTTCTGGACCTGGTCCTTTCCTAATGGTCTCAGGCTGCTGCAGCCACTAGGAGCTGAGGCTATGTTGAACTCCACCAGGAGCTGAGGCTATGCTTAATTCCAGGAACAATTGAGGCCGGTGGAATCACCCCACAGATGAAGACAAAGATTTTAGAGGTCAAGGATGCCCAAGGGCCCAGAGCTGGCCCCAAGAGCCCTCCTGGGGCTCCACACTGGCCTGGCAAGCAGCCCTGGTCCCAGCCCAAGGGCTGGGTGGACATGGGCCCTAGCCTCACACGGACAAGCCATCAGCTGGTCATCCTGACTGTCCTTGGCACTTCCTCTCTTTCACTGGGTGACTTTTCTGTGTTATGGCTTAGAAACGTGTCTGAACCCATTTGGTTGTAAGTTCTGGAAGGACATCTTTTCTTCTTAGTTGTTGTTCTTCTGTTCCTGAGCTTAGCCTGGTGTTTTTCACACAGTGCTTCTGGAAAAGTCCGAGGACGTAAATTATTAAAGAGGTCAATTTGGAATTGAATGTATTAAGAAAAATTGGGGGGAAAAGATCAGAAATAGAGACAAGACATTCCACCTCTACCAAAAATCTTATTTCTAAAACAGGATGGATAAACAGGATTTAAAAAAATGTCCATTGACACTTTTGGGGAAAATTGTAGTGGCAAAGATTTTAAAGGCAGACAAGGTTGGATTTGATACTTAGTTACATAACTTTTAAATACGATTTATCCCCCAGCAAAACAGTTGTCCTTGTCAGTGCCAGAATTACGCACAACACTTCAGTGTGGGGTGGTGGTGGTGTAGAGTTTTGCTTCAGGCCAACTGAAACCTGAAAGGCTCTTGATACAGTCAAAGCCATAGGTTCAAAGCTGCTCTTGAGCAACCCAGCACTGCTAGGCAACTCTCTCAAGATGAATCAGAGAGAGATTTCTCCACCCAAGGTTAAAGTTGAAGCCTGCACTGTCTTATAAAAGCCTCTTGGGCAGGTATCCATCATGAGTGCTGATTTCTAGCTAAAGCTCTACACTTGAGCACTCAGTGGTAAGTACCCTTTCCTTGTCTAGGGCTTGTGGATGTTGGTGGCCATGTTGCATTCACAGTGTTGGAAACCACAGGTGTGTGCTTACCTTGGTACTTCTGGGATGACACTGTAGTTTGGGCTCAATTTTAGACCAGACCAGCACTTAGGAGAGGTGGAGGTGCGATGATCGATTATCACCTGGGGAAAGTGAACAGCCAGGCCAACCCAGAACCCTTCCTGGATGAGCTTGAGTGAGCGATAACTTCCAAAGGATCCTGCCTGGTGGGTGAGGTGGTGGTGGTGGTGGTGGTAGGGGCACCACGGCCAATTGGAAGGTTTTTTCCTCCTTCTTCAGACTTTACACATGGTCACATGTCCTTTTCTTCCCTATCCTGTCTACATACAATGTCACTATGGATCAAACAGGGTAGGTGTGGAGGACTTCATGCTTTCTCTAAGCCCTAGAGGCAGAAAGAGGGGGCAGTAGATGTTGAACGGGTTGGTGAGGAGTTTCCACTAGATCTCCATTGTCTTTTAAGAGGATAACGTGAAGTTGAGAAGATGCTTACACTGGAAGATCACATGGAAGGCATCGTCAACATCTTCCACAAGTACTCAGTTCTGACAGGTGATCCTGAGACCCTCACTAAGAATGAGACGAGGATGTTGATTACAAGGGAACTTGCAAACACCATCAAGGTAGGTGATGCTCTTTCATCTCCAACTTCCTGGTCTCCCTTGCAGAGGGAATGAACGGCAGATCCTGGAGGGGGGATTTTGGGGTGGATATTTGCCCTCTTTTGAACTCTCAAGGATATTGGTGGCACAGGGCCTCAGCTGCCCCCTCTCAGGAACTCTCTATCCCTTTGGTTTTGCTTACTCTTCTCCTGGGATCTGTTTCCCTAGAAGTACTGTGGAGAGATGCAGGGCAAGGGAGAGGTGAGTGAGTGAGCTGTAGAGCATGTTCTAGGTCAAGCCTTGTGTGACTCCAGGATGGCTCATGACACGTAGGCCTTGTTGTTCTTGTCTTGTGCTGTTGAGGGGCTTCATATGTCTGGGCCTGCCTAGCCTGAGCCCTGAGCAATAAGAAGTCAGAGAGCTGTGGGCCAGAGTCTCACATGGAGGTTTTGAGCTCAAGAGTTTCTTCTTTTTTCTTTCTCTTAGAACACCAAAGATCCAGCTACAATCAACAAAATATTCCAGGAGCTGGATGAAAATGTAGATGGGATGGTCAGCTTTGAGGAATTCGTATCCCTGCTGGTCTCCGTGTTGCTGACTACTCATAAGAACATCCACAAGAAATAGAAAGCTCTCTGAGGGCCTATTCACCAGCAAGGTCCCCAAGAAGATGTTTTCTTCCTCTCACCAAAGCCCTCCCTTATCTGGGGGAGTGTTGAGTTAATAAATTCACCTGGGAAATGTTATTAATGGTGTGTGCTCGCTTTTCTTCCAATCTCTGACCATAGTCCCCTCTCATGTCTTATCCCTCCTGAAGTCGCACTTAGATCCCCTTAAAGTCCCTGCTCTGTTTCATCACCAAATAATTATGGAAAGTTCATTCATTCCTCCATTTATTCAACCTGTACATGTTCATTGGACACCTATGGTAGCCGGAGACCAGTGTCCCTGTGAAAACCCAGCATTCTGTTTCTTGTTGAACCCTACTTCCAGGCCCAAATCTTTAGTCTCCAGCTGTGTCAGGAACATGTTTTCTGTCTGGTTCTGACTATCTTTAAGGCTCAGCATCTGAAGAATATCCCTGCCTCTAAGCCTCTGTAAATCAGATTGCTTGCTTAACCACCACCTGTGTGTGGTTCTAGCTTTTATAAATCCTGCCCCATTGAAAGTCAGTGCCGCTCTTAGTCCTTGGGACAGTGCAGTTGCTGGCCAGCTAATAAAGGCTCCATTGTCACCTTTGGCCATGCCTCTGTGAATTTCTCCACTCAGAGGTTATTACATTTGGAGGCCCCAGCAAGATGATGCATCTGAATGGCATCGGGTCTTGGCCCCTGGGAAATTCTCTTGTAGGTGAATGCCTTGGCCCTCAGGCCACTGCCACTAAGAGATGTTCTCTAGCCCTGATGTTCCCCAAGCCTCCCTCAAGTGTCTGCTTGCAGAGCACCCACATAGACAAGAGTCATTTGGAAACCCTCTGGAGGTGAGTTTGAGCAGGCCTTCATCTGCTGAGACTCAGTGGAATGCTGGATGTAGTGTTCCTTCCTGAGTCTGAAGCTAGGATGGGCTGTCACCCATGTGCCTCCTGGGACTTCTTTGAGAAGTAATGTGTGCTGTGTGTGGCCCCTTGTCTGTCTTATCTGTCTTTTTGTGTTGTCTGACTACCAACATGGGTCAGAGAATCTGGCTTGCTGAGTGGGAGCTGAAGGATTGATTCCTGCCTTATTCCTTCAGGTCAAGCAAGACAATGTGTGCACATGAACAGGCTTAACCACATGCTTGTCCAAAGGCAGGTTATTCCAACCTGGGCCTGGCCAAGTACACCACCCTCAGTCCCCAGGGGACAATAGCCTCTCACCCCAGGTGGATCATTCCACTGTGGGGTTGGCCAAGGACATTGCCCTTGGCCACCAAGCTCCTTTTTCTTGTTAAACCCTATATAAGCCCACCCCCAAATTCAAAGCCTGTCACAATCTCCAGTCCTGTGGGAAGGTGTGTGCCCCTTGCTGTTCCTCAATAAACAGTCCTTGCCTGTTGTTGATAATGTGTGGCTTATTCCTTTTCCATTCTCCATTTTCCTAACAGGAGTGGCAGGCCCACCTGGGAAGAATTGGAGTCCTGGTAAGGGTGAGCTGGGGGCTCACTAGGCCCCGACTCAGCCTTTGGTTTTTGTCTTGTCCTGTTTTTAAACCTGGTAGCAGTTTTCAATGTGGATCATTGTTTTCCATGTTTTTGTTGTTCATTTGGACATCTTTGGGGGAATAAAAGTTCCAGCCTCTGGCTGGGCCCTGTCACAGGCCTGCTATGTCCCCCTCCCTGTGCGGCGGCAAGTGGTGGGGTACAGTCAGTTGCAGGCCCGGTTTGGTCCTCTAGCAATCTGGCTAAAGAGGTGGCTGTGGGCTTGGTTCAAACATTTGGCTGGTCCTGGCAGTGTAAAATAAAGTACTGTTGTTTAAAATTGCATGAAAGACAGGCCAGTTCAGTTTCAGGTGACCTCTCCCCTCCTCCCCCTCCCCTTCCTTCACTGAAGTTATCCAAAAGGTCAATTGGTATGTTAAAATGCCTCGCTAAACAAGCAGGCCCTGGACAAATCTTGGTTGGAAACAACCCAGATGCTCCTCTACAGATGAATGGATCTAAAAAATGTGGTATCTATACACAATGGAATACTACATAGCGATTAGAAATGATAAAATATTGGTATTCGCAGGGAAATGGTCAGAACTTGAACAAATAATGTTGAGCGAGACAAGCCTAGAACACAGAGAACAAAGGGGCATAGTCTCCTTGATATATGACTGTCAGGGTGGGGTGGGGGTGGGGGAACAGTAGAGACCAGTTCTGTGAAACAAAAAACTTCTTGTCAAATGGTATTTCCCACAGGTTTGGGTCAGCGACCTTACATTATGTAACTAAAACCAAACAACTACTAAACATAAAAAGGTCTAAAATAGACCTCTCAGTGGATTACAATAGCTCAAAAGCTATGTATGTATGATCATATGAGACAAGCATAAGCAAACTCTATTTTTGATGTTATATTTAAAGTTCTAGATGAATTTCCTTTGGTGTATGCCAAGTGGCTACTGTATATGTTTTTGGTACACTGGGTATTGTATATATGCCTACCTGATCTAGGGAAGGGAAAGAAAAATGTGGGTGTAAGATATCACAAAAAATGTACTCATTGCTCTATTATGTAACTGTACCCCTTTTGTACAACACCTTGTCAACAAAATTTAATTAATAAAAAAAAAGAGGTAGAGTACTAGCCTTGAGAAAAAAGAAGCCAGGGACAGTGCTGAGGCCCTGAGTTCAAGCCCCAGGACTGGCAAAAAAACAAAACAAATAAATAAATAATGGAGCTTAGGAGTCAACTTGGTATGTAATTAAGCTGGCTATGACATATAAATGGGGTCAGGAATGGTGCATGGATGCGGAACAGTTCTTTATGTCCAAATGAGGGTGGTTTAGCTTTGATGTCTGTTTCCCAATTGTGAGGGCTTTATTGGGTGCAGAGATTGGAGGGTGCCTACCTTGACCATATGCCCCTTCAGACTGAAGATGTAAAACCTTCATATCAGTGATCTGATAGGGACATAAAAACCAGTAGGGAAATGTGAGAACCCAGTTTTCCATTTCTTGTTGACCCCCACTTCCAGTCTAGCTTCCAGCTGTGCCAGCAGAATGCTGCCTGTCTGGTTTGGAATCATCTTTAATGTCCAGCAGCTGAAAACTACCCCTGCCCCTAAGCTTCTGTAAATCAACTTGCTTGCTTGTGAAACCGCCACCTGTGTGTGGTGCTGGCTTTGACAAACCCTGCCCCATTGGAAGTCAGTGCTGCTGCTGGTCTTAGTTTGGGGACATGATAGGCCAGGATAGGGCAGTCACTGGCCAGCCAATAAAGACTCCTTTGTCACCTGTGACTGTGCCTCCATGGATGTCTGGACTCCAGGGTTATCCCAGCCCTAGGAGGTACTTTTCCAAGTATGCATTCTATTGGGAAATAAACGAATGCACACACAAGTAAGAATGCAGCATATGCTACATGGGTAGGTAATGATGAGTGAAGAACCGAAAACTGAAGTGGAGGAGTTGGGTTGTGGTGGAAGCGGAAGGAGCGGGATGTTGATTTGGATGATGATGGGGTGGTGAGCATATGCATTTGGGCAGGAGTCAGAAAGAAATGAAAGGGAGCAGCTTGCAGATGGTCTGGTGGTTTCTGAGAGATGCACCAAGGCCTTGAGAGGGGGTCATGAACTCTACTTCCATATTTGTTCTTTTTTTAAACGCCCATATTTTTATGGTTAATTGGAGATTATTTGGAGACTCGTGGACTCTTTGAACTGTGATGCTCAGATCTCAGCCTCATGAAGAGCTAATATTACAATCAGGACCACCAGCGTCCTACTACCTTTTACCATTATTTTAGAGTGTATTTTTCCTACTTACAAAAAACATTTACTGCAAAACAGCATGCTGTGTTTTACCTAAGGCAGCAGCCTCATACTTCTGTTTATGTGTTCTGATTGCATTGAGAGATCACATGGAGTGATTGACCTCTATTGTCCAGCTTCATGTAGTCATACTCTCACAGTTGAACAAGTTGTCTTGTCCCTGTTAGGCAACGCTTAAACGGTAGCCATGATGTTGCTTGTAAAATTCCAATAAAGTAGGAAGGGATGGGTGGATTATGGTTCAAGGCCCACGCAGGACAAAGAGTCTGAGATCATAGCTGAAAAATAAACTAAAGCTAAATTGTGTGTGTGTGTGTGTGTGTGTGTGTGTGTGTGTGTGTGTATAAACTGAAGTGATTGAGCACTTTCCTAGCAAGCAAGAGTTCAAACTCCAGTAGGACCAACACAAATCCCCAACAAAACCCAAATCAAAACCAGGAAATGGAACAGCACCGTATTTTCTTACGGTGACATTCCCCTTTCATTAAGAGGACAAACGTGCTTTGGAAGCTTTTTCTCTGGTTAGAAATGATCCTAATGCCTGACAAAATGACACGTTGAATTGAAATTCCTTTATACTACTACTTAAAGATGATGATGATGGGTAACAGTAAAAATAATAAGCAGAAATACTTCTAGTTACTTTGCAAAGGTATATCCCCTTCTCCCCATTGCCAAAGCATCCTAGTGACCTAGGGTTGCATTTCTCTATCAAAAGAAGAACAGAATGTACAGTAAGAAAGTGTTCAGAGAGGATAAGGACAAGGTAGAGGGGAAAGAGAGGTCAAGGTCAAGAAGGAAAGGGAAGAGGGGCAAGGGAGAGGAGGGAGAAAGGAACAGATTGAGGTGGTACTGCCCCAGGCTGCTCTCTTGTGCCTGCCTGTGCACCTAGCCTTTTTTTTTTTTCTTACCTCAGGTCTCAGAAACACATGCCTTCCCTCACCATAAGATCTACATGCCACAATTGTGGGTATGTGGGCACTAATGGGAGAACCAACAGTGGAAAGGGAAAACCTGCCAGGGGCCAGGTTTCTCTATGTTTTGTGTGGTTCTTTCAGGAGATAGAGTTAGAGTGAGGGAGGGGTCCAGTAGGGGTCATAGGTTGGAGGAACTGGGTTGGGTAAACAGGCAATAGGACTGAAGCAAGCAGCTTTTTCAGTGTTGTCACCTTAGTAATTGTAATGTCAAAATCTATGACCTAGGGCTTTCTAAAATAGAGATTCTAAGCAACTGTTGGGAAGGGGCAGTGCCCTGGATTGGGTTCTGGAATTTACTTCAGAGCAGGAAGTGCATCAGGGATGTGTAAAATTGCCTTACTGGGCTGGTGAAAGCTTTTTTTTTTTTTTTTGCCAGTCTTGGGCCTTGGACTCAGGGCCTGAGCACTGTCCATGGCTTCTTTTTGCTCAAGGCTAGCACTCTGTTACTTGAGTCACAGCGCCACTTCTGGCCATTTTCTGTATATGTGGTGCTGGGGAATCGAACCCAGGGCTTCAAGTATACGAGGCAAGCACTCTTGCCACTAGGCCATATCCCCAGCTGGTGAAAGCTTCTTTTCCCAGGAAGGTCTTGGCAAACAGCACAAAATGGACAATACCTTATTTGTGCCAAAGGGGCTGTGGGTTTTGCTTTGCTTAATTGAGATGGAGCTTTGGCTAGTTTGGGATTCTGACCAAGTTTGCACTTTCTACCAAGTGGTAGCAGAGGCTCCATTTAACTTTCACCTGGGCTATTGTGATGGTCTCCTAGTGTGTCTGTTGTTTTGACCCCCAATTCAGGCCACAAACCTCAGGAAGAGCGATTTTACAAAGCACAAACATCACCATTTCTCTACCCAAAGCCCCTTCATTCTGTGTATTGTTCATTCCACAAGTGGTGAGTTTCTTAGCTGAGCATCTGTCCTGTTACCTGTAGTTGTAGGTGTTATCTCTCTTTTTCCAACCCCACTGCTCCTCATTCTCCCTTATTTTTTTTGTCTGACACTTTCAGGCCTTTGCACATGTAGTATCCTCTCTCAAAGCACTTTTATGTTTTAATTCTGATGTCTCTAGCTCCCAGCCTCAGTGCTACTTGGGAGCTCACCCCTCCAGGGAGATAGGGGTGAGGGGACATTCCTACCTCCTCCTCCCTTCTCCCTCCACACTTCCCTGGCCTTTCATTTTCCATATTACAATGGCTTGAGGAGCAGCTCTCTTGTCTCTTCTCCAGACTCCCATCAGTAGGAAGGTCCTTGATGTTAGCTTAGTGACACCATCTCTGGGCCCCATAGGCATCTTGGGATGACAGGGCTTATTGAGTGCTGAACAGGAGGAAGGAGTTCAGGAAGGATTGGGCAATGGTGTTCTTTCCCAGGGAGGAGGAACTGATAGGTTTACTCACAGGGCGGGTTCCCAGGTTCTCTCAGCCCGAGTCTGGTTTCAGCTGAATTCTTTTCAGAGCTGTGGACAGAGCTTCAGACCTCTGTCTTCCTTTCTCACCTTCATCTTTTGTTGGGAATCAGAGGTTGTCTTCTCTTTTCTGAGAAGCCAGAGTTTAGTGCTCCATCCTTGGAAGCAATTGCCACCTGAGCACCAGGGAGAGGAGGAGCCGCCGCTGGAGGAGGGGCAGGAACTAGAGGCCAAGGCTGAAGGGAAGGACCTTGCCAGCCAATGAGGGGTGAGCAGACTGCGCCTTGAGCTGCTGGACTGGGACAGTGCAGCTTCTCAGGTATTTCTGTTAGAGTGTGTTTCTTTTTCAAAAGCTTCTGCCTAGGAAGTGGTGCTGTGGCTCAAGAGGTAGAGCCCTTCTGTGGAGCTGAAGAGCTCAGGGACAGGGCCGAGGCCCATAGTTCAAGCTCCAGGACAGACTCCCCTCTCCCCCACTCCCAACCTCTCCCCCACACCCCCCAAAAAAAGCTTCTGCCTAAAGAAAGGACTTTACCCCACCAGATGGCGCCTTAAGATCAGATTTCCTTTGTCTTAACAGTGAAATCTCCCTTTCTTCCCAGTCTGTCCTCTTCTTCCATCCTCAACAGGAAAGGAGTTCTCTGCATTAGATCCATTTATGTGAATTTGGAATTTTGTCTGGATTATTCTTGCATCTCACTTCCTTCATCTATAGAAATGGGGATAAAGCCCTGCATTGTGAAATAGTGTGAGGATTAAGAAGCCTGTGCCTGCTGTGATCAGGGAAAACACAGAAGCTGGAGCCAAGTGCTGAGCCTCAGGAGGCTCACTGTGTAGAAACAGGCAGGGCCTCATGCAGTCCAGGGCAGAGTGAGAAAACTTAAGTGTTCACTCCTAGTCCTCTTCTCAGAACCACTGCCAGACCAGGGCGGTGACCACGTTCTCCCCATAGGTATCTTGAGACCACACGAAGATGCTGCCTTGGCTTTTAGTCTTCTCTGCTTTGGTGTTCCCAGCCTGGGGTAAGTTTTCCTTCTCTGGACCAAAGAAAATCCTAAAGTCTTGTAATGGAAAAAAAAGTAAGTACTTGCTCTTCTCTGATATGAAAGAATAGCTTTAGGTTTAGAGATCAAGATTCTGAATCTATTGACCTCACTGTGATTCCTTGCCCTGCCTCTAGTAATGGTTTGAAGTATGCAATTAGCTCCTTAAATCTTGATTTTCCCACCTGAAATTTGATATCAAGTTCCCAACTTCTTAAATGTACTGTGATGATAAAGCCAGAGGGGGCATGTGAAGAATTTAGCACACAGACAACAAAAGCAAATAGATGGGAATGATGATTATAGTTGTGTTACAATTATGTCATTTGGACTCTAACCTGATTTGACTTTATTCCTATCCATGAAAGCAAGTTCCTTGGGGGTAAGGATGTGAATAAGTATCCATGATCATCCTCCCATGATCCTTTACAAAGCAGGTGCTTCCAGGCCCACCAGGAACTGGCCTGATTCCTCACAGCTAACTCCAATGGCTTCTCCATGGTTTCTTTCCACTACATTAAAACTTTACACAGAAGAACATTTTGTGAGGTTCCCGAATACATTTCCATTTTATTTTGAAAATTGTGTATATAGATGTAGGTCATGAGAATAGGTTAATATTTCTGAGTCCTTCTTTCCCTTAATAATTAGTTATCATTTTAGGGGAGTATCTAGAATAGCACTAGAGAAAGGCATATCACCTTCTGAGAGGTGGTTCCCTGGTCAGCCTAGAGGAGGCTTCTTGGAGGGGCTTGGAGAGTTGGGTACACATAGGGGCAATGGAGTGGGAGGGGCTGTTTCTGGCCAGAGCCTGTGCCACTGTGACACCTGGCACTATGCTTGCTGAAGAACCACATAAAGTGAAACATTCTTTTTCAGGTGTTTCTTCCTTGGACAAAACACAAGCTAAACAGGTGTCAGAGGGGCTGCAGCACCTGTTTGGCAACATCTCTCAGCTCATTGAAAAGAGCAAACTAAGTCTTGATGGTGAGGAGGCTTGGGGAACTGCCTGGGGTTTCTGAGGCAGCCATAAATATTCCTTAGGTCTGCACAGTTGCACGTGACTGGGGTGAGGGGATCTGGGTTGGACTGGAGAGGGAATCCCTGGCCAGACACTTGCACTGATTGCTCTAGGTCTTTGGAGTGTAGGGCAGATGCTAGAAGAGATAGAAGCCTAAGAAGGGGGAGAAATAGCCCTTGTGGCCTGAAGATGGAGACCTAAGCCGTGAGCTCAGGGAATCGAGATCGATGAGAAGATACAGCCTCACACGGTGGGAGTCTCAGGTTGAAGAGATCAGATACCCAGAGGGATGAGTGCACAATGATATGAGGAGGGCTCTGGCAGGGAGAATGGGTGAGGTGAAGAAGCTCCCTGGAGTATGAGGCCTGGGGCAGAATGGAAGGAGCTGGACAGTGGGATCTGTCTATGGTGGAGGACATCCTGGAAGAAAGAGCAAAGCTTCTAGGCCCCCAGTGGGTGCAGACTCTGCTTTGGGGATGCAATGCGCACGTGGAAGTGTGCAGGGAGGGTGCGTTTACCTGTTGAGGCCTCCTTCTACCACCAGGGGGCAGAGGTAGCCTAGAGCAGTACAGGCAGCCAGTCCTGGAGCAGGCACAAAATGGGATGTGCTTTGTGATGGGCCATGGCTCTCCTTCTCCCCCAGATGTCTTCACCATAGTCTCTCGCAAGGAGTGGGGGGCAGAAGCTGTTAGCTGCAGCTCTCGGCTGACCAGGCCAGTGGAGGTCCTTGTCACACACCACATCTTTGGATCGGAGTGCCATAACCAGGCTGCCTGTAGCCAGAAGCTGCGGGAACTGCAGGCCTACCATGTCCACAACAATAGCGCATGCGATGTGGCCTACAAGTAAGAGTCCAGAAGCTGGGCCTGGGTTTTGAGGTGGGTGGTCAAAGCTGTCCTCCAAGGGTTCTTCTCCTGTCTCTCCTCATGTTTTCCTCATTTTTCTGGGTCATGGCTCTTGCAGACTTTATAATAAATAAAATTCGAAAACTTGTATGAAATTTCAAGTCCATTGGAACTTTTCTGTGTGGGCTCTGATCTTGAAGGAGATCGTCCAAAGGGAAGCATGGAATAATAATTAAATAATTCCAAGATCCCTACCTCCTCCAATTTTGCTTTAGCCAGCACATTGTCATAGATGACTTCCGTGTATCTGACAGCTTCTGCTCCCTGAAAGTTCTGCATTTGGTATGGTGGATATTGCCATCTTCCCCAGGGAAGTTGGTAGCTCCTAAAAGTCACCCAGCTGTGGAGTCGCGAAGCCTAGACTGGCTTCAAGCTGCCTCTTTGTTCATGGCAGACTCCACTCAACTGCACCATGTATGTGGGTTTCTACATTGAAGGGGCAGTTGTCCAACCTGTGGCCCCAGTGGCTAGTCCAGGAGACCCACCTATGAATTCTATTAGCAGTGGATAGTTCCTCAGCATGGTGACAGCTTCCTGACTCAAGTACCCATCACATGTCTGCTTTCTCACTTTGGGCCTTTCCCCAGTGGTTGATGGGGAATAGGAGTTAATATGCTCTGGAGGACAAGAGTCAATGGGTAACTTTCTCAGTCCCAGCCCTTTGAAGGATTGTTCTAAAGTGCATGTCCAATTTGTCAGATGGATGTGGTATGTGTGGCAGCTGTGGCTCAGCTCCATGTAGCCACTGTGAAGCCAGTGGCCTGGGCTTCCACTCCTTCCTCACTCTCTCTCCTTGCTCCCCCACCCTGGCTCCTGGGATCATTTCTCCAAATGCAGCCATGGCGTGTGTCAGGTACCGGGGCTATGCAAGACAGTTCATGGCAGGAAGATGTCAAATGAGCAGCCTGAGTGGAGCCTGCAGGGGTGGCAGGTACTTTGGAGGAGAGAGAGGAGCCATGTTTAAGGACATATGGAGGCTCAAGAGACTCCAGCATTTTGGAAGTGTCTCCTTCAAGTACAAAGGACGATCTCTAGCCAACTGTGTTGTCTGAGCAAGGGAGGGAGCATAGGACTGTGTCCTTTTAGATGCTAAAGACTAGCATGAATGACTTGGTCTTTCCACTCATGCAACTACCTTTTAGTGAGCATGGCTAGAGCCCTTCTCTTTTGGGATTGGGAAAGTGTTTTCCTTTCTGAGATGTGTGACAGTGCCAGTCTTGAATCCATATTTCCTTGCTGCACAGCTTTCTGGTTGGGAATGATGGCAGGGTGTATGAAGGTGTTGGCTGGAACATTCAAGGCTTGCACACCCAAGGCTACAACAATATCTCCCTGGGCATCGCCTTCTTTGGCAGCAAGGAAGGTAAGGGTCAACCTGGCCCAAAAGTTTTTTTTTTCCCTTTCTGTTTTATCACAGTGCTCTGCTGCCGTCTCAGGTGTCTCTGATGGCCCATCCTTTCTTGCAATTCTCTTCTTCTCCTTGACTTCCATGATATGGTGCTGTAACGGTCCTTCTGTAACTGCTGCGGCTTTTTTCTCTGTCTCTGCAGCAGCAACTCTTCCTCCAGCTACCTCATTGGCAGAGATGCCCAGTATCTTCTCTCCGCAAGCGGGCTCTCCTGGCCTCCAGTTGGGAAGATCTGGGTATCCTTTCTCACCTCTGTGTGAGTCACTGTCCTATCTTCCTCTCCAACACATACAACATGGTATCTGTAGGTTGTGTCTCCAGCTGCCTGCTAGTACTCACTTCCTTTCATCTTACACTCTTCACTTTTCTATACATAAAACCAATCTTGGACTGTCTTCTGGTTGGTTGCTGCAAGCCCTTTTCACCTGTGTGCTAATATGTGATCTTCAGTTCGAGTCCTTACACTGTCCATCCCCTTACCATTAACAAAGATCATGTAGACCTTGTTCTTTGTTTTCCTTCCCACTGCCCTTGGAGACAGTCTAGGTAGACTTCATGATTCCTACTCCCACAGGGTGTAATCCTGTGTTTCAGAGGAGAAAGTTACCCAAAGTGATGCATGAGCAAGGAAAAGAACCAGAACACGAGCCTGGGCCTTCTTTATTCAACTTCAGGTGGTTTCAGTCCTGCCAGAAGATTATTGGTGTTCAGCGTGCCAATGAATAATTAATTAACTTATATATCTATACATTAACATATTGCTCTATTACTTTATAAATGAATTTATTAACAATTTAATAAATTAATTTATTTATAAGTTAATAATATTTTTTTACACAGGGTCTGGGTATGTGGCCCAGGCTAGCCTTGAATTTATGATCTTCCCGACTTAGCCTCCTGAGTACTGGGATTGTAGGTATGAAACACCAGGTCTGCCTATTTATAGATTCAAGAAAGACTACTTGTTGCTAGTTCTTGGCTTGGGGTTTTGGCTGTATTAGTTTTCAGAGCCTCAAGTGCTTCTTTATGAATACCAGCATCTGCTGAGAGGTCTGTGTTGAGATGAAGTGGGTCATTACAGGGAAAGGGCCTGGCCCATGCCTGGGAAGGTCTTTGTGGATGGCAGGTGCTAGCCTGAGCAACTAAGCACTGCTTCTGAGCTCTCAGAGAGCTTGGGAGGGGAAATGGATAAGTGAAGTACTGGCAGGTTGCTGGAAAAGGACTTTGCCAAGAGTCCCTGAATGCTGTATCAGCAGGTCCTTGTCTCTCATTTCTCCAACCTGAAGGAGGAGCCTGCTCCTCCATTTCCTCCAAGAGCTATGCAGGGGCAAACAAAATCATTCTTCCTCCAGCTCTGTAGGCCACATGGAGATTTCCCATGAACTGCTCTTTTCCAGGACACAGTCCCAGCCCTGCTGCCCTGTCAGCCATGAAGGGCCTCATCTCCTATGCTGTCCAGAAGGGCTACTTGTCATCTGGGTACATCCAACCACTTCTTGTGAAAGGCGAGAACTGTCTGGCCCCTCCCCTGAAGGAGAATCTGAAGAAAGGTGAGATGGTTGGCCTTGGGTGGGGCGTGGGTGGGGGTGGGGGGGCTCCTTACAGCCCCAGGGTCAGGTGACTGACAGGTCATTTGACTCTGATAGAACTTGAGAGGGACTCCCCAGACCACCTTTTCACCCCTCAGATTCTTAGAGTGATAGAACCTTAGCATTATGCCTGGTGTCATATATATGCACTAATTTCATTCAAGGAGCATTTAGCAGACTCCGAGGAGACATTAAGGGACAAAATGCAAAAATCTCTGAGCTCATGAAGTTTCAGTCTAGAGAAAGACAACAAATAAATACATAGGGAAAATGCTTGGTATGTTACATGGTAAAATGTACTAGAGAGGAAAAAGGCATAGGAATCTATTTATATAAATTCCTCTACATATGTATTTATACAGTCATATGCTTAAACACACATTTCTGAATACAGTAAGTCAAATAGCACTAAGACTCAAGTGCTGAGGAAAACTTAAAATTACCACCTAATACTTTAAAAGAAGAACCTAAATTATTTCAGGCAATAAGGTTAATGCCATTTTGGGTTTACAAAAACAGCAATATCACCTGGCACTGGTAGTTCATGCCTGTAATCCTAGCTACTCAGCTAAGCTCTGAGGACCACGCACAGTTCAAAGCCAGCCTGGGAAGGAAAGTCCATGAGATTCTTATCCCCAATTAACTACCAAAAAAAAAAAAAAAGCTGGAAGTGGAGCTGTGGCTCAAGTGGTAGAGCACTAGTCGTAAGCATAAAAGCTCAGGGGGGCTGGGGATATGGCCTAGTGGCAAGAGTGCCTGCCTCATATACATGAGGCCCTGGGTTCAATTCCCCAGCACCACATATACAGAAAATGGCCAGAAGTGGCGCCGTGGCTCAAGTGGCAGAGTGCTAGCCTTGAGCAAAAAAAAGAAGCCAGGGACAGTGCTCAGGCCCTGAGTCCAAGCCCCAGGACTGGCCAAAAAAAAAAAAAAAAAAAGCTCAGGGACAGTGTCCAGGCACTGAGTTCAAGCCCTAGGACTGGGGTACTTGTGCGCGCGCACACACACACACACACACACACACACACACACACACACACACAGACAGCAGCAGCAGCAGCAGCAGCAGCAGCAGCAGCAGCCACAACATGAAAAGCAACAAAGCTGAATGGAAAGCAGGGTGAGTGAATGCTGGCATAATGTTCATTGTACATATATAAAAATGAGACTTGAAGTAACTTGAGGTAGTCAGTGGGGTTGGCAGAGATGGATATATTAAACTGATCTATTGAATTAAAATCCTTCAGCACAACTGAAGATAAGGACAATCAAAAACAAAAACAAGGGCTGGGAATATAACCTAGTGGCAAGAGTGCTTGACTCGTATACATGAAGCCCTGGGTTCGATTCCCCAGCACCACATATATAGAAAATGGCCAGAAGTGGCGCTGTGGCTCAAGTGGCAGAGTGCTAGACTTGAGCAAAAAGAAGCCAGGGACAGTGCTCAGGCCCTGAGTCCAAGGCCCAGGACTGGCAAAAAAAAAAAAAAAAAAAAAAAAAAAACAACACACACACACACACACACACACACACAAAACAACAAAAACAAGAAAAGCTAATAAGCACGACTGGCCTTTTCTTGGGCATAATGAAGTCTAAGCTATGGTTATCATTATGAATCCTTGAGTTCATTTGAACTCTTCATTCAGCCTGGTGCCTTCTGTCAATATGAATGGTTACTTCATATTGGCAGATTACATGGGTGTCTTTCAGAACAAAGCACCCACATAGTGCTGCTGGAACAGTTTGCTCCTGAGTTTGCCCACAATCAGGGTTGGGTGGAAGGCCCCAGCATGGCTGGGATGTCTCAGCCTCCCAAGGATTACACTGGTCTTCAGTCATCAGGGGATTGACATGGGCCAGCAAACCCCTCCATGTTTTCTTCTCCTATAACAGCTTGCCCTAACATTGTCCCACGGTCTGCCTGGGGGGCTAGGAAGGCCCACTGCCCCAGCTTGACCCTGCCTGCTAGGTACGTCATCATCCTCCACACCGGTGGGAGAACCTGCAGCATGTATGATGAGTGTCGCCTGCTGGTCCGAGATCTCCAGTCCTACTTCTTGGACACGCTCAGTGCATGTGACATTGGGTATAAGTAAGTAGACCTGAGGATGGGAGACTTCTCTTGGAGGAAGATACTAATCCTCTGACAGGAAGGGGAAAGGGAGCTCAGAACCACTGAGGACTCATGGTCTGACAGGCAATGGAGGTACCACCACATTGATTTCCTACCCAACCTGGGATGGTCTTATGGAGGTAGTTGAGAATAGTTACCTCTAAACATGTGCTGCTTTAAACATAGTATATGACATGATGTATGCCAAAGATGCTGAAAAGCTATTAGAGGAATCCATATGCCTGGAGGACCAGGGAACCTAAAGAGATCACCCAGGGTTACCCCTTTTCTGTGCCTTTAGTCAGGCCATGCCTTTCCTCCCGTGATTCAAGGGTCAGGCCTTCAGCACTGTGGCATCTTCTCCTTCATCAGTGTGCCTCTAGAGACTGTGAATCATCATGGGGAGAGTCTTTCTTGTCTGAAGGAGGGCCTAGCTGAGGCCCTTCAATTTCTGTAGTGCCAAGAACTGTGATTCTTTCATAAATAATGTGTTGCTTTTGACCTTATTGAGAGAGGAATTTTTTTTCCTTCCTTTCCTCCCTAGTAAGGGTAGTTTAGATGTGTCTCTAAATTCTGGTACAGATAGTTTTCTGGTTAAGAGTACTGCTTAAAAAAGCTAAATAACTTAATAACCAGGTATGTTGATTCATATTTATATTTCTAACTACTCCAGAGGCAGTGATAGTGAGGATTTAAGGTCAGCTGGGGTACAAAAAATAGTGAGACCTCCATCTCAATCAGTAAATAAACAGAAATTTAGTGGATTATGCCTTTCATCCCAGCTGTGCAGGAAGCATAAATGGTCCAAATTAAGCAATGTACAAATGTAAGACCTTATTAGAAAAATAACAAAAGCAGAAAAGGCTAGGGGTGCAGCTCTGCAAACAAACACAAGGCTCTGGGTTCAAATCCCAGTGACCCCCAAATAAACAAGCAAACAAATGAAATCATTGGTAGTCTACACACCATGTCGGACAAGTGAAGAAGACACAGGTGAAGAATGCAGGCAAGACACAGTCCTGGAGTTTCTCTCTTTCATGATGATCTCCATCTCCCCTTGTGGTCCTCTAGCTTTGCTGTGGGTCAGGATGGCGGTATATACGAAGGGGTAGGCTGGAACGTTCAAGGCTCTCGCGTTGCTGGCTACAATGACATTGCTTTGTCCATCACCTTCATGGGAACCTTTTCAGGTAGGTGGAAGCTTTGGATAGTGGTGGACATTGTGTGGTATTTGAGGGAGACCGACTGATATAGGTGACAAAGACATCAGACACAGATTTCATTTGAATGATGCTGGAGAATCATGTGGCCTATAATTAAATGACATATAATGAAGCTGAATGAATGTGACCAGAGGTGATCCCTACACACAAGACTTACCCTCACTTTACCTCTTTTGCACTAAGTTAAATGTCACTGTCTTCCAATACCCAAGGGACATATGAAACAAGGGGAAAAAAGACCTCTGCATAGTTTTAGCTCATCTTGGTGAGCAGGTGGTTACCATGGCGACAACAGGGGTCCATGCTGCCTTATACACCAAAGCCCCAATGAGCTGTGACTGCAATGAAATGGTGTACTATATGGAGGATTTTCATGGCTCAGAGCTCTTGGCTACAGTGTATTGACAATCAAGGTTTCCTTTGATGAATCTCTTGAAAAGGGGAGGCTGTGTCAGAGGCTGGTTCAGGCTGATGCTAAAATGGGCATTGGGTGGAAGAAGGGGCACTGAACAGAGGCAGAGGCCTGGGTAAGGGTAGGGGTGACCCAGGATGGGGTGTATGAAGTATATCTGTTGCCAAAACAAGGTTTCCTAACTTCCTATGCTATTGACAGGTCAGATGATTATTTGTTGTGGGGCTGTCTGTGCCTTATAGGATGTTTAGCAGGGCCTCTGGCTTCTTCTAATTCAATGATAATAGTATCATCAGTTTTGGTAATAAAAAAATAGCTCCAGATATTGCAAAATGTCATCCAGAGTGTGGGGGCCCTAAACTTTCCCAGTACAGAACCACCAGGATAACCTTTCATAGTGGAGAAAGGCATTATACATGCACAGAACTTTATGACTCCAGGCTTAACCCATGTAACTCAGGAGGACACTGAAAAGTCCTTACCTAGATGATCACTGGGCTGGCTGTGTTTTTCAGGTACCCCTCCCAATGCCACAGCACTGAAGGCAGCCCAGGACCTGATCCAGTGTGCTGTTGACAAGGGCTCCCTAGCCTCCAACTACCTGCTGATGGGCCACAGCGATGTTGTCAACACTCTGTCCCCGGGGAAGGCTTTGTATGATATCATCAAGACGTGGCCTCACTTCAAACACTGAGGGAGCCCCAGCTTCCTCTGGGTCTCTGTCTCATCTCCCACCCTGATTCAACATGTGTCTTGCTCCCTGGTCAACCTCCATTTGTCCCCTTTTTGCTTGGTTGGGATGACCAGATCGTCCCCTGATGACATCTTCCATTGTCCCTCAGCTTGGGCACCCACAGCCTCAGTGTCTGGGCCTAATGTACTATCTACTTCCTCTCTTTCGGTCCCCACCTGCTCAGCCAGGTGAGATGATGCGTGGTACCTGTCACATTACTCTTTCCCTTGGCACCTGTTCCTCTGCCTAGTTTGCCTTCTCCTGTGGTCTCCCTGGCAGTTCCCAGCCTTCTTCTATCACCCATTCCAGGGTGCCAAGCCCTCATTTCCACTATGTATCAACTTGTACAGATTTGGATGCAGGCCTTATTAAAGATGCTGCAGGTGCTGAAGAAATGGAAGAATAGATGAAAAAGTGGATGCTACTACCTGCTCACCGGGCCAGATTACTCCACCATCTCTCTCTGGGAGATTTTCCTAGACAGTTCTTCATTCCACCAGCATTCTGTCCATCCCGATTATCCCTCCCAGAGTCCCAGGCCTGACTTGGGTGGCTTGTCTCTACTGGGTCCTGTATCCCTAGAGCCTTGTGCCATTGCCTCCTCCACACCCCCCAATATCCTGAGGGCTGGGCCCATGCAGCCGCCTAGAGCCAGGACAAGGCTATGTCCACAGAAGCTGCCCAGTGCCTGCTGCCCACTTGTGCCTGGCTGGGCCAAGCTGGGCAGAGAGTGGACACAGAGCCTGACACTCTGTAGCTCTCCCTGCCCCAGATCTTCATCCCATCTGTTGAAAGCACACAAAGAGTGGCTCATTTTCTCTGGGATTTTGGTATGCAAGAAAGAAGAGGAAAACAGGAAGGATGAACAAAAGGAATAAATATGTTATTTGTACAGTTAATTCTTTGTACTGCTAATATTTTCTTTTTTTAGTGTTTTCTGTAACTTTCATTATAACAGAAATAAATTTAAGAGCTCATATTTGTGTGTGTGTGTGTGTGTGTGTGTGTGTGTGTGTGTGTGTGTGTGTGTGCATTGCTGGAGATTAAAACCAGGACCTTGTACTTGCTGGACAAATATTCTACTAGTTGAGTTATACCCTCAATTTTTAAATTTTAGTTTTGAGTCCTGTTAACTTTGTCAAAGTTTGTCTTGAACTCATATCATCTCGTAGCTGGGATTATAGATGTGAATCACCTTACCTGACTTAATATTATCTGCTCCCCTCCCCCTCCCCTTCTCTCTCTCTTCTCCTTCTCTCTCCTCTCAACTCCCCTCTTCTTAACTCCCTCCTCTCTTTTCATCCTCAGGTCAAGCGGAAGGGGTAGACAAATGGAAAGGGGAATGGTGGACAAGTGCAGTCATAATATTATATATATATATTATACATATATATGAAAAAGGAACTAGGTAAATTGAGGGGATTGGCCTTACATAGTTTATTCAAAGCTGAATGCTTATTGTCATGATTTTTATTGGGAAATCAAATGACACATTAGGTATAATTTTTACCTGTGGGAAGAGTGCTTTGTGTGCTTCTTACAAACGTACATGTGGGCTAGCAGCTTCAGCTCTGCCTCAGGCTTTCAACATGTGAGTCTCTAGGTGTCCTTTAATCTGTAGATGGGGACCATAGGGTTTTATCTATTTTCTTTTTCCTCTTTTTAAAAAAAATGTTTTAGTAACCAACTTTATTTAAAAGACCAGATAAAACAAATGACCTGAGGTCATCGGCTGGGGAAGTCACAAAGCAGCAAATAAAGTTAGAGGCCAGGAGGCCTTAGCTCCCATCTAGAACATTCACTGGTGGCTGCGGGCCGGGAGCTGTGGCCTGGGCCAGGTGGGGCAGTGTGGGGAATGAGAGGGTGCAGATGAGGACGAATGATGGAGACCATCCAGTCTCCCAGGTCCTTTTCCTCTTTGATTTACGGTTCCAAAGCTAAGCTCTCAAACCATTCCATTGTAAGGGTTTAGAAACTTACCACTAAGTGAAAACACTGAAACATTTACTTGTTAATAAAAACGTCTGGCTTGAGGATGTTGATATGATGTACCAAACGTATAAGGTAGCGTGTGTCACGATCACCAACGGCGACTGAATCCTCTTGCTACGTGTCTCTCCTGAGGTCTTCGCCCAGGATCCTTCAGAAAATGAAGGTCACTAAACATGTCTCCGGTAGAGGCAAACAGGCATCTGAGGCTCCAGGTCCTGGGAGAGAACTCCCAGTTTCTGGCACTCAATTGTGTAGTGGCCAGTCAGTGTTTAGAGCACAGTGGCTGTTCAAATGCCTACTCAAGTGGGCAGAGGGCCTTTCAGGTACTAAAGAGGACTCAAGCATTTCCACTGCAAGGGGTGGCAACTCAGGTGCCTTTGGCAGAGCATCACAGGAAAATCTTATGCATAAATCTCATTAGAGAAGGAGCAGGGATCCCAAGGTGTGTACACATCATGTACCTATGGGGGGTGGTAGCATAATGAAACCCACCTATTTGGAAAGGGAGAAGGAAAAATGATAGCACAGGATTATAATGGAGGTGCGACATAACACAGTTAACATCCACGGAATTCTCACAGTGAAATCCTTTTATATTACTAAAGGATGCTCCTTCAAAAATTAAAAACATAAGCTGGGAGCTGGTGGCTCAGGCCTGTGATCCTAGCTACTCAAGGAGGCTGAGATCTAAGGATCATAGTTTAAAGCAGGAAAGTGTGAGAAGGAAAAGAGAGTGTCAGGGCTTGATCTGAAGATGGAGGGCTACCGTCAGAAACGGGTGAGGAGACAGAGCCTTGGTTTATATCAGGGAGAGTTTGGTGCTGAGGTGGGGTGGGGGATGTGTGAGCAATGGCTATGACATCAGAAGTCCTAGTGATGGTATCTTGTGAGCTGCGCCCTGGAGATGGAGCTTCCTTTTTCTCTCCCTCCATCCCAATCGCTGCTGGGGACCTTGTGGTAGGGAGTGGAGTCAAGGTGTTGCTGAGTGATCTGGGCCGGTACCCATCAGGCTCCTCCGTGGGCAGCATCCTCACAGGCATCCCCAGGTTGGCAGGGCTTACTGAGTGCTGGGCAGGAGGAAGGAGCTCCTGAAGGATTGGGTAACTGTGCCCTTTCCCAGGGAGGAGGAACACACAGGCTTATTCACAGGGTGGGTTCCCAGGTGCTCTCAGCCTGAGACTGGTTTCAGTTGAGTTCTCTTGGAGCTGTGGACGGAGCCTCAGATCCCTGCCTTCCTTCTCTCCCTCATCCTTGATTTTTATTTATTTTTTTATTCCAGCTGTAGGGAGAAGCCGGAGCCCGAGTGCTCCGTTCTGGGGAGGCACTGCCCGAGGAGTCTGGGAGTGGAGCTGGACGCACCCCTGGAGGAGGGGCAGGGCCTGGAGGCCGCGGCTGAAGGGAAGGACCTTGGCAGCCAATGAGGGGCGAGCAGACGGTGTCCTGATCTGCTCCACGGAGACTGCGCAGATCCTCAGGTAATTCTTCTAAGTGTGAGTATTTCTTCTTCAGACACTTTCTCCCAAACAAGGAGCTGGATTCAGTTAGGTGAAAATGTAACCATGATGAAGGTTCCTGTGGTTTTCCACCCCAACAATAGGTAACATTTATCTGGTCCCAACTTTGTAAATTAGCACACTTTGATTTTTTTTTTTTTTTGCCGTGGCTGTAGGTCTTGGGGATACCTGTACACAAGTTTTACTTTTTCTGTTGTGCCTTGAATCCCCATCTGTGTCTTTCTCTCCCCTCTTCTGATAGTTACTTACACACACACACACACACACACACACACACACACATTACTGGCTAATTTTTGGTAGTTAATTAGAGATAAGAATCTCATGGACTTTCCCTTCCCAGGCTGGCTTTGAACCAGGATCTTCAGATCTAAGCCTCTGGAATAGTTGGAGTATAGGCAAGAGTCACTGGGGCCTGCCTTGATACTTCCTTATTTTAAGTGAAGAGAATATGCAGCAATGTGAGTCAGGGCTGTAGCCTGTCATATCAGCTCAGGGTTTGCAGTTGGGTTGGGTGGGGGGAGTTGGAAGACATGATCAGTTCTGCCACTGGATGGCCTGGAATCAGCCTTCAGCCTTCAGGCCTATGAGGTAGCCATTGTGAATTAACATTCAAGGTGGTAGAAGTAGCAGGATTAAATGATGGGGGTAGACCTTTGTTGATGAGAATTAATAGTGGCGTCCAGTGGCATTTCAGAAAGCAGCCCCTGGTTTTGGGAGGCCAGCTGAGAAGGTTTGAGTATTGAGAAAGTCAATCCTTACCTCTCATTGGACTAATGAAGGAGGTTGAGCACTTTCTCACATAGCTTTTAGGTGTCTGCCTTATTTGTAATGGGCTCATTTTGTCTTTGGGACACATGTTTATTCAATGAATGAAATCCTGGGTGATATTCATTAAGATTGTGTCTCATAATCAAGGACAATTTCATATGCTCAACTCTAAGGCTATGAAAATACCTATATGAGGTTTATTTATAATAGCTACTGGAGATTTGAAAATTGCTATTACCCACCCCAGAATGATGAAGATCAGTCACTTGGCTCCAAGTGAGGGACCAGGAGCTTCCTGAGATAATAAGAGGTGGGTGGGGAGAAGGCTGGCTAGACACTGATATTGGCATCCTCACATTTTTTTGTGCCTGTACTGGGGCTTGAACTCACCACCTGGACACTGTCCCTTAGCTTTCCACTTAAAGCGAGTGCTCTGTCATTTAAACCATGTCTCTATTTCTGGCTTTTTGGTGGTTAATTGGAGATGAGAGTCTTAGGGACTTTCCTGCCTGGCCTGACTTTGAACTTCGATCTTCACTTCTCAGCTTCCTGAGTAGCTAGGATTACAGATGTGAGCTGTGAGCATCTTCACATTCATTGTGTATCTGATGAGGGCAGAGGACCTGAGAAAATGGAGCCAGGTGTTGGCACTAATGAGGTCATGGCACGATGCGGGAGGCAGACCAGGACACCATGTAGTAGGAGGTTGGTGCTTTGGTTGTAGAGTGAGAATGGTCATGTTAACTGTCAGCATCTTTCCAGGGTCTCTGCCTTCTCAGTGCCATCATCCACATTTTCTCAGTCAGCATCTTGGAACTCTGTGAGGATGTCACCCTGGCTTCTTATCTTCTCTGCTTTGGGTCTCCAGGTCTGGGGTAAGTTTTCTTTCTTTGTATCACAAGTGCTTTTGATGACTAACAAACAACTGTCCTTAAGTTGAATATTAGAAATATTCCGAGTGCTCTGCCTAGTGTAGCTAGCTAGCAATTTGGAATACTGTTCTGGAGTTGTCAGATCTTCAGCCACATTGTTGTCCTGCTATTTGCTGTGATCCTGAATATGTGATTCAGTTTCTTTGAATCTTATTTACTTCCACTGATGGTGCTGAAAGCCGGTGGCTCACATAGCTGGGTAGATGGGATTACAGGCACAAACCACTGATTTATCTTCATTTTTATACAAATCAGAGTTAAACACAGAACTATGGTCTACATTTCAAAATGAATTCAATTCCTTGAGAGTAGCAATTCCCTTTACTATGTCAAAATATTTCTTACAGTTTTATACTTATGGCAAGACACATCGCAAATGATCATTAAGTAAATGCTATTAAGTTAAAATGGACATCAGTTTGGTGGTTCTCAAATGTTGGACAAAGGCTATTATTTCAGGGATCACTTCTATAGCCCATTAAATGCTGGATGTGTTTTTATGTGGCCTGACATATGTAATTACTGTTTAGAAGCAATAAGTATGCCTTCTGCTTCTTTGGTAGCTAAATATGAGATCACCTGAACTTAATGTTGGAGAAACTTACAAACCAGGGAATACATAGTCAATTTAGAGGCCCTGGGGTCTGTGGGTTTCCTTTGTTAATTGTCCTCCTCCCCTACTCCTCCTCCTCCTCCTCCTCCTCCTCCTCCTCCTCCTCCTCCTCCTCCTCCTCCTCCTCCTCCTCCTCCTCCTCCTCCTCCTCCTCCTTTCCCTCCTTTTCCTCCTCCTCCTGTGTTTTGTGCTTCTCTTAAAGATTTGGCTCTGAACTCCAGCAGTCTCTTCAACTGCCCAGCACATCCTGGTCCAGTGTCAGATTCAAATATTTGCTGTTGATTTATGAGAAGGGAAGAGTTCCATGGTTACTTTGTCTTACAGATAGAGAAATAGGTCACAAGGAGTCAATGACTCGCTCAAGTTCATTGGACAACTCTGGAGAGACTGCAGAGGGTGATGGTTATAACTTCAGCATTGGGGGGCTGGAGACTGGTATGACTTTAAGTCCACTTCTTAAAATTTCTATCATGTTAGACCAGTCACTTGAGTTCTCTAGGCCTCGATTTCCATCTGGGTAGAGGGAGTAGCTATTTTGTCTTGCTTATCTCATGAAGTTGTTCTGAGCCACATTCTTTTTTTTAAAAATCAATTAATTAATTTTATTGTCAAAGTGAAGTACAGAGGGGTTACAGTTTCATCCGTAATACAGTGAGTACATTTCTTATCCAACTTGTTACCTCCTCCCTCATTTTCCTGAGCCACATTCTGATAGCATCCTTGAAGCTTTGCCATCACAGGTCAGGCCTGTGGCTGTAGCAAATGCTATTGCTGGGGATGGCTATTGCTTCCAAAATCTCTGGTATTGACTGGGGACTGTGGAAGGTGAGGGAATGGTGGTGATGACTAATAACAAACTTGTTCTGAAATGCTTAGTTTTTTTTTTTTTGATTTTTCACTAAAAACGTTTATTCTTAAACCATAGTTAACATAACCTTAATTAAAGAGATCCCAGCTGTTGTGATTTTGAAAACAAAAAGATACTACACAGATCCAGCCTTATCTTTATAATCTTTTTCTGGTTTGCTTATATATATTTTCCAACAGACCCAGACCTAGAGCTGCATGTGTCCAGGCCTCAACCATACCATTACATTTTCTGTTGTGAAATGCTTAGTTTTTGAGGGCAGTCACAATGACCCACCAATTTCTAGTTTTGAGAGCTTTATATGGTACCAATGGGTGCTCAATACAAATAGTTTGCTGAAAAGAATGACAGCCATCTTGGTATGCAACACTCTGCTGGGGGCCCATGGATGGGCTGGTAGGTGTGTAAGTGAACCAGGGAAGTCAGTGCTACTCAGATAAGGCAGCAGAGGAGGCTTTGAGGCTCTGAATGGAGAGAGGATTGGGAAAGGGCAGGTGTCTTCATCTCAGGATGAAGGTGGCCTCTTGGGGCAGAGGTAGGAGGCAGGGGAAGGCTGAGGCCACTTCTGCAGTTCTCCTGTGGTGCTTCTTGGAGGACTTGGGGAATGGGAAGGCTGGACTTCTGGGGTCCATGGGAATGGGGTACCTGGTCCATGTCTGTAAGCATGCTGGCTAGTTTCTTTTCTCCAAGGACCGTTATCCCATCCCTTTGTAGGAGATGTCCTGCAGTTGTCCTGGAATGAAACCCAAGCCAGACACATCTTAGAGAAGCTTCTAGACCTGTTTGTTGGTCTCACAGCTCATTCACAGGAACTGCAATGGGGAGGCGTTTTGGGGGATGGACTGGCCTTTCTCAGGACTTATGTCTGGTGTAGGAGTGGGTGGCTGGGTGAGAATCCCAAGGAGCTCACTTGCTAGTGAGTCCTATGAGCTATCCAGAGTCCTTAGGCAAAGGGAGATTCTTCTAAAAATGAAGAAGAGAAAAATCCAGGAGAAGGAAGAGAGAGGGAGAAAGTCCAGCGAGAAAAGACACGTGTCCCATTCCTTACTCCCACTGTGGGAATGGAGACACTCTTTCCTTAGAGTTCCTGATGATCTGAGAATGGAGAAATGTAGCCTTCAGGGAGCCACAGTCCTGGGTGAGGTCTCCTAGCTCTGCCTCTGCAGAGTTTTCATGTGGAAGAGAGAGCTACATTCCATACGTAGGGAACTTCCTGTGGGCTCTGCAGTCCTTAGTTGAGAAGGCTGGCAAGCCTTTCTTCACAGCCACTATTCTGAGGGGAGTCTATGATCAAAGACACAGGTAGAGGTCCAGGGCCCAATGCCAGTATGAGAAATGAATCCTAAGGCCAAGAGACTTCAAGATAAGGCAGCTTAGAATCCCAGAATGCTGGCTGGAGATACTTCTGAAGGAAAGGAGATCACACACAGGCAATAGAGAAGTTAAAAACTGAGTTTATCTTCCAGAGACATGTGAGGAAAGAATAGAGAATGAGGCACCTTGACAACGTTGCTGAGTACAGAATCTCTGGGTAGTTGTTTAGCCTAAATGGGGCCATGGATATGGGAAAGGGAGGCTGTAGGTGGAGGAGGCCTCACTCTAGGCCCCTACCCCATGGTGGGGTAGGGCAGAGCCCTGGGTAGGGCCTGTTGCATGTCATCCTGTGATCTCTTTTTGACAGGCATTCCCACCATTGTCTCCCGCAAGGAGTGGGAGGCAAGACCACTTACCTGCACAGCCCTGCTGAGCTCACCTGTGCCCTACCTCATCACAGAACAGCTCATGGGGATGGAGTGCCAGGAACAGAACTCCTGCAGCCAGAAGCTGCGGGTGCTACAGTCCCATTCTGTCCACAACAAAGGCTGGTGCGATGTGGCCTTCAAGTAAGAGGCTGGTCGGCTCCCTGTGGCCTACTTCCAAAGTTACCTCTTTTAGGGCTCTATTTTCCCTCCTCTGTTTCTCTGATTTTTTTTTTTCTGGGCTTCATTTATGTTGCTTTGATGATGAATCAAAAGTCTTTAAAAAAAAAGAAAAACAAAATCCATTGTCCTTCAGAGGCTATGAGGAGGGACCACTAAGAGCCATTTACTTATATGGGAATTCCTAAACTCCGGAAAGAAGCTAGGAAAGTTAGGTTGACAGCACCTACAGTCACCCTCTGAGAACTTGCCAAGCCTTACCATTCACAAAGTCTGCACAGATATCACCCAATTAGGCCCTTCCAGCTCCTCAGAGGAGTGGGTGGATAGGAGAAACATTGCCACCTTATTACACAAGGGAGAAAGCCTCAGTGGAGGGGAATTCAAGAATTGGTTTAAAAGTGACTCAGAGCAAGGAAGCATGGACCATATGATGTCAGTTAGTCCAGCCTGTTAGTCCAGCTCTGGGAAGGCCAGTACCCACTTAGTCCAGGACCCTGTGAAACGTTTTCCCATTTGTTACTGTAAGGATGGGGTATGCAGGGAAGAGTGGCCATGGGGCAGGTGGGAAGAGAGTCACGTGTTAAAATGAGCCTGAGGATAAAAAAAAGATCCCCACATTAAGCATTGAGTATCTATTAGGAATATTATAATGGAGGCTTAGAAGCTTCTTTCCTCATTTGCACTCAAGAGTGAGGATGTGCCCCCCCCTCCACTTATGTATGAGGATATATGTGTGTATTCATAGCATCATATAAATATATTATATCGTATCAAATACATACATATGTATGACAAAGATTAGAAATGGTGTTTTTTGTCTATAAATAAAAATGACTTCTGATTTATCCATTTTGCAAAGTATAATCCATGCTTTTCAATTTGTTTTCCACACAAATAATTAAGAGCAGCTGGAGACCCTGGGTATGGCCACCAGGATCACCTGCAGGTCCTGTACTTAGGACCTCTGTTGCTCTGTTGGTGTCACTGTAGTGTTGCCTGCTTCCAGGTAATTATTTCTAATTAATTGACTTCTAATTGTTTCTTATTTGACACTGCGCCCCGAGTGGGGTTTCTGCAGAGACAACTCAATACTCTCTGTTCTTTAGCGCAGCTGTGTTCACATTGGACTAACCAGAGGCAGCCGCATGGTGACAGGGGTGTTTGCTGGAAGTGGCCAAGCCAATGAGAGGCTGGATCTTTGTGCCCCCATTCCATTCCCTAGTGGGAAGTGGAAGTTGGCCTGACTCAGTGAGGGAGTCTTTATGTGACCTCCAGGAAAGATTGTGTTCAGTTTGCTTTGGAAACCCATGCTCTAGTCAAAGCTTCTATGTAGGCAGTTGTGAACACATCAGTTTTGAAGCCATTTGGAAGGTGGAGGATGAGAAATAATGAGACAGAAGTAAAGGAGGAATAAGGGGAGAAAATAAAAGAGTATGTATATCATATTTAAAAAGAAACTGAAAAAGTGATGTTCTAAATACATTTCTGTGATAATGAAGAGCTTATGGGAGTTACTGTGGAAAAACGAAAGAAAAAAGTCAAAATAACACCATTTCTGAATTTCAGGGAAATGTTTTAAAGAATGTTCAAGTATTTCATTCTGTAAAGTAAGAACATGATGAATTAATTCTCATGCTCTTGAAAATGTTGAAGTAAGGGCCTCACGTCCTTGGTAGTCACACATTCAAAATTCTACCTTGAACCAAACAGTTATTTATTTATTTTTATTTTTTTGCCTGTCCTGGGCCTTGGACTCAGGGCCTGAGCACTGTCTGTGGCTTCTTTTTTTTTGCTCAAGGCTAGCACTCTACCACTTGAACCACAGCGCCACCTGTGGCCATTTTCTATATATGTGGTGCTGGGGAATCGAACCCAGGGCTTCATGAACACGAGGCAAGCACTCTTGCCACTAGGCCATATTCCAAGCCCCCCAAACAGTTATTTTTAAGGTGAGATCCTGAAAAAGGCACACATGCAAAGTCACAGCCAAATGCAGTGTATTCTCAGGTCTCGGTTTAAATTTTGTTATTCTGCTCCCACATTCTTGTGCTATTAAAGGATAGTACTTGTTTATGAGCAACAAAAACCCCATTTCCCTTTTAAGGATCAGTGAAAAGGATCTTCTTACAGAGATTTATCACTAAACCAATGTTTCCTTACTTGGCAGCTTCCTGGTTGGGGATGATGGTAAGGTATATGAAGGTGTTGGTTGGCACGTCCAAGGTTTACACACTCAAGGCTACAACAATGTCTCCCTGGGCATCGCCTTCTTTGGAAATAAGATAGGTAATGGTCATTTCCCTGTGGACCCTTGCAATTACTTTTATTTCTTCAGCTTACATCATATTCTCTAATACTTTCTCTTGAAGCTTTGCTCATTAGATCCTATGATGTGCATTTTTTCTTGTCCTCTTTCTTTCCTTGGTCTGCAATCAGATGTTGCCGAAGCCACAATGGGCATCACTTGGGTTTACTGTTATTTACCACCTGGATTCTGGAGTTGTTCACGTGGATGCTTTGGGTACTGGGTGGGTAAGGGCAGGAAAAACAAGGCTTATTTCTTCTTCTAGTGTCTTCTGTTGGTAGAAACCAGCAGGAATCCAGCAGGCAACTGAGTTGGGAGGTAGAGTTTGCAGACATCAGCAAACAATAGTAGAGTTGCGTATAGGAAGGATGTAGTTGAGAGCTTATACATAGCTTGTACCCACAAGTATCTGCAGTTGACCATTGGGTAAGGAATAGCCTTTACCTTAGAGGGGTTCTGTGAGAATTGTATGGGCTAGTGGACATAAAAGAACATACTAGATGCCCACTTATGGCACTTATGGCAGATAGTATTAAGTAGACTATTGGAAGAGATTGCCAAGACTGGCTGCTGAGAGCTCTGACTGACAGTTCTTGTCTCTTAGATCGTCTGTCATGACCCCTGAGCCTATTTTCTATCTTCCTACCCATCAGCCACTCAGGCTCAGGTGATCATCTCATTCTCTTTCCTGGTGTGCAGTACAATTTACTAACTGTTTTATGTCCATGTTATCTTCTTTAAAGGTAACAGTCCCAGTCCTGCTGCCTTAGCAGCTGCAGAGGGCCTGATCTTCTATGCCATCCAGAAGGGTCACCTGTCACCCAGGTATGTTCAGCCACTTCTCTTGAAAGAAGAGAACTGTCTGGACCCTCCAAATCCAAAGACACCTAAGAAAGGTAAGACCTCAGTTCCTCCTCACCTGCTTCCTTCTTATCCCCTGCATCCACATTTGTGATTATACTTTCTGGTTGGACTCTTTTTAATTTTTTATTGTTATTAGAAAGGTCATGTGCAGAGGGATTATAGTTACTTTTGGACAGTGTTACCCCTTCCCTAGCACTCTCTCTCTCCATTTTCCCTCCCTTCCTCATCCACAAGTTGTATAGTGTCTAGTGAGTACAGCTGCATTTGTTCACCCTCTGTCCCCTGTTGGACCATACATGCTTCTTGGGCCAAGAACCCCTCATGCCTATTTTTTTTTTTCTGTGAGAGTCTTTTTATTTCTTAAACAAGATCAAAACACTTAGATGTTTAATATTATACACACACATACATATACATATATATCACATGTATATTTGAGCTAGGAATGTGGCTTAGCATGCATGAAGCCCTGTTTTTTTTTTTTTTTGCCAGTCCTGAGCCTTGAACTCAGGGCCTGAGCACTGTCCCTGGCTTCTCTTTTGCTCAAGGCTAGCACTCTACCACTTGAGCCACAGCACCTCTTCTGGCCGTTTTCTGTATATGTGGTGCTGGGGAATTGAACCCAGGGCTTCATGTATACGGGGCAAGCACTCTTGCCACTAGGCCATACTCCCAGCCCGAAGCCCTGGGTTTTGATTCATCAGTACCACATAAACAGAAAAAGGCAGAAGTGGCACTGTGGCTCAAGTGGTAGAGGGTTAGCTTTGAGCAAAAGCAGCTCAGGGAAGCCAGGTGCTGGTGGCTCCTACCTGTAATCTTAGCTACTTAGGAGATCCCTCATACCTATTGTGATGTTGAGATCTGGAAGATTCTGGAAGGGAACTTTCCTGACCTTTTCTCCACCCTCCTTTCCCCCAGTATGATACTGCCACAGACTCATTCTTAACACAAAAATACATATACACAGACTTAAATACAACAAATAAATAGATCAACAAATAATGACTGACCAGCAGATCCTGAGCATAGAGCTGTGAACAAAGTAGACAGAACCCTCCACACGCAGGGAGGTTATGCTTCAGTGAGTAAAGTCAGGAAATAAGCAAGTGATAGGAGAAATATTTATGTTGTTTGATGGCATGGAGGAGATGAAAAAAATGCAGCATGAGAATGGATTGAAGTCAATGTATTTCTATAGTTGTGTATATTGTGTGCACGCACCCCCACCCTCCCACCCCCACATACTTTTCTAAGTGGAAAAGCTAGCCAGCCTGTTACAGGTCACAGTGCTGAAAATGGCTTCAATTCCCACATCTTTATTGTTGTTGTTGGTTGTGGGGCTTGAACTAGGCCCTGGGTGCTCTGGAGTAGCTAGGATCATAGACATCAGCTACTGGTGTCCATGAGCTTCACATTCTTCTTAGAAGAATGAATTTTCTAAGAACTTGAGCAATCCAAATGATGCACTATTTTGGAGAGAGCAAATAGCAGGTTACAGCCAATAAAATGAACAAGCACTTCTGATGTCACTCTGGCTGCTCGCATGAGCCTTTTCCTAGAACTCAGCCATACTTTTAAAAATTAGGTTTTCAAAATTATTAATCTCTAAACAGAGATTTACTGGCCTTTAGACTGGCACTTCCTGTAGTAACGTTAATTCCTCAACATTTATAGAATTCTTTACAGAGTTCCACACATTTCCATAGATTGGTGATCAGTTTAAAGAGTGAGCATATTTCTGCATATCATTCTTATTCTGTAATACCCATGTAAACATACACTTCGATTTTTGAAGAAAATAGCCACCCCTCTAGCTGACTCATGGGTTTATTCCCTTCTGGATATACCCTAGTTTCTGCAATCATCAGAATCCTGTCCCTTAGCTCCAATGTCCTGACCCGAGAGTGGTGGGCAGGGTCCAGTTTCTGGGCGGTATCACAACAGCCTTCTGGTGGGCTGGATTAAGAAGTGTCTCCCTATGATCAGGGAGCTGGGGAAGCATCTCAGAGAGGCCAGGAGATCCCTGGTACTCAAGAGTGATGCTCACACATACCTCTGCTATAGTCTGTCTCTTTTTTTTTTTTGGCCAGTCCTGGGCCTTGGACTCAGGGCCTGAGCACTGTCCCTGGCTTCTTCCCGCTCAAGGCTAGCACTCTGCCACTTGAGCCACAGCGCCGCTTCTGGCCGTTTTCTGTATATGTGGTGCTGGGGAATCGAACCTAGGGCCTCGTGTATCCGAGGCAGGCACTCTTGCCACTAGGCTATATCCCCAGCCCTATAGTCTGTCTCTTAAAGATCTCAAATTAGAATTCTCTAGTCAAGTTCATGATAGGATGTTTCCATGAGTGCTGGCTGTTGTGGAGAGATTGAGGCATAATATCCCAGCCTGCGCATGTGAAGTGTTCACAAGAGGCATGGATTGATTCCTATGCCCACTTCTTTCACCTCAGCTTGCCCCAACATCACTCCACGATCTACTTGGGAAGCCAGAGAGACACACTGCCCTCACATGATTCTCCCAGCCAAATACGTCATCATCATCCACACTGCTGGGACAAGCTGCAATGTGTCCACAGTCTGCCAGAACAACGTCAGATACACCCAGTCCTTTCACATGGACAAGCAAGACTTCTGTGACATTGGCTATCAGTAAGTAGAATCTGTGGAAACATGGCCCCCTTCTTCTTTAGGGCTGTGGAAGGGAAGGCTGGAGGAGACCTTCCTCCATGCCAAGCACTTTGCATAGGCACCATATTTTCTTCTTGTGAGACTCTGGACTGAGTATCATTTATAGCACAGCTGGGATTAGTTATTCCTTTGGGGAATGTTCTCCACATGTGGCTGGGAAGACTGCAGAGAAGGCATAGGAAGCCATTGTTACATAGTGAGACTCTGAGATCCCTCAGGAAGGCGATTGAAGGGAAGGGATGTGCCTATTTATGCAGCCCCTTCTAACCAATTAGAGACAAGGGTCCTGTTTACTCCTACCACCGTCTAGCCCAATCCCTCCGAGGCTTACTCCCAGTGACATTAGAATCCTGAGAGTCTTCTCTGATTTACCATGCTTATAGATACAGGAACTTGTAACTTCTCTGGGCCTCTGTTTTTTCTTCTTCTTTTTTCCTTCCTTATTTCTACAATAGGCTTCATAACATTCCATAGTGAGTGAGATCAAAGTATTCTCTTTTGAGAATATTTTTAGAAAGAAAATATATTAAACTAATGGAATAGTAGATGCGATTTGGGAGATGTTTTGAATATTTCACAGAATGGTTTTAGGGTTTGAATATGACAAGTTTCTGTTATTTACTTAGGACTCAACCACAACAAATTTTGCTGTCTTGGGTTGGTTTACTTCTGCAAATGTGCTATTGCCCTTCTTGATGGCTGTCTTTCTCATCTCAGCTCCTGTTTATAGAGCAGCTTTTGCACACAGGCAAAAATCTGCCTCATTTTTCAGGACTTTTTTCATAGTTTTGGCTACTGTTACCGAGCTTAGATAACAGAGAATTGATGACAACTTTAGAAATTCCAAGAGGAAAACGTCAGAAGTTTGTTCTCCTTTTTGCTTCAGTCTTCAGAGACTGCACTTTTTCTTTCAAAACCTGCTATGCAATCTCTGCCCCCTCCAGTGGCACCATGTGCCAGTAGGTGGACCACAATCAGGACAATACACCCATTTGTGTATCACTCTTAACTTTGTAGGCCATTTTACTGGGTGTCTATTATCTGCTGGATGCTAGGCAAGAAAGATATGGCCCCTTCTCTATGGAGTGGAGAGAGGTAATAAACAAGTAATTATAAGGCAAAACATTAAGCACTGTGACAGAAGAAAAAAGCAGGACACATCTAAGATGAGCCTCCATTCAGTTCTTTGGGGGAGTGATTGGCATCAAAGAAGTGCTCCTGAGGAAAGGGCATCTGTGTTGGCATATAGATAAGGTATTGAGACATAGTTGGGCAAAGATGGGGAATGTGCACCAGGTAAAGGATCACACCACATACTTGAGGACCTGGTGTCCAGACAGATAGCATGCATCTCTCGCTCTCTGTGTGTGTTTGTGTGTGTGTTTTGGTTCTGGGGCTTGAACTCAGGGCCTAGGTAGAGATTGGAGAGACCTCTGGGGAGCCACATCACAAGGGTCTTGTGATTGATCCTTGAGACTAGACTGGATGCCCTGTGATCGAATTTATATGCTAGAAAAATAACTTTGAATGCTGTTTTAAGAATTGTTGGGGGGCTGGGGATATAGCCTAGTGGCAAGAGTGCCTGCCTCGGATACACGAGGCCCTGGGTTTGATTCCCCAGCACCACATATACAGAAAACGGCCAGAAGCGGCGCTGTGGCTCAAGTGGCAGAGTGCTAGCCTTGAGCGGGAAGAAGCCAGGGACAGTGCTCAGGCCCTGAGTCCAAGGCCCACGACTGGCCAAAAAAAAAAAAAAAAAAAAAAAAAAAGAATTGTTGGAAGGAGGTGAAACTCTGGATGGAGAGCTATTGTAGTAACCCAGTGACTCTGAAGAGAACAGTAGTTGTTTGCTGGAGGAAGTAGAGGAATTTAAGAGCTGTGGAAGAGACAGTAAGTCATGATTAATGGTTTGATGGTGGGGCTGGGAGAAGGACAGAGTGGCATTCAGGAGAATCCCCAATTTTCTAGGTTAGTCTGGACATGTTGGAGTTTTGTAGATGCTAACTGAAGCTGTGAGAGTCATTGATTGTCCATAGTGAATATGTTGATCCAGACAAGAGAAGGGGCTTGAGTTGGGTCCCAAGGAGATAGACTGGGTTTCTGAAAATACCACATGGAGGAGAAGCAAATGGGCTGGCAGAGGGAATGGAGGGAGAGCAGCCAAAGCAAAGGCAAGCAGGAACGGGTGGGCTTGTGAAAGCCTAGGAAATGTTTTAGGAGGGTAATGAACAGGGACAATGTATTCCAGAAGCACAGTAAGTGCCTGCTGTACTCAGAGAACCAAGGAAGCCAGCAGTCAGCTCGGAGGGGCCGGCTTCAGGGAAGTCGTGGGGACAGAGGCACAGTATTTACGGGCTGTGTTTTTGTATTTATTCCCTGTGCACACTGGCCCCTACGAAACGTCCAGCCAGTAGGTGATACATGGATGGACGTATGAATTACTGATGGAAGGAACGACTGAAACAAATTCTCCCCAGAGTGATTTCTCTGTTTTCTTTTTCCCTATCCTAGCTTCTTGGTGGGCCAGGATGGCGGAGTGTATGAAGGAGTTGGCTGGCATACCCAAGGCTCTCACACCTATGGATACAACGATATTGCTCTAGGAATTGCCTTTATGGGAAACTTTGTAGGTAAGAGGGCTCTGGGTGATAAGATACTAGGTGGAATGTCTGGGAACATAGGACCAAGGGTGGCAGGGTAGAGCCTGACAGTGACGCAGAACACTTAACTTTAACACAGATTCTCAGCACAGGATGATTGTCAACTGAAGTCTTTTCCAGACAGAACATTTATCCTCAGCTATCCATCTGCATCCCAGGCTCCATCTGGCTGTATTCAGACCCAAAGCAAACATTAGGCAAAGAAAAAAACAAACACAACTTTTGCAAATTTGGTACTGTTAGAAGTTCTCTATGCCTCATTCCTTGGCAACCATGGCGACAGTGCTGGTGAACATGGCTGCACAACAGAGGCTAATCCAGGGGGCATACCTGCTCTGGACCTGCGAAGAAGGGATGTGGCAGGCAGGAGTCCTATTCTAGGGCAGCTGTTAAATTTTGAAAAGAAACTTGGGCCAGGAAAATGGAAGAACACAAGAGCCTTGTCTTCTTTTTGTGCACGACTGCTACAACTGATGTAAATATGTTGCCATGATGATGATGGGGTAGGGTAAGGAAAGAAAAGGCCTGAAATGGAAATGTCCAATTGCTACAGTTTGTTTCCCATGATGAGGATGGTGATGATGGGGTAGGGTGGGGTAAGGAAGGCAAAGGACTGGAATCCAAATGCCTGTTGCTCCTTAAACAGGTAATCTCACAGCCCTAATGATTGATGGGGGTAAATATGTTTTGCAGAAAAGCCTCCCAATGCAGCTGCGCTGGAGGCAGCCCAGGACCTGATCCAGTGTGCTGTGGTCAAGGGGTACTTAACCTCCAACTACCTGCTGATGGGCCACAGTGATGTGGCCAATACTCTGTCCCCTGGGAAGGCTTTGTACAACATCATCAAGACGTGGCCTCACTTCAAACACTGAGGGAGCCCAGCAACTTTTGAGGCTTCTCAACTTCCCACTGGGTCTCTGTCCTCACTTCCCATCTTGTTCTAACACCTCGCATCTGCCTTCCCTGCCCACCTCACCTTGTCCCTCTTTGCTTGCTTGGGACGACCATGTCCTTTCCTGATGACATTCTCTGGTGTCCCCCGCCCTGTCTATTCACAGTCTGCTGAATCTGGGCCCAGCTTCCTCTCTCCTCTCCTTCCTTCACCTTCATCAGGCAGGTGAGATGATTGGAGGTCCCTATCACATTTCTTTTTCCCTTGGCACCTGGCCCCGTGCCTGGTATGGCTTTCCCTGTGGTCTACCTAGCAGCTACCAGTCCTTGCCTATCAGCCGGGCCCGGGTGCTCAGCCCAGGGTGCCCATTGACTTGCTATACTTACTTGGGTGCTATCCTTACTTAAGGGCTGCATTTTTAAAACCAGTATTCATTATCTTCTCCTAGACTGTGAGTGTGTCTGGGGGAACAGCTGAGTTCTATTTATCACTGTGTCCTGTGTCAGTTCCTGAACAGCTTCTGGAATTTAGTAGATACTATGTATGTTTGTGGAAGAAATAGATAGACACACAAAAAAGTGCATCCTGCATCCTAGAGCCTGCTCACCTGGCCAGTGTGTTCCACCATCTCTCTTTGGGAAATCCTCCTGAGTAGTGCTCTATCCCACCAGAATTCTGTCCATCCTGTCCCTTCTGAGTCTAAGTCTCAGAATTGGCTCTGGGGGTTTGTCTGTAGCGGGTGCTATCATTCTATATTCCTGTGTCCTGGTCTCCCTAGAGTATTCTGAAGGCTGGGGCCATGTGCTTCTTTAGAGCCAGGCAGAGCTATATCTGCACAAGTAGCCCAGTGCCTCTGCCTGTGTCTGGATGGGTCATGAGGAATACCGGGCTGAGTGAAGACCTGGAACTTTGGTACTCTGTGGCCCTTCCTGTCCAATGTGAAGTACTATTTCTTTTTGATAGGAGGGAGAAAATCTAGTGCTCTTCAACAAAAGCACCCAGGCTAGTTATTGCTTCAATGGGCCTCATTCAAAACAAGGGAAGAAGGAAAAGGGAACATAAGGAGAGGAGCCAGAAACATTGCCTCCTTCACTTGGTACACATGCTCTGTCTTTGTGTTAAGAATGTTTTGGTGTCTCTTACAAGGCCGGTTTTAACAGCCTCACCTTTGCACAGCTTTGTGCTTTTCAAAGACTTCCTCCTTTTTTCTTTTGTGCTGGTACTGGCACCTTGAACTCAGGGCTCCATAGTCTCCCTTTCCACTCAAGGCCTGCACTCTATCATTTCAGCCATACCTCCACTTTTGGTTTTTTTTTTCTGGTAAACTGGGGATAAGAGCCATCTTGTGCTTTTGTTTTTTTTCTGCCTGGGCTGGCTTCTAGTTGCTATCCTCAGCTCTCAGCCTCCTGAGTAGCTAGGGTTATAGGTCTGAGCCATCAGTGCCTGGTAGATTTCCTGCTTTGGATCTCATTGGCTTGACTGTGACTTTTTGCCCGTTGTCCTAAGGTGTCTTGGGCGTGTAGGCAAGGCAATGGTTTTTCTTCAGTCAAATAGGCCCAGGAAGACTTAGTGTCCCTTCTTGATCTATACAGCTAGAGGAAGATTCCTGGAACAGGAACTTCTCTATCAGAGGCTTCTGTCAATCCAGTTTTCCCATGGAGGTCAGGGCTTGGCCCAGACTTCCTGGAAGAGACTTTCCCCGTACAGGTGATTTCAACAGCCCTTCCTGCGGGAAGTAACCAAAGAGGGTGAACCTAAGATGAGAAATAGCCTCATCAAAAATCCATCTGCTAGGGCTTATATATGTCCCCCAAAGTTTATATGTTAAAAGTTTAATCCCTAATTGGCACAAGTGTTGAAAGAAGAGGCTTTAAAAAACATGACTAATGTATTCATGCCATTATTATAAGAGTGGATTTGTTATAAAATGAGTTGGGTCCTGTCTTGCTTTCTCTTGTTCTGTATCTGTGCCTGCATGCATGGCATGCACTGTTTTCTGTTATGGCATGACCCAATGACGATGTTTCCCCCTGGATGTGGGCCCCTTGATGCGGGGATTTCCAGCTTCTAGACTATAAGAAATAAACCTTTGTTGTTTATAAACCACCCAGTGTGAGATATTCTATTATAACAGCTCAAATGGATGACTAAGCTGCCATTTTCCCTCCTTTCTTTTTCCTTTGTGCTGGTCCTGGGGCTTGATATTAGGGCCTAAGTACTGTCCCTGAGCTTGTTGTGCACAAGGTTAATTTTCTACCACTTTAGCCACAGTTGTACTTCTGGCTTTTTGGTGGTTAACTGGAGATAAGAGTCTCATGGGCTTTCCTGCCCAGGGTAGCTTTGAACTGCTATCCTCAGATCTCAACCTCCTTAGTAGTTAGGATTGCACGTGTGAGTCACTGGTTTCCACCAAAGTTTCCAACTTTTCTTTCTTGGCTCTTCTTCCAACTCTTCAACATTCTTTATGCTTCTTTTGATTTGAACATCATTTCTAGGCCTCGGGGACTCATTGGCCTATCTTAGGCTCTGCCCTAGGCTGGCTTTAGTAGGAGCACTGTAGACTTCTCAGTCTCTATCGTAAATCATAGAAGTCTCCCACAAACCATAGTATTACATGGCCTGGGTTATTGTTTCTTCTAGATTTGATTTGTATGGATCATAAATATACAATTTGACTAAAATCAGAGCACAGGGCTAGCAAAACTCTGGCAGAAGGTAGGGGTGTGGGGTGGGAATGAGGTCAAGGAGAGGACAGATAGAGAGGGGAAGAGTGGGAGAATGCTGTTACAATTTTCAATGTACATCTATGAAAATGGAACTAGGTGAATTGAGGAGATGGGTGGGGTTGGGAGAGATGAGAGGGGTGATATGGATCTAGATGCATTGTACTTGCAAACTGACATGTTGAATTATAACTTTTGTGCAACTACTTAAGGATAATAAAAAATAACGAGGCAAAAGGCGAACTCTCAGGTGGTTCTTGGCATGCAGTTTGCCTCTTCTCTGTTCTTTTACAGAGAAACCTGTTCCTAGCTCCCCTTTACTTATTAAAAGTGGTTAGTTGCCTAAAACCCACCTGAAGGATTGATGTGAGGATTAAATGGTTGAACATGAACAAGTCTTAAAATTCATGCCTAGCACTCAACCATGGTTCCATGGAAGGTAGCTGAGGTCTGGTAACTTACTGTGGGTGGCGCTGTTGTGACTCTTGTTGTTCATTGCTCCTGGGTGACACTGGCAAGGAAGATGGACCATCATGGGCAACTTAGTCTCACTTTGGTTCAGGCTGAATCCAAGCCTTGTGATGAGCTGGGAGCAGCTCAACACACCCAATATGGCAGTTCTGAGGAAAGATCACATCTCCTTCAGGGCTTCCTGACCTTAGACTGAGAGTCATTCCAGGGGCCATCCATTCAGTTGTTTCCCACCATTATACCATGTGGGGTAGGGGAAGACTGGCACCTTTACTTTGACTTCAGAATAGTTCCATATCAAGCTGGTTAAGGGCCCACATCTTACAGAAGTCTGAACCTAGGACAGACATTGGGCCTGTTCAAATTTTCCCAGTGAGTTACTAAAGGAAGGAACTATCAGAATCTGAGGCTTGGCATGATTCCAGTCAGCACCCTGGTAGAAATCATGTTATGGCCTTACCCTCCTGGCAGGATAAAGCGAAAATGTCCCAGCATGTCATTTGGGGCTTCTACAATTTCACTGCAAAGTCTTCTTTTCCATGGAATAAGCCTCCTTGGGCTGGCTTCCCATTCTGATGCCTCTGCCAATACCACAGCCAAGCCATGTCTTGATAGCTTCAATCTCATTCAAGATGCTTTTTGAAAATGAGGTCATGGATGTAAGGGAGATCTGGTTGTGCCATGTGCTGCCACACTGATGACCAGGGTTGACTCGTGGGGTCTAGGCTGTCCTTCCTTTCTCCCTTACTGCGCCAGTGCATTCCCTCCTATTTTAAGAGAGGATGACTCTCCTGCCAAGGGTGTAAGAATAGTTGTGCTTCCCTGCTACCATCTCCAAACAGGCTCTCAAGGACTAGGAATGCTTGTGTGGCTCCAAACCAAAGGGGACCTCTCCCTTCCCAGTGTCCACGGAATTCATTCGTCCCCGTCTCTTGGTGGCTTTCTCTGCTTCCTTTATCCTGCTCCTCACCTTGGCCTCTGTGGGATCAGTGCCTGCTCCTCAATAGCCACATCTTCATGGAGCCATGCAGGGCTAGGCACCTTGCCAGGTCACCTCAGTATCTGTGCAATGAAGGGCGGCTGGGCCCAGCAGGGAAGGGTGTGGCTTTTCCCTCCGTTGGTTTTGGACACACAACCAGAGTGGAAAATCCTGGTGTCTTCATACCGCACCGAACCCAGCCCACTGCAGTGATTTGTTAGTTTCCTCACAGGTTAACTCCCTGTAAATTCCAAGACACCCATCTTCCCCACCCTCTGGTGACTCCCTCATCCACGGTGAGATCTGGGAGACAAACATTCTCTTGCTTCTCTGTCTACCCTACCCTGGGACCTTCTTACTATGGTGGCTGGGGAGCATATGGATTGCTGCTGGCCCACATGGATGCTCCATCCCAACAGCCCACTTACTGGGGAAAAATCTTGAGGTTCCTCTCCATGCTTACCATCTGTGTCTTTTTGTCTAGTGGTCTCTTTGTCTCTGCCTCTCTTCCTTTTCTACCTCTTTGCCTGTCTGTCCCTCATTCTTTCTTTTCTTACTGTTTCCCTCTCTAGCTCTCAATTCTTCCTATGTACTATCCCGCCTGTCCTTCTTCTCTATCTGTCCCTGCTTTCTTCGTCTCTTCTCTAGAAAGTGCTAATGGGAAAGAAGTTGTGGAGTGGGGAGATGGTGGAGGTGCTGAGCCTTGGACCTGTAGACATCCACCAATTATCTCCTCTGTGTTTCTGCAAATCACTTGGGCACTCTGCCCTGGGGCTGGCTGTCAGAGGCACTGAGGAGTGCGAGAAAAGGGATAGAAAGTCAGGGGCATGATGGCTCTGGGGAAGGTGCAGGTGTTCCAGAATCTTAAAGCCAGGCAGGACAGGGCCAGGTGTGTTTCTGACTGAGCAGGTTCTGCCAGGCAGGGCTGACTACAGGTAGGGCCTTAATTAGAGATGAACCCTTTAAGAAGAGGTGTCATTAGGTGGAAGGAGCGCGTGGGCAGGGGAGCAGTTCCTGGTAGGTGTTGCAGCTATATTTCAATAGTTGGCTGGAGAAAGAAGTGTTTCCCCATGGATAGAGAACTGGGGGCTCATCTCAAAGAGGCTGGGAGAACTCTGGTACCCCCAAAGCAATATAGTTGCTAATACTGGGAGCTGGAAAATTTCCTACTCACTCCCAGATCTCTGCTCATTCATGCCACATCTCCAAGTCTTGCTCTTCAAATTAGGATTCTCCTATTCTGGTTTTCTTGACCCTGTGCTCTTTGTATTCCATCCATCCATCCATCCATCCATCCATCCATCCATCCATCCATCCATGCATTCATCCATTCTCTCCCTCTGAAGTCTGGGAAGCATGTGCTGTGATTCTCTATTGGCTTGGCTTGAAGCAGTGGTGAGTGCAGTTGATTTGTCTGAATCTGTCCCTCTTCAGCTCCCTTTGGGTTATGGTGGGACTGGCCTAGCATGTGAAGACAAAGAGAACAGCTGGAAACCAACTTGCACTCAAAGCAGACCCACAGCGGGGATTCCCCATAGTATGCTCAAGAGGGCTGAGAGCCAAATGCCACTTCATTGTCTTCCCTGTGTGTGAACTCTCTGCCAGGCACAGGCCACCTGTTATTCCATTTAATTCCCAAGGCAGCTCTGTGGAGCAGGAGTTGTCATTCCTCTCTGACAGCGAAGGAAGCAGGCTGGGTTTGGAAGGACTAAGTTACTTCTTGAAGGTCACCCATGAGTGCATGCCAATGCTGAGCTGGGTCTCTGTCCCTTTGTCACTCTAGCTGTCCTCCAGGTGCTCACATACCTTACAGCTGGTGACTTGAAGTGGACCAACCAAGTACCAGGTGTCCCCTGACATGGAGGTTGCTGGAGCAACTATTTCCCTTGATCCAATAATATTCTCCAATTAATAAGGTGATTCATGTAATAACTCTATGTAAAATGATGTCATTTCCAATAGTGTAATAATAATCATAATACAAACAGTAAAATAATAACAACCATAGCAATGCAGTCCAGGATTCCTTTACCCGTCTGGCCACACATCACGCCACCAGTCCCCACTCCATCACAGCTGCTCTTCACTCATCTCTCACTCCATCCTACCCTCACCAGGCCTGTTGATCAATCTTACTTCAGGACTCTGGTTTGTCTTGATTTAAAGTCATCCTAAAAGTGTTTCCCTATAATTCACATCTGTTGAAATCTCTTTGAATCTTCATTGTTTGCATACTCTATGAGTCATCACTCTCTTCTTTATCTTTAGCATTTTTATTCAAATCCTGTATCATCACTCACCCATCAAACATCGGATATAGATCAAGGAGCGTCAGGCACTTTTATGCAGTAGAATGCTGGATGGACAGGAAGGTACTGTTGTCTCCATCATGCAGAGGAGCAACAGACCCAATGGAGGTTGAGTGCTTATTTTCCTGTGTTAGGTTTGCCTTGTATAGTTTTTTGCTGGGATCTACCTGATGATGGCTAACTAGCTATCATCGTCTGCTTCTGCTTCACAGGCATTGACAAGTGTTGGGGCTATTTCTCTGAACCGGCTCAGAGGCTTATTTCTTTCTCTCTTATTACCCTCGTATCATCCTCTCCCCTAACCCTCGGCCTGCAGGTCTGTCAGGGTGGGACGTAGGGGTGACTCCGGCCTGGCGTGTGCGCGACCCGCGTGGTAATGTGGCCGCTATCCTTTTCTGGGAGCTAGCGTACATAGACCACGGAGTTGGCTTCTGAGAGCGAACTAACTTTATTGAGAGAAGGACAAGGGGAGATGATTCAGAGGGAAGGGGGTTGGCCAGGATTCCGATAGGCCAAAAGGCTGTCACTTGACCTCCAAGGGGCTGGTCACTTGACCTCCAAGGGGCTGGTCACTTGACCTCCAAGGGGCTACGTCACTCTGAGTGCCCGAACCAGGGCGGGGCTGGTAGGCGCCAGGCTGGCTGCCAGCTAAGTCGGGGGTCTATTTGCCCAACCGGTTTCTCCGGATTCCAATGTAGAGAGGATGGAAGGGCCGCATTCCCCAGCTGGGGGAGGTGCCTCAAGCCCCTTCCATCCAGGGGAGAAAGATGGACCCCAACAGACAAGTACTATCTATATTCCAATCCCTATGAGTCTGTGACTACTAGAGAGAGAAATGGGGCTGAAATTTGAGTGTGCAGACACACATAGGTGTGCATGTGTGGTGTATCAACTCCAATGCATTACTATGGAGTAGCTCGTTTTCATTATTGGGGACCCACAACCATCCCATTCTCTTATGATTAGAAATTTTATTTTTTTTTTAAACTCAAAGGCAAAAAATAGTCCTTAACTCCATTCTCACCTAACTTTCCTATCTTAGATATTTTATACATGTGGTGTTATTTTTTTTTTTTTCACGTTTCAAGTGTATGTGTTCTGGTACTATGGCCAACTGAGTGGAGATGGCCACTTAACACTTTTATCTAGTTTTGTGCACCACTACTCTGTTCCTGAGCCAGGCATGTAGGGGTTGTATTGTATTCGTATAGTATTTCAGTTGTACATATTAATGGGATTCGGTATGATATTTCCACACATACACACAACCTGCATTGATCACATTTAGCCATCCTTTTCTACCCTTGTTCTGTTAGTTCCCTCACAACTGATTATCAATATTCAAATTTCAGGGTGGTTTATTGTTTTAAATATTCACATATAAGAAAGAACCTATGATACTTGTCTTTCCATGTCTGGTTTATTTCATTTAACGTAATATCCTCTAGTTTAATTGATTTTGCTATAAATGGTAGGGATTAATTTTTCTAAATTTGCAGTGGAACAATACTCAATGTCTCTAATTTTCTTGATTTCTAATGATTCACGGCTTGGGGAGGTTGGACAGAGCTATATGATCCATAGAAATCTTGTGTTTAAAGTCATAAGGACTTAGTTTCTAGTCCCTTTTTTTTTGTTTTGTGTTTTTTTTTTTGTTGTTTTGTTTTGTTTTTTGCCTGTCTTGGGGCTTGGACTCAGGGCCTGAGCACTGTCCCTGGCTTCTTTTTGCTCAAGGCTAGCACTCTGCCACTTGAACCACAGCGCCACTTTTGGCCTTTTCTATATATGTGGTGCTGAGGAATTGAACCCAGGGCTTTATGTATATGAGGCAAGCACTCTTGCCACTATGCCATATTCCCAGCCCTCAGTATTGGGATTTGAACTCAGGGATTTGTACTTGCTAGGCTTGTGTTTTCTACCACTCGAGCCACATCTCCAGCTCTGCTTTTTGCTAGTTATTTTGAAGAAGAGTCCAGCAAACTTTTCTACCCAGAATGGCCTGGATCCAAGATCCTCTTACCAAGGCTAAGATCTATCTTAGCCTCCTGAGTAGCTAGGATTACAGGCCTGAGCCACTGGCATCCAGCTCTAGGTTCTAGTTCTAATGAAGCCATGTTAAACCTTCTTGTGTGCTATACGATCAGACTTAGGAGATAATGAAATCAGCTGGATTGCTATTTAAAGGAAAGCATAGAACTTATAATATTACAAATAAGTCAAATAAGCTGAGTAAGCCAAGGGCAACAAGTGTTGCCTTCCTTCTGGAAGGTTATTGTCTAGAGATGGGGGTTGGGGAGCCATAAAGGGAGGGGAAAGGGGAAAGGGACATTTACCTCATAGGTTCTGCTCCTCCCACGAGGCTTATTTGCTGTGGGCCTCTGGACCTCATATGTTGTTTCCACAATCTGGAATATTCCCCCCACATCTCCATCGAGAGTCATCCTTCAGTGTTTAGTTTAACCTCTTGTCTTCAGAGAAAGCCTCTTCCAACCCCAGCTATCTACTTATCCAGGAACATGTCCTTTCTCAGCACTGCATCATTTGGAATTTATTTTTAAACTGTTGTAGCTTCTATTTTTGTTTATTTATTTATTTATTTATTTTGTTGGTCATGGGGCTTGAACTCTGGGCCTGGGTGCTGTCCTTAAGCTCTTCAGCTCAAGGCCAGCACTCTGCCATTTGAGACACCATACCACTTCTGGATTTTTTGGTGGTTAATTGGAGATAAGTGTCTCATGGACTTTCCTGCCCGGGCTGGCTATGAGCTGTGATCATCAGATCTCATCCTCCTGAGTAGCTAGGATTACTGGTGAAAGCCACCGGCACCTGGCTAGTTTCTATTTCACATCTGTCTTCTTCAAGCCTGATTGCTTTGAGACCCTCCCCAGGGTATTTCTAGTTCCTGAAAGGTGTAAGGTATCATAGCATACAGTGGTAACTCACTGAATATTTATAGGATGAATGTATATCCACAGGAGACACTGTAACAGATCGAATTGAAATAGGTAATCAGAGCATTTTCCAGGTCTGAGACCTTTGGGGTTTAGGGATCCAAGTGTAGGTTCTATCTCCAAGTCCCTAAAGGGTGCTGGTATTCTGTCCAGGCCTGCCAGTAGATGGGGCATGTAAGCTGGTTCAGTGGGCTTTGGCTGAAGTGATGGGTGTGGGATTGTAGCCCTTAACATGTGAGACTTCCTGAACTTGCTAAGCGAGGAGGTAGTGTTTAGATGAGCAGGTCCAAGAAGACCTGCAAAACAGCCGGAGGTACAAACTGATTTGTAGGTGGGGCTTGTGTCCTGGGTCTTCCAGTTCCCCAGACTGCTCTTGGTCTGAAGAGGTATGGGAACCTCTAAGCAGTGGGTCCTGTGATTCCAAGGTCTGAAGAGACTAGCTCCATCTCCCGGGTTCTGCCTTGGGCGCCCCCCCCCCCCATGGGTGATTCTAGCTCCTACTATCCTCACATATGTTCATCTCACCTATCATGCCTGCTCCCAAGTGTTTTTCCCATGTCGCTACTTCCAGCAAAGGAAAGAGGCCTCCAGCAGGATCTCTTTTAGCTTTCTTCAACCTTGCATGTACTCTGCTACCACATCCCCGAAGTGAGCCTTACAAAGAACTAGTCTTCTTGCTTTGCTTATATCCTATCCTAGTCAGACTCCTCGGAGCACCCTTTTAAAAACCAGGCTTTCCTTTTAAGTCCTAAATTGATATTTATAGGAAAATATCTTCTTTTACCACCAGGTTCTTTTTTTTTTTTTTAAAGCAAGACTTTATTTATTTTTTGCCAGTCCTGGGGAGCACTGTTCCTGGGCTTCTTTTGCTCAAGGCTAGCACTCTACTAGTTGAGCCACAGCATCACTTCCATCTTTTTCTGTTTATGTGGTGGTGAGGAATGGAACCCAGTGCTTCATGCATGCTAGGCAAGCAGAGTGCCCAAGATATTTTTTTATCTTTCATTTTTTAGTTATTGTAAAGCTGAGGGGTTACTGTTACATAAGTCAGGTAATGAGTACATTTCTTCTTGAACAGTGCCTTTACTGCATTTACTTTCTCAGTTTTTCCCCCAGACCCCACCCAATCATGAGTTGTATAGTTCATTTTCAGCAGATTCTAGTGATTATTGCTGCTACATTTGTTTGCCCTTTGTCCCACCATTTCTGTGCTCCCCCTTACCCTCTCCAAAGTACATTAACATATATACAAGGCAAAAAGTATAGAAAACAAAAGCAGCCACAAAGGAGACTACAAAATGAATTACAAAAAAACCCTCTTGATTCCATTTCTTGGAGTTTATTTTGATAAATACCATTTTATATGATTATATGCATGTACCTATTGAGCCTTTGTGATCCTCGCCTAAGAATATTCTCCCTTGGTCTCACTGTGTGAAAATGTCTAGAGTCTTTTATAATCTATCATGGCCTTATTTTTTTTTTCTCAAATTTTTATTATCAAACTGATGTACAGAGAGGTTACGGTTTCATACGTTAGGCATTGGATACATTTCTTGTACTGTTTGTTCCCTAGTCCCTCATTCCCCCCTCCCCCTCCCCCTTTCCCTCTTCCCCCATGAGTTGTTCAGTTGGTTTACACCAAACAGTTTTGCAAGTATTGCTTTTGGAGTCATTTGTCTTTTTATCCTGTGTCTCTTGATTTTGGTATTCCCTTTCACTTTCCTAGTTCTAATATCAGTATACACAGTTTCCAATGGACTCAGATAAGATACAGAGATAGTGCAGGGACAACCACAGGAAGGGGATACAAGAGGATCATCAACAATAGAAGCTACAGTTTCACATGGCATGTTGAAAGTAATTACAACAGTGATATAACAGTCGTTTCCATAACACGGAGTTCATTTCACTTAGCATCATCTTATGTGTTCATAAGGGTATAGCTATTGGGCTCTTGCGATCCTCTGCTGTGATTAGCCTAAACCTGTGCTAATTATTCCCTATGAGGGAGACCATAGAGTCCAAGTTTCTTTGGGTCTGGCTCACTTCACTTAGTATAATTTTTCTTTCTTTCTTTCTTTTCTTTTTTTGGCAAGTCCTGGGCCTTGAACTCAGGGCCTGAGCACCGTCCCTGGCTTCTTTTTGCTTAAGGCTAGCACTCTGCCACTTGAGCCACAGCGCCACTTCAGCCACAGCGCCACTTCTGGCCATTTTCTATATATGTGGTGCTGGGGAATCGAACCCAGGGCTTCATGTATATGAGGCAAACTCTCTTGCCACTAGGCCATATTCCCAGCCCCCATACTTAGCATAATTTTTTCCAAGTCCTTCCATTTCCTTATGAATGGGGCAATGTCATTCTTTCTGATAGAGGCATAAAATTCTTTTTTTTTTTAAATAAAATTCCATTGTGTATATGTACCACATTTTCCTGATCCATTCGTCTACTGAGGGGCATCTGGGTTGGTTCCATATTTTAGCTATGACAAATTGTGCTGCGATGAACATTGTTGTGCTGGTGGCTTTAGTGTGTTCTTGTTTGTGGTCTTTTGGGTAGATGCCCAAAAGTGGGTCTGCTGGGTCATAGGGTAGCTCTATGTTTAGCCTTCTGAGGAATCTCCATACCGCTTTCCAGAGTGACTGAACCAGTTTACATTCCCACCAACAATGAAGTAGGGTTCCCTTTTGGCCACATCCCCTCCAACATTTATTATTGTTAGTTATCTTGATATAGGACATTTTTACTGGGGTGATAAAAGACCCAGAATAGCAAAAACAATCCTAAGCAGAAAGAACAGTGCTGGAGGAATTACAATACTAAACTTTAAGCTGTATTATAAAGCTATAGTAATAAAAACAGCTTGGTATTGGCACCAGAACAGGCCTGAAGACCAATGGAACAGAATTGAAGACCCAGAAATGAACCCACAGAACTATGCCTACTTAATCTTTGATAAAGGAGCTAAAAAAATAGGATGGAAGAAAGATAGCCTCTTTAACAAATGGTGCTGGCAAAACTGGTTCAACACCTGCAACAAACTAAAACTAGATCCTTATATATCACCCTGCACCAAAATCAATTCCAAATGGATCAAAGACCTCAAAATTAAAACAGATACCCTGAAAACACTACAAGAAGGAGTAGGAGAAACATTTGGGTTCCTTGGCACAGGACAGAACTTCCTTAACAAAGACCCAGAAATGCTACAAATCAAAGAAAGGATGGACAAATGGGACTGCATCAAACTGCAGAGCTTCTGCAGGGCAAAGGACATAGCCCACAAGATAAATAGAAAGCCCACACATTGGGAAAAGATCTTTACTGGCCATACAACGGACAAAGGCCTTATATCTAAAATATATGCAGAACTAAAAAAAATTACATTCCTCCAAAACAAAACCGCAAAAAACCAATAGCCCCCTCATCAAGTGGGCTAAAGACTTACAAAGAGACTTCTGTGATGAGGGAATGAGAATGGTCAAGAGACATATGAAAAAGTGCTCTACATCACTGGCCATAAAAGAAATGAAAATCAAAACAACATTGAGATCCCTTCCAGATTTTTTTCTAAGCAGTTTATTGGAGATAAGATTCTCCCGGACTATCCTGCCCAAGCTGGCTTTGAACCACGATTCTCAGATCTCAGCCTCCTGAATAGCTAGGATTACAGATGTGAGCCACGGGTGCCCAGCTCCCAGATTCAAATGTTAACTATGTATACCCAAATACATAGATAATACTGACAATTGTGAAATCAGACAGTTATATTAATTTCCTCCCAATCTGGATATCTTTGTAGATCCATGGCACACATTACATTTGTATTGGACATGAGTGACTTGGACAATCCCACCATGTGATTGGTGATTGGCAGACGTGTGTGTGTGTGTGTGTGTGTACGCAAAAAAGGTTTCTAAGAAGGAAAGCCAGCCTATCTCATTTACCAGAGCATACATGTGAAAATGTCACCTCTGTGAATTTTAAAACACATGTGGCAGTGGTCTAAGGACTCCATGTGGCTCTAAGAGACACTTGTTATTTTCAGGGACTTTTTTCTTATGTGTAGAAATAAAAGCTCTTCTGCAAGGGGAAGTATGAAAAGTGCTACTTGTGAGAGATCAGCCCTAAACTTGTGGGTTCTCAAGGTTCTCACCAAAACCTTAGTCTGGGGGGTGGCTGAAAAGCATTAAGGGCTGAGAGGTCTGGCATGGTTTTATTATTAATTTTATTGATCTCTGAGCTTTCCCCCCTCCCCGCCCCAGCTGGTCCTGGGCTTAAACTCAGGGCTTGGGAACTGACCTTGAGCTTTTTTTTTTTTTTCCCTTCAAGGCTAGTGCTTTGCCTCTTGAGCCACAGTTCCACTTCTGGCTTTTTGGTGGTTGATTCCCTAGGCTGGCTTCTAACTGCAATTCTCAGATCTCAGCCTCCTATGAGTAAGGATTACAGATGTTGAGCCACTGGCACCCAGCGAAGGTTTATATCTTTAAAAATATTTATTTATTATCTTTAAATAGTTGCACAGAGGGGTTTCAGTTGAACCTGTTAATGAGTACAATGCATCTTGATCAATGTCGCCCCTTCCAACATTCTCTCCCATCTCTCCCAACCCCATCGGTCCCCTCCATTTCCGTTTTCACATATGTATGTTGAATATTATGACTGCATCAATCTGGGCTTGTATTCTGAAATCCAGCTTTGCAGGTAATACAAGGGTTTCCTTAGAAGAGAAAATTTAAACTGATGGGAACCCCCGTGAAGAGAACATATCACTTTTGATGTTCCTTTCACTTCTTGAAGTGCCTCTCATCATGCCCCTTCACAGTTCTTTTCCTCCACTCTGGAATGTCAAAACTCCCCAGAGCTCTGTCCTTTTCTCTTTTCCATCTGCCTTTCCACAGATGATTTTTACCCACAGTCATCATTTTAATATCCCATATATTGATAGTTCATAATTGTGTGGGTACAGTTGAGGCCCAGCTCTCAGCACTGGGTACAATCGATTCTGCAGTGGGTACCCAGCTCTCCCATGTCAGCACTGAATGCACCCTTCTTTATCCAAAAGCCTTCCCCAAGCTGGAAAACTCCACGTCACCCTTCCTCCCAATTCTTCATCATCACACCCCGTGCAGGAGGCAGTAGTGATAACAGTTCAGCATCTATGTTTTGGATCCAGATGAAATCGGTGCCAAATCTCAGCCTGTTTTCAGACCTGTAAAATGGGAGATGTAAGTACATAATTTATAAAGTTATTGTAAAGATCAGAATGAGACAACGCACACTGAGTGCCTAATAGCAACCGAGAGGTCAGTTGGCAACCATGTCTATTCACTGTTATTCACACCAATTAGTTTTTTAAAAGCCTTATGATTTTGGGCTTAGAAAGATCTTCTGACTGTAATCACTGTCCTTTTCCATTTCATGGCCTGAGCTGTGTGCATATCATTCTTTTTGAGGTGGTCATGAGTCATGCTTTTCAGTTTCCATGTGGTAATCTCTTCATTAAAAACAAAACACTACAATCAAACAAACAATCAAAAAAAGACAAAAAAACATGTCTGACCTGTCAGGCCCTTTCGTACCTATTGGCTGTAGGATAAAATAAAAACTTGTTCTTTTGGCACACAAGGCCTGCCATAATCTGCACTAAGACTTCCTTTCCAGCATCCATTCCATTATTCACTATCCCTTTTGTCCTGGTTATGACTCATTCAGCACCCCTGTTCCATGAATGTGGCAGACCTCTAAGGTCAGTGCCTCTGAATGTGCTCCTCCACCAAGTAACCTGGCATTATTTAGGAAACCTCAGCACAAACGTCGCATCTTCGTTTCCTCCCTCTTCACTACTCATGGCAAAGACACAGAGAACTATTGCTTTGCATGTTGTGCTGGGATATTGACTTATTTCTCTGGACCACTTGTGAAGTTATCACCTTTGTGGAAAGCTGAGTTTCTGTCTTATTGTGAGATGTATTCCCAGCCCCCAGATGATCAATAAACACTTATGAGATGGTTAGTGGACGAATGGTATTGTTGATTGATTGATCTTATTTTTTCCCTACTAGAACTTCAGTCCCTGAAGGGTTTTTGGGGGTGGGCCTATTTGATCATCCATCTTTGTATCTTTAGGGGTCTAACTCAGTTACAAAATATGGTAACACCCAATCTTAATAGCTTGTTGTTTCTTCATAATGTATAGCAAAATAATTTTCTTTCATGGAAAATGATTTCCTAGTTTATTCCTTGACTTCTATTCCTGAACTTTCCTGTTTTTTTTTCTTCTACTATAAGACATTTTCTTTGAGCTTAAGATGATGAAAATATTGATGGTTAAATAATCAATAAAAATAGAACTAAACATAAACTTTGTGTCTTTTGATAGATTAACTTCTCTGTACCTATAAGGTGGCTGTGGTGTGAAATCTGTTCTGTAGAATGGGTATCCATTTTAGCAATGTGAGTTGTTTGTTTTGTACCTGTTATGATTCGGGTATTTTCTTTAAAAGACCAAGTTTCATTAAAAGTGATATCCAAGCAGCTCCCAATAATTTCCATTAAGGAGCCAAGGAATTCTAGCCCCTGTAGAAGATAGGGTAGGGTATATACACTCAGGCCTGTGTGACTTCAAAGCAGAGGTACCTTTACTTGATCTGGGCTATTTATTTACTGTTAATATCCATAAGGGATACAGGGATGGTTTTCTGCTCTTGTGGGAATTATGAATAAGTTCAGAGAACCCTTGTCAGAAAATACTGATCAGCTACAAGGCCTCCTGTACAAGCTGCTTGGCAGTGACTGGAACAAAGAATTGCTGACATAGAAGAAAACCCTTCACCTTGGGTCAGAGGAATGTCTGTGACATAGAAGTGATGCTATTATTCACCAGCAGGAGGCAGATGAAGCCTACCTGCTTTCACCCTACTTGAGATTCAGGTAACACACAGAATCAGATATTGGTAAGTTGAGACCATAAAGCAACAATAATAAGTTTCTTTTGTTTAGTCAGGGATTCTAGCTGTGAGCTCAACTGTGAGGTGGGCTTTGTTTTCTCATTTTTGAAGCTCACATAGGTTGGTTGAATGATTTCTCCAAGGTGATTTGAAATTGCCAAGACCTGAAATCTCTGGTTTCTAAAAATAATGTTTTTACTCCACATTTTGTCCCCTTTTCACACATAATACTGGTTCTTTGATAGACCTGAATAGGTTAGTAGCAACGTAAACTTGTTTAATCACTCTAGAAAGCAGTACGGAGGTTCCTTAAAAGACTAATCATAGAGGTTCCCTAAGACCCAGGAATCCCACCTGGGCATTTAACCAATGGGCCACAAACCAGGCCACACTAAAGCCACCAGCACAATGAACCATTGTTTACCATAGATAAGATATAGCAGATATCCCTCAGTGGACAAATGGATCAAGAATATATATATATATATACATATATGTATATCTATCTATCTATCTATCTATTAGAATTCGACTTATCCATTAGAAAGAATGATTTTGTCCTATTTGTAAGGAAATGGAAAGACTTGGAAAAAATTATATTAAGTGAAGTAAACCAGACCTAAAGAAACATAGGCTATATGGTTTCCCTCCTTTGTGGTAACTAGAATATGCCTGTAAATCTATAAGCAAACACAGTGAATGATTAAAAAATATATGCACATATGCATGTACACTGGGACATTATAAACTATAGAAGAATCTAGTCATTCACATACTGAGGCCAAAGTAGGATATGTGTAGGAGTGGTGGTCAAAGGCTCAATAGCTATGTGCAGATGATCACATAAAACAATGTTCTATGAAATGAACTCTAAGAAAAGGAAACAAGAAGCATTTTTTAGTTGCTATTGTTGCTGTTTTTCTTTTCTTTTCCTTTTGTCTTGTTTGTTAGTTTGTTTGTATTTGGGAGGGCAAAGGAGGGTACAAAAAAGGAACAAAAAGGGAACAAATACAACAGTGCTGCTCACTAGACACTATGTGGAAAAGGAACTGGCTATCTTGTGGGTGGGGGTGGGAGGGAAAAACCAGGAGAGAGTCATGGAAGGGGAGACATGGTTCAAAAAGAGTTGTATTCATGCTGACTGATGGTGGCTCACACCTGTAATCCCAGCTACTCAGGAGGCTGAGATGTGAGGATGGCGGTTCACAGCCCACCTGGGCAGGAAGTGGTGCTGTGGCTCAAGTGGTAGAATGCTAGCCTTGAGTTGAAGAGCTCAGGGACAGCATCCAGGCCCAGAATTCAAACACCATGACCCCCCCCCCCCCCAAATGTATTCATTACTCATTACCTGATTCAACTCTAACCTTCTGTATATCAACTCTACAATAACAACAAAAGATGACACCATAGATCAACCAGAGCTAATATATATAAATACAGAATATTTCAACCAGAAGCTTCACAATACACATTTTTTTTTCAGCAGCCCATGAAGCATTCTCCAAATCAACCACATTCTAGGCCATAATGCATATATCAAAAAAAAGGAGAAAATTGAAATAACCCCCTGTAGCTTGTCATACCATAACGAAATAAAATTAGAATTTAATAGTAAAAGAAATCTCAGAAAATATTAAAACTCATGGAGACTAAGTAACACGCTAGTGAATAATGAATGGGTCATTGAAAAGATAGGGTGACATCCAAAAGTTCCTAAAATCCAATGAAAATAAAAACACAACAGATCAGGACCTTTGTGACACAGAAAAGCCAGTCCTAACAGGAAAGTCTGTAGATATATGTACCTACATCAATAAAACAGAGGAATCTCAAAGGTGCTCTCTAAGGATTCATCTCAAGCTCTTAGAAAAACAACAACACGCTAATACCCAAACCAGAAGGCAGAAAGAAATAATAAAGATTAAGGCAGAAAGCAATGAAATAGTGACCAAAAACCCATAGAAAGAATCAACAATTGTGTATATGTACCACATTTTCTTGATCCATTCATCTATGAGGGGCATCTGGGTTGGTTCCATATTGTAGTGATGGTAAATTGTGCTACCATGAACATAATTGTGCTGGTAGCTTTAGTATGGTCTTGCTTGTAATCTTTTGGGTAAATACCCCAAAATGGGGCTTCTGAGTCACAGGGGAGCTCTATGGTTAGCTGTTTGAGGAACCTCCACACTGCTTTCCAGAGTGGTTGAACAAATTAACTAACACTCCCATCAAGTGTAGTAGGGTTCCCTTTTGGCCATATACCCTCCAGCATCTATTGTTATTAGTTTTCTTGATAATGGACATTCTTACTGGGGTGAGGTGGAATCTCAATGTTGTTTTGATTTGCATTTCTTTTATGGCCAGTGATTTTGAGCATATTTTCATGTGCCTCTTGGCCATTTCCATTTCCACTTCAGAGATTAAGGGACAGCTGTTTCTTTGAGGATTTGTTTTGTGGGAACTTTTTTTTTTTTTGTTCTACGTATATTTTAGATATGAGGCCTTTGTCTGTTGTATGGCCAGTGCAGATCTTCTCCCAATCTGAGGGCTTTCTATTTATCTTGCAAGCTATGTCCTTTGCTGTGCAGAGGCTCTGCAATTTGATACAGTCCCATTTGTCCAAACTTTCTTTGTGTTTCTTGGCCTTTATGAACAAAGTTTTGACCTATGCCAAGGAGCCCAAGGATTTCTTCTATTCCTTCCAACAATGTTTTCAAGGTATCTGATTTTACCTTGAGGTCTTTGATCCTTTGGAATTGATTCTGGGTGATATATGGATTGATTCTGGTGACATATGCTTCTATTAGAAAGAATGACATTGCCCATTGTAAGGAAATGGAAAGACCTGGAAAAAAATCATACTAACCGAAGTGAGCCAGACCCAAAGAAACATAGACTCTATGGTTTCCCTCACTGGTAATAATTAGTACATGTCTAGGATAGTCCTAGCAGAAGGTCACAATAGCTCAATAGCTATGCACATTTGAACACATAAGATGATGCTAAGCAAAATGAACTCCAAGTTATAGAAATAAGTGTTTTATCATCGTTGTTATTTTCAACATACCATGTGAAATTATGCCTTTTTCTGTTATCTTTCTTCCCCATGTTTTTTTTTTTTTGCCAGTCCTGGCGCTTGGACTCAGGGCCTGAGCACTGTCCCTGGCTTCTTTTTGCTCAAGGCTAGCACTCTGCCACTTGAGCCACAGCGCCACTTCTGGCCATTTTCTGTATATGTGGTGCTGGGGAATCGAACCCAGGGCCTCATGTATATGAGGCAGGCACTCTTGCCACTAGGCCATATCCCCAGCCCTCCCCATGGTTTTATCCCTAATGTTACTGTAACTGATTTTGGTACCCTGGGTATTGTATATACGTTAATTGGAACTAGGGAAGGGAAGGGGAACATCAAAATGGAGAGACAAAGGTTAAAAGTCAACTGATGCAACAGCCATACTTAGAAGACAATATGCTGTAAACCAACTGTACAGCTTAGGGGAGGGAGGGAATTTGGGAGGGGGGAAGATGGGAGAAAAATGAGGGAGGAGGTAATAAGTTTGATAAGAAATGTACTCACTGCCTTACATATGAAACCCCTCTGTACATCACTTTGACAATATATAAATTAATTAAAAAATAATTGGTTCTTCAAAAAGATGAACAATAATGAGCACTTAGCTAAACTGAACAACAGGAGAAGAGAAATTACCCAAATCAATAAAACTAGAAATGAATATAGGTGTGCCATTACAAACAAAAGCAAAACCCAAAAGATTATGAGGGAATGCTTCATGAATGTTTACTTAAGTGGAAAATTTAGTAGAAATATATGCATTTCTAGATAACCTCTAGATAACCTCTATTTAAATGTGCCCATTTAAATAGATCTATAACAAACAAGAGGATTTAAAGAATAATGAGAATCTCCCAACAAAGTAAAAGCACAGGGCCCAATAGACTCACAGCAGAATTCTTTTTTTTTAAAAAATCATTTAAGTAAATAAATGAACAAGGGAAATAGTACATTTCTTTTTGGACAAAGTCACCCTGTACTTTGCTCTCTCCCAGTTTTCCCCTACCATCCCTATCCACAAGTTGTATAGCTCATTTTCAACAGGATCCAGTAAATATCATTGCTGCATTTGTTCACCCTTTGTCCTTCCATTTCTGTGCCCCCCCTCACACTCCCAAAGACATAAAAATGTGCATATGAAGAAAACAAAAACAGTGAAAAAGAAAAAAACTATTTTTTCCATTATCTGGAGTTCATTTTGATAAATATTGTATGATCAGAGGCACATAGGCATTGTGCCTTTGTGTTCCTCTCCCATGAGTATCCTCCTTTGGTCTCATTGTGTGTGGATGCCTACAGACCTGTATAATTTATTATGCTCTGGTGTATTTTAGCTTCCATATATGAGAGAAACATGCACTGTTTGTCTCTCTGAGCTTGGCTTACCTCACTTAATATTATTTGTTTTAGATCCTTCCATTTCCCTGAAAATTAGGAGAGTAATTCCCTTCACAGTTATCTCAAAAAGTACCTGGGAATAAACCTAACCAAGGAGGTATAGGACCTTTACAATGGAAACTAGGAAATCTTGAAAAAAAGAAATTGAAGATGGAAAGACCTTCCATGTTAATAGATTTGAAGAATTAATATCATGAAAATGGTCATACTGCCAAAGGCAGTTTACTTTCTTATTTATTTTAAATTTTTATTGTAACTGGTGTACAGAAAGGGTTATAGCTATATAAGTTAAGTAATGAGTACATTTCTTTTTGAAAAGTGTCACCCCCTCCCTCATTTTCTACCAATGTTTTCCCTCCAGACCCTCTCCCTCCAAGTTGTATAGTTCATTTCCAGCACAGTGTCTAGTGAGTATCACTGCTGAATTAGTTCAAGCTGTGCCCCACCATTTCTGTGCTTACCCTTGCTTTCCCCAGATCAGATACACTTACATATAAGACAAAGGATATAGAAATCAAAACAATGACAAAGGGATAAAAAAAAGAAGAAAAGGAAAAAAAGAACCACAAACAATACAATAAAAAATCTCGTTTCCATTTCTTGGAGTTCATTTTGATAAGCATTATTTAATATGATCATATATACACACAGCTATTGAGCTCTTGTGATCCTCTGCTAAGAATATCTTCCTTTGGTCTCATTGTGTGAATGTTTAGAGTCCTGTTTAATTTATCATGTCCAAATGTAATTTTTTTGTCTTTTACTATCTGTTGGGTTTACTTGTAGATATATTGGCACATTCTAGTTACCACAAATGAGGGAAGCCACACAACTTGTTTCTTTGGGTCTGGCTTACTTCACTTAATGTAATTTTTTCCAAGTCTTTCCATTTCTTTACAAATGGGATGAAATCATTCTTCCTGATGGAGGAGTAGAATTCTATTGTGTATATATGTGTATATATATACATATATATACATATGTATATATACATATACATATATATATATATCACATTTTCTTGATTCATTTGTCCACTGAGGGGCATCTGAGTTGATGCCTTATCTTATCTATGGTAAACAATGCTTCAATGTGGTGGTGGCTTTAGTGTGGCCTGGTTTGTGGTCCATTGGATAAATGCCCAGGAGTGGGTTTGCTGAGTCTTAGGGAACCTCTATGATTAGTCTCTTTTATGTTTAAAAATATTTTAATAAGCATATTCAGAATGGCAGAAGGAAACAGAAGAAGGGAAATATTTTGCAGTGCAAAATTACTATGCATAAATTTAAACACATCTAATTCATAATTTTAAATGACTATTTGAATATTACTTCAAATATATTTAAAGTTCAACAGTCTTGTGTTGAACTGAGTTGCAGATTCTGAACCCTATTTGAAAACACATCAAAAAGAACATTATTCCAAATGAAAATGACAGTACATTGCTGAGAGTGGGGGTGAGGGATGGGATTAAATAAGTATTGACAAAGACTTCTTTTTCTCAATGCAATTTGTCAGGAGTTATGAAGGGTATTAAATCTTAAGCAAATTAAATGTATGATATTGCAAAACATTTTTAAATAGTGCAATGATTTATCAAGTTATAGTGGCTAGCGTATAAAGAATAAACTAAAATACCTGTAGAGACAGAAAATACAATTAAATATTAGTGAAAAGGCTGAGCATTATGTGTATTAGTGGAAATTGACTTTCATTAAACATACTTTAAAGAGATTAAGGAAAACAAAATTTCCTAGCATTTATACATATGCTGTACTGGCTAACATGCCTGAGAATTTGTATAATGCTCCTGTAATAAGCCTGCAAGAACTTCATAAACCTGCAAACAGATGCATCTTATAAAAAGGTGAACATGGTACCTTCACCATTGCAGTAATTTAAGAAGTACAGCATCGCTATTCTTTAAAAGCATTTTTATAGGTCATCTTTGACAAAGAGTTAGGGCGCTTTGGATTCATAATAAAATCTGACTGACATAGAAAAAGAACTATAGCTGGGCATGGTTGTGAACGCCAATAATTCCCATATTCAGGAGACTGAGGCAGGAGGATTGTGTGTTGAAGGCCAGCCTGGGTTACACTGTGAGACCTTGTCTTAAAAAAGGCCAAACAACTCATCGTCTTACAAAACAAACAAATAAAACCCCCCCAAGCACACACCATACCAAAAAACAAAACAAAAAAAATTCCTAAAAACAAAACCAGCAAAAGGCACTGCCATTCTTTCTAAATTAATGTTTTAAGTAAAATACATTAAAAAGCAAAACAAAAAATTCATGCTTCTCAACCCTTCCACTCAAAATATTGATTTACTTGGAAACTTACATAACCACAGTACATGTACATTATATGAAGTCAAATGCTGCAGAGTGGCTTTTAACACTGTTTGGGAAAGCTGTTCACATTGGAGAAGGAAGCTATCTCAATAAATGTTCTTGATAATACTTCATGGGGGGTAAGGCCTAAATGATAATTTCTCAGTGCAAACCTCTATTTAGATGCATTCAACAACTGAGTATTAAAAACAAGATCACAGAGGATTTAGAAAGGCATTGGTTCTTAAACTGATATGGAACATGAACTGAAAGAAGCACCTGTCTGTGTGAAAAAAGAAGTTAATAATCTTTTATAAAAGTTTGGATATAGGTCTATCAGCTGTACAAAACTACATTTTTTTTTTTTGGCCAGTCCTGGGCCTTGGACTCAGGGCCTGAGCACTGTCCCTGGCTTCTTCCCGCTCAAGGCTAGCACTCTGCCACTTGAGCCACAGCGCCGCTTCTGGCCGTTTTCTGTATATGTGGTGCTGGGGAATCGAACCTAGGGCCTCGTGTATCCGAGGCAGGCACTCTTGCCGCTAGGCTATATCCCCAGCCCAAAACTACATTTTTTTTTTTTTTTTTGCCAGTCCTGGGCCTTGGACTCAGGGCCTGAGCACTGTCCCTGGCTTCTTTTTGCTCAAGGCTAGCACTTTGCCACTTGAGCCACAAGGCCGCTTCTGGCCGTTTTCTGTATATGTGGTGCTGGGGAATCGAACCTAGGGCCTCGTGTATCCGAGGCAGGCACTCTTGCCACTAGGCTATATCCCCAGCCCCAAAACTACATTTTTAACAAGGATTTTTCACTAAAGATAAAATGGCATCCTGACAAGGCTATGCACATGGATAATTCTATCCACACTTAGTAATGGTAACTCTATCTTTTCTATGATTAGTCTTTTAAGGAACCTCCATACTGCTTTCCAGAGTGATTAAACAAGTTTACATTGCCACTAACTTAGTAATAGAGTTCCCTTTTGGCCACATCCCCACCAGCACCTATTATTATTAGTTTTCCTGATAATGGCCATTCTAACTGAAGTGAGGTAGAATTTCAATGTTGTTTTGATTTGAATTTCTTTTACTACCAGAGATGCTGAACATCTCTTCATGTGTCTATTGGTCATTCTTACTTCTTCTTCTGAGAAGTTTCTCTTTAAGGTTTTAGTCCACTTACTAATTAGGTTGTTATTTCTTTGAGGATTTGTTTTTTTTGGGGGGCAGGGGTTGATCTTTTGAGCTCTAAGTATATTTTAGATATGAGGCCCTTGCCTGATGCATAGCTAGTAAAGACCTTCTCTCACTCTGTGGGTTCTCTCTTCATCTTGCTAGCTATGTCTCTTGCCATGCAGAAACTCTTCAGTTTGATGCAATACCATTTATCTACTTTTTCTTTGATTTGTTGTGATTCTGGATCTTTACTTAAGAAGTTTCAACTAGTTGCAAGGAGCCCTAGTGTTTCCCCTATCCCTTCCTGTAATATTTTCAGGGTATCTGGTCTTACACTGAGATCTTTGATTCATTTGGAATTGATTCTAGTGCAGGGTGATATATAAGGATCTAGCTTCAGTTTTCTGCACAAGCATATCCAATTCTGCCAGTACCATTTGTTGAAGAGGCTTTCTTCCACCCTGTGTTTTTGACTCCTTTATCAAAGATTAGTTGGCTATAGTCCATGGATTCATTTCTGGGTCTTCTATTCTGTTCTATTGGTCTTTAGGCCTATTCTTGTGCCAGTACCAAGCTGTTTTTATTACTATGGCTTTGTAATAGAGTTTGAAGTTTGGTATTGATATTCCTCCAGCATTATTCTTCTTGCTAAGGATTGTTTTTGCTATTTGGAGATTTCTATTAATCCAAATAAAGTTTTGGATTGCTTTTCTTGTTTCATTGAAGAATGTTGTTGGGATCTTGACGGGTATTGCATTTGTAGATAGCTTTGAGCAGTATTGCCATTTTCCCAATGTTAATCCTTCCAAGCCAGGAGCATAGAAGTTTTTCCCATTTCTTTAAATCTGCTTTAATTTCCTTTCTCAAATTTTTAAAGTTTTCACCATAGAGGTCTTTCACATTTTTGGTTAATTTCTAAGTGGCTTTTTTTTGGAAGCTATTACAAATGGAGTTGCTTTCTTGATTTCAGTCTCACTCTTGTAAATTGCCCACAAATTCATGATAATACACATCATAATCTCAAAGCCATCCTATGCTGAGATAAAGAAATCAGTCCCAAACTTCATATGGAAGCACAGAGGGTCCTAAATAGCTAAAGCAACCCTGAGGGAGGGAGGGGAAGCAATGCTAGAGTTATCACAATTCTGACTTACCAATGAGATGATGGCAGTGGGAATTGTCCCATAACCTTACCCTGGGTAAGCACTTACGCACTTCTCCCAGGCTGGACATCCAGGCTTCCCATTCCTTTATCTCCCATGGTGTCATTTGAACTATGGTAGGTTTGTCAAAAAGGCTTCTGTTTTGCTAGGTTCTATCTTTCCTAATTCTTTGGATAAAGTTGAGTCTCTTTGTCCACCCTCCTTCCTTTTCATCTCTTTCTCTCTCTCCTCTCTTTCCCTTCCCTTCCTTCTAATTAATTAATTAGTTAAATGTGGTCTTCCTGGGGTTTGGTCCTAGGTATTCTACCACTTCAACCATAGCCTTTTTTTAAATAACGTTTTTTTTTGTGTGTGTGTGTGTGTGCATATGGAGTGATTTTCTGTAAGAATTTCTTGGTTGTAGACTTTCCAATGCCCAGTCTGGGCTATCTAACATGCAAAAAGAAAATCTGGGAAATTCACTTCTATGTCAATCCTTAAGTTCGGAGGACTGTAACTACTCATCCTTCCTCTCTATTCCTTTCAACATCTTCTTTGCTATTTATATTTTTGTCCAAATGCTTTAATTCTACTGAAAAGGAGTGACAGGGAGAAATATATCTATTCCATCATATTCAGAAAGGGAGATCTGACTTTCATTTGTTTAAAAAGGAAATAAAATGCAGTGGTTGGACTACTATATCATTAAGGTTGTTACCTGTTTTGAGCTTTACTGATGAAGGTGGTGGTGACTCTAAATGGAAGGATTAGGAGAGGAGATTTTGTCTTTTTTTTTTTTGTCACTCATGGGGCACTGTTACTGAGCTTCTTTTGCTCAAGGTTAGCACTCTACCACTTGAGTCACAGGACCACTTCTGGCTTTTTCGGTATATGTGGTACTGAGGAATCGAACCCAGGGCTTTGTGCATGCTAGACAAGCAAGTACTTTACCACTAGGCCACACTCCCAGCCCTTTTCTTCCCTTTTTGATTCTGGTACTGACCAGGTATGAAGACTATTGTCCCTTCTTAGTGCAGCAGGGGTTTTCCTTTGAATAAACCAGTAAGTTATCACTCACCTAAAGCTGGTGGGATGAAACTGTAAAACAGGACCTAGACTGGGTGGTGGTCTGTATTTTGATTGACGGTTGTGCAGTTAATGCATCCCTCTAAGCAACTGTAGCTTCTTCTTGGTCATTCAAAAAGCTGTCAATGTTTCCTTTGTGACAAGGCTAATAAACTAATGTTTATCCCCTATTACATTTGTGTTGTATCTTTGTAAGTTGGATGGAACTTCTTTAAGAGTCTAGGAAATAGCCCCTCTGCATCTGTCCTTCTGGGTGCCTTACACACTGTACAGGCTTTTAAAAAGATCATATTCTATTACCAGACTCAAATGTCCAGGTGCCCTTTGCTTGCATGCTGGATATTAGGGAGGGCAGCAAGAAATCAAGTGCAATCAGAAGAAATGAGTCCCCCTGGGGAGGACCTTACGCCCACCAAGGGTCAGCAGAAAAGACAGAGGGGCTTTTATTTGCCTGAAAGCTCTATCATGGGGGGAGTGGGGCTCAGCAGTCCGGAGAGCTTTTATGAAGTTAACGAAGAGGGAAAAGGAAGTACATACAGTGCCTTTCTGGCACTGACGCGCAGAAAGTCTACTTAGGTGACTTGGATAACAGAGATCTGTTATCCAAGGCGCTGTCGCCTCTCTGGCTGGAATTTCTCAATGGACTCTCAAATTCTGTAGCGATTAATTAAAACTCAAGGAAAGGCTGCGCTTTAACACAAAAGATTAGGGAGTGGTGGGGTGGGTAAGAGGGATGGAGGGGGAAGGCCGGTGTCAAGCCAGGAGCCCCTGTGAGGACGAGTAGCGCGAACCACCGGCGTTCCCAGGCGCTGCCACACTACGTGTAGACCAGCCAGATCATCTGGACTATGAAGGACAGGATCTTTCTGAGGCAGCCCTCCGAGCTCAGGGAGGGGACCCAAGGGCACCCGATGGAAGGTTCCCCCGCCACCCCCACCCCCACCCCAATCGCTGGGTGCCGTTCAGTTAAGTCTCCCACTAGGATTTCTGTTTGGGCCCCGAACTCTTCAGCTCTGAGGTCTGTGGTCGGTCACCCTCCCGCCTCCCGCACGGTGTCTGTGGGACGAGGGCAAGCGTGGAGGGGGGAGTGCGCGCGAGAAGGAAGCAGAGCGCAAGGGGCGGCGCAGGGAGGCCAGGAGACTCGGGGAACTCTCGTGCATTGCCCATTTTATTGCCTGGAGGAGGTATCAGAGTTGGGAGGTAGGTAGTCGTACAGAAGCCCCGGGAGGGGAGGCCGCCCAGGTGGGGCGGCTACGGCCCGCGAGCCCCGCGGCTTCTGGCAAGGCGAGTGCGGGTGGAGCGGGGGGTTTGGAGACCGTGGGGGCAACGTCACGAGCAGGCTAGCCCGCCGGCGCCCGCGGGGAGCCCGCCAGCGGCGGCTCTTCCGCGGCCCCGGGGGGGACTTTATTTGCAAGGCCAGCTAGGCGCCTGCTTCTGCTGGGTCTGGTGGCAGATCGGGATGCCCTTGCCGCCCCCGGAGCCGCCGCCGCCGCCGCCGCCGGAGGAGCCGCCGCCGCCGCCGGAGGAACCGCCGCCGCCGCAGCCGCCGCCGCCGCCGCCTCCACCGCTGGAGAAGCAGCCGCCGCCGCCCCCGGAGGAGCCGCCGCCGCCGCCGCCGCAGCTGGAGAAGCAGCCGCCGCCGGAGGAGCCGCCGCCGCCCCCGCAGCCGCCGCCGCCCCCGGAGGAGCCGCCGCTAGAGCCGTAGCTCTGCTGCGGGGCGCACGAGGCCTGGCTGGACTGCTGTGAGTAGTAGCCGCCGCCCCCGGAGGAGCCGCCGCCGCCGCCACCGCAGCTGGAGCCGCCGCCGCCCCCGGAGTAGCCGCCGCCGCCGCCGCAGCTGGAGCCGCCGCCCCCGGAGTAGCCGCCGCCGCCGCCGCAGCTGGAGCCGCCGCCCCCGGAGTAGCCGCCGCCGCCACAGCTGGAGCCGCCGCCGCCCCCTGAGTAGCCGCCGCCGCCGCAGCCGCCGCCGCCGCTAGAGCCGCCTCCGTAGCTCTGCTGCTGGTACTGCTGGCTCGAGGAGCCGCCGCCGCCGCCCCCGGAGGAGCCGCCGCCACCGCAGCCGCCGCCGCCGCCGGAGTAGCCGCCGCCGCCGCAGCTGGAGCCGCCGCCCCCGGAGTAGCCGCCGCCGCCGCAGCTGGAGCCGCCGCCACCGGAATAGCCGCCGCCGCCGCAGCTGGAGCCGCCGCCGCTGCCGCCGCCGCCGCCGCCGGAGTACTTGATGCCCCCGCCGGAGCCTCCGCCACCGGAAGAGCCGCCGCCGCCACAGCTGGAGCCGCCGCCGCCACCGGAGTAGCCGCCGCCGCCACAGCTGGAGCCGCCGCCGCCACCAGAGTAGCCGCCGCCGCCACAGCTGGAGCCGCCGCCGCCGCTACCGCCGCCGCCACCGGAGTACTTGATGCCTCCGCCGGAGCCGCCGCCACCAGATGATCCGCCGCCGCCGCAGATGGAGCCGCCGCCACCGGAGTAGCCGCCACCGCCACAGCTGGAGCCGCCGCCACCGGAGTAGCCGCCGCCGCCACAGCTGGAGCCGCCGCCGCCGCCGCCAGAGTACTTGATGCCCCCTCCGGAGCCGCCGCCACCGGAAGAGCCGCCCCCGCCGCAGCTGGAGCCGCCGCCACCGGAGTAGCCGCCGCCGCCACAGCTGGAGCCGCCGCCACCGGAGTAGCCGCCGCCGCCACAGCTGGAGCCGCCGCCGCCGCTACCGCCGCCGCCGCCAGAGTACTTGATGCCCCCGCCGGAGCCGCCGCCCCCGGAGTAGCCGCCTCCGCCGCAGCTGGAGCCGCCGCCGCCCCCAGAGTAGCCGCCGCCACCGCCGCAGCTAGAGCCGCCGCCCCCGGAGTAGCCGCCGCCGCCGCAGCCGCCCCCGCCGCCGCCGCCGCCGCCCCCGCCGCCGCCGCCGCCGCCGCCAGAGCTCTTCCCACAGCACACAGGGAGACACGGGGTGGGCTGCTTTTTCTGCTGAGACATCTTGTCTAAGGAAGAACGGGAACCTGCAAGGAGAGCGGGAGAGCATCACTGGACCGACGAGGCGGCTGCCCCCGCGGCCACACCGCCCACATCTGCCCGCCGCTGGGGCCCGTTCGGCTCCGTCCCGGGGTGCCTCTCGAGCTCCCGTGAGTGGTGCCGGCTTCCTTTCCCAGCTGCACCCGGCGGCCGGGGCGGATCACACGTGCAGCCCACGGTGCCGTTTGTTTGCACTCTCCATCCATCCCTCACATCCCAACAGTCCCAACACTGGATCTCCAAGTTCGCAGAGAACACTGCTATGACTCTCTACCTCGGATTGGGAGGTGGAGGCCCGCTGCCGCCCATTCTCTGCAAAAGCCTTGAGTTCCAACTCTTGGCTGTCTGCCCCACCTCCCTGATGGGTGCTCTTATCCATGGACTAGTTCTTGGAAAAGACAGGCTCTGCCTTGGCCCTGGTCAGGCAATGCAGAACGACCCCCCATGGTCCTTTGGACCAGCATCTTGACCAGAAGGTGTCAGACATCCTTTATGCCATGCTGGAGTCCACGCCTGATAGCGGAAACTGTAGCTACTGTAGCCAGGAAGTTGCATCCCAGTGCACCGTGCTCAAGTCATTTTCCTGTGAGAACACCTGCCTTGCAAAACAGGATTTCGTTTCTGTGGCTCCTAAACACCTCTCCCATATACACTAACGTCCTTTTCTTTTTCTTCTTCTTCTTCTTTTTCTTTTTTTTGTCAGTCCTGGGGCTTAAATTTAGGCCCTGAGCACTGTCCCTGGCTTCTTTTTTGCTCAAGGCTAGCACTCTGCCACTTGAGCCACAGCGCCACTTCTGGCCGTTTTCTGTATACGTGGTGCTGGGGAATTGAACCCAGGGCTTTATGTATAGGAGGCAAGCACTCTACCACTAGGCCATATTCCCAGCCCCTTTCAATCCATGTCCCTGTTCCCTGAGAGTGAGCTCAGCTTCTTCTGACAGGCATCTGCTGTTCATGGAGCTAAGCCCATGCACAGGCTGCTTGCTGCCTTGGACAGCCACCGCAATGTCCCCTGGGTGTCCCCTCCGTTCTCTCCCCTAGAGGAGTGCCGCAGAAGCAGGAGATGGTCTTTTCTTGTTGGAGTTTATGTTCTGGTCAGAGAAGGCCAGAAAGACCATCTGCATAGCAGCAGCTCAGCCTCCTGTCCCTGAACTGAATCCCCTTTGAATATGAGTGCCATAGGGAAGGCAGCGGTCCTGTATTGCCCACAGGGGAGAGGAGCCCAGGCCACTAACCTATGCAGGCCCGAGCAAGGCCAGCTGGGAAGACAAGAGAGCCAGTAGAACCCACACTTACCCAAAGCACCAGGGAGGGTGAGTGAGGAGAGGAGATGCTGGCGATGTGAGGAGCACTGGAGCACCTGAGGTTTTATACTCTTTGCAGGCACTGACTCACCTATTGATCAGACTAGCCTAGGACGTGACGGTGTCCTGTAGCTCTTGCCCCACCTCCTTGTGATTGCAGGAGCAGGGTGGACCATTCATGAAGATTTTTGCATTCTTGAGATAGGCAGCCTAGTGTATGACTGGCCCCTTCTCTGATGCAACTAATGAGCAGGCTGGTCAATGAGGATGGCCAGCCAAAGTAGCCAGTGAACATTGTTTCCAAAACTGGCACAGGGCACATGCTATAATCAGAGAGAGGGCTGTGCTGAGGAATAGGACCCCTGACCCCTGAAAAGGATGAGTCAAAACTGAAGACCTCAGTACAAACAGAAGGAATTTTCAAACCTCATTGTTTGGCTTCTGATGCCATTGCCCTGGAAACCCTGAAAATGTAAGAATTGGCATCTCTTTTGACAAATTTCCTCGACTGGGGTATCATGAATGCTTCACAAATGCCCACTGGATCACAGGCGTGCATGAGCCCCTGGCTCACATGAGCTGCACACTGTGGATAGTGCTGGAACGAATTTGGCACTGGGAGCTATACTGATTGCCCCTGGAGACAGCAGGGGTGAGAAAAGGCTGGCTTCCCTTGAGAATGCACAAAGTAAAGGGATGAGCCCTGTTGTCCTTCTCATTAGGGTCCTTTGGCTCTGGTGTATGGTGTGGTGACCTCAGCCTGAGGGGGCAGCTGTGAGTGGAACTGACTTGAGGTTGGTGACTGTGTTTAGGTGCTTCCTTTACTATGTGTCAGCTGTGTCACCTTGGGTACAGTGCTAATATTTTGTACCATGCCTGCATAGGTGGCAATAGATATTTATTGACTATTGAATGATTAAAATTCCTGGTCTTACTTTCTCTACCAAATAGCAATAGGAATACATATTTAACAAGTGCATGAAGAAGGAATAGTTATGTGAAGTGTAGATGATGATGCTGCCCTTTTGTCATTTTCTTTTCACATGCTAGCAATCCTTATTTCGAACCTAGCTTATTGTTGGATACTAAGACCAAGAAGGAGTCCATAGATAGCTTGGGGCCATCTCCTGGTAGATTAACTCCACACTTCCCTGCTGACCCCAGGGGTAACAAAATCGCCTCTGTGGATGAAGATCATTGTGTTTCCCCCTTCTTTCATCACTGGAACTCAATTGCTATTGTTTAAGATCCCACATTGGAACTTTGTCCCGCCCAGCCACATGTTGAAATAATAGCTCTAGTAAGACATTGATTGTTAATTATGGTGGAGCTTTAATGATCCAAACGATCCTGATTAGGCTCTGGCTTTCAGAAACTTGTGGCACTAGTTTCAGTTTGGGCAGCACAAACCCAAGTGAACCTAGGAGGAACATGGGTGTTCCTGTCCTTAGAGAATGACCCCGAGGGAGAAGTCAGGGTGTTTTGGAGAAGGCAAATTTCTCAGCTTGAAACTGAGGTGCCACTGAGATTTTGAAGGGAAATAGACAGGAGATAGTGATTACCATGGATATGCCACGTGGGAGAGGAGGATCCAGTTTGGACCATGCCTCCCATCCTTGATCTTTGTCCCATTTTGGCCCATACCATGTATTTGTGGCCCTTAGGAAAAGTCTGGGTAACATGACATTTGCTTTTAATTCAGAAGTCATGGCCTTTCTTGTTTGGTGTTAAAATATCATTTCTTATAAAAAGTGATGGTAACATGAAACTATAAACTATTTCTTTATGTCTTTATGTGTCAGAATGAAAAATTAATTGCTATAATTTTTACTACATATGGTATATATACACTATATTTATACATATACTATATTTACTATATATACTATATTTATATATACTATACTTAATATATATACTATTTTTAATATATATATATATATTTTTTAGTTTTGGGGCTTGAACTCTGGGCCTGAGTGCTGTCCTTGAGGGGTTTTTTTTTCCTGAAGGCTGGCACAGATCCATTTTTGGTGGTTTTTGGTGGTTAATTTGAAATAAGAGTCTCACAGACTTTACCTGCTGGGATTGGCTCCAAATCTTGATCCTCAGATCTCAGCCTCTTGAGTAGTTATGATTACAAGCATGAGCCAACAGGACTCCACACTACTATGTCTTTTAATGTTTTAATTTTTTAATCATACAAAGTAAGGGGTTTTAATTATGCAAAGTAAGGGGTTTCTGTAATGCATATAATGTACTTTGATCATATTTGCCTCTCTATTATCCTTTCTTTCATATCCTCGCTTCTCTTTTTTTCTTCCACATATTTAATAATCTCCCTTTATTTTCAAACTCTTCTCTTCACCACCAAATCCCAAATGAAAAAAGGTGTGATATTTGTCTTCGTGAGAATTATTTCATTTAATGAGATGATCTTCAGTTGTATGCATTTTATGACAAATGATGTAATTTCATTTTTCTTTATGGCTGAATATACTTCAGTGTGTGTGTGTGTGTGTGTGTGTGTGTGTGCATGCACACACACATATTTTTCTACCCAGTCACCTACTGAGGGGCATCTAGCCTGATTCCATAACTTGGCTGTTATGGATAATGCAGTCATGAATAATAAGCAAGTGACTCTATTGTAAGCTACTTTAATTCTTTTTGGTATGGAAGTTCTATTTTTAATTTTTTTAAGGAACCTCCCTACTGATTTCCATAGTGGGTGGACTAATTTATATTCCCACTAACAGTGTCTAAGGGTTCTTTTTTCCCCTGCATTCTTGCCAGTATTTGTTGTTTTTTTGTTGACGGCCATTCTGACAAGGGTGAGAAGGAATCTCAGTGTTACTTTGATTTACATATCCCTGATGGCTAAAAATGTTCAACATTTTTTTCATGTATTTCTTAGTGTTTAATACTTCTTCAAAAAATTCAGTTCATGTGCCTATTAATTGATGGGATTACTTATTCTTTTGGTGTTTAATTTTTTGAGTCCTTTATATATTTTAGATATTACTCTTTTGTGGGATATATAGCTGGAAAACATTTTCTCCCGTTCTTTATTCTGTGGATTGTTCCTTTTGCTGTTTAGGAGCTTTTTGATTTGATGCAATCCCATTTGTCAAGTCTTGCTCTTATGTCCTGGTCTTTTGGAGTCCTATTTGTGAAGTTATTTTTATGCCTGTATCTTGATGTGCTTCCCCTATGTTTACCTTAGTAGTTTCAAAGTTTCAGGACTCTGTCTCTGTCTCTCTCTGCCAGTTATGAGGCTTGAAATCAAGGCATGGGCACTGTTCCTAAGCTTTTTTGTTCAAGTCTGGCACTCTGCCACTTTAGTTACAGCTCCATGGATGGTTTTTTGGTGGTTAATTGAAGAGTCTCACGAACTTTCTTTCTGGAGTTGGCTTTGGACCATGAACCTCAGATCTCAGCTTCTTGAGTAGATAGCATTATAGATGTGACTCACAGGTACCTGGCTTCAGGTCTTATATTCGTGTCTGTGACCCATTTAGAGTTTATTTTTGTGTAATGTGAGAGAGAGGGATCTATTTGCGTCTTCTCCATTACTACATTTTTGAGGGACAAATTACTTGTATGTAGGACCCTAAAACTTGGGAACTTTAAGTGTATTTGACCCCAAAGAGCTAATCCTCTCCAAATTGTGCACAATTTAAGATTTTTTTTTTGTGCTGATTTTGGGGCTTGAACTCAGGGCTTGGGCACCATTCCTGAGCCTTTTTGTGTTCAAGGCTGGTGCTCTACCAATTGAGCCACAGCGCCACTTCCCACTTTTTCTCAGTAATTTATTGGAGACAAGAGTCTCATGGACTTTCTTGCTCCAGCTAGCATTGAACTGCTATCCTCAGATCTCAGTCTCCTAAGTAGCTAGGATTGCAGGTGTGAGCCACTGGTGCCCAGCTTTAAGATCTTATTTTGAATTGGCCCATGATAATTGTACATATTTGTGGGGTACAGTATGATAATTTGATATATGCAAATGATATGAACTGATTAAATCAGGGCAAATATCATTTCTTTCTGGCTGGAAAACTTGAATCTCCTTTCCTCTAGTTACTTGAGATGTAAAATAAATGATTGTAAATGATAATCAACTCTCCTGTAATATAGAACCCAGGAACTTACTCCTCCTATTTGTATGTGTTTTGGTATCCATTCAATCTCTGTCCCTCCTCCCCCTTCCCTCCTGGTATATCTTCACATGTCATTATTCCCTCCACTTCTACTAGATCAATTTGTTTAGCTCCTACATATGGGTGGGAACATGTAGAATCTGTCTTTCTGTGTCTGGCTTATTTCATGTAATATAATGTTGTTAAGCTTACACAGTTGCCAAAAATGACAGGATTTCATTCTTCCATATTGGTTTTATTGGTGACTAGTCTTCTAAACCAGTGATGGTTTTTACCTTCTTTTCTTCAAGTCTAAGATCCTAATCCTGTGTTCACTGATCCAGCCAACATGAATGTATTGAGCACTATTGCTAAGCATTAGAGGAGAGTCAGAGGCATTTCAAAGCTGCTCACAGCTCTCTTTGGTAGAGTTTTGGGGAAGGAAGTCAGTGCTCTATGACTGCCCCTTTGCCATCTTGTGTAGAATTAAAAAAGAAAAGTGTCTCAGGAGTTCATCTATTTTGCTAATGTGTGGATATGACATGATATTGATAGCAGTATCAAGATCTGATGGCTCTTAGCCCTGCAATGACTTTTTGCAAGGCGTGACTATTATCCAGTTGTATCCCTCTAGCCCAGAAGTATCAGTACAGGATATCTATATGAACAGCAGCTGATTATTGGCTTTATCACATCAGTTAGGAAATTATAGGCATTTGTAGAATTATGACATATGGCTATTTGGGGTTTCATAAGACTTGGCATACCAGAGTGTTGAGATTTTTAGGCTTTACACATAATTCTGCAATATATGCTTGCTAGCATGTCTGACTTGTGTAGCATGATAGATGAGGACATGGCCCCTGCCTATACCATGTCTGTAGATCCTTAAAGCAAATGCTTAGAAATATCACTTGTAGTGTTAGACATCTGTGATACTGATGGTGGTTAAAAGAGGACTGATCCTTTCAGATGTTTAAGGAGTAGATGATTTCAGCTTGAAACTACAGGTTAAACCTGGCCAGTGTACAATATGAACAAGTTCTGGGCAGGGAATCCAGAGTTAGCTATAGAAGTGGCATTGGCCAGTGGAATTTTATCTTAACTTATCTTCTTTTTGTGTCTCCTTTTTATCTAGCTTATCTTTGCATCTTTTTCAGAGCAGAGGAGGGGAGGTAGAGAATATGATGTGAGGGTGTCCAATGCCCACTCTTCATAGGCTGTGGTAAAGGGGGCTTAGGAAAAGAGGGGCCAGGGAACCACTCTGAGAAGGCTGCTTCTTTGTTAAGAGAGACATGGCCCCTGTCTTCCAGGCTAGACTGAGTTGAGCATACACAGTTCATTTTTATTTTTAAACTGAGTAGCCTAGGCTACTCAATTATGTAGCCTAGGCTGTCCTCCAATTGGTGATCCTCCTAGCTTAGCCTTCTGAGTGCTGAGATTAAGGCATCTGTCACCATGCCTGGTTTAAGATTATAGCTTTTGAGTTTGGGCAAGTTCCAGTCTGACAAGCTGGCTTATCATAGCCTCTCTTATTTTTGGTGGTATTGGTGTTTGAATTCAGGGCCTACTACTGAACCACACCTCCATCCCCTTTTCACATTGGTTATTTTGGGGATGAGGGCTTGCTTGCTGGTTCAGTATGTACCTGGACCTTGATCAAACTTTGCTTCTCCCCATAGCTGGATTAGCAAGTATACATCACTACTTTCAGCTTCTTCCATTGAGGATGGACTCTGTTGGACTTTTCTGTCTGGGTTGGCCAGGAACCCCAGTCCTTCTGACCTCACTGCCCATGTAGCTAGGATAACAGGTGTGTGCCACCATACCTAGCCATTGGTTGAGAAGGAGTCTCGTATGTATTCCTGGCTGGCCTTAACCATGATCCTCCCAATCTCAGCATCCTGAGTAGCTAGAATTAACAAATCAAGCCGCTGGCATCTGGCTCATGACCACTTTAAGTACGAGTCAAAGTTTTGTACATGTATTCTCATAGCTGAGTGCTGACTACTTACGTATCTGAAATTAAAAGGATATTATGTGTTGTGGTTCACGTCTGTAATCCTAGCTATTCAGGAGACTGAGATCTGAGTATCATGGTTTGAAGCCAGCTCAAGCAGGAAAGTCTGTGAGACTCTTATTTCCACTAAACTACAAAACAAAGCAAGAACAACAACAACATTGACAAAAACCTGGAAGCTTAGGGACAGCACTGAGGCCCCAAGTTCAAGTCCCAGGATCAGTGCACATGTACGCACCTGGTAGTCTGCGATTTGTAAAGAATAAAGTGGACACAGGGTAGGGGGTTGGGAACTCTTTATACTACATGTGATAGATAGCTTTCAGCCTTGGTCCAGGAAGTGTGCCAGTGTCCAGACTCCCACTGGGCTGCCATTTCTCTTTCTAGCCCTCTGGCCTGCAGTATGAAGGGGTGGTTGTTCTTAGGTATATTAGCAGGAAGAACAGCTAGGAAGTCTGGGAAGTTCTGCAGTGAAATTCCCACTCGGAATGTTTCCCTGAATCATTCCACCCACCAATTCCATCTCTTCTACTTTCTCTTTCTGAGGACTCAAGGGACAATTGAACCACAGTTATGACTTACAGCTTGTTCATGACACAGCCAATGGCCATATCAGGTTCTAGCTGTGCTTAGTGGCAGACTCCTCATTTGTTCTTTACTCTTCATACTGAGGTTCTCATGTCTTGGGGCTTTATTAGGCTCAGGCTGGCCTTCTTTCAGGTGTTCTTGGGAGCTTATCATTCTGCTCAAAGTGAAGACACATCACATCTGAGCTGTTCAGATTGTCCCAAAGAGCTCTTATGTTATGTTATTTATTTATCTAGTGCTTTTACTGGAGCTTGAACTCAGGGTCTTGTGCTCTCACTTGGCTTTGTTTTTAATTAAAAATTGTTATTACAAAGATGATAGACAGAGGGGTTACAGTAACATAGGTCAGGTAAAGAGTACATTTCTTTTTGGACAATGTCACTCCTCCCCTCTTTCTCCCAGTTTTCCCTCCTGTTCCTACCCAAGTTGTATCGTTCATTTTCAGTGTAGTGTCTTATGAGTACCACTGCTGCAGTTGTTTACTCTCTGTCCCTTCCAAAGACAGATAGATGAACAAATAAGATAAAAAAAGAAAGCAAAAATAGCAATGAAGGAAAAAGTCTCAGGCTTCTGTTTTCTTGAGTTCATTTAAATGAATGTTATTTTATATGATCACATTTTCACTTTGCTTATTTTGCTCATGGCTGGTGCTCTGCCATTTGAGCCAAATCACTTCTAGCTTTTTGATGGTTAAATGGAGAAAAGAGTCTCACAGATGTTCCCGCCTTGCTTGGCTTCAAACCATGATCCTTAAATCAGCCTCTGGAGTGGCTAGGATTATAGCTGGTACTAGGCCCAAAGAACTCTTACAGGGATGGCTCTTGCTGGGCCTGGACATTTTCCATCTGGATAGACACTCACATGTGCATTGATTGTTGTCATTACGTTTGATCTTTCTAGCAGTCTTGTCTGAGCTCAGGGATAGGTTATCATCCTCTTTTCTAGATCAGGATGTGGCTATTGGAGGCTGATGAATTCGTTCATATTCCCATAGCCATAAGTGGTAACACTGGATTCAGACTTTAGTTCTTTTAATTTGAAATTTCTCGTTCTTTCCAAGCAGGGTGTACTTTTCCTCTTTAGAAACATAGGACTAGAACAAGGGGTGTCTCCCAAGCTGTTTCTGTAAGGTAAGGAGCAGATCCTGCTCTCAAAAATGCTCCTGGTTCCCGATGAACAGTTTTGCCCATCCATACACTGCAGGTACTGGAAGGGCATGTAGAGATCCTTCAGTCAACCCTCTCCTTGGTAGCGGCAGATGAAGTACCTAAGGCAGAGAGAGGCTGAGCTATTTTTCCAAACCACACAGCCAGGCCATGACTAGACACTTGGTCTCTGGATACTTAGTTCAGGACTCCTCCATTGTAGATCAGGTGTGTGCTTTTCTGCTTTCTCCTGACTAGAGTTCCTCTTTATGCTTGCAGTATGAGGAGAACATAGTTAAAATGGCCGTAAAGGCTTCATAGCTGAGTCCAACAGGTTTTTACAAGCAAGCTGGCTGCCTTGTAGCCCGAGGGTTCGGGGCCTACATCATGAGCTCATATAAACTTTATGAACAGGAGGGGTGTGATTTGTGGCCCAACACTGTTCTGAGGTTAGCAATGTTACCTGAGGCCTCTTAGATACCAGATGATTGTTGGTGGTCTAAGGAAAAAAAAATCGCTGCTTAACAAGCCTGCCTACTAAATTTGTGGGTGGATTGTCCAGGTTCAAATAGAATCTGAAAATAAAACGTGATAGAAAAAAAAAGCATAAAATATTTCCACAGCCTTTTAGACAATTTGGCCCCAAAGCTTTAACCCATGTGTGCTAGCTGCATGCCACCTGAGTCAATGCAATTCACTTCCTTACAGGGGATTACTCAAAAAGAAGGCAAATAAGGGCTCTTTGCATTTTGTTTTCAAATCCAGTTTTGAGCTGGGCACTGGTGGCTCAGGCCTGTAGTCTTAGCTACTCAGGAGACTGAGATCTGAGAATCTTGGTTTGAAGCAAGGTTGGGGAGACAAATTGGAGAGACTATCTGCAGTTAATCAGCAAACATCTAGAAGTGAGGTGTAGCTCAAATGGTAGAGCATCAGCCTTATGAGGGGGAAAAACTAAGCAAGGGTTTGAGGCCTTGAATTCAAGCCCCAGTTCTGGTCCCCACCCCCCCAACTCAAGTAACAAATCCAATTTGGATTCTTAAGTGAAATTGCCTGTGGCTGCTGTGGGCTTTTGGTGTGCTTTCTCTCTTGCCTAGGCTTGTTAGCATTCACAGCCAAAGGCTAGAATCTGTTTGACATTTCTATCTTGACCAGTAGTAAACTTTGTTCCTCAGACTTGCTGATTATCTTTAACTTTTATTCATTCATTCTTTCGATGACGGTTCTATTTCACAAGCTGAATATATTGCAGCCCCGTGGGTGATTCAGAGATCAAGTGTCCCAGTGCTTAAAAAAAGTGGGAATGATCATAGTTTTCTTGGTGTGTCTCTAGTGTCTCTTTTCCTTGTGCTCAGAGAACCCCAAGGTGAGGGACGGTGGAGCCACAGTGCCCATCTGGTTCCTGACGCCGTCCTCTCTAGGCTAGGAGACTCATCCATATGAGGATGAATCCCTCTGACTCTCCACAGCCCCATCTAACCCATGCTGGGCTTTAGAATAAACATTTGATAAACATCTGTTAGTTAGCCAAGGAGATTATGAGAATTGTCTCATAGGCCATGGATAATGGAATCTGATTTAGTTCTCCACAGAAGCCAGCTGGAATAAAGTGATCGATCCCAGCAAACTGATCTGCTGTGATCCCAAGGGCCTGTTTCCCCCCGTGTCTTGTTTCTTGTTTTTGAGAATTTCTTTTGCATCAATGCCTCCTCAGTCAGCTTTTTAGATTAGATTTAGAGTAGAGCTGTTGGCTATGGTCCTGGGGTCCTGTGGGGACTGTTTTAAATTTAGCCTGACCATTGATCGTCTGTGAACTGGGGCAAGGTACTGTTTTCCAGGCCTCAGTTTCTCCATTTGTAAAATCCCTTCTGCCCAGTAATTTTGGCTCCTCCTTCACCTGTCTACTCTTGGGACAGAGAGGGTGATGGAGAGAGAGGCAGAGGGTCAGAGGAAGAGAAGGAACTAGCTGGTGAGAAGAGTCACAGGCTCCTGTGATGACGTGGCAACTTCATACCTCCCTTCATACCAGCCTCAGAGTCAGAGGAATTTTGGGAATTTTTCTCTCTGACAGCATTTCACCACTTGAATTGAATGTGGAGGAGGAGGGAGGGGATAGCAGGAGGGTTGGCCTGTATTATGAATAACCTCTGCAGAGTGTCATTACCAAGGGTGGGTATAATTGTATGGGATTAAGAAAGGCATGTGTGTTGGCTGCCTTGATTTAGAACCTGAAATTGATTGGCAGGTGTCACTTTGGACCCCAGAGGAAGGATTACCTTGTGTAATGTGTATACATATATGTATGTATATGTATCGGGGCAGTGAATCTTCCAGTGGTAGAGGCTCCCTTAGCCTCTAATAAACTCTGCTAAATAAAAAAAAAAAAACCAACAACCCACGCGTGATCATCACTTTCATCAACAATAGAAACATCGGCTCAGTCACAAATTTGGAAAGAAAAGCCACTGATAATTTCATGACTCAAATGTAATGAATAATAAGGCTTTGGTATTTTATCTTATTGTTTCTTTCCTCTTAATTTATACTTCCCCCTTATACAGCTTTGAATTTGGGGTGCTGGCCTTCCCTATGACAGCACTGCCATGTGGATGTCCCCATGTCACTCTGTGATCTCTGTAACCATCCGTTTTAGTGGCCACACTCCATTACCAATTCTCCTTACCACACAGTACTTTTAGCTGTCTGGTAGCCCCTGACCCTGAGAACTCTTGGTTGAATTTCTCTGGGTCTTGGCTGCCTCCTTGTCTTACTGATGGAAGGGGCTGTGTCTTCCTTTGTATATCTAGTTTGTCTAGATAGTAGACAAGAAGAAAGGTTGTTGTGTGTGGACCACCTTCTTTCTCTCAACACTTTCCATCCTGTATCTCATGACTTCCTTATGTAGAACTGTGTGCCTCAGTCCCCAGACTCTTAGCTCCAAAGAATCCTTGACCTGCTCATCAAATGCTATCTTCATCTTGTCTTCTTCAATCCCACTTTTCTTCATGGGCTTCTGGGCCAGGGTTCCCTTGAGAATGTGTGGTTGGATGCAGCTTGGTGTGGGAGGGAGGGGGCAGGAGGAGGAGGAGAAAGAAAGGGAGCCCACGGTGTAGAGAGCATTTGTAAAAGAGGTCAGTTAGAATACTTGATAGCCAAGTGCCCGAGGGATGGAAGATACATGGAAAGAAGTCATCAGAAAACCATTGTGGAAGAGGTGAGTTTTGTGTTAGGTTTGGAAACAGAAAAATATAGATAGGATTCTTTAGACCTGGGCTTTGCCTCTCACATTGCTATCACAAGTATGTATGTAAATGTGTGCATATAGGTATTGTGTACACATCTCTCTGTGTATGTGTGATGTGTACATATACCTATATGTCTCTGTGTGTGATTTGTGCTGTGTGACACATGTACACATGTGAATGTGATGCATAACTATCTCCTCACAATCCCAGCCCTCCTTAGCATCAGTATTTCCCCTCATACATTACTCTTTCTCAAGAACCAGTTACTTTCCTTGGAAATACAGACAGGAATGGTGGCCTCCTCCTTGGTCCACAGCTGTTCTCTGATTGTCCCTCAGTAGCCCTGTGCCCACATGGTAACAACCATGTTACTACATAACAATGCTGTTGTAGAACTGACCCATGTCATTCTTCACTCCTTGTGTCTCTAGCAGTGCAGAAGATTTGCCTTGATGACATCATTCTTCTGCCAAAATGATTATGTCATTCTTCAGCTTTCTGTATCATGATCAGGTCCAGATTTCTGCCCCAAACTCAGTGTCCATAGTGAACAACTGCTACCAAGTCAGATAAAAAAATGACTTCATATCTTTTTATGTGCATTTGCCCCATCAATTAATGCTCACTTCTTTAATTTGTCTACTTCCACTTATCTGTGAAACTCTTATCACCTCAGGAATGTTTCCTGGCACTCTAGTCTGAGTGAGTAATCCTGTTTTCCTATAAGGCTGAGGTCTCCTGGAGACAAGATATCTTGCATCTGAAGGACCCAGCATAATGCCTGGCACAACCCACAGTGTGTGCTGGTAGAAAGAATGGGTGAAGGAATAAATATCTACCCACTCCTGGATTGTTAGTGTTCTAGATATGAGGTGTTTGGGTGGGGAAGGTATATCTTTATCCTATTTTATCTCCCAATGAATTGCTTACTTATGGAAGACAGAGATGGCCTTGAAGCTCATTCACAAGTCTGGAGCCTATAGAAGCATCATGTTATAAGTAAGTGTATGTGAAAAGAAAAGATAAGGAAGAATAAAGGAGAAAATGGAAGGGGGAAAGGAGGAGAAAAGGAAGAACAGAAGAATTATATCTAGAGAATTACATCTAGATAATAGTTAGAGTCTACTAGGAATGTGACTCTTAACCAGTATTGTGTTTTCCAATCTAACTTCAGCAGCTCCAGGAAGTTATAAGGTGTTTGACCACTGATGAAGGAGATAAGTGAGGTTATTGCATCTTAGAAATGTTCATGTAGGTATCAGCATAGGTTTCAGAATTATTGGTATTTCATTTTCAATATGAGCATGATATTAGCATATGATTAAACTATTCATGGCACTTAATTGCACTTCATAATTAATTATGGTGTGTTTCTCCATGCAATCCTTGTTGAATCCACAGGGACTGCAGAAGAGTTAGTTGCATGAAGTGAAGTGAGTTCGTCGCCACTGAATCATGATCCCTTCTTCCAAAAGCTAGGCCTTGCTTTTCATGGGTGTTAGCACTTCCGCTTGATGATTTTATGGATATTATTTCTCAAGGAAAAAGGAGGCAACATGGCAATAACATGCCTCTTAGAATAATTTTGGCTATGCAAGTGAAGTAGGTTGCTGTGTGTCAATGGTTCATGACTGTAATCCTAGCTACTCAGAAGGTGGAGATCTGAGGATCACATTTCAAAGCTAGCCTGGGCAAGAAAATCTGTGAGGCTCTTATCTCCAATTAACCACCAAAAAGCTGGAAATAGAGCTGTGTTCTACTTGAGCAAAAACCCTCAGGGACAACACCCAGGCCCCAAGTTCAAAGACACACACACACACACACACACACACACACACGAAGTAAAAAAGAAATAAGTTGATCTACAGAAAAGTATTAAATAATTCCAGTTGTGCATGGATATGGAAAAATTCTGGAGGGGTATGTGAACTATCTATGTTTAGGAAGCATTATGAAATAGAAGTTTGGCCGTATGGAGGGTTTTTTGTGGAGCAGAGTTTCCTGAACAGGCTCCAAAGCTCTCCTAGGAAAAGCAGAATGTGGCTCCGAAGTCCTGTCTGTCTTGTTCAGTTTAAGTTCATCTAAGCCTCTCAGGGAGAGGCTTGGAGGTGTGTGAGCAGATCCATCTCAATTCAGGGCATCATGACCGTGGTGCCTTTTAAGTATGGGCTAACAAAAACCAGGAGCCAACCTAACCAAAGTGACTGTATATATTAGAGAGCAGGTGATCCGATTTTTGAGAGGAGGAGGAGAAGGAAGAGGAGGGGGAGGAGGAAGGAGGAGGAGGAGGAGGAGGAGGAGGAGGAGGAGGAGGAGGAGGAGGAGGAGGAGGAGGAGGAGGAGGAGGAGGAGGAGGAGGAGGAGGAGAAAAAGACAAAGAAAAAAAGAGGAGGAGGAGAAGGAGGAAAAGAAGAGGGGAAGAAGAGGAGGAGGAAAGACAATTCTGGGAGTTGCTTGGCTTTGTGGCCCAAGGCTGATATTATGTCATTGGAGGTCACCTTGCCATGACAAGCAGGTCAGTCAGTCTTGTTTGGGAGCTCTAGGTGACACAGCCCCTGGTGGCCACTATCATTATCATTGCCATTTGCAAGTTGGTTATGGACAAGGCATACTGATGACATACTTAATCCCCGGTCTTGCTTCTTGCTCAGCATAATATCAGATCTGGAAACCCAAGAAAATCCAGAGGAAGGCACCAGGGACATTTGAGATCAGGGTGGCATTAATTATTGTTCCCATTGTGCCTAATCCCAGTGGATCAAATAAAATATGAGACAATGGAGGTGATTCAGCCAAACTCTTGGCTGATGGAGATGGAATTAACCTGGCTTTAGTCCAAATTACTTATCATCTTTGCTGGAATGAGTTTAGAATGCCACTGGGCTCCCAAGATGTCGGGGTTATTGGTATTCCTCTGTGCTTGCACAGGCAGTCGTAGACACAGTGGCACCCCGCCCCCGCCCCCCACCCAATAAGTTGCTTTCTGTTTGCTGAGCCTAATTGCTCACATTGCTGTTGGTGGTAGAATAAGCCAAGTGTTCTTAGGAGGGTTCAATGTCTGTGGGAGTGTCCGAGCAGGCGTGGCTAGCACAGTCTATTACCCCTGGAATGCTGCCTTACCTCCTACTCTATGACCTTCCCACACAGGAAGTGGTAATTAGAATGGCCAAGCATCTGAGCGATTTGAGCAAGGCATATCCGTGGTGGGCAAAGACCTGAATTTTGTGTAGTTATCTTCATTTCTTCCCATTCTTTCTTTCTTTTTTAAAAATATGGTGGTACTGGTGTTTGAACTCAAGGCTTGGCAATTGCTAGGCAGGTGCTCTGCCATTTGGGTCATGCCACCTGTCCTTTTTGCTCTGATTATTTTATTTTATTTTTGAATTCTATAACTTGAACTCAAGGCCTTGCACCTGCTAGATAGGTACTCTAATGCTGAGTCACACTGCCAGCCCTTGTTTATACAGGTTATTTTTGAGACAGGGGCTTGCTTCTTGCCTGATCACATGCCTTGCATTACATTCTTCCAGTTTTTATTTCCTACCACTCTTGGCATATGCTCTCACATATAATTTCATCTGTTGCGATGGAGTTCCATGGAATTTTCTGCAAGGACTGGCCTGGATTGTGATTCTTCCTACCTCAGCCTCCCATAACTAGGGTGTCAGGGGCCATGGGAACTTTTCTGTCTGAGGTGGCCTTTAGACATGATCTTCTTGATTCCTGTCTCTCAAGTAGCCAGGATTACAGGAAGGAGCCTGCGGCACCCTGCTCTATGGTATTTTTGACACAGAGACTTGCTCTCTTTTATCTGGATGGTGATCTTCCTACTCACGTTTCTTGCTAGAGCTGGGATGACAGAAACATGCCACCAAGCCAAGCTTTCTTTCTGTTGATATAGGTCTCGAAAACATACTTTGGTTTCAGTGGTCAGACCCAGAGCTGCCTTTTCCTTTGCCCTGAATTTGTACTCAACATCTTGATTTCCATCCTACCAACACCATTGCCACCATGTCCAGATTGGTGCTACTGACAACACTTCAACCAAATGCCAAGTGCTTTATTGTTAGTACAACAGCCTCGTCATTACTATCGTCCCCACTACTGCAACCTCTGTTCATGGTCACCGTCAGCACCACCACCTCCACCATCTCCACTGCCACCAAGATTATATCCAACACCTTTAAGGCTGCCCATCGCCACTGCCATCACGATCACCCCAACCACTGTCACCACAACCACAGCCATCACCACCATTGCCACCACTACTGTCACACTACTTCCACCTGTTCTCATCACCAACGCTGCCACCAACTGTCATTATCTCACACTGTTACCCCCAACACCACTGTGACCTTCATCTCTGTCATCACCTCTGCAGCCACCGCCACCGCCACCCTCATGCCAGTCATTCTCATTCTCACCAGAGACACAACTAGAATGGAGAAGAGAACACTTAGGGAGGTAGAGCCGTCTTTATGTGATTAAAGGGTTCGAGAAGAAGAGTTAGGAATTATTTTTCTATCAGTAAGTTAGAGTCTGGAAAAAATGGGCATAAAGTATAAGGGGTGGCCATTACATTTGAGTGAATGGAAGAAATGTTTTCTGGAGCTAGGGGTCAAGGATGGATTTAATTTGGAGCTTGTGGAATTAATTAGCTCAAGGTGACAGTCAGCTGGGGCGGGATTGCAGCAACCACTGATACCTCAGTCCCTTCTATATAATGGAGTTGAGAGTAGAACTTGAAGACACTTCTTTTTGCACTAGGGAGTCTATTTAATTTGGTTCATTGTGACTTTTTAAAATTTTTATGTTTAATAAGTCTACAGTCATGGAATGCATTCTCTTTTAGACATGTAAGACAATTTAGGTCAGGTGAAATTCTTCTAGGTCACCATTGGCAATTATTCCTTTAGTCTCTTCATAAAGTAATTGATGTGATAATTTGGTGTGATTTTTATTTTGTAGATTTTTTGTCTTTATGTCCATATTTGCAAACAATATGGTAATGTATCATGTGTAGGTATTCTCTGAATAGTATACATTGTCTTTTTGACCCTTGCTATTTTTCACTCAACAATAAGTGAGCACCATAGTTAAGAGGATGAATTCTGGAGCCAGAACGCCTGGGTGTAGATCACATATTTGTCATTTGCTGGTCATGTGATTTGAATTATTAAATCTCTTTCAGCTTCAGTTTCTTCTTTAGTAAATTGAGGTAATATGAATTATATCCATGGAGTTTTTAGTATTTTCTTTTTCTTTTTTGCCAGTCCTGGGCTTGGACTCAGGGCCTGAGTACTGTCCCTGGCTTCGTTTTGCTCAAGGGTAGCATTCTGCCACTTGAGCCACAGCACCACTTCTGGACGTTTTCTATATATGTGGTGCTGGGGAATCGAACCCAGGGCTTCATGTATACGAGGCAAAGCACTCTTGCCACTAGGCCATATTCCCAGCCCATCCATGGAGTTTTTGTGAGGATTAAATGAATTAATTTTTAAATGCTTAGAACCATGCCTAGCATACATTGTTCATGTATAAAGTCACATTAATACTCATCGTTACTCCTTAGTAATTTACAGGTTGGATCTACTCATGCACTGGCCATTCCTAAGTTGAGAGGCATTGAAGCTTCTCTGGCTTCCATGATTGCAAACATAGCTAAAGTCTTATTTGTTTAAGCAGATACCTCCTTATACATGTGCATGATACCTTCTTAAATTTGATGAGAAGTAAGTAACATTTCTGTGTCTTGTTATTGTGAAGACTTCCTTAGGAAAATACAATGATAGTGAGTAGATATAATTGCCTCCTCTTCCTTCTACCTGTTGGTTTTAGTTCTGTTGTCCTTGGCAGCCCAAGTTTTACAGTAAACGCTGGGACAGATTACCCTAGTGACTAGGATTAGCAACCCCAGGTTTAGATTAATTTTGGTGTGGTGGTAGTGGTCGCATTTTTGGGGTTATTTTTACATGCTGGGCCTTCTAAGCACTTACATAATAATGATAGAGTCACTATGATGTAGATACTATGACTCTACCTATTTTATTTATGAGAAAATGAAGGTAAAAACAACACACAGCTGAAAGTCATAGAACTTGTGCAGCTGCAAATGTCGATCCATGCAACTTGTTCAGTATTCTGCTTGGCACATAGTAAGCATTAGACAAATGTATTAGGTTAAGGATGATGCAATTCTTGGGGCTACAGAATTAACAGTATTCCCTTTGCCTTTGCTACCCTCATACTGTGAGTTTATCCAGACTTTGGAGTATTCTGGGGATAAAACCTGATTATGAAACCAATTTCAATCTCTGGTTGACTGATCTTCTCTATTTGTTTTACAGGAACAGAATATATTCTTGAACTTTAGAAGATCTGTGGACAAATTGCCATCATTAGTTCTCTTGGTATGTTTACATAAGAGAAACAAGAACAGGATTGCGTGCCAATGGAGATACAGAATACTCTCTTGTGATGGGAAGGAACTGATAGTTAATGGGTTGATTGAGGTTGGATACCTGGGAGAGAGATTAATCAGTGAAAACTTTGGATTTGAGAGTGGAGGAAAGCTCAGCTAATATGTTGGTATGTTAGAAGCAATCTAGAAAGGACAATCTGATTCAGAATATTTGTGCTGGAATAAGAAAGAAGTGGCTAGCAGTCATTTCTTGTGACAGTAGCTAAAGACACCAAGACAGCAAAGTCACAGCCCTGCCCTCAAGGAGCTCACCTGGTGATCCAGAGGGCAGAAGTGCAAGCAGAGGCTTGTAAGATGGAGAGGCATACCTGGACCCTCTGGGAGGGTGCTTACTAAGTGTTCAGGGGGTATCAAGAGGTTTTCCTTCTTGGCAAAAGAATGCTTGAGCCAGGAAATTTTAGAGAAAATAAAAGAGGGATAAAACAAGTTGGGAAGGACTAGAGTCAAAGGAGAGAGTCTGTGCTGCAGCAAGGGGTGGGAGAGAAGCCTGTGAAAGCCACTGGAGCAGCGGGGAAGGGGGAAGGGAGAGAAGATGGGCTGCGTCATGGAGGGAGCTGCAGTGTCAAGAAGTTTTGGCTATCACAAAGAATGTGGGGGAGCCACTAGTATGGCTTAAACTCAGGACCTGAGTACTGTCCCTTAGCTCTTTCACTCAAGGCTGGTGTTCTACTGCTTGAGCCATTGTTTCAGTTCTGGCTTTTCAGTGGTTAATCAGAGATAAGAGTCTCAATGGACTTTTCTGTCTGAGTTGGCTTATAAACTGCAGTCCTCAGATCTCAGTCTCCTGAGTAGCTAGGATTACAGGCATGAGACACTGGTAGCTGGCTCACTAAGTGGTTTTAATACAGGAAAGAAGCATGATTATATCTTGACCTCTACAAGATAAATTATCTCTTTAAATATTAGCAGCTCTAGGAAGAGCTGGGTTACAGAGGAAGAGGGAGGTGGAAGGATCTGTATTGATCAGAAGCAGAGCCAACTGTTATTGGCAATGGCTTTGGGAAATGTTAGAAGTTGGGTCATAGTAAGGATGACTGAGTTTGGCTGGTTACATTGACCTGTCATGTGGAGCAAACAAACAAATCATTGAATACCTTAGTTCTGACTAGCTATCACTGAGTTATTTCACGCAATTCCCAACATCACTTGTGAATTTGACATTGTGGACATTCCCATTTCACAGGTGAGCAAATGAGAGCTCGGAGGAACTCAGATGCATAGCATGCACGTAGAATACTCAAACACATGGCATGTAAGTGCTAGAATGTCCCTTTGGGCTCCCGTATGTATGTCTAGGGCTCTGTTGCTACATGGCAGTGTCTTCAGAGAGCAAAGAGAATCGAGATCTAGAGTTCGTCATGCTGTGGTGGGCCATCTCGCTTTGTGCTGCTGTGAAGAGCAGACCCCAGTGGGCATGCATGAGAGACAACTCATTCTGTGGTGGCCCCCACTTGGCGCCTGAGGGATAAGCAAATGTTCTGAGGGGAGGAGGATCCCAGAGGGCTAGAGAGCTAGCCTGTTCTCTAGGAGGCACCTGTCCCACAGGACACCATCCTTTCTGGAAAAGCTGCTCACTCCCAGGACCGGTTTGTTTCTGCCAGTGAAGCTCAGCAGGGCGGTTTGGCAACCTGGCCCTTCAGGGGCTGCTTTTCTTGTTCTTTCTCACAAGGGAAAGGGATTTCTTAACTGCTCAGCTGTAAGAACAAATGGGTGGTGAAGGTGATGGTGAAATGGGGTACAACCCCACCCTACTCTGCAAAAGTTCCTGCAACCTAGGGCCATTGGGGTCTTGGGAACTCTGAAGGAGCCATGATTCATATGCCCAGGAAGGTAGAATGACCTGGGGTTCGTGTGTGTGTGTGTGTGTGTGTGTGTGTGTGTGTGTGTGTGTGTGTGTTAATATACTTTAAGTCGCCATTCAGTAGTTTATGAATGCAGTGCATCTTGATTGGTGTCATCCCTTTCAACATTTTCTCCATCCCTCCAAACAACCCCTTCTCTCATTTTTCTTAATTTTATAAGATTTGCATTGAATTTTTGACTGCCTCTTCCTCCTTCTTTGCTACATCCATTTACCTCCCCTCTTCTAAACCTCACTTCACCTCTTTCAAGTACCTATTTTTCTGCTGTTTATTTTGTTGAACTATAATTTAGCCTTTCTAAGGAATTATACTGTTTAAGTTCTTCCTTGAATTTAGTATATTTCACTCAACACATTTGTATACATTTGCATACCACCCAAAGAATTTATTTATATATTTATAAACTAATTCTAGCTTCCATATAGGAGAGAAAACATACAACCTTTGTCTCTCCTGGTCTGACTTCATTTACCATGACCTTTCTCAGGTTCTTCCATTTCTTTGCACATGATGCAATGTTGTTCCTTCTAATGGATGAGTAAAATTCCATTTTGTTCATTGAGGGGCATCGGGGCTGATTGCCTATGGTGAATAGTGCTGCAGTAAACATAGTTGTACTGGTAGCTTTATTGTATCCTGCTATGTAATCTTTTGGATAAATATCCAAGAGTAGAATTGCTGGATCATAGAGTAGTTCTATGTTTAGTTTTTTTTAAAATTTAATGTGATATACAGAGGGGTTACAGTTACATAAGTAAGGTAATGAGTACATTTCTTGTTGAACATTGTTACCTCCCCCCCCCCCGCCGTTTCCTCCTACTTTCCCTCCCCCTTGACTCCCCACTCCCTCCCAAGTTTTAAAGTTCATTTCCAACACAGTGTCCTGTGAGTACCACTGTTGCATTGGTTCACTCTTTGTCTTTTTTTTTTTTTTTTTTTTGCCAGTCCTGGCCCTTGGACTCAGGGCCTGAGCACTGTCCCTGGCTTCCTTTTGCTCAAGGCTAGCACTCTGCCACTTGAGCCACAGAGCCACTTCTGGCCGTTTTCTACATATGTGGTGCTGGGGAATCGAACCCAGGGCTTCATGTATACGAGGCAAGCTGTCTTGCCACTAGGCCATATTCCCAGCCCTTCCCTCTTTGTCTTTTGTCTCACCATTTTGTTATTCCTTTCCCTTCCCCAAATCAGATAATCATATATACAAGACATTGGGTACCAAATAAAAAACAGTGACAACAGGGGATAAACAAAAGGAAATAACTTCACACAGTATATTAAATACAAAAACAAAGAAACACAGAAAAAAACCTCTTGGACTTCATTTCAATTAGCATTATTTTATATGGTCATATGTACATAGCTATTGAGCTGTTGTGATCCTCTGCTAGGACTATCCTAGACATACACTGATTATTACAAATGAGGTAAACCATGGAGCCTATGTTTCTTTGCATCTGGCTTACTTCACTTATTATGACTTTTTCCAAGTCTTTCCATTTCCTTACAAATGAAGCGATATTATTCTTTCTGATAGAGGCATAGAATTCCACTGTGTGTATAACCATATTTTCTTGATCCATTCATCTACTGAGGGGCATCTGGGTTGGTTCCACATCTCTGCCATGGTAAATAATGTTGCACTAACATGCTTGTGCTGGTAGTTTTAGTGTGGCCTTGTTTGTGATCATTTGGGTAAATGCCCAGGAACAGGATTGCTGGATCAAAGGGGAGCTTTATGTTTTGTCTTTTTTGTTTTGTTTTGTTTTGCCAGTCCTGGGGCTTGAACTCAGGGCCTGAGCACTGTCCCTGGCTTCTTTTTGCTCAAGGCTAGCACTCTACCACTTGAGCCACAGTACCACTTCTTGTTTAGTCTTTTGAGGAGTCTCCATTCTTCTTTCTGGAGAGATTGAACAAGTTTATATTCCTACCAACAGTGTACTAGGGTTCCGTTTCACTCACATGTTGCCAGCATCTGTTATTGTTTATGCTCTTGATGATGGCCATTCTAACTGGGGTGAGGTGGAATCTCAGTGCTGTTTTGATTTGCATTTCCCTTGTGGCCAGAGATGTTGAGCATTTCTTCATGCATCTGTTGGCTATTTTTACTTTGTCTTCTGAGAAGTTTCTATGTAGCTTATTTCTATTTATTAATTGGATTGTTCATTCTTTGAGGGTTTAGTTCAAATACTTTTATTTAACTCTATTCATGTGTCAGCAATGTGCTAAGGTTTTATATCCAGGATTTGAGGTTATCTTCAACATAGCCCAAAGAAGTAGGTATCTACTATTTCTATTTTACAGATTAAAAAAATTGATGTTGTTCACTACCATTTGTGTCCCCTTGATACCTGTCCATTGCTGCTCCATACACAGACAGGCACTGTTCCGGATGATGGGGAGATGGCCGAGGACCTGGTCAGAAAGGCCCAGGACAGCAGCCTGCTGTAGGCTCCTCACAGGTCAGATAGGATGATAGATGTGAGTGTATTAGATGGATGGTAAAGTACTGCAGGTTGCTAGAAATGAACACCATGTAGGACTAAAGGCTCAGCACACCAACAAACTTGAGGAACATACCCCACCTCAATTACCAAGCTAAGATGGGTCACGTATGACTGCTTTACCACAGTACTTGGATGAAGTGACAGGTGATCTTAGCCTTCAGGTTCAAAAGGACAGAGTACAATATGAATGCGAAATTATCACATGCTGTGAGGAGATTCCCTCCTCTTTCTACCCTTATCACTGAAATATTCTAGTTCCTTCTACAGTGCCTGACCTGGGGCTGAGGAGGCCCTGTAGAACAAGGTTCTAGGGTGGAGCAGGAGAGTGCGCTCATTCTCAGTCCTGAGTCCCCATTGGCATGGATTTGTGCTCTGAAGTCTGAGAAACTTGAGTGTGTGAAGAGAAAGGTGGAGGAACTTTATGAGTTAACTCTTGGCTAATAATTGTATTTGTGATGACTGTCATCATCTTCTGTTCCCTCAAATTTCCAAGTCAAGAATCTTATATTGTTTTGTGTTTTATTTATTAATGTGCTGTTCTTAAGCCCATAGAAATGAGTGTATCTGTTACAAAGTCTATTGAATAAAAACAGACAACAGAACCAAGAAAAGGAGACAGATTAGATATGGGAATCAAGGGGTCAAAATCTCTTGTGTGTGCATGTGTATTTTGTGTGTGTTGTATGTGTGTGCCAGTACTGGAGCTTGAACTCAGGGCCCTGAGGTCTTTCTTGGCTTTTTCACTCAAGGCTGGCACTCTACTATTTGAGCCACACTTTCACTTCTGGATTTTTGCTGGTTAAAAAATTGGAGATAAAAATCTCAAGAACTTTTCTTCCCAAGCTGGCTTTGAACCTTGATCGTCAGATCTCAGTTTTCTTAGTAGATGGGATTACAGGCATGAGACAGCAGTTCTCAGCTTGTCCATTTATCTTGATGTAGCCATTCCATGATGTATACACATATGCATGTATGGTTTTTGTTTGTCAATTAAAAGTAAGATAAAATAATGTAGAGCTCTCCCCCAAATATCAAAAGGTAAGTTTTTAAAAAAGCGTTTTTCTTTTTTCCAATGATACACAAAATATATAACTTCTGATTATAAAAGTAGAACATGGTATGGGGCTGGGAATATGGCTTAACGGTAGAGTGCTTGCCTTACATGCATGGAGCCCTGGGTTCGATTCCTCAGCATCACATAAACAGAAAAAGCCGGAAGTGGTGCTATGGCTCACGTGGTAGAGTGCTAGCCTTGAGCAAAAAAGAAGCTAGGGACAGTGCTCAGGCCCTGAGTTCAAGCCCCAGGACTGGCAAAAAAAAGAGCATGCTTACTTAGAACATTTATGACATAGAAACAGTATCACTAAAGAAAAATTACCTAAAAGCTTAGATTACATTAGTACTCTTTTATTTATTTTATTTTTTTTCAAATTTTTATTATCAAACTGATGTACAGAGAGGTTACAGTTTCATACATTAGGCATTGGATACATTTCTTGTACTGTTTGTTACCTTGTCCCTCATTAGTACTCTTTTAAAACATATACTTATGCATTTATTATTTTAGAACTGTTTTCACTTAAGGAGACTGTGTAATTGTTCTCTTATACTTTGTTTTAATGACCAAATTATATTCCATTGTATGGCTATATCACTTGTTTAATCATTTCTCTACTAATGATATATTATTGTCTTTAAAAATTCTTTAGTGGGCTGAGAATATGGCCTAGTGGCAAGAGTGCTTGCCTCCTACACATGAAGCTCTCGGTTCGATTCCCCAGCGCCACATATATGGAAAACGGCCAGAAGGGGCACTGTGGCTCAGGTGGCAGAGTGCTAGCCTTGAGCGGGAAGAAGCCAGGAACAGTGCTCAGGCCCTGAGTCCAAGGCCCAGGACTGGCCAAAAAAAAAAAAAAAAAAAAAAAAAAATTCTTTAGTAAGCTCTTGTAGTTAAAATCATTGTAGTGTCTCTGTAAACACATCAATTGCTTTCTTATGGTAAATTCCTAGAAGAAGGATCGTGGGCTTGTGGCACACCTGTCTTGTTTAATGTACGTGTAAGAACACAGAGTATGGAGTCCAGCCACTTTGGGCTGGATTCCAGCCCAGCCTGACTGGCTTTGGAGGATTACCTAGCACGGTAGTTTCCTGCCTGGTGTTATGGGGATAACAGCTCCTCCTTTATTGAGTTGCTATGAAACGTATGTGGTTAACACATGGTGAACACTTAGGTCACGGCCTGACCCACAGTGAACGACCAACTCCTGGCTATCATTATCGTTATTGTTGTGATCCTTGCCAACTAGTCCTGAAACACTGCCCTACTTTAGACTCCCACAAGCATTGTGTGAGTGTTCTTTCTGCATACCTTTGCCAATACTGGGTATTATCATTCCTTTATTATTTCACTGTTTGCCAACTTGATGTGCCAAATCATTGCTTTAATTTCATTTCATTGACCACTGGTGATGGATAGTTTGCATCTTTATTGGTAGTTCTTTATTGACTAGTGGATTTCCATTCATGTTTCTGGTGGATGGTTCAGCTTTCTTATTAAGTTCTTCTTTTAATTTGTAGGGTAGAACATTACTCTCTGGTTGGCTATGTGTGTCATTATTGTGGTTTTTTTTTTCTCTCCACTTTTTCTTCTGCTGTTTACTGGGATATTGGTAAATACAGAAATTGTAATTTTCTTTGTTTTACCTATGCTTGTACACTTATGTACCCACCTTGAGATCAAATTGCTTACCCTTCCTAATTTTTTTGCATTATAATAAATTTATTTTATGAATATCCACAATTTCCTAATCTTTAATTCTATTTGTTTTAGTTTTTACATATTGAATTCAAAGAAAATTATTTGGGCATTTTAGTAATGAATTTCTCCACCTTTCGGTTCAATCATTTATTAATTAGTTATAAACAAAATGAGATTTTTCTTGGCTTATTTCTTGCTTGTCTCTCCTATTCCATAATCTCTGCTCATCTGCTTGTACTTTTGACTTTTTTTTTTTGCCAGTCCTGGGCCTTGGACTCCGGGCCTGAGCACTGTCCCTGGCTTCTTTTTGCTCAATGCTAGACCTCTGCCACTTGAGCCACAGTACCACTTCTGGCCATTTTCTATATATGTGGTACTGGGGAATCGAACCCAGGGCTTCATGTACACAAGGCAAGCACTCTTGCCACTAGGCCATATCCCCAGCCCCTATATTTAACTTTTATAGCTTTATGAAATACTTTAACATTTGTGGATACAAGCACACTTTAAGAAATGCTTTCTTGCTGCTGTCATGATTATTTCTGTAAATAAGCTCCTTGTCATTTGATTGGACTTGTATTCATTTGATAAATTAATTCAGGAGAAATTAATATTTTAACACTTTTGTACTTTCTCATCTAGAGACATAGTAGTTCTTTTCCATTAATTGTTGAGACATTTAAGAATAAGTTTTAATTTTATAGTAGTTTGAGAATTACAGGAAAGTTGCAAAGGTAATGTCCCTGTGTACCTCAAATCCTGTTTTCCCTTTCTGCTAACATTTTGCACTATTGCTACAAACACTGAATCACTGTAATTATATACCATATTAGCTACGTCCTTTTATGGGCCTAGCATACCAGCTGGGATAGCACATTATTCATCTTGTCTCTTAGGCTGCTCTGGGCTGTGGCTGTTTCTCAGAGTGTCCTTATTTGTAATTTCAGATATCTTAACCTGTTCCTTAGTTCAGCTTGGTCTCATGCTTGTCTCTGATTAGATCAGGCATTTTCATGCAGATGGAGCAAAAGAAAAATCAGAGGGCTGGGAATATGGACTAGTGGCAAGAGTGCTTGCCTCATATACATGAAGCCCTGGGTTTGATTCCTCAGCACCACATATATAGAAAAGGCCAGAAGAGGCGCTGTGTCTCAAGTGGCAGTCTTGAGCAAAAAGAAGCCAGGGACAGTGCTCAGGCCCTGAGTTCAAGCACCAGGACTGGCAAAAAGAAAAAAGAAAAAAGAAAAATCAGAGTTAGAAAGACCTTAGTTTTTGAGAGAGTTCTCCCTCAACATCTATCAGTATGACCTTACAAAGAAAGGCATTGAGTTCCCCTCCAGAGCATGGTGATACATAGAAAAATTGCTTTTCATGACCACTTTTATTTTGACCATCACAAAAATCCCAGGTCAACACACACGATGTTCACTTCAAGGAAGGCCATGTTTTGAGCTGCTAGATGAATACATTTGCTTATATAGTATTCAATTTGTCCGCAAATAGAGAAGAGGAATCTACAGTGACTCCTTCAGTGTACCTTTTCCAATGTTTAGGATGAAAAATTTAGAGTCCAATTGCCTGGATCCACCCCTTAATTAGTTTTCTGACTTTGGTATCTCTATACTGTGGAGACCTAATCTCAAGATGGAAGAAGAGAAAGCAGTTACTCCAGAGAGCTGTTATGCAAATTGGATGAGCCAGCACCCCATAAATGAACCACTGTGTTAGTTATGGTAGTCATTATTATTTCAGCTGAATTTTCTCATGGACTCTGGACTCCTGAGGGCTGGAAGTTACACTCTTAGGTGCCGGCTTGAAGCACTGCTGACTGTATTTGCACATGATTTGGAATCCAAATTAATAGATAGTAGGGTTGATAATCTAGTATGAAAGTTGAGCCATCAAACTGGTGCTCTAATCTAGATGGAAGGCTAAGTGTGTCTCAATGGAGCCAGGCCTTTGGGCCACCCACTGGTAAGGTTGAGTTTCCTTTAAGCAATACCCCAGGACCAGCTATAAACCACACAGAGGTCTTTGGCGGAGGCTCCCGGCATCTACCCTACAGCAAGTAGAATTTCATGTCCTGATTTAAAAAAAAATGTTGTTTGATTACTGGAAAATCTTCTGCAAAGCTCCTGTCATAGCTGACTAGCTTGTCTCAAGATCTCCAATCCCTACCTCCCCACCTCCTTTTGTTTGAATTAGCAGTATAATGATCTATTATCATTTCCATTGAGAATTTCTTCTAGGACAATCCACAGGTTTGCATCATGAAATTATTGAATCAACTGATACTTGAAGGAAAATTTCCAAACATAACCATTTTCATGAATGATTAGTTGATATTGGTCTATAATTTGGGGGCAGAAATGAGATTCTAGGAGCTGTTCTCTTGGGGCCTTATCTGAATCCTGATATAGAACTACATCTCTTAATTATGTCAGGAAGACACAAATTCATTTCATGCTAACACATTGCCATATTTTCTACTGCTTAGAAATATCCCTCTACCTAAAAATTGCAGTTGTTTGAGATTTCATCCTTGCCAAACCTTAAGGATTTAACTTGCCTAGTGCTTGAGTTAATGCTGATTTCATTCATCCATCCATCCATTTATTTATTTATTTGTCTGTTGGTTGTGGGGTTCAATTGAACTCAGGGCATGGGCACTGTCCCTGAGCCTCTTTGTGCTCAAGGCTAGCACCCTACCACTTAAGCCACAGCTCAACTTCTGGCTTTTGAGGAATTAATTGGAGATAAGAGTCTCATGGGGCTGGCTGCAAACTGTGATCCTCAGATCTCAGGCTTCTGAGTAGCTAGGATTATAGGTGTGAGCCACTGGCACCTGGCTCTGCTGATTTTGACCAGTGGAGATAAGTATATTTATATCTCTGGGTTAATGCCTAGGCTTGAAGTCATTGCATCAGTTTTTGTTGTTGTTGCCTGGAGCTTTATGAGTTGGATAGAAATTTGTGAGTATATACTTGAGCACTTATATTTTTTACGAAATAAAAATATTTCCACATTTAACATTTATAAATCAGGAAACTGAGTACAAAGATCTGCTGTACCATGAAATAGAGGCAAAGTTAGAGCAAGGGTCATAAGTACAGTTTTTCTGAAGTCACAGCTCAGCTGTATCTTAGGGAATTCATTTCATCACTCAGCTGGGGAGAGTGGCTCACTCCCTCTCCTGGCCACCTTGTAAGCTATACACATTTTTTTCCCAACATCATATTTCTTTCAGCATGTGACCATTTCTTTCTTCCATTGTTTCCGCACTTGCCTTTCCTCCTAGGCTTTGAAGCCTTGTGGACAGCAACCTTGTCTTATTATTTTCTGAATTTCTAGGACCTGGCCCAAGAGCAGGCAAAAAAGGACTCATTGCAGGCTTACTGAATCAGTGAACAGATGACTGGGCGTAACGTGCCAGTTTGATAAATCATCTTGTATGTGTGTGGAGCTGCCAAGCATTCTTTATATCAAGGATTCACCACTAGAGTGTGGTATGGGGTTGGAGAGGAGGCCTTTCTTCTTAGATGATTGGTGCGTGCACTCCCGTGTGTGTGTGTGTGTGTGTGTGTGTGTGTGTGTGTGTGTGTGTGTTTGTGTGTGTGTGTTTCCTCTGCTGTGTCATTTATGTATAGACAATTTCTAAACCCAGGATGTCTGTCACTCCTCCTTAGGGCTACTGGATATCAGAGATAGAAGTGAACTTAAAGAGCCTCTGGTACACTCCTTTCCTTCCTTCTTCTTCCCTCTCTCCCTCTCTTTCTTTCTTTTCCTTCCTTCCTCTTTCCTTTCCTTTATTTTCCTTCCTTCCTTCCATTGAACTCGGAGCATTGAGCTTGTTAGGCAAGAACTTTACCATTAGAGCCATACCCTCCAGTCCTTTTGCTTTTAGTTAGCCTTGTGCTTTAGCCTGGACCAACCTTGGACCACCACCCTGTAGTCTGCCTCCTGGGACAATTCCATCCTTTCAAGATGGGGAGGAATGGGCCTTTTGTCTCTACCTCAGAGCTAGTGCCCATAGGTCAGTCAAATGGGACTGATGATTTGACTTCATAGGAAGCTGAAGAAGAGTGTCCTTTTATACGAGTAGAGGCCATGGGTGGAATAGTTAATATGCCCCACCCATATCTATATTTCACAACCTCTGGGGCTGTGAACACCCAGGGGGATTTGTCACCTGGAGATTCTATTAGAAGGACTGACAATTATCAATGGATCCACCTAGCTGCTTCATATCCGACCCCCCTTTTTTTTAACAACCTGTCCAAAACACTTTGTGAAACTGTCCTCTTCTCTCAGAGCACTCATGAGTCAGCTTCACTGAGCCCAGCCGTCTTTCAGGTGGGTGTGGCGTGAGGAGGGGCAGGATGGTGGCAGGGTGAGGGCTGTTGAACACTGGGCAGACCCACATTCCAGGGCCTTGGCAAATACCCAGTTGTTCACCTCTGCACCACTTCTGAACCCAGTGTTTGAAACTGGGTAAGGATAATTGTGAATGATGGTTTTGGTGGTAGACTTATTAAGTTCCAATGAGGGAAAGACAGGAGAGCCAGAATCAGTGTTTAAAGCCTAGTTTTAGCCTGTGTTAAATCTCAGTTGAGTATTCAACTGACAACTAGAAGAATACACTTGACATATTTTGGGAAGAGCTCTTTAAAAGTAGGTAAGTTTGTTTTCTTTCTCTTTCGTTCTTTCTTTCTCTTCCTCCCTCCCTTCCTCCCTTCCTTCCTTCCTTCCTTCCTTCCTTCCTTCCTTCCTTCCTTCCTTCCTTCCTTCCTTCCTTCCTTCCTTCCTTCCTTCCTTCCTTCCTTCTTTCCTTCCTCTCTCTCTCTCTTTATCTTTCTCTCTTTCTTTCTCTCTTTCTCTCTTTCTCTCTTTCTTGTCCTGGGGCTTGGACTCAGGGCCTGAGCACTGTCCCTGGCTTCTTTTTGCTCGAAGCTAGAACTCTGCCACTTGAGCCACAGCACCACTTCTGGCCATTTTCTATATATGTGGTACTGGGGAATCGAACCCAGGGCTTTATGTACACGAGGCAAGCACTCTTGCCACTAGGCCATATTCCCAGCCCCTCTTTTCTTTTTTTAATCTAACGTTTTATCATTTGAAATCCAAGCCTGGGAAAGGTAAGATTGGAGATGTAGAGGATGGATGTTCTCAAACTTTGTGGGACTTGAAGATCCACAGATGAGTACACTTGTATATGTGGGCCTTCTGTGACCAGTGCTTCTCCTTACCCCTCAAATGGGAGATGATCTTGGGGCCAGGAGTGTGTCTCTTCACTCCTGCAGAAGATAAGGATACCTTCTTCTTTTTCATCCTGGGGTCTCCCTGAGTTTGCTGTATCCCACATTCAGGTTTGGGGGTGCATCATGACAAGGGTTGAATCATCAGATAATGGGATTCCTCCAACACCAGATGAGCTCTATGGAGATTCACACCTCAGACAGAGGCCTTCCGCATGGTGAAGGTGTGATACCACAGGGGGAACTGCCACGTCTCCCCTGCCTCTGTGTTCTGCCAGGCAGTTGGTGCAGTGTGGCGTGGGCTCAGTCCCCAGGGTCGTTGCATTGGCTCTCTGTGCACATGGACTTGCCTGTAGCATATGTTTGTGAGAAGATGCCCTGTTCACACTTCATGTGCACAAGGCTCTAGAAGATCATGTAGAGGAATTGCTCCCTCTCTCAGCAGGGCATTATGGAGGCAGAGAGGCAGGTTTGGATCGAGTGAACTCTATGGTACTGCTCCACATGGAAGCTGAGGCACATTCACCACTTGGACCGGATTCAGCCATCTGCACCTGATTCAGCCTCTGTGGTGCTAAGGACTCAGGTGTGGCTACCTTTGTAACTGGGGCATGACATTTATGGGAGTAGGCCAGGTCCACCCTGAGAAGCCCTATAAATGGAAGGCTGGCCTTCAGTGTTGGCATCTCTCATGGTTTGGGGAAGCACCTGCTCAGCCATGCTTTTTCCCCCCATTAGCCTGACCATCCACTGGCCCCCCTCCCCCTGACATTTTTTTTTAAATTAAGGATTCTTATATCCTAGGGTAGGTCTGGTGTGGGATGTTCTTTGAAGAGTAAAGCAATCTAACAAAAACTCAAATGTCCCACTGGTGTCTCTCCTTTGCCGCCTCAGTTCACTCCTTCTAATCTGGCTTCTGAGACATCACTCAGACTGCTCTGTAGAAGGTTGTAGACCACTCTCATTCTGGACCTATTCATATTGTTCTATTACATCAGTTCCCTTTTCTTTCTTTTTCTTTTTCTTTTTTTTTTTGGCCAGTCCTGGGGCTTGGACTCAGGGCCTGAGCACTGTCCCTGGCTTCTTCTTGCTCAAGGCTAGCACTCTGCCACTTGAGCCACAGAGCCACTTCTGGCCATTTTCTGTATATATGGTGCTGGGGAATCGAACCTAGGGCCTCATGTATACGAGGCAAGCACTCTTGCCACTAGGCCATATCCCCAGCCCCCCCTTTTCTTTCTTGGACACCTCTTATTTTTTCATTCTTTATAAAATGTATTCCTTAAAACTTAAAAAATTGTTACTATAAAGGTGATACACAAAGGGGTTACAGTTACATAAGTCATGCAACGAGTGCATTTCTTTTTTTTTCCATTCCTTTAGATATCATAAGAAATTTATTTCACATATAACAATAAGCATATTGAGAAAGTTAAATATTCATCATCCTGATAGTGGGAAAACAATATAAAGTTGTTTAAAAATCATACCACTAGGAAAATATATATCACAGCCTTGACACAGCAAACAGGCAATAATTTCAAGTAGTAAGTTGGTTAAAAAAAAAGACATGGTCCCTACACAAAAGATAAGGTGCCATGCTATATTAGGGCAATACCACATGTAGTAAAGACTCCTGGCACACTGGTATTTGGTAATGAGTTTGTGTCTATGTTCTTTGCTCTAAGGGAGTTACAGCTTTTCTCAGTTGGAGTTGCTTAATTTTTGACCTTACTGTGCCCAGGGGATGATCTCAATTAGGTTCTATGAATTCAGGGGCTAGGTAAATAATGCTGGGTTTAGGCTTTTATTCCATTCTGTTCTACAAAATCCAAGGATTTTGGATTCCAGTGTTTTACAATTCTCTTAACTAGACAATGGTTCCTATGTTAGTGTTTATTACTGAATACCGTATTTATGTATCCCTTTTCCCCACAATGGGAAGTATCACTGCCAAGACCATCCTATCATTCTGCTACAAAAAGCCTCAAGGCTTATTAGCTAGTGGAGGAAGCTCTTTGCTTTCCAACCACAAGTGTGACACCGTCCTTTGTGATTCTGCAATAATCTCCAGGCTGAAAAATGCAATGTCAGAAATTCAAATTTACATCTTGATGGCAAAAGGCACCACTCAAGTTCCCATCCAAACCACTGTTTCTTCCAAGTCCATATCCTAAGTCTAACTCATGCAAAACCAAGCAAAACTAAAGATCTAGAGACATTTTCTTCCCCTTCTAAATTAGTGATATACTGGAATTTGCTTTATAACTCCTGGAAATTTGTGTCATGACACTTATAGTAAACAGGAATTGGCAATAGACACACCTCTCCTCAACGTCACCAGATTAGAAGCGGGTTACAGGAACATGCCAACCTGTTGCAACCTGTGTAGTAAGAAGAATACATTAGTTGTAGGATCTCTGGCTTGGTACATGGGAGATCTCTACTGCTAAGAAAAGCCCTTGCCATATGAAATTTAGGCTCTAGAACACTCTCTCGTGCTATTGTGACCCAAATTTAGCACCAGTGTTTTCCATTTCATTTTCTATAATTAAAACGTAAAAGAATCATGTCCAGAGGCAAATGAAATATGCCTTAAACTTGTTGCCATCCTTAGTTTCTTCACTTATAAACTTTTCTTAAGAGACTAAAATTCCCATTTCTTATTAAATAGATTCCTGCCCCGAGTCCCATGGTCACTAGCAAAGACTTTTATTTTCCAATGGATGAGAGAGACTCCTTCATCTTCTTGGTCATAGTTGGGATGAGGTGCATGTGGTCATCCACACACTTGGTCACACAACTGTCCAGCTGCCGTTTCACTTGACGCTCCTATTCCCTGCATCTATTGAATCTTTGGCTTTGTCATTACAATGCATGATGCATCGGGCTAGGCAGTCCTGGAACTTTTCCAGTTCACTGGTCACCAAGGCCTGTGCTTGAGCCAGAGGAGCATGGCAGTGTTCGATGCACTGGTGCACCTGTTGCATGGATGCCTGGCTACCTTCACAGCAGGTGGCACTGCACTGGAACATGAGGCCCTGTGTCTTCTGGATGTTCTCTCTCACCACACTCTTCACCATGGAGTCCACTGCCTCCTGCATCTGGAGCTGCTGCACCTCCACCATGGCGACCCCGGTTCTGCAAGGACTCGCCGCTCATGAGTGCATTTCTTTTAAGACAGTGTCACCCTTTCTTTGTTTTGTTCCAGTTTCCTCCATCCATCCCCCACCCCAAATTTGTATAGCTCATTTTCAACATAGTCTCCAGGGAGTAAGTACCCCTGCTGCATTTGTTCACCCTTTGTCCTTCCATTTCTGTGCCCCTTCTCACCTTCCCAGGGACAAATAAATGAAAAAACAAGGTGAAAAGAAAAGAAAAAGCAGCAATGAAGAAAAAAAACACCTCTTGTTTTCATTGCCTGGGGTTCTTTTGGATAAATATTTTATATGATCAGATGCACATAGGCATTGTGCCTTTCTGTTCCTCTCCTAAGGACACCTCTTTTCTATCTTTCCAGAATATTTTTATTTTCTTTTTTCATTGAATGCTCCTTGCTAGTTGGCTATACAGACTCCTTCTCTGCTGTTCAACTCTAAGATTCTGCAGTGTCCTTGACTTAACTTACTTCCCCTTGGGTGATCTTAACCATTCTCATGTCTTTAAATAGCTTTTTTTTTGCGACAACAGATCCAAATTTCTATCTCTCTCTCTATCATATATCTGTCTATCATCTATTTATCTTCTATCTATCATCTATTTCTGTCATCTACATAGAATAGCTTTGGGAGTATTTCTTCCTTCACTTCCATGCGGCATCTCATGCACTGGCTTCCCTTGCTAGTCCTGTCCCTTCCTCCAAAATACTTAAAATCACTCCTCCCTGCTTCTCATGCTAAGTTATAACTAAAGTTGCCCCTGCCTTGCTTGATTTCCTACTTCTACCCACTTTGCGAATGGTCTAATCTTTGGAAGCTTTGAATCAACTAAATATCCTTTCTCAGTTTAAAACTCTTTAGGGGCTCGGCATTGGTGGCTCATGCTTATAATCCTAGCTATTTGGGAGGCTGAGAGATGAGGATCTTGGTTTGAAGTCAGCCCTGGCAGGAAAGTTCATGAGGCTATTATCTCCAATTAACCACTTAAAAGCCACAAATGGACCTGTGGCTTGTTGGTTTTTAAATTGCTGGGCTTAGCTCTATCCCTCCCCGACACGTGGGGAGGGGTCCTGGGCTTATCTATCTTCTCTGCGGGGGATCCATACTCACTCTCTCAGGCCCGCCCCCGGCCGGGTATCCACGCAGGAGTGGAGATCCGGATTAGCATCAGGATGCATGTGGGTGCGAGACTCCCTACTCGCCAGCCCAAGGAAGACATGAGCGCATGAAGTCTCGGAGATGTCTCTGGGACAGTTCTACTTTATTCAGATGAGAAACCACAAAGATATACCCCAGAGGCGGGCACAGGGAAGGGGAGAAAGGATTGGCTCTGAGGGGTGCCCATCAAGTGATGTCAGGGGACCTCCCTCGGGGGTGGAGGCCCAGCCCCCCAAGGATGGGCCCCTGGGGTACCCCTCCATTACACACGTGCTTGCCCCAGGAGCAGGGCTTCTCTTCCTGTTAAAGGCAGGAAGGGGAGGGACAAGCCAAGGTCAGCTGTGGCCTCTTAAAGGCACAGCTGACCCCAACAGTGGCTCAAGTGGTAGAGCACCTGCCTTGCATGGAGAAAGTTAAGGGGCAGTGTTGAAGCCCCAGGACTAGCACTACAAAAATGAAACAAAACAAAACTCTTCAGGGCCTTCGAAATACCTACAAGTATCTGTAGATACCTAAATATATATACATGTTGCTGAGATCTGTTAGAATGCAAGGTCAGGCAAATGTATATTTATTCATATGAATATACCTATATACACAGGTCCATATTCACTTTGACTATGTCTTCTCATCCAAAGATAAGCTTAGAGGTCTGGGAGCCATCAGGGTCTGGTTTTGCCATAGGCGTTATAACCTAGGATCTCAGTGAGAGCTTAGCAAATGAATAAATGAGCGTTGATTCTCAATTGTACAGGTGCTTTTGTTTGTTTACTGTTACATCTCTAGTACCCTAAAGAAGGGCTGGCATACTGTAGTGGTTTAACAGTAAAGATTTGTTGGGGAAAAAAAAAACGCTGAATAACTTCAGGAGAACACAGTACTGATCTACATATGGGCTAGGTCCTTATGCTATACTGAAATCAAAGGTAATTGCCTAGTGAAGCTTTTGCTAAGTAATTCACATCCAAGAAAAAATTCCCTCTCAACTCTGATATTCATACATCACGACTATCATGAAACCCATCGTATCTGTCCCCCTACCCTGATCACACTCACTACCATTACCCCTGACATCAATGCTAAACTCTAAGCTCCCCTCCATGCTGGTATATACAGTGTGAGTTGTCAGATGGATATTCTGCCTGACTGGGACCAGATCCCAAGGATTTATTCATTTAGCATAAGAAATGATCCTCAGGTGCATCATCCTCTGGACAGGTGATCCGAGGGGCCATTACTCCCCATCTCAAAATCTGAATGAATTCCCCAGCAGCAGACTCAGGTTTGGAGTTCAGTGTTAAGTCCTTAAACATAGACTATGAAACCTGACTGAGAGTATATTGTCAGGGATCCTTTACCCCGGGCTAACATTTATGTTTTTAGATCAAGAATATGGGCTTGGAATCAGATGAGCTGCATTCAGGTCCTGACAGTGGTACCTACTAGCTAAACAATCTCTGCCAAGATGTTAAACATTTCAGATCCTCAGCTCATTTTTTATTCATTCACCACTCATTACCATCTTCTAGGATCTGACAAAGTGTGGAGACGATGGCAAATGCTGTGTCTCAGTGCTATAGACTAGATGGAAAGCAGTCCTTGTACTTGAGAAAATTGCTGGAATCCCATTGTGTAAAATATACCACATTTTATGGATTCATCAATGGGCATTTGTTTCTGATCTTTGGTTGCTGTGGCGAATACTTGAAGGAACATCCTATTAATGTTTCTTGGGGATCCTACCCAGTTTGTATGCTTAGAAGAGGGATTTCTCACTCACTGGGTATGCATATATGCATATGTTTGGCTTTGGTGATTATTACTGGCAAAAGGTTTTCCAAAAGGGTCACACCAATGTGCACTCCTACAAGCTCACCAGCGCTGTACATTCTGCCTCTTCATTTCTGCCATTCCAGCGGTGTGTTATGGTATACCACTGAGGTTTTATTGTGTGTTTTTGTGATGAACACTGAAGTTGAATAGCTTCCCCCCCATGTTTAGTGGTCATACTGAAATATTTTTTATTGCCAGGGTGTGAAACATAAAGACTCTAGACTTACTACAATAGTCAATGCATGCGGAAATGTAACCAGGTAACTTGAGGGGATGGGTAGGCTTGGGAGAGATGTGTGTGTGGGAATACTGGATCAAAATGCCTTGGATTTAGAAACTGACATGTTGGATTGAAACACCTTTGGACAACTAAAGACAATAAAAACTATATCAACGAAGCCAAACCTTGAGTCTTGAGAAGAGGAGGATCTTTCCTCTAGTCACTAGAACAACTTTTCTTCTTCTTCTCAAATCCCTGTTGGGGAAGAGGTTCCATTTTCCTAGTTGTGGCATGGATAAGTTAGTGGAGCAAATTGAGCACCTGCAAGGACTTGTCCTTGATGCCATTGTCAGGTTCTTCCTCGGGTTTAAGAAGCATGTGCTGCACTTAATTCACATTGAAATCTAGCCTACACATCCTCAAACCTTCTCAGTTAGACACTGGGCCTCTGTTTGCATACTTTCAAGTGAGGGTGAACTCCCTAGGGTATGAGAGGCACATTGTATTCTTTCCTGTCAATCAAATGTTCACTCAGTTCATTCCCTAGTCTACCTCTGGCCACCTTGTCTTATTTTTTCACTTCCTTATTTATGCATATGCTTAGTTGTTTGTTTATTTTGTGTGTCTATTCCCTCAGAGCTCCCCCCTTCTCTCCCCCCCCCCCCAAGCAGGGGCTTGGAGTATTTAGCTCATCATTGTTCTCTCCAGTGTTCCAGTGCTTGGTACAGTGCTGGGCTCTCAACATCCCTGAGCACTTCTCTCAAGGCAAAAATGGAGTGAGGGAGTCTAGATGTGAATTTAGCAGTCTGATTCCTAAGTCTGTGTCATGGACCATCAAGCATATTACTCCCTCCCCATAACTTACTTGGACTTACATAAAGCTTTCCTCCCTACTCCAAGACTATGTCTCTGGCCATTAGATGGCGCCATTGGGAAGAGCAAACTCGGCTCCCCAGTGGCTTCTGAAGGACAGGTGGCTTGTGAGATTGGCTGGGGAAAGGAGAGATGGAAGAGCTGGAGGTAAGAAGGCCCTGTAAGACACCCTGTCTCGTCCTCCAGCCATCTCCAGGTACAAGGCTGGTGCCTGTGGGAGAGAAAGAAGAGCTGGACTGGATGAGTCTGGCATGTTTCCCATGGGTCCAGGTGTTCTGGTATTAAAGATCACAGTGGGGATGGAAGGCCTAGAGGAATGCCTTTCACTGTGCCACTTGTCTGACTGAGGATCTGCCAGTTCATGTTTATATATGGCTAGCCTGCTGATGTAGTATCTCTCCCCCGCCTTCCCCTTAGTAAATAGGGTCTTGAAAGGGACAGACACTGGGCACTAACCTTTCTGGGCTCTCAGTGTTTCCAGGAAGTTCACTGGGCTTTAAATTCCCCCAGTATGGAAAAGCCTCATTTTCTTCCCCATTATGCTCCCACAGCACCAAGCATCATGGCTTAAATATACACGTGTCCAATGAGGTTGAGCAACATGTGTTTATCCAGGATTAAGTGGGTTCTCAGGATGCAAGAATTTCAGTGTGAAAATAGAGATGTTTCCAGGAAAACCAGGTTGGTCACCTTATCAATAAAGAGGCTTCTCAGGCAACTGTACTCTCTGTATGCACTCCCTGTATTCTTAGGATATAAGTCTGGCGGGATGCAAAGTTTTCTAGAGGAGGTAAATTTGAAGCCCATGGCTTGGTAGACACAAATAGGAGTGTAGAGGCAGAGCCTGGGTTGGAGAGAGGTAGATGTGGGCAGAAAGTGCTGCCATGTGTTGTTAGGTAGAAAAACAGATGACCTTACTTTTTTTTTTGTTTTTTTTTTTTTGGCCAGTCCTTTACCAGTCCAACTCTACTACTTGAGCCACAGCGCCACTTCTGGCTTTTTCTGTGTATGTGGTACTGAGGAAATGAACCCAGGGCTTCATGCATGCTAGGCAAGCATTCTACCACTAGGCCCAAACTCCTGGCCCCAGATGGCTTACTTGGGCACCAAAAAGAAAAGACTTCCAGATGATGAAAGAAATAGGGATAAAAATGAGAGAGGTTAGGGAAAAAACCTAACTGGAGCATGGGGTTTGGAAGCACTGAGGAATTATCACTGTGTGCTTAAGGCTAAAGGCAAAAATATATTATAAAGTTAGGTGCTTGTGGCTCACACTTATGATCCTAGTTACTCAGGAAGCTGAGCTCTGGATATCATGATTCAAAGCCAGCCTGTGTAGGAAAGTTCATGGCTCTTATGTCCAATTAATCAGTAAAAATCTGGAAGTAGAGTTGTTGCACAAATAGTGCACGTGCACACACACACAGTATAAAAACTACAAATATGGGAAGCACTTGCTATCATTTACTGGTCTTACTTTCTTTTTTTCTAGTTTCAAGTCAGGGTTAGACTATCTGCTGGTCTCCAGGAGTTTGGACTCCCCTCCACCTCCAACAAAGAGTGTCCCAAGATTGTTTTAGAGACCAATGGACATACTTTTTCCTAACCTTGGTATTAGGACTTGTACATTTTTCCTTTTTTTAGGATGAGAATGGCTCCTTAGTCCCAATTCTGCCGAAGAATTAGAGTTGTACAAGTGTCAGAGTAATGGAGATTGGGAAGACCTGGCTGTCACCCTCCTCATGGTGCACCTCCAGTTCACGGGAGACACACAGTGCATTCACAGGAAGCTTCTGCCACCACCAAATAGATTTTACTACAAGAAAGTCAAAATTGAGCCAAACTTCATAATTTCAGTCCATGGGTACGTCAGATACTTAAGGATGACTATCACGTTCCCTGAACGTTCCTTGTCTACTCTAAATATGTTTCAAGAGCTCCAGATGGGAAAGTCCTGTGGGTGGAGCTCTTTGCTCCTACTGCTCCTATATGCCCTCACAGCTCTTGGGAGCCAGATCCAGTGCCTTAGCACAGGGGCTTTTCCACAGCTTTGAATGAATGAGTCATTCATGGTACCCTTATTTGAACTTTGATCAGTTTCCATTTTTTCCCTCTGGAAATGTGAAGCCCACAGGCCTACCATGATTACATATTGAGTTAACTATCCCCTGGCACCCCTGTCAGAGGCCAGGCACGTTCTTATTGAAAGGGCAGCTGAACACCTTGAAGGCACTTTAAGGATTCCTTTAAGGATACACCTTTAAGAGGAGCCAAAGGCCTGGTCAAGGCCCCTTGAAGACTCAGTGAGTGCCTGATGGCCAGCCTGCCTCTCTTTCTTCCCTTCCTTCCTTCCTTCCTTCCTTCCTTCCTTCCTTCCTTCCTTCCTTCCTTCCTTCCTTCCTTCTTCCTCCCTCCCTCCCTCCCTCCCTCCCTCCCTCCCTCCCTCCCTGCCTTCCTTCCTTCCCTCTCTTTTAGCATATATAAAAAATGGGTGGATCTTCTTGATAACATCCTTTTCCCCTTTCTGAACGAGAGCACAGATGCAGACAGTTGGGGAAGTCTGGCTGTACTGTGCTTTGCCTGAGCTGTCCCTTTGGATTTGTGGCTGTGGCTTGGGAGGCCCCAACAGCAGCAGCCTGGGTAGGGGTTGGTTCAGAGCTCTGTGGGCATGAGGAAGCACAGAGTTTCCCATGACAGCTAGATGAAGGGCTGCTGGCTGCTTGGCATCTGCTCTCTGATCTGCAGTCTGTACCTGCTGAGGTCGCCCCTGTAATCACTATGTTTTTCCTCTATCTGATATGGCAGGGCATCTCTGCTCATTTGCCCTGTACTTCCTTTCCTCATGTGGGTGTCTGATCTTGGACTCCAATTTGCGCATACTTTTAGTATCAGAGAATCAAGACATTTCTTGGTCTTGAGCCGACTTAAGAGAAGTGTCTGTGACCTTTGTTGAGTTTCTAATAGAAGCTCCATGGCTGGGAAGAATCTAGAGTCTCTACAGGTTGTAGCCCCGGGGGATAGTTGAATTCTTCCCTAGTTAGCGTATGGAGGAGAAAAACCTATTAACAAGCCAGGGAGGCATACTTCTTGTATGATTCAGAACTGTGATTCAGGGGCTGGGAATATGGCCTAGTGGCAAGAGTGCTTGCCTCCTACACATGAAGCTCTAGGTTCGATTCCCCAGCACCACATATATGGAAAACGGCTAGAAGGGGCGCTGTGGCTCAGGTGGCAGAGTGCTAGCCTTGAGCGGGAAGAAGCCAGGGATGGTGCTCAGGCCCTGAGTCCAAGGCCCAGGACTGGCCAAAAAAAAAAAAAAAAAAGAACTGTGATTCAGGAATCTGGAGATGTTCAGCACTTGAAATGTCTGAGAGGTTTTTGGAAAGGCACCCAGTGTGACAGGGGGAAAGAGCTCCCAGGTCTGCACAGGACCTTGACCATTAGCACCATTTCTCTAGCATCTGGCAAAGTGCCTGGCACATTGGCTAATAAATCAGGGAGTCCTTGTTAGGTGGATGAATGAACTGACAAGGAAGTAGTTTCTGGAAATTTCTCCTGTATACTTAAGGTACTGCATATTGTCAGGCAAGTAAAGAGCTCTCTTCAGGAGCCAGAGCAGCTTGGGTTAGAATCTGATTTTGTCTCCCACTAGCTTTATAAGGCCAGACACATTCTTTAACAAAGGAGCAGCTGAGTTAGGATTCCTTTAAGAATGTTCCAGAGCCCAGGCCCCAGTGCAGGCCACCTGTAGATTCAGTAAGTGCCTGGTGGCTCTATGTTGCCTTTCACAATCTTTCCCTAAAATAGGCCACGGTTTTATTTTAACCTAGAAAACAGCTAAGACTTAAAATAAACAACATCACGACCCCAGTGCTAGAAGGCCCTCATCTCAAACATCTGACCTAGGCTCCATGTGGCCATTGAGGAGAGGATGTCCTGGCCCTACACCTCCTTCTCACAGGACTGGACAGGGAAGAGGCCTGGGGAAATGGGTAAGGAGTCTCTTTTCTCCTCAGAGTGCTGACTTAAGGCAGAACTGCTCTTGGGCCTCCGTCAGTCTTCAGGACACTGCAAGGAGGCAGACTTCGACTCTGACATGACAGTCCTGAACTCCCTTGATCCTTTTGCACAAGCCAACTCCCTAGGCACATTTCCTCTGCAGGTGGGGGATTATTAGGACCCAGACAGGTTACTCAGGCTGCCTGGATTTCCTGAAATCTGGTCAGATGGTAAGGCAGATCATTTTGGTTCAACTTGGATAATTTTGGTTCAACTTAGAGGCATGTGTAGTTTCGTCTGATGTGCATGCTATGCCTCTAGCTAGCTGTTCTGGGTTGATTTGGGACACCTTTCCACATGATTTCCCCCCTCCCCATTTCCATTCTTTCCTCTGGAAAAGATAAGGATAAGAGAGGAAATATGGGGCTGAAATTCAGAGGGTGGATCGGTCCCAGCCTTTTGCTGGCTGTGAATGGGTTAAGTCCAGGTGGACCTGAGGAAGTGTTGCTGTTTCATGCATTTGTGAAGTCTACTTGTTTTATTCGTGTCCCAGAGTCCCTCATAAAAGGATAAAAGTAACCATCAAACATAGCAAGTGTTTTAGGTGGTGGAGAGGAAAGAGCAGACATCCAGCTAAATATCAGGTTTAGAATCAGCTTTATTTTGCATTTTTACCATCACCAGGGAGAATAAGGTGAGGAAGCTGAAGAGCAGACCAGCTTGTATCACAGAGACACAAATAACATTTATAAAGAGCATACATGGTGCCCACAGCTCATGCAGCACAAAGGGCTCAAAGTAGACCATCCTGGAAGCACAAAGATGAACAAGGATCCAAGCATTCCACCTTGTATTTTCCTTATTTGTTGTTTAGATTCAGTCATTTATATACTTTTGTTTCAGTTTTAACAAAACACACCCAACCATTCCAATGTTCAATCATCTACTGTTAGGATGCAGAGTCAGAATATTCATTAAAAATCGTTTTGTACCAACACTAACCTCTTCCTAACACCCATGGTGGTGGTGGTGGTGATGATAAATACAAAGTCCATCCGATTTGTAATTTTTTTTGGAGGTGTGAATGCGAGTCAGACACTCAGAAAGACAAACGAAGACATCCTTGCTCCATCACATACACAGAGCTGGGTGATCTTCTGCCCTGAGAAACTTGTTTTAGGCTTTGATGGGCTCCCTTAATAACCAAACCATGCCTACGTTTGAGACCTCCCACTAGACTGCAGAGAAGACTTCTTATTCACAGAAGTTGGTGAGAGACAGAAAACTCTCCTCAGAGACATAGATCAAGTCCTGAACTATCGAGGAAGCCAGAAGGTGAGAAGGCACATGGTACACAGAAATACCTGCAGGAGAAGGTCGTCAAGAGCAAGGGCTGGGGTTGGGGTTTACTCTGTGAGCCATCATCTTGACCTCGGATGGCAGCTGAGCAGCTACTTTCCCTTTCCAGGGGCTGAGCAACTTTCTTGGACTTTCAGTGGGCACGCCTCTACACATTTTGTTTCAGCTGGCTCCTGGCATGGCTCGGCACACTGAGGCAGACTTTGGTCTTGGCACGGAGGTAGACATGGATCTTGACCTTGCTGTGGGCAGTTTCCTTTGTTTGACTCTTGGTCCTGAGGAAGACATGCCTCCTGAACTTGTGGCAGGCACTCATCTTGGCAGGGGTCCTGGCCCTGGGAGAGGCATGCCTCCTTCGCTTGTGCCTGGCACTGCTCTTGGGTCTTTTGAAGACTTGGAGGTAGCGCACAGGGCTGCTTGTACTGCTGATCACTGAAGGACATCCTGGCACGATGTGCAGAACCTGAAACAAACACAAGATTTGAAACACAATGGATTAAAAGCACCAGGCTGGGAACTGGGCATATGCAACTGAGGGAAGGAAGAGAGGAAGAGAACTCATTTCCCTGCTAGTTTTTTGTCTCTTTCTTTCTACCCTCCCTTGGCCCCTTTTTGACTTCTGTCTCCAAGTTATATGTATGTGTTCATTTAGATTTCTAGAGTTCCAAACCTCATGTCCCATTAGAGATCTTTCCCTTTTATTTTGTCTGATTAGTCCTTTGGGAAAACCATGAGCAAGAGAATAGATAAATACGCAGGATGGGTAGAGGTCTAAGAAATGGCAAGTTACTTAAAAAAAAAAAAACTGGCAGAAAGTATAGTCCAAGGTAGGAGCAGAACAGTAGCTCCCAAAGACGGAACAGCAAGGGGAGAGATGCAACCCCACTTACTTGATCTTTTGACAAGTCTCAGCCAAGGTGTGGATTGTGAAGCCCAGTAAGGTGGGACTTTTATATAGTTCTAGAACAGGCTCCCTGCAGGACTGGTGGGCCACGTGAGCCGAGAGCCTAATTGTGGAGTCAATGTAATGAGCTTCCTCTGAAATCACGAAAGGTTTGAGTCACTGCTTGGGATGCCTGTTAATCAGCCTGCATTTTGGCCTCTGGGTCTTCACCAGACCTCAGCAGGGAGGGGCTCCACTCAGATGCACATCAGAAGCAGCAGAGAAAGAATGTTCGTAAAATGTTATCTTAGTCTGTTAAACTGGGGTTGAGGCCCTTGGCCTGCCCACGTGGGTTCAGGATGTGGTGAGAGATAAGATCCACCTTGCTTGTTTCACCACTGGGAAGAATTTGTGCCTGAAGCCTGGCATCTGTTGAGGTCAAGGGCTTCTAAGTTCTATTCTAGACATTTCCATTGAGTGTATCATTGTACAGCCTGAAGAGCAATGCTTCTAGACCCAAAGAAGATGTCTCATCTTGTGGTTCCAAAAAAAGAAAGGATTCTGGACAAAATGTTTTTCCAGCATGAAGGTTCTGAGGGAAATGGAAGCCATTGTTGGTCTTGGGTTGGGAAGTATAATGGAGGGGAAGAGGAAGAAGATGGAGGAGGAAGAGGAGGAGAAAGGGAAGGAGAAGATGAAAAAAGGAGAAGAAACAGAATGAGGAGGGGGAAGGGGAGGAAGAGAAGAAGGAGTAGGAGGAGAAGACAAAGATGAAGAAGAAGAGAAGAGAAGGAGGAAGAGGAGGAGGAGGAGGAGGAGGAGGAGGAGGAGGAGGAGGAGGAGAATCTTCATCTCTCAAACTTGAGTTATAATGCCCTTTTGAAAGTGGAGTTACTCACAGAGTTTTTATAGTGACCAAAAAGACAAGTTGGAACAAGGTCAGCTCAGCTCCTTGCCTTCTGAAAAATCTTTTCTTAGAACTCAGGTCAATAAAAGCCAGGGGAATGAAAGGAAAAGTTTCAATGCAAACACAGCTCATTTTGTTCTAACTCTAGGTCTTGGTTTGGACAGTCACTTTGACCACATGTTCCCTCCTTTTCAGTAACTGTTTAAATTCGAAGTATTCATCTAACTACTCAAATCTACCATCTTCTATCATCTTTTCTCACTTACTACGAGCCAGAAAAGGCCTCACCCCTCTATGAACTTTCATAATATCTATTGCTTGTGCTATTTATATGATGTTTACTATTATTGTTAGGAATTCTAGTTATTTATGTGCAAGATCAAATTAGGCTTGGGACTTGTTAAGTTCCCAGGCAGAGACTATACCATAGTCAATAGTACATAGTACAGTAATTAGAAGGTAAGAGAGATAAGTGATTATCAATGGGGGTAAAGACATCAATGGAATGAAGAGATAGGTGTGGAAGACAGCTGAAAGCAGAGGAATATGGCATTTTAATTGAAAATAGGAAAAAACTTAATTATGAAAGAATCCCCTTGCTAACAAAGTCGTGTCTTCCTCTCTCTCTCTTTCTGTGTGTGTATGTGTGTGTGTGTGTCGATATTGACTGAATGACTCTCCCCTCCTCTCCTTAACCTGAGATTAAATGGAAAGCCTTAGAGGTAGGTTTCAAACATTTCCTAAAAGAAGTAGTTGACTGAAGTAAGGAATGTCTTCAAGTGATTTATATAGGTTTTGGTTGCTCGACACCTGAAAAGTTTTCCAAAAGGTGAACTGTGGGAAATAAAGGGGCACCTTTGGCTTTAAGACTGGTTCATGGAAGACTGATGTCACACTAGCATGGGCCCCCTTGGAGTTCCACTAGGAGGTTGATGTCCACGTAGAGGAGGACTGGGAATCCCCCTTGGGTGTTCATGAAAAGACAAGGTACCTTGTAGAATCTGGAACCTGGATGGTTAACTGGGGAGGCTCTCCTCCTTTTCCTTCTCTTCTGGCATCTAGTTATACTTCTTTCTTTCCTTGTCTATCTTCTCTGAGGAATGGTGTTAAAAGGCAAAGCAATGCTCCTCCATCATAGGAGGCAAGGGATTCTCTCTCTGCTTATGACAAAGATGGACAGTAGCTAACCTTCATACCCTAGAAGAGTCCTTCCCTGCCTTGTAGAAGGTCATGGAAGGTCTCCTGGAGTGATGTCTATGCTGTCCTGCCAAATAGTAGGAGCTCCTCAGGCAAGAAGGGTGGACAAGAGCTTTACAAGAAGCCTTAAGAAAGGACTTTGGTTAGGAGGGTGTTGAAAGAACAGAGCTCTAGGTGAGGGGAAAAGGAAGCCTGGGGCTGACTTAGGAAGGGGATGGTTCAGAGATGAGGGGAGAACAACTGCTTGATTGAGATTTCTAGAACATTTCCTAAACAGTTTGTGTGAGATGACCTTGCTTATGCTACACACATTTCTGTGTCTTTGGTTGAGCCCAAGGACAAAGAGACTACCTGCACAGCGATGCACAGAACAGTGTAAGAATGGTGTCATCATGTTCTCATGGTGGGGAGTGAATCTAATTAGATGGAATCTAGTCCAGAATTCAGCCTCTCCTGTTATTGAATTGATTCGTGATGGTGGAACTATTCTTGAAATTGATCCTGTGGTCTTTCTGAGGAAGGTAAAATAATAGCCAATCAAAGATTTCTACGACTTAATCCCTAGAATTTGTGAATATATTGGGTTACTTGGTAAAAGAAAAGTAGTAAGGCAGAATCCAGAATATAAATTGCTAATAAAAAATGCCTTATAATAGGGAGAACACCCTGGGTTATCCAGGCAGGGCCAAGGTGGTTGAATGGATCTTAAAAAAAGATGAAGCAGGCAGAAGAGTCTGTGTATAATGTTGAAAAGCTTGATTATCCATTGTTGGTTGTGAAGACAGAAGATGATGAGCCAGGCGTGAAGGTGGCTTTAGCAGACTTGGCAAGGCAAGGGCACAAATTCTCCTATTAGAACTTTCAGAAAGAAATGCAACCTTACTGGCACTTTGATTTTAGTCTAATCATTGGTGTCAGACTTCTGACCTCCATAAATACTTTTTTTTTTTTTGATCCATTAAGCCTGAGGTAACTTGTTATAGCAACAATAAGAAACTAGTACACCACAGTGTCTAAAGCTCTTGGGAATTCTGGAGGAGGAAAGTCTTAGATGAAGCAGTGATGTCTAGGGATCTCTTATTTAAGTAGACTCCTACTTGTCCTATCAGCTTTGAGTAAAAGAAGCTCTGAGATGCGTGGAAAAAATAGCAGACACCGAATTCAGGACTGAATGTGTGAAACACTGGATAAGGGACTTCATCTTCTAGATACACTATTTTCTCCCTTTTGAGAAAGTGAAATGATATTTCACAGGTTTCTAGTGAAGAATAAAATAGTTTGTGCGGGCAAATGCCTAGCCACCAATATTTGAACTATTTGTAGCCTGTTAGTGAAGTATGAATTGGCTCAGGTTTCACATCTTTTATGTAGTCTCCCATGTTTCTCTCACTTTTCCTTGTTCTCTATCACTTGCTCTCTTTTCAACATTTGATCTTTGGCTTGTACTTTCCTACTCTCTGTGACACTTACGCAATGTATGGCACAGAGGCCACGAAATCTAGTTCCATCCCAACATGACCTATGACCTCAAACCAGTATTTGACCTTTTCTTGATCTTTTTCAGTTTCACCATTAAAATAGGGAAGTTAGACTTTTAGTAAGGTCCATACTTGCCCTCATATTCTGTTCACTATAAATATGATGATGAATGGTGGGCCTGGGTATCAATGTGATTTTCTAAGTGTGTGGATGAATGTGTGTGTGTGTGTGTGTGTGTGTGTGTGTGTGTGTGTATAGGCCTTTCCTCTTTAAATAGATTATAATGTACCCATAGAAAGTCCCATTCTTCTGTCTCCTGCATATGGCAGAAGCCCTCTTAGGTAAAGAGTGGGAGTAGTTGGGGTCTAAGACCCTCAAGAATCAACCATAGTGGCCTGGTATCTGGGATTGTGACTTGGATATCTTTGGGAGATTGTCTTACCCCAAATCTTAAGATAAGGTGACTAAATAGTTTCTGTGACTCCTCAGCCCTCCAGCAAGATTGGGGCCAATCTGATTTCATGCCATCTGAGATTTCAGATTTTAGACTTCGGGAGCTGTCATTATTTGGAGCCAGGTCATAATTATGGTCAGGAGAAGAGACTCATGTGTGCATAGGACCTTGTCCACCCCTCTCCCATCAAATAACTATCTCCTTTGTTCAGATCATAAAAGTTCCCAGACTTCTGATTCACCCACCTGAATATTACAGGGCAATGGGTCTGATAAAGCTGAAAAGTGTAGAATGGGGCTCACTCTGTTTTCTGGTGAGCAGGTACCTCTGGAGATCTCGCCAAGCTTGTGAACTCTTGGTGGAGAGTCCACCATGCTTCTCCCTTCCCTTCTCCCTGTGTCATCCACATGAGGAGTCTGAATCAGACAAGGAAGGAGTATGATCACAGGCCTTTGGGGTGAGGGAGACATGAGAGACATGATAGACGCCTGACCCTCTTTCCTCATTAGCCCCCAGCACAAGCTTCAAATAGGAGGCACAGAACTATTTATCAAGTGTGTGTGTGTGTGTGTATGTGTGTGTGTGTGTAGGTGAACAGAGATATCAAAGTATTAAAACCTTGTTCAAGGCCCCATGGTAAGCTTATGTCTGAATAACAGAACATAGAAAAAAGAAAAAAAAACCCACCCTACTCAACCGTAGATTCTTCACAAATTTCAAGGAGACAATAAGGGCCCACACCAGCTTATGGCTTGTAACAGCTTTGGGAAGATGAGAAAATTTGCATATATACATTCCTTTAGCTTCAGGGGGTCAGGGATTCTTGATTTGATTAAGGCCCATGGGGAGTAATGACGCTCCCAAATCACTTAGGTTTGCTGTTGGCCTTCAACCTTTTCCCTTTTGAATGTGGGTCCAACGAATTGGGTCCAACAACAAATTGTAACTCTGGTTAAGCTGTTTCCCTCCCTAGACCTTCCTTTCCCCCTCAACACAAGCTCCCACATGCCATACCTCACTCAGATATTTAGTGACATGAAAGTCTCTTGCTGGGTCTTATAGTAGGCCCATCTGGGAAGTAGAGGAGACAAAAGGACACCTAGCTTTGCCGCCTCCAAAGGCATTTTTCATCCTTCCTTGGAATTCTCTGCCGCCTCCTCCAGCCCTCTGCTTTCCACAGCAGACAGCAAGGCACTCTTGCTCTAATAGGTGACAGGTTATGATACCACATGTTGACCTAAATGCTTGAGTGTTATCAGCATCCTGGCTTTCTTAGCTGTGTTCTTTTTCCCATGCCACAGGCTTGGCATTAAATTGTAGTTGGCCCATCATCCCCTGGTGAAATTTTTCTTCTCATTTTTCAGCTGAAGGTATTGAGTCTTCATTCACTGAAGCTAAACAGTTCCTGGTCTGGAATTTCTGGTCATATGGGTGCAGGAATAGGAAAAATGGCACATCTGGTGACTAGTTACGTCTTGCTCTCTCTCCAGTTGCCATTCACATATGGAAGTGGTTGATGTCACGAAGTCTGTCTAGCTTCAAGGCAAGATATCTTTGTGATCCTGTGCCTGGCCCTTCCAGAACCTGGCTTAGCTCTTAGCTGGGTACCCTCAGATAGCTTGATGCGAAGGGCTTAAAAGGCCCTTTGCAAAGTCAGCCGATGCCAGGGGATCTGTGGGGTGTGTGTGTGTGTGTGTGTGTGTGTGTGTGTGTGTGTGTGTGTGTGTGTGTGTGTGTTGTCTCCTTTGTCTTAATGGATCCTCAGAACTGTTTGGCTTTGAAAGAAGAGAGGGCCCGTTCTTGCTGCCTCCTTATCTGTGAGCCCTTAGGCTGGTGCCGCATGATTCTGGTGATGTCACTCTTCAGGTGCTGCTTATTTTTCCAACCTTCCACCATTTGTGGCAGAGCCTTGGTGACTGCCGCTGGGGTTGAGATTAATTGTAGCATTCTGTGGAGAGATGGCACCCTCATCATGTTCTAGCCATCTTCCCCAGAACTGCCTTTGATCCAGCACTTTGCTGGGAAAGTATCCATTAAGAGACGTCTATCTTTAGTTTCACTAACATGGGAGAAACGAGACCTACTGGCAAGGGATGCTTTCATGTTCCTAGAACTGGCCTCCTCCCAGTTTATGCCCAGTTCTAGAGATCTGGGAGGCACAACCCCTGACCCATATTCCCACAGAGTCATTTGAAGGCCTTAAACTCAAGGTCTTATGCCAGGAAGGGAGGCTCGTAAAATGAGGTGCCTTCTATCCACATAGTACATCTGCCCTGAGATGCCCTATCTTCCTTCTCTAATCTTCCAGAAACTTTGGACATCTCTGAAGTATTTATGATTATTTCATAAATCATTATTTTATGATTTTTTTCTATTACAATATGAATAAAATCATATTAATGAAAATCCAGAAAATAGTAAAGTTAGAAACACTGGAACCTCTCTATCACATCACTATTGTACTTAAATTACAAGGCTGCCCACAGGTTTCTCTCTTCCTTTCTCCCTTCCTCCCTTCCTCCCTCCCTCCCTCCTTTCCCTCATTCCCCTTCCCTTCCCTTGCCTTCCCTTCCCTTGCCTTCCCTTCCCTTGCCTTCCCTTCCCTTCCCCTCCCTCCCTCCCTCCCTCCCTCCCTCCCTCCCTCCCTCCCTCCCTCCCTCCCTCCCTCCCTCCCTCCCTCCCTCCCTTCCTTCCTTCCTTCCTTCCTTCCTTCCTTCCTTCCTTCCTTCCTTCCTTCCTTCCTTCCTTCCTTCCTTCCTCTCTGTTCTCTTTACACAAAGTTTTGGTGAAAGATAATTGCTTTATGTCATACGTTCCGTTGGAGTCTTACTTTTAAAAATAGTTCAATATATTTTAGTTTTGGGGGCCAGTACTGGGGCTTGAACTCAGGGCCTAGCACTGTTCTTGTTTTGTTCAAGGATGGAACTCTGCCAAAGATCCACTTGTGGCTTTTTGGTTGTTAAATGGAGATGAGTCTCATGGATTTTCCTTCCTGGCTAGCTTTGAGTTATGATCCTCAGATCTCAGCCCCTAGAGCAGCTAGGATGGCAGGCACAAGCCATCCATTTATGGCTTTATAGTTCAATGTATTTCAGTAGCAAACGTACAGAAATAACACAGAAGACAGACATTAAAAATATTGGGCTGGGGATATAGCCTAGCGGCAAGAGTGCCTGCCTCGGATACACGAGGCCCTAGGTTCGATTCCCCAGCACCACATATACAGAAAACGGCCAGAAGTGGCGCTGTGGCTCAAGTGGCAGAGTGCTAGCCTTGAGCGGGAAGAAGCCAGGGACAGTGCTCAGGCCCTGAGTCCAAGCCCCAGGACTGGCCAAAAAAAAAAAAAAAATGTACTTGTATGTAGGACAACCCAGTTAGAAAAGTATAATGAATAGTATAATGAATGAACCTACAGTATGATTAAAAATGCTACAAACACACTTTAGTTTCTATCAATAAGAAATCTACTTGTTTAAAAAAATCTAAGTGCTGCCATTATCCAGAAAAAATTAACAAGTTTATTTATAATTGTTATAAAGTTGAAGGGTTGAGTCTTGTTCACGGAAACATTTTGACATGCACGGATGCTTTATATCTTGGTATTTATATTAAAAATACACACACAAATGAAAATGGAAAACTGCCAATACCTGGTTCCTATCTCCTATTTGTTTTGCTCACAGTCATATACTTAGCTTTTGACCCCATGTGGGAGGGGGCTTAGGGGAGTGGGGATCTAACTTTCAGAACTACTGATAAGAGGGAGAGGGGGAAAAAACTGAGGATGAAATGCTTCCCATCACAATGTATTCTCAAGCATGTTCTCCGTGTGCAGTGTGCTATCTGATTATCTTTTGGCATCATTGTTACACATTTGGCACGGCTAGCCCTCAGGTTGATTACCTTCCAGAAGGCCCAGACAGACCTCACTCACTGTCTTCAAAGCACCAATCACTGCACTCTGGAGGTGCAGACCTGTTTTGAAGTCCTGGGCATCTTCTCACATCAGACACAGGAAAAGGAGCTTACAAATCAGCAGCTCTGGGGATTTCTGATTGCATCTCATTTCACCAAGTGCCACAGTAGCAGGCCTGTTACCATGCAGTTTCTCCACCCATGCCGTAGAGGGCGCCCTGTTGCCAGTGGCTTTTGCAGCCAGTAGTTTAAGTGCTTTACCATTCACACATGTGCAGGCATTCTGCTTTGTAGGACTTATGGTACCAAGGCCTTACCCCCGTTCTCCTCCGGTGTTGGAGAGTGGGAGGCACAGGGAAGGAGGGTGACTGCAAACTCACAATTCCTGCATTTTTTTTTTTTTTTTTTTGCCAGTCCTAGGGCTTGAACTCAGGGCCTGAGCACTGTCTCTGGCTTCTTTTTTGCTCAGGGCTAGCACTCTACCACTTGAGCTACAGAGCCACTTCTGGCTTTTTCTATATATGTGATGCTGAGGAATCAAACTCAGGGCTTCATGTATGTGAGGCAAATACTCTACCAGTAAGCCACATTCCCAGCCCCCTTTACTTTGTTTTTAAGTACAGCTTTTCTGTTCTGTGCTGAGAATTGAACCCAGGGCTCCAAGTGCTTTACTGCTGAATTATGCTCCTGGTACTTCTTTAGCACATTCTTCTTATTGGCATTCAATAGATGCCTCTCTGTAGGGTTATTATTAATAGCAGGGGTGGGGATTTCATGGTTATATCTCCACATGTTTACACTGTATTACAATCAACTTCACTCCTATATATCACACCTCCTCCCTCTCCCAAATAGCACCACCAACAGGGTTTCCTTGTTCCATTTTCATAGTTGCAAATCATCCCTACCAATAGTACTAATACATTTTTAATGACTGTGTAATATTGTGCCAATAGGGCCAACTTGAATCAAACCTTGTCGGATATTGAACTTGTTTCTAAATTACATTTTTATGGCCACCATTATTTTTATAAATTGTCCCTCCCGTTTTAATTTTTTTGTTTGCCTCAGTTGCATGAAGTGGGTCAAACTCAATTAGGCCAAACTGTTGACATGTTTTATGCTTTTGATATGCATTCCCATTTTTGCTAAATTGTGCTCTAAAAGTTATTTGTACTCAGAAAGAGTGGAAAATTCTTTTAATAGTTAGGTTCTGATATTTTAATTGATACAAAAATTATGTCATTGGTTTTATTTATTGGTTTTATTGTATTCTCCTTCCTCCTCTCACTCGCGCACACGTGTGTGTGCATGTATGTGTGTGTGTGTATGTGTGCTGCTACTGGGGCTTGAACTCAGGGTCTTCTGCTTTCTGTAGCGCCCTGGTGTGTGGGAAATCTGTGGCCAGACTCCTACCTCTGCCAGGAGACCCTGAAGCCCCAGTGCTGTTTCATGTAAGAGAAAGCAGCTACTAGCTTTCATACCTGTAAATGAGAGGGTGTCATGCTAAAGACCTTGTCTACCTTCATGTCCCTAAAAGTGCACTTCTGTAACTGCTGATTATACAACCTTGGTTGGGAGAGAGTCTATTATTTTTTCCTCTGGAAGTACTGGGGCTTGAATCAAGGCCTTACATGTGCTAGGCAAGTGCCTTACTATGTCAGCCAAATGTCCAGTGCCCCAGTGTCTTTCTTTGGCAGTTTTTTGAGCGCTCTGTATGGGTCACATCCTTTTCTCCTGTGAACCCATCTTCTTTTTTTCTTTTATTGTAAGGGTGATGTACAGAGGGGTACAGTTACATAGGTAAGGTGATGAGTACATTTCTTGTTGAACATTGTTACCCCTCCCTCGTCTTCTCCCAGTTTCTCCCAATTCCCTGCTCCCCAAGTTGTAAAGTTCATTTTCAACATGGTGTCTTGTGAGTATTGCTGTTGCATTGGTTCACCCTTTGTCCTTTGTCTCACAATTTTGTTATTCCCCTTCCCTTCCCCAAATCAGATAAACACATATATAAGACACAGGTGGACCCATTCTCCTCAGAGGGATGGACAGCTGTTGGTGGGTTATGATTCCACACAGAATGAGCCCAGAGCAAGCTTCTTTCACAATCTCTGTGATTGCAGAGAATCCTGGGTTTATTTCCATTTAAATATGGCAGACTACAATTCACAGCTGTTTTTACTTGTGTAGCAAGGTTCTGTCATTTTCTTGGCGATAGGGGTGGGCTCATGACCTTCTAGCCAATCAGATTCCTTTTCTGAAGAGACCAGGGGTACCCTGAAGGCCTACTTGCCATAATTCTCTTTAATTCCACGTCCCATTCCAATATACTTCTCAGGTATAAGATCCATTAAACTCCCAGTCTGGCACAGACAGCCAAGCTCCTTGTAACAAATTGCCACTGACAGGGCATCTATGGATGCCTTCCTTGTTCATTCTAACTGGACGTGGATCTGCTTTTAATTAGATATGATAAATCTAAATTTATAAATCTAATTAAAGACTTAGTCAAATATAACCAAAATAACAGTTCGAATTTATAGAAAGTGGCAAAGTAGAGATCCCCTGTACCATTTATTGGAATTCTTCCAATAGCGATAGGTTACATAAGTAGAGTTCAGTATCAAAGTCAACTTTTCTATTTTCTTAAGATTATCTAGTGATCTGGGTGCTGGTGGCTTATGCCTGTGATCCTAGCTACTCAGGAGGCTGAGATTTGAGGACTGTGGTTCAAAATCAGCCTGGGCAGGAAAGTCCGTCCATGAGACTGTTATCTCCAGTGACCTATTCAGAAAAACCTGGAAGTGGCTCAAGTTGTAAAGCGTTAGCCTTGAGCACAAAGAGGCTCAGGGATAGCACCTAAGCCCTGAGTTCAAGCCCAGGACTGGCAAAAAAAAAAAGAATATTTATCTGCAGGAATACATTAGAGCCTGGCCATTGTGTTCAGGTGACTTACAGTCTAATAAAGAAGTATGAAGCAATTAAATTCAGTGTGATGACTGATAACTGCTATATTCAAGCAAATAGAGATTGCTCCCATCACCCAGCACCCATGTTGTCCTGGTAGAATAGGCACTGGACCTTTGTTTCCACTGGCCTTTGCTAACTCCTAAGTCTCACAATGATTCCTTTTGCAGAGAGGAGGAAACTGAGTTTCCTTCCTTGAACAGAGAAGTTTAGTGATGTAAGGTCACAAACTTGTGAGGGAATAGAGGAAGCACTTAAGCCTCTGCAGCCTGTACTCAGAGCCCCTTTGTGTTATATGTGCATACATATATGTATATATATCTGCATTATACACAAATTATATAATAGGACTAATGGCCAAAGTGATAGTATATATTTTCCTGAGCCTTCCTGGACCCTTTGCCAATTTTCTTGTTGTTCTTTCCCCTTATTTCTCTGTCGCCTCTGTCTTGTCTCTCTTTTCCTGGTTGCACAGGCTTTCTTCCTCACAGGGGGTGATATTCCCTGCACACACCCTTCAGGAGAGGCAACCCTTCTAAGCAGTAGGTAGAGAACGAGGGCATCTTTGAAGGTCCTTCATGGCAGGTGTGTGTGTGTGTGTGTGTGTGTGTGTGTGTGTGTTTATGTGTGTGTGAGTGTGTGTGTGTCTTGGTTTCTATCCTTATACTCCCCAGAGATTGCCTTAGTACAGCAGCACCACCGCCAAAATATACCAAACCCACCAAGACCAGAAGTCTTGCACAGCAGAGGAACACGTTTACTTGTCAGCTCATGGTTTCAAGTTCAGCCCCACAGTGTTGTCATGGTCATGGCGGCGGTGCTAGTGGCATGGGGTTGTGTGCCCAGGGGTGCTTCACTCTGGGGGTGTGCAGGGAGGAGAGCACTTGGGAGGGCAGGGGTTGGGAGGGCACGGCGGGGGGCATGGCTGTGGTGGTGGGGGACATGGAGGGCATTTTGGTGGTGGTGGACACTTGTCCTTTGGGCACTTTTCTGCGCAGCGTTGGAGCAGCTTCTTTAAACAGCTGGGCTGGCATTTGGACTCACACTTCTGTTCACACCTGGGGTCACAGTTCTGGGGCCTTGCTCCCATGTCCACAGACTTAGTATCATCACTTGACATTGTTTCTCGAGTGGGTAGGCCCTGCCAAGAAAGGGAGACAGGTTGTTGGTGGGAGGGGTTCTTGTGGTCTTCTTTACTCATACCTGCTGCCTACCCCTGTTCTTAAGGAGCCTTCCTAATGTGTGTTTGGGTTCTAGAACTTTTAGGAACTTTCCTCATATTATTATTATTAATCTTCAGGTAGCTGTACAAGGGAGTTGTCATTTAAGAAAACATTTTATGATACAATGTGTCTTTTGTTTTTTTGTAGTTGTGGGGTTTAAACTCAGGCCTTGAGCACTGTCCCTGGTTTCTTTTTGTTCAAGGCTAGCACTCTGCCAAATTGAGCCACAATGCCACTTCTGGCCTTTTCTATATATGTGGTGCTGGGGAATCAAACCCGGGGCTTCATGTATACGAGGCAAGCCCTCTACCACTAGGCCATATCCCCAGCCCTACAATGTGTCTTGATCAATGTCACCTCTTTCAACATATTCATCACCCCTTCTCCCATCCACCCCTTTCCTCACACTTGTTGATTTTGCAGGCCACACATTGGATCCTTGATTGCATTCTCCCCCTCTTCTCCTTTAAGCACGGTGCTCCCCTCTCTTGTTCTGGATTTGTGGCAGCCTGTTTACATCTCTCTACCTTTTCTTTGATTTTTCTCTCGTGGGAACTTCTAAGGTAGGGTTTGAGGATGTTCCTTGTCCCCAGCCACAATAACTCTATTTTCATATTGTTGGCATCTTCTGTAGCACCATATGTCTTATGTAATTTATTTACACCAGTATTCCAAGGAATCCATGGCTCTGAGCATGCTCGTGGGCTTTACCAGAGTTCTCTGAATCCATGACATGGCCCAGTTCTCAGAGAACACTGGTAAGGGCATGTCTCCATCCCTCTGTAGGGAAACGAGAGGTGTGTGAGGGTTGTGGGAACGGCAGGTACTTCTTTCAACCCCGTGACTCACCCCAGCCAACAAAATTGAAAATTGCTTTCTTCTCTGGAGGAATGAGGCGGGGAAAGCAGCTGAATCCTGCTATGGCTAATTTCTAGGGATCATTCCAGAATTGTCCCCTTCCTTGTTTCAGTATAGGTTCTGCTTTGTTTTGTTTTGTTTTTTGCCAGTCCTGGGGCTTGAACTCAGGGCCTGAGCACTGTCCCTGGCTTCTTTTTGCTCAAGGCTAGCAATCTATCTCTTGAGCCACAGTGCCACTTCTGGCTTTTTCTATATATGTGGTGCTGAGGAATAGAACTCAGGGCTTCACGTATGCGAGGTGAACACTTTACCACTAGGCCGTATTCCCATCCCTAGGTTCTGCTAATAATGAGCCATAAAGAAAGAAATCAGGAAAGAAAATGAATGGGGAAATTCTAATTTAATCCAAAATATAAAGGTTAAAAAATGAATGTTAGAACCTTATAATAGGACTTTTTGAAGATAATTCCTTTGCTTCTGTGTTGAGTTTCGTCCTAAGCTAGGCATTTCTCTCTGGAAGATTTATCTTGTACATGTGGGTACAGCATTTCTATCTTCGACAAGATTCCAAACTGGATCTAGTGGACAAACTTTTGATTTCCTTTAACAATATACAAATACAATTACATGTACATTATGTGCAATTTTAAACTAGAATTTAACATTGAGCTAGTTTTAAAATTGGTATGCTTTCTGGGGAGTCAGATCACAAAAGTGAACTCTAAGACCATGTGTTCCAGCATCATGTGCACCTTTTTTTGCCACTACCCAAATGACAGCAAACTTAACCCCCTGGGTCCTGCACAGTGTTGGCCACTCCTACATAAAGAGGCATCATTTCCAGTTGTTTAGATGCAACTCACCTGTTGGTGTTGCTGGTGAACTTGACAAGTAGTTCGAATAAAAGCAGATGGTATTAGCTGTGCTTGAGAAGGTGTAGTTTCCCTCTGGCTCCTCTGCTGAGCTCTGAGGTGGCAATGGGTGGGATAAAAGTGGGCTCCACTATGACATCACCGCAGCATCATCAGTAGTGATTGTTGGGTGACTTCAGGGCTCCAGACTCAACCCAAACCCTTGACATAAAAATATAGCCAGGAGTTGGGTGCCGGTGGCTGATGCCTGTCATCGTAGCTACTCAGGAGGCTGAGATCTGAGGCTCACAGTTTGAAGCAAGTCTGTGAGACTCTTATCTTCAATAAACCACCCAGAAAAAGGTGGAAGTGGCGCTGTGGCTCAAATGGTACAGCGCTAGCCGTGAGCACAAAGAGGCTCAGGGACAGCACCTAGGCCCTGAGTTCAAGACCCAGGACCAGAAAAAAATATATATCCATGATTCATCACTGTTTTGGCTCTCAAAATGATGCTGGCAAAATCAGGCTGTAGTGAAGACCCTGAGCGCCAAGGAAAGGAGGCTCACTGTAACCATGAGCACAAAAGCTAGCTTATGGTTTAACAGTGGTCTCTACTTTCTCCTGTCCCCAGATTTTAACTCTCTTTGAGCTTCCCATTTTCTATGTTGGTAGTAAACTCTTATGGATCAATCACAGCCATTCTGACCACTACTCATTCTTTCTCCCCATTTTTTCCTCATGTATGATTCTGAAAGTTCCTTCACCATTCTTCCCATTTTCTCAGTGTTCCTGAACAAATTCACCCTGTGTGTGTAAGTGCATGTGGATGCAATTGTTTATACAATCAGGGTGTCCATACACTTTGATATCCAGGATAAATGTCCTGTATTAGAAAGTGACTGATGCTCCTAGCCACTTGAGTTAACTTCAGATCCTTCCATCAAGCCTAAAGCTTTGCCTCTTAGAGGTATTTCCTTGTGAGGTCTGAGCTCTCTCTCTCTCTCTCTCTCTCTCTCTCTCTCTCTCTCTCTCTCTCTCTCTCTCTCGGTTGGATGGTAATGGGAGGTTAGTGTGGGGGAAGATAAGTGGGGCTGACACAATGCCTGCACTAAGGTGTTGGAGGTTCATGTTGGCAATCATTGCTGATGAGTCTTTTTTTTTTGGCCAGTCCTGGGGCTTGGACTCAGGGCCTGAGCACTGTCCCTGGCTTCTTTTTGCTCAAGGCTAGCACTCTGCCACTTGAGCCACAGCGCCACTTCTGGCCATTTTCTGTATATATGGTGTTGGGGAATCGAACCCAGGGCCTCATGTATATGAGGCAGGCACTCTTGCCACTAGGCCATATCCCCAGCGAGCTGATGAGTCTTGAGTGACTTTGGATTATGGTTGCAATGTGATCATGGCTAAGGTGTTGAAATTCCAAGAGCAGGGCATGTGACCTCTTGGTAGGTGGGTTGGTGGTATGAAACAAGAATAGGTGCCTTCAAAGGAGTTATAAAAGTCTGCATCTGAAGGAAGACAGTGGTGGTGGTGGTGGGGGTGGGGGGATAGTACCAGTGAGAGAAATAGCATCATGCAAATTTATGGGGCTCAGTTGCTAACATTAAGGTAATTAAGAGGAAACAATTGGAGATGACTCAGTTTCAAGGGGGTAGCATTACTGTTAGTAAAAGTTGAAGAAACAGGGTAATAGGTTTGTATTGTAGGAAGAGGCGTGTGAGCCTGAGAAAGTTGAGTGTGGTTGCAGTGGCATGTCTCGGGTGGCTACTGGAAATGTAGTTTTGGTGCCTGTGTCCATGTGAAGACTTGAGACCTGAGTTTATTTCACCCCAACTCTATGGAATGGGTGAGCATGCACTGGCCTAGAGAGAGAGAGGCTAAAGGGCAGGAAAGAAAAAGGGACTGTGGTGCTGGGAATGTGGCTTAGTGGTAGAGTGCTTGGTCTTCACAAGGGATAAACAATGCCATATGTAATTAAAAATAAGCCTAAATGTAAGGGGAAGGTAGAAAAGAATTTAGCTCCCCAAATAACTGGTGTTAATGTCATAGGTGTGCTGCAAATTCCTCCTCTCTTCCTTTCCTCTGATTTTGCTCATGAGTTCCATTTCCCTAGAGCAGTTACTATATGCACTTCAGGAAGTCCAGCTCCACCTGCTGTTCAGCTCTGGACCCAAGCTACCAGTTTGGATCTGGAGAATTAGTTATTTGTGACACTAATAGCAAAGATGTGGTGATTTAACTGTTGCCCTCTCTCTCTCTGTCTTCTTTTTCTTGCACAAGTTCCTCCTGAATGACTGTATATCACCTACTGGACAATCAACAAAACATAATTTGCACATCAGCTTCTCAGCCTTTAATCTTCATCTGGAAACATCAGCAATACCAGTGGTGTCATGTTTAGTGTCCTTGCTACCAGCTTCACATGGGGCTGAGGGTTTGGTGGGAAGCTGGCAGTGGTAGCAAAATGCAATGGAAATGAAACACAGAGCAGGCTTCTTAGACTGCTGAGTCTCAGTAAGAGAGGGTACATGAAGAGATGAGTGAATGGCACAGTCTGAACTTAGAAAGAGGCACCTGTGCAAGGGTAGATAGAATCCTCCCCTACCCTTTTTGCCTCTCCTCTTGCTTCACTCTGCCATACTCATCCATACTCATATTCTACTTCTGAGCATTTCCTGTTTCACATCAAGCTTTTGTTTCTTTCTCTTCATTGGGTCAGATTCTTTTACCATTTTTTTCCTTCGGTCATTTGTGAGGCTTGAACTCAGGGCCTGGGCCTAGCCACAGCTCCACTTCCAGTTTTTGAGTTAAATGTCTCATGGGAACTTTTCTGTCTAGGCTGGCTTCAAATCATGATCCTCAGATTTCAGCTTCCTGAGTAGCTAGAATTGTAGGCAGGAGCCACCGGCAGGGCACCCAGCCTCAGATTCCTTAGTGGAGAGAGCAGAGACAAAGATGAAATCTGTCAGCTTGCCCTCTGCTGGCTCAGAGCACAATGGAGGAAATACTTGCACATACAAAAAAGATTTAAAAAAAATACCCAAAACAACAACACTGGGGACTCATTTCCTTCATTTAAGTGGAGTAATAGATTCAGGAAATTCCAGGGACACTTTTAGATGATTTAAGATAGATCTTGTCAATTTCTTAGCTAGCTTTACTTCAGAAGGTTTTCATATGTTTTAATAAAATGAGAGGAGGCAGAGCAATGTTTTTGTCATGAGCTTATTTTGCCACCAGGCGGGAGTATAGGTTGGGACAACCTATATAGGCTGGAAGACAGCTCCATCAAACAGCAGTGCAAACAATGTAAATGTCCGTTGCCAGATGAATGGATAAAGAAAATGCAGCACTGACATATAATAGGATATTATTTAACTCCCTGCCCCTAAAGGAGGCTATTCTGTCAAATCCTACAACACTCAATAGTTCTAGAGAACATCATGCAGAGTAGAGAAAGGCAAATACTTGCATGAGATACTTGTAAGAGCTACCCAAGGCAGTCAAATTCATAAACTCAAAGGCTAAAAATAGTGACTACCAAGGATTGTGAGGAATCTTCAATCAACAGGCATAAAAGAGGATGAGCCCTAGATATCTTGCCGTAGAACATCGTACCTAGAGTCAACAATAATGCCCGGCATATTTACAATGTGTCCAAAGTATAGATGCCATTCCATCTGTTCTTACCCCAGTAGAACAAGAGAAGATGAAGAGGGGGGAAGGATGGTGCAGCAGGCCCCAAGGAAGCTCTTGAGAAAACATTTGTCTAATCCTCCTCGGTGGGAAGGAGTCTTTGTTGAGAAAAAAAGTGGGTGGTTTGTGAAGAGGTGGGCCTGGGAGGCAGCTCAATCTTAGGGATTGAGAATGGGTGACCAGGCAGAGAGGAGAGTAAGACCCTCTGGCTGGAGCAGGTCGCTTTTGTGGAGCCTTTGATTGCCACCAGGGTCATTCCAAATGATTTACTTTTGTTCCTCTGTGATTTTCTCCCATCCTCAGCAGAGACATGACCACTCTGGAGCAACCGTTTTTTTCCTTTAATTGGGAATTGAGAAGAACAGTTACAGGCCTTGGAATAAATTCTGAGTCCAGTGGAGTGAACTTCATTAGGGTTCTTGGAAAGTTTTAGGGAAAATAGAAACAGAAACTTTCCTTGTCTTCACCGAAGAGTGTAGAGTTGTGATATGAAGAACTCTGGAAAAAATTTCCATCAATTTTAACTGTGTGCTTGTGTTATTCTAAAAAAAATAAAATAAAATCCTTAATAAAGATGTTGAATCCTACAAAGAGCTGAGCAAATTCTGTGTTCATAGTGTGGATCTTGCACAACCAGCAGGAGGCAGTGTTGCAGCGGCGGCAGGAGCTGGAAATAGTGGCCCATGTGAACAGCAGGTGAAGATCTGAGATGGTGGCACTTGTGTGTAGACCATCCTCCCTCCTGGGAGCAGAGGTGGGAGAAGAGTTCTTGGCAGGGGTGCGGGACTTCTGCTGGTCGGAGGGTGGAGGACAAAACTCAGGTACCTCGGGAGGGGGCAGGCAGGGTTCTTCGCATTGTTGCTGCTGCTGAAGGTAAAAACTGAAAGGAAGAGAAAAGCTTTAGAATGAGACAACATCGGTGAGGGAAATGATTCCCCCAAAATATCACAAGGGAACAATGCTCAGAATCCCTTCTTGGATGTCAGCAGCGAGATGTTCCTATTGCAGTTGCTCCTCAGACTTCCCACCCTGTAGGAGCCTCCATGGACCAGAGCTGCCAACAAGGTAGAGTTTTGTTAGGGGTTACCCCCACCAATGGCCAGCATCTGCTGAATTGACCCCTCTCAGTGGGTTGGTTCCTGGGCTGGGCTCTGTCCTTTAAAGTGAACCTTTTCCCTTCCTTTCTGGTTTTGGGTCTGGAATTCAAGGCCCAGGCTCTGTCCATGAGCTGTTTTGCTCAAGTCCAGCTTGAGCCACAGCTCCATTTCTGACTTTCTTTTTGGGGCGATTAATTAGGGATAAGAGTCTTCTAGACTTTCCTGTTCAGGCCGGCTTTCAACTGTGATCGTTAGATCTCAGCCACTTGAGGAACTAGGATTACAGGTGTGAGCCACCAGTGCCTGGCTTAAAGTGAACATTCTGACCTTACAGTGAGCCTGGGGCAAAGGAAAGATGTGGAAAGTATCTGGAAGGTGGACTCTTGGAATAAAAGGGAATAGCTATCTTGAGGAAAAGGGGCTGGGGATACTGAGCCCTGGCTCCATTTACTAGGACTTGCCGATGCAGTCTTTTTGGCCCTGTTGTGGCCCTATTCCTGACTAAGACATTTCTTCTCTTTACTCACCCTTTTTGGCAATTTCTTTAGGTCTTCTCTACTTTCCCCACAAGGCTACAGCTTGATTGATGCTTTTCCAGGGACAATTAGCTTCCCCATGTCCCATCTTAAGTGTTAAAATCTGGGAACAGAGCTGGGGTGGTATGAACCTTGAGCTAGTCATCCATCTAAAATCTCGCTTGGGTATCACATCATGCTTTAGCTTAGATTCCGGAGCTTTAATGATCAAATAAGAGAAATGGTCAAAGTGGAACATCAGAAGGACAGAGGCAGAATTCTGAAAGCTGGGCTCTCACCTCAGTTTTACCAAATTCCATGGAGAGACCCAGCCTGCGGTTTTTCCTCAACTGTGCCTCGAATTTCACCCATCTCGAAAGCCACTTTAGGATGACCAGTGGTCAGCCAGTAGCTGTTGTTATGGTCCCATGGGGAACCTTTTGTGTTAGGGAAAGAACAAGTGGACGGAAGGAGAGAGAGAAGGCAGAGACCTCAGCAGCCCAGAACAGGCTTTAGTCATTGCTGCCGAGGGACTCCACATGACACCAGGCAGGGGTGGAGGAACAAGGAGCAGGGAGTGTGGTGGGGTTTTAGGTTTTTGTACATTCAAGGGTGTGATCTTCTTTGGAATTTCTTTGTCCTATTTGGTTGGGGACAGATTTACTGTGCAAACTGTCCTGTTTGGGGTTTTATGGTAGGGGTATCCTTCTGACACAGACAGTCCTGCTCTTTCAGATAAGGTTGGGGTGAGGTTTTCCTGAGAAGGAGGAGGGGTTCCTGGGGAAGGTTTCTCGGTGGGCCTTGGGAGCAACATGGGGTTATGAGAACAAAGCAGATTCCCATCATTTTAGGCTCAGCAGGCCAATGTACGCCGCCACAACTTTGCACCTCTGCCACTGTCACGAATACTTGCCATGCTCGCTGATAAACATAAATCCATCAGTGTCTTTTAAACAGGTAGGAGGTAGATGTGGGCTAAACGCTGTTTTAGTGTATCTGACTTTTTTTTTTTTTTTTTTTTTGCCAGTCCTGGGCCTTGGACTCAGGGCCTGAGCACTGTCCCTGGCTTCTCTTTGCTCAAGGCTACCACTCTGCCACTTGAGTCATGGCGCCACTTCTGGCCATTTATGTATATGTGGTGCTGGGGAATCGAACGCAGGGCTTCAAGTATAAGAGGCAAGCGCTCTTGCCACTAGGCCATATCCCCAGCCCCTGTATCTGACTTTTAAATGCACCTACTCTCATTTTTCCTGACTTGCAGCATTTTGGAATCTATTTAGGTTGCATATTCTGGACATTCATCATTCCTTCCTGTATCCCTCTGCAACCCAGAACTCTGTCTTCTACCTTTGGCCTAACAAGAGTCTTCCTATGGCCCTTCTGAGGACATTCTTAGATCCACAGTGGGTTCTCTCCACTCACCTGGCTCTCTCAGGCTGCTCTGTCCTCAGGGATCCAAATGGGATGAAGATGCTCAGCACAGGGGCCTTTTATCTTAAGTTCAGCCTAGAGAGGAGGACCCAAAAGGATTTCCCCACCATTTCCTGGTGTCCTGATATCTCATTAGGTTCCCGAAAACACTTGCCTAACTCCTTCTTGGCACTGGAAGCTCCAGTTTTTCAGCTTTTGGCAAATAGCAGTGTATTTATTCCCCTGCAAGGATTTTTAAATGTATGTGTATGCGAGGGTCAGATGTACTTTTTCCTCATGTGTAGCTGGATTCTTGGTGGACTTGTGTGATTCTGTGGCAATGAGAAGAAAGAAATTCCTGGGCTGGATTTCTGGAGTTAATGGCTTCTTTTTTTCTGGGGATTGCAAGTCTAGCTCTTAATCCATTTCATATTAGAAGGAGTGTTCCCTCCCTATATATTATTCAAAGTAGGTACCACACATCTCTAGCACTGGTGTTTGGGGTGAAATGAAGTTCATTGATTCAAAGGCCACTGAGTGCTTGTATTAAGGGGCCAGTCCTAAGAGCCAGAGGGTAAAACTGAGACTCAGTCAAGACCAAGTCAGAGACTGGGAAGGGACAGATGCTAGCATACAGAGCAAGGGGACTATGTGGTGCTGCAGACATTGACCAGTGGACTGTGTATGAAAGAAGATTCTGTTAGAGAGATGCTGTATGGGGGATTCTTCTAGAGCCCTGAGCTCTGGAGCCCAACTTAACTTTCTTCTACCAGCTTCACACCATCTTCCTCACTACTTTCCACAAAGGGAGACTGCACTTTCTTTTCCCTTCTTCAGGACTTTGGCATGTAAGATCTTACCCTACAGTCAAGGATTAAGAGGAGACACTTTTTCCTGGTCCTTTTCTCTTGGTCTGCTGATGTTGTTTCTGTTCTCAAGGTCCCTTTCCTGAATACAGGCCTATAGTTCTGGGGTCTCAGGAACCTCCTCTTCCTACTTGGCAGCTCAGGATTTCTTAGACAAGTCTGTAATGAGCAAACACTTGAGCAGATTAAAGAGGGCTTCAGAGTTTAAACTCACAAGCAATTTAAATCTCCATTTTTAGCAATTATCCATGGTGTCATTAACAACACAGCAGAGGTCATTTTATCATCAAGGAACTTGTCTAGGATACTTACTTGGCCTTGAGCACTAGCTTGGAATTCTACCTGCTTGGATTCTGCTAAAGGTGAACAAGTGTCTAAATGTGACACACCATATTAATAGAACAACAACAATAACAACAAAACAACTGCATGATCATTGAAAAGAATGCAGGAAAAGCTTCTTGATTAAATGTAATACTTTAAAAGAAGTAATGAAAGCACTAAGGAACAGGTATAAAAGGATTATCCTTCAGTATAATAATAAATCATATGATGAACCAATAGTTCATATTGTATTTAATTATGATAAATTCAAACAAAAATGGAAGAGACATTACAACTGATAACACAAGAACAAAAAAAGAAATACAACTATGTATAATTTTATGCTAAAATGGAATAACCAATTAAGAATACACATCACTAGGAATATTTAATCGACTATATCTGAATCACACACACACACACACACACACACACACACACACACACACAGAGATAGAGAGACACAGAGAGACGGAGAGAATCTACTCAGACCAATAATGAATAAGACCTTTGGCAGGGCTCAACCTGTAAAAAGTTCCTGCCTTTCTCTTTGAATTGGGTCACTGATGTTTTTGTTCACCATATCAGCCAGAGCAAACCTGAAACATTATAGATACTGCACAACATTCTTCTGATATAAGGAACGCAAGATAAGGAGTCTTCTCTAAGCCAGTGGGAGTGATGGGGGGAGGGGAGGCACCTCAGAGAGACAGGTGCAGGCCCTTAGTCCTTGGGCGCTGTCAGACTCACCGCTTCCCACATGCCTCAGTTAGAATAAAAAGAATAACAGGACAAGGACTTATTCTAAATAATGCTGTTCTTTAGGACTTTTTTAATGAAAGCATTGGTGAGTGATTAGTTAGTAGTTCTGAGTTTTTCCCTGCTCTGTTTTAATCAGTTTTCTATTGCTGTAACAGAATACTCAAAAAAAATCCAAAATAGTTTTGATTTTTCTCAGACATTCTTCCTGTTTCACCCCGTGCCCTTATCTAACATTGTCATTTAGGGATGGTGTTTTACATATGGTATTGCACTTTATTTTGACATTATTTTATATGTGCCATATACGTATGTACCATAGAAAATAAATGTTAATCTCTACATTAATTTCTGTCTTTAATCAGCTTTCAGAAACTGTTTGGTCTAAGTGAGCTGAACACCTCATGGGGGGAAAGGGAAAGGGGGAGGAGGGAGGGGGGTATGAGGAATGAGGTAACAAACAGTACAAGTAATGTATCCAATGCCTAACGTATGAAACTGTAACCTCTCTGTACATCAGTTTGATAATAAAAATTTGAAAAAAAATCAGCTTTTAGATAAAAACCGGTGGATCAAAATGTGCATAAAATAGCATCTGTACTGAACATACACGTTTTCTTCTCATATTCTCTAGACAATATAACCCATCTACTTGCATAGTTTAATACTGTCATTGTCACAATAAGTAACCTACAGATGATTTGTGGCTTATAGGTAACTAACATGCCATTTTACTTAATAGCTTTTAATTATCTACAAATTTTGTTATCTCCCATGAACATGGACAGAAGACCCTATATACACGTATGTACCTACACACACACACACACACACACATACACACACACACAGATTTATACCACTTGCCCATTTTCAATAAGCAATAAGTTATTTTATGGAATCATGTAATTAGATCAGCCTTTTGGAATGTTCTAGAGTTTTACAAGATTCTAGAGTTTGTTAGTATGTTTTAGGTGGGTAGGGTGGAAATGAGAAACAGATAAAGAAAAGAAGGAAGGAAAGAAAGGAGGGAAATGTGATCTGTTTCAAGTTGGAAAAGAACAAAAACTACTAATGGATTTACTGGGAATTTATAGATTAAACCTGTATGTAATAATTACATTAGAACTATCATCATCTCCTACACAGCTGAGTTTTATGACTCTGTGCAATATTTTAAGGCCTATTAAAATTTATAACTTATAAAACACAAGATTCAGCAAGGTAAGAGCGGGGTTAATACTGAAACCAGGTAATAATCATAGCTTTATTTTTACATTAAAGATCGAGAAATAAACTGGAGAAAGCCTATGAATTAATCATAATCAATTTTAATTGTGTTTGAGTCCTTCATCTCTGTATGACTGGGCAGAAAATATAAAGGGAATTTAGCTTATTGAGTCATGAACATGAATGGATAAGCTACCCATAGGGTATGATGCACACAGAGAAAACCATTTTACAGCAAGCTCCTGAATAAACAAAGGGTGTTTTCAGTTAAGAATTCAAATTTCTTTACTGAGGTGGATTTCTTTCTAGATCTGAGATTTCATGTTTGTTTTACAACACAGGGACTACTAGTGTTTTCCTTTATTCAAACTATTAGAAGAGATGCTAAAAGAATTGTCTCTTAATTTTGAGCACCAGTGCAAAGAATGTCAGGATGATATCAAAGGAGGGGTGCTGGTCTCATAGTGTTTCCATCATCAGTTTAAAAGAAATTGTATTTGTATTATCTTTAGTTGTACAAAGGAGTTATCATTCAATAAATCAGTTTATAAGTGTAGTGCCTCTTGATTGATGCTATCCCTTTCATTATTATTCCCCATCCCTCACAACCCATCCCTTCAATTTTCTTAGTTTCATAGGATATGCATTGAATATTATGACTGCATTCTCTTCCCCTTCCTCTCTTAATTCCTCTGTTCCCTCCCCTTGACCTCTTCTCATATCTTTTAAGTGCCAGCCTCCTGGTATTTATTTTGTTGGACAGGGAGTTGGTTTTTCTAAAGAATTGCACTATTTGAATTCTCCCCTGCAAACACCAGACTTCTGTTAATACATTTGTGTGTACTTCCATACAATCTCGTATGTGTTGATTTGTAGACTTACAAATTAGTTCTAGATTCCACATCTGAGAAAGAGAACATGCATTTTTGTCTCTCTAGGCCTGACTTGCTTTACTTAACAATTTTTTCCAAGTCCATCCATTTCTTTGCAAATGGCACAATATCACTCCTCCTAATGAGTGAGTAAAATGTTATCGTGTATATATACATCACCTTTTCTTGATCTTTTGGCAAGTCCAGAGGAATCTGGGTTGTTTCAATACCTTGTGTATTATGGTGAATAGTGCTGCAATGAACATGGTTGTGTAAGTGGCTTTTGTAATCTTTTGGATAAATGCCCAAGAGTGGATCATTGGATAAGGTAGTCTTTTTGAGGAATCTCCAAACTGCTTTCCAGAGTGGTTGAGCAAGTTTACATTCCCATCAACAATGTATTAGGGTTCCTTTTTCTTCACATCCATTCCAGCATCTGCTCTTGTTTGTATTTTTGATGACCATCATCAGTTTTGACAGAAACTGCTAGCGCTCTTTCAGAGCAGCTGCCCCAGTTGAATTGCCACCCACAGTGATTGGAGAAATTTCTTATACCCAACTCAAAATGTGATTGTCCACATTTTATTGCCAATTGGATGGCCAAAACCAGTATTCATTTTTATTTTACATTTAAAAATTTTATTTCATAATCTTGAAAATTTTCAGATTTCTTCCCAAGAGATATTTGAATGATTAGTCTTGGAGCCACCTGCCTGAAGTCACACCCAAGTCCTCACTTTCTGAATGGAAGAGAGATTTTACCAATGGTTTCTCAGACAACTCTATTTTCATAATAAAAGTTATCCATGTACTGGATGATGTAAGAAATTATGGAGCTTAGTTCCTTGAATGTCCAAGAACAAAGTCTGAGCAGACTATTAAATGCTACTTGCAATAACAATAAAGCCCAAGGAAATAATATGTTTAGGAAGAAACCATTGCAAAATATTTAGGAAAATAAAGAGAAAATTCCACAGTTGTAGACCTCAAATACTGAAGAAATTGGGTATAGAGAGAAGCTCAGTGAGCCAGTTTCACATAAACCAGAGAGAACAGATTTATATGTTAATGTGCCTGGTGGGAGCCATGTGGAAAGGAGACTACCATGTCAGTGGATGGGCTAGAAGGCTTTGTGGCCTTGTTTAAAATATTTATCTATATGTCTACGTATGTCGTATCACCTGCATATCTATCTATCTATCTATCTATCTATCTATCTATCTATCTATCTACCTATCTATCATAAATTCATGTAAACAATGCAGTATCTCTTCCATCATTCTCCCCATCCCTAACTTCTTTTCCTTTGGATAAATACCCATGAGTGAGATATCTGGGTCATAAAGTAGTCTACTTATGTTTTGTGTTGAGAAATCTCCACACTGTTTTCTATAGTGGCTGCACCAATTTATGTTCCTACCAATAGTGTAGAAGGGTTTCCTTTTCTCCCTACTCTTCCCTCTGTCAACACCAGTGCAGGAAGAACTCTCTAGTCTACTTCTGTGTCTCCAGTATGTCTCATGCACACTGAGTAGCGAGATGTGGGGAAGAACCCCCGTGAGGGAGCAAAATCCCCTGTTTCTGTGATCTCAGGGGCACCAACACTGTCATGATAGCTCATATTCAATTTCTGGATCAACCTTTTAAACACCTGGGCTGAGTTCTTCCTGCTTTGGCAAAGCACTGGATGTTAACTTCTCTTGACATCTGACTCAGCTGAGCCATTACCTGTTCTTGAGGCTCAAGCTCTTGGATTACTTTGAAGCTTTTATGTTTGTGGGTTTGAGAAACATTGCAATTTTGCAGTTTATGTGGCTTTTACTTTTCATTAGCTTGAGGATGAAGCTCTCTCCAGCTTTCTACATCTTTAATGGGAGCAGAACTCTCTTTTCTCTGATTTCTATTTCTTCATTCTTATTTCCTTCCAACGCCACCCCACTGCTGGCAGTTATGGGGCCCGAACTCAGGGCCTGCTCACTGTGCCTGAGCCTTTTTGCTCAAAGCTGGCACTCTACCACATTCAGCTACAGCTCCACTGCCAGTTTTTATGTGGTTAATTAAAGATAAGAATCTCACAGACTTTCCTGCCCAGGCTGGCTTTGAACCACAATCCTTAGATCTGCTAGGATTACAGATGTGAGGCACCAGTGCCCAGCCTTATCTCCTTTAAGATCAATTAAATGTTCTTATTACTCATCTCTATTAGTTTTTAAGGGTATGTTCTGGAATGGTGTTGCTGCAATGGGGAAGTCCTTTTTTGACTTCCTACATACTGCTGTAACCACTCATCAAGCTTGAGCTTTTCCCTCCTCTGACAGCAGTGCTGGTAAACAGTGATCAGTGAGCATGGACTGGGTGACCAGTGAGGGGTTTTCACTTGACAGCTGCTCTGGGGCTGACTTAGTGCCTGAGGAGCTCACTGGCCCAAAGGCCCAGCTTTTAATAAACTTTTACTTTGATGGGTCTGGAGGACCACAACAGAAGAAACCACAGTGTCTTTATTGTCAGGGTCAACAGCCACATTTTGGGAGTATATACATTCAGAATACTAGTGTTCCTACCAAGGTGATCCATATTTAGGTCAAAGAACTACACATTTTGGATTAGATAAGTAAAGCCTTCCTTTAAAAAGTTATGTTTTGGGTGTGTTATGGGAATATATGGAGTCACTTTCTGCTAGGGAAACTCCCTTGGCGTGTCTAGGAGTCTGCTCCCATTTGGACTTAATAGTGATGATATGGTTAGCAGATACTTGCTCTGAGGCTGTTGATGGTGGCAGCTTTATTGCAGAGCAGTTATGAATAATGCTGATCTCACAGAAAACACTCTTCTTCCTGGCAAGGGATGGTATGGTGTTTTGTTCCCTAGGTAGAAGCTCAGGTGATTCAGTGTTTCTACCCTGCTTCGAGCTCAGATGGAGAGCAAAGACCAGAGGTGGGGTGATGTTCTGTCTTTGTCTTGTCCTGCTCATGTTTCTCCTATTGGAGAACTATATTTTACAAAAGTTTTTTTTTGATGATTTCACCAGATGAGTTAAATTGAGTTAAATGGAATTATGTCCAAGTGTGAGGAGAGAAAAACATAGACCATATAACCCATGAATTAATTCATGAAAGGTTTGTCCAGTGTTTGTTTCCCAGGCTGTATTCTAGATCCTGCAGATAGATGACACTGAGAAAAAGGGAGTCCTCAGTTCTGTCCTCTTGGAGCTTATTGATGGAAAATAACTTAAACTGAAAGCACTCATCTTTCCCCCTGTCAGTCATGTTTTAGGACTGTCCTTGCTACCACTGAATTGTCTCCTCTCCTCTTCCCTTGAACAAACACAGTGGTGGTCTTGGAAGAGAGCCCGAGACCAAGACAATGGCAGGCACTGATGCCCTTGATGAACACCTTGAAACTCCTCAGTCAAAATAATATTGCTTACCCACAATGACTCCATCTTATTCTGCTTCCCTCTGCCCTGCCTGACTTCATGCTTTCTGCCTAATATTCAAGGGGACCCTAGTTGTAAGGGGGCTGCACCATTTCCCCTTCAGCTGGGCCAAAGGAGACTTGGTTGCCCTTCTCTGGCTTTCCTCCCAAATAAGACCTTTGGAAAATGACACAGCAGGAATTAGGGTTTACTGATAGAATATCCCTTCCCAAGAGAATCCTGCTTAACAAAATTCTTCTTTCCAAGGCCTTCCTTCCGTGTGGAGTAGAAGTGAAAGCTGGGAACAGATGCACCTTTCAGGTTGGCACTGTGAGGAGATGGGCTCTCCTTATTGCTCTTCCATGATCGAATCTTTGGTCTCAGTCATGTGTGGAAGGGACCTGGGAAGAGTCTGGGGATGGCAGTAGCTATCACAGCTAGTGAAATTATTGCTGAAGGCACTGATATAGCTGGGACTTCTGGCTATGGCCTCATGGGGCACCTGGGAACATTGTATCAAGTAGTCCATGTAGTGGTTTTGGCCCTGTCATTGCTCTGTATCTGAAGTCAGTCTCTGCTTCTTACACACACACACACACACACGTATATATACACATATACATATATGTATCTATGCATGTATATATGTTTATATGTATATATGCATATATGTATATATATTTATGTATCTATATATTCAATAAATGCATTAAAATGTCCTTTAAAGTAATCATAGACAATGAAACCATTGAAACTTTAGAATTTAAGTTTAGTAATAAAATTACTAAAAAGCAAAGACGTTTCTGGAGGAAAGGAGGATAAACCAAGATGTTAGGGAAGCAAGTGTGCAGGTAGACCTGGGCAGAAACAGCCTCCAGGGATGAGTGAAGTCCTCTGGAAACCAGCATTTACAATTAGCTACAGTTGATCAAATGAGAAAGAAGACCCAGGAGGCACTAAGGGTTTGGGCTGTGGGAAGGGAAGACATAATATGATTTAATCTCACTGTTGTACACGCAGACATACTTCCAGTGTATGAAAAATGGAACAAGGAACAGGTGGCAAGTATCTTTGAAGAATGCTGCTGAAAGCCATTGTAATTAGCTGTAATACGGTGGCAATAAATCATACCCAAAGTGTTCTCCAAGGAATGGTAGGTAACAACAGTGACTGAATTACAAATATATCAGGTTTAAAAATTTCCCTAAAATGATTCCTGGCTTTCCTGTAATGACATGATAATTATTTAACTATATCAATCAAACTAGCAATTACCCAAGTCATTTGAATGACTGAATATTCAGGTTGTTTTTCAGAGATAAGGCAATGGGGCAAAATGTATATACGTGTCCTTTAAAAGTTGAAGAAGTAGTAAGAGGTGATTTGGAAGGAACTCTTGGTAGGGTTGGAAGGAACTCTAGGTAGTGTAACATATTGTAAGATTATGAGAATTTGTTCTGCCTAAAGCTTTGTGCATCCAGATCTGGAGTAGAGGAGACATTAGGTCTTGGTGAATCTCTAGTGGCCATAGTGTCCAGGCTTTATTAAGGCTACTGTTCCTATCTCAGCGCTTGCTTGTGTTCTATCTGGAGGAGCACAGCATGTGAAAATACAGCCCTGGTCATCACTGTTGAGTGTATTCCCATGTCCCCTCCTCATGGGAGGCTTTCCAATGTCTCATACACTCCTTAGTTATTATTAAAAGGGACGTTGAGATCAAGGAGAGCAACTGAGGGGGAGGGGTTGTAAGCATGTCTAGGTGGGGCCTGGTATCTAGTTACAGAGACAGGGATTATGGTCAGGATTGTGATGCAGACAAACACAAGGGGATGTGGAAAGAGTGCTGAACCCAGTCATTCAAACAACCCACTGCTTGTCACCTGAGAACTCCATAATCCTCAAACTAGGACAGGCCTGGAAGGTCCTGGCAGGGCAGAGCTTCAGTGAAGGCCAGCTTCTCTTGAACACATGCCCTGGGCAAGAGGATCTCTGGGCAGGACACATCGACTCACCAGGTCACCTGGCAGGTCAATTTTAGAGTTCTTGGTGAATTACATTTGGATTTCCCATGAGAGGTAGCTGATCTCTGCAGGCTACATTTTCTCCCTTAGAGAATTACATAGAATCTCAGAGAATCTTTAGAGAATCTGTAGAGTTTGGTTGGTGGGGTGCCTAGGAGAAATTATATATTGTCATAAGAAAGTGCTTTATTTAATATGGAAGTACAAATTATGTTGATGCGTTTCACATTATTTTTATTTTTATTTTTTTGCCAGTCCTGGGCCTTGGACTCAGGGCCTGAGCACTGTCCCTGGCTTCTTCCCGCTCAAGGCAAGCACTCTGCCACTTGAGTCACAGCGCCATTTCTGGCCATTTTCTGTATATGTGGTGCTGGGGAATCGAACCCAGGGCTTCAAGTATACGAGGCAAGCGCTCTTGCCACTAGGCCATATCCCCAACCTGCGTTTCACATTATTTATCAATGGACATAGCCAATGGAGATAGGTTACTTGGACTTTATACTTTTTCTTTTCTGTTTTGGAGAATTGTATTAAATTTTTTAAGGGAAAATAAATGACTGGGACATCCAAAAGGAGGGTGAGAGAAAGGATTCCGCTTTTTCTCACAATTATTTCAAGAGTATGTAAACTTAGAATTTCAAAAGTTCATTAGAAAGATTCTAATACACAAGAACACACAAAACCCTGACATTGTTTTCTCTTAGAACAATTTTCCTCACATCAGTTGACCCATCTCTTGTATGTGCTCCATAGTGAGTCTTAATAACTGGCTGCCTCAGCTGTAGAAGAAACAATATTCCCAAGCAGGAAGCCGATGGTAGAGACACTCCTACCAACAGAGAAGCCAAAGCTTACTTAATGAGCTGTGTAATGATCCCTTTGAGTTTCCAAGTATGTGCTTTGATTTCTTAAGACTTTATGACTTCTTGGATTTCATACCTTGCCCTGGAACAATGTAGATTTACAAGCTGCCTCCTGTATTCCATCCAAATGCCAGGGACCAGGTCTTCCTCCAGATGCCCAACTGTGCAACATCCACTTACCCAGTGTCAGCCAGGGGTCTCCTGTGCAGCATTTCCCTCCCTGCCAGCAAAGCCTACTCAAGAGCACAGTGGGTCCCTACCTATGAGAACATGCATCGAGAACAAATGTGGCATCATAGTGCATGGTTTCTAATATCCTACTAGTGTGTGTGTGTGTGTGTGTGTGTGTGTGTGTGTGTGTGTGTGTGTGTGTATAACCTGGAATGCTTTGTGACAAGCACCTGGCTCATTTTCAGAAGTGGTTAAACTGCTCCTCTATAAACAAGAGCCACCATCAATTCCAGGTTTCCTAAGACCTCAGATAGAGAAGGAAGGACAAATTCCATCACACACCTCCTTGATGACATAGCTGTGCTTGCCCCCAGGCAATGCACCTTCCTTTCTGTGTCACGAATAAGGAACGTTTCATGGTTGAGGGCCAAGTCAGTCTCTATTTCTTAATTTTTTCCTCCCATGAACCTCCAATCCATGCTTTCAGTAAAGTGAAGCCCATCAGTGTTTCTTTGTTGTTGTATATTCATCAATACTTGATGAATCTTCTTTAAACTGAATTTGTAACAATGGCATACCCTAGAATGTGTTTTCATGGCTTCAAATTCACACCTGACTGCTTTGATGCATGTTGACCCTCCAGGAAAGCTTTTCATTCCTCTGAATTTCAATTTCTCCAGCTTTAAAGTAAGGACTGTAGTGCTACCTCAGAGTTGTATTCCTGCAGTGGGAAAATGAGAGTAGAGCTCTTAGCATGGTAGGTGCATTGTACTTACCAATAAATCTTTTCTACTTCTGTTGTTTCTGCCATTGCCATTGCTAATATGTTAGTGGTAGAAAGATCATTGGTAAGAAAAGTGAAGACACAAAATGGAGAAGAGTCTTAAATTTGGTTTCCTTTCACACTTTGATTGTTCTCTTTTCCTGTAATTCAAGGCAGTTTCCATCCTCTTCTTTGAATCCTTAGGAGTTTAGTATAGACTCTTGTATTGAGTCATAGCAGACATGGGACTAAGGTGAGAAGAGGACTGGTTCCACAGAGTGCTCTTAGTACCTGGGAGTTTGAATACGCTAGATACACGACAAACATCATTGCATGCACGTTATAAACAACACGGGTTCTGCAGGTGACTGGGGCGTCAAGAGAGCAAGCAGACATTGCATTTTGTTACCCAGAACAAGTGACATTAGGAAAGAGGTCTGTGGAAAGACCCAGTGGGATAGAGGGAAGTACATTGAGGTGAGGTGGGAGGAATATGGGGCCAGGGCTCAGGGCCACTTGTTTCTAGATTCTGGAGCTGAGAACCCTGGGATCCACACCAGAGCTGTCTGATGAGATATTGTAGGTATTAGATGGTGAGGGAGGGAGGGAGGGCAAAAGAAGCAGATAAGGCCATCTTTCTGCAAAATAGTCCCATCATCCCTAGCTTCCCTGACTTTGTGAGCACATCCCTGTTCTCCTGGAGACCTTCTGGCAGTGCAGCCCCTCTTTCCCACCTGAGATCTCTCTGTCTGTGTCTACAGCCTGGTCTTCAAGTTCGTGCTGTGTACCTGGCCCTCTCACTGGTCCTCTAAGTCCTCATCTTGCTTAGGTTCAATCCATCCTGCACACAGGTTCCTCACTTGGGAGCTCAAACTTTCTGCTTCTCATCTCCACGTCCATAGGAGCTAGGATTATAGATGTGAGACGCTGGTGGTGGGTGATTTAGCAGCAATTTTGAGAGACGTGTATAGGGGGAAAGTGTCAAGACACAGAGAAAAAACTATGTTGTTTTTTTTTAAATTGATGATAAGAGTCTGGATAATTCTCAAAAGATTGAATGATAGAAATAATTTATGTTTATGTTCTAGATGTGGTATATAGCTACTTCTTTCAGTAAAGTCCATTTTCTTTCCCTTTGTACTTTAGCATTTGTAACAGTCTCTGTGAATCATGAAGTGATTGCATTATTTTTAAATGTCTGGCCCAAAGGTGCTGATGATGGTTCTCTCCCCGTAGCGTCATGGCGAGGGTGTTTGTGGTCAAAGCTCTCTTAAGGTCAGTAACAAGGGCAGCATAGGGAACCTGTCCTGTTTCCCAGAGAGGATGTGGTGTTGGCTGATTTGGTGCTCCAGAGCTTTCTGCAGGGTAGCTGATGATGACTTCAGGTGCTCTTATTCTTTCCTTTTCTTTCTTTTCCTCTCTTTATTCTCCAGTGATACCACCACATTCTCAATTGTTTGGCCAAGATGAGGAGGCTCTAGCAATATCCTTGGAAATTTTCATACACAATTTTCAGTCAGCCCACAGACTGCAGGAAGGGTTTGAGAGGTGACAGGACTAGACTTTGAATGCGTTGATAACATATGTTTTGAATGATGAAGGCTTATTAAATTACACATATAAGGGGGATTCAATGAGGAGTGAGAGGATAATGGAGCATATGGAGAGGGGGTGGACAGCTCATGGAGTTGACAGAGAATAAACATGCATGCAAACAAATTTTAAAATTGCTGTCTTTCTTTTTTTTTTGCAAGTCCTCTGGGTGATGGTGGCTTATACCTGTAAGCCTAGCTACTTAGGAGACAGATCTGAGGATCTCAGTTCAAAGCCAGCCTGGGCAGGAAAGTCTATGAGACTCTTATCTTCAGTAAAAAAAAAAAAAAAGAAAATACTCAGAAAAAGCTAGAAGTGGAGCTGTGGCTCAAGTGGTAGAGCGCTAGTCTTGAGCTGTCAGCTCAGGAACGGTGCCCAGGCCCTTAGTTCAAGCCCCAGGACTCGAAAAAAAAAGTCCCATTCTTTGGTGGTAGTGGGATTTGAACTCAGAGCCCTATACACTTGCTAGACAGGCACTCTATCACTTGAACCAAGTTCCCAGCCTTTTCTCATTCTTGTTTTTCAGGTAGAGTCTCAGTTTTGGCTCTGAACTGGGCTCAGGTTATGATCCTCCTATCTGTGGTTTCACATGTAATTAGGATCACAGATGGGTATTTCCGTACTGGGGCTTATTGGTTGAGATGGGGAGCTTGTTAACTTTTGGTCTGGGCTGGCCTCAAGCCACAATCCTCCCTAGCTCTACCTCCTGAGTAGTTGAGATTATAGATGTGAATTCAGGACCCAACCTTAACATTACTGTCTTTCAATGACCAGATCTGATTGGAAAGAGAATGAGAGAAAGCAACAATATAGTATTATCTTAAGCTTATATTCTTTCCTTGGGCTTCAGACTTTCATCCTTTGGCCCTGTCCCATCTTGGAACTTACTCTCAACTATTTACATATGACGCTATAACTTTTATGCATTTAGTTGGTGCTGTAGAGAACGTTTTCAGGGGTACATAAGTATGATTTAGTAATGTATTTGAATCAGTACTGCGAAGATTTACTTATTGCTCCATGTGCTTATCAAGAGCACATTTATTTTTTATTTTGTTTTTACAAAATGAAAGAGGTCCAGAAGACATCCTTGAGGGAAGCTGGGGCCCAATTTCTACTCTGAAATCAAAATTAGAGATCATGTCTGAATCAGAAGAAGACAGCTTCAAAGAGGAAGAGAATTTAGGTTACATTTTCATCTTAGGCATAAAGACAGTGGTAGAGTCTCGAGACCATTTCAGGCGAGCAACAGGGCTAACAAAAGGCTCAGGTTCATTAGCACGCATTCGGAGTCAGGTGCTGTTTATCTTGTTTATAAAGACTCAAACCAAGGGACGAGAGGTACCCTGTCTGTGGACACAGATTTTGCCAAAGTACCAGATCTCAGAGATCTTTTTCAGCTTTTTCTCCTTCTTTGTAGCACACTACCAAGAAGTCTCTTTGTACAACTGATTAAATATAATAAAATATTTAAAATATAAATGGAAAGAAACGAGTTTAGATTGGACACAGTCAATCAGTTAAAGTGGGACAAATGTGTCAGGTAGTTGTAAGACTCAGAAAGCCCTGTTAAACAGGTGGGTCTCCTGGTCTGCCATCAAGATAGACAGCCTTGGGCCATCCATCCCTCCATGGCCCACAGTGACTGAAACTGAGGGCCATGAAAGGGTCTCTGAATCATAAATACCTCAGTCAGTAAGGATAGCTTGGAGCAGGAAGTTTCCTACTTTTCAGAGTCCTGGTCAAGCCAGTTGTGGATGGATTTGCATTTTGGTTAGGAAATGGTTGGGCCGGCCCTGTTTTCAACAGTTCCCCTTCCCCTGGGTGGGGTGGCAAGCCCTATAAAAAGTCCTCTGACTTACAACTTCTCCATTCCAGATCCTCAACTCCTGGTCTACGTTGGAGAAGCTGGTGAGTCTGATTTCTTGCATTTACCTGTTTATTTTATTGTTGTTTTTCTTTTTGTGCTTCTTAGGTGCCAAATTTAATCAGCAAGTTTGGTGATCACACTTATGATCATGGGATGGGTATTGAGTCGTTGATAGAAAGTGAAGAAAGGAGTACAGTTATACACTGCTAACCTGCTTTAGCTCCAGTCGGGGAACTTGATAATCATATGGATTTGAAGAAGTTTTGATCTGAAGAAGAGGGAAGAGCAGAGTATTTTTCTCATTTGCTTCTTATTTTTGTATCTCCTTGAAAAGCTTGTGCTTTAAGCAGGTGTGAGAACCTTGAATTCTTTCTGAACTGACTTTGCTCTATCCCTGTTAGACTCCGGAGTCTTAACAAAAGAGAATGATAAGATGATAGGAATTGCCTAGGAGACTACCAAAGATTCCAGAATTTAAAGAAGTCATTTGCCTCCAGATAACATTATTTGCTTCTTTGGAACAGGGGTATTTTCCTTAGAAATTGGCATTCATTCAGGAAAAAAAAAAGAGTTTACTATGAGTGATGACATACATTGCTAAAATGGAATGAGAATCCAGAAAGACATAAAGAGGAAGCTGAGAGATTAAGCTATTTTCTTTGACAGAGAAGCAATGTCTTCTGTTACTCTATAAGCTGTGGCTTCTTTCTCTATGGGAGTCCCTTGTAAACACTGTCAAGTGATTTCTTTCAGATTCAGACACTCCAGAAGAATGTCTTATCAACAGCACCAGTGCAAGCAGCCATGCCAGCCTCCTCCTGTGTGTCTGCCCCCAAAGTGCCCAGAGCCATGCCCACCCCCAAATTGCCCTCAACCATGCCCACCTCCACAGTGCCCTGAGCCTTGCCCACCTCCACAGTGCCCTGAGCCGTGCCCACCTCCAAAGTGCCCTGAGCCATGCCCACCATGCCCAGAGCCATGCCCACCTCAGCAGTGCCAGCAGAAATGCCCTCCTGTGCAACCTCCCATACCCTGGCAGCCAAAGTGCCCACCCAAGAGCAAGTGATGGCTTCAGAATCCATCAGGACCATGGAAAGACAAAGGAAATTGGCTCAACTGCTTCCATGGCAACACCTGCATCTTCTCTTCAAAGCCTGTCCTGGGTACAGAAGAACCTTCTCCACCCTTTATCCTGTAATCTGCCTGTGATGATTCCTGACAATGAGAGGCTGTCATGCTGTCCCTGTCCAGGAGGTGGTTGGAAAGTCTGTCTCCAGCAGAGCTGCGTGCCCAGGCCTTGGGAAGGAAGAGCAGCCGCTGTTTTTCTGGTGCCATCAGAGGTGATCTCTCAAGTCTGTGTGTCATCTGGGCAAGAATTTCTCCCACCTGGGAATCTGTAACTCTTCTTTCATATCCTGAATAAAGTGCATTCTTTGATGATGGCATAAATTCTTTCCTTCATTTATTAGCTTTATTTATTTCCTTCATTTATTGTTGTATTTCTCTGTCCCCTTGGCCATCATGGCTTGGTTGGACTTTCAAAATTAGAACTGTCTTAATTTTAGGTCATGTGAGAGATTGTTTACATATTATCTCAAACTCATGTTATTATCCAGGTTTTGAGTAGCAACTTATCTAACACTTAGAACTTCAATCTATATGCTACAAGGTTGGAAAACTAATATTTACATCAAAACTTACTTTTGGTGTAGCATTGAACAAATGTTTGGTGCAATGCCTGAACCTAAATAGTATTCAGTAAGTGGTAGCTTATTAACAGCATCAAATCATCACTATTTCTTCCTCCTTTTCCTCCTTCTCTCTTATTTTTCCTTCAACATAGTTTTTTTGCTTGGATATTTACTTGGATATATAGAATAGGAAATAAAATCTTAAAACTTCCTTACATTTTATATTCTGTCATTCTCACGGTTTTATAAATTTACTTCATTTAGTATGTAATATTGTCGATTAAGTACTTCTAAGATTCCATCCTGTGCCCTATGTAAAATTATGACAGCCTTAAAATACAGGTAGTGCAGTGCCGAAGAAAGTGTGTATGTGTGTGTGTGTGTGTTTTCCAAGACATGAAATTGCTCCCTATATACCTTTTACAATTCCTTGTTCTAACAAAATCCAATGTGCCATCATGGTTATCCTATTCTGAAATTACTTTCTGCAGTGGTCAGAGACCATGCTTCAAGAACCTCCAAGAGTTGATACCCTGGCACACATGCTTGTATTCCTGTTACCCCAGAGGCAGACTTAGAAGGACAATGATCTGAGGTTGGCCTGGACTGAAGCTGTAGAGCCTACCTGAAAAACCAAATAAAAACAAAAGACGGAGGTCATGGCTCAAGTGGTAGAGTGTTAAGACTAGCAAATAGGAAAGCCTAAATTTAATCCCAAATACTGACAAAAGTATTTGGGATTTTCAATATTTGTTTATATATTGAAATCTGAAGAAAATGTTTTATGGAATGGTTATCTTTTTAGATTCATTCATGTGTATATTATTTGTATAAAAGGATTTCACATATTCACATGTGTAGTTGGATCAGATTAGCTCCATTCTCCATTCTCACCCTTTTCCTATTTCACCTCACACCTATTTTTCAACTTCTAGTTGGCTTCAATATGCCATCTTCATACATATACACAATATATTGATATTATTTATATCCATAATTTTCTTGCTTCTCTCTCCCCATACCCTAAACAGTACAATGATTACATTCATGTTATATATGTATGTAAAAATATATAGACATATTTTAGATCTAGATTCCAAATGGGAAAGAAAACATACAATCTTTGTCCATCTGAACTTTAAAAAAAATACAAAACATGATGAACTCTAGTTCCATCCATTTTCCTGCAAATAATATAACTACATTCTTCTTTATGAATAATACTCTATTATATACTGTGCCACATTTGTAATTCAGGATACAACAGGGATACCTGTACATGCATGTTTGTAGAAGCGTTATTCACAATAGCCAAGCCTAAGTGCCTTTCATGAAAGGATAAAGATAAAGCAAGGGTGGCATATATGTACAATGTTTATTTAGGTTTATGAAGTTATTGCTCTGCTGTGTGCCTGATTTCCAAGTGCTCAGCCTATTAATTAAGTAAGCTCCTGAAAGAAGGGAAATGCATCCTTCTTGAATATATAAAAGGGAATATAGCTTGAATGAAAAGGAGACATCATTTTCATTCTGTGAAGTTTGAAACACAGTATATTCTGCCTTGCTAAAGCTTGTCAGTAAAATTACAAGCCCACTGAGGCAGATCTGAGTCCTGGTGATCTCTCCAGCTGTATAACTTAGGTCCTTTCCAAGGAAGCTTAGCTAGATCCTTAATCAGTGCTTTAAAGGACAGCTTGTTGAACAAAGGTTCTTAGAGGATTGAAAATAGTCATAATGATGAGCATGCCTTTCTAATAATGATTCTTTTTTATTTTTATTTTTTTGGTCATGGGGCTTGAACTCTAGCCCTGTGCACTGTCCCTGAGCTCTTCAGCTCAGGGCTGGCACTCAAGCACTTGAGTCACAGCACCACCTCCAGTTTTCTGGTGATTAACTGGAGGTAAGAGTCTCATGGACTTTCCTGCCTGGGCTGGTTTTGAACGGAGATCCTAAGATCTCAGCCTCCTGAATAGCTAGGATTATAGGCGTGAGCCACTGGGCCCAGCCTGTTAATGATTCTTGAAGCCATCCAACTTATTTTTGTTAGGTCTACCTGGGAGAAGGCAGCAAGCAGCAGCTGTACCTTGGCGCTATGTGTGAGTCCTTAGATGAAGTCCAGAAGAAGTTTCATTAAGCAGGGCTGGGCAATAAGAAAAATATGAGAGCATACACAAATGGCAAAAGGAAGAGTTTGGGGCAGAAAATAAAAAATTGGATGATTTGGCTAGTTCGGCTAGTTCTTTTTCTGCCTTCTCTCTGGATGGACCTAACAATTTTCCTCCTCAACAAGTGTGCCACTATGTTAGAAATGAACTTTACAACTTGGCGGGAAGGGGGAGGAGTAGGGGAGGGGGGAGTGGGAGGAAATGAGGGAGGGGTAAGACTGTTCAAAAAGAAATGTACTCATTACCTTACCTATGTAACTGTAACCCCTCTCTTATATCACCTTTACAATTAAAAAACAAAACTAAGAAAAAAAAAACACATGCAGGATTTTCTGTGGTAAATATGTAAAAAACAAACAAAGAACACCCAGCAACACAAAGGAGTCTTTCCAATATAGAACAAGTTTATGACCTGAGGCTAACGGGGAAGCCACATAATCTCATGATATCATTTCAGGAGGAAAGAAATTGGCGATTGAAGACAGAAAGGTCCAGCTCATTAGAAGGGCTTTTGCTTTCTCAGTGTAGGGCAGTTTCTGTGAATAATAGTAATGGAAATGTTTGCTAGGATTTCATGAGTCAGGGGAGGGCTCTTTCATCAGCGCTGTAATGAGCTCTTCCAGCCGCCTTCTTTGTCTTTGCTATAATGACCTGTTCTAATCCAACCCCCATAGTGCTTAGATTCATGGCTCTCTTCCAGGCACTAGACACAGAGGAGCCATTTCCTATTACCTGTACTTCTACAGTACAGTCAGCTGGACCAATGGAGATGAGGTCCTTGCTCTGCCTGTAGAGAGGTCTGTTCAGAAGTAAAGTTCCGATGTCTCAGCACCAAGACACAGGGACACAGGGCTTCAGAAACCATTAGTAAAAAGTTAAGACATTCAGCTGAAGTTGTCGCCAAGAACCGTCATGTGTCTCTACCTGATACTCAAGTCATGAATTTCATTAACAGGATGACTGAAGTTGCACTCAGCTTCCTGAGAGAAGCTCGAATTTTATGATGTTGGAAACTTTCAACCTTCAAGTTTTTTAAATCAGTTGTGTTGTTGCATGGTGAATTACTTTCTGCATCAATTTATCTTTTATTTAAAGTTGTTTTTAGGTAGTTGTACCAAGGAGTTGTCATTGAACAAAGCAGTTTACAAATACAACCCATCGTGATCAATGTCTCTCAACATTCTCACCCACAGCTTTGGGCTCTTACAACCAAGGACTCTTTCTGTCTTGATGCAGGTTACTGCTCTGCTTTTTCATTTGTTGAATGTCTTGGAATGAAATACTTAGCTACACGAACATGAATTAGAGAACAAAAACAATAAGCTTACCTTATAAAACAACTTAGCACAATACTTGATTTACAAGTAGTACTAAGTATAGTGTCATTTTATCACCATCGTTATCATCATCATCATCATCATCATCATCATCATCTCCCTATTCATTACTGCCACTGGCAACATATTTGTCCTAGTAAAGAACTGGCCCTGTTGACCCGAATACAGGAAAAGGATTGCCTTAATAATAATAAAAAAGGAAACAAAAAGAATTGGCTCACACAAGGCTTATTTGTGAAACTGGGAAAAGTCTCACACTTTGATATATCTTTTTATATCAAAAGGATGCTGTTTCTCCTCTGATAGAATGAGTTCTTCAGAGATTTCTACTTCTGGGAAAATGTAGTACACATACTTTTCCTGATGATTCACAATCAATACAACTAAAATCATTTATCTGTAAAACAAGATGAGAGGAATGTCGGGCTCCAGGTAGAAGACATATCAGCTAAAGGTGAACCAGTCTTGAGTTCCTTTCCTATTCTTGTCAATGTGTCTAAAATGTAGTGATCTCCAGAAATTCCTGAAAGCAGAGACCATAAAAGCCACATTAGAGTTTCTCTCTCTTGTCACGGGACACAGAAAAAGACAAATTTATAAGAATACTTACAGGCAGCCACCTACCCTATTCCAGCAAAATACACACAGAAAAACAATGACTCAAAGTTTAGGTAATTTTGCTGAAGAACTTGATCCAACATCTAAGGAGGAAATAAGATAAATACCATAAGAGATCTCTGGAAAGCAGAGAAAGACCTTCCACTTCCCAGTTGATTTTACAAGAACAGCATCATCCTGGTATCAAGGAGAAATAGTGGTCACACAGGGACATGGCAGACAGGAAAAAAAATCAGGTGAAAGGAGGATCTAATAGTGGAGGCTCTCCAGAAGTAGGTGCATCTAAGCCATTTATTTCTCTCGTTAAATGAAATTCCATTGACAAGTTGTGTGAATCATAACCTTCGTCCAAGACCTACTCTGAATAGTGATATATATGAGCTGACCCACATGAGCTAGTTTAAATATAGTATTTGTGGTTGTATGTATGCCTCACAGGCTACAAATGGCAGGTTAACTCTATCTAAGTAGAAGCAGCCTACCTATCAACTCACTCTTCTTTCCTCAGAGTTTGTTTTATTATTTTGTGGCTTGCATAGCATTGTTCCATTATTCATGTTAATCACTCATGTTAGAATGACATGTAACTTTCTGGGAGTATGTATTTATAATCATTGCTGGATTGTTTGCTGGGATGGAGTGATCTTTAGCACCTCTGCTTTTGGCTTGAGTCCTGCTTTGTGAGATGTGAATCAACCTACTCCAGCTTGCTTTAGCTTTCCTTTTCTTAGATATACATTTTCATCTTTTCACTTTAGCCTATTTATGACTTTGCCAGTGAAGTGTGTTTTGGCAGAAAGCAAATAGTTGGATCTTATTTATAATCCAATCAGCCAATTCATTCTCATATGGTTCAATAACATTCTATTCTATTATATATATTTATGGGATTACATGATATCGCAATTAATGTGTATAACTTGTAATGGTCAAATTGGAGAAACATATCAGTTACCTCAGACATTTGTCATTTCTTTGTGGTAAAAACATTTAAAATCCTTGCTTGTATAACTTTTTGGAAAAATACATTATTGTTATCTACAATAACTCTACTGTTCAAGAGAATACGGGAACTGATTTCTCCCATGCAACTGTTACTGCTCATTGACCATCCTCTCCCTCCTGAACTCTCTTGAATTCTGTAATCCCTAATTTCCTATCCACTTCTCTGAGACCCATGTTTTACATTGTAAATAAGAGTGAAATCATACAATATTTGACTTTCTGTGTGTGACAACTCACCCTTGGTACATACCATATGTTGGGGTCCATCTTCCCCCTTGATGGAAGGGGCTTGATGCACCTCCCCCAGCCCTGGGGAATGCAGCCCTTCTACCCCCTCTGGATTGGAATCCAGAGGAACCGGTTGGGCAAACAGCCCCCAACCTTCTGGCCAGCCCGGCGCGCTCGAGTGACGTTAGCCCTTGGGGGTCAGTTGATACCTTTCAGCCTATCGACATCCTGGCCAACCCCCTTCCCTCCTAATCATCTCCCCTTGTCCTTCTCTCAATAAAGTCAGTTCGCTCTAAGAAGCTAGCCCCGTAGCATATGTACGCCGGCGTCCAGGGAAAGGAGGCGGACACATAACTATGGCAGGTCATGTGCTCGTCAGGTCGGAGCGACCCCCACATCCCACTCTAACTTACCTGCAGGCCGAGGGTTAGGGGAGAGGATGATAAGGAGGGTGAAAAGAAAGAAGAAAGAGTCCGAGCCGGGAGGGGCAGAGAAAAAAACCCCAACACCATATATTCTTTATTTGGTCATTGATGGATTGACACTCTGCTGGGGCATATCTTGAAAAGAAAAATTAAAAAGCAAAAATCAACTGCCAAGTATAACTTTTAAACAAATTATTTTGAGTTGTTCCTATTTTTTATGACATTAGTCAAAATCTTATCACACTTAAACATATTTTATTACCATTTGTATATTATTGATAACATTAAATACTCTTAGAATATGTTAGTTAATAATCATTAGGATTATGAGAAAATGATGAAGGAATTAAGACAGAAAGCAGCTGGTTGACAGTGGCTCATGTTTGTAATCCTAGCTACTAAGGAGGCTGAGATCTGAGGATTGCAGTTTGAAGCCAACCCAGGCAGGTAAGCCATGAGACTCTTATGTCCAATTAACTACCAAAAAATACAGAAGTAGAACTGTGGCTCAAGTGGTAGAGCACTAGCCTTGGACAAAGAAGCTCAGGGAGAGCACCTAGGCCCTCAGTTCAAGCCTCACACAAAAACAGAAGTTAGAAATCCATGGAAGCATGCAGTTATTTATTTGGGTATGTCCAAAAATATTATTTGAGCACAATTCCTATTTCCTTATATTTATTTATTACATGTTTTACTATAGAATCTTGAAGTTCAGGGACTATTTTATTAATAGTGTATAGGAGACAGATGTGAGAAAAGTAAGTCAAGAATTAGAAAAGATTCAAAATTTTGTTTTCTGTTATATTTTTATAATAGTAATGACTTATGAAAACAGAAAACCAAGAAGTAGTAGCAGAATTGAACCTAGGACTATTTATTTGTTCCTTAAGAGCTAAATTCATTAAATATGTAGAGAAAGAGAGGACCCAAGGGGTGTGTGTGTGTGTGTGTATGTGTGTGTGTGTGTGTGTGTTAGCTCTTGGCTGTTCAGTCTTGGGGAAATTTTGATTGTCAGATGACACATTTTATTTGTGACAGCTCTTTGCGGAGCAGATCTGCAAGGACTCTGAATGCACTTCCCTGAAGGCTCCTGGGGCAGATCTGATTTGAGCACTGCCACTGTTGGGATGGCAGGCTTTGTGAGTGGGGAATACTCAGGGAGGAATCTCAAGGATCACTGAATTTATGTTACCTGATACTCTAATCATTTGTCAGGCTTGTTTTACCTGACACTATAGTATCATTTCTCAAGTTTTGGATGGCAGAAGCTAGATGTTGCTCTAAGGATTTATGTTTTAGAAGTGATCCATGGCTACAGGAAGTAGCAAGTAACATTTGGTAAAGTCCCTTTAGCTTCCTTCTCCTTTGCAGATCGGAATGTGCAATAGTCTCTATGAACTACCTAGTGATGACAATACTTCTTAATCCTCTGACCTCTAGATGCTAACGTGATGATCCTATTCTAGTAAGGTAAGAGCTAGTAGTTATTTTGGACCTACGCCCTTCTTACTGTACTGTCAGGAGTAATGGTTATTCTGGGAACCTACCCTGGATGGCTGAGAGGGTGTGTTCTGGCATTCTTGAGCTTGCTGTAGCATAGCTGGTGATAGTTTCAGAGATGTTTTTGAGTCTTTCCTCATTATCTTCTTCCTCATTCCCTTCTTCTTTGTCTTTAATTTGTAAAGCCACATTCCTAGAAAGCTTCCTGGTTATTTGGCCAAGATGTGGAGACTCTAGCAGTGTCATTTAAGATGTTTAATAGACAATCTTTAGTCATTCCTACAGCCCGAGGGAAGAAATAAAGGCGATGTTAAAGGACTCACCATCAAGCGTACTGATAACATACATCTTGAGTGAGCAAGGCCATGCACTACCAAATTGCCCAATTTGATAAGAGGATAATGCTGGATGGGGAGCTGGGTAGAGGATTTGTGGAGAAGACAGCTTTAATAGTCATGCAAGTAAATTTAAAAAGTGTAGTCATCCAAAGCCTCAAAATCTGTGTGGAATTGTATCAAGAGACTGCCATGATACAGTTTTTTCTAAAACATATTCCTCCCTCTAGATTTCAGAGTATTAATGGTCTGACCCTTTTCCCTCCCCAAACCATAATCGATTGTTTGCATATCATGGTGTAAATTTATACATCATGTTTTGGACTGTAAGCACCATCAGAGGGGATTGCATCATCAGTAAATAAAGTTTGAATGAGTGCTTGCAATTATTTTTTTGTTGTTGTTCATCTCCCTATTTCCTTAAAATGTTTTTCAAGAGTACTTTTTTCTTAAGTGAAAGAACTCAAGTAAACATTCTGGAGGGAAGTGAGGGGAAAAAGGAGGATCTTACTCTGAAATAGAAGTCTGCCCAGCAAGAGAATCATCTGTCCGATGGGAAAATGGAGAGCTGCAAAGAGGCTGAGAACACAGATTAAATCTGTGTCTATGCGTAGAAAGAGCTGGAGGTGAATGTTTGAACAGGATCAAGAGATGGCTCTCTACCTTCCACGCCACACACAGCAGCAAGTGCGTTTTACAGAGAAAGATTCAAACCTAGGGACAGAGCTACCCTACCTGTGACCATAGGTTGTGTCAATGATGAAAATGGGACTAGGATTAGATTTCAGGTCTTTTCTTGTGTCTGATTTGTCCTTTCTTCTAGCATACTGGCACCTAATAGGAGGAATCTCCAAGAAGGAAACAAATGGGTTCAGCTACCACACAAAGGCCATCAGTGAAAGAGGAGCAAATGCGTTAAGTACTTGTGAAATTCCAAGAAGTTGTAAGGCAAGAATGACTTTTTTGGTCTTCCATCAAGAATGACAGATCCTTGGAACAGCAATTAGTCCTACCACTGCCACCAGCGTCTGAAACTGAACACGAAGGCAGGATCTCTGAGTCACAAGCACTTAAATCAATGAGGATATCCTGGAGCAGGAGATTTCTCATTTCTCAGAGTCCCTGACAAGCCAGTGGAGGATGGATTTGCATTTTGGTTAGGAAGTTGTTGGACCAGCCCAGCTCCCCTTTGCCTGGGTGGGGCAGCAAGCCCTTTAAAAGAGATCCTTGGATGCATAACACCTATACTCCAAGGTCCTCATTTGATCTGCTTTGGAGAACCCGGTGAGTCTGATTTCTTGAGTTTACATCCCTGGTGTTGGTACTATAAGGTGTCAAGTTTACTCTGCAGACAGCAAATCTCGCGCTCCCAATTATGGTCATGTGTAAATGAAAATATACTGAGTGGGGCACACAAGGACAGCACATTGTTAGCTTTTTCTTTTTGCTTTTGTTTGTGACTTTGGCATCTGTATGGAGAAGGAAGTTTATAGGGAACTTTTCACCTAGAGGACAGAACAAATTTTTCTCTTCTACACATCTTTTTCTTGGTCCTCTCAAAACTCGTGTCTTAAGTAGCCCTGGGGTTTGCTGCGGGAATGGTATTTGCTTCTTACTGCAGACAATCTCCCTGGAATTCACAAGATATAATTGCTGATCATAAAATTGCTCAGGAGATTGATGGTTATTTCTGAACTTGTAACAGTCTTTCTTGAAGACATTTTTTTTTCTTGCAAATAACAATTTGGTGGTGGTGGTGGTGGGGGGGGATGTCTGTAATCTTTGGTTTCTTTTCCAGTGGCATCCCTTCTTATTAACATTGTCATGTGATTTCTTTCAGATTCCGAGCCTCTAAAAAGATGTCTTACCAACAGCAGCAGTGCAAGCAGCCCTGCCAGCCTCCTCCTGTGTGCCCACCCCCAAAGTGCCCTGAGCCATGCCCACCCCCAAAGTGCCCTGAGCCATGTCCACTCCCAAAGTGCCCTGAGCCTTGTCCACCTCAGCAGTGCCGGCAGAAATGCCCTCCGGTGCAACCTCCCACACCCTGGCAGCCAAAGTGCCCACCCAAGAGCAAGTGATGGCTTCAGGACCCATCAGGACCATGGAAAGACAAAGGAAATTGGCTCACCTGCTTCCATGGCCACACCTCCATCTTCGGAAGGACTATCTTCACTTTTTTCCTGTAATCTGCCCTGGGGGATTCCTGACACTGAGGTGCGTCCTTCCTGAGCCTGCCACAAGGCCACTCTCCAGGAGGTGGAGAAGGAGGTCTGACCTCAGACAGCATGGCAGGCATTAGGAGGAAAGAGCATCAGCAGTCTCCTCGGTCCCATCAGAAGATGTCTTCCAGTCTCTGTGACATCTGGGGAGTGCTTTCTTTCATCCGGGAAACTATAATTCTTTATTTCCAAAATAAAATGCATACTGTGGTGATTTGGCAAATATTTCTCTTTCTTTCTTTCCAGTACCATTTTAGTAACAAATGTCACCTTACTATTTTATTTATTATTTATTTTTTTCGATCTTCTCATGGCTGGGACATGGTCTTTAGAATCAAGGTTGCCTGGTTCCCCAAATTATTTCAAAATTACATTAATATCCTTAACAATTAACAAAGTAAGTAGTGTTAGGGCTGACCTGAAAACTAGAGTAACTAAATGTAAGTTTTAGTGTTAAAATTATAACAGCTTCTAAACTCTGGTGATGACTTCATGATAGAGGGCTGCACCCCCACCCTTGAGACTAGTTTCTTGTAGTTTGACATTTAAAAATGTAGGGAGCACTTGTTCACCTCTCTACCTGGGTAACAACCATGGTAACGGACAGTAAAAAATGATCATAGTCATAGACTATAGAAATAACCATAATAGTAGTAGAAATGCCATGGTAACTGTTGGGTTGGTTTACTTATGATTTAGTACTGGATTGTTTTAGTCCACTCAAGCTTGCTTAGTGGTAATGGAAAAACATGGTCACAATTGTTAAAATAAAATTGGTACTAGGTCAGCCTGACTGCAATATTCTGCTTCTGTAAACGGCTTGCTTAACCCATTTGTGACTTGCTGTACCCCCTGCACTAACCCCCTGCCTCAGTGCTACGTGACCACCTGTTGTCAATTCCTGATATGGAGGCCAGTTCCCTATATCAAAGCCAAAATAGATAACTGAAAGGGTAGATAGCCAATAGAGATAGAACAAGACTTGCTTGCTAAATGTCATCCAATCAAGTATCTGCTAAGTTGGAAATACCCTGCCCCTGTTGTAATCACAATAAAAACCCTGCCTATCTGAGGGTCGGGACTCTCAATCCAGATCCACTGTGTCAGTGACGGTTAGGAGTCCAGGCTCCAGCCTGAAATAAAGACTCTCGTGCATTTGCATCGGTATGGGCACCTTGGTGGTCTTTGGGGACTGGAAATCTAGGCAAGACAGTAGTAATTATTCTAAAGGTTTGATAAGTTTATACAAGAGTTTACCAAACTCTTCAGAATTTAATTCCTCCCCCCAAGAAGGCGGAGAGACTAAAGTTTCAGTTGAATTACTATGATATTTGTTTGGCAGCATGCTCGACACCTATGTACCATTCAATATGTGCTGGTTAGTTAGCTGCCACAGCCAATGATTATTTCCTCCAGCACTGCTACCACCATCTCTACCATCACTGCCATCATCTCTGACATTACAACCCCCATCGCCCCTCCATAATTATTCCCACCATCACCCTCACCACGTTTCTCTTCCAGGAAGAAAATTGGTTGGATATAAGCAGGACAGGAAATAGGATCTTGAGCTTCCTTGTTGTTGGCATCCTATTGCTGTCTTTGTTTTCTAGTCAACCTCATTTTCTATGCAATATGATGATACATGGGAGCATTTTTGAAATTGGTTGGATGTCAATCATAAAATTATGGTAGCCTTACAACACAAGATATACGACAGACAGGAAGAAAGGTTTCCAAGGTTTAAAGTTGCCTCTTTTCTCTGAGTGCTATCTTCTTTAAAAAATATTTTTATTATCTTTAAGTCCTTGTACAAAGGAGTTGCCATTCACCAAAGCAGTTCCTGAATACCATGCATCTCAATCAACGTCATCCCTTTCAACATTCTCACCCGTCTTTCCCAACCCTCTTTACCTTGCTTATCTTAATTTTAGATTATTTATTGAAATTTTTTTAGCAACTTAACAAAGCAGTTTATGTGTATGATGCATTTTGATCGGTGTCATCCCTTCAACATCTTCACCTCCTTCCACACAACTCTTCCTTTATTTTTCTCAATTCTGTGGTATATACAATGAACTCTTGCCTGAATTCTACCCCCCCCCCACCCCGCCCCGCACCCCTTCCACTCTTCTACCCCTCTCCCCTTGGCCCCATCCCCCATCTGGCAAGTACCTGGTTCTGATTTTGTTGGGCTTTGACTTAGCCTGTTATTAGGAATAAACTATTTGGCTTCTCCACAGAGTTTATTGCACTTCAGTTAACTCATTTGTAACCTCTTGCATCTGGATGGGGTAGATGTGTAGACTTCTACCACAAATGAGGCAACCTCTGCTTCTCTGGGTCTGGTTTACTTTGCTTAATACAAGCCACAACATTCAGTGTCCTATTGTAATTTTCTTCTGAAATCTGGAACTGTATGTACTCCATATTTGAAAAATAAAGATTTCCCCCCCCCCACCCAAGTTGATTTACATTTGGGAATTTACAGCTACCACTGTGTAAACTTCTTCTAAATGTCCACCTGTTGGCCAAATAAGCTTCTGATAGGAGGCACAGGCATGTTCTTTCTTGAGGTTCTAAGTGTCTTAAAAGGAATATAGCTTGTTTAATTCTGTGCAATTTAAAACAAGCCACACTTGTCTGTAAATGGCAAGCCCTTGGAGGCAGATCTGAGACCTGGTGTTTCTCTCTAGCAGGACTTGGGTCTAGATTTGCTAGATCCTTCACCAGTGATTCAAATGTCATACTACAGAATAAAGCTTCTTATGGTATAGACTACAATCGTAATGGTGAGTATGCCTTTCTGAAAATGTGTGGTAAACCCATTTATTTACTCCCTGAAGAAATGAGGGTATTTTCTTTGGTAAAACACCATGTGTAAGAGCAGAATCTTCCCCATATAGAACAAGCTCATGACATGAGGTGGAAAGGAAGGGAGAAGCTGTGCTCATGATACAGTTTCATCAGCACTGACAATTCTCTGGATGAAGATATGAACTCCTAGCCTATTAGATTCTCTCCTCTCCTCTCCTCTCCTCTCCTCTCCTCTCCTCTCCTCTCCTCTCCTCTCCTCTCCTCTCCTCTCCTCTCCTCTCCTCTCCTCTCCTCTCCTCTCCTCTCTTCTCCTCTCCTCTCCTCTCCTCTCATCTCCTCTTATCCCTTCCCCTCTCCTAAGTTGTCCTCCCTTCCTTTCTTGTCTTCTGACCTTCTTTCTTCTCCTCTTGCCCTCTTCCCTTTCTTGTCCCCTCCACTTTCCCTCCTCTATATCTCCCCAAATATTCTGTAATTTCTGCTTCCCCTTTTCTCTTTCCTCCCCTCCTTGTCTATTCTCTCTCCCTTTGTCCTTTCCTCTCCCTTCCCTCATCTCTCCTCTTCATTTTCTTCCCTTCTATTCCTCTTCCCTCCTTTTCCCCTCCCTTTTCCTTGGATCATGGCACCAAATGTGAGTATTCTAGAGAAAGTTTCATAGACTTCTAAGCAAAATATACATTCTGAATTCTATGGATCAAATATTCTGTAGAAATCTGTTACATCCATTTGTGCTATTTTGAAATTTAACTCTAAAATTTAATTGTTATTTTCTTAAATGGTCTACTGTTGACCATCATGAAATGATGAGGTCTTGGTGTGGTGTTTCACATTTTGGTCCTTGTTGCTTAGGAGGTGAAGATAAAGAGAATTCAGGTCTGAGGCCTGCCTGAGCAAAAAGTTAGCAAGAGTCTGGTACAATCTTGATACGTAGAGGCTGTTTTGATTAAGGCACAGAACATATCTTAGTAAGACACAATTCATAAATAAGAATTAAAAATGAAATTATTTTCTTTTTTCTGCTATTTTCCCCCGTAGTAATGTTAACTACTATTACTAATAGAACATGTTTCATAAAAATTGTAGAAAATCAAAAGGTAAAAGTACTAGTGTTGGACCTAAGGGCTATTTGACCCCATAAGAGTATAATGTTAAGTTCATGAGATGTGTACATTGATTATACATAGATGGATAGATAGAAGATAGATAGGTGGATCATAGAGAAGACAGATAATTAATAGAAGATAAGGAGACATATCAAACAGACATACATACAGAAGTTAGAAAAATGGTGTTCGTATGTGTTCTATGTCTCAGCTCTTAGAGTCTCGCTTTTCAGGAACTTCCATTGTTGGGGTTCACTCTTTCTGAAAGCTCTTCATGTCCCCCTTCTGTGAAGAACTCCCGGTGTCCCCTTACCTTCTTAATTTGTAAAGACCCCAAGGCTGCTCTGACTGGGGCTGGCAGTGTCATTATTAGCAGCCTTTCTGAGTGGTATGCATTCAGCAGGAAAGACTCAAGGCTTAACCAGATTGGTGTTATCTGACACTGTGATATCCTTTGACTAAATTCTTTGATGGCCAAAGATCATCAGTCTTTGAGGGTTTGTGAAGGATAGGTGATATAAATGCTTCTCAAAGTCCATTTTCTTTAACATTTGCACATTGAAACGTGTCTTTATGAGCCAGTCAGTGATGAGACAGACAATTTGCCAACACCTGGACTTAAGGTGCTAAAGTGATGGGTCCATTCCTGAAGCATCATGGCTCATGGAGAACGTGACCTAAACCCTTCCTATTGTCAGGAGCAATAGTGATTTTGGGAACCGACCTTGCCTCACTGAGAGGATGTGATGCTCTGTTGATTCAGTGCTCCTGTGCTTTCTGAAGCGTGGCTGGTGACAGCTTCAGGATTTTCAGGTCTTCCCCTTCCTCCTCTTCCTCATTCTCATCTTCTCTCTCCTTTGAATTAAAAAGCACATTCCTAGGTGGTTACCTTCTTCATTTGGCTAAGATGAGGAGGCTCCAGCAACATCATATCATATGTTTAATTCACAGTATTTGCTCACTTACACAGATTGCAGAAAGTTTTCCAAGAAATATGGAAGGATCAGTTCCTGAAGGCATTGATAACAAGTCTTGGTTGCTCAATATTTATAATGTAAGTGGTTAGTAAGAGGATAGTATAGAATTGGAGGAGAGTAGAGAGAGATTATAGACAAAAGATATGAAACAAAACACATTTAAATTTATTTATTGTGATTGTAAAGGTGATGTACAGAGAGGTTAAAGTTGGAAAAGTCAGATGAAGAGTACATTTCTTTTATGAAAAATATCATCCCTTTCCCGACTCACTTCCAGTTTTTCCCTCCTGTCTCTACCTGCAAGTTGTACATTTCATTTTCGACATAGTATCTAGTGAGTACCAGTGTCTAGTGAGTACCACTCCTGCATTTGTTCACCCTTTGTCCCTCCAATTCTGTGCCCCTTTTCCTCCCAAAGACAGATATTTGAACAAAGAGGTCAAAAGGAAATAAAAACAAGAACAGCAAGAAAAACATAATAACCTCTTGTTTCCACATCCTGGAGTTCATTTCCATAAATAATATTGTATATGGTCAGATGCACATAGTTATTCTGCCTTTGTGATCCTGTCTTAAGGACATCCTCCTTTGGTCTCACTCTGTGTGAATGCCTAGAGACTGGTATAATTTATCATGTCCCATTGTGTTTTGTTTTCTTTAAAAAATTTAAAATCACTGTCTTTCAAAACTTAAAATGCACTTATAGGTGGTGAGAAACCATCATGTAAGCTGGCCAATGGTCTAATTACTCCTCTTAGATTTCAGACTTTTAATATTCCTACTTTCTTCCCTCCCCAAGAGTTGCAACGTACTCTTTTTTTTTTTAAAGTTTTTATTATAAAACTGATGTACAGAGAGGTTACAGTTTCATAGGTTAGGCATTGGATACATTTTTTGTACTGTTTGTTTGCAATGTACTCTTATTTTCATATGAACTATGAGTCTGCCCATCTTTTTTATACTGTGGGAACATCAGTGGCGCATTAGAGAGGTGGGGGTGAATTCATTTTGAATGTAAACTATTTTTTCTAGTGTCTTCTAGCTTTACCCCATTTCTAGCATATGGTCAACATCAAGCGTACATTTATTCTTGGTAAAAGGGTCTTATAACAACCCTTGAATTTTGAGTGTCTGTAAAATAAAAAGTATGTTGTATCAAAATAAAAGAAAGAGTTCAGAACAGATTCTTGAGAAAAGCAAGGAGAAAGAGCATACCGAGACTGAATCCCACTCTGAAATCAAAATCTTCCCTGGGAGAGAAGTGCTTCTCTGAAGAAGTCAGCTCACAAACTGAGGTCAAACCTGTGCTCTGTTCATGAAGAAAGCTGTGGAGGCATGAAAAGGGTAGAGTCTTGGCTCATGGCCATCTGTACTCATAGGCTGCTATCAGTAACTGGGACCAAGAGCTAAAGGTCTCGGGGTCCTAAGTACTTAACTCAGTGAGGATATTCCAGAGCAGGAAATTGCTTATTTTCCAGAGTCCCTGTCAAGCCAGTTATGGATAGATTTGCATTTTGGTTAGGAAATTGTTGGGCAGTTTTAGGCAGCTCCACTTCCCCTGGGTGGGGCAGCAAGCCCAATATAAACGTCCTATGGTTCTAGTCTTCTACACTTCTGGTACTCCAGTCCTGATCAGCTTTGGAGCACTTGGTGAGTCCTAGTTCTTGAGATTTTCTTATTTTTGTCAAAGAAAGTATTGAACTTAATCTGGACACAGCACGTTTGGTGCATGCAAATTAGGATAATTCCTTTTTCTGTGTGCTGCTTCTGGGGCTTGACCTAAGGTCCTGGGCACTGTCCCTGAGGTTTCATGTCCAATGATTTACCACTTGAGCCACAGCTCCATTTCCAGCTTTTCTCAGGTTAATTGTGAGAAAGGAGTCTTATGGACTTTCCTTCCTGGCATGGCTTTGAACTGTGATCATCAGATTTGAGTTTTCTTGTATGAGCTTCTGGTGCCTGGCAAGGATGTTATATATATATATATATTTGATCATGGGGTTTGAACTCTGAACCTGGGTACTGTCCCTGAGCTCTTTAGCTCAAGGCTAGCTCTCTACCACTTTGAGCCACTGGCCCATTTCCGGTTTTCTGGTTAACTGGAGAGAAGAATCTTACAGATTTGTCTGTTTGGAATGGCTGTGAATTGTGATCCTTAGATCTCAGCCTTCTGAGTAGCTAGGATTACTGAGGTGAGCCACCAGCACCCAGCAATATTGCATTTTTAGATGGAAATTTAGGATCTACATAAAATAGTATATGTTAGATTGCTTTTTGCTTTTTTTGTTAAATAGTTTGATATCTATATAAAAATCAAATAAGGGCAAAATCTAGTTGAAGAAGAGGGCAGAAATGTATGTATATATATGTGTGTGTATATATACATACATACATATATCTTTTTATTACACCTTTTAAATCTTTGTGTGAAGTAGGTGATCACTCCTCCTGGGACAGCCTTTTGCCCATAACTCTCTCAGCCTACTGAGGCTTTATAAGAAATAAGGAGAAAGAAGTTGCCTATGAGATTACCCAGGATCTTTGAACTTTTGATATCCTCTATTGAATGTATTATTTTCCTTCAAACACTGCCTGGTGCTTTGGAGCACAGATTTATTTTTATTTCTTGGAAAAAGAGCACAATATAAGAGAGGTTTTATTTTTGTTTTTACCAGTGCTGGATAAACGAATAATAGCCGGTGATATTCTGAAAGGTTTGGCTTCTATCTCTGTGGGAGTCGCTTCTTGTAAACACTGCCATGTAATTTCTTTCAGATTCTGAGACTCTAGAAAGATGTCTTACCAACAGCAGCAGTGCAAGCAGCCCTGCCAGCCTCCTCCTGTGTGCCCACCCCCAAAGTGCACTCCTGTGTGCCCACCCCCAAAGTGCCCTGAGCCATGTCCACCTCCAAAGTGTCCTGAGCCATGTCCACCTCAGCAGTGCCAGCAGAAATGCCCTCCGGTGCAGCCTCCCACACCCTGGCAGCCAAAGTGCCCACCCAAGAGCAAGTGATGGCTTCAGGACCCATCAGGACCATGGATAGACAAAGGAAATTGGCTCACCTGCTTCTATGGCAACACCTCCATCTTCTCTTCAAAGCCTGATGTGGCCCTGAAGCACTACCTCCACATTTATCTTGTAATCTGCCTGTGGGGATTCCTGACAGTGAAGTTCATCCTTCTGTCCTTCCTGAGCCTGCCACAAGGCCACTCTCCAGGAGGTGGAGAAGGAGGTCTAACCTCAGACATCATGGCAGGCATTAGGAGGAAAGAGCATCAGCAGTCTCCTGGGTCCCATCAGAAGATGTCTTCCATGTCTGTGTGACATCTGGAGAGTGCTTTCTTTCATCCAGGCAACTGTAATTCTTTATTTACTAAATAAAATTCATACTGTAGTGATTTGGCTAGTATTTCTCTTTCTTTCTTTCCAGTACCATTTTAGTAACAAATGTCACCTTACTATTTTATTTCTTATTCATTTTACCTTTTTCAATCTTCTCATGTCTTTAGAATCAGGGTTTCCTGGTCCCAAAATTTGTTTCAAACTCACATTAATATCCTTAACAATTAACAAAGTCAGTAATAATTATCCCAAGGCTTTGATAAGTTTATAGAAGAGTTTACCCAACTAAAGTTTCAGTTGAATTAATATGATATTTGTTTGGCAGCATGCTCGACACCTATGTACCATTCAATATGTGCTGGTTAGTTAACTGCCAGAGCCAATGATTATTTCCTCCAGCACTACTACCACCATCTCTACCATCACTGCCATCATCTCTGACATTACAACCCCCATCTCCACCCCTCCATAATTATTCCCACCATCACTCTCACCACGTTTCTCCTCCAGGAAGAAAATTGGTTGGATATAAGCAGGACAGGAAATAGGATCTTGAGCTCCTTGTTGTTGGCATCCTATTGCTGTCTTTGTTTTCTAGTCAACCTCATTTTCTATGCAATATGATCATACATGGGAGTAGTTTTGGAATTAGTTGGATGTCAATCATATAATTATGGTAGCCTTACAACAGAAGGTATACTACAGACAGGAAGAAAGGTTTCTAAGGTTTAAAGTTGCCTCTTTTCTCTGAGCGCTATCTTCTTTAAAAAATATTTTTATTATCTTTAAGTCGTATACAAAGGAGTTGCCATTCACCAAAGCAGTTCCTGAATACCATGCATCTCAATCAACGTCATCCCTTTCAACATTCTCACCCATCTCTCCCAACCCTCTTTATCTTGCTTATCTTAATTTTAGATTATTTATTGAATTTTTTTTAGCAACTTAACAGAGAGGTTTATGTGTATGATGCATTTTGATCGGTGTCATCCCTTCAACATCTTCACCTCCTTCCACACAACTCTTCCTTTATTTTTCTCAATTTTGTGGTATATACAATGAACTCTTGCCTGAATTCTTCCCCCTACCCCTTTCACTCTTCTAATCCTCTCCCCTTGGCCCCATCCCCCATCTGGCAAGTACCTGGTTCTGATTTTGTTGGGCTTTGACTTAGCCTGTTATTAGGATTAAACTATGTGACTTCTCCACAGAGTTTATTGTACTTCAGTTAACTCATTTGTAACCTCTTGCATCTGGATGGGGTAGATGTGTAGACACATTCCAGCTACCACAAATGAGGCAACCTCTGCTTTTCTGGGTCTGGTTTATTTTGCTTAATACAAGCCACAACATTCAGTGTCCTATTGTAATTTTCTTCTGAAATCTGGAACTGTATGTACTCCATATTTGAAAAATTAAGATTCCCCCCCCCAACCCAAGTTTATTTACATTTGGGAATTTACAGCTACCACCGTGTAAACTTCTTCTAAATGTCCACCTGTTGGCCAAGTAAGCTTCTGATAGGAGGCACAGGCATATTCTTTCTTGAGGTTTTAAGTGTCTAAAAGGGAATATAGCTTGTTTAATTCTGTGCAATTTAAAACAAGCCACACTTGTCTGTAAATGGCAAGCCCTTGGAGGCAGATCTGAGACCTGGTGATTCTCTCCAGCAGGACTTGGATCTAGCTTAGCTACCTTCTTCATCAGTGCTTCAAATGTCATAATACAGAAAAAAAGCTTCTTATGGTATAGACTACAATCATAATGGTGAGTATGCCTTTCTGAAAATGTGTGGTGAAACCTGTTCATTTACTCCCTGAACAAATGAGGGAATTTTCTGTGGTAAAATACCATGCGCAACAGGAGACTCTTCCTCATATAGAAGAAGCTCATGATATGAGGTGGAACGGAAGGGAGAAGCTGTGCTCATGATACAGTTTCATGACCACAGACTATTCTCTGGATTGAAGATATGAACTCCTAGCTTATTAGATCCTCTTCTCTCGTCTCGTCTCGTCTCGTCTCCTCTCCTTTCCTCTCCTCTCCTCTTCTCTCCTCTCTTCTCCTTTTCTCTGCTCTCATCCCCTCCCATCTCCTAATTTCACCTCCCTTCTTCTCTTGTCTTCTGACCTTCTTTCTTCTCCTCTTGCCCTCTTCCCTTTCTTGTCCCCTCCACTATCTCTCCCCAAATATTCTCTTCCTTTCCCTTCCCCTTTTCTCTTTCCTCCACTCCTTGTCTATTCTTGCTCCCTATGGTCCTCTCCTCTCCCTTCCCTGATCTCTCCTCTTCATTTTCTTCCCTTCCATTCTTCTTCCTTCCTTTTTCCCTCCCTTCTCCTTGGATCATGGCACTAAATGTGACTATTGTAGGGTGAGTTTCATAGACTTCTAAGCAAAATATACGTTCTGAATTCTATGGATCAAAAATTCTGTAGAATTCTGTTACATCCATTTGTGCTATTTTGAAATTTAACTCTAAAATTTAATTGTTATTATTTTCTTAAATGGTTTACTGTCGAGCATCATGAAATGTTGAGGTCTTGGTGTGGTGGTTCACATTTTTGGTCCATGTTACTTAGGAGGTGAAGATAAAGAGAATTGAGGTCTGAGGCCAGCCTGAGCGAAAAGTTAACAAGAGTCTGTAGAATCTTGATATGTAGAGGCTGTTTTGATTAAGGCATAGAATATATCTTAGTAAAACACAATTCAAATATAAGAATAAAAATAAAATTATTTTCTTTTTTCTGCTATTTTCCCCCATAGTAATGTTTACTACTACTACTACTATTACTACTACTACTACTAGAAAATATTCCATAAAAATAGTAGAAAATCAGAAGGTAGAAGTACTAGTGTTGGACCTAGGGCTATTTGACCCCATAAGAGTATAATGTTAAGTTCATGAGATGTGTACATAGATTATACGTAGATGGATAGATAGACAGAAGATGGATAGGTGGATCGTAGAGAAGACAGATAATTAAATAGAAGAGATAAGGAGACATATCAGATAGACAGACATACAGAGTTTAGAAAAAAGTGTGTGTGTATGCGTTCTATGTCTCAGGCTGTAGATTGATTTTTCAGGAACTTTCATTGTTGGATGTCACTCTTTTTTTAAAATAACCTTTACTTAAGATGTGCATTACTGAAAACATATAAGCAAAGTTCAAATGCATTACTGCCACAAGCAGTTCAATTGGACATGACTGTCTAGATCCTCCATGTACACACCAACCGCTTTTAGGTAACTGAGATCACATGGTATGTTTTATGCTTTTCCAAATGTTATGAATTCACCAATTCAAAATCCCAAAGCTACATGAATGTTTTGATAACCAAGAATAAACTACACAAACTCAATCTGTTTAGTAAAAATAAAATGCGGGCTGGGGATATAGCCTAGTGGCAAGAGTGCCTGCCTCGGATACACGAGGCCCTAGGTTCGATTCCCCAGCACCACATATACAGAAAACGGCCAGAAGCGGCGCTGTGGCTCAAGTGGCAGAGTGCTAGCCTTGAGCGGGAAGAAGCCAGGGACAGTGCTCAGGCCCTGAGTCCAAGGCCCAGGACTGGCCAAAAAAAAAAAAAAAAAATGCAATCCTGCTTTTCTTATGGACAAAAACTTCACTGAAGACAATAACAGCGGCAGGCTTCTAGATGGGAGTATTGGCAGAGTTACAATTAAAATTCTGCATTTCCTTTATGCTCAATTTAAAATGAGATATAAAGCAAGATATACTAAGCAATTTTTAAGCTCATTAGTAGGTTTATAGTATAATATCAAAATATTAGCAAGAATGTTTCTACTAAGTGTATGTATCCCTATGGTAAACCAGAACCATATACATCAATGGCTGTAATCAAAGTGTAAATCTGAGCACACCTGCATGTGTCTCCCTGCTGGTTCCTCTTCCTCCCCTGTTGCCAGCCTCTAAATGAATCCTGCCTCCAAGGCCCACAGATGGCACAGTCCATCCAGGATGGATCTGCTGAATATAACAGATACGTACAAGTTAGCTAATTTACTAGTCCTACTTTTTACCATTCACTGTTCACCTCAGGGCACTTATAAAGATTAGATGTTCTGAAATAATGAATTTGTGTACAAATACAAGTACTTTACCAAAAATACACACCTTCTAGATGTGGTGATACTAGCAGAAGCCCTTCTCTCATCTTCCTCTTCTCTCTCTCTCGCTCTCTCTTTCCATCACTCTAGACTCTAGATACTAACCCTGAGATAGACTTAATATTAACTTCACTCCCAGAAAACAGTTTTTCCTAAAAGCTAACAAAAGGACATTTATATAGGGATTATTTTCTACTTCTTACTTTTGGCATTAAGACTTAACCCTTAATACTTAGCAATATTAACTAAAATGCACATATAGAACAAATTCTAGACAACCTGAACTAACAGAATAGGCGCAAGATAGCCTGCTCTTTGCACACTTCCTCCCTTACCCCCTCCCCCCCGGCTGCCACCCAGTAAACAGCATAGTCTAAAACACTACATTCCCAAATTAAAACACAAACAATACTTCAAGGACATTGTGTTAGCCCTTTACTTTTACAAGGTTATGCACATTTAGACATCTAGAAAGACTAGATGTTTCTAATAAGGTCTTGTTTCCCACCAAACATACAAGTATCTCCAGACAAAGCACACACACTTAACAAAAGCTCTAATTTGAAAGGAAGATTCTGGCCTAGAATTCTTCCGATCTCCATCAACTCAAAGTCAGGGTTATTTACACATCTCTGATGTTTCACGGGGATTTTTAATAATTTCACTAAAATTTGAAGTCTTTAAAGTTTAAGACAAAATGTACTCAATGTGTTAGTTTATTAACTCTACTTTTGTCACTGGCAATCTCTTTAACATCTAGCAAGACTAGATATTGTAAATTAGGACTTATCTGTCCTTTATATACACTATATACAAAACAATTAAAATGCATAGATGCAAGAGACACGGGTCATTCTTGCCTCACCATAAACCCACTGATAGAAAGCCCTCAGCAGTTCTCCTCCCTCCCTGAGTCAGTTCAAACACCTGTGTACTGCTCAGAAGTGATTCCTCATTCAGTTTCCAAAAGACAAAATTTCATTTTGAATTTTAGCAAAACAGTATCTACAAAATGAGTTATTTACTACCTCTACTTTTTTTTTTTTTTTTGGCCAGTCCTGGGCCTTGAACTCAGGGCCTGAGCACTGTCCCTGGCTTCTTCCCGCTCAAGGCTAGCACTCTGCCACTTGAGCCACAGCGCCGCTTCTGGCCGTTTTCTGTATATGTGGTGCTGGGGAATCGAACCTAGGGCCTCGTGTATCCGAGGCAGGCACTCTTGCCACTAGGCTATATCCCCAGCCCTACTACCTCTACTTTTAACATACTTTGTGCACTTCCAAACATCTAGAGAGACCAGATGTTTCAAATAAGGACTTAATTGTCCACTATATACACAGTAGTGTTGAATAAACCACACACATGCAACAATCGTTCTATCTGAAAGTGTCTTCAAGTGGGAGCATTCTAGCCTAGAACCTTTCATTTTTTTCCAACTCCTCTCCAATATCACACCTGACACAAGTGTATGTACAGATGTTACAATTTTGCTTCTAAAGTCTTCTTCAGAAGACAGCCTTTCAATGAATTTTAACACAATGCATACAGCATGTGTTAGTTTATTAACTCTACTTTTGTCATACACTAGCAACCTCATTAATATCTAGAGACTAGATATTATACAAGTAGGACTCATTTGTCCCATCTATACACAATATATAATACAGCAAAATTACACAAAATATACATAACATACAGGGTAAGGGATAAGCTGGAAGTTTCTCTCACACACTGACAAAATCACTTTTGCAGCAGTTTCTTTTCTGCCACCTTCCTCAAGGCAGTGAATAAGTACAGACAGTACACAGCTTACCAGAGGTGGTCTAACAATGACATTTCTTTTTTTTTTTTTTTTTTTTTGGCCAGTCCTGGGCCTTGGACTCAGGGCCTGAGCACTGTCCCTGGCCTCTTCCCGCTCAAGGCTAGCACTATGCCACTTGAGCCACAGCGCCACTTCTGGCCGTTTTCTGTATATGTGGTGCTGGGGAATCGAACCTAGGGCCCCGTGCATCCGAGGCAGGCACTCTTGCCACTAGGCTATATCCCCAGCCCCCTAACAATGACATTTCTGAACACAGTATTTCCCAGATTTTGCAAAACTATTTACAGAATTACTCTACTTCTACTTTTAAGTACAGCAAGCACTTCTAAATAGGTAGGACTGGCTATTTCATATGTGAACTTCCCTGCTATGCTCACAGCACTGGTAAAAACAGTTGCACATGCAGCAGTGGTTATGAACTGAGGTATCTTCTAAATGTAGCCATTTTGGCCCTGGGCCATCCCCTCCTCGATTCCTTCTTTTTTTTTTTTTTCTTCAAATTTTTATTATCAAACTGATGTACAGAGAGGTTACAGTTTCATACGTTAGGCATTGGATACATTTCTTGTACTGTTTGTTACCTTGTCCCTCATACCCCCCTCCCTCCTCCCTCTTTCCCTTTCTCCCCCTGAGGTGTTCAGTTCATTTTCACCAAACAGTTTTGCAAGTATTGCTTTTGTAGTTGTTTGTCTTTTTTTACCCCGTGTCTCTCAATTTTGGTATTCCCTTTCAATTTCCTAGTTCTAATACCAGTATACACAGTTTCCAATATACTCAGATAAGATTACAGAGATAGTGTAGGTACAACCACAGGAAGGTGATACAAGAGCCTCATCAATAATAGAAGCTACAGATACACATGGGACGTTGAAAGTAGTTACAACTGTGATATAACAATCGTTTCCATAACATGGAGTTCATTTCACTTAGCATCATCTTATGTGTTCATAAGGGTATAGCTATTGGGCTCTTGTGATGCTCTGCTATGACTTGCCTAAACCTGTACTAATTATTCCCAATAAGGGAGACCATAGAGTCCATGTTTCTTTGGGTCTGGCTCACTTCACTTAGTATAATTTTTTCCAAGTCCTTTCATTTCCTTACAAATGGGGCAATGTCATTCTTTCTGATAGAGGCATAAAATGCCATTGTATATGTACCACATTTTCCTGATTCATTTGTCTACTGAGGGGCATCTGGGTTGGTTCCAGATTCTAGCTATGACAAATTGCGCTGCGATGAACATTGTTGAGCTGGTGGCATTACTGTGATTTTGTTTGTGGTCTTTTGGATAGATACCCAAAAGTGGGGCTGCTGGGTCATAGGGGAGTTCTATATTTAGCCTTCTGAGGAATCTCCATACTGCTTGCCAGAGTGGCTGAACCAGTTTACATTCCCACCAACAATGAAGTAGGGTTCCCTTTTGGCCACATCCCCTCCAACAATTGTTATTGTTGGTTTTCTTGATATATAACATTCTTACTGGGGTTCCATTCCTTCTTTCTGCCTTCAAACCAGTGGACAAGTACAGGCATATGTAATGCTTAGAGATAGTTAAGCAAATTCATATCCAAATGCCATTTAGAGGAAAAGCTTCCTATGACACTTCAACACAGAATGTGCTAAATTTACTACTCTGTTATACATTGGCAACTTCTTTAACATCTAGAAACTAGATATTGCAAAGTTTGGACTTTACTTGTCCATTACATATGCACTATATACACAGCAAAACAAAATGCACAATACAGAAAAATGGCATCTGAGGAAGTCCAGGTATGAGCACACTAGCATATTACTTTTGCAATTGCTCCCTTCCACCTCCTCCAAAGCAATGAATGAGTACAGGTAGTACCTGCCATTCTGCTCACAGAGGCAGTTTTCCCATTCTATTTCCTAAAGACAGTGTTTCATGTGAATGTTAGCAAAAACATATCTAAAAAGTGATTATTTTCCTATCTCTACATTTAACATACGTTGGGTACTTCTAAACATCTAGATAGACTAGATGTTTTCAAGTAAGGACTCAGTTTGTCCACTATATACACAGCAGTCTTCACTGACTGCACATATGTAACTAATTATAATCTGAAAAGTGTCTTCAAAATATAAGCATTCTAGAACCTTTTTCTACCTGCCCAGTGGGCTAGACTGCTCAGATTTTCAGAAGACCTTTCCTAGGGATTTTAACACAAAACATACAAAGTCTCCTAATTCTCTTTTTGTCATACACTGGCAACCTCTCTTAGCACCTAGAAAGACTAGATGTAAGTGAGGACTCCATTGTCCTTTATATACACTATAGACACAAGAAAGTAGAACAAAATGGGACAGCGTTACTCTTCACTGTAAGCACTGGTTTGGCCCTCTACATTTCTCTCTCCTGGAACCAGGGCACAAGTACCATGCCTACAACTCAAGTGGTAGACCACTCCCCCCTCCCCCAAAATGCATTTCACAAGAATTTTAGCCAAAAGGCCATTTCTCCCTCTCACACAAGAGAAATGGCCTTGTCAGCCCCTGCTGACAAGAAACTTCTTTTGCTGTATGGAAAAAAAAAGAATCTTAACAAAAAGACATTTAAAAAACATGTTCTTTTCCTACTCCTACTTTAAAAATATATCAGGCACTTCAACATCAAAGGTACTTAAGCACAGTCAATGCTATATACAGCAAGGGGAATGCGATACACACAGATCAATGGCTGTCACGGGAAACCGTCTTCACTGATAGCCTCTTCTTCCTTCTGACCGGTCTTTGGTTCCTTGTCCTCCATCCACGAACAAATATGGACATGGTGCTCTGGCTGTCTTGTCTGCAAGTGGTCTAACACTGCCATGCCAAGTCACTTCCAGTAGACATTTCTATGGTTTTTACAAACAAATGGGCATTGACAAGTGTGACTTTCTACCTCTACTGTGTCATAGGTCAGCAACTTCTTCACATATGGGATGTCCAGATGGATTAAAAGTCGTCTTTTAGACACCTGTACACCTATGTTTATCGCTGCATAATTCACAGTAGTAAAAATATGGAAACAACCCAGATGCTCCACTACAGATGAATGGATCCAAAAAATGTGGTACCTATACACAATGGAATACTACATGGCAATTAGAAATGATAAAATGATAGCATTTGCAGGGAAATGGTCAGGTCTTGAACAAATAATGTTAAGCCTAGAACACAGAGAACAAAGGCGCATGATCTCCCTGATATGTGGTTGTTGGGGGGGGGGTAGGCGGTGAACAGTAGAGATCATGTCTATAAGACCACAAACTTCTTTTCAAATGGTATTTCCACATGTGTTGGTTGGTGACTTTACATTATGTTTATAAAACCAAAAAATTACTAAATAAACCTAAAAAGATCTAGGACAGACCTATCAGAGGATCACAATAGCTCAACAGCTATGTACGTATGATTATATAGGATGAGGCTAAGCAAAATGAACTCCAAGAGATGGAAACAGAAAGATTTTATTGCTGTCGTTGTGTTTAATGTACGAGGTGGATTTCCTTTGGCGTACTCTCTGGGGTCACAGTATGTGATTTTGGTACACTGGATATTGTATATATGCTTATCTGAACTAGGGAAGGGAAAGAAAAATGAGGGAGGGTGTAACAAACATGACAAGAAATGTACTCACTACCTTATTATGTAACTGTACCCTCACTGTACATCACCTTGTCAATAAAATTTAATTTAGAAAAAGTCGTTTTTTGAGTTTGAGGCTAGCCTGGGCTACACAGCAATATCCTGGACAAAACAAAAATAAAACAAACTCAACAGTAGTTACACCACAAAACTTTAACTGGGTGTACCAAGAATTTATTCTACTCAAAAATTACATAAGAATTTCAAATGATTTTCCTCTTATCTTACAAAGTTCTTTACTATAGTAAAGCCTATGCCTTTAGGAAAAAATACAGAGGCAGATTAATGTAATTTTCAAGATGTTGGTACCAAGCTACTCTTTAAATAAAATGCAGCTATGTTTTGAAGTAAACAGCAAAACAAATCTAAACAATTACAAAGTATTGTCCTGAAGATGTTTTCATGACTTAAGTGTCCTGTTAACAAAATATTCAAATTGTCTGTGTCAGCCTCCTAGGTGGGGAGATAATAATTATTTAGGTTCAATATCTAGGTAAGTAACTGGTTATGAATCCTAAGTGTATGTTGTTCAGTGATTCCTTGGCAAAGTCGCAAATTATAGATTTTTAGAAAAACTCTTTAGTCAGACATCTAAAAAGCGTGAATAGTAACGGCTTCTCCCTATTTGTGATGAGGCAATGAGAATGAATTTAGAGAGTTTAACATGTATACTTTTATATACCTTTTAAACTTTAAATTATAAAGGGTGGTCCACTTTCTTAAAGAACAATAAAAATTGGTAAAAAGTTTTTTTAAAAAAGTCGTTTTTTACAAGGTTGGGGGAAGTGGAGCGCAGCCTTTCCATATTACATACACAGGCCTGCAAGCGGCCGGTACATCCTGGGGGGCTTCCGGCGGGCACCTGCAGCCCTCACTCTACCGTTTCTCCACCGGCACCGGCCCAACCGCCCGGGCTGCCAACCGTTGCACCTGCCGTCATCCGGGGCTGAGTACATCTTCCAGGACCCTTTGCACCTTCCTCTGTCCTTGTCCCCAGGTGAGGTCTCCCCCTCCGGGGCAGGGAGGTCATCCCAGATCCCGGATCCGTGGCGGGGGTTCCGAGGCCCAGAATACTGGCCAGGTCTCCGACCTCCAGCCCGTGAAAGCCTCCGCCATTCTTCGTGCCCTGCTGCTCCTGGTCCGCCACCACCCAAGGGCTCCGCATCCTCAGCAGCCTGGCGAGGCCTTCCTCTGGGGCTCCCAGAGGCCACTGCCGCCATCCAATCAGCTTCCTGCCTCCTAGCTGCCCCAGTGTCTGCAGGACAAAGGTTGCATATAGGCCCATCCCCGGGGCCCCTCCACTCAGCCTCCTGCCTAGGGCCTCAAGGCCCCAAGGGTCCCAGGGAAGCAGGCCTCGCTCCGTCCCTCTTTTGGGTGTCACCCTTTCTGAAAGCTCTTCATGTCTCTGATCTGTGAAGAACTCCCAGTGTTCCCCTTTACCTTCTCAATCTGTGAAGAGCCCAGGGCTGCTCTGACTCTGGGGCTGGCAGTGTTATTATTAGCAGCCTTTCTGAGTGGCATGCATTCAGCAGCAAAGAATCCAGGCGTAACCAGATTGGTGTTATCTGACACTGTGATATCATTTGACTACCTAATTCTTTGATGGAAGAAGCTCGTCATTCTTTGAGAGTTTGTATTTTAACTCTCATCTGGCACTATGGGAAGGATAGGTGACTAAAACACTTCTCGAAGTCCATTTGCTTTACCATTTGCACATTGAATGCGTCCCTTCCTTCCTTCTTCCTTCCTTCCTTCCTTCCTTCCTTCCTTCCTTCCTTCCTTCCTTCCTTCCTTCCTTCCTTCCTTCCTTCCTTCCTTCCTTCCTTCCTTCCTTTCCCTCCCTCCCTCCCTTCCTTCTTTCCTTCCATCCTTCCTTTCTTTCATTCGTTCTCTCTCTCTCTCTTTCTTTTTTTTTCATCCCCCCTCTCTTTCTTCCTTCCTTCCTTTTGAAACATGTCTTTATGAGCCAGCCAGCGATGAGACCATTTGCCAACACCTGGGCTTAAGGTGCTAAAGTGATGAGTCTATTCCTGTAGCATCATGGTTCATGGAGAACGTGACCTAAACCCTTCCTATTGTCAGGAGCAATAGTGATTTTGGGAACCGACCTTGCCTCACTGAGAGGATGTGATGCTCTGTTGATTCAGTGCTCCTGTGCTTTCTGAAGCGTGGCTGGTGACAGCTTCAGGATTTTCAGGTCTTCCCCTTCCTCCTCTTCCTCATTCTCATCTTCTCTCCCCTTTGAATTAAAAAGCACATTCCTAGGTGGTTGTCTTGATCATTTGGCTAAGATGAGGAGGCTCCAGCAACATCATATGTTTAATTCACAGTATTTGCTCACTTACACAGATTGCGGGAAGTTTTTCCAAGAAATATGAAAGGACCAGTTCCTGAAGGCATTGATAACAAGTCTTGGTTGCTCAATATTTATAATGTAAGTATATGGTAAGAGGATAGTGTAGTAATTGGAGGATAGTGGAGAGAGATGATAGACAAAAGACATAAAACACACTTAAGTGTATTTATTGTGATTGTAAAGATGATGTACAGAGGGGTTACAGTTATATAGTCAGATGAAAAATACATTTGTTTTATGAACAATATCACCCCTTTCCAAGTTTTCCTTCCGATCTCCACCTGCAAGGTGTACAGTTCATTTTCAACATAGTGTCTAGTGAGTAACACTCCTTTTTTTGTTCACCCTTTGTCCCTCCAATTCTGTGCCCTCTTTCCTCCCAAAGACAGATATTCAAACAAAGAAGTCAAAAGGAAATGAAAACAAGAACAGCAAGAAAAAAAATAACCTCTTGTTTTCACATTCTGGAGTTCATTTCCATAAATAATATTGTATATGGTCAGATGCACATAGTTATTTTGCCTTTGTCATCCTGTCTTAAGGACATTCTCCTTTGGTCTCACTCTGTGTGAATGCCTAGAGACTGGTATAATTTATCATGTCCCATTGTGTTTTGTTTTCTTTAAAAAATTTAAAATCACTGTCTTTCAAAACTTAAAATGCATTTATAGGTGGTGAGAAACCATCATGTAAGCTAGCCAACATTCTAATTACTCCTCTTAGATTTCAGACTTTTAATATTCCTACTTTCTTCCCTCCCCAAGAGTTTCAACTTATTCTTATTTGCATATGAGCTATGAGTCTGCCCATCTTTTCTATACTGTGGGGAACATCAGCGGCGAATTAGAGAGGTGGGGGTGAATTCATTTTGAATGTAAACTATTTTTTCTAGCTTTACCCCATTTCTAGCATAAGGTCAACATCAAGCGTACATTTATTCTTTACAAAAGAGTCTTATAATAACCCTTGAATTTTGAGTGTCAGTGAAATAAAAGTATGTTGTATCAAAATAAAAGAAAGAGTTCAGAACAGATCCTTGAGAAAAGCAAGGAGAAAGAGCATACAGAGACTGAATCCCACTCTGAAATCAAAATCTTCCCTGGGAGAGAAGTGCTTCTCTGAAGAAGTCAGCTCACAAACTGAGGTCAAATCTGTGTTCTGTTCATGAAGAAAGCTGTAGAGGCATGAAAAGGGTTGAGTCTTGGCTCATGGCCATCCATACTCATAGGCTGCTATCAGTAACTGGGACCAAAAGCTAAAGGTCTTGGGGTCCTAAGTACTTAACCCAGTGAGGATATTCCAGAGCAGGAAATTGCTTATTTTCCAGAGTCCCTGTCAAGCCAGTTATGGATAGATTTGCATTTTGGTTAGGAAATTGTTGGGCAGTTTTAGGCAGCTCCACTTCCCCTGGGTGGGGCAGCAAGCCCAATATAAACGACCTATGGTGTGTGTCCTCTACACTTCTGGTACTCCAGTCCTGATCAGCTTTGGAGCACTTGGTGAGTCCTAGTTCTTGAGATTTTCTTATTTTTGTCAAAGAAAGTATTGAACTTAATCTGGACACAGCACGTTTGGTGCATGCAAATTAGGATAATTCCTTTTTCTGTGTGCTGCTTCTGGGGCTTGAACTAAGGTCCTGGGCACTGTCCCTGAGGTTTCATGTCCAATGATCTACCACTTGAGCCACAGCTCCATTTCCAGCTTTTCTTAGGTTAATTGTGAGAAAAGAGGATCATGGACTTTCCTTCCTGTGCTGGCTTTGAACTGTGATCATCAGATTTCAATTGTCTGCCATGAGCCACTGGTGCCTGGCAAGGATATTGCCTTTTTTTGGTTGTTTTTCATTGGGCTGGAACTCTGGGCCTGGTCACTGTCCCTGAACTCTCTACCACTAGCTCTCTATCACTTTGAGACCCAGGGCCACTTCCAGTTTACTGGTGAGAAGAGTCTCATAGACTTTTCTTGTCTGGGCTGGCTTTGCACTGTGATTCTTAGAATTTAGCTTCCTGAGTAGCTAGGATTACAAGGGTGAGCCACCAGCTCCCCGCGATATTGCATTTTTAGATGGAAATTCAGGATCGACATAAAATAGTATACGTTAGATTGCTTTTGACATCTATATAAAAATCAAAGTAATAAGGGCAAAATTTAGTTGAGGGAGGGCAGAATTATATATATATGTATAGGTATATATATATATTCATATCTTTTTTGGTACTCCTTTTAAGGACTTTGTCTGAAGCAGATGAACAATCCTTTGGGGGCAGCCCTTTGCCCATACCTCTGTCAGACTATTGGGACTTTATAAGAAATAAGTCAAAAGAAATTGAATATGAGATTACCCGTTATCTTTGAACTTTTGATATCCTCTATTGAATGTATTATTTTCCTTCAAACACTGCTTGGTACTTTGGAACATGGATTTATTTATTTTTCCTGGAAAAAGCACAATATAAGGAAGATTTTTTTACCAATACTGGCTAAACAAATAATAGTGTGTGACATTCTGAAAGGTTTGGCTTCTGTCTCTGTGGGATTCCCTTCTTCTAAACAATGCCATGTAATTTCTTTCAGATTCCGTGACTCTAGAAAGATGTCTAACCAACAGCAGCAGTGCAAGCAGCCCTGCCAGCCTCCTCCTGAGTGCCCATCCCCAAAGTGCCCAGAGCCGTGTCCACCTCCAAAGTGCCCTCAGCCATGCCCACCTCCAAACTGCCCGCAGCCATGCCCATCCCCAAAGTGCCCTGAGCCATGTCTTCCTCCAAAGTGCCCAGAGCCATGCCCACCTCAGCAGTGCCAGCAGAAATGTACTCCGGTGCAACTTCCACAGCCTTGAAGCAAGAGTCCCCTCCCAAGAGCAAGTGATAGCTTCAGGATTCATCAGGATCATGAGAAGGTCATGGAAACTGGCTCATCTACTTCCATGGCAACCTCTCCATCTTCTCTTCAAAGCCTGTTCTGAATGCTGAAGAACTCGATCCTTCCTCCTGTAATCTGAAATCCTGTATCTTTTATCCTGACGATGAGAGGCATCCTTCCTGATGCTGCTGCTCTGTTATTGTCCAACAGGTGCCTGAAAAAGGGTCACCTTCAGCAATGCCAGCCTTCCACACCTTCATAAAAAGAGAGACTGCTCTCTACCTGATGTCAACAGATGATGTTTTCCATGGCTTGGCAGGATTTCCATCGCTTGGGGATTCTAGCTCTTCTTTCACTTCCTGAATAAAGTACATTTGTTGTGAAGAGTATAAATACCTTTTTTATTTGCAATCGCACTTCATTAGACGTACCATATTATCATTTTGGTCTATTTCGAGCCTTCTTTTACCCCTAGGTCAGGCCCACACCAGTGTTTATTTCTGGAGTGATGAATCTACATTAAAAAAAATATTGGGTTTTCAATTTGTGTTTAGATTTGCAAAGTTACTGCTAATCAGCAAACAAGCTGCAGTAGCTTTGCAAATCTATGTACCCTGAAGATAATACATAAAAGATGAGAATTTGGAAGGTGGGGAAAAAGTGTATGTGACTTGACCAATTATCCAACTGGTTATTAAAATTAATGAACAAAAGTTATAAACAAAAAATAACAGAGGGGGCTGGGAATATGGCCTAGTAGTAAAGTGCTTGCCTTGTATACATGAAGCCCTGGGTTCGATTCCTCAGCACCACATATATACAGAAGTGGCACTGTGGCTCAAGTGGCAGAGTGCTAGCCTTGAGCAAAAAGAAGCCAGGGACAGTGCTCAGGCCCTGAGTTCAAGGCCCAGGACTGGCAAAAATAAAAAAGTAACGAGACAATGTTGATCATTGATGCTATAAAAAACACTAGTAATCTGAACACTTATGAGATTGAGGCAGGATAAGTTCCTGGCCAGCCTGGGCTATCTAGAAGGTTCTATCTCAACCTTAGCTTTATAATGGTACTGTGTGTGTGTGTGTGTGTGTGTGTGTGTGTGTCTGTGTGTGTGTGTATCGAGAGAATATGAATCTGAACATTTATGAGATATAACTACTATATGGAGAGAGAGAAACAGAGAGACAGAACAGAAACAGACAGAGGGCTGGGAATATGGCCTAGTGGCAACAGTGCTTGCCTCGTGTACATGAAGTCTTGGGTTCAATTCCCCAGCACCACATATATAGAAAATGGCCAGAAGTGGCGCTGTGGCTCAAGTGGCAGAGTGCTAGCCTTGAGCAAAAAGAAGCCAGGGACAGTGCTCAGGCCCTGAGTCCAAGCCCAGGACTGGCAAAAAAAAAAAAAAAAGAAACAGACAGAGAGAGACAGAGATAGACAGAAATAAAGGAGACAGAGAAGAGAAAGGGAAGGAAGCAGAGAAAGAGGGAGAGATATAAAAGAAGAGGAATAAATGAAAACAAATTTTCTTTCAGGTCCTAGGGCTTGAATTCACAGGGCCTAGGCGCTATCTGTAAGGTTTCTGCTCAAGGCTAGTGCTCTACTATACTTCTACCTCTGGCTTTTTGGTGGTTAATTGGAGGCAAGTGTCTCATAGACTTTCTGGCCTGGGCTGGCTTTGAACTATGATCCTCAAGTATCTCTCAGCCTCCTGAGTAGCTTAGGGTTACAGTCATGAGCTACTGGCACTTGGTTGAAAAAATTTAAATAAAAATAATTTAAATAAAGTAAAAATAATGCTAAAAGTATAGTAAAAAATAAATATTGAAAAAAAAAAGACCCAGAATGGGAGAAGCTTCTCTCTAGATTCCCTGACTTCTTTTTAGCCTTCATGACTATTCTCTCGTGGCCATTTCCACTAAGACATTGTGACAGGCTGTCTCAAGACTCTTTAGCTTACAGTTTTCAGGTTCCTCGGGAAGCTCAGTGTTAAGCATGGTCCGCCTTTCCTATTGCTCTCTGGCTATGGGTCTCTAAGATGTGGAGTGCCATCAATTGGACTTAATCTCCAAGTCTGGCCCACCATGCAGGAGGAGTCACTGTTACAACAAATTCTCTCCCTGGATGTTTTTTTCTACCCTGGATTTTAAGGCTTGCAAAGAATCATAGCTTCTCCTGTGGGAAGATGTGCCAGCCGGCTGCCTGCTTGTCTTCTGCCTGGCTTACGTTGTGGTCATCACTTCTAGTTCCTTTTCTTCCTTCAGAGGTATTGTTATAGCATGAATCTTTGATGCATTTCTCTGTATCACCTTTCTGCTTCTATGTGCTTTTGGCTATTTTGTTAGCCATTTCTTGATTTCTGATGCCTTTTCCTTCCTCTGGACTATCATCCTTGGAGTCACACAGGAGAAACTTACAACCTACCCATTACCTAGAGTGTCCTTCCATGTCTTAGCTCTTGTATATCCAAACTTATAAAAGCTTTGATTGCTGGGCATTACTCTTCATTGGTGGAAGCTTTTGTGTAACTGATTGATAAGGTGTATTCTATAGTGTTCAGGTTTACTGCCTCAGCCCATAAAGTGTCTATTGCTGTTCTAAATTTTTCTTTCTGAAGGGGGAATTTTTAAAATAGGTAGAGTTTCAAAATACAGCCAGACTTTGCTATTTGACACCGTGTTCTTTTTTTTTTTTTTTTTTGGCCAGTCCTGGCCCTTGGACTCCGGGCCTGAGCACTGTCCCTGGCTTCTTCCCGCTCAAGGCTAGCACTCTGCCACTTGAGCCACAGCGCCGCTTCTGGCCGTTTTCTGTATATGTGGTGCTGGGGAATCGAACCTAGGGCCTCGTGTATCCGAGGCAGGCACTCTTGCCACTAGGCTATATCCCCAGCCCGACACCGTGTTCTTATCTAGCCATTTACTTCTCAAAGTTTGGATTAGAGCAATCAGACATTCCTCTAAGGATTTATGTTTTGGTTCTGCTTTGAGGCTATGGGGAATAATAAGTGACCTATTGAATCCAGTCCCTTTACTTCTCCATTTGACTTTTTAGCATGCATAAATAGTCCATAGGAATGATCTAATGATGGCATTGTTGGCAAGCACCTGGCCTCAAGATGCTAAAGTGATTGCTCTGTTCGGATAGTGTCATGGTTAGTGGTTCTCTTACTCATAATCTCTTTCTTATTGTCAGAAACAATGACAGTTCTAGGAACCTAACTTACTTCACCAACAGGATGTGATATTGGGTTGACTCAGTAATCCTGGGCTTTCTGTATTCTAGCTGGTGAGAGTTTCAGAGATTATGAATCTCTCATCTTCCTTGTTCTCTTTTCTCCTTAATAATCACTAGTCAGGGGCTGTTGCTCATGCCTATATTCCTAGCTACTTTGGAGGCTGAGGTCTGACAATTGTGGTTTGAAGTCATCTTGGGCAAGAAGGTCTGTGAGACTCCTATCTCCAGTTACCTACCAAGAAGCTGGAACTGGAGCTGTGGCTTAAGTGGCAGGATGCTATCCTTGGGCAAAAATTCTTAGGAATGGAGCCCAGGTCCTGAGTTCAAGCCCTGGACTGATACACACACACACACACACACACACACACACACACACACACACACACACACACACACACACACACTGTGTTCATGGAGGCTTCCTAAACAATTGGTCAAGATAAGGAGGCTCTAGGAACATCTCTGTAAATGTTTAATGTAGTATATTTAGGCAGACCACAGATTTCAGGAAGAGTTCCGAGATATGAAAGGAGCCCTAAAATGCATCAATAATGTCTCGAAGGATGAGATGTACCAAATGGATCATATGTCTGTGTATATCCAGGTCTCCCTCTTATGGGTCTGATTTGGAGGTAGTAAGAGGTAGTAAGGTATGTAGCAGGCAAAGAGGAGAGAAGAGCTCATGAGCAAGGGAGAATAAGCATTCATGTAAACAGAGCTTTAAAATACCATCTTTGAAGCACTTAAAATGTGTTTGGAAAGAGTGGGAGAAAAGCCATATGAGATTGGCCTACATTCGTATTTCTCTAAAGAGTTCAGAGTTTAAATGTTCCTTCCATTCTTATGTTTACTCTTGGCTATTTACATATGATGTCAATCTATAAATCTCATTCTGTGCATTAGGGAAGGTTAGAAGAGACCATAAGGCGTGGTCCCTCTTAAATTGTCATTTGTTATTACAATTATGATATTTTTGGCAGTATTAGGGTTTGGATTCAGGGACTTGCTATTGGTAGGCAGGTGCTCTACCATCTGAGCCATGCTGTTGTCCTTTTTGCCTTAGTTCTTTTTCAGGTAGAGTCTTACTTTTTGCCTGAGTCTGAGCTTGGACCACAATCCTCTCACTTGTGCTTCTCATGTAAGTAGGATTATAGGATGAGCTACAGTGATGCTTGTTATTTTTATTTATTTATCTTCTTTTCCCTTCATGTGGTTATAAGAAGCACATTAACAAAGACTGCTGGGCCTCCTTGGCTCATACCTGTAACCTCAGCTACTCATGAGGCAGAGATCTGAGGATCAGGGTTAAAGTCAGCCTAGGTAGGAAAGTCTGTGAGACTTTGAGACTTTTATCTCCAGTTAACCCCTAGAAAATAGGAAGTGGATGTGTGGCTCAAAGTGGCAGAGTACTAGCCTTGAGTGAAAGGGCTCAGAGACAGTGCCCAGGCCCTGAGTTTAAGCCCCAAGACTGAAACAAAAAAGAAAAGAAAAAGAAAAGAAAGGAAAAAAGATAAAAAAGAAAAGAAGAGAAAAATATTTATGTGCCAAACAATGGTAGTTAATGAAAGTGGAACAAAGAAGTCAGGTAGTTTGAAAAACTGGAGAAGTTATAAGAAAGAAAGGGCTCTCAGTCCCCCATCAAGAAAGATCGCCCTCGACCATTAGAGAATCCCCAGGCCCTCCCATGTCACCAGCGACAGACACCGACCAGGATATCCTTGACTTTTCGGAGTCTCTGTCAAGCCAGTTATGAATGGATTTGCATTTTGGTTAGGAAATTGTTGGGCCAGCCCAGTTTTAGGCTGCTCTGCTTCCTCTTTGTGGGACAGCAAGCCCTATAAAGAGGTCTTCTGACACTTGACTTTCACATTCTTGGTGCTCAACTCTTTAATACTTCAGAGAACCTGGTGAGTCTCATTTCTTCACTCTGTCTCTGTCTCTCTCTGTCTCATATTATTAGGTATTAAATTTACTCTGAAGATGGCAAGTTTGGTGGGTCCAAGTTACAATCATCAGATGGATGTTGCTTTGTTGATGGAAATTTAGGAACGAGGAACTGGATTTGGACTGGTTTTCTTTTGCTTGTTACAGAGCGTAATATCCCATGAAAAAAAAAGACCCAAAGAAACAAAAGTTTTGATTTAACAAAAATGACAGGAGAATTTGTTTTCTGTTTTCAACAATTTTGCATTTATTTCAAAGACTTCTTTCTTCCCTCCCTCCCTCCCTCCCTCCCTCCCTCCCTCCCTCCCTCCCTCCCTCCCTCCCTCCCTCTCTCCCTCCCTCCCTCCCTCCCTCCCTCTTTCTTTCTTTCTTTCTTTCTTTCTTTCTTTCTTTCTTTCTTTCTTTCTTTCTTTCTTTCTTTCTTTCTTTCTATCTTTCCCTGTGTTTCTCTTTGATTCTCTCTCATTTTCTCTCTCTCTCATTTTCTCTCTCTCTCTCTCTCTCCCTCTCTTTTCCTTTTTTCCGTAGTTTCTTTGCTCAAGGCTAGTGTTCTGCCACTTGAGCCACAGCTCCATTCTGGCTTTTTTGGTAGTTTCATAGGTTATCCTGCCCAAGCGAGTTTAGATCTTAGCCTCCTGAGTAGCTACAAATGTGAGCCACCTGTGCCCAGCTTTAAAGGCTTACTTCTTCAGCAAGTGGGAGACTCCTGAATTATTCTAGAGTAGCCCTTTTCTCCATAGCACAGTCAGTCCACTGGGACTTCAGAATGGTAGTTGGAGTTGTTTATACATTTGCCTAGTATTTCTGAACTTGTGATCATCTTTCTTGAAGATATTTTCCCCATACATAACTTAACTTGGCTATTAGGAACAGAGATATTTTACTTTTTTTTTTTTTTTGGCCAGTCCTGGGGTTGGACTCAGGGCCTGAGCACTGTCCCTGGCTTCTTTTTGCTCAAGGCTAGCACTCTGCCACTTAAGCCACAGCCCCTCCTCTGGCCTTTTCTATATACGTGGTGCTGGGGAATTGAACCCAGGGCTTCATGTATGCGAGGCAAGCACTCTTGCCACTAGGCCATATTCCCAGCCCGGAGATATTTTACTTTGAAAACAGCATGAGTCAACAACCAGTGTTTCCCATGGTTGATGTGACAAATTGCTAAAATGGAAATGAGAATCTGGAAAGTCATAAAAAAGGAATTGTGAGCTGTAACCATTTTCTTGGAGAAAGAGTGTACTATCCCCTGCATTCTATAAACTGTGGCTTCTTTTGCTATGGGAGTCTCTTACTGTGAATATTGTGATGATTTTTTCCCCTCAGATTCTGAAACTCCAGAAGAATGTCTTACCAACAGCAGCAGTGCAAACAGCCCTGCCAGCCTCCTCCTGTGTGCCCACCCCCAAAGTGCCCTGAGCCGTGCCCACCTCCAAAGTGCCCTGAGCCATGTCCTCCTCCAAAGTGCCCAGAGCCACCTCAGCAGTGCCAGCAGAAATGCCCTCCTGTGCAACCTCCCACACCCTGGCAGCCAGAGTGCCCACCCAAGAGCAAGTGATGGCTTCAGAATCCATCAGGACCATGGAAAGACAAAAGAAACTGGCTCACCTGCTTCTGTGGCAACACCTGCATCTTCTCTTCAAAGCCTGCCCTGGGTACAGAAGAACCTTCTCCACCCTTTATCCTGTAGTCTGCCTGTGATGATTCCTGATGAAGAGAGGCTGTCACACTCTCCCTGTCCAGGAGGTGGCTGGAAAGTCCATCTACAGCAGAGCTGCGTGCCCAGGCCTTGGGAAGGAAGAGCAGCCGCTGTCTTTCTGGTGCCATATGAGGCGGTCTCTCAAGTCTGTGTGTCATCTGAGCAGGAATTTCTCCCACCTGGGCATCTGTATAACTCTTCTTTTACTTCTTAAATAAAGTAATTGTTTTGGTGATGGTACAAGCAGTATTTTTTTCTTTCCAAAACTCATTTATTAGTGGAGCCACATTATCATTTTGGGTTGGTTTCTCTGCTTTCTGAATCCTTTGTCCAGACCCTTATTGATTGTTGAATTTTTGTTCATGCCAAAGGGTATTATTATATTGTTTCAAGCTTACACGATTTTTTTGTAGCCACTACATGATCATTTTGAAGAACCAATTAGTTAACTCCGTAGCAATTCAGTGTCTCTTATTTATATTAGGGAAAGTAGTATGTACATTACAAATTTGTCTTTAGCATACGATTGCATTGGTACATGTTGTTTGTTTGGTGCCATGCCTGAAACTTAATTAGCAGTCAATAAGTGGTTGTTTATTAGAACAGCATGTAATTATTATTTTTATTATAGTCACCATTATCCCCAGTACCATATCTGCCTCAGCATGAATGTGGTTTGGACATAGCTAGGACACAAATGAAGATTTTCAACTTTTATTGTTCATTATGTTCTATTGTTTTATATCTTCCAATATACTTCATTTTTCGGTGTAATATTGCTGGAAGAGAGTATTTGGTCATTGGTGGAACTTTCTGTATAAAATCACAGCAGGCCTTAAGATATAGGTAATGCAGAGAAAAAGCAAAGCAGGATGAGGAATTCAAATTGTTTCTCTCCTCTTCATATGGGTCACCTTCTTAGGCTACAGCTCACAAACTCAGGGGCTTTGGGGACATCTTGGCACAGAGGCTGGGAGGAAGATGGCCATGAGAAGTGGTTATTGAGAGGGAGATGACTGAACATGGAATCTCTGAGAAGTGTAAACAGTGGAGAGCCCAGGCATTGAAGTGTAGGCTGGAGAGCAGCCCCTACCTCCCAAGGAAGGATAAGACCCATTGTTGGACGGTCACTACAGCAGCAGTGCACCAAACTCATGGCTGACAGAGGTCTCAGATTCTAGAATATACCTGCCAGTTTTGGGGATTTGCTGCCAGGTAGGTTTTAAAACTAAGCAACACTGGGGACTTGAAATAAGCTCCCGTGTTCTACCCCACCCAAGGATCTCTATACATAGTTTATAACACCATTTATGTATTTTATGAAGAATTAGAAAAAAGGAATCCAAAGTCCCCAAACATAAATACATGAAAAGAAAGATGGAAACATTAATTGCCCCGAATTGGTTATTACATATTTTGTATATGTATTAAATAATCACATGACATCTGATAAAGATGTATACTTATTATGCATCAGTTAAAAATTTTAAAGCAACCTTTTTGCATATAAGCACGTATACACAAATGTGCTATCGATTCTGCTTGTTTCATTTCACTCCACTTTTTCCCCCTGAGTTCTTTTTAAAATTAGCAAGTATTCACTGTACAAGGGAGTTTCATTATGACATTTCCACACACAGCTGTCTTGTACTTTGATCAAGCTTACCCCCTCATCAATTCTCTCCTTTCACTTCCCTTTCTTCAAGCAATTTCAACAGGTTTCATTGTTCTATTTCCACACATGAAAATAAACTACATGGGCCTCATTTAGCATCTTCATGAGCCCTTTCCAGTTCTGCTGGTGCTCCCCTCACAGAACCCATTTTACTTTCCCATCATTTAGGTTTTTTAAAGTGTGTATTAATTGCACCAATGGGTTTCACTGTGGAATTTCAGGTGCATGTATATGATAGCATTTTATATTTTGCTCAGAATATCCTTCTTTCTTGCTTTTCCTTCTCCTGACTCCCTATTGAGCAACAGTTTTCATTGAGATTTCTTATGCTATCTTCATACATCGTCATAATGGATTTTGCAACTATTCATCCTCTGTCTTTTTCTCCCTTTCCCCTCATCATTCTTACATAGTCTTACATAGTTCAAATCATTTTGGATTTTTTTTTTTGGCTATACTGGGGTTTGAACTCAGGGTCTCATGAAAATACTCTATCACATGAAAATACTCTATCACTCCGGCCACACCCTTGCCCCTTCTTGCTTTTTTTTTTTTTTTTTTTTTTTTAGCTAGGGACTCATGCTTTTGCTCAGCTTGTCTCAGACTCTAATCTTTCTACCTGCCTCCCTAGTAACTGAGATTATATGTGTAAATTACCATGTGTGGTTTTCTGTTGTTGTTTTTGGCAGTACTGAGGTTTGAACTTAAGGACTTGTTCTTGCCAGGCAAGCACCCTACCCTTGAACCAGGACTGCAGAGCTTTCTGCTTTAGTCGTTTCCCAAATGAGATCTTTTGTTTATGCCTGAGATGACCTGGATCATAATCTTATTTATGCATCCGAACTGGCTGAGATAGCAGATTCATGGCTCTGCACTCAGAATTTCATTGGTTGGGATGGAGTCTAGCTGACTCTTGGCTTGGACTGGACTCAAGTAGCTGACACACGTGTGTCTTAACCAGCCTGCCCCAATATAACTCTAAACATGTTTCTCCTCTAGGATGACTGGACTGAGCGTAGCCTCCCTTTCCCTGTGGCTCCTACTGCACTGAGTTGGCAGTGAAGCCTCTGACATGGGATTGGATGGGTCAGGCTTTGTGTTTCTCTGCGAGGACTCCAGGCCTAGTGTGTGTATTTATGTTTATGTAAATGTTTGAATGAGGGATGTGGTGGGGTAAGGAACTTGTCCCTCCAAGAGGCTGAAAATGCCCCCCCCCCCCCCCCCCGGCGAGCAGGGTGAATCCTCAACATCCCCTTTCTGGCCCACAATGAGCACTCAGAGGATGGGGGTGGGGGGGCTGGCTGGGGTAACAGTAGAGGGTGTGACTCCTTGAGTGTGTTTGGAAATCAGATTTGTTGATAGCTAGAAGAAATGAATGAGGGAAGTGGAGTCCCATGCACGGGAAGAACATTTTCTTAAAATACACAGAGGTCGGTTGAATAAGTCAGCAATCTGGAAGCCCCATTTGGAGGTAGGTTAGGTAAGGCAGTCATATTGGACTAAACTCTGTGGTGACTCAGTGAGCTTTTAGGAGGAGAAACCTAGGCCAGCCCTGGATGTGCAAAGCCACCGCCACTGGGCGGCACTGCTTGCTCTTTCTCTGGCAGCCCAGGACTATGCCACGGAAGCAACTTCACCCTCCCTAGTGCCAGGATTAGACGCCCTCTGAGCAAAGCCCTTCAACTAAGCCCTGCCCTCTCTGTGAACAGCTTCTGCTTCGTGAGAAAAAGGAAGGGAGGAGTTAGCCTGATAATAACAACACACAGAAACAGGATTGGCATAGAAGGGAATTTAATGGGGGCATGGCAGAAAGGAATCACTTGCTTTCACTGTAAGTCCCTCTGTAGATAAATCTACATGGATGGAAACCAGCTCAGCACTGAGCTCCTCAGGCTAATTCAGAGGCCCAGAAATCCCAAGTATGCGGGAAGGAAATCTTCACAGCCCTTGTTTTCAGAGAGGGACTAGGACTCAGGGTCACAGCATGCAGATACAAGGCTGACAGGACTCATAAGCAGAATGGGAAAGGAAGTGCTGCATCAATTGCCAACCCCTTGAGGGTGAGGCTGTGGACCGCTTTACTTTAGCTTCTGCTGAGCTGGTGCTGGAGTGACCTTTGAGGGGCAGGGCTCAGGCGCCTTGGGGTGGCAGGGCTCAGGCATCTTGGGGTGGCAGGGCTCAGGTGCCTTGGGGTGGCAGGGCTCAGGCATCTTGGGGTGGCAGGGCTCAGGTGCCTTGGGGTGGCAGGGCTCAGGCATCTTGGGGTGGCAGGGCTCAGGTGCCTTGGGGTGGCAGGGCTCAGGCGCCTTGGGGTGGCAGGGCTCAGGCATCTTGGGGTGGCAGGGCTCAGGTGCCTTGGGGTGGCATGGCTCCTTGGTTTTGGGGGCGCACGGCTCCTGGGGTGGAGGTTGGCAAGGCTGTTTCACCTGCTGCTGATGCAGTTGGGGAACTTCGGTGCAGGGTTGTTTTTGCTGCTGTGAACTCATGTTCAACAGTGGCTGGTCCTGAAGACGGAACAGAGGATTTGAGCAAAGGAATAACTCAGGAAGAAGCCATCCTCAATACTACTTAGGATCTCTTAAGAAGCAAAGGTTCTTATTCCTTTCCCATGCACAGACTACCTGGATCATTTCTGGGTCTTTGAAGAGGAGGAACTTAAAGATAATGTGTTCTGCTTCACTTAAGAAGGGCTCATCTCAGTGTTCTATTCGTCCCTGTGTGTGCTAGAGTCAGTTAGTAGCACAGCACAGCATAGCAGATAGCGCCCAGCAGGAATGAGAGACTTAGGTGACTGGGTTGATTGGAAATGCAGATGTGTGGAAAACAGCAATGACGGCAACCCACCCACTCATGATAAATAGGATGTTTCATCTCACCTAGGGTAACTCTGGTGCCTCTAGAATCCCTCACAGTCACGCCTGTGGACTGGCTTGCCTGATTCTCTAAGTTATCTATCCCCCATTGATTCAGCTTGATTCAGTTCACCCAACCTCCACAGATCATAGCCATGGCACTTTTGGATGGCTTTTTTGAGCAAGCTATCCAGAAATCTCCTCTGTGTCACCAAACTGCTGCAGTAACCGGCCAGTATCCGTGGACTTGGATCAATGACTATATTTTATCTTTTACTCTTCTGAATAAGCTGTAGTTGGGTGGCATAAATTCCTGTAGGCTAAATAATTTTCAGTAGCTGTAAAGTCTTATAAAATACATGCTGGAAAAATAAAGTTCTCAGTGTTAGCATTATGAATAAGCAAGGGATTATGCCAGTAAAAGTGCTGTCGACCAGCGCTTTGGTTCTCTTTCTGCTACTTCCTTCCTTCGGGTCCTTGTGCCACCGCATCACTGTCTCAGCAAGAGTTGAATGGGACAGAACAAATTATGTGTGTCTAAAAGTCTCTCCAAATCCAAAGCACGATTACTTGTACAACAGAAATCCGTAGACTCCATCCTTCAGATGGATCGTCTGCGGGACTAGGACCAAATCCAATCATAAGAAAGACATTCCCCAAATGGCAAGTTTCCAACAAAAACCAAATGCAGGCTTTGAGTGAATGGTAAGAGTTCCAAGCAAAGAGGCTCGCTCACCTGTGTGCAGAGAAGTGCAGGCAGTGTGGTCACTCAGATCTGGTGTGGCACCTCAGCCCGCTGGCTGGCTTTTTATGCAGAGGACAGCCTTGCCTCCAGAGATGGGACCTTTGGGGCTGCTGTGTCATTTCTTACCTGTCAGACATGATTCATCCCAGGCCCCGAATCCACCCACTGGCTCAGCTTTCATGATGCAACTATAAACGTGACTTTTTTGGGGCTAGTAATTATGTCATCTGGGCCTTCCTTTTCCATGAAGAGCATCTTCTATGCCCAGGTGCAGTATCTACAGAGAGGGTAGTGCAAATGGAAAGAGCAAGAAGGAAGAGTTCTAAGACTGCTGAAATCAGAAAAAAAAAAAGTCCTGTCTTCTGGAACGTTCTAATCCTTAGTTCAGGTGTGGCTTCTTTTTAGGGGGGAGGAGGTGAGGATCTGAAGGAGATGTGGAAGTAAATGACAGATGTTCTCTGGTTATTCTGGGAGACCACAGACATGATGGCCTGAATTGTCCCTAACGGGAAAATGAAGTAATTCCATTAAGATGTCACTTAGTATATTCAGGCCTCAACCAAAAATGCCCTATCTTGAAAAAAATAAAAAAGAGTCTCAAAGACACCAGAGAAGGGCAGGGAGGCAGGAAGTCCTCAATCCACAGAGAGGAAGTTTGAAGAGTCAAAATGTAAGATCTCAAAGTGACATAGTCTGTGGAGCTCAGCCACTTGTCCTGTCTAATGTGGCAGCAGGGCCTGAAAGCTCCTGCTTCTCATAAGGATTCTTTCTCTGAGAACAACACAGAAACAAGGGTGCTCAGATTCCCTGTGCCTTTATATCAAAGTTCAGTTTGTCCGAGATAAGATGAACCTGAGGCCACTAATCGAGGCCTGCCTGCCACAAAAAATCTGTTCTAAGCATGGCCTTTGGAGAATCCAAACCATGATTTAAACCAGGGATGAGTATTGCCTTCCTTCCTATTTTGCACACCTACATGTGGAGTGTCTTCTGGCTGTGTTACCTTCCATCAGTCTTAGTCCAGGACCACCAGAGCTTCCTCCTGTTGAGTACTTCTTGCCATTGCTCAACCTTCTCCAATATGGTACCTGCTGTATAGTTATTAAAACAAACTAATGAGTGGATGGGTGGGCCATTGGAAGGATAGATAGTACTGTTGGAAAAGAGACAGCAGAGGATGCTTTGAGAAATACTAGGGAGTGGTAACATGTCTTTATGACAAACCTCATGGTATAATCTAGAAGACAGTAAGAGCGCAGCAAATGACTGGTTTCTGTTGCTTTCCCTACTCATTTATGTCCCTCTCTGTTAGAGTTCTAGTGGCCACTTCCCTTGAGCTAAGGCCACTGAGGCCACCATGCCTGCATTCACAGCATATCATATCCATTTCTCTCTTCTCTAGGGTTGTGTGTCTCTTCTCACTTAAACCCCTCCATATGGCCCTTACAAAGGGAATTCCAAATCTTCCAGGCAAAGACTACTGCTTCTCAGTCCTTTCAGGCCGAGAGACTTGGTGGACTCTTCTAGCTTCAGCTCTGAAGCTACATCCTGACTCTCATGTCCTGTCTGGATCCTTATCCCTTGGTGTAAAGGGACTCTCATTTAATAGTCTCTTTGGGTTTTGACTTTACTTGTATCTTCGTCCACAGTGTTCTTTTTTTTTTTTTTTTCCAGCATTAGGGATTTTTTCCCCTTGTACTCTTCTGCTATTTTGCCTAAGTACACAGTGCAATTGTATGTAAAGGATTTTTCTACCCTATAGAGTAGTTAAATTTCCTCACCAGAAAATGTTTCTGGGTGGCCATGGGACTGCTGATTGCATTCGGCATCTTCCTACATACTTGTGACTTTTATGTTGATGTCCTTTTCAGGTTGAGAGGATGCTGTTAATGTTCCTATATCTAATTCAATTCTTTTCTGTATAAGTACCGCACACTGATTGTTCCACTGGAGCTCCAATTCAATTCTTTTCTAAGCTTGCTGGATCACAAACTGTCTTTGACACCTCTTTGGTGTTCTTATAAATCCTCTCTGTCCTAACATTTACCCAAACATGGTCACACAGACTTTTCTAAGTAGGCTTGAATGGATTTTTTGCAGGAATCTGTAGATAATAGGGAGGGGATGTTCAGGACATTCTGGCAATTAAATGTTCTTTTATTTTGTTATTATAAAGGCGATCTACAGAGGGGCTACAGTTACAGAAGTCAGGTAAAGAGTATGTTTCTTTTTGGACAATGTCACCCCTTTCTTTTCTCCCTCCCTCCCTCCCTTCCTCCCTCCCTCCCTCTCTCTCTCTCTCTCTCTCTCTCCCAGTTTTCCCCTCTTATTTCTACTTACAAGTTGTGCAGTTCATTTTCAACATAGTGTCTAGTGAGTACCACTGCTGCATTTATTCACCCTTTGTCCCTTCATTTCTGTGCCCCTCTTACCCTCCCAAAGACATGTAGATGAACAAATAAGATAAAAAGAAAAGAAAACAAAAATAACAATGAAGAAAAAAACTCTTGTTTCCATTTCCCATGGTTCATCTCCATAAATATTATCTTATATGATCAGATGCACATAAGTATGGTGCCTTTGTGATCATCTCCTATGAATGTCCTCCTTTGGTGTCACTGTGTGTGAATGTCTAGAGTCCTGGATAATTTACTATGACCCAGTGTATATTAGAGCTAGCCTCTGCATATGAGAGAACATTCAGGTAATTTTACAGAGGGTGCTTGGTAAGGTACTGTTAGCAGAAAATTTCTTCTGGCACTTGGAATTGTTTGGAAGAAAGAATTGGCTGTGCTAATAGAGGGTTTTCTCTTCAGGGAAAGAAGGAAAAGCTTATTTAATAAACTAGGGAAATGCTTGTGTTCTTCCTGCCACACATAATAATCACAAAACAGAAAATATATTTTCCTCTTTCCCTATTCTGGACACAATTTGATTATTCCAATGTCTTAGGAGCTTAGGCCCAGCAGAGTGGCAGATTCCAGACCTATATGTTAAAACGTGGAATATTCCGAGACTGAACAGGATCAGTCACTTGTGGAGCTAAATGCAAGTCATGTGAAACAAGTCACAGAGCTTCAGGTGGTGACATGTCCTGCCACCTCCCTCCTTGGGTGTGCTCCCCACTGCAGGCCACGCTGAACCTGGTAGGCACAATGGATTGTGGGTGGCAGGGGAAATATTTGAAGACGCTCCAGCTATAGAAAAGGCAAGTATTCCAATTTATTCATTCAACTGATTATTGAGTGCCTACAATAGATCAGGTGAAAATAACTGGAGAAAAGAGGGAAAGAGAAGTGGCTTAAGTAGTAGAGCACCTGCATAGCAAGTCCTGAATACAAAACCTAGCCAGTACTGTAAGACAGACAAGCAAACAAGAATAAAACAACAACAACAACAACAACAACAACAACAACAACAAAAGCCTTCGGAAGATAGGGAGTTTACTTAACAAGGAAATGCTCTTTCCACAATTGAGTTACTTAATTTGTTAAATATGAAATAGTGATTGTTGAAAAATAATCTCTTTTCAATGAAGTTATTTAAATATTATAGTACAAAAATATAGAGTTATCTAGGTCTGCTCCACTATTGCAAATTGGGCCCTGTCAGGGATGGAAAGGAATGATCCTTCCATTTTCTTGTTTGTGGAACAAGGAGAACCCCATAAGCTGGAGAGGATCACATATTTCCTAGAGATCCTGGGCTTGGAAGTAGAATCAGTGACTTCGTTGGGCTTTGAGTTGCATCTTTTGGGGGAAGAGGTGGATATGTTAATGGAGAGAAAGAAGAGAACAGATACTTATAATCAGAAGTCTGGGCTATGACAGAGCCATGGGAGCTCAATAATGCCATATTCTCTTTCCATTTGGGGTCATACAGCCATGTGTAGGATCATGTGACTGACTTCTAGATAATTCACTGTCATTGGAAATTCAGATTGTCTAGGGAGTTTGGTGAAAATGTTCTTCATTTCCTACTTCTCTCCCAGACCTAACAGAAGAACACAGAGGAAAGAGTGACTGTTGAGGGTAATGAGTCATGAAATAAGATGAATGGGAGTCTCTGCCAAGCCATAGTGCATTGTGTAATAGATGAAAATTAGATTTCTACTATATGAAGTCACAGACTTTGAAGGATTTTTTTGGTCACAAAAGTTAACCTACCTTGGCCAATGCACATATCACAAATAGCATGTTTTGCCAGATTATTTTTCATTTCTTTAATTCAATAACAGGAACATTAATTGCTAGGATGTGGTGGAGATGTTAAATAAATAAAGATAACTCAAGGAAATACAGCTTTAAGGGTTTCCAAATAGAGCTTTCATTTTTAACTAATATATTTGGATCAAAATGGTGTGATAAAGGTATCATTATGAGATGAGCTGATTTATAACAAAATGTTCCTGAATTTGTTTTGCAAAAAAAATTAATGAAAATACATTTATTCTTCCAATCTAAGTCACATTACAAGAGAGATTCCTGTACACTAGTTTATTGCAGCACTATTCACAACAGCCAAGTTATGGAATTAGCCTAGGTGTCCCTCCATGGATAAATGGGTAAAGAAAATGTGGTATATGAGCACAACAATGTTCATCGCAGCACAATTTGTCATAGCGAGAATCTGGAACCAACCCAGATGCCCCTCAGTAGACGAATGGATCAGGAAAATGTGGTACATATACACAATGGAATTTTATGCCTCTATCAGAAAGAATGACATTGCCCCATTTGTAAGGAAATGGAAGGACTTGGGAAAAATTATACTAAGTGAAGTGAGCCAGACCCAAAGAAACATGGACTCTATGGTCTCCCTTATTGGGAATAATTAGTACAGGTTTAGGCAATTCATAACAGAGCATCAAAAGGCCCAATAGCTATACCCTTATGAACACATAAGATGATGCTAAGAGAAATGAACTCCATGTTGTGGAAACAATTGTTATATCACAGTTGTAACTACTTTCAACGTCCTATGTTTATCTGTAGCTTTCATTATTGATGATGTTCTTGTATCACCTTCCTGTGGTTGTACTTACACTATCGCTGTAATCTTATCTGAGTATATTGGAAACAGTGTTTATGGGTATTGGAAGTAGGAAATTGAAAGGGAATACCAAATTTGAGAGACACAGGGTAAAAAAAAAAAGAGAAACAACTACAAAAGCAATACATGCAAAACTGTTTGGTGTAAGTGAACTGAACACCTCCGGGGGGGGGGGGAAGAGAAAGGGGGGGAGGGAGGGGGGTATGAGGGACAAGGTAACAAAGAGTACAAGAAATGTATCCAATGCCTAACGTATGAAACTGTAACCTCTATGTACATCAGTTTTATAATAAAAAATTAAAAAAGAAAAAAAAAGAAAATGTGGTATATGGTCACTATGTAGATGTATTTAGTCACAAAGAGTAAAATTATATTGTTTTAAGGAACATAAGTTCAAATGGAGTTCTTAATGTAGGTGAAATAAACTGGACTCAACAAAGACAAGTATTACATTTTTTCCTCCTGTGTTGAATTCAGAACAACAAGGATGGTTTTGAAAATAAAAGAGTAGCCGTTGGATATGGAAGGGACCAGGGAGAGGAAGTTAAGAGAGTAATAGGGCATGTAAATGTGATTAAAATATGTTACATGCATTATTAAAAAGCCACAATAAAATCCATTACTTTATACAATTAACATGTATTAGTAATAATTCAGTAAAATATTAACATATTAATAAGTTTCATTAACACATATATCAGTAAATAAAACATACAATATGTAAAACAAATATATAATAAATGTATAAACAATATATTTATTAGCATATTAATATATTAATAAATATACAAATTTAAACACAGTTATAGAAAAATAAAATGACTTTATAGCTTATAAACTAGAGCCTAATATACTGTTGATAGGTTGGTAGTTGTATATTATTTCCAATAGGCTAAACTATTCTACCATTTTGTTTCAAAATTTTCCATGGGAAAGTTGTGTGGTGGTATGGAATCTTGTATGCCTCAACACCTGTACTCTCTATGGAATTTAGGTGAGAAAGGGACAGGTTCAAAGTCGGAAGCCTTCAGTTAGAGTTAGGAAAGATTACCCACCCTCAGGTTGCTCCCAATCTTTTGGAAGATACAGGATGGCTCTTTTAAGGGTATTGCAGATGCAGACCAGAAAAAAGAACGTGGCTTGTGCAAGCACTTGTGTGGCGCTAATTCTGCCAAGTCACAGAAGAGAATTGATGTAGGAAAAGAAAAACAAAAACGAGGACCAGAAGGAATCAAGTCCCAATTTAGCTGGTATTAGCCCTCATGGCTGGCAAGATTGGAAGGCCCAAGTCTACCAGGGTGAGTGTGTGCTGGAGTCTGTCAGGGAAGATTGAGAATTAGATGGGGGTGTGTGGGGAGGAAAAACACCATTGTCTCCCGCAAAAGGTGAGCAGGCCCCTTCCCTTGGGCTGCTCGTATGGGATCTGTGCAGAAGGTCAGGAATATTTTTTGATGGGCAGGATATATGTGTGAAAAAGGCGTTTCTAGTTCAGCAACATCTTGTCTGGCTCCTATTATTTTAAATATTATAATAAAAACTATAAAGATGAAGATGATTTCACATTATACTATATGAATGGTTGTGGACACATATTTATTACAGTGAGCTAGAAAAAAAACACAATGTGTATTTGGCTGAATAGAGTATCAGGACTTTTCTTCATCTTCCATAAATCTATTTCCCTCCACACATTTTAAGAAAGATACACAATGTTGTAAGTGGAATGAATGCTACAGAGTTGAACACTTGAGAATGTTCACAGTGGTAGATTTTTGTTACACATGCCCTCCACAATAAAATACACTGTACTAAGTCACTCTAAACTGTAGGAGCCACAAGAATTTGGTTTCCCTTCACAAGTTAATGTGTAGCATGAAACATCTATCTCCACCCAGAATTAACCTATTTAATGATGAGTCATTCTGGAGTCATCGCTAGAGTTCCCACCATGGCGATCAGCAGTGATGTGAAGCCTTCTGGACAGGCCCCTAGCTAACAGACACCCCGGGTGCCATTCCTTCTTGCCAGTTTGACAGCTACTCATCACCTCACCACCCCATGATGATTTGGTGCATGATTTTTATCTTATGGTTTCTAAATATCATAGAGCTCTTGCCAAACCCATCAGAAGTTCTTGTGCACCTTGCAGTTTCTACCTGTCATGGCCCCATATCTCTTTCATGTTAGGATGGTGCAGTTTATTAAGGAATAAACTTTGTTCCTCACTGACTATCACAGTGGTCTTGGTGGCTGGGGCCAGATTTCCAATATCCCAGAACCACTAACCACAGACTCGCAAATCTGTCTCCCTGGAAATCAAGAAGACCTGGAAATCAAGATTATTATATCGGAGGAAGTAAAGAACTGAGCATCACTAAAGGTGATGCAGAGATATAATATCTAGGTCACTTAACTTTTTAAAACATGGGGCCTACATACATTAGCTCTACAAAGCGGTCTCACTGTGATATTTTCATATATGCATACAATATACCCCAATCAAATTCACCCCCAGGATCATTCTTCTTCACTGTTCTTCTTCCCCTCCTTAAAACAATTCCAACAAGTCTCATGGTTTTATTTGCACACACGAGTATAAAGCACTTTGACCATATCTACTCCTTCCTTCTTCCCCTCTCAGGTTCCCAGACAGAACCTGTTTTACACTCTGCTACTCATTTTAAAGAAATAGAGTCTGCATAGGACAGGAATGCATAATATTTGTCTGTTTTTGGTCTGGATTACTTTGATTAGCATGATGAATTCTTTTTTTAATATATTTTTATTATCAAACTGAATTACAGAGAGGTTACGGTTTCATACATTAGGCATTGGATACATTTCTTGTACTGTTACCTAGTCCCTCATTCCCCCTCCCCCTCCCTCTTTCCCTTCCCTCTCCCCTCCACAAGTTGTTCAGTTGTTCAGTTCATTTTCATCAAACAGTTTGTAAGTATTGCTTTTGTAGTTGTCTTTTTAGCATGATGAATTCTTGCTTAACCTACTTTTCTTGAAAATGACATAATTTTTCTCTTCTTTATGGTTAAATAGTACTTTCTGGCTAATCATACTCCAACAGAGTGCGTATTTACGTATTTGACTTATTTTTTTTTTAAAAAGAATGACTGTTGCAGGTACTTTTGAAGTCTTTCATTCTTGAGAGCTTATAGCCTGATAATGTACTCAGCTTGGTAGGTGAGTATATACTTCACCTGGTATGTGTACTCCTAGTACTTACTAAAAACTCAAAACTCACCTCTTATTTGAAATCATTCCATGAAACTATTTCTGAGGCAAAGAGAGAGAAAGGGAGTGATGTGTGTATATGTATGAGAGAGAGAGAGAGAGAGAGAGAGAGAGAGAGAGAGAGAGAGAAGGAGAAAAAGAGAGAGAATGATGCACACGTCTGTCCTCAAAGTTCCTGAGTATTACAACTCCTCCACACTGCCTCCTAGCTGTTCAGCTTCAGGACACCTTAGATATGGAGGCTGCCCAGCAAAGGTAACACTGCCTGAGCTAATGAGAGTGGAATTTGTGTAGGTGTGTGATGTGTGATGTTGTGTTTCTATGACAGCCTGTGGATCTGTATGTGTCAGTCAGGGTAGACCAACGGTAAAATGAGAGAAGCTCCTTCCACAGAATCCGAGGCTATGAACATAGGAATAATGCTTTTCTGAAATGAAGATGGGCCTGGTAGGTAGGATACTGAGTATCAAAGGCAGCTTGGGGCAGGCAACCAGGAACTCAGTCCAGTGCAGAGAGAGAGAGAGAGAGAGAGAGAGAGAGAGAGAGAGAGAGAGAGAGAGAGAGAGAGAGAGAGAGAGAGAGAGAGAGAGAGAGAGAGAGAGAGAGAGAGAAAGAGAGAGCGAGAGCCTTTGTTCTAGGTGTGATTGCCACAAATGACAGGCCCAAGGTACTATTACATGATGGCTTATTGCTATCCCAGCAATGTCCTCTAAGTGCATTTAACAACTTCACAGAACCACAGTGACAGGATTAAATAAAATAAGTCTTATAGAACCCCACCTCACCCTCACAAAGGCAGATGAAGCATAAAGGAGGATTCAGCCAATGACACACTGAACCAGAAGTACAGCTAAAAGCAGTTTAATGGAGAAAGAAATGAACACTAATTTTTCCCATACAGAATCTCTCTTTAGATGATCTCTATAGAGTGTGTGTGTAGGGAAAAATTTGAAAGGATAGATTCTTTAGAATAAAAATAGAAACTATAATTCCAAGTGGTAATGCGTTGATTACAAGGTGTCCAGATAATTAAGACGCAGAAGCATGTGGGATGAGTGTGTTCATTGCTGGTAGTCACCTTGTCAAGCGTCTGGCTGTAGATGGCATTACTTCTGCTTGGTCTTCGGCTGGGCTGGGCTTGGAGTGACTCCTGAGGGGAAGACCTGAGGAACCTTGGACTGGCCTGCCTCTGGTACCTTGCTGTAGCCTGGCTCAGGGATCTTTCCATAGCCTGGCTCCAGGACTGTGGTACAGCCAGCCACAGGGACGCTGGTATTGCATGGCCCAGTGACACTGGTATTGCATGGCCCGGTAACTGTGGCATAGCCAGGCTCCAGGATGCTGGTATTGCATGGCCCAGTAGCTGTGGCATAGCCAGGCTCAGGGACACTGGTACTGCATGGCCCTGGGACTGTGGTGCAGCCTGCCACAGGGATATTGGTATTGCATGGCCCAGTAACCGTGGCATAGCCAGGCTCAGGGACACTGGTAGTGCATGATCCAGGGACCACAGTGCTGCCAGGCTCAAGGACTACAGTGTATCCCTTCTCAGGGACCTTGCTAGAACCCGGCTCAGGAACTTTGGCATTCCCAGGTTGGGGAACATTTGGGTGGCATGGTTCTGTGGTGACGGGCACAAAGGGCACTTTTGGTAGAGGCTGGGAGGGCTGTTTCCTCTGGTGGTCTTGAGGCTGAGGGGGTGGAACAAGGGGCTGCTTCTGCTGGTAGGAACTCATGCTTCAGAGGATGCTGAACCTAGGGGCAGAAAAGCTGAGTTAGTGGTTTAGAGGACAAAGTAACACGGTCAGTTTAGCAGTGCATCTCTCTCATTGCATGTCCCTTCAGAAGTGAGAGAGCCTCTTTTCCTTCTTTCTGCTTCCTTGAATTCAGACCATAGGATGCATTCCTCATTCTCACACAATTTTAAAGTAAAAGATAAAGGAAGAGGCCATGTTATCTCACTCTGATGCATAGAAGCAGTTGAGACCTGAGCCCACTGTCTCATCCAGAGCTTCCCCTGAACTTAATCTTTACAGATACCAATCTATATTTCTGATCCTTAGTCCCACCACTGTAATCTGAGAAGTAAAAAAAAAACACAAACAAACCAACAACAAAAACCCAGATATATTGAATATGAAATAAATATATCCTTAGATGCTCAAGAAGAGCCAATCAAACAAAAACACTGTAAGGTGACTATTGGGGAGTTCTCACTGTGGCCTCTTACCTGGAAGGGAAGAAGGAGCTCTGTGGACTCTCTTTGCTGGTGCAGACTCCATAGATACATGGACTTTTATACAGAAAATGGGCCCTACCTTAAGGAAATGGACTTCTGGAGAACTGCTCTGCCTTCATTCCAGGTTTTGTGATGAAAATCTCTGGCTTAACATATTTTTCACGCTTACTGTTTGGCAGTTGTCACCTGAGTCTCTGCTGGCTGTCCATCCTTTGTGGTGTGGTTGCCATGAGCATCGGGCTTTTAGGGAAGTGATGGATTAAGTAAGTCAAGAGGAAGCACTAGACCAGAAACAACCACAGCCATACTCCTTTGCCACGACCCTAATCTTTGGCACCAATTTATCCGGTTCTGCCTTTTAGTATTTGAAGTGGATGTGGAAAGAAACGAGAAGTATTTCTGGTTTTTCAGGAAGGTCATAGGAAAGGTAACATTGAATGAATCATCTGTCTGTGTACTCAGGCCTGGAAGAGAAAATAAAAGACGAAAATGCCTGCTTTGGAAATGAGTTGTAGTCACTGTGGAGATAGGCATAAAGATGCCATATTGACTTTTTTAAAAAAGTTCAAATAAAAAAAAAGACACATAGTAATCGTGCATACCTGTAAATTGTGCATACTGTCTTGTAAAATGAGTTTGGAAGAGACTTCCTCCTTTTCAAAGTTTTAGTAGTTGAGAAGTACTAGCATTCGTTCTTCAGATGTTTGATAGGGCTCAGAAGGAAAACCTGAAGTCCTGCACTGTTACTTGATGAGAGATTTTTTTTTTATTATTGATCTATTTGTACTACTCATTATTGATCCGTTAAGTTTTCTATTTCTTCCTGTTTGAGTTTTGATAGGTTTGTTTGTTATGTCTAGGAATTTATCTGTCTCTTCTTGTTTTTGGTACTAGTACTAGGGTTTAACTCAGGGCCTTGAGCTCTCACTTGGCTTTTATGTTTAAGATTGGTATTCTACCATTTGAGCCACGTCTCTTCTTTCAGCTTTTTTTGGGGGGATCCTCTGAGTTCAGCCTTCTGAGTAATTAGGATTATCGACATGAGCCACCAACTCCTAACTGAAGTCTTTTTAAAGATTCAAAAAAATTTCACTGTTGTATCTGTGGTTTCAGTTTTGATGTCTTCATTTTCAGCTCTGGTTTTGAGTTTCTCTCTCTTCTTAGTCTAGAGAAAGGATGTTATCTTTTCAAAAAAACAAATTTAATTCATTGATATTCTGTAATGCCTTTAAATTTTTTATTGTTATTATAAAGGTGATGTATAAAGGAGATGCAGTTACGTAAGTCTGGTAATGAATGCATTTCTTTTTCTTTTTTATTATTTTGCCAGTCCTGGGTTTGAACTGAGGGCCTGAGCACTCTCCCAGACCTCCTTTTGCTCAAGGCTAGCACTCTACCACTTGAGCCACAATGCCACTTCTGGCCTTTTTCTGTTTATGTGGTGCTGAGGAATCAAACCAGGGCTTCATGCATGCCAGGCAAGCACTCTACCACTAAGCCACACTCCCAGCCTGAGTACATTTATTTTTGAACAATGTCACTCCTTCCCTCACTCTCTCCAAGTTTTCCCCTTCCATCCCACCCATGTGTAATGCTTTTTAAAGATTTCTATTTCATTTATGTCTGGTCTGAATATTTTCTTCTATTAATTTTATGTTCATTTTGTTCTTGTTTTTCTAGCTCCATGATGTATAGTATTAAGGTACCGATTTGAAATCTTTCTTCTTTCTTGATGTGAGTGCTTATTGATACAGACTTTCCTCTTAAATCTGTTTGTGGTACTACATAAATATTAATAGGTTATATTTTCATTTCACATCTCTCAAGATAATTTAAGATTTTTTTCACTAATGGTTGTCTAAAGCATGTTATTTTCCATGTTTTCCTATACTTTACAGAGATCTTTTTGTTGTTGATTCCAGTTTTATTCTATTGTAATCAGGAAAAATACTTGATTTGATCTCAGTGGGTTTTTTTTTTAATTAGGTAAAACTTGTTTTGTGGTCTAACTCATTTTGGAGAATGTTCCATGTGCAGCTGAAAAGATGAATTCTGCAACTGCTGAAACATGTTGATTAGGGCATTTGGTGTAGGTGGCAGTTTGTTTTAATTTATTGTTAGTGTATATTAATTGCCACAAATAAGGGATTCCATTATGCCATTTTCATACATATATATAATGTGCTTTGATTTTTGGTTGTTTAATGATTATATGTATGGCAAACTCCTCTTTGAGTTGTATTTGATTGGAGAGCTCTGTGCTACTTTTAACTAGATGGCAGCTTCTTTCCTGAGATTAGAGTCAAGCTTATCCAATATTTCATCATATATTGGCATATAGTCGATTGTGTACAGTAAAGAGTTTCATCCTGACATTTCAATGCACGCATATAATGTGTTTTGATTGTATGAACACAATGTAATACTATCATCTCTATTTATCCTCTTTCCCCTTTGTATTACTCTTTCCCTTCCACCCTCCTCGCAGGCCTTCTACTTTCATGACCTTGTCTGTTTTGCTTTGTTTCCCCCTAACTTCGACAAATAAGAGCCATGCACTAACTTGGTTTTGTGAGTCTGGCTTATTTCACTTAACATGATGATCTCCATTTTCATCCACTTCCCAGCAAAGGATGTAATTTCATTCTTAACAAAACAAAACAAAACAAAACATTGAACTTTGATTTTTTTTTTCCAGTCCTGGGCCATGAACTCAGGGCCTGAGCACTGTCCCTGGCTTCTTTTTGCTCAAGTCTAGTGCTCTGCCACTTGAGCCACAGCACCACTTCTGGCCGTTTTCTATATATGTGGTGCTGAGGAATCGAACCCAGGGCTTCATGTATCCGAGGCAAGCACTCTTGCCACTAGGCCATATTCCCAGCCCAAAACATTGAACTTTGAGTTAGCATACATTTAATAGTATGGAGGGTTCCTTGCAATAATTGCATTGTTATGTTTTGACTACTTTGAAGAAATTCACCTTCACCAATATATTCCCATGCCTGCCTTTTCTCTTCCTCCTATTTTCAAACAGTGTTTACTGGATTTCATTTTTCTATGTTCATCTATGTGAATGTGTATATGCATGTGTTTTTTAGTATAATTCCATCTTCTTCAGTTCCTCTCATGGGCGAATAAAACTCCATTGTGCATGTATTCATTCATCTATTAACAGAACATGAGCTAATTCTGTATAATTTGAAAATTGTGAGTAGTGTTATGATAAACATGGATTTTCAAGTATCTCTAGAGCACATGGACTCTTTTGGGCATATGCCCAGGAATGGTGTGGCTAGATCATTTGCCAGTCTACTTGTAATTTTTTCAGAAGAATCCAATAGTAGCTGCATTATTTACTTATTCCCACTATCGGTGAATAAAATACCATCTCATAGCCTTATCCTCACTGGTATTTGTTAATTGTTTTCTTGATGACAGCCATTCTGACTGGGATTGGGTGGGATTTTAGTGGTTTTGATCTACATTTCCTGGAGTGCTAAGGATATTAAACATTTAAAAAATGTATTTAGTGGCTATTGGTTCTTTCTTTGAAAAGCATCTTGTTTGGGTCATTCACTCATTTGTTAATTGGATTGTTATTTGGGGGTTTAATTTTTTGAATTCTTTATATATTTTTCATCCATCAGGTGAAGAGGTGGAGGAGATTTCTCCCCATTCTCTAGGCCATCTCTTCACTCTGTCTATGTTTCTTTCTTTCTGTGGAGGTTTTAAATTTGATGCAATCCCATTTGTCAATTCTTGCTCTTATTTCCTAGGTGATTGGAGGCCTTTTCAGAAAGTCCTTGTCTATGCTTACATCTTGAAGTGTTTCCCAATATTTTCCTCCAGTAGTTTCAAAGATCCAACTTTTACATAATGGTCTTTGATCCACTTTGAGTCAATTTTTGTAAAGGATGATGGATAGGGATCGGTTTTCAGTTCTCTACATGTGGCTGTCTAGATTTTCTAGCACCATTTGTTAAAGAGACATTTTGAGCCAGATGTCAGTGGTATATGCCTATAATCTTGGGAAGCTGAGAACTGGAGGATCATGGTTCTGTCACACTACAGAAGAGTTTTCTAGGTTCCATCTCCAAAATGCCCAGCTAACAACATAGCAAGAGGCATTGCCCAAGGGTCGGAACACCATTTTGGCAAACTTGAGACACTGAGCTCCAAGGACAGTAATACAAAAAAAAAAAACAAGTGCTGTTTTTTTCTTCCCAGTGTATGATTTTGGTGTCATTGTTAAGAAGCAGATTTCAGTATCTGCTTGGGCTTATTTCTGGATCTTCTATTCAATTTCTGTATTTGTATCTATATTTGTGCCAGTACTGTGTTTTTGTTCCTAGGGTTCTATCTGGATTTCATTGTTGGAACTTTGCTATATTCTTTTGGATGTATTATAATGTCCCGTCTTTGTAATCCTGTATTCCTTACATTGGTGTTCAGAGAAGCTGGTTTTGTCTTTTGCAGAAATCTTGGAAGTGATAGAATGTCATTGTTCCTATTATCCTGGTATTTGTGGTGGGGAAGCAGCTTATCCCTCTTGGTGGAGGGAAGGGAGAGGCAGGTAGAGGTTTCTTTGGAGGTTTCTAGATGTCTGGCAGCTGCCTTTGCACTGGATTCAGGTACTTTGCTTTGTTTCTGCTATCTGGCAAGACCACTGCTGGAGTTCTGCAATGATTCTAAGCTTCTGGCAGGCACTGTTGTATCTTGTATTTCTTGACAGATACCACTATTTGAGTGAGTTGTGGGAGAGTATTGCAACATGGGCTTTGTGGTTATGTGGTTCCAGAGGAATGGTTCAATTGTCAAGCTCAGTAAACCTGATTAAAACTTTGGGTGTAGCATAACTAATGCTTGGTTTTTGTAATATTTTCAAGTGTGAATTGTGTCCCATCCTGCGTGGGACTTGGAGGTAGTTTTTGAGGTTGCACAAAGAAGCCCTGTTTAAACACCCACAGTGTTGCTTATTGTTGAAATGCGTCATGGAGGCATTCTTTCCCCAAGTGAGTGACCAGTGTGGAAGTGAGGCAGGGTCTAGAAGCTGATTATCTTAAAATTCCTTAGGAAGCATGCCTATCTCTTCTGGGAAGGACAAACTGACCTTATGGATGAGCTACATTTGCTGGGATCTCAGATTCAGTGCTGCTGCTGCTGGCAGCAATTGGCTTCTGTGAGTTCTGCCTTCTTACTTCACTTCTGTCTGGCCCTGAGTGTCTAGCCATTCAGTGTCCTCCTGTACTCTGCTTGGGATGAGGACAGAGGGGGCTTTCTGGGAAGCATCTCGCCAGCTTTCCTGGCTCTCTCTCCCCTTGGTGGAAGTGATTTATTACTGACTTGAGGGAGGGGTTGGTGACACAGACTAAGCTACTCCATTGAGCTTTTCAGTACAGAATGTTAGTCAACTGTGGAACATGGCAATGACTCGGTCTTATTTTCAGATTTTTGGAGTTTCGTCAAAGTATTACTGACTATTTAATTGCTAGCTGAGCTTCCATCCCTTTCAGTGACATTGTTCTCATGACAGCATATTGTTCAGAGACACTAGAGGTTATTGTAGATGGACGGCCAGCGCTGATTGGCTGTGTCTGATAGGATGAAAAGCACTGACAGCCCTGCCTCTAACTGTGTCTATCTTCTCCTGGGGTGAGACAGAACAGGAGTGTGAATTCACGTACAATTGTCTTCTTCAATCGCAATAAAGTAAAATGCAGGCCGTTAATGCATGCTTACTCTCAACACCTTATCTCTTATTACATGGCTCTTAGAAAATCTAAATCACCTCAAACCTGTGGAGTATAGCTCACTTCTTCCTTCCTACCACTTGACCTCTGAGTTATCACACATGAACCTGACATCCCAGGCTCAGACATCATCATCATTTCCTTCTCCTAATTCCCCAATCCCAATAGTTCTTCACCCTTACTACTACCTAGTTATAGTAGCTGTTCAGTCACGGAATTATTATTTTCTTGTATAGAACAAAATAGATCTATAGGTTCATGGAGGCAAGAAAGGAGGAAGAAGAAGAAGAAGAAAAAGAAGAAGAGGAGGAGGAGGAGGAGGAGGAGGAAAGAAGAGGAGGAGGAGGGGGAGAAGAGGAAGAAGAGGAAGAGAAAGAGGAAGAGGAGGAGGAGGGGGAGGAGGAAGAAGAAATAAAGGAGGAGTAAGGAAAAGAAGGAAAGAAGAGAGAAAGAAAGGAAGGAAGGAAGGAAATACGGAAGGAAAGGCCACTAACTGCAATGTAGCTTCTTGGAGACGATTCACTGTCTTACGACAGGTCTATGGAATGAACTGAGGCATAGGTGCTTCCTCTGCCTTCCCCACCCATCTCCTTCCTTCTCTGCTGGTGTTTGACCTGCCTACTCCCTTTGGGGTGATGCCAGGGCCACCCTCACACCTAAGCTCTCATCTCTGGTATCACAGGGTCACCTGTCATTTGAGGTTGAGGGCAGGTTCCTCTACTACCCCAAATCACTGCTCAGGAGCCCGACACAGGGGCTCTGTTCAGACTGCTCTTCTACCTGGATTCCTACTTCCAAAAGGATCTTCTTCCTGCTCCTTTATCCTCCACCACACTTCATTGTCCTTGGCGTTTTCTTGGCCCTGTTTGTGGATGGCACTAGGTACCTCACTACGACACTGGCTGATTTAGGAAAATGCATCTCTCTCATGCTTACCTCTGGTTCTGGGCTTAGATTCTTCAAGAAATTCCTTTTAAAAATATTTTCTGTTTTTCCTCTAGGTGTACTCTTTTCTGCCCTTCCCCAAATGCTATCTGATTCACCCCAACAGAAGCATTTCTTCTATCCATTTCTTAAACTTCTAACTTCACCCAAACCTTGTTATTCCTGTTTGTTTGGTCGGGCAGAGTCAGTGGCTGAATGCTGAAGTGCTTTTTGCCCTCCAGAGAAGCTTTGCTTCTTTATTAGCAGTGTTGAATGTGCACATAAATCGGGCCTCAATTTCCGAGAGTTTAAATCCAGAAACTTCTGGTGGTAGTTCCTGTATACTAGGGGCTTTACTTTCTCCCATTAGTTCCCCTTTATGGGAACAGCAGGGTGGTTTTATCCTAGTTTCATTGCACTGAGACTTTCTCAGGATCTGTGTGCAGATGGTAGTGAGTACCTGTTAGGTATGGTACTGTCCAGTTCTTCTCTTTACCTGTTGTAGCTCTACGAACCATTTTCACACGTAGCAAAGACTCAGCCTCTCTCTTCATGAGTCAAGAGCTCTTTTATGACACATCCTGAGATGCCTGTGAGTGTCGTTAATTCATGGGTGGAAGCTTAAAGTGCAGCTTAGTTAATTCTCAGACAATCCCTTTGCTATTGGTGAGGACAGAAGATATTTTCTTTCCTTTTTTATATCTAAGGAAAACTCTTCAGAGACCACGTACTACATACTCTCAGAAATTCTAGCTCTGGCTCCCCTTGGCAATTAACTTCTCTATTATTTTTGTGTTTTCCTTTTCCTTTTGTCTAGGACCCATCCCTCTCCCTAAAATTACATTTGCAAATAATCTATCTATACATAAATCTTTGTTTTGGATCTGGTTTTGGAGTAATCTAGGCTAAGACTGTTATAGAATACATCATTTAAATCACCTATAATCAGATAAAAATCATCTTATGAATCAGATGTCATTGACCTAAATGCATTTCTGGGAATCTATGAAACTGAGATGTCAAATGAAGTGCTATGTTATAATTTGCCAGTAGTCATTTCAAGTTCACTGATTTTGTAGAAAGGCACAGACTTCAGAAGCTATCATGTTAACATTTACAATTTATGACAACATATCTTCCTTCCATTAAAATAAACAAACTAAGACTTCCTATCAGCAATCTAATATTACAACATATGGAACTAGGGAAAGAAGAACAAAGTTGACCCAAGGCTAGACACAGGAAATAATGCAGAATAGAGAAGAAGCAAACAAAACAAATAATAGGATAGTAACAAAGAAAGCTGAACAAACAAAAAGTTTGTTATTTGAAAATACCAACATTATTGAGAAATATTTACATAAATGGAATAAGAAAAAGAGACTCAAATTACTAAGATAAGATATGAAAGTAGAGACATAATACTAATTCTAAAGAAATGAAAGGTATCATGGGATACCTTTCTGCATAACACTGCATAACACGGATGGAATCGATACATTTTGAGATATATAAAACCTACAAAGACAGAATCACAAAGAAATAAAAAAATCTGGATGGATTGATAACTAGTAAAAAGATTGAATCAGGTCCTAATAAAGGAAAGTCCTGGACCTACTGCTTTCCTGATAAAGTTTAACAACATTTAAAGAACTTACAACAGTCTTTCTCAGATCTTTCTAAAAAGTTGAAAAAGAATCCTAACTCACTCTTTGAGACATCTTTGTTTTGGCACCAAAGCCAGATTACATAGAAGTAAAGACCTTTGTATTTCCTGAGAGCTTTGATGTAAATATTCTCAGCAAGAGAATATTTACTTGAGGTTCAGGCTTCTGGTGGAATTATTTAAATAACATTGGGACCACACCACTGGACCGAGCAAAGGTTTCTATGTATGGTTGGTGGAGAAGCTGATGGTTTCATATAATTCCTGAGGCAAGATAAGCTACTGGATTAATTGCACAGAGCAGAATGAACAGATGAAGCTGGTGTATAGCACATAAAGATTTTTGTTTGATTATTTGTGTATTTTTATGTTCTATGATCATACTAAAGCAAAAATGAATCATTTGTCTTTTCTTCCCCATACTGAATCCCTCCAGAATTTGTAGACAAGTTTTGTACCAAAATAATCATTTGCATAAGATCAATACGAATCTGTTCTCCTTGTAGCAGTGCATACAAGAAACACTGATGGGGCTGGGGATATGGCCTAGTGGCAAGAGTGCCTGCCTCATATACATGAGGCCCTGGGTTCGATTCCCAGCACCACATATACAGAAAATGGCCAGAAGTGGCGCTGTGGCTCAAGTGGCAGAGTGCTAGCCTTGAGCAAAAAGAAGCCAGGGACAGTGCTCAGGCCCTGAGTCCAAGCCCCAGGACTGGCAAAAAAAAAAAAAAAAAAAAAAAAGAAACACTGAGCACATGGAATGCTATATTTGAGAATGAAGTGCAGAATCAGATATGAACCTGATATCTGATTTTAAGTTTTAAAAATTAAAGTTGAGTTTGTGGTGCTAATGCTGACAAAGCATTCGTGGGAAACATTGGCCTGGTACCTGGTTTCTAGAATTCCTGGCATTGAAGGTAAATAAATACAGTTGCTTATTTTGAGAAGAGTTTACCTAAGTATGTAAGTATTGCAGTTAAAGTCTTGTAATGGGTTTTAATCTTGGCTTTCTAGCCTGAAGAAGATTATGAAAGTCTAGTCTGAGATTCCTTAGGAAGTGCCCCAACAAATAAAAATTCAAAAAGTTTTATGTAGTTGAGATTATCACATCTGGATTTACATCAGTGGAAGATTAAATGAATCACATTTGTTTTTGCAAATAAGAACCAATTTTCTCCTACAATCACATACAAGGAAATTTTATGTATCAATGGAAAATTACACCATTCCCTTACTGAGGATTAAATTCTTTATTGTCCTTGAACTATTTTTTTACCTCTAGGGGGACATATTTTACTTGGCATTTTGTAACTTGGACCCGAATCTGGACCCTTGATCATTTTATTCAGTCCTTACCAAATGCTCAAATAATCTACTTTCCTTCAATTTCTGACACACACATATATATATAATACATATACGTATGTATGTATGTATGTATGTATGTATGTATGTATGTATTGGTTGTAGGGCTTGTACTCATGGCCTAGGTGCTGTCCCTGTGCTCTTTTGCTGAAGGCTAGTGCTCTATCACTTTGAGCCACAGTTCCACTTCTGGCTTTTTTGAATGGTTAGTTGGAGCTAAAAGTCTCATGGGGACTTTTCTGCGCAGGCTGGCTTAGAGCTGCAATCCTCAGACCTGAGCCTTCTGATTAGCTAGGATTACAGGTGTGAGCCACAGGCACCTGGCTCTGACAACAATTTGATGTTTCCAATTTTCTTCCACTCTCCTGAGTTGGAGTCAGTGAGAAGTAAAATTTGGTCATCCAGATCCTTCATGGGGTCTTAGGTGGCCACATATCTGGGTTGTCCCTCTCCCTCCGGCCCTGCCCTCCTACTATAGCATCTACAGAAGCCCTTTCAGGGGTTAGACGGCATGATAAAACATACTTCAAAGAAGTGATCATCACACATTTCCTGGGTAGCCATCGTACCGGAAGCTGCTGCTACGTGGGCCACGCAGAATGCTGTGAGGCTAACATCTAGAAACCTTGACAGGTTGCCCTATGACAAAATGACAACAGATGGCTCAGCTTGTCCTTGATAAACAAAAAAAGAGGGAATGAAAATTCACTTGGCATTGTTCAAAGAAGGAACTGTGTCTTCTTTCTTTGAACAGAGCAGTATTTGATTGTTTTTGACTAAGCCTTAGTCAGGTCCTTCTAAGTCTTCCTTTCAATTGGGCTTCTAGCTTGGCCCCCATCCTGCTAGACCGGAGAACCCGGTTTCCAGAAGAATCCTGGGGAGTTTAGAGAGAACCTCTCATGCTTGATATCTGATCACCTTGATCTGTCTTCATCAAGAATCCTGTTGAGTTGGATTAGCAAGAAACTCCCTACCCTTACTATTTCCCTGTAACTATTTTCTTTTAATTTTATTGTAGAGGTGATGTACACAGGGGTTACAGTTACATAAGTAAGGTAAAGAGTACATTTCTTGTCCAACAGTGTTACCCCTCCCTCATTTTCTTCCGCTTTCCCTCTCCTCCCATTCTCCTTCACCCCAAGTTGTAAAGTTCATTTCCAACAGTGTCTAGCGAGTTTCACTGTTGCATTGCATTCAGCCTTTTGTCCCACTGTTTCTGTGATTCTCCTTCCTTTCCCCAAATCAGATAAACATATGTATATACAAGACAAAGGGTACCAAAATGAAAAAAAACAATGACGCCCAGTTCTTCTCCTTGACTATACATGAGCAGTAATATTGGCTATTTGGAGTTAACGTTGGTTCTCCACTGAGGTCTCCTTCCCTCTGTTGCAATACTTCTTGAATAAAACTTGTTCTACGTTAATCACTGCTCAGCTCTTCTTCTCCTCCTCCTCCTCCTCCTCCTCCTCCTCCTCCTTTTCCTCCTTTCCTTCCTCCTCTTTCTCCTCCTCATAGTCCTCAGGAGCTGGATCAAATGACTGATTCCTTCCTCTATCAACCCTTCTGATTTATCTGCTAGACCATACAACTTCTGAAGCTCCAAAGTCACTAGGTTTCTCCTTACATTTTTTCTTCTGGAATTTAAAGTTTCTCCAAAGTACAACAAACACATTAGATTTCCTAAGGGCCTGTCAGTGGCGGGAAACAGCAGAACCCCTACAACCCAAAGTTTCTAATAGTACAGTACTAACGTCTTTGTTTTGACCCCACCAATCCAATGTCTATTCAACTGCTGTTTATCTATCTATCTACCTGTCTATCTGTCTGTCGAATCTGTCTATCTAATCTATAAAATCTGCCTAACATTTTTAATTCTCCTCTTTCTCTCCCTCCCTCCTTCCCTCCCTTCTTTCTCTCTCTCCCTCCCTCCCTCCTTTCCTTCTTCCTTCCTTCTTTCCTTCCTTCTTCCTTCCTTCTTTCCTTCCTTCTTCCTTCCTTCCTGCCACACTTAGATTTGGATTCAGGGTTTATGCTTGTTATGGAGGTGCTCTACAGCTTGAGCCACACTTCCAGCCTTTATGCTCTGGGTATTCTTGAGATAGAATCTTAAATTTTGCCACAGCCAACCCAGACCATCTTCCTCCTTTTTTAATCTTTCCTGCCATAGGCAGGATGACATGTTCCCAGCCTTTTCTGCTCAGATGAGCTCTCGTGAACTTTGTGCCAACATTGGCATGGAGTTGGGAACAGCCTGATCTCAGCCTTCTTACTGCAGGCATGAGACACTGCAGCTGGCCTCATCTTATTTCTCAGTAACTATTCAGGACTTCCAAGTTGCATCCAGGTGCTGGTAGCCCATGTTTGTAATCCTAGCTACTCAGGTGAGGATTGAGGTTGAAGCCAGTCCAGGAATGTTGATGAGACTCTTCTCTCCAAGTAATCAGCAAATATCTGGAAGTGGAGCTATGTCTCAAGTGGTAGAACACTAAGCGGGAGCAAAAAAGGCTCAGGGATAGTGCCCAGGCCCTGTGTTCAAGTCCCAGGATTGACACAAAAAGGAAAAAAAGAAAAAGAAAAGATTTCCAACTTGCTGAAATGAATCCTTTGACCATCTAAGTTGTATTCACTCATTCTTTTGCAAATTGTTCTAATTTTCTTAGAATCTCTAAGACCTATAAGAAGCAGATGCTATGAATCCACAAAATGAAACAACTTCTTAGCACTGTATCTCCTCATTTCTGTAATTGCTTGGTTTTATCTTCCCACAAATTAAACTACTTTCTTAGTGCTCAGGGATATTGGATGGCCTTTTCGTTGTTCCAGCATAATTCTTCCCTCTGAGAGCAGCCTGAACCTGCTGAATGCAAAAGTTCCAGCTTTGTGCAACGTTTTCTTTTCCTCCTCCTCCCTCTGCTCTCCCTCCACCCAATTTCGTCCCTGTTTTCGAACTCAGGACTTTGAGCCAGCTGGCTTTCCCTTAACTGACATTAGCTGTCGTAGCTGGAAAGATTGGAAGTACTTAAGTACTTAAGCTACCAGTGTGAGCAGCTGCTGGAGTTTCCATGTGTCCCTAACAGAAAATGGGAATTGTGGAAAGAGCAACCACACAGGCTATCTTAACAAAGAGGCAGGATCTCTACTACTGAACTTTTTGTTCACTTGGGTTCTATGCAGAGGCTTAGGAACATTCAGGTTGGGAATGACATAGCTCAGCAACACCTTTGCCATAATTGTGTGTGTGTGTGTGTGTGTGTGTGTGTGTGAGTGAGTGTGTGTGTGTTTAAATATAATGACAACATAAAAATTTTAAATTTTTCTGGCACTAGGGCTTGAACTCAGGGCCTCATGCTTATTCCACTTGGGCTCTATCACTTGAGCCATAGCTTCAACCCAGATTTTTGCTGGTTATTTTAGAGATGGAGTCAGCCAATTTTTCTGTGCTGGCTGGCTTTGAACCACAGTCTTCTGGATCTCCGTAGCCTGAGCAACTAGGATTAAGGATGTAAGCCATATTTTTCATTTAAAAAAATAAAATGTCTTATAAAAATGTGGGAAAACATTAGAGCTGTTAAAAAATGAACATAATCATAAAACCACAAGTTGTAGTTTGCCATATTTAGGGTTAGGGTTGTGTCTTTTAATACATCTACATATGTGTTTGTTAACATGCTATTTTTTGTTAATATGACTGCAACATTTTCCAGTATGACTAATTGTTCTTCTACAGTTTTTGAAATATGCATACAGCATTGCATCACTCTTTTATTATTATTATTATTTTAAAAAAAGATTATTTGGTCCTAGGGCTTGAACTCAGGACCTGGGTGTTGTTCCTGAGCTTTTTCTTTTTCTTTTTCCTCAGGGCTAGCACTCTATCACTTAAGCCATAGCTCTACTTCTGGATTTTTGGGGTTGCGTGGAAATATGAGTCTCATGGACTTCCTTGCCTGGCCTGGCTATGAACCACGATCCTCAGATCTCAGCCTCCTGCATAGCTAGGATTCCAAGGGTGACCAGCTATTTTTTTAAACAAAAGATAGGTGGTGCCCATGTAATGCACAAGCACTCTAGGTATCTCTGGTAAGAACTCAGACATATTTGGAAACCATGGGCAGAGACTTCCCAACAAGGGGATGACTAATTGCCAAACTGGCAGCAGAGAATGAAACTTGTTCTGATCAGCTGAGGCCCCTGACTCAGTGTGGGAATACAGTCCCTACAATATCCAGCCATCACGAACATAAGGCAGTCTACACATTTTAAGGGGACAGGCATTGTGCTGAAGGTTTTTCTTAATTCTCCTTTTATCTCTGGTTCTTTGAAGTTTAATGACTGGTCTGTCAGCAAAGTCAAGGCTGATTATTGATGTTAGATATGTTAGATTAAATATTCCTCCCTCTGATATCAATGCTAAAATGCACTCCTGTTTTTAATCACTTGGTAGGTAGATTTCTCAATTATTTTTTTTGGGGGGAAAGAAACTATCTGGGAAGGTATGTGTGTGTGTGTGTGTGTGTGTGCAATTACATACCCTTTGTGTGAGAAGAATGTACCGCAACTCCTAGCAAAAACTACAGATCCTCCAAGGGTGAACACATGTTTAGGCCTCTGTATGCCCAGAAACTATGCAGCTTAAGCCAGCACTGTCTGTCCTGATGCAGATGGAGCTTGTGTGGATCATTATACCATGTGTGGCTATTTAAAAGAAAAGATGTCCCCTTCTGAATGTGTATGGGTGTACGCATTCAGATTATCTGGTATGTGAACGGATGGAAGGATACTAGCCCGTCAGGCTGGCATATATGTGACTTCTGTAAACTTTTCACAAGGTGGATGGGACCTTGTAGAAGGACACTGAGGATTAGAGGTGCCCTGAGGCAGAAGCCAGGGAACCCAGTGGGACTCAGACCAGTGCATGAGACGAATTTTGCTTCAGCTGTGGCTGCCCACATGAACAGGCTCAGTGAAGCATGATACAACCTGCACAGTTCCTCAGTGCTATCCCAGAAATGCCCTCTGCATTGGGTCCCCATAACCTCATAGAAGTACACGGTGACAAGACGAAGAAGATGACATGGGTACCAGACATCGCCATCTCTCAGTCTGTACACCTTAGCTTACCATGGGAGACCAAATAAGGGGAAAGACAGCCAATGACACACAGAGCCAAGAGTGGAATTAAGGGTAATTTAATGGAGCAGAGCAGAGAATGGAGCATTTATGTCTCATTTTAAATCCCTCTTTAAATGAACTTGGAGCAACCGAAGCACAGCAGAGGCACTAAGATTTTCTGCTAGATACAGATGCTCAAAGGACTCCACCATGTAAAAGGAAGGTCTCAAGGCACAAATGTTAAGATACAAGTGGACAGAAACTGTGATTACAGTGACTTTAGACAAAGAAGACATTGAAGCAGATAGGAAGAGTGTGCTTATCCGCTGGTGGTTGTCTCCTCGAGAGTACAGATAGCATTACTTCTGCTTGGTCTTTGGCTGGGCTGGGCTTGGAGTGACTCCTGAGGGGAAGACCTGAGGAACCTTGGACTGGCTTGCCTCTGGTATGTTGGTGTAGCCTGGCGCAGGAGCCTTTGCATAGCCTGGCTCAAGGACTGTGGTACAGCCAGCCACAGGGACACTGGTATTGCATGGCCCAGTGACACTGGTATTGCATGGCCCGGTAACTGTGGTGTAGCCAGGCTCCAGAATGCTGGCATTGCATGGCCCAGTAGCTGTGGCATAGCCAGGCTCAGGGACACTGGTACTGCATGGCCCTGGGACTGTGGTGCAGCCTGCCACAGGGATATTGGTATTGCATGGCCCAGTAACCGTGGCATAGCCAGGCTCAGGGACATTGGTAGTGCATGATCCAGGGACCACAGTGCTGCCAGGCTCAAGGACTACAGTGTATCCCTTCTCAGGGACCCTGCTAGAACCCGGCTCAGGAACTTTGGCATTCCCAGGTTGGGGAACATTTGGGTGGCATGGTTCCGTGGTGACGGGCACAAAGGGTACTTTTGGTAGAGGTTGGGAGGGCTGTTTCCTCTGGTGGTCTTGAGGCTGAGGGGGTGGAACAAGGGGCTGCTTCTGCTGGTAGGAACTCATGCTTCAGAGGATGCTGAACCTAGGGGCAGAAAAGCTGAGTTAGTGGTTTAGAGGACAAAGTTAACACGGTCAGTTTAGCAGTACATCTCTCTCATTGCATGTCCCTTCAGAAGTGAGAGAGCCTCTTTTCCTTCTTTCTGCTTCCTTGAATTCAGACCATAGAATGCATTCCTCATTCTCACACAATTTTAAAGTAAAAGATAAAGGTGATGTGTTGAGCTCCATGTGGGAGGAGCGTCTCTTTCTGCCTCCTTTCCGCTGAAACCTTACGTTTGCAACGTAAGATCTCAACACAAACATTAAATCACAACAGCAGGCTCTGATGATTGCTGCGAGGCCCCAAGTTTTCAATCATTTGAAAAGATGGTAGGGCAACGGGTCTGGACTCTACCCACTCATGTCCATCTCATAGAGTGCTTTAGGAAAACTGGAAATCAATCGCTGTATGAGCCCATGGGATCCACCTCTGAGTTTCTGGTCATACTGTTTCCTGTCACATGCTTTCTAGAGGAAGGCTTTCTTGTGCATCTCTGCTGTCCCCACATGCTAACACCAGTGGCCCTGCCACATCCCACATCACCTTCATTACATTATCCAAGTGGGGTTACCTGTGCTTCCTTCTTCTACTCCTTTCTCTCCTGTATTTTAGCAAATTCTGTCCATATATATGTATGTATACACACACACACACACACACACACACACATATTCTAGTTGGTCATACATTCACAGTGTAAAGAAAACCTTACCTTTTAAGTGTCCAGATTTCTAACACCACATTTTCTAGGGCATAACTTCTCAGTTAAGTCCGCAGGAGGAATTAGAAATCCCCACGGCATAGCGTATCCTCCTGCTCATTTAGCTGATCGTTATTTCTCTTCCTTCTCTGTCCCCAACACCCACACCTCTCATCTGAGTAGGATATCAAAAACTTACAAAGTCAACCTAAACGGAAGTTTTCAGTGCATTAAAATAAGCATATCCTTAGTATGGAAGGGAAGTCTCCATCCCTGTCTGAAGTAGTGACGGCAGAGTTTGGAGAAGTTCCATGTGGAGGGACTTACCTGGGCGGCAGGGAACTTTGAGCTCTTTCTCCTCTCAGGTCTGGTGTGGAGTCTCTGCCCAGCTGGCGTTTTATACTGAAAATGAGTCCTGCCTTGAGGAAATAGGATTTTCTTTCTGACAGCTCTGTCCCATCCCAGCATCTGTGATGAATGTCTCTGGCTTAACATTTTTTGATGCTTACTGTATGACAATGTGTCACTAGTCCTGTCATCAGTGTCCACCCTTTCTGGTGGCAGAAGGAAATGTAGAAGGCAGTGGATTCAGACAGGAAGAAGTTCTTCAATTTCTGGGACCAGAAAGTCATGTTTGCTGGTTAGAACCCTCATATTTCTTAGAACAGATTGGTTCTGTTGGATGCCTTCCTATTTGAAATGAATGTAGGAATAACAATAGCCATTTCTGATTTTTTTTTCTGGAGTCTCAGGGGGAGAGGGAGCTGTAGAATGAGTGAGTCATTTGATTTTCAATTGCTCAAAGGACCAATGCCTGGGAAATAAAATGAGTGAGAAAAGGCTTCCTTTGGAAATGAGTGGTCTTCATTCTGCAGGAAGTCTTTTTTTCTTAAAAAATAGCTTTAGTTAAGAATTTATTTTAATATACCAGGGTTAAAGTAGGGAGAAATAGAAATAGCAAAGAAGCATTTTCTGTTTCCCTTACAGGAAATGGGAGTTAAAGACTCTGAGTTTTGAGAGATATTTACATGTGTTGGTTCTATATACAAGACTTTTGTTGGCACCAGGTAGGAAAGTGCATGCCTGTAATACCAGCTATTTAGGAGTCAGAAGGAGGCAGATCATCAGTCTGAGGCCACATGGGGGCGGCAAGATGAACTACTGAGACGCTGTTTCTGAAATAAAATACAATCAAAGGGCTGGAAAAATGGCTCATGTGGTAGAGCATTTAAAGATCTTTGCTAGATATAAATGATGTGCAAATATTTTCTCAGCATCTTCTTTCTTCTTTTTTATAGGACATCTCAGAGAACGAAAGCTTATTTATGGGCTGGGAATGTGGCTCAGTGGTAGAGTGCTTGCCTAGCATGCATGAAGCCTTGGGTTCAATTCCTTGGTACCACATAAACAGAAAAATTAGTCCTGGGGTTTAAACTCAGAGCCTGGGTGCTGCCCCTGAACTTCTTTTGATCAAGGCTAGTACCCTACCACTTGAGCCACAGTGCCACTTCCAGCTTTATCTGAATAGTTTATTGGAGATACAAATCTTATGGACTTTCCTGTCCCTGCTAGCATCCAACAGTTATCCTCAGAACTCAACCGCTGGAGGAAGTCTTAAGATGTGGTGTTGAACAGAAGGTATCATTGAAGATGGACAAACAGGAGCACTGGGATCTTTTTTTTTTTTTTTTTTTTTTGTTTTTTTGCCAGTCCTGGGCCTTGGACTCAGGGCCTGAGCACTGTCCCTGGCTTCTTCCCGCTCAAGGCTAGCACTCTGCCACTTGAGCCACAGCGCCGCTTCTGGCCGTTTTCTGTATATGTGGTGCTGGGGAATCAAACCTAGGGCCTCTTGCCACTAGGCTATATCCCCAGCCCGGGGGATCTTTATAATGTGACACCACCATCCTGGAATACCCTTCCTGTCATGGTCTCTGGGGTGATGCAGGAACAAGACAACTCTGCTTCTTTGAGTTAATGTGTTAGTTATTTGCTCTAAGGTACTAACTTACTAAACAACTGTTTACTAGGCAAGGCCTTTAGGAAATCCAAATATCTTCAAAACTCAGGTATATGGATAACACCCACTTTTCTCCCCTGTTCTACCACTGAATTACCTCCCATAAACTTGATAGCCCAGACTCAACCACCATCATTAGCTCCTTCCACCATTTCCCCAATTCTAGCAGTTGTTCTTCATCCTCACTATCACCTGGTTATCACAGATGCTGGGTCAATGGAAAGTCTTTTCTGAATGTATCTGTGGGTGCATAAAAAGGGAGAAATACAAGAAGGCAGGCAGGAAGGAATGAAGGAAGGAGAGATGAGGAGAGCGAGAAATAAAAGGAAAGTGGGGAATGAGAAGAAGAGGTGGAGGGAAGAGAAATTAAAGAAAAAGAGAAGGCATAATTTCAGAGAGATGCCCAGAACTCTTGTTGAGAACCTGCGGGATGCTTTTGCCAATGACTCATTATGTCAGGCCTCAAAATGCAGGCTGGGAAGAGAGTGAGGACTCACCAGGGAGCAGGTGCTTTCAGTGCCTTCCCCCATTTTCTTTCTTTGTGTTTGAGCCACTGCCTCCCTCCACAGTGCTGTCATGGCCACCACCACACCTAAGTGCTAGCCCACCACTCCTCCAAGGTTCAGTCTAGGTTCCTCTCTTTTCCCAAACCACCTCTCCAGAGCCCCAGACACAGAGAGTTCTGGCTAGATATTGCTCTCACACTGGTGTTCCTACTTCCAGAGGAAAGTTCTTCCTTATCTTCCATCTTCCACTATACTTCATTGTCCTGAGAGTTTCCTTGAACCTATCTTTCTTTCTTTCTTTCTTTCTTTCTTTCTTTCTTTCTTTCTTCCTTCCTTCCTTCCTTCCTTCCTTCCTTCCTTCCTTCCTTCCTTCCTTCCTTCCTTTCTTTCTTTCTTTCTTTCTTTCTTTCTTTCTTTCTTTCTTTCTTTCTTTCTTTCTTTCTTTCCTTCTTTCCTCCTTCCTTCCTTCCTTCCTTCCTTCCTTCCTTCCTTCCTTCCTTCCTTCCTTCCTTCCTTCCTTCCTTCCTTCTTTCCTTCCTTCCTTTCTCTCTTTCTCTCTCACTCTGGGCTGGGGTGCTGTCCCTGAGCTCCTTTTTGCTGAAGGATAGCACTCTAACACTTGAGCCACAGCACCACTTTCAAATTTTTTCTGTGATTTATTGGAGATAAAGGTCTCATGGACTTCCCTACCAGGGCTGGTTTTGAACCCTGATCCTCAGATCTCAGTCTCCTGAGTAGCTTGGTTCACAGGTGTGAGCTACCAGAAGCATGGCTCCTGAACTTTTCTGTGGGGAATATCTTGAACTTCCACCTCTCCCCAGATCCTGTCATTCCTGTTCATTTGGTCAAACACATGCAATAGCTGAGCCTTCTCTCTGTACTTCTGAAAACTTCTTCATGGGCAGTGCTGGGTGTGCCAAAGTACCTGGCTCAGTTTCAGGGAGAGTAGATGCAGTGTTTTCATCTGAGGGTGTGTCCCATAGCCTTAGGTACTTTGACCTTTTCTACTAGATTTTCTTCTCTTCTCATCTAGTGACAGGTAGCTGCTTTGGGCTAACTTTACTATTCATGGATTCACCAAATCTTTTAGATCTTGTTTTCACTTGTTTGTTTTAATTTTTTCTTGGCTTGGCATTATAGACCATTCCCACATGTTGCCTAGGACTCTAGTTTTCTTTTCCTGCTCTGATGCCACAGCGTGAGTTGTCTGTGGAAACCTGTAATGCACTTGCGCATGAGAAAGCTAAAACTTGACCTTCGCCTCATCCATGCCTGATGCACTGGCAACCACACATTGTCAATGGAGGGCAGGAGATGAAAGATAATGTTCACCACTTTTATTCCCAGTGATCATCTCTAGGACATGATTTTTTTTAAGTTCTTTCAGAAGAGAGAACTTTGTAACATTGATTTTTTTCCTTTTGTTTAATCCCTCCCCCCAATCCATGCCCTTTTAATCCTCTTTGCTATGACTATGCTCTCAAAGAAACTAGCTGCTCGAAAGACTTTGTCTTCAGATCTAATTTAGGAAATCTAGACCATGTTGTGAAATGTATGCTCCATTAGAGATACAGAAAGAGAAATACAATTGCTCAGTGATAGAAATCAGTGTTTGATCCAAGGTTAGAGGAGTCATTTGATCTCATTTGATGAATCAGTGCAAGAAATTTGAAATGACTATAAAGTTTGTCTTCAAAGATTCTGGAACAGAATCTGGAACATGCTCTTCTAGTCGTGTGTGATGGTTTAAATGTAAATGTCTGGCTTTGGGGATCTGAAGAGCAGGAACTACCAGGCTTAGACAGGAGCTCTACTTTGCCTGAGCACTGGAACTTTGGTGTGGGTACTGTGGTCAGGTTTTATTACTCTCCTCTACATGTGATTCTGTTCCTGCACTTGGCCTGATAACAGTAGTACATTTACACGTCATGATAGGAAGGAGGCAAAGTGCACTGACAGCCTCAACTCAGGGTCTGGATTGGGCAGGGGTTACCCTGGACATGAAGGCATCTTAGAGGGCTAGGCTCTATTCTGAGAGTCCAGGGGCATGTTCTGGAGGGAGCTAGAATCACCAATTCTGTCATCATCAGCATTTTGTTCCTGTTTCTAGCTAAACCAGCCACCACCACCCAGCAGACTTCTGTTCACCAACAAATTGCTGCCCCACAATAATGTATAGCCTTCCCTGTGTGTCTACCAAGATTCTGTGTTTTAAGAATTAGTGACAAATTCTTCACTGAAATAGAGAAAGCAATCCATAAATTCATATGGAACAGCAAAAGACCTAGAATAGCCAAAGCAATTCTAGGCAAAGAAAAGCAGTGCAGGAGGTATCACAATACCAGACTTCAGGCTCTACTACAGGGCCATCATAACAAAAACAGCCTGGTATTGGTATAAAAACAGATCGGAAGACCAATGGATTAGAATTGAAGATCCAGAAATAAAACCGCACTATTACAGTCAGCTGATATTTGACAAAGGAGCTAAAGACATACAATGGAATAAACATAGCCTCTTCAACTACTGGTGCTGGGAGAACTGGCCAGCCATATGCAGAAAACTCAAAGTAGACCCAAGCTTATCACCATGCACCAAGATCAACTCAAAATGGATCAAGGACCTCAATATCAGACCTGAATCTTTGAAACTACTGAAGGACAGAGTAGGAAAGACGCTAGAACTTATAGGCACAGGAAGGAACTTCCTGAATAGAGTCCCAGGGGCACAACAAATAGGGGAGAGACTTGACAAATGGGACTACTACAAATTAAAAAGTTTCTGCACAGCTAAGGACATAGCCACCAAAACAGAAAGACAGCCAACCATATGGGAAAGGATCTTTACCAGCACAGCAATAGACAAAGGCCTAATATCGGTCATTTACAGAGAACTCAAAAAACTAAGCCCCTCCAAGCCCAATAAACCAATTAGGAAATGGGCAAAGGAGCTAAAGAGAGACTTCACAAGAGAAGAAATAAAAATGGCAAAGAAACATATGAGGAAATGTTCAACATCCCTGGTAGTAAAGGAAATGCAAATAAAAACAACCCTGACATACCACCTCACCCCAGTTAGAATGGCCTATACTCTGAACTCAGGCAACAACAAATGCTGGAGGGGGTGCGGGGAAAGAGGAACCCTTCTCCATTGTTGGTGGGAGTGCAAATTAGTACAACCACTTTGGAGAACAATATGGAGGTTTCTCAAAAAGCTCAATATAGACCTACCCTATGACCCAGCCATACCACTCCTAGGCATCTATCCTAAACAGCAAACCCCAAGATATCAAAAAGACATTTGTACTTCCATGTTTATCGCGGCACAATTCACAATAGCCAAAATATGGAAACAACCCAGATGCCCCTCCACAGATGAATGGATCAAAAAAATATGGTACCTTTACACAATGGAATACTACATAGCAATTAGGAATGGTGAAATATTGTTATTTGCAGGGAAATGGTCAGAACTTGAACAAATAATGTTGAGCAAGACAAGCCTAGAACACAGAAAACAAAGGGGCATGATTTCCCTGATATATGACTGTTAACAAAGGGAGACGGAGAGACAGTAGAGACCAGGTCTGTGAAACCAAAAACTGCTTGTCAAATGGTATTTCCCACAGATTGGGGCAGCGACCCAACAGTATGTAACTAAAACCAAACAGCTACTCAACATATAAAGGTCAAAAATCGACCTCTCAGTGGAATACAATAGCTCAAAATCTATGTATGTACGTTCATATAAGACTACTGTCGACATATTGTCTAATATCGACATTACACTTAAAGCCCTAGGCGAATTTTCTTGGGCTTGGCCACGTGGCTACTGTATATGTTCTTGATTCATTGTATATTGTATATATATCTACCTGACCTAGAGAAGGGAAAGAAAAACAGGGCGTAAGATATCACAAGAAATGTACACACTGTCCTACTATGTAACTGTACCCTTTTTGCACAACACCTTGTCAAAAAAACTTGTGTCCAATTAATAAATAAATTAAATTAAAAAAAGAAAAATAGAGGATACAGATTGAGAAAGCATAATAAATACAACAGTGACCATAAAAAAAAAAGAATTAGTGACAAGTGCTCAGTGTGTGATGTCGATGGAGATTATGTCAGTTACTCAGATGCTCCTCGCACTGCTTGGTCTATAGGTCCTTAGAAATCAGAGACAGAAGAAATGACTTTCTGCATTTTTCCTACTTCCCCATGGGTGCTCTCCGAAGTGTAGTTTGGCAATACTGACTTGGTTCTTGTGAAAGTCCTAGAGATTTTATTTGTCTTTCTCCACTTATATCAAACCATTAATGTCCTACTGCCAAAATAAAAATGGAAACCATATTCTCACCATCCTGACATCATGGGCTTCCTAGAACATACCTGGAGAAGCACTTACTTAACCTAAGAACTTTAACGTGTCTAGATTGGAAAAATCAAGGCAGTTATTTTTAGAGACTCAGAAATATTGGCCCTTGAGATAAGATACTGTATAAAGTCTTGAGACAAGGAGAATGCACTTCACAAATTAAAATCTCACAAATTACTCCCTCAATAAAGGTATCTTGTCAAAACTTTTGTACTCTCAAGAAGGAGTAAGTGGAAAAAGATTATATAACTATTGGAGATTTAAGAAATAAGATCAAATTGCAAAAGAAATATTTTTAGCTTATCCATTTGCTTGTCTGTTCTTACATGTATTAAGGATTGGTAATTTATCACTTTTAAAGTGCAGAAATATGGCTGGGAATGTGGCTTAGTGGTAGAGTGCTTGCCTAGCATGCACGAAGCCCTGGGTTCAATTGTTCAGTACCACATAAACAGAAAAAAGCCAGAAGCTGTGCAGTGGCTCAAGTGGTAGAGTGCTAGCCTTGAGCACAGGCTCAGGGACAGTGCCAAGGCCCTGAGATCAAGCCCCAGGACAGGCAAAAAATAATCTAAAGTGTAGAAATATGATATTTACAGATGGGAATGTATTTTTAGTTAGGCAAAGCAGCCTCAAGAAAGCAAAAAGGATCACAAATGCCATAGATCAATGACTGAAAACACCCCCTCCCTCCCAAAAAAAACCCCCAAACAACAAGAAGCAGAACACAAATCACTCCCCAGCTCCAGTCATCTTGCTTAAAGTTTCTAGAGGGGCATAGTCATTGTCTTTTGGTCTGGCTCCCACTTGCAATTAATAATGCCAGTTCTAGTTAATAAAGTCCTTCAAACATAAAGAAACGATAAGGGGATAGAAACACTGACCACCTCTATTTGATAAGCATGTGTTTGGTATTACTCCTTGGGAGTGTGTACAATTATTACGTGTTAAGTAAAAAAAAGAAAGTTCTTAGATGAGAAAGTATAATTTATTTTAAAACTTACCCTTTATTTTTTTTTAATTAAAAAATCTATGTGACAAAATGAGAACTTCATGTAAGATACTACTGGTACATTTCAAATTTGAAGGTTTAAGAAAAAGCATGTGTGCCAATGAGCTTTCTGAAGGATAATTTTCTGAAGGATAATTCTGAAGGATAATTCTGAAGGAAATTTCTGAAGGATAATTTTACTTGGAGAAATAACTGACAGGCAAGGTATCAGGCTTGGTGTTTGGTAGATCTTTCTTCAAAAACCATGTAAGTCAGCCTATCATGTCAGAGAAAGCAACCATTAGCAACAGTCCACCTGAAGGTGACCCTCATGGTCCCCTTATGCCTTTATGTAGCCTTTAGGTGTGGATGTGACCTGTGACCTTCTTCTACATACTAACTGTAGCAAACAATAATAATATTGGGCCAACACTCATGAAACCTTGATCCACTGTATGCATGGTTCCAACTTCGCCCACTAGAGCTTGAGACTCATTGGGTACTTGATGAAGCAAGAGCTTATCACTGAGGAATTGGTTGGTGGGTGTAATGGGCAGTCCCTTGGAAATTCAGTTGGATTCTCGGATCTGGGCATGACTCTTGCAGACAAGATTAAAAAGATGGAGCTCTTGGCTATTGGGCTGCAAGAAAATGAACTTGGCCAACAGCTGGAATGAGTTGGAAAATAGATAAAGAATGCAGATTACCAACATCTTGATTGAAGCTTTGTAGGGCTGACCTGTGGAGACTATGAGATAATAAATACCTGTTATTTTAAGATATTAAATTTTAAAAATATTTAAATTTTTATTATAAAGGTGATGTACAGAGAGGTTAGAATTACATAAGTCAGATAAAGAATACATCTCTTGGCTGGGGATATGGCCTAGTGGCAAGAGTGCTTGTCTCGTATACATGAGGCCCTGGGTTCAATTCCCCAGCACTATATATATAGAAAATGGCCAGAAGTGGCGCTGTGGATCAAGTGGCAGAGTGCTAGCCTTGAGCAAAAAAATAGAAGCCAGGGACAGTGCTCAGGCCCTGAGTCCAAGCCCCAGGACTGGCCAAAAAAAAAAAGAATACATTTCTTTTTGGATAATATCATCCCTTCCCTCAGCCTCTCCTAGTTTTCCCCCTCTTGTCCCTGATAGTATGGTAATAATTTGTTGCACAATAGAAAGCTAATAAAGTATTTATTGTCAACTATAAAAATGTAAACTATTTAGACAAAAATGATAATTTTGGAATGCTCTTGTTGTCATATTTGTTGGATTTTTCGTTGGTTTTTTTATTTTATTTTTTTGTCAGTTGCAGGGCTTGAACTTGGGGCCTGGGCACTGTCCCTGAGCTCTTTTGCTCAAGACCAGCTCTCTACCACTTTGAACCACAGTGCCATTTCTACTTGTTGACTTATTTGCTTACATATACGCATCTTACTTTCCCAGTACTAATGCATTTTTATCATGAGATTAGTGGTGGCTTAATATAAACTTATAGTTTGGCCAGGCCCTGGTGGCTCCCTCCTGGAGTCCTAGCTACTTGGGAGACTGAGATCTGAGGATCCAGCCCTGTTAGGAAAGTCCATGAGACTCTTATCTCCAATAAACCACTCAGAAAAAGCTGCAAGTGTGCTGTGACTCAAGTGGCAGAGAGCTAGCCTTGAGCTGAAGAGCTCAGGGACAGTGTCCAGGCCCAGAGTTCAAGACCAACAACAATAAAAATGTGTGTGTGTCAATAGTTGAATACTTTAAACAGTTCATTAGTATCCCGTGTTTGAGATATACCCTTTGTTGAATCCATCCTTCTGTTACAAACATCTGGGGAGCTTCCAGATGCTGTTCTGAGAGGACCAGCCAGTCTCCTGCCTTGACATTACTGACGCATTTTCTTGAAGAAAACCAGTCAAACAGACAGTCATGAATACCAAGGACTCTGACTCACCTAACTCTGTGATATGCACTGAGAACCACATTTTGGAAGAGTGCCCCTAGGAGGCATAGCCATCGATAGGGTCAGGAAGAGCCAGTTATAGAGAAGTGGGATCCACTCATACAACCATGGGCTGCCATTTCCCACCTAACACAAAGCGGTCTGAAAGGATCACACAGTCTTCCTGCCACACTGCTACAAAGGATTGATATCGGAGGTCCCTGCCTTAGCTGGCAGCTGTCTTTGTTTTCTGCAGCGCACATAAGGACTCATGGCTTTACTAGGAAGAGGAACATGGGGAATCAGAAAACCAAGAGGTAGTGATGAGAAGAAAGCTGAATAAACGTGTGTTTCATCAGCAGACAGCAGCCAATTGTAAACTGTACTTCTAACCCTGTGTGTTGAGGCGTGTTACCAGTGTGACTTCTCATGTGAATGCAGTACCTGCCCTCTACTGTTAACTTACTAAATGACATTCTGCTTACTGCTTAGGGAAGGAGGCTGGAGCTGAAAAGGAGCTCAGAGAGCACTCCAACCTGCCAGCTGTTCTATAACTGTGGGATGGCATTGTCTTTGCGTCACTGGAGTGAATGTTATTGGGGAAGCGTCCCACAAAAAAATATTTAGAATTGCAGAAGGGAAGTTATGTGGCTACGTGTGTGTGTGTGTGTGTGTGTGTGTGTGTGTGTGTGTGTGTGTAAAAGCAAGCTTAAGATGTTACTCCTAACCCCTTTTTACCTTTGGATTACTAGCCTGCAAACTGTGGCAAGACTTCAGGAAGGTTCTGGATAAACAATTTTCTTTCCCTCTAGCTAATCAAAACCTTAGATTTAAAAAAATTTCTTTAATCCCTTAAAGAAGCATTATATAAAAGTGCTATTTCAATTTCTGGAGTAGCTGATGTTTAAAATGTAGAAGTATTCAAAGGACAAAATGTACAACACTTATTTTACTCAATAGTTGAGCATAACTACTGTTTTTTTTTCTGTATTTACTCTCATGTGTTACATGCTACAATATTTTACATGATCTTGATGTTGTTCTAACATTTTCCCATATGCATAAATATTCTCATATAATAATGGTATATTCCAGGACTGAGATAAATAAAAATAACTCGATCGATACTCTCTGTTGAGAATGTGTGTTGCTTTTTCTCATACTTTATTTTCATATTAGGTATAAAATTGAAACTCTTACCTTAACAAATAAATATTTGCATATGGGAATGAATATTTCCAGGTGGAGTATAAGGAGTGTACAGATATTGAAGAATTTGGCCTCATTTTGCTCAATTCACAAGGTAGTCTTGTAACCTTATAACTCTATCAACAATATGCCAGGGCTTGCTCATTTAGTGATGATGACTCCTGGAGATGTAGTGACTTTATCCATCATCCATGATCTTAGGGCTTGAACTCAGGACCTGGGCACTGTCCCTGAGCTTTTTCACTCAAGGCTAGCGTTCGACCACTTTGAGCCACTTCCAGCTGGTAGTAAATTGACAATAAGAGTCTCATGGACTTTCCTGCCTCAGGTCTCAGCCTCCTGAGAGGTTAGGATTACAGGCATGAGCTACCAGTGTCTGGCCTTAACATGTGACTACCTTACTAACCCATGTGATGCCATTTTCTCCTACAGGTCTGAAAACTGCTCATCAGCTTGAAAAACATTATGGGACCTTTTTTTTGTCTTTTAGTATCTCTGACCTCTTTCCAAACTCACTTTGAGTAGTTGTGCATCACACAGGCACCTTATACTCCTTTGGTATTAGGAAATATCCTTTAGTTAAGGAGGATCACTCCCCAGTGATCATTGCAACCTCTCTGATCCCTCCCTCCCCTCTTCTCCCCCGCCCCCCCCACTGAAATCCTACGCTGGAAGGAAGTTTCCAGGTATTCTAGATCTGATCAGCAGAGACTTTGAAGCTTGCTGGTCACCAGGAAATTCAGGAAGACAGAGAAAACTAGAGGCAGGAAGTCTAAGGATCTGGGCTCTGAGTAAAATATAACTGAGTGGCTTTAAGTGCTTATCTTCCCCTGCTGGACTTCCTTTTTTAAATTTTTTAAAAAGTTTTTCTTTTTTAATTGTTCTCTTTATTTATTTACTTTTTTTTTTTTTTTTGCCATTCCTGGGGCTTGGACTCAGGGCCTGAGCACCATCCCTGGCTTCTTTAGCTCAATGCTAGCACCCTGCCACTTGAGCCACAGCGCCACTTCTGGCCGTTTTCTGTATATGTGGTGCTGGGGAATTGAACCCAGGGCCTCATGTATAGGAGGCAAGCACTCTTGCCACTAGGCCATATCCCTAGCCCCTGGACTTCCTTTTGTTTCCTCTATGGAAAATGAACAGGCTGGATCAGGTGACTCCCCTATCCCCTCCCCACATCTTCTTTACCCTGATACTTTACATTACATACTTTCCATCAGTTTTGTGGAAAATACCTTAAAGAACCCACTTTTCCCTCCACAGCCATATCTTAGAACTGTCCTTGCTGTTGACCCCACTCCCTCATCTCCCCTCCCCTTCCCCTGAACAAATGCATCTTGTGGTTTTAGAGAAGAGAGCCTGAGACCAAGGCCTAGTCTGATGCTGATGCCTCAGGTGAACACAGATTCTGTTGAAGCTTTGAAACTCCTCAGTCAAAATAAGATTTCTTTCCTATTCCACCTCCATCTCACTCTGCTTCCACTACTCCACCTGACCTCACTCTTTCTGCTAATGTTTAAGGGGACCCCAGTTGTAAGAGGGTATGATGAAAAAGATACATGAAACATGTACTGTGTGTGTATGTGTGTGCGTGCACATGCGTGCATGTGAGAGTGAGAGAATATATTTGTATGTGAGGAAGGTGCAGATTGACTGCCTTAGAGAGCTCCTAGGGCAGGCATGTGGATTTCATTCCTCTTCAGGCCAATATGAAGTGTCTTCATAGTAGGCAAGGGGAACTCAATGAAGAAGACTAAAGGAGATGAAGTCTGTGAGTGTGTGCGGTGTGACTCTGGAATCTTAGCATATGGAAGTTGTGTGTGTATCAGTGCCTGCCTATCCAGATGTCTACTCCTGTGTGAGTGTGCGTGGCTGCTTCGTGAGGAGTAAAATGTGCAGAGGGAAGTGTGAATGCTTGTGTTTGGCTCCATGAGTTGGCAATATCAAAAAGGAAAGATGAATAAACAACAAATAATCAAGTTGGTGTATGCACAAATACCCACTGTTTGGATTAATTTTTTTTTAAAAGAAGGAATCGACTGAACAGAATAAGGATAATTTTGGGACAAGAACGCGGAGTTAGAGATCGCTTAAAGTGTGCACCACGTGTCCTTAGCTGTGAGTTGGTTGGGTGAATGAAGAAATTCCTGCTGTCACTGTGGCTGCCCAAAGTAACATCCTGAGTGGCCTTGACTCTCCCATGACAGCCCAGGAGTGTCCCGTGTATGCCACAGCTACACCAGCACAGACATGTTCCCAGCACCTGGATCAGGCACTTCTTACCAAAGACCTCATGACTAGTTTTACTGTGCTAGTTCCTGCCTCAAGATAAGAGAGTAACAAACGTATGAACGTGGAACCAGAAACTGACACATAACCAGGAGTGAAGTTAAAAGTGATTTAATGAGAGCAGGACAGGGAGGATTCACTTGGCTCCTCTTCAGATGAACCCTGAGCCAGGGAAAGACTCATTCAGTGAGACTTTCAGCCCTATTTAGAGGCTCAGAATGAGTATAAGGGATATCTTTTTAAGGGTTGCAAGGGGAGAAGGATTATAACTTGGTGACAGCATGACCATTTCAAGGTCAAGGGGCCCCAGGGGACTCCTGGGGAAGAAGGCTCAGCATCCCATGATGGATTGGCTCTTCTGGGGCCTGCCTGTGGACCATGTTACTTCTGCTTTGTCTTCTGCTGAGCTGGTGCTGGAGTGACCGTTGAGGGGCAGGGCTCAGGCACCTTGGGGTGGCAGGGCTCAGGCACCTTGGGGTGGCAGGGCTCAGGAACAACCGGGTTGCAGGGTTCAGGCGCCTTGGGGTGGCAGGGCTCAGGCGCCTTGGGGTGGCAGGGCTCAGGCGCCTTGGGATGGCAGGGCTCAGGAACAACCGGGTTGCAGGGTTCAGGAGCCTTGGGGTGGCAGGGTTCAGGAGCCTTGGGGTGGCAGGGCTCAGGCACTTTAGGGTGGCAGGGCTCAGGAACAACAGGGTTGCATGGCTCCTTGGTTTTAGGGGCGCACGGCTCCTGGGGTGGAGGCTGGCAAGGCTGTTTCACCTGCTGCTGCTGCAGCTGAGGAGGTACAGTGCAGGGCTGTTTCTGCTGCTGGGAGCTCATGCTTCAACAGGGGCTGGTCCTAGAGACAGAAAATGAACTCAGTGATCCCATGAAAGATAGTCAAGTTCAATGCCAAACAGATGACATTGCAGACCCTTCTAAAGGAGAGGGAGCCTCTCCCCCATTCATAATTGGAGGTAAAATATGCTGTGATCATTTCTAGGAACCTTCAAGAACAAGTGTTTAAGGACATCGCTCCATCTCCATGGAGTTCTTTCCCTGGCTTGCTTTCTCCCCCAGACATTTATTGAAATGCCACCCCCCCCCACCCAAAGAAAGCTGGATTCTGAGAAACACGTGAATCCATCTAGTGAGTCTTTTGGAAAGTGACATCCTAGAAACAATTGTAGTCCATCTACTCCTCTTGGCATATTTAAGGCGACTCTATGTTAATTCATACCCCCTATGGTTTTGCTTCTGTCCTTGGCTCTCATAGGTCCTTCTAAAATACATCTCTTTCCATCTCTGCTTGCCAAACACTATCCCATCATAGCTCACATTAAGAGGATTTTCTTGAACGATGGCTCCCCCAAACCATATCTTTGCCTTGGCTCTTTACAAAAACTATTTTCTTTCTTATATTCTCTCTCTCTCTCTCCCTCTCTCTCTCTCAACACACACACACACACACACACACACACACACACACACATCTGGGAGGAATTATTTTCCCAGTTAGGATGTAAGTTTGGTAAGTTTCACACTGGTCTCACTAATCTAAGGTGTCCAACACATTGTCATAAATACAATAAAAGTAGAGATTTACCCAATGAATTAAAATTAGTGTAATAAGTATTATACCATGTTTGCTGAGAGTGCTATGAAACTAAGCCTAAGCCTTTCACTTCTTATGAACTTCCTGTGGACATTTGAACAGATTCCTCCCTCTCCCTGAATCCTGAGTTCCATGGCTGCTCCACTGAGGTGGCAGATTTAACCATCTTTAAGTTCCCTTCAAATCCAAACGGTGCTGCAAGTTAAAGCAATTCCAGTATTCCTGCCTCTAGTTAATACCTTGCATCAACTTTTCTATACATATGTATCCTTCCCAGTTTCTAATAATAATAAAAATCATCAACATAAACAAGCAAGGATTTCAGAATAGTTGCAATCAGAGACTCACCTAGTTCACAGAGAAGAGCAGGCTGCCTGGTGGCTCAGGTGTGATGTGAAGGCATGGGCCAGCTTGGCTTTTTATAAGATGAACATCTCCAGGAAACAGACTTGCCCTGGCCACTATGTTTTCATTTCTACCTGTCACACATGACTCACCCCACTCCTCTCCATCACCCTTTGACTCAGCTTTGGTGATGAAAACTGCCCTGCTGATATAATGACACTAGCAATCTGACCATGATGTCATCCGGGTCCCACTGCCACCCTCCCCCTCAGACCCAGGTGGCAGGTTTGTGTTCAGGGGAGGGTTTAGCAACAGGTTCTCAAGGGTTTAATGAGTTAGCCCTGGGGGAGGTCTGAGTCCTCTGGTGGCCCTGCCACCTGCTGGGTTTGCCATTGCAAGGACTGCTCCTTGTGTTTTATGGGATAGAATACATATTAGCCATGAATGTGAGGAGAAGGGAAGAGGAGAAGAGGAAATGGGGTGGGCACTGATTGTCTCTCAGTAAGGGTGGATGCTAGAAAAGGAATGAGCTGACTTTAAACTCCTTGGATCATCTGGGGAAACTCGTGACCCCTGAATCCAGTTCTCATACCTCTCACCCAATTCCATGGAAATACAAACATTGAGAATTGTTCGCTTTTCACCCCAAGCCTCACCCTCATGACTGGTTGCCAATCTAGGTAAACCGGCTTCGCTTTCACCAACCACACCTTTGCCCCTCTGCTTTTGAAATATGCGATGTCTAACCCCTCTTCTGGGATCACCTCGCTCTTCTGTTCCACCCAGCTGGCTGTGGCCCTTTCCTCCTTCCGAACTGAACTCTTTTCTGCCCTCCTAAAAAGCTAGAAGACTTCACTAACCATCGTCACCCTGATCCCGTCCAGAGACCTCTGTGCAGAACCCTTCGTCCTTCCTGCCTACTTTAGCCTTAGCCCCAACTTGTAGATCGCTGCCAGCGGCACTATTTTTCTATTCTCTCTGACTCTCTGCTCCTGAGGAACTCCCAAGGGTCAGTCAGAACTGTGCCTGCTCAAACCAACAAGGTTCCCAAGGCCAGTTGTTTCCTCTTCCTGCAGCAAAAATTAAGTGGCCTGTGAATGAGAGCCTTTAATCCACACTTTGAAAGGGCTGGTTGGGGATTTGAAGCCAGGAGGTATACAACTGCTCACCCAAGGGTGAACCAACAAATAAAGAAAAAATCCAAGAGGGAATGAACTCCAACTTTTCTTTGTTTTAAGGAATTAGGCCCATACAGAAAAGACTAAAAGGTAGTAGAGGGAGTTCAGACTTCCTGGCTTGATTCCACGTCTACTCAGAGCTGGGGAAGCTTTGGGGAAGCCAGTGGCTATAAGAAGACAGGAAGAAGAGTTGTGTTTTGTGCAGGAGTCCTTAATTGTTGCTAGGCTAAATCCTCTTAAGTAGGAACAAAGCTGCCTGATGTTGAAAGTGGCTCTTGGGATAAAAGATATTTCTAATTCAGCTAAAAATAGAAGGGAGTGAATTAGCATAGGGAAAGTAACAGACTCAGTTTACTACAACAAGTATGGACCTTACATTCCTAGGCTGAGAACAGTGCTGTGCTGCACGGGAGAGTCCCTCCATCTGTCAGGGAACCCGGGCTTCATCCTCACATTGCTCCTAAGCACGACTGGCATTATTAGATACTCATTAATGTTTGCTACAGAAAGAGGAAACAAACATGGCCTTGGGAATATGGTTGGCGTGGATAGGCACAGTTCAGACCCTTGGGAGCTTTCAGGGTTAGAGAATCAGGGAGAGCCAGGCAAACACTGCAAGGAGCAGGACAAGGACCCAAGATAGGAAGGCAAAGGCTGAGGTCCTGAAATAGCTATCTCTAATTCAGGTGATTTCACTCTACAGGAGGTCTCAAAGTAGTGTAATGCCAGGGCCTAGGTTCCCTGACCAGAGAGACAAAGGATGCTTCAGAGCCCCTGCCCAGCTGCATACGTATTCTCAGGATTCTCCCTGACGTGGGGACTTCTAAGAACAGCAATTGTATCAGCAACGTCCTCTTATCAATGTAGTGTGAGACTGAGACAATTGATTGAGCACTGCATTCCTAGCATAATTTAGTAATGGGGGTGACCTTTGAAAAATCCAAATTACCTCAAAACTCAGATGTGAATGGCTCTTCTTCTTCTCTGATTTTTCTCTTCCCACCACACACACCTAAATGTTATGGCCTCACAGTGGGGGCAGCCTCCCATTGTGTCTGGACAGGCATGGAAACCTGTTGTAGAGTAGCTGCTTATCAACTGGTGAGTGAAGACTGATGGACTGACTGACTGAATAAATGGGTAAGGGGAGGGAATGGTATGATTTGTCAAGAGAGACATAGAGACTTCTTTGGTAACTACTGAGAAAATCATTTGTAAGAGGAACATCCCTTTGTGTTGGTTTCTCGGAATGAGCTGAGAAGAGGTAAGAAGCCTGCGCTTAGGATGTCTTGGGAGGTCTCTAACCAGTCCCTCCGTCTGAGGAGGGGGAAGAAGCAGGACTGAGGAAGGAAATGGTTTCAGCCTCCAACAGGAGCTTATTTAGTGGAAGAATCAGACCCAACCTTGGGGTACCTCATTCCTTCACCACTCTTTCTCCTTAAGAACAGACCTCTTTATCCTCCCTCTTTATCATTCCATCCTTGAGGTGTTAGACAAAAACTTTACTTCTGTTGTATGCTTTATGTAAAGGCAGGCAACCTTCTTCAGTAGAACAGCATTTTTTTTTCTTATATGATTGTGTTAGCTCTATTTTATCTATTTATTTATTGTTCCTAACATTCAAGTTTTCATGTTCTCCATATTATATCTTGAACTATTGGACAGTGACAATGACTGTTCAACCTCCCCCACCCCTCGCCCAGAGGCAGCTGAAGACACTGGTGATTGTGTCATGATCTGGGCATGCCCTTGTTAAGGACACTGAGGTGGAAAAATAAGCAACTCTCCAAGAGTTCATAAAGTTATAACATTCCATGATACTGTCTCTGTAACCATGAAGGGAACACTCAGTACCCAGGGGGCATTCTATGAACTGGAGGGCCACTCTTAGAAGAGATACTGACTAGGTCCTGACCCTCTCATACGTCTGCTCTGACAAGTTGGCCCATTGATCATTTGAATGAATGAAAGGCTCAGGGACTCCAGAGAATATTGGAATCTGATATTGGTTCCGCCTGATGTGCTCTCCCTTCTCTCACGCATTGCCCCTTCGGCTATGGAGGGAACAGTGGGATAAGCCCTTGACTAAAGCTTTTCTACAGAGAATATAAAACCTCATGGGAGATGGGAGATGATTGCTGTGTGTGTACTTGTTTGTCCCTTCTTTTGTTTGTGTCTGATTTGTCCTCAGTCCTTATCTGAAAGAAAACTCATAGCAGTCCCTAGACTACAGGTTTGGAAACATAAAATCCTGGATTCTAACCCTGGCTCTGTTCTTTGCTAGTAGTATGTGAGATATTGAGAGAGTCTCTTAATAATAAAATCTACCACTGGCTTGGTTCCAATGTGCATAACAGCAATGCAAACAGCAGAGTACAAATCCATTCTAAAGATGTATAAGCTAAAAGCACAAAGACTTGGTCACTTAACAAGTTGACAGGAAAATAGTGACAAAGAGCCAAGAAGCAAATTCTGCACTGTGACTCTGAGGCTTTGGTGAATCCCAGTTTATCTTACCTGTACCTTAGGAATGATAATATTTGCCCTCAGAGCAGTTATTAAGTGATTACATATGCAAAGTCATGACATTGTGGATGGGCAATAGATATCAGGTGCATTTCTCCTTAGGGTCTGACTACATCTATTGCTAGAAACTCATCTCTAATGACTCAGAAAATTCTGTCATTTGCTTCAATTTAGAAGCAATCAGTCATCCATTTAACACATGATTGTGGGATGATGGTTAACTGTCAAGCATGAGAATCCAGCTTTGTGAACTCTGGTGGGGAAATAAGGAATATTCGATGAGCTTCTGGGAGCCAGTTCCCACCAAGCAGTGTCTCTCCTCAGCATAATTGCTACTTGTAATCTTACTGAAAATATAGTTACAATCTCTCCATCCTAATGAAAGAGAAATGGGTAGGGGAAGGGTCTAAGGATCTATATTACTAAAATATGCATCAGGTGGTTACATGATCAGACAAGTTGGGCTGACTCTAGATTCTAAACGTACTGGCGTTTCCTCCTTCATTGCAATTGATATTATCTAGGATCTTTAAGAATGTGTACATCTAATGGAATCAGGTAACATGAAGGGACAGGTGGGTTAAGATAGAGATGGTGGAGGGAGAATGATGGAAGAAGTGACATTGATCAAGATGTGTTGTACTCACATGTTCATATGTTCTATTAAACTCCTTTGTATAACTACTTTATAAAAATACGTGCATTACAGAGTTTTAGTTCAGTGTGTTTTTTTTTTTTTTTTTTTTGGCCAGTCCTGGGCCTTGGACTCAGGGCCTGAGCACTGTCCCTGGCTTCTTCCCGCTCAAGGCTAGCACTCTGCCACTTGAGCCACAGCGCCGCTTCTGGCCGTTTTCTGTATATGTGGTGCTGGGGAATCGAACCTAGGGCCTCGTGTATCCGAGGCAGGCACTCTTGCCACTAGGCTATATCCCCAGCCCCAAGTTCAGTGTGTTTTTAAGAAACCCATGGGTGAATGAACTAAGGATTGAAAAGCATTGCCCCAAGAAAAATGGTAACTTGTAGCACTCAACCCTATAGGAAAATTCAGTCCTCTGAACTGCTTCAGGTGGAAGGAGGTATAGGTGGATGCTAAGGCTCCTAGCCAGATAGTGATGTTGATGCAACTAGATGCTGATGAATGTGGGTGTTTGTCCTGAGGCTATTGGGAGACTTGTGACACAAGTCCCGTGGAAGGAAGGCTAAGTACTGCCACATGCCCTTGTTCCTCACTCTCCCTCTGGGGAACTTATCAAAAGACAGGTCCAGGCAGGTTTGGCCAGGCTAGGATGAGAGCCAGTAGCTTGGGGCCAGGAAATGATCCTGAGTCACGTTCTTGGCCACCATCATGTGCTTGGGATGGAGACTTTCTGGTGGGTTAAAGATTCATACTTCCTACTTCAAAGAAGCTGCTCCACGTGCCTAAGTTTGACCTCTGGAGTCTCAAATAACTCACAAAGAATTCATTATTCTCTTCTGTGAAAAGAGAAATCTTGTCCTCTACTTCATAGATTCAATGATGGGGCCCACTTTAACTGAAAAACACATAAGAACAAGAGAAGCCATGCAATTGTTTACTGATGTAAAAGAATGAAATTTAAACCTTTGTCTTTTACCAGATACAAAAGTCATCACAAAATGGATTAAAGATTTAACTATAAGACCCGAGCCTATAAAACTACTAGAAGAAAACAAAGAGCAAGTACTTCATGATATTCAAGTAACAGTTTTTTTGGAATCTGACCTCAAAATCACAGGCAAGAAGAACAGACAAATGAGGTGCTGTCAAACTAAAAAGCTCCTACATAGTAAAAGGAGCATGAACAAAATGGAGATAAATGATAGAACATGAGAAAACATTTTAAAACTATACATCTGACAAGGGACTAACATCTAGAATTTACAAGTAGCTCAAACAACTCAAAAGAATGAAAGCAACTAACCTGATTAAGAATATGTAAAAAACCTGAGTAGATGCCACTTGAAAAATTCATAATATGTTCAACATTACCAATCATCAGTAAATTGTGAATCAATCTGAGATGAAATACTACGTCAAGCATCTTAAAACACCTATTATCAAGAAGATAAATGGTAAAAAGTATTGGTAAGAATGTCTAGAAAAGAGAATCCTAATGTATTGTTTGTGGGAAAGTAAATCAGTGTAGCCTTTATGGAAAAACACTATGGTGTTCATAAAAATACCCTAAAAAATAGAACTACCGTATGATCTAGGTAATCCCATTATGGGATATACATCCATAGGAAATAAAAAAAGTATATGAGGGTAGTAAATGAAATTCCTGAAGTCCTACATTTGTTGCAATGCTTTTCACAATAGCCAGTATATAAACTCAACCTAAGTGGTTATCCACAGATGAATAGATAAATAAAATACGGTATACACACACACACACACACACACACACACATCTAATGCAGTACTATTCACCTATGAAAAAGAATGTAATTCTGTTATTTTTTGCATGGGTGGACTGGGAGGATATTATTTTAAGGGAAATAGGTTAGGAACAGGAAGTATGATATCATTCATGTGGAACCTAAAAAAAAAATTAGTTTCATGGAAACAGAGAATAAGTAGACAGCCTTAGGTGGTCTCTTAGTGGGGAGGGAGGATAGGGAAATATCAGATAAACAATATATGGTAAAAACCAAATAGAATAAATATAACAAATGTGTTAAGAATAGACAAATACATAGACAAGAAGTACATAGTTGATTTAGGGGTAGGGAGAGTAGAATGGGAGAGAGAAGTAGAGAATGACTGATCATAGAGCCATAGAGTTTCCTTCCTTCCTTCCTTCCTTCCTTCCTTCCTTCCTTCCTTCCTTCCTTCCTTCCTTCCTTCCTTCCTTCCTTCCTTCCTTCCTTATGTTGCCAGTCCTGGGCCTTGGACTCAGGGCCTGAGCACTGTCCCTGGCTTCTTTTTTTTGCTCAAGGCTAGAACTCTGCCACTTGAGCCACAGCGCCCCTTCTGGCTGTTTCTATATATGTGGTACTGGGGAATTGAACCCAGGGTTTCATGTATATGAGGCAAGCACTCTTGCCACTAGGCCATATTACCAGCCCCGTAAAGTTTCTTTTTTATGTGATGAAAATGTTTTTGAATTGGTGGTGAGGACTGTATAAGCTTGTGAATATACTAAGAACCACGAGATTGCATGCTTTAAGTGAGTGTGATATGCGAATTATATCTTAATAAAGCTGTTTAAAAAGTAACAAAACAAAACAAAAATAAACATCAGAGAGCTTGGGCATAAAGTGATAAGAAGTTGCGAAAAGTGAATGGGAAATAAAATCTAGTAGAATATAGGGGTCATTTTAGTAAGGTGTGCTTGTGGATGCATCTTGGTGCTGGTTCTCTGCCCTTGATGATGAGGGTTGCTTTTACCCTGCTTAGTTGAAGGGAAAATTTAAGCTATCTCCCAAAGAGACATTTATTCTCTGCTTGTCATCAGATAAGGGGAGGACAGACGACGCTTTCTATGACTGCTGGTTCTTAGCCGCATAAGGTTATTTGGTGTCATTCTTGTGCCAACGTGGCACATGTTAAGGTGGCAGATCTTCATGCCCCTGTTTATCCTCAATAATTCAAAACAAAAATTCAGTTTATACGATCACCACTTCTTTCTTTCAGATCTCCTGGTTGTCACTGTTGGAAGTTGTTCATGGAATCTGACCTCATTCATTTATTTATTTACTTCATTGTTGTTGTTGTTTTTTTTTTTTACTTCATTGTTTGTTTGGTTTTTTTCTTTTTGGGCTTGTGCCCAAAACACTAGTGCTTGGTTAGGAAATCTCTAGGTCCACCCCCATGGGGTGGAGAGGGTGGAGCAGGGAATAGAATCCACAAAAATGCAAAAGCTTTGAAGAATTCAAGAATCCACCTGGACTGCAGGTTAGGAGAAGGCCTCCAACCCACCTCTTATTTAATGGATAAAGAATGGAGATGGAGGACTGGGAATGTGGCTTAGCGGTAGAGTGCTTGCCTAGTATGCATGAGGCCCTGGGTTCGATTCTTCAGTACCACATAAATAAACAAAAAGAATGGAGATTGAAGAAGGGTCAGAATCGCCTCTTTTCCATTCCAGAGCTTTTCCCAGGCTTGGAAACTGGTAACACCTATTAGCATAGGCTTTGGCAGTGACCTGCGCTAACTGTAAGTGACGATAACATCAATGATTTGGTGAGCATGTAACTATAAGGCGCTTTCTTGATATCAGCACCAATCCTTGCAAAAATGCTGCACATAGTTGTCATTAAGGCTGTACTAGGGTTTTGTTTGTCTGTTTTGGTTTCTATCAGTCCTGGGGCTTGAACTCAGGGACTAAGCACTGTCCCTGGCTTCTTTTTGCTCAAGGCTAGCACGCTACCACTTGAGCCACAGAGCCACTTCTGGCTTTTTCTATGTATGTGGTGCTGAGGAATTGGAACCAGGGCTTCATGTACACGAGGCGAGCACTTTACCACTAGGCCATATTCCCAGCCCCTGTACTGTTTTTCATGTGTGAGAAAACCAAGGTTTGGGATCTAAGTGAGTGATGCCATCACACAGCTTGGGGGACGGAGAACTTGGACCTTGCCTCTGTTCTATCTGTTTACAAAGCCCCTGCTTCTTTGGTACACAGAGGGACAGCTTAACAACTTTCCTGTACATCCCCTGGCCTAGTCAGTTTGCTTCTAAAGGGATCCTGGACCAGAAGAGGAGATGACAGAGAATCTGATGCAGCCAGGTTTGTAACAGGTGGATCGGGTGGGGCATTGTTTTGTTTCTGGGCAAGTGGAATGGTGAGGAGGGACAGGGGGAGGAGAGTGTAGCGAGCGGTCCCTCCCCAGCTGCAGTGCGTCGAGGCTCGGTGAACATACTCAGAAGGTGAGAAATGTTTTGATTTCATTCATATGTTGTGACTAGGGTTGGAAGGTATGGTGGGGGTGGGAACCTGGCAAAGTCTGCTTTGCCCAGAAACAGTGGGAAAAGTCACTGGAGTCATTCAGGGTCTCTTCCCCAGCAGTCTGCAAGCTCCGATCATTCATCATCTCTTAAATCTATGGAAAGCACACCACTCTTACATACATACATGTAGTTATACACACACAGAGAGACTTTCTACTTCAGTATTTATTATTTTGGCATGAGCACTCCCAGAACTTACTACATTTCCTAAGTAGAAGATCACCCATCTGGCGCCTTCCACAGTAATGAGTCTAGAATTTCATCCTTCTACAAACTCTCCCAGGATGAAAAGCTTTTTGGCTCATCTCTTGGTGCTTCTCTGCTCTGTGGGGCCTTTGGGACCCACAGACATTCTACAGATTTGGTCTAGATGTTCCCTTCGCTGAACCTTTGCCATCGTCTCTCACTGTACACAGAAACAGTCCTTACCTCTGTGCTTTAGAAAAGCCGGCGCTTGTGCACTGGGAGATAAGCCAATGAGATCCCTGTGCTTCAAGGGCTCATAGTTTAATAAGGGGAATTAAATACCCAGGATGAACTAAAATAAAAGCATATTATAGATTTATCTAAAATAATTAAAATTGTATTCCAAATGTACAAAATATTATGAAAGCCTATGGGAGTTATCAATTCTCTATTTATTTTAGTGGGTCTGGGGTGTGAACCCAGGGCTTCATGCTTGCTAGGAAGGCATTTGATGACTTGAGACCTGCCTCTAGCCATCTGTTTGCTTTGGTCATTTGTGAGATCAAGTCTCACACAGCTATTGATTGAGATGAGGTCTTGTAAACTTGGTGCTGGCACTGGCCTTGCATTATGCTCCTCCCAGTCTCTGCCTCCTAAGTAGCTAGGATTGCAGGCATGAAGGGGAATGGAAATATGTGTGCCAAACGTTTAATACTAAGGGGATTCCCTAAACAGCGTAGAGGAGAAGTGATTCAAGGTATACGTGGCTCAGCCAAACAAAACAAAGGCATCAAACCCAAGTTTGGAGAAAAGCAAATTTTATCTGGAGTTGTAGGATAGTAGTATGTCTTTTTGAGTCTTGTAGGAAAATTTGGTCCAGCCCAAGAATTTTTATATTTTATATAGGAATTAATGGAGGAGCTCTTTAGTTTCTTCCCTTCTTTTGACAATGCAGTTGAACTATATGATACACAATGTCACTTTGTGTTATGACATCATTTTACTTTATGTGAAAGTAACTAGGAACAAACAAATTGCCCTCCCCCCTTTTAAACTACATTACTGGTACAACTTTGATATAAGTCAATGTGAAGTTTTGAAAGGTGGAATCACATGAAAGCATTTGTTTGTGAGACAAACAGGTCCTTACTTGTCAAAAATGATGTGACATATATACATTTATCTGAATTAGGGAAGTGAAGGGGAACATCAAAATGGTGGGACAGAAGACAAAGGGAGAACTAATGTAACAGTGATACTCACAAGATAATATATTGGAAATTAACTGTACAACTTGGAGGGGGGCTGGGGAGGAGGGAAAGTGGGTGAAAAATGAGGGAAGGGGTAACAAGTTGGACAAGAAAGTACTCATTACATTATGTATGTAACTGTAACCACTCTGTACATCACCTTGATAATATAATTAAAATTTTTTAAAGAGTAATAAAAAATGACGTGACACAGAAACTTGCTGGGACTTGGAAGGGAAGTTATTTGGGGATGCAGGAATTACAGTGCAAAAGGGCAGTCAAAAACCCAGAGGCATTCACAGTTGGATTATTATTATTGTTACTATTACTATTTTACATTCTTGGTTAATGCTTGTACATACTCCAGTTTTAGTTTATTTCTTGGAATTTCCATCCAGGGAAAGTGATTTTAAAAGGAAGCACAGACGGTACTTATTAACTCCTTTTCAGACCAGTGTGTTGTTCAATGAAGAAGTCATTTATTATTGGCTTTGCCAATGGTGACCATTAAAATCAGTGAGTGCAAATGGGAGGTATAGCTTAACTGGTAGAGTACCTGCCTAGCAAACACGAAGCTCTGACTTTAAACCCTGGACCATAAATAAACAAATAAACAGATAAATGTTAAAAACTGAATAAAATTCAGTGAACACATTTCAACAGAATAATCAAGAGGAAGAGAACAAAAAATCTGGCTGTTTATTTAGTAACTCCTTACTTCAGGGTCTCTGAGACTCATCTTGTGGTACATTAGGGAGGCTACATGCCTGTTTCTAATACGGTCTCATGCCTGGAGTTAGAGCATGAGATTGTGCAAAAGTGAGACTTCTTTCATGAGCTATATAAAATCAGGCACAAAATCAGCCCTGTGTACGCTGCTCTCTGTACGTGGTTCTCCTTGGAAAATCCTTGTGTTAAGGAAACCACTGACTTGCAAAGAGTAGCCTGAGTCAGGATAAATTGTCTTCAGATGGCTCTGGAAATGTAGCGTGGGCAGAGTAGAAAACTAAGCTCATATTAGAACATACTAAATATCAATTGAGGGAGTGTAGTGTGAGTGAGTTAATGAGTAGATGAATGAATAATAAATGAATTCCGGAAAAAATCATGTTTGTGTTGACATTCTATAGCATTCAAGTCACTTATATACCTGTTGTCTTTTTTTTTTTTTTTCAGAATGACAACATCTAAGAGGGGAAAAAATATAAAAATCACCAGAAGGGTTAGGTTTCTAATAGTAAGAACTTAAACTTTTCTCTCCTTTGTTATTTCTTGATGGGATTAATAAAAACTTTTTTTTTTTTTTGGCTGGTCCTAGGGTTTGAACTCAGGGCCTGGACCATGTCCCTAAGCTACTTTATGCTAAAGGCGAGTAGTGCTCTACCACTTGAACCACAGCTCCACTTTTGGCCTTTTCGGAGTTGTTTTTGGAGATAAGAGTCTCACGAACTGGACTTTCCTGTCTGGGCTGGCTTTGAACAACCATCCCCAGATCTTAGTCTCCTGGGCAATTAGGATTACAGGCGTAAGCCACTGGTGCCCAACTCCTAACTACTCTCTTGAGAGAGTCTTGTCAAGTAGTCCCTTGGCTTGTTCTCTCCACTCTTTTAGGTGAGATATGCCAGGATCTGACTTCTTCCCTTTCAGTAGCCACCAGAGATCAACTGTGCCCATAATGGTGACATTTTGGATCATGGAGGGAGAGAGGTTGAGAGGGTCATTCAGCCTTGGAAACAGACACATTTGTTTTTGCACGAAGCACAGATTTATTAGCAGGGGAAATAGAGATGCACAGACAGGATACACTGGGGACAGGACTGGGGCAGAAGTGCCCATCAGCTCTGGTATGTCTTCTCAGGAGGATGGAGCTCACAAGAAGCCCAGATACTCTCCTTGCTTTGGGATATGCACGGGGCTATGGTTATGGCTAAGCTGGAGACTGGAGAGGATGAGGTCTCCTTCCTGTCCCCTTGGGATGGCATCAGGGAAGGATACGATAGGAGGCTTGGTTCAAGAAGGATTTATGTGGTGAACAGTTTGATGGGAAAAATTCTTCTGTTGGATTCTGGGAAGGAGCAGGAGGTGGGAAAATTCAGGAGCTGGAAGGAAGAGGAGCAAGAGGAAGACTCCATCTGGTAGCTGGGATGGTAGACAGGTAGCAATCCCCAGTCTGTTCTTACTTCTGCTTACAGTTCGGAGCTTGCTGGGCTGGGGCAGACTTCTGCTGAGCTGTGCCCTTGGGTGGGCATTGCTTCTTGGCCTGAGGAGCACATGGATCCTTGGTTTTGGGTGTGCATGTCTCTTGACATTTGACAGGTGGTGGCTGACAGGGCTGCTTCACCTGTTGCTGCTGGGCCTGCTGGGGAGGGCATTGCTGGTGCTGGTGCTGCTGGGAAGACATTGCTCCGGGAACAGGTGAGCCTGAAGGAAAGACACGTAGGGATACCATGAGAAGCACTCCCTATATCCTTCCTCTCATTTGACTCCTAAGGAGTGTTTGCCTCTAATAGCCAAGGATGTGGCACATGGTACACACTGCTCAGGTGGATTCATGAGCTGATTCACACCTACCCATTGCGACCTTCCTCTTTCACTTCCTTCTTCTCTGCTATTCTAATTTCCTACCTTCCTGTATCCTCCCATGGACGTAAATGAAAGCACAGTTCTTAGTCTTCCCAGGAAATAAGGTTGGGTGCTGAGTGGATGGATGGATCTGACTAATGTTAACTGACTACCTTTGATAATGCAGACAGAGTGAAAGGGGTGCAAGGAAGCAAGAGTATGAGGAAGAGAGAATGGTAAAGGGTTTGCCAGAAGCACAGATATTGGGTTCTAATCCAAGTTCCACCCCAGAATGTTAAGGAGAGTCATTTAACTTGGCTACATGACAGAGGTTCTAGCTTTCCTTGGAGAATAGGGGACCATAGCAGCCAAAGAGAACACTAGAGATAAAGGCAGATATTTTAGCAAATAGGACATAAGAGGATATTTTACCAAAAAGTAGCCTGGTTCAAGGGAAAGAGCACTAGCCAAGTAGGCTCAGATATGGTTCTAGATTCAAGCCTACTACTGACTAGCCTGGTACACTTGTGGATAGTCTATATCTTCTCTGAACCTCTGTGTCTTTCATGCAAGATATGAGTCTGGAAATTTTCTAAGTTCTGGAAGTTCTCTGATAGTTGTGTCTGGCTTTCTTCCTAGGCAGTAATCCTCATCTAATGGATCGATATTTATAAATGGGAAGTGCAGGCCCAGAAAATGGAGTGACAACTATCAGGCTAGTCAGGAGTGAGTGTTGCATAGTAGGAAATACAACAAACTTAAAAACAAATTTAAAGCTGGCTAGTAGAACCAAAGGCTTCAGAAGATAGCACAAACATGTCTTAGAGAGGGCCTGAGTTGCTACAAAATGCTACAGCTCTACATAGCATTCCCTGGAGGAGAAAAGCCCAGAATCAGGAAATAAGTCACACCGTGTGATGGTGTGGATTGGAGATTAATTTTTCTTGGTGATAATTAGTGTGACATTTCCAGAATTCAAGAGTGACAAGAGACTCCATCACTGCCCTGATCACCCAAGAGTAGATAGAGCAGGACCTTGACCTAGCGGCTCAAGTCAGGGTCAAGGAGAAGGAAAGAGCTTAGTGGATCCCAGGTGGATTCTCACTTACCAGAGGCGAGTTGGACCCTAGAAGGAGAGGCTGACTGAAGATCTATGGGGAGCTACTCCTGGAACCCTTATAAAGGGCCCCCAATGTGCCCCAGGCCCTTGGTGTGTCCCTCATTACCACCTCCCAGGGAATTCCTCACCCACTTCCCCCACCTGCACTTCCTCCAGGCCTTGCTTTACTGGCCTGTTTTGATGGAAACCACCCACCAGATATTTCCAGCAGTCTGGGTCCTGGTCCTTGAGCTGATTTAACCCACAGAAAGTGTTTGCCTCGACTCAAAGAGTCAAGATCTTTTTAAAAAAAGACACAACAGATCTTTCAAAAACAGAAGAGTCACTTGAAAGCTTAGACTTATAAGAAAGGTTGTGGAGGAAAAAGGAAGAGAGGGTTGAAAGAGTTGGAGATACCACTTACAAAAATATGAACATTCATTGAGCTGTCAATAAATGCTGACACCAAAAGGCTGTCATTTATTAAGCTGACTATGCTAGCAATGATACCATTTTTCTCGCCATTATTTCCTTTGCTCTTTATAGCTCCTCTGGACAAATGCTGTTGATACCATTTTTCTAATGAGAAAATGAGGTGGAGATAGATCACACTGGCAGGAAGGAACAGTGATGGGTTTTGAACTCAAATCTGGATGAGGCATAAAACCCAGGTTCTTCAACATTACAGAAGGAAAACTCAGTGCCTAGCCACCGGTGCCGTCTGTCCATCTGTTTTCTCATACACAATGTCTATGCTTCCCGGGTTCTGTAGGGAATATCCACATGTATGTGAGGCTTCTGCTGGAGATCAAGTAGAAGCCCATGAGTGTGGTGTCTGTGGCACATGGTGGTGCTGACCCTTAACCCCCTGCTCACTGGAAGGTCAGCTGTGGAAGGGGATTACTGGTGGTCAAAGAAAGTGTGACCGAATTAATCTCAGAGGAAGGTTAGCCACATGAAATGTAGAACACCCGCTAGGCACCAGTGGCTCATGCCCATAATTCTATATACCCAGGAGGCTGAGAACTGAGGATTGCAGTTCAGTCAGAGCCAGCCTGGGCAACAAAGTCTATGAGACTCTATCTCCAAATTAACCAGAAAAAAAAAGCCAGAACTGGAGGCATGGCTCAAGTGATAGAGTACCAGCTGTGAGGGAAATAGCCAAGCAAGGAGGGTACAATGGTCTGAGCTCAAACTCCAGTACTGATATGTCTGTCTGTGCTATCCAGTTAATTTTAAATTTCAGATAAGCAATAGAATTCTCTATAGTATGTCCCAAATATTGAAGGATACCTTAAGCTCTTTCTTTCCAAAACACCCTCCAAACTCATCTCATTTAATCTTTACAGCAATTCTGTTGTGTAATGAAATCTGATTTTTACAGTTTGAAATAACAGACCCAAAGAAGTTCAGTGACCTGCTGAACAATATACAGCTTGCAGGAGTGGAACTGGGTGGGGTCCCTGGTCCAGAGCAGCTAGTATCTCCACAATGTACAAATGATTGTCCATTTTTCTGAGCTTTCTGTCACATGTAGAGCAGATATCGCTCTCCCCTCATACCCCATCAGCCTCACTTAATAGTTAACCTTACCTGGTGTTTATTGGTCAAGGGGAGGGGGGACTAGACGTATGAGGAGAAGAAGGGGGAAGAATGCCTTCAAATGTTCAATGTATATACTACAAAATTAAGAAAAGTGAGGGAAGGGGGGATGGGAGGGAAGGGTGAGAAATGTTAACAGGGGTGACACCGATTGAGATGCATTGTATTTGTAAACTGCTTTGTGGAATAGCAATTCCTTTGTATAGCTACTCAGAAATTAAAAAAAAAAAGTTAACCTATTTCCCTCCTCCAGGCCCAATCTCCCTCTGCTCCTCCTCCTGAGACTGTGAACACGAAGAATGTAATATTCTGGGTTCCAGATGCCAGGTTCTGCATTCCATGTCCCACCTCCTCTCCACCTGCACTCCAACTTCCTCTCCTCCCCACCTGTACCCTTCACTTCCACCCTCCCACTCCACTCCATTCCACAGTGCTCATCCCAGTGCAAACTCTGCTCCAGAGCAATAAGCAGCAAGACAGATTCGACAGGGGTGCAGATGAATGCCCACCATAGCCATGTACTGCACATGCGTAGTTCTATCTCTTCCTGTCTCATTCGTCTGTCCACTTGGCTTCTCCAGAATGTAATTTTCTTCTTTTTTTTTGGCAAATTGATCACTGGTATCTTTATCAACAAATACTTTAGCTTTGAAGAACTCTGGCTAGTGGTAGGATCGTGGCTTATGGCGCAGCTTTCATCTCAGAGGCTATTTCAGAGTTGGCTGGGATGGAGATTAAAATCTGGTGTCCACAGCTGTCTGCTAGATCATAAGCATCCAAGACACAGTCAAACCCATGTGCCCTGAACACATTATAACTTCCCACACCTTGCCACTCAACTTCCCTGTTGGCCACATCAGCCCCATTTTATAGAGCGGGAAACTGACTCTTGAAATGAGGATATGTTTTGTCAGAGGTCACATGGGGACTAATGTCAAATCTAGGGTAGGGCCACAGGTCTCCTGACTTCACAGCTATTTTCAGTCAGCGGAAGGCCATGGAAACCTGGTATTTTCATGACGGAGGCTCAGCTGAGCACAAATTTGGATGTTGGTTCTAGTGGGCTCTTCCTGTCTTGCCTTTGCTTTTCCTTGCTTTCTTCCCTGTACTCAGGTGCTTATCTGCCCAGAAAGCCTGTCCTCCTCTTCCTCCTCTAAGAGGTCCTAACTGCCCTTGTTCCACATTGCCAGGCACAGGCACATTTTCATTTATTATTAACCCTTATAATGTACCTCTATATACAAGGCTGAGAATTGTATGAAGGAATTTAATAGTCTTAGCTATTTTATTGATGGGAAAACTGGTTGCAGTGGGAGCTGGATCCTGAACCCTGCCAGGAAGGCTGATCTAAGACTGTTAAGGCGGTAATGACTGGTTTGAAGATCTTCTAACCTGCTGGGGCAGTGGATTGTTCTTCCAAAGGAGGAGGGGAGACTTCCTGGCACCCCTCAAATCATCCCATATGATCAAACCCCCTAGGCAAGGTGGACCTTGAGAAGCCATGTGGAATGGTGACTCTGTAGTGTCTGCTCCCACTCCTACTCTGGCCACTGGAGCCAGGAGATTGTCCCCTTGCCCTTAGCAAGTTCTGCATCTCTTTTCCCATTTTCCAAGAAGCAGGCTCTGTTGACAATGGGGAGCCAGGCCTTACATCTTCCTGCTCTAGAGCACAGGGGCCTGAGAGCCTGAGAACAGGTGAGTGTCTATGACTGTTAGGGAGGGAAGGGCACAGGGAAGACTCATTTCTGAAGGTGAGTCAAAGCTTGAGAAACCCCAGCTCCACCCTGCAGGTAAACAACGGGTGAATTGGGAAGCAGTGAGCTGGGCATGGGAGGTACCCTGCTTAGATAGTGCTAAGCACTTAGCCTCCCATCCAGAGGAGTCTCCACTTCTGACCATGGGCTTTGAGGGGAAGGGCCCACGTGGCAGACAACTTCCTGTGGAGACAAATGGAGTATGTTATTTCTAAGAATGAAACCAGAAAAGGCAAAGCAGAGGGCTGACTGGTGGTAAACGGCTCTCATCAGGAGCAATGTGAGACTTGGAACTTTCAGAGCAACTGCACTTTAGTTGCCTGCCCAGTAAAGTGAACATTTAAAACCAAGCAAGAGGCAACTGAATTTCACAATCATAATCATGTCATCCCCCCTACCCACCTTAAAGGAGTTGTACAAAGGAGTTTTAATTCAACAAATCAGATTATGAATGCCGTGCATCTTGACCCGTGTCACCCCTTCTGTTGTTCTCTCCCTTCTTTCTCAATTCCATACATACTCAAGTTATATGTAGTTCAACTTTTGCACATTATACATTGAATAAAATGACTGTATTTTCTCACCCTTCCCCTCTCCATTTATGTGTCCTCCTTCCTCTTGCCCTGCTACCGCTTACGTTTCATCTTCCTTATATTCATTTTGGTTAGCTCTTCATTGGTTGTTCAGAGGAGTTATTCCCTTGGAATCCTTCCCTGAGTATATCCTCCTTTAGTCAATTTGTTTATGTATACAATGTCACATTTTCTTTATCTTAATTTCTAGTTGGTGTGCAACCAATAGTCATGACTTGGAACATTTTAGTTTAGTGTCTCCCTTCAGTCATTATTTAGTCTGACAACAAGCCCTATAGAAGATGCTACTTAAAGACATCTTATGACTTTCTCTTCACATGAGAAATCCATTTGCAACAGGCATTGTCTTACCCTCTCATTTACTGTTTGCCAGTAAGATGTTCTCATACAAATGTCAGGTATTCTGAATGGTAGTTTCCAAAGTAGTCTCATGACAAGAGATGAGTGAGACAAGGTGTCTTCACATGTATTTATCACCTTCCATCCTTAGTCCTTCAGTGGTACATTTCTAGAAGACCCTTGGCAATGCTAGTTTTACAAGTAGACACGCGAGCAATCCTGGATGTGGTGAAGGCTCATTTTAATAGAAAGTCCAGGAAGGCTGGCTGACTGTGGTCATTGAACACTGGCTGGGATGGAGGAGAGGCATCAGAGAAGATCATCAAGACTTGCCTGACGCGGGGCTGGGAATATGGCCTAGTGGCAAGAGTGCTTGCCTCCTACACATGAAGCTCTAGGTTCGACTCCCCAGCACCACATATACGAAAAACGGCCAGAAGGGGCGCTGTGGCTCAGGTGGCAGAGTGCTAGCCTTGAGCGGGAAGAAGCCAGGGACACTGCTCTGGCCCTGAGTCCAAGGCCCAGGACTGGCCAAAAAAAAAAAAAAAAAAAGACTTGCCTGACTTGACGCGGGCCAGCTAGTAGGAAAGTGGCTCCTCTGATCCTTTTTCCTGGCTGTGAGATCCTAGATATGTGCCTTAACTTTCTGGGGCCTCAGTTATCCGGGATGGGAGAGATTGGTTGACATTATCTTAGAACGATCCCATTGGTCATTAATCATCTGTAAATATGAGATCACATTTTGTCCTGATTGAATACATAGTGAGTCCAGGGAACTGAGGGTAAACTCAGGATGCACCAGAAAGAGTGCCTCAATGAACAAACGAGGTATGCTATGAGTGGGGTGATCACAGGTGTACAGGAGGTCACCGCCTGCGGCTGAGCTCCAAATAGGGAGTGGTGTCTGGGGGTTTCTGAGTAAGAATCCTCCACATACTTGAAGGAGAGGGTCCATGCATGGTTTGGAGACCTTGCTTAGGCTGACACCACCTACAGTTCCTGTCTCCTCAACTTAACCGTGGACAAGAGTGCTGTTTCCAGGGCTTTTCCCATGTCTTCCAACCTCTAACCCTTCCATCTGAGATGGTGGTCTGTTCCCAAAATTCCCACAGAAATTCAGGTTTCACCTGCTAATCTCTCCATCCCTCGCATTTTACCTCCCTCCCTCCCTCCCTCCCTCCCTCCCTCCCTCCCTCCCTCCCTCCCTCCCTCCCTCCCTCCCTTCCTTCCTTTCTTCCTTCCTTCCTTCCTTCCTTCTAAATCTCTGGGTCTTAGAAAACCATGTGAATACTACTTTTTCCTTGACCCCTTTCTCTAGTCTTTACAAAATGATATGCTTTCCTTCTCTGCTCAGCACACAGCTTTTTTATTTGCAGATATTTGAATCATTCTTGCATATATATGCATATATATGTGCTAAATTTATAGCAGCAAATGTAAGTTCCTTGATGGTAGGAGTTGTTTTCGCTTGTCACGTATCTGTGTGTATCACCTAAGCCTCATACTCTAGGCAAGCACATAGTGCACACACTCTGTAAGTATGAGCCAATCAGTGATTTCTGGCTTTATAAGCAGAGCCCAGGAAGCCTCAGGATACTGTTGAGGGTTTTGTTTTATTGTGGTGCTAGAGAATGAGCCCTGGGCCTTATCAGCTGCCAAACAAGTGCTCTGTCATTCAGCTAAGCCCCCAGGCCCTCAGCATACTTTCCGGACTAACCTGTGTTTTCAAAGTTCAGGTTGATGATTAAGAAGTTCTCCCTACTTATCTTTATATCTTTCAACTTAAAGGTTGCTGAAACCATCCTTTTCCTGCAAGAAATCTGATGCCTGAGTATTTTATACAGAGATACGAGTGCTTTCTACCCAGCTGAAGTGTAAGCCTCCTACAGGCAGGAAGGATGTTCAGGACAGAGCTTATTTTAATCACTGATGGCTTTGCCAGCTGATAGATTAGCTGGGATTGGGTGGTCCAATGACTAAAGGATGCTGCCGAGTGAGTCAGTGAGTGGGCGAGTGAAAGAGTAGGGGGCGAGTAGGTGAGCGCATAACCAAGAAGTGAGCTCATAAACTAGCTGCCTAGCTGGCCAGTCCACTGAAGAACAACTGACTAGCCGGCTTGTTAAGTGGTTGACTAACGATTTCCGGACTATAGGCTGGCTTATGGATGGCTAACTTTGAAAAGTAGATCCCAGTATAGTCTAAAAAGAGAAGCTCTGCTGGGGAGTAAGGCTATAAGAAAAACAACAACGCTCTGTATAAGAACCCCTAAGAAGTCTATTGTATGAGTTCGGCAATTATTTCTTAGTGTCATTTCTTCTTTTCTCTTGGGTGTTTAAATGCCAATGGTTTAAGTTTCTGATGTTAAAGAGAGAAAAAAAATTATTCAATGGCATTTGTTAAAGTACCATAAGGAAAACTCTATTGGGGATTAGGGACCACTACAATGGGAGTCTGCAGTGAAGGAGAGCGTTTCAGGTCCATTGCTTTCTTGGTGGAGTTTATAACTGAGGAACAATGGTGTTTGGTAGCCAGAATGTTACTGAGAGGAGACATGTGGGTTAAAGGGGATTGTGGCTAAACCACCTTAACAAGATTCTTGTTAACAATAAGGCTAGGGAGATAAGATTATGAGTGGGAGAAGATGGAGAATGAAGAATCTGATTGGATACCAAGGGTGAACAGATATCAAGACAAAGGGGGCTAAAGGTATAAAATTGCTATGTAGGAGCCCTTAAGAAGTGTATCCTAGGAGCTTGACAATTGTTAATTTTATTTCCTTTAAACATTAATTGTAAATAATCATGATTATGAATAAAAATTATTTGACACAAGTTCCTTTAATTAATTTTAATTTTTTAAAGTGTATTTTTTTCTAAATGAACATAGTAGATGTCTTTGCTAAAACCACCTTTAAAAATTATCTTTAAGTAGTTGTATAAAGGTTGCCGTTCAACAAAGGCAGCAAAACTGCCTTCTTAAAGAAAATGAACAGATGTGCCTAGGAGAGGTTTCAAGACCCTGATTTAAGTTTGGTTAAGGAAAAAGTCTTAATCACTGGTTAGCCCAGTTCAGTGGGTGTAACTACAGACCATGATGGAGGGAAAAAAAAAATCTCTTCCTGAAAGCTCATTAGGGTAAGAGGACTTTTCATCCATGGCACTGCCTGAGGGGATCCTGGCTGCCCCCTGAACCCTGGATGTGGGGAGCTGGCACTGAAGTGCGTCTTCAGGTCAGAGAAAGAGGCTTCAGTGATGGAGGCTGAGATAGGAACCCAACCAAACAGATCAATCTGCAGGCACCACAAGCTGAACCTGTCTGTCTAGTTGGTACCCTGTGTTCTGACCATGGAGACCTTCCTCGGGGAAGTGGCTACAAAGGACAACAGGCAAGGATTTCCGGAATCAAGCCTCAGAATGTGCTCTGTGAAGGTGGAACCACTCACTACTCACTTGGGATCTAGGACTCCCCAGGTCCTGAGAAACTGCCACCCCGAATTATAATTGGCCTTGCCCATGCTCAACACTCTGATATGCACTCCCTCTCCCCAACACACAGTGCATCCATCCCTGCCAAGCTGGATGGGAAGGAAAAGGACAGGCTTGCACACCAGATCTGAATAACCAAGCCACTGCTCGCTCAAACCCTTCAGGGATGCCCACCATTGTTGGCGAGATGTGACAGTCTTTTCTTCATGCTGTGGATCCCTTTGAGAAAGTTGCCAGCATCCTCTCTCCTCAGCCATATCCCCTCCTCTGTGCTATGCAAACTCTCTACCACTCCCATTATAAGCCACAAAGAACCACACATAGTGTATTAAAAAAAATAATAATGTGTTCTTTTCCTCCTGCTGACAAACCCCACTCTCTCCATGGTCTACCTGTTTCTCACCTGTGCCTGATGAGTCCTTTTTTTTATTTTTGGTGACTACAAGAGATATGAAATCTGCAGTCCAGAACAGGTACACAAGGAATGTGAATTCCAAGAAACCCAGATATGTGGAGGCCATATAAGTGTGGACTCTTCCCTCAAATGACTGTGATGAAGAAATTAAATCTCTTTGTCCAGTGTAGAATATGGTGGACCCTAGTGGTTTAGGTATTCCTGGCAGAGGCACTTTGTGCCTTCATAATGACCCGTACAATGAAAACTTCAGGACCCATGCCCTGCTGTGCTTTTCTATTCTGCCACCTGAGCACTGGCCATGCTCCTGATGGAGGGTATGCTGCCAACCTGGATCCTGAAGATGGGTTAGGTAGGTAGCAAGGTTGCAGCTGGCCCTCCATGAAGGTGCTGAGTAAGTGATTGGTAGGTTTCCATGGGAGATGCTGGAATTTGTGCTTCATTAGTTACTGGGCACGATTTCACCTAGACTGACATACATTTAGGCTATCCAAGAAAGGACACCTTTCTCCCAAGGACTTTTCTTTTCTAGTTCTAGTTGATACTTGCCAAACAAAAGTAGTGCTAAAGTTCAGTGTAACCCAACAGCAGCCGACACAGTGTCTCAAGTGTATGTGTGTGTGTGTGTGTGTTTGTGTGCACATTTAGACCTATGCATGTGTGATTATATGCAGTGGGGGCAGGGGGAAGGAGTATGAGAAAGCCACCCTAGGCTAACACAGCCCATGACAAAGACCATCTGTGTGCAGTAAGTTGGCATTTTCCCATGAGTGACCTTCATAAGAGAGTTGGGTGGAAAACTAAATCACGTTTTTCCGTCTGTGACCACAAGACTTTGTGCCACACCACCCTCTAGGTGGTTAGGACAGAGTGCCACCTGCTGGGGCTATCAGGGTGGTGCAACACTTCGCTTCTTCATGTCAGTACTTCCAGGGGGAGACAGCTATAGACCCTGGCCAGGAGACCTCAGACCCAGCTGAGACATGTAGTGATTCCTTTATCTCACAGGACAATTTAGGGACAGAAAGTCTTCAGCTGGTTCTCTCCCCCTCCCCATTTGCTCTCCAAGGCTGGACCACAACGCCCCCCAGATGGAAGGACTGGCAACTTCACCACAGGAGCCAGCGCCTCTTGAGTTTCTTTGCTGGTTGTAGAGGGCAGTGGGATTGACTTGATCGACTGGTTGAATGGCATGTGGCACAGGGACTGGGAAGGACTTGGTGGAGGGTTGTCATGTTGGTCTGGATGATGAGGGAAAGGCCTCCTCACAGCCTCCTCACAGCTGGTCTAGTTCCTGAACAACTGCTAGGGAAGGAGCAAGGCTCTATTCAGCACAACCTCATCTCCAGGAGAAGACGCACGACGCCTATTCAACAAATGAAGAAATGGAAGCTCAGAGATGCAACATGGCCTGCGTTGTCTGGTTGGGCAGAACTCAAGCCTCTGCCAGCATAGTTCCAAGTCTGGACTTTTCACTGACTCATGTAGCTCTCCATGCCGCTTGCCTGCACCCCCTCTCCCCCCAGCACAGGGCACCAGCACAGGCAAGGCTCAGGAAACACAGGTCAACAGGATGTGGTTCTGTCAGAGTTCATGTGGCTTGCAGGGGTGGTCAGGGGCAGCGCTAGGGACTTGCTCATCAGAAGCATGGGATGTCCTGAGAACAGGTCTCTACTGTGGTCTGTGAGAGAAGCAGCGCTGGGCCACTGGCTGGTAACCCACAGTAAGTTAAGACATGCAGGTCCAATGGTTGCATCTGCAAGGACCTCTGAGTGACAAGTCCTGTGTTTGTAGAGTGCATGGGCAGCAGGTGGAGCAAGAGGACCTACCGGTGGCTGTGTTACCAGTACAGTGTGAGGATTTCAGGTCAGCTGAACAATGCCTGCTATTAGACGCAGCCTGAGAGACCCTGAGCCATGGAAACCACAGAAGACATCCAGACAAAGATCCTTGCCTGTCAGCTTTCCCCTTTAAGAATTATTTTTAACAAGCCACTGTTACTGAAAGAGCAGAAAAACAATACCAATTCATGGAAGGCTTGGGCAGACAAGGTACTCTTTAAAGTGGAGGATAGGATAAGACGCTCTGAGTTCCATCTGGGCAGGCTAAGAAGGCCCCTGAGAGGTGGCGCTTGTACTGAGAGTATGTGAGCCCCATTCATTCCCAGATGATAAGATGTCATTTCCTTTTTCTTTTCTTTCTTTTTTGCTTTGAACCTATATCATGCACACAACTTACTAAAACCCAGCTTATGTGGACTCAGTATGGGCAGAATCTATGCCTCTTTTTTTTTTAAGACTTTATTATCTCTCACAGATTCTTTGGAGTCATCTTATTTGTGGTATTCTTTTCCTTAAAAATATATTTTATTGTTATGGTAGAGGCGATGTACAGAGAGGCTTATAGTTACGTAAGTCAGGTAACGACTACATTTCCTTTTGAACAATGAAGACGTGTTACTTTCTGTGTGATGTTTACTGTTGGAGGTGATGGAGCCTTTAGTCCCATTTAGAGGCTGCTCTGCTGGCTTCATTCTGGCTCCAAAACCTGGGCTCTCTCAAGGGAAGTGGAATCTTGAGCAGTAAAAGTGGTGCTGGTTCGGGATCGAGGTTCCCATTGCTGGTTTGCAGGATTCTTAATTTTACTCAAGGTAGTAAGGATTTCTCTCAGAAGCTGCTGTAGTCTCCACTCATCTCCATTCTTCTCACATCTTTTCTGGCTTCCAACCCTGGGGCACCCATCCCCTCTTGGTCTAGTATGGAGGTAGGAGGAGCCTGCGGCCAGCTCCAGATGTTTGTGCTCTTGTGTTGGCACCTGCAGGTGAGTCATGGCAAACACCTGGCTCACCCACTCTTATATGAGCTTGCTGGTCATGCTGTCCGAGCCCATCTCTCCTGTGCTCCCTTGTCTCTACCACTTTCCCTGAAACCACAGGCCACCAGTCTCCTGGAATAGCACTCGTAACACTAGTCAACATATTAACTGCTCCCTGTGCATTCCTCAGGAGTACCAAAAAAGCAACATCTTTAACAAAACCAATGTTCTGGTTTTGCCAGTCTTCCCTGATGTGGCAGAAAGCTTTGTAAAGATTATGCTAGATAATAGCCCTTTCCGGATGGTCCGGAAAGAGAGGATCATGTGTACACACATGCATGCATGAGCATATATGTACATACATGTACACATGTGCATGCAGGGGGCGAAGACCAAGGTCCCCATCTGCTTCCAGTCTCATGTAGAGAGTAGAGTAAGGGCATCTAATCAAATCCTGAAGGGAATGTGCCTGACAGTTGTCCTCCAGCCTTAGAAACCATGGATCTTTTGCTCTAGCCCATCAGGGAAGCTCTAGCCCAGGAACTTTTCTTACCTTTTGTGTTTGGTTTCCTAAAGGGCAATATGAGCAGGAAAGGGGGCTCTGACTGGTTCCAAGGAGGTTGTAGCCATCATCAGTCAGAGTTTTCCTGCTACTAGGGTAGGAGAAAAGCCCAGCCTTACCTTCCCCGGAAGCTCTTAGCCTAACCCTAAGGGTGGGGTAGAGTGAGAGGACAGCACCCTAGTCAAAAGGTTAGGCTTATGTGAAAGACAGACCAGTATGTGTATAATTTTTTTTACAGACTTCTTAATTTGGAAACATTTTCAGATTTACAGAAAAGTTACAAGGTAGAATAGGAAGCTTCTGTAAGCCTTTCCCCAGTTACTCTGTCAATGTCTCTTTAATCTCTTCTAAAAATGAAATGTTAACTTTATTTTTAATTGACAAAAAGTTGGTTATATATGTTATATAACATGATGTTTTGGAATAATATATACATTGTGGGGTGGATAAACTGAGTTCATTAATATCTATCTATCTATCTACCTACCTATAGACCAATAGATAAAACCTTCATACTTAAGATCTACTCTTGCCAGTTTTCACATGGACAATAAGTAATATTAGCTGTAGCCATCATGTTGGAAATAGATCTCTTGAACTCATTCCTCCTGCACTTTTGCATCTTTGACTACTATCTCTCCCAGCTCTAGCCCTTGATAATCACCACCACACTCTACTTCTATGGGTTTGTCTTTTCCATGTATAAGTAAGGTTCTATATATAAATAAGAACATGTGGGGTTTATTTGCTGAAACATACATTTTTTGTCAACTGTAGGGTTTAAACTCAGGGCCAGGGTGGGCACTGTCCCTGAGCCTCCTTATATTCAAGGCTAGCACTCTACCACTTGAGCCACAGCACCACTTCTGGTTTTTGAGTGGGTAATTGGAGATAAGAGTCTCACAGGGACTTTTCTGCCCAGGCTGGCTTTGGGCTATGATCTTCAGATCCCAGCCTCCAGAGTAGCTAGGATTACAGGTGTGAGACACTGGTGCCTGGCATAAACCCCAACTCTGCAGCTACTAGCTCTGTGGTCTTGGACTACTTTTTTAAACCTCCTTGAATCTTAACATTCTTTTTTTTTGTAACTTTCTTTGCAGAGTAATAAAGATGTTTTAAAATCTTACAAAAGTGATGACCAATATATCAAATTGGAATGTTAAGATCCTACTGTGGCACCTTACCTTACCTTAAGCAGCTTACACTCGCTGCTTTTAAATAGCTACTAAACTATGCGTGTTGGCTGACTGAAAGAAAGCAGCATCGGGCCATACCTGGGCACTCTTGAATCAGATTTTGACTTGGGCTTAGCTTTCTCTATACTTCCATGCAGAAGCTCTTGGGTGGCCTCATCTTCTAGTTTTCATGACTGTGAGTAATTAAGAGAGGTAGGTATTAAATAAAGATTAGAGTGAGTCACTGCATATTGAAACAGAGCTAGAAGGAAGCTGAGAAGCAATCCAACAAGCCCAACAGTGTCATCACTGAGAATTCTTCTTTTGTTGGAATACTATTTGAAAAAAATGTACAGCTGAAGATGCTGAGCACTAGGAAAAAGCAAAGACTTTCCCCAAATCCCACTGGAGGCTAGAGGAAGAACCAAGACAGTATCTCAGGTCTCACAAGCCCTGGTCTCTAGTGCTTTTCATCTCTGAAGTCCATTGGAAAGAAACGTCTTCATCCTGTGGGAAGCATAGCTCTTTGAGGAGCCTTAAGACAGAGAGATAGCCTGGGAAACCCAGGACAGGGAAAACAATTTGCCTTACATTTTGTTTCAAAGATGGCAAATGCAGGGGCTGGGGATATGGCCTAGTGGCAAGAGTGCCTGCTTCATATACATGAGGCCCTGGGTTCGATTCCCCAGCACCACATATACAGAAAATGGCCAGAAGTGGCGCTGTGACTCAAGTGGCAGAGTGCTAGCCTTGAGCAAAAAGAAGCCAGGGACAGTGCTCAGGCCTTGAGTCCAAGCCCCAGGACTGGCCAAAAAAAAAAAAAAAAAGATGGCAAACGCAGCCAGTCACATTTCTGATGACTGGCAGGAAAATCCCAGAAGATTGAAGTCTGACTATCAGAAGAAGCCAGCAGATGGAGGCAGGAGGAATAGCAGAAATGGCTGTGTTCCACATATGCACAGGACTCCTAGACAACAACAACCACCATGCTGAGCTGGATGGCACCAATGTGACCTGAAGGGTTTCAGCATAGCTGAGCATTGGCTAATCCCACAAGCATCTCCTGTGCCAGGCGTCTGTGATTCCCCAGGAATGCCAGGCAGCCAGAGCTGTACAAACATGCAGGAGGGGTGGAGCCCATAACACCTGGCCGCACCCAGGGACAGTGCTCCCTACAGAGGTTTCTAACTAGCCTATGGAGCTAGGGCTTCTCTGCAGAGTCTGCTGGCAGCTGGGACCCCCCTCCCCTAGGGTCATAGCAAGGTGTCAACCCAGCAGCCAGATGGGTGAGCTGTGCCTTCACTCTCCTAGGACAGTTGTGGAAGGATAGACCAGCACTGCTTATCCATAACTCTTCTTAAAGTCTGAGTTATGATTCTCATTTGGGTTTAGAAAGCAGAAGTAAGTTGGGCAAGATTATTTATTGCAAAAGTAGGAAGGAAAGGATTGGGACCTAGGTCTAACTTTGCGATGATGAGAGGGTATGGGTATTCCTTTTCTTCCATCCATGTATGTACGTTCCAAGGAATTCTTTAATATATATATATAATAAATGTACATAAAATTTGTATGTAATTTAGTGTACTATATATACATACATACATACATATATATATTCACATACACATATGTCCTTCTCTGAGGAAGACAGTATCTTTCCAATCCTCCAGCATCATACTTTTCAATCTGAGATCTTTGTTCTGTGGAAACACACTCAAAACATATGGACAAATAGCCCTATAGCCCTACTGAAATGTGGTAGGGGCTTAGAGAAAAATGAGAGGATACAGGGCCTGAGGACAGAGGCTGACCTCATTCCTGTGTGGCCATGATATGAGTGAACATGACCACATGAATGTGTGTGGGAGAGAGTAACTGGAAGTACGTGTTAGTGGGTAAAGACACATTTGAGTATGATGGCTGGCGCATGATTGTGTCAGTGTGTGAGGAGCCCTCACAAATTTATATGTGTGGGAAGATGATCATGTGTATGTATATGTGAAAGTGACCGTGTACAGGACTGTTATCAAGCAAATGAATACCAATCTGCATGGGTATTGATGAATTCCCAGTTCAAATATTAAAGATAGATAACTACCTTCAGCTCTAGAACTATCTTTGGTTGCAAGTAGCAACTGCCCCCAGGAATTGGTGCACCATGCCTACAGTGCATTACTACCCTGGTGGCGATAAAGGGAAATGAAGAGGCCACAGGAAGAGGGCCCTGGGACCTCTGTAATTTCTTCTGTCTTTGTTCAATGTCAGTCTAGAAAGCTGTAGACATTATTCTGAGTACCAGTCTCCTTGGTGGAATTCATGAGTGTGTGAATATGCATGGGTATGTGTTCATTATGTAAGTGAGAGTGAACGTGTCTGGCATTGCCTTCCTTGTCATAAGTCTGCATTGGTGGTTGGCAAATTCTGAAAGGACATCCATGCCTTACATTTCTCACTTGCTGAGTTGTAAGGAACATAGATCGGAGGGTCAGAGATCCTGAGTTTGAATCTCAGCTCTACCACCCACAAGCCACTGTTACTATGAGGAAGAAAAGGATGCTTTTGATCCTATCTGTCATGGGAACAGTGATACTTACTTCAGTAGGGTGGAGCCAGGACTTACTGGATGGTTGTGAATATATGCTTGGCACCCTCCACAGAAGTCAAGCCTCTGCCTTGTACCTGCTGCCATCGCTTACCACCTTCAGTTCCTGCCCTCCAGGGAGAAGCTCCTGCTTCAGAAAGATATGGATGACTTCACCGTCTGACAAAGCTGAGTTCACTAACTGGATGCTTTGTCAAAAACAAGATCATCCTCAATAGATGTTCAAGAAAAACCACAAAAAAGGAAAGGTTTTAGAAGAAAATGGCAAACAGCCACTAGGTTACTTATGCTGTAAACAAAATCTTCTTCCAGTCAATACTCACTCATATCCTTTACTACACTTACTAGGTCCTTGCCTCCTTGGTACCCCTGTCCCTCACAGCTCTGTTCCACTAAAGGTCTAGAGAAAAGGTCTAGCCCACATCCTCAAGTTGATGGGAAAGAGAGAGGCTGCTTCCTGCAGGCTTGGGGATCTTTCAGAACTTAGATAATAGTAATAAAAGCAATATCTGGCATTTATTGAACACTTACCATGGTGCACCAACATTTTTATTGCCAATGTCTCATGAAGCACCCCCATCAGCCTCCAGATGCAGTTGATGCTGCTATTTAAATGAGAGAAGTGAGACCTAGAGACATTGTTATATAATTAGCTCCAGGCCACATAGCAAGAGAAGGATCTACCCCTGGCATGATAGGAAAAACAGTGAGCTTCTCTGCTTATAATCCTTTTCTCTCTTGAGGAAGTTTCTCAATTACTGTATGCTTATGTCAGAAGTGTGTGTGTGTGTGTGTGTGTGTGTGTGTGTGTGTGTGCGCATGCGCATACACATATAGTCAAATGCACATACATCTGTGCAATTGTGCAAATTGTGTTAATGGGGGGGGGTAAATGAAGCCCATAAGGGTTTGTGTAAGGTGTAATAAGAGAGAGTAGCTAAAACCACTTTTGAGCAAAGGGTTGGCGAAAGTAACATACAGGGCTGGAGAGGGGAGACATTTGAAGACTGCTGACTTATGACATCTGAGTGTGAGGAAATGTTCACATCATTTTCTGGGAGAGTACTCGAGGCTTAAGCAATTTATCTATCAATGCTTTGTTGCATGTCAGACTTGAGTTTTGGTGAGTGCAACACTCTGGGGGGCGGGTTATGAAAAACACAAAACGGGTCATTCACCCATATTTCTGAGATTTTCAGCAAATGTGTATGGCTGTGCTTCCCTCCCATCTGTGAAGGGACATCACTAAGGAAGGACTCCCACCTCCCCACCCCCTTGCCGGGCATTTCTGACACTCATAGCATTGGTTTATCCTATATTTTCTCCTGGAAGCCTCTCTTCCCTGCCTGCTTGAACACCCCTATGCCCCGGCACTCAGGCCCACCTTCACTACCATGCATCTCGAAGTCCTGTGGTAGGTGCTAAATAAACTACCAAGATGGCCAAGTTCTTCTTCCTCCCTCAGAAGCCCTCAGGGTCCTTAGTCTCCCAGTCTGTCTTGAACTTCGAGAGCCTGAGCCAAGTGGTGTACTGCTCAAGTCATTTTTGAATTGGATGCTTCCCTGTCTAGCTATTTTTGCTATCTTGTGGCTCTCAGCTTTGAATTTATTGAGATTGTTAAGCCAAGAGGCCTGGAGGCCTGAGCTGTGATTCTATGACTTCATGATGTCTGTCACATTCTGATGAATGGATGGGAGACAGATACATGGATGGATGCATAGTTGGAAAGGAAATTAAGAGCCTGGCCACCCAGGGAAGCCAAGCTCTAAGCTGTGATCTTTAGCTAACTTTGCATTCCCCATCGTTTGTGATATAGATCGGGGATAATCCAGATTCTAAGTTTCTATTATTTCCTTCCCTCGTGTCTTTTGGCCACCGAAGGTTGGTCCACAGAACTCTGTTGAAATCAAGAAGCATGAAAAGGAAGGCAAATATAGGAGAGAAGATTTAAATGCTCTAATTTTTGGACTACTATATGAAACAAAGAGATGTGGGTACATAATTGAAACAATAAAAATAAGAACTTTGGATGGTCTTTATGTCTGAATTATTTCTCAAACATACAAGAAATTCTCAAAAAAATAACCCAAGGGAATCTTCAGTTGGAGAAATAATGGAGCTAGAATTCAGATAAAAGTAACTAACAGGTATATACACATGTGTTGATATTTGCATAGCCATTCATGTTGAATGCTTGTTTGTATAAACCATCTCACAATTGCACATTTGGTTAGCTTGAAGAGACTTTGGTCTTTTTATTTCTTTATTTATTTTTAGTTATGGGAAAGTTTTTGGAGACTCTCTCTTCCATTCTTTTTGACTGATTAGCCTTTGGAGCATGCTCGCTGAGTCAGAATTTATTCGCCTGAGCCCTTTTCTTTTACTTTTTGTAGCTTTCTGTTGGTGGGTTCATTGACTCTGCGTGGACCTGGCAGGGTTCCTCTTTCTTGCACGCATTCTTTGCTGTACACTGTGCTCCCTTGTCTGCTCCCCCCCCCCCCCATTTTCTGTGAACAAGTGAATATCTGTGCTGTGGAATCTCCATCTCTCACTCTTTACTCTGTCAGGATCCTTGTAGATTCCCTGGGACCTAAGAAGTGGACCTCCTCAATGTCTTCTCTGTGCCATCCACTGGGGCTTTGGATCAGGAGTGAGATGCCAATAGTAGTAGTAGTAGTAATAATAATAATAATAATAATAATAATAATAATAAAAAAAAACCTACAGGAAACTCACATTTTTCAACCAACAGAATCACCAGACAGACAGTTTCGTGCCAGAGGAATTCTCTTTTAATTGCTTGGGAAGGGTGATGGGAAAGGGTGGCTGTCTGGGTGTGCCTCCGGAGCTTCCATCAGGGTGATGTGGATACATGTCAGCAAAGATGATTCGGCAACTCAGAACCAGATCTTTGTCAGAGTTGGAAACTGCAGCTGCTAATTAAGAAGAGGCAGAGATCGAGGAAGCCAGGATCCCGGTGCTGCCTTTCACCCAAGTATGAGGCTGCTGTCCAGAAGCAGGGGGTGAGTGGGCCAATGCTTGGCTGATGAGAAGGAATGTGGGGTGCTGACCCAGGAGCATCTTCATGCTCTCTCCCTGGGGCCTTTCCTCTGGTCAGAAGCCGAGAGCTTACTTCCGCTTGGACTTCTGGCATTGCTGAGGGGGTGGGCACTTGGGTGGAGGCTGACAAACTTGCTTGGTCTGCTGGGGTGGGGGGCAGCATGGCTGGGGTGGGGGGCAGCACTGCTTGGGTGGGGGACAGCACTGCTTGGGTGGGGGGCAGCACTGCTTGGGTGGGGGACAGCACTGCTTGGGTGGGGGGCAGCACTGCTGGGGTGGGGGGCAGCACTGCTGGGGTGGGGGACAGCACTGCTGGGGTGGGGGGCAGCACTGCTGGGGTGGGGGACAGCACTGCTTCTGCTTCTGTTGAGACATTCTGAGTTGGATTTGTAACTGGAAACAAAAGAGACACAAAATGAGTTATACTTGAGCAATAGATCTTGGGGCCCAGGTGACGCTCCATTCACACCAGTATGCTGCTCTGATTTTTACCTTGACCTGATTGCTCCACAAAGTTTAAGGTGTACATGTGTGCCATCGCAACTCCTTTTGAGGACAAAGAAGCAGGGAAGGATAGAGGAAGGGAGGAAGGGAAGGAGGAAAAGAGGAAAAAAGAAGGAAGGGAGATAAAAAAGGAAGGAGGGCTGGGAATATGGCCTAGTGGCAAGAATGCTTGCTTCGTATACATGAAGCCCTAGGTTCAATTCCTCAGCACCACATATATAGAAAAAGCCAGAAGTGGCGCTGTGGCTCAAATGGTAGAGTGATAGCCTTGAGTATAAAGAAGTCAGGGACAGTGCTCAGGCCCCGAGTTTAGGCCCCAGGACTGGCAAAAAAAACAAAAACAAAAACAAACGAAGGAAGGAGAGAAATGGAGAAAGAGTGAAAGAAAAGGAAAAAAAGAGAGGAAGACAAAGGGAAAGATGAAAAGAAAAAGCAAGAAGGACAGAGCAAACAACTATAAGCAATGATGGTAAAACTCTGGTTTCTGGAACAGAATTGCCTGGTATCTGTGTTCTTCCTGAATCACTCAGCCATATGACTTTCAGAAAGTTACTTCTCTGCTTTTAGAGAGTAAGGAAGGAGGGAGTATGCAAAGATACATCCATACAGTCAGAGCTACAGACAGACATAGATGTGTGCATGCACACACTCAGAAAAGGCAGTAGATAATGAGCACTAAGAATGGTTTTGATTTTGTAAGTACATGCACAGAAAGTTACAAAGAAGCAATTAAGCCATTCCCTAAGAGATTCATAGAACAGAGGGACTAGACGAAGATCAACAAGCCATTTGGCTAGATTCTCTTGAATCTCCTTGAAGAAAGCCAGCCTCAGAGAGAAGAGGAGTGGTTGCATAGATGCCTGGCACTGGTGGCTGGAACAGAAGTCTTCTGGTTCCCCAAGCAGGCCCGTACCACTCATCACACTGCCGTGTCCCTTGTCTGTTCCTTAGATCCTTCCTTCTCTGCTCTACTCTTCTAAGTCAGTTTGGTTTCCTGACTCTCCAAACCCTACCCTTTTGCCTACCAGTGGCTCTGCCTGGATCTCTCCTTCTCCTGATTCCTTCTCAGTATCTGGCAAGCCATGGCAGCCACAGCTTGCCAAGAGGGTCCTCAGGACACCGTCTCTCTTGGAAACCTTTCCCATCTCCACCCAACCTCCCACACTCTTCTGCTGGTCTCAAAACATATGGAAAGGACCGAAAGGAAAAAAAGGAAAGATGCCTAGATGAGTCCTTTCTTTCTGACCAACCATCTATAGCTTCCACCCAGCTTCTAGTCAAGCATTGGGATACAGGCAGAGAGAGGCTGTTAGGAGGGTGCTACCCTGTTAGACTTACCAGAGGTCACCAGTCTCTGAAGTGCGGAGATGCCAGTGGGTTTGGGGTGCTCTGAGCTGGCCCACCTTTTATGTATCTCATGGCCGTGCCTGAGGTCATGAGCTGGCCTAAGATTGGGGTGGACTAATTAGTCCCTCATCACAATAGGATCCACCTGTCCTTCCTCAAACTTCAGGTTTTACTCACGCCCTCAGGCTCGCAGTCTCCCTCGTGGCATGGCGGGACTTGGGGCTGATGGTGACTTCACCCTTCCCCTCGTGCCACCTCCCCATCACCTTACAAGGGCCAGCCTTGGATTTCCAAACCCATTCATGACTTTTGACTTAGAACCTTGGCATCTGGGATGGTCCCGAGCAAGCATTCAAGACAGGAATGGGTATGCGTGCGAGGGGAGCGAGGAATGTTTTGAGGAGTTCCGGTTGGCAAATGGTGGGGGGGGGGGGTCTCCCGAGAGGACTATGTGTGTGTTAGCATTGTGTTAAGGACAACAGCTGAGAATGGGGATGATTCTCTTGGAATTTCATTAAGCATAGTGAAATTGACTTTATCTTCATCTGGACTGAGAGCCAGCCACAATCAGCTTGCAAAAAAGAGAAGAAAAAACTTTGTTGTTCTTTCTTTCTTTCTATTGTTATTTAATCAATACAATGGGACTGTAGCCCTGTAGGAAGTCCTGCCTGCTATTGGGAAAAACCATTAGGTCCCATTAGACAAACTGGGTGGTTACAGTAGACAGAACTTATCTCTCTATCTTTCTACATATGTATAAGTCACTCAGACTCCAGGGTTCCCAGGGAAATGATTATCATAGGTGGACAGGGGTGGGGGAACTTAGATACATTGCATTAAAATGAGCTCATGAAGGACTTACTTGGGCTGGCTGAATGCTGAGCTCCAAGCCCCAGTGCTTCCTCCTTATTCCTGTTAGAGATCCCCAAAGAGACAGGAAGGAAGACCATAGGGCACAGACTTGAATGCCCCGTATCTGATAAAGGATGACATGTATTCATATTGAGTTTCTGCTTTTACCAGTTGGGTGACTTGGAGCACTTAATATTTTTTAACTTCCTCTTTCTCATCTGTTAATGAGGATGATAATGCCACCCTGCATGTCAGTAGTAAGGATTAAAATGGATAATTTATGGAAAGTATGTGCGTGTGTTTGGCACAAAATGAGTGTTCGACAATTGTTGGGTGCTTCATGAAGTTGGGCTTTGACTACTAGACCAAGATACACTCTTAGAGGTATGGAGGAAAAATACAATACAGTCACAACACTAAGTGTATATTTGTAAAAATGGAGCCAGGAAACTTGAGAAGATGGATGAGAACAGGGAAGATAATAGAGAGACATAGGGTGGTGGAAAGGGTGTCAAAGGATCAAGATGCACTGTACACATAATTGTACACATGTTAAATTGAAATCTCTTTGTACAAGTATTTGAAGGTAACTTAGAAAAAAAGAAGTATGGAGTGGATAGTTGCAAACATATGAGGGCAGAGAGTAGCTCTTGTCACCAGTGTCATAAGATCTTGACTGGAGAAGTCATACAGGAGAAATAAATTCAAGACATCTATTACTTATCATGGCGGCTGTAGCTAATAATACTGTAATGAAAATTGATTTTAAGTGTTCTTACCACATCAAAATAAAATGTATGTGTCACAATTAAAACAAATTTTGTTTAAAGATCTTAACTGGATTTTATTTGTGATTCTAGAACTGGCCCACACCTTAGTCTATAAAAGAAAATGAATGTTCTGGGTATGAATGAGCTGGGAAGAGCAGAAGGGTTTGGTGTAATAGACAAGAAAAAAAACTTAGGAAGCAGAAACACAAAACAAAAAGCAACAACCCAAAATGGATAGGTCAGTTTCTTATAAAGGTTAAAGCAGATGGGATTTCCTGGTGATGCTGGCTGAAACAGGCTCCTTAACTATCTATTTTTTCTCTTTCTTGATAATCTAGAAGGCCATTTAACAAGGTTTAATGTGGCGGCATGGAACTTATTCTGTTTTGATTTGGTCTCCTGGACCGAATGGAGAAACTCAGTCCAAACCAATTGTCTACTGTAATTTGATTAAACTATCAATATCCAGTACTGGGGCTTGAATTTTGGGCCTTACAGTCTTATTCAGCTTTTTCATTTAATGGCTGGCACTCTATCATTTGAGCCACATCTCCATATCTAGTTTTTTTTTTTTTTTCCTGGTTAATTGGAGATAAGTCTCTGGGATTTTTCCACCTGGCTTGGCATCAGAATACAATTCTCAGATCTCAGCCTCCTGAACAGCTAGGATAATAGGCATGAACCATTGGTGCTTAGCTGTGATAATACATGTTAAATAGCTTAATTAATCTACCACACATTATGTTCACATAGCAAAACATCACATTGTGTATCATGTGTATATTTATTTATTATTTTTCAATGAAAAGTATATTGAGGGACAGGCCTGGTGGTATAATCCTAGTATTTTGGGAGGCTTAGACAGAGAACTGTGTTTGGGAACAACCTGAGTTACGAGTTTCAAGGGAAACTGGGGCTACATGGTAAGACCTATTTCTAAATAGTAAACAAAAAATACATAAATAAACAAATACAAAAATACATTGAGAAATGAAAAAGAACTTGACAGAAGTGGAAACAGACAAGCCAGTCTTTGTCTTGAGGATGGTACATCTTTAATGTCAGACATGGAATTTCACTATGGCTCTATTGGAAACCTTAGAATTTCTCAAGATCTTAGGGAGTCGTTACAAGCCTAGAAGACTCAGACTCAGGCAGTAATGTCTTTTCATTAAACCATGGTCCTGACTGTCAGGGATCATAGGCTGTATGGAAGCAAGGAACTGAGAGAAACCTGAAGGAATACAGGTATCTCAGAAGGACAACCCCTTCGTGGTCTTAGAAAGGGTCTTAGAATTTCAGCACAAGTTCCTAACAACAGTGAAGAAAGGCTGTGTGGGTAATGACTTTGGGATAGTCATTTATTTAGCAAGAAAGGCTGTACTTGTACCACATTCCAGTCACTGTGTCTGTGTTAGGAATACAGGGAGGCAAGGATGGCCAAGTTCTTCCCGTATTCAAGGAAATACAGCCGAGGAGGCCTGTGAGTAGGTCTGCCTTTGCTATGTCTGTGTCCATGGGAATGAATAGTTAGGCTGCTTCATGTCCTCTTAGCTTCTTTCTCCCAAACCCTATAGATATTTTTCAATTGTTTGGCTTGGATTAACTGAAACCAAATGTTACTGGAGTGATCCCTGGATGTTTGGAGAAAGTGTGACTATCCACTTTGTGGGTTTGGGGGTGTTCAATCCTGTCATCTTTTGTTGCATGTACCTCCACCACCCAGAACAGACATTTGGTGGTGGAACCAGCTACCTCAAGAATGCATGATGCAATTCTAATTCTATTGCCAGAGGACAGAAAAAAGAATGGATAACATAGAAGCCACTAATAACACCAAATATTTATCCTAGACTTTGGAACACTGGTTTTCAATCAGCATCACTCTCTGTCATTCACTTTTCCTAACCCTCGGATTCCTCTCTAACAGATATAGGAATGCGCGTGTGCGCGCGCGCGCGCACACACACACACAGAGTGATATTTCCAATGCGTTGGCACAAATGTTTATGGGGAAATAAGAAGATCCCTCAGAAAGCTGATGAGACTGAAGGTGGTATCTAAAACACACATATTCACATATACATACACACATACATACATATATGTGTATGTGTCTATATGCTATCTACCCTAGGTCCATCAGGCAATGACTTCTCACTTTGAATTCATTCCATATGGCTAGGACTCCACATGGCACTGGTTAATATTTCTTCCTTTCCAGATTTTCCTTAGAGTTCATCTCATTCTTATTTCTCTTCCACAAATACCAGCATGATTATGTGAGGTAATTCAATGAGGCGAGGGTATAGGGCCTGCCCTCTCTCAGTGGGCCTATAAGTGGGATATAGATGTTCACCTGCTAGGTTTTAGTCCTAGGCAGTAGCAACACATTTGACCTGAGAAGGCCTTGAACCAGGCAGGGGAGGAGGCAAGGAGCTGAGTTTGGCTGGGTCCAGTCAATTAGCAAGTGTATAGGAAGCAAACTTCATGTCACATACTGTGGGGGTTGGGAAGTCCTTGAGAAGACAAGTCCAGCCCAATGTGACAGAGGATCTGGTGCTCAAAGAGCAACACTGTGACTCAGTCCCTGAGGGATGATATGGAACAAGGGTGTCATAGAGCTCAGAGGAGAAGCTTTTCCCGTGGGATGTGCCCACTGTCAACAGCAAAGCATCAGGAAAGACAGGAAAGGCTCCTAGATGGTGAGCTTCTTATGGATAAAAAGCATTGATGGATAAGAAGCATACCTAACAAAGGTTCTGGCTCAGAATTGAAGCCCAAATAGTTTCTCTGATAAGAATGAGGACATTCTTGGAAAGGAGATGTGGACAGAGAAAACTTCGAGAGGTGAGAAGATGGTTTCTGTGTCTAATGGAAAAAAAGAGAGCCACCTGGCTGGGATGAATGGTCAATGAGATTGGGAGTGGACAGTGAGTGTTGTTCAAACTCTATGGAAAGCCCTAAACCCTAGACCAGCTAGGAGAGCTGAATTGCAGAGAGAAGACTGGGCCATGGCTCTAAACAGTGGAGCCATGATTCTTTGTCATATGACAAAGAAGTAATTGTACAAAAAGTGCTCCCCTGGCACGGGGGGTCAGGCTCTACTCTACTCTAATCGCTCCCTTTCTCACCCTCTCCCCTGGTCACCCGACCCGCAGGTAAGGCCAGAGTGGAGTGGGGGGGCTCAGGAAAGACCTCAGGTGCACGCGGCCATATAAGATTGCTTTACCTCCCTCCTTACCCTTGAAGAAAGCCAGGCGTACACGGATATATATATATATATATATATATATATATATATATATGTATATATAATAAACTAGGTAAATATAGTGTATTTTGATCATATTCACTCACTCTATTTTCTTTCTTAGTCCTCTTTCCTCCTTTTTCCTTTAGAGACAATTTCAGTGGATTTCATTACACTATTTTCATACTACATAAAGTGTTGTTTTTGGTGTGTGCTGGTCCTGGGACTTGAACTCAGGGCTTGGGTGCTGTTCCTGAGCTTTACTTTTGCACAAAGTTAGCACCCTACCACTTTATCCACTGCTCCACTTGTAGCTTTTTTCTTTCTTTTTGGTAATTAATTGAAATAAGAATCTCATGGACTTTTCTGCCCACGTGGGCTTCAAACCACGATCCTCACAATTCTGAGTAGCTAGGATTATAAGTATGAACTATCAGTGCTTGACTTTCTAATGCATTTTGATTATACTCATTTCACATTCTATGTTTCCTCTCTTACAGAAAAGCATTTTTTCAAAACTTTGTTTAATAGCATAGGGAAGTGGAAAGGCTTTGGCATATGTCAAGAAGGCTCAAGTATGCTTCTAGCTTGGCCAGTAATGACAGCAAGCTTTCGGAATGATTGACTTTTCCTCTCTAGGGCTTGGGTTTTCTCTCCTACACAGTATGACCACCTGTAAGTATCTTTCTGGGTTAAATGTAGAATGACCCTCCCCTTGGAGAATGGCAAGCCAAAGGAAGGACAAGACTAAGGTAGTCTGGGGCCTAGTTGTCAGGAGCATGCACAGTGAGTGAGGTAGGGCAGGAGTGGAGGTGGAAAAGATCAAGGGAGGGAGAACAGATGGGGAGAAAGACATGATAAGGTACTGATCTCACAGAGCAGCACAGAAGGCTGGAAGACTAAGAGGAGAAATAGAAAGGGAAGGAGTTGAAGGAGCTTTTTTGTTCTAAGTGATTAAAAATGGGAACGGTAGAGATTAGACCTAGGAGAACCATAAAGAAAGACAAGACTCCTGTCCATACTCACGTGTTTAATGAAGTTGGACACCAAGGGAGAAGTGGCTGGGTAGGCCACAGGAGAAGGAAGGAATAATAAGGGCTACAAAGAAGATTTACCCCCACTGCCTGACAGCCTTATAGTGAGCACTGGGAAAGAAGCAAACCTAGCTAAGGTAAGGTAGCCATATGCCAGCTGAAGGCCAGAGGCTTGTTCTCTCCTGGTAGTAGGCCTTGGACAGAACAGAAAAAAATGTTGTAGATGAATAGGTGGCAGACTGGAAAGAGCCCAGCAGTTAAACAGAGCATTCCATCATCTCTTGGACCAAAGATATGAAGCAACAATTAATGAAATTCTCATCAAGTCACAGGAGAAAATGTCCTTATCTTTTAGAGAAGTTGGCATAAAGCTGCTAACTTTTTTAAGGGTCTTTTATTTGTTGGTTGTTTATTTTTTTGAGACTATTCTCTTTCAACCATTATTTCGTGAAATGATAGTAATTATATAGGATTCCCCTTCCTCTGTTTACTTGGTAAAATAAAAAGTTTGATATTTTCACTGATCTTCTTCCTTCCCTTCCTCCCCCCCTTCCCTTTCTCTCCCTTCCTCCATCTCTTCCTTGTTTCCTTCCTGCCCTACCTTCTTTCCTCTCTTTATCTTTTCTCCATCTCTCGCATTCAGCTTAGTGAAACCCCCAAACTAGAAAATACTAATATGTTCTACCAAGTCTTTTCACTAACAAATGTGGAAAAGGTGAATGAGATAAGGGAAATTACATACTTGAAGTCATACTTTATGTTAGTGAGGGGATTTAAACTCTGTGTACTTGACAAAAAGCAAATGAAAATGACCATCCAAGCAAACAAAGAACTTAGGACTTTGGCTTGCATCACAGTTTCAACTGGGAATTCTCCTCCCCTCTGTCCTTCCCCAACTTCAAAGCCAGGCCTTGCCAAGGGTGGCAGGAGCAGGCCTGTTAAGACACCCACACCCCACTCCGATGTTTCCAAGACTCTCTGGGACACAGCACATAGCTCTGACCTGCCCCTTTCTCCTTGGAAACGTGCTGGGGCCTGCACCAGAGTCTCACCAAGACAGAACCTAGACTCCTTTGCTCTTAACCAACTTCTAAGAGCCGAGGTGATTAACTCCTTCAAACAACCTCTCCTTTTCCTGATTCTTAGGAAGTCTCTGTGAGGAGTGAGCGATTCACCTCCAATCCCCACGAAATCAAGTTCCTTGATTTCGTACCTGTTCCATGTTCAGATCTAGTGATGGGGGGGGGGGGGGGGGGGACACTGGTAGTTCAGCACACTGGGGCTTTTCTGTAATTTCAGTAGCTCCAAGATGGTGAATGAAGTCCCAGAAAGGGTGAGGTTTTGCTGGGCCCTTTGAGGCTTCTGTTTTTCCTTTGTGATCTTCATTCCTGTGGTTCTAATAGCACTTTGGTAGTGATGACTTGCAATTCTTTCTTTAGGCCAGGCCTCTGATTTGTGCTTCAGATCCATGGCACACCTTGTACCATGCCCTAATATCTCCACCTGATGCAGGCTGTGTTGTTTTGATTGATGTACGCACTTACCGTACCCTATAAATATACTTAATATCATTTATTGATTAAAAGATCAATCTGGCTATAGCAAAGGCACAGTGATCTCAACACATCCAGCACTGAACTTTTTGTTCTTCCCTTCTTGTGCTCATTTTCTATTTCAGGAAACAGAACCACCATCTACCATCTACTCAGCAGTTCCAGCCGGCAGACAAGCACTGTCACTCACTATGTACATTTGCCAAGTTCCATTGATCTATGACTTAATCGGTAACGTATGACTGTTCTAATCTGACTTTCATCAGCTCTGACCTCCAAAATTCTCCCTGATATCTCGCTTGCTGAAAACTTCAGCATAGATATATATTATTACTATGATGTACATATATGTATATTGAGATGCAAATATATGCACATATGGAACTTGTTTTATGCTTACAATTTTGTTTTACTTCAAAATACTGTAAAGCCATACACATCATCTACCAAAAACAAATCCCAAACCACCACAAAAACACTGTAATTTGAAATGTAGTGCTGGCAGCTTATACTTATAATTCTAGCTATTTAGGAGGCTGAGATCTGAGGATTACAGTTCAAAGAAGCCTGGGGAAATAAATCCAAGAGACTCCTCTCTCCAATGAACCAGAAAAAATATCCAGAAGTGAAAGGATGGTTCAAGTGGTACAGCACCAGTAGAATAAGCAAGCCAAGCAAGTGTTAAGACCCTGAGTTCAAATCCTAGTACCAGCAAAAAAAACCCAATGACAACAAGAAAAAACAAAACAAAATCTCAAACTGTACTTTGAGTCCCCAATTTTGATTTTCACTCTAGTATTGAAGACATTACATAAGATATTCAACATCTTATTATTAAAATTAAATTTGTGTTATATGACTTCGCCCAAGGCATATTAATGTGTCTTGAGGTCATTTAATGTAGGCTAGATACGCCATGGTGTTCATTAGGTTCGATGTACTAAAGGCATTTTTGACTTAAAACATTTTTAATATGTGATAGTTTTATACAGATGAAATCCATTGTAAGTTGAGGCACAGTTTGAGGGAAGAAGTGTATATGGAGGGGCAGAAGGCGGAAGAAGAGGAGGAGAAGGAGAAAGAAGAAGAGGAAGGGAGAAAGAAGGAAAAAGGAGGAAAATATCAACAACTAGGAATCTAGTACATCTGTTTGAAAGGTATCCAGAAATCTTTATACTATTCTTGAAACTTTAAGTCTGAAATTATGTCAAAAGAAATCATTTTATGGTCTGGGAATATGGCCTACTGGTAGAGTGCTTGCCTCACATACATGAAGCCCTGGGTTCCATACCTCAGCACCACATATATAGAAAAAGCAGGAAGTGGTGCTGTGGCTCAAGTGGTAGAGTGCTAGCCTGGAACAAAAAGAAGCCAGGGGGGCTGGGGATATGGCCTAGTGGAAAGAGTGCTTGCCTTGTATACATGAGGCCCTGGGTTCCATTCCCCAGCACCACATATACAGAAAACGGCCAGAAGTGGTGCTGTGGCTCAAGTGGCAGAGTGCTAGCCTTGAGCAAAAAGAAGCCAGGGACAGTGCTCAGGCCCTGAGTCCAAGCCCCAGAACTGGCCAAAAAAAAAAGAAGCCAGGGACAGTGCTCAGGCCATGAGTTCAAGTCCCAGGACTGGCAAAAAAAAAAAAAAAGAAATCATTTCACACATAATGAGCCACTGCCATTCTCCTACACAGAATCTCTCAATAACCCCTTAATCCTTCTACCTACAGAATAAAGTCTAAATTTTGATATGATGTGGCGCCACCTTCCTCTCCAGTTTTATCTCATATGCCCTGGCTCATGTTTTATGTCCTGTCATTGGGGACCTGGTAGTTGACCAATTATTTCTCATTTAAAATCTTTGCTTACATTGTCTTTGTGTAAGGAATTCCTTCCAGCCCACCTACCCCTTGCCGGCCACTGGACGAGAAGTCAGAGGAGTGATTCTAACAGATCGGTTACATAGACCATCTTCCAGTTTCTCTACAACCTTTTCCTTCTAGCCAGTTCACCTGTAATAATAGTCATCTTCTTTTTCCTGGAATACAAACAAAAAAAGGAGGAGGGTTTAGAGGAATAGCCTGAGATTCTAAGTGTGATAGCACTGGATTCAGAGGACTTGAGCAGTGTCTTTGGTACACTCAAAGACTACCGGTGAGGCTGCTGGCCCTCCCTCTAGTTTCGTGTCTTTTCACGCAAGGAACAAGAAAGTTCTTTATATAACTTTCAGGACATCTGTCATCTGGTATTGCCGCATTTCTGATTCTCTGAAAATAGACACATTAATCTCTTCTGAACTTCCTCTGAAGATGGAGGAAATAATTTCCCAGTCTGCAGAGTACCAGGTAAGCATAAATTAGAGGGTAAGAACGTGTTGTGCCTGTGTGTGTATAGGATGGGGACAAGGATAACAGACAAGCAGAAAGCCCTGTCCTCCTCCTCTTGTATCACACTCTTCACTCGGTTTTAGGACTGCCAAATAGTTGTCTTAACAACATTTTATGAGACAAACTTAAATATATGAGAAATTCCCTTCCCCAACCAAGAGGGTATTCTGCTGAGCATGCTGTGCATGAGCAGGAAGTACGTCACTAGCCTGTACCAGTGTAGCCTGAGGTAAGTTCACACCTATGGGATCTGTGATTCTCTAGGATTTTCTACAGAACACCTACTACACATTCTCTGACCTGGGAAAGTCAAATTCAACTGGAATTCTCAATTTCCTCTGGACAATTTGGGATGACCATGAATCCTTTTGCCAAACATAGGTCTGGTGAAGATTAAGAAGATATTATAGTAGGTGGTTATACATCCTCTCCCTGCTATAAATGGAAGGCTCTTATTTATGTTTACATGTGGCTTGGAATGAGAGAAAGGAGCCAATGAGGAAAACTAACCACAACAAAATCAAACAGGTGAAGTTGATCTCCATATTGAAGAATTAAGCAAGAGAGAAGAAGGGAAGGAAATTGAGAGGGTATATATTCACTTAATGCTTACCAGGCTATTGGTAAAATTTTTGTGCAATCCTAGAAAGGAGGGAAACTTTATGTAGGGAAAATTTTATCATCTATCTATGTGTTGTCTGTCTGTCTATCTTCTCTCTATCTGTTCCCAGGTAGGGTGGTAAGAAATGCTATTTTAAGAAATTTTGCGCTGTATATTAAGCAAAACTTCCATTGACATTCTTCTAGTTTCTCCAAGGGAAAAATGTGGGTACTTTTGATATCTTTCTTAAGTCAAGATGCAAAGCTGATCTGTCATGTGCAGGTTTCCAAAAGATTACCTTGCAAATAAGTATAGATTGTTTCAAAATGAACTTAGTGAATTTTATGGTAATCTATAAATCTATAAATGCTTATCTATGTAAAATGCAGCCTTACAATCTCTCTTTGATGTACAGAAATCCCCAAAGATAAATGTATTTAAAAAGCAATTTGAAATAAAGTTTTGCTTTAGATAGTAAAAAACTAAAATCAGACTTGGTTTTTCATAGGCATGAAACAAGGCAACTCAATAAAGCATGGGGAAGAGGATCCCAAGTGTGGGCCTCAGAATCCTTAAGTTCCATTGTCCTTGACTCCTGGCCTTTGGCAACTTCCTTCTGCTCTCAGCAGAGAGGCTGAGGCTGAGAGGGAGACGGAGGTGGCTTCTTTCACCTTTTCCGTGCACACCCTTCGTCTGGGACAACCCTGGCGTGTAGGTGTGTGGAACCCAGACAAGCAGGTATGATGTTTGCTTCCCAGTAGAGAAATCAGATTCTATGCTTGGAATTCTGAGTCATATCAAGCCTCCATGAAGGTGGGTCTCTCTATATTCTGTGCCATATGTTCTCCCCCACCATGAGAATTTAAGGAGTTCTCTTTGTGTGCAGCATTTTCTGCTAGGCCCCTGAGGGATGACTTACACATAAGATATAACTTGAGGTACCACTGAAAGTGGGAGCGATGCAAAAAGACCATCTTCAAGTTACTGGTGTCTGCTTACAGAAAATGGAAGCAAGTAAAGGGGAAACTCAACTCTGCTGTAAATGTAGAACTTAGGTTTTCATTGAAAATCAAATTATGGACAGAGGAATAAGATGGTCTGAATAGAGGACAAAACCTTAGGAACCTGATCAGGAATGAATGGAATCATGGTGTGTGGGGTTGAATGAATTGGGGATGGATGATGGATTGCACTTTGGTCTTCTCCTACCAGCACTGTGGGCTGGAATGAAGAGCAGTGGCATTTGATGTAGGGATGATGTAGTTCTTTGTGGAGGTCAACAAAAAGCCTCTCCTAGCAACAGAAGTCATGGAAGAGGTAGTTATAACTGGGATGCAGGCTGGAAAAGAGGGAAGAGGATGAAAAGTCGGAGGCACTTTAGAGAATGGAAGCTTCCAAGCCGATTGGGGCTGTTATTAGAGATTCCTGGAACAAGGGAATCAGAGTTCTAGTGGAAAAGAGAAGATGGAAGACGTTTCTGGCCAGGAGGGCAAAACTAACTTAGGAAATAAGTTAACGTACTTGTAAATGAAGCGTAAACATCTTTTTTTTTGCCTTTATAAGAGGAAGTTTTATTGTTATTTACCTTAATAGTTTCAGAAAGAGGAACAGATTAGCTCAGTCCAACATGCTTGGCAGTTGGCAGAATCTAGTGAAGCCAAGTGTTCTGATTGCTAAGGATTTAATTTGGACGCCTTTAATACTTAGCCATCTAACACTTCAAACATAATCCAAAATTAATGCATCATCACCTTCCTTCTCACTTAAAGAAGGCACCTACCTCACTTCATTATGGAAATGTTTTCATTAAATATGATTCCCAGAGGATCAAGTTCCCTGGAGAAATACAGCCATGAGGACAGTGCACAGAAAATAAAATTCAAAATAAAACTGTATAATTTACTAATCTAAGGAAACAAAACCTTCCAATATATTAAGAAATCCAGTTACAAACAGTACAAGAAATGCCTAACGTGTGAAACTGTAACCTCTCTGTACATCAGTTTTATAATAAAAACTTAAAAAAAAAAAAAGAGCAGGGTCCACTTGGTTGGGCACCTTGATGGTGAATAAGATGCCTTCATGAAAAGGTTGAAAAACAGAAAATAGTGGCAAACAATGTCATGCAGGAGAGCTCTGAGATCATTTGATATATCAGCACAAGGCTGTTTTATATAAGTCGTGGTCACCTAGTGCACTGTCACAAATGCTTGAAGTGTCAGAATGTTAGGTTAACACAAGTTAAAAACAACAGTACTGGGCTGGGAATATGGCCTAGTGGCAAGAGTGCTTGCCTCATATACATGAAGCCCTAGGTTCGATTCCCAAGCACCACATATATAGAAAACGGCCAGAAGTGGCGCTGTGACTCAAGTGGCAGAGTACTAGCCTTGAGCAAAAAGAGGCCAGGGGCAGTGCTCAGGCCCTGAGTCCAAGGCCCAGAACTGGCAAAAAAAAAACCAAAAAAAAAAAACCAGTACTCCAGCAAACTACCATTTCTGATGACCAATGAACAAATGGAAGCTGATTTTAGAAAAATATGAAATGCCTCAAAATCAAGGAAAAAAATAAAATTATAGTCTAAAAAAAAAAAAAGAAATCCAGTTACAAATGCACTAAGAGGTTCATGTGAAGAGGTTCTGGTATAACTGAAAACGACTGGCTGTTTACAAGATACACAAGCAGGAGCGGTGCACCTAGCCCAGCGCTGGCCCTCAGAAGCCGAAAGTGTTCTCTCCACTGTAGACCACATACAAGAATCCATCTTCATCCTTTTCCTTCCCGTAAAGCTGTTCCCATAGTTAGGCTGGACTGTGGAACCGTCTTATCCACAAACAGGAAGATCGCCTTCTCAGAAGGAAGCTGGATCCTTTTCCTGATGATCCACATGAACTGAGCCACAGTGATATCACATGGAACCAAGTACTTCCGCTTGTCAATGTCAACAATCTGAGAGCCTGAGACTTTTTCCACAATCACCGGAACGCGGTCGGGGTACTTCGCTCGGATCTTCGCGGATTCCACACATCTGTGTTCCAGAGAGTGGTCCTCCTTGAACATCCACTTCATGGCGGCGGCGAGGAGGGGGGCAGAGCCGGCTCTCGGAGCCGCTGAGTCCGGCGAACCGACCACAACAACCACCAAGCGTAAACATCTTTAGAGGGAGAGGTACAGGCCCAATGAGAAGTCAACTATGCTCATTTCAAAAAAATAGTTTCTGGAATTTTGAGTTTATAGGGGTTATAAAAAAGAAAAAAATACTCTTGAACATATAAAATTCAAATGGAATCTCCATGAATCCTTTTTTCATTCACAAGCAATGTATCTGCCCAATGATAGATATTCTCCATTCCTCTCACAGGCTCTCCTAGATCTGCCAGGACTCAGACTCTATTCTTTATTCCTGAAACATTGGGTATAAAATTTGTTAATCCCGACAGTGTTAAACCTATGAGGCCATAGCCACAAATGTCCTTCCCAAGACTAGCACTGAGCCAGGTCCATTAGATACAGTCTCAGTAAATGTTCTGGGACCTGAAGTCCTTCAGGGTGATAGGTGAAATTAGGGTCTGGTATCACTAGGAAGGTGAAATCCAAGTTTTAAGTAACAAAGCATCAATTATGTGGGGTCGCCTACCATCAAATCCCAACTAATTGGGTTCTACACAGAGTACATATTTATTGAATGAGTGGTGTAAATAGGAAGTTGTGGGAGGAGGAGGAGAAGGAAATAGTCACAGAGGAAACAGCTTTTTATTCTGACACGTGCACATGCGTGCGTACACCCCCCCACATCTATCCCCCACCTGCACACTTATACAGCTTTAGGTGTATGAAGGATTTTCTGTTTTCATAGATACTGTATAGCTGTTTCTCTCTAAGGAATGATATAAATAGAATGGTATCTTCATGAGTCAAGTTCCAGATTTATCTCTCTGAGCTCCTCCTTTGCTTGTGGGGTGACTCTGGAACTTGTCCTCACACTCCATGGGTCTCTGCAGGGTGTGATCCTAGATGCCAGCCACATGGCGTGGCTGTTTGTATGGCATGCCAACCTGAGGACTGAGGAGAGGAATACTATGGACACGGGACTCAGTCAAGTGTGCCTCTGAAATACTCACCATGTAGTGAGCGCGCCTATGTTCTTGGGCAATGAACTATGCACTGAGAATTCAGATATAAATAAGTCATGAGATTTCCCCCTCCCCTTCTAGAACATGTAACAGATGAAATACTTTCATTAATATATAATCAATTCTTTAGTCATGTTATAAGAAGGGAGACATAAACCAGCCAGGTTATAGTGCCCAAATCTTTCTGGAGGAGTCAAAGCCACCCCAGTATTGTTTCTTTCATGCAGTCATCATGAGTTGAGGGGCAAAGACCCCCCTTTCCTTTTCCCTAAATGTCTTCTGGTTTAAGCATTATAGAGAGCTCTGCTCAGAAAAGCTTCTCTTCACCCTTTTTGCCCTCCATCCCTCCCCTTCTTGGTCCCGAAGAGGCTGAGAATGGGGTGTCTATAGGGGGGAGTGTCCAAAAGGCGGGCAATGCTTCTTGCTATAAGTCTTTGGAAGGTTGATCAGATGGAGGATGGGAGCTACAGGCCTACCCCACACACATCATAGAACACTTGGTTTACAGAGAGTTGGCATTATACTTTGTTGCCAGTGATGATTCATCAGCACTCATTCAATACCTACTATAAACTGGGCACATTTAAAAATTTTCTTCTTTTAGGTCTGAGACTGGGACTCGATCTCAGTACCTGAAGCTTTTGCTCACTACCTAGCATTCAACCAATGGAGCCACACTGCTAATTCCACGTTTTCTTTGTTGGCGTAAGACAGTTAACATGAGATCTACTCTGTTAACAAACTTCTCAGTTTACAATGCACAGTGGGCACAGTGTTGTATAGCAGGTCCCTAGAGCTTATTCCTCTTGGATAGGTGAAGCATGACGTCTTTTTGTTGGTATTGATTCTCCATTTTCCTACCCATGTAACAATCATTCTTCTTTGTTTTGGTTGTCTTGATGAGTTTGACTATTTTAGATCCTCTCCTCAGTATTTATCCTTTTGTGACTAGCTCAGGTCTAGCTCAGGTCACTTCACTTAGCACAATATCCTCAAGGTTCATTTATATTGTAGTGTTAATAGAAGCTTCTTCATTTCAAAGTCTGAATAATAATTCATTGTATGTAGAAAACACATTTAAAAAATCCACCTGTCTCTTGACAGATAGTTTTAGGTCGTTTCAATATGGTTGGCCGTTGTAAGCAATGTGGCAATGAACATGGGAAACAGAACCTTCAGATCTGTATTTTAGTATTGGGGTTATAGGCCCCAAAGTGGGATTTCTGGATCACATCTTTTAATTTTTGGAGTAATACCCATATTGTTTTCCACTGTACTGCATCATTTTACACTCCCACAAGAGGTGTGCAAGCATCTCAGTGTACCCACATTCTGGCTCCATTTTTTTTTTTTTTTTATGGTTTTGATTTGGTTTCATAATGCTTAGTGGTATTAGATGTTTTCATACACGTGTTATCATTAGGAGAGTCACTTGTTCATTGTCTTTACTTCTGCTTATTGTGGATCCTTCAGAGATCAATGCATCACAGAACCCTTGGAAGTGTCTCACAGGAACTTAGATAATCACGCTTTGTATTAAAGGACTTCTTGGATAGAGACGTTCTATTTCAGTCCTGCAATTCTACATCAAGACACTAGAGGGAAGCAGAGATCACAGAAAAACAGGAAGGTTGGGCAACAGTTTTGAATGCTCTTCCTTTTGTTAGTCTTTACCAGTGATGGGCCACTCACCGTAGAAAAACCTACTTGTACAAATTATACTTGCATTCTTTTGTACCAATAAATTCCCCAAAATTCAGAAGTCAGAAGTCAATCATTTTAGTTTTCTTGTGAAGACATCCTTATTTTCCAATAGATAGAGTTTACTGTGGCTAATCAGTCAATTAAAATCAGCTGAAATTTCAACTACATTTTGCGTATCCTTTATTATTTCATATTTGTAGGACTCAATGAGCCAAAAAATGCAAACTGCAGCCTTCTTGGGCTAAAAATTCACATCAGAAATAGGCAACCAATGCCAATACAGCTATTCTGGTGACTGCAGGCTGTGGGCTTTCGGCACAGAGAATTGTGGCACAAGCAGCCATTATGTGGGAAATAGGAGATTAGAATTGATCCTTTCATGGTGATTTCATCCGATTCGGGGCAAAATCTTGTGATTCTTGACCATAGGCTGCTTACTATGGACAAGGTGTTGGGGAATAGCATAAGTCTAGAGAAGAAGCTTGAAGGAAGAAAATACTCTCTATAGATAGTCTTCCAGATCACATTGAACAACACATCAAATAGGGACAAACCTGGACTTGGATTGCCTCCTGGTATAAAATTGTGACAACCTACCAACAGCAGACTGTCTAAAAAAATCGACATAGGGTATCAGCTGGAACCAAAAGAGAGGAATGACTACAGACACAGTAAACTTATTTCTCTTCAAATACAGGCACAAGTCTAAATTGTGGTGACTATAATAAATACCTACTCTTTCAACATGCAGATCATGTTACATGCCATTAAGTGCCAAGAAATTTTGAGATCCCTTTTAAAATCATTTGCAGATTATAAATTCCAAATGCAATATAAATTGCAATTCAAAACCATTTTTTTTTTTTTTTTTTTTTTTTTGGCCAGTCCTGGGCCTTGGACTCAGGGCCTGAGCACTGTCCCTGGCTTCTTCCCGCTCAAGGCTAGCACTCTGCCACTTGAGCCACAGCGCCGCTTCTGGCCGTTTTCTGTATATGTGGTGCTGGGGAATCGAACCTAGGGCCTCGTGTATCCGAGGCAGGCACTCTTGCCACTAGGCTATATCCCCAGCCCTCAAAACCATTTTTTAAAAGGAAAATTCTTAATAGTAAAACTGAACCTCAGGACCTGACCAGAGCTAGTGTGTGGCTTCAGTGGCAGAGGAGCCGGCTGGCATACCTGAGGCCCTGGGTTTGTTCCCCAGAACTGCACAAAGAATGACAAAAACCAAGAACCGAACTGATGGTAATAAGTATGAACTGATTTTCAAAATAAATAGTTTAAAACTTTAACACAGATAGTCTGTTATTCTGAGAAAATTCCAGATGTAGAAGCAAAATAATGAAAAAGAAATCCTTGAGTTGAAAAAAATTCAATGAGCATTTCTTTCCTTATACTAAGTATGTGTGATACGCTATACACATTCAGGGATTGGGAATTTATTCCAGCGCTTTAGTATGGATTTGCCTGTGCCTGTCTCCATAGATTCTGGGAAGGATGATTCTTTTCTCTGAGGCTGTATCCCTTCCACTATTTTTGCCCTAGATGATACTCTGACTCCAGGTGTGCTGCAAGTCTTCTTTTGAAGACTTGAAACAGGTGTTTCAATAATAAGTGGTGATAAAAGCCCAGGGTAGATTCAGATTTGAGGTTGATGTGTTGTTTAACATGATCTGAGAGAGAACCTAGAGAGAGCTGTCTGTCCCCACAAGCCTGTTCTTGAAACCAGGGTAGGTACAGATGACTCATTTACAGTCATTACCTTTAGATTAGGCACTGTAGGGTTCTCCCTGGCTATTGACAAATCAACTTGGATGAACTAGCTAGAGGCTTCTTTCTCAGGCCTGTAGCTAGCAATACTATAATGCTGTGCTATGCTCTTGAGCTCACAGATCTCAGAGACTAGTACTTTGCTAAGAGGCCAAGGCCTTCTGTGAGCCACGATTGCTGAGGGAGGTCACTGGTGAACCTGGCAGGAATAAGAAGTGCTGCGGACTAGGGCTGTATGTCTGTAGGTGAGCCTGTGGACAGGGATTATAAGGATATGTTCAGTGTTAGCTTCCACCAATGTGGCACTGAGTGTCAAAGCAAAGGCCTTTACTCAAGGCTGATGCTAAACTGTGTCATGTCTGAGTCTCAAAGCCACAAGGATCTGCACAATCTTGGGAATGGTCCAGGCAGGACCTGCTCTGCAGAAGATAATAATGCAGACTGAACATGAATTCATCTCACAGGGATATAGGTATCTACCTAGTGTGGGTCTAGAGGCTCTGCCAGTGAGCGAAGAGACAGCTCTGCTGCTCAGAGTTGGAGGATTGATGGTAGAGATAAATGCTTCCACTACCAAAACTCACCATGGGCTGGATTTTTACCTGCATTTCATAGCCACTGTAACCTATGCATTAGGGGGACAAAATATCTCACCCAAGGCTTACCCAGGGCTAACAATGGCGGAGCCCAAACTTAGGTTTGTCATACCTGATGCCAGAGTTGGCTTGAGGGCTTCAGTTGTGAATCTTGGCCTGAGTATAGGGGCCTGTGTTTCCTGCCGGATACTGGGTCTCACTATGTTGATTTTAGTGCTGAATTCTAAGGCAAAGTAGTAGCTTTCATGTCCTGTTCTCTAGAAGGTACAATCTTCTTCTTTGGCATTCAAGGCTGGTAGGGAAGGGGTGGCCGCAGAGCCTTGGCTAACTGGCAGTTCCAGCAGCTTAACTGCTTAGCACTGGGGTTTCACCAATTAGATTCTAAATCTAGGGCTGGGACTTAATTATTATCTCTCCCTCCCTTGAGTGAAAGGTGTTTCCCTCCATAATGGGTGCCTTGTAGTTGAGGGAGGGAATCACAGAAACTTCTGTTTTCTTTTTGCCTTCTCTAATCTTTTCTCATTCTTTTTTTCCTCCTGTATTTTTAAAATTAGCCCTCACATGTGACTTCCTCAGATCTCCTAAAGTTAGATTGTTCCATGAATAACAGTGAGCCTGGAGGGAGAGAGTCATGAGGGAATTGACTCATCTGTCATCTTACTTTGCTATGAAATTCCCAATCATTCAACCACTCAAATTTTGATCATCATTAATTCCCTACGAACCTATTTGAACTAGGAAAAAAATAAGGGAATTTCATTATTACTGTTAATACATCTATATGACTCAAGTTTACTTTAATCCACAGGCTCTTTGTCTATTTCTTTTGTTTCCTTGTGATTTTTTCTATAGAAGAAATTATATTTTGTTTGTCAAATAGAGTTTTCACTGACCATGTACCTATTCAACTCAGGCTTGGGTATGGTTTTGCTTCTACTTGTTCATGTTTGCCATGCTGCTTAATTTGGATGCCCTTGGGCAGTGGAATCTGCTATGTCTCCACATGCAGGAAGTCTGAAACCCCAGATTTCATGTCTTCCTGATGTGTTTGTTAGTCAATGACTAACTGGTTTGGAAGTGTGAGGACCAAGCTCGCTGGCCTTATGTCAGTTCAGCACGGAGGCTTATTTTCCATTCCAGCTTCTCTTGAAGCATCAGCAGGAAGCTAAGGTTTCTTCTCCTGCCCTATCCTGCTTCTCCCAGGTACTCACTAATTTCCCTCAGATGCACAGACTTAACAATTTAATTCTCAAATGAACCTTCTTCTCAGTGAGTCAATCTAAGGAGCCTAAGCAACAACAGCTGGAATCACTTGAGGGTCTAAGGAGCCTAAGCAACAACAGCTGGAATCACTTGAGGGTCTAAGAAGCCAGTTCTAACTGTGGGATCCAGGGTTCATCAGAAAACAAAACCACTACACCTGTGGTAAGTAGAGAGCACTGGTAGTTCTTGCCATGACATAATGTTATAATTACCGTCACTTGGTGTGATTTTTGAGGCTTCTTTCTCAGGCCTGAAGCTAGCAATACCATAATGCTGTGTTACACTCTTAAGCTCACAGTTCTCAGAGACTAATAGGAAAGGGCAAGGCCTACTATGAACCACTGATTGCTGAGGGAGGCCCATGCCCAAGAGTGCTATAGTCAGTCATCAGTGAACCATAACAAAAGGATTCACCACAAACCAGAGGGATCATGGTTGAGGATCATGATGGTTAATGTTTGGTGTCAACATGGAGAGTGGTTTTACATGTGGTTAATGTTTAAATGAGTGACCTTAGAACAAGAGGATTATTCTCTGTATTGTGTTGGGACTTACTTACTGTGGGTGGACTTTACCAAATCAGTGGAAGATCTGAGTAGAACCAAAATGTCCAGCCTCCAGAGTAAGAGACTGCCTTCACATTTTATCTGCACCATCATATCTCCAGGGGTTTCTGCCTACTGACTTTCAGACGATAACAACACCATCAGCTTTCTTGGGTCTTGAGCAGGGTGTGTCATCTCATGCCTATAATCTTAGCTACTCAGGAGATGGAGATCAGGAGCATCATAGTTCAAGGCCAGCCCAGGCTGGCAAGATCCCCATCTCAAACAGTTAGCTGGGTATGATGGCTGATAACTTTCATCTTAGCCATGTGGGAAGTGTACTTAGAAGTAGCATGGTCCAGGCTAACCTGGGCAGAAACCCAGGACCCCATTCAAAAGTAACTAAGTCAAAAAAAGTCTGGAGACATGGCTCAAGTAGTAGAGTATCTACCTAGCAAATGCAAGGCCCTGAGAATCCACCCCTTCACTCCTACTCCCCACCCCCCACAAAAAAAAGAGAAAGGAAAAAAGAAATACTAAAAGGAGGAAGCAACTTAAAAGACCAGAAACTTAAGACTTGCGTGGAGAAAGGTTATCGGAAAAGGAATAAATGAAGGTTCAATAACATGTTTGTTTTTCTTGTTTTTTAATAGACCTAAAGCATAATGATTGAAAGCAATGATTATGACACCTGGGCAAGTGTTCTGGCTGACAGAAGGAAGAACTGGAAATGCTCCATTGTGAGTGGTGTGTGCTGCTGGTGATACTGGCTGGGATTATTCGAGAATGGACAATTTATATGTTAAGTTCTAGGGAACTCACCAAATCTTAAAAAGTGTTAACACAGCAGACAAGATGAAGTAAATAAAAATCTTAATTAAAACCAGAAAAGGCAGAAAATAAAAGCAACGGGAAGCAGCGTGTGATTTCAGAGGAGGTGTGCACACATGCTGTCTGCATCTGCTTCTTCTCAACCCCTAACTTTCCTGGCCCAGTCTGGCCCAGGCTGACAGAGGACTTTAGCCTTTCATACTATCTAACTGATGAGAGCTACCACCAAGATCCCAAGAGACACTGTGGTTCAGTAGGAATTGTAAGAACATCTTACATCTGATAGGAGGACTGCAGGGTGGCTGGTGATAGAGAACTGGAGAGACCAGCTATTGCAATAGCTCAGGCGAGAAAAATCCTTCACCTGTGGTTAAGTGGCACACCTGCTGGGTGGGGCTAGCAAGGACTGAATCCTAATATTATCACACAGAACAGAGGGCCTTTAAAGATGAAGTACAGTGACTATTGCATGGGGCATGGGGGGGGGGGTAAGGAAATCTAAGTGTTGTTCATACCTGTGGAGTGTGACTGCCTATGGAAAGTTCACTTAGAAATATCCCCAGTACACCCTCATGCCTGTCATGAAATAGCATTGGATAACTTGAGGCAATCTGCTGTAGTCAATGTGGCTGAAGGATGAAAGCAAGGGATCCGTAGAGTTAAAAGGCAGGACTTGTGCTGGGAAGGAGAGATCCCCTACTCCTGACATACATGATCAAGACTACTGAAGCATCAGGGAGGCAAGGTGCAGGGGTTGGGAAAGAGCTACGCTGGTTTCTAAGCTCAAGTTCGCCAGCATTTTTGGTTTCTATGATCTCAGAGCCCATTCATGGGAGTGACTCTTCTCCGCACCTTGCTCAATCCTCTTATTGTTTTCCTAAATGTTCCCCCTCCTCCCCCCCAGTCTGGTAGGTGGTTCACAAGACTCTTGCAGACAATGACTGAGATACAACACAGAAAAGGGGACCTGGTGATGTTTCCAAGGAAGGGACCAAATCTCAGATGAAGTACCCAAACCCGATTGGCATATTCTCAGTCCCCTCCCCTATGAAAAGAGTTGAATCCTGATGGGACATGGGAGGCTGAGCTCTGTCAGGGCTGGGGTGGGGTTGGTATGGGTAGGTAGGATAACATTGTACTGAGACAAGGGAGGGTCTCTTCCCCCAGCCGGAGTAATTGATCCTCTCTTCATGACTGTGACGTGTTGCTTTCAGATGCAGATGCAAAGCCTTCTTTGGGTTTGCCTGGATGTGGAATGGTTTGTGGAACAGAACCAAAGAAGGGTCAAGATGTTTGCCCGTCTTTTGGATTTGAGCCCAACAAAAGAGTCAGCTGCAACTCCTGACTCATACTGATAAGAGAGAGGAGAACAGTCAAAGAAAGCATAGGACCTCAGTCAGGATTTTTCAGGATTTATTATTATTATGTGTTATCGTACATACTCACAGAGTCATCCACAATACTGAGGGTGTAGCCCCTCAAGCAGAGGCTCTGATATCCAGGGTCTAAAGGGTTGGCATCTTCGAGGAAGGTGCTGGGCCATCACTTGCTCTTTGCTAGCCTCATCAGAGTCACGCAGGTTCACAGATGAGTTAGGTCACCCAGGGGTCCTCAGGGAAAGGGGCTTGGTGGCTCTCTCTCTTCCCTTGTGTGGGATGGTGTGGGGTTCTCTGAAACACTGGGGGTGGTCACGTCAATGTGAGTGCTCACTCAACCTCTTGCTTCTGCTCCTGCTCTCCCTTCAGTAGTTGGACTGTCTGGGCCTCTTGAACCTGGCCAGGGGTGAGGGCAGACACTGGTTGCTCCAGCTGCTTCTCCTGCTGCTCCAGTTGCTCCAGTGACAGCTCCTTCTTCTCTCCCCTTTCCTCATCTCTCTTTACTAGCTCGTGATCCAGTTGATTGTCCAAGGGCTGTTGCTTGTCCAAGGGCCGTTGCTTCCCTTCCTGGGGCTCCTTTTGTGCCTTCTTTTTCTGAAGTTGTGGCTGTTGGCTTTCTGTTTCCTGATGGTCTTCATGCTGCGGAGGATGTGGCTGATGATGCCCTAGGTTCAGTTCCTGCTCCTGTGACTTGGGCTGCTGCTGCTTGTCCAAGTTCACTTGCTCTTCCGGGGATTCGTGCTGCTGCTTCTTGCCCAGATGCAGCTCTGGCTCTGGTGGCGGCTGCTGGCTCAGGCAGAGCTCTTGCTGCTCCCGGTCCATCTCTTCCTCCTGTGGCTCTTGCTGCTGCTGCTTGCCCAGATGCAGCTCTGGCTCTTGCAGCTTCTGTGGCTGCTGCAGTCTGAGGTGGGGCTCCTGCTGCCCTAGTGTCAGTCTCTGTTCCTGTGGCTCCTGGGAAAGCTTCTTACCCAGGGGCAGGTCCTTCTCCTGCTTCTCCTGCTTCTGTCCCAGATGGGATTTCTGCTCCTGAGGCTTCTGCTGCAGCTGCTGGTTGGATTGCAGGTCCTGCTGCTGTTCCTGGTTCGGTTCCTGTGGCTCCTGCTGTTCTTTCTTGCCCAGGTGAAGTTCCTGCTCCTGTGGGTTCTGTTGCTGCTGCTGTTCCTGGTGCAGCTGCAACTTCTGTGGATCCTGCTGGTGCACATGCCCCAGCTTTAGTTGCTGTTTCTGTGGTTCTTGTTCTTGCTTCTTGCCCAAGTGCATTTCCTGTGGCTCCTGCTGCTGCTCCAGACCCAGGGGCAGCTTCTGCTCCTGCGGTTCCTGCTGCTGCTGCTGACCCAAATGCAGCTTCTGCTCCTGCGGTTCCTGCTGTTGCTGATCTGGGTGCAGCTTCTGATCCTGCGGTTCCTGCTTCTGCTGCTGATCTGGGTGCAGCTTCTGCTCCTGTGGTTCCTGCTGTTGCTGATCTGGGTGCAGCTTCTGCTTCTGAGGTTCCTGCTGCTGCTGCTGCTGCTGCTGCTGATCGAGATGCAGCTTCTGCTCCTGAGGTTCTTGCTTCTGCTGCTGATCTGGGTGCAGCTTCTGCTCCTGAGTTTCCTGCTGCTGTTTTTGACACAGTTGCAGCATCTGCTCCTGAGGTTCCTGCTGCTGCTGCCCCTGGTGCAACTTTGGATCCTGCAGTTCCTGCTGTTGCTGTCTCAGATGCTCCTCCTTAGGCTCCTGCTGCCGCTGCTGCTCACACACTTGCTCTGATTGTTCCTTTCCAGAGGTTGTGTGTTTTTCCTGGAGTTCTGAGAGGCCCTGCACCTGGAGCTCAGAGGGCATCTTCTGGCAGGGGGCAGATAGTGGAGCTGGCTGTTTCACGTGCTCCTGCTGGATCTGGGCTGGAGGAGAAACAGTCTCAAGGGATTCCTGACTGGTGACTGGAGGGACAGTCACTGGCAGTGTGTATTCCTGGGACATCTTACAGGCAGTTGTAGGTCAACCTGAAAGCATAAGGGTGAGAGTGGCAGGCTAAAGGCCGGGAAGGAGATGACCCCACTGAGATCTACAGCCTCCTTTCTCCTGGGTAGTGCACTTTCTCAGCCCCTTCTGGCTGCCATCCCCAGAAGCAGCAGGGAGGGAAGAGTGGGGATGAGGAGGGGCAGAAAGGCTTTTCTGGGAATTTCCTTATTCCCAGGCAAGAGCCAACAAACAGACTTCTCCATTTCTGCAAGGTGCACTGAGTATCATTTAAGCTCCTGTTTCTGTCTAGTTCTTGTCTACATCCTGATCTTGGACCTCCACTGGCAAGGAAGGAGAGATGAGTTTTGGAAATGTGTCACCACAAGAAAGGAGACTAGTAAAAGTAAAATCTAGAGGAACCTTGAGCCCTTAAAAGCCAGAAGACTGGGCTGGAGGGGAAGTGAGAGGTCACGTCAAGGCACCAACCTCTACTAAGTCATCTAGCATACTCTAAATCTCCTTACTGAAAAGCTGTGCATTTCTGGGCAAGTCACTTAGCTCTACCGCAGATTCTTTCTTGTCTCTGTAAAATTAACAGGTTGGCCTATTCAACTCCAGAGTCCTTTCTTCTATCTGACCCTTTCAATTTTAGCTGAATTCCTAGGGGTAGGAGAAAAGGGTCCAGAGTCCTTTCTTCTATCTGACCCTTTCAATTTTAGCTGAATTCCTAGGGGTAGGAGAAAAGGGGGCTGGAAGGTTGTTGAGAATGGGGGCTTGTTTCAAGCCTTATACTTCTAAGTTGGGATTTCCTGCCCAGTTCTGCCTGAGTTTCTCCAACTAGTAAGTGCAACAACACAGATTTCTCTACCCAGGGACTTGAGCCCACCAGAAGGGAAGGTAATGTAGCCACATCCAGCCAGAGCAATGCCCAGGTCTGCCCAGGGCAACCAGCCCACACCATCGGCCAACCCTGGTCCCAGCAGTCAACACTCACCAGACTCACAGTAGGGATGAAGACAGAGGTTCCCAGTGGAGTGCAAGGCTGAGCTGGGGCCAGGACACCCTTTATACCATTCCCGCCTAGCCTCCTTACCAGGATGGAGGTGAAGGACTGGTTTTACCACTATAGTTGGTCAACTTCCCCCAGTTCTCTTCTGACTCACCACAGGTACCCTAAGCAACAAACCCTTCAGGGCTCCTTTTTTTTCTCTGCAGCTCATGCCTGGCCAGAGGGTTCTGAAGGTTCAGCAGCTCCTGTGATGCCCATCTGACCTGGGCACAGAGAGGCCAGGGAGGTGAGGAAGACAGCCTCTCCTGCCTCGTGACCTCTGCTCGACTTACCCTGTGATTTGGAATAGGTTTGTCCTCTTGGTAGGGCTGAGGGGGTTCATTGCTAAGGGCATGGAATAAAAAGTTTATGTTTTTCTGGAATTCTCAGAACAAGGTCTATGACATGAAACTGGAAGATGCACTTCTCAAGGGATGGGATTTAGAACATTAACTTGAGAATCCTTGATTCAGAACGGATCTATAAGATCTATAATTCTTTTCTGAGGAGAACATAAACTCTGTCTTGAGGAAAGTCTGGCTCCAGGCCAAGTGGAGGCAAATAAAAGGAGTCCATTCTTTCCTCTGCTGTGTGCTGATAAAACCTCCAAAGCCTGTTCATTCTGAACAATGAAAAAGGGTAAAAAGTGATGCCCGATGTAAGCATTTCTTTTGTGATGATAAAGCAACTACTTCTGATAATTATTTTTTGGAAATGCTAAACAGAATGAAGATTAGACCAAGTTGTCCATTGCTTTCTCTAAACCTTATCTAAAAAAATTAGAATAAGAAATCATTCAAAGTAGAGATTTGAACTTCCCCCTCCCCACTACCCACGGTGACCTGACACACATTAGTAATAAAGTCCAAGTTCACTCCTCTTCTCTTAAAGGTCTTGGGTGACCAGGAGCCTGCCATTCTCTGGGATCTTGGGCCCTGATTCTCTGTTTTTGTCTCTGTCTCTGTCTCTGTCTCTGTCTCTGTCTCTCTCTCTCTCTCTCTCTCTCTCTCTGAGAGTTGTACTCCTACCTCACAGAGAACCCTCAGTTGCTAGGACATTTCTGAGCTTATTTCCCTGGTGCTGCTGGGTACCTGCTCTCCTGTGCCCATACAGCCTTCCTTGTGGCCCTGGCTCCGAGGCTCCTCTGAGCTTCAATATGTTGGGATTCGTCTGAGAACCTCTTCAGACCACTGTAGCTAAAGGGTTATCTTCTGCTTCATCTCATTCCACCAAAGAAAATCTATAGCTATTCTATTTGCACTCACTTGTTTATTGCTGCCCAGGTCTTCCACTGGGAAATAAGCAACTTAAAGGCAGATGTATGTTTGGTACACCTGCCTTGTTTCCCACTATGCTTTCAGAATCTGTCAAAACCAGCACATGCACCAAAAGTCCTAACAATATTAGTGGAAGGAAATAGTAAACAGTGACTCTCACTGCTTAGAGATAAGCACCATAGAATATTCTAGTGTTAACACATGTTGATATATGTATACCCCAAACTGAACTGTGACGTGTCTCTCTCTTTTCACAGTTGGTTAACAGTTTATTTTATAGAGCTCATTTCCTTAACTTCTCTTCTTTATAAACAAATTAAAAAAGAACCAGAATGTGAATACAATACTCAATCTTGGGGCTAATTTTGAGTTTCCTGTAGTTATCTTAAGAGGTAAACCAAGATGTCTATTTGCAGTGCTAATTCACCATGTTCCTGGAGTTCAGTCTGGAAAGAACAATGGAGAACTTACATGGGTCCTCTGACCTCTGGTGTTGTTTCCTTTCCTCATGCCTTCTCTCTGCCCTAAGGTCTCTAGGAATCTCACACTGCCTCTCCAACAGAGCCTGGATGGTGCCAATTTCTGAGGCAGAAAAAGCATCCCTCATCTCACAAAAAAATGAATTGAGTGCCAGTGCCCTTCTGCTCTATTGCTGACCTCATAAGGGAGGCACCTGCCTCTCCTGAGCCCCGACAGTCAGTGTCAGGGCAGCAGACCCTGTTCAAGGAAGTCTCACCGGTCATATGAGTTTCCAGAGCATCAGTATCTGACGGATCTGCCTCCGCCCTCTGATTCACAACATAATAAGAGCTTTAAGAATATGGCGTGTGTGTGTGTGTGTGTGTGTGTGTGTGTGTTTGACAATTGGATAAAGCTAGTGCTAAGGGACATGGTAAAGGAGGGTAGATAGAACTGTGTGTGCACACACACATGCATGCACCTATGTATACCTGCATGCATGTTCAGGAGAGGAGCTGGAGAACCTCCAACTTTCTAGGGTTCAAAGACCCCCTAGGGTAGCCTGAGGTTGCTACCTTTAGGAGTGAGGAAGGCATGTATATGCGGCAGACTCTCAGGCAGGGCTTGTGATCCACATGATAGATCCAAGTAACTGTGGAGCCCCCGCATAGCATAACAAGGATGAGCTCATACTCCATGACACATGAAGAGGCCTTGACCCAGCTTTGCCCTGGCCCAAGGAAGCTATGTCTGTTTCTTCCAGAGGCTGAAACTGAATTCTCTCTTTCTCCCTCTCTCTCTCTCTTTCTCTCTCTCTCTCACACACACACACATACACACACACACACACACATACACAGAGGCAACACATTTGAAGTGTTGGTTAGTCATGAGGGGAGAAGGGATTGGGCATTATAATTAACTTAACTTCCCTAGGGGAAAACGATATTGAAGACAGTTTGGGGTGATGGCAGATGGTTCTGGGAAGGTGGCTTGCACCAGGTCTCCTGTCCCTCTTGGGTGGCCATGCCCAGTCTGTTTCTTGGTATGGAAATGCTTGCACACTTTAGGCTGGCGACTTCTCTACTAGTATCTTCCTATCTCCAAGGCATTGTCTATTATCTCACCCTTCAGTCTGCAACCTATACTGTTTGCCTCTCTGCCTACCTTAGTCCTCCTCATCTTCTTTCATGACATACTGGACCTGGTCTTTGCCCTTCACGTATGTGCCCATCTGCTGCTCATGGGAGAATAAGGCAATTAGGGAAGGGGGGACCAAGGTTTGGCCAAGAAAGTGGATGCTTCCTCTCTGGAGTTCTCAGTTGAGCTCTTGATCTGACTTGTTTTCCTTTCTTGCATCTTCCTCTGACTGCCCCGCCTTACCCCATTAGATTGCTGGCTCTCAATTTCAGGCACTGATGCTGACCCTTTCTCTTGGTTTGGGGTGCTGAATAAACATAGCTTCAGTTTTGCGCTTGATAGCAAGGAAAGCAAAAACATGAATGACTTTCAGCAGGAGAAAAATGAAGATATTTGATTGCTCTGGCCTACAGCTAAAAGGAATGCCCTTTCTCTTCAGCTTATTGTCAGAGCAGTCATGTTCTCCATAGTTGATTCTCTGTACCAGAAGATAACGGAATGTCTGATATGGGGGTAGGGGCCCTTAACGAATACATGGGAAATGCTCATATAGGAGTGTCTCTATCATCTAATTAGTATTAATAATACTTGATAATGTCTTAAATTCAGGACAGGAAAATTCTTGAAACAGGAAGCAGATTAGTAGCCAGAATGGAGGAAAGGGTTTACGAAGAATAACCACCTAATGCATTGCATATGGAGTTTCCTTTGGAGAAATGTTGTGCTTGTTAATGTTTTCATCAATTCCCTTTGATGAAAGTTTTATTGAGATCAAGATCCTTGGAGGATTCACCATATGTGAGTGTACTGAGTAACACTGAGCTATTCACCTTAAAAATGGTTAATTTTGGCTGGGTGATAGTGTTTCATGCCTGTAACCCTAGCTACTCAGAGGGCTGAGATCTGAGGATCATAGTTCAAAGTCAGACTGGGCAGGAAAGTCTATGAGACTCCTATCTCCAATTGGCCACCAAAAAGCTAGAAGTGGAGATGTTGTTCAAGCGGTAGAGAGTTAGCCTTAAGCAGAAGAACCTCAGGGACAGCACCCAGGCCCTGAGTTCAAGCCCCAGGATCCCCCCCCGCCCCAAGAACACAGACTCACAGTTAATTTTATTTTAAGTGAATTCCACTTGAATTAATAAAAGAAGTAATAACTTTCCTTAAAAAACATGTCACAAAGTAAAGTGGTTAATGGTGGATGCACCCATTCGACACAGTGTTTGTTGAGCATTTACTAGATGGGAAGCTCTGAAGACAGAGAAATGAACACAACATATACTTTCCCACCTTTGCAACACAGCAATTTCACAAGTCAGCCTCATCCGCCTCCATTGGAATCCTTCCTCTCTTCTGCTAGATAAGGACACGTGCTATTTAAGGGCCTCTACTGAATCTGTTATGGAGGCCTGATGTCCTGGCCTCTAGTAGGGGGTCTCTTCTCCAGCAGCTTGCCTTCCCAGCATGTGAGCATCTGATAGCTGTGTGACAAGTTGCACAGGGTGATTTCAAAGACAACCTCTAGCTCTGTGAGTCTGTTGTCTACTCTCGACAGGACTCATTCTGTCCTTCTGCACAGGGTTCCCTACCCCCGACCTCAACACCTTCCTTTCTCCTTTTTGACTGTTCTTAAGCTTTCTTTTAAAAGTGAACTACTTCTCAGATCCAAGTTTACATGTGGGTGGTGAGGAAGTCTGGGCAAAAATATTTGTTTTTAACCAACAGTGGTTAGGGACTGTCATTTCCTTGCATTGAGTCCTAGTGACCCTCTGTCCCCATGAACTCACTCTTGTATGGCTTCTTTCTAACCCCATCTGTGTCTGTGGACTAGGTCATGAAGTGATCTGATGAGTTCAGGCCTCCTGATGAGTTGTTCTGCTGCAGAGTAGGCAAATGCCCCTAACTCTTCCTCCTCAACTCACACACCTCTCATCCAACTGGGCCAGGCTGACTGCACACACCTGGGGCCCCCATGGGCCAGAGAAGGGCGAGGGCCTCAGCCCATCCTCTCAGTCTGACAAAGAGGTATAGCAGAGCCTCAAGAAGTCCCCAGGTTAGAATGGACCTGGCTTCTGTTCTTAGAAAACTTCTGGTTCAGTGATGAGTCAGAAGTCAAGAGAGGAGTCTAGTTTGATGCCACATCAGTGGGCACTCTAACTGGACCCTTAACTAAGGCTAAGGAAGACTCCCTGTGGAAATATAAAGCAAATGAACCTTCCAAGCTAGCTGTTTGCTTGACACTGAATCTCATTGTATTCTTTACTCATCATAGAGGCTCCGCAGCACCATTGCTGGCCAGTGGTCCCAAAGCTGGCAAGTGAAACAGGCCTGGGTCTCTGTTCCCAGGCCACCATTGGTACATCCGAGAGAGATGTCCACCAAGAAAGATTCAGGAGTACCAGTGTGTCCCTGGAAAAGCCAGGGCTGCCACTGAAAACAGAAAAGCTGTGAGAGGGGCTGGAGATATGGCCTAGTGGCAAGAGTGCCTACCTCATATACATGAGGCCCTGGGTTCGATTCCCCAGCACCACATATATAGAAAATGGCCAGAAGTGGCGCTGTGGCTCAAGTGGCAGAGTGCTAGCCTTGAGCAAAAAGAAGCCAGGGACAGTGCTCAGGCCCTGAGTCCAAGCCCCAGGACTGGCCAAAATAAATAAATAAATAAATAAATAAATAAATAAATAAATAAATAAGGAAAATCTGTGAGAGAGATGACAGACAAGCTGGAAACTGCTGCAGCAGCTGAAAAGTTACTTTCCTGTCACTCAGGTTTTGCTAGAAAGCCAGCTTGGGGTAGAGTGGGCAGGCATGAGAGAGAGATGTCCAAGTGCTAAGGGAGGAGAAGGATGCATGAGCCCTCCTCTCACTGGCAAGTACTTGCTTGCTCAGCTCCAGCCTTGCCCTTCATCTCCCCTGACTTTCTCCTAAGGCACTTTTGCAGAAGCCTCTGTTCTAGTTGCCCCGGTTATCCTCCACAGTCTACTTAGGACCCAAGTCAGAGGATGCTAGTACTGGGGCGGGGGCTGCACAGTCACCAAGTTCAACCCTTGATTAATGGAGAATGACACGGAGTCTCAAGAGGGGGACCCTGGGAGTCAGGGCAGGTCTGAGCCAGATCTTAGGTCTCCCACCTTGGCCTTCACTTACTTCTGTGCTTTTGGGCATCTCATTCCCTTTGCTAGAAACATTGTACATTTAGCTGCTGTATACTGACAGCTTTCTGTGTGCTTGTGTTCTAGGACAACAGCATTGAAATGAGATGTCTTGTCTACGGCCATACTACCCTGAATGCACCCAATCTCGTCTGATCTCAGAAGCTAAAGCAGGGTCGGGCCTGGTTAGTACTTGGGTGGGAGAACTGAGATATCTATTCTAGCATGAGAGGAAGACAATGAGTAAAATGACCAGATACTTGAAATATAAAGGTTAAGAAATCCTATGTCGAAAAATAAGGCAAGAAAGAAACATGAAATCTAAGGGAAGGTGATTTGTATTTTAAATGGGACAGTCAGGGAAGGCCTTACAGCAAGAATCTGACGTAGAAAAATGGTCAGCAATCAGAGTAGAAGGGGAGACAGCAGGGATACTCTCCTTGAGGCAAGGAGACCAGTATGGCTGAGTGTGTAAGTGTGTGTGAGATAAGGCTGGAGGAGTGGGTAGAGACAGGCAGCAAGGAGAAGTCATGTAGCAACCTTACTTTTACAGTGAAGGGAAGAAAAGCCACAGAGCAATGATGTCATCTGACTTAGCTTTGGGAAAGGATCCTCTGGGAAAGGTGGGAGTGAACAGGACAATGAGAAGCCATTGTAGAAATTTAGCAATGGCCCAGAAAGAGGGAGGTAGCCATAAAAGCAAGAAGAAGTCATTAGATTATAGATAAAAATAGAAAAGCACTAAAAAAGAAGGAACTGTTGGATCAAATGCTGTAAAGATGTGTTTAATCTAGAAAGTCAAACCTACAGAAGCAAAGAGTAGAACCATGGTTACTAGGACTAGGAACAGGAATAAAAAGAAGCAAGGAGATGTTGGCCACATCATACAAAATTTCACTGATGTTAAGTAATTTCTGAGTATCTAAGGCACAGGTGGGTGGTACCTCTTGTGTCCATCTGAATGTAATAATCACGGCCCAGTTTGTACATACATCCCATCTTCATGTTACATACCTTTGAATATACTCAACCTGAATTTGTCAATTAAATATTTTTGGAGAGATAACATTAGGAAATCCCATTGTATTGGGCAATACTGGTGGCCCTGACAAAGGCAATGGTGCAGGCGGTGAAGATGAAGCCAGACTGGAGTGGATTCAAGAGCAAAAATGAAGAGTGCTTGGGACCATGAGGCTGTACTTCATTTCCAATGAACCTCCTTGTTCAGAGAAGCTGGTAAATGGCTAGCCAGTGCTTTCTCACATCTCTACTCAAGAGGTGGCTTCTCTGGGAGAGCTCCTCCAGCCACCTGATCTAAAATAGATCCTCATTCCTTGATACTCTTTATCTTATCACAGGACTTGTCAGCATTTGTTATTTGCACTTGAATCATTTGATGTGTGTGTGTGTGTGTGTGTGTGTGTGTGTGTGTGTGTGTGCTTTATCTATAGAGTTTAAGTTCATGAGGGCAGGTCTTTTGTCTATATTAGTCTTCTCTGTTCCCCAAGAGCCTAGAACTCTACATCCAACAGAAGACTCCAACACAGATGGTATGTTGCCCCTTCCCAAATAGTCACTGAAGAAATGAGTCTACCCATGTTTAAAGGACACATATGCATTTCCCCACAAATAACTTTAACTTTAACTTTGGATCGCCCCCCCCAGCCCCCACTAAATTCAGTCAACTCCAACTTAATCCAAAGCAATGGAGATCTCCACCCTTCTCCTTGTTCATGTCAAGGTTAAGATTGCTTGGTGGAAAGCATACATTTTTATGTTTCTGTATTGAGTCTCAGAAATCAACGTAGAGTCCTTTTGTTCTGAAGACCCAGTTCTAGATCCTGTCCTGAGTAGTGGGTGCTGCTCACTTCACAAGTGAGGCTCCTAAGGAAGCTCTGTGTAAAGAAAAGGTGGGATCACAGTGCTCACCGTTCATCCTTCTGCAGACTCTCCAACTTTGGGGCTAGTGGTCATAAGACTGTAAGCATTCGTTCTTCCCCATTCATAGCCTCAGTGTCAACCTCAAAGACAGGGTCCCATTTTAACTCTTTCATTTGCCCTAACACTTGTTTTGTTTGGTTTTGGCTAACCCCTGTGTGTTAGAGCTTATCTCTTTTACTCCCCTCCTCCAGCTCTGGTATGAAAACTTATGACAACCTTATATCCTGCCTCTGAGTAGCTCCAGGGAATAGACTGATCTAGTTGGCTGTGTGGCCATGGAAAAATGGGAAGTCTGTATGTAGGAATAAAGAGAGGACCAACAGCCCAGCAGGCTCTCCTGAGGAGTTTGTGCTGTGGGAGCCAGAGGACTCCAGTGTGGTTTTCCCTGGGGAAGGAGGAGAGTTCATCAAGCCAAAGGAGTCCAGCCTTCCACGGTATATACATCTCCATTTTGTCAAACATTATGCCAGTACTTCAGAGTACATGTAGTGACCTAGGCCTCTAATCAAGCATGTGGGAAATAGAGGCAGAAGGACTATGAATTCTAAGCAAGTCCCTGTCTCACACAAAAACACACACAAACAAATCTATCCCCCTTCCCACCCCAAACCCAATGCAAAATTTTTCTTTCTAAATGCATTTCAACCACTTCCTCCAGTGCTCAAGCAGGCAGAGAAAATCCATGAGATTCTTATACCCAAGTAAAAATCTGGAAGTGGAGTTGTGGCCCCAGTAGTAGAATACCAGCCTTGAGCATTAAAAAGCTAAGTCATAGTGAGCACCCAGGCCCTGAGTTCTAAGGCCCCAGAACTGGCACAATAAAAGAAAAAGAAAAAAAAAGTGTCAAAGGATAGTTGGGTAAATGAATGAAGAGAGAAAGGGGGAATGCAGTCATTATATTCAATGCACATCCTACAAAACTAGGAAAATTGAGGGGGGAGAGGGAGTTGAGAAGGAAAGGGGAGAATGATGAAAAAAATATTGATCAAGATGCATTGTGTTCATAAACTGTCACGGCAACTCCTTTGTACAACTACTTAAAGACGATAATAGAAAATGGAATTATGTCCACATAAAGGAAGAAACTGAAGGAGAAAATTAAAGGAGCAAAATTGGTCACAATGTCTTATGAAGTTTTTTCATATATGTATGACAAATACATTCAAATAGAACAAAGGTCAGAAGGGGAAAAAAAGAAAGTATAGGTTGTTTTGCATTCTGGGGATGAACCCAAGTCCTTAGACATGCTAGGCAAGAGCTCTACCACTGAGTCATGTTCCAGTCACTATGGTCTCATTTTTGTCAAATCTGATATAAAGCCCAGGCTAGCCTTGAATTTGAGATCCTCTTCCCTCAGCCACCTGAGTGCTGGGTTAGAGTATTTGTCCCTATACCCAGCTAATGGGTGTTTTAATGGGTTTATACGCTGCAAGTAAAGCAGTATAGCATGGAACAGAGTCAATGACAAATTCAAAATCTTTACAGTAAATCCTATTATATATGAAGACTTATAAGGAACACATCAGCAAAGGAGATAAAATGTGATTTTATAAGACTCAAACTTAGAAAGGAAAAGCAAAAGAAAGCAAGTAGTTGTTGAAACTTGGTAAACAAATAGTGGGATGATATAAACTCAAGCATAGCAACAATAGCATTAAAATATTGATCTAAGACGTGTGGTGGCATTTGCCTGTAATCTCAGTACCAATATCTCTTTTTAACATAGTAAGTCAGAAAAGGTTAATATAATATGATCAAGTAGGAAAGACTTAGCATCAAAATAATGAAAATATGATCAGAAAATATGTTATGAAAGTTTTTTCAAATAATATCCATTTCTATTTTTAAAAATTCTCAAGCTCATGCTTGTAATCCTAGCAAATCAGGATGCTGAGATCTAAGGATTGTGGTTCAAAGCCATCCTGGGAAGGAAAGTCCAAGAGACTCTTACTTCTAATTAATCACCCAAAACCCTGACAATGGAGCTATTGTTCAAGTGGTAGAGAGCTAGCCTTGAGCAAAAAAAGCATAGGGTTAGAACCCAAGCCCTGAGTTCAAGTCCTAGGACAGGTACACACACAAATTCTTGAGAAGGACCATCCTCAAATAACAGAAAAGATAAGACACAACTAGCATGCAAAGGAAGAAGTAAAACTATGTAGAAAATCTTATGAAATTTACAGAAAAGCTATTAAGCAAATGAATATACGAGATTAGCAATCAAAACCATTATATTTTATGAAAATTTAAAACTACTGCTCATAATATGAAATGCTTAGAGAAAATGCTTAGAGGGGAAAAATGACAAAATGTGTGCAAAACTTACGAATTCAAAACACTAAACCAAAAATTAAAGACAGGGCTGGGAATATGGCCTAGTGGCAAGAGTGCTTGCCTCCTACAACATGAAGCGCTTGGTTTGATTCCCCAGCACCACATATATGGAAAACGGCCAGAAGGGGCACTGTGGCTCAGGTGGCAGAGTGCTAGCCTTGAGCAGGAAGAAGCCAGGGAAGGTGCTCAGGCCCTGAGTCCAAGGCCCAGGACTGGCCAAAAAAAAAAAAAAAAATTAAAGACAATCTAAGTAGTATATCCAACCCATCTCCAAAAACATTTAATATGGATATTTAATTTAATCAGAGTCAATATCCCAGGAAAATTTTCAGTAGACATTTGCAGAAAGGCCAGGATACTGGTGTGAGTCTGGGAGAAGCAGAGGAGAGAATCTCTAGGAGGCCCAGCCAGGAGGGGAATTCCCTCAAGTGGAACCTGAGCTCCAGGGATGAAATTTGGAATGACTAGCTACAGGTGTGACCTTGTGCAGGGGGCACACGATGAGTGTTAGGCTTTGAAAAGGAGCAGCTTTCCTTTAAACCTAGTTGCCTCTTAGCAAGATTTCTTCTGGGATACTCCTGTAATTTTTTTACCCTTCTTGAAAAAGCCCCAGTGAGCAGGTATTTACCCTTTCCTGGGTTGAAATATGTGAAGGGCTGTGGAGATGTGCTTTAAAATAATATTAATATGTACTGTATTCTTGAAGTTGTTGGTCGTGGGGCTTGAACTCTGGGCCTGGGCACTGTCCCTGAACTCTTCAGTTCACAGTACTTCTGGTTTTCTGGTGGTTAGAGATGTGTGTCTCAGACTTTCCTGCCCGGGATGGCTTTGAATCATGATCCGCAGATCTCATCTTCCTGAGTAGCTAGGATTACAGGTGTGATCAATTGTTTTCTGGTCAGGAGAAAGAGGCATTTGGGAGTGTATAAGGAGAGGAATGCTACAAAAATGTTGAGGTGGTATATTAAAAGAATGGAAGTTTACATGTTGAACGAGGCTGATATCTGTCTGCACAGTGGTTCAAAGAGGAGACATATCAATGTCAGAGAGAAGTTTGAGGTAGATGCACTAAAGAAACAGCAGCACTGACCCCAGAGCCAACACTGATGCCTACTTCCAGTCTGCATTTTGCTGAGTCCTGAGAACTGTGTGGGAGACAGAATAAAAGGCTCAAGCGTATCCAGGATTCTTGAGGGACCAACCACCACCCTTAGCTTAGAATGTAGGACTTTTAAGCGCTTGGTAAGTCAGTCCCCATAACTGACTCAGTAGAGGCTTGATGCGCAGGGACTCTTGCTTTCTGCCTGTGGCCCTTAAGGATATGCCCAGAATAATTTTTAAGACTTTAGGCTGGATAGGCGAGGTGATTCCATAGGTTAAGTAACACAAGGAGGCAATGTTTTTTTTTTTTTGATGCTCTTTTATTTCTCATGCTATCTAAATGTCAGGATCACTAGGAAAGATGTTTCCAGCCTTTTCTACCTTCTATTTCCAGTTGGGAGGCTCCCTAGGATAAGAAGCTATTGAAGGGAAATAGGGGGCCTCTCTGGTTGGTGGCATGGATCAGCGAGAAAACACTTTCTAAACACAGCTTTAGCCTGTCCATAGTCGGTAACCATCTTCCTTACACATGCTGGATAGGGTGCCACAGACGTCCTACTTGTTTGGTTTCTTCTGCCCCAGGATGCCGGACCAGGTTCCGCCTTGCCCACCTTGCGAGTTTTGAGAGTCCTTGTCCTGACTCTCACTGTCCTTATTCAGGTACGTGCTCTCCGGCTTGGCCTCCAAACAGCAGCAAGTTGGTTGGACACAGCATGGTTTTTGTGGACAGCATGGTTTTAGGGGACAGCATGGTTTAGGGGGACAGCATGGTTTAGGGGGGCAGCATGGAGATTTTGGCGGACAGCACGTGCATTTTTGTGGGCAGCACGGGGGTTTGGCCGGACAGCATGGTTTTTGTGGGCAGCAAGGGGACTTGGGGCAGCATGTGCATTTTTGTGGGCAGCATGGTTTTGGTGGACAGCATGGGTTTTCTTTTGAGTCACTCATCTTCCTTCGATGTGGAGGTTCTAGAGAGGATAAAAACAAACCAGATTCAGATGAGAAAGGAAATTTGCTTCAACAAAGAGCCCTTCCAAGTGGGTTTCATTCTGATCTCAAATGTGGCCCCCCCAGGGCTCCCAGGGATCTGGTTCTGAGAGCCACTGTCCTGTACTTCCTTAGTGTGCTCTAGATACTAGATCCAGTGGCTCCAAGATCCAGCTGCTGCTGCTGCTGCTGAGGAGGAAGGTGAGGACCACACTTCTGGGGCAGCTCTCCTCGCCTCGCTGGATATTACATCTTCCTAAGTAAGGGGATAGTGTGGCAAGAGCCCGCTCCCTATGGAATATGAATATGAACACTGTCAAGCAGCAGTCAGGAGTTATCATGCAGTGATCTGGGGTGTCATCTCTGTGGGAGAATGTAGAAGGGAGGGGATGAACATGCACCTCTCCTCACTGGAGGATTGCATCACAAAGCCCCAGCCCCGCGCCCCTGCCCACACACAGGAGGTGCCAGGCCTGTCAGAGCCCTGTCACTGGGGTAGGTTGAGGAGTCAGACAACTGCTGAGGTGCAGTTTCATTCACCTTCTGGCCTCTGACACTTACAGGGTTGTTGAGAAAAGTAGTTAAACTTCCTCTAAGCAGACATCTTCCTCCTCTTCCTCTCCTTCCCCTTTTCCTTACTCCCCTTTTTCCTTATTTCCTCCCCTCTCCACCTTCCTTCTCTTCCCCTTCCCCCCCCCTCTCTTTCCCCATCCCTTCTTTCCCCCTCCTGCCTCTTGCTTCTCCCTCTTCCCCCCTCCCCTTTTCCTCCTCCCTGCTTTCCCTCCCCTCCTTTCTCCTCCTTTCCCCCCTCCCTTTCTTTTCTCCACCCTTTCTCTTCTCCCTCCCTTCTTTCCCCCTTCTTTTCTCCTTATCTCTTACCCCTCCTTCCCTCCTCCTCCGTTACCCCTCCCTTCCTTCCTCACCAAGGATACAGAACAAAGACCTTTGTGACCAGAGGGTGGGTACTTAGATGGAACCACAGGCATTGCTTTCATTAAGCCTTCAAACTGAGTGTTGTCCCTGTACTGTTGTGCATCAGTAGACCCTTACGTTCCCATTCCAGCCCAGCCCTGCTTTGACTCTTCCTATCAGTATTTCTCCAGATACTCTGCAAATAGAGACACATCCTTCCCCAAAAGTAGCCCCAGAGGGACAGAACACCAAGGTTTTTCTCTGGAAGCAGGCAGGGAATTGGGTGACCCACTTTCCTGTCAGAACCTCCCTTATGACTTCATAGCAGACCTAGGGCTGTAGGTATCCTGGAGGAGGGCTGTCCAATTCATACTCAGTCCTTTTTCAACTGGGTACTGACCTAAATCCAAATAATGCTGGACAAACGGACTTGGATGTGGCTGGTGCCTCTAGCTCATTGGAGACAAGTTGTGCCCAGACCCATCAGACCTATTTCCAGTTAACTTTTCAAACTCCCAGAGCTTCACCTGGGTGACAAGACCCATTAGGTGCGAAGGAGATTGAGGGGCAGCTAGTGGGGATGTCTTTAGGGCCCATGATACTTAAGACTTTCCTGGACTAGCACCCTGGACTAGCATACTAGTAAAGAAAAATGTAGGAAATTAGGAAAGAAGGCTTACCTTTTAAGTCTCTAGCACTATGCCTACCCCTCTTACATGCCCCGGTCCCCTGGTCCTATGCTGTGGTCTGAACCCTGAACGGGGCCCAGGGGCAGCTGCCACTTGAAAGGGGAAAGTGATTTGAGGAGGGTGTTGGCTTTAATTCGCTGCTGAGTATGCCTGCCAGGTATTCCAGAATTCATTGTTTCCTTCAGGAGGCAGCTTTGGCTTTTGTTTTAAGAGAAAGGTACTGGAAGAGCCCTTCTATGAAGTAGGGGTTGAATGGACAAGATAGGGGTTGTGTGGAGAAGAGATGCCATGCAGAGCCTAAAGAGGCAGATCTTGTCGGCCATGCCCTCACTAGCCTGGGAGGGACAGCAAGGAAAGGATCTACACTAAAGTAGGGCAGACACACATCAGCATAAAGCCAGGCACACAAAGCCAGGAGAGGGCCAAGAGCGTCTTGCTGTCTACCACTCTTGCTGGGTTCAAAGTGGTTTGACGGGAAGTGTGTGGGTGGGTGTGCCATGTGCATGCCTGAGGGAGTGAGCGTGGGGTGTGGGTGGGTGCAGGGAGCCCTGCCTTTGCTCTGCTGCTTTGCCTGCATCCATTCCCTTGGGGGGGGGGGGGAGGGTTCAACAGTAGGTGAGGCAGAGAGAAGAGGGAGGACAGAAGCCTTTTTTATTTTCTCTTTTCTCTCTGGGCCTGTTATCTTTACCCCCCTATTTTCTTTTTCTTCCTGCTTCCTGTGTCCATCCCTGTCTTTCATTCTACTTCTCTCCTTCCTCTTCTCCCCAAAGAGGCTCTGAACTAACCACAGCAGTTCAGAATCTCTTCACCACATGCAAGTCTAGCTTGTTAGGATTTGGCCTTCCAGTCCTAGGAGCTGGAGCGTTTCTACCACAGCCAATATCACTCTGTGGGCCACAGAGCTTCTGTCTAGGGGCTTACCTGGCTGCTCCCACCGATATTCCCCTCAAAGACTTCTCAGGAAGTCACCCCCAAGGGGAAGAGGTCCCAGATGTGGAGGTGGTGTCCTGGCCCAGATGGAAAGCAAGTGAGGATCTGAGTCCTGCCTGTGGCAGGCCCCTCAGCAGGCTGGTTGCCACGGAAGGCCCCCCCCATTGCCTCTGTGACCTCAGCCAGCAGGCTTTCCGCATCACGGCCTTCTGTGATGCGTTCCCGCTCTCATCCAGGCCAAGTAAACCCCTCCTTGAACCCTCTTACCTTTGAAATCTTGCCTGCTCGCCCAATAAACCTGTCTCCTGGGTTCTTTATCTTCTCCAAGGAGGCTTCTTAGGGTAAATTTCTTCCCAAGCTTTGCATCTCTTTCATCCCAACCCAGCTCCACACAGCTTTCCTAAGAACCTCCTGGGCCCTCCCAATGTCCTAACACCCACGGCAGGAGGCCCAGGCACACTTCTGAGGCCCTCTTACTGCTCTGCTTTTAGTAAGGGTCAATAAAGGGCCAAATCCATGTGCCCTCTGACTTCTGTCCCCCTGTTTTTAGTGTCATGAGCACCAGCAGCTAGATTCTGCTTATCTCTTTTGGATCTCTGTGTATATAGTACAGGGATTTGAACTCAGGGCCCATCTGTTAGTTGGTACTCTATTGGATCATGCTTCAGCTCTTTTTGCCTGGTTACTTTTTAGAGGTCTGGTTTCCTTCCTGGACATAGAGCTGTCTGTCTTTTTTTTTTTTTGGCCAGTCCTGGGGCTTGGACTCAGGGCCTGAGCACTGTCCCTGGCTTCTTTTTGCTCAAGGCTAGCACTCTGCCACTTGAGCCACAGCACCACTTCTGGCCATTTTCTGTATATGTGGTGCTGGGGAATTGAACCCAGGGCCTCATGTATATGAGGCAGGCACTCTTGCCACTAGGCCATATCCCCAGCCCCCCTGTCTGTCTTTTTTAGGCTTCCTGAAGTAGGTGGACATCTGATGTGTGTCATTACACCCAGTTAGCACTGAGAAAAGGTCTCCTGAATTTTTCTGTCCAGGGGGCCTTGAACCATGATCCTCCCAGTTTCAAGCCTCCTGAATAGCTAGAATGGCAGGCATGGGCTCCAATGTTGGATCTTTGAATGTGCTTTCCTAGTCCGTAAGCATCCTTCTCCAGTCTCTCCCCCCACCCACCCCACCTACTAAACACCATATCAACTAGAATTTCTGTTTTGTTTTGTTTTTGTGCCAGTCCTGGGCTTTAACTCAGGGCCTGAGCACTGTCCCTGGCTGTTTTTTGCTCAAGGCTAGCACTCTGCCACTTGAGCCACAGTGCCACTTCTGGCCTGTTTATGTGGTGCTGAGGGATCGGAACCCAGGGCTTCATGCATGCAAGGCAAGCACTCAGTGGTACCACTAAGCCACATTTCCAGCCTCAACTAGAATTTCTACAGACATATCACTCCCTGAGGCACCCTTCCTTCCCTGACAGGCCCAGTCATCCTGTATTCTTTCTTGCAGCTCCTTATATTGAATGGTAACATATTAACTTTATTTTATGTGATGTCAGTACTGGGGTTTGACCTATAGGGCCTGGGCACTGTCCCTGAGGATTATGGCTCGGTTAGCACTCATCACTTGAGCCACCTCTCCATCACAGGCTTTTGGGTGGTTAATCAGAGATAAGAGTCTTAGGGACTTTCTTCCCTGGTTTGGCTTTGAACTGTGATCCTCAGGTCTCAGCCTCCTGAGTAGCTAGGATTATAGATGGGAGCCACCAACGCCTGTCATATAAACATTTTATAATACTTCCCCCCTCAAACATCTGCCTTTTCCTCTAGAATGGTAGTTTCACAAGCCCAGGCATCCTCATGCTGTCTTCATTGCCACATATAACAAGTTCTCACATATCATACACTGTTGTGAAGGAACAGGACATGGAAGGGGGCCTACAGGGACAAGCCTTCTACGTGTTACCTGGTCTGGTCACGAAATTCTCTTGAGGCTTTTTCTCAGTTCACCATTTTCATGCTTGACTTCCTTGTTAGTCTTTCTTTGGCTGGTTTCAGCAAAGAGATGTTGGGTCCTCAGCAGCCTAGTGAGTCCATGACTATCTGAGCCAGTGGCTGCTTTCCCCCTGAATATAAGGACCCTGAGATTTTCAGCCTCTGTGACTTCACAGCTCACTCACCCAGGCTGTGATGATGAGCAGCTGACTGACCAGCCTCCTTCCCCAGGCTGGCTACAGAGCCCGGCCAGTCTTGGTTTTTTTCTTTTCTGAAAGGCAGACAACACTCTTCTGCTAACTTACAAGTAGTAGATCAATTAAAACACAAGTCTCAAGCATACATGTATAGCAAGGGTCTAATATCTAGCATGCTTTGTTTTTTAAAGCAAAGTATATGAGATAGAAAACATGTAGGTTCATCATAGAAAACATGTAGGTTCATCAGGTTTGGAGGTGAGGGGGAAGAGTAATAATTGAACTAGCCCTAGGAGACAGGAAGGAGGATATGGGGGTGTATGAGTGGCCATTTTTAGACCCAGAACTGGAAAAACACTATTTGAAATGAATTATTACTGGAGTTTGGGGACAAAGCCCTAACTCTGAGAATTCCAACAGCATAGGCTTAGCCCTTGTCCCCAAACTCTAAAGAAACATGTGGTGAAGGAGAGAACTTACCATGTCCAAGTTACCATGTCCATGACTTACCATGTCCAAGAAGAACAGATAAAGGGGCTCAATGACTCCCAAAGTCATCTTCAAGGGATTTACAGAAACACAGACCAAAGGGAATCAAAGGAAGGAATTGAGGTATATATAGATGATGGAGGTAATTGGCTATCAAGCAGGCAACCTTGGTCTGAACAAGGTCGGTCAGTGGTCTGACCAATCATTATCTAAGTGCTGTGTGTGTGCACGTGTGTGTGTGCATGTGTACTGGTCTCAGGGCTTGAACTCAGGGCCTGGGCACTGTCCTGAGCTTTTCTGTGTTCAAGGCTAGCACTCTACCACTTGAGTCACAGTTCCACTTCCAGCTCTCTTGGTGCTTAATTGAAGCTAAGCATCTCCAAAACTGCCATAGTTGGCTTTGAACCACAATTTTCTGGTCTCGGTCTCTTGAATAACTAGGACTACAGGTGTGAGCCACCAGCACCCAGATCTGTGCTTGTTTTAAAAGGAGTTCCAAGCCAGGTGTGAGCAGCTCATGTTTGTAATCCTAGCTACTTAGAAGGCTGAGATCTGAGGATGTGGTTTGAAGCCAGCCCAAGCATGAACAAGTCTGGGAGATTCTTCATTTCCAATTAACCAGTAAAAAGCCAGAAGTAAAGGTATGGATCAAGTGGTAGAGCACTAGCCTTGAGAGGAAAAAGCCAAGTGAGAGCAGGAAGCTCCGAGTTCAAGCTCTAGGACCAGCACACATACAAAGGAGAGTTGTAGAGAAGTTAACACTTCTTGCTTAGTTTCTGTGCTTCATCCTGAAGACATTTATGGATCAGTTCTGTTGTCTCCAGACTCTAAAGTGACTGGAGGAGTGAGAGACTCTGAAAGTAAAGTTGAACAAAATGGAGTTAGTTAATCCAGTGATTGTTGTCTTCCTTTACATCTTCACTTCAAATCCTCACTTCATTTCTGTGGGTGCTAAAGGCCGAAGGTAATTTTTTTTCAGTAATTACTTGCTGCTAAGAGGGAGTCCCATAGGAATCTTTGGACAAAAGTCATAGTCAGGGTTAGAAAACTTTCCTTGTGCCTTCAGACTTGAATTGGCAGGGGTGGGGAGGTAGAGGGAGGGATGAGATCTGTTAGATATCACTTTTTTTTCCCCCTGTCTCTGTCTTTCTCCCTCCTTCCCTTCCTCTGTCTCTCATCTCTCAGTATATTTCTCTTTCCTCCTCCTCCTATCTCAATATTTCTCTCCCTTCCTTCCTTTCCTCTCTCTTTCCCTCCCTTTCTGTCTCTCATCTTTCTCTTCCCCCTCTCACCTCAATATTTCTGTTTCTCAGGAGCATCTTAACCTACACAGTATCACCTATTCTGTGTAGTTCATCATTAAAACGGAACCCACTGAAGCATAAAATGAAAGCTATCACTGGTTTTAATCAGACACTGAGTGGCTAACATGCCTACATGTAGAATTAGGCAGGAGTTTAAACCAAAGCTTTAAGACAGAAGAAACAAACAAACACAACAAAAAACAAGACATCAAGATACTTTCTTGCTTTTTGCCAACTTGTGAGCCTCAGGGGGCAGTCTGTGCTTCTCAGCCAAAGCAATTTCTAAATAAATGATCAGAAAGGGCTATTTTTTTGGGGGGGGGAACCGGATAGAGAGAGAGGAAGAAGTGAACAGAGCTAGGAAGGTAGGTCAAAGCCGTATTGCAGAACACCTTGCACATGTAAGAAAGATTTTAGCTCTATTCTGCAGACAATAGGGACCCTTGGAAGGCTTTAGATGGGGGAAACATGGGCTCTTTGCAGGCAGGGACCCTGTTTCATTTTGCTATCCCCAGCCTTCAGCTCAGTACTTGGCACATGGAAGATTCTGGGGCTGAATTATTACCTCATAGAGGGGCAAAAGGCATTTAGTTACATGTATTTCTTTCCCCCTTTTCCTCTAGCATGGCCCCTTTGAAGGAAGAGACTGGGCACTTTCACAAAGCAGAAATGCCCTTCACATTTGCAGGGTGCCAGAAAAGCTGAGTTTCTAATTAGTTGTACCCTTTGGGCCTTTCATATTCTTGCCTGCAACTGGCACCACACTTATTTCTGGTTCTCTCCTACACCATTTTCCTGGTATTTTTATTCAGTCTCATGATCACAGAGGCAATCTAGAACTTTAAAATGTTGATAGCATATCATTATTTTCAGCTCAGAAATACCTCCAGAACTTCAGACTTTCATATTTCATTACTTACTTGGTACCATCCCATGGATAGATAATAGACATTTTCTATCTAACTTGCCCATAACTACACTATTTCCCCAAACATCTTCATTCATGGATTCATCGACACTTTATTAAATCTATTGTTTGCTGCCAACTTGGTAGGTCGAAAATAGCATTTTAATTTGTTTCTCCTTAATCATTGTGTCTCTTACATGTTAAAAATTTCATTTACTGGCAACTGTGTGATTACCCAGTTTACGAAGTATTATATTGAATTGATAATTTTACTATTGATTTGTGGTAAACAGCCCATTTTATAGTATGATCTATAAGATTTCTTCTAGAATTTTTTTTTTTACTTTTCCCTCTGCTAGATTTCAATCCAAAAATGTTAATTTTTATGCCAATGTATTTTATAATAAGTAGAGACTTTGGTTATTATAGAAATGATCACCACTTGAAATTATAGTATGTTCCAAGAGAGTCTTAAGGAATTTCTTTTTAACAATGAGAATTTTTTTCTTTATTAGGATAAGTGGTCTTTTTTTTTTTTTTTTAAGACTTTTGTGTTTGTCTTGGGGCTTGAACTCAGGAGTCTAGGCACTGGCACTGAGTTTGTTTTGGGGGATTTGTTCTTGCTGTTAGGTGAGTGCTCTATCACTTCAGCCACAGCTCCACCACTTTTTTTTTGTGGTAGTTAATTGGAGATAAGAGTCTCCAGACTTTAGTGCCCAGGCTGGCTTTGATTCATTATCCTTAAGCTCTGTTTCCGTGTAACTAGGATTACAATAGGTACAAGCCACTGCTGCTATATAACCATGGCAATATTTTTTATTGACGAATTCAATTTTCTTTATAAATTTAAGGATGTGCTTACAGCACCCTTAAACTATAGTGTTCCAGCTCAACTTTGCAGGATGTTTCATTGATTGTATGTGTGATCATGTCCAGAATGTTCCATTAATTTGTCAGTATGATCATAATTCAGTGTCCCATTGTCTAAGTATACAGTGGCTTTATAATATGTTAAAACATCTGGTAGAGTTCACTGTTACCTCTGACTCTTATTTTTTAAAGTATTTTCCTTGGAATTTTAAATTTTAGTTGTGTATTATACAGTACATTGTTTTAATGTGGTTTTATTGACCTGTCATGTTCACATACTGGGAAGAGAGCTCAGCGGATTGAAGCAAACACATCCGCACGCTGATCAACCCAACAATTGCTCTCTGCGTGCTGCCTGCATTACAGAGCTCCAGAGCTGCCAGGTGCATCCTGGCGAGGGCAAAGGAAGGGCTGTGCACTGTGAACAGGTGAGAGTGGAAGGCTCATCACTGGAGCTCGCTTGGGGCTGGGCTTAGTGAACCCTCACACAGAAGGTGCTTGCCTCCTTGTCAGACCCAGAGGCGCCTTCCATTCGTCCAGTTATCCCTGAATCTATCTTGCTTTGCGCACCGAGCTGAATATTATTCATCTCAGATAATGTGCAGCTGTGCTTTCCTCTGCCACTGTCGTTCTCCATGTGTCTATCCCAAGGCCAAGCTTCACAGTGTGTCTGCCAATGTGTCTTGGTAGCCTGTCTGAGCCATGACAATGCTGTTACTGTTCTACAAAGACTGACTTGGCTCTCTTACAGAGCTGCCGCCTATCTGTAGAAGGGAAAAACAAATGCTTGCTAATGTAGATAAGTGTTATTTATTTGCAAATTCTTGGCTTCTCTTTGTATTACTATCCATAAGCTTCACGCTAATTCCAGAGCAATCTAGAGCCTACTTTGTCAAATCTATCTCTTGAGGCCACGTTCTCCTCACTCAAGAACAAGTACAAGTGATAGACTTCCATACTCTGGATAGTCTGTAGTTAATTTCTGAATTCAGATCAGCTTGTGGTCTGTGAAAGTCCTAAAGGGACTGAGCCCTCAGGCATCTTTCTTATGTACCTCTAAGTGAACCCAGAGGCAGAATGAGAGCTGCTAGCTTTGTGACTCAAACCCTTATCTTCCCTCCACTGGTATTTTGGATGCACCCTCTCTGTTATCTTTCTGTGTCCTAGAACTCACTTGTTACAGCCTTTCCCTCACTCCACACTGACAGCTGGGGCCCTTGCCCTACAAAGATCTATTCCTGTAGCTAGCTATGCTCGTCCTCTTTTCTTTTCAGGCCCAAGCAGCTCAGAAGCACCTTTCAGAGGAATGATGCATAGGAATTTTCAGGACTACTTGGCAAGACACTGGGGCTACCAAGTCTGGTTGAAGGTTTAGCTGTACTGCCTCCTGCTGGAAGAAGTAGTGGTCCTTGACAGTCCCAAAACATAGACAACAGTCCTTCTAATTGATTTTCCTGATAAATTGTCAAAGTCTCTGTAGCACTGTGTGTATGTGAGCGTGTGTGTGAGAGTCAGTGTATCAGTTATCAATTTATAGTCTCTCAGATCCAAATACATGCTGAGAAGGGCTTTAGGATAAACAGTACATTTCCTTTAAGCATTTCTTTTCAATAGAGGGCACTAGAGGAACACAGCAGCACAGCCAGGAAGTGGGCAGCTAGGCAGACACATGCGGCCGTCTGACAGGCAACTGCAGACCCGTTGTGAGACTCCTCTGCCTTTGCAGCTCCCTGAGTGAGGACAACCTGCTCACAGGCCTCCAGTCCTGAAACCAAAGCCCCACAGGGCTTGAGCACATTCTACCAGCTACCTATCCTGAAGGAAGGAGCAGGGATCTATCTGCCCATGTGGAACTGAGGACCCCCTCCAAGCCTCCTGGCTCTGAAGGCCTTGTGTCTCTACCGTCTTCTGGTCTCCCACTTCACACCAAGCCACCAAAGTCCCAATATCTGAGTGTAGAGAGAGCTAGTTCATTGTTGGTTTAGAATCCCAGACCAAACTGGGTCTAGCTGGTAGCTGAAACAATTTTTCTGATGACATATGAACATTCTAAGTTTGACTTTCTTTTGAGTACTCTTCCTCAGCCTTTCTTACCTCTTACAGTTATTCTTTTTTAAAAATTATTATTGTTGGTAATTATTACAGTAAACGGCCCCTGTTTCACTTATTGCCTGGCTTCCATCTCCTGATGAGACTCACTGCTGTGGACTAGAAGCTCAGTTTCATGGCTTACCAGCTCTGTGGCATGACTTCACTGGTGACTTAACAAAGACTCTCCTGAAAGCTGGGAGAGATACGGTGCTGTTCTGTATAGTCACTGTGAGGATGAAATGAGAAAGTGTGCTGACATAAAGTTAATAAGAAACTGTACACTGCCAGTTAAGGAGATAGATAAGAGACAGAAACTGAAGAAAAGGAGTCAACCAGGAGAGTGCCAGAGTGAGCAAAGGGAAGAGAGAAGTGTGGACACAAACACGTCAGGCCAAATCCAGGCGGTCAGTAGACAGTGATGTGAATGAGCAAGGGATCTGTAGGTCCTCTCATTTATTGAAACCATTATATGGCACAGAGTTTTGTACTGTAGAAGTGGTTTTTCAAATTGCACTGTCTCATTTAGTTTTCAAAGCAACTTATGTGTTGCCATTGTTGATGTTATTTCCATTTCAAGTATCTAAAACCATCAATGTATGGTGCAGGAGGCTTCCGACTGTTAACTTTGTTAACCAGGAGGCTGAGATGTGAGGATTACAGTTAAAAGTCAGCCGGGGCAGGAAAGTCTATGTAACTCTCATATTTAATTAGCAAAAAAAGAAAAGAAAAGAAAAAAACGGCTTAAGTAGAGCTGTAGCTCAAGTGGTAGAGCCCTAGCCTTTAACACAAACACTCGGGGACAGCATGGAGGCCCTGAGTTCAAGACCCAGGATAGGCACACTGGTTACTTCTAAGCAAATAGCCTTCAATTGCCAATTTTGTTATGTTCTCACTACTGCCCTCTTGTGGTCTACTATATATCAGCATCTGATACTTCCTGAACCACATGGTTAGTCCCAAGGGCTTGGAGAAAGCTCAGCTCTGTTGTTTATTGCTTTGTTTTCTTTGTCTTCATTTAAGCCAGTTTTAGTCCCCAAAGAAAACTCTACACAACACTGGAAGAAAATTGACATGACTTAAAGAAAAAAATATTTCTGGTGATTGCCCCATTAAAATAAAAAGTTCCCTTTGGGCTCTGTCCCTTAGCTTTCTTTGCTCAAACTAGAGCTCTACCACTTGAGCCAAAGCTCCACTTCTAGCTTTTTAGTGGTTAATTGGACATTAAGAGTTTCATAGACTTTCCAATCTAGTCTGGCTTTGGCATCACAATCTTCAGATCTTAGCCTCTTGAGTAGCCAGGATTAAAGGAGTGAGCTACAAATATCTGGCTTCATTTTAAAATTTTTATTGTTTTACATTGTAATGTATCTTCAATGAGAACAGTAAGGTGTATATAAAATTCATTTAAAAAACGAAAGTATGTGTTATTCCTTACTGAAAGAAGTTTGACAGGATTGTTTTTTTTTTTTTATTTATTGTCAAAGTGAAGTACAGAAGGGTTACAGTTTCATATGTAAGGCAGGTACATTTCTTATCCAACTTGTTATCTCCTTCCTCCTTTTTCCCCCGCTTTCCCGCTCTCCATCTCCCCCTCTCCCCATGAGAGAGGTTTACACCAATTGGTTTTGTAAGCATTGCTATTGAAATGGTTTGTCTTTTTATCCTTTGTCTCTTGATTTTGGTATTCCCTTTTCCTTCCCTAGATCCAAAACACGTATATACAGGATCTAGGGTACTAAGATCAGTTACAGTGATAGTAGGGGTAAAACCACAGGAAGTGAAGAGAGTAAAAAGAGGGTATGGTTTCACATGGCATGTTAAAAATAACTACAACAATGATATACCACTTGTTTCCATAACTTGGAGTTCATTTCGCTTTACATCATCTTATGTGTTCATACGGGCATAGCTATTGAGCTATTGTGATCTTCTGCTATGGCTATCCTAGACATTTACTAATTATTCCCTATGAGGGAAACTATAGAGTCCATGTTTCTTTTGGTCTGGCTCACTTCACTTAGTATGATTTTTTCCAAGTCCTTCCATTTCCTTACAGATGGGGCAGTGTCATTCTTTCTGATAGAGGCACAGAATTCCATTGTGTATATGTACCACATTTTCTTGAGACAGGATTGTTTAAGAGCTACACTTTTTTCTCAAGATTATTTGAACATGGCATATGTGATATTTTTTAATACTGGATAATACACTAAATTTTGTCTAAATAACAATGCACCCTTTCATCCATGTTGTGAAAAAAGGCCTCAATATACATCAAACAGGAGAATTTGTTTAGGAAAAGGAGGAATTTTAAATAATATTGAATAGTACTTCAGGTTTATGCTAATAAGTAAAATAATATTGATAGGGTTTCCCAAAGTAATAAACACCAAGTTAAGAATTCACCAGAAATACTCCAGGTAAATTATTTCCAGGTTAAAGGTCACCTGTTTCAGGACCTTATTGGTGACCTCCTTATTTCCTCTAAGTACATTGGTTTCTGTACAACTCATGGGGGGCGGGGGAGGAGAGGGAAGGCAGGGTGAAAAATGAGGGAGGAAGTAACAAGTTGGATAAGAAATGTACTCACTGCCTTACATATGAAACTATAACGCCTCTGTACTTCACTTTGATAATAAAGAAAACAACCTAAGAAAAGTACATTATTTTTTAAAAAAGAAGATTGAATTCTAAAAATAGAAATATTTGTGAAGAGAATTATGTGCAGTTTTTTTTAAAAACATAGGACATATACTAATGTAGCATGCAATCTGTAATACCTTGTGGAAACCTGCAGGTACTTTAGCAATTACAATTCTTTTTCAAATAAACCTGACCATGGAGCCATTCTATAGAAAACAGATATGAGATTACCTTTCATATTCTAATATTAAGTAATTAAGAACATTGGGCTATTCTGGTGAACATGCACTGCCTGGTGGACTCACTTGGCTCTCTATCTGTGGATGTTTTCTGGGTGGAGTACGGGTAAGAAGATGGTTGCTGCTTTGCAAATGAGGCCCTTCCCGCCAAGGGCCTCTGCCCGCAGTTGTGAGGACTGTGTACTGCACAGCAGTTGGATTTGCTTATTGCATTGATTTCAACATCTGTTTTCAATTTCAACATATCTTAAAATATTAGGTTAACCTCCAGATTCAAAAAAAGGAGGGGCGAAGCTGGGCACCAGCGGTTCACACTAGAAACTTCAAGTGAGAGCTGCAATATATGACCTGCTGTAACTCTCCTGGGTGTTTAGCCCAACAGAGGCAAGCCCGCATGCCACAGAGATACCCTGCACACACGTGTTTATGGCCGAACTCTTCACAATTGTCAAACTGCAGAAGCATCCTAGGTGCCTAACAGCCAAGGACCAGATAAAGAGGATGAGGAATAAACACCATGCAATATTCATTCATTTGCGAGGAAAAATGGAATTAAACTGTTTGGTAGGATGGGAAATCATCATGTTAAGTGAAGTAAGTCAGAGAAAGAAGGAAAAATATATGTTCCAATCATTTTTGATGTAAAATGGGGGGACTATTTAGGGGTGAGAACCAGTGGGAAGGAAGAAGGTAAAGCCAGGGACACTATGATCTGAGCACTTCTTACATATATATGAAAATATAATCATGAAGGCATTAAAAGAGGGAAAGGAGATAAGAAAGAGTCATAACAAAATAACAACAAAGTACATCATACATGTGTGAAGATATTAACAAAAAAAATAAGGGCTGGGAATGTGGCTTAGTGGTAGAGTGCTTGCCTCACATACATGAAGCCCTGGGTTCGATTCCTCAACACTACATATGTAGAAAAAGCCAGAAGTGGCACTGTAGCTCAAGTGGTAGAGTGCTAGCCTTGCGCAAAAAGAAGCCAGGGACAGTTCTCAGGCCCTGAATTCAAGCCCCAGGACTGGCAAAAAAAAAAAAATAAAAAGATATTTGTACTTAAAAATATTATTTAAAAAAAGAAAAGCTAGAATGTAGAAGGAGTAAAACAGTATCTTCTCAAATCAACAACAAATAATGACTAAATAGTTAAAAGTACAGCGAGCTGCTATAAAAATTTACACTAGGATCTGCTAATTAGATTTACACTTAGATTAACCTGAAGAATTGAGAGATCTCCAAGGTGTCACTCATGCACTATTATTTAACATGTTTTAATGAGCATATATTAGTCTTGGGGAGTGGTTGGTCCTGAAATCTCCACCCATATACCATGCATTTCTACTAAGCTTAACCCTTCTATTGCTCTGCCTTACCCTCTTCCCTTATATAGTATTTTTTAGTAGGAATGCTGAATATTTTCAGTGTTTAAACACAGAAATGGAAAGAGATGGGGAAAGGAGAGACAGAAAGAGAGAGAGTGAGAGAGGGCATGAACCCATTTTCAGTGTTTAAACACAGAAATGGAAAGAGATGGGGAAAGGAGAGACAGAAAGAGAGAGAGTGAGAGAGGGCATGAAACCACTTTGGAAATTTCTCTGGATTGCATGTTGAGATGGCAAAGAAGGTGGTAGAGGAGGTGAGGCTCTCGCTCCCTCACAGCTCCTAACTGCCCTAGGTCAGGCTCATCATGACCTCAGGGACTTGGGTAGGATCAAGAAAGTGGCCTGACATAGCCACCCTAGTCTGTCTTCCACTAGAACACACCCATTGGGTGACATTCACATACGAGACACACTGCTCTAGTCCCTGAACACAAAATTTTCACAGCTGTGGTTTGATTTAACTGCGAATTTTGCGCAGTATGGGAGGGACTGCCTGTAAACTCCGCCCCCTTGTCCATCACAGACCTGTGGGCACTGAGGTGTCAGTATTGAGGTTAAGAACCACAGTCCTAGAAGATGGGTGGTAGCCTACCTATTGTCTGTGGTCCACTGTTGGTTCGCAGAAGGTGGCGCTTTGAGGACATGCCTTGAAACCCATGCTATTTGTCCTGTTGCAGTAGAAAATAAACCACAAAGGGGAGCTAGCAAGCAACTCCATGACTTCCCAGGTACTGGGCTATGTGCCACTGTAGATTCACGCTGATTCCTGCTCGGGTAGAAAGCGAGAGTGGGCACTCGGTCATAGGATAGGCATACTGAGTACTTTCATGGCTTTTTAAACTGAGATCGGAGACATGGTCCCCTAGAGCCTGGGCTTCTCCTAGTGAACAACCCTCCACCGAGTCTGTCCTGCCCACAGCCCTCAACAGCTCTGATCCTTGGTCTGTCTGGGTGTGAACAGCACACCTGACCTGCTTATCACAGCCTGCTTAATTAATCTAGGTTAACGAGGGCTCCTGCTGGGGGGAATCAACACACACTTAAGGTTAGGGTATCAGAAAAGATGAGCTTTATTGCTGAACAGGGATGCGATGTTGGGGAGTCAGGAGGACTGAGGTTCTGAGGAAGCCCGTCACCTAGGAAGTAAGTGCAGGAGGAGCTGGAAGAAGCAGAGTGAGGGCATCCATCAAACCAGCTCCTCCACCGTGGTTCTGTGATTCTCCAAAAGGCTGGAGTCAGCTGCAGTCGGCTGGGCTGGAGCAGCAGCTGGAGGATGGAGAAGACTCATTCTCACAGCAGTGGGAACAGCTAAGGCAGACTCTGGGGAGCCGGGGAGGCACTGAACAGCAGCCTCCTGAGCCAGGAACGCGGTGGCAGGGGCCACAGCAGGAGGATGCTGGAGGGGCAGAGGAAGGACAGCAAGAAGCAGGAGCTGGAGGGGTTTGAGGGGGACGCTTGGGTGGACTCTTGTGGAGGCACTTGACAGGGAGCTGGCACTTCTGCTGCTTTTGCTGGCAGGACATCTTGGAGACAGTTCAATTTTACCCTAAAAAAAAAAAAAAAGTCATGCAGCTCTAACAAGAGTCTATGTTTTGAGAATAATATGAATAACCTTACTTATATTCACTTTTGTTCCAGAGTCTGAAATTCTGCAGTCAAATCTATGGCTCCAGGCAGAGTGACATTACAGCAGAGTAGCCCTGCTTTGCTGGCAGAGGAGACCGCCAGCAGGGGCTCAGTTAGAACTTGCTAAACCTTTTCCTCCCTGGCCTGTTTCTCCCAGGACTCCTGACTTGAAAAGGAACAGTTTTAGACACTAGATATTCATTCACCCAAATCTTTAACTGTATTTTTTTTGTGTGTGTGTGTTTTCTTTTTTGGTACTGGGGATCGAACCCAGGACGTTGCACTTGCTAGGCAAGCGCTTTGCCACTGAGCTACATCCCAGCCCTCACCCAAATCTTAAATTAGTTAAATACATGCAACTGCCATGCTCTTAACTCCGGTGTGTTGGTATATCCCCTCTATTCATCATCTCCATTTTTCATCTCCTTTTTTCCATCTTGAACTTTGCTTTCGTCTTTTATGCCTGTATAGCTGTCTCTTGTTTTAAAACTACAGTTTTGTGTGTGACTCCCTCTAGCCCCAACCTCTGTCTGATAGGCATCCATCTCTCCAGGGATGGAAATCTTTGATTTTTATTTTTGTCGGTTGTGGGACTTGAACTCAGGGCCTGGGTGCTGTCCTTGAGCCTCTTACCACTTGAGTCTCATGAGGACTTTTCTGCCCAGGCTGGCTTCAAACCACGATCCTCACATCTCAGCCTCCTGAGTTGCTATGATTACAGGTGTGAGCCATCGGCGACCCACTTCGAGATGGCAACGTTTAAAGCCTGATCTTTGTGGAATTAGTGATGACTTCTCATTTACTCTGCCTTGAGATCTGGCAGCCCCAGACATCCCCAAACTGCCCTCAGATGAGTTAAAACACCTACCTTGTCCCGGCTCGAGCAGGCAATGGAACCCAGGGGACCTTAAAGCAGAAGCCTTTTATACAGGCACTGTGCCTGACTCAAGGACACAAGCCAGGAATGATGTAAAAGCCATTTGCTAATCAGGTGGCTGACATGACCACCTCCCACAATCCAGCATCTCCATCATTTCACTCCTTTGTCACTCCATGTCACTGCCACCAGATCCTCCTCAGTATCTTCCCAGAGCATCTGTTGCCTCCATAAACCCTGGTTAATACTTCCATGAAGATAAGAAGATCATGGTTTTATAGTGGTGTTTACAATGACACTGCTTGGGAATTAAAATTTGATTTTCTGAGGATCATAGGGGCTCAATAGCTCTGTGCATGTGATCATATAAAATGATACTTATTGAAATGAACTCCAAGAAATGGTGGTAAGAGGTTTTTAGTTTTATTTTAGTTTTTGTGGGTCCACCCCCCTTTGGTCGCTGTTTTTCATTTCTGTACCTTTTGTCTCGTATGTAAATGTATCTAATTTGGGGAGCTGAAGAGGAAGCACAGAAACAGTGGGACAAAGGGTGAACTAATTCAGCAGTGATACTCACTAGACATGTTGGAAATGATCTATCCAACTTGTGGGAGAGAGGGGTTGGGAGGTAAAAAAAAAACTGGGAGAAAATGAGGGAGGGGGTGACATTGCTCAAAAAGAAATGTACTCAATACCTGGCTTATGTAATGATAGCTTCTTTGTACATCCCCTTTACAATAAAAATTTTAAAATAGAATCAAACCAGAGTTTCTGGTGGAATCCAGAACATGGCTGAACAGCAAATGTAAGGCTATACTATGTAAAGCCATAAAGCCAGTGGTTGAAATAGTAAAGCCAAGATAACAATGCCTACTGCCTAGCAGTATTCCTTTTGGAAGAGATGATCTTAGGATGGTGAGTGGAAGCTGGTCAGGGAGTAAGGGCATTCTAGGTTAATGGCAGGAGAACACATGCACAGGCAAAGCACTAAGAGTGAGCTTGGTCTGTTCTGGAAAGGGTGAGTACCCTGATCCTATTTGGTACATAAGAACAAGAGCTAGGACAGTAGCTAGACAGGAAGGAGGACACCCAAACACAGACAACTTTACTCTCTGAGATGTGTCCTTTTAGCCTAGAGATTCATGCCTTGCACACTGTATTCCTTGGAACCCCATTGCTGAGGAGGTTCCAACACTATCAGTTCTGATAGCCACATTTCCAGACACTGGGAGTTAGGATTGTTCAAGGTCCTCCCAGAGATCCCTCCATGACACCACAGTTCCCTGTTGCATTAGCTTCATCTCTTTACATGGAATAGAAGCTAAATGATTATGGGCTTAGAGTCAGAGCTTTAGTATGTCAACCATGGGTATCCTGTTTATTTTTTGAGGCTTCTATTTTTAGGGAATCTATACAAATGAGATTAACAATAAGAAACTTACAGAGAGCTTGCACAGAGCCACTGCCAATAGTATTTGACAGAAAGCAAGTTGAGAACAAATAATGAATTTCATTGCATTTCTCCCATCGTCTCACTTAATTGAATTGTATTTGTAAACCTAACATTAATTTTCTGTCCAACTTCAGAGGGCAACTGGGATTCCAGAACACAACCATAGGAGCCTTGTGCCTGTCTGCTGCAGCAATCAGAGGAATTACACCACACCTTTACATGCTTTGTAGATTGGAGGTACACACATAATTTGATTTGAAAGTACGCTAATGCCACTTTAAAAAAAATGACCAGAGACATTTGACCACGCCTAAACATTTAAGCAAAGAAGTGATAGACTCAGATTTACATTTTAGAATTTAGTCAGTTGCTCTTCAGTGTCTTGGATAACTCAGAAGCTGAAGTATGAGATGAATGGCCAGGCTGCATGTTTGCCTTGAGAATCACAGTTGGACACAGGAAGAGCTCTTCATTCACCGGATGATAGAGAAAGGGATTGGCTAGAAGATGATTAGGGGGCCTTTGCTGGGCTATGGGCTGTCTGTGCACAGCTGGTGAATTCCCTAGCACTGGTGAATTCCTGAGCTGCTGCATTCCTGGACTTGACTCTCATCTGCCTATGTGTTTCCTCAGCAACCTTTCTTCCCAAGGACTCAGGAATGTTATGGATGCCTACCTGATGAGGGTGTGGCCACTAATAGAAGGGTAAAGAACCAGCCTGGCCAGCAGCAGCATGCAAGAGATTCTTATCAAGTTTATCCCTAAGTGATGAAAGAATGGAAGATAAAGCTCATCCTTGTGTGCGAGCAGCCAGCCTTTGCAGAGGCCTCCTCACAGGCCAGAAGAGCAGGAAGCACAAGGGGGTCTCACCCTGGCACAGAATCCTCTTGGAGAGGACCCGTGATCCTCCTGAGGGCCATGAGACTCTTGCCAAAGTAAAGGAAGGCACACACCACTGCGTATGCTTCTTTTGGTCACAGGAATAATCATGGACCAAGTTCACTATCGTGACAACAGTGGGTTTCATTTAGTGAGTATAAGAAAGAGGAGAGGTTGCACATTCCTACCATCCATCCAGCACTAGCATATGGCTCATGAGAAAAATACTAGAGAAACCACAATTGGGACATACTCAACGACCCCTGGATACTGTCAAGGTCAACTAAAATAAGGAAAGCCTACACAGTAGTGCATGTTAATTAGTTTGATTCAGCCACTCCACAATGCACAAATGTTCCTATTAAGAGGAGCCTAAGGAGGTTGGCCCTAGGGCCAGGCAGAAGAGGATCCCATTGTCTGGAGATGCAGAAGAAGCTGATCTCACAGAGGCAGTGGACGGCCTCATGGAAGATCCCTGGGGTCAGGTTCAGTTCCTGTGTAAGATGTTGCTTGACATTGTCCCAAAAGAAATGGGCTATTTATGTTGGTGGTGGTGATGTTCTTGGGGGTGTGTGTGTGTGTGTGTGTGTGTGTGTGTGTGTGTGTGTGTGTGCGTGTGTGCATTTATTTCCCTTGTTCTACTTCTTACAGGAGGAACAGAGGGCCACAGAAAGGGAGAGAGGGAGGGTGAACAAATGCATTCATGGTATTCAGTATATATAGTGTGGTAAATTATGCAACTTATGGGCAGAAATGGGATGGGGAAACTGGGAGAAAACAAAAATAGGGTGCCATTGTTCAAAAGAGAAACGTATGCACAATACCTGATTTGTGAAATAATAACCACTTTGTACAACACCTTAATAATAACAAAATTGTATATTTTTAAATGGTGTGTTTACATTAAAAGTTGTCTATAGCAGTTGTGCTGGGAGGGCTTTTCTGGGGTTGTGGTCTGCTAATCTACAACAGTAAGTTAGAATGGTGGGTACATCTAGTTTTGTATCTATGATACTTCATTAAAAACATTGACAAAAATGTACTCATCATCTGACTTAAGTAACTATAACCCTCTGTATATCACCTTTATGCTAACAATAAAAAATAAAAATTTAAATATAATTAACAGATGTTGCTTGCTGGAAGACTGGAACAGAGACTTCAGGAAGTGCAGAGTACTGCTGTGCTTTGGAAGGCCCACCTTCTTCCATAGACGCCCCCACCCCCCAAACCTCGCTCATACACCCAGAAGCTTTTACTTGAACTTAAAGGTTGTTTATTTAGCCCTTAAAGCCTTTAATGCCTTAAAGCCTTTAATTTTTTAGCCTTTAAATGTTCTAAAAGTTAGATGAAAAATCATATTAAATATCTAACATGAAGTATCTTCTAATGAATTCTTTGAATTAGGAACACATTAAAATATGTAAGTGTTTAATCTTAATTAAAAACATAGTTAAGTAGGGAGCCAATGGCTTATACCTACAATCTTAGCTACTCAAGAGGTTGAGATCTTAGGATGGTGGTTCAAAACCAGCCTAGGGAGGAAAGTCAGGAGGCTCTTTATCTCCAAGTAACCACCAAAAAGCTGGTTCAAGTGGTAGAGCACTAACCTTGAGCAAAAACAACAACTCAGGGACAATGCCTAGGCTTTGAGTTCAAGGCCCAGGACCACCCCCCCCCCAACACACACAGAGAGAAAGAGAGAGAGAGAGAAGCATACAGTTTGATGTAAAATTAAAAATGGCACTATTTACCTGGTTTTGTTGTTCCTGTTAACTGTTACTTTTTAAAATATAGAATATTAAAGTATTTTATTTTAATTAACAAATAAATATTGCATGCACCCACACACAATGTCTTATTTTGTAACATGTGCATTGTGGCATGGCTACCTTATCTCACATACTTAACGTTCTGTTATGGTATTATTCTGTGTCTGTCTATATAGGTTGTCAGTGTACAAAAGAGGAAATCTGTGTTTTCATTACTTATTAGTATAAAACAAATAAATAATGTACTAGAATATTAGCATGTACCATCCTAAAGGCACACTGAAAAGATGCTTGTCTGTTGGGGTCAGCTGTGCCTTTAAGAGGCCACAGCTGGCTTTGGCCCGTCCCCTCTTTTTCCGCCTTTGACTGGAAGAGAAGCCCCAGCCCCTGGGGCAAGCATGTGTGCAATGGCGTGGGACCCCAGAAACCCAATCCTTGGGGGAGCTGGGCCTCCGCCCACAAGGGAAGTCCCCTGACATCACTTGATGGATAGCCCCCTGTGGCCAACCAGCGGCCCCTCTCTTGTGCCCACCCTTGGGGGTATATCTGTGCCTCCTCATTTGAATAAATCAGACGTCCTAGAGGCGGTCTCTGAGACCACCGCGCGCTGGTGTCTTTCCTTGGGCTGGCAAGCATGGGGTCTCACAACCACACATGAACCGAGGCTGACCCGGGACCCTGCTTCCGCATCTAAGCCCAGGACCCCTCCCCACGTGGATGGGGAGGGTTTGAGTGAAGCCTGGCACTTGTCATAATTACAATTATTAAAAAAGAAAAGACCTGTTTGGGGAAGTGAAAAGATGTCCAACGCAGACCTTTATGAAGAAAAATGATTAGCAAGGCATTAATTTCACTGAAGTATTTTGAAATGAACTTGACACAGTCAAAGCAGTGTGTCTACAAGATAACATTTAAGCTGCACAACTAGTGCAAAAATCCAAACAACTAACTGGGAAAACCTGAATGGGCCTGAGTTAAAATTGAAGAGAGTTTCTGTGGAGCTTGACGCTCTTCTTTATTTTTCTCCAGCTAAAGTTAGTCTTCAATGAAGAACAGAAATAGAATATGGAAAGATATTTTACACAGTGCCAATCATCCAAACATTGACATTTTGCATTTGAAAGGTTCTTTAACTCAATGTGTACTGACAAATCAATATAAGTACTTAAACATCTGTCAGCTAAATAAGTATATTGCAAGAATGTAATCCCACTATTAGAAGGTGGCAATTAGGCAGATTATAGTGCAAGACCAGCCTGGGAGAAAAGAAGCTAGAGAGATCCTCATCTCAACCAATTAAAACAGGCATGGTAATGTTCACCTGTAACCCTAGCTACATGGAAGGCATAGAGAAAAGGACTGAGGTCCAGGCAGACCCTAGGAAGGCAAACACAGAAGCCTCTCTGGAAAATAGCTAAAGCTAAAGGGCTAGGGTGTTTTTCAACTCATAAAGCACATGCTCAGTAAGCACAAAGCCAGAGTTCAAACCACAGTAATATCAAACACTCACATGTACATAAATTCAGACACTGGTATATCAATAATCATGGGATATAGCTTTATATATGAGAAATCTCTCTTTACTTGTCCAGAAGTGAGGGATCCAGGTATAGATTTTATAACCATAAGCTACGGAGATATTTGCCAAGCCTGGAAACTATTTCTCCCCATTAAGCAGGCTCTTCCCAAAGTGAGCTAGGATAATCTTCTGACACAAGATCTATTTTTTTGCTCTAGAATAAAAGAAATCCCTGTGTAAAGTGACTTTTAAAAATTGAGTCATTATAATTTCTCCCTAACATGCAATCGCAAGAATTTTTCCTAGTTGTAGAATTACAATTCTGAGTTTATCCTAAGAACATTGAGCAATTGCCAGTGTAATGTTATTTTACTTTTTTTTGACTGCCAAGAGTGGATATAAAGTAAATGCCACACATAATAGTGTCGATTAATGTTTACTAGTGTGGATGAATGCTAGCAATTTTCGAAATGATTCCATTGTGTGATTTTATTTTGAATTTGCAAAGATCTAAGAAATTAGCAGCAGTGATTGTTTTCATGTGGTAAAATTTAGGCTTCTCTTAATCATTGTATGTATGCTTCTCTACAGTAACAATTTTACTGTGGTAGCACTACAGAGAATTCAGGCCTAAGAAAATGCTCTACCATTCCAGCCCCTGCATTAAAAAAATCTTTCTTCGGTTGTTGTTGATGGTACTGGGGTTTAAACTCAGTGCCTCGTGTTTCTGGGACATGAACAATCTTTATAAAAGTATGCATCATTTGTTTAATGGGAAAAGTGACACATATGAAATTATAGTAGTGTATAATTTTGTGTAAGATCCATGTCATAACAGAGGTTCAGCCAGGTCCCAGCATAATAGGATGGCTAATGAGCATCCTATGGGTTAGAAATGGTATACTGAAATTCTTTTCTGTGACTGGTTAAATGAAATTTATTAGGTTGAATTCTTGGTATATATGTGTCTATGTATCTGTATATATATGTACATATATGTGTGTATACACGCACATATATTTATACACACACATAAATATACAGGCATCTATCTGCCTGCCTGCTTGCCTGCCTATCTATCTATTCATATTGTTCAATGTCCCCTTGAAAATGTATACTTATGAAAGTCACTATACAAAACTTACATTGGTATCAGTTCACCCCTTCAAGATCCTTATAATTTACATTAGGCTGTCTTCAACCCAGGACACTAGACCTTGAAGTGGGCCCAGACTTTCCCTAAAGGAACAGTCTTTTGACAGCTGCGATTTTTTTTTTTTTTTTTTTGCCTTAGTGACATGCACTCAGCAGGATTGAGTTACCATAAGGAGCTGGGATTGTGAGTTGTCCTGCACCTGTCCTTTCACACCTGAAACTTCAGTCAAATTAAAATTCCTATCATGGAGAAGTGCTGCTGTGAGGATCTGTGCTGGCTTTTCTACCTCAAAGGGGCTTCTTCCTCTGTCCACACTCAGATCCCCTAATCTGTCTATCTTAAAGCATCCTGTTCTACTCACCCCAATGTTGGCTACACTTGCTATTTCTGATCTCTCCTTCCAGGCCCAGACACCACTTTTTCTTTTTTTCTTTCTGTTGGTCAGCTGTAGCGCTTGAACTCAGGCCTGGGTGCTGTCCCTGATCCTCTTTGCATTCAAGGCTAGCTCTTTACCACTTGAGCCACAGCACAACTTTCATCTTTTTGAGTGGTTAATTGGAGATAAGAGTCTCACAGGGACTTTTTTTGCCTGGCTGGTTTTGAACCATGATCCTCAAATCTCAGCCTCCTGAGTAGTTAGGGTTACAGGAATAAACTACCAGCACCCAGCTTCAGAAATCACTTTTGGTCCACTTCATCAGAATGAACCTCTCAGTGCTGCCTTTCACATTTTTCAAAAGTTAAGTAAGAAAAGAAAACTTGGGATACAAGTTGAGAGTTAGAAAATTAATTAGCTTAAATTATTTTTTTATGAATCCACATCTTTCAATCTGGAAGCGTGTGTTGCTTTCTCCTCAAGATTATAAGATTCTGGGGCTGGGTGTGGGGACTGCTCTCTCTCTGCTCCGGCTCAAGTGCTCACTTCTTTCTCTCTTATTATCCTCTCATCGCCTTCTCCCCCGACCCTCGGCCTGCAGGTTTGTCGGGGTGAGACGTGGGGATGTCTCCGTCCTGGCGGGCGCGCGACCCGCGTGGCAATGTGACCGCTATCCTACTCTGGAAGCAACGGACATAGACCACGGAGTCAGCTTCTGAGAGCGAACTAACTTTATTGAGAGAGGGGCAAGGGTAGATGATCGGGGGGAAGGGGGTTGGCCAGGATTCCCATAGGCCATGAGCCGTCAGGTGACCTCCAAGGGGCTACGTCACTCGACCTCCAGGGCGGGGCTGGTAGGCGCCAGGCTGGCTGCCAGCTAGGTCGGGGGTCTCTTATCGGACCGGTTTCTCCAGATTCCAATGTAGGGAGGATGGAAGGGCTGCATTCCCCAGCTGGGGGAGGTGCCTCAGGCCCCTTCCATCTAGGGGGAAGATGGACCCCAACATCTGCCTCTTTTATATTTTTTTTTTCGAACAGCAGGAGGCGCCCTACTCGAGAGCGCGCCATGTCTTAGGTTGCCCCCCCCCAAGGGGAGTCTTACCCGTCTTGGGCTAACGCCCTAGCTCTTCAGGCTGACCTTCCTGCCGGGCTGGCGGGCCCGATGAGAGGCCTTGGGGAGAGTAGGATTGGCACTCGAAAGAGAGCCTGATAATTTTTTCCGGTGCCGGCGGACCTTACTGAGCAGCAGGGCCTAGGGTTCGAGTGACGAGCCTCTTGGGGTTCTTATATGGCTAAAAGGCTAAAGGCCACTTGGTACCTAGACAGCTCTGGCCCATCGCTTACAACAAGAGACTCAATGTAAATATAAGGTAAATGGGAGCATAAAGCAGACATAAGCATGAGCAATCGTAATACAAGGCAAATGCAAACATGAGCAACTGTAACATATGAGCAATTGTAACACATGAGTAATTACAACAAGGCACAAGGCAATGGAGGGTCTCTTATCGGGTTCAGTCCACGGAAAACAGGAATTCTGGTCCAGTCTGGTGTCGCTCGAGGTAGCACAGGTGGCTCTTCCTTCCCCCGCTGGTGAGGTAGAGGGGCAGGTTCAGGTCCTGGTGATGTGGCAGCCAGGATGCTGGTAACTTAACAACTGAGGTTAGTAAAACACTTCATAATAAACATTGCAGCAAGGTGCCAATACCTTACTTATTATAAACATTTATAATAAAACATTAAAGTGTCCAAGTCCTTTAGCTCCTATTTCCCTCCAATGGGGACCCCTGAGATAAGCAGCAAAGGGGGGAGCGAAAGAGAGGGACAACCGTGCAAAATTTCCCTTTGGTCCTTGTGCAAGGCTGTGGGCCACGCTGCCACAGCAAACGTTACTCCAAAGGGCGTCAGGCAGGGTCCAGGGAAGAAACAGGGCCGACACTGGGTCCAGGTCCATCGCTGGTGCAGGCAGGCTTTCCCGTTTCTCCTTAGAAAATTCCACCTCGGTCTTTGCTTTCCTGAGAGGAAACAAGGGGAGACATCCCTCAAGGGCAGGTGCCCTTGGGTGGTCATTCTGTTGGACAATATTTTACATCTCTAGCTGGTATCCAGATTGGATTCGGTTCCCCAGTAGGGAAGACGCAGGCGAATCCCCTTCCTGCACTGATAATTGGGTCGGGTCCACGCCACGCCCCTGTCAGAGAATCCTTCCACCGGGCCTCCACTTTTAAGTAGGGTGTTTGGCTTGACCAGTGTCTCTGGAAAGCCGACAGAGGTTGGTCCTTAGAGAAATTTAAAATATTCAATGTAAACATCGCTGTCCTCAGCTGATCCTGGGGGCTTCCCCCCCTTTTTGTTTTAATAATTGATCCTTTAGGGTCCTATTATGCCTCTCAATTATGGCTTGACCCTTTGGGTTATAAGGTATTCCAGTGGTATGTTTAATATTCCACATTTGGAAAAATGCCTGTAAAGGCTTACTGGTGAAACAAGGTCCATTATCTGTTTTAACCTGTAAAGGCAGTCCTAGGATAGCAAAGCATTGTAAGAAGTGGCTTTCAGCATGCCGTGCTCTTTCACCGGTATGCAGAGAGGCCCAACATGCACCAGAGCAGGTGTCAATAGACATAAATATATATTTTAGCCTTCCAAAGGGGGCGTAATGGGTCACATCAGTCTGCCAAATTAAATTGGGTCTTAAACCTCTTAAATTCACACCTGGAGATTGCAAGGGAGGGACTTGCATGAAAGGCATACATGATTTGCAAGTCCTTATAATCTTTTTTAAGTCTTTTATAGGAATTGAAGGAAATCTCTGATGTAACCCTCTCCAATTTAAGTGAGTACGCTCATGAAGCCCTTTGGCCATTTGGAGGTTTTGAGGTTGTACAATGGCTAGCGCTATGATGGTTCCATCAGTGGCCAGCTGGTCAGCCATACGATTACCTTGTGCCAGGTCCCCAGGCAGTCCTTGGTGTCCACGAAGGTGCTGTAAAAAAATAGGCTCACTCCGCTCTTTTAACAGAGACCTGACTTGGATCATCAGAGGAGTGATTGGGTTTCCATCCAACTTGATATGTGAACATACCAGGTTGGGTAGCAAGTTAACCACATATAGACTATCAGAGAACAAGTTCATTGGCTGTTTAACATGGGTCAGTGCCAAGGCAACTGCGTACAGCTCTTTAAACTGTGCAGAGCCAGTGATGGCTTCAAAGTAATGGGTGTTATCTTTCCCACCGGTAGGGGGCGAGGCGGAGCGCACCACTACGGCAGAGCCGGCTCGCCCACCATCTGTAAAGACATTGGCAGCCTTGACAAGAGGCTTGGTAGAGAAAAGCACAGGGGGTGTCCATTGTAGCCTGGAAAATGAGGTCACCCATCTTGAAGTGCCATAGTGGCAATCTATCTTACCCATAAAGCCCTCCAGGGCACTAGCCACACGTGAATTATTTCTCCTGACCCATTCAAAATCTGACAACCGGTAGGGAATAGTTAGCACGTCAGGATCTCTTCCATAATGTCTCAGGGAAGTATCCCTGCCCTTAATTACCAAGTCAGCTAGCTGGTCCAGCTGGGAATAAACTCTGGGAGCTCCTCCCACTGATGCGTGCACCCACTGAAGGGGCTCGCCTGATTGGGTAATTGCAGCTGAAGAAAGTTCGGATCCGGGGAGGATCCAAAGGCAGAGTGGGCACTTAGGCTTGTAGCATGCCAGCTGTGCCTTATTTAAGGCCAATTGGATTTTCTGGAAGGCTGTTTGGAGTGATGGAGTTATTGTAATAACATCAGTGGGCGCTTTGCCCTTCAAAGAGTCATGGAGTGGTAACAGCTCCTCTGTAGGCAGTTGAAGCCAGGATCTTAGCCAATTAATTTCACCTAACAGTCTTTGCATCTCCACCAGAGTATAAGTTGCCTGGAAGGATAACTGGGGCTTGAGTGGGCATACAGAGTCTAGTTTAAGCTCTGCCCCCAAGATCTTGAAGGGGTATACTTTCTGAACCTTGTCACTGGCTATATGCAGCCCTCCTCTTTGAAGGAGTGTTTGGGCCTTGCTATAGGCCAAATCTAGCACATGGGCGTCTGCTGATCCAATAATAATGTTGTCCAATTAAATGCATATGGTCCGATCTGCTCCTGTATCAATTAAGAATCGGAACTTTTTTCCAAATATCATGATTACTGTCTCTGGCAATAGGGACTGCCCAGCAAGGGGCTTTAGGCTGTTTATTGCCTTGGTTGGTGGGGAATCTAAAAGTCAGGCTGTAAAGCAGATGTTTTGTCCAGGACGCGTTCGGCCTGCCTCTCTCAAGAACCATCCTCCTGGACTCATGAAAATCTGTAGTTTCAAGGCCTCTGAATTTAAAAGTGGCCAGGCCGGTCTTTTTTTTTTTTTGCTGCGGGGCACCGCCGCCGCAGAAAAGAGGCTCAGGGCTGCCGAAATCTGCATATGTATAGAGTCAAGCTGAGCCTCACATGGGGGAGGGGTAGCAAGCCTGCGGCTGCTCTGCTCCTCTCCTGCCAGCCTCGGCTTTGGATTCCTGGGTACCGAACGAGATTTGGTCCCAGGGCTTTTTGGAGTAGGCATCGGGGCCCACTCCAGATCAAAATTAACTCCGGCTTCCTTCTCCTGAATCCAGGGGTTCCCCGCCCGGGTCCCAAGAGAGGCAAGCCTTGAGAGTCTTAATGGCTCGCAGTGGGAGTTTTCCCCATGGTGCTGTTTGTAATTCCCGCTCTAGTCGGTCCCAAGTTTCCCATGAGAGTGGGTTGGCTCCAGTTAGCCACGGGACCCTGTGGGTCAATTCCTCCCAAATTTGTATGGCGCAGGGCTCTGAGATATTAATCCCCGCGTTTTGGAGGGTGAACTTTAGGATCTTAAGGGGCGAATTGTTTCGCCGACTCTGGACTTGTCCCATCCTCTTACCTGGGGTGGGAGGATCGCGCGTCTCAGGATTTCCAACCTGTTTCCGTCAGGGCCGGTCGGGAGCCGGGCTTTCTTGCGTGGATTCGTGCAAACCACGTGGGGCGCCACTCTGTGGGGAGTGCTCTCTCTCTGCTCCGGCTCAAGTGCTCACTTCTTTCTCTCTTATTATCCTCTCATCGCCTTCTCCCCCGACCCTCGGCCTGCAGGTTTGTCGGGGTGAGACGTGGGGATGTCTCCGTCCTGGCGGGCGCGCGACCCGCGTGGCAATGTGACCGCTATCCTACTCTGGAAGCAACGGACATAGACCACGGAGTCAGCTTCTGAGAGCGAACTAACTTTATTGAGAGAGGGGCAAGGGTAGATGATCGGGGGGAAGGGGGTTGGCCAGGATTCCCATAGGCCATGAGCCAGCCGTCAGGTGACCTCCAAGGGGCTACGTCACTCGACCTCCAGGGCGGGGCTGGTAGGCGCCAGGCTGGCTGCCAGCTAGGTCGGGGGTCTCTTATCGGACCGGTTTCTCCAGATTCCAATGTAGGGAGGATGGAAGGGCTGCATTCCCCAGCTGGGGGAGGTGCCTCAGGCCCCTTCCATCTAGGGGGAAGATGGACCCCAACACTGGGAATATGGCCTAGTGGCAAGAGTGCTTGCCTCGTATACATGAAGCCTTGGGTTCGATTCCCCAGTACCACATATATAGAAAATAGCCAGAAGTGGCGCTGTGGCTCAAGTGGCAGAGTGCTAGCCTTGAGCAAAAAGAAGCCAGGGACAGTGCTCAGGCCCTGAGTCCAAGGCCCAGGACTGGCAAAAAAAAAAAAAAAAAGAAAAAGATTATAAGATTCATTAGAGCCGGGTCAGACAGAGAAACCAGTACACAGGAAGTGCTCAATGTGAGTTTATTGCATTGAGGACTGGATGTTAGCCTCATACCAACAAGGAGGTGGATGACTTTGAGGAACAAGGACGCAAGTCTCTCAGAGGACATCAGCTATCATAATAGGAAAGGAGGAAGAGCCGGGTCTGCCTTATGGACCTTGGTGCCTCAGAGCAGGCTGCTAGAGTCACAGAAATCACAGCCATGATCTAGGCACTGCTTCACACTTGTTGAGCTGAAGAGGTGAAGTGGGAGAGAAAAGCAAAAAAGCTGCTCAGCCTAGTTCTTGCTTCTCCAGTGGGATGGGGACCAGGGAGTATTTCTCAACCCACACGAAATGTGGAGGCCCTGGGCTTCCAAGTGGAATCGGCGGCGCAAGGCATTGGGTGGGGAGCGAGTGGCTGTACCTGCGTTCCACTCCTCCATCCGGTCCCTTAGCATTCCTCCTCTTTGCAGGGGTAGGTGGTGCCTCCGCTGACACAGCTAGGCTGTCTGCGAGCTCTCTTGGGGTGGGCTGGACACTGCGCAGGGAGCTTTGGAAGACAGGAAAGGGGAGCAGCACATGGAGCCCCGCAGGGGACCAGGCACTGGGTATGTGGGCACTGAGGTGGGGAGCATTTGGGAGCGCTTGGAGGTTCCCCGGATGGCTGCTTCTGCTGTGACATGCTTCTGCTAGTGCACCAAACCTGGAAGAGAAAGAGAAGGTGGGTATGGGTCTCTCTTCTTCAACAGCTGGGGCCAACAGCCATGGCATCTAGCATAAGCAACTCTTTGGAGTCCATCCCTGGGTGGTAGGTAAATGATGGATTCAAAAGGCCTGATTACTTGGGGGTGTATCTTCTGTTGAAAATTCCCATGTGGCTCATTTATCAACAACCAAGCTAACAACCTGCTCATCTTTTTTTAAAAAGAAAAATTAACCCAAACCTAGCTGAACTGTCAGTTCACTTTTCCCAGGCTGATGTCCACCAAGGTCAAGCACCAGTGACCACCAAGGCTATCCACCTGCTCTTTCTTCACTCAGTCTTATTCTAACTCGAGACCCCCCTAAGCCTGAGCATCTCTCTTTTGCTGTGTGGCTAGCCACTATGACCTTCTCCCTTGTCAGATCATTTTTGGGTCTTTTGTAGGGACTTCCACTTTCCTGCCCTGCTCCCTCCCTCCTAACTTTTCCTGGTTTAAGGACTCTCTGAGGAGACAATAGGGGAGATTAAGATTGCCCTACTGGCATCAGTTTTCCTCCCTCCCCCCCCCTCCAGAAGTAGCCTTACCCTAGATCAAGAGGAGTGACCAAGCCATCCCAGGAGGAGACTGGAAGGCATATGTAGTCAGGAAGGCAGAGGCTTTTTAATATAACCTCCACAGGAAGCCTCCAGGTTACTTGTTCTTGGAGGGCAGCCACGGGACAAATGAGTTATCCCCGTATTTCACAATTCCCAGGGCCAGATTCCTCAGCTACACACAGCAGCTGGGATGTGGTTCTGTGAGATTTCCAGGTGAAGGCTAGGACCTTCACATCAGCCAGGGTGGAAGTGAATACACTGGCCCAGTCTTGTGACGTGGGTGTGCGTAGGGGTGTGTAGCTAGGACTGTAACTGCTACCGAGTTGGATTAGATGGATGATTGTGGAGGGAAAATCAGGTTGAATGGTACCCGGGTTCTGAGGAAGACTCTCAGACTGAGCATCCCATGATTTCACATCCAGATGAATGCCAGCATCGGGCCCCACAGCACGTGGCTGGTTCCCTGACCACATCAGAGTTCTTCATCCTCTGCACCTGGTTACAATCTATTTTAGTTGCTGTGGGTCACAGTGACCCAGATGCATATCTTATCTCTCTCTTAAACTGTTTCTGGATGATGTAGACTTTGTCATTATCACTTCTGCATTCCTGGAGTCTGATGCTGTCACTGACACAGAGAAAATGTTCACGCCATGCCATCAAGGCAAACTTTGAGTTTCAGGAGAATAACACATAACATAAACTCCAACTCCTTTATGGTTTCTTGTGGGGGGGCAAGAGTTAGATGTTTACTTGTTCACACCATTCTCAAGCAAGGCATTCGTGAACACCTTTTTATAACTTGTACAGAGTAATGTGTGGGTGAAACAAACCTTACACAACAGACTGTGAGTAGGAGAGAATTAAACATTCATGGTTCTGCTTTCTCTTAAATTCAAAAGAGGACCTGTGTGTGTGGCTATTAAGGAACACTATTGAAAAGCTTTGACAGAGTGGGACATTTTCCTCATTTGTCACAAAGATTTGTTATTTCATGTTATTGTCTTAAAGTGTGAACACTAGTGTGTGTGTATGTGTGTGTGTGCGTGTGTGTATGTAGGTATATATTGGTATTGGGCCTTGAACTCCAGGTCTGAGTGCTGTCCTTAAGCTTTTTTACTCAAGTCTAGCACTCTACCACTTGAAACACAGCTCCATATCTAGTTTTTTGCTAACTAATTGTAGATAAAAGTTTCACATACTTTCCTGCCCAGGCTGTTTTCACACCATGACATTCAGATATCAGCCTCCCAAGCAGCTAGGATTGCAGGCACAAGACATAAGCTATGGGAACACATATGTACCAACAGTCCTTTCTGGACACTTCCATCTCAGAATTACTATTGACAGACACAGCTAATTAAAAGGTACTGGTGATTGTCTCTCTGAGCTTGGCTTACCTCACTTAACATAGTTTGTTCTAGGTCTATCCAGTTCCCTGCAAATGGCATAATATTATTCTTCCTAATGGCTGTGTAAAATTCCATTGTGTATATAGGTACCACCTTTTTTGGATCCACTCATCTATTGTAGGGCATCTGGGATGTTTCTGTAACTTGGTTATTGTGAATAGTGCAGCAATGAACATGAAAATGTCTTTATGGCATCCTGGCTTGTGGTTTTCTGGGTAGATGCCAAGGAGTGATATGTTTACATCCTGCCAATTGTGCAATAAGTTTCCTTTTCTCCCACATCTCCACCAATATTTGTTGTGGTTTGAGTTCGTGAGGTTGGCCAATTTAACTAGGGTGAGATGGAATCTCAGAGTTATTTTGATTTGCATTTCCTCTATGGCCAGGAATGTTGAGTATTTCCTCATATATTTCTTTGTCATTCTTCTTCTGAGAAGTTTCTCCTTAGCTCCTTTGCCCATTTAGTGATTGGTTTAGTGATTGGTTGTAGGAGGGGTTGGTTTCTTGGACTCTTTGTATAGTTTGGATATTAGGCCTTCATTGGTGAAAATGTATTGCTGGTGAAGATATTCTCCCAGTCTTTTGGTTGTCTTTCTAGTTTAGTAACCATGTCCTTAGCTGTGCAGAAATTTTTTAGTTTGATGTAATCCCATGTGTCAAGTCTCTCTCCTATCTGTAGTGTCCTAGGACTCTTGAAAAAGTTTCTGCCTATGTAAGGCACTATAAGTTATAGTGTTTCTCTGACTCCCTCTTGAAGTAATTTCAAAGTTTCAAGCCTGGTGCTGAGGTATTTGATCCACTTTGAGTTGTTGCTTTTGCACAGTGGCAGGGATCCACGTTTATGGTGGATGTTTTCTCTCATAGGCAGAAGCTAGATCTTAAATACATTGGGGCATAATAAATTATACAAGTCTCTAGGCATTTACACACAGTGAGACCAAAGGATGATATTATTATAGAGGAGGAAAAGAAAGGTGCAATGCCTATGTGCCTCGATATAAAATAATATTTATTGAAATGAACTCCAGGAAACGCTAACAAGAGGGTTTTTTCACTATTGTTGTTTTTCTTTTCTTTTTGTTTTGTCTTATTGGTTCATTTAACTATTTTTGAGAGGATAATGGAAGGCACATAAATGGAGGGACAACAGGTGAACAAATGAAGCAGTGATACTAGACATTATCTTGAAAATGAACTCTACAACTTGTGGGTAGGGATGGGCAGGACAAAACTGGGAGAGAGCAAGGGAAGGGCTGATATTGTCCAAAAAGAAATGTACTCTTTACCTGACTTATGTAACTGTGTAATGTTTCTGTATATCACCTTTATAATAACAATAAAAATAATTTAAAATATATAAAGGGAATAAAAGAATAAGTATTAACATCCAAAAGGAAAAAAATGTACCAACAAACTCCTTGATGGTCTTGCCTATTTCTGTATTCCTAATACCTCTCTCTCTCTCTCCCCCTCTCTCTCAATAATTGACTGAGAAAAGTTGAGAAGTTACAGCCAGCACAACAATATTATGAGGGGGCACACATCTGTTACTTCTGGGAAGGCTTTGGGATATGGTTTAGATGAAGAGAGAAAAAAGTCCTGTGACCAAAAAGCAGGTAAGAGAATGGTATGAAGCCTATCTTATCCAGAAAGAACTACTCACAAAGCTGCTTTTGCTGGGTCCATGGATTTAAAAAGTCTGATATAACTGCCTCAATTTTGCATGTGTCTCTGCTCTAAGCTATTCTCTCTGCAGCCACTTTGCAATCAGCTTGGAAACAGGAAAAGGAAGGATAATTATATCCCTGATTAATACCACCTTTATGGGGATCAGAACAACCCCTAAGGAAAAATAAAACTTCTTCAGAGCAGACCAATGATGATGATGATGATTGATATTTCTCTGGAAGTTATCAAAACAAGTACTGAAATAATAGTTTATCAGACCCAAATCCTAACCAACCAAATAACACTTGAGGGTGGGCACCACGGGTATCTGTGCTTATCAAGTGCCATATATATTTCCCCCAGACCCCACTATTTCAGAACCACAGAATTCCCAGCACAGGATTGCGAGGAGGCAATCGACTCTCTAAGGTCAATACTTGTGAAAGGAAGAATGATTGAGTTTCTCTACAATGTGGGAGATGTAAGGAGATACAATACTAATTTGGTTTGGATCATTGGGCATAGATACACAAATCATCAGAGCCATTAATCTCACTGGTCCCACAGCCCATCCTCTTTCATCAGGATTTCAAAGGTTTGTTTCCTTTTTCTCTCTCTTCCCTTCCAGCAACCTCCCTGTCCACTGAAGGCCATGGCCCGACCTCCCCTCCTGTTGTGGTCTCTGAGTCCATCTGTAGAAGCCCATGCAGCGCCTCCCAGTGGACACTTACCAGAGTCACAGGCAGCACAAATCTGTTGGCACCTCAGGAGGTGAGAGGATAAAGATGCTCTAGGCCAAGGTCTGATTTAATCCTGGTCTTGAGACTCTGCCTTCAGGACCTGGGCATGGGAGGACCCACATCTTGCTACCTGCATGGCTTCGATGTCAGATGACTTATATGTGTCTTCACCAAAGAACAGGAGGACAGCTGCTTCCAACCTGAGACATGAAAAGGGGTGGTAGGTGAATACTTACCATTAGATGCCACATTTTCTCCCTAGGTGGTGCCTGCCTCTTACTCTCTCACTTGGAGCGCCATCCTCAAACTTTCAATCTTTCTAGAGCGATATGAATTCCTTACCTCTGGGGTTCCAGGTTCAAACAAAGAAACAAGATGCCTCCAGGCTTTTTCACATGTGACCTGCCAGGTTGTCATTGAAAGTTTATCTGTGTAAGCAGGTGTTTGCTGTGTTTGTTTGTTTCTGTGTGGACAGGTGTTTGTATGTATTGCATAGAACATATTCCAAGGTGCATCTGTCTCATAAGGTAAAATTGAGCTGGAAACATTACTTAGAAGTTACTTACTTAGGTGTGTGGAGCTGAGCATTAGTGGCTCACACCTGTAACCCTAGCTACTCATAAGGCTGAGATCTGAGGAATGTGGTTTGAAGGTAACCCTGGCAGACTCTTATCTCCAATTAATCAACAACAAAAGCTGCAAGTGGAGGGAGTGGCTTAAGTAGTAGAGTACTAGCCTTGGGTGAAATAGCCAAGTGATAATGTGAAGCCCTGAGTTAAAGCCCTAGTACACACACACACACACACACACACACACACACACACACACACGATGTTAGGTTTGTAGTTTTTAAAGCCAGATAGCCTGTACAAGAGTTGAAGCTCTAATTCACTGCCTGTAACTTAGTCTAAATTATTGATCACCTCTGACTCAGTGTCTGGCATGCAAAATGGGAATTTCAATAACCTTCACTTTATGAATTCATCAGTATTGAATTACTCATTTAGACTCATCACTGTTTCTTTCACATTTTATACACAGTAGAAAATATCATCATCATTATGTCATCACCATCATCTCTTTAAACATTTTTTATTGTAAAGGTCATGTACAGAGGGGTTACATAAATCAAGTAATGAGTACATTTCCTTTTGAACAGTGTCACCCCCTCCTTGCTCTCTTCCAGTTTTGTTTTTCCTCTCTTGTCCCTTCTCCCCCTCTCCAAGTTGTACAGCTCATTTCAAACATAGTGTCTAGTGACTAACACTGCTGGATTGGTTCACCCTTTGTCCCACTGTTTTATGCTTCCCCTTCCTCTCCCCAAATCAGATAGACTTATATACAAGGCAAAGGGTACAGAAATCAAATGCAGTGACAACCAAAGGAAAAAAGGAAGAAAAAATGCAAACAGTAAAATAAAAGAACTCTTGTTTCCATTTCTTGGAGTTCATTTCCATAAACATCATTTTATATGGTCATATGCACATAGTTATTGAGATCTTGTGATCCTCTTCTAAGAATGTCCTCCTTTGGTCTCATTGTGTGAATGATTAGAGTGCTGTTTAATTAATCATGTTCAAGGGTAATTGTAGGCACATTCTAGTTATTACAAATGAGGGAAACCATGCAGCTTATGTTTCTTTGGGTCTGGCTTACTTTGTTTAGTAGACTATTTTTCCAGGTCTTTCCATTTCCTTACAAATGGGGCAATGTCATTCTTTCTGATGGAAGCATAGAATTCGATTGCATCGTCATCATCTTTATCCTTAATCATTTCCCGGAAGCATGCTGTAATAGTCAAATAAATTTTTCAACAGCATGAAGCCAGCATTCCTACAGAACTTTAGAGCTTACATATAATTTTTTTCACATGACTTAGGCCATCAGTGTAAGAATTGCTGCCTGCCAGCAGACATGTGTAGTGAGGATAGCTCACTAAGCAGAAATCTAGCCCCGTGCTGCCTACGTCTGACCCTTCTTTTCCTGCTTGGATTGTTACAAAAGGCTTTCTTGTATGCTGTAGTCAGGATATAGATGTCTTGGCTTACCCAGCTGAGTCTTTCTCAGGAAAGTTTACTGATTCTTAAGTTAATTGACCTGAAGGGACCACATAGTCTATAGTTAGTGTTAGGTTTTTAAAGTAGGTAGCCGGTAAAGGAGAATGCCACACGGTATTCAGGCAGGAAAGAAAGTTTATTACCGAACTGCTGACCTGTGGCCAAGATGATCCATGGCCGGAGAGAAGGGAGAGAGAGAGAGAGAGAGAGTGACCCCCACCCAGCGTGACCTCAGGGAAAGGGGAGGTAACTGCCTCCAGGTCTGCAAGTTACCCAGGTAACTGGGTGGAGACTTAATGAGGTGGGGGCATCTACATGGAGCCCTCAGGGAGAGGACCTAACATTCCAGCCTTTTAATAGTTATGAAAAAGGACGAAGACTCTCTCTGGCTGCTTCCTGCTGGCAAGGGGCATCAGCATTAGGGGTAAAAGGCAGAAATGTGGCCCCTCCTAGAGAAGGCAAGCAGCAGGGTCCCTTGGTGGTAGATGCCAGTCCTTGAATGAAGCCTGGAAGAAGTCTCATGAAGCAGGGGCTGGGCAAAAAAAATAATATTAAGGCAAAAGGAAGGGCTTAGGGCACAAAATTAAAAATTGGGTGACTTGGCTAGTTCTTATACTCAGGTATGGACATTAGATGGACAAGCTACTATCTCTTGATCCCCCGGCTCTGATTAATTTTGAAAGGGTGAGACAAAGTGACTCCATTTTGGATGCGATCATTTTCCTATTACACCACTCCATGATACTTGTTCCCGGAACTGGCTGAGTCCCAGTGGTCTAGGTGCTTGTTGCTGGGATGGCTTGCCCCCGTTGGCATTCACAGGATTTGAACTCAGGGCCTGGGCACTGTCCCTGGGCACTTCTGCTCGAGGCTAGTACTCTACCACTTGTGCTCCACTTCCAGCATTAGGCCTGGCTCTTCACTGGTTAGTTGGGAGATGGAGTTTGAGATATTTTCTGCCCGGGCTGGCTTCGAACTGCAATCCAAGGCGTCTTTGCCACAAAAGCCCTTTTTTATTTCCAATTAAAACGACAAGGAGACCAAGGGGACTAGAGCTTACCTGTACCTTGTCAAGAACTGACTAAATACTTGCCAGAATTCTGCAATGACAAAACTCAGTAGATGTGATGAGTTTTAGCACAGATATATAGCTAGATGGACATACTAACAAATGACATTTACAGAGACATACACACTGTGCACATAGGTTTTACAGCATGTAAAAATGAATCTCAGCAGTAGACTCTTTTGGAATTCCAATAGTAAATGACATTTTTGTCCAATATTTTAGAACCACATGATTATATGCATGAGCCATTGATGCCCAGAGGAAATTTTATTAAGCCAAAGACTGACTTTCTGGACCTTCTGTTATAAAATATTAGGAGTGGACATGGTTAAGATCTAGAATGGAAATGTGAGACAAATAAAATTAATGTGTATTTTCCATATCATAAAGTTTTAGGGATACATTTGGCCATTTCCTTTCTGATTGATTTGACTACCTCTGGAAACAACCTAGTTCACTCATTAACAAATTTACAAATTGTTCATTTAAAAAAATAATCATCTGAATTTTATACTTAGGACATTCATGGGTTGTTTGATTATGTTATCCTCATAAAATCCTTGCTTCACTAACATATGTTATTAAATAATATTCAGAGTAGTAAAGAAAGCATAGTTGACTAGTTCTTGAGCTGTTGCCATTAAACTGTAGTATAAGAGAAAAATACATTTATATATTATAATATATTTATATATTACAATTATATTTATATAAGTATGTCTAGTATATAATTATAATCACATACTATAATTATACTATAACTATAATTATAAACACATACATTTATATATTCCCAATTAAAAATTATTGAATTACATGAATACAAATTATTCATGTATGAAAGAGCAACATTTGGGAAATTTGGAAGAGATGGTAGGTTGAAAATGATCTCAGACATTCAGAAGATTAAAACAACTGATATACACATATATTCTACAAATTATTAGGAAAGAACTTGAAATTAATGGACATAAGATAAGCAGGCAATACAAAATGTTATACTTATGAATGGCTAGGAAATGCATCCAAAGCAGAGAAAAAAATCAGGACTTATTGTTATTTTATCAAGTGCAAATATCCATAGTAAGTAGGCAAAAAAACGAAACCTACAAACCAAGAATGGATATGGGAAGAAAATACTACTATGATGGCAACATTGGTTGAATCGGTGATTAAAATAAAGACTATGTATACTGAAGTACTTAAGTACCTAAAGAGAAAAGGTACAGCACAAATATGGTAACATTTAAAGTGCAATTAATAAATATTTTTATTTCTTCAGTAATGAATTAGCTTTGGCTTTGTGTACCATCATTACCTTTTAAACATTTAAATTGTTTAAACATTTTGATTCTTTCGTAATAACATCTCAAAACCAGCACATTGCACCTGGCCTCAGTAGCGCACAGCTGTAATCTTACCTACTCCTGAGGCTGAGATCTGAGGATTATGGTTCAAAGCCAGCCCAGGCAGTGAAGTCCATGAGGTTCTTATTTCCAATTAATCTCTAAAAAGAGTCAAAGTGGAGCTGTGTGGCTCAAGTGTCAGAGTGCTAGCATTGAGCATAAAAGCTTAGGGACATCGCCCAGGCCCTGAGTTCAAGCCCCAGGAGTAGGGCACACAATCCTAGCACACAGTACAACTCTATAAAGATCTTTTTCTTTATGTCCATGTTTTATAGCCTTTTGTTTACCTTAAATTTTTTCACTTTTTTTTTTTACATTTACAACGTTGTTGTTAAAAACGAAGACATAAATGTGCTCATTTATCAAGGCCTCTGCAGAATCAGAATCATCAATATGGCTGTGTTCCATCAACTCATCTTGACCCACTGGAAGGTCTTTAAGACATCAACATCTCGGGGCTGGGGATATAGCCTAGTGGCAAGAGTGCCTGCCTCGGATACGCGAGGCCCTAGGTTCGATTCCCCAGCACCACATATACAGAAAACGGCCAGAAGCGGCGCTGTGGCTCAAGTGGCAGAGTGCTAGCCTTGAGCGGGAAGAAGCCAGGGACAGTGCTCAGGCCCTGAGTCCAAGGCCCAGGACTGGCAAAAAAAAAAAAAAAAAAAAAAAAAGACATCAACATCAATGGGCCATCCTCTCCCCTCACAGCTATGACTTCTGCTCTCTGGTTTCCTCCCAATGGAACAGTGTGAGGCTGTTCTTGAGATGCCCTTGATGTGTTCCTTGGTGTGTTCTTTTTAAAAAAAAAAATCATATATTTCTTGTAAGTAGATAATGCCCCAAGAACATTCCTTTTTCTTAGTGAAACTGATTTTTTTGTTGGGCTTCACATTTTCAAGCCTTTGAAGGAGTTTGTTTAGGCCTGCAGAAACTGCTACTAATTTCTCTTCAGGGAATATTACTTTTTCCCTAAGATTTCTTCTCTCTCTTTTCCTGCAGTGGCTTCCTCTCTTGCATCTTCTTAGCTCTGTTTCTTCTTCCACTTCCAACAAATTTCTATCAGTCAGTTCTTCAGGAACCACCTCTGGGAGCTCCTCAGTGTCATGCCACGTCACACTCTGGTTAACCTACTTTGTCCTCCCAACCATGGCCTTGTTGATGTATGCAACCACACCATCCTTAGCAAACGACTTGAAGTCATGGTTAACTTCCTGAAGGCCTTCTTCCAGATGTCACTCATACACTGCTTGAGAATGATGCCACCCCAAGCCTCATCAAAGTTAACCCTTCCAGTATTGCATCAGCGTCTTTTCAGTGTCATCCAGATGCTTTCAAGATGGCCATAATTCCTAATCTATGGGGTGGATCTAAAAGGTTCTGTTTGGAGGGAGAATTACTAAGAAGATCACGAATGAAAGGTGGATGAATGGAATAATTATCAACAAGAATCAAGATCTTGAAAAGGATGCTATTTTTCAAATACATGTGTCTCCATTTCCCTGGAATAGCAACTCAGGAAGGCATCCTGGAAGAGGAGTTGGCTCAGGCCTGACTTGGTGTGCTTCCTGAAGGTTAGCCCTGGGTGTGAGCTTACTGACATGCTTGAAGGCATTGGGCTCCCTGGGCCAGATCACAAAAGGTTTCCTTTTTTGTTTTGTTTTGCTGTTGTTGTTGTTGTTTTTTATAATTCTTTCAATAAAAACCTAGAAACCTGGCTTTGAAGTGGCCTCCAACAGATGAATTTCCTTTTAGGCATTCATTTCTGCAATTCGTGAAGTTTTATTCATATTGAAGATGTGTTCTCCACATTAGTCTAACTTGAGTCTCCAAAAAATTCCTCAACTGCCTTCACATCCATACTCTTACTCTATTGTTCTACACTGCGTAATTCAATTCATTATCATATATATACATATGTGTATGTATGCATATATTTTTGCTTTGTCTGTGGTTGTCATAGTGCTAAGAAGACTGAGCTTCTGTGTGTCATATTTAACCCAGGACATTGGAAGTTTCTCCACATTCACAACCTTCTCAAACTTATTTTACATTTCTTGAATGAAGCAAGTCTTGCCACTTTGTCCATGTTCTTCAAGATTGTCCTGATGGTGGAATCAGACTTGCCTGAGTAGCAAGCAGTGACCATCATGGGTGCCTCACTGTTGTCCTTGGGAGCTTTTAGTTTTGTCTCCAGGTCCATCACTGAACATAATCTCTTACTCGCAACATTAGTTGTGGATTTTGTGTTTAGGTGTCATGATGAGCACTGAATTAGACACAAGACAAAATGATGCGATCTAGAGACATAGTAAACAAGAAGGACACAAGGAAGGGAAAGAGGAAGGAGGGAAGGAGGGAGGGAAGAAGGAAAAAAGAAAAGAAAGAGGTACAAGTGCCTTGTGCATATTTTTAATAGTCTGTGGGAAAAGCACTGCTAGCTATTCACAGACAGGAATTCCAGTTCCGGTGTAATTCTAGTCTTACATGTAAGTAAACTTCTGTCTCTCTGCAAGCTACAACAGTGTTTGCACTTTATCTACCTCTCCGAGATACCATGTATAATGTTAAAGATGTTTTGCTATAAGGGATATCAGTGGGAAGACTGGCAAAACTTGAATGACTGCAGAGACACATAGTACAGAAAAATGAATAGGAATGACACTCAGCCAACACAAGAGGACATTCTGATTTCCAGTTTTATTGTTTTATATAATTCTGGGATTGAAAAGAGAGTAAGTTGCAGAAGGACACAAACACATGCAGCCTCACATATGGCACACGAGATTAATACAGGTGTTTGGGGTAAATATTTGGGCTCCCAGATTCCAAGCCAGAGGATCCTCTAGGTTTAAGCTCAGCCATCACCAAGATCTCTCAGCAAAAGGGCCAGGCCAAGCAGCAGAAGGACACATAGACATTTGTTGCTTCCCTAGCTTGCTTCTCCAGGTTCAGGGTGCCCTTCCACAGCAGCCCCAAGACTGCTGGCTGCTTCCCCCTCCACAACAACTGGAGCTCCCTGAGGGCGGGCTGCAGCAGCCGGAGCTCTGTGGTCTGTGGCAATGGGACCTGTGGTGACTGTGGTGACTCAGGCAGCCGCCGCCACCCCCAGAGCTGCAGCAGCCCCCAGAGCTGGAACCACAGCAGCCCCCAGAGCCAAGGCTACAGCAGGAAGAGATGGGAAGACACTTAGGGGGACACTTTGGGGGGCACTTGGGAGTGGGGCACTTGGGAGGGTACTTGGGGGTGCACTTGGGAGGGGGCTGGCACTACTGCTGGCTCTGCTGGCAGGACATGCTGTTAGCTGGGCGTTCAGGAGCCGAGGGATAATCAGACCCAAGTCAGATCAAGACATCGAGGTCACTTTTTCTTTCCATCCTATTCTAGTTCCTTCATATTGATAAACTAAGTATAGCTCTAGATCATTAATCTCTGGGCATTGACATATCACTAACAGCTTAGAAATGTTGGGCACCATACATAGAAACAACATGCTATACTTACAGATTTTCTTTTTTATTTTTTTATTTTATTTATTTATTTTTTTTTTTTGGCCAGTCCTGGGCCTTGGACTCAGGGCCTGAGCACTGTCCCTGGCTTCTTCCCGCTCAAGGCTAGCACTCTGCCACTTGAGCCACAGCGCCGCTTCTGGCCGTTTTCTGTATATGTGGTGCTGGGGAATCGAACCTAGGGCCTCGTGTATCCGAGGCAGGCACTCTTGCCACTAGGCTATATCCCCAGCCCATATACTTACAGATTTTCAAGAAAATATGAAGAGTTGTCAACAGAGAATTGTAGTTATTCCATTTGCAATTCCAGTAACTAAAACTTAGCCCCAAGTGTTTCTTTACCCTGCCTTTGAAAGCTGTTAGAGTTTATGAAGAAAAGGACTAATTTTCCCCCCATGGAAATCTGCATTCCTTAGTGACCATTTTATGCAGGATTCAAAAGCAAGTAGATTCTTCTACAAATAAGTAATGAGAAAAATTACTACAAACATACAGCTTTGTGCCTTTTACTGCTTGCGACTCCTAAATAAATAAGTATATTATCGTCACTGACTGACCAGAGCATGATTGGTTTGGCCACATGCAACAGTGAGCAGTAACAGTAACATAGCAAGGCATCTGTTAAAAATTCAGAGCTAAAATCTATTCTCCAATGAGTATTTTAGTTAATCTTATAGGAATCAGCTCCTTATAATTAAATCCATAGAATAAATTAGGAAAAAAAGAGTAAGAAGTCAGTTTTGGGTGCCTATATATTAGATATGAAACTATTTGATTTGTTCTGTTTAACAGTTGTATCATGTTAATGATTTTGCTTCATACAGTTAATGAAACATCAAATATTTTTGGTAGACTTTTTTTTGCAAGTGAGAATATGCTAGGTAGATTGGCTTTGTTATTTTGTTAAAAGAATTTTTCTAGGTCTAGTTAACTCATGGAATCTGTTGAATAAAACCATTATGATAATCTCTTTAAAAAAAGAGATGTTAGGCACCATCTCCTTTGAGTCTCCAAGTTTTTGAAGATATTGAAGAGTTACTATATCTTTTACAAAGAAAGAAATCTAGTCAATAAACTATACGTTAAAAAATCTGCCCAAATTTAGCAACCTGTAAATGACTTTTCCTCACCTTATCACCTAGACCCAAAGACCTCTCTAGATTAGAAATCTAGAGAATGTAAGTATTTTCCTAAAGAAAATGAATGGTTTTCTTTTTGTCCTATAAAAATCTCAGGTCAGCACGAACCATAAATCTCCCTGGTGACTGGATGATATCTCTGGCTTCCTCCATTTGGGAAAAAGTGGAGAACAAGCTTTGTCTATGCAGACAAGCAATTACAGCACAGGCTCCTTGCTTGGCTCTGTTGTTCTGTTAGTTTCAGCCTCACACTAATATTTTGGTACAGTTATTTTTAGCTTCTCCTATATGATGTCTTAAAGACCTTCCCAATTCCAGTTGGGTTCACAGATATATGGGTTGCTAAAAGCCCCTGGCAAAGCCTCTTATCCTTTCTCTGGGCGTTGAGAATGATTATCTCCAGCTCAGCTCTGCAAGGAGGGTCACAGTGTTGCTTCAAATGTCAACCCATTTTCAAACCGTCCTAGTGACGCCTGGTGTCCTGGGCTTCAGTCTCCTGCAACCTTGGGGCCCAGTCCACTGGAGATGATTGGGTACAGCATATAGGCACCCTTGTCTAATTCTGCTTCTCTGGCCTGTGCATGGCCTCCCTTTGTCTTCCTTCCTGATGCCACTGTTCCTGTCCATGCGGCCCTCAGTCTTCTCCAGCTTCCCTTCCTGTTCTGGTCCAAGAATCCCTGGGAGGAAGCCACTGCTGCCATTCCCAGGGGACACTTACGGAGGTCACAGGAATCACGTGGTCTGTGAGCACCCGGGAAGGTGAGTGAATGGCCATGCTCCGATCTTGGGCTCTTTTATATCCTGGCCCTGGATGCTGCCCCAGCATGTGAAACCAGCATGGGAGGCTCTGCCTCCTGATACCACATGTTGCTGTGTCAGATGATGACTAAAGGTTCTTCGAAGGTTCTTCACATGCCTTCCTCCACGGGGCTCAGTGTAGCAGATCTCAGCTTACAAATGGGAGAAGGGTGGGAGAATTCCGAACAGTCCCTGCTTTGTTCTCCCAGGAAAATAACTATCTTGCTTAATTTGGGGAGATTGAGTTCCCAGCCTTAATATTACACCTTGAATCCTAGTTCAGTGACTCTAGAAAACTTGGCTTCGACTGAGTTTCACAGAATCCTCTGTCTTACATGTTGAGTGTATGTGTTTGTGTATGTGTGTGAATATGTGTGTACATGTGTCTTTGTATATTATAACAATGAATGAATTGGTTACAGCCTAGAGAGATTCACGGTTCTAATGACTATTTCTTTTTTTTTTTTATTAACTGTATTTTTTTGTCTTTTCTTTTTTGGTACTGGGGATCCGACCCAGGACATTGCACTTGCTAGGCAAGCGCTTTGCCAGTGAGCTACATCCCAGCCCATGTCTATTTCTTTTATGACCTTATTTATGTGTTTTTTTTTTGCTTCTAGCTTTATAATAAAGATACTATAAAATAATTAAATATGTCAGCCAATGATATAATTCAAAGAAAGTTCCTGAAGTTTCTAGCATGATATATATACATATATATATAATAACTTCCAACATATTTAAAAAAATCTATAGATGTTAAGAAAAACACACCCAGTTAGAAAGTATGATACCTTAAAAATAGTTTTAATTATGGAGTGATGAAGTCGTATAGAGGAGACAGATTTCTTGATCATTAAATCTGGGTGAAAACTTAGATTTTCCAGGGTTATGTGGCTGAGTTTTAGTGAGTTTCACAGATGAGAAAGGGGAAAGGAGGAAGAGACTAAAGTCATATAAATCTATATAAATCACATTGCCTGGTGTGATAAACCAAGGGAGACATCCCTACTGGAGTAAACACAAGTGAGTGTTTAAAACAGAAGCATCTCACATTTATTTCTTTATCTTTCATAAGTTTTTCTCAATTGCTCCTTCCTTAGTCCATTAAGAATTCCATTCAATTGTCTGTGTAAACAAAAGCTTTTCTTGAAAGAAAAATTGCAATGTCACACTTTGAAGAGAAACAGATTTATTTACCTCTGGGCATATAACTTCTTCAATTTGTACTTTTTCCAGTCTGATTACAAGAAATTCTCATGGATCCTGAAGCTGGTTCTCATGTTCATACATCCCTAATCAACTCCTAAAGGAGGGTGTGCGTTCGGTGGGTAATCAGTTGAAAATACAATTTATTGATGTTGGCACTGAGTTTACTTTATATGTGAGGTAAGCCAATGGCTGGAATTCTATGAGACAGATTGTAACATACTCTTCTTCTCATCCTGAAGTAATCTACCACTGGATTATGTGACTATGGTTCATCCTTATTGCAAAGGGTGTGTTTCATGGAAGGATGGTCAAGATATTGGTTACTCAACACACACTGGTAGTTCTGATCCAGAAGCCTAGCCCATACATTCCAACGATGATGAGGATTAGAGGCCAATCTGTCCATGCCTCTGTTGCCACAAAGAGCAGCAGCATTCAAACCGTCAATTAATGTGATATTGGTTTAGGCAATAAGGGGCTGGTGTGGTTAAAGCAATAGAGTTCCTGACTAGCAAGTATGAGGCCCCATTACTACATAAAAATAAAAACAAGTGATGTTTAAAATAACAAAAATGTACAATGTCAAAAATGTATTTTTGGTGTAAAATATTTAAAATTTATTAAAAGGCATATAGAAGGCTAAATAGATATATGTTGGATGGATGGAAAATAAACTAGTGGTAAGACTGAACAATCCTTTACAAATTAAAACATGTTTAATGAGATTTCAGCAGTATTTAAATGTCTTGTCTTGCTTTGTCTTCCTTTTGTATGACACTAAAAATTGACTCTAATGTTTACATGAAAGAGAAAAAAATCTAATAAACACCAAGACAATCTTTTTTAAATCTTGTTTAATTCAGTTGTAATTTATTATCAAAACTTTCATCCACTCATTTCTTTTTTGATTGTTATTATAAAGGTCATACACAGAGGGGTTACAATTATATAAGCAGGAAAAAGAATATATTTCTTTTTGGACAGTGTCCCCCGCTTCCCTTGCTCTCTCTCAGTTTTTCCCTCCTGTCCCCACTCATGAGTTGTATAGTTCGTTTTCAACATAATGCCTAGTGAGCACCACTGCTGCATTTGTTCACCCTCTGTCCTACCGTTTCTATTCTCACCTCTCCTCCCAAAGACTGATAGACAAACAAAATAAAAAGAATAGAAAACTAAAACAAGGAAGAAAAAGCCGCTTGTTTCCATTTCCTGGAGTTCATTTTGATAAATATTATTCTTTGTGATCAGATGCACATAAACATTGTGCCTTTGTATTCTTCCTGTAAAAGTGTACTCCTTTAGTCTCACTATTAATGCCTAGAGCTCTGTAGAATTTATCATATCTTGATGTATTTTAGATCTAGTTTCTGCATATGAGAGAAAGCATATGCCCTTTGTCTCTCTGAGCTTACATCAAGAGAGTCTTAATAGATAATGATGACTATGTGATATATCTTATAGGTGACTATACATCTATTGTAATTAAGGCAGCAAGATATTCTCATGTGGGTAGACAAACTGGTAACAAAAAGTTTCTGTTCAATTTATCAGTCTGAAAAATATGTGGTTATTATTACTGGGAGAATGTAGAATATTTGATTATAATGCTGAGACAATTGAGTATCCTTTAGGAGAAACATTAAAGCAAACATAAAATGCCCCAAAATTCCTTTCTGCATTGAATAAAGACTTTAAATAGGTACAATAATTTTCCAACTTTCTCATGAAAACCTTGTAAACAGATTTTGAACACATGGATAGTTAGGATCTCTTAACATTTGAAAACTATAAATAGTATAGTGCTTGCCACAGAAATTTAACTATGTTAAAAAATAAAACACTCATTCACTAGATACCACCCTGATAAAAGAAACAACAAATTGCATTATAAAAATGACATTCACAGAACACTGTCAGTATTCACAACAAAACAGCAATGTGTTAGTGAAAAAGGACAAACAGAAAAATCAATCTTAGGAAAAGAACAAACAAGTCATAGAAGAGGGAATCCTAACTGCCAATAAAGGTATAACTAGATATTTGTGATCAAAGGAGGGAAATATACACTAAGATAAATACTGTGGAGACATTGAATTAGCATTGGGAAGATAATAAATGAATTGATTGTTTATTTTAAAAGGCAATTGGTAATTTTCTATAGTGTTAGTTAAGAAAATGAGATAAATGTTAATGTTGGAAAAATGGAAGCACAAGGGAAATGACTTGGAAAACACAAATTTTCAGGATATTTTGGGAAAAGAAAATGGAAACACATATGTTACAAATTGTAAGAGATAACTAAAACAATATTTCCAAATACCTTTTATGATTTTGCTTCAGGGCATAGAGGAAGGTCCAAAGGGTAGAATGAATTCTACTTTTTAGAGGCTATGGGGTATTTATTTACATAGGAATATGTATATATTTTTACTGTATATAAAAGCAATAATCCTTTGTTCTCTCCTTTTATATTGATTGGGCACCACAGACATTGTTGGAATACAATCTGGCTTTATTAAAACTTAACTTTAGTTTTTTTTTAAAGAAAGGAATTGATGAGGGCTGATGCTCCAAGAATGGGTGGTGGGACCCCACAGGGCCTGGCAACTTCCAGGAAGAGCAGTGTGGGAAATCATGGCACGGGTTATCTATTTCACACCACCCAACCCCAAACTCAGAGCAGCTTCCTTGAGCTCTGTCGAGAGAGGCAGATGAGAAGCATCCTGTCATCACCAGTCACCAGCCTCTGTGGGCGTCAGGTGGCCGGGCCTCCATGCCCAGGCTCTGTCTCACAGGCTGGGTCAGAGCTCTAGGCCAGGATAAAAAGGCCCAGGGCCAGAGCATCTCCATCCACTCACCTCCTGAGGTGCCCACGGACCCTGTGCTTCCTGTGACCTTGGTAAGTTCACTGGGAATAGAATGGAGGGAGGCTCAGACTGGGGTGGGAAGAGAGGCTTGAAGCCACTGTAGAGAATGGCATAGTGCTGGCCTCCATATAAACAAAGGAAGCAGTCTCAGGAGGACTGAGGAACCAGACAATGAAGACAAGTGGGAACCTAAGAAGGGAATCTGTACTTGTGACTTAGGTGTTCTAGAGGGGGAAAAAGTTCTGTGTTGATTGATGGTCTGAAGGCATTGTAACATCTTTACTGTCAATGACCTATCATTGCTGTCAGAATGAGATGTTTGCATTTGAAAGATAACTGTCCTTTTCTGACAAGTTCCTGTGAGAATAGTGGTTCTGAGTTGGTATGGAGGCACCACAGCTGGCTTGTTAACTTATGAAGAGGAATGGGTTTAAAGAGCAGACACAATCAAAGTCTCACCCTGAGATAATGCTTTGAGCCTGTTGTCTGCTGAGAATATCAGAACACTAGACTCAGTTACCAAGATGTTAATTCCAACTTAACTCAAACTTCTTTCCTGTTCACTTTGCAATTCTATATTCTATGTCCCTATGGGACAAAACTATATAGGAAATCCTTTCAAGAGGAAGAGATTATTTTCCCTAATGAAATGACTGGATTGTTAGATAGCTTCCCAGATTGTTTTGGTGATTCATGTGTATGACAGGAATAGAATGTCTTCATTACATGCTCTGTGCTTTATTATGCAAACTTTTATTTGACATCTTTTGACCTTAATGGTCTAATCTCTTTTAAAAAGTTAAAAATACGTAATGATTGTATAAGTAAGAACATGTGAGAATTTGTCCAATATTTAAAAATAATGGATAATAAGTGATCATTTATATGGAATGACACTTGAACAGTTGGTTCAAATAAAGGGTTAGAAACCAAGCTGAAATGACAAGCAAGGGTAAGAGAAGATTGTCTCTGGGTCCTGAGTCTGACTTGTCTTTGACATTCCTCAGCTCCTGAACCCCTGCCTGCCGAGATGTCCTGCCAGCAGAGCCAGCAGCAGTGCCAGCCCCCTCCCAAGTGCACCCCCAAGTGTCCTCCCAAGTGTCCCGCCCCCAAGTGCCCCCCAAAGTGTCCCCCGAAGTGTCCTCCCGTCTCCTCCTGCTGTAGCCTTGGCTCTGGGGGCTGCTGCGGCTCCAGCTCTGGGGGTGGTGGCTGCTGCAGCTCTGGGGGCTGCTGTGGCTCCAGCTCTGGGGGTGGCGGCTGCTGCCTGAGCCACCACAGGCCTCGCCGATCTCTCCGACGCAGACACCAGAGCTCTGGCTGCTGTAGCAGTGGCGGTGGCAGCAGCTGCTGTGGCAGTGGTGGTGGCAGCAGCTGCTGTAGCAGTGGTGGCAGCAGCTGCTGTGGTAGCAGCGGTGGTGGCAGCAGCTGCTGTGGTAGCAGCGGTGGCAGTAGCCAGCAGTCTGGAGGCTGCTGCTGACCTGAACCATGAGGACCTCAGACAAGCAATTCAGGAGGAACCTATGTGCAGAAGCCCCGCCCCAGGCAGCTGCTCTTCCTCCCTTCTCCTCCCTGTGTGCTCCATGTCCTGGGCTCTGGGGTGCTGAAATCTTCCTTTGGGGGTTCTGAATTTTTCTTCTGGTGCCCAGGCCTCTTCTCCTGTGCTACAGAATAATAAAGTCTTCCCTACTGAGCCTCATCAGAGTCTGGCTTGTTTTTTCCACCATCATCTCTACAAGGGTGTGTGAACAGCTATAGTAGCTCCATCTTGCCCTGGCTGGGACAGACGCAGGCTCAGGCGTGTGGGTCCAGTGGTTGGTCTCTGCATAACAGGTGGAGAGCAAGCCGTGGTTGGCGTTTCCTGTCTGCTGACAGAGCCGGTCTAGCTGCCAGGGGACAGGTGGTGTTTTTATCCTCTTCTCAGTACATATGTATTTCCCTGATTTTAAGAAGAAAGGTGGTATTTTTATAGCCAATATGAAGTGTAATATTAGAGTTTGCTAGCTGTCCTCACAGTAGGAAAGCTTGAGACAAGCCAAGTGCCCTCAAAATGGAGGTATATAGTTCTTTATTAAATATTCACTCAAAGGGGCTGTGATTAAGCATTCAAAATGGATGGATAAGCAAACACAAGTCCCTGGTTATTTCTCTTTCAAGTTTATCATTTCCTTTTTTTTTCTTTTTTTGTCAATTGTGGGACTTGAACCCAGGGTCTAGGCACTATCCCTCAGCTTTTTTCCCTAAAGGCTAATAATACTCTACCACTTTGAGCCACAGTGCCACTTCTGGTTTTCTGGTGGTTCATTAGAGATAAGAGTCTCACAGAATTTCTGCCCTGGTTGGCTTTAAATGGTGGTCCTCAGATCTCAGCCTCCTGGCTTGCTAGGATTACAGGCATGAGCCACCAGTGCCCAGCAATTTCCTTTCATATCTTAATTTCAGTAGCTGCCATGCATACAAAATAATCAGCTGGGCTTCCTTTATTACTGGAATGATATTATTTAATAATGCACACTACCAAAGGAAAGACATGGTGGGTAAACATATAGGATTTAGTGTTGGTTGAAAAATAAAGCAAAATATCCCTTTGTGTAAAACTCAGGATAATTCTTCTAAAGAAAATACACACTTTCAAAAATGAGTTAATTAGTAACTAGATTATAGATAGAAATGGTCCAAAATAATTGGAAGAGAACAGGAAATAGCTATTACTGTGACTTGCCTCATACTTCCAGTTGAAATCTCAGCAATGTTCACCCTCTGTTTGTGCTAACAGAAAGCCCATAAAGCTTCATAAAGTATTTATTTTCTTATGGCATTTGATTTTATAGCAATGACATCATATGCAATCAGATGATACATCTATATGAGGTTCCACACATGCTGCCAATAACATTAAACTCAGGTGTAAATCCAAGTGACAGATTCACCTGTCCGGCCCCGTGTCCACCAGTGGTCTGGACTGTGTAACCACTTGGGCCAATTGCCTTAAGAATCCGCGAGCTCTGCTCTTGTGTCAGACGAATCACTCCCTTGTCTATATCCTGATTATTCTCTTACACGGAAGCCTTTTGTATCAACCTGAGCAGGAAAAAGAGACTCACAGCCAGGCAGCATCAAGCAAGATTTGGGTGGCATAGTGTGTTCTCATCACCTATGTCTTCATGTTTGAGATTTTATGCTGGTGGCCTGAGTCATGGGAAAAGACATCAGAACTAAGGTGTTATGGAAATTCTGGCTTGCCATTTTACCAAAGAAAATCAGCTGATGATGATAACACAGAGGCTTTAGGATAGAAGAACAATGATGATGATGAAGGGGGGTGGGACAGATTCTAGTATACCTGAAACATTAGAGGAAAAGTCTGACTAGTTCCATTATCAAATTTATAACTCCTAGCAAATTTGTAAAGTGAATTATTAGAATCCCCGTTTTGTAGGCGAGAAGGTGAGTTACATGAATAAATGTGTACTAAGTTACTCATTTAGAATCAGAGCTATAATCCATGCTTGTGATGACTCGCTCCAACACTACAAACTTCAAGTCATTTTTCTAATTCAAGTTCATCTTCTGAGGCAAATCCACCTAGGAATTTGTGTTGCGTGCAATTCACAGCTAGTATATGCACTATTCACAGCACAAACATGGATAGAGATACCATAGCCACGTGCAGGTTAAGTAATTCCAAGTGTAATCTAGGGGGGCATACGTGAGAAAAAAAATAAAAAACATGGTGGCATCTACGTTTATTTGTTCAAACCCGGAGGGCTGGAGCTACTACATGAAAACTGCAGGAGGAGATGGGGAAAATCCAAGGACCACTTTCCAAGAAAGACATGAAGTGGCAGTCATCACTGAGATAACACGGCAAGTAACGGTCGGGATTTATACATCTCCTCTTCTGTAACTTGGGAGCCACTTCTCTGTGTCCCAGAGAGGGAAGAAGGTGAGGAGCACCTTATCATCGCCTGTCACAGGAGCCATGTGGACAGCAGAATTGAATCCTCTTGTGCCCGAGTCCTTGGCTCACACACGGAGATCAGAGCCCAAGGCTAAGGTCAAAATTCCTTGGCAAGAGAATCTGCAGCCACTTGCCTCTTGAGTTACCCACCCTCCCTGTGCCTGCTGTAGACCTAGGGATTGCCCAACGTGAAGAGTTGCACAGACTTTCCCTGAGGATGCCCAGGCCAGACCAGGAGGGGAGGTTGGACCAGACCTTCAAGGGTGCGGGTGGAGCATGGGGGAGGGTAGCTAGAAGTACAGAGGGAGTAAACATCTAGAGATTCTGATGGAGGCAGTAGAAATTGAAAGGGCTCCAATGATCTGAACTGAATGAGTTACTCTCTGTCTATGAATTTGATGCTTTTGGATTCCACATATAATTGAGACCATTGTTCTTCTATGGCTGGTACACTGCACTTAGCATAATATTAAGTTTATCCATAACAAAATGGGTAGTATTTCCTCCTTTTTTCTTTAGCTTGTAGGTTATATGGGTGACAGATTTCACTGCTACATTTCCTTCTTTTTTAAGACTGACAAACATTCCATCGTATATATACATCTATCTATCTGTCTGTTTGTCTATCTAGTATTTTCCTTTTCTACTGATAGACATTTAAGTTGTTTCAATATCTTGGCTTATAAGAAAACAAATAAGAGTGAGTATGAGTATAGATCTTTTCAGAATACAGTTACCACTTCACCTAGTTTTATGGTCTGGAGTGGAATTACTGGATCATGATGAGGTTGTTCTACTTTTGATCTTTTGATAAACTTCCTTTTTGGAGGGGTCAATACTGTGGTGTGAACTCCAGACTTCATGCTCTTGCTTGACTCTTTTGCTCATTGTTGGTACTCTAACACTTGAGCCATAACTCTACTGCTAGGTTTTGCTGGTTAATTGGAGATAAGGTTCTTGTGGATTTCTCTGCATAGGCTTGCTTGGAACATCTATCCTCAGCTCTCAGTCTCCTGAGTGGCTAAGATTATTATAGACATTAGCCATCTGTGCTTGGCTTAAACTTACTCCCTAAGATCACCCTAAATTGGGGAAAATGCTTGAAAATTAAGCTTGTGACTTTGTAACTAGACATCTTGAACATGAATTCTATCTCTGACTCTACAGGTGCAACTTAGGACAATTATTTAACATCTGTGACAGAGCTTCTCATTTCGGAAATGGGAATATTAATAACCTGGACTTCATAAATTTGTAGGTATATTAAATTTATATAGAACATACCAAACCATTCCTTGCACATTTTATGCACACTAGAATCTACCATCATTATCACTGACCATTATCCTGAATCGTCTTTTAGAAGCACATTGTGGTAGTCACCTGTATGGCAAGTAAGAAGCAAGTATTTCCATAACACTTTGGGGAATTTACAAATCACTTTTCCACACAACTTAGTTCATGACTCTCAGGCCTGGGCATGAAGTTGTGTGGCAAGGACACATCAACCTTCAGAGATCTGGCTTTCTGATCTCTGAGTATGACTTCCTTTTGGTTCAAGTTGCTACAAAAGTCTTCCTCACAATGAGAGTCTTTGGGATATGGGTATTTAGGTTCAAATAGGTCAGTCTTAGGAACAGAGTTCACTAATTCAGAATGAAATGATTCTCAGGGACCACATGATCCGGATTTATAGTAGATATGGTGACCAGTAGAGATATTTCAAGGGATTTGAGTTAGATCTGGGTGTTCAGTTAACAGTATGTTGGAAACCTCATAAAGATCTGTTGGCTTGTCTTGACTATATAATACCATAAACTTCCTAATATCTTCTATTATTGAAATTAGAGTGGACATGGCTGAGATTTAGAACAGAACTATGAAGTGAATCAAAGTATGTGTCTCATATTGTAAAGTTATAGGCATAAAAACCTGGTCATCTCTTGTCCAGTTGTTTTTGGACATTTTCTTGCATAGCATGGTAATTGATTAACACTTTTGAAAGTGTTTTCTGTGTCTGAGTGTGTGTGTGCGCAGATCCTAGGGCTTGCATTCGGGGCCTGAGAGTTGTCCCTAAGCATTTTTGCTCAAGCACTCTACCACTTTAGCCACAGCTCCACTTCTGGCTTTTTGGTGGTTAGTTGGGGATAAGAATCTCACAGATTTTCTTGCTTGGGCTGGTTTGGCACTACAATCTTCAGATCTCATCCCCCAGAATAGCTAGAATTGCAAGCATGAGCCACCAGCACCAGGTTAAGTGTTTATTTTTTTTTTAAATGAGAATAATCCTGAGTCTCACTCTGGAACCAGCACCAAGTGTGTTTTCAGGTTATTTTTACTTCATTAAACATTTGTCTGGTAATAAATATGATTAAACAATACTCTTAACATAGTCAAGAAAACATAGTGGATGATCTCTAAATTTTCATGTGGGAAAATGCCAGGAGAAACGACAAGTTGATTTCAGTGTAGGTTCAATTATTTCATTTTGAAGAGAAATTCATAAAGAACCTTGTAAGCTGCCATTTAGCAAGAACTTAGCTTATTTCCAGTTTTTGATTGGAGGAATGCTAGCAGTTCCTGTTTTCACTTCACATTGGCTCTTAGTAATATGACTATAGTTCTTACAAGCACAGAAGGGTGGTAGCTGTAAAATCAAAGAAAATTGTGTGCATCCAGACAAAGGCAATAGTACCAACTGGCAATCTGCCACAAAGAACAACCAAGAGCTTGCTCTCTCTGCAGCCAATGGACTCACACTCCAGAGTTCAGCTCTATCTCAGCCAGCACAGAGCTAAGCCCTGGTTATCAACATGGATGTGTAGGGATGGCATTGGCAAAAACAAGCAAGAGTCTGGTAAGCTTCAGTAGAGAAGACTTTATTATTCTGTAACACAGGAGAAGAGGAGGCCTGGACACCTCAAAGGAAATTCAGAACCTCCACAGGAAGATTTCAGTATCCCAGAGCCCAGGATATGGAGCACACAGGGAGGAGAAGGGAGGAAGAGCAGCTGCCTGGGGCAGGGCTTCTGCACATGGGTTCCTTCTGAATTGCTTGTCTGAGGTCCTCATGGCCCAGGTCAGCAGCAGCCTCCAGACTGCTGGCTACTGCCACCGCTGCTACCACAGCAGCTGCTGCCGCCACCGCTGCTACCACAGCAGCCGCTGCTGCCACCACTACTGCCACAGCAGCTGCTGCCACCACTACTGCCACAGCAGCTGCTGCCACCGCCACTGCTACAGCAGCCAGAGCTCTGGTGTCTGCGTCGGAGAGATCGGCGAGGCCTGTGGTGGCTCAGGCAGCAGCCGCCACCCCCAGAGCTGCAGCAGCCCCCAGAGCTGCAGCAGCCGCCGCCCCCAGAGCTGGAGCCGCAGCAGCCCCCAGAGCCAAGGCTACAGCAGGAGGAGGCTGGAGGACACTTTGGAGGGCACTTTGGGGGGCACTTGGGGGCGGGGCACTTGGGAGGGCACTTGGGGGTGCACTTGGGAGGGGGCTGGCACTGCTGCTGGCTCTGCTGGCAGGACATCTTGGTGGGCAGGTGAGTAAGATCTGTGGAGAGTCAAACACAAGTCAGACCTAGGACAGGACAGAGTTGCCACCAGCTCACGGTGACCCTCCTAGTCTCCTGTAAACGTCTAGTAATTGTAACAATTGTAGCACTAGTTTCCTATCTCATACTTTATCATACTCTTACATTATCATAATCATCCCTTTGAAAATCAGAGAACTGCCATGTAATATATAATAGACTAAATTATGCTATAAATCATTTTTATTCGTCTTCATACTTGAAATCCTAAGTTTTGAGTGAATTATATATATATACATAAATATTATATTATATTTTTATTATTTTTTTAAATTTTTGGCCAGTTCTGAGGCTTGGACTCAGGGCCTGAGCCCTGTCCCTGGCTTCTTTTTGCTCAAGGCTAGCACTTTACTACTTGAGCCACAGCACCACTTCTGGCCATTTTCTGTATATGTGGTGCTGGGGAATTGAACCCAGGGCCTCATGTATACAAGGCAAGCACTCTTGCCACTAGGCCATATCCCCAGTCCATATATATATAATAGAATAATAGTTTTCTTAAAGGAATTAAAATTGTTTTCTCCTGTCATAACTTTGCACAGTGCTTCCCCTCTGCAGACCACTCACTACTGGAAAGTATTTGGGAGAACACTAGGTCAGTAACACACTCCACTAGACAAGAGACAGACAAGCCCATCAATTCTTGCACACTTAACACTTGAACTTTGGCCCTCCATGTCAGGCCAGAACTGAGATGTGGCCAGTTCACCACCCATGGAGGATGATGGGTTGGCATGCCGAGGAGGTTCAGGCTGGTGGTGACCTCACCATCCCATAGAATGGGTGAACAAATCCCAGACTCATATCTCTGAAGCATTCCTGAGCCCAGAGTAGCCCTGGCCCCTGACATGGCTCTAGTTTGTGCTCTACATGTCAGAATAGCACTGTATTTGCAGAGGGGGAGTTCCTTCCTGAAGCCTATCCAAGTGGAGTCATCTGCTGTGCCTCAGAGTCCCTTGTCCCAAGGGGCCCACACCACTAGAGAGCAGTTGTTCCCTCCAGATCCCAGAAGCACAGGCCATTAATTCTCTCTTCCACTAGTGCCAGAGAGTTCTTTTGTGTCCCTTTCCCCTCAGCCTTTCCTAATTCTCCTCTAGCCTGCTGCACCCTGGCCAGCTGCCCTCTAGCTCTGGTCCCACACCCCTCTGCAGAAGCCCCTGCCCCTGAACCCATGGGGCACTTACTGTGGTCACTGGCAGCACAGGAACACTGGACACCTCAGCAGGTGAGTGGATGGAGGTGTCCCATCCCTGAGCCCTTTTATCCTGGTGTAGAGCTCTGCCCCAGCCTGTGAGACAGGGCCTAAGCATGGGGGTGGGCCTGCCCTCCCAACGCCCACATAGTCCTATGATGATTGAATGTTCCCTACCAGCTTCCCAGAGGACTGAGAGTTGCTACTTCCAGCTTAGTCTATTACTTAGATATGAGTGAGGAAGTAAATTCCTCACATCATTAACCTCACTTACTTTAAGGGTTTCTGCCATAAGAATGTCTCAATTCAAGTGTGGTACATATACACAATGGAATTTTATGCCTCTATCAGAAAGAATGACATTGCCCCATGGAAGAACTTGGAAAAAACATTATACTAAGTGAAGTGAGCCAGACCCAAAGAAACATGGACTCTATGGTCTCTCTCATAGGGAATAATTAGCACAGGTTTAGGCTAGTCCCAGCAGAGGACCACAAGAGCCTAATAGCTATACCCTTATGAACACAAAAGATTATGCTAAGTGAAATGAACTCCATGTTATGGAAACGACTGTTATATCACTGTTGTAATTACATTAAACATGCCATGTGAAACCATAGCTTCTATTGTTGATGATCCTCCTGTATCCCCTTCCTGTGGTTGTACCCACACTATCACTATACCTTATCTGAGCACATTGGAAACTGTATATGCTGGTATTAGAACTAGGGAAGTGAAAGGGAATATCAAAATAAAGAGACAAAGGATAAAAAGACAAATGACTACAAAAGCAATACTTGCAAAACCATTTGGTGTAAACCAACTGAACAACTCATGGGAGGAGAGGGAAAGGGGGAGGGGGGAGGAGGGAATGAGGGAGGAGGTAACAAACAGTACAAGAAACGTACCCAAGTCCTAACATATGAAACTGTAACCTCTTTGTACATCACTTTGACAATAAATAAGAAAAAAAAAGAATGTCTCAATACCCAGCCCATCTCATTTTCTGTCATTTTTGTTTGTTTGTTTCGTTTTTTTGGTGATCTAACCTGGACTGAATTATTTCAAGACAAAAGAAAACAAAGCTAAACCTGTACTTTTCGGGTATGTCTCCCTCTGTCCCTGAACTCTGTCAAAGTTCCGTGTGGCTACTGTGTAAACATCGGCACAAGTGAAACTCTTAGATGAGGCACCTGGCTCAGCTCTGGACATGACAAGTAGAAACATGAAAATTATTTAAGCTGTACCATTTCCAAGTTTATAATGATAATGTTGGAAGACTAATGGTTGTTATTTATAAGAGTGTTATGAAGTTATATATACTCTAAGGAAGATCACAAAGGTACAATGTCTCCATGACACAGATCATATGATATAGTTATCAAAATGAACTCCAAAAAAACCACTGAAGTTCATACACACACAATACACACATGAATACATGATTTAAAAAGTCATAAAGCATGGTAGACTCTTTAAAACTGGGACATGTTTAACTTCTTAATTGTATGGAGATCATATTGTTCCTTAAAGTATGGCAGTGAGTAGATATGATTACAGTGGGTAGATATGATTAATGTGTGTATGGCATATACACATGTGAAGAGTCACTATTTTGTGCAATTAATATTCTCCTTCTGGAGACAGTGGATTTTGTCATTGTTTGGTTTTTTTCATCTTGTTTGATTTTATTTTTATATGAGACATTTCACTCATTTGCATGTCATCTTGGGGTAGGGTCCATGCTAAAGATACATGTTGCTGAAGCAAACATGTTTCTTTGGTTTGAAATTGTTTTTCTTCTGGGAATTGTAAGGTGAGAAACAGGTAAAGAGCATTGATCAAAGGCAATAGAAATAGCAGCTTTGCTTTTTTGCATTACTGTGAGGTTCTAGATCTTCTAAGGCTAGGTAGAAGAAGAGGGCATGGTGGTCAGAGACATCCAAAGGGATGAATAGAAATAATGCTGTGAGATATTATAAGTCTACTTCAGAATGGTTAATAGGAACACCTCCTGGCCTGTAGGCAAGCAGTGACTTTTAAGAGCAACAATGATGACTGTTTCCAAGGACTGTTTCCAAGGAATGTGTTTGTCCTGTACGTTTCGAAACCCCTATGTCCTATGTCCTATTCCCTGGGTTTTCACGAGCCTTTCCCAAGCACACATGTCTTATGGGATATGAGTTTTTGGAATTTTAGAAGTTTATAGGAAGAGTTAGGGTTCATTCTAGGACAAGAAGGTCACAGACACAATCCTGGTGGTCAAAGATGATCCAAATCTAAACTTATTCAAGCTGATAACAGCAAAACAGCATCAAATGAAAACTAGTGAAAGGAAGATCTGTTTTTCCACAGATTCTAAAGGACTCAAGATGAGATAAAAAATATAGTGGGCATTCATATGTATTAATGAACATATAGAAGCTACATATGAACATATAGAAGCTACATAATGAACATAGAAGCTACATATTTAGAGAGATACATATCTGTAGTTTAGATTAATGATTGATCTATCATCTATCTCTCTCCCCTTTTTCTTTTTCCTCAGAGAATTAATGCTTTATAAGTACTCTAAATCCTCTGACAAAATACTGTGTCCAAATCCTATGGTTTTTCTTTGATTCTGTTTTAGTATTAAACTCTTGAGAGAAATAAAAACCTCTCTTTTCTATAAATCAATAATAGGAAGTCATTAGCAAATTCTCATCCAGAACTATACTTTGTTTAGGGGTAAAGGATGAAATTTACTATGAAATAGGTTTTCATGCTATTCTCTAGTTAAAGTGTTTGTCTCCCACTCTTAGATATTATCTTAGTTTGCATACATTCCTTTTGAATTTATTCTTTTTTTTATCTTGAAGTAGTTGTACAAAGGAGTAGCCCTTCAACAAGACAATTTATGAATAAATGTCACGCTTCATCCCTCCCTCCCTTAAATACTACTTCCCTCATTCTTCTTCTGAATTCTTGACTATGTTCTTCCCCTCTTCTCCTCTTCATTCCTCTACCCCTTTCTCCTTGACCCCATCCCACCTCTTTCTGGTACTCATTTCCTGGTGTTTATTTTGATTAACTTTGTCTTTTTAAGGAATTACACTATTTAAGTTCTCCTTTGAATCTACTATATTTTAGTTAATACGTTTGTATACACTTGCATACCATCCAACTTATTTACTTATAACTTTATTAACTAAATCTCGTTTCCACATGCATTCTTTGTCTCTCTGGGCCTAACTTACTTCACTTAGCATACTATTTTCAGATTTTTCCATTTCTGTGCAAATGGTGCAACATCATTCTTTCTAAAAGGATGAGGAAAATTCCATTGTGTACATATACCCCATTTTCTAGATTCATTCACTCACTGAGGGGTAGTTAGGCTAATTCCTTATCTTGAGTATGTTGAATAATGCTGCAATGAACATGGTTATGTTGGTGGCTTTCCTGCACTGCGGTTTATAATCTTTTGGATAAATGTCCAAGAGTGGAATTGCTGGATCATAGAGTCATTCTATGTTTAGGTTTTTGAGGAGCCTGTACTGCTTTCCAGAGTGTATTCCCAACACCATATTAGTTTTCCCTTTTGGCTACACTCTCACCAGCATCTGCTATCATTTGTTTTCTTGATAATGGCCATTCTGATTGAAGTGAGGTAGAATTTTAATGTTATTTTGATTTACATTTCCTTTATGACAAGAGATGTTGAGCATTTATTCATGTGCTGAAGGCCATTTTTACTTCTTCTGAGAAGACTCTCTTTAGCTTATTAGTTTAGTTATTATTAATCAGGCTGTTGGTTTTGTGAGGGCTTAATTTTTTAAGTTCTCCACATATTATCCATATTAGGGCACTGTCTGATGGGTAGAAGGCAAAAGTCTTCTCTCATTTTATAAGCTGTGTTTTGGGCTTGTTGTCTATGCCATTTGCAGAAACTTTTTAGTTTGATGCAGTCACATATATCAAGTCCTCCTACATGCATGTTCTATTCTGTAGTTGGTGATACTTCTCCCAGAAGCACATGTCCTGGCTTTTGCTTTGCCAGAACAAACTTGTTTTCTGTCATGTGAAATTATCACAATTTCCTTGGCCTGAATTTTATATATCTTTATCGGAAATAGGTCAATACAGTGGATATGCTATGAATTCTAAAGCCTCTCACTAGTGTGACTTTACACTTCATAAGTAGCTATTCCTTATGTCTTCAGGCACACTCATAGCAATCTGTGCTCTGAGACAGCAGAGAGAGGAATGTATGGGCACATGACCTTGAGAGATTTTCCACTGTCTCACCTGGGAGGACATTCATTCTCCTGTTCAGTTGTTCCAAACTGCTTAGTAATGGGGTGTGTCAGGTATTGATTCCTGGGTTCACAATGGCAGATCTATTCAGAATCTCAACCTCTGACTTGCAGGATGATGGGGCTGAGATGCCATGTGGTCCAGGCCTCTGCCTCGTGTAGGGCAGCACCCAGGTCCTCAGCTGACCTGCCCTGTATGGAACGATGAGTAGGCAGCCTGTTGCATGAGGAAGACTAGAATTAAACCTTGCTATGAACTACGATGGCTTAGGTGTGAGGTCCATGTGAACATCTTGACCTTCAAACAGAGAACTGAGGTTTTACATTTCTCAAGGTATCACTCTTTTATGTAGTCAAATTTTTCTATAGTATACTATATAAGAAAATGCTGTTAATTCTACCTATTAGCCATTGTATTATCTTTGTGCAGATTCAGCATCAAATAAACTGTTTATTTCCTTTTGTTTCCCATCCCTACAGACTTTTAAAATAATAACTTACTAAGCAATGCTTATGTACTAGAATATTCAGTTAGCGGTTAAGTAGAATCTTTAAAAAATTGGCATCATTTAATTGTCCAAAGGAGTTTCATTTTGACATATCCATTTATGTATTGTATATCTTGATTACAGTTACCTCTTCATCACACTTCTTCCCCAAACTAACCTCAACAGGCTTTGCTGTTTTCTTTCTTTTTTTTTAAGTTTACTTATTTATTATTTATTTATTTATCTTGCCAGTCCTGGGGCTTGAACTCAGGGCCTGAGCACTGTCCCTGGCTTCTTTTTTTTTTGCTCAAGGCTAGCACTCTGCCACTTGAGTCACAGCACCACTTCTGGCCATTTTCTGTATATGTGGTGCTGGGGAATTGAACCCAGGGCTTCATGTATCGGAGGCAAGCACTCTTGCCACTAGGCCATATTCCCAGCCCCTGCTTTGCTGTTTTCTATGTTCACACATGTATATGAAATATTTTGACTAATTTCATCCTCCTTCAACCTCTCAATTTCCTTGCCCCTCTCCCACTAGTACGCACACGCCAGGCAGGACATTTTCACTTTCCTATGATTGGTTTTTGTTAAAGTGAATGTTAATTGTTCAAAGGCTTAACTGTTCAAAATTGGCCATAGTATTTCACATGTGAATATATCATACTTTAATCTGTTTATTACAGATATATATGGTTATGCATATACACACATACATATATATGTATATGTTTGATTTTTTAGGTGCAGTGTCCACATATGTGAGAAAACATGCGACCTTTGTCCTTCTAAGCTAGTTTACTTCACTTCATATGATAGGAAACAAAGGATCTAACGATTTCCCTGCAAACTGCAAATGACATAATTTTATTTTTATTTATGGCTGTAAATATATGTGCATACATAATATTTATACACAGATATGAAAGATAAATATTTATATAGGTATATACTATATGTTATATTCTATATGTGGTATTTATTATATGTTTACATATATGACTATTTACAAACTAATGTGATTGCACTTAACTCTACAGAGGTACACACTTGAAGCTGGAGAAGATGGTAAATTATGTGTGGTTTGCTTTGCCAAAAATATTTTCAAAATAGTACTCCCTACAATAATATGGGAGATTATCCCAGCTTCATTCTGTATGTCACCAATACATGAAAATTAACATTAGCATCCATGAGATAATATTATTGTAAAGACTATTAATAAAAACCAAGCTCTGGAAACAGCCTAGCTATTCTGCAACTTAATGAGTCAAGAAAATGCTATACATGCATATATATATATATATATGATATATGTATGATATACCTGTGTGTGTATATATAAATATATATCTACTATCACTGCTTTTAATATCTAGGTTTCCCTGTGAATTTTAGTTCTGTTTTTCTTGTAGCATTATCATCTGGTATACCTCTGCTAGACTCTTGCCCCCAGGACTCCCAAGTCTCAATCTCCATGAAGTTGTTGTATATTTCTCTGTAGCTTAGAATTTAACATTTTAACTGTGCCACTATCTCATCAGTGATATAGTAAGGTAAGAAAAACAAATGGTTCCCAAATATTATCTCAACAAAATTTTTGAAAATTGTTTTTATACTTATTTTTTCCTTTATTGCTATCAATCTATCTAGAGTTGGTTGATTTCAAGGTTTTGTGCTTGTTAGGTGTACTTTACTGCTTGAACCATTCCTTTGGTCTTTACATTCTGCTTGAGTCACCTGGAAGGCAGGAAGGACTAGCAACCACAAAAGTTCAAAAACATATCAGCTATTTAAATGTAGTACAAAACCATTGGAAACACAAATTATACCCTCAAAAAAAGAAAACAAAGGAGCCAGAATACTTTTAAGATATATTAGTAATTTTTAAAATAATTAGATCTAAAAATATTAATAAGTAGACAGAAGAGGGATGAAGAAAGAAAAAAGAGGGTGGGATGTTGTTCAGTTGCCTAACATACTCAAAGTCCTGGGTTTGATTCCTGTCACTGAAAGTAAAAAATCTAGGGCTGGTGGAGTGGCTGTGGTGTAGAGCACTTGCCCACTAAGTACAAAGCTCTGTATTCAGTCCCTAGTATTATCAATAAAAAATTGGGGGGGGGGGAGAGAGAGAGAGAGAGAGAGAGAGAGAGAGAGAGGAAGAAGAAGAAGAAGAAGAAGAAGAAGAAGAAGAAGAAGAAGAAGAAGAAGAAGAAGAAGAAGAAGAAGGAGAGTAGAAATACAGGAAAACTAGAATGATTATGAGAGAAAAGAGTATAATATATAGAGAAAAGAACTACAGGATCAAAAGAGAAAAGAAATGGGAAAGTGGAGAACAAAGCAACTACAACAATCCAACTACAACTACCATTATTGTTTTTTTTTTTTTTAAGATGCTAAAAAACCATGAGTCCATGTTTCTTTGGGTCTAGCTCACTTCACTTTTTTTCCAGGTCCTTCCATTTCCTTACAAATGGGGCAATGTCATTATTTCTGATAGAGGCATAAAATTCCATTGTGTATATGTACCACATTTTCCTGACCCATTCGTCTACTGAGGGGCACCTGGGTTGGTTCCAGATTCTAGCTATGACAAATTGTGCTGCAATGAACATTGTTGTGCTGGTGGTTTTAGTGTGATTATGTTTGTGGTCTTTTGGATAGATACCCAAAAGTGGGCCTGCTGGGTCATAGGGGAGTTCTATGTTTAGCCTTCTGAGGAATCTCCTTACTGCTTGCCAGAGTGGCTGAACCAGTTTACATTCCCACCAACAATGGAGTAGGGTTCCCTTTTGGCCACATCCCCTCCAACAGTTGTTATTTTTAGTTTTCTTGATGTAGGACATTCTTACTGGGGTGAGATGGAATCTCAATGTTGTTTTGATTTGCATTTCTTTTATGGCCAGTGATGTAGAGTACTTTTTCATATATCTCTTGGCCATTCTCATTTCCTCATCAGAGAAGTCTCTTTTTAAGTCTCTAGCCCACTTGATGAGGGGGCTATTGGTTCTTTGCGGTTTTGTTTTGGAGGAAGGTAATTTTTTTAGTTCTGCATATATTTTAGATATGAGGCCTTTGTCCGTTGAATGGCCAGTAAAGATCTTCTCCCAATCTGTGGGCTTTCTGTTTATCTTGCGAGCTATGTCCTTTGCCCTGCAGAAGCTCTGCAGTTTGATGCAGTCCCATTTGTCCATCCTTTCTTTGATTTGTAGCCTTTCTGGGTCTTTGTTAAGAAAGTTCCATCCTGTGCCAAGGAGCCCAAGTGTTTCTCCTACTCCTTCGATTAGTGTTTTCATGGTGTCTGTTTTGATTTCTAGGTCTTTGATCCATTTGGACTTGATTTTGGTGCAGGGTGATATATAAGGACCTAGTTTTAGTTTGTTGCATGTGTTGAACCAGCTTTGCCAGCACCATTTGTTAAAGAGGCTATCTTTCTTCCAGACTATTGTTTTAGCTCCTTTATCAAAGAATAAGTAGGCATAGTTCTGTGGGTTCATTTCTGGGTCTTCAATCTGTTCCATTGGTCTTCAGGCCTGTTCTGGTGCCAATATCAAGCTGTTTTTTATTACTATAGCTTTATAATACAACTTGAAGTTGGGTATTGTAATTCCTCCAGCACTGTTCTTTCTGCTTAGGATTGTTTTTGCTATTCTAGGTCTTTTATTGTTCCATATGAATTTCTGGATTGCTTCCTCTATTTCATTAAAGAATGGTGTTGGGATATTAATGGGTATTGCATTGAATCTGTAGATAGCCTTTGGCAATATTGCCATTTTGATTATATTAATCCTTCCAATCCAGGAGCATGGGAGTTTTTTCCATTTCCTTAGTTCTGCCTTAATTTCATTTCTCATGTTTTTAAAGTTCTCATCATAGAGGTCTTTCACTTCTTTGGTTAAGGTTATTCCTAGGTATTTTATGTTTTTTGAGGCTATTGCAAAGGGAGTTGTTTTACTGATGTCAGCCTCGGTCTTTGGGTCGTTAGCATAGAGAAAGGCCATTGATTTTTGAGAGTTTATTTTATAACCTGCAACTTTGCCAAAGTTTTGGATCAGCTCTAGTAGCTTGGGGGTAGAGTCTATGGGGTTCTTTAGCTATATGATCATGTCATCTGCAAAGAGAGAAAGTTTAACTACATTTTCCTATTTGGATCCCCTTTATATTTTCTTCTTGCCTAATTGCTCTGGCTAGGAATTCTAGTACTATGTTGAAGAGAAGGGGAGAGAATGGACATCCCTGTCTTGTTCCTGATTTTAAAGGGAATGGCTTCAGTTTTTCACCATTTATAGTTATGTTTGCTGTTGGTTTGTCATAAACTGCCTTGATTATATTCAGGAATGTTCCCTGGAATCCCAATTTTTCCAGGGCTTTTAGCATAAATGGGTGCTGGATTTTATCAAACGCTTTCTCCGCATCAAGTGATATAACCATGTGGTTCTTTACCTTGCTCTGGTTGATGTGGTGAATTGCACTAATTGACTTGTGTATATTGAACCAACTTTGCCTCCCTGGGATGAATCCAGTTTGATCGTGGTGTATGATTTTTTTGATGACCTGTTGAAGTCTATTGGCCAGAATTTTGTTGAGAATTTTTGCGTCTATGTTCATCAGGGAAATCGGTCTATAGTTCTCTTTCCGTGATGAGTCCCTGCCTGGTTTTGGGATGAGGGTTATACTGGCTTCATAGAAAGTGTCTGGTAGTGAACGTTCTCTTTCAGTTTCATTGAAGAGTTTGAGAAATATTGGTGTGAGTTCTGTTTGGAAGGCCTTAATTAGCACAGGTTTAGGCAAGTCACAGCAGAGGATCACAGGAGCCCAGTTGCTATACCCTTACGAACACATAAGATAATATTAAGTGAAATGAACTCCATGTGATGGAAACGATTGCTGTAACAACTTTCAACGTGCCATATGTAATTGTAGCCTCTATTATTGATGATCTTCTTGTATCACCTTCCTGTGGTTGTACCTACACTCTCTCTGAATCTTATCTGAGTATATTGGAAACCGGGTATACTGGTATTAGAACTAGGAAATTGGAAGGGAATACCAAAATTGAGAGACAAAGGGTAAAAAAAAAAAGACAAACAACTACAAAAGCAGTACTTGCAAAACTGTTTGGTGTAAATGAACTGAACAACTCATGGGGGGGGGAAGGGAAAAGGGGAGGGGGGAGGGGGGAATGAGAAAGGAGGTAACAAACAGTACAAGAAATGTATCCAATGCCTAATGTATGAAACTGTAACCTCTCTGTAATTCAGTTTGATAATAAAATATATATATAAATAAATAAATTACATGGTAGTTGCAAAAAAAAAAAGACGCTAAAAAACAATTGGGTGCCAATAGCACATGCCTGTAATCCTAGTTATTCAGGATGCTGAGATCTCAGGATGGAGATTCAAAGCCAGTCTGGGCAGGAAAGTCTGTGAGACTCTTATCTCCATGATGAGGCTGGAATTGGAGCTATGGCTCAATTGGTAGAGAACTACCCTTGATTGAAAAGGTCAGGGACAGCTCCCAGACTCAGAGTTTAAGCCCCAGGACTGGCACACAAACATAAAAAATAAAGAACAAAGTATGCGTTAGTCAGTGGTTCGTTCTTGTTGAGGGAAAGAAGACAGATTTCTACACCTGGGTTTGTATGTGTTTGTTTTTCTCTCTGTAAGAAGTTAGAGCATGGGATCTATTAAGGCACTGAACATTGATGCCATTCCTGCTGGGTTAGATTCAAGAGAGTTTGTTTGTAAGCAAGCCTCAAAGAAATGTAGAGGCTGCTTTAAATCAGTGCTTGGCTGTTAGAAATACTATCATCTCTCTCTCTCTCCCTCTCTCTCTCTCTCTCTCTCTCTCTCTCTCTCTCTCTCTCTCTCTCTCTCTCTCTCAGTCATGGGGCCTGGACTCTAGGCCTGGGCACTGTCCCTGAGCTTTTCAGCTCAAGACTAGCACTTTACCACTTAAGCCACAGTGCTACTTGGTTTTCTGGTGGTTAATTGGAGATAAGAATCTCTTGGACTTTCCTGCCAGGTCTGGCTTTATACCACAATTCTCAGATTTCAGCCTCCTGAGTAGCTAGGATTACAGGCATGAGCCACTGGCACCCAGCAAAGAATTGCCCCCCCCCTTTTTTTTTTCTTTTGCCAGTCCTGGGGCTTGAACTCAGGGTCTCAGCACTGAGCTTTTTGATCAAGAATAATACTCTACCACTTGAGCCACAGCACCACTTCTGGCTTTTTCTGTGTATGTGGTACTGAGGAATCAAACCCAGGGCTTCATGCATGCTAGGCAAGAACTCTACCACTAAGCCACATCCTCAGCCCTCATATTTCTTATAAATATAGAAAATTAATGGGTATAAAGATAAAACAGATAAATACTTAGGTGGGCAATCATTCACCTAGGAGCAAGCAGGCTGGACTGCTACCCTCTGTGCAAAAATGACAATGAAGAGCTTTCTCTCCACACCTGTTCAGTGACCACCTCCTGACCCATACTCAAGTCCTGGGCCCTGAACTCAAGGTGCTATCCCTGAGCCTCTTTGTACTCATGGTTAGCACTCTACCACTATTTTGGGCCACAGTGCCACTCGAAGTTTTTTCTGAATAGTTTATGAGAGATAAGAGTCTCATGGACTTTCCTGCCCCAGCTGGCTTTGAATCCCAGTCCTCCCATCTCAGCCTCCTGCATAGCTAGGGTTACAGGTGTGAGCCACCAGCAGTGGGCTCTGATCCATGCACTCAAGAGCCAGGCCTCTGAACCACTCAGGGTGGGCAGAGCACTAGCTCCTAACACAATCGACAAGGATGACGCCAATGAAAAAGCAAGCAAGACTTTGCTGAGGCTCCATAGACAAGACTTTATTTTGTAAACAGAAGGAAAGGAGTCCTGAACTTTGGGAGAGATTTCAGCATCTCAGAGCTCAAGACATGATAGAGAAGAGGGAGAAAGAAGAGCAGCAGGCTGGGGCAGGTCTTCTTCTGTATTTCACTTCCGCCAGCTTTGCTTGTTTGAAGTCGTAGCCCAGGTCAGCAGCAGCCTCCAGACTGCTGGCTACTGCCACCGCTGCTACCACAGCAGCTGCTGCCGCCACCACTGCTGCCACAGCAGCTGCTGCCGCCACCGCTGCTGCCACAGCAGCTGCTGCCGCCACCGCTGCTGCCACAGCAGCTGCTGCCACCGCCACTGCTACAGCAGCCAGAGCTCTGGTGTCTGCGTCGGAGAGATCGGCGAGGCCTGTGGTGGCTCAGGCAGCAGCCGCCACCCCCAGAGCTGCAGCAGCTCCCAGAGCTGCAGCAGCCGCCACCCCCAGAGCTGGAGCCACAGCAGCCCCCAGAGCCAAGGCTACAGCAGGAGGAGGCGGGAGGACACTTCGGGGGACACTTAGGGGGGCACTTGGGGGCGGGGCACTTGGGAGGGCACTTGGGGGTGCACTTGGGAGGGGGCTGGCACTGCTGCTGGCTCTGCTGGCAGGACATCTTCGTGGATGGGTGAGTTTTCAGGAGCTGAGGGAGATTGAACACAAGTCAGACCCAGGGCTCAAAAGCTGTTCTGCCCATCACGACCCCACCTAATATCACTTATAATCACACAAACACCGTATCTAACAGTTCTCCTTCTAATACTTCATTATACTCTCACATCATCATTGTCGTCACCATCATCATCATCTCTTTGGAAGTAAGAGATTGGTAAGAATTATCATCTTTTATATAAAGTGTCACCCAATGACATTATAAAACATGCTCAGCTTTATAAGTAGAGGAAGAAGGTATTCTAAATGCATCTTTATTATCTGAAATTGCCCCTATGAGGGGATCACTTCATGGAAAAATATCTTTTTAAAAAATGGCATTGCTCTGCTTCATTTTAATTTGTAAGATGACTTTGCAGGTCAGTATTGCAAAGGATCTTGAAGATTACCAGGCTAGGCAGGTCATTCCCATAAAGAAAACCCCCAAACCCCCACCAGCTCATACAGACGGGAGACTTGAACACCAGCCCCTCCTGTCAGGCCTGAGCTCATACGTCCTTAGCGCACCACCTACTGGAGTTGCCTGGAAACCTGGGAGGTCTCAGGCTGTCAGTGTCTTCACCATCCTGGCAAATATATGAACAAATCCCAAACTCAGGCTCTGTGGGTTTTCCAAGCCCCAAAGAACCCCTAGCTTCTGGTTCTGACTCTAGTTCTTAGTCAGCATTTCAGAGCTCCCTTCCTGTAGCCTGTAGCCTGACCGAGGACAATCTTTCTCCATGTCAGAGTATCCCCTGTGGAGCACCCCCTCCCCCCCAATCTCCAGTGTTAGCTCTCCCCAGAGCAGCTCTCTTCAGAGCCCAAAGGCACAGGCAGCCACACCTTCCATTGGTGCCAGAAATCCCCTGTCCCCTCAGCCTTCCCTACACCACCCTCTACTGACAAGTCCTCCAGCCCCCAGGGCTCTGGCCAGAGCCCCCTGCCATCCTTCTGGTGAAACTCCTGCCTCTGTTTCCCTTTAACACTTACTGTGGTCACAGGCAGCACAGGAACACTGGGCACTGAGTGGATGGAGGTGCTCTGTCCCCAAACCCTTTTATCCTGGCATTGCCTGTGAGACAGGGCCTAGGCATGGGAGGTCTGAACACCTGACACACACTTGTGTGGTGACTGGAGGCTTCTCACCAGCTTCCCTCCACGTGGCTGAGAGATGCTGCCTCCCTTGGACTATGACTTGTATGTGAGGTGAGGAAGGGAATTCCTGGCATCATTGACCTCATTTACATGAAGAAGATCTGCCTAAAGAACATGTCAGTTCTCAGTCTGTCTTGTTTTTGATCCCTTTCTGAGCTGATCAAGGCTCCTGGTTGCCTGAGAGTTGCTATTCAAAATAACCTAGAGTGTTCACACACGTTTGCTTCTTTTCCTGCCCTTTGCCAAAATGGTGCTACCGTGTGGGTGCATGTAGGCATCAACACAGGTAAAATTCTGGAATAGGGAGCTGTCTCTGCACCAAGCCAAGATAAGTTGGGACTTTTGAAACCCATTTACTCTGTATAACTTGTTTTTTTCTAATTGTTGTTGTAAAGATCATGTCCAGAGGGCTTACAGTTACATGGGTCAAGTAGTACATTTCTTTTTGAACAGTGTCACCTCTTCTCTCCTTTTCTCCCAGTTTTTCCCCTTTCAATCACCTCCACAAGTTATGTAGCTCATTTGCAACATAGTACCTATTATCACTGCTGAAATGCAGTGTTTCACCATTTTTAAATGAAAACATTTGAAGATCAGTGGCAATCTGTTGTGAGTACTCTGAAAGTCAATGAAGTAACACATAAATGCATAGACATACCCAAGAGGCAGAAAAGAGTATGTGACAGAGTTAATGGAATATGGTAGACTCTTGATGAATGAAGTGTGTGTGTGTGTGTGTGTGTGTGTGTGTGTGTGTGTGTGTGTGTTTACCAGTGCTTGGCTTGAACTCAGAGCCTGAGCACTGCCCCTGAGCCTCTTTGTGCTCATGGCTAGTGCTCTACCATTTGAGCATCAGCACGATGTCTAGCTTTTTCTGTGTAGTTTATTGGAGATAAGAGTTGAATGGACTTTTCTGCCCAGGCTGGCTTCAAACCAGATCCTCAGATCTCCGCCTCCTGAGTAGCTAGGATTACAGGTGTGAGCAGTATTTGACTGCTCTTTTAAAGGAAAAGAACTAATTGGAGGTGAGTGAATAAGTACAAAGCATGGAACACACATGTATAAAACAATCAGAATGAAATCTATTATACAATTAAGTTGCACTGACAGTAATAAAATAATGTACATTTACCTCTACAGGGAGTATCTTTCTATTTGGTTATTTTGTGTTATTTTATTTTTTTGTATGGAACGCTTCACAAATTGGCACACCATTCATGTGCAGATTCCACACTAATCTCAGCACAGTTCTAATTTCAGCATATGTTCCACTGAATGAAAAATATTTGTTAGCCTTGGAGTTTTCATTTCTTCTGGTGAGGAAGGATGCTTATTAGAGGCAGCATAAGCAGCTCATCTGTTCCTTGCATTACTATGGGGTTTCAGGTTCCTGATGTGGACAAGAGAGGCTGGTGGCCGCAGGGGTCAAATTGGAGGAGAAGAAACAACAGTATCTCAATATTGTAAGTCTATGCTTTCATGTGTGGCAAAATGACTAATAAAAACCGGCTCCTGCCTATAGGGAAGAGGTGACTTTGAAGAACAAGAATTCTTAATACTTCACATGAATTTAGTTGTGCTGTTAGGTCTTGAAGCCTCTGCCTTCCCCATTTCCTTTGGTTCTCATGAATCTTCTACAAGTTCTCAGGCCTTGCATGAAATGGACATAAAATTGGACACACTCAGGGTTTTAATGGGACAAGGTAGGATCCATTCTAGGGAAAGATGTTCACAGAGGCAATCATGACTGAGATGTTATAGAAAAACTAAAGAAATAGAAGCAAATATACACAAATCACAGTCAACTTAAATCCAGACAGGTGCCAGTCCTTTCTTGCTTAGACCATAGGAGACTCTGGAATTGCCAAAACATGGGATTTAAATCCAAGGATACAGTGAACTCAATCAAAATGTCATGGAGATAGATATGTATTAATACATATGTATATGTATATATACAGAGTAAGCATTTAGAGATATATGTCTATGGCTTTGAATGATTCTATTTAACTATCTATACATATATACATACAGGTATATATATATACCTATATATGTATCTATGATATATGTACACATATGATAGATACAGTGTATATGTATACACACACACACACACACATATATATATATTATATCCCTTTTTCTCCTTACATAGTGCTCCAACTTCTCTGACAAAATACTGCTGGTGGCTCACATCTGTAATCCTAGCTACTCAGGAAACTGAGATCTGAGGATAGCGGTTTGAAGACAGCCTGGGCAGGAAAGTCTGTGAGACTCTTATCCCCAATTCACCATCAGAAAACCATAAGTGGCCACAGTGAAAAAGCTCAAAGACAGCACCCGGGCTCTGAGTTCAAGCCCCATGACTGACAACAAGGACAACTACAATAACAAAAACCTTACCTCCAGATCCAAGAAAAGACCCTCCCATTCTAATAAGTAAATAACACAAAGACATTAGCAAAGTCTTGTTCAGAACTGCAAACTGTTTAGGTGGAGAAGTCAAAATCCTACTGACAATTGTCCTTAATACTTGACCTTCAGCTGACAGTATTTGCCTTCCCTCCTCAGAAATGATCATAGCTCACTCACATTACTTTTTGTACATGGTGACGCTTGTCCCAGAAACACATGTACTGGCCTTTGCCAAAATAATGCAAATCAGTCCCACTCATTTTCTGTCAGTCCATCCTTTGACAGGTCATGTGAAATTGTCATAAATTCCTTAACATCCTGGCTTGAGTTATAAACATAACAGAGTTTATTATAAATTCTGAAGCCTCTCACTAGTGTGAGCATTGACTTTACACTTCATAAGTAGCTATTCCTTATGTCTTCGGGCACACTCATAGCAATCTATGTTCTGAGACAGCAGAGAGAGGAATGTGTGGGCACATGACCTTGAGAGATCTTCCACTGTCTCACCTGGGAGGACATTCATTCTCCTCCTCAGGTTGTTCCAAACTGCTTAGTAATGGGGCGTGTCAAGTATTGATTCCTGGGTTTTCCCAATGGCAGATCTTCTCAGAATCTCAACCTCTGACTTGCAGGATGATGGAGCTGAGATTCACGTGGTCCAGGCCTCTGCCTCGTGTAGGGCAGCACCCAGGTCCTCAGCTGACCTGCCCTGTATGGAATGATGAGTCGGCAGCCTATTGCATGAGGAAAACTGGAATTAAGCTTTGCTATGTATGAGCTTTGAGGGCCTACATATCAAATCAGTATAAACATCATGACTGTAAAAATTTGGCTTTCTGAGATTTTCAATGTTTCAAGGTGTCTCCCTCTCATATAGTCAAATTTTTACCCTTTCAAGAAATAGAGTTCTAATGGAACAACTGTCTCCTCTATACTTCATTTTTTTTTTTTGCCAGTCTTGGGGCTTGAACTCAGGGCCTGAGCATTGTCCCTGGCTTCTTTTTGCTCAAGGCTAGCACTCTACCACTTCAGCCACAGAGCCACTTGTGGCTTTTTCTGTGTATGTGGTGCTGAGGAATCGAACCTAGGGCTTCATGCATGCTAGGCAAGCACTCTACTGCTAAGCCACATTCCTAGCCCACCAGTGTCAAGTAAATCAGTCATTTTTCTTTTGTTTCTCTATCTCTAAAAACTCTTTAAATAATAATAATTGATTAAGAATTGCCTTATAGTGTAACTGAAAAGTCAGTGTGTATTTCAATAGCATCTTTCTCAAGTAGTTGTTGACTGCCAAATGCTATAATTTTCACATATTTGTGACACGTGTGGTAAAAGTGAGTATAAACTTTCTTATACTGCCAAATTGTTTCTTTAATTTTTTTTGTAAAACATACCGAATACATTTTTCCATCTTAGTTGGTTTTAAATATATAGCTCACTAGTGCTAAAATGACATTGATTTGTGAACGATGTCCAGATCTATCATGTTGTAAAACACTCTTTACTCCATGGTCCTGTCCCGCAAAGCTCCCTCTCCCTCCTCCCTGTAAGCCATGATCTCGCATCTACTTTGTGCTTTCCTAAATTTGATCACTCTCAGGCTTATTTTACTTGTCCATAGTGACTAAAATAGCCAGGCACCAGCCAGGCTCATGCCTGTAATCCTTGCAACTCAGGAGGCTGAGATCTGAGAATAGCAGATCAAAGCCAGCCCACGCAAGGAAGTCTGTGGCACTCTCATCTCCAATAAACTATTCACAAAAACCTGGAAGTGATGCTGTGGCTCAAGGGCCAACACAAAGCTCACCTAGGCCCTGAGTTCAAACCCCAGGACTGGCAAAAAAAAAAAAAGACCAAACAAAATAGCAACAAAGAACAAACAACAACAACAACAAAAAACTTAGTAAGCTAAAATTGTTCAGGTTTTATCCATATTATACCATGTGTGCAAATTTCCTCCTTTTGTTAAGACAACATAATATTCCAATGCAAATAAATATCACATTTGCTTATGTAACTGTACCTGAGTGGATAATTGAACTGACTACATCTTTTGTTCAGAAGAAGATTATTATAAAGCTGAGTATATGAAAGCCTCTCTACAACACTCTACTTTCTATACACGTGTGTGTGTGTGTGTGTGTGTGTGTGTGTGTGAGTATGAACATGTTTCACAATTTTCGTAAAACTCCCAAGTTAAGGTCTCTATTCTGTATTTTGCTTTCTTGGAATGTAACTGATTAATTCTCCTTGATATATATTCATATGTACCTGATAGTTTTGCTCTTACCTTTCTTGGAACATTATCCTAGGATATATCTCAACTCCCTATCTCTGGAGTAATAATGTCTTCAGTCTCCCTGAAGTTCTTGAATGTCATAGTGTGTCCCTTCCTCAATGCAGCTTGGAGCTGTTTGGCTTTATTCTCCAAGACCAGCACCAATGGCATTACTAATTTACTAATTTTACTCTTTCTATCTTTGTGGCTCACACCTGTAGTCCTAGCTACTCAAGAGGTCTAGATCTGAGTATTACAGTTCAAAGCCAATCTGGGCAGGAAAGCCTATAAGACTCATATCTCTAATTAATAACACACACACACAAGCACACACACACACACACACACACACACACACACACACACACACCCCACATCTTTGTTTTGGGAATAAGCACTATTAAATAATTATATTAAATTATTTTTTTAGTTTTTAATTAGTTCTCATGCCTGACCCCTACCAAAACTAAGGCATAGAAGGAACACATGATCAAGCTACCCATTCCCAAATTAAAACTTCTCATATGCCAAAAATCAACATATAAGTAAACTTGAAAGATAAATTACTGTTTTGTGTTGATACAGTTCTTTCATGTTGAATGCTCATTCATTGCCCTTTGTATAAATATCTAATATAGAACCATGTGCCTTGACCCACATTTCTCTTGTCCCACAATTTACTATTCTGAGGAAGGCTAGCAGATTCTAAAGATGCACTTCATACTGGCTGTTAGACATACTGTTGCTCTCCTTAGAGTAAATAGGTGTAAAATCAGATGAACCTGTAAGAGGACAGTAGCCCCGCCTGTACTGTCGTTGTATGCAGGAGCAGTTGCCAGACCCACACTCCAGATCCAGGCATGTCTCTCAGCCAGGGCAAGGCTGAGCTTCACCAGCTACCATGGACCCGGGGAAGACAGTAGCAAAAACAAGCAAGAGTCTGGTGAGGCTTGGTTAGACAGACTTTATTGTTTGGCAACAAGGAAGTGGGACCCTCAGCATCTAGTGGAGCAGAGCATCAGAGTCCTCCACAGGAAGATTTCAGCATCTCAGAGCCCAGGGTGTGGAAGCCATGGGGTGCAGACTGGAAGCAGCACAGCAGATCTGGGCAGGTGTTCTACACATCAGCCCCTCTAGCTTTGCTTCTCTGAGGTACTCATGGCCTACATCAGCAGCAGCCTCCAGATTTCTTGCTGCTTCCACCACTACTGCCACCGCTGCTGCCACAGCAGCTGCTGCCGCCACCACTGCTACCACAACAGCTGCTGCTGCCACCACCACTGCTACCACAGCAGCTGCTGCCGCCGCCACTGCTACCACAACAGCTGCTGCCGCCGCCACTGCTACCACAGCAGCCAGAGCTCTGGTGTCTGCGTCGGAGAGATCGGCGAGGCCTGTGGTGGCTCAGGCAGCAGCCGCCACCCCCAGAGCTGCAGCAGCCCCCAGAGCTGCAGCAGCCGCCACCCCCAGAGCTGGAGCCGCAGCAGCCCCCAGAGCCAAGGCTACAGCAGGAGGAGACAGGAGGACACTTCGGGGGACACTTTGGGGGGCACTTGGGGGCAGGGCACTTGGGAGGGCACTTGGGGGTGCACTTGGGAGGGGGCTGGCACTGCTGCTGGCTCTGCTGGCAGGACATCTCGGCAGGCAGGGGTTCTGGAGCTGAAGGAGAATCAAACACAAGTCAAACTCTAGACCCAGAAACCATTTTCCCACTCTTCTCACTAATTCTGTTAGCATTACTTGTAATAATAAAACACACTTTCTAGTATTTTCTGTTTTGTTTCCTCAGGTTTTTCCCATGGGGTGGTGAATATGATGGATATACCCTGTGTGCGTGTATGAACATGTCATAAGAAAATCTCTTATTTCACACAATACAAAAGAAAGGTAGGCAGTTACAGTTCTAATGATCATGCCCACATTATCATCATTATCTCCTTCAAAATTAGGTAATTCCATCTATTTTAAAATAGTAGTAAACTAAGACCAAATGGTATGACTAACCATGTCCAGGAGTCCAAGATTTATAATTAGAGGTAGAATTCTTTCTAACAACTTCTAAGATTCTGAATTCTTCAATGTAAGGGACATTTCAGAGGGAAAATACAGATCTACACACAAACATTTACACACACACACACACACACACACACACACACGCCCCTAGGGCCAGTCTTGGACTGAAATCCTACCAATTACACTTTCTGAGAAACTGAAATTTTACAAAGTGGTGCAATATCATTCTTGTTCCAGTAAACAAAATATTTAAAAAAAGAAAATACTATTGTATTTCCACTTTCAAAGGGATATTACTCAGTAGGTCCATATTTCAAAGGATCTGGGTGATTACCCAGAAAGGAAAGTCATACCCATAAAGCAAAGACTGATAACCCCATCAATTCCTTCAGATCTAGGACTTGGCCCCTGGCCCTGTCATGACAGCCCAGAGCAAGATGTCCTCAGCTCGCCCTCTGATGGAGAGACTCGATGGGCATCACGGGTCTCACGTTGATGATGACCTAAACATCCTGGCAAGTACGTGAACAAATTCCAGACCCAGACTTCTGTGGGCTTCCTAAGACTAGAGTTGTCCCTGATTCCCTCACCTGGCTCCAGTTCTTCCTCTGGGAGAAAGGATGTATTTGCAGAGGTCGGGTCCTCTCCTCAAGCCTGTCCAAGTGGAGCCATTCTCTGCATCCCCTCTGTACTGAGGGTCCCACTCCACTAAGGAGCAGTTTGTTCTCTCCAGAGCCCAAAGGAACAGGCAGCCAATTCTCCTTAATACCGTCCATTGGTCCCAGAGTCCCACAACCCCTCAGTCTACTTGCTTCTACTAAAAGCATGGACTCCATTCCCAGCACCCTGGCCAGCTCCCCTCTAGCTCTGGTCTAGCATTCCTCTGCAGAAGCTCCTGCCCGGTCCCATTGGACACTTACTGTTGTCACCGGCAGCACAGGAACACTGGACACCTCAGCAGGTGAGTGGATGGAGGTGCCCTGTCCCTCAGCCCTTTTATCTTGGTGTAGGGCTCTGCCCCAGGCTGTGAGACAGGGCCTAGGCATAGGAGGCCCCGCCTCCTGATGCCCACGTGGTCCTGTGGATGGTGAGGACCTGATGTTCACCATGGGGCTCAGGAACGCTGCTTCCAGCTTAGACTATGACTTAGGTGTGAGGTAAGGAAGTGAATTCCTGACATCACTGACATTGATCACTCGGACAGTCCCTGCCTAGAGAGCAGCTCCATGCTCATTCTATCTTATTTCCTGTCTCTTCCTAAACCGATCTTTGTTCCCGGTAGCTTTGGTTGAACTATTTTAAACAGTCTTGTAGTTTTTATATATGTTTATTTCTGTCCCTGTGCTCTGAAAAACTGTGCTGTGTGGGTGTGTGTGGACATTTACGCAGGCCCAACCCTGAAATAGAAACGTGCTAGGTATAATTGTTGAAAGATATTTAACCTGTATAATTTTCCATTTTAACTGTCATAATGGAGAAAAGCCCATGAAGGAATACATGCATACAAAAAAAAGCACGTGTGTGTGTGTGTGTGCGCACACACACACACACAGAATGTATGTGATTGATATTGGAATCTGATGGACTCTTAACACATGAAATGTGTAACTTGCTAAGTACACAATGAAGATATGTCTCTATGAAGGCAAAATATTCACTGTAGGTGATTGGGAGTGATCCAATATATCTTACATGTCACAACAAAGCCCATTATTTTCTACAATTAACACTTGCTAATAAAAAAAATAGTACATATTCCTTCCGATGAGAATGAATCTCATTGGTATCTTGTTCATTTACTTTATTTAAATTTTTGTTGTTATTGGTTGTGGGGCTTGAACTCAGAGACTGGGTACTGTCCCTGAGCTCTTCTTTGCTCAAGGCTAATGCTCTATCACTTTGAGCCAGAACTCTATTTCTGGTTTTCTGATGGCTAATTGGAGATAAGAGTCTTACAGACTTTCCTGCCTAGGCTGGCTTTGAACCACAGTCCTCAGATCTCAGCCTCCTGAGTAGCTAAGATTACAGATGTGAGCCTCCAGCATCTGGCTTTAATTTTGTCTTATTTCTTTGATATAGGAAGTTACACAAATATGAATGCTATTCTCCTTTCTTTTTTATTCTTTAAATGCTTGAACAAAGGAGCTGTCAGTCAACAAAGCAGTTTATGAATGTAATGCATCCTGATCGATGCCATCTTTTTCAGCAATGAATACTATTCTTATTCTCTGTTGCTCCAATTTTAATATATGTACTCCTGAAATATGCATCATTCTTTTCATATATTAAATTTTTTTCTTTTCATTATTATTTACTTAGGTGATACTGGAGATTAAACTCAAGGTCAATCCTTTTGCTTTTAGTTTACTTTTTACATAAATTCTCCATGTATTTCTTAGTTCAATCTCAAACCCAGATCCTGTTATCTCTACCTCCTGAGTAGCTGGGATGATGGGCATGTGCCACCATGCCTGACCCCATGTGTATCTTTTTTTTTAATCTAATGTGGGCATATGTAGGTCAAGAATAAGATGTAAAGTAGGTAAGGAGTGTGTAACGGGCAACAGAAGCAACGGCTTTGCTCTGTCTTGCTATGAGGTTTTGAATTTCTGGAGATCATATTGAGAGAGACCATCGTGGATACAGATGTTGAAATGGAGGAAGAGGAACAGTGTTGTGAGATATTGCAAATCTACTCCTTTTGGTGAGAACACACCACTACCTGTAGGGAGGTGGAGACTGTTAAGAACAAGAGTCTTTAGTTCTTCCACATGACTGTGTTTGTGCTGTTAGTTTCTAATCCCCTGTTCTTTCTCCATCTTCCACGTATTCATGAGTTTTCTGGGCCTTATAGGAAATGAGTGTTTGGAATCTGACATTTTAGGACTATTTTTATTAGTATACATTAGTTATATCAGAGGTGGATTTTATCATGATATTTTTACACATGTATGCAATATATTTCAATCAACACCCCCCGACACACACATCAATGTCCCTTATGCTCTTCTCCAAAAAATTTCAACAGGTTTCTTTGTTCTATTTTCTTACATATAAATAACCTTCTTTGTCCATATTCATCCTTTCTTGCTGTCTTTGTTAACCAGATTCCCTCCCACACATTTTCTTCTCTCCATCATGTGACATACCAGTGGATGAGATGATCATAAATTCTTTGGAAGCTTGGTATGGATTTTATATTTCTACACTCATACTAATTCAACCCTGGGCTATGCCTACAGAGAGTATTTTCTGACTTTAAAGCCTCTCAGTAGCATGAGCATTGACTTTACACATCATAAGTAGCTATTCCTTATGCCTTAGGCCTCACTCATAGCAATCCACACTCTGACACAGCATAGTGAGGAACATGTGGTCACATGACCTCGAGAGATCTGTTGCTGTTTCAGCTGGGTATAACGTTCGTTCTCCTCCTCAGGTTGTTCCAAACTGCTTAGTAATGGGGCATGTCAGGTATTGATTGCTGGGTTTTCACAATGGCAGCTCTTCTCGGAGTCTCAACCTCTGACTTACAGGATGATGAGGCTGAGATACCATGTAGTCCAGGCCTCTGCCTCTGTGCAGGGCAGCACCCAGGTCCTCAGTTGACCTTCCCTGGTTGGAATGATTGAGTCAGCATCCTATTGCATGAGGGAGACTGGAATTAAGTCTTGCTATGAACTATGATGGCTTAGGTGGCAGGTTAAGATGAACATCTTGACCTTCTCAAGGTTTCCATTTGTCAAGGTGTCTCTTCATGTGCTCAAATGTTCAGCCTCACATGGGATAATAGAAGGAAACACTCCTGAGATCTAGGAGTAATTCAAAGTGAACAATTATCTTTACTGTGTGCCCCAGATCTAGCACCAAATATATTACACATTTTCTGTTTCCTTACCTCTACAAATCCTCTAAAAATAAAAACTATGAAACAATATTCTTAATAAAAATTCAGTTAATATTTAATAGTATCATAGATAGGATTTGTATTTTTTTCATTGATTTATTTTATTTAGCATAATGTGTTTATGATTCATCCTAGAAATGGCATATATGTAAATTTCTCCATTATATAAATGTACCACATTTTCTTTATGCAGTCATCTGTAGATGGACAAATAAATTGCCTCCATCTTATCCTGTCATGAATAATGCTTCTATGAGCCTAGATATATGACTATCAACTGTTTTGCATATCAACCATACTGTTTTCAGAGTCACTCCTTATTCCTTCCAACAATGAGCAAATGTTCAGATTCCTCTACATCCTTATCCATAACTGTTGGGTTTTTTTTCTTTTCTTTTGTTTCTGCTAGACAGCTTTTGGGGTTTAAAAGATAACTTATCTGGTTGTTAATGTATATTGACCTGAATCTATTTTCATGTGTTTGTTAGTCATTTTTATATCTTCTTTGGAGAAATGTCCAGTTGAGTCCTTCATCCATTGTCTATCAGGCTGAGCATTTGTTCATTCATCAGCTGCAGGCATTTGTTGCATATTCTGTGTATTAACCCTCTCTCATATTTCCAAATATTTCCTCCCATACCACACTTGGTCCACCCACTGTGTTGATCGTACTAACTTATGCATAACCTTTTAAATAACAATAGAATGCAACTTTTTGTTTTTATTTTTGTTCCCTGTGCTCTCATCCCTATAATGAAGAATTCACTGCCAAATTCAAAGGAATTACTTCGATTTCCAGCCTGTGAGAAGAACCCTCAAAGCCTTTCCTAAGGATGTTTCTTCCATGGATATGTGTATGTGTGTGTGTGTGTGTGTGTGTGCACGTGTGTGCTTTCCATCCAGTTCCCAGACCTGCTGTTAAGTATTCTATTGGCCCTGTGAGGTTTCCCTTTGCTTTTTGTGGAGCATTCACCTATGGTATATCTCACTTGTCAGTCTCTCGGTTCCAGGCCTAAGAAAGCTGCAGTATCTGAACCCAATATTCCACTTGCAAAATCTTTTACAGAATTGTTTACTTGTTTATTCTTAATTTGTATGAATCCTCTGCTTATGAACAATTTAAGTCCTGTTGACGTAGTATACATCATACATCATACCTTTTCCAAAGTTACTATTTTCTTTCCAGAATTTTAACACTATTTTTCTGCCACTTAGACTTTAACTTTTTAATATCTCTGTTTTGATTTTTTAATTAAAGGGATAGAATGAGTTTCATCATGAGATTTTTTTCACAGTTGATGGTATATCTAATGGTCATATTCATTCCCCATCACATTTAATTCTCCCCTTGTCATTGCTTATCTCCAAGTCTACTTCTGCTCTCATGTCTTTGTGTGTATGTGTGTGTGTGTGTGTGTGTGTGTGTGCGCGTATGTGTGTGTGAGAGAGAGACAGACAGACAGAGAGAAAGAGAGAGAGAGAGAACACTGGGCTGGGACTTACACATACTAGATAAGAGTTCTACCACTTCAGATTTTCAACAGGTTTTAGGCCTTTTATAGTTATTTTGTTTTTGAAACTGGGTCTCACTGCTACTGCTTCCTAGGTAACTTTGAAGTTAGAGAATTCAGTTCTCCAATAAAGTATTCATGGGATAAAATAAGGACAGGAAAGAAAAATGACTAGTTGGTTTGTGTTGGTTTAGTTCTTTCATTTGTCATGTTTAATCTCTGCCCATTGGGTAAATATCTAATAAGGAACCCTCTACCTTCCGTTTCATGGTTACTTGGTTTATGCTCACAGTCTGTAGTAGTGAGAAAGCTAGTTAGCAGTTTCTGTTTGGTATCACATTGACTGTTAGAAATATCATCAAACCTCTTACAAACATGGGACAGCAATAAGTATGAAATAAGACATAGTTACAAGAGTACAATATATTCTAGGCCTCCCTGGCCACCCACAGACTGGACTGGCCCTCTCCGTAGGCAGGAAAGGCGACTGGAGTTTATTCTCCACACCCCATGCACGTCAGCCACCTGACCCACACTCCTGAGCCAGGCTCTGTCTCAGCCAGGGCCAGTGGATCCCTAGCTGCTGACACAACCTATGAGGGTGACACCAGTCAGAAAACAGGCAAGAATCTTGTGATGCTCAGTAGGAAAGGCTTTATTGTGATGTACACTGAAGAAAAAAGGCGACTTTAGCAAGCGGGGGAAATCAGAATCTTTCCTAGGAAGATTTCAATATCCCAAAGCTTGGGGCATAGAGGACACAGGGAGAAGGGAGGAAGAGCAACAGGCTGGGGTGGGGCTTCTGTGCTTCAGTTCTTCCAGCATTGCTTGACTGAGGTCCTCATGGTTCAGGTCAGCAGCAGCCTCCAGACTGCTGGCTACTGCCACCGCTGCTACCACAACAGCTGCTGCCGCCACCGCTGCTACCACAGCAGCTGCTGCCACCACCGCTGCTACCACAGCAGCTGCTGCCACCGCCACTGCCACAGCAGCTGCTGCCACCACCACTGCTACAGCAGCCAGAGCTCTGGTGTCTGCGTCGGAGAGATCGGCGAGGCCTGTGGTGGCTCAGGCAGCAGCCGCCACCCCCAGAGCTGCAGCAGCCCCCAGAGCTGCAGCAGCCACCACCCCCAGAGCTGGAGCCGCAGCAGCCCCCAGAGCCAAGGCTACAGCAGGAAGAGGCGGGAGGACACTTCGGGGGACACTTAGGGGGGCACTTGGGGGCGGGGCACTTGGGAGGGCACTTGGGGGTGCACTTGGGAGGGGGCTGGCACTGCTGCTGGCTCTGCTGACAGGACATCTCGGCAGGCAGGGGTTCGGGAGCTGAGGAATGTCAAGGACAAGTTAGACTCTCATTATGACCCACCTAGCATTACATAGAAGCAGAACATCATCTTGCGTAGTCTTAATTTTTGTTTTCGTTAACATTCTATGAACTTATCTTTCATAAAAATAGAATGATTGCTAAAGGGGTGGAAAATATGACTAAAATACTTTTTATACATATATGAAAATGTTACAATGTATTATTTTTATTAGTTTCACTTCAAATTCTTTACCATGTACTCATCATCATCATCATCATCATGATCAAAATCAGATAAAATAATTGCCATGTATCATAGAGTATTATGTTGGTCTCAGTAAGCTGAGATCAACTTATATTATAAAATGTGTCTGAGTCACAGTGTAATAAGTGGCAGAGGAAATTAATCAGGTTGCCTTCAGGTTTATAATTATTTAAGAGTCATTGGGGTATGTATATATACATCTATATCTATATCTATATCTATCTATCTATCTATCTATCTATTTATCTATCTATCTATCTATCTATGAGCATGCAATCATTCCATTTTGTCCTAACTTGCAGTAATTCCCTTCTTCAGGTCAATATTGCAAAACAACTTGGAGATTACCAGGCTAGTAAGCTTACACCATTTAAGAAAAGATAGATAAAACCCTCAATTTCTGCAGCTAGGACTTGAACTCTACTCCCCCATGTCAGGCCAGAGCTCAGATATCCTTAGCACCCTGCCTGCTGAGGTGAGGGTTTGGAATGGCAAGCCTGGGACTAGTATTGACCTAATGACCCTGGTAGTTATGTGAACAAATCCTAGACCCACTGCTTTGTTCATTCCCTAAGTTCAAAGTTTCCCTTGCCCCTGACTTGGCTCCTATTCTTCTTCTGTAGCTAAAGAAGGGCTGAGGTGGGGTCAAGTGACGCCACTCTCTGGGATTCAGTATCCCCATTTCACCGAGGACCCATTTGTTCTCTCCACAGCCCCAAAGCATTGAGTTCTCCCTACTGCCTCCCATGGGTGGCTGAGTCTGCTGTGTCCACTCTGTCTTCGCTAAGCCTTCCTCTACTGACAAAACGTCCTCCAGCCTGCAGCACCCTGGTCAGCTCCCCTCTAGCTCTGGTCCAGCATCCCTCTGAGGGAAGCCCCTGCCCCCGGTCCCATAGGACACTTACTGCGGTCACGGGCAGCACAGGAACACCGGACACCTCAGCAGGTGAGTGGATGGAGATAGCTGGTCCCTGACCCCTTTTATCCTGGTGTAGGGCTCTGCCCCAGGCTGTGAGACAGAGCCTAGGCATGGGAGGCCCCGCCCCCTGACGCCCACATGGTCCTGTGATGGATGGGTGGAGGGTATTCCTCACCAGCCTCCTTCAGCCCGGCTCAGGGATGCTGTTTCTTGCTAGGAATAGGGCCTTGCAGAAAGCAAGAGTGACAAGTGCTGTGACAAATTTACGTGTGCTCTGCTTAATCCACTTTAGCTAATGGGAATCTCGAGTACCTCTTATTTCTTATTATTGGAACTTGAGTTCATGTTTCCTTTACTTTCTTCTCATTGTTTGTTTTCCCTTTTTGCATCCTGACTTGGATTGTCATTCATACATACAATTATATTTTCTTCTCTTAAATTTAAGTCACCTTCTTAGCTACTAGGAATTTTCAAAACTCCATCCACAGCCAACTTTTATACCCTCTGAGCCAAGAATATTTGTCTTGTCTTTGAATTGTTGAGAATGGAAACCCAGGGATATTTCCTGATACACAAATATTATATTAAACTCAAAGTCCTTTGTCCATAATATTTTACTTATTTAGAACTCAGCCATATTCCTTCCTTAATTGATTGTCTGTGGCAGAGTTGAGTGGCCCAAAATATTTTATCCTTTATTTTTTAAAAAGCAAACAAACCTGTAAGCCCTATGTATTCCTTTGCTTTGTAAGACCCTTGTATCCATCAGACTTAGTAAACCATTTTTTACTTTCTTTTAGTTCATTTTTTTCTTTAATTATAAAGTACAGATGATAAAAAGCACAAACAAGTACATTGAGCTAGTCAGGACATAAGAAAAGAGTCTACAAAAATGAGATGTTGTGGGCTGGGAATATGGCCTAGTGGTAGAGTGCTTGCCTCTTACACATGGAGCCCTGTGTTCAATTCCTCAGTAATATATATATATATATATATATATATATATATATATATATATATCCAGAAGTGGCACTGTGGCTCAAGTGGAAGAGTGCTAGCCTTGAGCAAAAAGAAGAAGCCAGGGACAGTGCTTAGCCCCTGAGTTCAAGCCCCAGGAGTGGCGAGAGAGAGAGAGAGAGAGAGAGAGAGAGAGAGAGAGAGAGAGAGAGGCCTTTATATTTCTTTTTAAGAATTAGCTTTAAGGAATTGTACAAAGGAGTTTCCATTCAAAGTATCACTTTATGAGCACAATGCATCTTGAACAATGTTACCCCTTCTATCATTCTTCCCAGATCACCTTCCCATCCCCTATCTCAAGTTACCTGCTTCCATTTTCACACATATAATTTGAGTATTATTAATCTATTCATCCACCCTTCCTCTCCTCTATTTGCCTTCCCACCTTACCTGCATATTTCTTAATAAAGGAAAATAGATACCATTTTTACAACACCACTGCTTTCCAAAGATGGTAAATCTGGGTTTGGAGTTTGCTTGCTTTTATTCAAATTATTTACTCTTGTTTCACATTTTAGGCTCACTTGAAGTATTTTGTTTACTTACCTGCATTTTAAGTTTAAGTATATTGATACATTTGATCAGGCACAGCCAGGAAAAGAGTTTGTGTGGAATACCTGGTGAATTCTGTGTCATTCTACATAACTGGAGTGACAAATGTCAGTTTCTAGGATCCCAACAAGCAGAAGAAAGAAAGGACAAGGGTAAGAGAAGAAGATAAGGGAGGCTAAACCTGAATTCTAGGGACACTGTTGAGGACAGAGGTCAAGGACCTCTGCCTGCTGCAAACCCCTGGAGTTCTCCCCCTTTAGGGAGAAGAAGAAGGTTTTTCTACCATTCTGCTTTCAGTAGATGAAGAGAGAAAGCAGGAATTTACAGATGGTTTGAGTTGGTCTACAATGCCAACATAAACCCACATAATTAACACCAAAATGGAGAGACAAAGGGTAAAAGGCAAACCAATGCAACATCAATACTTGCAAAACTGTATGCTGTAAACCACCTGTACAACTGGTGGTTGGGGACTGGGGAGAGGGGAAGGTGGGAGAAAAATGAAGGAGGAGGTACCAAGTTTGATAAGAAATGTACTCACTGCCTTATGTAACACCTGTAGCCCCTCTGTACATTGCTTTGAAAATAAATAAATAAATTTATTTTTTAAAAACCTACATAATTAATCAGAAGAAAGCACATTAAAACCAGAAGCAGAAAGACAAAAATCTCTCTCCCCATCATCAGTGGCAGATATACTGAGAAGAAGCTGAACTTCACCAGCACGCGAGTGATTATAAATATCTAGGTCCTTAGGGAAAGAGTGCAGCTAGTTTACATGTAGTGGCAAAGTATGAATATGTTTTATGCAAATGTGCTGGGGTGTGCTAATAATATAGGGAGAGACTAAATGTGTGTTAATGTAAGTGTACACACAAATATTTCATAGTGATTTTGGTGTGTGCATTTCTGGGTATTTTCTGAGCTCTTTCTTTGCTCTCACCTTCCTGATTTTCCCCAGTAGCTCTACTTCCACAGAACTCTTCTGGAAACCATTGCTTGTGGCTGTTTAATAGGATGACTGTAGATACCTCAGTTTTCCAGAGACAGTTTGAGTTTGTGCTTTTTGTCTCAGTATATTAGCATAGATCTCTATAATTTCAAGTATGTCGTTTGGATATTTTTTGTAGTCATGTTATCATTAAATGAAATCTTCTCAGGTATAAAGCCTAAACCACTTAGTCTTATATTCAAGAAAGTAAATATTCAGCCCTATACAGTTTCTACAGGATTTTCTGTGTTTTGTTAAGAGCAGGGCAATCTTTAAAGCCAATTTGGTCTATTAACCCTACTTTGAGCAAGCTAATTCCTGCTTCACCTGTGTTCCTTTTTACTTTATGTGACGTATCTTTGAAATAAGACTGATTATTTCCTGGGCAAAGGGTCTGGATGTGATATACTTGTATTCCCCTAAGGTTTCTGAGAAGGGATATGCATACAGTATTTCATCAAGTGGTAACTGAGAATTTGCAAATAGCTTTTCCATGTGACTTAAGGCTGTGCCATGAGATTGATCCTAAAGGATGCACAGAGGCAGTGGTGCTGGGTCCCACAGAAACCGCCTTCTAAATTACTCAAGGATAAAATTTGCTTTTGTAGCTCTCTTAACTATGGGAGAATTCAGGATATAAATTCCTTGGTTACAGAGGTAAGGCTACTCAGAAGTCCAGTTCAGGATTCCTGGGATGATGAACTGAGATGCCATTCAACCCCACCTCAGGCTCTAGGTAGCATAACACCTGAATGTCAGTTCATTTGACCATCCAGGCAAAGGTCAGCAGCATGGTATAGCACTATGGTGACTCATTTCTAAGCCTTGGCTACTAGATTCAAGTGAAGGAGTACCATCTCAATAGAACAAAAAAGGGTTGTTGGCAGAGATTGGGTTTTGAAGGTCACAAATTCATCAAGGGCATCTGTCTCACACTTCTCATCTTCAGGGGATGGGAGGAAACACAGTTGATAGACATTCATGTGAATTATTTTAACCTCATAAATCCCTTTCTGCCCCTTCCAGAGATAGGAACTTACATATTCAAGAACTGAATTTGTTCCTTTCCCTCCCAAGTCCTTTATTTTGCATTATACATCATGTTTAATCACACACTTCAAAGAAAATATTTGTGACTTCTAATTCACTGAGAAAGAAAATTATTTTGACCGAAATAAAGGAAAAGGAAAGATTTAAAATGGCAAGTACATTTTAAAAACTTTAAAAATCCACATAGCAGATAGCACCATAAACAAGACAGAAAGAAATGTCAATTGGTGTAAATCATAAGACATTTGCTTGAGCATAAAAAAATCCAGTTTTGCAAATCAATAGGTGCTATGCATGTAATGTATGCCAGGAAAGCAAACACCAGAAAAGACATACACATTGCCAAAAATCAAACAAAAACCTTAAGATATGTTCAATAACACACAGGAAGAAAAAAATAAAAGGAAATTTCTTGGGTTTTTTTTTGGAACTATTTTCATGTGTATAAGGTTGGTGAAAATTGAGTGCCTAACAAATATTAGCTGATAGGAGGAATGAGCTGTGTTATTCTATTGTATAATAATAGATTATGTGTCTCAAATGATTAGAAGAGAGGAAATATACTCACCATAAATGAAGACTATCTAAGGTGACAGATACACTGTTTACCCTGAATTATTTACTACTCAGTGAATACATGAATTAAAACATATGATACTGCGTAAAGGTATGTAATGTGCATTAATTAAATTTTTATTTAAAGTTACCAAAAACCTCGTAGTGTTGGATGTATACAATAGGGCACCCATGCTTTGTGTATATGAAAATAAATTGGCATACTTATTCTTCATGACAATGTGACAATTCATTCATCCAACACACTGAATGGTGTGTAAATGAATTAAAATGTAAGATGGGTATAGTCTTTCCCAGTGTTTGAACACCTAGGAATTTAATCTAAGAAGCTAAGGGAATGCTAAAACCAAAACAAGAATGTTCCCAGTAGTGAATTAGAAATAGCTCAGTAAGTTCCTTGAACACAACACCAGAGTTCTTATATCGGTTGGAACATAACAGAAGATTAACATTAAAGATGCTATTTTTATTTAGTTTTATAGTCAAGGAGATGTAAAGAGGGACATATGTAATGCACCATATACATTTCTTGTCAAAGTTGTTACCTCCTCCTTCATTTTTCTCCCACCTTCCCTCCTTCCCAATGCATATGTAAGGCAGCGAGTACGTTTCTTGTCAAACTTGTTACCTCCTCCTTCATTCTTCTCCCACCTTCTATCCTCCCCGATTCCCCTCTCAAATTATACAGTTAGTTTATAACATATTGTCTTTTTCTTTCCTTCCTTCCTTCCTTCCTTCCTTCCTTCCTTCCTTTCTTCTCTCTCTCTCTCTTTCTTTCTTTCTCTCTCCCTCCCTTCCTTCCTTCGTTCCTTCCTTCCTTCCTTCCTTCCTTCCTTTCTTTCTCTCTCTCTCTTTCTTTCTTTCTCTCTCCCTCCCTTCCTTCCTTCCTTCCTTCCTTCCTTCCTTCCTTCCTTCCTTCCTTCCTTCCTTCCTTCCTTCCTTCCTTCTTCTTTCTTTCTTTCTTTCTTTCTTTCTTTCTTTCTTTCTTTCTTTCTTTCTTTCTTTCTTTCTTTCTTTTTCTTTCTTTCTTTCTTTCTTTCTTTCTTTTTTTGGCTAGTAGTCCTGGGGCTTGAACTCAGGGCCTGGGCACTGTCCCTGGCTTCTTTTTGCTTAAGTCTAGCACTCTACCACTTGAGCCATAGTGCCACTTCTAGCTTTTTCTGTTTATGTGGAACTGAGGAATCGAGACCAGGGCTTCATGCATGCAAGGCAAGCACTCTACTGCTAAGCCATATTTCCAGCCCCAACATATTGTCTTATAAGTATCACTGTTGCATTGGTTTGTCCTTTGTCCTTTGTAATGGATAATTTAACAACAAAAATAATTTAACACTTCTGTGAACTATCTCTTTAACAAAGACTTAGCAAGGGTAAGGGCAAAGATGCTGTTTTATCTATTGTTATATTACAATTTCATCCCACATTTTAATTTTCATCAATTAGTTATGCAAGGGGGGGTTTCATTTGACTCTATACCATTACTTCTATCAGACTCACCTCCATCACTTCCTTTACTCCCTCCTCTTCCCATTCCAGTTTCACACATTGTTCCATTTTCACACATGTACATAAGTATTTTATTATATTCACCTTCTCTGTTCCCCCTCCCTTCCCACTAATTAGTTAGGCTGGGAGCTGGGGAAAGACATGGCTGTTACGTTAGGTATACCCTGAGCGTATGGTCAGAGTTTCTTTCCTTTAAATTGCCAGCTCTCAATGGTGAGAGAAGAAAATGGATCTGTACTCTCCTCTTCATCTTCACCTTGAAAAACAATCATTGACCATTTAAAGTCATACATGGTCCTCAAAACCATTGCTCTCTAATTGTGGAAGAAAAGGATGTTATTAAAAACTGTAGCATCAGCCAGATGCCATTCCACAGGGGAAAGAAAAAAAAAATCTCTCCCCAAATATCAAAATACCAAAATATAGATCTGAGGTTAAGAATCCTTCCTTTTTGTTAAGAGGATTAAGACAATATTCATTAAAAACAGTTCCTGGGTTAGTGACTGAACAAAATAAACCTCTGAAGAATGCTTGTGTGGAAATGACCGAATAGTTAATTGCTCCGCCCAGCTTTTTTATTCAGGCCAAGTCAAGCCAGCACCCCTTTCAGTGATGATGAGCCTATCCGAATTGAAGCCTAAGTAGTGCTTTCTGATTAGCTGAAAAGCCTCACTCTGGTGTTTTGGCTCCCTCTGGCTGATTCAAGGAACCACAACACAGGCCACCTGCCTGTTGGGTGGTGTTCAGTCAGTATGCTGGGGAGCATTCCTAACAGCTGCTTGCTTCACTGTCCTTTAAATCCACCTTCACCAAGGTATCTGAGCTTCTTGTCTACCCATCTTTTATTCTTTCTAGATGTCCAGTTTACCCAAGCCACTTTCCACCACCAGCACACCCTATGCTTTTCCTCCTCTGCTATTCCACATCCCCTCACTCCTTTACCTCCTCCTCCCAGAAGCTTTCCTCAATGTGTCCTGTGCATTCCTCTATGTGCCCTCCTTGAGCTCACCCAACCTGGACCAACCTCCTTCAACACACAGGCAGTTCTTTAAGCCAATCGTCTCTTTCCTTTGTTCTCCTTAGGGATGAATATTCAAATACATTTTTAGTATTTCATTATATATAAAGTATGGTTTAAACACCTTCTCTCAATTGTCATAGTGACCCAGTCAGAAGTTTGTTATTGAGTTACATTTTGTTGTTATTGTTATTGTTGGCCATGGGGCTTGAACTCAGGGCCTGGGCACTGCCTCTGAGCTCTTTCGCTCAAGGCTGACACTCTACCAGTTTAAGCCACAGCTCCACATCTGATGTTTGAGTGGTTAATTGGAGATGAAGCGTCTCACGGGGGCTTTTCTGCCCAGGCTGGCTTTGAACTTTAGTCCTCAGATCTCAGCCACCTGAGTAGCTAGGATTACAGGCTTGAGCCACTGACAGCCAGCTGAGCCACATTTTATAATGGGGAAACTTAGTATTAGGGAAATTGCCTGAGTCAAGATCTTTAAGCTATGAGTAGTGGGACTATGCTCAAACCTGTATCTCAAGGTGCCTTTCCCATGCCTTTTCCATTGATGCTGGTTCAGAGTTCTACATTCCTGTGGTCCCTTTATCCCCTATAGTGAGTTTACTCTCCCTCCCCTTCTTATTCTACCTAGACTTAACATTCATATCACCCCTGGTGTTATACTGTGCTTAATTTCAAAGCGATTTTTACACTATAGACATCTTAAAGGCATGACAACTATGTTATTAGTTTTCTCTGCTATAATTTAAACTTTTTGGAAGCTGGGATCTTAGCTTAGTATACTAGCATGCTCACATATTCGCATCCAGAGCAATGAGTAGTACATAATAAAAACTCAAATAGCATTTGAAGCATATTTACTGAATGCAAGGTTAGACCATGTATTCCATCTCCATGTAATTCCATTTTCCTAATTTCTAACCAGAATCTTCTCTTCAATGTTTACATTCATGGAATTTATGCTCTTCAGTTTTAATACATGGCTGATTTTTTTCTTTTGTCTGAATGACAGTACTTCAAATAGTGAAAGCAAGAAACCTTTTTTTTTTTTTTGGCCAGTCCTGGGGCTTGGACTCAGTGCCTGAGCACTGTCTCTGGCTTCTTTTTGATAAAGGCTAACACTCTACCCATGTAACTTGAAGCCATTTACGATTAGGCCATTTTCTCTTCATGTCTTTCTCTGAGGTGTTGATTTTTTTTAACTTAATTGAAACAGGATGGAGGATGAAATTGTGATACATAAGAATATTTCTATGAGGCTGGGTAGAGTGGTATATGCCAGTAATCTTGGCTACTTGGAAGGTGGAAATAGGAGGTTAAACTGGACAAAAAAAGGTAGCTAGACCCTTTCTCCAAATCTAGCTGAAGATGGTGGCATCCTTCTATAATCCTGTCTTCTCAAGAGACAGAGGCAGATGGATTATGGCCTGAAATTGGCCCATGCAAAAGCATGGGAATCTACCTAAAAACAAATCAAAAGCAATTAGACTCGAGGCATGGATCAACTGATAGAGTGAGAAATATGAAATTTAATCTCCAGTACAACCAAAACATACAGTGTTAGGCAGCAGGAGGAATGTTTAGCTAATGGTTAAACATTCATAACTAAGACATTTTAAACATCCTTTAGGCAAAGGTTGTGCCTCACTGGGCTGCCTGTCATGAAGTCATTCATGTTGGTAGAATGTCATTAAGTCTGTTACTTCTTCCTGGGACACATTCCTCCTTCCTCTATCCATCACCTCATCCCCATTAATCTTTCATATCTCTGACTTGTAGTTGCTTCCTGGGCTCTTGACCCAGCACCCTGTGCCTCCCATGTCTGACACACTTATGACTGTACATTAAGGACCAATCACAGCTCCGGCAGATAGCAGAGGTCCAATAAATATTTGCCAAGTAAACAATGTGTTGTTGCATGGTGCTAAGTGATTTTTTTCTCCCTGATAAATATAACTCCAGGAAATAGCAGAGAGATGCTAAACTGACTCAGGATTCCTATGACAAGAGGTGGTAATGAGCATGAGGCATGGATTTGGCCTGGAATGGTAAATGAGCTGGATGGTCCTGAGCAATGGGAAGCACAAAGATCATTCACTGTGACCCTTTTATTTCTGTGTAGTCTCAATCACAGCTCTGGGGATCCTCTGAGCTGTCTTGATATGCCAGCCAGAATTCAGAGCTACTCTATGACTAGGGACCAAATCTAACTTACCACATAGCTTTTCCCCTCTACATCTATGAAGTTTCCAGATGACTACTACTACTGACCTGTGCATTTGAGTACATACAGCTGAGATATTTCCTGATGCTTGGTACTTCTATTTGGTTATCCATCCAAAGCTATTTTAGTCATCAGAACAAACTGTGAGATATGTAATTTTTCCCTTATAAAGTTTGGTGAAGAATAGGTATTCATGGCTGGGTTTCCATTTCCCATTCATCTTTAAATTATGATAGGCCCCACTTCATAGAGATATAATCTGAGTGCTTTCCTGACAGGAAGGTGACAGGTTTATGAAGACTCTGGCCTTAAGGTACTTCTATGCTAACAAATGGAATGTTTGATTTCACACACCATTACATAAAACCTCACACAATAGTCTATTAGTATTTGGTTCTATTTTTGCCACCATGTCCACATCCTATGGCATGCTAGGACTAAACTTGTCCAACTTTCAAGTCTCCCCCTATACTAAGTAAGTCTTTATCCTGGGGTATTTGTTATAGCAAAGTTTTCTACCTCAGGTTGTCAGAATGATTTATAAATAGAGGTCCTATTGAAATAACCTCGGAGTCAAGAAATCCATGGAGGCACAGTCAAAGGTGACAAAGGAATCTTTATTAGCCAGTCAGTGACTGCCCTGTCCTGGACTATGGTGTTCCAGAACTAAGACCAGCACTGACTTTTCCAATGGGGCAGGGTTTATGAAAGCAACAACCACATGCAGATGGCTTCGTAAGCAAGCAGGCTGATTTTCTGAAGCTGCTGGACATCAAAAATCCTGGAGCCATTAGAGGTGGAAGTGCTCTACAGCTGTTGAAAATTAAAGATGGTCAGGACCAGGCAGACAGCATTCTGCCGATACAGCTGTAGTCTAGAGATTTGGGGCTGGAGGTGAGGGTCAACGAGAAATGGAAAATTGGGTTCTCACATTACTGAATCTGAATTCGGTCAGCCTGGAATGAATCCCTGCAATTTTCAGTTGAGTAAACCCAATCATTTCACTCTTTCATAATCATCTGCTCCAAAGAAGGGTTTTAGAGAACCCACCTGGTCAGGGAGAGTCTCTGAGAACATCTGAGGCCATCTATTTGCTCTATAGTGAAGATGGATGTAGTTTTAAAAAGAGGAACAGGATAGAGAACGTCTGAGAGTTCCAAAGTGGCGGTATGATCTTTAAGCCGAATCTCCCTTACATTCACTTGGATGCCAAACCCTTGTTCCAAGACAGCATGACTGAATGTCAGCCATAGAAATCTGACCTGATGTCTGCCTCCCATTGCTTGGAGTTTGACCAATGCATCCATGGCCAACTGTCCATCAAACTCTCCCAAGAGAAAAATCCTCTGCAAAGACCGGGTGATTGCAGTTCACAATCAGCTTGGGCAAAAAAAGAAGTCCGTGATAATCCCATCTTAACCAGTGGCAGGGGGCAAGGGTGCATACCTGTCACCCCCAGTGGTATGGAGAAGAACAAACAGGAACATCACAATGCAGTTTAGCCCTTGTATAGAGTATGATTCTACCACCAATATAACAAATGCCCAAAGGGGCTGAAGGCATAACCAAGAGCTACAGTGCCTGCCTTGCAAGCATAAGGCTCGCAACTCAATCCCCAGTACTGATAATAAAATAAAATAAGGCCTCAAGCTGGAAAGCACATAGATGCACTCACAAAGAAATACATAAAATCTATAAAGGGCTAAGCGGACACACGTACTCCTGAGTACCCTTTTAATCCAAAGTTCTTGCTTGTCTCTAGCAATAGAAGTGGCATGGAAGTAGTCCTGGTGGGATTGGAGGAGCACCAGGGCATTGTGGGAGTTCAGGCACACCCAAAGACCCCTTCATCCTACCACACCCAGTCACTCTGCATATGCATGCTACTTATCCTGATAATTAGTGTATATTCCCCCAGGACGGTGCTGGCCACAAATGTTCATGTGTGAATAAATAATCTGTGTGGTCAGTGGTTTCTCTTATTAGAAGAAATGCCTCTTTTTCTCATAACCAGCTCTGTTTTTCTAGTAGTCTTATTAACTCTGGCTGAACTGTGGGAGACCAAGTGCCCACCCATTCACTGCTGAACTAAGAAAAGTGTGGTGTGCGTACATGCAATGCAATATTAGGCATCCTAGAAGAGAATAAACATTAAGTCACAGGCTATAATAAAGATGTACCTGGAGAATATTGTGATAAGTGAAATAGTCATAAAAGGATAAACCTGCATACGCCCACTTGCAGATATAAGAACAGTGCAAAGTTATAGAGATACAAAGTAGAATGGTACTTTTGAGATGTTTAATATGGGATTCAATGTTATTGTTTATTAGGTGCTGAGTTTGTGATCTCCATGATAAAATGGATTTTGTAGATGGATACCAGGAATGGTAGCACAAACATTCCACTCAGCTACATGCAAAAAATGGTTAAAATATCAATTTTACATTACAAATATTTTATCTCAATTAAAAAAACTCAGATTGGGTATGTCTCAAATGGTAAAGCACTTCCCTAGCAAGTGCAAGGCCCTGAATTCAGTTCCCAGGAATACACACACACACACACACACACACACACACACATACACACACACACCTCACCAATGCAGGATGGAATAAAGAGCAGGCATTACTCAGGACTCAGGCTGCGAATATATCATGTCTTTATTGTCACACCTCTCCTTTTGTTTAAGTTCCTACAGTTGGCTATTGGGATAGAACTTGGCTTAAGATGGGCACAAAAATTTGGGGATTCTCTGATCCATTTTGATAGGAGTTTACAATCTAATTGGAAGATCAGACAGACACGCCTGAAAATGAAGCAACAATGCAAGCAGTGTTGCAAAGCAGAGCCCGATGAGTAGTGTAGTTGATGTAATGAATTCTAGGTCAGCACAGACTCCTATAGGTGAGAACAAGCCAAACAAGCAAACATAAAACACAAACAAAACCCAAAACAGGCTAAAAAAAAAAAAAAAGAAAGAAAGAAAGAAAAGGTACCAAATCATGGGCTGGATTTTAGATGCTAGGGAACGGGAGAGAAATGATCCAGGCAGAAGGAGAGTTAGCAGCATCTTGGAGGAAAGAAAAGACAGCTAAGGAATGTTCTGAGCAACACCCAAGGATGCGCCCTGGCGGCCAGGCTGGTCTGGCTAGAATTCAAGATGGCACAGAAAGGAGTCACATAGGAGATTGCGGTGTTGTCTGAGACCCAGGTGTGGAGGCCGAGCTACATGCAGAGGGGTTCAGGCATCACCTGGGAAGCAGCAGGGAGCCTCTAAGCGTCTTAGAGAGCGCACTGGAAGAGGAACACTAAGGTTTTCAGAGCCAGGAGGCCAGGGACGCCCATGCACAGCTCTTTTAAAAGAAGGCACTCTTCACCCCAGGGAAACCCCCGCCTTTCACCCCAGAGAAACCCCCGCCGTTCACCCCAGAGAAACCACCACCGCCTTTCACCCCGGAATAGCCCCCGCCGTTCACCCCCGAGTAGCTGCCGCCTTGGTCCCCGCAACCCCCAGAGCCCTGTGGCTCCGGGAAGATATCTTCAGATCCACAGCCGGAGCCGCCCTCCTGGCCCTGGTTGTAGCTGTGTGAGCCACAGCCGGGGCCCTCGGTGTCCAGGCGGCACGGATTGGACTCGTGGCAGCCTAGGTCTCCCGGATATGGCATGGGATTGGAGCCCGAGCAGGGGCTGGGGCCGCGCGCAGGCTCTCCGTAGGGCTCTGAGCTGGAGCATGGCGGCGCTGGGAGGGGAATGGGCTGGGAAGGAGAGCAGGGCTCTGGGCCCTCGTAGGGCTGTGGGCACGGTCGTGGCGGCTCCGGGTTCTCGCACGGCACGGGTCGCGGCCGTGGGGCCGGGCGCGGAGCTGGACAGGGCTCCGGACACAGATTAGGCTCTGAGAATCGTCGTTGTGGAGGGCACGGGCGGGGCTCGGGGCTGGACCATCGTTCCGGGCGTGGGCAGGGCCGTGGAGCCGGCAGCGGGTACCGGTGTGCGGGTGGCGGTGGACACGGGTCCAGACGCTGCGGAGGGGGGCAGGACCTGGGGAGCGGGCGTGGCCTGAGGTCCGGGCAGGAGGAGCGCGGGACGCAGCTCTGGGAGGAGCCTCGGATGGGAGGAATCTGCACGGGACAGCGCTGCGGGGGGACCTGCCGGGGGCAGCAGGGCGAGGAGATCTCGATTCGGCACCGGGGTCCGCCCCTCTGTGCGCAGGAAGGGCGGCCCCGAGGAGGACAGTGGCTGCCGTGGATGGGTTCGGAGCGGCGGGGCGGGGTGCAGTAGTTGGGGTAGCCGGACGAGCACCGCGGTGCCAGGCAGCTACTGTAGCCGGGTTCGGGGCGTCGTGGCGGCGGGGAGCAGCTGCGGTAGGGAGGCTGCAGCCTTCGGGGAGCGGGGAGGCATCGGCCGGTGCTCTGGGACCGACGCTGCCCGGTGAAGCTCCCGTAGGTGCCCTGGCTCTGGTATTGGGGTGCACATGTGCTAAAAGAAGGTCGAGAGGGGCGCTGGGGCGCGCAGCCGCTGTAGGAAGGCTGGGACTGGCGCTGGGGCGCGTAGCCGCTGTAGGAAGGCTGGGACTGGCGCTGGGGCGCGCAGCCGCTGTAGGAGGGCTGGGACTGGCGCTGGGGCGCGCAGCCGCTGTAGGATGGTCGCGACTGGAATTGGGGCCCGCAGCCGTTGTAGGAAGGCTGAGACTGACGCTGGGGGGCATAGGTGTTGTAGGAGGCCCCAGACTGGAACTGGGGCCCGCACTGGTAGGAAGCCTGGGGGCCACAGCTGCCGTAGGAAGCTCGGGATGGGAACTGCTGGGCACAGCTACTGTAGGAGCCCCCATACTGGCCCTGGCTAGAGAAGCTCCCTGAAGCCTGGCCCAAGGGGGAGCACTGTATGTAAGTGGGGACAGCCTGGGGAGCCGGGCCCTGTATGTAGCTGTGGACTGGGTAGGTCTGGACGGGGCACTCCACATAACGAGTTTCTGTGTAATAAGCCGGAGCGCATTCTAAATAGCAAGTCTGAACGGGCTGTGGGACTTCGTACTGCACGTAGGAGACCGCAGACTGGCATGGAGCCTGGCACTGCACACAGGAGACTTGATTCTGGCAAGGAGCCTGACCCTTGACCTGAGTGGTGGTCTTAGACTTGCATGGCGCCTGCCCCTTCACTTGGGTGGTTTTAGTCTTGCAGGGAGCCTGGCCTTTCACCTGAGTGGTCTGAGTCTGGCATGGAGCCTGGGACACTTGAACTGGGCACGGGGCAGGGCATTCTAAAATTCTCATCTCACAAGGGGCTTGGATCACCATGGGGCCATTGGCACCAGAGAATTGGGAGGGGCCAAAGGAGGAACCCTTGACGCAGCACTGGGGCATTGGCATGCAACACTGACTGGGCTGCTGGTCACACATGGTCCTGGTGTGGGTGGGTGAGCGGGACCTGGGGGTAGAGAGATAGAGTTCAAGAGGGTGTAAGTTAGTCACAAGGGGTCCGAATCTAGGACAGGCATCTGGTGTCTTTCCCAGACCTTTTTCCTCTGCTCTCAGCCTTCTCCCAAGGATTCTTGCTGACTGAGATGGACCAAGGACTACCTGCAAGGCTGTCAGGCCTGCCCTGGGTCTGACATCCAGCTTTTAGGGGAGCTTAGCATCTTGCCCCAGAGGATGGACATACCAGTGTTGACCACCAGAGGGCACGAAATGGCAGGAGGATTCCCCACACTTCCTCAAGTTGGGAAAGAGCCCTGCGGGGGAAGCAGAGTTCACAGGTTGTGCCCAATGCTGTAGTCTAAACCTGAGAACAACAGCTTGGATTTCTTCGCATACCCATATCGACAGCACCCGTGTCTATACACATATGTGCAAATAAACACATAAGAACAAGGGCACAGGCACCGCCTATGCCCACAGAACATCAATGCTTCCACTGGAAAGTAGGAGATTTGATCTGTGGTCAGGCAGCTCAACTCCAAGAGTGAATACTTGCTTCAGTCCTTTTTTTTTTAGGTGAATTTGTCTAAGCAAAGCCTACTGGAAATAGCCAAAAGCCAAAAAACAAATGCGTAGGCAAAACACTCCAGCCACATAGTGACTTTTCCGGACAAGTTGCTGCTGGCAATCATCCTGAGGGTGGCAGTCTGCTGGCTTTAGAAATCTTTCCTTCCTGACCTCTCTGAGAGGCAGGATAGGGTTAGCACACAGACTGTTAATTCCTAATCACAAGACTGATACTTTAGCCATGTAAGGATCTACACAGTGGGAAGATTACAGATCCCACCTGAGGTATTTATAGGCATAAAGGACAACATCCCACATAGCCAAGAAGAAAGCAGAGAAGCTCTCACACTCTGCCCTCCCCCAATTCACCTGTTCATGTACAGGCAGCCCAGTGATGGGCAGCACAGCAAGAAGCTGATTTGACAACTGGTTCACCCAACAAAGCACTTCTCAGTAAGTTTCCAAAATACTGAAAGTGCTTGGCACGGAGGTCAAAGCTATACATTTTCCATTTGTAGAGGATATCAATAAATTTCCCCTCAGGAAAGGCAAGCTTTCTCATAGAACTCTGCTCACCAACTGTAAATTGCTAATGTGTCTTTTCCAAGGACAACAAATCCTAGTAAGAGAAATTCATTTGGAGGATGAAGCCAAGTTAACCAGAAACCAACACACTGACAGCCCTATTTCTTCTCATAAACTCTACAAATATTCAATATATCTTCAATATATCTTAAAGTTCCACCAGGATTTTCTCCTCAGGTTGGTGTCCCACTCTTCCTTGGCCCCCCCACTGAACTGTGCCTCTCTTTCATGAATCTGGGAACCCTTAAAAATATCATACCACCCCAATCCCAGGACTCAGTTCCCAGACTTACCCTCCTCAGCAGGCACACAGTCATTCAGGCTGAGGCATCTGAGCAGAGAGCTGTCTTTATATAAAGGGTTCTAGGTCTGCCTTAGGACATGAGGCAGCTAGTTGGCATCTACCTGCTCATCACCCTGGTTAGCATTCCATTAGCTAGTGTGGTTCCCTCCCCATGTGTCTGTCCTTGCAGTCACCTACAGGCTTGGGAGTGTCTTGCCTCGGTGTCAAAGCTTCCAAACTATGAAGGAGTGGATTCTTCCTTCCTTCCTTCCTCCTCCTTCACTCTAGCATCTTGCTCCCCATCCCTGGAGGACCTGGGGATGAGGGTGATAAAGAGCAGCAACAGAGCCTTCTCTCCAATAGACGATTCTATCCACTGCCTTTCTACCTGCCTCAGATCCTCACCATATGGTGATTAAAAAGGAAATAGTCCCCAATTTAAAGCAATTAAAATTACCCCTAAGAGACAACTCTATAGAATAAAAGAGAATGTGGAGTCACCCTTAGTCTAACATCCTAAGTTGACTCCTTACAGTTATGTGGCCTTTGTAACCAAGCTGAGTATTAAATTATGTTCTTCAAAATGCATATAATTAAGACTCCTTTTGTGATTGTAATGAAACTCAAGGCAATCATTTCATACAAAATGGTTTGAGCTGGGAGTGTGGCTTAGTAGTAGAGTGCTTACCTAGCATGCATGATGCCCTGGGTTCAATCCTCAGTACCACATAAACAAGAAAAGCCTGAAGTGGAGCTGTGGCTCAAGTGGTACAGTGCTAGCCTTGAGCAACCAAAGCTCAGGGACAATGCCTAGCCCCTGAGTTCAAGCCCTAGGACTGGCACACACACACACACACACACACACACACAAACACACACAAAGCCTGTTTGAATGATAACTCAAAATACCCAACATCCATTCAGAGTAAGTGCATGTTATAATCACAGACACAGTAGTACTAACAGCTATCTGCTACATCCCTGCCCTATGATGACTGTGCAGCAGGTGCTCAGCTACTGCCCCAGAATAGTACTAGTTTTAGGCGAATCCTAATTTATTTCATCAGATAGCATATGTGTTAATATTTTAGAGAACTCTTGTTTTTAGCATGTCTCTACATAGCTCTTTGAAAAGCCAAGAGCATAATCTGTAAGAACAAAACCTGTCTATGTATTTGTCTACTTGCTCATCTATTTTTTTATCATTACATGTAAGTTATTTATAGGCATGCACAAGAAAATATTTTATGTGGCAGAACTGTATTTGAGAGCAACAAAGACAGCCAATGCTGGAGAGGTCCTTAGAGACCCCACAGTGAAGAACAGAAATTCATTGAGCAAGACATAGGTAAGTTCGATATCTTTGTATGTTTGAGTGCATCATACAAACAGTCATTATATTCAATGTACATACATATGTGAAAATAGAACATGTAACTTGAGGGTATGGATGGGGTTGGGAAAAATGGGGAAGAACGATGGAAGCGGTGACATTGATCAAGTTACATTGTATTTATAAACAGATTTATTGTTAAAATCTCTTTGCACAAGTGATAACGATAATAATAAAATAATAATCATTCACATTTATAAATAAAGAGCTTTTTACTTGAGACTCTAGACTTCTAGCTCTTCTCAAATCAAAAGATCTGTCATGAATGAAACTGCCTTCTACCAATCTGATTGACAGCTACTTCCCTTGGATAGGTCATGGGGCTTCCATTCCACAAAGTTCCATCATTCTTGATAATATCTACAATGCAATTCACAGTGTAAGGTTCCTTGCATTATTATAACTATGTGTGCTCCCCTTTATCTTGATGGAGTTAAAAAGAATATGATAAAAAAATATTTTTGCCTGAATTATTTCAGTAGTTTCTGTCATCTTCCTGCCTTTGTAGGCATTTAGATTCTAACCAAGCTTGTGAGCTGATATGTTAGATTTGGGGAAGACTGAGCTCTACTAGTTACGAAAGGAGTGAAATCCACTTAGCCTCCATGGGCTTCAGATTTGTTATCTATAAAGGAAGAGGAGGAAGAAGAGGAGGAGGAGGAGGAGGAGGAGGAGGAGGAGGAGGAGGAGGAGGAGGAGGAGGAGGAGGAGGAGGAGGAGGAGGAGGAGGAGGAGGAGGAGGAGGAGGAGGAGGAGGAGGAGGAGGAGGAGGAGGAGGAGGAGGAGGAGGAGGAGGAGGGGGGGGGAGGAGGAGGAGGAGGAGGAGGAGGAGGAGGAGGAGGAGGAGGAGGAGGAGGAGGAGGAGGAGGAGGGGTAAAGGGCAGGGGAAGAAGAAGGCCAGGAAGAGGAGGGAAAGGAATAGCTAAGGAGGAGGAAAAGGAGGAGTTAGAAAAAGTCTTGGGACTGTTGTGCAAATTAAATAAGGAAACTGATTGAAAACACTTAACCCTTAATTAGCCACAGAGCTCTCTGGGCTTTGGCTTCCTCATATGAAGGTGGAAGTAACAATGCTTACTTCACCAGGTTCTCATGAAGATTAAATCAGTTAATGGGCAGGAAAGTGCTTTGTAACCTACACGCACATGCCAGTCATGTCTGTGTGGTCGCTCCCATGGTGCAGACTGCTCAGAACAGTGTGACTGCAGAGTACTAGCTGGATCCCTCCATTCCTTCCAAATGGCTCTCCGCATACTGTGTCGGGGTTGGGAGGGATCCTAGACTTTGCCATCAAAACAAAAATCCTAGCTACTCAAGAGACTGAGATCTGAGGATCGCAGTTCAAAGCCAGCCCAGGCATTAAAGTCCCCGTGAGACTCATATCTCCAATTAACCACTCAAACACAGAAAGTGGAGTAGTGGCTCAAAGTGGTAGAGTACTAACCTTGAGCAAAAGAGCTCAGAGACAGCACCTAGGCCCTGAGTTCAAACCCCATGAGAAAAAAAAAATTACACTCTACATTTGATGACTGTAAAGCAATCAGAAATGCACATATCTAGGAGCCTAAACCTTGGAGGAGTTAAATCCCAAGTTACTCTGCCCCTATACCTTTTTATTATAGTCTTTCTCTCATCACACATGCCGGCAAAGTTGTTCTGAACTTAGGCAGGCCCAGGAATTGATATTCACCGAGAAGCTATTCTGAAGAGCATAGAGCAAGGGAAATTGACCAACTGACCTCACCAGGGTGTTAATTATTGAGGCCTCTTGGCTGTATCTACCACACACTCTTTTTTTAAATCGAAAGTATGCATTCTAAAAGGAAAGTATCAATCTTATTCCTCGTTGCATCGCTATATCCCAACATATTATGAATCTGTTGAAGGACGAATGATAGATGAGTAGAAGGATGAGCTTGAAATTGGCCTTGGTTTACATGTCTTAAATCACTAGAGAGTGAGTTGATGGGCCAGGAGAATGCTGTAACCCTCTTCTTTTTTTTTCCAGAGAGGAGTAAAAGAGAGGCAAGTGCTGGAGTGTTAAATGTAAAATGGAAATTAAATGTCACAGATATCGTTCATCGCAGCACAATTTGTCATAGCTAGAATTTGGAACCAACCCAGAAGCCCCTCAGTAGACGAATGGATCAGGAAAATGTGGTACATATACACAATGGAATTTTATGCCTCTATCAGAAAGAATGACATTGTGCCATTTGTAAGGAAATGGAAGGACTTGGAAAAAATTATACTAAGTGAAGTGAGCCAGACCCAAAGAAACATGGACTCTATGGTCTCCCTCATAGGGAATAATTAGCACAGGTTTAGGCTAGTCACAGCAGAGGATCACAAGAGCCCAATAGCTATACCCTTATGAACACAAAAGATGATGCTAAGTGAAATGAACTCCGTGTTATGGAAACGACTGTTATATCACTGTTGTAATTACTTTCAACATGCCATGTGAAACCGTAGCTTCTATTATTGATGATCCTCTTGTATCCCCTTCCTGCAGTTGTACCTGCACTATCTCTGTATCTTATCTGAGTACATTGGAAACTGTGTATACAGGTATTAGAACTAGGAAACTGAAAGGGAATACCAAAATCGAGAGACACAGGTAAAAAAGACAAATGATTACAAAATCAATACTTGCAAAACTGTTTAGTATAAATGAACTGAACAACTCATGGGGGAAGGGGGAGGGAGGGAATGAGGGAGGAGGTAACAAACAGTACAAGAAATGTATCCAATGCCTAACGTATGAAACTGTAACCGCATGAAACTGTAACCGCATGAAACTGTAACCGCATGAAACTGTAACCGCTCTGTATATCAGTTTGACAATAAAAATTTTAAAAAATGTCACAGATATCATAAGATTAGATGTTAATGTTTTCAGCAAAATGATCTTAGAAGCTAGTCATTCTCCTTCTCTGGCTCTAGAATTCAAAATACCATTATGGGTTGAACAACTAAAAGACATACTGAGATTATCTAAAGGCAGAGATACATATGGTAGAAAGTATTCCTTCAGTAAAGATTCTTCCAAAGGACATTTCTTTAAAAGTATCTTCAAGGGGCTGGGCCTAGTGGTAGAGTATTTGCCTCATATACATAAAGCCCTGGGTTTGATTCCTCAGCCCCACATATATAGAAAAAGCCAGAAGTGGTACTGTGGCTCAAGTGACAGAGTGCTAGCCTTGAGCAAAAAGAAGCCAGGAACAGTGCTCAGGCCCTGAGTACTGGCAAAAAAAAAAAAGTATCTTCAAAACAAATGATGCCTTTAGATAGCTTCATCTTCCACATTAGCATATATGTTTTTAGATGATGATGATAGTGGTAGTGGTGGTGGTGGTGGTGGTGATGATGATGTTTTGCTTTATGGCTCAACTAATTGAATATGGACAAGAATAATTAATGATCTCCCCTTTCTCCACTCTCTTAGAACATCCAGCTTCCCAAAGTCCACTGTCACAGAGTAGGAGTCTCTCTTGATCCTTTCTCTAGCTTATGCCCACATTCAGTCTCCTCCCACTCTTCATTTCATCTCAAAATTTCTCCTCAATATTCCTCCTAATGTCCACCCCTACAGTCCCTACTATGCCCCAGGGATTCATTGTCTCTCACATGGTTCAATGGCCCCTTGACTGTTTTCATTGTTTCCAGTCTTTAATAACTAGAAGTAACCACAAGAGTAAGTATCTTTTTTTTTTTTTTTTTTTTTTTTTTTTTTTTTTTTTTTTTTTGGCCAGTCCTAGGCCGTGAACTCAGGGCCTGAGCACTGTCCCTGGCTTCTTTTTTGCTCAAGGCTAGCATTCTGCCACTTGAGCCACAGTGCCACTTCTGGCCATTTTCTGTCTATGTGGTGCTGAGGAATCGAACCCAGGGCCTCACGTAAGCGAGGCAAGCACTCTTGACACTAGGCCATATTCTCAGCCCCAAGAGTAAGTATCTTAAAAAATAAAATAAGCTTGACTATTCTATGTCATATGCTTTCCATTATCTATTGGAAAAACATTCAAACTCCTTAGCAAAAACACCAATTGTACCCCCTGTGGTCACTGTATATGATTTTGGATATTGTATATATGTTTATCTGAGCTAGGGAAGGAAAGAAAAATGAGGGAGGGTGTAACAAATATGACAAGAAATGTACTCACTACCTTATTATGTAACTGTAACCCGTCTGTACATACCTTGACAATAAAATTTAAAAAAAAAATCACCAATTGCATCATCAGCTGGCTTCATTCTACCACTCCAGGCTCACGTCCATTTTATCACTGCTCTCTCTCTCTCTCTCTCTCTCTCTCTCTCTCTCTCTCTCTCTCTCACACACACACACACACACACACACACACACACAACCTCCAATGAAAACACACAAATCGGGTTGCATTCTCTAAACATACCCTGATAATTTGTGACAGAAAATTTTTGCACATGCTTTCATCTCTTTTCCACATAGGAACTATTGCTCACGTTTGGCACAGCCCCAATGACACAGCCTTGGTGGTGTTCCCTGGCTCCCAACGCCATGATTCACTCAGAAATGGCAGCATTTTAGGCACACCTATTATTGAGGCTATCACGTGTTTGGTTATTTACATTCCTGTCTTGCACACTAGCTGTGAGTTCCTCAAAAAAAACAAGTCATTGTGTGAAAAACTTTACATTCCACAATGACATTGTCATAATGCATATGATTTATTTAGCTGTGAATGCTATGTTTTGTTTTGTTTTGTTTTTTTGCTAGTTCTGAGTCTTGGTACTCAGGGCCTGATCACTGTCCCTGGCTTCTTTTTCCTCAAGGCTAGCACTCTACCTCTACTTCTGACTTCTCTTTATGTGGTGCTGAGGAATTGAACCCAGGGCTTCATGCATGCTGGGCAAGCACTCTACCACTAAGCCATATTCCCAGCCCCGAATGCTGTTTTTTAAATAATCTATTTCTCATTTATACAATTATATACATACCACATATCTAAATATAATCCTACCATAGATTTCTTCTTTCCATCTTATGTTGAAATATACTAAAGGGATACATGATAATTTATAAAGGCTATATTAAAATCCACAATATTCTGAATAGATAGAAGACAAGATAGATGGGAAAGAAAGAGAGAGAGAAAGGAAGGAAGGGTGAAAGGTCAAGGTTATCTCTAAAATGAGGTTGTCAGCCTTTTAGGCAAATATATCAAGACTTTTGAGATAGATGGGACTCTTCATGAATAGTAGTATATACTGAAATATATATACCTAGAAGCATAATGTCATAAATCTGAGAATAAATGATAACCATGCAGTGATTTTCAAAAGTGAAAAACTATCAACAGATTATGAATATACCTAGAAACTATAATATATAGTAAAATACAGAGCAAAAGACAAAGATGAGACTACATATTTCTTAAATAAAGAAGGATAAATGGTGGAAACTGGGAGTGGAATGGGCAGCAGTACACGTAGTGGTCTCCATAGAGAAAAACACAGAGGAAACTCGAAAAGTACACATAAATCTAGGGATAATTCATTAAAGACTTGACAATATTACTGTCATTTGACTGATGGTTTGACATACGTCAACTCTCTTAATTTTTAAAAGAATGTGATCTATGTGTGTGTGTGTGTGTATATATGTGTGTGTATATATGTGTGTGTATATATATATATATATCATTATTTTATCATACAGAACAGATTCTGAAGAAAAGTTGTTACAGGACACAAGCTTGGAAATGGCAGAACCAGGTTCACTGCCAAGTTATCTAACAACAAGATATGTGATGAGATAAAATTACCTCAAATTAGAGATATAAGGAGATGTATTGTTATAGACACTTCTCAGGAGTTAGGATCTTTTGCATCTTTGCTTTGTCAATCTAGCAATGTTCCAGTGCTGCCTTGTTCCTGAGAGCTAGGACTCTGTTTCCCTCTGTTACTGAGATGTAGCAAGAGCTGAGAAAGACTCTTCCCCCTTTGTATCATTTCTCAGACTCCTTCCCTCTTAGCCTCCTTTCCATCACTGTCATGGTCAGAGGCAGGGGGACTCAACCCTGAAATGGAGACTGTATCTGTCATCAGAGATACCTTTTACTTTCTCCATGTAAGTTGTAGGCCTGTGTGTATTGAAAAGAAGTCAAGGTTTTACATGGGCACAGGAATGCCATGAAGCTTTCTCCCCAAGCCTAGGTTCAGCAGATGTAATGTGCACCAAAACTACATAGTACATAGGGTGAAGTTAAAATCATAGCATCATGGGATTTTGCTATACAAGTGTACCCAAGGGCCACAACAAAGAGAGCAAAGGTGAGTGAATAAACAGAGCAGAAAGGCTTCCCATCTGGCTTCTAGAATTATATGAAGAGCAATCATCATCCACCCACTCAACAAACAATCTCAAAACACTAACTCAAGTGTTTGTCCTCCTGGTTCTTACAGTCTAATAAGGAAGATGCAGGGCTAAATATTCAGTGTTACTATAGGATGATCAGGTCTTGGGGAGACACCAGTACAGATGGGAAACACAACAGGAAGGACTTGGAGGAAGAAGCACTAGGAGGCACAGCCTTCCAGAGACCCCATCTTCCCAGAGGGAAAGACCCTCTCTTCTACCAGCAAGAGAATGGGGCATAAGCCTCAGTGACCTGTGGCATAAAGAAGATAGTAGCTGAGGTGCTTTCCAGATTTCGTGAATGAAAATGCAGTTTCTGGTTGAGTTTGAATTTTAGATAGACTACAAGTTATTTTTTTTAACATATGCATGTCTGATGGAACAAGTAAAGTTGTGAAAGCAGGAAGGGTTTTATGTTTGGTTTTCTTATGTTTTGTGGGGTTTTTTGGTCCATAATAGAGCTTGAACTCTGGGCCTAGGTGCTGTCCCTGAGCTCTTTTGCTCAAGGCTAGCACTCTACCACTTTGAGCCACAGCTCTATTTCAGGTTTTTTGGTGGTTAATTAGAGATGAGCGTCTCAAAGACTTTCCTGCCTGAGCTGGCTTTGAACCATGATCTTCATATCTCAGCCTCCTGAGTAGTTAGCGTTACAGATGTGAGCCACCAGCACCCAGCCAGAAAGAGTTTTGATGAGTAAATAAATTTAACACTGAGACCTAAGACTGAAAAGGAGCAAAGGAGAACATTCTAGAGCCAGTAACAGCATATACAAATGGATAGGTGGTGGGCAGGAGGGATTGCATCAAACTTGTAGAGCAGAAAGCAGCCAGTGATGTGGGAACAGGAAGAAGAGACCAGCTCACACATGGCTCCAAGGATCCAGGTCTACATCTTTAGGTGTTGGCAACTATTTTAAGCAAAAGTATGTTGTGACCCAACTTGAGGGGTCCTGGGGAAGATGGTATTTGGGAGCTGCAGCTGATCCACGAAGACCGAGGTAGAGACTATTTATCTCAACCCAGGCAATAGATCGGGAATACCTGTGCATCATTAAACTCTACCAACACCACCATATGTGATCACCAGGAAGAACACAATCATCAGGAGGCCAAGACATGACAGGGAGATGGCAAGTTCTCACACGTCAGACACATCTGAGTTGATCCTATGGCTCTCCCTCCAACCAGCTGTCTGGCAGAGCAAGTCCTTTATTCTCTCTGAGCTTTGGTTAGTTTCATCACATAAATGATGCTCTCCTCTTAGGTTGCTGTAAATGACATGTGGAGTCAAGTCATGAATTGGTGCTCAATGTAGGTAATTATCTTATTATCACCATTATATTATGATTATTATTTCGCATGACAGACATTTTATTGCATCGTGAGCTCACCTAATGGAACAACAATCACTTCAGAAACAGTTTTCAATGGGACACAATTATTTGCAATGTGAAATCCCAGAGGCAGATCACGTGGCAATGGTGTTTAATAGAAAGGTCTGGAACTTCACCCCAAGCTCCAGGTCTTTCTCCAGGTAGTCCCTCCAAGTCTCCACACAATGCTTCATCTCTCACTCCATTGTCTTTCTCTTGTGTACTTTCCAATGAGTGCTGTGAAAAGAAATCAAATGTGGTTAAAAGCACAGCATGCTTTGATATAAGCCACAGAAAGCATAGGAGTTGCCACCCCTAAACACATGTGGCATTTCTGGTCCCCCAGAAAGCAAGGAAGGGAAGATGCACATGTCCTCAGTCAAAAAGATGAGGTCACTGAATTGCTCTGGGTCTGTGACATAGAGGAGGCCTGGAGGAAGCACTGTATGATGTGTGAAAGTGAGGTCAGCACTATGGAGTAGGGCTGCAGGAGAGGAGGTGGGTGGGTGTGAAGATTAAGGCAAGGAGCAGGATTCCTGTATGAGTTAGAACCTGAGGATTCTCAGAGGGGTTTGCAAGGGGTGTGAGGTCACAGAATCATGAGGGGGAGTGAAACACGGGGATGTGTGCTTGGAGAAGAGTTCCTTTTAGCATCTTAAACTCCAAGACAGCAGAATGAATGTGAAGACTGGGAAATCCAAGAGGCAGGTCAGAGCTCACCTGGCTTCTCCCACTGCTCCTGCTTCGTAGGTGAGAGGCCGAACCTGCAGAGCCCATGGTTTTCAGTAGGGAAACTATGCAACAGTAGGGGACCCCAGTGGACCCCCCCTCCCAGCATAGGAGCTCTGGTGTCACCAGTATCAGACAGGAGGTAGGGCCATGGTACCTCAGGCTGCAGATACCACCCCTAGAGCTACAGAGCTACTGAATGAGAGGCACAGCAAAAAGAGACTGGAAGTGCTCATGGAATAGGCACCACAGAGGACATTTGGGACTGGAAATTTTGGTGGTATTTTGGAAAGGGGATGGCACTGCTGATAGTACTGCTGACTGGACTCTTAGGAGAAAGCTCAGTCAACAAGAGAACTTTGGTCAATTCTCAACAAGTTACAGGTGAGCTCTATTCCTATTGTTCTCCTTGTTGCTTTAATTGGATATAAAAAGGGCTTTTATGGCTAGAACTCCTCGGACTGCAGTTCAAAGCCAGCCTGGGCAGAAAATCTCTCTAAAACTCCATCTCCCAACTAACCAGCAAAGAGCCAGGCAGGAAGCTTGGCTCAAGAGAACCAGCGAAATGCTGAAAGGGGCACCATGGCTCAAGTGGTAGAGCACTAGCCTCAAGTAGAAGTGCTCAGGGACAGTGCCCAGGCCCTGAGCTCAAACCCCATGAATGCCAATCGGAGCATGCCATCCCAGCAACAAGCATCTAGACCCCTGGGACTCAGCCAGTCCAGGGAACAAGGATCATGGAGAGGAGTAAGAGGAGAATGATGTCACATCCTAAACAGAGTCACCTTGTCTCACCCTTTCAAAATTAATCAGAGCCAGGAGATCAAGGGGAATAGTTGTTTACCCACCTAGAGAAATAGTTGTTTACCTACCTAATGTCCATACCTGTCCATTTTCCATCTGAACAAAAAAAAATTTGCATTCTTGCTTCTTGCCTTTGTTACTTGCTATTTGTATGTATATATATATATATAGCCTCTGACTGGTTACTCCCAACTAGTCCACTAACCCTAAACACGTCCTTCCTGCGCCCAGTCCCGTTATTTCTCCTTCCTTATAATGGGCCACAATTGGGTTTATGTTCCAATATGTTTCTGGTTCATGCCAAGGGTGTGTTCTCCCATGTTGTTCATGTTAACTGGTCCTGTAAACTTGTCAGCCTTTTGACTGACTTTTTCAAAAGTCTCTTTTAACAGGATAACATCCCTCACCGAGGTTGCCACCTGGGAACTTGCAGTTCAAGGCCATCCTCTTACTACACTGCTGTGCCCAGCACAGATCTGGACCCTGAGGACCCCAGTACCAGGGACTCCTTGATGTGCCCAAGCTGCAGGAGGTAGCCAGAGGAGACCATGACACCCTCTGGTCCTGATAGCCATTCTCATGGAAATGATGAGGACCTTTACCAACCAAACTGGACGGTACCAGGCCAAATGATGAATCAGGGACCCCTGACCACTTCGCCCTTTTTCAGCGGGAAGTAGTTTCAGAAGACACAACCTCCGCCCATACTGCCAGCCTGGTACCCCTCTATTAATAAAAAACAAAAGGGGGAGATGTGGGGCATGCCCGCCTGGATGCCTTGCATCATTAAGAGAGGTTCTAGCTGGCCCCACCTCCCAGACTTGGGACCACGTGTAGCCAAGATGGCGCCTGGTGGTGAACCCGGAGGCGGTCCTGTGGGCTGTGACATAGATGTAGGCCACCCCTTAGGGAGGTCCCTTGGAGCTCCACCCTGATGGACAGCTCAGGCATCAAATCCCAGCCCCTATGTAGGTGCACGTACCCCTCCTCTTCTGCCGCCCTCCGACCCCTTTAAAAGAACAGCTCATTGCCACCATTAAAGGAGTCTTAGCGCTGACTGGCTCCCGGACTGTCTGTGTGTCCTCCGTCGAGAGTGGGGCTGGGTGGGAGTCTGTCAGCCCTTTTATCCTCTTCCTGGACCCGTCTGCGTGGGGTGTGCTATCCCGTCTCTCCTACAGGACAGGAGAGCGTGGAAGGCTAAAAACCCCCGGCATGTACCCACCAGGGCAAAACAGGTTCTGGCCTCTTATCTCCGTGCAGTTCTTTTTCCCTTGGAAGCTTCTTTGCTAAACACTCATCTGAGTCTGTGGAGAAAGTAGGAGCCATCACTGATAAGTGAGCTATCAGGCTAAGAACCGAGAAGCCCAGCACAGAGCCTTTTATGCAGGGTCTGCCATGAAGAATGGTCTGTGTATGTAACAGCCACTTTCACAGCCCAGGATGGGAATGACAGTTCTTATACTCCCAACTCTGAGGCTCTCGATCTCTCTGGACAGCTTCCAGGAATTCCCCAAAGCCTGCTCAGCTATCTACTCCACAGGCCCGCTGCAGGCCAGACATTCTGCCTTCATGTACTCACTCCTTCATTAAGTCACTAGATATGTATTGTCTGATTTGGTCTTGAGTTTTGCAAGATGCCTTTGTCATAAAGATTAGCCACGTTTCCTTGATATCTGTGTAAACAATGTACATTCTACTGGGTGCTATAAGAAGGTACCATGACTGAGCTAACAAGCTCTTACATCAGAACAGCATCGTGCCCATTTATATGCTTTTCTGCTTTTCCAGATAAAAGAAACCCTGTTGCAAACAGAACCTATACTAGACTTTATTGAGCTTCATATCCATAGGCATACCATTAAAAGAATGAACAGCTTTGGAGAGCAAGTAAATGATTGCACCCTGAACGAATGAATGAATGAGTGCTTTATAGACCCATGGGCAGAGGCTTGTCTTTCCAGATACCTTTCTTTGGGCTTCATAATCCTCTAAAGATGGCACACATGTGTGAAGTGATCCTTAGATATCACCTCCTGTCAGTGCCTCTATAATGTTGCCTTAACTGAGTACATGAGTCTAAGGGAGTAATATTCAGAAGGAGTGTGGATGGAAACATAGCATGTTATCTATGACTGAGCTGTAGCTTTTATAATGAGCCTATAGTCAGAGGTAAAGCACTTTCCTAATATCTGAGTTATTCTAGCAAATGAGGGAGGGCTTCATGGAAGCTCCAGATTTGCCACCAGCCAGGCAGAAGTGTGAATATCTGGGGAGCCCCATGTACAGACAACAGTGGGAGCAAAGGCACTTGTATGAGGCTGAGCTTTAACTGCTGGCGTCAATGTTAATTCTGGGAATGAGAGTCAGAGTTAATTAAATTATGAAGTTCATTCAGAGAATTAAATTTTTGGACACCCAGTGAGTGGTGGAGAATTGCAAACTTGGTATAAAAAAAACCTGACCCAAAATGTGTGGCAAAAGAAAATTATTCAGCTTTCCCAAATCACTCACACAGCCTCTCTCATTTAATCTCCCAACAGCCTATGACTTAGGCAACTATTTTTATGATTCCCCCTTTTACAAGGAATAACTTAAGGGACAGAGAAGCTAATGACCTATTTCAAGGCCACATAATCCGAGTTTTATTGAGATGATATGCGCTGTCTCCAGTTCCTGTGTGTCACCAGTGAATCATCATTGTCAGTGATGTAACAAAGAAAACTTAGAAATATGTAACTGGAAATAAGCATCATTCTCTACAAAAACTACTTTTAGTAGCCTTAGTGATGGTAGGTCTCTTCTTGACCCAAGCACACTTACAGAAATGAAGATCCACACAAAGTTGCCCAGGCAGGCCGGAGAAGTAGCCCAGCACTCTGCAGGCGTGGCCAGAACCACACTGACCCTGTCACCCTTTGTATTACTTTGTTTCCCTTGCAACACAAATACACTTCTGTATGGTTTTACATTGATTTAGCTCATCCATCGAACGTCTAACTACTGTCCTAAGAATGAGTTTCTCCTCAGGTAGTACCCCTTGCCTTCAATGGGCCCACGGCGGGTCCCAGAGTTTACTAGTATGAAAAGTAAGGGCAGGCTCTAAGTCTTTACTCCACGCCAGTCACGCAATGCTACCATAGTTCCCCATAGTTCCTATGAAAGTAGCAGCGTAACTGGTATAAGAGTAAGGAAAGCATGTATATACTCGTAAGAGGGCAACCTGCAGGAAAGCACAGCACAAAGCACATTTCCCACCCTGTGCAGGCACCTGGACCCACACTCCTGAGCCGGGATTCAGTCCAGCCAGCATAGCAGATGACAGAGACTTGTGGGGTTAACAGTGATGAAAAATAAATAAATAAAAGCAAGAAAGAGTCTATTGAGGCCCCATAGGAAAGATTTTGTAATACAGAAGAAGAGGGGGCCTGAGCCCCAGGGAGGAGGGGCAGGGAGGAAATTAAGAACTTCCACAGGAAGATTTCAGCATCTTACAGCACAGGATGTGGACGATGCAGAGAAGAGGGAGGAAGAGCAGCAGGCTGGGGCGAGGCTTTGGCACTCCAGTAACCAGTAACGCTGGCATTGCTTGTCTGAGGTCCTCACGGCCCAGGTCAGCAGCAGCCTCCAGACTGCTGGCTACTGCCACCGCTGCTACCACAGCAGCCGCTGCCACTGCTACCACTACTACCACAGCAGCTGCTGCCACCACTACTGCCACAGCAGCCGCTGCCACCACTACTGCCACAGCAGCCGCTGCCACCACCACTGCTAAAGCAGCCAGAGCTCTGGTGTCTGTGGCGGTGGGACCTGCGATGTCTGTGGTGGCTCAGGCAGCAGCTGCCACCCCCAGAGCTGCAGCAGCCGCCACCCCCAGAGCTGCAGCAGCCCCCAGAACTAGAGCCGCAGCAGCCCCCAGAGCCAAGGCTACAGCAGGAGGAGGCGGGAGGACACTTAGGGGGACACTTTGGGGGACACTTGGGACACTGTTGCTGGCTCTGCTGGCAGGACATTTTTGATAGGAGGTCTGAAATCCTGTGGAGAAATGACAATCCATCAGCACAATTGTCAAGCTGCTGTGTTCCTGGCTCCAACGTAAGCTAGTTGGTGTGGGGGTAAGGCCTTATAACTTCAGTTCTGAACTGAGGGGAAGTGAAATTGAATGTGGCCTAAGCTCTCTCTTGGGCTTCATTTTCCCCAGTGGAAGGTGCTGGCCATCTTCCCTCCCCAGGCTCTAACTTCAGCATCAGGTTAGGATCGCCAAGCTCTGGAGACATAGCTGGCCCTGTCCCAGAATCCTTCTGGTGATAGATGGGTCCTCAATACACTTGTCAGTGGAAACTTGTAGCCTCTGAGGACACTTGCTGCAAGAGTATTGGGGGAAATGTGAAAGACCCAGACATCAGTTCAACTCCCATGACATCTGTTGACTTCTTTCCTTTTATTTTCCCTTCAAGTGCTCACATCCAATTCTATTTGCTTTCTTGCCCCAAGCTAGAACAGAGCCCCCAGGACCTGCTTCCTGTCAGACACTTAACCAGAGGTCAGAAGAGGATATCCCTGACCAGGCTTGAGGAAGACAAGCCTCCCACTGGATCTGCCTCCCTGGGACGCTCAACCTCATTTCCTGTCTTTGGCCCTCCTCCACCAGACCTCTGTGCTTCCAGTAGCCCCAGCCTACCCACCTCCCAAGCCTTCCATGCTGCATACTCACCTAGTCAGTGGAGGACTGGGGAGCTGTAGCCTGTGAGGCTGAGGACTGAGGAACCTGGCTCTGGAGCTCTTTTATGGTGAGCCTGCCTGCGATCTTCCCAAGCCTGAGGCATGCCCTGTGCGTGTAAAACAGTCACTTTCACCATCTGGAATGAGGCTGATGCGACTCACACTCCCAGCCCTGGGGCTCCAGGAGCTCCTGGGACAAGGGCCAAGAGGAATTCCAGAAGCTCAAAATCTCTCAGTTATCTGTTCCTTGAGCCTGCTGGCAGGCCAGTCATTCCACCTTCATGCATTCACTCATTCACTCATTCAATCAATATGCATTGTCAAGCTTGGGCTCTTTCGTTTGTAAGATATCAATGACAGAGAGATGACACGGATGGTTCTGAGGTACTTACAGTCTCAGGTCATGAATATTTTAGTAATGATTTATAACTTTATGTGCCTGTGTGATCTTGATCTTTTGTTTCGTTCAAGTAGTTTCCTAGTTCATTCTAATCTATGGAATACTTGAAGGTTGGATGCATTTTAGTCAGCTCTACATTCATTGTTTTGGGAATAGTGCCCACTATGGTAAATTTAGGAAGATTCATCACTTAGAAAAGAGGAGGCTGACGCTTATGTTGGCCATTGTTGAGTGGCTTTTTTTGGCATTCAGAATCCCTTCAAGAAGGGCAGATAGGGCTGGGGATATAGCCTAGTGGCAAGAGTGCCTGCCTCGGATACACGAGGCCCTAGGTTCGATTCCCCAGCACCACATATACAGAAAATGGCCTGAAGCGGCGCTGTGGCTCAAGTGGCAGAGTGCTAGCCTTGAGCGGGAAGAAGCCAGGGACAGTGCTCAGGCCCTGAGTCCAAGGCCCAGGACTGGCCAAAAAAAAAAAAAAAAAAAAAGAAGGGCAGATAATGCCACATCTAAATTTCTTGAGAGTGTGGCTCTAGGGGAATAAGATCAGGCTGGTAGAATATAGCCACATAGGAATCCATGGCATGTAGAGCTGAGGTTGTGATGCCAGAAGGTCCTAGAGGTAGAGAGCACCTGGAGGATGCAGCTGTCATCGCCCACTAGTCTGCCTGGAGATATGAAAGAGGTTAGGAGGGAGGCAAATATCATCTTGAAATTGGATGGTCTAATGTGCTTTTGCTTCAAGGACAAAGGAAAAGGATGTATGTGTTTGAGAATTAGAACCATTGTATTATTGAGCTATTAGACATCCTTTAATAGATACCTAAAAAAGAGGAGAAATAAAATAAGACAAAATTTCCCCCTTTATTGTCAAAGTGAAGTTCACAGGGGTTACAGTTTCATATGTAAGGCAGTGAGTACATTTCTTGTTCAACTTGTTACCTCACAGGAGGATTTTTTAAAAGCTGACATTGATCCAGCACCTACTAACTAGAAAATATAGGCTTATGATGCTGTGAATAGAGGTTTTCACTAAATTTTATAGGCCCATAATATATGAGGGTATTTTTAAGAAAATAACACGAGAGGAGAAAGATGGCGCCGAGACAATAGGGAGGCACCCCGACTCGCACCAATTGAATAGCGAGCTGGGAACTCCAACACCCAACACTCCACCAAGAACCCAGCAAAACCAGCATCCAGAAGCAGTGGAGAAACGCAGGAAAACAAAAAGGAGCAAAAAAGAAGAACCGAAAACCTACACGGAGCCGGAGATTAATCGGGGCACCCTCCCCCCACCAGCCGGCCCTGGCCCAAACAGGGTCAGGCTGGGAAAGGGAAACCCGGCGATCGGCAGACAGGTTGCCAGGAGCGCAGAATCCATATAGCGGGAGACCCCACGGACACAAAGCAGGGTGCGGACCAAGACACACCCAGCAGCGACGAGAAGTTCTGGTCCACACCGGATTCGGACAAGGGAACCCAGCGCGGCAGAAAGAGGGAACGGGGGAGCCACCACGACACTTCGCCAACCCCTGAAGGGCCAACGGCGGTGCGGGACACGCACACAAAGCAGCAAAAGTGAGTCCCCCATAATCCCTTCCCCCAACGGGAGACCCAAGCCCGACAAAGACGATATATCTCCCTCCCTCCCCCTCCCCACTCCCGTGGGAACAAAGATTCCCCAAATCAGGCGGGAAGCTCCCAGCAGGCACTGGGAAGCCAGTCTAGCAGGGGAAGGGCGGAACAGCCCCAAGCCCCCAAAGGTTCCTGAACTGGCAGAACCGGCCCCGTCCCCTTCCCAACAGGGGCCAGGGACGGCCGGCAGGGCAAGCCCCACCCGAGGCGCCTAGACCTTGCGGACTCTTACAACTAAAATCACAGGCGCTGGTGGGCAATACCAGCCCAGCAGGGTCACCTGAGCCTGATCTCGTTCCCCCTCCTCGAAGCGGAGGCGAGGTCTGAGGGTGCCAAGCCACACCCGGACAGTCGATCCCACTGGGCCCCACACATACTGCTTCCCCCCCCCAACGGACTCGCGGGAGGGCGCAAGCACAACCCAACAACCCAGGGCTCGCTCTGGGAGGCAGACCCCACTTAAGTGCCTGTTGTAGGGGACTCACAGTGCACAGGAGGGCGGGGCCCCGGCGAAAGCGCCCGCTCTGATAGGCGTGCCCTGCACTGGTGGGCGGGGCCACAGCGACAGCACCTGCTGACGCAGACACGCCTACACAGAAGGGAGGGAAGAACTACACAGACTTCCAGATGCGCAAATCACAAAGAAACATAACTCAGTTCATCAAAGGACAAGCCAACTCGCCAGCTCCAAAAAGCAGCACGACTGGAGAGGAGATGGAGAATAAAAAAGCAAATGAGGACATGTTAACAGGAATGATCGAAACCGTCAGAAATGAAATCAGAAAACAATTCCAGGAGTTTAGAGCGGAAATCTGGAAGGACACCCAGGAAGCCAAGAAAGAAATGGAAGCAAAACTGGATACAATGCAAGCCTCGTTTAAAGAAATGGAAGCAAAAATGGATACAATGCAAGCCGCCTTTAAAGAAAATCTCCACACCCTGAGAATTGAAATGCATGAAAAAATAGATTTAAAATACAACTCTTTAAAGGAAGAAATTTCCACGATCAGAGCTGATATGACAACCATGAATAGCTCTCTGACATCCATAAACTCCGCAATTGAAACCATAACACAAAGAGTGGACCATATGGAATCCAGAATCTCTCGCCTGGACGATGAAGCAGCTGACAACAACCAGAAAATGACCACACTCCAAGAAAAGGTGAAGCTTCAGGGAAGATTACTCCAGGAACTAATGGACAAAGACAAGAGATATAATCTGCGTATAATTGGAATAGAAGAAGGAGCCGAATATCAGAGCAGAGGGCTTAATCATGTTCTCAATAAAGTTATTGCAGAAAACTTCCCCAATCTCACAGGGGACCCCATCCAGGTAACCGAAGCCTATAGGACACCTGGCAGGCCAGACCCCAGGAAAACCACCCCAAGGCACATAATATTCAAGACTACAGACCTCAAGATTAAAGAGCAAATTCTGAATTCAGCCAAAGCGAAGAAGGAAACTTTTTTCAATGGGAAGAGGATTCGAATAACATCCGACTTATCCACACAAACTTACCAAGCTCGAAGTGAGTGGAAGAACACCATCCAAGTACTTCAGAATAACAATTTACAACCTCGGATCAAATATCCAGCGAAACTGGAGTTCACATTCGAAGGGAGAACCAGATCTTTCCACACCAAAGAGGAGCTAAAGGAGTATGTGAATAAAAAACCAGCCCTACAGCGAATATTAAGAGGGGAAGCCCACCCAACAGAGATCGTAAAAGACACACAGACAGATTCAGAAAGAAACTTCAATAGCCAAAGTCCAGCAGAAACACAAGCTCACTAAAGACAAGAAGAAAAAAAAAAAACAACAGGAAAAAACAGCCCAACAAGAAAATGGAAGGAGAAAAAACACCCTTATCCTTGATCTCTTTAAATATAAATGGCTTAAACTCCCCGATCAAGAGGAGCAGACTGGCAGAATGGATCCGCAAGCAAAAAGTTGACATCTGTTGTCTACAAGAGACCCACCTTACAGCAAGGGACAAAAACAGGCTTCGAATGAAAGGATGGAGCAAGATCTACCAAGCAAATGCACCCACCAAAACGGCAGGTGTAGCCATCCTGATCTCAGACAAGCTGGATTTCTCTTTAAAGTCCACTCAAAAAGACAAAGAAGGACACTACATATTGATACAAGGAAAAATCCAGAATCAAGACATCACGGTGATAAATGTATACTCACCGAACAAAAGAGGCCCGACATATGTCAAGCAAATTCTCACAGAATTACAGAGCAAGATAGATGCAAACACAATCATAGTGGGTGACTTTAATACTCCTCTCTCTCCAAGAGACAGATCCAACACCCAGAGGATTAGTAAGGGAGCTGAGGACCTAAATAACACCATTGCCCAAATGGATCTAACAGACCTATATAGAACCTTCCACCCTACAGAGACCCAATACACCTTCTTTTCAGCAGCCCATGGATCATATTCCAAAATAGACCACGTCATAGCCCACACAAAGAACCTCAGCAAATACAAAAGAATTGACATCATCCCATGTATTATATCTGATCACAGTGGATTAAAGGTAACCCTCAACAACAAAGGATACCACAGAGCCTATACACACTCTTGGAGGCTAAACCCCACGCTGCTATCCAACACTTGGGCCACAGATCAAATTAAAGATGAAATCAACGAATTCATAAGCCACAATGACAAAGAAAACACATCACAAAGAAACCTATGGGACACAGCTAAGGCAGTACTGAGGGGCAAGATCATTGCACTCAGTACCCACATTAAAAGAATGGAAGCAGAGCAGGTGAATACCCTCACGATGAAACTAAAACAACTGGAGAAACAAGAAATGACAGAATCTAAAACGACTAGGAGGGGAGAGATTACAAAGATTAAAGAAGAGATAAATCTGATTGAAAATAGAAAGACCATTCAACAAATAAATAAGACTAAAAGCTGGTTCTTTGAGAAAATAAACAAAATTGACAGACCCCTTGCAAGACTCACAAAAAAAAGAAGAGAAGAGACTCATATACGTAAAATCAGGGACTCCACAGGAAAAATTACAACAAATACACACGATATTCAAACAATCATAAGGAGCTATTTCCAAAACCTCTACTCAACAAAAAACAATAATTTTACAGAAATGGATCAATTCTTAGAGAAGTACAAACTGCCCAAACTGAACCAAGAAGAAATAAATCAACTAAATAAACCAATAACTTACGGTGAGATACAGGAGGTAATCAAGAACCTCCCTACTAAGAAAAGCCCAGGCCCAGATGGATTCACCAATGAATTCTACAAAACCTTTAGTGAGGAGCTAATTCCAATACTCCTCAAACTCTTCCGCGAAATAGAAACGGAGGGAAAAATCCCGAACTCATTCTACGAAGCTAATATCATACTCATCCCCAAACCAGGCAAAGATCCAACAAAAAAAGAGAACTACAGACCAATATCACTAATGAACACAGATGCAAAGCTCCTCAATAAAATATTAGCTAACAGGATCCAGAAAGTGATCAAGAATATCATACATCATGACCAAGTAGGCTTCATCCCTCAGTCACAAGGATGGTTCAACATCCGTAAATCAATCAATGTAATTCACCACATAAACAGAACTAAAATCAAGAATCACATTGTTATCTCAGTCGATGCCCAAAAAGCCTTTGACAAAATACAACATCCATACCTATTAAAAGCTTTGGAGAGAACAGGAATAGATGGAACATTCCTCAAAACAATAAAAGCCATATACAACAGACCAACTGCTAATATCATATTAAATGGAGAGAAACTTAAATCATTCCCCCTAAACACAGGAACAAGACAAGGATGCCCACTCTCCCCACTTCTGTTCAACATAGTACTGGAATCCCTAGCCATAGCAATAAGGCAAGAGGAGGACATCAAAGGGATCCACATCGGCAAGGAAGAAATCAAGTTATCCCTATTCGCAGACGACATGATCTTATATCTCAAGGACCCAAAAAACTCAGTACCCAAACTCCTACATCTAATAAACCAATTTGGCAAAGTAGCAGGATACAAAATCAATCCACAAAAGTCAGCAGCTTTTCTGTACACCAGCAATAGACAAACAGAAAAGGAAATTATGGAAACGATTCCATTTACAGTAGCCAAAAAAAGAATAAAGTACCTAGGGATCAACTTAACCAAGGACGTGACGGACCTATTCAATGAAAACTACAAAAATCTAATAAGGGAAATCAAAGAAGACACAAGGAGATGGAAAGACCTCCCATGCTCATGGGTAGGCAGAATCAATATAGTGAAAATGGCCATACTGCCCAAATTGTTATACAAATTCAATGCAATACCTATCAAAATCCCAGCCACATTCTTCACTGAAATAGAGAAACCAATCCATAAGTTCATATGGAACAGCAAAAAACCTAGAATAGCCAAAGCAATTCTAGGCAAAAAACATAGTGCAGGAGGTATCACCATACCAGACTTCAAGCTCTACTACAAGGCCATCATAACAAAAACAGCATGGTATTGGTATAAAAACAGATCGGAAGACCAGTGGATTAGAATTGAAGACCCAGAAATAAAACCGCACTCTTACAGCCAACTGATATTCGACAAAGGAGCTAAAGACATACAATGGAATAAACATAGCCTCTTCAACTACTGGTGCTGGGAGAACTGGGCAGCCATATGCAGAAAACTCAAAGTAGACCCAAGCCTATCACCATGCACCAAGATCAACTCAAAATGGATCAAGGACCTCAACATCAGACCTGAATCCTTGAAACTACTGAAGGACAGAGTAGGAAAGACACTAGAACTTATAGGCACAGGAAGGAACTTCCTGAATAGAGTCCCAGGCGCACAACAAATAGGGGAAAGACTCAACAAATGGGACTACTACAAATTAAAAAGTTTCTGCACAGCTAAGGTCATAGCCACCAAAATAGAAAGACAGCCAACGATATGGAAAAGGATATTTACCAGCACAGCAACAGACAAAGGCCTGATATCTGTCATCTACAGAGAACTCAAAAAACTAAGCCCCTCCAAGCCCAATAAACCTATTAGGAAATGGGCAAAAGAGCTAAAGAGAGACTTCACAAGAGAAGATATAAAAATGGCAAAGAAACACATGAGGAAATGCTCAACATCCCTGCTAGTAAAGGAAATGCAAATAAAAACAACCCTGAGATACCACCTCACCCCAGTTAGAATGGCCTATACTCTGAACTCAGGAAACAACAAATGCTGGAGGGGCTGTGGGGAAAGAGGAACCCTTCTCCATTGTTGGTGGGAGTGCAAATTAGTACAGCCACTTTGGAGAACAGTATGGAGGTTTCTCAAAAAGCTCAATATAGACCTACCCTATGACCCAGCCATACCACTCCTAGGCATCTATCCTAAACAGCAAAACCCAAGATATCAAAAGGACATTTGTACTTCCATGTTTATCGCAGCACAATTCACAATAGCCAAAATTTGGAAACAACCCAGATGCCCCTCCACAGATGAATGGATCCAAAAAATATGGTACTTATACACAATGGAATACTACATAGCGATTAGGAATGGTGAAATATTGTTATTTGCAGGGAAATGGTCAGAACTCGAACAAATAATGTTGAGTGAGACAAGCCTAGAACACAGAAAACAAAGGGGCATGATCTCCCTGATATATGACTGTTAACAAAGGGAGATGGAGAGACAGTAGAGACCAAGTCTGTGAACACTGTATATGTGCTTGATACATTGTATACTGCATATGGGTCTACCTGACCTAGACAAGGGATGGGAAAACAGGTTGTAAGATATCACAAGAAATGTACACAATGCCCTACTATGTAACTGCACCCTCTTTGCACAGCACCTTGTAAAAAAAAAAAAATTTATGTTCAATTGATAATAAAAAAAAAAAAAAAAAAAAAGAAAATAACACAATCCTGTGATAGGAGTTTGTTGGGATTTAATAGGAATATATACAGGATGGAATCACCTAAGTCACCTTAGATTAGCTTCATGGTAATTAACCATTTGAAAATGGGCAAGTGAATAACCTCCTCAGAAGAGAGAGAGCCTGTAAAGAAAGGGGTGCATAAAGCAAGAGAGGAAACTTTTAATGGGTGAATCAAGGTATACTCGTCTGGGTTTTGTTACAATAACAAAATCCTAGAGGCAGGTGTTTCGATAATAAAACAGAGTACATACTCTGTAGGGATAAGAGGTTTATTTTTGGCTTACAATAGAGGCCACATCTAGAGATGCCCTTGTTATTGGCATAAGCAGATCACTGACGTGTGAGTTTTCTCCCTGTTCTTAGAGAGGATCAACCACAAGTGCTCCACCCAGAAGATCTTAATTAATCCTAATGTCCTCCCAAAGGCCCTATCCTTTGTTACACTCTTAATATCTTACAACAGAGATTAGAGGACAATGCCTCAAGACTATGAGACACTCAACCCAGTACCGGAGACGTGAAGACTTAAGAAGTCCAAGTTAAGATCATTGGTGAAAAAGAATAAGAAAAGGCTATAACTTTCTGGAAAAAGTAGGTAAATAAATTTTAAGGGAGGAGGGTATTTCTGTATTGTCAAAAACTACAGAGAAGCCAGATGCCAGTGTCTCACACCTGTAACCCTAGCTGCTCAGAAGGCTGAGATATGAGGACTGCAGTTCAAAGCCAGCCCAGGTAGGAAAGCCCATGAGACTCTTACCAACAACAAACAACCAGAAAACCAGAAGTGGTGCTGTGGCTCAAAGTGGTAGAGTGCTAGCCTTGAGTGAAAAAGCTCAGGGACAGTTCCCAGGCCTGAGATCAAGGCCCATGACCCCAAAAGAAAGAAAGAAAGAAAAAAACCTACAGAGAAATAATAATTTTGAAAAGCAAAACATAGTTCCATATGTCAAGAAGATTAAGGACTAAATAAGTGCTGAATTAAAACAAATCACAATTTCTTGTATTGTGTATAGTAGTTATGGCAAATCTACTCACTGGACTTGTGCTGTTCCCAAAACCACAGCAATTTATCAGGCTTGACTTTTGAGAGTTATATGTATTTTTAAAAGCTTGATTTTGAAGGACACAGGGATTTTAAAGGAAACCAGATCTGACACAAGAGAAACAGAAAATCAAGCAAGGAGCTGACTGAGAGTCAAGGGAGGATTGTTTTGGAGTCTGGCTTCAGTTGGCACCTCTGCTTCTCTGTGGGAGAACTGTGCAAGCTGCATGGATTTCCTAAGGTAAAGTTCCAGTCCTTAACACAGCGATCTCAAGCCTGCTCCTGTGTGGGCAAATGGTGTGAGGTGATCTACAAAGAAGGCTGAAAGCAAAGCATGGTGTTTATGGCTGGAACAGACAAGGCAGCAGCTACATCTACAGCTACTGTTACGGCCACTCTGTGGGTTATTATTACCTCCCAAGCTTTGATATTTCAACAGACATCATTCTGCCTAGCAAGATTCCCTCACCCCAGAGGAAAATTGATACTACCTGATATACTTAGATATTTTAATTCTGTCCTATTTTTCTTGCTGTCCTCAACTGAGGCTATAGGTGGATAATTATAAAGATAAAGCAAAAGAATGAGGGTTAGGTGTGGCTTGTTTTCATATGAAACACCACACTGGATCATATGAAGGATACAGAGATATTTGGAAAATGTCCTATCTTCAAAGATGCACTTACTATCTAAAAGGCCAAGCAAGCAGGTTCTCGGTAACTTTTAAATTAGAGAGAGAGAGTGATTATTACAAATAAGGCCATTCTTTGTAAAAGACAAAGGTGTAACTGACTGTCTAGAGACAGAAACTATGTGATGAAAAAAAAGGAACCAAATTCAGCACATACGCCCAGGTTTACTGTAGAATGATTGATAATGCCAAGTCATATAATAAATCTAAGTTGTACACCAGGAGATGAATGGGCAAAGAAAATACAGTGTATATATACTATGAGGTATTATCCATCTGTAAAGAATGAAATGATGTCTTTTGCAGAAAAAAATGGTTGGAAGTAAAGGTCATCAAATTAAGTGACATCCATCAGAGTCAGGAAGACAATTACACACTTTCTCCTGTATTCGAAATCTAGGTTTTATAAATATATTTTATTATCTTTAAGTATTTATACAAAGGAATGGCCATCCAACAAAGCAGTTCATGTATACAATGCATCTTGGTCAATGTCATCTATTTCAACATGCCTTGTTGTAAACAAACAAACAAACCCATAAAAGCATTTGGGAGTCAACTTGGGGGCAGGGTGCTAGTAGAAAGGGAGAAGAGAACAATAGAGATAATAAGGGGTGAATATGACTGAAATACATAATGTACAGTTATGATGCTATAATGAAACTCATCATACAGTCAAGTCAACAACATTAAAAATTGCGTCTATCTTTAAAAAGAATGAATATGAACGTAGAGAGGTAGGGGTCTCTATCGGAATCTAAATTGTGTGACAATGAGAAGTAAAGAGGTGCAACACACAGACATCTAGGGGAAAGTTCCTACTTAATTAAAGCACTAATAAATATCACAGCAGTGAGGAAGAGATTGTGATGTAAGAGGCTGTGGGGAAGAGATTTATGCCTGTGCACCTAATGTAACTCTGGAGGATTATATATTACACTCCAATTGAATGAATTATTCTAAGGGTTGCGGGAATTTAGAGAAGGGAATTATTCTATGAGCTGGGAAAATTTATAGGCTTCTTTGAATTTTGTTGTAACTAATAAAAATTACAATAGTAATGATGTTTGTAATGCTTGCACCTTTGTTTTTTAAAAACATTTTTATTGGGAATATGGCCTAGTGGTAGAGTGCTTGCCTCACATAAAGGTGATGTACAGAGGGTTTACAATTAAGGTAAACGAGTACATTTCTCTTTGGAAAATTTCACTCCTTTACTCACCCTGTACCAGATTTTCCTTCCTATCCCCACCTAGAAGTTGTATAGTTTATTTTCAGCACAGTGTCTAGTGAGTACCATTGCTCCATTTGTTCATCGTTTGTCCCTCCATTTCTGTGCCTTACCTTACACTCCCAAAGACATATAATGAACAAACAGAACAAAAAAGAAAGAAAATAAAAACAGCCAATTGTTTGGAGTTTTCTGAAGTTTATTTTGATAGATATTTCATTTAATCAGATGGTTGCATCTTCTTAATTCAAGGGATTCAACTGTGGGCAAGATTATGTAAAAGAAATTTATGTTGGGCTTAATATTACTCATATTCTTACATTATTAAGACTTAGCTTCTTCCAAACTCACAATTAAAATCAGAACTATTCATTTAAAGGAGGATTTCAAAATACAATTACAATGAAAATTTGTAGTTACAATGAGTAAATTTGACTTTCCTTGATACACTGATGCCTAGCTTATTTATTCCTCTTACGAATTTGAGCATCCCCGGGCTCCAGTGGCTTACACCTGCAATCCTAGCTACTCAAGAGGCTGAGATCTGAGATCTGAGCATCTCAGTTCAAAGCCAGCTGGGCAGGAAAGTCCATGAGACTTTTATCTCCAAGTAACCACCAGAAAATTGGAAGTGGCGCTGTGGCTCAACAGTGCTAGCCTTGAGCTGAAGAGCTCAGGAGCAGTGACCAAGCCCAGAGTTCAAGCCCCACAACCGACAAAAAAAAAAAGCATCATTTAAAAAAAATGGATTTTATCTGGTCACCTCAAGCTGAACCATGAAGTCTTGATTCTCTTAAGACACCTACAGCAGTATGAATTTGAACCAGACTAGGCATGAAAGTACAGGAGAAGAGGAGAAGGACATGGTATTTTTACCTTCTCCCTATTTAGAGAAAGATCGTTCTCACTGAAGATATAGTCAGATACTTCTGACTTACAAGTCTGCTGACACCATTTCTACAGAGGCTAGGACTAGGGGAAGTCAGATGGAAAGTGATGGGTTAGAAGGAAGAGGTAAGTATTCAGTCCTTCTGGGCTTTTGGGCTTTTCTCCCATTTTAATCCTCACGTGGACAACTGGGTGGATTAACCTCTGTGTCTCTCCTTCTCTGATGCAGGAAATAGTAACTAAAAGTAACCCTCTAGTCGTTTAGATGCTACATCACATGTACTACCCTCAGCAGCCTATATACAAAATAATAACAGTGATGATGATCATTTAGATTTTGCAGATGGAAACTGAGGCAAAAATGGGTTAAGTAACTATTTCACCTTTCCAGAATTAGTGGTAAGCATGAAATTCGAATCCAGACATTCTTTCAAAGCCATAAAAGAACATTTTCCTCACATTTTTCTTCCTCCAAATCTGGTTGTAGGATAAAGGGTTGATTTATGAGACAATTTTTTTTTCTTTTCCTTCTTTCCTTCCTTTCCTTTTTCTTTTTTACCTTTCCTTTCCTTTTTTTTTTTTTTTGTTCAGTTATAGGGCTTGAATTCAAGATCTGGACATTGTTCCTGAGCTCTTTTTTCTCAAAGCTAGTGCTCTACCACTTTCAACCACAGCTCCACTTCTGGTTTTCTGGTGGTTAATTGGAGATAAGAGTCTCATAGACTTTCCTGCCCAAGATGGCTTCAAGTCATGATCCTTAGATCTCAGCCTCCTGAGTAGCTAGTACTACAGGTGTGAGCCACCAGCGCAGGCCAAGATATGTAATTTTATACACACTCTTTTCATTCTGAAGAAAAAGATAGCCATCGGAGAGCTATAGAAATCTCAAACAAGGGGAAGACACAAGACCCAAGAAATGTGGAGGAGTCCCTATTCATGATGAAACATACATGAACTTCCATCTCACCTCCTTTCCCAGCTCCTCAGCTCTACCCTGGATTCTCAGCCTCAGATCTCTCTCACCCTCTCCTTTCACCAGAAATCCACCCACCCCTGTTGCATCGTCTCTTTTACTAAATTCAGGTTTTGGAATGATGCACACCCACACACAAACCACAGGTAGACACATACCAGGAGATGCCCCACCCTGGAGGCCCCACCTGTAAAGCAGACACCCTGACCTGCTCTGAACAACAGGCAGAGGATGGACAGGAGATGGCAGGAGTGACATGAGAGGAAGACCACTCACTACTCACTTCTTAGCCTTTACTGAGTTGTCAGTGAGGTTAAGTGTGGTATTTTAGTATCTTCTCCATTCCTTTCATTCTCTGGTATTAGTCAATGTAGAAAATAGAATACAAGGCTAGGAATCATAGGATACAAAGCAGAATCTAATATAAACCCTGCAGCTAACATATTATTTTTTTATTTAGATAGCTAACCTTCCTCTTTAATGAGGAAGGTTTAAGGATAATGAAGAATTTTTCTAAAGCTAACATTTTTTACTCCTGAAATAAGTCTCCTTTTCCTTTACATGAACCTCCTTGTTTCATCCCTCTCAATGCCTAGCCCTCTTGAATCCACATCCCCAGCAACTCCAGCCCCAAGGACTATCTATGTTCTTCTGTCAGGAACTAGATATATTCCCACCTCTCAGCAGGATGAATGTAACGACACAGCTAATCCCAGAGTATACTACAAACTTACTATTTCCTTTATCTCCCTGCATAATGTTTTTTCCAGTCTTAATTATGTAATTAAGGCTAGTCACAAAGGGCATAACAATGAGATGTTTCCAGCAATGAACTGTTTCATCATGTGTTTGAAGTGAAGACTTTTTTTTCCTGTGAGATGTTTTATGGCACTTATATTTTGAGAAGCATCATTGGAGAGACCTTGATCTAACATCTGAGTTTGCATAATGGTAAGCTCTGAGATTCAGATGAATTGTTCCACTAAAAACAACACACACAAATATGGGGTATATCACATGTATATGTACATGTGTGAGAGTTTCTTGAGGTCATATATGTTTGCAGTGTATGTATGCCTTCATACACACTAGTTAGAAATGGTAATTACCAGGGCTGGGGATATGGCCTAGTGGCAAAAGTGCTTGTCTCGTATACATGAAGCCCTGGGTTCAATTCCCCAGCACCACATATACAGAAAATGGCCAGAAGTGGCGCTGTGGCTCAAGTGTCAGAGTGCTAGCCTTGAGCAAAAAGAAGCCAGGAACAGTGCTCAGGCCCTGAGTCCAAGGCCCAGGACAGGCCAAAAAAAAAAAAAAAAAAGGTAATTACCAGGCAAAAACTATAGAGAAATTGAGAAAATAGGAGTAGAGCAACTCACAGTGTGAGATGCTTTTATGCTGAGTCTTTCCTCTGAGGAATTTTTTTTTTTTTTGTGAGGAAGAAGGAATTATAGCCCAGTTCCTAGACAGAGTGGGAAGTCTGATAGGAGACCATCCTAGAGTGAACTCTGTTCATTCCCAGGATAAGCTAAACCAGAAGAAATCAACTTCACAAACATGATGCTATGCTCTAAACCCCTTCTGCCCACGAACTTTACTAACAGTGATCCTAAAAATTCAACAGTTTCTCTTACTTCAGCACAAACACCAACCAGCTCCACAGGAGAACCCTTGGGTCTTAAACCTTCATGGTTCCCATAAGTACATTTTCCAATAAATCGTTTTTTGCCCCCTATTTATGTTAAGGCTGTTTACCTCTGGATTAAATCTCCTAATAAGTAGCTGATAGATAAGTTGAGCATTTTTTCTCTCTGATCCCATGATATCTTATCTACTGTATTTATCATTTTGTTTTTGTAGTTTCATGCTGCTTTAGTGAGAAGACTGAATTTCTCAAAGACAAAGAACATGCATTCTTTATCTTGATGTTTCCAGGACTATGGAGCAAGTCTTCAGCATGCGTTTAATCACTGAGTGACTAAACCCTTCCCAAAGGTGTGAGAACTAAGGAAGAGAATGTTGGCTGTGGAATGAGGTAAGTAGTTCTTGAGTTAAAAGACAAATTCTGCCTCTGCCTAATAGACAAGTTTCTAACCAGAGGGATGATGAAAATGAATGAAGTACTTGAGGTCTTTCTCTTTGAAGGAACACGCTTATTCTGAAGCGCGTTTGCAAAAAGAAGAGAGGGACATGAGAGTCAAAGAGAATAAAGACAGAAAGATGAGGACAAAGAATGCCACAGAGGGAAGGAAACCAAGGGACATAGCTGTTATAAAAACCAGAATGTAATTTATGTATGTATATGTTAGTCAGATGGATCAACTCATTTTCTCTGAACCTCTTTTTCTTCATTTTTATCAGTAATGATATTTCTTTTGTTATTTTATGCTGCTATGTTTGAATGAAGTCATAGATTTACAAATCTCTTTGTAATTCATAAAGAGTAACCTAACCTACATTTTACCTTCTAGTTTTTAATTATCATTACTAGGATCACAGAAGCCTTCCTGTTGTGAGAATTTGGATTCTAAAGTGGGGAACAGAATCACACAGTGGCCAAGAAGTAAGACCCTGTAGCAAGATTGGGTTAAAAACACGTTGACCTACAATTAATGCAACTTTAGGCAAGTTACTTCACTTGAGAAGACTCACCATCCTTTGCTATGAAATGAGCACTAACAATTGTGCCTACCTCATAGGTAGTGGATGAGATCTGATCCTTCCTCTGATAAATATGGATTGACTATTGACTTGTTTGCTATGTACTGGTCATTACTCTTAACTCAGGATAACAAATAAATGAAACACACAAGACCTCTGATTTCTTGGCACTTCCATTACATTCCAACAGGAAAGTAAAAAACAATAAAGAAATGACTAATAAAATATCAGGTACTAATAATCTAGGGAGAAAACCAAGTAAGGAAGGGTGTTGGGCAGATGCCACAGCCCTCTCTGAGTCAAGGGGCCAGAGGTGGGGTTCCTGGAATGTTTATCACTGAGACAGGTTCATGATAATAGATGACATTTTTTTTCTGTCCAAGGAAGGCAAAGAAATCTTGGGTATTGCTTATGTAACCAGAATGGGTTCATACAATGACAAAAAAAAAATCCTTGCAGAATAGATACATAAGTAGGAAAATGCCATTCCTTTATTTGTCAAAAATCTATTGAGCATCACCCTAGGTATGGTTTGAGGGACAATGAAGCAAGTAAGGTCTGGTTTCCACCTCACAGAATGGAACTGGTCTCCCGGCAGACTGTCCATGTGGGCTGGACACGAGGCCAGCCATGAGGATCTCTTAGAATATTATTCAGTGCCTGCCTTTCTCAGCCCTCAGTGCTGTGCATACTATTCCACCCCCTCTTTTCCCCTGTGGCCTAGTACACCCCAACACTCATCTGTCTCACACCGCAGATGTACAAATCAGGTCATCAGTTGCCATCAGCTGGGTGGAGATGCTTACGAGAATGGCGAGGAACAACATCAGACAATGATATTTTCCCTGCCAGCTTCAGTCTGAGGACCTGCCCCAGATTCCCCCTTTTTGCCAAGTGCTGACTCTAAGAGGGGAGCTCTTATCTGGGTCTCCTACTTCCTATCCCCTTTAAAGGACACACATAGTTACCCATGAAATCTCTATCCTGTGTCCAGCAGGTTAAAGAAATATTGTCTCTGAACTTTGAGGACTATTCAAAGAATTAGAGCACAAGCTATTGGAACTACAAAATGACTGGAGCAATTTTCTCCCCAACTTACCCATTATGTAGAGGAGAAAACTGAGGCCCAAGGAGGAAAAGTAGCTTATTTGATGTTTGCAAAGGAAATTGGAGTAGAGTTGGAGTACGAACAGAAACTGGGAGATAATAGTCCTTTGTAATGCCAAGTGGTTCATTCATATTTTTCCTATAAGAAAAACTTCTCATTGAATATCACTATGGAAATAGAGAATTCAAGGTCTCCCTGAATACTTTTGCTTTGATGTGGTTGTTATTCCTATTTTCTCTCAGTTGCCTTTCATATTCATTGGTATAACCCTCCAAACAGAGATAGAACCTGTAATAGCCAATTACATACCTAGAATGTGCTAGGTGCTACTTTAGGTAGTTTCAGGAGACACAGTCTAAAGGCCAAGGTTGCGTAACTTCTGGGATCCTAGTGTCAGTAGATGTACCTATATGACTCAAAAATACAAAGCAAGCCGGGTGCAATGGCTCACACCTGCAATCCTAGCTACTCAGGAGGCTGAGGTCTGAGGATCACAGTTCAAAGCCAGCCAGGGCAGGAAAATATGTGAGATTCTTGTCTCCAATTAATCACTATAATAATAATAATGATAATGATAATAATGATGATGATGATGATAATGATAATAAAGCTGGAAGCGGAGCTGTAGTTCTAAGTGGCAGAGCATTAGCATTGAGCAAAAAGAAACTCGGGGTCAAAAATATTCAAATCACACCACATGTTAGCATATTGTTCCCACTAACTTGTCAGGTTGTTCAAAAATATTAGGAGAAACAACCAATGTCTTTGCTCAAGTGTGAGAATATCATATGTAAGCCACTATAGGGCAATTTTCTGTCTTTTCCCTATTGATGTCAAGAGTAACTAAAATCTGAATCATTTTTTATAATTTGAATTTTTAAAAAATATTGACCTTACATTTGTATCCAATAGATGTATACTTCATGAGCAAGACATACACAGATAGATGTGTATGGCTATTTTTACATTGATTTGGGGAAATTTGAAATCAGTATGGATTAGCCTTGCTTGTCAAGAATTTTTGTAAAAGTACTTTTACAGGGGTGAGGGAAGAGTCAACAATAAAACTGTCCTGCCCACAGAAAGGAGATAAGGATTCTGCTCAGCAAGCTTTCTGCTGCAGAAGACATAGAGGGTAGCAGACAGGTGGTAGCTCTTGGAGAGCAGCATTTCAGCCAGGAAACTCCACCTCCCAGGGACTTGGGTCCACATTCTGCACTTGCCACTCCCTCCCTCTCATTGACTCACAGTTAAGTTTCCAGGGCAGATGGTGGGGGCATTGGGTGTCAGAAAAGCTGGACTGTTTTTACATAAGCACGAGTGCAATAAGAATTTTTAAATTATATATAAAAAAGACTAAGATAGACTTTTGGTTAACCCTAAAAAAAAATCTCCTGAAACTGGACATTACGAAGTCTCCCATACCTCATCAGTTTTGGAAATCAAGTATCACGAGGTCTGAAGGTCCTTGTACCAGGAGGTTAAAGGTCACCTAATGGTTCTTGAAGTCACCTTACCCACAATTAGGCTCAAGTTGTCATTTTATAGGTGCTACAACTACATCCAAAGATGACAACTTATGTATGACAGGACTGGCAGAGAACCACATAAACTAATGCTATTGGGCACTGGATTCCATTTTCCTTTGTGTGCTCTAAAAGCAGCCATTTTGGTCTTAGGAGAGGGATCAGCTTTAAGAGGCACACATCACGTGGCGACTCTGCCTCCTGGGAGCCTCACAGTGGCTGCTTGGCTACCTCTGGTGATGTGTCTCTAACCCAAACAGTATCACTGCGCCCCTCTGCCCTGTGCCCCAGATGTCTTGCACTCCCTGGGCTTCCTCTAGCTTTTGCATGGGGGAGCCTTACCTGGCTCTGCGGATGACTCCTGCTTAATCTGGGAATCCAGCAACACTTTTACAGGAAAAGTTGTTTTCTGACCTTCCTGAAGGGGTAAATTTTCATTTTTGGTACCCTCCTTCAGGTTCTGGTTATAGACGCATATCTACATTTGTTTATTGGATTTTTCATATTCTCTGTCTCTGTCTCTCTCTGTCTCTCTGTCTCTGTGTGTGTGTGTGCTAAACTCTAAAACACTAATCTGGTACCTGAAACAAAATAGATGTTCCATATTTATAGAAATGAATGGAAGTCTGAGAATAGTGGTTGGCACCTGTAATCCTATTTGAGGGCGGTGGAAATGAAGAAGATTATGGTTCAAGGTCCCCAAAATTATGGTTCACAACAACAAAAAAATTAATGGGATCCCATCTCGCCCAATAATCTGGGCATGGTGGTATATGGAGGCATAAGTAGGAAGGCATATGAAAGTGGGTTGTGATCTAGGCTGGTCCAGGCAAAAAATATGAGGCCCTATCCAAAAATCTAAAAGGGCTGAGGATGCTGCTCATATAGTAGAAAGGCACTTGCCTAGCAAGCATGAGGCTTTGAGTTTACATTTCTGCGTTATGCCATCTTACGTGCCAAACCGCAGTCCCCACTTCAGGAGGATCGGGACTTCTCAAATGAGAGTTATTAATGAGCATTTTCCCAGTGCCTCATACTCTCTATGAAAGAATGGTTTTGCCTTTACTTCGTTATTCCTTTACTCCCTCCTAGACAAAATTCACAAAATTGGTGTGGAGGTGGTAGTAAAGTAGTGAAAGAGAGAACAAGAGAGAGCATTTGGAGAAATAAAATTAGGTAAAGTGTAGAGCAAATGAGCAAAGAAGCCAGGAAGACTCACCCTATTCATAGCCAGACCCACTGGGTGGGAGAGGCCAGGAAAGGTGTTAGAAAAAGAGATGAAGAAGCCACAATGCCTGCATGTTACAGGGACTTTAGTGAGAGGTTACTGAGTGATTGTGGCACGTAGGGGGAAATGGGAAGAAAGTGGGATTTTTGAGGTGTATCTTATGAGTTGTGAAATGGATTCCCTGAAATATTTTGTGAAATATCATTGCTGGACTTGGCTTCTAAGATAACATTCTTTGCAAAGACAAGAGCATACAGCACTTCAGAAATGTGTTCACCTCGTGAGGCTTAGGAATACCTAACCAAAGGTCTACATAGATATAATCCAAACTGAGTAATGGTATTCCTGGAAAAAATATAGGGTTGGAAGTGGACTGGTGACATTCGGCTTTGACCTACAACTTCTGTACTCACAACATTGTTCTACAACTCATGCTGCTCATATCGTTTTTAAAGAATAAGCACAAACAGTATAGTATGCTCATGTCAGCAAAGAATAAACAGCACTCCATCTTCCTATGCTGCTTGTCTTGCCACTGGGTGATACAAAAGACACACAATATCTTAGCAAGGTTGTTCCTGACTTTGAGTGTGTCTAATAACTAAGTTGCAACTTCAAGCATTTGAATGGAGGAGTGACAAGTGATTTGAGCAGCTTCAGGTCATGCTGTATTCAAAGAAAGCACAGTACTCGAAGTAGCCTTCCACTAGTATCAGTGGTGGCTGCTTTACAAACACAATTCCTTGCTTTCATTCATCCATTCTTTGATACAATCATTTATGCCTGCACCAAATGTATTGTCTCCTACTATACGCTAGATCCTGTGGAGTTGATTTGAGCCTTACTTATACCTCTGAATTTGAGGTGAAGGTACTGGAATTCGAACCCAGGGCTTTGCTCTTGTCAAGCAAGTGCTCTACTACCCGAGACATGCCTCCAGCCCATTTTGCTTTTTAGCTCATTATTTTTTTCAAACAAGGTTGTGCATTTTCCCTAGTCAGAGATCAAAACTCTCTTCTCTCTACCCTCCCAATAGTTAGCATCAGAGGTGTGTACTATCATTCTCAGCTTGTGTTGCTGAATTAAGGTCTTGATAACTTTTTGCTTGGTCTAACCTCTAACTATGATCATCCCAAACTCTGCCTCCCAAGTAGCTAGGACCACAGGCATGAGCTACCGTGCTAGGACCCTCTGTATATTTTCAGTGTGTGTACGGTAGAGTCTCTAGTTACAAAACTCCACCCCCTACCCTCCAGTGCTAGCCAAACAGTGGAGAAAGAAGGGCTAATAGCAATGGAGACTTAACCTTAGGACTTGACTGCTTGTCCCATCAAGCTCATCTGCCTCTTAGACAGCTCTACTTACTACCAGGCTAACCTGCAGAGTATCTACAAGCTTCACAACTGTGCCCAGTGGCTTCAATAAAGCAAAACTATGCAATGAGAAATTGCAATCTATAAAATCCAAAATAGGTTCAGGCCCCCTGCACAACAGTAGGGTCAGGATCCAGTCATAGTTGTGATAAGGTTTAATTTCACAGTCCTTCAATATCCTGGAAGATACTCTCGGAGACTACCTATAGCCATCATGCTGCCCTGAGGGCCAAATCTCCTTAGAATAATCAGAGGATGGGAAAGAGGAACCCTCACCCCGCAAGCCTCCCGCCTCAGATCCTGCCACCTTTCATGCAGAAGTTTGTTCACAGCTTTCTAGAAGGCTTGGGGATTCCGGACTGGGAGTTCAGAGGTCAACGTGTTTGTTAAATCCACAGATCTTTCCTTAAGTGGAAAGAAGAGCAAAGGGCAGGGAGGGAGGGAGGGAGAGAGAGAGAGAGAGAGAGGGAGGGAGAGAGAGAGAGAGAGATTTTCTAAAATCAAAACACAAAGAAATAGACACAGTCACCATGCATTGCATTTTGGGTTTTATTCTTGCCAAAGTTTGAGAGTAGTGCTACTCTGGCAGGCTGCCTTGATAAGAAGCGAGGAGTGTGGACAGGAAGTACTGGGAAGATGCAGAGGCTGGGGGAGTGTTTGAGAGACCGCAGGGCAGTGAGCGCTGGCCCCTGGCTTGCCTTTGGCATTTAACAGCAGCAATCATCTCCGGTGTCGCAGCAGTCATCTCCGTGGTCACAGCAGGCAGGACCTCTGGATCTCATGGGGATAATCCCTAAACAGCGGAACCCAGAGCCACAGCACCCAGAGCTGCAGCAGCCAGAGCCACAGCACCCAGAGCTGCAGCACCCAGAGCTGGCACATCCAGAGCTGCAGCACCCAGAATCTTCACAGCATCCTGTGCTACAGCCTTGGGGTCTCTGGACCCAGCGTCTCAGAGGACTCACCCCAAAGGTCCGAGGGGCCAGGCAGCAGTAACTGGTGGAGCAGGGAGCAGAGCAGGGGTCAGGGACACAGCAGCCCTGGGAGCCGGAGCCACCTGCTGCGGAGCCTTGAGTGTAGTAGGTCTGGCCAGGAGAAGAGTACTGGACATAGTATGTCTGGGTCTGGCAGGGAGCTGGGTATTTGACGTAGGTCGTCTGGCAGGGAGGGGGGCACTTCACAGAGGTCGTCTGGCAGGGAGGGGGGCACTTCACAGAGGTCGTCTGGCAGGGAGGGGGGCACTTCACAGAGGTCGTCTGGCAGGGAGGGGGGCACTTCACATAGGTTTTGGTCTGGCATGGAGGTGGGCACTTTACGTAGGTCTGGCATGGAACTTGGTATTTCACATAGGTTTGAGCTGGCACTGGGACTACGTATTTCACGATGGTTTGAGGCTGGCCAGAAGCAAGCCCTGGAGCAGACCCTAGAGCAGGCCCTAGAGCAGGCCCTAGAGCAGGCCCTGGAACGTAGACCGCTGGAGCCTGAGATGGAGCCTGGAAGGTCACAGAGGCGCCACCGACACCTTGCCCAGAGCTCAGTCCCGAGCCTTTCACACAAGATGGAGGGAATTGTGGCTGCTTCTGCTGGTCACACATCTTGATATGGCTTTGCAACACCTGGAAAGAAAGACCCCATCAGAACTATGAAAGCAATGAGGTTTTCAGGGAAACCTTCCGAATTCCCTTTGGGCAGAGGGGTGGCCTTCTCAAAGAGGTCATGGACACCCAAAGTTCATCTACCTGCCAGGTGTCAGTGGCTCATGCCTGTAATCCTGAGTAGTCAGGAGGCTGAGCTCTGAGGATCACAGTGCCAAGGCAGTTGTGGTAGAAAAGTCCAGGAGACTCTTATCTCCAATTATCCAGTAAAAAAAAACAACAGAAATGGAGTTGTGGTTCAGGTGGTAGAGCACCAGAGTTGAGTTAAAAAGTCAAGCAAGGGTACAGGTTCTGAGTTCAAGCCTCAGCACTGGCACAATAAATAAATGAACAAATAAATAAATAAATAAATAAAATCTAAAAGCCAATAACCTTCCAGTGAGGCCAGATTCAGAACCAGGAATTGTAGGTTTATTCACCGTGCCTACATGTCTTTGGACGAGTCTTTATTTACCTCCCAGACTCCATGTCTACTGGACCGATAGCTTCACTTCTACCTAGCATCCCATGCTGTCTCTCTTCTTATTCACTTGAGTGTCTACCTGGCAAATCAATCTTACCAGATCACTATCCCTCAGGGCGTTTCCCACTGCCACTAGTTCTCTCCAAGGCCTGCCATTTTCCTTCTTCCCAGCCAGGGAGTCCCAGAAAAGGCACATTGATGTCCATAGACACTGAGCTAACTTGAGCCTCAAATGAGCTTGACAAGGTAGTGAAGAACAAGAACCAAGTTGAGTAAGTTTCTATTACTTGCTCTTTGGATCAGTCAGATGTAATTTTACTCCACTAGTATGTCAATCCAAGAATAAACTGAACATATGCCCTCACAGAAGAAAGCCAGAAACCCAGTCTCCTGAAATCCCTCCCCACACAGAGCGATTAGCTCAGCTCCAACCTCTCCCTTTCCTTTCATGCCCCAGGCTCCATGCTTCCCACCAGCTACGCCATCCTCTTCTGTCATGGCTGTCCTCCCTGTCTAGTCCCGGCTCACCCACCCTTCATCCCACAGTTCTCCACTCCATGTTCAGCCTGGCTGGCTCTGTTTCATGCTAAATCCTTATTCCCAAAGACTTACCTCTTTTCCGGACAGATGCAAGGCTGGAAGAAGTCAAAGATCTGAGGATCTGGCATTTGGGGAGACTTTTTATAGGATGGCAGTGAAGCAATTCAATGCCATCTAAATGAAGCACCAGCGATCACGAGGCCAAGGGTTGGTGTTGCATTGACGAGATTCCTCCCCAGTTCGTCTGGCTCTTCAGTCAGAGACAGGGCATGTCTCTACTTGACACTGACTTTTCCCAAACATAAGATAAGCAAATGCTACTGCTTTCTTCATAAAACAAGTCTACCTCCTTTTCCTAGAAGTTATGATCAGTGCCTATGAAGCTTTTCTTGATTTTAGACCACTTGGCTCTCCAAGGCTTGTTCAAGATTTGATTAGATTCTTAAGAGGTTCATGTCCTGTGCCAAAAGATGCACTACGTCTTCTCAGCCTCATCTCTTATTCTTTATGGTGATTTTTCTTACGCTGATCTGGGGTGCTAGGCGCAAAGAGTTTGGTCCAAATGGCCTCTAGTTCAGTATGAAAGCAAGATCTCTGAGAAGTATTGTTCATATTTTCCATGAACGATTGGGTTGTTTTGAGTTCACTTGGGAATTGGTGTGGAATCCTGATGAATCAAGGCTAAAGATTTTAGTGCTTAGCCATTCCTCTCGGTCTTCCCATGTTTTATGATTGCCCCCTTCCTCTACTTTCTGGACCTTGCCTCATTTCCAGGAACAGATTCCAAATAACCTTAAGGGCAGAGGAATTCCACACAAATGAGTATCGTGTGATAATAATACTAGTAAAACCAGACATGTAGTTGAACATTTTTATGTGCCTAACAATTTATGAGATAACTACGTTTGTAGATGGATACAACTCACACCCCGAAAGAGTCACTCAGCAGCCAAACCAAGTAAGTAGCCTAAACTCAAGTGCTGGCAGTCTGGTTTCATAGACATGATCTTTATCATTATGTGCTACCGTACATATGCTCTCTCTATGGTGTCTTTTATATCTGGACATTGCTTCATCCTCAAATCCCTGCCAAGTTGCCTTTTCCCAATGCAGTAGATGCAGAAAGAAGGGTGGAAAAAATATGTATCGAATACTCACTATGTGCCCAATACTATCCCAGACTCTTCCTCTGTGTGTTTGATCTTTGCAATAGCCATGCAAGGTAAGCTATGTTAGTTCGATTTTTATGTAAGAGGGAACAGAGACCTAAGTGTTTAGTTATTTCACCAGTGTCATCCTTGTTAGGTAAGAGTGGAACTCGAACTTTCTAGTTACAGTTACTCTGTCCATGGGGCCATGGTGGAACATCATTATGGGAGGCTGTCTTGAGCATGAACCCAATGCTGAGTCCAAATATTGTTCCCTCAGATTAGGCAATCCAGTCTTCATCATGGCCCCTGTGACCTCTCAGATAAAAGGTGTTCTTACATTTGTCCAAAATAGGTCTTCACTTCCCTAGCACCCATAGCACTTAGGTTTCCAAGTTTCCTAAGCAAAGACAATGCCAAACCCCACTAGACAGCAAAACATCCCTCACTCTAAGCCAGGTCTTGCGAGCTTCATCCCTTAAAAAAATGGAAGAATTGAGCAAAAGGGATCCTGACCCAGACTTGAAAATGTTCTAGCTCTTCCTGTCACCTCTGCCTGGTGGGCTGTCACACAGCATCACTTCCTCTGTGAAGTCCAGCAGCCCCTCAAGGTGGTGGTGGGGGGAAGGAGATACTGAGATGGGACATTGGTCCAGGCTATTCTGCTCCTGATCTCCTAAATGTCCTACCTCCACACCAAGGGGTGATGTTTTGTGAAGGAAAGGGGAAAAGAGCAATCTCTTATTAGGGTCAGAACCAGCATATGACTTTAGTCCTGATAACAATGTTTCAAACAATAACAAGAAACACAAATAAATAATATGCCCAAGATTACACAGCTAGAAGTAATAGAACCAGGGGTTTGAACCGAGGGATAGGAATTCAAGTTTTATTGGTTTTTCTACCATATTATCTTGCTTCTGTTTACAATCCATGATGTTTTAGGACTCATATATTTCCATTTCAGAGGACATAGGCAGTCAAGAAAAGCCTTTCGTATTTGGTGCATGCTGTCACAGAGCTACCTGATAGCAAGGAAAATGCCCTAGAAGGCCGCACATTTTAGAGCATGTCACAAAACAGGAGAAGAGACATTGGGGAGATCACAAATAGGGAGAATTGAGGTCTTATCCTCACCTTCCTCTGTCACCTCCTATGACTCCACAGCTGCTCCTGGCTGGGACATTCTTTGATTGAAGGGGCCTGTTCAACAAGGGAAATGTAAACTTCTACCACTTTGCTACCTATAAAGTTATTCCTACCAGGTTATAGTTTTTTAGGCGTTGGTAACTATTCACTATCTATCATCACAAAACCTTGGAAACATTAAACAAATGAACTAATGAGTGAGCCAATAAGAATGCTTTGCATGGATAGCCCCAAGCAGACCATTCCTCCTGTGGTTGAATGCTGTCCTATCTTTAGCCAATCTGTTCAAGTCCTACCAGCTGTGAGCTGATTGGCTGGCTTACTTCCTGCTCTTGGGGGTGAGGTCCTCACTAATGATTTTGACATCTGGGGGCAGTGCCAACATCCCTGGTGAGAGATACCTGCATCCATGTGCCACCCTAACAGGTGGGCGGGTTGTGCCCCACCCATTTTATGGGCTAGGGAGGTAAGGCATGGAGGAGCCAGGTGACTGATGCCAGTGCCAAGATGAGTCATGGGGTTATTCCCAAGGACTCCAGAACCTACATCCCATTTATCCTTTGGGACATATGCTCATGCATAGACTGACAGACTTAGAGATTCATGCAATAACAGTCCAGTAGATTCACAGGATAATAAGTTGGGAGAATCATCTCTGAGGTGGAGGGGACAAAAGTAGGTCACAGGGTCTCGCTACATGCCAGGGAACAGGGGTTTATCTATGCCGTCCAGACTAGTTGGATATTCTCCTTAGAAAGAGCTATTGGTTTTTCAAAGCTCTTTGTGGTTCTTTTGGTTAGCTTGTTTCATGACATCCCACCAGAATTGTTAGGAACTGTGTATCAGATTCTTCTTGGGTCTTTTACGCATATATCCTGAATAACCAGATGGTGATTGTGAGACTCGAGGAGGAGGACAGTGTGGAGAAGAGGGCTTTTCTTCCAGCTCAGATGGACTGCATCCCAGAAAGATGTGAGCTGTTAGTTATATCAGCTTTTCATCACAGCAGTGTCACACGTGCCTCTACCCTTGCCTATCCCAACACTCCACTCTGGAAGCTACAGAACCAGACTAACAAATACCTCTCTCTTTAAATCATTAAAAAGTAATACAAAGTAAAATTTTAAATTATCACTAGGTAATATATGTTCTGTACAGATCCAATTAATGAACAAATGAGCTATGTAATAGAACTTGATTCTTAATTTCATATGTAACTGGGAGTATAAAAAGCAAGATAATTTATGATGATTAAGAAAAAGGAGGGATGGCTTATGTACTGTAAATCTTATCTCAGTCTGTTAATGGGTCACTTTATAACTGTGTATAGCTGCATACTGGATACAGCCTGACCTCTTCAAACTAGCCAGTCACAAGGATTGGGAACCTGAGCTCCACCAATTGGAGCAGAGGGGCGGGGCCTATTGCATTGAGAATAAAAGGAGAGCGGCAGCCTGCCAGCTCTGTGTGCTTGCCTGTCAAATTTTTGGCTGATGGTGCACCCTTCTGCAGAAGTAAACTTTGCCTGGCTGAGTTCCTTTTGAGTTGGTGTCCTTATCCCTGCGTGACACCTCAACATCCCTAGCCATATCTATCAGGCCCGATGTTGGCCCCACCACCCCTAAAAAGGACCTTCCATCTCCAACTCTGCCTCATAGACCCCGAGTTATCCTCGGAGGTCCGGCATGGCCAGCCCTCCTCTTCCACGCAGCTCCCCAGGGCTCCTGGGCAGAGGCGGTGCCAGGTCTGTACTGTAGCCCCTGGGATCACTCACAGGTATGGTAGGCAAGGTCTCTCACCCCAGTGCTTATGTGTGGGCGGGCGGTGGTAAAGTGTGGAAAGGGCTAGGGCTGCTCAGCTTGGGCTCCTCTCTCCTGAGGCCCAGGTCTGCCTCAGCGGGATGCAAGCTCCTAGTACTTGGCTCAGCACCTCTGCAGCACAGGACTCGGGGAGAGAGACTAACTCATGAGCTGGCATGGAGTTTCAGTCCCTGAAATTAAAGTTGGATGGAGGGATTCAAGCTCTCAGGCCTACATGGGGTGCACTAGTGCCCCCAAAAGTGAAGGGAGCTGGCCCTGCCCCTCCAGCCCCAGAGAGTTTTGCCTGGAGCCCAGCCTACAGCCTGCACAGGGGAGGGAAGCAAGTGTGGTGGGCAAGGGCCTGACATCAGGAACTGGGGGCATGGCTCAAGTGGTAGAGCACTTGCCTAGCAAACAGGAGATCCAGGGATCAAACCTCAGTATAACAAGAAAACAAATTGACAGCCAACAAAACATTGACAAGGCCTCTCAGTCCTGCCTTCTAAGTCTGCTTATTAAAGTATTACTATGCTGCTATGTGGAAAATGAACTCTGCAACTTGTAGGCAGGGATGGGAGGGAGAAATTGAGGGAAAGCAAAGGAAGGGGTGATATTGCCCAAAAAAGAAATGTATTCATTATCTGATTTATAAAATGGCAACCCCTCTGTACATCATCTTAACAATAAAATTATACTGTTATCTTTTTTAAAAAGAAAGAAAAAGTAGGAAGTTTTGCCTAAAATTTATCCATTTCATCCCAGTCAGAATGGTTGGTGAGGGTGCAGAGGAAAAGAAATTCTTACATAATATTGATGAGAATGTAAGTCAGTTCAGCTACTACAAAAATAAGCATTGAGGCCTCACACACAAAATAAAATAAAATAAAATAAATAGATCAACTAGGTACCGGCGACTCACATCTGTAATCCTAGTTACTCAGGTGGCTGAGATCTGGAGGATCATAATTTGAAGGCAACCTAGGCAGAAAAGTACATGAGACTTAGATGTAATTAATCAGAAAAAAAGCTGTGATGAGGTGTGGTTCTATTAACTGAGCACCAGCCAAGCTTGCACACCCAAAGCCCTGGGTTCAAACCTCAAGTACTGGCAAAGACTAAAAGCACTAAAACTATAACTAATACACAATACTTCCATACTACTCCTGTGTATATAAATAAAAGTCATCCTACAATAGAGATACTTGAACACCCATCTCTATTGTGGCATTATTTACAATAGCCAGGTCATGAAATCAGGCTAGGAGTCCTTCAACATAAAAATGAATAAAGAAAATATTATATATGTGTGTAGATGTACATATGCACATGTATACATACATACATGTATATAGATATATGTGCATAGCGATATATATGAGCATAGCTACATATATGTATATAAATATGTGTATGTATATAGATAAGGGTATGTATATTTATATAGAATCTATGTAGATGTCTACATAGATCTGTATCAATATACACATTTGTATCTATATATCTATATGCATACAGATACATATATAGATAAAATAAATGTTATATGTGAGTTTATTATACATAATAAATATTACATATATGTCAACATAACATCTAAGTGATTAAAGGAAATGTGTTATATATATATATATTCCTATACATTCACTCACAGAGAAAAATTATGGCATTTGCAAGAAAATGAGAACTGGAAATCATCTTGTGAAACAAAAAGTTAGCTAGACTCAGAAAGATAATACTGCATATCTCATAGGTAGCATCTAGACTTTACAAAAACGGATGTGAATGTAGAAGACTGATTCCCCGTAGGATCCACTTGGGGGAGAGAACTGGTTGAATCTGTTCCATAAGCTGTTACAGGAGGGCTCTCTGGAGGGTGGAGTATGAAGGACTGTTCATTTTCTAGCATTCTGAGCTAGCCTGGCTCTCTGGCAAGTCCTAGGACTACAAACACAAACTTGGGTGGTGGTGCTTTGCCCCTGATGGTTCCAGATTATTGAGTAACTCAAATGGGTTCTTTTTTACTTCCTCAGCCATTCCACACTTTGCTAACAAATCACTTGCCTCAGACCTCTGTTTCAAAAAGCCAGAGTGGTTGGTTTCCATGTTTGGACACAACGTCCTAAAGCATGGGTGACATGGAGTATGCTGTGTAGAGACCACACTTTCTCAGGAAGAAGAGGAGAGGCATTTGGCAGGTGCAGAGACCTAAAGATGTAACTTCGGCTGTAGCAAGGACAGGAACAGTAGGAGTCATAATAACCAACCGGGTCTATTTCATCAGCTTTCTAAGGGATCTTGGATGCCTACCTCAGCTCTTCTGTGCTTTCTATTAGTAAATTCACTTGAGCTTCCTGAACAGCCACAAGGCATAGCAGGCTTGTCCTACCCAATGTTTCTACCTCTAGAAAGTCCTCAACAGAGCTCTGTAGCCAGGAGCTCCTTAACCCTGGGAGAGAGGAGTACCTCATTGAATCCCAGTCCTGACTCGTCTTTAAAACAATTATCCAGATCTCAATAGTATCTGAACTCTAGAGATCACATGCATAAAATGTAGATTAATAAGAGAAGAGAAGCTTAAGGATCAGAAAGTTTTCCCACTTGGTTTCCAGATGGACCTGGAACTATTCTGTTATATATTAATCAGGTGTATGGGGGAGATGGTGATAGACAGAGAGAGGGAGCACTAAAATGAATACATATATTACGTATAGTTTTTATTGAAGTAAATAGAATTTTTATCAGAACAGCTTGAGTGACATCACTATTTTATAAAATGATATTCACCCAGAATTTTAATCAATAATATTGGATGGTTTATAAATACTACAGAATTTTAGACTGTCTTGAAGTTTATTAACACATTAGGCAGAGGAGAATTCCCATGGTGCAATGCCTTTGAACAACTAATTTATAGTCTAACAAAACTAACACCAGGAAGGTGGAACTTGGAGGGTCAGGCAGGGATAGGGAATGAGGAATGAGGTCCAGGAGAGAGGGTAGAGTAATGAAGAGAGGAAGGGTGAGAGAATGAAGTCAAAATATTTAATGTATGTAAGTGAAAACAGAGCTAGGAAAATCAAGGAGATGGGTGGGTTTGAGAGATATAGGGAGAATGAGGAAAGGGATGACATTGATTAAGATGCATTGCACAAATGGACATGTTGAATAAAATTTAACCCCTTTGTGAAAACTTCTTAAGATAATGCTTAAAAATTAGGGCTCCTTAATTTTAATAGGTTTAATTTTTTCCCTCAAATTATGCAAAAAAACCCTGTTATCTAGTTTCTGATCCAGAAGAGGAGTTGATTTAAAAAAGGAAGAAAAGTGGAATGATTTTCCACATAGTGTCTAGTGGGTACCACTGTTGTATTTGTTCACCCTTGTTCTGCCTTTCCTGTGCTCTCCCTCACCCTCCCAAATACAAACAAGCTAATAAGTAAGACAAAAGGAAAAGAAAACAAAACAGCAACTAAAAAAATGTCTCTGGTTTCCTTTTCTTGGAGTTTATTTCATGGAATATTATTTTATATGGTCCTATACACACAGCTATTGAGCCTTTGCCAACCACTCCTATGCATATCCTCCTCTGGCCTCAGTATGAATGTCTAGAGTTCTATACAATTTATCATGTCCAGGAGGGGAAAAAATGGGAGAGAGCAATGGAAGGGGAGACATGGCTCAAGAAGAGTTGTGCTCATTACTCGTTACCTGATTTATGTCATTGTAACCACTCTGCATATCAATTCCACAGTAACAATTGAAAAAGAAAAGTAGAATGAAAAATCAGTAAAACTGAGGCAAATCCATGGCATAGAGGAGGTAGTTGCTCCTTAGAAGGAAGTTTTGTTGTTGTTGTTGTTGTTTTCAATTGATTGGGATCTAGAGGAGCAAGTGAGGGGCAGGAGGAGGCTCAACCTCCCATCACAATTGTCCTTTCAGTGCTTTTCCTGGACCAGCAGACCTAACTGACAAAGTTATTGGTCAGCTAAAACTTAACTAGATGGGCTTGAGCGATGTTAACCCTGTCACAAGTGTTTTAAATCTGTCAAATTATAATCTTAAAAGTGGATTTCTTCCCCCAATTTAAATACTGTATCCTCAAAAAAGAGAAGAAAGAAAAAAGGAAGGAAGGAAGGGAAGGGAAAGAAAGGGAAGGAAGAAAGAGAGGATCCCGATGAAATGTATTTATTAGTATAACCAGATTAAAATTAGAAACAGAAATTATATCTGTAATAGCCATAAAGCCTGAAATGAGAAGTCATCTTGATGAAAAGTGACCAGAATTCAAATGAATGGACCTACAAAATAACTCACAGAAAATGTAAATAAACAGAGACCTCTCTTTTCTTATAACAGAAGTTTTCCCTAAATTTCACTAAAATATTGTACCCCTCATAAAATTCCAAGCAAATTCCAATTTTTACTGAGGATATAAATGACTGAGTTCTAAAATATCCTTCAATAAAATCACTCATTACTTGGGATTCTTCTATAGACAAAAAGATTTGTATTATCCACAAGTGTTACTGTTTCATGGCAAGTGTTACTGCTACAAAACACCTGGGATAAACATTTGAAGGAGGAAAAGTTTATTCTGGCTCATAATTTCCAAGGTTCAAGTTCACTGTCACTTGCTTCATTGCTTTAGGCCTGTGGTAGCACAGTACATGATGGTGGTAGAACAGAGAAAGCTGGTCACCTTCTGGTGGCCAAGCTGCCAAAAGAAAAGGAAAGGGTCAGGCTCCCAAGACCCCTTCCAGGGCATGCCTCTAGTGGCTTAACTCCCTCTCATTAGGCTCTGCCTCCTGAAGGTCCTACCACCTCCCAAATGAGGCAAAGGCTGGGACCAAGACTAACACTAGGGCTTCAGAGGACAATTCAGAACCGAACTACAGCACACTAACTTACTCAGACACTTACATCAATATGAACTCATGAGTATTTATATTATCCTTCTTGTTATAGCTCAATATTATACTCATGATTTTGCTTCTTAGGCTTTTGTCCCGCCCCCACCCCCACCCCCACCCCAGCTTTGGCCATTGAAAGCTCTTTCAGTTGGACTTCCATGCCCTTTTAATGAACTGTAGAATTTGTTTTTTTCTAATGATTATCCAGGCCTTTTTGTGTAGAATGATATTTAGAATCTAAGACCTGGATGCCAGCGGTGCTTACCAGTGGCTGGGGTGTCATTGTTTCCAGGCCCTGGCAGTAGACTGAGTGCTGTAATACATGTCTATTGCAGGATACATATGCATCCGTCGTTGCCTCTCTATCTATGCAAGATAGATTCGAAACCAAGATTATCAAAATCACATTGTCATCTCAGCTGTCTTCAGCTGCTATTAACAAAAATATACTTGGTAGATTCAATCATGGAAAATATGTTCTCACGTCACTGAAGTTTAGGAAGTATAAGATCAAGGTTTAGGCCAATTTTGTTCTTGGTGAAGATCACAGGGCCTCTATAATTCCTTTCTGCATAGTAGAAAGGGATGTTTTATTCATATACATTCTTAATATGGGAGTAGGAGAGAGAGAGAGAAAGAGAGACAGTGGGTGGGAGAGAGAGGGAAGAGAAGGGAATGGAAGGGAGGGGCAGGGCAAGGAAAGGGAAAGGGAGGCAGAAATAAAAATAAAGGGGATATGCAAACTCCAATTAGGCCTTACAGACATAGTAGAGATAAGGAAGCCACAAATTTCTGGATTCCAAAGTCTTATAATCAGTCAATTTTAAACGTTAACCATTCCAACTTAGTTCCTTATAGATATGCTTAGGCCAGTAGAGTCATAAACAACTTAGAAAAGGTCCTGCTCCTAGTTATCTCTGTATCTTTCCTGCAATATATAGCATAGGTGAACCATATATAATCAATGACCCATTCTGTTCTTACTCATCAGTACACTTGTAATACCAGTTGCCCATAATCCCCCTTTTGTGCTTTTGTTTTCATCTACAAAGCTGGAGAGCCACACACCTTTTTGAGAACTAAAATCCATATTTCCCAGGATACCAACTCTGTTTTGGCTCTGAAAACCTCTTTCTTACACACTAATATGAGACTGTACATTTAAGGTTTGCATTTTCTGGTGACCATGAAGAAACCTTCAAGCAGTCTCCCCTTGGACTGTGGTAGCCCACTCTGGACTTGGAGTTTGTATCAGCCTTGGCCTCTTCATGTTCTTTGAATCCAGGGAAGCAGCTGTCATCTAGGGAGAGTTCCTCTTTAGGTCCAGACTTCCAGAAACTTTTGGTTGAGGTCAAGCTTTATTTGAGCTGTCATCATACTCTTTTCTCATGATGTCAAAGGAACTGAGTTTGTTCTCTGTCTTCAGTAGGAGGCTAGAAACAGCCTCCCTTTTGTTTCCACAGAATCAGAGTCATTTAAATTACTGAGGCAAGAATTTCTTACTGGAAAAATCTTGTGGGTGCACAATTGAGGGAGTTAATGTGGCTTAAACTGTTTCATTAGACATCTCCCTGGACAGAGACCAAATCTTCAGTTGTACTCCTTGTCAGGACACATGAAAGCTCTGCTGTAAAGAAAAGAGCTGCTGTTTTTTTCCAGAAAGAATATGACAGGTCCACGAGATAGCTAGGGTCTCTATGGAACTGTCTTACATTGGTTCATAACACAGTAGTCTCGGAAGACTTGATCCAGAACGTGTTAGGCAACTTTCAGCTCATCCAGGAGTTATTGCTTAAAGACTGGTTGCCTGGTACCTCCAACTCCCACTTACTACAAGGTGGTTGGGTTTCTGAGAAAAATTGTAATGAAGAGTGTTGCCAACTCAAGGGTGACACCTTGAGGTGTTATTCTTGTAAGCAATATCCTTGATCCAGCACAAGTTGCAGACTTGGTTACTTTCCAAGAAATCTAAATTATAGGAAAATAGTCTTCTAAGCTTGGTTTCCCTTTGAATGGAGATCCTCTTCTGTCCATGCTTTCATTTTCTAATCTGTTTCTTTTTCTTTGGCTCATTCTTTTGGACTACTAAGTTAGTAGATTACTGGAGTGACAGTTGTTTCTTTAAGGGAATCTGTTACTAGAAGAATGGACACCAGCTATTGTCTATTAACCCTAAACCCACATCAAGCTCAAAAGTATCACCAGTGACTTCCGTGATTTGTACCAGGATCCTAGTCAATTGGCTAATAAATTTCATCTAAATATCTATACCTGAAATCCTAATTTCTCCAGCTTTTCCCTTACATTGACCCATGTAACAGTTTAATTCTTCCAGTTGGGAAACAAAATGGGAAGGACTGGCACTGTGTGTAATATCTGAGAGTGAACAACATTGTTATCATTCCTAGTCATCCAGTCAGGCCCAGCCCCCACACTGCTTTATCTACAATCCCTATGGAATCAGCACCTTCCCAGCCTATGTAGTGCTCTAGCATTGTATAGAGGGAGAGGCCCGCTATTGGTCTGACTCTGTGTAAGATGGCCATCTGTATACATTAAACAGAACATTACAAGACCACACTAAAAATCTCACTTCTTTTTCTAAAGTATTGAAATCCAATTTAGGACACCTAGATTCAAAGGGGATCTAGGCTCACTCCATATGCAGATGTAACCATTTATGTTGATCAAACTTGCGTCCCTCCTGAAATGATAGTGTGCATCAAGTCAAGGAGATCTCTGTTCACCAAATATAAACTTTGATGTTGCCAAACTCAAGTGGTACTTAGGATACTTAATTTTCAAAGGAAGATTACTAATAAACCTAGACTAAACCAAAGGAATATTGACACTCTTCAAACCCTCTATGAAAAGTCAACTTCATAGAAATCTAGGATTATCTAGATATGACCATATTGAATACCACACTTTTTACTCCAATGGCTCATCTTTCTTATACCCCTTCTTAAAAAAAATCATTAAGACTCTTATCTCCCCTGTCTTCAGAGCACAATCATAAAGGAATAGCTTGCCAATACCTCAGCACTAGAGTATCTCAAAAAAGATTTGCCTTTTTCCCTGTGCATAAAAACAAATGCTTTGGGGAGATTTTTACTTAAAAGCACAATACATAGTATATGTATATAGGATACATTTACATGAACATCTGCACATACATTTCGCATTTCGATGATGCAGTACTCAGAGATTCCCCACTTCATGGGAGCTGTATCAGCCACAGCTCAGCTTTTTAAGGAAGTTCAAATGGCTGATGCTCATATATATGATGGATGTGTTGGATTAACCAACAATTCAAGTATGCTCTGCAAGCAACATTGTTTTCTGGCCTGCTCAGGACAACTCTTTAAAAAATAGCCACCAAGTTTCAAGCTTTTAACAGCAATTTAATCTCAAATCATAGTTTATTCTAAAAACTCTTGGATATACAAAACTCACTGCTAAAAACACAGCCATAAAACCCATTCAGATGCAAAGGAAAAAATTTTGAACTGTCCATACATACATGTTCAAGTCCTTCAAAGTTCTAGCTGATCATATTTTACTAAATATTAGAGTCATCTTGGAATTCTAATTCTTATGTATTGCCATCATAAATATTTTGATATATTTCCCTTTAATTCACTAATATTCAATGGATTGATTCTTCTCCAAACATGTTAGCTGAAAACTATTCTTTCTATCCATGTAGAAGGTTAGGATGTAGTCATAAATGAAGTGAGAAAAAAAGACAATTCAAATGGTGACTTGAAAATAAATTTATTGCTGTGATTATTTTTCAACAGTTGTCAAATCCAACATGTAACTTCACAGACACCAATCGTGTCTATTTGGTCAATCGATTGGAAATGGGAGTGAAGAGAGGAGAGGGAGGTAAACGCCAGGCCACGATTTTCCTTTGCCCTTGAATTCTTCAATGCAGCTCCTCCGAGCTTCTCATCAGCAGCCTCCAGAACAGCAGCCAGAGCCCCCAGACTGCTGTCCACTGCCTCTGAGACAGCAACAGTCACTGCTACAGTTGCAGTTACTGCCACAAGTACAGCAACAGCTGCTGCCACCACCGCCGCTGCTACAGCAGCCAGAGCTCTGGTGTCTGCGACGGAGAGATCGGCGAGGCCTGTGGTGGCTCAGGCAGCAGCCGCCACCCCCAGAGCTGCAGCAGCCCCCAGAGCCGGAGCCGCAGCAGCCCCCAGAGCTGGAGCTGCAGCAGGAGGTGACTGGAGGTGGGTATGGGGCTGGACACTTGGGAGGACACTTAGGGGGACACTTAGGGGGACATTTAGAGGGACACTTGGGAGTAGGACACTTGGGAGGAGGCTGGCATTGTTTCTGGCTCTGCTGGCAGGACATTTTGGTGATAATTAAGCCAACCTGAATACCAAAAGAGAAGCTTATCAGAGATCCAATATCCAGAGGCATTAAAATATTCCTATTTTGAAATCTTGCCCTTGGATGAAGGGAAGGATATAAAAATTTTTAAAACAACATGTATATCTACCTACAAAGACATAATTCACACAAAAGAGTATGTCTTCCTCACTTTTGTATTTCTGACATATCCTATGATAAGATGCATCGATAAATCTCCTAATATTCAAAATGTTATAATCGGGGAATTGTATTATTCATGTCATTTTAACAATAATTTAATTCCATCACCATCCTGTACATACTACTAAGCATGTGATTGAGAATCCACAGGCCCATCAAACATAAATCTGGGTCTCTGTAACTGGAACAAACCTCCTCCCTACCACCAAGCCCAGTGACTAGAGGCCTGCAGACAACTTGCTCCTCATCTCTCAGGCCACAACAATAAGCACTTTCCATTGCCCTTGATCTATCCCTCCCCACTCTTCCCTCCACTGCATCCTCCATGCTCTACCTCTAGCCTGCTCAGCAGCCCCCTCTGGAATCCCATAGAAACACTTACCCTGGTCTCAGGTCACAGGTGTGTCTCTGAAGCGGTAGAGCAGATAAGAAGCCAGAGGCAAGGAAACATCTTATATGGAATCGAATGAGCCATGAGTCTGGAAGGAGCAGGGCGTGGCTATTGCACAAGTGGAGCACGTGCAAGATTAGTCCTTACATTCCCTTGCTCTTCAGTCTTCCCACTGAGCTGGCTGTGGGAATGCCCAGCTGTCATCTTGGAGTCAAGACTTGGTGAGGAGCCAAACCTTGACTCTATGAGACTTTCTGTAAATCATATTTTTTTTTTTAGCCCCAGCAGGGGACTGAATTTCCAAAATCTCACAGCTTCCACATAAAGGATTATTGCACCATAGTGACTGACACTTGTTTTCTTGGGAAGTTGTTGAATGCCTTTCTTTCTAATCTCTCTCCTGAAGTCTTTATTTTAATTAGGTAAAACTCAAGTGTCTGTCTAAGGGAATACATCCCTTTAGTCACTGCATTAAAATCTTTCTATAGTTGTCAGTTTAAGAATCCCTCAGATTGGACCATAAAGGCTAACATTGTCTTGTAACAGTGAGGATATAAAATGTGATCTTATGTATGCATCCCGATTTTTTGTTGAGAGTGGTGTTATGGCTCTTCCCTTTCTTGTGGAGTCCACAGTGGGAAATTAAATAGTCGCATCTATAGTTTAACAATCTCATGACCTGTGTCTATCTTTCCTTTCTTTGTAGCAGTATTGGGGTTTGACCTCAGGGCCTTGTTTTTGCTAGGCATTAACCTTCCTTGCCTCTAGTTCTTTCTGCATCAGTCTGTTTTTGAGACAGGATCTTGCATTATGTCTGGGCCAGCCTGGATTATAATCATCCTATTTTTAATTCTCATATAGCTGAGATGACAGACACATGCCAACACATCCAACTATTGTTGCAGATGAAATTTCACTGTAGCTAGCCTAGAACCACAATCTTATTGATCTCAGCCTCTTGAGTGGCTAGGATGACAGGCTTGAGCCACCATACTTGGCTCTTACCTTTCTTAGAAAAATCTTCCTTCTACACTTTGCCCCATATCATCACTTCCTCCTCCATCCTACACTTCCTGTTTCCCCCTTCTCTTGTACACACACACAAATACACAGACACACATATACTAGTAACCATCATGACAATAGCACAGTTCTTTAGCATACTAGGAATCCATCCCACCAATGAAAACTAAACAAACAAAATGTTTCTTCTACTCCAGACCTTAGGCATCTAAAATGTGACAATGGTTTAGTGTTTGATATTCTCACTTGCAGAAAACATTTTACTTAAGTAGTCAAATCTGTTCATTCATTTTCACAAAGTATGTTTCTTCACTTACCTCTTACAAAACACTTCCAGAACATCTGTCATGGAAAATAGATGTCTAATGAAAAGGTTGATGATGTTGTTGGTGATGAATTTGGTAACTATGATAAGAAGGATGACTAAAGTTTCTTTATGGATCAAGGACTAACTGCTTTAGAGGTAACCTTTTCTCCTATCAGTTCAGGAAGTGCGTGCTAGGCATTAAAAGAGAGTCCACTGGCAAAAATTTCTCTAGGAGCATCTGCTGTCCCACTTCTCTCTCTTAGTACAATGTCCCAACTTCATGGCATCTGACACCCAGATAAGAGTCTCATAGAGTCAGTGATTAAGTCATGAACAGGAAAGATTTATCATAATACACACTTAATCACATCTTAGCCCTTGACCCATAACCAGAGTACTGTCCCAGTCCTATAAATTATACAAATAACTCCTAACTCCTGACTTCCAGAAACTCACAATCAAATCTATGAGTGAAATAGGGACAACTGAGCAGTTATATAGCAATGCCAAATGTCAGCATAAGAGGTATGAATAGATAGGTCATAATGAAAGACAAACCCAAGTTTCCACACCAGTGATTCTCAGCAGGGAGTCTTTTAAAGCAATGCCAGGACCCCAGAGTAGAGCAGTTGGTTTAGACTTTTCTGGAAATGAGTTCTAATGTCAAAAATATTTCATAAGATAATCAGTTTATTATAATGGGCATTTTGAGATTAAAAAATAAACCTCTGATCATTCTAGACTTAGGCATAGAGGAAGAGAAAGAAGTTAAAGAAATCTGTGAGGGCTTTACAAATGAGACAAGGCAACCACTAGATAATGAGCCATGTAAGAGCAGAAGAACAATAGCTGTTACACTGTGTTACTATAATAAACTAACACCAGAGGTGTACAAAGAAGCATTCTCTGGAGATGTTTGGGATTTTTTTTTTTGTAAATGTACCTAATAGCCAACTTGCTTTCAACAATGTGTTGTGTGCCATTGAATTTAAGCCTTTAATATTCACCAATGCCTATACATTTCGTTACCATAAACATAATAAGTAAAATGAAAACATAATAAAGAAATTCAGTAATATGATAATGTACACAAATCACTAGTCCTGTTATTGCATTTATTAACCAATTAGAGAGCCCTGGGATAGATGTAGGATCAGAAAGCAAAGGTTTCAAACAAAAGAAACATAGGCAACAGCAATAGGATCTCTAATGCACTGTCTCTTAAAGTTTTTCTATATGCTATTTTCCTCACTGAAAAATGGCCTCCACCTAGGGGGTTGCTCCTAGAAGACTTGCAAGGGTTCCTAATGACCCTGTGTGTCTGAGCCTTCCCACCTTTCATCCACACCCACCTCCTCTCCTTGCATATGAATCCTCACCATGCTTTTACCCTCCGAAGCAACTCTGGCTTGAAGATGCCGCTGATATCACCTTCACTTCACTTTTCAATGGAGTTCCCACTGATGAAAGATCTCGTAAGTAGATTCCAAGGACTCCTTGTCTGAAATGGGGACTGGAAAAAAAAAAAACACAAAACAAAACAGAATGAAACACAACTTTTTTTTCTTTTTGCCAGTCATGGGGCTTTGACTCAGCGCCTGAGCACTGTCCCTGGCTTCTTTTTGCTCAAGGCTAGCACTTCACCACTTGAGCCACAGCGCCACTTCCAGCCTTTTCAGTGTATGTTGTGCTGAGGAATTGAACCCAGGGCTTCGTGCATGTGAGGCAAGCACTCTACCGCTAAGCCACATTCCCAGCCCTGAAACACAACTTTTGATCACAAAATTTGAGTTTTTATTGTGGCATACCGTTAAAAGAACAAGTCTAGTTCTGTGATAAATCTTTGTGCTTAGAAATAAACTGAGAATTTTAGCTAGGAAATCTCATAAACATACACAAGGCATAGAGACCCAGAAAGTAGAGGACAGAGTAGAGAAGAGAAAAAGCATCTGCTGGGATAATACCTCACATTTGTTTTTCTGTCAGCTTCTCAGCACAGGTCAACAGTGTCACTAGAACTCTAGTTCACCTGGAACTCCCAGATTCCTCACATTCACAATACTTGGAGCTGTGGTGCTTGTGCAGATGGAAGAGACCAAGACCTTTAGAGGTCCAAAGAGCAGCCTTCAGAAGCCCCCAAAACTATGGTAGCTCCAGATCTGGGTCCATATCTAAAAGACTGGAGGAGCCCTGCTGTTGGCACTTTAGAGGACATTTAGGGGACTGTTTTAGGTGCTCTGTGGTGGAGGTTTGGCACATCTGGTAGAACGCCTCAGTAGAACTTTAATAGAGCTAAGAGAATACAACATATTCTCATATGGTTCAGACCTCTAGTCATCCCACTTTTGCAGCTCCACGTGGAAATGTTGAATTGAGCTTTGAAAACGCTTAAGAAGTTATTCTGCCGTTTCCATCAGCTTGTGATTTGTTATTATATACACCGGGGAAATGTTTCTTCATTCCACTGCCCTGGTAAATTCTCCATCTACAAGGAATTCAAAAGGGGGAGAGGTGCCAGCCTTTCTAGACCCCCATGGGATGTGCTGAGTTCTCAGAGTACTCTCTAGGGACACGGAAGCGTCAAACAGCCAGGCCTAGAGCAAAGCTGACACGAACTCAATCACAGCTCTCCCTATCTATCTGGTAAAATGGCTTCTTCCAGATCAGGATCTGTATAAATGTCCTTTAGAAACATGGATTCCTTCATCCCAATGATGGGAAGTTGATTTTGCTTCTCCAAGCAGACCAAACCCACTGTTCACTTCAGAGAACACTTTTTTCCCCACTCATTCTTCCTCTAACAACTCACCTGCTGTACCTCCACTCCATTCACCATCTACTTAGGCTCTCCCAAATTCTCACCCTGGCTATAGACCCCAAATGGACAAGTGTACAAGTAGCCAGAGTAGATGTTGGAGATGCTTGGTCTCTGGGGAACAGAGTCCTGCAAGCAGCAGGTGGCAGCATTGTACAACCAGAGTAGATGCTGAGTCTCCTGACATTTGTCTCACTCCTCATTCATTTCCATGAGGCTCAGATGGTCCATCACCTATCTGCTATAGTGACCTTGAGATCTTCCAGCTACCCCCTGCTGAAATCAGGACTCTGGACTGGGAAATTCTTTGAGTAGATTCCCATGCACTAAGCCCCGGGACAAGGATCTGCTTGTTATGATCCCTGTGATCTTGTCACTAGTATCACATAGCTTAGCTTTCTGTGCAATGCTGAGTACACATAGTCATTGTTCTGAATGAGTTGTTGTTAGATTAAAAATTATATCCATCTTAAAATGGTTGGTAATAATGTGCCTGTACTGGCTAAATGATCCAATTCAGCCATGGAGATGAGCAGTCATCACTCAGGAAACTACTACCATAAAGACAGGATGCCTATGCAGACCTACTTCCCTTTTGGGCTCCAGTCCTTCCTCCTAGTCTGCTCATCTCTCTGAGCTCGATTTTCTGAATGGTGCTGCTCTCTATCTCTTTCTGACTTGAATTAGAAGATCCTTTGTAGTTGCTCCACACCACACCAGAAATGAATGGGGATTCTGGATGAGGATTCTGTACATTCAGACATATAGCAAATAAAGATTATTTGGGATTATTATATGGGATTATTACTCGAAAGAGAATCATGTAGCAGATCTTCATGTCCAAATAGGACAGGTTGAAACTAGGAGTTAAAGAAAAGGAAATAGGTGAAGAAAGGACAAAGATCTGATCAGTCCTTCTCCAGAGTTGGGTCCACAGCAGGAAGTGCCTGGGATGTCTGTGTGGGGCTAGGCACTGTGGTAGGCTGGTACTGCTGCCTACTGGCTGGTTCAAACATTTTCCAGTACATACAACCTTTGGTAGTGTCTTCTTATTAATTATTTTTCCTAGTATAAATACTGAAAGGAAATCTAAAAGAATATTTGAGGATTTCTTCTATTTGCAGAATTTGATATTTAGAAATTTCTTTCCTATATACATTTTATTCTTTAGGTAGTTGTACAAAGGAGTTTCCACACAACAGAATACTTTATGAATACAGTGCTTATTGATTACTGTCATCCCTTTTAGCATTCTCCCACCCTTTCTTTCACTTTTCTTATTTTTCAAGTTGTAGATTTAATTTTTTTGCCATTTAAAAAAGCAATTTATGTGAACAATGTGAGTTGATTTGTGTCATCCCTTCAACATCTTCATGCCCCTTTAATCTACCACATCCCTTATTTTTCTTCGTTCTGTGGCATATACACTATCTTGCTGTTCAAATCTACATATTTACGCCCTGGCATGTGTGCATAGGAAATCAAGAAGGGGTAGAGGAAAGGTGTGTTCTACCTGCTCTCTCAAGACTTATATGGGACTTTGGTGTATAATTATGGAGGGAAAACCACAAAAGCCTAGGCTCCCAATAGAATTTACTGAAAACATCAATTTCTCTTGACTCAGTGAACACGTAAAACAACAGACACTCAAAATAATTGAGAAATGTATATGACTTAGCTATGTACAAGGTAGCTGTTGAGCTTCTTTGTAAAGGGGCTGGGTTTCATTCTCTAATTTATAGCATCTTTTTAAAAAGTTTTACTTGAAATTTTATATATTTAATAATAATAATATGTATTGATACTTAGATACAGATATCCAGTAATCTCTTTAGCTAATTAACATATCCATTGCTTCACATAGTTACCTTTTTTGGGGGTCTGTGTGTGTGTGAGAGAGAGAGAGAGAAAGACAGAGAGAGAGAGAGAGAGAGAAATGAAGACCCTTAATATCATTCTCTTAGCAAATTTCAACTATGTAATTCAGTGTTAACATTGGTTTCCAGGCAGAGCGTTAGAACCCTATAACTTATTTATTCTACGTAACTGAAATCCACAACTAATTCATCCTATGTAACTGTAGGTCCCTTTGACCCATATCTCTCCAGTGTTCTTTTCTTTTTTTCTTTTATTTTTTTGGCCAGTCCTGGGCCTTGGACTTAGGGCCTAAGCACTGCCCCTGGCTTCTTTTTGCTCAAGGCTAGCACTCAGCCACTTGAACCACAGCACCACTTCTGGCCGTTTTCTATATATGTGGTGCTGGGGAATCGAACCCAGGGCTTCATGTATGTGAGGCAAGTACACTTGCCACTAGGCCACATCCCCAGCTCCAGTGTTCTTTTCTTTACTTTTCTTTTCTTTTTTCTTTTTCTTTTTTTTTGGCTAGTCCTGGGGCTTGGACTCAGGGCCTGAGCACTGTCCCTGGCTTCTTCTTGCTCAAGGCTAGCACTCTGCCACTTGAGCCACAGCGCCACTTCTGGCCATTTTCTGTATATGTGGTGCTGGGGAACAGAGCCCAGGGCCTCATGTATACGAGGCAAGCACTCTTGCCACTAGGCCATATCCCCAGCCCCCAGTGTTCTTTTCTTGATATGTCATGCTTCTCCTTCCTGGCCTCCACCTCTCCCTTGCCTGCTTCCTGCTCCTATTCTGTCATGTGTGTTAATTCACTTTAGTCTTGACCTGGAGTTGGAGGTTCCTGAAGTATAGAGAGTGTGTCTACAAATAGATATAAGTTAAGAGCGAGCAATTTGGGGCTTACAATGACAGAGATCATTACTCTCTTCCTTCTATGGGACACTTGGTGGGAGAAGACATCTCCATTTTGGTCACAGCTCTGTTCCTGTTCCTAAAGCAATGAGTTGGTTCACTGTGTACTCTCAATAAATAAGAAAATTAATGTGTCTATTTTAAACTTTTCTCTTATCACTCAACATCAAACCAAACTCACTCATGTTGTTGACACCACACTCGGTCTCTCCTCCCCTGCAATTCCTGAAGACCCACTTCAGGAGCTCTCCAGCGCAGCAAACCCCTAAGGATTCTTAGGACAGAATAGGGATGAGCTCCTTGAGAGCTAGAACCGTAAGTGCCCATCTCTAGATGTTGCACAAAGATTAGATGAATAAAACTTCAACATTTAAAAGGATTGTGATGCTTTGAGCACTGTTTTGATGGTAACATACTAGACCTAAACTTATGTCTGGTTTCCTGACTACAGTTCCAGAACAGTTCATATCTGAGAGCCATAGGCTTCCTCCCTCTCACTAAGCTAAAATGTCAGATGTTGACTAAATTAGCATTGATATCACTCTTTTAATGCCAGGCTAAGCTCTACCTCCGTCTGCATGGAGGTCCTGGGCCTCTCTGCCTCTTCAGTGTGGTCTCCTATCGCCCTCAACGCATATCCCCTGGCCAGTAGGAATTGACTGCGGGGGCGAGGTCCACGGATATCCTTGGTCAGTGTGTGGTCGCAGGACGCCCTGGCCCCATCCCCATACTTGCCAAGGAAGACATGGGCACGTGGGGTCCCGGAGAAGCCTCAGGGGGCATTCTGGTTTAATAAGGGGGAGGGCAAATACACTTATACCAGCAGTAACACGCAAAGGAGAGGGACTGGCCAGGTGCCAACGATAGGCTAAATGAGTGTGTCCATCACGGTGATGTCACGGAACTTCCCGCAGAGGCGAAGACCTCTTGGCTCCGCCTCTGACTCAGCCAGCACCATCACGGACACACCTGCTCAACACCGAGAGGCGGGGGCTGGTTTGGCTTCTCTTCCAGTTGAACCCGGAAGGAGGTGGGACGGGCTAGCTGCTAGCCGCCCCAGGTCTTAAAGGCATAGCCATCCCCTACATTTTAACAATTAAAGGAAATCACAACTGCACATTGGTCCCTGGGAGGAGGCAGGGATGTCTAAGAGACGAGCACAAAATGAAGATCGGATCCCAGGAAAGATGGCTGGCCTGCAAAAGATTCTTCCCAATTCAAAACTCATGAGCATTTCTTCCCTCAAAATTCAGTACTAGTCTGAATGTGGCTGATACTAAAATCAGAACTGAAGAAAAATCTGTAGAGTGGGAGGGAAGCAGAGTGAAATAAATAACAATTAATTAATTAATTAAAAAAAAAAAAAACGCTTCTGGTTCCAACTTGAAGCTTCCCCAAGGACAAAGTCTTTGCCGACTTCTTGATCCATAAATGTCCCAAGTCAACTCTTCAGAGCTCCAGCCTGCAGAGGCTGCAGCTGGTGAAATCCCTCTGTACCTCCAGGCCTCTTGGGAGAGAGAGGAGGAGGGAATTCATAGTCATCAACTGCCTATGGAGTAAAGTAACCACAGTCTGTTGCAGACTTATTCTGCCAAGTGGTGATGCATCCTTTTACATTCAGCAAACCTTCTCTTGTTACAGTAAGTGTCTTAAACATTCCCCAAAGACCCACATGTTAAAGACTTGGCCACTGCTCTCATGAATTTTCACATTAAAGTGTGTGTGTCTGCCTAACACTCCAAGAAGATTCTGTGGAGATTCTGTGGTAGCAGAAACATTGTGTGTCTTATAGATAAAATTGATTCTCTGTGAATGAGGGAACAAAAGGAAGAAAAGAAAGAAGAAACAAAAGGATTGAGTAAGTGATGGAGGTGAAAGGAAAAGCAGTACATTTCAGAAGGTGTTCTCTGAGTTTCTCTGGGCTAGAAGGCCTCCAGTCCCAGGTTTATTGTTGTTGTTATTGATACATTCTGGAGATGTATCAATAAGAGAGTCTTGCTGTGATTTCAAGCTCCAAAATCTTTCTTTAAAATTTTATTGTAAAGGTGATGTATACAGTGGTTACAGTTACAAAAGTAAGGTAATGAGCATGCTTCTTTTTGGGCAGTGTTACTTCCTCCCTCCTCCCTTATTTTCTTCTACTTCCCCCTGTGGACACCCCTCCCTGCCAACTTATAAAGTTCATTTCCAACATAGTGTCTAATGAGCATCACTGTTGCATTGGTTCACCCTTTGTCCCAAGTTTCTGTGGTTCCTTTCCCCTTCCCCAAATCAGATAAAGACAATGGGTGCAGAAATCAAAAACAGTGTCAACAGGGAAACTGAAAGGAAATGGAAATACTTGCATAAAATTATATTAATCAAAGTAAGCCAGACCCAAGAAACATAGGCTACATAGTTTCCTTCACTTGTAACAACTAGAATATGTCTAGGATAGGTTTAGCAGAGGATCACAATGGCTCAATATCCATGTGCATCTGACCATATAAAATGATGCTTACCAAAACGAATCCCAAGAAGTGGAAACAAGGGTTTTTTAGTGTACTGTTTGTAGCTATTTTTTCTTTCTCCCCTCCCCCAAATCTTTTAAAAACTATTGAGTAGGGCTGGGGATATAGCCTAGTGGCAAGAGTGCCTGCCTCGGATACACGAGGCCCTAGGTTCGATTCCCCAGCACCACATATACAGAAAATGGCCAGAAGCGGCGCTGTGGCTCAAGTGGCAGAGTGCTAGCCTTGAGTGGGAAGAAGCCAGGGACAGTGCTCAGGCCCTGAGTCCAAGGCCCAGGACTGGCCAAAAAAATAAAAAATAAAAAATAAAATAAAATAAATAAAAACTATTGAGTAATCACTCAATGATCCCCTTCATAAATCTGTTCTCCAGTCATCAGGCTGGAAGATCAGTGCCATCATCTTGACTAATCAGTATTCTCCACAGCACTCAGGCAGTGAGTCACTAAGCCTTGCATTCATATCCTACAAAATCTCTCTTCATTCTTTTTGTTCTCTAAACCCTACTACCAGTCACTGATCTTCCTTCCTCCTGTCCTCTTTCAAACAGGTTAAAGGAGAGGGTATAGCCAGATCCTTCCTAAGAAAAGACAGATGCTTTAAGACATGGAACCCCAGAACCTGTAACCCAATGACTGGTTCCTTGGGAATCCGCAGGCTGCCTAGTGGGACCAGCCTAAGGAACAGGTGTGCCTGAATAATCAGATAGAACATCAGAAAGAACACTCGCCTGCCTTGCTACGTAGGAGCCTCCACCTTCTACCCCAAGAGTCACACCACACCTCAGCTGCCAGTCCTGGGTTAGCCCCAGCAAGACGTGCCTGAGTCACAAGCTCCTCCTCTGCTTTGACTCCACAGGGAGGAGTTCTTGGGGAAACTTCTTTGTAACAGGATGCACAAGCCTTAGAAATAAAGGTAAGAATAAAAGAACAACAAGAGAGGAAAGGGGTATAGAATAAAGAGAAGTCCAGACAGAGAGTCAACCCTGGAATTCCACAGCCTTTAAGCTTAAGATAAAGCAATTCTTAACCTAGCCATTGGTCAGTCTCCAAGTCTCAGAGTTTCTGCAAGCAGCTGAGTATGGTTCAGGTCATGATATATGGGCATGGATACATGATACATGGATATAAAACTACCTGCCTGTATCTATCCAAAGAGAAAAATGTCTTCTTCTTTTCCTTTCTTCCTTTCTTTCCTTCTCTTTGATTCTTTCTTTCTTTTTTTCCTTCCCTCTTTCCTTCCTTACTTCCTTTCTTTTCTTTCTTTCTTCCTCCCTCCTTCTCTCTCTCTCCCTTCCTTCCTTCCTTCCTTCCTTCCTTCCTTCCTTCCTTCCTTCCTTTCTTTCTTTCTTTCTTTCTTTCTTTCTTTCTTTCTTTCTATCTTTCTTTCTTTCTTTCTTTCTTTCTTTCTTTCTTCTTTCCTTCTGTACTGGTCCCAGGGCTTGTCTTCAGGGCTTGGGTACTATCCCTGACTTTTTATATTTAGGGCTAGACAAAACTCCACTTCTCACTTTTTAGGGTGATTCATTGGAGATAAAAGTCTCATTGACTGTACTGCCAATGCTAACTTCAAATCATGATCTTCAGGTCTCAGCCTCCAGATAGCTAGGATTATAGGCACAAGCCTGGTAAAGAAATCTTCTTAAAGCACTTACTCTTGGCGATGATTTTCTTTCTGATATTTGTTTACTTTAACCATATATTATCCACCCATGCACATAATTTAATTTAAAAAGAAAAAGTGTTTGACTATCATTTGGTGAATCTGAATAAGTGCTGAATTGATCTTGCTGGAAACAAGACTTGGTCCTACCAAATACCTACCAAATGCTCCATGACTAAGAAGTTCCCAAGGGGCCTTTCAAAATAGCTATCTTTATTTAGGTTTGAGTCCATTGCCAGTATTAGGTCACGGACTCTAACTCAAAGGATAGCTGCTGTCTGAGCTGACCTAGGTCCTGATGATCTCACCAGTGCCACTACCAAGGCTCCTCAACAAAGACTTGTATATCAAATCCCTGAAAAATGAGTTCAAGTTCATGGCTCCCAAACTGGTTTGATGTGGCATGTCCAGAGAGCCAGTTTTTCTTCTTCCCACAGCAATCTCATCAGTTAGAAACCATTTTTAGTGGCAGGGCCATATATGATTACTGACAATCTAGAGATTTAGCCTGGTGGCTCAGGTCTGAAATTAATTCACTGACCTTAAGTCTTTCTTCTTTATTCTAATTAGATTTATCAACAGCAAAACAACAACAAAAAACTCTAGTGGTACTTTGTAATCAGTAACTCAAATTTGACTGCTCTGAGCCCCCCACTTTGTTCTTCACTTTTCATATTAAAAGACAAATAGCAAAAGCTAATATTAAAATAGTGTTTTACATTCTTCACCTATATTAGCATAAAGCTAATATCACCTATATTAGCATAAAGCTAATATAGTTCTCTAAGTAAACCATTATGATTCCTCCACAGAGAGGCGAGGTATTTGCTCACTTATTAAAGAGCTGAAATTGAACCCAAGCAGTCTGAATTCAAACTATCCTGTACCCAGCTGCTGGAGGGCAACTAGATCTGACTTATAGGTCTCTATCAATCCCCATCCACCTTGGTATGCAAATGGATCCTGTGAGTTTCAGATGAACCAGCACAGGTTCATTCGAATTTGAGCATTGAATGTTAAAACAAGAGTTGAGGCTGTACGTTCTAAAAAGGAACCAGGTCACTCTGTTACTTTTTTCTGTTATGAACTCCACTTCTCACCCTTGCAAGAATATCTCAAATGTCCCATGGAAAGAAATCTATAGTATATGGGTCACAAAGCCTGTTTAAAGATAAATCGCATTATTGGTGTACACTTCCTCAGAAAATCCTGGCTCAACCAGTGTTATGGCTGGAAGAACAGACTGAGTTTGACCTTCAATCAAGCTTCCCTTGGACGTATTTTCTTCTAGTCTCTGAAGAAACTATGTACCTAAAATACTGGAACAAACTGGGTCTTCCAGCTTGCTGTTTTTGAAAGAAATCAAATAGCAAGATACATATTTTATTTTATTCAGTTGAATTCTCCAAGTGCTACACTGCTTTCTGCTCTCTATCTAGAATATTCTTAGTAAAATTCTAGTTTCTTTCAAAAATTCCTCTTTAACTACAAGCCACAGTCTTCTTTTCACTTCTGCACTTATTTTGAGAAATATTATTACTGAATAAGTTTAGTGGACCCATTCTTCTGCAACATTACTTCAAGATTCAAACAACTGAAGAGACAACACTCAAGACTCCCATATAGAAGTACTGCTTGGGATTGAAGTAGTGATAAACATTACTCTGTTCCAAAGCTGGGGGAAAGATTCCCAAATAGAATCCTTTGGGCTCTTAATCTCTTGGGAAAAAAATGTACAAGTATGCAATCATTAGCTTGTTCCAAGATATTTCTCACATCCTATCTTTTCAGTTTTCTCGGTGCTTACCATATCTCTCACTGTCAATCATTCAGAAAAATCCATCAATCCCAATTTTTTTCAGACTGCATTAGCTTTCCAGCTCAACTCATTCTTTAGCCCATTACTTGTAGTTTGACAGGACCTGCCCTCTTCAGACCCTATTTTGCCCACTCTCCATCCCTTTGACCTCACTTTTCCCACCTTTCTGATCCTCTCTACCACTCTCATCTGAGGATTTCAAAATCCTATCATCCTCATCCCCATATTTCATCTAAGAGGGTTTTTAGAAACCTCTTAAGACTCTCTCTTTCTCCACCCTTCTTTTCTCAAAGGTCCCATGATTCTGTCTGTATGAGAGACAACCTGGACACTAATTTTCCCTCCCAGGATAAGGTCTTTCCTGGTGTTAGACTTACTTGGCTTTTTATTGCTAAGGGAGGAGATGTCCATTGAGTCAAGAGACTACAAGTAAGATACAGGTAGTGTTGAAGAAAAGTTTTATTTCTTTCCATAGTCAGACACAGATGATATTGTCAGGAGGAGAAGTCACTTTTTGGCTTCTAGAAAGCACATGAGCAGAGCCTCCTTCTGAGGACACAGCTCTTCCTTATGAGCACTTCAGCAACTCAGTCTAAGAAAGAAAAATTAAGATATCTAAGCAAGGATGGATCAGGATGTGGCTTCTTGGCTCCCGACATTCTTCTTTCCTCTGAATCTGCTGGTCTCCGCATCAGCAGCAGCCCCCAGAGCCCTGGCCACAGCCAGAGCCCCCGGACTGCTGGCCACTGCCTCGATCACAGGAGCTGGAGCTCCTGCGCCGGCAGCCATGGTGGGACCTGCGTCTCCTGTGGTGGCCCAGGCAGCAGCCACCCTCAGAGGAGCTGGGCCCACTGCATCCCCCAGAGCTTGTAGCACAGCAGGAGGAGGCTGCAGGCAGACATCCTCCTGGGCTCTTTGGGGGGCACTTGGGTGAGGGGCACTTGGGTGTTGGGCACTTGGGAGGGGCCTGGGCCTGCTGCTGGTTCTGTTGGCAGGACATCGTGGCAGGAATTTGACCTTGAACAAAATAATAAAGACATTTGAACACAGAAGCGCCAAGGCAATTTTTCCTCAGTTTGTCAGACACTCCTTACCGCCCCCACACCCAACACACTAAGCTGTTTCTAAGATGTGAAGGAGAGAAATGTAAAAAAAAAAGGGGGGGTGGCAGGGACACCTACACTTACATTAAAGCATCCTGAAGGATGTGAGGTGGGGCCAATGTGCATCCCTAATAATATGGTCAGTCCAAAGAAGAATGAGAGGAATCCTGTGATCCCATGATTTGTATGGTTCATGCTTCCCTGACTCTACTACAGAGGCTTCTTCTCCCCTCACCATCATTTCCTCCATGGCTATCCACTATAGACCTCTTCCTGAGGTTCTATTTCAGATCCAGGATGATCAACCCCACACACTCATAGCTAAGAACCTGTTCCCAGCTGAACACTCACCTGATGTAGAGGAGACAGAAGAAGGCTGCTTCTGAGGAGGTTCTGGATGTAGAGTCAAGGATAGGAGCCCTTTTATTCTGTTCATAGTTGATGATGTATCAGCTGAGCATGCTACTGCTTTCATAACCAGGGGAGGTGACAGGGCCAGACACTTCCCAGTTACTTTGGGCACATGGTTCACTGGTTCATAGGTGGAACCCGGATGTCCTTGTGACTATCAATTTACTTCCCAGTCTTCCTCAAACACACTGTCCAATTCATTCATGAGCATGAATGAATGTCCACTCATTCATAGGCTCTGTCCATTTCACTTCATTCAATAGCAACAGTATGGTAATGTGTATGACATATCTCTTATATTGATGGAAAAGATAGTACTTAAATGGACCATAACTCAGAAAAAAAATGTATATTTGATTTGAATTGATAAGCACTTGAAGTGTTTGTCTCAAGACTAACATCCCATCCTTTAGGACTCAGTGCTGAATTCTACCAGATCAATAACGAAGAGCTAAAAACAAACCATTCTATAAATGAGAAGGGTAAAGCATATTTCCAAATTCACTCTATGAAGCCAGTATTACCCTGATACCATGAACAACAAAAAATACAAATCAATTTTTTGATGAATCTCTTCAATACACTACTTGCAAACCAGATTCCACAATACATTAGAAAGATCAAACATCATGATCTAGTTTATTTCATTCCAGGAATGCAAGGATGGTTTGATATACACAAATCAATAAATGCAATACAATACAAAATACCGGCGACCAGGGATGGCTGGGAGGGGGTGGGGGGCAGAATCATGTGATCATTTCAATAGTTGTAGAAGAAACACAAAGAAGTTTTCAACATTCATCCATGAAAAAATTCTGAAGAAACTAGGAATTGAATGAATATACCTCAACATTATAAATCTCTCTCTGTATGTACACACACACACACACACACACACACACACACACACAGTAGCATTATTTTTATATACCAATAAAGGGCATGCTGAGAATGAAATTTGGAAGACAATCCCATTCACAATAGCCTCAACAACAAGTTTTTTAAATGGCATAAGAATAAACCACACCAAAGAGATGAAAGACCTCTATAATGAAAACTATGAAACACTAAAGAAGCCAGGTGCTGGTGGCTCATGTCTGTAATCGTAGCTATTTAGAAGGCTGAGATCTGAGGATTGAAGTTTGAAGCCAGCATGGGCAGGAAAGTCTGTGAGACTTTTATCTCTGATGAATCACAGAAAAAGCCAGAAATATAGCTGTGGTTCAAGTGGTAGAGTGCTAGCCTTGAGCAAAAGGAGCTCAAGAACAGTGCCCAGGCCTAGAGTTCAAGCCCCAGGACCAGAAAAAAAAAAAAAGAAATGGTAGAAGACACCAGGAGATGGAAAGGCCTCCATGTTTGTACATCAGCAGAAATTAAATCACAATACCTGAATTCAAATTATAGTACTGAGCCATTGTAACAGAAACAGCATGGTACTGTCACAAAAATCAAGCACACAGATTGATGGAATAGAATAGAAAACCTATAAACCCACTTACCCCTGCCATCTGATCCTCAGTAGAGGTACCCAAAACACACTGAAGAACAAGTAACTTGTCTGCAAATGGAACTAGGGAAACTGGATGTCCACATGTAGGGAATAAAATCTGCATTTCTTACTCTCACACTGTACAGAAAGGCAATTCAACAATGGAATAAAGACTTTAACATAAGATGTGAAACCTTGAAACTCCTAGAAGAAAACATGGGGAGCACTTCAAGATATAGGACTCCAGTAGCTCAAATATGCGCAAGGATTTGGGGCTGGAGATGATGCTCAGCTTTAGAACACCTACTTAGCAAATGCAAAGGCCTGAGTTCAAACTCCTGCATCATAAAAGTAAAGTAAAAGAAATGACGAACGGGATTGCACTAAATGAGAAAGCTTCTGCACAGCAAAGTGGACAATTACCAGAGTAAAGAGACAATCCACCGCTATTAATTTGTCAGAATGTATAAAGAACACCAAAAAAAAAAAAAACCCACAAACAGGAATAAATAATCCAATCAATAAATGGCAAATGAACACATTTCTCAAGGAAATACAAATGTCTAAGAGCTGCATGAAGAAATGCTTGGTATCCTTTGCCATAAAAGACATGCACATCAAAATTACAATGAGATTTTGCCTCACCACACTCAGAAAACAAGAAAAAAATGTTAGTGAGGATATCTAGGAAAAAGAAACCCTTATATGCCATTGGTGGGCATGTAAATTAGTGAAGCCACTATGGAAATTAGCATGGAGCTTTCTCAGGAAACTTAACTACCATGTGATCCAGATATACTTCACCTGGGTATCTACTCAAAGGAATCAAAGCCATCAATATAGTAGAATTACCTGCACACCTATGTTTATGGCAGCATGGTTCAGAAATGGCCAAATTTTAGAATCAGCCTAGGTGCCCATCAATATTTGAATGGGTCAATCAAATGTGATATATATATATATATATATGGTGTATATGTGGTATATGATATATATGTGGTATATATGTGTGGTATAGATATATGTGATATATATAATATAGAGAGATCTATATATAGTGTCTATACATACATAAACACATAATATAGCACTTATTATGTGTATTATATAGTATTATGTGTGTAATATTATTTTATAATACTATGTGCATAATGGAGTATTATGTGTATATGTATATATAAATACCATATAGCACTTATTATTTAGCTAAGAACAAGATTATGTCATTTGCAGGAAAATTGGAGATCATATTAAGTAAAGTAAGTCAGACTCATAAAGATAAATGCAGTATGTATTCTTTCATAGGCAGAATTTAAGTTTTTAGAAAAGATATTCAAGTATAGCAGGAACTAATTAAGGCGATGAGGAAACTAGCAATTCTCATACATGTAAGAAAATGTCATCATGAAAACCCATTATGTGTACAAGTGTTATAGGCTAAAATAAATGTATTATGTAAGGATACAAATTCTACAGACTGATTATAGCCCATCAATTCCACTATATCAGGTATACACAAAATCACTGCCACATTTATTTATGACTTTTTAAAATCTTCAGTCAATGATAATTCACCTTTCAGGTAAATTCCAGCTCTGACTATTCCAGCCTAGATGAATCATGTCCTTCTCTGACCTAACCCTGAAACTTAGAATCACATAGGGAGTGACACCCTGACACATCACCTCTCAGGTTGGGTTTTTAACTATAATGTATGTGGCCCATGGTGTTCTCCTTACATTCCATTCTAGCCTCTTCTCCTCAAATAAATCTACCTTGGAATGGCTGTAACCTGAAGAAATAAAGGAACAAAGCCAGAAGTAACTGGGTCTCCAGCTGCTAATATATATCACACTCCACTTTCAGACATCAGCTTTATCTGTCCCCTCCTCTCTGCCTCTGTTTCATTAATTCCTCTCAGTGTCCTCAGGACTGAAGATGGGCTTTTCATCCCACTACCCGCTGTTCCTACAGCATGCCTGAGGTCCATTTGACAAGCCATTGGCTTCATCTTGACCACTCCCAAGTGATAGCGAATGACAACATCCAAACACAAGACTGATACTCGATAGCTCTTCCCTGAGCCTGAGGACTCCTCACATGCTCTTTACAGCTCTCCACGTCCTGAATCATAGTGCTTTGACTGCCTGTCTGGCTGCCCCACTGCACAGCGAGCTCAACCTGCACCCTATGGTAATCGTTCAGGATTAGATGTGTTTACTGCATCATGAGTTGTGTGTTTATTACCATGCCTAATGTGCAATAAGAATTTATGAAAAATAAGAAAAAAGAAAGAAGGAAAAAGAAAGAGAAGCACTGAGAACCAAAGGGGGAACTATTAGAGATGTAGAGGGGGAAATGGGGGTAAAAGGGAGGAGGCATATAATCAAAGCATTTGTATTCATTACTTTGTACAATCGGTATAGATTAATTTTACAAAAAAGAAGAATGAGAAGAAGAGAGAGGGTGAGAATAAGTCCATAAGGCTAAGAAATAGATATCTGGACCTTCTTGAGACATCCCAGATACCTTCTCATTAAAAATTTTGCTTTTTCCCTCAGTTCCTTCCCTACCACTAGATCCTGCTGTCTATGAACAAGAGACAGAACCTAATGATCAGGTTCAGACTGGGCTTTCTGTGGGCCAGAAACACCTTTCTCAAGATGTTCACCCAGATATTTTGAATGTCGATCATCAGTTACTTAAAATGTCTTTTTGCCCAGGCCCAGGTAAAGGTCCTGACTGATTTCATTTCCTTCTTGCTTTCATGTGGTACTGAAATTTGAGCTCTGGGCCTTGACCCTGGTAGACAGGCTTTCCACCATTGAGCGATGCCCCCATCGCTTTCGGATTTCATTATTTTTCAGGTAAAATCTCATGTTTTTGTCAATGCTTATCTCAGACCACAATCCTCCTGACCTATGGTCTACCCTGTAGCTAAGTAAACCCCTCACCCAGCTTTCCAGCTTTTCATTGGTTGAGATTGGAGCGTCAATCACTTTCTCCCCCCTCCTTCTTCCGCCAGGCTGATCTCAAACCACCATCCTCTCCCAAGCAACTGGGATGACAGGCATGAGCCAGCATGCCTGGCATGACTAATTTCTTCAAAGAGTCTTACACAGGGTCTCCTTGTAGCACAGTAACCCCACTTAGAAAAATTTGACCTCTTTAGACCCTCCTTTGAACCCTCAGCCCCATCGGGTACAATGGGAAGGCTCTGCTTATTAGCTTCACACCTGGAGGGACCATGGCAGTACAGCATTGGCCTAGCTGCGTCCCAAACTCTCCACTTTGCTCAGGGAAACTCATGACCTCTTGCAATGTCAATTAGTGGGTTCTGGCTGCTTCTCTCCTCATCTTCTATTCTCCCTTCCTTGTTTCTTAGCAATGTTCTAGCACAGCCACAGAGTACTAGTCAACGAGTCCACTGATGGGGCACAGAGGTAAAATATCAGTCTCCCTATTTTTAACTTTCCCCTTTTATTTTCCCTTAAGTTCATGTCTGCCCTTTGAGATTTGTTTCATTTGTGGTAGAGGGAGGTTAGGAGGAATGGCTTGTTCTCCTCCCCCATGTGGAACGTAAGAGGAAAGCCCCACATTCCACTCCACTGGGGAAGCTTGTCATCACTTTGTCAGTTTACTCATCCTATGTGCCATAGCAGGAGGGGAAGTGATGGCAGAAGGGCTTCTGCAACCTCCATTTACAAGGTGGTGGGATCTTAGTGCCTGCGCTTTACAAGTTGTGAGTTGTTTTTGTTAATGCTCAATCAAACAGGAAAAATCTCACTCTCACCCACCTTGTATAAATATGGAAGCTTCTCAGTGATGATGACATGGCTTGCATATCTCAGAATTATAAACCTTGTGGTGCAGGCCTGTAATGCCAGCTCCTCTGAAGGCGGAGATCAGGAGGATCATAGTTGGAGGCTAGTCCTGGAAAAATATTAATAAGACTCTGTCTCAACTAACAAGCCATATTATGGTAATTTCAGGCCTGTGATCCCAGCTACAGGGGAGATGTAAGTAGAAGTGTCATGGATCTCAGAGAAGCTCCAGGCAAGCCAAAACACAAAACCTACCCAGAAAATAACTGAAGCAAAAAAGGGCTGGTAACATGGCTTAAGTGATAGAGTACAGACCTAGTAAGAGTAAAGCCCTTCAACTGGATGCCAGTGGCTCAGACTTGTAATCATAGCTACTCAGGATGCTGAGATCTAAGATTGTTTGAGACTAGCCCAGGCAAAAAGTCCCAGAGACTCTTACCTCCAATTAACCAACAAAAAATCTAGAAATAGAGGTGTGACTCTCTTTTAAATATAAACTTTTTTGATGGAGTATTCAGGGAGCAGACGATAAACTAGGAACAAATATTTTCAAGTAAGAAGACCAACTTGAGAATGATGAAGCATGGATGTCTAAAACTCTATGTCTTCATAAAAGCATCCACAAAACAAAAGAGAAAACAAATCAATTTACCAGTTGAAACTTGCTATGGAAATTTCCCAGACTTATAGAAGTTTTTCCACGTATCTTATAATCTTATGGTAGGTAATTCAATCTCAAAATAATAATAGTACTAATAAAAGGCAGCATTCACATTCACATTCACATTTTTCCTCTCTTCTTACCTAAGCATGACTCAGCTAAGTGTTACCAAGTAGATCTTGTTTTGGTGGTGAGAGAGGCTTGAACTGACAGCTCTGATTGGTTGTGAAGAAGAGTCACCATTTGGCTTGTCACATGTGATCTAAGCAAAATGTCACCAAGGAGGTTAACCTGAAAAGCATCATGCCTATCTCTATAACAGCTGAAAGAATTAAGAAGTCAAGAATTCCTCCTTGGTTCACCCATCCAGACCCAGCTGCGCTTCCTCTGTCTCTGGATCCCAATATACCTATTGTCAATGGAATGCAACCTCTGGCACTGGTGGCCCTGTGATGTTGCCCAGCTCATCCCTACATGTCCAGGGAAGGACAGCAGCTCCTCCAGGATCAGAGACTAGAAGTAGTAGGTGTTGAAGAGTCAGAGCCAGACAGTCCAGGAAGGAGCAGAGAAAAATCCAACAGGAGGTGACTTGCATTTCCGGAGGGAAAGCAAATTCTCCACTGATCATTTCTGAGTGCCTTCATGTGGAGCTTGTCAAAGTGTGTGAGGATGAATTTTCAAGTGCTATCCCCTGCTGACTCAAGATTTCACCTATTTGGTTTAAAATGGCTCCTTCCATATGGAAAATTACAAAATATGAACAATAAAGGCTTACTTGCGCAGCGGGTCCTAAACCTTCACTCAGACAAGATTCACAGAGCTGGGAGCTCACATCCTGGCACCTATTACCCTTCTCTCAGTGTCTGAATTCCATGTTAGACTGTCATCTCTCCCTATTCCAAAACATATTCCCAGTTCAATCCATGGTGCCCAGCCCATGCACCACAAAACATTTTCCAAATTAAAACTTACAGAAATAAATTACTTAAGTGAGAACAAATTCCAAGAGGGAGGAAAGCGACTACCGACCATAAAAACCTAGAGCCTTCCTTAGTCATTTGGACTGTTATAATAGAATACCAATAATTAGGTGGCTTCATAACAATGTAAATCTATTTCTTACAGTTCTGGAGGCTACAAGTCTGAGCTCAGGGTACTAGCAAGTTCGAGTTCTAGTGAGAGGCTCTTCCCAGGCCACATTCCTACAAAATTCTATTTGTATTTTCACTTGACACTGAGGCCTAGACGGATCTTTTCTAAAGATGCTAGTCCCCATTCATGAGGGCCCCATTTTCATGGCCCAAATGCTTTAAAGGGGCTTAGCATCCTAATACCACCACACAAGAGGCTAGAATCTGACACATGACTTTGAGGAGACATAAACACTCACTTCATAGCAGAAGTTCAGGACAAATACTAGGCTGGGGAAAACAATAGGTGGTTTCTCATGCCAAGATTTTATACCAGCCAGTCTTTGCATAAAGCCCAGAGTTCCCTGAAAGTGGTTGCCGCCTCAGGCTATGCCCATTTCCTACCCTGCATTTTCTCCAAGCCTAGAACACTGGCAAAGCTGGCAATATTTTCCATGGAGCATGTCAGAAAGACCTTCTCATTATCCATCCTTGTGAAGGCCTCCATCTGAGCAATTTCCAGTTGGTGGAACAACAAATAATGTTAGTCAGAAAGGAAATCAAGGGTAAGGTCCATCATCCTATCTTCTATTTGCCATTTGCCATCCTGAGCTACCATTTCCTCAAACCAAGGGAAATTCTTTGTCCCACACATATCTAAGGAAAGAAATAATAAAATGTCTACATCTCAAAGGAGAGAACCAGAGAAGTAAAATGAGAGAGAGAGAAACTAATCCCCGTATATGATTTCTTTCTCTAAAACAAGTAACCAAATCATATAGGCTTTGATATTCACAGAAGGATAAGATACACTAACTGTAAAAGTATTTAAGGTGTCTTATAAATAATCCTTCATTTTCTCCTATCAGAAAAATAAGAGGTTATTGCTTTGCACACTTATAAATAGGCCCTAAACAAATAGGCCCTATGTCAGAAAAAGTAAGTAGTATAGGTTAATAAAAATATTATAACTTAAATAGAGTTTACAAAGGCTTAGCATCCCAATATCATGACTATGCTTTGCTTGAGTTCTTGGCAGTTATTTTTCTGTAAAAAGCATAAGAAACAAATAGTAACTTCAAATGAGAAAAGGTGACAGCTATGTGAGTAGATCTCATATGTGTATACAAACTTCATATATTGTTGTCTGCATTAAATTGTTCTATTCATCAAACATGAACTCAGTTCTACCTCCCCCTTTTCAAGAGCCCTATGATTGGATTCCTAGGTGCCAAGAAATCTTCTTTGGGTCCCATATCACCTAAACAAGGTCTTAGCTCCTCCTAGGTGGTCATGAGATATACTAGGTTACATGTAGAGTGAAATAAGGCTAATAACAAATATATGACCTCAAGCTTGCAAACATTGTACACAGTTGTATTACAGCATTTAGTATGTGATATTTGTCTCTGTATTTACATACATGTTAATATCTCCATCTTTTTCCTGATAGATCAAGAGCTACCCAAAAAGAGAAAAGGGTCATATTCATTCACATATGGTTTCTTCCTAGCAAAGCCTGTGGGCAGATCCTGGGTTAAGAAATGTGAGGTAATGAAGTGAGCCAGACCCAAAGAAACATGGACTCTATGGTCTCCCTTATTGGGAATAATTAGTATAGGTTTAGGCAAGTCATAGCAGAGCATCACAAGGCCCAATAGCTATGCCCTTATGAACACCTAAGATGATGCTAAGTGAAATGAACTCCATGTTATGGAGACAATTGTTATATCACAGTTGTAACTACTTTCAAAGTCCCATGTGTATCTGTAGTTTCTATTATTGATGATGTTCTTGTATCACCTTCCTGTGGTTGTACCTACACTATCTCTGTAATCGTATCTGAGTATATTGGAAACCGTGTATACTGGTATTGGAACTAGGAAATTGAAAGGGAATACCAAAATTGAGAGACACGGGATAAAAAAGACAAACAACTACAAAAGCAATACTTGCAAAACTGTTTGGTGTAAGTGAACTGAACACCTCGTGGGGGGGGGGGAAGGGTAAGGGGGAGGGGGGAGGGGGGTATGAAGGACAAGGTAACAAACAGTACAAGAAATGTATCCAATGCCTAACGTATGAAACTGTAACCTCTCTGTACATCAGTTTGATAATAAAAATTTGAGAGAAAAAAAAGAAATGTAAGGTAAGTAAATACTGGAAAGAAGGTTGGATGGGAGCCCTTAGCAGGCCTGAGATGAAGACTTCCTGACTTCCTGATTTCCTCTTGTTAGACATCAGAGTGAGGGCACAGTGATGAGTCGATGATCATCACCACCCCTGGTGAGGAAAGCAACAGAATGCTCAGGCTGTGCATCATGAAGCCTGCACAGGATAAAAGGGCCCCTGCTCTGAGCTCTTCATCCACAGCCTCCTCAAGGACAGCCATCTCTCCTTCTCCTGACTCTTTTGTACGTTGTAAGTAGGTAGCAAGGGATAGATTGTCAGCTGGGAATATGTGTGAGAGAGAAGCCCAAACTTCAGTTGGGAAGAGGGAAGGGAAGTGACAATCACAGGAAGAAGATATGAGAAGAAGGAAGATAGAGTATAAAGAAAATCCGTGGGACTCAGCAGAAGTTCTGTGCAGTCAGAGTCCTGGTTTAGAACATTCCCTACCCCTCTCTTCCTAAGAGATGGCCATATGCCCAAGAAACTCTCTAGGCATCATTCTCTAACACAGTGATGTTGCTTCAGGGTTTTGTAGAGACAGAGGACCTGGGTCCAGGTTAGAAACATCAGCATTCTCCTCTGGAAGCAAAGAAGGACAGGTCTTGCAGATTCATTTCCAGTTTTCTTTCTGAAGAGCACAGCTCAGGAAGCAGCCCATCTTAGAAGCAGGGGCTTTAGAGAACCCTTCTCCATGGAGACACTGGCCTAAGGCTTTTGCATTGACCTTTTCTCTTGATCTTTCCAGGCTCCCTGACTGCCACCAAGATGTCCTGCCAACAGAACCAGCAGCAGGCCCAGGCCCCTCCCAAGTGCCCAATACCCAAGTGCCCCTCACCCAAGTGCCCCCCAAAGAGCCCAGGAGGATGTCTGCCTGCAGCCTCCTCCTGCTGTGCTACAAGCTCTGGGGGATGCAGTGGGCCCAGCTCCTCTGAGGGCGGCTGCTGCCTGGGCCACCACAGGAGGCGCAGGTCCCACCATGGCTGCCGGCGCAGGAGCTCCAGCTCCTGTGATCGAGGCAGTGGCCAGCAGTCCGGGGGCTCTGGCTGTGGCCAGGGCTCTGGGGGCTGCTGCTGATGCGGAGACCAGCAGATTCAGAGGAAAGAAGAATGTCGGGAGCCAAGAAGCCACATCCTGATCCATCCTTTTCCAGCACCCTGCTCTGGTGCCCTTGTCCAGGGCTCCAAACGCTCCCAAAGGCCTCTCTGATCGGCATCCAAGACCTCATGGTTCTCCCATCCCTGCTCCAGTGAGGCCTGCACATATCCGGCAGGTCCCTGTGCCTGACCTCATCAAAAATAAAACTCTGCATTCTCACCACTCGAACTCACTTGTCATTCATTCTATCCCTTACATCCGGATGCCAACATGGTCACTTTTCACCATCCTCAATTCCTTGGCCAGGATGATAACCCAGTCCTGGGAATAGCTACACACACACACACACACACACACACACACACACACACACACACACACACACACACACACTAAGGATCTCATTTCTCTCCCCTCTTGGAAGGGTTACAGAGAGTTTTGCACTGAAAAAGGGCAGGGAGAATGATGGAGGATGATTTGACACCCTGAAACTCAAGTTGGAAAGATTATTTCCTGTAAAACCTGAGAGAACTTGGATATAATCTGGAAATTCTGTGATGTGGGACTTATTTTACCAAGCTATTTGTAGGCCATCCCCTCTTGCAAGTACCCATTTCCTGGTACTTATTCTGTGGTCTTTCAGTCTTTCTAAAGAATGATACAATTGGAGCTCTCTGTGGAGGCTGCTATACTTCAATTACTTCATTTATAACCCCTGGCTTACCACTCAGTGTGTTTACTTATAGATTAACAGGCACATTCTAGCTACATAAATGAGGGTTTGGAGGGGAGGGCAAGAATGTTGAAAGGGGTGATATTGATCAAGATGCACTGTATTCATAAACTGCCTTGTTATATGGCAAATCCTTTGTACAACTACTTAAAGATAATTTTTAAAAATACTCAAAAAATAGTAGATTAGGAAGAACATGGCTGAAATTGTGGCTCACGTTCATAATTCCACTTCTTCAATCAGAGAAACAGTTCTCACCCCCTGGCTTGTTATTTAAACCCTGCACCGTGCCCTCAACCAGCACTCTCCAGATCTGGCTTAAAAACTGGTCAGTGCCTATGCAGTTAGGCCTCAATTCCGAAGTGCCACTGTGGGTGAAGCCTCTTGCTTGAGGAAGTGGACAAATGGGATCAGAATTAACCAGCAATCTGGATTTGAGATGGTGGTGCAATCAGGAAACACCCAAAGCTATTTCAGTCATGATCCACAACTAAAGTTATCCCACACAAGTGAGGTCTCATTTTTTTTCAATCCTATCAGGAATACTCAGACAACCTCTCCCACTAACATATTCACCCCATAAATGATACTGGCCAGCATGTAACTGTAGCCTAAATCCTTGAGTCAATAGAGCACAAGACAAAGTTCCTATGGAGTATATTTTCCAGAAAATCTGTCAGCGCTGTCTCCTTATTTCCTTGCAAAGCAGTAAGTCAGCCACCGTGGTTCTGTAGTTAGCCGGATTCTCATTGTGGCCTATTGTGTAGACACTGCTAAAGAGTCACTATGTTCAGTGAAAGTATCCATCAAGGGTAAAATTTTGAGGACAGTGCCTCCCTAGATACCTCTTGGGTCTACAAGTTTCTTTTAGTTGCCTGGCTTATTGTCCTTAGGCCAATAAAGGCATCACACCAGCCACCATAGTAAGAGATACCATCGGCTTCACCATTCAGTCAGAGCAACTAGGGACAGACTCTAACCTCTCACATACATGGATCATGACATCCTCAGTTGACTCATGATGATTTTGCTGCTTGTCACTAGGCCCCACATTGTCAGCCTAAGGATAAGGGTGGAATCTTCTTTGTTCTTGAATCTCCTTTGTGCAACACTGTGTACCTTAATACGAATTCATCTTAACATGAATTGCTTGAATGAATGAATAATTTTAATGAAAGAAAAGATCAGAAGTGGAGAATCTAAAGAATGTTTGGGGAACACATATTTAACAGCTTTGGGTTTTCTGTATCTCTTCTGTTCTCAAAACTTTCTATACCTGCCATGGAGATGCAGAAGGCTTGGGTTCTAGAAAAGAGAAAAAGAGATGCACCTGAAATGAGATTTGATACCTTACCCCATCTAAATCCTACCACAGACTTTTTATTTTATTGTCAAGGTGATGTACAGAGGGGTTACAATTACATACATTAAATGGTAAGTACATTTCTTGTCCAACTTGTTACCTCCTCCTTCATTTTTCTCCCACCTTCCCTCCTCCCCAATCTCCCACCAAGTTGTACAGTTATTTTACGATATATTGCCTTGTAAGTATTGCTGTTGCGTTGGTTCGCCTTTTACCCTTTGTCTTACCATGTTAATGTTCTCCCTCCCTTCCCTAATTCAGACACACATATATAAAATACCCAGGGTACTACAATCAAATTGCCACAAACTTCTTGACTAACACCTAAAATAGAAAGAGAGCTCCAAGATGTAACCACTCCTCACTACTGTGGTCAGAGCCCTGAAAGGCCCAGGTACTTGCTTTTTCCCCTTTTCTATCTGCTCATGAATTTTCCCTAAGGTGTAGCTTCATAGTCACAAGCTCTGAAATGAATAGGCTGAATTTCTAAGTCGACATATCACATTTGCATTCTTGTTTCATCTAGAGTCTAAATCTCCCTGCAAGTTGCCCTGGAAATAAAACTCAGGCAGTGTCAAACCTGCCTCAACTGTCTCCCCAAATGCCTATACCCACACCTGCGCCAGCATCTACCTGCAGTCTCTTCTTGTTGAGCCTCAGCTGTGGGGGCTTCCACAGCATTGGATAATGTTTCTACCTGAACCATGACAGGTTTACATGAGAGCGCTGGCTTCTGACACTCCAGAAATAACCAGCAATAACTTTGATGTGAAAACCACATTAAAGCAGGGTCAGCTCATCCAAGGGATCATACAGATATGCCAGAGTGCCTGCACCTTTCCTCCTTGATCTCTCAACCTCCAGAATTGAGAATTCCTGCAGAACATTAGTAATGATGGTAAGAGTGGGGGATTCCTTGATAGAATGTGCTGTTTCATCTACATAGATCCTAATCTTTTTATTTGGTTGGTTTTTGTTAAAATGAAACATATTCATCAATAAATATATGATTCCCAGCTGCCACTGTGTCCTGGTTGTGGTAAATCCACCTTAAGACTGATTTCTACAATGACTCTCCTTTTGTTTTCCCAACTGTATTTTCTGTTGCCAAGTCTCAGTTTTCTCTGTTTACTATTTTTGGGTTCTTTCTTTTTTCCCCATTTATTTTCCATCCCACTCTTCAGTTACTTAGAAATAAACCTGAACACCCCCACCCCACCCTCTGCCCAAGTATTTGCAGTTGGAAGGGGATGTATGTGGGTGTTCTTTTCACCAATCCATTTCTCCCTTGCTCCTAAAAATACAATCTCCTGTATTGTGCTGAGACATAGGGAGTAAGAGAGAAATGATTCCATATTTGATTATACCATACCCTCCTCTGTTGATTGCTTGCTCCCATGCAAGTTCGTGTAAGGGTTATCTTATACTGTACTTACACAAATCCTTCTGGGATTCCAAATTCCTTCTGGGGCCTTTCAAAGCATCACTCTACACATGGGATTACCAGTCAGATATAAACTTTCCAAATGCTTCATAAACTCCCCCGCATTGGCACAAGCCTCTTCCTTCCCCTATCTCTAACATCTTATTAGCATCAACCATCCCTTCCATTGCATCCTGTCTTAGGAAAGAAAATAGTCTCCCTCCCCTGAATGAGATAAGGGAGCAACCCTATCACTCATTTCTAGGACAATGAATGGCTTCCCTACCAGAAAAATTCTCACCAAAGTTCAGTCTTCCAAATAGGTAGCTGAAAGAAATAAATAGAGCTCTGTCATTTCATAGCCAGTTCTGTAGAGCTTTCCACTGTCTTCTTCTAGGCTAACATCAACATAAAGAGATCAGTGGTACCTATTATTTCAGCATCTGGATTTTAGCCAACATCCCAATACCAAAAGAAAATTCTACTCCAATCTGAACCCATCTGGAGCTTTTGTTCCAGACTAGAAAGGTATGTATTTTTTAAAGGCTACAACTTAATCTTGAGAAGAAAGAAGAATCTATAGGCTAGCCCTATGGCACATACCTTCATGATGGCATATACCTTCACATTGGCATTAAAGATAAGTGAAATTTTCTGGCTCCCTCTTCTTGTTTTCCTTAAGAGTGTCTTAGCTAGTTATCATATTCTACAATTGTTAGGGCACAGGTGGGTCAGACTGAGAAGGAACTGGGAATCTGTACCAAAGGGAAACAAATGATGTGTTGTTGATTCATTCTACATTACTGAGAGGGGTACCCAAGAACATACTCCAAGGAGCTAAATCTGAGATCCTGTACCGCCTGTTCCTATAATACCAATTACTATGACTAAGTCATAAATTTTTCCCCCGGATTCATCCAGCCAGACCAGTCTCTATTTCCTTCCTGTCTTAAGACTATGAGAGAGGCAAGGTTCTTCAGGATGAGATTCATGGGACTCGTGTCCTGAGGCTCTAGGGGAAGTGAACAGACCATTGTCTTATAGCTGTGGTCAGTCACCACTGAATAGAAGGCTCTTGCCTGGCACCTGCAGAGCACCTGATCTCATGAGGTAACAGATGGGTGTGAGAGACAGGAACAAACAACTCATCGGGTTGGAAGTGAGATCAATGAGTTCCATCTTTGGGTCTTTCCAAAACAGGCAGTCAAAGTTGTGTCTGAAAGATAGTCTTTCAGATGCCCCCTTGTGTTTCACATAGAAAAGAGGTGAGGACCACTACTGAAAGTCATTCACAACCATGTTTTGAACCTTAAAAAAAAACTTGCCCAAATATGGCATTTGTGTTCCTTATTCAACTATCACTCCCTCCTCCTTCGGCCTGTGATGCAGAGTCACAAGCCATGCAAGGGGTCGGGTGCATGCTTGTTGCTGTTGTGAGACAACCCTCACTTCAGAAAACCACAAGATATGGAGAAGTGACATTCATTTGTGCAGCCAAGTCTAGACGCTAATGTCTTTCATCATAGGCTTATGACACTTAATATTTCTGTATTTATTCAATGTACCAAACTGTGAGAATGCAGAATGCAAATACTGAGACCCTCTATTAATTGTCCATTTCTGCTGCTGAGCCTGATGCCTGGCCACAACTGCTTCTGAGAAAAATAAAATAAAAGGAGTGGCTCCAACAATTCTGGCCCGGCTGTAGTAGCTAAGGTTCTGATGCTTTTCTATTGACTAGAAACACTCTCATGGAATCCAACATTCAGCAAGACAAGTTTGAAACTATGAGGGGGCCATGACAAATAAACAACACCACTCTGATCACCAACATACAAGAGCATTGTTCAAATCACAAAAATGGCCAAGAATTTCCTTTTCCCAACAAGTATAAAGGATTTCTACTTCTTTATCAATTATAGCATTAGCCTTACCTCATTGGTCCACACTGTAATTGGAAATCATCCACGATAAAACAAAACATGTCCCTGCTTTCTAATAGTACCCAATCCAGAACCAAGTCTCATTTCCTTGAACCCCTCCTCAAGTGATCCCACACAAGCCCAGATCCCATGCTAGTCATCTCTTTTTGCTTCCAGACAGTGCACTATCTCATCACTGGAGCAAACCAATCAACACAACTTTGTCTACTGCAGGGGTTTCCTGGGTGCTCGTTGGGTAGAGAATATTGATGATACTTAAAAGAGCTCTACTAAATGAAGGTATTCCTTTAAGAATGAATGATGGGTTGGGAATATAGCCTAGTGGTAGAGTGCCTGCCTCACATACATGAAGCCCTGGGTTCGATTCCTCAGTACTCCATATACAGAAAAAAAGAAAAGAATGAATGCTGGTGGTAGCATTTAAGGAGAGATAAGGGCACAGGCACAAACATGGAACCTGTAAGGAAAAACAGAAGGTGATACCTCCAGCCAATCACAGACTGAGGACAGGTGAAGACTCTTTAGAAGGTCCAGAGTTCCCCCAGTAACATACCTTCAGTCAACAATCCCTCTGCTCAGGTAGCATTCTCTTGTTCCTTGGTCACCAGCAAAAGCAGGTGGAAAGTGATGCATTTTTCAACTTTGTCTTTCTCCATCTTCATCATCTAGTCTGATATAAGACAAAAGTAATGCTTATAGTGCATTAGCCATTTTTTTTTTTTTTTTTTTTTTTTTTTGCCAGTCCTGGGCCTTGGACTCAGGGCCTGAGCACTGTCCCTGGCTTCTTCCCGCTCAAGGCTAGCACTCTGCCACTTGAGCCACAGCGCTGCTTCTGGCCGTTTTCTGCATATGTGGTGCTGGGGAATCGAACCTAGGGCCTCGTGTATCCGAGGCAGGCACTCTTGCCACTAGGCTATATCCCCAGCCCTAGCCATTGTTAAAGTTCTGTGTAATTTGAAAAAACTAGAGACTCTGGTGTGGTTCTTGATCTAAGCTTGTTCTCTGAGAGAGCAAGGGTCAGTGCCAACCGCAAGCCTCTCCCCTTCTCCCACGTCCAGTCACATTCCTTAAAACCAAATTCAACTTATTCTTCCTTTGATATATTGAAGTCCATCATTGAATCAACATATTTTAGTGGGGGAAAGTGTACATAAGGGGAAGAAATTTTATATCAAAAAGTCATAAGCTATAAGATATAGAAAAATAGAGATTGGAGGCATGGCTTGGTTGGTACTGCACTAGCCAATGAGTGAAAGCATCAGGGACTGTGTTTAAATCCTAGTTTCTTCTTGGTGAAAAAAAAAGGAAGGAAAGAAAAGAAAGAAAGAGAGAGAGAGAGAAAGAAAAGGACAATTCACCCTTAAATGTTCCATTTAAATGCTATCACTTAATTTAAATATAAATAATATTATAAATTGTATATTTATAGAAACAATAGCAAATATAGTTATGATATTGGATGAATTCAGAGATAAATGCATTTCAAATACTATAAAAATCCAATGGGAATATGGTTCTGAGTGCATAAAAATTATCCTCCATAAACCTTAGAAATGTTCTGATTTTGTTAACTGTGGTTCACATAGTATCTACATCATCACATTGAACCTTGAAGACTCAACATCTTCAAGATGCTCAACAATCACCTTCGCTGTCCTATGCTCATGAATCCATTTTATTTTTCTCATAATCAATACCATACATCCCTCAGGAAGCTAAATATGGATAAAGTGGCTTTTTCCACATTGTTTGGTTATTACCATTTCAACTGATATAGGTCATTTCACAACTTTGTCTGCTCATCCACATAATCTTTCCATAATTTTAGCTCTCTAGGAACCCCACCCACCTCAGATAGGGCCCGAGTCCCATCCCCCATCCAATAGCTAACAGACTTCATTCTAAAGGGCCAGTGATCTCAGATCAGCCATCATCCCTCAGAGGAAGGAGCCAATCATTCCCACTAGGAATCTCTAGAGAAATAAATGCATTCAGAGGCCTTGACATTGTGTGACAAATCACATAGTATCGGACATATACATTTACTTCTCTGTCAGTCCAGTTAAACTTGAAAAGTTCAAGATCAGGAAATGTGTCATATGCATTTCTACATTCAAACTGCTGCCAGCAAAACTACAAGGGACATTTCTTCTCTTTTCACTCTTTCATCTCAGAACATGAACTGAATGAGTGGAAAGGGAAGAAATGGTGGGTCTCCATCACACATGGGAGAGCAGGGATGAAGGTCTTCTGGTTCTCTTTCCAAACATCTTAGTGAGCATGACGAAGATGCTGGAGACCCGGGATGGAAGTGTTTGTCTCCTCCCCAAATTGTGTCAGCAACAGCATGTTCAAGCCGTGTATCATGAACCCTGCCTAGGATAAAAGGGCTCCTGCCCTGAGCCTTCCATCCACAGCCTCTTCAGACACAGCCGTCTCTCCTTCTCCTGCCTCTCCAGCATCAGGTAAGTGGACAGCATCAGGGCAGATTCTCAGCTGGGAGCGTGTGGGGAGGACAGCCAACACTTCAGCGAGGGAGTGGGAAGCAGAGGCATCTGACTGGCATCTGCAGAAGTAAGAGGACCTTGCAGAGCAGCTGAAGACAAGAGAGGGAAAAGATGAGGGGAAAGGAGAGACAAAACATGTGTGGGATGCAACAGAGTCTGGAACCCAATGTAGTCCTGGCTCTCAGCATTGAGCCCACTCTTTTCCTGAGATCCATGTATGCTCCAAGCACTCTCCGGGAGTCATTCTCTGATGGAGATGTTGCTTCAGGGTTTTGTAGAGACAGAGGACCTGGGTCCAGGTTAGAAACATCAGCATTCTCTTCTGGAAGCAAAGAAGGACAGGTCTTGCAGATCCGTTTCCATTTATTTCTTTCTGAAGAGCACAGCTCAGGAAGCAGCCCATCTTAGAAGCAGGGGCTTTAGAGAACCCTTCTCCATGGAGACACTGGCCTAAGGCTTTTGCATTGACCTTTTCCCTTGATCTTTCCAGGCTCCCTGACTGCCACCAAGATGTCCTGCCAACAGAACCAGCAGCAGGCCCAGGCCCCTCCCAAGTGCCCAACACCCAAGTGCCCCTCACCCAAGTGCCCCTCACCCAAGTGCCCCCCAAAGAGCCCAGTAGGATGTCTGCCTGCAGCCTCCTCCTGCTGTGCTACAAGCTCTGGGGGATGCAGTGGGCCCAGCTCCTCTGAGGGCGGCTGCTGCCTGGGCCACCACAGGAGGCGCAGGTCCCACCATGGCTGCCGGCGCAGGAGCTCCAGCTCCTGTGATCGAGGCAGTGGCCAGCAGTCCGGGGGCTCTGGCTGTGGCCAGGGCTCTGGGGGCTGCTGCTGACCTGGGTAGTAATACGGCGAAAAGTAATTTTAAAGGAAGCCATGTCTGAGGACTGTCTCCTGCCGGCTGAATTCTTGCCCAATAGCCGGTCTCTTTCAGCACTCTCATGTTCTCCAAGAGAGCTCTGAGCACTGTCCATTGGCCCCCTGCCTGTTTCCCAGGAGCGCACAGGATGTCCACCCCGCTGAGTGCCAGAGTTTGCCATGTCTGCCTCGCCAGTGATCAGCACTTGTGCTCAGTCCTATGAAAAATAAAGTGTTTTCTCCACACCATTTGGCGTAGTTTGGCTTTCCTGTTTGAGTGTTTCCTCACCTCTGCTCCTCCAGCCAGCACTACCCACCATATAGAGCAGATTCCTGTCTCCAGCCCAGAAGAACGACAGTTCTAATTCCTCAAAAGCCTGCAGGAAGATGTTGTCTTGGGGCAGGAAGAAGATAGATACTGATATGGACCTTGCTTTTCTTTAACACGATGTAGGTAGAACTCTAGTGCCCAGACCAAAGGGAAATGACCATACTATCAGAGTGTCAAAAGGTGTCTCAACATCCCTAAGGAAGAGACAAATATTGGGGGGGGGGTGGTCAAAGGAGCTAAACATTAGTGAGAGAGGTGCTTGAGAGACTAGGGAATGAAAGGAATGGCCTCAGTGACTTATGGTCTCAAGTTCTTCAATAAAGTTCTAGAACACAACAGTGGGGATGTGTGGAATTCAAAGTTGCTTCTATTTTTCTGGTTTTGTTTTTCTGAGCAATATTGAGGTCCTTCTCGGTCTCCAAGACTTGATCCTTAGCTTCTAGCAGACATTATCTTCTAATTCTTCCACTTGGATCCCAGAGTTGGGACAGTGTCCTCTTGGTGGCTTATATGCAGCCCAGTTTTGGTTTGTGAATCCTAATAAGTGCCGTGGGGTGGTGGGTGGCCCCACACAAATCAGTCATTTCTATGGCTAGAAGTCTACAAATAATTTAATGATTGGGCCTCAGAGACTCTTATGTAAATGGAAACAACCCTTACCTTAAGATCAAATGTTTCCATCCTGGAACATGTATATGTGTGGGCAGGTGTTTTTAAAATGATGATTCAACATTCTTTGTGGTTCCTGGCTGAGATTTTAAAAAAGGTTCAAAGTGTATCTCCTCTTAGGGTAACAAATAGTGTGTCCTTTGAGCACAAGGCCCGCTGTACTGTGAATTACACTGCAGTATCCACGCCTTCAAAATACCCCCTCTGAGTTAGCTGCCCCATGCTGTGTACTGCACAGATGTAGCCTAGCATCACCGCTGCCTTAGGAAACACTTTGGAACCTTTTAGTGTCCAAAGTCTCAGGATCATGTTGTTCATGTGTGCTGGAGGGAAAACTGATTTGGAATTTCAAGAGAATGCCATCTTCCCAGGGTGTTGGGAAACTTTTCATTACATCAGCTTCCACATCATTACCCTGGCTTGACTGCTAACTCGGGCTCTATGATGCTTTTCTTTTAATTCTTTTTTCATTACTGTGCTAAGACATATATAAGAGAAGCATTTTACCCATTTGAGGTGTACAATTCAATAACACTGAGTACATTCACAATGTTATGCAACCTTCCCCAATATCTATTTCCAACACCTTATCCTCTTCCCAAACAGAAATTCTGTACTTGGGCAATCATCTTTCATGTGTGCACTAAAATTCCTCAGCTTTCCCAGTTTACAGGAATCACTCCTGCTGCTGTGCTATTCCTGTATCACTTAGGGTCAATTCGATGGCCAGCTAGATGTGCACGCTGCTTTCCTTACATTTGCGACATTTTTCCACTTCTAGCACCTCAATAGATATTCACCCATGTCACCTCATAGATATTCCTAATATCCATTCTTGACTTTACCTTAAGCATCTCTATGATCTACTTCATTATGTCACAGTCATTTTTGCCTTCTTCTTCCACATCCCTCTGAATAAACATGGCCATTAAAAAAAAAACAAAAAAAAAAAACAAAAAAACAAGCAATCGTGTGCCAAGACTATACTCTCTGGCAAGTTACTGAGTTGATGTGCATGTGAGCATGTGAGTGAGAGTGTGCATGTGCACACACATGTGCATGCATGGGTATGAAGGGATAACATTTCCCTGTGAAGGAAGAAGGGGACCAAGTGGAAAGTCAAAGCAAGCAAAGCTATGAATTAGAGAAAGAAGAGTAGGTTTGAAGGTCAGACATCCCCCAAGTGGAAGATCTGTGAATTACTGAGTAAAACTCAAGTATTTAATACTATGTGGGTGTATGAGAAGTTAACGATTTGCTTCTGTGGGGAGAGGGGAGGGGGAAGGAGACAAAAGTAGCAGGGGGAGCACAAGGACGTTACTGAAATTCTGCAACAAGAGGGTATGTGAACCTAAGCAAGGCAACAGGAAGAGGAGAAGGAAAGACACAGGAAATTCAGGAAGTACTTAGGAAGTGGACTGGATGATCCATATTCAGCTCACTGGACTCATTTGCACAGTATACAAGTAGAATTCTAGCAGATGCTTTTTGGATTGGGGTGTGGGGATAGGAGAATAGAGGTGGAATCCACTCCTCCTGACTTCAAAGTAGCAAATGCTGGCAGGGGGGGGCAGGGGGAGGTAGGGAGGGGAGCTGAAGGTGGCAGGGGTTTTTCTGCTCCAAGATCCTCTCTTTTGCAGCAATCACTTCTAAGCCTGTTCTGCCACAGTGCGTATTGTATTGCCCAAGAAGCTGAACGGTAGAGGATGGAGTGAGAGTTCCTCTGCCTAAATAAGAGCAGGCCAAGAGAAGAAATCGGGTAAATCTGGAGGGTGGTGTTTGTCTGGGTCCCTTGATATTCAAATCAAAGCCCAATACAACTGGCCCAACCTCTCCTGCCTCTGTTCCCGTTCCAGGAATGTTTGTAGTTCTCAGAAGCCATCCCACACGCTGCACCTGGCTTCTGGAGCGTGTTTGATCTGGAATGGGCCCCTGGCCTAGGGAACTTTTACCCAGCCTTCAGGACTCAGAAGTTAATGCCTCAGTGACCCCTCTGCTTCTCTGGCATTCCACGACTCCTTCACCCCATTGCCCAATGGGAATGAGTGCCTGCAAATGTTCAGCATACTGCCTTCTCCACTAGACAGCGAGTTCTGAGGTGTTCCTCAGTCATACACACCACATGCACTCACGCACGCACACTTGCACACACACCACATGCATGCAGGCATGCGCATACACACACACACTCCACACACACTCACACACCCCTGCATATAGTGTATGAGTCACTTGTCAGGGCAGCATGGACCAGCTTAGGGACCTGCAGCCGAGCTGGCTGGATGCTTTGAGATCACAGAAACCACTGCACACATTATGCCTTCAAGTCATCCACTGGGACCCACATCAACCCCAGAGAGGCAAGGGAAAGAAAGGTAGGCCTGGAACAGTGACCAGTGTCCAGAAGAACACAGGTTAAGGGAGGGCAGCAGGGTTCATATAAAACTTCCTCAGGGTCTGCCCTTGAGTGCCAGATGGTGACCAGTGGCCGTCTGAAGCTGTGCTCTTCAGCCTCTCTCCTGGAACCTTCCTGGTCCGTGAGGGCTGCACACATCAGTCTGTAGAATTTGCAGCAGCAAAGGGTGAAAAGTCAATCTCATAAGGATGAAAAAGAAAACAGATGGAAAAGATGAAAAAAAAAAACTTATGGCATGTGTTCAACAATACTGACATTATTACATACCATCAGCACGAATACTACAGAATGCAAATGCAGGAAGGCCTTTCAAACTAAGGCATTAAAAAAAAACCTGTTTTTGTTGGGGTGGGGATATAGCCTAGTGGCAAGAGTGCCTGCCTCCGATACACGAGGCCCTAGGTTCGATTCCCCAGCACCACATATACAGAAAACGGCCAGAAGCGGCGCTGTGGCTCAAGTGGCAGAGTGCTAGCCTTGAGCAAAAAGAAGCCAGGGACAGTGCTCAGGCCCTGAGTCCAAGGCCCAGGACTGGCAAAAAAAAAAAAAAAAACGTTTTTGTAAGGGAATTAATGCAATTCACAAAAGGATTGTTAACTGTCCCAAATATGAAAGCAGACCCAACTTCTTTAATAAACAACACAAAAACATTTTTAAAAGTCCCATCAATATAACTAGCTCCTTTAGTAGTTTCCAGGTCTTTGGGTGACTAGGGTTCAAGAACAAGAGCCTGTGGTTGGCTGGTGAGTGACCAATCGAGGCTTGAGGCTCCTGTGCTGGATGGACCAGTGCTCTCTGTGGTCTTACCATGAAAGAAATTGCTGTTGCTGATTTTCCCAGGTACAGAAAGGGAAACCATTTACCTAGAAGAGAAGAAGTAGAAGACTGGCTCAGGTGCACAGCTCTCCAGGCCCTAGGTCCCATAATTAATGTAGTAACTTAAATACATAATTTAGATTTAAATAATTTCATAAGTAGTGATCATTTCTATTTTAATAATATAAATTTTAAGGGATTACATTTCACAGATTGTTGTTCCTGCTTCTGCTGAAGACAATTAAGGCTACCCGGCCCTCCTGTGAACATCGACTTTTCCAGTCCTGCTTGCAAGCCTCTTCTCACCAACTTCCACTAAGATTGTAACTACCTTTGTCATGGTTGTTGTTTAAAAAGCAAATCTGTTGACTACATCGACTCTACCTATGACATTGAATTGTTCTGCTTTTGAAACCTTCTCTTAAACAAAAAGTGAAAATTATGGGGAAACTTCCTTGGATTTTTGATTAGTAGGGAAGGAATGCTGGGCAAGATTTGCCTCTCTTTCTGGGTCCATTCTGAACCTGCTTCAAGTCTTTTGCAGGAGGAGGACGACAACAACAACAACTAGAGAAGGAGGAGACAGAAGAGAAAGGAAAATGGATGAGTAAGGGGGAACAAAGGAGAGATAAAAACAGGAATAGAAGGAAGAGTGAGGAAGGGACAGGAAGGGAAGGGTGAGAGGAAGGTAAAGCGGAAAAGAAGAACACTTCCTTTTGCCACTAGGCGTCTCTGGAAGTAGAACCCAGCACGGGGGTCTTGGGCTTGGTGGAGTTGGAACTTTGCCGGCTTCTATAGTTGATCCTGATGACCCCAGGTTTGGGGGGGGACTCAGAGAAAACCCTTCAATGACAAACAATATAAACAATATCTATAGCATTTTACATCGCCGTCCCTATTTTCTGACTGGTTGTCAATACAATTTAAAATTACATTGACTTGGAAAGAAAAAAAAATCAAACTACTACTTGAAACTCATAGAATATTTCAGATGTTGTTGTTGTTGTTGTTTTTTAACTGTGAAAAGGCCCCAGATGACTATTAAGATCACAGAAATTGCCCTTGTTTCGTGAGCTTTCCTTCTCATTAACTTCAAGACTACTTTCTTCCTGTAAATTGTCCCCACACTCGCCCTGGGGTGACTTCAGAGATGATGTCATTGTGTATCTGAGTCCCACCACGTCATAGCAGGTGTGAGCAGAAAATGATCACGTTCCTCAACAACACACACACACACGCCTTTACTCACACATTTTCCCCCTACACACGAAGCACTACCTGGAGTCCAAAAATAGCTCTCGTGCTTATTTTGCATAAGTGTGGAGTGGGAGAAACCATCCTTCCTGCCAGATGGCCTGTTCAACCTGCCTGGCTCACAGCTGCCTCTCTTGAACTTCCACGGGGCATCTGTAGAGGGCAGTGCGGGGCAGAGGAGAGCAGGGTGTCAGTTCCCAAGGCGTGAGTTTTACTCTGGGCGGTATTACTTCCTCTATTATCAAAGTGATAATTATTGCTTTCCTGCCTACTAAGAGGTTAAAAATAAGACTGAAAAATAATGCCTTCAACTATGGTCTTAGGCGGGGCATCAGTGGCTCATATCTGTAATCCTAGCTACTCAGAAGGCTGAGATCTGAGATCTCAGTAAACTCTTATCTCCACTAAAGTACCAAAAAAGCCACAAGTGGTGCTGTGGCTCAAGTGGCAGAGCACTAGCCCTGAGCAAAAGAAGCTCAGGGACAGCGCCCAGGCCCTGAGTTCAAGCTCTAGGACAGGCACAAATATATCTATATCAATATAGATATGGACTAGACCTAAAAACTAATGAAAATGATTACTTGTAGAGCAGAGAATGAAGAAGGGGATGAAATTTTGTTGAATGTACCCTGTTTGTTATCCTTCACTTTGAGTTGTTATGCTATATACATAAATAAAAATGAAATTGTTAAATTAAAATCTTGACATCAGAAACTGAAATAAATGTGTATAGCTCTGTATCAAGATGATGGTATAACTATACAGATAAAATAACTGTCTTAAGTAATTTTGAAACAATATTTGAGCTGGACATGGTATTTCGTGCCTATAATCCCAGCTGCCTGAGAAATGGAGATGGTAGGATAACAATTCCAAGACAGCCAAATGAAACACATGACAAATAACCTGAAGCAATAAAGGCCCAGGACAGGCAAAAAAAGAAAGAAAGAAATAATTCCAGTTCATATATGATGAGTGAAGAATGGGTGGTTGAACACTGGTAGCTCACACCTGTAATCCTAGCTACTCAGGAGGCTGATCTGAGAATCCAGGTTTGAATCCAGCCCTGGCAGAAAACTGTGAGACTTTTATCTCCAACTCACCAGCAAAACTCCAGAAGTGGAGGTGTCTCAAGTAGTACAGCACCAGCCTTGAGTAAAACTACCAAATGAGAGTGCAAGGCCCTAAATTCAAGCCTCAAAACACACTCACACACATACACACACACATCAAATGGGTGATAGGCTCAAGCAATCACTATTTGTTAACCCTTAATGAGTGTCTCAAATTAAAACTTCTAAAATTGTCTAGAAACAATCATTCTGTTAAGTGAAACTTTAAAATTGGATAAACTGGTGGTGCTGGTAGTGCCCAAATCTACATGTTGATGTTAGCACTACTAACAACATCCAGATAGCATGTTCCTTCAACACAGGTGAGAGCAAATAGACAACATCACATTAGATGTTTACTAGAAAGATAAAGGATACTAAGGAGTTCAAAATATAATTCCTCAAGATGAAATGTAAGCTTCTTAGCAACCAAACGAGAGGGCCAGATTTGCTTTCTGGCTTAAAAAAAATTAACTCTAAAACCACATTTGTGAAATTACTATAAAATATGCATATGAGTTGTTTTGTGATATTAAAAATATTGTTAATTATTTTAGGAACCCTAACAACATTGAAGCCATGCAAAACATCCTTGTGTGTTAAAGGTAAATGTGGGGCTGGGGATATAGCCTAGTGGCAAAAGTGCCTGCCTCGGATACACGAGGCCCTAGGTTCGATTCCCCAGCACCACATATACAGAAAACGGCCAGAAGTGGCGCTGTGGCTCAAGTGGCAGAGTGCTAGCCTTGAGCGGGAAGAAGCCAGGGACAGTGCTCAGGCCCTGAGTCCAAGGCCCAGGATTGGCCAAAAAAAAAAAGGTAAATGTGGTTGGAGTAGTAAATTATATGATTCTGGACTTTAAAATGTTTCAGAAAAAAAAACAGAAGGGGCAAGGGATGGATAAAACAATATTTACAAGCTGTAGGTTTTTAAAACTATCTGAGCGCTGTGTGATTGGGGGCTCATTGCTCTATTTTATCTCTTTTCACAAAAAATTGAACTTTTTCTGATTTTTACCTTTTGTGTGTGTGTGTGTGCAGGTACTGGGGTTTGACCTCAAGACCTTCTGCTTTCACTTGACTTTTGTGCTCAAGGCTGGTGCTCTACCACTTGAGCTGGACTTCCACTGCCAGCTTTTTGCTGGTTAATTGGAAAGAAGTGTCTCATAGACTTTTCTGCCCATGCTGGCTTCAAATTGTGATCTTCAGATCTCAGCCTCTTGAGTAGCTACAATTAGAGAGGCACAAGCCACTAGTGCTCTACAATTATTCATAATTTAAAAAAATTCATAATTAAAAAATAATTAGGGCTGGGAATATGGCCTAGTGGTAAAGAGCTCGGTTCATATACATGAAGCCCTAGGTTCGATTCCTCAGCACCACATATATAGAAAATGGCCAGAAGTGGCGCTGTGGCTCAAGTGGCTAGCGCCTTGAGCAAAAAGAAGCCAGGGACAATGCTCAGGCCCTGAGTCCAAGGCCCAGGACTGGCAAAAAAAAGATTAATCTACTAGGTTAACATGTGAAACTTCCTTCCATGCATTTGAGATACAACATTGCTATGATGCATATTGCAGCACTTAAAAGGTGGAAAGCAGCAAGACAAGGCACTGGCATTGGTCAACATGTCAACCCTGACGGAAAGTAGGCTTGATACAAAATGCAGTCATTCCACCTCTACAGGTTCACCTAAGGTTTATCCGGTGCCACAATGACACAATCTATCTTCCCTACCCAAATTACAGGTTCAGCTCTGTCACTATCTCATTACTCTGTCTTATTTTCTTCATACCAAGAATGGCACTGTTTGCAATTATTTTATTTGCATTCTGTTATTTATTTCCTGTCTCCATATTTCCTATCAGAAGTTAATATTAAAGGCAGAAACTCTTGTCTCCCATTCTGAATCCTCGGCACCTACCAGAGTTAAGATACTTAGGAAATATTTGTTGGATGAATAAATGGTGTACATTACAACATGCTTAATTACAGTAAAGAGTCAGAGACAAGACAATGCCCAACACTAAAGGATTGTCTCAATAAACATGGACTCTCCATGAAATAGAAAACTATCCAGGCATGAAAAGTATGCTATGGATGAATACAATTTGTCAAAGGAAAACACCTGCATAAAGAAGGTTCTGGAAGAATATGTAATCAAGTATCAAAACGATTATCTATGGATAATTGCATTATGAGTTCTTTTGTTATTTGTATTTTTCTTTTCTGGAATGAATGCTTTATAGCTATTCAGTAATATGAAGAAAGGTTAGTTCAATATCAAAAACTGTTCTATTTTGCATTAACAACAATTTTCTTGCAAGTTACACTTCTTCTACAATGAAGTTATCAGTGAGTCAGAAAATTAGCAGCCTGGTTCTAGAAGCATTCAACATTAACCAGGCTACGAGAGAGGGAATTATTTTCTGCACCAAAAGAGTGATTATGATCTTCAGTAATCTCATCTGATGCTAAAAATGTCACAAATTGGGGCATATTTAACCCCAAGAGTATTTAAGACACCTTTTGAGCTACAGTAGTAATACATTAATCGATTCCACTTTATTATTGATTATAAATCAGTTATGGAATGGATATAATGCCAAAAATGAGTCCAAGTATTTTTCATATGTTTCTGGGCCGGGAGGAGGGCAGGGTTAATGTGCTACTTCATATTGAAATGCACCACGCCCTGATGTAATCTTCTGATGAGCCTGAAGTACAAAGCAAGGATTAAATTACACAGTCCGTAGTGTCAACAGTCAATCAACAGCTGTGTTAGGCAACTTCTATATACAAGTCGCCATTCCAAGCAGGCCTAGAAACCCTGAAGTTTGATAGACTGCAGTGGCTGTCCTCAAGAAGGGAATGATGGGAGAATTGTGCTGTTTTTAACAATGGAATGGGAAGCCAGAGTCTGCCTCTGGAGTTTTGGCTTTCTTTTGAGGTTCTCTCACCTCAAGGAAGTACACTCCTTCCACAGCAGTCTCTAAGGCATTCTGGTCTCCAAGAAGAACAGAAATCATTTTCTTGAGCACAGTTAAGATGGTCTGGAACTCCCAATGAATCAGCTACTGGTTCTGGCAGAATTACTTACAAGAGATCTGAAGCCAAGTATGCTAAGTATGTTGTTACACACCTCTAATCCCAGCAACTCACAAGGCAGGGGCAAAAGGGTCACAAGTCTGAAGTCAGCCTACAGAAAGCTAGTGAGACCCCTATCTCCCAAATAAGCTAAAAACAAACATATTCTGGAAACATGATTTGGATGGTAGAGCATTCAAAGAAAAAAAAGCAAGAAGACAAGGGAGTGGGAGAAAGGGAGAGGAGAAGAAAAGGAAGGAAGGAAGGAAGGAAGGAAGGAAGGAAGGAAGGAAGGAAGGAAGGAAGGAAGGAAGGAAGGAAGGAAAAAAGAAATATAAATATGAGGAAGAGAGGAAGGGAATGAAAGGAAGGGGGAAAAGCTTTAAAAGTTTTGTGCTAAAATCATCTTAAGTGTTAAATAAAAACATACTTAAACCAGAAAACCAGGGTTTATACCTATAATCCTAACTAACTACTCAGAGGCTGAGACCTGAGGATTGAAGTTCAAAGCTACTGGAACAAGAGAATTCTAAGAGGTTGTTTTTTTTTTTAATCTCCAATTAGCCACAAAAAGTTGGAAATGAATTTTTTTTTAAAGCTGGAAGTGGTGCTGTGACTCAAGTGGTAGAGTGCTGGCCTTGAGCAAAAGAAGTTCAGGGACAGTGTCCAGGTCCTGAACTGATGTTCTAGTTCCAAAAGATAAAAATTATACTCTAATGAAATTTACTGTGTTGGCCTGTACCTTGGTCTCTTTGCCACTCTTTTTGAATGTGATACTTGTGTCTGACAAACCCCAAGCTAGGTAAGTAACATAAAAACTGGTGTCAAGCAGATGAAAGGTCATCAGAGATTGCTGGCAGAAACAAACCCAAAGTGAATCTAGAAAGAATGCTACAGTGGAAGTCCTCGGGGGAAATAATGTTTTTGTATGTTTTGTAATGTGGAAATAAAAATCCTTCTTCAGAGAGTTAATAAGTACTATCCACCACAGATACAGACTGCCAGGAAATTTTAAAGAATTATCAGATAAATATTATAAAAGTGTTTTTATTGGGTACATAATAGTCCCTGGATGGTTCTGATGTGTTGATGTACATTCACCAGCTGTAGCAACTGTACCTCTCTTATAGGGATTTTGAACATGAGGAAGACAATGCATATATGAAGCAGAGAGTCTACAGGGTATTTCTATACAGAGAGGGGCCATGTGTCTCAGATGCAGTGACTCATGCCTGTAATCCTACCTACTAGGGATACAGAGATTGGGAGGATCATGGCTCTAAGCCAGCTTAAGCAAAATGACTGTGAGATCCCATCTCAACCAATAAAGCAACCGGGCCTGGTCATTTGTGCCTGGCATCCTGGCTATGTGGGAAGTATAAATAGCAGGATTGCAGTTGAGGTCTGCACAAGCAAAAGGCTAAACCTTATCTGAAAAAAATACTAAAGAGAAAAGGGCTGAGGGTTGCCTAACAAGTAGAAGGTCCTAATTCAAACCCCAGTATCAGCAAAAAAGAAAACGCATTCTAGATATGTCCACTAATTTCCACTGGCTTCCTGTTGCCCCAAAGCACAGCCACACAGCTGTCAGGAAGGCTAGCATACTTACCCTAGACAGCTATGGAGTCCACTGAAGTCTTTCTACTCATGTAGAAGGGGTTAATGTAGATATAGAAACAAATTGACAAGTAGCAGATAATGCATCTCACATAACTGAAAGATACATGTGTCACTCTGTTATTCATGAAGATTGGTTCTAGGATCTCTGGAAACAAGAAACACAGCAGGCATTTAGTAACTAATCTGTTAAGAACTAGCAGTGCATTTATTTAATTCAGGAATAAGGAAGCTGAATCCAGAAGGATCCAGTTTCAGAGTCTATTGGGGGAGGGGGCTTAGGGGAAATTATGAAAATGTGGGTAAATTAACAAGGAGTTTCAATATAAAATAGGAGATACACGGATGGGCTGTTGGAGGGCATTCCAATGCAGCTATAATGCTGGGACAACAATAACTGGCAAGGCTGTGAGAGGCATAATGAGTTAACATGTTCTGAAGCATTTTGTATTCCACTTTCCACTTCACAACTCAATTTTTGTTTTATACCTCCATGCAAAATGCAAAGGGCTCTTCATCATACACCATGCAGAGTTCTGACCTCCCAAAAGCCAGCTAGTGACAAATGGATCAACTCTAGCCCCATCCCTGACATCACATGGTAGGTCACTGCCTGGATCTTTTACTTCTAACTTCCCTGTTCATTTGCTTGTTAAAGATTAAGAGATACACAGAAATGGAGGGGAAAAGGGTGACCAAATGCAGCAGTGGTAGTCAGTAGACACTATGTTGAAAATGAACTATACAACTTGTGGATGGGGATGGGAGGGAAAAACTAGGAGAGAGAGAGGGAAGGGGTGACATTATCCAAAAAGAAATGCCTTCCCTGAGTTATGTAACTGTAGCCTTTCTGCACATCATCTTTATAATAACAACAACAACAAATTTAAGAAAAGAAAGGATTAAAAGATAGTAGCTGGTACAGAAAGAAAAAAGCAGAGCACTACGGAGCAGAACAAAAGTAATATAGCTTGGTATCTGTCAGATCCAAAACTCAACAGAAAAGAAAAGTCAAAGATTTCACTACTAAACAAAGAAAAGACGTGTACTCACTGCCTTACATATAAAACTGTAACCCCTCTGTATTCCACTTTGACAATAAAGGAAAACAAGATTTTTTTTAAAGATTTTGCTATTATTTTAGCATGGATAGTGAAACTTCCTCGTTCTCTATGGAAGAAATACAAAAACACTGATTTGAGAATTGGTTATTTTTAGTAAGGTATGTTCCTCTGATACTCAAATGAAACAATTCTGTGAAGTCCAGAGATTGTTAACCTCTACATCACATGAAATACTGTGGCTAGAGAGCGGGAGATTTTAGAGTTACCACCAGGTAGTGTCTTTTTATCTGGAATTCTAACCAAGAGTCTAACACATGTTAGATCCTGGAGTAAAAGTATGGAGAATGAGCTAAGAGCTGGTAACTCATGCCTGGAATCCTAGCTACTCAACAGGTTTCCATCTGGAGGATAGCACTTTGTTGCTAGCTCAGGAAGAAGACTCAGCAGGATTTCATATTCCCAAAACCTGTACTGGAGGCATGGCTCAAGTGGTAGAGCAACAGCCAAGCAAATGTGCCAAGCAAGTGTGTAACCCTGAGGTCAAACCCCAGTACTGGCAAAACAAAGCAGCATACAAGATCTAAGAATGAATGGGTACAATTTCTCTGTAGACAGCAAAGTCAGAACCTTAGATAGGATGCGCAAATTTAGAAGTAGAACTAGAAGAGAGACAGCAGAGGAGAAAAAGGGAAGAAATGCCCAACACATTAGAAAAGAAGGGAAAAGAGGAGTTCAGAGTGGAGGAACAAGAGCTGCTGATTAGCCTTGGACCATCCTGGACAGGGAGCTCAGACCCTGGAGACTGACAAAAAGTCATTAGAGAAAAGACTGGCTGGAGTAAGATAATCTAATAGAGCAGTGGTGACAACAGTTATTCAGCGAGGTTAAGGAAGATTTACATGAGAGATACAACTGTGAACAGCAACTTTTGAATTTGGAAAGGACGCAAAGAAAATGTAAGTGATCGCTAGAGATAGCATTCATGCTCCTTTTTCAAGATAAGGTACCTTTAACATGGTTGCAAATGTAGGAGATAGATCTAAATAATCCCCCAAAGTGCTACAACCCACTACACCTGCAGGATAAAGTTCTGGAAGCTGTAGGCCCTCCCCTATCTGTTGCCTGGCCAGCTATATAAATAGCCTCACCAGCTCTGTCCTTCTTCAGTTCCAGCCATGCAAAATAGTTGTTACAAAAGGCCTTTGTCCTTGGTTTTATTTACTTTAACTTAATATTTTTTTACATTCTCAGTCTACCTGTCCTTTAAGTTAAGTATAAACCATTGCCTCTAACACTTTCCTTGCCTGTCTGAGGTGCTGACTTCTGACATTAGTCTCATACTGTGCTGCGTTATGGTAATCAAGTTCCCACTGAACTACTGAGCCACTGAACTACATTACAAAGTGCTGAGACAATAGCAAACGCTCAATCCGTTGTTAGTGGAAAATAGATTGTGGCAATGAATAAGCAGAAAAATCCCTGGAGGAAATGGAAATGGAGTAGAAGCAAATTAATTCTTGATATTCAGATACCTTCAGGTGGTAATCACACTGAATATGGGTAGAACAATAATAGGCCTTTGGAACAAAAAGAAAGAAAGAAAATGGCCTTTGGATGCTAGGAGTCAAATTTCCAAGCAAGCAGTGCTCAGCGAGCTGCAGCCTTAGCAACAGGACTAACAGATTCTTAGAAACAAGATATATCCTGAGATGAGGTGGTTCAGAAACCTTCTCTTACTCTGGTGCCGTACTTAAAAGAAAGAAGAGGAGATACTTGCAAATGTTCTCTTGGGCCAACTATGGCTCATTCCAACACACATCAACATGGTTCAGATTTATCAGGGCCAAGTGATTCTACGCTACTGCAACATCATCCTCAGAAGAAAGGATGTTTTTCTCACTCACTGGGAATGCCAGTTTGCCTGTTCAATTTGTTGGACCTGATTAAGCTGAAACGACTGGTGCACAAGATGAAGCTTCGAACTCTGTTTGAAGTAGGAAAGATTCCAAGATGAGTGAAGCGCTGCGAAGAAGGCGCGTGTGCCTCACCTGCCCTGGTTCTCTCCCACCTGTATTTGTAAGCATCTGTTTTGCCCATTCACTCATTCACTCGTTCATTGGTTCATTCATTCACCCAACACATATTCACTTAGGGCCTCTGATTTCTCAAGTCCTGTTCTTTATACTGAGTATACTGTGTTGGATAAGACAGATCAGGCTTGTTTCCTCTTACTTTTCACTTGCAGTAAGACCCTATCTATAGTCCACTGCAGGACTTACGCATCTCGGTTGTGATCATCTCCAATTTCAAGGATTCTGAGCCTAGAGTTCTAGCCCCACATCACTGACTCTTGGGCATTTCTTGGAAGCAGTGCAGACCCAACACATCTTGGACAAGAACTTAGCCCTCTTCCTTCCCATACCAGTTCTTTCTTGTGACCACTCTGCTTTCCTGTCAGTGTTATCATCATAGCATCATTTACCAGTCACCAGGCACAAAGCCTCAGGGCCACTCCAGTCTCTTCCTCTTCCTCAGCCTCAAGACTGACTGCACCCAGTTCTTTCCTTCCTCCTTCCAGACAAATCCGTCTCATGTTGGTCATTTCCTTTCCTTACCCGCTGCCATCTTCCAGGGTCAGATCCCCACGTCAACCCTGAGCCACTGCCACACACCAGTGGCTCACACCTGTAATCCGAGTGACTCAGAAGGCTCAGATCCAAGGATCTAGTTTGAAAGCCAGACCAAGCAAGAAATTTCATGAGACTCTTATCTCCAATTAATCACTAAAAAGCCCAAAGTTGAGCTATGGTCCAAGTAGAAGAGCACTAGTCTTGGGTGAAAAAGCTAAAGTACAGCACCCAGGTTCTGAATTCATGCCCTAGTATTGGCACTACACACACACACACACACACACACACACACACACACACACCCCACCCCACCCCGGAACACAGTAATATCCTCTCCATACACTGTTAGAACATCCTTGTCACTGCTGCCTAGTTAATCTTAAGATCACATCAGAGGGTACTGCCATTGTTATGTAGACCAGCCTCTATCTCTTTAAGCTACTTCTTTCAGAGCCATTTTCCTATCCCATGAATACCATACTGTCAACATTTCTTCAATCGACACTCAGAACCATTCACATTGGTGTCCATCTTGGATTCCCTTTCTCCCCTGTCTAAATTTGGGGTTATGCTTTTCCCAGAAATACACAATATCTGACGTTAGTATCAGCATGTCCAGAAGGGTGATACGAAAGTCAGAGACTGTCAGTCTAAAGCCTTGTTCTGCTAATTACTAGCTGTGCAATCTCAGGATAGCCACCCAACCACTCCTTGTTTCAGTTTTCTCTTTTTCTTTGTCTTTATTCCTTTGTTAATTCTCTTTCTAAATTATCTTTAAGTCGCTATACAAGGAGTTGTCATTCAACAAAGCAATTTGTGAATGCGATGTATCCTGATCATCGTCACCCCTTTAAACATTCTCTGCTCATCCCTCCCCACCCACCCCTCCAAGAAGAGGTGGGGAACATCAGTTTTGTGGTCTTTATGAAGAGTAAATGAAAGAAGCTCTTTGTACATGACTGATGCCACTAGCAAACCAGAATGCTAAGAAGCTGGGATTCCTGGTTACATTTCTAAGTGTTTAATGGAGCCAGTAATGGGGAGTCCCCCTTAACACATAACCATGAGCTTTCCTGTTTGGCACCTGCTGCCTCTACAACCTGTGCTGCTAGCACTGTCCTCACAGTTTGCCAATTGGTGGACACCAAGGTGCCCATGCACCATGCCATATACTCCCATTCAGACTCACGTGCCAACTGGCCAGTCACCATGCCACTTTTCTTTCCCAAATCTCTGCTCTTAGCTTCCTGCTGTTGCATTGTTTGCCCTCACATTGATTTTCCCGTCTGTTCTGAGTCAGGCAGTCCTCCCTTCCTGCCTCACTGTCTACAAAGTCCTGGGGCCTGATGTGTCAAACCTGCATCACAGGTGTGGAAGGGGAGGGTGTACATGATGTCATCTGTTTGTAAACAACTCCCCCCCCATCACCTCCCACTGGGCACCACAGAATCTCAGAAATGGAAGAGGGCCCTCTCCCTCCCCAGGGCAGTGGGCTGCCACTCAGAGCCTCCCCGGCTTGGAGTCATCTGAACTCAGCTTTAAATAATGCAGGTGAATCAAGGAACCATTTCTGACCTCCCCTCTGAGCAAAGACCTGGAGCAGCTGGCTGTAGGGCGAAGCCACCACAGAGCTCGGCAGTCATTAGGTCACCCATGCTGCAGCCACCGAGAAGCCAAGCTGCAATTTTCCAAGAGCCTGGGTGTGCCCAGAGGGCTGGGTGTGCTTCCGCCGGGTGGTGAGAGCGTGACATTGAGTGTGACCGCATGAGCCTCAGCTCCAGTCTCATCTCTATCATCACCATCAACAGCCTGTGACTTGTGTGCCTTTGTGCCAAATCACTGAAACTTTCCGACTTCCAGTTTACTCACATATATTTTTAAAGGGGAAATAACAGTCTTTCTTTTTATTTTTATATTACTGGGGATTAAGTGAGAACATAGATGGGTAAATAGCCTTGTGTCATGCCTGGAACCAAGTTAATGCCCACTAAATGGTAGCTATTTCCTTACTTGTGATTATCGCCATTATGATCTTCTGAGCCCAGCGGACACCATGCCCCCAAACCAGCAGTGAAATCTGTGCCCATGGGGACAGCTTCCTGTCCTGCTCAGATTGACCTGGGGCCACCAATGCCACCGCCACCAGCTCTGGAGAACCAGAGTCTCCCATATCTGACCATGGCCGAATACACTCCCTGACGCTGAGCACTTCGGCCCTCGGCCTCCACTGCCTGGTTTGGCCCTGGGGTGGACAGTTCCGAGGCAGCCTTAAAAATGCAGCTTGGAACCCCTTTCCTCACCCAGCGAGCACAAGGGCCAGTGATCCCCATCCTCCATAGCCAAAAGGGTGAAGAAGAGAAGGAAGAGGAAGAAAGGAGAAGAGGATGGGGAAGAGAAGCAGGAAGGGAGGGAGGGAGGGAGGGAGGGAGGGAGGGAGGGAGGGAGGGAGGGAGGGAGGGAGGGAGGGAAGAAGGAAGGAAGGAAGGAAGGAAGGAAGGAAGGAAGGAAGGAAGGAAGGAAGGAAGGAAGGAAGGAGGGAAGGAAGGAAGGAAGGAAGGGAGAGCCAGGGCGGGATGGAAGGGAGGGAGGGAGCCAAGGACAGGAGGAAGGTGAGAGGGAAGGGAAAAGGGGAGGACAAGGAAGAGTGCAAGAGGAAGGAGGAGGAGGAAGAGAATGAGGAGAAGGAAAAGTGGGGCTCTGCTGATTCCAATCTACGTCCCCCAAGAGTTGCCAATTCCAATCTCAGCCCCATGCCTGCCTGGTCTTGGAACCAGGCCAGGCTCCTCAGGGACAGGGCTCTAGAGCAGAGCAGCACAGGTAGGAAACAAGCCCCAAAATGGTCGGGAAGGGTCTGCTCCATCCTCTCCATCAGGCACGGCGGAGTGACTGAGCATGTGTCTGCGTTCCTCTTCAGTACCATGGCCCGGAAGGCCGAGGCCCCTGGGCGAGTCCTGGCAAGAACGCCCGGAGGCTCCCGGCGCCCAGCCCTAGGTAAGGCCCTATAACCCACCGTCCCTGGGCGGGCGCCCGCTGTCCACAGAGGAATCACTAAGAGAGGAGAGGTTGTCAGGAGGTAGATGCTTTATTAGGATGTCTTCCCAGGACCATCAAGTCAGCCCGCAGGGGAGCGAACCCCTGGTGGGCCAAGTTCACCCCCCCCAACCCCAGATGGTTTGCGGGGGCTGGGATCCCCCTGGAAAAAGGGAACATAAAAAGTCCCATCCCCATCGGGAGCCCAGGAGTTTGGGGGTGGAGGGTGGGGAGCGCTGGGTTTCTGAGCATCCTGAGTGCAGTTAGCCTTCTGGGGTGGATAGAACGGGGGTTCCAAGGCTCGACCCCACGTGGGAGCAATTATTTCTAGGGTGGGAGCAGCAGGCAGCAGGGCGGCGGAGGCCCGGGGCCCCTCGGCTCCGGGGAGCCCCCGGGCTGTGGTCTCAGCAGCAGCCGGAGCTCTGGTTGTTGCAGGAGCGCTGGCTGCCGCCTCCGCAGCAGCAGCAGCCGCCCCGGCGCTGCCGGCGCCGCCTGGGGAAGCAGCAGCAGCCGGTGGAGCTGGAACCGCAGCAGCCGCCGCTGGAGCCGCAGCAGCCGCCGCTGGAGCCGCAACAGCCGCCGCTGGAGCCGCAGCAGCCCCGGCAGCAAGAGGAGGAGGAAGAGGAGGAGGGCGCCGGGGCGGGCGCCGGACAAGGAGCGGGGCCCTGGGAAGACCCCTTGGCAAAGCCTTTGGCGGAAGAGGCACACTGCTGAGACATGGCTGGAGCTTGTCAACGGCGGCGGCAAACCTGGAAGGGTAAACAAACAGGTAAATAACCAGCCTCCCCAGCCTTTCAAAGCCACCAGGGCTTTTCTTTCCATTAGAAACCCCATCTTTTGAAATCTGACATTGGGGGCCCCCCCACCCCGCACCCCTCAGTCGGCCTGGCCTGGTGTAGGGATGGCCATCCTCAAACAGGTGCCTTCCCCAGGAGCCCCAGCAAGGAGCCAGAGGGATCCCAGTCTCCCTCGCTAGCACCAGGCGCAGCCAAGAGCTCCCAGGAGAGGAGAATGCAGGCACTGTGGCCAGGCATCCCTGTGATCCCAGCTTAACAACAGCAAAGCTCTTCTTGGCTTTTCTTGTACTCCAGGCATCTTAGTTGGAGCCGCAGCCTTTCAAGTTCACTCACATACTAACTAACCTCATACTGGGACCCAATCCATCACAACACTCCTGAACAGGGTGTGAGTGCCAGCTGCTCCACCTCTAGGTCTAAAGAATCCATGAATGGAGCAGCAGTAAGCCCATACCCTTCATTGTTTCCTTCCTGCCTGGGCCTCCCACAGCCTTGAGGGAAAAGCCAGGCATGGGGAGAAAAGTAATGTTCCCATCCAGGGAGCCCAAGACCTGGGTTCTAGACACCACTCTTCTACAGATGCACTGTGTAACCTTACAGATCTCTCTCTCTCCCTCCCTCTCTCTCTCTCTCTCTCTCTCTCTCTCTCTCTCACACACACACACACACACACACACACCAGGCCCCCTGCACAGCTTCTTAAGCACCCAGCAAGGCTGGCTTAGCTGAGCTGGAGGTGCTCTCCAGGGCTGTCCTGACCAGGCCTGCCTGTGGCTCAGCCCTGCTGTTCTTCCCTCCCCTGCCCCTGTCTTCCCCCATTCCCATCCTCCTCCCCAAGCCACTGGACACTTACCAAAGCCTGGCCCCACTGGAACACTTGCTGTTCTCTGCCTGGAGCTGGCCACCTGCTAGGTGCACTGAGCAGAGCACTGCCAGAGGAGCCTTTTATAAGATTCCAGTCTAGCCCCGGCTGTGGGGAGTGGCTGGTTTCTCAATCAGCACACTCAGCTGACACTTACATCCCAGAGACATTCATCACTTGGGGAGCACTGGAGGTGGAGCACGTGGGCACCCAAGTCACTCCACAGAGCTGCCAGGATTGCTGCGCCATGTTTACTTTCCAAACAGGACGCTGGTCAGGGCCGGGAGGGCTGTGCTGTGTGCTCAGAAGACACCCATATCTCAGATGGGGGTGTGAGGTCTGGGGTCCCTTTTGTTACAAATGTACCCCTACACACACACACACACACACACACACACACACACACGGTTCTACTTGCCTACACATCTATTCCTGTACAGTCAACTACTTCCATAGACAGCCCTTGTTATCTCGAGTCCCATCTTGCTGGTACTTGGTGCTTGGTTGCGCAGGGCTCTCGGAGTTCCGTCCAGGTGCTTGCAGAAGGAGCTAAGAGTCCGAGACAGTGGGGATGCATCCCCGTGGATCTCAGCGATGATTTCTTTCTGTCAGGTACCATGAAGGGACAATGAAGATTAGGAAAGTTTTGAATTGTAGTCAGATTGCCCTATTCCTGTAACAAACCCTAATGCCCACGGAAAAGAAATGTGAAAAATGGTTAAGAAATTGCAAAATGGTTAAGCGAGCCTATGGATCTGCATCTTACCCTACACCCCATCCTGTCTGTAACTGCAGGCAGGTTTTCCTGGGGCTACTACTGAGGAGCGGAGAGGAGAGGAGATAGGAGAGGGGGGAGATGAGGGGAGGGGAGGGGAGGGAAGGGGAGGGAAGGGGAGGGAAGGAGAAAAAAAGAGAATGAATGGAGAAAGAAAGAAAAAGAGAGAGAAGGAAGGAGGGGGAGGGTGGGAGGGAAGGAGGAAGGAAGGAAGGAAGGAAGGAAGGAAGGAAGGAAGGAAGGAAGGAAGGAAGGAAGGAAGGGAGGGAGGGAGGGAGAGGGAAGCCCCTCCCAAAGGCCCAAGACTCCATAAGTATTGGTTTTAAAACTTTCAAGAATTAGAATGAGGCTGTGTATGGTGGAGATCATCTGTAATTCCAAACACATAAAAGGATAGGTAGGAGGATCAGGGTCTGGGGCCAAAAGAGAGAGAGACCCCCCCCCAATCTGGAAAATAACTAAAGCAAATTAGGATAGGGGTATGTCTCAAGTGGTAGCACATCTGTCTGTTTAGTGAATGAGAAGCCCTTAATTCAAACCCCAGTAGCAAAAGAAAGAAAGAAAGAAAGAAAGAAAGAAAGAAAGAAAGAAAGAAAGAAAGAAAGAAAGAAAGAAAGAAAGAAAAGAGAAGAAAGAAAGATAGGAGAATGGAAATCCACTGCCTTAAGTCAGCTTCCTATCGATGTCATTGGCCAGAACCTTGAGTTCCAAGACACAGAAGAAGGTCAAGACCACAAGTTAGTGATGAGAAGTAGTTTTAGAGTTAGAGCTGGGAACAGCATGAGAAAAGAGACCAGGTAAAGCAAGTCAAGTTACAAAAAATACATCAATTTCATTTAATATGGCCTTAGAGGCTGATTAACAGGTTACCTGTGCCTAGAGCTCCTCTTGGCAAGTATAGGTGAGACACTCCATGAAGTGAGGTCGACATTAGGAAAGAGAAGGAAACAATGAAGTAACACAGTAAATAAATGTTGTGGAGACCACAACAGTCTTCCAAAATGAAAGGAGTGAAAAACAAGACCAAGCTGCTAGGAACAGATGTTGGGAGAGCTCTGAGCAGGTCATTCATCCCCCCTTTAACCTGCAGCCATCTCTCTAACTTCCTTATCAAGCTGATGCTAGCAAAGAACAGAACAGCTGTTTTTCTCATATCAAGGATGCTCACTGGCATCATCTTTCCTACTGTAAACTTTTAAAGTGTCTCCTGAAAGAGCTAGCCCCATTCCTACAGGACTATAACATAGAAAGCCAAATTCAGTGACCAGAGTGCCCAATACACCAACCACATGGCAGAGAGCAGGGTGTTTGTTCTCTACTAAATCTCACACTGACAGTCCCCCCACATCTAGGGAAGATGGGCTCAGATGCTCCCACCTGCTGCCTACACTCACTCCCCTAGAGATTGCCCCTGCCCCCGGCTTGCTGCTCTGGCTAAGCTGTAATTCTCAGAAAGGATGAGATTTTTATTCATTAAAACCTGCAAGGAGCATGGCAGGGCAATCTTATTACAATGATTTAGGAGGTAGGTGTTGTTGTTTTTTGTTTTTTTGTTTTGTTTTGTTTTGTTCCCCAAACCACAACTCATTTTTGAAGGAGGCTCCCAGAATGGGACCTTTCTGGATACTATTCACTACTCTTCTCACCCCCTTCCCGTTTCTGTGAATGGGCCTTGGGGTGTGGGTCTCAGAGAAGATGGTTCCCTTCCCACATGTGGCGCTTTAAAGAGAAGATCATTTCCCAGAGGTCTCAGTACGTCCCCATGCTCACACGTGTTTCCCAAATAGGTATCTGAGGGGTCAGCGTTTGCTCACAGGGTGTGGGTGAGGTGTCCAGAACAAAATCGGGAGGCAATAACATTAGCAAGAAAAAGCTTTTTTATTGTTAGAGAGGAATCAGCTTCAGAGCGGATGTTCAACAGCTTATCCTCCAAACAACTGAGTTCAAGAGGGGAAACCAGGGCAGGTCATGTCGGGCAGGGAGACCTCCAGACTGCGCAGAGGAGCGTGGACAGAAGGAAGGGGGGGCCGGCCAAGCATTTTAGGGGCAGGTCTGCAGGAAGATGGGGGAAGAGAAGTCAAAGGCCGAGCAGGTCTTTGGGGGGAAATGCTGCTCGGTGGTCCTCACTGCCCAGGTCAGCAGCAGCCACCAGACTGCTGGCTACTGCCACCACTGCTACCACAGCAGCTGCTGCCACCACCGCTACTGCCGCCACTACTGCCACAGCAGCTGCTGCCACCGCTGCTTCCACAACAGCTGCTGCCACCACCACTGCTACAGCAGCTACTGCCACCGCCACTGCTACAGCAGCCAGAGCTCTGGTGTCTGCGTCGGAGAGATCGGCGAGGCCTGTGGTGGCTCAGGCAGCAGCCGCCACCCCCAGAGCTGCAGCAGCTCCCAGAGCTGCAGCAGCCGCCGCCCCCAGAGCTGCAGCAGCCCCCAGAGCCAAGGCTACAGCAGGAGGAGACGGGAGGTGGGCAGGGGGACTTGGGTGGACACTTGGGGGGGCACTTGGGTGGGGGCTGGCACTGCTTCTGGCTTTGCTGGCAGGACATCTCTGCAGAAGCTGAGTAAAGCTGAAAAGACAATAGAGGAGTTTGGCATTCAATTAATCCTAGGTAACTTCATTACGTTGAAAGATGGAACTATGAATTCAATCACCATGGATGACCAGGCTTTAAAAACATCGGTCTCCTAAGACCAGTTATACTATATGTATATGCATATATATGTACATATACATATATACATATATAAATACAAATTATTTCAACCCAGGGGTTTACATACTTTCAAAGGAGTGCTTTATAAGGTCAAAAAAGATCCTAGTCCCTCACACCTTTCTTCCCCCACCTCCCACCTTCCCTTTCCAGCAGTACCCTCCCTTCCCAATCCTCTCTTCTCCTTGGCTTTCTTCAAAAATCACCCTCAACCACCACCCAAGGCCTCTTTCCCCCAGAACACCAGCACCAAGAGTGGATGCAGGTGGAGGACCCACACTGTACCTGGCTCAGGCACTGGACTCGGTCTCCAGGTAGACTGAGGTGCTTGGAGAAGCTGCTCCCTTTTATACCCATGGGGCCAGGTGGTGTGGGGGATGCTGATGGCATCTCTCATAGGGGCCATGGATGACACCCTCCACTCGCATCCCAGGGACTCAGTCCCTCCCCCTGCGAGCATCTGAAGTATTCCTCCACCGGATGAAACCCTGGAAATGGCAGGCCTGCGGGATGGTGCCGGGGCTTTGCGTATTGCACACAGCATCTGTTCATGTCACAGGCAGCTCTGCTATGCTCTCCATTTCCTGAGCAGCGCCAGTTTGGCCCCTCACCTCTCAGAGGAGAGGGGTGTTCTGTTTCCTCTCTGGAACAGGAAACGGAGGAGGAAATTTCCAAGGTGAAAATTAAATGGCTCTTTCTTTTTGCTTTAGAATAAAGATGGAGATCTAAAATAAAATCCTAAACCCAAGCCGATGATCAAGTATGGTTTTTTTCATTCTTAGATGATGCTATAACCTAGACAAAGAATGCCTGACATCCTGCCAATGTTCTATTAGGCAGATCTAATGCAGATGGCATGGGTGGTTGGACATCTCTCCTTGCCTAAACTTGACACACCGAAAAAGCTCATGAGCAACACTGATTCAGCACTGACAACCCCTCTGAATGAGCAGAAGTCTAGCAAGCCAGGAGCTCATGACTATAATCCTAGCTACACAGGTGGCTGAATTCTAAGCATCTCAGTTCGAAGCTAACCTAGGCAGGAAGTCACACGAGACTCTTAGCTCCCATTAACCACCAAAAGGCCTCAAGTTGACAGTGCTCAAGTGTTAGAGTGCCAGCCTTGAGCAACAAAGGTAAAGGACAGACCCAAATCCCTGTACCAAGACATGCACACACACACACACACACACACACACACACACACACACACACACACCTATACTGTTACATACATATCATTGCATATTGGAACCTCACATGGTATGTGAGGTTTTGTGTAGTTTTATGTTTCTTATGGACCAACCTCTAAAAGTAAATTTAAAATATGAAAAGCTATAGAATTAAAAGAATGAATAAAAATGAGTCAAAAGACTCTAGCCACTGTGGATACCCATTATTTCTATGAGAAAATGCTTTCCAAATTTCACACCATAGGTCTGTTTTTAAAATCAAATCTGTTTTTGTAATATCACAACCAATTGTGGTTTTTTCTCAGAGCAAAAGAAGAGTATTTATTTGCCACTAATGGATGAGGTTATAAAGAAAGGCTAGTTACCACACACACACACACACACACACACACACACACACCACACTGCTGGGATGGAGAAGCTCTGATTGAGATCACAGAGAGGGAGTGAAGACTCAGAGACAGAATCTTACAGTGGATTGCACAGAATTAGAAGCAGAGCTGGAACTCCAATTGTACTATCAGCCTCTCACCAGCACAACACTCAGCTTCTCAAGTGATCATTTATTTTTTTCTTGCGGCTTTCCTTTGCAAGCTTAACTATATATCCAGCTGCACTCTCTGTCTCTGTGGGTTCTACATCCGTGGATTCAACCAGCTGCCAATTTTAAAAGTTTCATGGGGGAGTACAATCGCATCTGTGTTGAACATGTACAGATGCTCTCTTCTTGTCATCAGTTCCTAGCCCATATAGGATAGCAACAATATGCATAGCAGCGACCTACTTGTATTCATTATGATCAGCAGCCTACAAGGTATCTGAAGCGTACAGGAGAAAAAAATCTATAGTATATGCAAATACTACACCACTGTGTATGAGACTCAAGCATGTGAGGAACTGGGGGTATGCAGAGTCCAGGAACCAATCTCTGGGGATACTGAGCAGTGATGATCATTCAGTTATTGAACATGGTGACTGGATGTTGGAGTGAAAATAGTATTAAGTGTTGATGAATCTGAATCTGAATCCCATGTCTAGAAAACTTAGAAGTAACTATTACCTCTACTATGCTCAACCACTAAGAATTGAGTATCAGCGCCTCAAGGCAAGTGTCAGACTTCACCAGTGCCAGGCCGAGCTGGCAGGCCCCAGGGCAACATCAGCTTCTGACTGTTCCATGCCCCATGCCTCTGAGCTTAGCGATCCAGAGCACACTGACTCATTGCACTGAACTCACAAGACACTGATGACATCCATGAGAAATGTGAGTTTCAAATATTGGCCAGCTAGGAAGATTCTCTTCCTGTGGGAATCCTCCTCACAAGAGCCAAGCTGTGATCTGGACACATTGGGCAAACATGGGGCTGCACAGTGCCCTTCAGTTTTGACAGTGAACAAATTGAGGCATCTTCGTCAGCCCATCTGAACATCTCTGTCTCTGGGAGGGAATAGGCAGACTGCTGGCCTCTGACTGTCCTCGCTCTGTGCTTCCCTTGGCTGACTCTGGCTTGGGAACTGCCACTGTGGCAGGACTTTGCACAGAGATGCCCCCCTCCCCTCTGTGCTGATCTGGAGTTGAACACTGTGAAGGTGACTTTCTTATTTATCTTATATCCTGCACTCACTGTTATCTGGTAGACAGTAATGCCCATCCTTCTCTCCCCAACCACCCAAAATCCACATCCTGATCCATAAAAGTGGTGAATATGTTGTCTTACACAGAAAAGAGGACTTTATAGATGTGGTTTAGTTAAGAATTTTGAGATGGGAAATTTTCCTGTAGATAGGATTACCTATCTACAGCTAATGAAGGACCTTCTATGAGGGAGATAGGAGCCCTGGCACTTGGTAGCTCACACCAATAATCTTAGCTACTCAAGAGGATTGTGGTTTAAGGCTATCCTTGGGTAAAAAGTTGACTCAACAGAACCTCAACTAATAGCTAGGTACAGTGAATCACACGTCATCCCAGCTACTGGGGAGGCTGAGGCTGGGAGGATGGCAATTCCAGGCCCACTTTAGTGAAAATGTCCACAACACCCCATCTCAATAGAAAAGAGAGATGGGTATAGTAGCATGAGTCTGTCACCTTAGCTATACAGGAAGAACAAATAGAAGGACTGCCATCCTGGAAGACCAGGCAAAAAGGAAAAACTTATCTCAAAAATAACAATTAAGAATGGTTAGAAGCATGGCTCAAACATCTGCCTAGCAAACACAAACCTTGAGTTCAAACTCCAGTACTGTACATACGTACAAAAATATACCAACCATGGAGGCAGGAGGATCAAGGTCAGAAATAGACATGACAATGGAAGCAGACGTTTAAGTGTGGCATGGTGAGGATATGGGAAGGGACCATAGGACCAAGGGAAGTGAGCAGCCTCCAGAAGCTGGAAGAAGCAAGGACCTGGATTTTCCCATGAGCCTCTGCAAGGAACCCATCCCTGCTGACATCTAGTAAACTCCAAGGTAGCTCTCATCTACACAACTAGAAGGCAATAAATCTGTGTTGTCTGAAGGTATTGGGTATTATTACAAAACATCTGGCTCCAAAACTATGTTTGAGAATGCAGCTTTGTTATGTGAAATGATGATCAAAATTTATCAAAACTGCTTTGGGATAGGCAGGTAGAGTAGACTCTGATGCCGCTGGGGTTGGCAGCAGGTCCTTTGGCCAAGGAGAAGCTCAGTAAGGAACGAAAAAAAAAATCCTCATAGATAAACAAGGCTTATCCAGACTTGTGTGTTAGCTATGTGGCCTTTCTGAACGTATTTCCTCACTCATAAAACAGGAATAAGAGTGCCCTGTTCAAAATAAGCCTCGCTGAATGAAGACTCATGAGAAAGTTCTCAATTTTGTGGTTTAGGGTTTGACTCATTCAGTAGAATAAGGTGGTCACAGTCACCAGGATGGGCCAATTAGAAATATCAACAACACGTGTTATTTCTTAGCAGAATGACCAGGTTTTCTCATTCTCCCCCTCATGGATAATCTTGTACAATATATAAGGTGGTTTCTGTTTTTAACTTTTATGTGAATCTTTACAACAAAGTTATTGGGTAGAACTGAGAATTTAAAGAGAAAATTCAATGCTCCGAGAGGCCAAGGAATTTGTCTAAGATCACACAGAGCCAGAGATGATGTCAGAGTTCAAGCTCAGCTCTTTGGATCCTGTGTCTCCTTGAATGTTTGATCTTCAAAACACAGTGATGTTTAGCCCAGGATCTGTGCAACCTGTCAGAGACACAGCCTACAAACCAAGAGTCCCCAGCAGGCTTCAATACCATGCACAGTAAAGCAAGCTGATAACTGCTACTCTCTGGGAAATACACTGAAATATGGCTTCAAATGGAGCTTTCTCCCGCCCTAGGTGAAGGGAGTGCTGGGTGGAAGATCCTCTAGCAGTTCCAGTCTCAAGATGCAGAACTCTCTTCCTGCTTTCCTGGGTATTCCACTTCCAAGAAATGAATAACAGAGAATGGGTGAAGGCTGGAAAGGCTGGGGCACCACAGGCTGACTCACAGATGCCTGGGGCACCAGGGGTGTGAGCACTTCCTGCAGAAGCCCCACCCCCCAGGCCCTGAGCCAACTCATCTCAGCCTGGCCTTGTGTCTCTGGGTTGTGGGATGATCAGCCAGCTCCTCCCCTGGAAGTATTTCCATAGCTGGAACCTGAGGCAGGGATGCCCAGAGAGCCTCGAACCTGAGTAACTGGAGAAAGGAGGATTCTTCCTCTTGGAGAGTAAATAAATATCCAGAGTGGGGGAGTCCCAAAGAGTAAAAATAGCCAAGGAGGCCTCCAGAAATCCAGGCACTGAAGCACCTTGTTTTCTCAGCTGGTGATGATAGAGACACAGAGCAGGTGACAGGTGCTGTGTCTGGAGCAGGAAAAGCCAGGTGTCCCATCACAGACATGGCGTGTGCCCATCATCCTAACTCACATGCAGGACCCATGGGAAGCTAGGCCTGGGCTAGGCCATGAGGAGGCCACTGCCATTGCCAGTTGGCAGTTGTCAGCCCTGTGAGGGAGACAGGTATCTCCAGCCAGCTGTGCTAAGAGCAGGCTGATGAGTATAGATCAGTGCATACAGCGGATTAGAAAAGTCTACGTGAGTTACAAAAGTATAAGCAATATGGTGCTGAGTCCATGTACTTAAGCCTCTTGCATATACTTAGGTAGTGTATACACAAGCCTCTCTAAATATGTGTGTATATGTAATATGTAAATAATCAGGAAGAAGGTGGGCTGGGTCTATATGAAGATTCAACAGCAATTAGTACGTAGGGGACCACAAGCATTTCCTTTTTCCTTTTGGTTACCATTTTTTCTAATTTTCTGTAATGAATATGCATTACTTGGATGACAAAATGTTTAACATAATATCACACAGGCTGAAAGCATCGAACAAGCAGTTTAGCTTTTATTCCATTTTTCAGATGTTTTGAGTGTGCACTAGCACCAGGCACCACAGCTGGTACAGGAGACCCAAGGAGGAGCCACGGGCCCCATGTCCCTCTTCCCGGGACTCAGAATGCCTCCTCTGTGTCTCCTGCAGCCCAATTCCCATGCCCTGGTCCCCTTTGCCCCTTAACCTCCTGTTGGGAAGACCCTCCCCAGAGACTCTTGGACATGAACTAGGAGCTATGTGCTGTCCTCCCAACAAATGCCCACAGCATGGAGCTAAGGGAGCGCCAGATGCCTGGGAGCGTGTGGTAAATAGAGCCAAGCAGAGGAAAGGAGGTGTGAGTCCCAGACAGCAGTGTTGCCACCAGAGGCCTGAGCTGCTACTACTTGCTCTTTGTGCCTCTCACTGGGCAGGTGAGCCTCCAGCTAGGCTCATGTATGGAAGGGACTTCTTTTTTTTTTTTTTTAATTGGCATGGATTTTATTTCAATACTCAAGTCAAATCACTGAGGCTTTTTTTCAGTAAAGATATTATACATTTTCACATCCATCATATTTGTGTACATTGTTTATGATTATATTATGTGTTAATATTTTTACCAGTCTAACAGGAAAATAGTACTTATTTTGTTGCATGAATTTTTTTTTAACCTAACACATTCTTTTGGTCAATAATTCTTTTCAAGTTTTCTTTCTTTTTTGAGGCAAGCACTTTACCACTAGGCCATATTTCCAGCCCTTTTCTTTCTTTTTTAAACCAAAAGAGAGAATCTTATCAAAGGCCTTCACTTACTATATGTAAAAAGTACTAGTCATTTTTTGAAGAGGTTTGAGTAGCACTCTGAAACCCTATACCATGTTATTAACAAAAAAAAATGAAAAATATAAAACGCAGATATCCTCAAGTACTTAATTATTCATTGTATTACTTTCTGTATTATATTACTTTTAAAGTCATAATGAACACCAAGGTATTGAGGATAGCCCAATAGCTTATTGAATTTATGTGCTCTTCCAGAAACAGGGAAAAGTGATCACACACACAAACACACACACACACACACACACACACACACACACATCACAAATAGACCACCTTCCCCCTCAAGATCTCAAAACCCAATTGATTATGTTCATACCCCAGGACCTAAAGAAATTTAAGTTGACTTTGTAAATCTGAGACCTGTCTCCAGACTGAGCACATGGTGAGTATGGCAAAGGAAAGAAGGAGAGAAGAGAAACAAGGGAGGAAACATAGGAAAGATAAAAGGATGGAAAGAAGAGAGGATGGGGGTGGGAGAAAGAGAGAGAATGGGAGGGAAGGAGGATGAGAAGAAGAGAGGATGAGAGAGAGGGAGGGAGGAAGGGAGGGAGGCAAAAGAGGAAGGGGAGGAAGGGAAGAACAGACATGACAAATGAGCTACAATATTCTTCTCTCTTTCCACATACATGCCATTCTACTTTATAGATAGTGGGGATTCTGTTGATATATGCAGAAAATGAACCTTGCTTATAACAGAGGTAACACACTTAGATCCTAGTGTCCAGGACTTATGATTAAAATTGATAGATACTCTTTCATGCCCTCTCCTCTGTCTATTCTGGACTTCACCCACCCACACTGCCCATGCCAGCAGAGGGCTGAGCCTGCCCTGATGCCAGGACTACCCCAGCCTGCTCAGTCACGCTCTCACCTCTGGAGGCCATGCCCACTGTGACTGAATCATGGTTCAGGCATCTGAGCAATTTCATAGATGCCTGAGGTCTCTAGGTTGATGACGAAATGGCCAACAATTTCCTGCTGCCTTTGTGCCAGCTCGGTCCATCAAAATCCAAGAGTCTCAGCCCTAGGGTGGCAGATCATTCTATCCGAGAGAGTGGGGCTCATGCGCTCTTCCTATGCCCCTCTGCCCTAGCCCTGCCTTGGCATTCACAGGTCCTCTCAGTTCTTCCTGCGTCCTCTCCATAGCTCCCAGGGGGAGGACCATCCTCCCTCCTCCCAACTCTCCATCCTCTGCCCCGCCCTCAGATGACACAAAACATTTTCAGATTTATAACACTCCATCCACACAGAACACACCACCCCTGCTTCTTCCCCAGTTCCCTTAAGTAAATGGGCAGATGGAGCCACAAGGCTGGGACTCACGCCAGCTTGTCCTTATCACCAACCTCCATATTTTACAGCACTCCAGGATTTCCTCCTCCCAACCCTCCCTCCCTCCCATTCTTTAGACTCTTCCCATCTCTCTCCCTAAAACACCAGGATCCTGAGCCTATTTGAAACTTTTAATGGCTCCCTGATGATCCCCAAGGAAAAATAATAATTCAAACTCTTCCAAGTGGTGCATAGGTTCTTCATCACTCGGGGCTGTCTACTCCCCAAGGTGCGTTCTTTCCACACACTGTGCACCCACATCACATGGCCGCTGTCCCTGATGGACTAGACTCATATTCTGCTTAGAACACCATTCTTCCTCCACTCCTAGGTGCTCCTGCCAAGGACCATCGTGTGAGAAACCTGCCCAGACAGACCCTAGCACTGCTCCCACAGTAGGTGACTCCTTGGCAGGGTGCGCACCATGCTCTGTTTTCCATTAACCTTCCCTGTTGGATTTCCAGCCTTCTTGCATAGGGTCTGGCTGTCCCAAGTGGTCCTAGGAGGTTTCCCAAAGTTTGCCTGTCCTCAACACTTGGCAGGGGCCGATTGAAACTGTTCCCCCTGCTTCCACGCTGACAGCACCCAGGGGAAAGCTCCCAGAGGACAGTTCCCAAGGGCCAGCTCCCAGGGGTCAACTCCCAGGGGACAGCTCCCAAGGGGACAGATCCCAGGGGACAGCTCCCAGGGGACCAGATCCCAGAGGACAGCTCCCAGGGGACAGCTCCCAGGGAGGCAACATGGGGGGGGCAGCTCCCAGGGGGGCAGCATGGAAGGGCAGCTCCCAGGGGGACAGATCCCAGAGGACAGCTCCCAGGGGCACAGCTCCCAGGGGACAGCTCCCAGGGAGGCAGCATGGGGGGGGCAGCTCCCAGGGGGACAACTCCCAGGGGTCAGCATGGGAGGGCAGCTCCCAGGGGGACAGATCCCAGAGGACAGCTCCCAGGGGCACAGCTCCCAGAGGACAGCTGGGGGGGGGGCAACTCCCAGGGGACAGCTCCCAGGGGGACAGCTTCCAGGGGTCAGATCCCGGGGGGGGCAACTCCGGGGGGGGTAGCTCCCAGGGGGACAGCTCCCAGGGGGATAGCACCCAGAGGGGCAGCTCCCGGGGGGGCAGTTTCCAGGGGTCAGCTCCTGGGGGTACAGCTCCGGGGGGGGGGGCAGCTCCTAGAGGACAGCTCCCAGGGGTGGGGCATCTCCCAGGGGGATAGCACCCTGGGGGGCCAGCTCCCAGAGGACAGCTCCCAGGGGTGGAGCAGCTCCCAGGGGGATAGCACGCGGGGGGGGGGGGGGGGGGGGCCGGAGCAGCTCCCAGAGGACAGCCCCCAGGGGTGGGACAGCTCCCAGGAGGGGACAGCTCCCTGGGGACATTCACCACTGTATATCCTTAAGGCCAAGTTCCTAGCTCACAGTATTCAGCAAATATTTGTTAGATGAAGAAAGAAAGATGGGAAGAATGAGAGGCGGCGGGTGGCTGCCATGGAGGGAGGAGGCCCGCAGCAGGTTGTGACCTTGACTCAGCCTGATTCAGCTGGAAACTGTGACGAAAGTCACTTCTCCTCGGTGCTTGCCTCGGTCTCCCCGGGATGCTGGGCAAACAGTGGAAGTTTAGATCACTTGTTAGACAAACGGGGTGACATCAGGTGCTATTTGAGCTATTCTTAGACTCCCACAGTTCACCTGGAGTCCATCAGAGTTCTGGCCAGTCCTTCCTTATCCCAGGCTGAAACTGCTCACCGGAACCCCAGCCTCTGATCCCACGTCCTCTCTGCCACCAGTGTCATAACTGTCATGTCAGTGGCCTCGGCAGAAGGAAGGAGGGGGGAGGTGAACAGACTGAAAGATGCTCAGTTGAGTGCAAGGGCAGTGGGAAGTCTTTAGAGTGAAATTAACTCCTGGTCTCCCTGGCTGAGAGCACCCCTTCCTTCCTGGAAGTTGCTTGAGGAAATGGGCTTCCCCTTCAGTGGATTCGGCTCCTGCTCTCCAAGAAGGTGACAGACTCTTGGAGGCCCTGTGGGTGAGGCCAGCTTCCTGAACATCTGTTAGTTCCTGGCAGATAAGATTCTGCAACGGTCCTGGTGCTCAGGGGTACAGAGAGCTGGGGACCCAAACCCTTCATGTACCGGGGAGAGCTGATCTCTGTTGATCTCAAATCCATTAGTACATCTCTAAGACATCTAGGGGATGTCTGGGTCATGGTCAATGCCTATCAAATATTTAGGGGATTAAAGAAAAGTGAGGGAAGGAGGAAATGAAGCTGCTGCTTGAACTGGTTGTCATGGATTTGGCTGAAGGAATGGGGTGAGCTCCTCTCAGTATCTGGACCACCAAAGCCAGGGACTGAAGCCAACTTCCCAGAACAGCGGCCATGCCACCTCAAGCATTAGTCCCAAGACTCCTGAACACAAATGTTTATTTACCTGAGCAGAAAGTCCCTTGAGTCAAAGAAAAAAAATCCACACAGTTCACCACAGTTCATGCATCAATCCTTTGTGGTGAACAATGAAAACCTTTTGCTTTCCTGCTTACCTCAAGCTTTCCTTGGGACAGAGAAGTCTCCGAGTACTAGGTTCAGAGACACAAAGGGCCTCAGTTACTGAAGTGTCCACATTTCTCACGAGGACCAGGAGATGGGGGACTGGATGAACTCTGTTGGAGTGTAAGATACAAGGAACCATGCGGAACCTCCCCCCATCTGTAAGGTGGGAAAAGAACTATTGGAACAGAGTAAGTACAGTAAAATTCCATTAAGTATGAAACAAGGAAATCTGTTCTGGTGTCCCAAGTCTCCACTGCCACCTCGAATTGGTTGTGTTCTTTCTCTGAACCACTTCTGCAAGATGGAGGCTAATGATGTGCTGCCCAATCAAATGAGATCATACTTTGCCAAGTACTTGGTGAGCCCCAAAGTACTTATGAAAATATCAAGTAATCATAAGAATGACCTAAACTTAATAAGGTCATGCTGAGATAATCAAGCCAGCCTCTGAGTGGTGCTGCTCCTCACACGAGCCTGCAGCTTTGTGTGACACCGCTGGGGGCTGGCAGAGGGCAAGGCTGGCACCAGCAAAGGCACGCAGTGGCAGGTCTGGGCATTTCTGGCGCTGCCCTTAAGGCCAGTGCTAAAGGCAAAAGCCATCCTGGCCCAAAGAGTGTAAGAAAGCAGGAATGAAGTTGATGGCTCATCTATGCGCCAGTGGGACTCCCCTGACAGCTGGGCCTCCCAGCCTCCCCAGCTGGTTCTGCAGGCCCTCAAGAACCAGAATGTCAGATGCAGGTGGTGCCTGGATTTAGGGAGTCACTCTGCCTGCCTGGATGAGGTGACCTGCACGGGTCCATCCAGCTTAGGGTGGACCTAGTGGAATTCTTTCATGGGCTTTTCTCGGTGTCTCTCATGGTCCATGGAACTGTGGTCATCACCACCCAACACCATTAATAACACCTCAGCACTGGGTCCCACCAGGGCCAAGCCTGGCCTAGACCTTGCACCAGGAACGTTGCCAATGAAAGACACTCAGAGATGATGTTGGAAAGCTCACCTGCCATTCGGTCCTCAGGAACCAGTCACACCCCGGCCATGGTGCTAGCTCCTGAGACACAGCTGGGAAGAAAGCGCAGCCCCTAGATGAGGCATGCTCTTGGATAGGGGCAGGGGTGGGGTGAATAGACATATGTATAGGACATTAGGATAGAGTCCAATCCATCCTCCAGGACATCTTTCTTTAAATTTTTTTAAATTTATTTGTTTACTAATTGAACACAAATTTTTTGACAAGGTGTTATGCAAAAAGGGTACAGTTACATAGTAGGGCAGTGTGTACATTTCTTGTGATATCTTACATCCTGTTTTTCTATCTCTTCTCTAGGTCAGGTAGACATATATACAATATACAATGTATCAAAAACATATACAGTAGCCAGGTGGCCACGCCCAAGAAAGTTCGCCTAGGGCTTTAAATATAATGTCGATATTAGACCATATGTCGACGGTAGTCTTATATGAACGTACATACATAGCTTTTGAGCTATTTCATTCCCCTGAGAGGTCAATTTTTGACCTTTATATGTTGAGTAATTGTTTGGTTTTAGTTACATAGTGTTGGGTCGCTGCCCCAATCCTGTGGGGAATACTATTTGACAAGCAGTTTTTGGTTTCACAGACTTGGTCTCTACTGTCTCTCCGTCTCCCTTTGTTAACAGATCATGCCCCTTTGTTTTCTGTGTTCTAGGCTTGTCTCGCTCAACATTATTTGTTCGAGTTCTGACCATTTCCCTGCGAATAACAATATTTCACCATTCCTAATTGCTATGTAGTATTCCATTGTGTATAAGTACCATATTTTTTGGATCCATTCGTCTGTGGAGGGGCATCTGGGTTGTTTCTATATTTTAGCTATTGTGAATTGTGCCGCGATAAACATGGAAGTACAAATGTCTTTTTGATATCTTGGGGTTTGCTGTTTAGGATAGATGCCTAGGAGTGGTATGGCTGGGTCATAGGGTAGGTCTATATTGAGCTTTTTGAGAAACCTCCATACTGTTCTCCAAAGTGGTTGTACTAATTTGCACTCCCACCAACAATGGAGAAGGGTTCCTCTTTCCCCGCACCCCCTCCAGCATTTGTTGTTGCCTGAGTTCAGAGTATAGGCCATTCTAACTCCTCCAGGACATCTTGGTGGTAGGAATGGAGATAACAGAGGAGAAATTTTCTGATCTCTCTCCAGAGTCACATGCCACTCAGCCATGCCTGGGAGGAATAAAAAAGGACTCCCACCAGCTCCTGTCAACCCTTTTCATCCTTCTAAACTAGGACCTAGAAGCAGTCCCAGTGCTGTCTTCAATGACCTGAGTGATCTTAGGAAAGTCACAGCCCTGGTTTCCCCATCTTTAGAATGGGAACAGTGATGGCTCTTCTTGTATTTTACCAATCAAACCAAAAGTGCTCTTTTTAATAGCAGCCATGTGCTAGGCTTTGGGACCATGATGGAGAGGAAAGCTGGGGCTCCCCACCCCCCTCGTATTTCCAGGATCGCTAGGACCTGAGGCAGGGACCAAACTAGTGTGAACACTGTAAACAGGAATATAGGGGATGAGAAAGTGCTCCTTAGGCTGCCGAGGCCTGCGTAAACATGCAGGACACTTTTGGAGAGGTTTTGGCCACTCCCACTCAGAGCAGAGGAAGTCCACATACAAGAAAGATCAAAAGGAAAAATAAACATTCATTGAGATAGTATGCTGCTGATAATTCCTCCCCAGCCTCGCCCAGGGTGGATATTATTTCACCTGTTTGCAGATCCAGATAGGGATGTTGGGGAGTCTGCCTTCCGTGCCCAAGGGGTCTAACTCAGAGGTCAGCATGAAGGTCAAGCAAGTGCCCTCTCCACTGGCCCTCAGTAAGCAGAACAGTGATTCTCCTTTTTGGTGTTCCCCACCTCCAGCCCTACTCCTTGGCTTATGGCAGCCATGATCCTGAGAGAGTATGGGAGGCTGCCTGGAGAGAGCAGACAGTGAGGCAACAAGTGGCCTGGGGCAGAGAACCGGGCCTCACCTCCTCAGTATCCAGCCATTCCAGAGTCAAGCGGGGAGCTGACTCCAGCCCAGGGAAGGGGTGCGAGGAGTGGAGAGTTACAGAAGCAAGTTCAGCGGGGAGGAATGTGCCAGTGCCATCTTTGAGTCAGCGGGTAGCAGCACACTGTGAAGTCGTCTGGTGATCTCAACCTTCCTCTTTTGTGTCTTCCTCTCCATGTCTACTTCTCACCTTCTGTCAGTATCTCCAGACTCTCCCCCTTCTCCCCATCCATTCCAACCCCACTGGTCTCTCTGGGAGCCATAGGAAGGTCACAGTTCCACAGGACCCTGCCTGAGAGCGCATTTGCCTTGAGTAGCTAGGGGTCTTCAGGAGGAAGGAAGGAAGCTGGGATCGTGGGAGCTTCTGGCTTCCGCCCTGGACCATGGGATGGAAGCCACTGAGGCAGATATCTCCCACAACGAGGAAACTGAGGCTCACAGCCAGAATGGAGAAGCAGCTCATCTCAGGCCACAAAACTAGAAAATGGTATAACCAGTGTTTCCCAAATTTCAGGCCCATCAAGGAAAGTATGGGTGCTGGAGGCCTCAGAGGAGCCAGAGAGGACCCATTCCTGGCTGAACAGCCCCCCAGCCCGCCCCCCCCCCCCCGACAGAAGAGGAGAGAGAAGAACGAGGGAAACCTGCTTTCCCAGGACCAGAGGAATTGGGGAGGAATTTTGATCTCCAGTAAAGTCATCCCAGGTTAATGGTGTAACAGCCAGCCCAGAAACCAATCCTCATTTCACCCACTGCCCGGCACCTGCCTCTCTGACAATGTCATTGTTTGGTTGAGGACGCCCCCTAGTGGGGTGGCAGGAAAACCCACTAGGTGAAAAGTCAAACTCAGTTTGCATATCAGGCCTGTGGTCTTAAGATTCAAATGAGTTGAAGTTATTTTGTCCCTCCTTCCCTCCATGTATGCTGAAAGAGTGGAAGACACATCTACCTGGTGTTTGGAGTTGGGCTAAGAGTGAATGAGATCATAAAGTTGAATTTGCCGGCATGGTGCTGGAAGCAAGGAAGGCATTCAAAAGATGGATTTCCTTCCCCCTCTTTGGTCCCTTGCTTTTAAACACTTCAGAGTATTTTGTGGAATTGGCTAGAAATAAAGTCAGGGTATGAAGTAGAAAAAAAAACATAGAGAAGGTGGAATTTTTAAGGAACACCTCAGGGTAACTATGAAAACAGATATCAGGGCTGGGAAATGTGGCTTAGCAGTAGAGCGCTTGCCTAGCATGCACAAAGCCCTGGGTTCGATTCCTCAGCACCACATACACAGAAAAAGCCAGAAGTGGCTCTGTGGCTCAAGTGGTAGAGTGCTCGCCCTGAGCAAAAAGAAGCCAGGAACAGTGCTCAGACCCTGAGTTCAAGCCCCGGGACTGGCAAAAAATAAGTGAATAAATAAAATAAGATAAAAATACAAAGTAAGGAATATATATGTACACACACACACACACACAATCACCATTTAAGAATTTTCTATTTTTTAACTCACTGCTACATAGTAGGTGATCCACAGTTAAATGCTTTGTAGAGAGAAACAGTTAATTCTTACTGCTCAGGTTTGGTAGCATTGTATTAGGCCTTTCCTTGTTTGTTTGTGCTGGTAATGGGACTTGGCTATTTTTACTCAAGGCCTGTGCTCTAAAACTTGAGCTATACCTCCACTTCCTATATTAGATCTTGAGAGATGACTGTCAGAAATCTGCAACTGTTCCCCACCCTGGTATCCATCCCCATCTCCTAAGTACCAGGAGAATCTCTAAGATGGCTTCTCACCTTGGGCTTGCACCTTTGACTCTGCCTTCCTCTACTGTCTCACGCATGTAAAGTAACTTGGGTGTTCAATATCTGCCAACACAGAGAAGTGGCAAATCCCAATCCAGAGATCACAACCGCATTTAGTGGCACGAATATGGGTGTGACATGGCATTTAAATAACAAGAAGCATTAAGAAGGGGCTGAGTAGGAGGAAAGGTTAGAAAGAGAAATCTTTGGAAGGCAGACATGTTAGTTTGCTAGGATTGTTATGATCAAAAGTCACAGACTGGGAACTTAAACAACAGATTCATTTCCTTATAATTCTAGAGGCCAAGATTTCACCACAAGGATGTTCACAGGCTTGATTCCTTCCAAGGCTTTGCTCCTTGGTGTGGATGGCCACTTTCTTGCGTTTTCACAAGGCCAGCCAACCATCTGTGTCTGGATCCTAAACTCTCCTCATGGGCACACAAGTTGGGCTGGAGCCCCTAATGACTCTCCTAGGTTAGAGGCCACCCTAATTGCTTCATTGTAACTTCAGGAAGACATTCTATTAAGATTCTATCCACAAATATAATCGCATGGCAAAGTACTCGAGTTAGGACTTCAACATGTATTTCAGAAGGACACAATTCAGTCCGTAATAACGAATGAGAGAAACAGACTCCGTCAGGGGCCCAAACTGAGTCTGCGCTGTCAAAGGTGCCTCTGGAGTGGGAGCAAAGATGGCAGTGGGGGGAAATAGACTAAGATCCCACCACTCATGTCCACACCCTATGAAGAGTTCCGTACTCTGCAGGGGTAGAAATTATACCAGGGCTGCAGGGGGAGGGGGGAGTGTTACAGCTAGGCAATTGGCAGAGGGTGACTGTGAAGGTCCTACATCCTGAGCCCTCATGTCTCTGCCACAGAAGCACCAGGTGCTGTCTGACAGGCCTGCAGTGACTGAACTAGGGCAGGACGAGTCCGGAGACCACCAATGCTGCTCCTGTCAGCCCTGTAATGACAAGCCTGCCGGTCACGCAACCATTACCTGGGATAGAAGACTTCCTAGCCTGAGGAGCTGATATCTTTGGGGAGATGAACCATGCTTCCTCCCTAAAGCACATTGACTATCACAGAAGGGAGTAGGACATTAAGAACAGATAGCAATGACACAGATCTATATCCACTTAACAGAGCCCCAAAATACACCAAGCAATTCATGATAGTAGAAATTTCCACACCTCACTTCCAATAGCAGCAGATGTAATAAGTACACAAAAACAACAGAGAGGGCTGGGAGTGTAGCTTAATGGTAGAGTGTTTGCCTCGCACGCACGAACGCTGGGTTCAATTCCTCAGCATCACATAAACAGAAAAAGCCAGAAGTGGCGCTGTGGCTCAAGTGACAGAGTGCTAGCCTTGAGCAAAAAGAAGTCAGGGACAGTGCTCAGGCCCTGAGTCCAAGCCCCAGGACTGGCAAAAAAGCAACAACAAACAAACAGGGGAAAAAAACAAAAAACAATATAATCAATATCTATCAAATACTCCCTCCAAACACAGCAGAATATATACTCTTCTTTTTTTGAAATGTTTAAATAATTATTTGTTGTCAAAGTGTTGTACAAAGGGGTTACAGTTTCATATGTAAGGCAGTGTACATTTCTTGTACAATTTGTTATCTCCTCCCTCATTTCCCCTCTCCCACTTCCCCTTCCCCTCTCCCCCCATGAGTTGTTCAGTTGGTTTACACCAAATGGTTTTGTAAGTATTGCTTTTGGAGTCATTTAATATATACTTTTCTTATGTGTACATGAAGAGTTCCCCATATGTTAGGGCCAAAAACAAGTTTCCAAATTAATTTTAAAGGAATGAAACTCAAAGTATATTCTCAGCCAAAATGGAATGAAATTAGAAATTAATAACAGGAGGTAAGTTGAGATATTCATAAATACATTTATATTACACAGCATACTCCTAAAACCCCAGGAGATGAAAGAAGTAACTCAAAGGAAATTTTTTTTTTTTTTTTTTGGCCAGTCCTGGGCCTTGGACTCAGGGCCTGAGCACTGTCCCTGGCTTCTTCCCGCTCAAGGCTAGCACTCTGCCACTTGAGCCACAGCGCCACTTCTGGCCGTTTTCTGTATATGTGGTGCTGGGGAATCGAACCTAGGGCCTCGTGTATCCGAGGCAGGCACTCTTGCCACTAGGCTATATCCCCAGCCCTCAAAGGAAATTTTAAAATACTCCAGTAACCCATCCTTCCTGGTGGGACTTGTATTATCCTTTAAGTTTCTATCCCTATGATTGCATAATGGGATCCAGAATATACTGTTATTAAAACAAGCAACACAGATAGCTTCTTTGTCTCAATAAAACAAGAGTTTTTATTATAGTTTTTGAAAATTACTTCTATCCTTAATGAAAACATTTGTTCAGATGTAAGTAAAAGATTGTGATATAAACAATTTGTGTGTGCAGTAGCAATACCTTTCTAGAGAAAGGTATTCATTTTAATTGTGTGGTCACCATGTATATTGTGTGTGTGTGTGTGTGTGTGTGTGTGTGTGTATGAGAGAGAGAGAGAGAGAGACTATAACACATAATAAGATCATAATGGGATCATATTAGATTATTCCTAATAAGGGTAATTCTTTTAAGTGTCAATAAATGAACAATATTGGGGCTGGGGATATGGCCTAGTGGCAAGAGAGCTTGCCTCCCATACATGAAGCCCTAGGTTCGATTCCCCAGAACCACGTATACAGAAGACGGCCAGAAGGGGCGCTGTGGGTCAAGTGGCAGAGTGCTAGCCTTGAGCAAAAAGAAGCCAGGCCCTGAGTCCAAGGCCCAGGACTGGCAATAAATAAATAAATAAATAAATACATACATACATACATACATACATACATACATACATACTATTACTCTCTTCAGGTGAGGGTCTTTCTCTTTGCTAAGGGTCCAGGACTTGTTTTTTTCCTGATATGTCTCTAAAATATCCTTGTCTCCTCTCAGGATAATAAAATGTCTTCTTTCTTTCTTGATTGTTCTTGACCACAGATCAAATATTATCTACCTGCCACAGCCACTGGCTGCCAATGACATGCTGAGGCACAGACACATGGTATTTAAAATCCAAATGGGATTGCGTCACACTTAACTCGCTCCTGTGTAGAGAAAGACATTGTCACTAGCTAAAGGGGCAGCTGACAGTTGGAGGTCTTTACTAGCAAGACACCTGACAAGGGTCTAATAGCCAAAACACACAAGGAACTTAAAGATCTAAGCCCCCCAACCCCCCAAATGAATAGCCCAACCAATAAATGGACAAAGGAGTTAGACATGTCTCAGAAGAAGTTCAAATAATAAATACATGAAGAAATGCACAATGTCTTTTGCCATAAAGAAGAGCATATGGAGTTAATCTTACAGCAAACTTCTGGCTGTGTGCACGGGGCCTGGCCACTGCCCTGGGAATGGAAAGGGGGCTTTCCGGGGATGTGGCCTCTTAAGATTCCTCTATCTACATTCCTGTCTCATCTGTTTTAAGAAAATATCTCAGGAAATCAACATAAATCCTCTCCCCCTCTCTCCCTCTCCCCCTCTCCCCCTCTCCCCTTTCCCCTCTCCCCCTCCCCCTTCCCCTCCCCTCCTCTCTCTCTCATACCTTGCTGGATTTTGGGTTTCTACTGCCCCCTGCTGTTCAGGATCTGAACTCGCTCCGTCTTTGGGCCAAGACCGCTGACAAGCAAAGCCAGAGAATGTCTGTTCTGATCAAGGCTTGGGCGTCCACTGGTCCTCGTGTCTTCCTCCAGCCACGGTGGCAGCTGGAGGCGCCCTGGGCACCCCGAGTGGGGCTCCCAAACATCCAGCAGAAGCACGCAATCCGGCAGGGGTGCCTTCCCATGCCCAACCCTGCACCCCAGAGCGAGATGGAGGGCTAGCATCCACACAGGGACACAGGGCTGTTTGGAACCCAGGGGTTCCAAGAACGTTCGGGAACATCCTCCCAGCACAGCGTGTCCTTCCAGAGTGGCCAGAAGGAAAAGAAGCTTGTTGTTCTTGGCTTTTCAGCCTGGCCCACCATTTCCCCCTCTCCAGCATCAGGCTCCATGGCTGCTGACAGTTGCCCATCTGTATCCCCTTCTGCTTCTCACTGGGCTCAGGGAGCAGAAACCCTTTTCAGTGGCTCTTCCTGACCAGAGAGGGCCCCTTTCATGCTGTCCCCCATCTGTCCCCACCCCCTTGCCCTCCCAGCCCCCCCTGAGGCCAACAGAGTCACGATGTCCCCCGCCCTTTAGTGTTAGAAGCAGATTTTGGATGTCGATCCTTGCCCCTGCTCTTATTTCTTGCATGCAGAGATCCGAAGGGCTGGAGAGGGAAGTGCACGGGGAGAGGACTGTGTCGAGAGAAGAGGACGCATGCTGGAGGGAGGGCGAGAGGCTCCCAGAGGAAGCCTGCAGGTGCACAGGGGGGCCGGGGACATAGGGAGGAGGCAAGCCTGTGGGTGCTCCTTTTAACACCCCCCATATTTGGCTTCTGAGAGAAGGAAGTAGGTTGTCCTGGGGCCCCATTCAGAGCCCTTCCTCCTCAGACACCCCCAGGACATCACGCAGAGCCCCCTAAGGTCTCAGCCACTTGCTCTTCTGAAGATACTGTGGGCTTGAAATTCTTCCCTACTTGGAGTCAAAAATCTTCTGCCTGGCCTTTGCCCCCCCCCCCCCCCCCCCCGGTGCTGACGGTTCCCTTGGAGCCATTGAGAGTGGGATCTCCTCCAAGCCACAGTCTGGAGATGTTTACAAGACAGACGTCTCTGCCCTCCGTAGGCCTCTGCCTGTTCTTCTTCCAAATGAGCATCGCAAGCTCCTCTGGGCACATCGCTTGGCATGGCGTCGCCACTTCCTCCTTCCATCCTTCCTAGGAATCTGTGGGAGAAAGGGAATGGACTGGGCAAGGGGAAGTTCGACCTCCATCCCACGACACTTGCTGTTACAGGGCCCTATGCTCAGGATGGCCCACCGGCGTCCCCTGGAGATGCACAGGCGCCAGCCCGGGGGGCTCCGTGCAGTTCTCCCACTCACTGGCTTTGGGACCTGGTGCCATCTACACATTCCCAGGGACGGCTGCTTGGGATGAGGCAAATGATTCAGGGGGGCGGTGGCAACATCAGCCCAGAAAGCAGTGGTGGTTGAGGAGGGAAGGGGGCAAGTCATGGCATTGTCGTTCTAGAAGAAGCTGGTTGAGAAGCAACGTGTGGCATTTTAAAGGGACTAGGCTTCCTGGAGCAACAGTTCTAATTTGCAAACTGGGAAAGAGAAAGAAAGAAGGGAAGGAAGGAGGGAGGGGGAAGGAGGGAGGGAGGGAGGGAGAAAGAGAGAGGAAGGGAGGGAGAGAGAAGTGAGGAAGGAAGGGAGGAAGACAGAAAGAGAGAAAGAAAGAAAGAAAGAAAGAAAGAAAGAAAGAAAGAAAGAAAGAAAGAAAGAAAGAAAGAAGAATCTAAGTGAAGTTATAGGGGGAGGGATGGGGGGTCCTTCCTCATTAGAAGCTAATCCTCTCCTTCCATGTGTAATGCTACCTGTGAAACCAGGAGAGCACCCAAGGAAGAGGCCACAGGCCTATCTTCAGGAAAGACTTGGGGTGAGAGAGCCAGGGAAGACCGTGAAGAGCCACATCCAGGCTCAGGGCTACAGCGAAGTGTAACTGACACTTGCCGACCAGCCTTCGGATGTGTTCCTTGACAATGTTGATTGCTATAATAAGCAGGGCCAACTATACAGTTTTCAGGGCCCAGTGTAAATTCTCAATAGAGCAGTAACACATCAGTAACCCCAGCACTGAGGAAGCTGAGGCAGGAAAATCACCAGTTAGAGGCCACCCTGGGCTACACATCAAGTTCTAGACCAGCTTGATCTAGAATGCCTCAAAATGTACATTATTAAGAATTTCACCTGGATGCCAGTGGCTCACACCTTTAACCCTAGCTACTCAGGAGGTTACGATCTGAGGATTATGGTTTGAAGCCAGTCCACTCAGGAAAGTCTATGAACACTAGTCTTGAGCAACAAAGCTCAGGGACAGTGCACAGGCACTGAGCTATAACCAAAGTATTGGCTTGCACACACACACACACACACACACACACACACACTTAAAATAGCAACATGGGCAGGAGCTGTGTTACAGAGTGGGTTGAATAGCTATGAAGATGATATGAGACCATGTGCGCTCACATACACGGCCCCGGGTTCCCAGCTACCCAGGGCCATGGTTAAGCCCAGTATTAACAGATGGAGAATCACCACGGAAAACTCAGAATTAACTGAGGGAAACTGCATTTGATAAGTCTGCTCTTCTGCACCTCCCTCTCGGTATCAAAATCAGTTTTCCATGAGGATTCTACAGTACCAGAACCAAACCAGGACAACAGGAGTGTGGAGTGTGTGTGTGTGTGTGTGTGTGTGTGTGTGTGTGTAAGAGGCTACTACATGGTTGTCAGGAGTTGGCTCATGTGGTGCAGGCTGGTGTGTGTGTGTGTGTGTGTGTGTGTGTGTGTAAGAGGCTGCTACGTGGTTGTCAGGAGTTGGCTCACATGGTGCAGACTGGTGTGTGTATATGTGTGTATGTGTGTATGTGTGTGTGTGTAAGAGGCCACATGGTTGTCAGGAGATGGCTCACACGGTGCAGGCTGGCTCGGCAGGAGGAACAAGCTGGAAACTCCCAGGCTGATCCTGTCCTGTAGAACAAGGATGACTTCTTCTTCCTCTGAATTCTCCATTCTGCCCATAAAGCCTTCTTTCCCTGGGGTGGGCCAAGCACACCACATTATCACGTTCTACCTTCTTCTAGTCAACTAATTATAGATAGGAGTCTGAAATGCCTTCATGACAGCTTGATTAGCATTTGGTTGAATAACTGGGAACATTTGCCCAGCTAGTTGACACAGAAATTGATTATCAAATAGGACGGATTTTAGAAATGCATGATTGGTTTGAAATTTGATAATGAATTCATGATTTATTAACACTGGCCCCAAATAAAAGAGAAATATTAGATGACCATCATAAATGGGGAAAGTAATAATGGCTATTCAGATGAGAAAAAGGAAAATGTCATTATTTTTTAGATGACATGATTGTGCTCAAATAAAATAAAAAAGAATAGACAAAATAACTAAAATTCAACTAACTGTGACAAAACACTTCATCTAGTAGGAATGAAAAACCAGTTTCTAATGGTGCTGGATCATGTTGACATCCAAATGCGGGAGGAAAAGGAACTTTGAACTCTGCCTCAAACTGCAAAACAATTTAGCTGAAGTGGATCTTAGGCCAAATGAGGCCTCAATGGCAGAGTTTCTAGATAGAATCAGAAAAGAATGAAAGTATGACCTTCAGCTTGACAAAGGACATTAAAAGAACTACTCATGAGAGGAAATGGATCCTTTGAAACTGTTAAAATTGAGTACATTTAATCTCTGAAATATGTTCAAAGGAGAGTGGGCAGGGAAGCAATAACCAAGAAGAATAGCTCTGTGTGTCAGGTAAGCATTTGACAAAATAATTGTGTCAAGTGCATATAAATCGTTCTACAGTCACCTACAAATCGTTCTAGAAAAGACAGACTAATTTTTAAGTGGAGAAACACCTGATAAGGCACTTCATAAAATAAGTCGTTTTTTGAAAAGTCAACGTATCAAAAGATAATTAGCATTTTCTTCAGGGGAATGCAATTTTCAGTACTGGTGCTCTCCTCACACCCGACAGGATAGCAAGAACGACCCGACCACATGTGGTGAGAGCCGCAGAACCTCGGCTCTCTCGGGTTGCAGCGGGGACTTGGCACAGATAAATTGAAAAATGGCTTAACAGAGTCTATTAAAATGGATCCTACACACATCCTGTGGCCCAGAAGTTCCATTCCTGGCTATATAATCGACACAAACAACCAAACTTCTTTTTTGCAGTGCTAAGGTTTAAACTGAGGACCTTGCACTTGCCAGGTGGGTGCTTTACCACTTGAGTCATGCTCCCTCAGCCCCTTTATACCTTCATTTTTTAAAAAAATAGGATCTCACATGTCTGCCCAGGAAGGCTGGACCTTACTCCTATGTATCCGCCCCACCCCCCAAATCTGGGACAATAGGTGTATGCCACTGAGTTCAAAGCTTTCTTGGTGAAGATGAGATCTCATAAACCTTTTGACTGAGTTGGCCTAGAACCACAGTTCTCTTGATCTCAGCCTCCTAGAATTACAGGCATGAGCTACTAAGCCTGACATAAACCAACTTTTGTGTTCATCAAAAGACCCATGCGTTCACTAAAAGAATACATAAAAATGTTTATTGCTTCCCCAAATGAAAGCAACCAAATGTGCCTAGCCCTTGGATCCTGTGATGTTACTGTCCTTCACAAAGCAGATTCTGCAGATGTGATTAAAGATTGTGAGGCTAGGAGACTGTTCAAGGCTACCCAGGTATGCCAGTTGTTACCACGGGTCCTTGCAATCAGAAAAGCTTTCCTGGCTGCTTTCTGAGAGGGAGATGGGAAAACAAAGAACATCAGAAGGATGTAAAGTTTCTAGCTTTGAAAACAAAGGCAGAGGCCAGGAATGAAGTCATCCAGGCATTCTCTAGGTGCTGGAAAAGACAAAAAAACTAGGCTCTCTCCTAGAGCCTTCCCAAAGGGTAAGGCCCTGCAGTCACCTTGACCATAACCCACCGAGGCCCACACTCGACTTCTAACTTTCAGATGTGCAAGTAGTAAATCTGTGCTGTGTAAGCCCCCAAGTTTGTGTTGATTTACTACAGCCATGATAGAAAAGTAACACAAAGACAAATGGATTTTTAAAAATATGTGATGTACTCATAAAAAGAACAAACTGGACAAGATACATGAATGACTCTCACAGATAAGTCAAGTAGAAAACATAAGACCTGTAGCCTACTTGGAGAGAATGATAAATTGATATGCCAAGTAGAAACTCCTTTGCACAACTGCTTAAAGAGTAAAAATAAATAACATTGTTAAAAAACAAAACAAAACAAAATATAGCCTGAAACTCTTATTTATTCCTATTTATATGAAGTTCAAGAAAATGCAAAAACAACCCATGGGGGTAGAGTTCAGAAGAATAGTTATCCTTTGTACTGTGTTAACAAGGCCATGAGGCCACTTCTTGAAGTGCTAGAAATAATATTTATATCTTAATCTAAGGGGTGATTATGTGTGCATACATATGTTTAAAACTATATTTTTAAACCATTTGATGTGTGAAAGAGTATTCAATTAATGTTGGGACAAGTAATCTATATAGTAAATACATATATCAAAGTTAATATATATATAACATAGCATCTACTCATATGTATTGTTATGTGTATGGTTTCATTGTCCACTAGAGGGCTCCCTGACATAAGAGTCATAGGTCATGGCACTAATGGCCATTGACAGCCTGTGTGGCATTGCAGTTCCCCAACTATTTCCCCACGAAGTTACTAAACCCTTCAAAACTATTCATACGAGACACACAAACACATTTGTAATCACCCGGTCACAGTGACATGTGACAAAAAAAATTAACAGGTAAAAGCGGATGAAGATGCCTGTGTGGAAAGATTCTGGATGAGCTTGTATTAGCAAATCCTGAGCATGCGTAAAGTTTATCTCTTTGTGAAGATGAAAACCTTAACATCAGGAATGCTGTATGTATTTTTACACTTAAAAAATATTGATCTTTTACAAAAGGATGCCCTTGAATGTCCAGCATCAATAACATTCTGTATAAAAATGTTTGTAATTGCAGTAATTCTTTGGAATTCTCTTATCAAAGGAGGATATTCTTTCACATAAATAAAACCCTGGTTCTCTACGGGCTGAAGTGCTGTCTCTATTCTATACTATTATCTGCAGCTATTCTTCCATTCTTTCCATTTCCCAACCACCCTACCACCCTGTCCCAGAACTGTGCTCATCCTGTGAACTCCGAGAGCAAGGCTGTCCATTCCCCATCCTTCCACCAGAGGGCGACAGGCCCAGCCACAGAGGGAGCTAGCGCAGGGAGAGCAGAGACATACGGCCAGCAGATGGTGCCAACAAGCTAGGCAGGAAGCAGTTTACCTTTCAAAGTTCCATATTTGCTTTCAGGGAAAGGTCACTCACTCCTATGCTTTCTCCTTCAGAGGATGGGGGGTGGGGTGGGGGTGGAGAGTCTGCTTACTGCTAAGAAAAAAATGAGAAGTAAGTACACAGGTACATTTCCAAATGGCAGGGCAATGGGTATGGGCAGCAGAGCAGACTTGGTGGAGAAAATGGCCCATCCATGGCAGCCAAGCAAGCCAGGGCCTCACAGGCAACAGAAGATGCCAGCTCAGATCCTCGCAGCTCACCCTAACATCAGCACACAGGACAGCAGTAGGTTCAGAGAGGAGAACCAGAGCATCTGACTTGCTACCTCCGTGACCATGGCAGCTGACCACTGTCACCACGCATCGGTTTCTCAACTTACAAATGGCTTCGTTATCCCCCTCCTAGAGGAGGTGACAAGATCGGTGTGTGTAAGTGCCTCTGGTGCCCAGTATGTGAGATACTAAATGGCAGAAGCACAGACACATTACTCCCTCCCTCGCCACCTTCCAGCCATCCCCATCTCGCACAGGCCTGGCCCACTCACTACAGGGTGTCTCTCTGGCTTCTCTCTGGAATCCTCTTGCCAAGGTGTCTGTCTGGCTCTCCTCCTAACCTCATTCATGTCTGCACTCAAAAGTAAGCTTCCTGAGCCTATAATCCTAGCTACTCAGGAGGCTGAGATCTGAGGGTCACAGTTCAAAAGCAGCTCAGGCAGGAAAGTCCAAGAAATTCTTATCTCCAATTAAAGACCAAAAGGCTAGAAATGGAGCTGTGATTCAAGTGTCAGAGGGCTAGCCTTGAGCACAAAAGCTCAGGGAGAGTGCCCAGGCCCTGAGTTCAAGCTCCAGGATCATCAGCACAAAATAATAATAATAATAATAGTAATAATAATAACAAGCTTGCTAAGCAAGATGTGAGTGCTCTATTTATCCATTCCTGTACTCATGGCTCTATTTTTTATAGGGATTAAATACTTTACTTATTTATTCAGTTTATCAGTCACTGTCTACCTGTTCCCATCCTTATTTATTTTAGTCCTTGTAAAAGCCCAGGTGTAGAGACTGGATAAAGCTGGCTTTTATAAATGGATGGATGAATAGATGATTCTCTTCCCTCGATCCAGCCTTCTCATCTGCCAATCAGAGAAAGCAGGTATAAAGACAAAAGGTATGTCCTTGTTTGAAAGGCTGAGTAGGAAAAACTATCCCATGCAAATTGTTTACCTGGCTTTTTCCCAAACACGGGGAGGGCTAAGGGCTGCCTTGAGCACATACCTGGGGCCATGGTTCTCTCCTGGGGTCTGTTCTCTTGCTGGAGTCTGGCTGTGGGGAAGAGTGCAGAGTGGGGAGCCTAGGCAGGGCCCTGTGATTTTTTTTTGTACCCAGCTATATGCTGGGGATTTGGAGGTCAAGAGAAGTTGTTCCTTACCCTGGAGAGGCCTGTGGTCAACCTCCCTCTTTTGGAGTCAGGCAAATCCAGAGTTCAGTCCCAACTCTGACACCACTGCATTTCAACATGGACATAGTCCTCACCTCTGTAGAACAGCAACCATGACGCTCGCCACCCAGCACACTGCTTAGACACACTGTGCACTTAACAACTATGCATTTTCCTCCTGCCCCCATCTGTGTCCAGCATCTGTAAATTAGTGCATACTGATTGTACAAGGTGGGGCATCTTGTTACAATATTTCCATACATCCACACAATAAATACACTTCCATCATATTCACCCTCCCCAGTCCTCTTTCCTACTTCCTTTCCCACCTTTTCCTGCTTTACCTTTTGGCTTATGCTTTTGTTTTTGTGTACTTGTTTGTTTCTGCTGGTACTGCAGCTTGAACTCAGCCCTAGTACTTCTCCTGTGCCCTGTCATTCAAGGCTGGGGCTCCTTCACTTAATCCATGATTCCACTTGTGGCTTTTTGGTAGCTAACTGGATATGAGAACCTCATGGACTTCCTTGCCCAGGATGGCTTTGAACCGAGATCCTCAGATCTCAGCCTCCTCAGTTGCTAGGATTACAGGCGTGAGCCACTAGTACCCAGTTCTTCCTCTTTTAAATGGGTTACGTTGTGACTACATCTAAATAACAACAACAAATAAGTATGGACATAAATGGAGGGATATTTTGGAGAGGAAGTCATCAGGATGTGAGGAGAAAGGAAACATGAGGGAGGATGACATTCCTGAAGCGCGTGCTCTGCATATGTGAAGAAGCCACGGTGCAAAACCCATCCATCCTGAATCTCTGAACACTTGGCTGAAAATTTCCCATTGCCTGGGACAACTGAGGTGCACTTCCAGACGCTCCCTCAAGAGGGAGCCAGAGCACCATGGAACCCAGGAGAAACAGCCGCTGCTGTCAGCAGGTGGCAGCAAGGACAGCCAGTCAGCTGAGATCCTTTTTGGGTCTTCGGATTCTGTTTTTCCTTTCCCAGTGCCCTCTGCCCAAGCCCTCCTTCTGGTGTCCTTGTACCGCCCAGGGAACCACCCCCCACCCCAGGCTCCACTCCAGCCAATCAAAATGACCCTCTGATTAAAATACCAATCTTTCCAAGTCATGATTAAGTGGCAATTTGGTTTGATTTAACACACACACACACACACACACACACACACACACATACACACAACTGTGCCAGGTTGCTGCCAGATAATGCTTGCAAGTTCGGAGTAGTACGTATGTTTCTTAACAGGGTCTTCTGACACAGCCAGCTTTGCTGACCTCGCCTTTAGGCCAGCCTGCACTCTGTGGGAGATAGAAGAACTGACCAGTTCCCTTGGACCTTAGACTAGGTTGAACACACTGCTCACAACTCACCTCTAAAAGGACTTCATGAGGTCCAAAGTAATATTTCACCCCCAGTGACTTCTGCGGTAACTCTAGTTTTCCTCTTCACTCCCCTGCCACATTTCCTCTGCCCTCTCCTGATCCTGCGTCTGTTTCTGGTCTTACTTCTTGCCTGCCTTCCCTTCACCCTCCAGGGGCAAAGCCCAGGTGATGGTCATGGCCCCAGCTGGGGCATGTCCAGGTCACCTGGGCTTTGCCACCTAGGGACTTTGCCCACGAGAAGATGTCCCCAAAGCCCTCACCCTGTCTTTCAGCACTCTCCTCTGTCCCCTATCCCACTCTGGAGAGTGATCCTGGCAGACAACTCTGTGAACCCCCCTGGGTCTAACTGTCCTGTGCCATAGGACACACCCCACAAGGCTATGGTAAGGAATGATGAGGTCACGGTCACAAAAAGTCTAGCACTGTGCCTGGCAAGTGCTGTTCATTCTTCAAGGTCCAGTTTCCACATCAGGCCCCCTGGGCAGGCATTAGAAGACCAAAGCAATGGATTACCCACCACACTGATGCATCAGACCAGATCTGCCACGTGAGAATTCTCCCCTTCGGCCCTGGAGCCCTGGGCATCTGCCTTCCAGAGGGCCAGCGTGACTGTGGCACCAGAGGGAGGGCCGTGTGGCAACACCAGAGCTCTTACATTTACCTTAACTAAGAAAAATACCACACGAATTGTTTCAAAGGGGAAAGAGTCGCTGTGAATTTCTGTCTCCAGGGAAGAAGCTGGGTGCCTAGAAAAAGACATGCAGCTCTGAAAGCCAAACAAAGAGGCTCTGCGGAGGGAGCAGAGCAGGCCGCAGGCTGGGCATGGGGTCTGAGGTTTGGCCCTTTACTCTCCTCTCATCCACACCCTCCCCCATGTGCTGTTACCATCTCACCCCTCACGTTGCCAAGATCTAAGAAAGTTTGTCAAGGCTTCCAGAAAAACAGTAAAGAGAGTTCCAGGCAGAATGCGAATGATACTAGAATGGAATGGCTATACAAAGAGGCAAAGGTCACCTGAAATGATAAATGTGTAGTGATAGATGATCATTTACCATTATATTATTATTAATTACTCTGAAGTGCAACAGTGTACTAGAATAACGAAAGCCTAAATCATATCACAACATACCCCAAAGACTAGGGCACCCAGTAGGCCAGGTATACCTTGGCCCAGAGCATGCAACCCTCTGGAGATCCCAGTGTAAAGTGGCTTGAACACTTGCCCAGCAGGGGGCGCCAGTGGATTTTGGAAGAGACATTCTGTCCAGTCCTAGATGAGGAACTCCAGGGGAGCCAGATGAGTCAGGACTCTCCAGCAGGGACTGAAGTGGAGACATTAGATAGCCAGAAAAGCCCTGGAAGGATGGCCCCCTGGCGACCTGAGGCCTGCTCTTGCTCGCTATGAGGTGGTCTGGTCATGTACTCCTCTGGGCCTCACGTCTCTTATTGGTAAAATCAAAGGTGAGATTCGGTGAAGTTTAAGATCCCTTGCAGTGTAACTCCTCGGCTTCCCTGGATTTTTGGTATTTCTCTGGAGATAGGTCCACCAGGCCCTGGTGCTTGTGCCTCAGCAAGGCCTATAGTCGTAGAGCGAGGTAGCGAGGTGGGCCTTCCACCTTCCCCCTCTGGTAAGAGGTCAAGTGAAAGACGGAGAACTTGGAACCTGAAAATCAAGCTCAAGAATTCCCTGTGTGAGCAAAAGAGCAGCCTGCAGAGCAGGAGAAAGGTTTTATCAGATATCATTCATCAGACAAGGGATTCATATCCAGAATGTATAAAGAATTTTTCAAAAGAAATGAAAACACCGTAGAACAAACAATCCAGTCATTAAGTGGGCAAATGAGGCGGCTCACACCTGTAATGCTAGCTACTCAGGAGGCTGAGGTTTAAGGATCATGGTTCAAAGCCTACCCAGAAAGAAAGTTCATGACATCTCATCTCCCAAATAACCAATAAGAAAAAAAAAAAAGCAGGGGTCAATGTGTGGTCCAAGTGGTGGAGCCCCAGCAGAGCAAGTGAGCGGAGCAAGCTCAGGACATGGAGTCCAAGCACCACGACTGCCAAAGAAGAAAAACCAGTGGCATTGGGATTCTAGCTGATGCCAGTCAGAATGGAGATCGGTAAGGAAATAAGCATCGCCCCAAATGCTGCCGAGGATACTAGGGATGGGGAATGGAGTAACTTTCATACATTGTGGGCAGGAACACAAATGAGTGTAGCCACGTTGGAAATCAACATAGCACTGTCTCAAATAAAACTACAGGTATGACTTCCATATAATCCAGCCATTACTCTTCTGGTAATAGAAAGGAAGGAATCAAAGTCAGTATATGAGATACCTGCATTCCTGTTTATTGCAGCCCTATTCACAATAGCCAAGTCACGGAATCAGCCTAGCATCCATCAACAGATGAATGGATACAGAAAATGTGGTGCCACCAAGAAGGACAAAATTATATGATTCACAGGAAAATGGATAGAACTGGAGATTGTCATGCTAAGTAAAATAAGCTAGACACAGAAAAACAAATGTAGCCAGGTGCTGGTGGCTCATGCCTGTAATCCTAGCTACTCAGGAGGCTGAAAGCTGAGGATGGTGATTCAAAGCCAGCCCAGGCAGGAAAGTCCGTGATACTCTTATCTTCAATTAACCACCAGAAAACCAGAAGTGGCGCTGTGGCTCAAAGTGGTAGAGTGCTAGCCTTGAGCAAAAGAAGCTCAGGGACAGTGCCAGACCCATGACTGAAAAAAAAAAGACAAATTTCACATCTTTTCTCTCATATAATAAATTTAGAAATATATATATATATACATATATATATGCACACAGAGAGAGAGAGAGACAGAGAGAAAGAGAGAGATGAAAGTAGAAAGAGGATTACTTGGGGGAACTGTTGGCAGGAAGAAGGGGGAAAATGAGAGGGTGGGGGTGACTATGTCATAATGAGACCCATTGTTTTCTACAATTAATTTTTTAAATTGAATTTAAACATTAATTCCCTACCCAGTGCCTCCCAATCACCACACCCAGTTCCCTTGTGCAATCATGGTGCAGCACACTTGCTATAATCTTTTTCATTTAATTCCATTCCCAAAGTAAATGAGATAGGGATAATTGACCCCATTTGTCAGGTGAAGAAACTGAAATGTGAAGAAACTTGCCTAAAATCTAACAGATAATAAGGGGTGAGGGTGGCACCCAAGCCGCAGGTCATGATGGTGTCCCAGGAGCACCTTTAGGGGTCAGGACTCCTGTCAGTTTGACGCTGGCCCCCGAGAAACTGCCTCTGTCTGTGATTTGCACTTAAAATCCTAGAGTCAGATCTGGAAGAGCTCTCCAGCCTTCTGGTCAGAACTTCCCATGTTGCCTATGAAGAAGCTTAGTCAGAGATTTTTTTTTTAAGTTTAAAAGCTTTGGGCTGCCTAGTTCTGTTCCTGTACAAGTCTGCTCCAGTAAGGATAGCATGTAATGAAAGTTCCAGAATTTTATACCAAACTACTGTTTCTGTGTTTATACATTGTTGTCAATGCCATTGTTGCCTCAGCTCTTCATGGCAAATGTTAATGTTTTTAAAAAACAAACAATGTACTATTTTAGAGCCTGGTGCCTATTCAGGAGGCTGAGATCTGAGGTTTCCAGTTCAAAGCCAGCCTGGACAGGCAAATCCATGAAGCTCTTAGGTCTCGTCAGCAAGCAGAAAGCCAGTAGAGATGTAGCTTCACTTGGGGATCATCATGCTTAAGCAAAAAGGCCAAGCAAGAGCTTGAGGCCCTGAGTTTAGGCCCTGGTACCTGCATGTAGGCACACATGTGTGTGCATGGGTGCACACACACACAATCTTAAAGTGGACATTTCAACACAGTTTGTGTGACAACTAAAATCACACAGCCAAGAGTTAACCAACACAGACAGTTTCAATCTCATGCCTTGCTTCTTTTCTTGTTGATGGTGGTTGTCATAAGGCTTGAACTCAGAGCCCGAGTGCTTTTCCTGAGCTCCTTTTGCTCAAGGCTAGCACTCTACCACTTTGAGTCACAGCTCCACTTCTAGATTTTTCTGTGATTAATTGGAGATCAGCCTTTCCTGCCCAGATCACAGACTTCCCTGCCCAGACTGGCTTTGAATCATGATCCTCAGATCTCAGCCTCCTGAGTAGCTAGGATTACAGGTGTGAGCCACTGGCACCTGGCTGCCTTGTTTCTTTTGAGTCCCCATCTCCAAGCAGGTAATGAGCAAGATGTGTGTGCATGTACCACACATACACACACACACACAGCACACCACACACCACACACACATATACCATGTGTATAAGAGACAGGTGACGAAGAAACGCCCAGAGTAAAACCAGCTGGCTGGTGCAATGGGACCCTCAGCAAGAAGGCCCCCTTGTCTGCTGGGACTGGCCCCCCACCCAGCATGTGGGGCTGTGCGAGGTTATCACATACAGCAAGTCAAGGGGCCACAGACTCATTCCCGTCAAGCCTAGAGCTGGCAGCGCAGGGCTCCTGGGACTCCACACTGCTCTGTGTATCAGGTCTTCCAATAACCCCCCCTCCCCTATGCTGGGGGCCCCCATCCCGCCTCCCCAGCCTTCCTGGGAGACAGGAAGGACCCCAGTGGGCAGGATGGGGGGGGCATGACACTCTATCCATCTCTAATGAAGGAGAGATATAATCACCTCTGTGCTTCCTAATTAACACCTGCTCGGAGTTTCGGTGGCTGATTAAGGGTGCCCCTCCCTGGCAGGGCTGCTGAGAGGGTGCGTCCAGCAGCCTCGAGCTGTGGGTGGACAGCAGCGGTGAGGTCAGGGCAGGGACAGGGGAAGCTTCCACTGGAGATCCTTGTGCATCTTGGCACTAAATCAGGAATGAGCCAGGCCTGCCCCGCCAAGAGGGAAGCAAGGCCCACCGGGCGCGGGCAGCCCTCAGGGTCTCCAACCCCAATTGCTTTTTGCCAGTTCTTCCTTCCTGCCCCAATGGGAGTCATTGCCACAGCCTGGACTGAGGGCTGCCTCACTGGGAACCCCCTCACCGGGGTCTAATAACTCCTGAACTTGAACTGAACCCTTTAAAACAGTGGTTGAGATTTCACAGTCCCCCATCTTATTCCCACACCTCCACACCCCACATTTCTGTCTCCTTCCTAAATTCATACCTGTTGGAATCACATCAGCATTCATTTGAATGGTGATGGAAGACAAAAACAAACACACAAACAAATAAACAAGATTGCCTGGGGTGTGGCAAGCAGGAGGAAGAAAACACACGAGAAGATGTGTCAAGCTTGCCCGCCGGCCTTGGGGTGGAGGCACTGACTGCGGCCCCGGAGTGTGGTGTGGAGAACGGCTGCCCCGCACCCATCCCACGTGTGACACACATACCCCTGCCCTCCCAGCCCCACTCCCCCACCCACCTCTATCCCTCCCCACCCCACTCCCCCACCCCACATCCTCACCTTCCCCTACAGCGCTTGCAAGTCTCCGACATATTTTATTTGTTATCCTGTTTCTAGACCAGGGATGGTCAGGCAAGCTCCACAAAGGTCAGGTGTTGTGTGTTTTGTTTGTGGCTGTCTCCTGGCATCCGGGTTAGGGCTGGGATAATGATAACAACTGTTTAATTAAAACATACGGAATACATCAAAACAGCCTCATTCATTCTTGGCAAGAGGAGCACGTTTTCCCAGCCAGGAGCCAGTGTTTCAAGCCCCTGTCTCTTCTCAGAGAAGCCTTAGGCCAAGTCACCTCTTTGATCTTGTAGAAGCAAGAGTTGAGGGTGGAACAGACCACCCCCCAACTCCCTCCAAGCACTGGCTACATGGAAAGAGCAAAGTCTCCAGAGCCCAGGGCTCAAATGGGTGAAGAGCCTACTCTCATTTTGCTCCAAACTCTAAACCCAGAAGTCATCTGCGATTCTATCCCTCATTCCTCACACATCTGGTGATGGAAAGGGGGGTGGGAAGGGGGGAGAAACAGACACATATGTCCACAAACACACAAAAATGCCAACAAGTTCACACATATAATCACCACTGGTTCTGGTGTCAATCTTTCAAGCCTTGGGCACTTCTGACATCCCCTCCGCCACAAGCTACTCGGGAGGTTAAAGTGGCCACTAAGAATCAGGACCACCCTGCTGTGGCATCAATCCTAGCAATGCATTCTGTAGAGTTCCACTTGGGTGATCTATGAAAACTGCCCCACGGGGACAGTTCTATGGTGACTGTATACCAGGTGCCTCAATGCCTGGCCACAGTACCTTAGCCTTCTCTTGGGTACCTTGAGCCTGAATGGAACCTTCTTGAAGGCTGAGTTCTTAAGTAAAGAAACATAGCAACATTTGCATGTCTACCCCCTCAGCCAAACAAGCATCAACAGCTAATTGGCAAGGTTTAAGGAAAATCGCAGGTTTGGGACACAACCCTCCACATACAGGCTTCTACTCAACAAATATTACTGAAGTAATTCTGTATAGCAGATACCCATGGGAAAAAGAGAACACACAACAGACCTGAAACCCTGGATAAACTACTTAAATTCATGGGCCTCTCCTTTAAAATGAGGTAATAGTGATGCCCACATATGCATACCTTGGAAATGTCGAGAGGATTTTATGAGTCAATACGTGCAATTGTGGGTGATTTGTATTACTGTAGTTATGAACAACACAGCATAACATCCATATGCATGAAGCCACATCATCCTTTGAAGTCTTGAATTCAATTTGTATCCCAAGAAGTTTGCCTTAAGGAAAATCACAAATATGGGGGGGGGGGGGAAACACTTTAATTTTTCCCCTTTCTTAGTAGGAGAACGGTGGAATGAAAATTAAGCCCTTAGTAGAAAATGCACTGGGTGAAATATTTCATGCTCATTAACTGAGGGGGAAAAACACAAGCAACCTAAATATTTGGCAATGGCATAATGAATGGAATATTATACAGTCATTTAAAGTAATTATGAAGGCTATGGAGCAACACAGAAAAATGCTCATGACCTCATCTGAGGTGGAGAAAGCAGGTGATGGAGTGGAGATGTGAAGATGGTGATTGTGGTACAGACAGCTGGCATGCATCAGCACAGTCACTCTGAAGAACCATGGTTCTGGAGAGCCATGGGTGGGTGACCCACTTGGCTAGCTATTTGGGGGGGGGGTTGATTCATTGCTTGTTGCATTATTTCTTAGGAGTGCTTTTCTTAAGGTGCTCTATTTGCAGGTACATCACTCTCTCCTGCATGACGTACCTACCCATCAATTCTGAGGAAACGACGAGGTATTTTCACGGTTCAAGTAACTTAGAAGGTAGCAATTCTTTGAAAAGGTGCTAGTTGCACTCAATTGCTGTTTCCTAAAAGAATAAATGGAGTTCCCCCTTTTTATTTGACTATTCATAGTGGGCCTTCAGAAAACTACTCTTGGAAATTGAAAACAGAGGCCCCACTACCACGCTGGGTGGATAGACCTTACGTCTCTAGGAAGGCCTAGATTGGCTCCCCATTCATCCATCCATTGATTCTACCACTCCTCTGCCCATCTATCTGATGCTTTCTCACTGTCTGTCCCTCAGTCCCATCCCTCTGTGTATCTACGCATCTAGTCACCCTTCCTTCCTTACATGAAGCATGCATTTTTTGTATACCAAAAGTGTCCCGCATCTCCAGTGGGTTATTAATATGGAAGGTCACAGTCTAGGCTCCCACATGGGGCCAATGATGCAACAGAATTGGAACCCAGGAGATGTGCTTTTCATCACGTCCCTGTCCTTATGGGCTGCTCCAAAGCTGGCTCAGCTGTTGGGCGGGCTCCCAAGGCCTATCCTAGGAACAATAATCAGGCCACCATTTGTCACCCGGGACCCACCCCTGTCACAGTAGCACCCAGCTAGCTTACTAGGACAGAATCTTGGGAGCATTCCAAGCATGTGCCACCTAAATCTGTCACATTCTGGTACTGTGGGTGGAGAGGGAGAGGCTATGCATTATGGCCTTGTCAAGCTGCCAGGTGGAAACCTGTTTTCATCCATTGAATAATGGGGCTTCCATTACATAAGTCTTGATTGTGACCTTGCCAATCGATTACTAACTGGGGTGGATGAGTACAGTCTATCCTGGACCTTCTGATCCTGCATCATCAGGTCATCTCTGTATAGGGTCTCTGCCTTCATCTTGGAAACTCATTTCCATGGGAAAACCGAGTCTCACCTACAGAGCGACTAGGGATGGGTTCATCCGGCAAACTAAATAACAAGCAAACCTCTACAGAAAGCGTGCTGTGTATGAGGTTCAGAGATAGATGTTGGAAAATCAGGGCTGAGCCAAAGGCAGCCTTCGAGAGCACAGAGTCTAGCGACGGGGAATGTGGAAGGGATGGCATCAGCAGGAAGCTCATGGCATGGTGAGAGGGGCCCCATCTGCACAGGGAATCCCAGAGCTTCAAGGAAGAGGCCTGTGAACTGGGCCGGGACAGCACAGCAGACCTGCCCTCCCCTGCTAGATGGAAGAGCACAGGGCAGGGCCTCCACGGTCCAGGGAAGAGCAACTGTTTATATAGGGTCACTGAAGCAGCAGGCACTTCTTTGATAAGGTGTCCTAGATTTGAACATAGGGGCCACAGAAAGTCCCCCTCATATTTCTGGAACACATTTGGAAAACAACAACAACAACAACAACTTATCTTCTGGCTTGAACCTGGGTCTTGGGCGCTGTGGCCGAGCTTGTTTGCTCAAGACTAGAGCTCTACCACTTGAGCCACAGCTCCATTTCCAGCATTTGGGTGGTGAACTGGAGATAAAGGTCTCACGCACTTCCATGCTGGCTTCCAACTGTGATGCTAGGCCTCCTGCGTGGCTAGGAATTCAGGTGTGAGCCACTGGCACTAGGCATTATCCTTACCCTTTAAGAACACGTGTAACTTCACATGGCCCTGGATACCCACACATATACCTACTAGAGTCCCCTTGCCCTTGGAGGCCCAGCCCTCAGGCCATCCTCTGCAAGGCCTTTCTGCATGACCCACTGGTGCCACAGCCAGCCCCTCTGCCCTCCCAGTTCTTTGTATCCCCCTCTAGAGCCACTCATGGCAGGTTGTATTCTAGGCGGCGTGGCTCCTGTCTTCCATAGCCTGCACACCAGCATCAGACATGGGTTCTGGCACCTGTAGGTGCCCAACATCTGATGTTGAGCCTCCAACCCTCTCAGGCTTGACTCACACTCCGGTAATCCAGAAGCACCCTCCAGACCCACTTCCTGCGGGGTCGGCGTGCTGTCATGGCAGGGCAGGTGACCGGAGAAAAACAATCCTGGTGGAACTTGGCAGCTCTTCAGGCAGTATGCTACACATCCCCAGCATGCGACATGCTTCCTAATGTTTACAGGACACTGGAGCATGCCAAGCACCTGCCAAGACTGGCCACCTTACAGGTATTGACTGAGTACCTGTTGTATACGAGGTGTCATCGTACTGATGTCAGAGTATACTTTAGGGGCCATCAGTCAGAGGATCAAGGCAATCCACAAAGATGAAATATAAAATAGTTTGCCTTTTTTTAATTGAAGAAGGCGTTCAGATTGTTATGATCCTCATTATATTTTTCTTGGCTTTCATCGTGAGTCTATCTTATTCATACTGCAAGATTTTTTTTGGTCTTTTCACAGCAACATTTGAAATACAAAACTTTAAGACCGTCTGAGGAGAACCAGCAGGATGGGTCCACAATCACCAAAACATATGTATTGATTAATAACCAGCAGGATCCAGTTTGTTATATAGTGTGGACTGGGAAAGCAAGGAGTATTGGGGGGGGGAAGAGAGGATCTGGGGGTCTTAAGGGGGAGGACTGGGGAGAGTAGCTTGCAGGACTCAGAGGCTGTCAGAAAGGCAGAAGCATCTGGGACACCCCCTCACAACCAGGCTTTGTCACTAGCTCCCATCTCTCTCGGCTTCTATTCACCTCTCACCCAACTGGAACTCTATGACCCTGAGCCTCTGGAAATGTTCTGTCCCTTTAGCTATCCTGCCCTACATGAGAACAAACGACCCTAGCCTCTTAATTAGAAAAATCAGGGATGGGAGGTGCTTTTTTTCAAGGGGAACTTTATTTGGGAAACTAAGAAGAAAGCAACAACAAAAGGAGCAAAAGGAGTCATTAGGAAGAGGCAGAAGGAGAAGGCTACACCAGGCACAGTCTTAACCTAAGGCCTTAACCTGAAGCCCAGATGAAGACTGGCACGTGGAAGGCTGGGGCGGGGGGAAACGCAGCTTCTAACCCTGCCTTCTCACCCAACAAGGATGGATGCTCTGCCTCTGCCTATTTCCTGGCTGCTGCCTCCCACACCTGTAATGGCATAGGCCAGGCAGGTGGAAACCAAGTGCATTTGCTGTTTTTCACTAAAGGGTTCTATTGAGAATCCTTAGCAACTCCAGAGGCCCTGGGGTGCCCTGCCATACTGGGATGGGGGCAGCAGGTGAGCTCAGTGAGGTTTTCTCTTCTCTTGCCTCCTTGAAATCCTACCAGGAAGATGCCCAGGCATGGATTTTCCTGGAATTTTCTCTTAGGGGCCCATCTACTCTGTGGGCATTTCCTTTTAGGGGCTTATCCCTCTGATCTTGAATTCTCCATTCCAAACCTCGTTAGGCCTACCATCACCTACCCTGTCAGTCACCTCCTTCAAGTCTCCTCCCCAGCACTCCTCAGCAAGCCTCCGTCCTGGCTCCTGTGTAGGACTTGCTGGAGCTTGTCTCCCTGGCAAAGTTCCACTGATACCAACATTGCTGTACAGGGGCTGGGCAGTGGTGGGACATCTCACCTTCCAGACTCATTCTGTACCTTAAGGCCATCCTGGCACAGATCTCTGCCACTTAGTTTTCCCTAAGACTTCCATTCTTCATGCCCACTTCTGCCCAAGACATCTTTTATTGCTCCTGAAATGATGTTCCTGCTCCACCCCCATCCCACACACCCCCAAAGTCTGAAGACCCCTTTGCAAGCCCACCTGCACTGTAAAAAGGTAACTGATTGGATCAAATCTTTTGGGGATAAGTAAAATAGAGGAAACAATAATAACTGAAATAATTTCCTCTATTTTTATACCCATAAAATGTGGAAGCGATCATAAGTCAGACTAGGATGGAAAATGGTGCTCGTAAAATGCACCTCATAAACTAGAATTGAATGCTGTTCCTTTTATTAGCCTCTGGCAGCAGGCTGGTCAGCAACTTTGCTCCCAGTCTGCTTTCACCACCCCAAATTCTTTCTGGGTCAGGATGCTGTTTCTTCTTTCTTTAGCCAAGCTACTTGGTGGGTTTTCTGCTTTGTCCTCTGTTGCCTGTTCCCTGGGCTGAGAGAGGCAGGTGGTGGCCTTCTTGCTGTGTGACCATCTGAACACTAGGTGGCAGCCTGGCCACAGGCCTTGCCGGAGAAACCCAGACCTCTGCCTGGCTCCAAAGCAAAGCTCAAGGCATGTGCCCTGGTTACAACACATGGGTCAGGAATGCGTCCTGCTCCACCCAGCTCCACAACCGCCTCTTCCATGGCTGTTGGCAGAAGGGACTCAAGAAAAGCTGCTCTGCCGGCTGCTAAGTCCAGGCGGAGGCTTTTGGATACAGGAGTTTGGGGATTGATGGCACAGTTGGCTCTTCCATCAGCTGGGCCTTCCTGCAGCAAAGGCCCGAGAGAGGCTTCGTGGAACAGGAAGCACACTGCAGCCTGGGTGGTGGCAGACAGCCTTAGCACGGTGGCCTCTTGGGTTGAAAGCTGCTTTGCCTCCTGTGCCTGGGGTTCCCCTTGGATCATGGCCCCAGAAGGCCTTCTGGAATCGCAGGCATCCTTACCCGGTCCCTCTGTCCACTAACTTCTTCCCTTCTGCTTCCTATGTTAAAGTAATTCTTCTTTAGTTTACCTCTCCACCTCACCTGATGCTTCTTAACCCAACTGATGAAAAGTTGTTCTTCTCCCCACCTCCGGCCACCTCCCAATCCCTTGGCCCTGTGTGTCCTGACTGCACACGAATGTCCTCTGTCCCGCACCAGCCACTTGTACACGGCCTCCGCAGTGCCCTGGTTCCAGCGTCATCTTACTGTGCACCCTCAGGGCAGGCCACATCTGTGCCCTCTCCTGGACCCAACTCCTCCCTTGTTCTTCTCCCTCCCTCTTTGCTCTGCCTTTTTGTTGTTCCGTTTTCTTTTTCTTTGTGGCACTGAGGCTGTGAACTTAGGCAGGCATTCTTACCATTTGAGCTGTACTCCTAGCCCTTGATCTGCTTTTGACACTGGGCTCCAGCCCAATGCAGCCCACCTTCTAACCGGAACACCATAGTGGAGATGTCCACATCTCTCTCGTCCTCAGAGCCAGTGTCTTATCTCCTGTGGACTCAGAATGCCAAGACACAGCTCATCTCTCTGCCCTCAGTCCTGACTCACAGGCTTTAGTCTTAGCAAGGAGCCTCGCTAGGGAGCCACTGGCTGCCAAAGACCAATCGTAGCCTTGTGGACTCCTCCCTGCCCTATACCACCCGCGGCCACCTGACAAACCAGGCCTCTCTCCCCTCAGCAGCTCTGCACCACTCCTCCTCCCAGGCCCAGCTCAGGCCCGTCCTCACCTGAACACCTTTCCTCACCTTTCCTGAACACCTGCCACAGTCTCCTAATTGCACTCCAGCTCTCACATGTTTCCCTTCCCACTGCAGGCTGTATTCTTTATAATGGTACAAGGCAAAACAATCATGTCTATGCTCGAAACCCTTCAGTGCCCTGCAGGTGGGGAGGTGGTGTGTAAATGCGATTGCTTGGCTCCTATGGACTTCCTGCTCCAGTTTCACCTGCCATCTCTGCCATACCACAGAGCTAGGCAATCAGCACCTCCTCAACCTGTGTGTGTGTGTGTGTGTGTGTGTGTGTGTGTATGCACTTGTCTGTCTGTCTCTCTCCTTCTCTCCCTCTTTCTCCTTTCATGCCTCTCTCCTTCCTCCCTCCCTCCCCACTCTTCACCCCAGCAAAAGTGTGCCTGGCCATCTCCTATCCTCACCTTCAATTGCACCTTCAATCTGACCTACTCCTTCATTTTAGCCATTGCAATTCAGTTCGCGAATTGTCAACTCCAATCTGTTCTGTGCTGGGTGTCCCATCTCTCATGCTTTCTTGATCAACATGCTTGCAGGTGGAGGTGCATGATCACATGCCGCTAGACTTGGCTTAAAAGGAAAAACTGCAGTCTAGTGGTCTTTGTGTCTCCTGCACCAAGTTCCCAGTGTGACACCGAGAAAAGCTTAGATAGATACTTATTAGATGGGCAGGTGGGTGAGAGGAAAGTGGGAAATTATTGCCTAGGGAAAAATCCTCATTTATGAAAAGGATGTCTGGTTAGTTTAATTCCTCATCCAACACAGTCAAGCCCATTACATGAAGTTAGATGAAGTGAGACCCAAGTTCTCAAAACAACCCCTCAGCAAGAGAAGGAAGTCTGAGCATTTGCCTGTGTCAGCCTGGGAAAGTGGAGGGCAAAAGCACCCCAGACAGAGCCACTGCTGACAGCGTGAATGAGAGGCAAGCACATTCGTACAGACCAAGAGCTCTTGCCCTCATTACTACTACAGACACAGCAGAGCATTTATGACAACAAGTCAGTGTTGCCTTCCAGTTCCTGGAGATAATGCCTAGCTTGGAACTTAAATGGTTTCTCCAACACACTGCTCAAGACCCACCACAAATGCTGTTTCCTACCCCTGGTCAGAATTAACAAGTCATTTTCTCCACTCTTCTGCGTGTGTGTGCGCACACACACTTGTTAGTGTTCAATTATGTTAAAGTTGGTGTTCAGTTATGTTTCTTTTTTGTTTTGTTTTGGCCAGTCCTGGAGCTTGGACTCAAGGCCTGAGCACTGTCCCTGGCTTCTTTTTGCTCAAGGCTAGCACTCTGCCACTTGAGCCACAGCGCCACTTCTGGCAGTTTTCCATATATGTGGTGCTGGGGAATCGAACCCAGGGCTTCATGTATATGAGGCAAGCACTCTTGTCACTAGGCCATATCCCCAGCCCCTCAGTTATGTTTCTAATGCCTGCTGTGTCTATGTTCCTGACATGTTGTGCCGGGTGGGAAGGAGCTATTTCCTGTGCTCAGCTACACAGCCCATGCTAGCCCTGTGCTCTAAGCTGTTGGTGGATGCCAAATGAACGGATGCCTGCTTTTAAAGCATTAAAAAAGGTTCCTAAGTTCAAAGTCGGTAGAGAAGATAGGAATGATCGCGTGGGAGGAACTCCTCTGGGAAGACTTCTCGGAAGAGGTGCGGCTGGAGGCAGCCACACAGGGAGGGGCTGAGAAGCCACCCCAAGTCCTCCTGGGAGCCTGCCAGTCATCTTCACTTCTGGGAGGGAAAGGCTCCGCTTCTCTACTTCCTGACCCTCTTCTTCCCACCCACAAGAAGGACAGTGGCAGTGTTGCTGAGTGGTTAGAAATGCAGGCTTCCCAAACAGGCCATTCGGATGAATATCCTAGCATAGCAATTAAAAGCTCTGTGACCTTGGGCTGTGGTCACTCACACCTGGCCACTTCACCTCTCTGGCCTTAGTTTCTTCATTTGTAAAGTATAGATCAAACAATAACCCACCTTAGCAAATTGCATAATGACAAAAGGAGTTAATCTATGGAACCTAAACCTAATCTCAATACTTTATGCAGATTAATCACTCGATCCTACAGCTCAGTGACATTGGGACAGTATTTGTCTTTGTAGGTAAGGAAACCGAGAGGCAAAGAAGTACAGAATTGTGAGCCTGCAGGGGAGAGATCAAAACTAATACAAGAGCCATACTCAATCATACTCAATCATACTCAATGAGGTCACACATTCCGCAGATGTGACAAACTTGGGCCTGCCCCTCCAACAAGCCACCCAACATCAGCTCTGAAAAGCCAGGAACACAATCAGAGCTTAAAATAATAACTTTGCTATAACTCACGACCATTTGCGAAACCCATTTACATTTGATCCTTGCTACAGCATTGTGAAACCCCAAAGCACACAGCATGGCGCTTGCCTGGGAAGGCACAACAGTGCAGGAGCAGCTGGCCTCAGAGACCATTTGGGGTCACTCCCCCTCCCTCCCCAGCTCCCCAGCCCCCCAGCCCAGCAGAGCTCCTCCATTGTTCAACACAGCCTCCAGGACAGAGGCTACACAACCTCTACCTCAGGCAGGCCCCAAACTTCTCTCATACCCTCTCCAGAGGCGGATGACCACGAACCAGGCCCTCCAGTTAAGTCAGCTCCAGCCTCTGTCCAGAGCCCATACTGGCTGCCAGGGACTAACTGGTGATGCCCCCTGCATGCTCTGAGGTCTAGACATTGTAGAAAACAAAGGGTAAAGGAGAAATCCATCCAATGGCCAAAGAAGAAAAAGCATTTAGAAATAATTTTCAAAATCTAAGAGTTTAGCTGGGAAGACTATAGTTAAGTTTCTATTTCTGGGAGGGAAAATCAGGTAAGGAAAATGAGCCAAAAAATTAGCCATAGAACACTAATGTCCAACAAACATAAGGGGGGGGGGAGGGTCCCAAACAGTGAAGGAATTACAGCTTCTAGAAAGGGTGATCTTGAGCCAAGTGCCAGTGGCTCAGACCTGTCATCCTAGCTACTCAGGAAGCTGAGATCTGAGGATCATGGTTTTATCCAAAAAAACTACTTATCTCCAAAAAACTACTCAGAAAGAGCTAGAATTGAGGCTGTGGTTCACAAGTGGTAGAGCGCTAGCCTTGAGCAAAAGAAGCTCAGGGACAGTGCCCAGGCCTGGTGTTCAAGTCCCAGAACAGGCAGAAAAAAAATGAGGGGTGATTTTGTATGGGCTCCATGTTCAGGGGAGTGTAAGCACCTTAGAGTTTGATCTGGGGTCGGCAAAGACCTTAAAATTAACATTGTTCTTGGACCCCACAATTTATCTAAGGAAAACTTCACACATGGACATAAAAGCATATGTTTAAGAATATTCACACTGAATGCTTTTTAAAAAAATTTGAATGCTTTATTACATGGAAAAAGAGAGGCAACCTAAATTACTAAAGAGGACAAGAATTAAATACTACTTCTGATCAGTAGAATTCTGTGCTACTATTAAAAACAAGGCTAAAAATGATTTAAAAAGGTGAACTCACTACTAATATACAAAAAAACTGTACACATAAATGTCAAATGTTATACTGCAGAAAATATAACTATATAGGGAAACTAGGATAAATTAGATTAGTTGAAAGCCCAGCCTCCAGACCCTGAGAGCCTGGTTGTAAGGATGACACTGCATCTCACTGGCTATGTAACCTTGAGCAAGGAACTTAAACTCTCTGTGCCTTGTTTCTTTCATCTAGATATGGAAATAATAAATGCTCTACCTCACTGGTACTAGAGGTTTTGAGCAAGTTAATATCTGTGAGTTGATAAAGTATATGTAATAAGATATTATGACCATTCATTATCTATGCACAGTTAAAAATAGCAATGATTATTTCTACAGTTGTAGTACAATTATATTTATCTCTTCTTTTTTTCTGTCGGTGGTGGGGCTTGAACTCAAGGCCTGGGCATTGTCTCTGAGCTTTTTCCCTCAAGTCTAGCACTCTACTACTTCAAGCCACAGCAACACTTCCATGTTTATCTTTTTTATACCTTGTGTGTGTGTGTGGGGGGGGGTGTATGCCAATCCTAGGGCTTGAGCACTGACTTGAGCCACGGCTCTACTTCTAGCTTTTTTTGTGTGTGTAGTTTATTGGAGATAAAAGTGTCACAGACTTACCTCCTTGGGCTGGCTGAGATCTTCAGATGATCTCAGCCTCCGAAGTAGGTAGGATTATAGACGTAAGCCACCAATACTCAGCCCACATCTCAATTTTCCATTTTTTTCAAGTGTATGTAGTATTTCCAATAAGAGTGGAAGATTGCTTAATTAAAAATAAAACAAACTTCTTGGACAAACTTCTTGAGAAGACAAGAAATAAAAGGCCAAACCAAGATACCAGAAGACAATTAATTTACTAAGAAATCAGCGAAGGAAGTTCTTGATTATGATAATCATGTCTAGGAAATCAAAATGCAAGGGTATTATGGGTATTTAAAAAAATACTCAGTATATGCCGGATTCTGGTGGCTCACGCCTATCATCCTAGCTACTTAGGCAGCTGAGATCTGAGGGTTGTGATTCAAAGCCAACCCAGGCTAGAAAGCCAGTGAGACTCTTATCTCCAATTAATCATCAAAGAAAGCCAGAAGTAGAACTGTGGCTCAAGTAGTAGGATGCTATCCTTGAGCAAACAAAAAGCCAGGGACAGTGGCCAGGACCTGAGTTCAAGCCCCAGGACCAGTGCCAAAAGAAAGAGAGAGGGAGAGAGAGAGAAAGAGAGAGAGAGAGAGAGGGAGGGAGGAGGAGGAGGAGGAGGAGGAGGAGGAGGAGGAGGAGGAGGAAGAGGAGGAGGAGGAGGAGGATGAGAGGGAGAGAGGAAGGAAGGAAGGAAGGAAGGAAGGAAGGAAGGAAGGAAGGAAAAAATCCAAACAAACAAACAAACAAAACATGGTATTGAACTCAGTGCTTCCTATTTGTTAAGCAAGCTGTCCACCACTTGAGCCACCCCTGCAGACCCTTGGCTTTTAGTTTGCTTTTCAGATAGAATCTCTCACTTTTCCGTGGACAGAGATCTTCCTATCTTAGTCTACCAAGTATCTGGAATTACAGGGTGCACCACCATGCCTGATCTCGTGATGTATAATCTCAATGTGTCATCTTGGCAGGACTATGGTATCCAGTTTTTGGTCAAAACCCAGTCTAGATGTTTCTGTGAAGTTATTATTTTTTTTTTAGGTTGCAGCAGACAATGAATCAAGCAGAGTATCTACCATAATGTATATGGGCTACATTCAGTTGAAAGACCAAGAAAAATCTGAGGTCCTAGGGAGAAAGAAATTGGAAAGAATGTGACATCAACTGCTGCTAGAGTTTCCATCTCTAGGCTACCCTGCAGATTTCAGACTTCCAGCCTTCGCTATTGTAAGAATCTGAGCCAAATTCCCTACAAGTTCCTGAAATAAATTCTCTCCCCCTCCCTCTCTCTTCCTCTCTCTAGATATCATCTCTGTTTCTCTGTACAACTCTGACTAATGCACAGAGATTGGTGGGAATGAGAGTGCTACTCGCTAGCCTGGATCAGTGCATCCAGAGCCTGGGGCATGAAGAGCCGTCTTGTCACTTTCAGTGTCTGTCCTGCTCATTATGCTCCAAAAGACCAATCTAAGGCTTGTTAGCACTTCAAAGTACACAAGAACCTAGCTCCTCCATTTAAGAAACCACCAACAAAAAATAAATAAAAACCACCTCCTCACAGCAGATCAGAGCTAGCCCTACCTCAGGTGACACACACCTGAAGACTTCAGCCAACAACTCCACCCGCAGTGCAAGTTGCAGGTGTGGGCACAAACAGGAGATCAAGCACCCAGCAAAATGCAGAGGCTGCAGACCTCTAAGAGGCCAAGCTAGTGGGCTAGCAAATCTGGAAGGAAATGAGCACCCTTCCCAGGTTTTAACTCACATCTCAGGGGTCCGCAGCAAAATGGAATGAACCTGTAGGTCATATAAGTGATTTGAACTTTGATGAAGTCATTGCCTCAGTTTTGCCTTCCCAATCGGTTTCAGAATAATGCCCAAATGGCTTCTGAAGCAAATGCAGACCTCCCTCCTCATGGCAAACTGGGGACCCAGGCAAGTGTGGTCCTGTCTGAATTTTCTACTTGTGAAGTTCTGGCTCCATGTGAACTACTACCAATAGAACTTCAAATCACCACAGCCCATGCCGTAGATTTTATGGATGTGGAAGAGGATTTTCTGCCTGCTCATGTGCAATTAGGAGTCTAGAATTTTCATCTTCTGTAACCCAGATGACTTCTGATTGTTCTGTACTGTTTTGCATACGAAAACTGAAGGCGGTGATGGGCAGATGAACACATGCATGCATATGTACTTCCTGGCCAGCCAAACCTACATCACCAAGCCTCCCTCGTGACTGCAGGAACCTCTAGCTTTTCTGTTGAACCACATCAAGACTTCTTGTGCAAAGACTCTGAGCTCAACCTTGGCTAGCTGACAGTCCTTTGTTGTCATCATTCTTGTCCCCCTCTACGTGACTGGCCCCATACCTCTCTCTGCTATCAACGAAGAGCCTACTTCGACCAGGCAACACCAGGAAAACCTTCATCATAAAAGAAGAATTATCACTGCATTTTCAGAGATGAGGGCCAGGCTCAGAATAAGTGACAGGATTCCCCCTAAGTCACTGAGCAGTTAAGTGGAAGAGCCAGTACATCTCTTGAGGAAAATGAGCTTACAAAATCTTCAGTTTCTATTTTAACTATGACAACAATAAGCCTATGCCCTTAACTCTTTGAGCCTTAGCTTCTTATCTGTGGATGGTGATAATCTTTGGCTATAACTAATTGTTACTGTGGGGTTAAGTATATTGTAACTAGTGAACCCTAAAACGTGCATGGGATTCACTATTTCAACAGGGGTAGCAAGTCCTTTTGAATATAGTGAAGAGGAATGTATGTGAGATTCTATAATCATTCATTCTACCCTTTAAAAGAAAGCATTATTGATAAGGAATAATTGACACATATCCAAAATGCAGAAATCAGAAAAAGAAACTGTGATTATTCCACAATAAAGATATGTTTATATTTATCATAGCCTTCCCTTGGTTATCTTTATATTGGTTTATATTTCATTAATATTCCTGAATAATAGGAACAGAGAGCGACTGTTAGCAGCCATTATTTGAAAATCTATCTGAAGTGAAACTATAGTTATTTATAAAACCAAAATCAGTTATATGGAGCATCTACAACTTTTGTGTTGTAGTAACTAGACACATCCTTGCAGTGAGCCTGTGCCTAGTCACTGGCCGATGGAGACATCGTGGACCTCTGAGCCTGTCTGAAGCCTAAGGTCTCCCATCTGAGGGCTAAGTGACCTTCAGGCCCTGGATTCCTAAGCTTAAGGTTTCAGGTACTTGGTTACCTTTGCAATTGTTCTACGGGTTCTAAAAGAGATTTATTAAGCCTTGTAGCAGTTACTGTGGGAGTAGGTTGCTATACACTCCTGAAGAACAATACCCTAGTGTCTTCTCATTTTCTAAGTGGTAGCTTCCTCAGGGTAGCCTAAAAATAACCAGTGTATCAATTTTCTAGTAGCCAATGATTTCCAGAACAACCTTAAGGTCCTCAATGCGCAGTACCCCACCCTTTTCCCATCACATAAGAACTGTGTTTCCATGTCTCAAAGCAACTCCATTTAAAAATGGTGTTCCTTTGTTGTTCTGTTTAGTCAGCACCCTGTCATCTGCCATTGCATTTATCCTGAATACCTCTGTGGAAGGGATAGGCACATTGATTAGTGGAGGAGGAAACAGGTAACCCCTAGTAAGACCAACTCCAATCAAAGTTGCAGAGTTCAAGCCAGCATAAATCCAATTCATCCTGACTTAGAGCTGCAGTAGAGCCTTGTTTCCTTTCTGAATTTGGCCCTAGGATCCCCTTTCCACCTCAGATATAGAAGTATCCCAGTCTATCCCATGATCACAGGAATGAAGCCCAGTAGCTCTAGGGGTATGGGAATCTGGGAGTGTGCATGGTTTTGTCACCAGACACAGGTGACAGTTTGTGAAGTTTCCCTTTAAAAGTAGGAACTCTTCCCTTAGGGTCCTTGCCTTCAATCTCAGAATAAGAATTTCCGGACAAGTTACAATGGTAAGAAAACTTGGCAGAGCTTTATTGAGTAAATAAGCAAACAGGCAAGCAGACAAGTAGACAAAAAGCAGATAAACAATCAGACAAGCAGAAAAGAAGGGGCACACTCTAGCAGAGTATGGGTACTCTGAAGAGAGACACAGAGGGAGAGACACACACACAGCTCCTTGGCTATTAAGGGTATTTATATGGTAAAGACAGGGGGTTAAAGTTATGCAAAGATAGATGTGTTATCTTTTCTCTAATCACTCCTTGTGTTACTCTTTGAGGTTCTGGATGTTTGGTGCATTCTTTCCAGGTAAGAATGCATCCTGCCACAAAACAGATCCTTATCCTTGAGATAAGGAAGGCGCCCTGGTAGCTGCGTTTTGGGTAGGAGGTTGCTTAAGTTCTGGGGGAGTATTTCTTTCAGGAAGGCATACATCCTGTCAGACAAATGTTAATTCTTGGGGAGAGAAATGCATCTCTCAGAAAGTGATACATCCTGTTGTTTCTTTTTAAACCAAAGATAGTGCAGTGCTTCTGGGTTTCAAAATACTATGTTTCCGAGTTGCCTTCACCAGGCCTCATTTTGCTCAATTTATCCCGCCTCATTTTCCCCTAAAATGATTTTGTTCCCTTAATCTTAGGGGAAGTACATGGAATACCTTTAAGTTTGAGATTTTAAATTCCTGGCAGCCATTTATCATGCCTGTTTCCCCTAAGGTATCTGCCTACGTGTAGATGACACGTTTTCCAGTGTTCATATTTCAGGAGATTGCCATGCTCTCCTGAGAAATGGACAAGGCTTCCATATCAAGTCATCACATTTATTGCAAACCAGCCTTGTCCCCAAAAGGAGGAACAAACTAAAAAGACTGAGTAAACAAGTAGACAAACAATGATAATGATGGCAGAGTAAAGAGTATTGGACGTAAGCTGTAAGATTTAGGCAAAATCTATGGTGGAGATAGTCTGGAAACATATTATGAAGACAGTGATATTTAAATAGTTCTGGATGGATAGAGAGCCTCTCTGGGCAGAAGATGGAGAGGAAGAAAGAAGGGCTCACCAGAAGTCAAGTCCATAGGATGTGAGATTTAGTGGGGAAATGATAGAGTTGCACTTTCCCCCCAGAGATTATGATAGGAGTAAGGACATGATAGAGAATAAGTCTGATTCTATTACTTATCAGTCAACAAATCTCAGGGCCCAGTAGGACTTCAGAGAAGGGGCTGTGGTGAAGTAGGCCAAGGAGTATTTGCCCTCCCCCACTACTCCTGCTGTGATGTTCCTTCTCTTTCCAATGGGAAGAAAGAGGTTGGAACCTTCCAGTTGGCTTGTTTTAGGAGCTCTGCCTATGAATTTGGCACCTAGAGCTGGCAGGTTTCAGCTTTCCTGTACAAACAAATATTAATGATCACATGAGCTATGTGTCCCTGCCTGGATTAGAACTCTTAGGGACAAAAGGGCCAACACAACCTGTCCGGTCAGGGATTAAGACCCATGAGGCTCACTAAGTCACTGGCTAAGTCACTAAGTCACTAGCTAAGTCACTGCACACAATGTCAGCAGAGAAGTCTCTGTATCTGGCTAATCCTTCTTGGCATTTCCAGGGCTGAACTTGAGCAACAAGGCGTCCAGGATGTTCTGCAGAGGCTCTACAGGGATGTTTGGGGAGAAGAGGTTCCAGATGTGGAGAGAGAAAAATGAAGCTAAGGACTACTCACTCTTTTCCTCTATTCTAAGAACCACTCCACTTCACCCTGTGATTTAAAATACGTAGACAACAGGTAGCAGCTAGGACTCTCTTCATATAAGCAGTTCCAGGCAATAGCTGTACTGTTTGCAGATTTGTTTTATTCATTTTTAAAAGTAAAATAGAGAATCATGGCTTTTTTTTTGTCTGATAACTTTGTGGAAAGTTAAGAATGATCACCCTCCAGCCATGCCCAGTGCCTTGTGTCACGCTGTGTGCCCGTAGGTGAAGGTATAGCTCTGGTGAATGTCTTTGTTAAGGGCTGAATGTGTGGCTGCTATGAAAATGACAGGCATTCAGAAGGCCAGCCAAGCTACTTCAGAGCTGTTAGCACTTAACCTAGTTACCTGCCACTTGATGCAAGAGAAGCCAAGGAGCTTTGGTCTTGCCCTATTGCCTTCCCTCCACCATTCATGGAGACCTGACAGTAGATACTGATGAACACACTTACCAAGGCAATGCTGTTGGAACAGTCTACGTTGGCCTCCTCTGTCCAGCACATTCCTCCTTGAGATAAAGTCTGGGGTTGTCAGTAGATGGGGACTATGACGTAGGGCAAGAAAGAAACCAAGGGAAGGGACCATGGAAGCTCAGCTTCTCTCCAGGGCTAAATCAACTTTTACCAAACAGTCCAGATTTTGCTACTGAAGCACAGAGGAAGGAGATGGAGGGTATCAGTACAAGAAGGGTTCTTTCCTTTGGCCTTGCCTCCAGCATCCACAGAATTACTAGATTTGTGAACTTGCCCTGCTCATTATCCTCTACAGTCCCACAGCTAGTTCACTCAGTGGCTGAGCTGGTACACACTGCACTGAGCTGAGTTTCTTTTTTTAAGTCAAAGGAATCACCAAGACTTCAAATTCTAAAAGCTCATCCAAGAAATTAGACAAAAGCATTACAGACTGGACTCTGAACCTGGCCACATTTAGATTCAAGTGCTGCCTTCACCACTTGTCTTCTGTCTTGGGGAAATTAGATTCTTTGTTTAAATGATAGCATTTTCAATTAATAGATATTAATTGTACAGAGGGGTGTCATTGTGATATTTTGACACAGTGGTCACATCCCTTTCTGTCCCTTCTCAATGATAGTTTTTCATGTGTGAAATTGAAAATCAAAGTTGTTTTTGCTAAACGAAATCTAAGTTCTCAGCACAGTGTCTATACATAGCAGACATATAGTATTAGCAAATAAAATAAGGCAAAATAAAACTGGTAGACCAGAGGTTTGGAAGGTGGCATAGTGGTAAAGTGCTTGCCTAGCATGCATGAAGCCCTGGGTTCAATTCCTCAGTACCACATAAACAGAAATGCTAGAAGTGGCGCTGTGGCTCAAGTGGTAGAGTGCTAGCCTTGAGCAAAAGAAGCTCAGGGACAGTGCCCAGGCCCTGAGTTCAAGCCCCAGGACTAGCAAAACAAAACAAAACAACAACAAAAACAGCATAGGTAGAGCATAGGTAGGCAACTTGAGCATAGGTAGAAAGATGTTGTTCATATAGGCTCTGATTCCTTACACTTTTGGTCACTGATTTTTTTATGTCAGATTTATGTGGCATTTGACCATAGTTTTTATTTGATATCATTAAATTCTGCCCTCTGTTATTAACTAGTTGTGATGTACATGGTCCATTCACACATTTAGACCGATTTCTTAGGAAGCAGATCTTATTCCTCATTTGTTATCCACTATGGGTAGCAAATAGGGACGGTATCTAACAGAAATAAATCAAACAGAGGTCAGGAATTTATATTTGAGAAAATGCGTAAGGAGAAGCCGATCAAAATGCCAAATGAGCTTCTGTGGCTTTAAGCTATTTGTTTATTCCAGGACTCGGTGAACTTCGGATGAGAGTCGGGCTTGTGGTCAGGCCCTTGGCCTCGTTCTGCTCTCCAGTATACCCATAAAATATAACCATTCAGGGAAAGCCACAAACGCAGAGCAAATCTTCACAAACTTTACAGACAAGTCTGTGCCCTTGAAAACTGTCAGGGAGGTCTCTTGCACCTCTTCATCTCCAATCCCACTCATGTACTTTATCCACCTTCTCTGACCCAATACACACACATTTGTTTACTTCTACCTCTATGGTGCCCCAGCTGCTCACACCCAGCTCTACCCACAGGCTCCATCCTAACCCCCAGGCACAAGTAAACATGCAGGCCTTGCAGGCAGGCAAACCTCAGTTCAAATTCAGGTTGATCACTTTCTAGGCATGCTACCTTGGGTAATTTACCTAACTTCTCCCTGTCTTTACATCCATAAATTGGATGAAATCTCCTGGCTTATTACTTCCCTAGCACACTTACTCTTAGTTCTGAAAGTTCTGAACCCCTTCTGATAAACCTTAGAATATCATCTACAGAAGGAAGGTCTAATCTTATGGAATCCCTCTTGTTTCTCAACTTTGCCCTCATATGAGTCTTCTCCTATCTCTAGTGTTACTACAGCTCCTGCTGTAATAAGTGTTAGAGCCTCTATTCTCTCTGTCCTGGCCAGCTCTCCCGCCCCACTTCTGCCTTGCAATCAGATCCAGATCTTCCCTGTAAGGACCACCGCTAAGCCTGCCCCTTGCCCTGCTGTCATCTTTAATTTACCAAGGCTCTGCTCACCTACTGTCCTGGGGCCTGGGCTGACTTTTCCATGCCAGTAGCTGCCACCGCCCCCTAACAGTGCCTTCCTGTCCCAAATGTCGTTCCTTTTCCTCTGCTGCATGACGACATGTAGGCGAGGATGGCGAAGGTGGCGGCCCCCACCCAGAGTCACAAGAAGCTATGTATACTTCCTGCCAAAGCTCCTGTGGGGATTTGGCTTCAGAGCTCACAGTACTTCCTTCTCAGCATCCTCAGTGATGGTGGCTCTTCATGTACTGAAGAATAAAGAGCCAAAGTCTGCGGGAGAAAAATAGGCTGTGTTGTGCTATAATAAGAGAGGAGCAGGGCCTAGAGTCAGAGGGACTCTTGTCCAGCCCATTCCTTCTTCACAGAAGATCCTGAGGAGTCTTCTGGATCCTCCTTGATAAAATGAGCTTCACTACACCTCCTCAGAGTGCTGTTAATGGGGATCACACAAAATGAAGTGGTACAAAAATGAGATGATCATTAACTCCTCAGGAACTCTCTCCTGAGATGTCCAGGCTGGAAACCCTGTGAGAGTTGAAACAGCTGCCATCTTATTCAACAACTTATCCATGCAGCTGTAGCCTTGTGTTTGAAATGGAGCAAGGATGAACTTTCCTTAAGTACCACAGATTCATCAGCTTGATTGAAGTCCCTCTTTCCAAGGAGGAGGTAGTATATGAATACATCAAGCTTTTTCTCCAATCAGCACTGAAATGCTGCCCTTCACAGCATAGGATGGGGAAGATGTTAACCTTTGTTTTTGTTTGTTTTTAATAAAAATGGAGACCCAACCATAAAGAAATAACACTAGCTTTCTTCATCTCATAAATCAGGTATGAAAGGAAATTCCAAATCAAGAATTAATAACTGAAGTGTAATAGACTGTATGGAGAGCCCAAATAGTATAATCCTTTAGAAAGACTAAGTCAAAGCCCAACAAAATAAATACCAGGAAATGGATACCTGCAGAAGGGCTGTGGGGCCAAGGGGAGGGGTAGAAGAAGGAAAGGGGGAAGGGGAGGGAATGCAGGTAAGAATGCGTTGTATATACCCCAGAAGTGAGAAAAATAAGGGAAGGGGGGAGGTGGCAGCAGGGTGAAGATACTGAAAGATGACACAGAACAAGATGCATTGTACACATAAACTGCTCTGTTAAATGGCAAAAACATTCAATACATAGCCTAAGAATTAAGAAAAGTGAGGGAGGGGTGGGTGAGAATGTTGAAAGGGGCCACATGGGTCAAAACACATTCTTTTCATGAGCTATTTTGTTGGATGGCAGCTCCTTTGTGACACTAAAGATAATCTTTTTTAAATTAATGAAAGAATTCAAAAGATGCTCTAAATAATAGCAACACCACCAGAAAAAAATATTTGAAAAGCATAATCTACAATGGGCGGATCAGTTCTTAAGTATTTGGATAAAAGTAAAATTTAGACTGTCTTGTGTCTTTCTAGTCCCATAGGGATTTAAAAAAAAATGTTCCCTGGAACCTCAACCTAGGGTGAGCAGAGCTGAGCTGAGCCCAGCCGCCTGGAAAAGAGGTTCCTTGTCACAAAGCGACAGACCCAGCAAGAAATGGCTCCAAATGAATGGGAAAGACCTACTAATTAGACGAATGCAGCCACACATGGGGTCAGGAGGTGAAACAGAAGAGGAGGTGGGGCTGGGCTGGGTTGAATGTTGAATGAATCAAGCCTTCCCGGAGGGTGGGGACATCCTGTCCAAAATACAAGCTCCATTAGATCCCCTATAAAAGGTTCTCTTCCCAGGGACCTGATATTCTACACTGCTTAACAGCCACCTGTCTCATCCTGCTTGAGCATTAGGTAAGTCCCTTCCTGAAGAACCTTTTTTTCCTCTTATGCTCAGGGTCTTGGTGATCTGAATCCATAAAACCAGGGTCATCAGTTATTAGCCATGAGTGTCGTCTGTTGGCAGAAAGTGCTCTGTTTGATTGGGCCTCAGGCAGACTGGGAATCAGTGCATGTTGGGAAATGATGCACTTCTGAAGCAATCCAGCTTTCTTCCCCTCCCAGGGGCTGGCCTGGCAGAAGCTGCTCTCACTGGGAAACTGTCTGGGCAGCAGCAACAGAGCCATCCACGTAAACTTACTCTTATTCCTAAGGTTCTGGAAGGTTCTTTGTAGTGTCAAGAGTCTGGGAGATCAAAATCAAATTTACTTCTTCCAAACTAGACAGTGAGCTCAACTTGTCTCACCGAAGAAGGGGCGAAACTGAATCCCTTTCCCACACTGGGGAGAAACATAGGTAGAACGAGTTTGCAGATTTATTCCAAGAATCTGAAGTACTATTACTAAAAGGTCATTTTATTATCGTGTTTATAGGTCAGTGATTCAAGTCTATTACACAGTTAAAAAAGTGTTTAAAGTCTATTACACAGTTAAAAATTGTTTTTCTTCTATGCTGAAGAACAATATTCTGAGTTCTGTACCCTGATATACACAGGCCAACTGGGGTCTGAATCTCTTCAGTCCTTTGGCCACATTGACATGCTTTATCTAGCACCCAAGTCTCCTTCCTTCACTCACTTTCTTGTCTCTGACCATGCTGTCCTTTCCCAGTACTCTTCTGTTTTCTATCTCCAAGGTCCCTGCCCTGGAGTTCCTACTTCTGGAAGCTTCCATCTCCTTTTGTACTTGGATCATGTCATCTATGTCATCACCTCCTCCTTTTGGTCTCTCCAGGGTTGCTTCTGCTTGTTGCAGCTCCTATTCTCTTACACCTCTTGCCCATTCACTCAGGTTTTACCTCAACCTATTCCTCTCTTGGCTATGGCAAATAAATCTTCCCTTCAATTGTGAACCACCTCACAGCCCACCAGGACTCTAGGCCTGATGCCACATACCCTACTGTGCAAGCTGGCCTTCCTGATGCTCACAAGGATGAAGGTAGAGGTCAACACAGAGCAACTGGACTCTTCAAACTGAAAGCCTTCTTACCTAAAGAAGGCACCCTGTTCTCTGCCTTGCTGCCATTGCCAAGTGGTAGCAGTTTAGTTGCTTCCTGAAACACTCTCCCCCAGGGAGGCAAGAGAGAACAGAAAGTTGTGCCTGGAATTCATACTGGGCTCCAAGCCAAGACAGAGCTTGACTCACAACTGGTGTATAACATTACTTTCAGGTGGTCTCTGCAGGACCTTAAGCCCTATGACAGGCAAAGGAACCCTGTCTATGGCATATTTCCTTGAAAACCCATTACATTTAGGTTCAGAAGAGATTTCTTGGTCTTTTCAATGATGGCCTTGGGCAAATCTTCCAACAGGCTGAGCCTGTTTCCTTACCTATAAAAACAGTAGAGATAATAAAGATTATAAGGTGATGCATAGGAAAGTGCTTGGTGAGCAGTACAGTGAATATACTTGTGCATAAATTATATATTCATGTGTATAATAAAATCATAATGATATTTAATAGCTACCACTTGGCATAAGACAGGCATTTGTTAAGTGTTTTTTAAAAAATGAATTACCTCCTTAAGGCTTTATAGTAACCCTATAAAGTAAGTAGTACTATTCCCTTCATTCACAACAAGAAAGCTGAGGCATGAAGAGTAAAGCAGGCTGGCCAAGCTCACAGTGGTAGGGCTGGCACTTAAACGCTGACTCAGGAACTTGTCGTGTGTGTGTGTGTGTGTGTGTGTGTGTGTGTGTGTGTGTGTGTGTGTGTGATCCTTTTTCCCATATACACAATGCACTATGGAAAGGATGAAGGTAGCCAGAGAGACTGAAAGCAGGCGTGAAGATGCAAAGAGAGACCTAAGATGCAGATGTGCTCTAGGAAACAGCAGAGGCTCCAACTATGGGGCTATAGCAGGGCTTTCCATCTTTTCCAGCTTGGCCTCACAGATGCCTCAGTTACTGCGAAACATTAATGGAATCGTTGAGGCCTTCGGACGCTATGCCAGGACAGAGGGCGACTGCACAGTGCTCACCAGGGGGGAGCTGAAGAGGCTTCTGGAGAATGAGTTTGCAGATGCCATCGTGGTATGATGTACTGGGGAGGGGGGGAGAGAGGAGGGATAAAGAAAGAAAGAAAACTTGTGTGCCTACAAGAGCTCTGAAAGGGGAAACGGGGGGATCCAGGCCTGCCAGTACTGATGGAGACTGTGGGTTGTGTGGGCAGAGAAAGTTTAGGGGATTTTGATAGGTTCGCAGCCTTAGAGAAAGAACTGGGCCTCTGATTTGGTTCTTAGCTTTAATTACTTCTAATTTCAAGATGAGATTTTTAAAAAGACTCTAAAAGGGATAGCTCAGGGAAAATAGATACTTGTAAAGGTCCAGAAAGGAAAGCCATTGCTGTTTTCTTAAATTTGACACAGAAAACATTTCCCATATATGTCTGAAATTGGATTATTTATTGATCATTCATCAAAAGCATAAGCCTTGTCTTGCATAGAGCTCAAAAATATTAGCTCACTGACTATACCAAAATGAGACTTGGAGCATAGCTCTGGGAGCCCCACCCAACAAACCAGACTGATGGACACTCTCTACTCTCTTTGGTTTGCATCTAAAGCAATCAGGACAGCAGTCCCCAGGGGTAAGGATGCCCATCCTTACTCAATCTACTTCTACATGCTCAGCACAGCCTTACTGGACCCGATGTATGCCTTCCTGGGAGAATATTAGAGCTCCAGTGAGAAGCATTCTGAGACCTCATGGGACCAGGGTCCTGCTGTGTGTGTGTGTGTGTGTGTGTGTGTGCTTGTGTGTATGTGGTGATTGCCACATAGACCTCAGTGCCACAGCAAACTCGCTCAGGAGCCCAGACAATTGCACTATGGACACATTTCATTTCTTCAATGCATTTCTATCCAATTGTCCTGTAGGCCATTCATGGAGGACATAATAACACAAAGGGTGCTTCCTATTCCTGAGGGAGAGACAGGGTTACTGCAGTAGGTGTGCGGGCTGTGATGGGATTCAGAGGATGGGGTTCCCCATCTGCAGTGGGTAGAGCTGACTCCAGGGGATCCTCCTCAGAGGAGACATGCTAACTCAGCCTCATCTTCTCCCCAGAAACCCCACGATCCTGCCACGGTGGATGAAGTCCTGCGTCTGCTGGATGAAGATCACACAGGGACTGTAGACTTCAAGGAATTCCTAGTCTTGGTGTTTAAAGTTGCCCAGGCCTGTTTCAAGACACTGAGTGAGGGTCCTGGAGGTGCTTGTAGATCTCAAGCATCTGGAAGCAGCCACTCTGGGTCCTCAAAATTGCTGCAGGAAAGTCAGAGGAGCAGCACTGAAGTAGGGAGGGATGAGAGATGGCAGCATCATGAGGGGAGCAGCTATGAACAGATGGAGCAGGCTTCTAGAGGGCAGGACAGGCCTGGAACTCAGTACCAGAGAGAGGAGAGGGCGAGCCGGCAGACTCAAGCCAGGGGGCACATGGAGCAGACCCAGAGAACAGGAGATGATAAGAGTCACCAAGACAGAGAGGGGAGGAGAGAAAGGCAGTCACACGTGGGAGGACACACAAATGAGAGTACAACTAGAACTGCAATTCAAACGCAGAGAGGTACATCCCAGACTCTGGAGAAGGACAGGCACCATCACACAGGAAGGACCAATGTCCAAATCCAGGAGTCCACCCATGGCCAGACCAGAGGGAATGAGACACATGGTCAAAACAGGAGTCAAAACAGCCAGGCTGTAGCAGGCGGGCACATGGAGGCAGGGTCATATACTCAGACACACACTCAGACCATAGAGCAGAGACAGACAGGAAACACTGGCATCCACACCCAGGAGCCCATCTATGGTCAGACCAGTGGAACTGAGACTTACGTTCATGATAGGAGGCAGACCAGCCAAGTTGTGACAGGAGGATACATCCCAACACAGGCAGGGTCACAGACTCAGACACACACCCAAGTCATGGAGCAGGACAGAAGTCATCAGACAGGAAACACCAATAACCAGACCCAGGGGTTCACCTGTGGCCAGACCAGAGGAACTGGGGGCCATGGTCAAGACTGGAGCCAGACCAGCCAAGTTGTAACAGGAGGACACATCCCAACACAGGCAGGGTCATATACTTGGACACACACTCAGACCGTGGAGCATGGCAGAAACCATCAGACAGGAAGCACAGGCATACAAACACAAGAGTCCACCTGTGGCCAAACAAGAGGAACCGAGAGCCAGAGTCAAGACTGGAGCCAGACGAGCCAGACTATGACAGGACACAATCAGACGCAGACTGGGCCACATACTCAAACACACACCCAGACTATGGATCAGGATAGGAGCCATCAAACAGGAAGTACCAGCTTTCAGACAGAGGAGTCCACATGTGACCCATCCAGGGGGAGAGAGGTTCACAGTCAAGACATGAGTCAGACCAACCAGGCTAGGACAGAAGGACACATCCAGACCCAAGCAACATCACAAACCCAGACTGTGGGGCAGGGCTGGAGCCAGAGTGTAAGCCATGCAGGGGCTAGCGGACAGGGACAGACCCAGATGCAGACAAGTAGCAGTCAAACCCAGATACCAGTGGGCAACTATGACCCAGGAAAGCCAGGATCAGGCAGTCAGGACCAGACTGGAGCCAGATCTGAGACCGGAAGGCAGAACTGGAGCAACCCTCATGCCAGTGGGACAGGAAGACAGAATGAGCAAGACACAGAGTTTAGAGGGGAGTGGGTCGATGACCACACAAGGGAGATAGTGATCCGAAGTCAGGACCAGGGCAGCCTGCATTCTGAGCATCCTTCAGCACAGGTCAGGATTCAGCCTAGTCAGAAGTAAAGGAGAATGTCACAGTCACGAGACTGCATTCCCTCTTCAAATGCAGCAAGCCACAACTCTCTTTAGTTTCCACACTTAGTACTAGAAGACAACGGTAAAAGGGTTGACTTTCATGCCCTGTCCACTCGGTTACCACATCCTTGGACATCAGCGCTTAATGCCAGTTCCTTCCCTTTTAGGTCTTTTCTCTGTGGTCATTTCCAAGAGGTGCTTTCAATTCTAAACTCCTCTCTCTTACCTGCTTTGCTGTGCAGACCCCATCAGAAATGAGGAGACATGGAGAAAGCCATCCCTTTGGGCTGGATTCTCCTCAGCGTGAACGAGTTTTTCTCAGGGCTGTTTTATGTCTGCCATCTGTCTACTGCCCCATCCATCTAAGTGTATCAATAAAACCTTTCTAAGCAGCTGACCTCAGTGTTCCCTTCAGTGACCTCTGTTGGTATAACAGGCTATAAATTATAGGGCTAAGGTGAGGATGACCTGGTTATAGCCCCATCCCCTGAGGAGAACTGAGAATGAGCTGAGATTAGTAACTTCTTGTAGGAGGTTCTGAGAATTAGAAAAAGTCAAAGGGAGGTGTCACACCTTATATTTAGCAGTGATGAATCATGAATATGTCTCCAAAAAAGGGACTTTCTGTGATGGCTTTTAAGAGAGTTCTAGAGGTAAGTTTACTCTTAGTCTTTTACTACCTCTATTCTAGAGTGCAAAGTGTCTCCTTTATACAGCTGATTTGAAGTTACTGGTAACTTCAGTAACTAGGGGCTACTCAGAGCTGGGCTGAGGAAGGGAAGAAGACATTCATTATTGAGCACTAAGCCAGGAGCCAGATCCCCAAGTTTCCAGCACTACTTTCTTCTCAGGTTCAGCTGTGACCTCTCAGAATGTTCTACCCACTGGATAGAAATGAACAGGATAGGAGAGGATGTAATAATAGGACAGAAACTCTCAACTCTGGTTTACTGTAAGAATCACTGAGGAAATGGTTTTAGGAATTAAGGGTTAAACCTAGTCTTTGAGAGCTGATTCTTAAGACTTCTAGTGAAAACTTCATGTATTTTTAAGAACTTCAGGGAATGTCTGCTTTTGACAGTACAAAAGACAAGATATTCTGAAAAGTATCTCTTACTAAAATAACTAGGTCTTCCATGAAATGTATTTTTCACTGCATTGTCAGTTCCTGGGGAAGAAGAGGAAACTCCAAGGGCAGAACAAAATGTGGTAAACTGAGGGACCACTTCCAAAGTTGTCCTAGTCTCGGGAAAAGCTTACCTTATATGGTAAAGGGGCTATGTGTGTGACACTGAGGTGGGGAGAGTCTTCAGCATTATCAGTGTCCTTAAGAAAGTGAGGGCAAGATGTTCAAAGTCAGTAAGAGGATGGGTAGTGAGGGAGCCAGAAGGTGGAGCCATGTTCAAGGAAGCAAGGAGCGCAGGCGCCCTCTGGAAGCTGAAGACAAGAATCCCTCCTCCCTTCTCCCAAATCCCAGAAGGAATGTAGTTCTTCCAGAAACTTTATTTTAAATTTCTGGCCTCCAGGGCCTGAACAGACCACATTTTTGTGGTTGTAAGCCATCAAATTTGTGGTAATTCGTTTTAGCAGCCATAAAAATCTAACACACAAAACAAAAGCCCAGAGCTGAAGGCAAGGTAAGGTTGTTCCTTCAAACACAAATTAATTTTATATCCCCTCTACCTTGCCTTTGAATGCAAAAGCAAAAGACCAACAGCAAAGAGCTTGCAAGAATTCAGCAAATATATTTGCCATAATCTCTTCCTTGGGTATCTATTAGAGAATGAGAACACACACATACACACATATGTGTACATGACACACCAGAGTCACAGTCTGATAATGCACACTTAAACATAACTTAAAGAATATCACTTCAGGGGCTGGGAATGTGGCTTAATGGTAGAGTGCTCGCCTTGCGTGCAAGAAACCCTGGGTTCAATTTCTCAGCAGCACATAAACAAAAGAAGCTTGAGCTGTGGCTCAAGAGGTAGAGTGTTAGCCTTGAGCAAAAAAGCAGCCAGGGACAGTGCTCGAAGCCCCAGGACTGGCAAAAAAAAAAAAACTCATAATAATAATAACAATACCACTTCAAATTGACACTGAGGAAGGAAGAAGGAAGGGAGTGTGAGAAAATTCTAAAATTCTAAGAAATTCCAGTCTTATATAGGATGAATAGAGAATAAAGAAAGAGGGGATATAAGGCACATAGTACATAAACATGAAACATTATAAGAAAAACATGAGCTTTCCTCAACACAGAAAGATATTCCAGACATAAGCAACCAAAACAGACAAGACAGAAGGATTACTTAGGAATAGAACATATATTTGCATAAACATGACATGGAAAACTATGATATGTTGGTAGAGTAGGAGGTCATTTGTAGTGACTTATCTCTTTATAAAAAGAACAGGGTTTTTGTATTATAGCTATACAATTATATTCTCTTTTCAACAGACATCCAAATCAGAGAGAGAGAGAGAGAGAAATTTAAACAGATATAAGTTAACATATATTAATTTATATTTACATATACTAATGTTAATATGTTTATCTGGAAAACTCAGATTAAAACAAAATTTAAAAAACAGAAGTCATAGCCTTGATCTCAGATTGGGTCAAAAAGTTATGAACTTATTTAATAAGGTCATAAAAGGACATTTTAAAATGTAAAGTCCATAATGTTGCTTTTTACTATCTCTAGATGCAGTGACAGTCAACTCTACTCATCTCTGGCAAAGCAGAATCTATAGGAGATGGGAAGATCTACTTAACTAAAACCACAGAAATTATAGAAAATGATGGTAACTAGACATATAAGGGTTAACTGAAAAAGCTAGAAAATACCCCAAAATAAAATGAAAAGAACATGTTAATAATTAATAAATAATTAATAAACATAGGTACAATTGTGAAATATTTAATAAACATATTAATTAATAAAATTACAAGGGAAATTAACAACAAAAATCAGAAATACAATACCCAGGGTACCAAAATCAAAGACAGTGACAACAGGGGTAAACCATAGGAAAGAGAAACAAAAGAAAAAAGAAGTAATTTCACATAGTACATTAAAAATCACAACAATGAAAAACCTCCTGCTTCCATATCTTGGACTTCATTTTGCTTAGCACCATCTTACCCTAGGTATTGTACATATGTTTATCTGAATTAGGGAAGGGAAAGGGAACATCAGAATTGTGGGACAAAGGACAAAGGGTCAAGCAATGCAACAGGGAAATTCACAAGACAATATGTTGGAAATGAACTGTACAACTGGGAGGGGGAGAGAAAGTGAGAGGAAAATGAGGGAGGGAATAACAAGTTTGACAGGAAATGTACTCACTAACGTGCATGTAACTGTAACCCCTTTGACATCACCTTGACACGAGTTCTACCACTCCAGGCCCCAATCCTTGTACTTAGAGTTTGTTTTTCAGATTGGGTCTCACACTAACTTGGCTGGCCTCAAACTGCGATGCTCCTACCCTACCTCCTGCAGCTGGGATAACAAATGTGCATCACCACACACACTAACCAATCTAATTTCCTTTAAAAAATGAAAAAGGCTGCAAGTGAAAATCACAAATACAAAAAATGAGAAACCGCAATGGGCAAAACACAGAAGCAGACAGTTCACAGAATACCAAGCAATCCTTAAATGCACTTGAGATGCTAGAGTCTGTTTATAATACTAGAAATGCAAAGTATAAACAATATCCTGAGACACCATTTCCCAACCTCAGCAAGACAGAGACCTGACCATTTGAGAAGAAGGTTGTGGAGAAGGAGGCACTCACACTTTCTGGCAGATATGCAAAATGATACAGACTCAGCCGAGGTGAGTTTGGCAATATTCTCCATTATCACAAGAACCCATCGTATTCTGCTGTTGCTTCTGCAGCTAAAATTAGGCCTGCAAATAGCAGCATCCTATAACTACCTGTTGAAGGAATTAAATGATCTGACCTTTCCTTCCACATGTATGAACTAATACAATCCCTAGATAAATCTGTGGCCATGTAAAGTTAGATATAATCAAACCTGTATCAAGTAAGAAAATTCAGTTTATTTTGAGTTGTCATTGTCATGCCCTTAAAGATGGGCAGAGCTAGGATTAAACCCAGGTCTTGGGGAAGCAAACATGATAGTGTATCACACCTGATAGGGAAGCACAGGCACCAGAGAGTGTGAAGAAGATACTAATTCTCAGGATCCACATTCCCAAGTACTCTTGAGGAAGAAGGAGACTATGAGCAACCAGCTCTTTCAACAGTCATGTTTCTTCTTGCAAACTGGAAGGCAGGGCTCATGAACGCTAGTCCTAGCCTCTGGACTTGGCAGGTAGGAGATGACTGGATCTTCTCACCGTGACTCAGAATGAAGCATGGTGTCTTCCCTACATTTCTGGATCCACTGCAATCAGGTTGCTCCATCCCAAGCCATGATCCTTCCATCTCCTTTTTAGACTTGTTGAGCTTTCTCCAACTTTAAGGTGTCTCCAGAGATACTTCTTTCAATGTACATGTTAAGTTAGAGCCAAAAGGGAATTTTTAATGCAATTTTATTATTGTGATTAAGGTGATGTACAGAGGGGTTACTGTTTGGGTTTGTTTTTAATACAGAGACTTAATGGTAATGGGAGGTTTGTTCAGAGTCTTTGAGCTAGACTCTTCCTTTTTTTGAAGAATGGAAGACTCATCCTCTCACCTCACACTAAACATAATAAACTGCACCTAATCATATAAAATATAATTTTTAAAATATAATTTTTGCTAAGAATGTTTTAAAAAGTCTCTTCTAATTTTAAATTATTTGGATGTAAGTAGTATATTTACTTGATTTTTAACTTGGACATCATTGCAATTACGATGTACTTTCTTGACCCAAACAATCTGCCTTCAAAGTTCCTAACAAAAAAATTCTCACTAACACTAAAGTTAGCAATGAGTGAGATCTATGAAATTTTATTTCTGGATACTTAAACACTTATATATTTCCATTTTGCAGATTTAAAATATTTGGAGTACCTACAGAGAGGTGTCAATCTACTTGTTTTTTACTCATATGTTTTTGTTGGCCTTCGTAAAGCTCATTAACTCCAGTCACATGGGCCAGGGTGTGGAAAAGTAACCTTGTCCTCAGGGATACTCAGGCTGAGGCCCAGTATACCAGAGTAGGTATACTGCCCTACTGCCCCCTGGTGGCAGTAAAACCTAGCATCTGAAAGGAATTTGCTTCCTCTGGAATGGGAAGGTGCTTTAAATGGGTAGATTCATCAGCAGATCGATCCCCTGCACAGCAACACCCAGAGGAAATAGCCCTGAAAGGTTAATAGTGACCCATGATTAGGTTTCCCCAAGGATGTTTCTGCATTTAGGAGCACCTTCACCAAGCTGTGCCCACTGGCAAATGGCTCCCAGTATCTGCATAGCTACATCCTTTTCCAGGGCCTTAGTTGCACGGCATTAAAACTGCCTTGCATATACTTTAATATCTCAGCTAGAAAAGTATGTTTCTGATGCAGCCCCTATGGAGAAAGGTGTAAGCATCTCATGGTTTTCTCTTTACAAGGCTGATAACTGCTTCTCTTAGGGGTCCTAAAAGCAAAGCTATGGCCTACTCTTGTACTGTGGATTGATCTCAAAGCATTAGTGGAGACCACTTGCTCTGTGTGGCACATCCTTAGCCTTCCCCGTTTTTATATGAGCTAAAATGAGTAAAGAGTGACACACCCTTTGCCATACCTCTGCAAAGTGAGCAGGGTTTGGCTTGGAGATGGCCTATCCTATTCATTTCCAATGAACAGAGGGTAAAACACTAAGAAACTACAGGCAGCTATCTTTGCTTCTAGTGTCTGCCCAAGTACTAAGAGTTTGCAGATTTCTAAAGCCCAATTCTTGTGGGGTGAGGTCTGAGAGGTGATAAGGAATTGTTGAAACAGACAAGGTAGCATCATGGCTGAAAAGGCCCCATGTCTTCTTCTCACAGTACTATCTCTAGGGAAAGGTGCTTCCTGTTTCATGGTGCTCTCAGGGAGTACAGGCAGTTTTGAGTACCATGGCTCTGAGTGAAATGTGGAGGGAAAGCTGTTCCAGCTAGACACCCTGAAGTGATAAAGTAGAGCCACCTATAAATGGAGTGCTTCTTGAAGAGGTCTCCTGGGGCCCAGCATAGCGACACACATCATTACAAGTCTCTGCTCTTCTGTCTGGAAAATAAAGGGTCCCGTTAGGTAAGTAGAGAGCCACATGCTGTGCTGGACCCAAAGCTTTGCCTGGGCTTTGTATAGTCTTGTATTGAGCAGGCAAACACTCGGCCAAAGCATGTTTTTAAATGCCTAAAGGATGATTAAAAATTATAGCTGTAAATGATTAATATATTTATTTCAGGAAAACTATAAAGAACACATACAAAGAAATAATTTTTTAGGAAAACAATACTATGGTCCAAAATAACCAGTTACTCCTAGGCTCTCCTCTATCTGCAAATTACTATGTAAATATCTCTGTAAAATGTACCTTTATATGTGCAAATTTATACGTAGAATTATAAATTATACCTCTATGTATAAAAAATTCAACGTATGCCTGTGTACAGATTATATTTACATTTGTAAACACATATGCATCACACAAATACACATGATCATGATTCATGACAGACCAGCTACTCTGAACTATTTTCAGAATTTACAGTACCATGTGTTAGAAAGTTTGGTGTTTAGGACTATGCCAGGTTACTGGAGTTCACATCTTTTGCTGCAGGCCTTGTAACAGGTGTGCCCTTGATCAAGGTACTTGTTTTAATTATCTCACCTCTAGAGTGGGAAAAATAACCTGGTATCTCTACTTAGGTAGGTGTGAGACTAGATAGATTCATAAATTTATTGCCTGGCATATGATGTGGAAAACCCTTAACAAATGTTAGGAATTGAATGATGCATTCTTTAAAGCTATTTATAGAGCAAAGAATGTTTAAAGGAGATGTTACAGATTATGTTAATCAAATAGTCCTTACCAGTACAGCAGATTCTCATAGGCTACTCTCAGTGGCTACTCTGACCATGGTGTATCTTTGGGAATTTCCATTCCAAAGAAAGCTTACAAATTTGAGATGAATCAGTATGAATGTACTTATGCAATGCCAACTCTCCTTGCTTCTTTCCTGAGACCTGTTCAGTCTATCAGGGAAAACCCAGCTTCTTACTATTTCATCTCTCTCTCTCTCTCTCTCTCTCTCTCTCTCTCTCTCTCTCTCTCTCTCTCTCTCTCTCTAGATTCTTATCTGTGAGATTAGAAGGAGCTAGGCAGCAACTCTCTAATTGGCTTATTTTTTCCACATGACTCAGGGAGGGAAATGGAGAATGTATAGTAGGAGAAGGCACAGTCAGCCAGTCACAATGACTGCAGTTGACTTGGAGATGAAGTTTTAACAAACTAGAACACTCTAAGCCCACAGGGAAAAGGGAAATCGGTTTTGTTTTATGGTACATTTCATCACTTGGGTTTTTTAAAATCTCTTCCATAGGAAAGTCACCATATTGCAAAGGAAAATTCCCATGCACAAGTTAATCTAGTTTAGTTTTCAATCTTACTCCCAAATAGAAATAATCACAAATAATAAAAATGCTATGTGACCTAACTGATTTGTATGTGACTGAATTTATGGGCCTATTATAAAATGAACCAGACCTACTCATTCCATCAAGAAGCTAGCATGACCTTAATAGCCATAATAGGACATACTTTGAAATAATTAAGGAAACTTAGCTTGGAATGAAAAAAACCATACCCTAAGCCTGTGTACCTTCTTAGATTAATCTGAGCTTGAGAAGATTCCAGATGACTTTACTACTGCCATCAAGACTTCTGTGAATGGGCTATTTGAGCTACATACTCTGGTGCAAAGAAATGCATAATGGAACTCTACTCACCACATCCATAAGCCCCTCCCCTCAAACACTCTGTCATTTCATCAGGAATCTTTCCCATTGCCTGCCACCAATAACAAACACATAGTTGTTCTTATATGACAGACAACTAAATTTGACTTCGATTTTCCATGACACATCAGCCAACGACTCACTGCTCTAATTGCCATCTATTATTCCATGATAATATCAGTACCCATACCCACTGTTGGAGCATTTGTCATAAGAATGGGTGTCATAAAATTTAATTACACCACCTTGCCCACAGTCATTGAAAAAAAATAAGTCACACCTTCACATAACATAAGGTACTAGTTGTCCCCCATATTAAGCAGCAATGGCAGCAATCTAAGGTAAACCACAGATTTATGTTTTTCCACCCATGACCTAGTCTTTCTCACTTAACTGGTTTGAGCCTTCTGCCTCCTCTCTAAGGTTTGGCCATCAGATTAATCTGATGGCTTCTCTGCTCTACACCCTGACATAAACACCTCTCCTAGGTGGATGTGGGGGCTGCAGGTGGCTCTGCCATGATGTGTGATCGCTGTTGAAATAGATCTGTTGATCCAGTTCCACAGCATGCCACAAGAGCTGAGCCCACACTTCTTCAGAGGGAAATTCTGACCATCCACCAAATGGAAGCAAATGTCATTATCCCTCTTGAAGGGGTAAGCCTCACCATTCCCTGGATCCAGTAAGTAATAATAAAACATGCATGCAACACACATGTCTACACACACACACACACACACACACACACACACACACACACACACACACACACACACACACCCCACAAAGGCTATAAAACCAAGTGTTAACAGTGGATTAGGAAGCCTGGATAGTGAAACTGCAAGAGACTTTAGCATCCTTCCTTACAGTTTCCTGTATTTTACAGCTTTTCTATTATGAACACTCGTTGCTTTTGTAGCAATAAAAGAAATGTATTTCTGGGCTGAGAATGTGGCTTAGTAGTAGAGTACTTGCCTTGCATGCATGAAGTCCTGGGTTTGATTCCTCAGTACCACATAAACAGAAAAGACTAGAAAATGCACTGTGGCTCAAGTGGTAGAGTGCTAACCTTGAGCAAAAAAGCTAAGGAGAGTGCTCAGGCCCCAAGTCAAAGCCCCAGGACTGGCCAATAAATAAATAAATTTAAAAGAAATGTATTTCTTTAAAAATCATTCTTTTTCTTCAAGGAGCGGTTATCAAGGAAGCTGGCCAGTGGTGGCTTCCGCTGGTCCGACGGGAAGTCGGGTGTGCGGTGCACAGCGGGACTTTCTCCTTCCCAGGACCTGCCCTTGTTCTTCACAAGGTAGTTTCATCCTTGCAGAACTCATAAAAAAATCTCTCGCCCACACATGAGCATTGCTGACAAGCATTTACAAGCTCCTTAAGTCTCATACATGCATTTATGGCTGTTGTTATGAGGAATTGCTCTTGATGGGCCCAGGAGCTATGTGTGAGCTGTCCTTCCTGATTAAGAGCCGGATGAGTCAAGGCAAGGCTTTGTGTGGCAGGAGCACAACGCAATAAGACAAGAACCGCAACAGAAGGCAGCCATCAGAATTCTGCAGTCTGACCACTGGGCAAACATTCCTCTGGCCCTCCATTCCTTCCTGGGTCAGGTGAGGGGCTTGGATTAACCATGACAGTCTTCCTGCAAGCCAACTCCATATTCACATCCTCCAGGAAGCCTCCCTGGTGAGGGTTCCAGATTCTGGGGCTCATCTTAGCCATCATGGTTCCTATATGTATCTGTAGGTTGTGATCAAGCGGTACATATAAATTTTCTAGCCATTTTCATGTGTGTCCTCAACTGAGCCCAGAGTCTGCACAAGGTCTTCTAGTCTTTTATCTACCCTTCTCTTCCCAGAGAAACCCAATCACTTGTGATTGAACAGGTCTCAACAATTCACAATCCAACAGACTCTGTATGATCTGTGTGTAACTTATGTCCTATTTAGAATCTACCACTGACTCCCTTTCATCCTTAAATTCTAAACAGACTTTTCTCTGTCTTTCTTTTTTTCTTGTCAGCCTTAGAGCTTGAACTTAGCCTGGACACTGACCTTGAGTTTCTTTTGCTCAAGGCTAGTGCTCTACCACTTTGAGCCACAGCTTCACTTCCAGTTTCCTGGTGGTTAATTGGAGATAAAAGACAGATTTTCCTACCTGGGCTAGTTTTGAACAGCAATCCTCAGATCTCAGGCTCCTGAATAGCTAGGATTACAAGTGTGAGCCACAAGCACCCAGTAAGACTTTTCCAAGATTTTTTTTAACCCAGTCTAGTTTCTTCTTTCTTTGCCAATCTCATTGTTGTTATGTTTTACTTCTTTTTTTTCTTATGTGGCATACTTCATACACTGACTATATCAAGCTTCCAGAAAGTTCTTTAACAGGCACAGGCCTTTGAATATGCTGGTCTTTCTTCCTCCAGTTGGCAAACTTGTTATCATTCAATACCCATCTCACATAACGAATACCAGCAGTCCCTTATAACATGACTTATAAACATGCCATCCCAAATATGTAACTTGTAGTAACTAATTTTATTTTTTCAATCAAGCAAGTATGTTTCTATTATCTAACTTACCACATTTGCTGTCTACATTTTTTTACATATTTCTTCAGTCTTCCTGTTGATTCTATAAACTACTAGATATCATTCCTATAAAATGCATTTCTGTCCATGTAAGCCAGAGCTGGTGATTACTTTTTACAACCAATAATCTTAACTTGTAAGACAGTGACCTAGCAATCCTTTAATGAGTGGCACTGAGTTCTGATATAGAAGGAAGTGGGAATACAAGGCTTCAATCCTGTTCCTCAGGAGCTCCCATCTGTGTGGAAAAATAAAAGACAAAAATTCAAGGTAAAACGTGAAAGATTTATACAATCTGAAGAGAAACCAAGTTGAACAAGAAATGTACTCACTGCCTTACATATGTAACCCCTCTGTTTTGACAATAAAGGAAAAATTCAAGATAATTAAAGAAACCATGTGGATAGTCATGAAAGCATATCTTAGATCTATGAGAATTCACAAGATGAAAAACGTAGCTGCCACAGGGAACCCGATGACGCTTCACAGAGGAGGTGACATCTGAAGAGGCAGCGACGAATCAGTGCCAGAAGGGACTGGAATCAAACTGCCTGTGTACAAACCCTTTGTCTAGCACACATTGGATATGTAAACTTGGACAAGTTATTGAATGTCTTCAGGCATCTACTTAGTCACCTACAAAATCAACAATAAGAGCACCTACTTAGTAATACCCAAGGGTTGTTGATAGAATATTCAGGTTTGATCCCACCTTTCCACCAAGCGTGTTAAGCTTTAAGGAATCAACTATCTCAAGCCCAAGTCACATCTTCAGTCACTAATTTACAGATCCACTCTTCCACCCGCTAAAAGGAATACTCTTTTTATCCTAGACCTAAAATGTATCTTAGCATTTGCCAATGCATTAAATTCAAACCAGCACTATTTTAGGCTTAGTCTTTTTTGTCATTGAAAAAGAAGATCTACTCTTTTGGGACTATGCTGAATTACTAGCTCGAAAGCTACTCAAACCCTGGATGTTAGCTGTCTAGATTCCCCCTACAAGCAATCTCCATGAACTAAGTGCCTGGTATCATAGAATTTCCCAGGCTTTTGAGCTGAAAATGTCTAAGTGGAAATCACAGCCTTGCTTCCAGCTGTTGGAGTCCTAAGTGCCTTCCCTCTCCAAGCCTCAGCATCTACATCAACACCTAAGTAAGAAAGATAGGTAACAAACTCTGTTGAACCTCTTCCCTTAATCTGTTTCTACTATTTCTGTATATACATTTTGGCCAACAGCCCATTTTGAAATCTTTTCTGATGATTAAATCTACAGCCACTTATATTGCTGCCTATTATCCTGATTTCTCAACTTACAATTTTTTCTTTTAAAAGTTCTATCTCCCAAGAGTCACACTTACAGATTTGTGGTACCAGATCCTTGGCTTTGCCTTGCATAATTCAGGATCATTATTCAATCCAGCTTTGGTCAATAAAAGGTTTCTATTCCTAAATTTAAAGTATTCTCATCCTAATCTAAGTTTGTATCTTCATATTGTACTGGACAGTGTGTAACTGGAATTTGACAAGAAATTTGATAAGATCTCTTATATTTGTGCAACAGAAGAAGAACTCTTGGGTGCACAAGCAATTATGCAATTGCCTAAATTAAAGATGGTGATGAATGAATCTGTATCATTTTTAAGAATGCTTATAGTGTTCTATTATAGGTCCTGTTCAGACTCGATTGTGGTTAACATTTTAATATTCTAAATGCTGGTTTATAAACTTGATTCATCAAATTTACAGATGTCATAAAGGGTAATCAATGCTTCCAGATTACAATTTGTTTTTTTAAAACTTAGTAGGCTGGATTGATGGACTGAATAAAAGAAGAGGTTTTAAAAGTAATGTTGAGTACAGCAGAGAACAGGATTGAATTGATTTTGCAGACGTCATTCTCTTCTCCCTACTCAATATGGTGTAAGATTCTTAGATGAGTGCCAAAAGAGTCAACACAATCTTAAGAGAAATTAGACATCTAATTTTAGAATAAGGGTAGCGACACTAGTAGTCCTCAACCTATGCAGCTAGATCAGACCTATAGAACTAAGTTGAGCTAGGGGGTGACACATTTATTTTATTAGCTTATATTAATTATGCAGGGGAGATTCCATTGTTACAACTCCACACATTTTCACACTACATTACAAACAACCTCACCCCCTCTGCCACTCTTCCTCCTCTCCCTCCCCCCTAAAGCTTCCCAACAGGTTCCAATGTTCCATTTCATAGTTGCAAACAATCTTGTCATTATTCAAGGTTGTCAGTATTCAACTTCCTCTATCCTTCCCACCAGGCCAACTTCATCTGCAAGTATTCACCCACCAACAGAGTCTACTTCTCTTTTGCCATAATGACCAAGAGCTTTCACTGAGTTTCTCTATGCTTCCTTCAAGGGGCACCACATTTCAAGGGGTATTAGAAAGCAGAAGCACATTTTTTGAATTTTGTAATGTTTAGTAAATCATAAAGAGAATATTTTTAAAAAGCAAGGACATTTAGACTGAGCAAAGGGATGTATGAGACTCAAAGGGAACAGGACAGTAGTAGGATGCAAGAAATATAAGGAAAGTCTTTATCTCAAGGAACTTGCAGTTAAGGTAATTAGTGTTGCAATAGGAGTAAGCAGAGAATAAATGGTTAATTTAGTCTGAAACAGTCAGGGAACTTTTCACATAGGAGATGAGGTTGGAACTGAATCTCAGAGTAATATTTCAATGTCCAGCTAAACAGGTTATTTAAGGCAAAGAGAACAACCTACACATTACTCCCTAGCCAGAAGTTAAAGCAGTGAGCTAGGCAGTAAAGGAAAGGTGAAAAGTGACAACAGCAAATACCAAAGTTAAACTTTGGCTTTCCACTTAAAGGTCACTTCCTCAGAGAAGATTTTTGTGACCATTAGCTCCCAAACTAAATTAGATACTCCTGTAATATTGTGCACTCCTCTCTCTCTCTCTCTCACTCCCTCTCTCTATATATGAAATATTATTTACACATTATGTATGTGTATACACATTATTGGTAAACACATATGTGATAGACAATAAGTATATGTTGAATAACACACATAAATACAAAATTATGGCAGAATCTAATATGTGCTATTCTGTATTCACATACAACAGGAGATAAGAAATAAGCTACTAGTATTCGAAGTATTAGGGAATCTCAGGAGAAAAGGCCATTAACACAGATAGAGATGCTCCAATAACAGCAAGGGGGCATGAAATAAAATGGCAGGTACAAAGAACCCAAAGGACTTCTATACATTTGTATATAAGTAGATGCAGGGAACTGTAGGCTGATCAGAACAGAGTGATAGGCAAGGACTATATCGTTTGTCCCTTCAATGACTATGTAATAAGCACCTACTCACGAAGGGCTTCCTACTCCTTGCAAAGGAGTTTGGGGTTTAATAAAAATCATTGAGTACTAAAGGATTTGAAATTCCTATGTTCCAATTTGTACTTTGGAAAGCTCATTCTGGAGTTTGGGCAGTGGATTTATTTAGAAGATATCAAGAGTAGAGGAAAGTAGAGATCATTTAGGAAGCTGTTTCAGAAATCTGAGTGAGAAAAAGGAAATACTTAGAAATAATAAAATTGATAGCGTTTTTGATGGTATATTGGCTTTGAGAAGTGAGAAAGGGTAGAGTGTAGGTGATTCTTGGATTTCTGTTATGTGCAACAGGATAGTTTGTAATGGACAGAGAAAAATCCTCATCCCACATAATGGTAGCTAGGGTGTAGCTGCCTTGCCGTTCTGTGGAGATATATTTCTCAGTCACTCTTTGTGGGAAAGATGACATATGGCTAAGATTTTGCTGGCAGAATGTGACAAGAAACAATAGTTGAAACTTTTTCTCTATCTGCTCACAAAGAAATCATTGATTCAAGATCTCTGTTCCTTATCTTTTCTTGCATTTGGGATTGTATATGGCGAGAATGACCAACAAAGTCACAAGCTGAAAATAACAGAACCTCCATTATCCTGGGGTGTCTGATAATATCAGAGCTGTCTGCTAACACTGAGCACTCACTTTGGGCTTTTTACATAGTAGATTATATTGCTTATATTTCTCTAAGTCATGAATTTTTGTTATAGTAGCCTAGCTTGCTTCATATACTATCTAAATGGAAATATGGACAAATCATTACATTCAGTATATTAATTTAAAGATCAGGAAAAGGCATATTTATCTACCATAATCAAGTTAAGGCTAAACCCATGGACATGAATACATTTATCATTAAAAGTACATAAGTAAAAGAACACTGGCTTATGAAATCTGTAAGTTATGCATAGAGGAAAAAAGAGTTATCATTGTGAAAAATGAAGACAATATTAAAAGAATTTGAGGATAGTGATATTACACAAGTTGAAAGAGCAGAGTATGAAGGATGAAACTCTCAAGAATGAAGTTCAATATGAATGGGAGATGACAGAACCCCGACACTAAGTATCAGCCCTAGGCCACAGTAGAACCTTGTTCCCACTATAAGAGAATGTGAGAAAACTATAAAGAGTTCTGAAGGAGGTAAGTTTCCAAAGATGTGGTAGGTAATTAATAATTGAACATTATTTCCCACAAAATTAGAAAGTCTGATGTTTACCACAGCTTGGTAAGAAGTCAGAATGAAATAATTTCCTCCATATACAGACAATAAGAGAATGTTCTTGTAACACTGATCTGAAATGGGGATTCTGTGTATGTTACAAAGCCAGTGTGGCACAAAGATGCAGGTCAAAAACATGGAGAGCACAGAGATGCTAGACCATCTGCTGCATTATTCACTACAAACTTGGCATCATCACCACTATCATAGCTCAAATTCTAGGAACAACAGTTCCCAGGATCCTTTCCGGTGGCATTCTAGATTATAGTTTGTCAGTGAAAGAAACTAGTGTGAGACAACAAGGAAGCTACTATTCCTAGGAGGCCCAGAAGATAAGACATGGTAGCTTTACAATGACTCCACAAGACATTTTCTATAGATGTTATAGAGGCCTGCCAGAACTTCACTCTGTAAGCTCTTCTTCCTCCTCCCATATTCACATGATCTCTATCCCATTAAATCTCCTATTTCCATATTACTCCTGGTGGCCCTCTTTTTATGAGATTTTATATACTAGCCCTCATGTTGACATTGCTGTTCCCAACTGAGAGAGAGAGAGAGAGAGAGAGAGAGAGAGAGAGAGAGAGAGAGAAAGAGAGAGAGAGAGAGTCAACTGGGTGCTGGTGACTCACATCTGTAATTTTTGGTACTCAGGAGGCTGAGATTGGTTCAAAGACAGCCCAGGCAAGAAAGGTCACTAAACTCTTATCTCCAACAAACTACTCAGAAAAAGCCAGAAGTGGCATTGTGGCTCAAGTGGCAAAATGTTAGTCTTAAGCAAAAGAAAGTCAAGGACAGTTCCCAGGCCCTGAGTTCAAGCCCCAGGACCAACACACACAAAAAGGAACAAAATCTAATTATTCTGACCTCTATTCGACTATTTTCTTTAGCAGTGCTATTTGTAAAGACAGCTGAGGATACATAAGATACCATTACTTTGGATTCATGGATCCCACCACCCTAAAATGCTTCCTACATGTTTGAGAGCAGGTTTTTCCACTGCCACCATTTCCACAGTGCTCCCACATAATTGAAGAGTGTCATCTTGGCTAAAGCTCTACATTCTTGGCAGCACTCATCAGTTAGAGACCGGGCAATGCATACTGGATTTGGGCACATCATGAGGTTGACCCTGCAGCCTCTTTCACACCTTCCTAAGTAGTGACTCACTACAATTATACTCAGGCAGTTGAGAGAACTAAAAATAGATTCCGCTTGGAATCTCATGTCTCAGGTTCTGTAGGCTCCAAAGTCAGATGTATATACAGAGGGAGTTTGGCACATTAGTAAGATGTGTCAGATTTTAGAGCCAACTTTGTGTAGCTTAATAGATATGTCCTATTACATCCTGGTCATAAAGTGGAGACCTACATTACTTGGGTTTAATAGAACCTAGGTTTCTGAATCAAATTCTTCACAGAAAAGGAAAATCAGTATTTTCACTGTCATGTGAATATGGGGTCTGTATAGTAAACCTCTCATACCCATGGCCAATAATTAAGCAAGAAGCTAAATGTATTTAGAAAAAGAATGACAAGCATCATAGAAACCCAAAAGGCCATTTCCTTGCATGTACATATAAAAGGGAGTATGGAAGATAGATAGATAGATAGATAGATAGATAGATAGATAGATAGATAGATAGATAGACAGACAGACAGACAGACAGACAGATAGATAGATAGATAGATAGATAGATAGATAGATAGATAGATAGATAGATAGATAGATAGATAGAGTTGGAATGTGCTACAAGTTCACACACATCCAGATTGACAGACTGAGCTGGACTACGTGAAGACTTCTTGTTAGCCCTTTCTCACATCAATGGTTTGTTTATTCCATTACTAATGATGATTCATCCCACAATGAGTTAATCTCCGATGAAAAAAATGACAAAAAATAGTATCTCAGAGTTTAGAAAGACTATGTGGTCAATTTTTGAATCAAAGTTTGGAAACTTCCATGTATAGAGTGTAGAATGTATATCAATTAGCAAATAAATACTTTAGTATCTGGATCTCTACTACTCATATCAACTAGTAGACAGTTATCAAAGTGTACCATAATCACCCTAAAATTGATGACAGAGGTCATGTTGGCTCTAGACATAGCATCTGGTAATTTATCAGACAGGAACCAGGCCATCCAGCAGCACATCAAATGCATACAACACTGACAGAGACTAACAGTAAATTATTAGTATATTAATTTCCCATTGCCACTGTAACAAATTACCATGAATTTGGTGACATAAAACAACATGGATATTATTCTTACAGTTCTGTAAGTCAAATGTTTGAAATGATAGTTACAAGGTAAAATCAAGGAGAGAGCTATTGTGGACCAAACCCAGGGAGGGCCCAGTACGTGCTTAAGTAAGTGTTGTAGAAGATATTAGAGCTGAGAGGTTGAGAAATTCCATTCCCTGGCCCTTTTAATTTTTTTTGGCCAGCCCTGGGTCTTGGACTCAGGGCCTGAGCACTGTCCCTGGATTCTTTTTGCTCAAGGCTAGCACTCTGCCACTTGAGCCACAGTGCCACTTCTGGCCATTTTCTATATATGTGGTGCTGGGGGATCAAACCCTGGGCTTCATGTATATGAGGCAAGCACTCTTGCCACTAGGCCATATTCCCAGCCCAGTTTTAATTTTTTTTTTGCCAGACCTGGGGCTTGAACTCAGGGCCTGAGCACTGTCCCTGGCTTGTTTTTGCTCAAGGCTAGCACTCTACCTTTTGAGCCACAGCACCACTTCTGGCTTTTTCTGTTTATGTGGTGCTGAGGAATCGAACCCAGGGTTTTATGCATGCAAGGCAAGAACTTTACCACTAAGCCAAAGTCCCAGCCCCCCTTTTAAATTTTTTAGCTTATAGAGGCTGCTGACTTTCATGACTAAGGCCTTCTTTCTCCACTTAAAGGTACATTACTCCTTTCCTGTTTTCATTGTCACATCTATTTTCTCTGAGCCTCCTGCCTCAATTGGCAATACTGCATCTTCTTATCTATGACCATGGATTACCCTTCATTTATTTGAGTATGCTTTGTAGTTTTCACATCTTGCACATATCTTTTGTAATTATCCTAATTGTCTCATAATTTTGGTATGATAAATGCTACTTTTTAATTTCATTTCCAATTGTGTATTGAGAATGATTTGACAACCTGGAAGTTAGGTAACTCATTTGTAACTCATTTTCTTTGGGATTTTTTTAAAAATCAACAATCATGCCTCCTGTCTTGCTAATCTCTAGTCTTACTGCATTCTTCACTATAATGTTGAACAGAGGGGTGGGATCTATTCTCCAATCTTGTTGTGTGTGGGCCAGTACTGGGGTTTAAATTCTAGGCCTCATGCTATCTCTTGGCTTCTATGAGTACCACTTGAGCCATGCCACCAGTCCAGCACTTTCCCGGTTAATTACAGTGTCTCCTGGCCTTTTCTGCCTGAGATGGTTTCAAACCTTGACCCATCAGGTCTCAGCCTCCTGAGTAACTAGGACTGCAGATGTGAGCTACCAGTGCCCAGCTTCATGCTTTCAGACTTAAAACTAAACAAGTCATTCAGTCTTTTACCATTAGGTAAGATGTTAACTAGCTATAGGAATTTTGTATGTTAGTGTGTGCACACATGTATGCATGTGTGTGTGTGTTGTGTGTGTATGCCAGTCTTGAAGCTTGAACTCAGAACCTGAGCACTGTCCCTGAGCTTTTTTGTTCAAGGATAGTGCTTTGCCACTTGACCCACAGCTCCATTTCTGGATTTTTTGGTGGGCTAATTCAAGATAAGAGTCTCACAGACTTTCCTGGGTAGGCTGGCTTTGAACCGCAATCCTCAGATCTCAGCCTCTTGAATAACGAGGATTACAGGTGTGATCCACCAGACCCAGTGCTATAAAAATTTTGTAGATGTCTGTTATCAAATTGAGAGAGTTCCCTTTTATTTCATTGCAACTTAGAAATTTCTTAAAATCACAAATAGATACTAAATTTTCTTGAATATGTTTTCTGCATCTATTAAGATAATAATTTTTTAATTTTAACTTTTCAGATTTTTGAAACAGGGACTCTGGGTAACATAGCTGATCCTCCTGCCTCAGCCTCCCAAGTGCTGGGGTTACTGTTGTAGGCCATTATGCTTGCTTCCTTTAGCTTTTTAATATACTCCATTACCTTGATTATGTTTGGAATGTTTGACCACTCTGGCATTCTCATGATAAACCTCAGTAGGTTATGACATATACTTTCAAACATATTTTTAAATGTGATTTACTAAATGTTTATTAAGAAATTTGATACCTACGTTCACAAGGAATATTGGCCTATTGCCTTCTTGTAAATGTCTTGACCTGATTCATCTACCTGGGTAATTTCTGACCTCACAAAATGAGTTGGAAAGTATTCCATACTGTTCAACTTTCTGGAAAAGTTCTATATAAAATATTCATCAGTGGTCAGATTCTGGTGGCTCACACCTATAATCCTGACTATTCAGGAGGCAGAGATCTGAGAACACTGGTATGAAACCGACCTGAACAAACAAATTCTACAGATTTTTATTTCCGATTAACCACCACAAAGACAGACATAGAGGTATGGCTCAAGTGGTATAGCTCCAGCTCTGAGGGGAAAAGCTGAGCAAGAGCACAAGGCACATGGGTCAAGCCTTAGTACTCACACATATACATCACTATGTACATACACACACACATATACACTATATATAATCATGCACTTCTCTTTTGTTAGCATATTATTTTTAGATAATTTATCTCACTGCCTATTTTCTCAGGCTAACATTAAACTTGAGATACTCTTGCCTTCCCTTCCTCAGTAGTTTAGATTGCAGGTATGCATCACCATGCCCACCCTAGTTCAAAATAGTTTCTAATTTCCTCTTTCAATTTTTTGATCCACAAATTATTTTGAATTGTGTTTTTTTGACTCAAAGAGAATATTCTGTTATTCATAAAAATTATTCTTTTTTAAATTAAATTTTATTGACAAGGTGATGTACAGAGGGGGTACAGTGACATAATAAGGTAGTGAGTACATTTCTTGTCATATTTGTTATACCCTCCCTCATTTTTCTTTCCCTTCCCTAGTTCAGATAAGTATATATACAATATCCAGTGTACCAAAGTCATATACAGTGACCACAGGGGTAGGTACGCCAAAGGAAATTTACCTAGTACATTAAACATAATGACAACAATAAAATCCTCCTGTTTCCATCTCTTGGAGTTCATTTTGCTTAGCCTCATCTTATATAATCATATGTACATAGCTGAGCTATTGAGCTATTGTGATCCTCTGAGAGGTTTATCCTAGACCTTTTTATTTAGTAATTGTTTGGTTTTAGAGACATGCTGTAAAGTCGCTGACCAAAACATGTGGAACTACCATTTGAAAAGAAGATTGTCATTTTACAGTAAAGAACAGTTTAATTGTGTTTTAACATCTAAATGCTGGAGTTTTCATGCATCTTTTTGCTGGTTTCTATCTTGATCCCATTGTAATCAGAGAATATACTGAAGTGGAGCTGTGGCTCAAGTAGTAGAGCACTAGCCTTGAGTGAAAAATCTCAAGGACAGCACCCAGGCCCTGAATGTAATCCCTAGTACCAGCACATTAAAAGAAGAAAATGTGTACTCTGCTGTTGTTGAATGGAACGTTGTATGAATATTGATGAGATCGAATTGGTTAATAATGTTCTCAAAACATCTATATAGGTACCAATTTCTACTTCTTTTTTCTTATCAATTATTGTTAAAGGGGATTATAAAACTCTGACTTTAACTATTTCTCCTTAACAGTTTTATTGGTTTACATCACACTTAGAATTGTAATTTCTCCAGATGAAGTGACCTTACCTGTGTTCCTTCTACTTTCCTATGGCTCAAAAAGTTGCTCCAGGGTTGAAGGTGGAATAATTACAGTGCTCACTCATTTACCTCCCCTGTTGTCCAATGGGTGGGAACTTTCAGAGAGTTATGTTTTCTCCATTCTGGGTTTCAGTTGACAAAACTGGTAGGGTTAACCTGATCTACCTTACTCTATCTTTCCAGGAGACTCCAAAAACAGCAATTGAGAATAGATGAGAGATGAGAAAGCAGTATCCAGAAAAGATCATTCCAAAGACAGGAAACTCTGCAAAAAGAGTATACATTGGATGCCTGTGAATGCTAACATGGCTACAGCAATGACAGAGGAGTATCAAACAATAAAGCCAAAGATCTTTTAGCCTCTCAGGCTCTGGCTTATTCTGAGCAAGACAGGAGCTGTTAGGCAGTAGAGTGACATGCTCAGACCTCCTTTTCAAAAATGTTCATTCTGGTGATTGTATTGACAGGTAGAGAATTAAGAGTAGAAACAGGCATCTGTTCTGGATGCAAGTGTTAGAATCTGGAACAGGATGGTAGCGGTGGAAAGGATAAAGTATCCCAATTCTCATTATAATCTGAAGATACTATCAAAAGATTTGCTGACAGTTTGCTTTTGATGTATGAGATACATCAAGAATAATCTAGAAATCCGGGAAGATGGCACCGCCACAGTAGGGAGGCACCCCGACTCACTCCAACTGAATAGCGAGTTGGGAACTCCAGCACCCAACACCCCATCAAGAACCCAGCAAAACCAGCAGCCAGACACAAGAAAACAAAGAGGAGCAAAAAAGAAGAGCTGAAAACCTACACGGAGCCGGAGAATCTACGGGGCACACTCCCCCCACCAGCCGACCCTGGCCTGAACAGGGCCAGGCTGGGAAAGGGGACCCGACGATCAGCAGACTGACTGCGGGGAGCACAGAGTCCAGACAGCGAGACTCCACAGACACCAGAGAGAGTGCGGACCAAGACACACGGCGACGGCGGCGACGTGAAGTTCGGGTCCACACCGGGAACGGACATAAGCGGCTGGGGAACCCAGTGGTGCAGAAGGGGAGAGCCGGGGACGCCACCACAACCTTTCACCACACCTTAAGGACCAACGGCGGCGCGGGACACACACACAATCCAGGACCAGTGAGTCCCCCATTACCCCTTCCTCCAATGGGAGACCAGCTATCAGAGACCCAAACCCTACAAAGAAGCTATATCTCCCTTCCTCCCCCTCCCCACCCCGAGGGAACAAAGAACCCCCAAATCAGGCGGGAAGCTCCCATCAGGCTCTGGGAAGTCACAGGAGTTTAGCAGGGGAAGGGCGGAGCAGCCCCAAGGCCACCCAGGAGCCTGAACTGGCCCCATAAACCAATTAGGAAATGGGCAAAGGAGCTAAAGAGAGACTTCACAAGAGAAGAAAAAAATGGCAAAGAAACATATGAGGAAATGTTCAACATCCCTGATAGTAAAAGAAATGCAAATAAAAACAACCCTGACATACCACCTCACTCCAGTTAGAATGGCCTATACTCTGAACTCAGGCAACAACAAATGCTGGAGGGGGTGCGGGGAAAGAGGAACCCTTCTCCATTGTTGGTGGGAGTGCAAATTAGTACAACCACTTTGGAAAACAGTATGGAGGTTTCTCAAAAAGCTCCATATAGACCTACCCTATGACCCAGCCATACCACTCCTAGGCATTTATCCTAAACAGCAAGTCCCAAGATATCAAAAAGACATTTGTACTTCCATGTTTATCGCGGCACAATTCACAATAGCCAAAATATGGAAACAACCCAGATGCCCCTCCACAGATGAATGGATCCAAAAAATATGGTACCTATACACAATGGAATACTACATAGCGATTAGGAATGGTGAAATATTGTTATTCGCAGGGAAATGGTCAGAACTCGAACAAATAATGTTGAGTGAGACAAGCCTAGAACACAGAAAACAAAGGGGCATGATCTCCCTGATATATGACTGTTAACAAAGGGAGACCGAGAGTCAGTAGAGACCAGGTCTGTGAAACCAAAAACTGCTTGTCAAATGGTATTCCCCACAGGATTGGGGCAGCGACCCAACAGTATGTAACTAAAACCAAACAACTACTCAACATATAAAGGTCAGAAATTGACCTCTCAGTGGAATACAATAGCTCAAAAGCTATGTATGTACATTTATATAAAACTACTGTCGACATATTGTCTAATATCAACATTACATTTAAAGCTCTAGGCGAATTTTCTTGGGCTTGGCCACGTGGCTACTGTATATGTTCTTGATACATTGTATATTGTATATATGTCTACCTGACCTAGAGAAGGGATAGAAAAACAGGGCGTAAGATATCACAAGAAATGTACACACTGCCTTACTATGTAACTGTACCCTTTTTGCACAACACCTTGTCAAAAAAATTTGTGTTCAATTAATAAATAAATTAAATTTAAAAAAATGAATAATCTAGAGGGGCTGGGGATATGCCCTAGTGGCAAGAGAGCTTGCCTCCCATGCATGAAGCCCTAGGTTTGATTCCCCAGCACCACGTATACAGAAAATGGCCAGAAGTGGCACTGTGGCTCAAGTGGCAGAGTGCTAGCCTTGAGCAAAAAGAAGCCAGGGACAGTGCTCAGGCCCTGAGTCCAAGGCCCAGGACCGGCAAAAAAAAAAAAAAAAAAAGAATAATCTAGAGTTCTTTGCATTCTATGCTGTGTCATATTCATCTTTTACATTTGATGAGTAGGTTTAGGAATTAATCCTCCTTCTGTTCTGTCTACAGAATGGTCATGGTTTGTGTATATTTCATGTTTTTCTCCTAATCTTTTCCAAAATGTACAACACTAATGAGTATTTCTTAGATATAAGAATTAAAGCTTATTTCACTCTCATTTCAACTGGGATTGGTATAGATGTGGATCACAATGGCCAATATATTTCTTAGTATGGGAGTCTTAGAATCTATATTTATATTAACATCTAAAGAGGCCTCCCTTCACTATCATTCTCAAAATGGAGACCCAGGTCTTATCACCCACCACTCTCTACGACAAAGGGCTTAGCTCAGGCTCCCGATTTCTGGGTAGTGGAAATAGTAAGTGAAGGAACCAGATCAACAGGAGGCAGGTTCTGAATTTAGCTGGCATGTGCCTGACTCAACTTGCCTCTCTGGCTTTGAGACCTAAACTGGGTTGGGCTTTGCTTCAGCTGAACTCCTCTGGCAATCATGAGAAGCTTTCAAGAGAAAAAAATAGAAATACTTGGTAAGTCAGTTTATATTTAAGTATGGGAAGTTTAAAGGTTGCCAAATACATCTGTGGCTTACACCTATAATACTAGCTACTTAGGAGGTTGAGCTCTGAGGATCATGGCACAATGCCACCCTGGAAGAAAAGTCTATGAGACTTTTATTCCCAATCCACATACTAAACAGTCAGAAGTTGAGCTGGGGTTCAAGTGGTAGAGTGCTAGCATTGAGAAAAATTGCTAAGGGACACCACCCACGCCTGGGGTTTAAGCCCCAGTACCACCACACCACACACACACACACACACACACACACACACACACACACACACACACAGCAGAATATAAACTCACATAAGACTCTCAGTCAGCAAATGTCTTTGTCCCATTTAGAGCAATTTTGGAAGCACTTGGTATTCTTTGTCTGTCAGAAATTTACAGGATAGCAGGGCAAGAGACAGGAAGCCAATAAGTCCAAAAGACATAGAACCCATTAGAAATGATTAGAAATAGAGCTCCTTATGAGATAAAAAGGACAGGTTTTTTTTTTCTATTTATAAAACTAAAGGAATCTGTAGCTTTTAGATTTGGTGAGCAAAAAGCTTTCATAGTGACAAGACGGTCCAGAGGACCCACAGACAGCCAAGAGGAGGCTCCCAGAGTTCATGTGCAACCACAGAAAGTAAGATTGTAAACTAAAGCTTCAAGAAACAAGATAAATGCCCCACATATACATGCTACAAGTGGCCCAGTCTTAAAATGAATGGAAGAGAATGAGTTTATAGATCCTAAATTCAGGACTGTGCTTTAACCTGTCACTCCCAAATTAAATTATTCTGACCTGAGGATTTTTATCTCTATGATGGGTAGAGTTTGCATCATTGCCGTGACCATCTTTCATAGCATCAGGATTATGGCATCATAATCATCTTTAATCAAAGGGTCCATGAGACATCTGAGCCAATACCAAGGAACACTTCCAACAAGACCAATCACCAGCCACTTCTGTATAATTCTAGATGCTGACTAACCTCAACCACAATCTGAAATCGGATTTTTAGGACGCAAAGAAAAACTAGTAATAGCAATTTTCATGATGACAGCATCATCTATAAACATTTATACTTCAATAAATGTATGAAAGAAGTGAACACTTTTAGTTTTTAAATTTTTGAGTAAAAACAGTACATTTATTGAACTGTGAACTACATTTATTGAAGGGTTGTTTTGTTCTAGGTGCTTTACTTAACTCTTTTAGGCTTTATAAGAACCCTATGAAGAAAATTTCCAACATTCATAGAGAGGTTAAGTCACATAATTAATAAGTGGCCAAAGTAGGACCACAACCTACATTTGTCAGATTTCAAAGTCTATGCACTTTATCATCAAAGCTTAATAATTTTGCAGTGGATTTTATTTCAGTTTTTAGGGAGAAGCCAAGAAGAATACCCTTTAAAAGACTTCTACTTTGTGCGTTTCTTCTCTGTGCATTTTCTTCTCTGTGGACCAGATTTGGGGGATTTGGGGAATATATATATGAGAAAGGCTCTAGCAGAAGTATAGGCTAACTACTTCTCCTCTTGGAACAAAGGCCCTAAGCTTCTCAATGTGTATACTTGCCTCTTAAGCAAGTTCTATTCCAGAAATGAGTAAGACGTCATCTTTAACATCTTCGAAGCTAAGCTCTCCCCAAGCCCAGGGTCCAGGAGTTTCAAGTGGCACATTCTGTTTCAACTGTTTCTGACTTAAAGAAAATCGGGGGTATTGGGTGGAACAATCGAATATGGAACACAAGGACTCTCTGTAACCTTAGTCATCCTGTAATCATTCCATTGAGGTAATTACCTTATCTGCCTTTTGTAATTATCTTGCTAATCTAGTGACCTAGTGTTTCTTTTTCAAGTCATCAGTCCTCAAGGAAGAAAGTCTCTTACAGAAAAAAATAGTGAGACAGTCCAGTTGTGATTTTATATAGACCTCACTTTATCATCCTTCTTTGAGTCCATATGCTTCTAGGAGACTTAGCCAAGGAGTCCTGAAAGATCTAAGTACAGTGAGCTGGGGATATAGCCTAGTGGCAAGAGTGCCTGCCTCGGATACACGAGGCCCTAGGTTCGATTCCCCAGCACCACATATACAGAAAACGGCCAGAAGCGGCGCTGTGGCTCAAGTGGCGGAGTGCTAGCCTTGAGCGGGAAGAAGCCAGGGACAGTGCTCAGGCCCGGAGTCCAAGGCCCAGGACTGGCCAAAAAAAAAAAAAAAAAAAAAAAAAAGATCTAAGTACTAATTAATGCCAGAGGCAAAGGATGAGTGTGTAGGTCAGTGGCTTTACTTATAAGAGGCCAAGCCATAATTTTTTTGTACTGGTACTGTTGTGCTCACTTGGCTTTTCTACTTATGGCTGGTAATCTACCACTTAAACTATGCCTCCTATCCATAGTTAATTTTTAAAATGTAAACAAATGAAAGTATTACAGAAAATGAAATCATTAATTTGGTTAATTCATTATTTAAAAGTTGAATCCCAATGTCATAACTCATAGAGGTCCTGGATTTAGTTTTCCTTAGTCCTTTAAAGATGTTATCTCTCGGGCTGGGAATATGGCCTAGTGGCAAGAGTGCTTGCCTCGTATACATGAGGCCCTGGGTTCGATTCCCCAGCACCACATATACAGAAAACGGCCAGAAGTGGCGCTGTGGCTCAAGTGGCAGAGTGCTAGCCTTGAGCAAAAAGAAGCCAGGGACAGTGCTCAGACCCTGAGTCCAAGGCCCAGGACTGGCAAAAAAAAAAAAAATGTTATCTCAGAAAATCCAAGAAGATAAGTTTCTTCCCCGTTTCATTTTTTTTATTTATAAGCCATGACAAATTATCCTCATTGGCTATTCTGAAGAAAATATATCATTCAAATGTACTGTTATTTTTTTTTAGGACAGACCAGTGCTAACTCATATGTATATATTGGTGTACAATACACACAGGAAATCTCAAGCCGGTGGTTAATTGTTTTTATTAAATGGGTGATCTTGAAGAAGAGTAATAATTTCAAGATTACAAATCATCTCAATCTAATATAGTGTCCCTCCAGACATTGTACTATTTATTTAGTATTGGGCCTTCTACATTATAGATCTCTGATAATGTGCATTAACTCTAAGTGTGTGTGCTTATGTGTATAAGAATGTTTGTGATGTATATATAAATCTTATGTGTGTGAGAATGTTATAAATCTTCAAGAGTTCAAACCCCAGGCCAAGCTTCAATCTCAACCTGATTTAATTACACTGTTCTATAAATTCTTGGTCTTCAAGTTGCACATTCTAACATGAGATTATAAAAATTCCTCGGAAATTACTTGTGGAATCAAATATTGATTACTGAGGGTCCCAAATAATTTAAAGTTTGAGTATTTTAAATTCATAAATCAATTGTTGGATTGACTTCAATTTTTATCACTTATTCTCTTCTCTTAAAACTTAGTTCCAAAAATCACATTTATGATTAAAATGTCAGTATTTCATCCACAAAGTGAGTGATAGTAGAGAATGTATTTTGTGCATATAATTAAGCCTTTCAGGAACTCCGTGTGTGTGTGTGTGTGTGTGTGTGTGTGTGTGTGTGTGTGTGTGTGTGTGTGTGTGTTGGTTGGTTGTAGGGCTTGAACTCAGGCCCTGAGCACTCTCCCCAAGCTTTTTTGCTCAAGGCTAGCACTCGACCACTTTGAGCCACAGTTCTACTTCATGTTTTTGGTGGTTAATTGGAGATAAGAGCTTTACAACTTTCCTGTTCCGGCTGGCTTTGAACAGTGATCCTCAGATTTCAGCCTCCTGAGTAGCTAGGATTATAGGCATGAGCCTCCAGCACCCCACTGTTGGAAGAAAAAAGATCAACTACATTACTTAATAGTTATACCTTGCATTTAGGAAAAATACAAATACTAACTCATTTTAGTGAATCCTAGTGTTTTGGTGCTAATTCAAGTTCCTTACCTTTCAGTCAGGCTTACCTTGCCAGTAAATTTCCAAATCCATCAACTGTCACCACCTCTTTTCCACCCTGTCACTGTGGCTGCAAAGACCACATGAGGTTCTGAGTCATAGCTTTGAGATGTGGTCCTGTGTAGATTCCAGCAAGCATTTGGAGTCTCCAGATGGGACATGTGAGTTATATCTAGACTGAGCGAGTCATGAAGCCCCATATTGCATCCTAAAAGCCTTCATGTGTTAGCAGGTACCCTCTTTGTGAGAACCTATTGCTCTAGTGCATGGATCTCAACATAACAATAGCCATGGTTAAAAACAGTAAGAATGAATTCTGGAAGTGAAGGGCATTATTGGCTAGTCTGGCTAGTGGGACCATTCTCATGGACCTTTCATGATGAAATTTTCAAGTTAGTTCCTTGGAAAGCCAAGTTTCAAAAACTGGTCTCTGACTGTAACTAGAGGGACTACAGAAGAAAACAAGAGTTACAAATAAACTCTAGGAAGTAAAACATACTAATGACTTTCTAAATCACATTAAACTTGACAAAAAGAAGGAAAGAAAAGGCATTTAATATTTAGGAACAAAATATGAATCTAATATTATGTATCTAACTCTCAGATATTTATAATTGTTCCCACTTCGCAGGTGTGGAAATAGACTCATATTTAGAATTTTGACCACATTTCATTGGTAGTACATGTGGGAACTATGATATAAAAATGATCTGCCTTGATGATGCTAAGGCACTTAAACATCTTTCAGAGAAAATATATATTTAATATACCACTATGTCCCTGGATAAAGTTTTAGGTATCACCTCTAAGTTGAGTTGAACTCAATTAGTTCCTCAAAAGTGGGAATTTCTGAAAGTCATGGCATGGAGAAAAATGTTTGATTCTTATGATAGATGCAGACACACATGTGTACAAAGGCAAGTTCTTAATTTGAACATGACAAGAAATAAAGTAGGTTACATCAATATGGATCAGAACCCTCTGGAGTAGGATTAGATATAGGAACAAAATTAATCAGACATACAGTAGAAAAATTAAAAACTGAAACAGCAAAAGCTATTTTTGATGCCCTAAGGTATATCATCTAGTGGCTAATAAGCATAAGGTCCACCAACTGGGCCTATAGTCCTAGTCAGGTGGTTCTGATAGCCCAAAGCAAAGGTGGATATGGAATAAGCAGAGTAATGACAGAATAAGGCAGGAGGGAGGCCCAGATAAGAAGGAAAGTATAGCCAAGGCTGTGCCATATGCAGACATTCCAGGTCTCTGCTTCTTTGGACTAAATAACTTTTTTGAACCCTGGCAAGCAAAAGTCTGTGCAGGTATCATCAAAGCAATCCTTAGAATCCAGCCCTTTGGTTCCCTTTCAAATGGTGCTTGTGCCTCTCTGAGATAGGAACAATAAGTATTCTAGAGAATTGATGACAAAACAACTTGGCATGTGTTCACTTGTGCCCTGACACTGATGATTCTTGTAGTTCTTAAAGAAGGAAAGTGAAGCACTGAGAAATTGGGAGACTTACTTAAGAACAAAGGTACTATAGGAACCATGGCTTACTTGTACGGCTTTGCAAATACTAAGTCGCTAAATTGCTCACTTGGAAAGGTTGGATTTTATGGTAAGTGAATTATATCTGTTATGATGTTCTAAAAATTAATTACCTTCTGGGCAATATTTTTGACATAGAAATAGCATTTCTACCCTTAAAGCCTAATATTGGCTTCTAAGTCATTTTATCAAACATGATTACTTCTTATATAGAGAATATGCTATATACTATGACAAATTTGCCCAAAATAAATGGAAATAATTATACAGTTTGCTAAACATGTGTTATAGGCTACATATTATGTCCATAATGAAGAGGGTGTGTTATTCCCATTCTTTCTGTTGGTAATCTGAGGCTAAAAGAATTAAACAGTTGCCAAAAACAAACAAACCACAGCTGGTAAAGCTTAAAGGTTTAAAGCTGAGCTTTAAACTCAAACCTTACTGACTGCAAAGTCATTAGTTTTATCCATTATGTTAAGCAATTGAAAAGGGAAAGAAAGGCCAGAATGTATAGCATACCAAAGACTAAATGGTAGAGTTCTGAGGGTTGATAGTCTACAAAGTGAGTTTCAAAGATCTAAAGAAGGATTCTGGAGTTGCAGTGCAAAAGTGGTTTTTTAATTCTTTCTCAATGAGCAGCTGGGGCCTGAAAGTCTTCTTGACCTGAAAAAAATTCAATTTCAAAAGATCCACAATGACCACTGTACTCCAGGGAAAACATAATGTTCTGTGTGCGTGTTTGGGCTCAGGACTCACTAGCTATGAGAGGATACAAATCCACTAGCAAGCTGTGAAAAGATATTATTCTAAGTGTTTGCCAAGACATAGGCACTGTCTGCAGGTGGATAGCTTATGGAAATAACCTTCAAAGAAGTACCCAGGTAGGAACTAATTGACCCCAGATATGGTGTATATATAAGTGCCAGGCAGTAGTATGAGAGAGCATGGGTTTCTTTCTTAGTGCTGTCACTGGACACATTTTTAAATTTCTTGAGGCTTCCATTTCATCATCTGTAAAAAAAAGCTGTAAATAACCTTACAAGGTTACTATAAGAAATAAGTAAAATAAGTATATAAAACTACCACATACAGAAAACAGTCACTGGTTATGATGGCTACTATCATTATCACCTGGCGGCAAAGTATAGAAGCTCTGACTCACTGTGCCTAATACAGATTTCCAATTATTTTTGCTACCTTCAAATATGTTTGATATACTCTGTATTTAACTGTTACTTCCTAGAATCAAGCCCATTGGATAGCACGTTCCTGGAAGAAATTCACCTAAACAGTTCTAAATTCACCTTGAACAGTTCTGACAGCATTTTATATAGCACTCACTATACTTTGATAGCCTAGAAAAGAGCCTTCCAAGGGCCAGAGAATCTTTCTTCTTTTCCTAGCTTGTAAAATCTCCTTATAGTACACTTTTATAGTATTTATGTTTGGATGAACTTGACACTCATAAGGTTGCACATCATTTTTTTCATAATAGCTAGGTAATAAGTATACACAAGTGAGCTACTATAATGTTTAAGAACAATGGCAATGTATAAGCTAAATAAAAATTCTAATCCTAGGTTCTCCACCTCCTACCTATGACTTTGGACTCTCTTATGCTTCCAAACCCTATACTTTCACCTGTATACTGTGCTACAAAATATATAGAAATGTTGTGAGGAAATGACATGATATGTGAAGTGTATTCAGCACTGTCTACCATATAATAAATTCTCATTAAATGTCAATTGTCATTACAAAAGACGTAAATTAGGTTAGCCTATTAGCCCAGGTTCATTTTCAATGAAATAAGCATGTATTGTGCACCTGCCAAGGTGCACTCTGCTGCTTTCTGTGTTCTAGATAAAGGAAGCCCTCTAAAACTAAGTTTATGCTGTTCACAGGTATATGACCATGAAAAATAAGTGTCCTGCAACATGTCTTCATACTGGAAGGTGGGGCTGGTACCAGCATTTCTGCAATCATCTCACAGATGAGAATGTAAAGAAGGAGGAAGATAAACATGTAGAGAGGTGGAGTTAGGTTTGATTGGAAATGAATCAGTCCATCCCACAGTGGGTTGTTATAAGCTATATAAGGGCCTCTATCTCAGTCCAACAACACCCTGAAAGCTGCATCAGGCTTTATCCTACTTGTTCCTTTGGTGAAACAGGTAAGAGAACATTCATCTAGCAAAGTCTATGGACATAACTGCCCATTATAGAAATGCAAAGGTATGAGATAGGTAGATTAGATAGATATGTGGACAGATAGATAGATAGATAGATAGATAGATAGATAGATAGATAGATAGATAGATAGATAGATAGATAGATAGATAGATAAAGAGAAGGAGGGAGGGAGAGACTAAGAACCATTCTTTTTTGTTGTTTCTTTTCTTTTTATGTTTGCTTTTTGGTTGGTTAGTTTAGTTTATCCTATAATATTTTAGGTGTAATTGTGCCTTTATAGAAGGTAATACAAATAGAAAATTTGTCATATTTTGAGCAATTCCATATTCTCGTCTTGGTATGTTTCATGTTGTCTTTCTGGTCCATGCAGCTCAAATAAGGAAGAAGTTGGACTTGTTGTAGAATCCCTACTTTGTTCAGTTCCTAGGGAATCAAGATCTGATCTACTTAGTCAAATTCTTTGCTGCATTGCTGAGCTTCTCGTCCTAATTAATAGAAAGAAACAGTGTTTGATCCAGTGCTGAGATCAGAACAGTTCCTTACTTCTGCTAGGAGCTATCCCAAACCTTCAAATATTGATACATTGTTGGCACATTTTGCCCACTGTTTATATGTTAAAGAGCTTTAATGTCCAATTTAATTTTTAGCATTGAAGAGTGATGTAGATGTCATGCAGAAATGTCTATCCATTTTGATTCAAGAAAGCAGCCGTAAAAATAGGAAGAGAAACTAGGGAAATTGTGTCTTAGTGTCCTGGAAACTTTAGAAATCCTAGAATATTACTCAACACACTCAAGTACTGAAGTGTAGAGATATCATGTAGAGACAATATTCATTCAGGACAAGAAATGCCATTCTCATGCCATGATTTGATCTTAGCAAAGTAACTCAATGTTAATCAAGTTTTCAGTGTGTTGAACGGCATTGTAAAATCTTCAATTCATCCTTACATGTCGAAGTTTAAAAGTGACAAAAAAAATTGAAAAAAAATCATGAGAATTATTGAGAAAAAAACCAAAATGATTGATGGGGCTATTTTTTTCTCTAGGTTCACTTAAACTTGCAAAAAAATGACAGATCTCTTAAGAAGTGTTGTCACTGTCATCGACATTTTCTACAAATACACCAAGCAAGATGGGGAGTGTGGCACACTGAGCAAGGATGAGCTAAAGGAACTTCTGGAGAAAGAGTTCCGTCCAATTCTGAAGGTGAGGATCATGTGCCAGCACTGGTCTTCTGGGGCTCTAAATATGCTGTCATAGAATCGCGATAAGCTAAAAGGTGCACAGCTCGATTAGTCTTGGAGAAAACCCTATGAGAAATATTTTGGGCCATTGTAAGTTAACCCAACAAGTGTGTATGTCACGTCAGGGCGGGGAGGTTAGAGAGGAATATCATCTACAAAGGAAGTTATTAACAAAGTGGCTGGGGTGATTTAAAACTGAAAACCAAGTAAAAGCCTTTTTTCATCTACCTGAGAATAACTTAACTATTTCAAAACAATAGATCCTAACACAGAACATCTTAAACTGTTTGTTTAAAATTTATGTAGAACAAAGGTGTATCAGCTGAACTGAACCTGGTTTATTTCATTCCCTCTTGTATGCCGTAACCGAATATTTAATCCTCTAGCTTAGATCTTTTAAATAATCTCTTTGGATATTCCCAATAGTCGCTATTTTCTATTACCCTTTCCCATTTGTTATTTACTATTAACCTGAAGTCATCCCTAGTTGGACTAAAACTCCACAAATATGTACCATATTAGACTATGCCAGCTAAGAATATAGTTAGGTTGACAGGGTCTCTCTGTATGTCACTTATATACAGAACCCAGATGATCCAGATACAGTGGATGTCATCATGCATATGCTGGATCGAGATCATGACCGAAGACTAGACTTTACTGAGTTTCTTCTGATGGTATTCAAGCTAGCTATGGCCTGCAACAAGGTTCTCAGCAGAGAATACTGCAAAGCTTCAGGGTCAAAGAAGCGTAAGCATGGTCACCGACACCAAAAAGAAGACAGGGAAACAGAAGAGGAAGAAGAGTCTCCAGTACCAAAATCAGGTTACAGACATTCAAGTTGGAGTGAGGGAGAAGAGCATGGATATAGTTCTAGGGGCTCAAGGGGAACTGGAAAACATAGATATGGGTCCAGCTCCAGGAGGCTGGGAAGACAAAGTGAATTATCCAGCTCAGAAGGATCTGAGGAAAATCATTACAGGTCTGAATCTGGTCACTCCTGGAGTAGTGGCAAAGGGAGACATGGTTCCAGCTCTGGAGAGGTAGGAGAAAGAAGAAGCAAGTCACGTAGTCCCTCTAGGGAATCTGGGGAGGAATATGAATCAGGATCTAGATCAAGCAGTCAGGGGAGGAAAGATCATGGTGGTCTGTCACAAGGGCTGGAAAAAGGTGGACACAAATCAAACTCTTCTCAATCAAAAGAAAGCGGAGGTCAAAAGCATGAATCTGGCTCTACAAGTTCTGGAAGCTGTGGGAGACAAAGTCATGCATGTAGTTATGGCAATTCAGATAGGTGTGGAAGGCCACAAAGTACTTCTAATTCTTGTCAGGCAAGTGGGTTTAGAGGGCAAGCAAATCAATCTAGCTGTACCCAATCATGCTGTCAATCAGGAGGCCATCAAAGACAAGGCTATGGATGTGTCTCAGGTCAGTCCTCTGGTTACTGCCAACCACAGCCTAGTCCCTGTAGTCAGCCCTGTGGTCAGAGAGGATATGGGTCTAGTCAGTGTGGTCAGCCACAGAGCTGTGGAGGAAAACAGAGAATAAGCTCAAGTCAATCCTCTTGCTGTGGACAACATGGGTCTGGAGCAAGTCAGTCTTCAAATTATGGCCCACATGGATCTGGTTCCTGTGGACACTCTTCAAACTGTCATCAAAAAGGGTCTCGTTCAAATGAATTTTCCAAATGCAGTCCATCTGGATCTGGTTCATGTTGTAAACAACAACACAGAACAGGTTCAAGTAAATCTGGAGTTGGACAACATGGGTCTGGTTCAGGTCAGGCTTGCTGTGGACAACATGGATATGCATCAAGTCAATCCTCTGGCTATGGTCAACGTGGGTGTAGCTCAGGGAAGTCTTCTGGCATTGGGCAGCACGGGTCTGTCTCAGGTCAATCTTCTGGCTTCGGACAAGGGTGTTGTTCAGGCCAATCTTCTGGATCTGGACAACATGGGTCTAGTGTGGGTCAGTCCTCTGGCTTTGGACAACATGGATCTGGTTCAGGTCAATCCTCTGGCTTTGGTCAGCATGGGTCTGGCTCTAGTAAGTCATCTGGATTTGGACAGCAAGGGTCTGGCTCGAGTCAGTCCTCAGGTTCGGGCCAACATGGGTCTGGCTCTGGTCAGTCCTCAGGTTCAGGCCAACATGGGTCTGGCTCTGGTCAGTCCTCTGGAATTGGCCACCATGAGTCTGGCTCTGGTCAGTCCTCTGGAATTGGCCAGCACGGGTCAGGCTCTGGTCAGTCCTCTGGATTTGGCCAGCATGGGTCTGGTTCTGGTCAGTCCTCTGGCATTGGCCAGCATGGGTCTGGATCTGGTCAGTCATCAGGATTTGGCCAGCATGGGTCAGGCTCTGGTCAGTCCTCTGGATTTGGCCAGCATGGGTCTGGTTCTGGTCAGTCCTCTGGCATTGGCCAGCATGGGTCTGGATCTGGTCAGTCATCAGGATTTGGCCAGCACGGGTCAGGCTCTGGTCAGTCCTCTGGATTTGGCCAGCATGGGTCTGGTTCTGGTCAGTCCTCTGGCTTTGGCCAGCATGGGTCTGGATCTGGTCAGTCATCAGGATTTGGCCAGCATGGGTCAGGCTCTGGTCAGTCCTCTGGATTTGGCCAGCATGGGTCTGGTTCTGGTCAGTCCTCTGGCATTGGCCAGCATGGGTCTGGATCTGGTCAGTCATCAGGATTTGGCCAGCACGGGTCAGGCTCTGGTCAGTCCTCTGGATTTGGCCAGCATGGGTCTGGTTCTGGTCAGTCCTCTGGCATTGGCCAGCATGGGTCTGGATCTGGTCAGTCCTCTAGTTTTGGCCAGCACGGGTCAGGCTCTGGTCAGTCCTCTGGATTTGGCCAGCATGGGTCTGGATCTGGTCAGCCATCAGGATTTGGCCAGCACGGGTCAGGCTCTGGTCAGTCCTCTAGTTTTGGCCAGCATGGATCTGGTTATGGTCAATCCTCTGGATTAGGCCAGCAAGGGTCTGGCTCTGGTCAGTCATCTGGTTTGGGCCAGCATGGGTCTGGCGCAAGTCATTCCTCTGGATTTGGCCACCATAAGTCCAGCTCAACTCAGTCCTCTGGCTTTGGCCAGCAGGGAACAGGTTCTGGTCAATCCTCTGGCTTTGAACAGCATGGATCCACCTCACATCAGTCCTCTGGCTTTGGACACCATGGCTCAGGATCAACTCAGTCATCTAGATATGGCCACCAAGGAACGACGTCAAGTCAGACTTCTGGCTTTGAAAACCAGAGGTCTGGATCAAGTAACTCCTCTGGCTTTGGTCAACACGAGTCTAGCTATGGGAAAACTTCCCACCAAAAAGAGGGGGGGTCACATCATAAAAAGACAAGATTCTTGCCACAAAAACAACAAGGAATACCTCACGGACAGGCCAGAGACACCTTAAGACAGCCCCAGTCTGGACATGGACAGCCTCCTGAGTCTCAGCACAGGAGAGCTCCCAGGAGAAGTCCAATTCACAGTGAGTCTTCAGACAGTGAAGAACAATCAAGATTCTCTCACAGCCAGGCAGGATCTCCTCAGAGCCAAGGTCAACCTCAGGGTCAACAGGCTCCATCAGCAAGACAAGGAAGACAGCAAGCTCCTCATGGGCAGTCACGAGATGCAGGGAGACAGGGCCAGCAGCCTCATGGACAACCACAGCACTCTGGCGCCAGTCCACCTCCAAGAAGACCACAACCTCACAGCCAATCTAGTGACAGAGAGGAACATTCAGAATTCTCACACAGACAGTCACGATCCCATCAACAACAAGGGAGATCTCCACAGAGAGGGTCAGCAACCTCACCCCAAGGCAGGCCACAATCTCCTCATGGACAGGCCAGAGACACCTCCAGACAGCCCCAGTCTGCCCATGGACAGCCTCCTGAGTCTCAGCCCAGGAGAGCTCCCAGCAGAAGTCCGATTCACAGTGAGTCTTCTGACAGTGAAGAGCAATCAAGATTCTCTCACAGCCAGGCAGGATCTCCTCAGGGCCAAGGTCAACCTCAGGGTCAACAGGCTCCATCAGCAAGACAAGGAAGACAGCAAGCTCCTCATGGGCAGTCACGAGATGCAGGGAGACAGGGCCAGCAGCCTCATGGACAACCACAGCACTCTGGCGCCAGTCCACCTCCAAGAAGACCACAACCTCACAGCCAATCTAGTGACAGAGAGGAACATTCAGAATTCTCACACAGACAGTCACGATCCCATCAACAACAAGGGAGATCTCCACAGAGAGGGTCAGCACCCTCACCCCAAGGCAGGCCACAATCTCCTCATGGACAGGCCAGAGACACCTCCAGACAGCCCCAGTCTGCCCATGGACAGCCTCCTGAGTCTCAGCCCAGGAGAGCTCCCAGCAGAAGTCCGATTCACAGTGAGTCTTCTGACAGTGAAGAGCAATCAAGATTCTCTCACAGCCAGGCAGGATCTCCTCAGGGCCAAGGTCAACCTCAGGGTCAACAGGCTCCATCAGCAAGACAAGGAAGACAGCAAGCTCCTCATGGGCAGTCACGAGATGCAGGGAGACAGGGCCAGCAGCCTCATGGACAACCACAGCACTCTGGCGCCAGTCCACCTCCAAGAAGACCACAACCTCACAGCCAATCTAGTGACAGAGAGGAACATTCAGAATTCTCACACAGACAGTCACGATCCCATCAACAACAAGGGAGATCTCCACAGAGAGGGTCAGCACCCTCACCCCAAGGCAGGCCACAATCTCCTCATGGACAGGCCAGAGACACCTCCAGACAGCCCCAGTCTGCCCATGGACAGCCTCCAGAGTCTCAGCCCAGGAGAGCTCCCAGCAGAAGTCCGATTCACAGTGAGTCTTCTGACAGTGAAGAGCAATCAAGATTCTCTCACAGCCAGGCAGGATCTCCTCAGGGCCAAGGTCAACCTCAGGGTCAACAGGCTCCATCAGCAAGACAAGGAAGACAGCAAGCTCCTCATGGGCAGTCACGAGATGCAGGGAGACAGGGCCAGCAGCCTCATGGACAACCACAGCACTCTGGCGCCAGTCCACCTCCAAGAAGACCACAACCTCACAGCCAATCTAGTGACAGAGAGGAACATTCAGAATTCTCACACAGACAGTCACGATCCCATCAACAACAAGGGAGATCTCCACAGAGAGGGTCAGCACCCTCACCCCAAGGCAGGCCACAATCTCCTCATGGACAGGCCAGAGACACCTCCAGACAGCCCCAGTCTGCCCATGGACAGCCTCCTGAGTCTCAGCCCAGGAGAGCTCCCAGCAGAAGTCCGATTCACAGTGAGTCTTCTGACAGTGAAGAGCAATCAAGATTCTCTCACAGCCAGGCAGGATCTCCTCAGGGCCAAGGTCAACCTCAGGGTCAACAGGCTCCATCAGCAAGACAAGGAAGACAGCAAGCTCCTCATGGGCAGTCACGAGATGCAGGGAGACAGGGCCAGCAGCCTCATGGACAACCACAGCACTCTGGCGCCAGTCCACCTCCAAGAAGACCACAACCTCACAGCCAATCTAGTGACAGAGAGGAACATTCAGAATTCTCACACAGACAGTCACGATCCCATCAACAACAAGGGAGATCTCCACAGAGAGGGTCAGCACCCTCACCCCAAGGCAGGCCACAATCTCCTCATGGACAGGCCAGAGACACCTCCAGACAGCCCCAGTCTGCCCATGGACAGCCTCCTGAGTCTCAGCCCAGGAGAGCTCCCAGCAGAAGTCCGATTCACAGTGAGTCTTCTGACAGTGAAGAGCAATCAAGATTCTCTCACAGCCAGGCAGGATCTCCTCAGGGCCAAGGTCAACCTCAGGGTCAACAGGCTCCATCAGCAAGACAAGGAAGACAGCAAGCTCCTCATGGGCAGTCACGAGATGCAGGGAGACAGGGCCAGCAGCCTCATGGACAACCACAGCACTCTGGCGCCAGTCCACCTCCAAGAAGACCACAACCTCACAGCCAATCTAGTGACAGAGAGGAACATTCAGAATTCTCACACAGACAGTCACGATCCCATCAACAACAAGGGAGATCTCCACAGAGAGGGTCAGCACCCTCACCCCAAGGCAGGCCACAATCTCCTCATGGACAGGCCAGAGACACCTCCAGACAGCCCCAGTCTGCCCATGGACAGCCTCCAGAGTCTCAGCCCAGGAGAGCTCCCAGCAGAAGTCCGATTCACAGTGAGTCTTCTGACAGTGAAGAGCAATCAAGATTCTCTCACAGCCAGGCAGGATCTCCTCAGGGCCAAGGTCAACCTCAGGGTCAACAGGCTCCATCAGCAAGACAAGGAAGACAGCAAGCTCCTCATGGGCAGTCACGAGATGCAGGGAGACAGGGCCAGCAGCCTCATGGACAACCACAGCACTCTGGCGCCAGTCCACCTCCAAGAAGACCACAACCTCACAGCCAATCTAGTGACAGAGAGGAACATTCAGAATTCTCACACAGACAGTCACGATCCCATCAACAACAAGGGAGATCTCCACAGAGAGGGTCAGCACCCTCACCCCAAGGCAGGCCACAATCTCCTCATGGACAGGCCAGAGACACCTCCAGACAGCCCCAGTCTGCCCATGGACAGCCTCCAGAGTCTCAGCCCAGGAGAGCTCCCAGCAGAAGTCCGATTCACAGTGAGTCTTCTGACAGTGAAGAGCAATCAAGATTCTCTCACAGCCAGGCAGGATCTCCTCAGGGCCAAGGTCAACCTCAGGGTCAACAGGCTCCATCAGCAAGACAAGGAAGACAGCAAGCTCCTCATGGGCAGTCACGAGATGCAGGGAGACAGGGCCAGCAGCCTCATGGACAACCACAGCACTCTGGCGCCAGTCCACCTCCAAGAAGACCACAACCTCACAGCCAATCTAGTGACAGAGAGGAACATTCAGAATTCTCACACAGACAGTCACGATCCCATCAACAACAAGGGAGATCTCCACAGAGAGGGTCAGCACCCTCACCCCAAGGCAGGCCACAATCTCCTCATGGACAGGCCAGAGACACCTCCAGACAGCCCCAGTCTGCCCATGGACAGCCTCCTGAGTCTCAGCCCAGGAGAGCTCCCAGCAGAAGTCCGATTCACAGTGAGTCTTCTGACAGTGAAGAGCAATCAAGATTCTCTCACAGCCAGGCAGGATCTCCTCAGGGCCAAGGTCAACCTCAGGGTCAACAGGCTCCATCAGCAAGACAAGGAAGACAGCAAGCTCCTCATGGGCAGTCACGAGATGCAGGGAGACAGGGCCAGCAGCCTCATGGACAACCACAGCACTCTGGCGCCAGTCCACCTCCAAGAAGACCACAACCTCACAGCCAATCTAGTGACAGAGAGGAACATTCAGAATTCTCACACAGACAGTCACGATCCCATCAACAACAAGGGAGATCTCCACAGAGAGGGTCAGCACCCTCACCCCAAGGCAGGCCACAATCTCCTCATGGACAGGCCAGAGACACCTCCAGACAGCCCCAGTCTGCCCATGGACAGCCTCCAGAGTCTCAGCCCAGGAGAGCTCCCAGCAGAAGTCCGATTCACAGTGAGTCTTCTGACAGTGAAGAGCAATCAAGATTCTCTCACAGCCAGGCAGGATCTCCTCAGGGCCAAGGTCAACCTCAGGGTCAACAGGCTCCATCAGCAAGACAAGGAAGACAGCAAGCTCCTCATGGGCAGTCACGAGATGCAGGGAGACAGGGCCAGCAGCCTCATGGACAACCACAGCACTCTGGCGCCAGTCCACCTCCAAGAAGACCACAACCTCACAGCCAATCTAGTGACAGAGAGGAACATTCAGAATTCTCACACAGACAGTCACGATCCCATCAACAACAAGGGAGATCTCCACAGAGAGGGTCAGCACCCTCACCCCAAGGCAGGCCACAATCTCCTCATGGACAGGCCAGAGACACCTCCAGACAGCCCCAGTCTGCCCATGGACAGCCTCCTGAGTCTCAGCCCAGGAGAGCTCCCAGCAGAAGTCCGATTCACAGTGAGTCTTCTGACAGTGAAGAGCAATCAAGATTCTCTCACAGCCAGGCAGGATCTCCTCAGGGCCAAGGTCAACCTCAGGGTCAACAGGCTCCATCAGCAAGACAAGGAAGACAGCAAGCTCCTCATGGGCAGTCACGAGATGCAGGGAGACAGGGCCAGCAGCCTCATGGACAACCACAGCACTCTGGCGCCAGTCCACCTCCAAGAAGACCACAACCTCACAGCCAATCTAGTGACAGAGAGGAACATTCAGAATTCTCACACAGACAGTCACGATCCCATCAACAACAAGGGAGATCTCCACAGAGAGGGTCAGCACCCTCACCCCAAGGCAGGCCACAATCTCCTCATGGACAGGCCAGAGACACCTCCAGACAGCCCCAGTCTGCCCATGGACAGCCTCCTGAGTCTCAGCCCAGGAGAGCTCCCAGCAGAAGTCCGATTCACAGTGAGTCTTCTGACAGTGAAGAGCAATCAAGATTCTCTCACAGCCAGGCAGGATCTCCTCAGGGCCAAGGTCAACCTCAGGGTCAACAGGCTCCATCAGCAAGACAAGGAAGACAGCAAGCTCCTCATGGGCAGTCACGAGATGCAGGGAGACAGGGCCAGCAGCCTCATGGACAACCACAGCACTCTGGCGCCAGTCCACCTCCAAGAAGACCACAACCTCACAGCCAATCTAGTGACAGAGAGGAACATTCAGAATTCTCACACAGACAGTCACGATCCCATCAACAACAAGGGAGATCTCCACAGAGAGGGTCAGCACCCTCACCCCAAGGCAGGCCACAATCTCCTCATGGACAGGCCAGAGACACCTCCAGACAGCCCCAGTCTGCCCATGGACAGCCTCCTGAGTCTCAGCCCAGGAGAGCTCCCAGCAGAAGTCCGATTCACAGTGAGTCTTCTGACAGTGAAGAGCAATCAAGATTCTCTCACAGCCAGGCAGGATCTCCTCAGGGCCAAGGTCAACCTCAGGGTCAACAGGCTCCATCAGCAAGACAAGGAAGACAGCAAGCTCCTCATGGGCAGTCACGAGATGCAGGGAGACAGGGCCAGCAGCCTCATGGACAACCACAGCACTCTGGCGCCAGTCCACCTCCAAGAAGACCACAACCTCACAGCCAATCTAGTGACAGAGAGGAACATTCAGAATTCTCACACAGACAGTCACGATCCCATCAACAACAAGGGAGATCTCCACAGAGAGGGTCAGCACCCTCACCCCAAGGCAGGCCACAATCTCCTCATGGACAGGCCAGAGACACCTCCAGACAGCCCCAGTCTGCCCATGGACAGCCTCCTGAGTCTCAGCCCAGGAGAGCTCCCAGCAGAAGTCCGATTCACAGTGAGTCTTCTGACAGTGAAGAGCAATCAAGATTCTCTCACAGCCAGGCAGGATCTCCTCAGGGCCAAGGTCAACCTCAGGGTCAACAGGCTCCATCAGCAAGACAAGGAAGACAGCAAGCTCCTCATGGGCAGTCACGAGATGCAGGGAGACAGGGCCAGCAGCCTCATGGACAACCACAGCACTCTGGCGCCAGTCCACCTCCAAGAAGACCACAACCTCACAGCCAATCTAGTGACAGAGAGGAACATTCAGAATTCTCACACAGACAGTCACGATCCCATCAACAACAAGGGAGATCTCCACAGAGAGGGTCAGCACCCTCACCCCAAGGCAGGCCACAATCTCCTCATGGACAGGCCAGAGACACCTCCAGACAGCCCCAGTCTGCCCATGGACAGCCTCCAGAGTCTCAGCCCAGGAGAGCTCCCAGCAGAAGTCCGATTCACAGTGAGTCTTCTGACAGTGAAGAGCAATCAAGATTCTCTCACAGCCAGGCAGGATCTCCTCAGGGCCAAGGTCAACCTCAGGGTCAACAGGCTCCATCAGCAAGACAAGGAAGACAGCAAGCTCCTCATGGGCAGTCACGAGATGCAGGGAGACAGGGCCAGCAGCCTCATGGACAACCACAGCACTCTGGCGCCAGTCCACCTCCAAGAAGACCACAACCTCACAGCCAATCTAGTGACAGAGAGGAACATTCAGAATTCTCACACAGACAGTCACGATCCCATCAACAACAAGGGAGATCTCCACAGAGAGGGTCAGCACCCTCACCCCAAGGCAGGCCACAATCTCCTCATGGACAGGCCAGAGACACCTCCAGACAGCCCCAGTCTGCCCATGGACAGCCTCCTGAGTCTCAGCCCAGGAGAGCTCCCAGCAGAAGTCCGATTCACAGTGAGTCTTCTGACAGTGAAGAGCAATCAAGATTCTCTCACAGCCAGGCAGGATCTCCTCAGGGCCAAGGTCAACCTCAGGGTCAACAGGCTCCATCAGCAAGACAAGGAAGACAGCAAGCTCCTCATGGGCAGTCACGAGATGCAGGGAGACAGGGCCAGCAGCCTCATGGACAACCACAGCACTCTGGCGCCAGTCCACCTCCAAGAAGACCACAACCTCACAGCCAATCTAGTGACAGAGAGGAACATTCAGAATTCTCACACAGACAGTCACGATCCCATCAACAACAAGGGAGATCTCCACAGAGAGGGTCAGCACCCTCACCCCAAGGCAGGCCACAATCTCCTCATGGACAGGCCAGAGACACCTCCAGACAGCCCCAGTCTGCCCATGGACAGCCTCCAGAGTCTCAGCCCAGGAGAGCTCCCAGCAGAAGTCCGATTCACAGTGAGTCTTCTGACAGTGAAGAGCAATCAAGATTCTCTCACAGCCAGGCAGGATCTCCTCAGGGCCAAGGTCAACCTCAGGGTCAACAGGCTCCATCAGCAAGACAAGGAAGACAGCAAGCTCCTCATGGGCAGTCACGAGATGCAGGGAGACAGGGCCAGCAGCCTCATGGACAACCACAGCACTCTGGCGCCAGTCCACCTCCAAGAAGACCACAACCTCACAGCCAATCTAGTGACAGAGAGGAACATTCAGAATTCTCACACAGACAGTCACGATCCCATCAACAACAAGGGAGATCTCCACAGAGAGGGTCAGCACCCTCACCCCAAGGCAGGCCACAATCTCCTCATGGACAGGCCAGAGACACCTCCAGACAGCCCCAGTCTGCCCATGGACAGCCTCCTGAGTCTCAGCCCAGGAGAGCTCCCAGCAGAAGTCCGATTCACAGTGAGTCTTCTGACAGTGAAGAGCAATCAAGATTCTCTCACAGCCAGGCAGGATCTCCTCAGGGCCAAGGTCAACCTCAGGGTCAACAGGCTCCATCAGCAAGACAAGGAAGACAGCAAGCTCCTCATGGGCAGTCACGAGATGCAGGGAGACAGGGCCAGCAGCCTCATGGACAACCACAGCACTCTGGCGCCAGTCCACCTCCAAGAAGACCACAACCTCACAGCCAATCTAGTGACAGAGAGGAACATTCAGAATTCTCACACAGACAGTCACGATCCCATCAACAACAAGGGAGATCTCCACAGAGAGGGTCAGCACCCTCACCCCAAGGCAGGCCACAATCTCCTCATGGACAGGCCAGAGACACCTCCAGACAGCCCCAGTCTGCCCATGGACAGCCTCCTGAGTCTCAGCCCAGGAGAGCTCCCAGCAGAAGTCCGATTCACAGTGAGTCTTCTGACAGTGAAGAGCAATCAAGATTCTCTCACAGCCAGGCAGGATCTCCTCAGGGCCAAGGTCAACCTCAGGGTCAACAGGCTCCATCAGCAAGACAAGGAAGACAGCAAGCTCCTCATGGGCAGTCACGAGATGCAGGGAGACAGGGCCAGCAGCCTCATGGACAACCACAGCACTCTGGCGCCAGTCCACCTCCAAGAAGACCACAACCTCACAGCCAATCTAGTGACAGAGAGGAACATTCAGAATTCTCACACAGACAGTCACGATCCCATCAACAACAAGGGAGATCTCCACAGAGAGGGTCAGCACCCTCACCCCAAGGCAGGCCACAATCTCCTCATGGACAGGCCAGAGACACCTCCAGACAGCCCCAGTCTGCCCATGGACAGCCTCCTGAGTCTCAGCCCAGGAGAGCTCCCAGCAGAAGTCCGATTCACAGTGAGTCTTCTGACAGTGAAGAGCAATCAAGATTCTCTCACAGCCAGGCAGGATCTCCTCAGGGCCAAGGTCAACCTCAGGGTCAACAGGCTCCATCAGCAAGACAAGGAAGACAGCAAGCTCCTCATGGGCAGTCACGAGATGCAGGGAGACAGGGCCAGCAGCCTCATGGACAACCACAGCACTCTGGCGCCAGTCCACCTCCAAGAAGACCACAACCTCAAAGCCAATCTAGTGACAGGGAGGAACATTCACATTTTTCACAGAGTCAGTCAGGGTCTACTAAGGGCTTCTCTGGGTCTCAACATAGAGATTTTGGCGCACCTCATACACAGCCACAGCATATTCATCACCAATTAAGTCATCATACCCGAAAGCAATCCATTAGTATTCATGGCCCATCTCGTTCAAGGCATGTTCAATCTGACCATCACAAAACACAAAGATATGTCTCAGGCCAACGTTGGAGACATGGCAGCTATGGTCATTCAGGTTATGACTATGGACAGTCTGGGTATGGACCATCTGATGGCAGCAGAAGTAATAGCCGCAATACTAGCCCTTTTAGGTCAACAGATAGAGCTTCAAATGTAAAAGAATCTAGACATGTCCGATCTTTTCCTGTGCTTGACACTGCAGCTTCACAAGCATCTGAATTAACAGGAAAGTTAGTTCTAACATATGGGAATTCAGATATAAATGATGATCGGTCATTTGGTTCCCACAATTGGCTTGATTCTACTATATATCAAAGGCAACTTTCCAGTCACAATTCTTCTCTAGTTCCTCCTGGGTCGGTGAGTGACACTGAGGAAAATAATCTTACCAGGAATCAGCAACTTACTCATAGCCAGTCAAGTGACTTCTCTGAATCTGGTCATAGACAATCTGTAACACATCATGGGCATTCAGAATCTACTTCAACTAGAAAAAAATCTGGCTTTAGTACTAATGAGAGGCAAGGATATAGATATGATCTACAAAGTGATATTTATGTGAAGTTAAATGACAAAAGGAGTCAAGGATCCTCTTCTATTCATTCTCTTTATAACGAAGACCCTATGGGAAATGAAGAGTACAGGAGTATGTGTTTATCTAGAAATATAACTACATTTGGTGAGGAAAGGCAAAAAATAGAATCAGGATTTAATGCAACAGAGAGGATGGTTCAACATGTGGACAATAAGCAGGCAAGAGGTTCTGAGACCAGAGGTTACTATGGAAGTGGGTTAATAGAATCAGGTTCCTATTTAGATAGCAACACTCCACTCTATGAATATGTCCAAGAGCAGAGATGCTATAACTTTGAATAAAAAACAAGGAGCAAAAATAATCCTAGATAAAAATCTGAAGAGGAATAAGGCATATGATAAGTGAATAAGATATTAAACATTATCCTTCTTTTGGCAATAGGGGTACTTCTGTTATTTTATATTAACTGCACTACTATGCTCCATTAATTTTGTTTGGTACAACATGTTTTTATAAGGTCCCATAATCACTGAGCTTATTGGTTTGAAAACAGTGAGTAGACGAGGTAAAAACTTTTAGGACTATATTTGAAGTATATGATAAAGTAATTTGGACTTGGGGGGCTCAAAATTAGCACTGAAAAATTTTAAGATTTTCTAGCGTTTATGTTCATTGCTTATTAACGAACCTTTTCAAGAAGCTATACTATCGGATTTAGGAGTCACAATTTCTTTAGTAACACTGTAACATATTCCATGTCCTGAACAAAAATGTGACAGTTCCTTAGGTGAAGATTCAGAATATTTTTGTTTTGTGTCATCCCTGGGACTCTGTATTGCTATTGAATTTATAAAAGTGTATTCCATTAAAACTGACAATAAGCTTGTCACCAAAGTATTGTGTTTCTTCTCTTTCTCCTCTACAAATACCACCATAACTCCTTGCCATGGGACAAGGTGCACATTCTCCTTCTATTCTTGTCATCTAGTTGCCAATGAAGAAAATGAGGAGTTCATAGAACACAAAAGCTCACCATTTCTGATCTTTTCCTCACTCTGATAATTATTCAAACATTTAAAAGAATAAACACTTTACACTAAGTTGGCCTTTGATATTTCCTTAATTATAGCCATCATCAGAGCAAACATTATCAAGTGACTCTAAATAGCTATTTGCTGTTACAAGCCCTGGAAATAAGAGTTATGCACTATGGATTTGCTGCCAAAGATACGAATTGAAATATCCCTACTGAGACAAACAATAAGGACCTAATTTTTTTTTTTACCAGAAAAAGAGCTAAATATATATTCTTTCCTCGGAGGAGAAAATAAATGAATTTGTTCTGAATATTTAGAGAAAAATAATAAGAAGCAGAAAAAATAAGTACAAAAATAAGCAGAAATTGAATACTATAAAGCTAAAGATAATTTTCAGAATATCAACACTAGTAAAAACTTTGAAGATAATCCCTTTAATTTTCAGGTTAAAGGAAGAAAAACCAAATAAAGCATATTTTAAAAGAAATTCTTACTCCCTATTTTTTACTTGATTTTCTTCCATCTTTCTTATGCACTTTAATCTAATATGAAATTCATCCATAGATACATAAAATTATGAGACGTGTCCAGCATTCAACTACTCTTGTAGCTGTGAGGGGTGTATGTGAAGGTCAAGGTCTTGCGCCTGGGTGAACATTGCCACAGCAGGGAAAATCATCATAGTGCTGCCTCCACATCTAGTGTGCCCTATTCCCATCAGTGGCCACTACTGTAAGCCAAACCCAGGCCAAAAAACAAACAAACAAACAAACAAAAACAAACAAATGGAGACACTAGAAGAAGCAAGGCCCTAAGATTAAGCCCTAATACCACTACTACCCACCCCCTAAAAGGCCAAATATCATAAAACATCTCTGCAATCCCCGTACTTGAGGGTAAAGGTGAGAGAACTGTAGTCCAGACTCAACCCAGGCAAAAGCACACACACACAAAAACCTATCTGAAAACCAAACTAAAGCAAAAAAGGGCAGGAGACTGAAGTACTAGAGAATTGCCTAAAAAGTGCAAAAAACCAAAGTTCAAACCCTAATAGCAAAAAAAAAAAAAGAGAGAGAAATTCGAACAGAACACGCAAAACATCTTGGACTTGGCTGAAAGAACAAACTTAGTGAATTTTTGGTAGACATGAAGATGCTGTGGAATAGAAAATCTATTACGTCAAAGAATATCAGACTAAGGAAGGATATGTATATCCAGGCACATGAAGCAATTATAACCCCCAAATACAAATGGACAGAAGGGAACTTCCTCACAGTGCATTATAATTAAACTGCCTTGATTACAGAATAAAGGAAGACTATAGAAAGCTGAAAAGTGGGAGTCTTAAGTGACGTTTACAGTAAAACTCATCATACAATAGATTTCTCAAGGACTCTCAAAACCAGAGGCCAAAAAATACATATTGGAAGCTCTGCAAAAAAATTGCTGCCAACCTAGATAACCATATCTTGCAAGGGTATTCCTCAGACTCAAAGGAGGAAAATAGACCTTCCAAAAATAAGCCTAAACTAAAAAAAAAAAATTCATGACCACTAAAAGAACATTGAGATGACACAAAGAATTCTATACGCCGAAGAAGAGAAGCACAAGCAGAATACCACAGAGTAGAATAAATCCCTCCAGAACAAATAAGAAAATTAGAATAAGTAAAGAATCAAACATAATTACCTCAATACACCATTAAATCTGTAACAAAAATAAAGGGTAATACAAGAATAGGAAATAATAAAAGAAACTACCATGAGAAAACAACTGAATAATGGGAATTAAAGCATACATTTAATAATTACCATCAACATAAACTGTCTTTTAATTAATTAATTAATTAATTGTCAAAGTGATGTACAGAGAGGTTACAGTTTCATACATAAGGCAATGAGTACATCTCTTATCAAACTTGTTACCTCCTCCCTCATTTTTCTCCCACTTTCCCCCTCCACAATGCCCTTCCTCCCTCCTTCCTCAAGTTGTACAGTTGGTTTACAGCATACAGTTTTCAGTTTTGTAAGTATTGCTGTTGCATTGGTTCACCTTTTACCCTTTGTCTCTTGATTTTGATGTTCCCCTTCTATTCCCCAGCTCTGATAAATGTATACACAATACCCAGTGTACCAAAATCAGTTATAGTGATATCATGGGTAAAACCCTGGGGAATACAGACAAAAGAAAATGGCATAACAACAACACTGGTAAACCACTTGTTTCCATAATTTGGAGTTAATTTTGCTTAGCATCATCTTATGTGCTCATATGTACATATCTATTGAGCTGTTGTGATCTCCTGCTAGGGCTATCCAAGAGATATGCTAATTATTACAAATGAGGGAAACCATAGAGTTTCTGTTCCTTGGATCTGGCTCACTTCACATAGTATGATTTTTTCCAAGTCTTTCCATTTCCTTATGAATGCTCCTGGATTGGGAGGATCAACATCATGAAGATGGTAATACTGCCAACAGCTATCTACAAATTCAATACAATACCCATCAATATATGCACACCATTATTTAATGAAATAAAGGACATAATCCAAAAATTCGCATGGGACAATATAAGACCCTGAATAGCAAAAACAATCCTCAGCAGGAAGAACAGTGCTAAAGGAATACCAATACCAAACTTCAAACTCTTTACAAAGCTATAGTAATAAAATAAAATAAAATAAAATAAAATAAAATAAAACAGCTTGGTATTGGCACAAGAACAGGCCTAGGAACCAATGGAATTAGAACCGAAGACCCAGAAATGAATCCAGATACCTATGGCCACTTAATCTTTAATAAAGGAGCTAAAAAAAACAGGATGGAAGAAAGACAGCCTCTTCAACGAATGGTGCTGGCAAAATTGGTTAAACACCTGTAACAAACTAAAGTGAGATCCTTATATATCACCCTGCACCAGAATCAATTCCGAATGGATCAAAGACCTCAAGATAAAAGCAGAAATCCTGAAAACATTGCAGGAAGGAATATGAGAAACACTTGGGCTCCTTGGCACAGGACGAAACTTTCTTAAGAAGGGCCCAGAAACACAACAAATCAAAGAAAGGTTGGACAAATTGAATTGCATCAAACTGCAGAACTTCTGTTTGGTAAAGGACATAATTTGCAAGATAAACAGAAAGCCCTCAGATTGGGAGAAGAACTTCCTGGCCATACAACAGACAAAGGCCTCATATCTAAAATATACTTAGAACTCAAAAAAATAAGTTCCCCCAAAACAAATCCTCAAAGAAACAATTGCCCATTAATAAATGGGCTAAAGACCTAAAGAGAGACTTCTCTGAAAAGGAAATGAGAAACTGTCTTAATTCTTCAATTAAATGCCACAACTGGCTGACTGAATTTAAAAACTGGACACAACTGTTTTCTGCCTTCAAGAAACTCATCTCATCAGCATAGAGATAGACTGCAAATGAAATATGACATGTTATACTCCAAGAAAATGCAATCAAAAAGGAAGCAGGAGTAAGCTATATGCATATCTGTAAAAGCAAACATCAAGCCAATAAAGAGATAAATAAAGAAAGAAGATACATAAGTTGTAAATAGTTGGTGACTTTAATACATCACTCTCATCAGCATACAGAGAACCCAAATCCTTCCCAAAGGAAACAAAAAACAAAAACAAATTTACAGCAGAGTTAAATTACATATATATATATATATATATATATATATAAAATAAATTTAAAAGATGTCTACAGAATATTCCATCTAACACCTTCAGAAAACACATTCTTCTTGGCAGCTCATGAATTTCTTTTTCAAAATAGATCATATTTTAGGACATAAAGAAAGTCTTAACAATAACAAAGAAATAAAATAATTTATTGCATCCTCTCAGTTCATAATGGAATCAAACTAAAACAATAACTGATTAAAATTCTTAAAAGTTGAATCTTTGAAATCATGATTTAAAAACCCTTAGCCAAGTTAAGCAAAAGAGGGAAGACAAATACAAAAGGAAAAATTGCAATAGATACCACAGAAATCCAGAAAAACATATTTTGAAAACTTACATGAAAAAATAGAAAATCTACAAGACATAGACAAATTTCTAGATGACTAAAATGCACCAAAATTGAAAAGCCATGGACTTAATAGAATTATTACTAAATTTAACAGCCTGTTAAAGAATAACAGCATTGCTCTATTCCATAAAACTAAAACAAGAGTGCATCCAAAATCATTCTATGAAGCCAGTACTACCCTGATACCAAAACTAGATATGGACACCAATACGAAAGAAAACTAAAGGCTCATTAATGTCCATGATGAACACCGACACAAAAGATCTTCAATAAAGTACTTAATAACTGAATTCAACAACATAGTACAAAGACAATTCACTTAAATTAAGTAATTTATTCCAGGAATTCAAGGATGGTTCAACATACACAGATAAATTGATGCAATGCAACACATAAACAGAATCAGTTGAAAGTCAAACAATCACCTTCGTTGAGGCAGAAAATGTCTTTGACAAAAATCAACATACTTTCATAATTAGAAAGACTTGAAGTCGATTTCCCTGATGAACATTGATGCAAAAATTCTCAACAAAATTCTGGCCAATCGACTTCAACAGGTCATCAAAAAAATCATACACCACGATCAAACTGGATTCATCCCAGGGATGCAAAGCTGGTTCAATATACACACATCAATTAATGTAATCCACCACATCAACCGGAGCAAGCTAAAGAACCACATGGTTATATCTCTGGATGTGGAAAAGGCGTTGGATAAAATCCAGCACCCATTTATGATAAAAAGCCCTGGAAAAACTGGGATTCCAGGGAACACTCCTGAATATAATAAAGGCAGTTTATGACAAACCAACAACAAGCATAATTCTAAATGGTGAAAAACTAAAGCCATTCCCTTTAAAATCAGGAGCAAGACAGGGATGTCCGCTCTCTCCCCTTCTCTTCAACATAGTACTAGAATTCCTAGCCAGAGCAATTAGGCAAGAGGAAAATATAAAGGGGATCCAAATAGGAAAAGATGAAGTTAAACTTTCTCTCTTCGCAGATGACATGATCCTATACCTAAAGAACCCTACTCTACTCCCAAGCTACTAGAGCTGATCCAAAACTTTGGCAAAGTTGCAGGATATAAAATAAACCCTCAAGAATAAATGGCCTTTTTATATGCTAATGACCCAAACACCAAGGCTGAACTCAGAAAAGCAACTCCTTTTGCAATAGCCTCAAAAAACATAAAATACCTAGGAATAACCTTAACCAAAGAAGTGAAAGACCTCTATGATGAAAACTTTAAAAACATGAAAAACAAAATTAGGTCAGAACTAAGGAAATGGAAAAACCTCCCATGCTCCTGGATTGGGAGGATTAATATAATCAAAATGGTAATATTGCCAAAGGCGCTCTACAAATTCAATGCAATACCCATTAATATCCCAACACCATTTTTTAATGAAATAGAGGAAGCAATCCAGAAATTCATATGGAACAATAAAAGATCCAGTTTAGCAAAAAAAAAAAAAAAAAAAATCCTAAGCAGAAAGAACAGTGCTGGAGGAATTACAATACCCAACTTCAAGTTGTATTATAAAGCTATAGTACCAAAAACAGCTTGGTATTGGCACTGGAACAGGCCTGAAGACCAATGAAACAGAATTGAAGATTCAGAAATGAACCCACAGAACTATGCCTACTTAATCTTTGATAAAGTAGCTAAAAAAATAGTCTGGAACAAAGACAGCCTCTTCAACAAATGGTGCTGGCAAAACTGGTTCAACACATGCAACAAACTAAAACTAGATCCTTATATATCACTCTGCACCAAAATCAATTCCAAATGGATCAAAGACCTCAAAATTAAAGCAGAAATCCTGAAAACATTTCAGGAAAGAATATGAGAAACACTTGGGCTCCTTGGCACAGGACGGAACTTCCTTAACAAAGACTCAGAAATGTTACAAATCAAAGAAAGGATGGACAAATGGGACTGCATCAAACTGCAGAGCTTCTGCAGGGCAAAGGACATAGCTCACAAGATAAACAGAAAGCCCACAGATTGGGAAAAGATCTTTACCGGCCATGCAATGGACAAAGGCCTCATATCTAAAATATATGCAGAACTAAAAAAATTACATTCCTCCAAACAAAACTGCCAAGAACCAATAGCCCCCTCAACAAGTGGACTAAAGACTTAAAAAGAGACTTCTCTGATGAGGAAATGAGATTGACCAAGAGACATATGAAAAAGTGCTCTACATCACTGGCCATAAAAGAAATGCAAATCAAAACAACATTGAGATTCCATCTCACCCCAGTAAGAATGTCCTATACCAAGAAAACTAACAATAACAAATGTTGGAGGGGATGTGGCCAAAAGGGAACCCTACTTCATTGTTGGTGGGAATGTAAACTGGTTCAGCCACTCTGACAAGTGGTATGGAGATTCCTCAGATGGCTAAACATAGAGCTCCCCTATGACCCAGCAGCCCCACTTTTGGGCATCTACCCAAAAGACCACAAACAAGAACACACTAAAGCCACCAGCACAACAATGTTCATCGCAGCACAATTTGTCATAGCTAGAATATGGAAACAACCCAGATGCCCCTCAGTAGACAAATGGATCAGGAAAATTTGGTACATATACACAATGGAATTTTATGCTTCTATCAGAAAGAATGACATTGCCCCATTCATAAGGAAATGGAAGGACTTGGAAAAAATTATACTAAGTGAAGTGAGCCAGACCCAAAGAAACATGGACTCTATGGTCTCTCTCATAGGGAATAATTAGCACAGGTTTAGGCAAGTCACAGCAGAGGATCACAAGAGCCCAATAGCTATACCCTTATGAACACAAAAGATGATTCTAAGTGAAATGAACCCCATGTTAGGGAAACTATTGTTATATCACTGTTGTAACTTCTTTCAATGTGCTATGTGTAACCATAGCTTCTATTATGGATGATCTTTTTGTATCCCCTTCCTGTGGTGTACCTGCACTATCTCTGTATCTTATCTGAATACATTGGAAACCATGTATACTGGTATTAGAACTAGGAAACTGAAAGGGAATACCAAAATCAAGAGACACAGGGTAAAAAAGACAAACGACTACAAAAGCAATACTTGCAAAACTGTTTGGTGTAAATGAACTGAACAAGTCATGGGGGGGGAAAGGGAAAGGGGGAGAGGGGAATGAGGGAGGAGGTAACAAACAGTACAAGAAATGTATCCAATGCCTAACATATGAAACTGTAACTTCTCTGTACATCAGTTTGACAATGAAAATTTTTTTAAAAGTCTTGAAGGAAGTAGTTACAGAGGATTATACCTCAATATAACTTCATTATAATAAACATACACACATACATACATACATACATACATGCAAACACATACTTACATGCACATACACATTAATTGCAGGTGTGTAGGCATATCTATCTATCTGTCTACAGATGAGAAACCCATGACTAACATTATAGTGAACAGAAAAATTTCCTTAAAATAATGATTTAGACTAGGGTGTCCAATCACATCACTCTTATTCAATATACTACTTGAAATTTTATCCAGCAAAATAAAGCAGGAGATGGAAGTAAAAGGGGTACAAATAGGAAAGCAAGAGATCAAATTATCCATTTTCAGATAATATTACTCTATACTTAGAAAACTCTAATAATGGATGAGGATATGGATACATACAAGGCCCTGAGCTCAAACTTCAGTGAAGAATGGGAAGAAAAAAAAGGAAGAGAAAGGAGGAGGAGGAGGAGAGAGGAGGAGGAGGAGGAGGAGGAGGAGGAGGAGGAGGAGGAGGAGGAGGAGGAGGAGGAGGAGGAGGAGGAGGAGGAAGAGGAAGAAGAGGAGGAGGAGGAGGCAGTGGCAAAAACAGATAATAAATACTGGTAAATATATGAGTAAAGAAAATTTTTCATACATAACCATTTGAAATGTTAAATTAGGTCAGCTACTATTGAAACTTGTACAGAGATTCCTCAAAAAATTAAAAATGAAATGAACATAAAACTTTGCTATATGCAAAGGAACCAAAGTCAGCACACAATACCTATACCCCTGTGTTTATTTTTGTATTTAGAGAATACTTCATTGGTTTCTACAATCAAACCCACATAGGTAAGACCTTACATATTTAATACAGTGAGTTTACTCCTGTACAAATGGAAAATAATTAAGTTTAATGTTTTATACCACTTCCGGGAAGACAGCAGAGGAGCTGCAGTGCACTAGCTCAGCTCCCTCCAACATCACAGTTTTCTCACCCCATAGAAACTTTTAGTACTAGAAAAACAACCAGAGTTGTAACAGTACGGGGATTCTGGCCAGGAAGGAAAAATCGACTTTGCTCGTCTGAAAACACAGATTCGAGCTCTGGGTGGTATCTCAGCGCCACGCCAGTGCCGGCGCCGGCACAGAGCCTGGCACAGCAACCTGCACTCTACTCAGGTTAAGCACACAGCGGAGACCAGGCCGCGGCTGAGCACGGGCGACCTGAAATCGCAGAGAAAGCGTGAGTACCCCACGAAAGATATTCTCACTCGCGCCCACCGAGCAGCTTCTGCAAGGCAGCCCTTTCCCCACCGCCAGAGCAAAGCGCCATCTTTGCCACTGGCATAGGGTCAGACCACATTGGAACTAAAGCGGGCCTGGGAAAAGCGAGGTCAAAGTAGCCATCTTTGAAAAGGGCAAGAGGGACCGAACAGTGAGAGCCAGCTCCGCCCAGGAAAATGCCCCCTGCCCAGGCTGGAGATGTGTCCAGGGCCACGGCTTAGCCAGAAGTGCCCCGCCCTGCCCGCTGGAACTTCTAAATTTAACTCGAAAACAGCCAGCAGCTCCGGGCAGCACGGAAACACCAGACGGAGGAACGAATAGATCCTGAGACAGTTAAACGGTCCCATCACAGAGGAAGCCCAATTCCCAGCCCGAAATGGAGCTGCTTTCCATAGCCACCACCAAGGAGGCCGGCCCACCCAGGAGGCAGAAGCCTCACCCAGGCTAAGCAACTCTCAGCCAGGTAAAACAGGCCAGAGGTGCCCCGCCCTGCTCAGTCCACAGCCTATTCAAAGCCAGGCGTTAAAGGCTGCAGCCCCGCAGCAGACAGAGGAGCAAACTGAAATCAAGCCAAACCCAGACAATCAGGAATATAGACTGCAGACCATCACCAGGAATCCAGAGACTGGGAAAAGACCACCCAAACAAGGAAGACTCCATTTTTTTTTCTTTTCCTTTTCAACGTTTTTTAAACTTCAAAAAAAAAAAATTTTTTTTTTTTCATTTCGGAAACGTCATTGGTTGTTTTTTTTTCATGTTTTCTATTTTTACCTGTTTGTTTTATCAAGTTTTTTTTTCTTTTCTGTTTGTCTGGGTTGTTCCTTTTCTGATTTTTTTCTTTTTATTTTATTTTCTTTTTTAAATAATTTTTCTCTGTTGTGTGCATCTGTCTCCCACTATTTTTACTTTATTTCTCTTTGCATTCTCTTTCTTTAAAAATTACTTTCCTATGAAGAACACCTCTACTCTTTTCTGCTAACTCTCCATTATCTATCATTTCAACCTTGTTCTCTCTACTGATTCTACTCTTCTCCACATTTCCACGTCACTGAAACTAAACCAAAATCACCACCTCCTCTCCCCAATACATTTTACTCTATTCTCTTTACTACCTCCAACTTACCCTCCTGACTTACTGCCTGGACCTCCAGTCTCCATTGACTCCTGGTTATTGGATAGAGGGTATCCCAGCTTAATCTGAGTGAATCAAAGGGGTTCATAGAGAAAGCCAGTCCTAAAAGAACTTAATATAAAAACAAGAATTGCTTATAGGGTTATAACAGTAAATAAGTAACTACTGAATACAGGGCCCAGGATCAGTTGTTATATTGAAATTGTATTCTTTAGGAACACCAAATCTAATTTTACAGACAGGTATACGGGGTATCTTTACATAATTGTGAACTTGTAAGATTTACACAACAGTGCTTGGTAAGGGCTGCTTTGGGTCTTAAACGGTGCTCACAGGTGCTGGTAGACTGGCATCCCCAATTCAAATGGGCAGAAGAAACACAAGAAAGATGGCAAACAATGAAGTCTTATCCCCCACTTTAAACAAGCAGGAAGCAGAGCAGTCAATCAAAGACATAGAAGAGAACCCCCAAAAAGATCTACAAAGTCTACTGATAAACATATAAATGAAAAGTTTGAATCTCTTCAGTCAATTATTCTAGAGCGTGAGGAGGCAAAGCAAAAATTAATGGAGAATTTCATGGCATCCACAAATAGATAAATGAACTTCAAGAGTCAAATGAAAAGATAGCTAACCAGCTTAAAGATTTGAGAGACAACTCTCAAAACCAAAGTAATGAAGTTAATGAAGAAAAGAAGTCCATACAAGACCTAAGAAATGACATGGAAATTATCAGGAAAGACCAGTCAGAAGCAAAAGAGATTTGAAATCAAGTAGCTAGCCTACAGTCCTGACTAACTGAAGCAGAGGATCGAATTTCAGGAGCTGAAGATTCCTTAGATTCTATAGAGAAAGATCAAAAATCAATACAAATCCAGTCCAATCAACAAAACAGATCGCTACAGGAGATTCAAGACACGATCAGGAAGCCCAATTTAAGGATAACAGGTATTGAGGAAAACTTGGAGAAAGAGGCTAATGGGATAGGCAACCTATTTAACAGAATATTAGCTGAGAACTTCCCAAATATCCAGAAGGAAAGGCCTATACAGATACAAGAAGCATTTAAAATCCCAAACCGACCAGACCAGAATAGGACATCCCACCGACACATTGTGATCAAAACAGGTTCAGAAGAGTGCAAGGAAAAAAATACTCAAAGCTGTTAGGGCAAAGAAAACAATCACATATAAAGGAAAAGCAATCAGAATTACCCCAGACTTCTCAGCAGAGATCATGAAAGCAAGGAGAGCCTGGAATGAAGTATACCAAACACTAAATAAAAATAACTACCAACCAAGAATTCTGTACCCAGCCAACTCTCATTCATAGCCGAAGGTCTTCCACAGTAAGGAAAAACTGAAACAATATATCTCCACCAAACCAGCTTTACAGAAAGTCTTCAAATATGTACTATACAGGGATAATAATCAAGATCCCAATACAGACAGAGAAATGAACCCTATTTAGGAAACACCAGATCAAGAAATGGGAAGACACAGCTTTAAACAAGATAGTGATAATGAAAGGAACAAACGATCATCTCTCAATCCTAACTCTCAACATTAATGGACTTAATTCTCCAATCAAATGACATAGGCTCATAAGGTGGATCAAAAATCAAAATCCATCTTTCTGCTGCCTCCAAGAGACACATCTATCCAGCAAAAGTAAACATCTTCTAAAAGTAAAAGGCTGGAAACAAATCTAGCAAGCAAATGGCCCCCATAAGCAGGCTGGAGTTGCAATCCTAGTATCAGACAAAATTGACTTCAAATTAAAAAAGGTAAGAAGAGACAAAGAAGGTTACTACATACTAGTAAAGGGATCTCTCCTACAGGAAGATATAACCATTCTAAATATCTACACACCAAATGCAGGAGCACCCAACTTCATCAAACAAACACTACTGGCTCTAAAAACACTCATAGACCCAAACACATTGATAGTTGGGGACTTTAACACTCCACTATCACCTCTGGATAGATCAACACGCCAAAACTGAACAAAGAAACCACAGAACTAAACAACTGCATAGACCAACTAGACTTAATCGACATCTACAGAATATTCCACCCAGCAAGGACAGAATACACATTCTTTTCGGCAGCACATGGGACATTCTCCAAAATAGATCACATCTTAGGGCACAAAGAAAATCTGTACAAATTCAGAAGTATCAAAACCATTCCCTGCATTCTCTCAGACCACAATGGAATAAAATTAGAGCTCAACTCAAACAGCCACCACAGAAATTGCTACAATTCATGGAGACTAAACAACACACTGCTGAACCATCAGAGGGTCATTGAAGAAATTAAAACGGAAATTCAAATGTTTATGGAATTTAAGCAAGTTGAGGACACAAAGTACCAGCTCCTTTGGGACACAGCAAAGGCAGTCCTCAGAGGAAAATTTATATCAACAAACTGGAGAAACAGCAACTCAATAATTTAAGGAAGCACCTTAATTTCCTTGAGAGAGAACAACAAGCCAAACCCCAAGTCAATAGATGGAAGCAAATAATTAAAATCAAATCAGAATTAAATCAATTAGAGACGAAAAAAACCATCGAAAGAATCAACAAAACAAAGAGTTGGTTCTTTGAAAAAATCAACAAGATAGATCCCTGGCAAACCTGACCAAAAAACAAAGGCAGCACACTCAAATAAACAAGATAAGAGATAAAACAGGTAACATCACCTGAGAAATTACCGAAATTCAGAAAATAATAAGGGACTATTTTGCAAACCTTTATGCCAACAAATTCGAGAACTTGGAAGAAATGGATGATTGCCTAGAAAAAATTCATATCCCCAAACTGAACCATGAAGATTTAAACCTTCTAAACAGACCCATATCCGGTATTGAAATAGAAACGGCAATAAATGATCTCCCATCCAAGAAAAGCCCAGGTCCAGACGGATTCACTGCAGAATTCTACAAGGCCTTCAAAACAGAACTCACACCAATATTTCTCAAACTCTTCAATGAAATTGAAAGAGAACGTTCACTTCCAGACTCACTCTATGAAGCCAGTATAACCCTCATCCCAAAACCAGGCAGGGACTCATCACGGAAAGAGGACTATAGACCGATCTCCCTGATGAACATAGACGCAAATATTCTCAACAAAATTCTGGCCAATTGACTTCAACAGGTCATCAAAAAAATCATACACCACGATCAAACTGGATTCATCCCAGGGATGCAAAGTTGGTTTAATATAAGCAAGTCAATTAATGTAATCCACCACATCAACCGGAGCAAGCTAAAGAACCACATGGTTTTATCTCTGGATGCGGAAAAAGCGTTTGATAAAATCCAGCACCCATTTATGCTAAAAGCCCTGGATAAACTGGGACTCCAGGGAACATTCCTGAATATAATCAAGGCAGTTTATGACAAACCAACAGCAAGCATAACTCTAAATGGTGAAAAACTAAAGCCATTCCCTTTAAAATCAGGAACAAGGCAGGGATGTCCACTCTCTCCCCTGCTCTTCAACATAGTACTAGAATTCCTAGCCAGAGCAATCAGGCAAGAAGAAAATATAAAGGGGATCCAAGTAGGTAAAGATGAAGTTAAACTTTCTCTCTTCACAGATGACATGATCCTATACCTAAAGAATCCCATAGACTCTACTCCTAAGCTACTAGAGCTGATCCAAAACTTTGGCAAAGTTGCAGGATATAAAATAAACCTTCAAAAATCAATGGCCTTTCTCTGTGCTAACGACCTGAAGACCAAGGCTGATATCAAGAAAGCAACTCCCTTTTCAATAGCCCCCCAAAACATAAAATACCTAGGAATAACCTTAACCAAAGAAGTGAAAGACCTCTTTGAGGAGAACTTTAAAACCTTGAAAAACGAAATTAAGCCAGAACTAAGGAAATGGAAAAACCTCCCATGCTCCTGGATTGGGAGGATTAATATAATCAAAATGGCAATATTGCCAAAGGCTCTCTACAAATTCAATGCAATACCCATTAATATCCCAACACCATTTTTTGATGAAATAGAGGAAGCAATACAGAAATTCATATGGAATAATAAAAGACCTAGAATAGCAAAAACAATCCTAAGCAGAAAGAACAGTGCTGGAGGAATTACAATACCCAACTTCAAGTTGTATTATAAAGCTATAGTAATAAAAATAGCTTGGTATTGGCACCGGAACAGGCCTTAAGACCAATGGAACAAAATTGAACACCCGGGAATGAACCCACAGAATTACGCCTACTTAATCTTTGATAAAGGGGCTAAAACAATAGTTTGGAAGAAAGATAGCCTCTTTAACAAATTGTGCTGGAAAAACTGGCTCAACACACGCAACAAACTAAAACTAGATCCTTATATATCACTCTGCACCAAAATCAATTCCAAATGGATTAACGACCTCAAAATCAAAACAGACACCCTGAAAACACTAAAGGAAGGAGTAGGAGAAACACTTGGGCTCCTTGGCACAGGACGGAACTTCCTTAACAAAGACCCTGAAAGGCTACAAATCAAAGAAAGGTTGGGCAAATGGGACTGCATCAAACTTCAGAGCTTCTGCATGGCAAAGGACATAGCTCGCAAGATAAACAGAAAGCCCACAGACTGGGAGAAGATCTTTACCGGCCATTCAATGGACAAAGGCCTCATATCTAAAATATATGCAGAACTAAAAAAATTACCTTCCTCCAAAACAAAACCGCAAAGAACCAATAGCCCCCTCATCAAGTGGGCTAAAGACTTACAAAGAGACTTCTCTGATGAGGAAATGAGAATGGCCAAGAGACATATGAAAAAGTGCTCTACATCACTGGCCATAAAAGAAATGCAAATCAAAACAACACTGAGATTTCATCTCACCCCAGTAAGAATGTCCTATATCAAGAAAACTAACAATAACAAATGTTGGAGGGGATGTGGCCAAAAGAGAACCCTACTTCATTGTTGGTGGGAGTGTAAACTGGTTCAGCTGATCTGGCAAGCAGTATGGAGATTCCTAGAAGGCTAAATGTAGAACTCCCCTATGACCCAGCAGCCCCACTTTTGGGTATCTATCCAAAAAACCACAAACAAATCACAGTAAAGCCACCAGCACAACAATGTTCATTGCAGCATAATTTGTCATAGCGAGAATCTGGAACCAACCCAGATACCCCTCCGTAGACGAATGGATCAGGAAAATGTGGCACATATACACAATGGAATTTTATGCCTCTATCAGAAAGAATGACATTGCCCCATTTGTAAGGAAATGGAAGGACTTGGAGAAAATTATACTAAGTGAAGTGAGCCAGACCCAAAGAAACATGGACTCTATGGTCTCTCTCATAGGGAATAATTAGCACAGGTTTAGGCTAGTCACAGCATAGGATCACAAGAGCCCAATAGCTATACCCTTATGATGACATAAGATGATGCAAAGTGAAATGAACTCAATGTTATGGAAATGATTGTTATATCACAGTTGTAACTACTTTCAACATCCCATGTGTATCTGTAGCTTCTACTATTGATGATGTTCTTGTATCACCTTCCTGTGATTGTATCTACACTATCTCTGTAATCTTATCTGAGTATATTGGAAACCGTGTATACTGGTATTAGAACTAGGAAATTGAAAGGGAATACCAAAATTGAGAGACACAGGGTAAAAAAAGAGAAACAACTACAAAAGCAATACTTGCAAAATTGTTCGGTGTAAGTGAACTGAACACCTCAGGAGGGGAAAGGGTAAGGGGGAGGGGGGAGGGGCGTATGAGGGACAAGGTGACAAACAGTACAAGAAATGTATCCAATGCCTAACGTATAAAACTGTAACCTCTCTGTACATCAGTTTGATAATAAAAACTTTTTAAAAAAAAATAAAATCCCTTACCTTTGCAATAAAAAAAGTTTTATACCAATATTTCTTCTATATTTATTACAGCACAACTCAGTCATGGAATCACATTTGGTACTCACTACAATACAAACAAATAAAGAAAGCATGGTATATGCCCAATGCAGTAAATAAAAGAGTGGGTTTTTTTTTTACCTCATTTACAGGAGAATGTGTAAAACTGGAGATCATCATGTGAAGCAAAGCAAACCAGAGTCAGAAAGACCAATATTTCATGTTTTCTATTATATGCCAAATCCAGATTTTAAAAAAAATAACACATCCAGCTAGGCACCAGTGGCTCATACCTATAATCCTAGCTACTCAGGAGATTGAGATCTGAGGATCACAGTTCAAATCCAGCCCAGGCAAGAAAGTCCATGAGAATCACTTAAGCACAAAAAGTAAGAAATGGAACTGTGGCTAGAGTGGTAGAGCACTAGCCTTGAGCACAAAAGCTTAGTGACAGCACCTAAGCACAGATTTCAAGCCCCAGGACTGGCCAAAAATAAATAATAACACATCCAGGAAGCAGAAACATGTTTGGGGGAGAGCATGAAGAGTGCCACATGAATGGAAAACAATGGAGTGAACAAATGTAGTCATTATATTCAAGGAACATTACATTAAAAAAATTGAATTACATACCTTGACTGTAGGGATATAAAGAGGGAAAAGGGGGAGAATGATGGAAGGGGAAACAATGATCAAGATACATTGCACTCCTAAACTTATATTCTCCTATCCTAGCTTTATGGAATTTTAACTTCTTTGTACAACTACTTAATGATATTTTTTTTCATGACAGCAGAATGGAATCAATAGGGGAAAGACACACTAGTGGGAAAGGAGCATATGGCCTGTGGAGTAATGGGAGTAGTGAATAATAGTGTGCAGGTATGAAAATGTTACGATGAAACTCACTATTCTGTAACAATAATAAAGCAAGTAATGATGAAAACTTAAGCACTACTGTATGCTTCCCTTCTGACATAAAAGAAAAGACAAAAGTGAGCAGATATGATTGATCTAAGAAAAAAAGGTTAGTAACTTGAGCGCCCTCTTATGGAAACACTGTGAATACATTTCTTGGAAGTTATTCTATTGGGATGAGAGATTTTCTTCTCTACTACCACCTATACACCAGCATTCTATAGAATAAAAAAAAAAGTCCATATCAGCCAAGGAATACCTAGTGCTGTATAAGTCTTCTTCCTAACTGCCTGGGACTTTCAAGGATAAGATTTTGGCATAGAATAAGACTCTGAGTGATTAAGCAAAAAGGATCAACTTTCTAGATAAAGTTGACATTTGGATGAGGAAAATTTATGTTCAGTTTGTGCCTTAACGTATTTGAATCTTCTGGTTGAATGTTAAGAGTATAAGACAGTTCTATGTGTTTCAAGAGCTTTCAATTACCATCGAATACCTTCTACAATAATACTAAATGTTTAGAGCATCCCATGTTGAATAATTAATGTAATCAAAGACGAGTATGTAAGTTATAGGGGAAATGAAGAGGAGAAAGTACAAACAATGAAAACAGCCTAAAGATAGAAACAGTGCTAGATTCGACTGATAAGCCTGGCAAAAGAAGGAAACTTTCTAATAATTACCTATTTCGCGCAATTGAAAGGCTACTAACTCAGACCCTGAAATCTGTTTTAAATAAAATCTTATCTAATATGTGGGGGACACGGTAAAATAAAATAAATGAGGATCTGATTACAAGTACAGACCATGGAGATACCAGAAGAAGTTCACAAATATGTATGTTCAACTATGAAGCTATCTAACCCAAAGAAGTATCAAATTGGCAAGGGGAACTGTGTATTTTGTAAATATTATTTAGATATGTTAAATTGTCTCTAGTATTTTTTGCATTTTTTTTGCCAGGACTGTCCCTGGCTTCTTTTTTTTTTTTTTCTCAAGCCTAGCACTCTACCACTTGAGCCACAGCACCATTTCTGGCTTTTTCTGTTTATGAGGTGCTGAGGAATCGAACCCAGGGCTTCATGCATGCTAGGCAAGCACTCTACCACTAAGCCACACTCACAATTTTTTTCATGATGTATACTGATAAAAAAATAAATTTATGTCTTCCTATTGTCTACAAATAAAGTACATTCTTCAGAAAAAATGAAATGAGTGGGACAAAAGGTGAACCAATTCAGCAATGAAACCCACTAGACACTATGTTGGAAATGGACTTTGGGGGAAGGGATGTTGGGAGGGGGAAAACTGGGAGAGAATGAGGGAAGGGGTGGCACCATTCAAAAGTAAATGCACTCATTACCTGAATCATGTAACTGTAACCCCTCTGTATATCACCTTTACAATAAATTTTTTAAATTATGAAATGAAGGCTCATTCTCTGTTTCCAGGCCACTTATATGTGTTTTTAGCTTCACCCACTTTCTCTAGGATTAAAGTTTTTAATATTATTGTAAAGGTGATGTACAGAGGGGTTACAGTTACATCGGTCAGGTAATGAGTACATTTTATTCTAAACAGCGTCCCCTCTTCCCTCATTCTCTCCCGGTTTTTCCTTCCTGATTTTCCTCTCCCCCAAGTTGTATAGTTAATTTCCAACATAGCATCTAGTGGGTTTCACTGCTAAATTGGTTCATCCTTTGTCCCACCATTTCTGTGCTTCTCCTTCCCCTCCCCAAATCAGATAAAGTTATAAACAAGACAAAGGGTACAGAAATAAAAAACAGTGACAAAAGGGAATAAACCAAAGAAAAAAGGAAAGAAAAGAAAAAAAGAACCATAGACAGTACAATAAAAAAAAAACCTGCTTCCATTTCTTGGAGTTCATTTTGATAAGCATCATTTTATATGATCATATGCACATAGCTATTGAACCCTTGTAGTTCTCTTCTAAGAATATCCTCCTTTGTTCTCACTGTGTGAACGTTCAGACTACTATTTAATTAATCATGTCCAGGTAAAATTATTTGCCTTTTATTATCCATTGGGTTTACTTGTAGATTTATAGGCACATTCTAATTATTACAAGTGAGGTAAACCATGCAGTTTATGTTTCTTTGGGTATGGCTTACTTCATGTAGTATATTTTTTCCCAAGTCTTTCCATTTCTTTATGAGTGAGGCAATATCATTCTTTTGGAATGATTCTATGAAAACACAGAACTTCCCTATGACCCAGCAATCCTACTCCTGGGAAGCTCTGTAATTACTACACTAAAGTGGCTACACTAAAGCCACCAGCACAGCTATGTCCATTGCAGCATTGTTTACATAGCCAAGATATGGAATCAACCCAGATGTCCCTCAACTGACAAATGGGTCAAGAATATGTGGTATATATACACAATAGGGTTAAAGTTTTAAGGGCTGGTTGATTATCACTTCTTAACTGGAACATGGATATAAAGGGTAGGAGAGGGAGTTTCCTATAGGAAGGGTATTAGAAAGGAAGAAATGTAGAGAGACCTGAAATATGCATAGTTATTCTGCTTTGACCGGAAAAATGAGACCTAAAGACTTCAAAAGCTTATATACAAGTATATCAGATTACCTTCAGCTTAAAGTTGTTACTTTAAGTCTCTAAGGCTGGGAATCAAAACTCAGTTCAGCCTACTAGTAGTAGCATTCTATAACCTGACTTGATAGAAAACATTCTAGATGCATTGTATTCATAAGCTGACCTGTTGAACTGAAACACATGTGCAATTACTTAAAGATAATCAAAGTGTAATAACAACTCAGTATTTCTGTTATTTATCACACTATGGGTTAAAGGACTAAAAGTAAAATTTATTGAATGTACACTAACTTTTTCAGGCATTTTCTCTAAAATTACCTTACATACAAAAATTATACATACTTTATAAAGACAACTGAAAGTCAGAGAGGTTAAAAACGTAACTGACATAGCTGAGAAGCAGCAAAGTGGCAATCTAAAGTTACAGCCCACTAAAAAACAGGTGTTACTGGGTGCTGGTGGCCCATGCCTGTTATCCCAGTTGCTCAGGAGTCCATAATCTGGTGGAATGTAGTTTGAAACAAGATTGGGTATAAAAGCTCAATAGACTCCTATCCCCAACATAGAACTAGAAGCATGGCTGGAGGTGTGGCTAAAGTGATAGAGCATCAGCCCAGAAAGTAACAAGGACTTGAGTTCAAACCCCAGGATTGAAAAAAAAAAAAAAAAAAAAAAAGCTCAGTTGTCTTCTGCCTTATCACCCTACTTGACAAAGAACTCTGGCACTCAAAGAACATACATGAAATGCTGAATGTTGTTTTCCCTCTCCCTTCTTCCCACTAAAACCAGTTTGTATTTCCCGTCTTAGAGAAGACAGATGAAGAGATCATATAAGATAGACAGATTTTAAGTAGATTTTAAAATGCTTTAAATATTAAAATCTTCTCCATACCTCAGTCAGCAGTATCATTCTTTCCCCTCTATCAAGAGGGCTTTAATATGACAGTAGTTCAAACCTTGTTCCTCAAGTTCTCAAGATGAGATTTTGTCAGCTCTGATGTTTCTTGAATTGTTTGGCTGGCTGAATGCCTTAAGAACCAATCAATCAATAAGCAAACAAAATCACATCTCATTCAAACTAATTTACTCCAAGTAGTATTTAAAAATACATTAGAGCCTGCAATTGTTCCCAAGGTATAATTTCAGAAGCAGGATGAGGTTTATGCTGCTCCCTGAAGTGTACCACATAAACTATAGATTTGAATACTTGGGGATTAGGTAAATAGCCAGTTAACCTTGAATCTCCAACATTACTAGTTAGTTCCTACTGTTATTTTTGTTCCCTTCCAAATGCCTGTCTCACTTTTCCTAATACCTTTTTAATAAGCTTTGTCAGGCTTAGCTAGACGAGCTGAAAGAATAGATGGTTGAACTCCACCTATGTATGTGACAAAATACTCTTATTTCTACAGCACTCCTTCAGCAAGAAATCCAGGAATGTGGGCAAGGCTCATCAGCAATCCCTCTCTTACTAATGTGATGACCGAATCAAGATGATATAGATAATATGGGTGTTGGCAATACAACATTAGGGTCACTCATTCATTCTTCTGCTCACTGAAGAGAAATTAATAACAACTTTATTGGCAAATGGCATATTGCTATTGATATTACAAATATGATTTTAAAAACTGCCTCTGACTATTTAAGAGGTGACATGTTCATCAAAGAGACTGAAATATGATTTTGAAAAAACACATATATAAACATGTCAAGTATGCAGCAAATGCAAAAATATACATGATCTGAGAACTGCATTTGTAGTAATCAAGTAATCTTGATTGAAAGTGAAGAAATAAGATTCAAAGAATTTTAAAAAGAGACAGAGAAAAAGATAAAAGGGGAGGGGAGGAGAGAGAAGAAATTTGCTTCTAGAGTGGGTCTCTAAAGATGTCCACAAGTTATTTAGGTTTTTTTTTTTTTTTGGCCAGTCCTGGGCCTTGAACTCAGGGCCTGAGCACTGTCCCTGGCTTCTTCCCGCTCAAGGCTAGCACTCTGCCACTTGAGCCACAGCGCCGCTTCTGGCTGTTTTCTGTATATGTGGTGCTGGGGAATCGAACCTAGGGCCTCGTGTATCCGAGGCAGGCACTCTTGCCACTAGGCTATATCCCCAGCCCCTATTTAGTTTTTTTTTTAACTGACTACTGTACAGAATACCTTAGACTTAAACTTGGGGCTTCACTTTTTTGCTCACAGCTGGCACTCCTATTTGAATATTAATTCCAAATTCTACCTTAGACATTTTTAAAGTGTTTATTCGGCCTTAAAATAAGAAAGACCATGGAGAGCTCAAGGAACCTGAAAATAACCTAGCAGAGTTAAGACACAAGTGTATGTGACAACATAGCAAAAAATGATGTCAGAACAATGTCAGAATTAGATTACAATGAATCATTTAAATAAGCTTTTTAAACAATGAAGAATCTTCAAAGGGCTTTTAAATGTCATATGATAATATAACATTTTGCTAAAATTTTACTTTGCAAAATCTTTGTGGCAGAGGGACAAGATCAGTATTATAGAGATCAGTCAGAAGGACTACTACTACTCAAACATATACACAAAAGTTTCATAGAGGGATGGCTAGATGTAGAATATACATTTTAAAAAGTCTGTGGGCATACAGTACAGAGATTGAATGACATGAAGGTATCTAAGATGACCTGCTAGATTTCTGGCTTGAGCTAACAAGTAAACAAAGCAAGTTTTGTATGAAAAAGGAAAAAAAAAAGATGAGACGGTGATAGAAGAATAAATTTTGTCAACAGTCTGTTTAGATAGTATTAAATTTGGGTTAAGTGGATGGGCATACTCATAATACCCATAATACTTTTCAATGTGGATTACTTAGAAATTGGAACACACACACACACACACACACACACACACACACACACACACACACACACACACACACCCCCTAAATTTCTATTTCAGCAAACTGCAGGCAATATCCTCTCTTTATCAATCAACTGAATAGTAGTAGTGGACTCCCACTTTGAACTGGAGATTTTTTCCTAGCCAGTTCATCCAAGTTCCCATCACATTTGAATGTCTCCCCTCCACCAGGGCTGGATTCATTCACTCTAGTCAGTGGAAAGACATGAATGGTCTTCAAGTAATCTCTTTATTAAGTCCTCAACATTTTTGTGTATCCTACCCAAAGATATTTCTGAGAAAACATGCTAAGCCTACAATAGCCCTTTTCTCCTTAAGCAAAAGTATGGCTGTTATCCATTCCCAATCCAAACATGGTAAATTACTCAAGACAGTAAAATCTTGTCCATCCCAAACAAAAGCATCTTTTAAAAAAATAACTGGCTTTCCAGATGTCTTAATAATTGATCAAAAGTATTTCTCTGCTTTATACACAGGTCAGTTGTTAAGGAAAAACATGAAGCACAGTAACATTTTAAAGAGTTGGAGTAAGAAGCAGTTAATGAATTGGAGAATACTGCATCAAAAAAGGTTGATAATGCCACATAAAGTATTCACTGGGAAAGTGGCAGATGCAAAATATAGAAATCAGATTGGTCTGTAGTCCCTTATTTGTCTTTTGGGGAGGTACCTTACTGTAAAGTACCAAGTCACATATTCATGTTAGCTGACTTCTTGCATTAGCTGAGATTCAGTTTTTGTCTGATAGAAACATTTGACAGAAACAAACCAAGTTAAGTTTTGTTTTATTTGCAGTTAGAACTCAAGGTATGTTTCACTTGTGTTTTGATTTTAAGGTAGATTAAGGCTAATTTTAAGGTCTAGTTGGTTTTTATTTGCTCTAGGGATTTCCAGTCCTGGGCTCCATGGTATATTTGCCCTATCATTGTTAGGAATAAAACTTGGAATTAAAATGGGGAGAGACACTTTGACTTCCATTGAGATACCTGGATTTATATATAATTTAGAATATACAATTCTGATAGTAATTTTTATTTCATTTTTCCACCGTGATATACAGGGACAGTCCTCAAATAACAAATAAAAAGAGTATCCACATACCCTACTAAAACTTTAAAAAGTAAAAGAAATCTCTTATTCTTGATTCCCCTTCATCATTCCTATGATATATCACTTTTACCAAAGAAGAACAACTTTAAAAATTAAAGAAATATAAATTACTGGTGATTATGCTTCTAAATTTAACTATAATGTATTTCAGGACACCAAGTAAGAAACACAGACATAGAACAAAATAAAGAATTCAAAGGTACAGAAGATATGGTCAGAAGACTGAAAGAATTTTAAATGCAGAAGTTCAAAGTGTTTTTTAAAAAAAACTGATAGTAAAATCAAGATAATATCTATCAAAAATGGAAAAAGATGAGGGATGAAGATACAAGCCTACTTATTTCTTCACCAATCATAGTAATTAGCATTGCCTATTTGAAACATCTATTTTTTTTTTCCAGTCCTGGGGCTTGGACTCAGGGCCTGAGCACTATCTCTGGCTTCTTTATACTCAAGGCTAGCATTCTACCACTTGAGCCACAGCACAATTACTGGCCTTTTCTCTCTCTCTCTATATATATATATATTGTGGTGAGGAATTGAGCCCAGGGCCTTATGTACAGAAGGCAAGCACTTTACCACTAGACCATATTCCAAGCCTCGAAACATCTAATTTTTAAAATTGATTTGTTATGAAGCCAAAATTGCTCATTCTTTTCCTGTTCTTAAAAAAAATCATATATTATTGCTAGTATAGCAAATTAATCTTTATTTTCACTGTATCATCTCTTATAGCAAGTTAAATATGAATAAAATTTCAAATACTACACAAAAGGGGCTGGGAATATAGCCTAGTGGCAAGAGTGCTTGCCTCGCAAATACTACACAAAAAAACAACCTGTGCTTCCACTGTGTTGAATAAATCTTGTCTAACTCTCACTCAAATGTATACTAGAAAATGCTAGCTGGAGCTTGGAGATCTTAACTCACAAAACAGGCCCACTTTTAAAAAAGTAAATGCTTTTATCTCCACCCAAGTTAGATCTTTGTTCCTTGTGTTAATACTTTGACTCCCTCTGGCAAAAGCTTCACTAAGTCTCTCTTTTGTGTGAGTTAAATCCACTCCACATCCTTTCTTTCTAGCATGGATTTACCTCTTGTCAGTCTTCTAGTTGGAAAATATGACTGTAAGACTAGCTATTTCACTAGATTGCTGAATAAAAAGAAAATGAAAGATTCTTCATAAAATGAAGTATTGCAACTATTTCCAGAATGAAGATAAACCATAACTATCTTCATATGTTTTATGTTTAATAAAAATGTTATTCCCACTGAGAAATGGTTATCATTCTTTTGGCCTCAAGAATCCTTAAAAATTAAAAAAGTTTGCTCCTAAAAATTACTAAGGACCCCTGAAAAGCTTTTGTTTTTGTAGATTATATCTATCAGTATTTTCTAAATAGAAATCAAGTCTAAGAAGTTATACAGTATTTATTCCTTGAAGAGTAACAATAAATAAACCAGGCCTGGTTATACACAATGCCATTTCTCAGGAGGCTCAGCAGGAAAATAATGAGTTCAAGGCCAACCAGGGCTCCACAAAGAGCCTTTGCCTCAAAAGTTGGGGGGGGGGGGCAGGTGGGCGGGTAATACGTGAAATCCACTACATGTTAATACAACATAATTTTTATTAAAAATATACTTTTTCTAAAACAAGCAAAAGTCAAAAGAGTAATGTCTTACATTTTTGCAAATCTCACTGACACCTAGCTTAATAGTAAACACGTAGATCCTAGTATCTACTTCTGCACCCATCTGTTTTTATAGCTACAAACTACACTTTTAGGAGAATAAGAATGAAATAGACAACATCTTAGTTTTATGGTGAAATTTCTTTTGACTTCATGTGTACTAGACAAACACATTTTGAGAACCAGACCAGCAAATGTTTAGTAAGTGCTTTAAAAGTAAAATGATTCTTTGTCATTAGGTTTTCAAAAGGTAAGGAACATGAAGCCAAGTTTGGGGAGAAACCACTGAATGCCTGTCATTTTTCAGGTTCTGGAAAAATTAACACTCTTTTCAGTAAGTCCTAGTGGTTTTCTAAGAACCTAAACTTCTCCAGCCCTATTCACTCACTACTCTAGAGCTTATCACAATTGTTTAAGGAGTAACAAATAAAACCCATTGCCAAAGTTGCTGTTGAAGTAGAAATGAATTCTATTACAACTTTTTAAAAACATGCTGTTTCTTTGTACATACTTTGTGGTTAAAAAAACTTTATATAAATTCCATTTAATGATCATATTAACTTTGAGCACTAGTCATCTTGTAAGTAATAAAGCTTGTCTCCCAATTCTAGGGTTATGTTTGTTTGTTTTAGGGATTAAGTGGAAAGAGGACAGGAAAAACAAGAGGCTCAAGAGAGAAAGGCTGAGAGAATTCAGTCATAATAATCAGTGTATATGACTTACATGAAAATGGTACTAGATAAATTGGGGGAATAGGTAGGGTTGAGAGAGATGAGGAGAATAATGAAAGGGGTGACACTGATTAAGATGCATCATACTCATAACATGACATGTTAAATTAAAACTCCTTTATACAGCTACTTATAGATAGCAATAAAAATTTTATAAAAGAGTCTCAAGGATTGCTTTTAACAGGAGACTGAAGACCATCTTAGCAATAGCTCTCATATTTTTGGCATTGTTTGGATTGTTTTAAGACTATTGGAGGAACTCTTTCTGAAATACCTTCTACCTCAAACAAAACAAAATACAGAAGTGGTGCAGACCCATCAACAATGATTTTTCTTTAATTCTAGAGACTTCACAGCCCTTGTATTTTTCATTTTCACAGAGTAAATCTTAATCTTGCATGACTTGTGTCAACTTTCATCAAAACAAAGCTGCTGACAATATTCCAATCCAGTGATTTTCCCATTATTTCATATTGTATTTTGGAAAGACAACAAAGAGAAATAGATTAGTGGAATTGCAGCTAAGATTAAAGAACTCAACAAGGGAGTTCATCTTTCATCATTCATAGTTCATCATTCACAGTGCCAATGTTCCTTTTTTTTTAACTGCAAGCATGTTATATAACCATGATATACCATCTGAAAGTGAAATGAGTTATTCCAGACTGGCTCACTTTAATAAATAGGTAAGAATAAATAAAAGTAAAATTTACATCCAAGTTGTCCTATACACCATATGTATAAAAAATTATGTATATAGCATTATTAGTTCATGAACTAAATGCCTCCAATAAAAACATACTACTGTGTGGTAAGAAACATTTAATTTTTTAGTTTTGAAATAGAGGAATATAGCCTTTCAAAAAACAGAATATTTATAATTAAAGCTATAATTTCCTCTGAGAAAATTTAGAAAAAGCTACATTTACAAAAATCAAATTCATTTTCTTCCTTTCTAAGGGATAATCACTGAAAAGTTGAACTTGATCATTTCCAGATACCTTAAAGATACTTTTGCAGACATATATAGGTACACTGAAGAGTTAAACATTTTGTGTACATTTCCATGTAAAAGAGCCTTGCTGTACATTTTGTTCTGCATTGTACATTTTTCAATGAGTACCACTGGTACTTCGTTCTTTTTTTTTTTTCCCAGTCCTCGGGCTTAAACTCAGGGTTTGGACACTTTCCCTGAACCTCTTTGTGCTCAAGATTAGCACTCTACCACTTGAGCCACAGTGCCACTTCCAGCTTTTTCTGAGTACTTTACTGGAGATAAGAGTCTCACAGACTTTCCTGTCCAGGCTGGCTTCAAACTGCCACCCTCAGAATTCAGTCTCTTTAGTAGCTAGGACTACAGGTGAGAGCCACCAGCACATGGCACTTTATTCTATTTAATTGCTGTATCAAACTCTGGATATAGATAGACCAGTTTTACTTAGTAATTCACCCACTGTTATGTACTTAGGTTGTTTTCAGTGTCTCAACCTTACAGACAATTTTGCAGTAAAATGTTTGCTGCTCATGTTTGTGATTTCATTCAAGTTTCTCAAAGGTGGGCAAAGAAATGTAATTACTGGCACATATGCAGTGTACAATTTAAATTTTAATAGATAAGTGCCAAAGTGTCCTCCAGATTAGCTATATTGATTTCATACACTCATCAGAAGAAAATGGAAATTACATTTCTCTAAGACAGCCAGATTACATTAAACTTGGAAGATTTGCTAACTTATAAATAAAATCAGTATCTATCATCATTATTTTCATTTGCATTATCCTGAAGACTGTCATTTTTTTATTTTAATTTCCTTCTTGGGTCTCTTCTTTTATGAAATGCTTATTTTTATCATTGCTGCTTTTACTATGTAGTTATTATATCTAGGTTATCTCCTTATGCAATTTGAGTGCCAATCCATTGTTTGTTGAATATTTTGGTAATACATCATGTCATCATGCCAAGTCAAAAATATTTTATGAATTCTTTATATAGCCTTGCTATTAATCCCCTGATTTTTTTTTCCCATTCTAGAGGCTGTCTCTTTACGCCGGTAATTGTTTCCGTTGCTATACAGAAGCTTTTTAAATTAACATGATCCCATTTATCAGATTTTTCTAGTATTTACTGAGCTACTGCAATTCTATTTAGAAAGGCATTGCCTATATCTACACTTAAAGTGTCTTCCCTGCTTCCCTCTAGTAGCTTCAAAGTTTCAGGTCTTACACTAACGTTTTGACCCGTTATTAGCTGATTTTTGTTCAGGGTGAAAGACAGGGCTCTGATTTCTACAAAGGAATGTCCTACATGTCAACATGTGATTTTCCCAGAACCATTTGTTGAAGAGGCTGTCTTTTCTCCAATGTATATTTCTGGCACCTTTGTTGAGAATTAGACAGCCATAGGTCTATGAGCTTATTTCTGGGTCTTTTGATTCCAGAATCTGATTCCATTGGTCTACTATCTATTTTGTTCCATACCATGTTGGTTTTGTTACTATAGCTCGAGTCCAGCCACTATAAAAATCAGCACACAGATTCTTCAAAAACTACCACTTGATACTGCTATACCACTACTGGGTATTGGGTATGTATCCAAAGGAATGTAAACCAACAGACAGGAGAGATATCTTCACACCCATGTTTATAGCAACATTATTCACAACAGCCAGGCTACAGAACCAGCCCAGGTGTCCTACACTACTGATTATATAAAGAAAATATGTCACATATATGATGGGGTACTCAGCCATAAAAACAGAACGAAATTATGTTTGCAGGGAAATGGATAAAACTAGAGACTGTCATGTTGAGTGATGCTCAGATAAACCAAGCTCAGAAAAACTAATACCACATATATTTCCTTTTTTTTTTTAAACTGTCTTTGCTATTAGGAAGAATACCATTTTTTTTCCAGTCCTGGGCTTGAACTCAGGGCCTGGGCACTGTCCCTAAGCTTCTTTTTGCTCCATACAACTTAAGTCACAGCACCACTTGCGGCTTTTTCAGTTTATGTGGTGCTGGGGAATAGAATCTAGGACTTCATGCATGCTAGGCAAGCACTCTACCACTAAGCCACATTCCCAGCCCCCCATATATATTTCTTGTATACCTAATCTAGACCCAAAACACAATAATAATAGCATGACATGATTGTGAAAGGAGATGGTTTTGTAGGAAAGGGAAAAATATGACAGCAAGAGAAAAGGCAAGTATTATAGAAGTACATTATATATACTATTATAAAGGTAGCATGATGAAACCCACTAATAATAATTATAAACTAGGGGGATGAGGGAGAAGAGTGATACAGATAAAGTTCATTGAAGTATATTATATATATGCTGTAAATATCACAATGAAGGCCTTTCTATAATTAATTTATGCTAATAAAAATGTATGAAATCATGTCATTTGTAAGAAAACAGGTAAAACTGAAGGTCATGTCAAGTGAAAGTAGCTAGTCTTTCAAAGACAAATATTTGGATGTAAGAGCAATCTGGCTGCGACATCTGTCACCCCATTGATCACCAGGGTTGATTCCGCTGATCTGGCTGGCTAGGTGGGTGTCCCCTTCCTCCCTCACTGCTCCATGTGTGTCCCTCCCAAAGCTGCGCCCTCGGTCGAAGAGGACAACCATCTCCCATAGAGGAGGACCGGTCTTCGGTCAAGGGTATAAGAGTAGCTGTGCTCCCCCGCTAGAACCTCCAAACAAGCTCTCAAAGACAAATATTTTCATGTTCTCTCTCATATGTTAGAGGGGACTACTTGGAGAGAGTAATAAAAATAAGAAGGGGGACAAAAGAGGGTAGTGGAGGGGTGAATATGATCAAAGTACATTATATACATTAGGAAAATGCCACAATGAAACTCATTATTGTGTACATTTGTCATGCACTAGTGCAAAATAATTATCCTGTACCTTCTTCAATTAATATAGCTTTTTGCTTCATTTTTCCTTGCCTTTAATTTATGCCTTTCCTCTATTAATCATTTGAAATTTATTTCCATGCGAGGCATGGCCTGATTCTCTGTTAGGCATGTATTTATTTGGTATCTCACATACTGATAGAAAACTGTCTAATGCCATTTTGAGTACTGACCTTTCTCCTCTGTTTAAAATGTTACTTCTATCATATTCCAGCGTTCCATTTACAGATTGATTATCTCAGGCTTTTTCCTCGGGATCATTGTTATTTGCCTTTCCACATCATATTTACCAATTGAAGCTCTATGCATGTCCAGATCCCTAGGGCTAGTCTCTCATTTTGTTTTCTATTCTGAAGACATATTGACTTTTTTTTGTATATTTCCACTCCATATAAGTCACATAATCATTTTATTAGCCTCTACAGAAAGTCCATCAAGGATTTGTTACAGAATTGTGTTCAATTTTTATATTAATTTGGAAACATCTAGCCATTGTTTTCTATAGTACATTTATTTTCAAGAATGTACATATAACTTCTAGACTGAAGTATATAATCTAATGGTGAGGTTATAATATATCCATATTTGTGGTTTTTATAGAAAATTGTAATTGAAATTTCATTAGACATTACAAAAATATAGTGGACATATAGAATATGAACATTCAGACCATTAAGATTAACTGTTATCAGTTCTATAAGTGAATTTGTATTTAATGCTCTAAGTAACAGGAATACTATTTATATAACACTGATGATCTTCAGAGTGCATTACCATCCAATCAGCAGGTCTACAGAAAGCTTGTTGTGTTCTTCAAGGCTTTAAATGACATTTCCATGGTACAAAACTCAATTAAATCCAGAATGTATGAGTTTCTCCTCCATGAATGAGCTTCAGCAATTCTTTAAACAGTACCAAATTTTAAAGGATATATCATGTGAACAATTTGGAGAGGGGGAACAGTACTGAGGTTTGAACTGAGGGCCTGGTACCTGCCAAGCAAACATTGTACGACTGGAGCCACAATCCTGACTGTTTCTCCACTTTTTATTTTTTATTTTAGGTATTTTTCAGGCCGGGTTAAAGCTTTTATCCCAGGCCAGCCTCTTATCTACACCATGGTCCTTCTACCTATGCCTCCAATGTAGCTGGGATCATAGACACATACTATCATGCCCAGCTTATTTATTGAGATAAGGCCTCACTGACTCTTTTCCACCCATCCCCCCAGCTGGCCTTGAACCATAATGCTTAAGTCCCAAGTAACTGGAAATACAGTGTGTGCCTGGCTTTATATGAGTAATTTTAAATACCATGAAATTTTGTTCCCGACCAGTTTATCAGTTTCTCCCCCTCAATTTTCACAACTAACTTCCTTTATTTTAACTATCTATAGCCTAGACCTTTCATTTTACCTACATGAAAAGAAAGTACAGGAGTTGGAATTTACACAGGGATTTTAATTAATAATACATTTTAAAATGTAACCAGATTTTACTGAAATAACATCTGTGTTAAAGTTACAGGGACCTTAATTAAAGTTTTGCTCCCTACTCTTCATGTAAATGGTGAACCAAGCCTCCTGAGCCTCTGTATTTTCTTTTCACATAGATAAAATGAAAATTTTAGGCTACAGATAAAGTTTCTTTGTATTTAATAAATGTATTTGAGGCTAGCAATTTTCATGAATGTTTTATTTGTATCTCATGAGCTTTACATTACGTCTTTAGTTGTCATTCTACATATTTTGTTTCATTTTTATTTCCTCTGTGCCTCATGAATCACCTATCTGTGTGTTGTTCTCTATGTGTGGGATTTCAACATTTCTAGATGTGTAACAGGTTTTTTCTATCAATCCTATATTATTGATTTCTGGTTTTCTACTATAGTCAATTAACTGTGGCATATTTGACATCTTAATCTTGCATTTTGCTCACACTTCCTTCATAATATAGTTCATTTGTCTTTATTAATCTTGCTATTGAAGTTGAAAATAATATATCTTCTTTTCTGAAAGTAGAGTTAGATTTCTATCATATATATACATATGTATTTGTTGATTGTATTACTCAAGTCTTCTATACCTTTTTCACTTGATCATTTCGACTATGAACAAGTCATTATGCCTAAGATACTACAAGATTTCACAGATAATTCTTTATAAACTCTTGTTATATCCTTCTTTTAACTATCACTGTTTTACTCTCAATTGTTTTGATATTAATAATAATAGCATTTCACCCTCCTTTTCCATCCTTTCTTTGCAATTTTATACTATGTATCTCCAGTAAATAATATATAGCTCAAGGGTGGGAACATCCAGGTCGCAAGCCACATAAACCCCATATAGTAATTTGTTCTGGCCCGACAAGGTAGCCACAAGAAAGATTCACAATTAAATAAATCTAGACTCTTTTTCCATTGCAAAAAGAATTTACATTAAGTGAATCATAATAACTATGTAAATTTTGAGGGATAAGCAAGAAACATCTATTATAGAATAAACAGGACACATATGAATATATGACAGAACAGTTGTACACTGCTTGTGGGCTGCTCATAGTCCATCCACCTGTATTGCAGTGACTCAATGCCAGCCAAACTGGGAGGATACACATTGTGAAAGAGTTAACACACTGTGGCAAAACAATGGCAACCCAATGATGATGAGATAATATGAGATGAGACAACTCCTCCTGACATTGATGACCTTGTCACTCAGGATTCATGAGAACATTGTTGAGGTTTCTTTGTTGACACCAACAATAACTCAAATCCAGCCTTTACTTACATGTCCATAACCAATAATCCTTCCCAAAATGGAATCCCAGATGAATATTAAACCAATTATAGTGCATAGAAAAGACCTGAAGAGGGGCTTGTATGAGTTATAGATATGTTCAAAACCCAAGATGCAGGATTAGAACAGAAACCAAATAATCATGTCACTGGCAAAACACTGTAAAGTGAGATCCTACAAATGGAAACTACAAAGAAAAATGGATCAACCTGTCGACATTTCTAACAAAATGGTTATTTTTGTTGAAGAAAACCTGCGTAGCCCGTTTCTGGCAATGCATTAGCAGTAATGAAAACAGCTATCTGGAAAGGCATTGCAGATCTAAACTTGCTGAAGTCAACGAGTTGGGACACCAGATGCATATGGATAAAATCAAGGCAGACTCACAAAAAGCCATTTTTACCAGGTCTTCTCATGACAGAGAAAAAGTTATTCAGACAAGTTTATGAGTGAATAAGCTAGTCACAAACAAGATGAGGCTTCCTACAGAGGGAGAGTTGGTTTAAAAAAAAAAAAGCATCCATACGTTTGTTAGCTTTACATGAGGAAAACTGTTTAAGTGTCTTAGTTTATCTTGGAGAATAATGGCCTGAGATAAGATTAGTAACTTAGCATAAGATATTGTAAAAAATAAATAAATAAAGGAGATTTCCAATTTTCTGCCTGGCTTGTAGTGAGACAACAGACATTAAAAAAAAAACAACAACAACAACACTGCCTAGGTGGCTGTTTTCATATGTGCAGTAATTGCAGAGCTTGACATACAAGAGAAGCTGCTGTCTTTGGAAGCCATGAATGATAAAGAAGTCAACATCATCATCAACCATGAGAGTCCAGGTGATCAAGCCTCTCAAACAAAACTTGTTTTATCAATTAAAAAAAAAAAACATTTGAGCTAACATTTAAGGAGCTAAATGGCCTTACTACAGATGGAACTCGAGATGTCTCGTCCAGAACACAATTAATTGAATTTGCCAATAAAGAAAGTCATCATCTCAGTCTTTACCCAAATGATTTGGTTACATGCCACTGCATCATATCCCAAGAAATCTGTACATAGTCATTGTGGCTCAAAAATGTGATGTCAAGAGTAATGTTATGGGGGCTGGGGATATAGCCTAGTGGCAAAAGTGCCTGCCTCGGATACACGAGGCCCTAGGTTCGATTCCCCAGCACCACATATACAGAAAACGGCCAGAAGCGGCGCTGTGGCTCAAGTGGCAGAGTGCTAGCCTTGAGCGGGAAGAAGCCAGGGACAGTGCTCAGGCCCTGAGTCCAAGGCCCAGGACTGGCCAAAAAAAAAAAAAAAAAAAGAGTAATGTTATGTATAAATTTTACAAAAGTGAAGGGTTAGGCAACAGCTACTTGACTTGACTCTGAGTGCAGAGATTTGTTTTTTACTGTGAAGTGTGGAGGCTGAGTGAGGGCAATATGCTGTTGAGATTTTATCAACTATGGGAGGAAGTCAAGCAGTTTATGGAGATGAAGGAAAAACATGTCAAGGAACTCAATGATACCAAGTAATTTTGTGGCCTAGCATTCATGGTGGACATAACCAAGTAACATTCAATGCTGTAGGTTAAGTTACAGAGCCCAAACCAGAATCTCAGCTCTCTGCTTTCATTTCCTTGCATTTATTTCCCCATTCTGGAAGAACCTTCTATGGCAAACTAATTGAAGCATTTAATAAAAGACAAAAAGGTGTCAGAAGTAAACAGAAATTAACATCTTTGTTACATTGTTCAATATAGATTTTCAATACATTGTTCAATATAGTGATGTGCCTGATAACCTACTACAGGAAATCATTCAGCTATAAAGTAGTAATGAACTAAAAGCCAAGTACCCTTTCAGAGCTAGCCATAAGCAATAATGAATTTCCCACATTGGGAAAACATGCATTGAAATACATATCTGTTATTGGAACTATTTACTGCTATAAGCAATTCTTCTCAAAATTGACTATCATGAGTCAACTATGCTCCAGACTAACTGATGGGAACCTAGAATACACCAGTAACATTTATACACCCCTCACTAGAAAGGAACAGCAGTTCCAGCCATCACAATAGGGGTGAGTCAATTACATGTTTGGTCAAATATAGAAGGCTAATTTTTAAGTTGATAATTTTGTATGGCCTGAGAATGGTGTTATAAATATCCAAATAGCCCTTGATAGAAATAAAAGGTTCCCTGGTATAGCTATATATGGGTATTTTATTTCTCTACCAGTATGAGTTTATATTTGTAAGAGAAAAGGTTAGCCTTTTACTTTATTAGAAGAAAAAAATCACTAAAATAAGTCCATAACAAAAGAAAAGTCTGAATTACAATGACAGTGATGTCTTAACAATAAAATAATTTCAAAAATAGTAAATGGCTTAATCAATGAAATGAGATTTTTTAATCTGTAGCATAGTATATACAATAAATATATGATACATAAAAATTCAGACTCAGCTCATATCAGACAACAGAACTATAAGGATAAATAGATAAATAACAAATGTAGTTTTAAGGTTTAATACAAGCAAAAAGTAAAGAGTTATCAGTTACTTTAAAATTAAAGTACCAATCTCTGGCTATTAAATATAACTCATAGAATTCTTTACCTAATGAATTGATATATATTATGGAAAGTCACATTCATACAGTCTATGTAATTTCAACCATAATGTTGTAAATAATAACTAATGAATAACTGAAAATAAACCTCATGCTTTTAGAAACAAATAATCTTTGGGTTAGATAGAAATAATGACAATGACTGAAAAACACTTAGAACTATATTATGATGAAAACTGGAGGAAGCTAGGGATTAAATAATTCTTAAGGGGAAAGATATGACACTAAATACATTTATCTGGAAACAAATGAGGTAAAACAATTAAAATGACTAATAATATATTACAAACATTCAAATGAAGCCATGAGAAAGAATAAGAAGATAAAAGACAGTGCTAGATATGAATTAAACAAGTCATGAGAATGGCTAAAAACATTTTTGAGTGATTGCTAAAACATACAGACCTACCCTGAGATTAATATAAAGATTAAAAATGAGATGCAAATAGGTCAGCCCTTAGTAGCCTATGAATTAACTTCAGCATGCCCAAGGATATTAAAATCCTTGAATGTGCAATATTTACATGCACTATCTATACACACATCCTCCATCTTTTAAATCATCTCTACCTACCTATTGTTTATGATACTTAATGCAATGTAAATGCTATCAAATCATGGGTATAATAGATGAATATGGATTTGAGGTTTAATATGTTCTTTTTGAATTTATAAGCTGGCAAGCAGTAAGTGACAAGAAAAACATCTGTATATATTCACTACCGACACCACACAGAATAATTAGACAAAGTGAAATCATTACCAAAACAAATAGATCAGTGAAACACATGGTCTTTCTAAACAAAATACACAGTAAAGTGGGTACCACATATCAATGGGAAATGACGAATGGTTAGTAAGAGTTGAAAACCTTACTATAATTTTTTAAAAACTGGATCTTTACCTAAAGCCACATTCAAGGTAGACTTCAATGGAGGGAAAAAGAACTAAATGAAAAAAGGAGAAAATACAGGAAAATATCTCAGGAAAGGAAGGAATATAGTAAGCAGAACTTCATATGCAAAACTAGTGATGACTTTTAGCATATCACAATTAAATATTCATGTCCTGTGAAAGATACTGTGATCCAAGTTAACAGATAGATGACAGACACCAACAAATTATTTTCAGTGTCTTAAATTAATAATGTACTAATAATCTACACTATGTGAAAACTTCTCTTTAACAACAAAAAAAAAGAACAGAAAAATTTACAAAACACTCTAATGGGAAAATTGCGGAATATGTGGCTTAGAAATACATGTAGAGATGCTCATATTTATTAATTATGGAAATACAATAAAAAATCAGAAGCTAGGTGATTCTAGGTATTTCAGGTATGTGGGCTTAGGAAACCTCAGGTACTTGTAGTAGAAAAGTAAAACAGTTCTGAAGAGTGACTAACAAGTCAGCTATGCCACCTAGTAAGTCTACTTTATGAACTCTCAAAATACATGTCCCAGGCACTAAGAACTGATATATGGAAGAGAATTATCACCACAGCATAGCCAGAGAGTACCTAGTCATACTGGGCATATTCACAATGGCACAGAAGCAATGAGCTAGAAAGACATAAAGCAGCATGAAAAAATAGAATACTGGTATATGGTACAATGAGTGATGGCCAGTTCAAGTCAGCAAAATGTTTAGAGCTGAAGTCTCTATGAATAGCTCATTTTGCAAGAAAGAAAAAAACATCTTGGGAGAAGGCACAGGAGGCAGTAAAAGAAAAAAGACCTAAGTACAAATGAGTTCTGGGACACTGACTTCAGATTTTTTTGTTAAAGAAATACAAAACTCTGTCCCTGTCCTGAGTTTCCTCAAGTGCCAATCTCTGAGGTACTTGAAATGGGTGGGGCCAATGGGGAAAGGAGTAGAATAAAGAAAAGGGGGGGAGGGGAATACAGACCAGAATCCAATGTATATCCTACAAAATTAAGCAGAGTGAATGAAGGAGTGCGTAGGGGAGGGATGGGTGGGAATGTTGAAAGAGGTGACATTGATCAAGATAATAGTGTATTCATAAAATTTTTAAAATGACAACCCCTATGTATAACTACTTAAAGATGATATAAAAAAGGATAGAAAGGGTAATACAGGAGAATATAAAATCATTTCCTAAAACAGGAACCACACAGAGATAGTTAGATGATTTATAATGCCCACCTGGCAGGGGTTGGCCAGAAACATACATTCTTCTTTCCACATAAGTTGATGGGGACAGACTTCTAACATCCTCAAATAGGGTCCTGTCCTTGCCTCCCAAAGGAATTCATCTTTAAAATATATGCAGTGCCTATCAACAGGTAAATATATAAATAAAAGGTGATATGTACAGTTCAGCCATAAGGATTTTTGTCATTTACAGAATATTGGATGGAACTGGAAATCATTATGTCAAGTGAAATAAACAAAATCCAGAAAGACAAACACCACAGGTTGTCTCTTATATGTGGAAGCTATATCTAAAAAGAAAAAAAATTGCATGAATATACATGGGAGAGTACCTGTTGGGGAACCAGTAGGAAGTAGGAGGGGAAAAGTAGAGAATATGATTTTTAAAAAGTACACTGTACATATGTATGAAAAAGTCACAATCAAATTAATTTTTAATTGCAAGAAAGATAAAAAGAGAGGTAAAGATATGGGGATACAACAGAGTAACAGAGGGAGTGAATGTGATCAAAGTATATGCATATGTGGCAATGTCACAACAAAACACCCCACACTTTATAACTAATATGAGGTAAAAAAAAATGTGGAAACAAAGTTCCAACTAATGAAAACTGTATACTAACCCTTTGATTTGGAGGGAAAGGTGACATGATAAAACAGAGAAGGGCATGTTACTTTGCCTCTTCCCCTTTTCTATCATCACTTTCCTTAACATGTACCTAGTTACATATTTTATTTTTATCTTTCTATATTTCATATAAATGTAGAGCACAGGAGAAATAAATAATAATTCTATTTTTTATTTATATTTTGGAGGTATTGAGGTTTGAACTCAGGGCTTCACATTTGCTAGGAAGTCACTCTATTTCTTGAGCCATGCCTCTAGTCCTGCATTTTTACTAATTATTTTGGAGAAGGAGTCTAGTGAACTTTTCTGCTGGACTGGCCTCAATCATGAGCTTCCAGAACTCAGGCTCTTGAGTAGCTCAGTAGCAATTATATTAGTTCTACTTCTATTGCAAGTAATAGAAAAACTCAAACTTTATTAAAGCCAAAGTGAAAACTATCGGCTTAGAATACTAAAAGGTATTAGGGTGTATCATATTCTATCTGAAGCTCGAAACATAGCATCAAGGTTGAGTATGTCTCTAAGTCTCCTGGCTCTGCTTCCTTCTCTATTGCTTCTATATTCAGATAGACTTTTGAAATAGAGTTGTGGTATGATTGCTTGTCTCAAGCTGGGAGGTGGTGGCGCGGAGAGACAGGGGAAGAATTCTGTCTCTTTGCTGATGGTTCCCTTAAGAATCCTGAACTTCCACTCTGTCTTAGACATGATGTATTCCCACCTACCCTTGCCCACTAATCTCATAGCAAATCTCTTCATTTTTAGTCAAAGGTAGATCCCTTGCCCCACACCAACCACATAGTAAAAATAGGTAATCAGTAAGCATCAAATGAACAGCAGGGACTGTTGCTGCAAGAAAAGGAATGTGTGTGATGGAAGTAAGCAATACTTGTACCAAAAGTAATTTTCACCATTTTTGTGGAATGTATATTTTTGTCATTTACTGTTCCCCTAAAGTTACACTTTTCCTGAAATAAGAGGAAACCTGCTTTCTGGTCTTCTAGAGTTAGCAAAAAATATTGCACTTTACAGGATCTTCAAAAACTTCACAATCCCTCATGAAAAAAAAAAAGTCCTTGAAAAAGTAAAGGGCGTGTATTTCTTGCTTTTCTCTCTCAGGAGAAACATACAAACACATATGCAAAAGTTTGATCAAGCCCAGAGTGCCTATATTGGGTTTAACAATTCTGTAAGAGTTCATAGTTGTGCAATACTAATAATTATCATTTATTGAATATCTGCCACAATGCCAGGCAAAGTGCCAGACCATTGACATACAATTCATTTAATACCCTCAAGATCCATGCAAAGTAGATACTATTACCCTCCCTTTACAGATGAAGAAACACACAGATTAAGAAATTGGATCTGTTACAGAGCTGACTGGAGGAGCCAGTAGTCAAGGCAAGCCTAGGGGTTTATGAGACTATGCTGTCACCGCTGTACCATGGTGGATATTGTGACCTTGGCATTAATTAAGGGAACAATATTCCGTAGTCTTATTTGAATCCAAACCCTTCATGTATTTTATCTTAAAAGTTTTTATAATTATGGATTTTATGAAGAAAATGACATGATCACTAAAGGACTACTAAATCCATACCATGCAAATCATTTTCTATGAATTATTTTAAATATATGTATGTATATCTGTACATTTGAAATGCCAGAAAGTACTTTGCAATAATAATTAACTGAAAGCCTGATAACAAAAATGATAGAATGCTGTAAAGTGGGAGAGTCTGGAAAATAAATGACTCAATAAAATTTGAGAGCAAAACCAAATTAAAATAAAACAATTAAAAACCTTGACTCAAATATTTTGTCACAGAAGGGTAGAGAAATCATCCTGGGTAAAAAAGACAAAGACAAAGTACCAGGCACTGGACTTGACACATCAGCTTGATAAACCACACTGTGAGGTGGCACAGAAAGTTATTTGAGCCATCCTTGTTGGACAAATTTTTGAAACAAATTCTCTAATAGTCTGTGAAAAATCCTAGTTTATGGGATGCTGATATAGTAGATACACCTATTGGTAGGATGTGGTGCTGTCCACCTGTACCTCAAAGAGATCACCACCGTTACAAAACTCTATGAACTCAACACAAAGAGCATCATTAGCCTTACCAAGTCACATCTGAAAGACTTTGAAGCCTTGGATCTCAGTAGATTAGAGTTCTGAATGATTGTTTTTACCTTTGTAATAGGCAGAAATTATAAGTGATATGCCCGTATAACTCCAAAGTGGTTCTGAACTCATCTAGTTCCTAGATTATTAGACTGCACAGTCCTTCTAGCCCACAGCTAAGCCATATAGACTATTTGAGCCTTCCTCTGACTGCATCTGTGTGAGATTGGTGTAAGGTAGTCAAAATCTAGTGCTGAGATATGCCAATAATTGTGGAAATTATTCATCAAAAATTTGTTTACCTACAAGGTATAGTCAGCAAATTATAATAGATAAGTAAGCAAGAGGTGTGTGCTAGGGAGTAATAAAGTCCAGGTTGAGGAAAAAGAAGTGCAAAGCCGGGTGCTGGTGGCTCAAACCTACAATCCTAGCTACTCAGGAGGCTGAGGTCTAAGAATCCCAGTTCAAGGCTAGCCCAGGCAGGAAAAGTCTGCAAGACTTTAGCTCCACTTCCCTACCAGAAAATTGGAAGTGGCTCGGTGGCTCAAAGTGGTAGAGTGCTAGCCTTGAGCAACAAGAGCTCAGTAACAATGCCCAGGCCTCAAGTTTAAGCCCTATGACTGAATTTTAAAAAGCAAGTGCAGGTCCTCCCTGAGTTTAAGAAAGGAATTCTGGGGCTGGGGATATAGCCTAGTGGCAAGAGTGCCTGCCTCGGATACACGAGGCCCTAGGTTCGATTCCCCAGCACCACATATACAGAAAACGGCCAGAAGTGGCGCTGTGGCTCAAGAGGCAGAGTGCTAGCCTTGAGCGGGAAGAAGCCAGGGACAGTGCTCAGGCACTGAGTCCAAGGCCCAGGACTGGCAAAAAAAAAAAAAAAAAGAAAGGAATTCTGTCAGAACAGTTTTTGAGGGGAAAAAAAGTCACCTCCCTATAATAAAAAGGATTGGTATTGGAGTATCTTTCACAAAGGTTTAATTTACTCTCCTTTAAGTGCTGAATTTGCTCATTACCTGTACTTGGTCTATGTGTTTTCCATTGCTCCACTGGTACAGAAGACAATGCTAAATGAATTTCATTGGTTATATTTGAAGTATTACAAAAGGCAGCTTGCTTTTTTAATCTATGCATCTTCAGGAAATTTGAAGAAGAAATTATATTCCTTGATGTAAAAAGGAACTGTTGTATGAGTTTGGAAACTCTGCACCTGTATATATATAATGCTTTTAGCAATAAAGCAGCATGAGCTGAGAACGCACTGAAAAAAAAATTTTTAAGATAAAAAAAAATTTTTTAAAGCAAGTGCAGAATAGATATGTATATCTTCAGGTACTACACTAGTAGTGAGGGTCTCCTTGACCCAATATAAGTGAGTGAATTCCCTAAGCAAAAGGAAGTTAAAGATAGAAGCTATAGCTGGACACTAGTGGCTCATGTCTGTAAGCCTAGCTATTCAAGAGGCTGAGAAATGGAGGGTTGTAGTTTGAAGCCATCCCTGGCAGAAATGTCTCAGAGACTCCTTCTATAATTAACCCTGGGCTAGAGTCATAGCTCAGGTGGTAGAGCTCCAGCTGAGCAAGCTGAGCCAGTATTAGGCTCCTGAGTTCAAACTTCAATATAGGCAATAATTAATAATAATAATAATAATAATAATAATAATAATACAAGTTACCTAAGACTCAAGAATAAACATCAGGTCACCTATGCATCTTATCTGGCTTTAATCCCTCTCAATTATGATAACAAAGTCTATGTATCTCTATCTGGTTCCCTGTCCTTCAGTTACTGATGATAGGAATTCTTTTTCTCTTCATTCATTTCTCTATCCAAAATTAAAACATTGGCCTGAACTCACTGATATGATACTGTTTATATCAACTCAATATCTGCTCATTTAAATCTCCTGTTCCATCATGGAATTGTATCCACCTGCTAGATTCTATTTTATTGAGTTGACCCTCTGTAATCTGCCCCAAGTTTCCTAACAGGACTGTAATGTATTTTCTCTTCTTCACTCTCTCTCAACACCCACTATACACCCAATATGTCACCAAGATCTACTGGAAATGTCTCCTCCCTTCAGACCACTGTCAGCTTGAGACATCACTATCTCCTCTTTTTTTTTTTTACTTAAATTTGTCTGTGTCCAGTTCATTCCACTATCCACACTCCCAGCAGTTATTCATTTTACTGAAAAGAATGCCTCCTATTACTTTTCCACTTTTAAAAAAATCCTTCAACTGCCACCCAATATAAATAAGGCAATATCAGTATATGATACACATGGTTTGTCATGGCTCTTTCATCTTCCTCTGTTCTTTCCCATACAATCCAATAAATGCAATCCTTGAAGGTCAGATCAAATATCACCTCCTACTGATCTGTCTAGAAGATAGAGAAGAGCTTATGCATCTATCTCATACTATTCACAGATACCTTTATGATAACAGTATTTACTTATCTGCTTTTCCTCATTAGATCATGAACTCTTCAAGGAAAGGGAGCATGCCTTCTTGATTTATATCCCTGTGACAAGCATGGTGATTAGCAAGTAATTAGTTGGCAACATATGTTTGTTGAATGAATGATCCTTAATATTGTGACTTATTTTAATGTGAATGACCTTCAGTTATTCATGGAAATTCTCCCTCCAGAATATATTCTTATCTGTCTATTTATTCACCTATACTATCCCTATATATAAAAGGAAAGAGTGAGAAAAGAGAGTAGGAATATATTTTAAATTCCAACCTCTCTTGACTCTCCACATTCTTCTGTAATTACTCGCCTCTGTAAGGCCCTTTCTGAACATTTAACATTTTTGAATCTTTGGTCAGAAATGACTATAATGCCTGTGTCCTAGTTTGATCCTAAATTCTTTTTTCCAGTTTTCTGTTACTGCATTACTGACACCAATCTTCACTGTTTCTATGGGACAGCCACCTCAGGAATCTTACAATCCCTCTTTTTTCTTATCATTCAAGAACCAAGTCAGAAAGGCCTTTTTCCTTAACTATATTGGGTTACCAGTTGCTTTCTAATTCGTGTCTCTTCTGAACTTTTCCTTTAACTATTAGAAAAAAATTCACATCACACAATTATTGCATAGATTAACACCCCCTTTATACTCAACAAGACCACTAGCCATCTTTGTAGTTATGCTTGAAGCACTTTATAAAATACTATGACTTACTCAGGAGGTGGAGATCAGAAAGGTGGTACGAGGTCTGCTCCAGGAAAAATATGAGGTTGTATTTGAAAAATAAAAACTAAAGCCAAAAAGGAGCTGCGAACATGGCTCAGGTAGTAGAATGCCTGTCTCCCAAGCATGAAGCTCTGAGTTCAAACCCAAACACTACCAAAATAAATAAAATAAAATACCATGACTTCTGGGAAAACAGGCTTAGTGATATAAACACTTAAGATTAATCTTTGAATATTGTTTTCTCTCTGTCTTTGACTCTTACTCTTATATTCTGGGGGGGGGCGGGAAGATGTTTGTGTCTCAAATGGATTCTGTATCTGTACTAGCTAGAATAATATGTGACTCAGAGCATTGCCACCGCCACCACCATTACAAACTTGCTGCTTTCAATGATATTTAATTTCCAACTTATTAGCCATTCTAATTTCCTCTTTTCCATGCCTCAGTGAGTATCTAGGGATTGATTATTGAACATGTAAAAAGAAAAACCTGAGAATGATGGGAAATGTCTGTAATCCCAGCTCTCAGTGTGGGAAGGCATGGTAGGAGGATTGCAAGTTTGAGGTAAAGTTAGACTACATAGCAAGACCCTATCTGTTGTGAGGTGAGCACCAGGAGGAGGAGGGAAGGTGAATGAAGAGGGTAAAGCAGGGTGAACATGGTCAACATACTTTATATACACACATAAGAACAGAACAATGAAACCTACTGTAACTGCTTTAGGAGGGAAGAGGGGGGTGGAGAAAGTGATAGAGGTTATAGATTTGACAAAAATACATTGCACACATGTATAGAAATGTCACAATGAAACTCCTTTGTCGGAACCAGGGAAGAGAAAGGGAATACCAAAATTGAGAGACTAAGGATAAAAAGACAAACCATTGCAATAGCAATACTTGCAAAACCAATTAGTGTAAACCCACCATACAACTCATGGGGGGGGGGAGAATACTGGGGAGGGGGGAGATGGGAGAAAATGAGGGAGGAGGTGACAAGTTGAATAAGAAATGTACTTGGCTTACATATGAAACTGTAACCCTTCTGTACTTCACTTTGACAATAAAGAAAAAATTAAACAAACAAATAAATGATTGAGAAAATAAATAATGATATAAAATGTCTTGTACTTGTCCAGAAAAGGCTTTTTCTCATACATACTCACACACAGAGAGGGGGTACAGAAGGGAATGAAAAGAGAGGTCAAAAGGAGGAGGAGGAAGAGGGCTGAGAAGAAGCTAAAGAAAGCATATCTGAGAGCACAGATGGAAATGACATTTTTGCCCTGGATCAACATCATTTTCATCCCCCATTGTTCTGAAAAATTCAAGCACCACATAAAGCTGTTCTCACCAGTTACTGCTCTGCCAATGTACAGCTAAGCAGAAACAACAGCTTCAACTACTCCAAAGAACCAGAGAGAATATTCAACCTGGAAAAATTCTAACCCCAAAAGAGCACCTCCCAGGAGATGACTACAGCTCCTATAGGAAATCACTTAACCACAAATTCCAACTCCCCTTCACTCCTACAGCCTCAGTCACACATCTCACAGGGCTGATCCCATGAATCGTGACAACCTGACCCACATCAACAGCCCAGAGGCCATATGGCAACATAATGCCTTTCCAGCCCAGTGGGCAGGAAAAGGGAGGGACAACCACTGAATGATTGTGATTGAAATCCTGTAATTTATGATTTGTCAATATATCCTGCCTTTCATGGAGTTCTCTCTATCCTTTACCAAATCCTAGAAGCTACAATGCATAACCTCAGACACTTGAAACACCTTTGGAACCATTTCATTGCATGGTAATGAGAAGAAGAAGGAGAAGGAAAAAGAGAAGGGGGAGGGGGAGGGGAGGGGAGGGGAGGGGAAGGAGGGGGGAGGAGGGGAAGGGGGAGGAGGAGGAGGAGGAGAAGGAGGAGGAGGAGGAGGAGGAGGAGGAGGAGGAGGAGGAGGAGGAGGAGGAGGAGGAGGAGGAGGAGGAGGAGGAGGAGGAGGAGGAGGAGGAGGAGGAGGAGGAGGAGGAGGAGGAGGAGGAGGAGGAGGAGGAGGAGGAGGAGGAAAAGAAGAAGGAGGAGGTGGAGAAGAAGGAGGAGGAGGAGAAGGAGAAGGAGAAGAAGGTCTCTCTGGGTTATGTTAGGCTTATGGGGGAAATCTTTTGCAATTCTGAAGGTTAAAAAGCTAGCATGAGGGCTGGGGATATAGCCTAGTGGCAAGAGTGCCTGCCTCGGATACATGAGGCCCTAGGTTCGATTCCCCAGCACCACATATACAGAAAACGGCCAGAAGCGGCGCTGTGGCTCAAGTGGCAGAGTGCTAGCCTTGAGCGGGAAGAAGCCAGGGGTGCTCAGGCCCTGAGTCCAAGGCCCACGACTGGCCAAAAAAAAAAAAAGCTAGCATGAAAAGAAGACCCACTGTGCTGGCATGAAATAAGGCATAGAGACCCAAATACTATCATATTGCTCATACCTATAGCCTACCTTAATAGCCATTATCCCTGTAGTTGTTAAGCTACATGAATCAAACAGCTATAAACCAAGCAAGCAAAGAAATTTGCTTGAAGCATAGGATGATAGCTCCTAAATTGACAAAGAGATTTGTCAGACATGCATCTAACATCCCTACACTTAACCTCCCTCAAGAACATCCATATCTCATGCTCAATTTCCAGTAAGTGATATAACCTGGTGTAATATAGGTAGGATTTGGGACGAAAAGTTCTAAGTTGAAGGCTTGCAACTTTACTTTTTATTTACCAATTAGGCAACCTTGTCCTCTTAGTCCTCAACTACAGCATGAAGATGCTCAACTACTTGGTTGCCAAGGTCCAATCCGGTTCAGAATTCTCTAGACAGACATAGGGCACTACTATCTCCAAAGATAATTACTGTCATTTTTGGAAAATTCAGACTTTACAAAGTTCTTCCCTAAACAAACACAAAATAAGCCTCCCTATAGTTTCGATGGGTTCTACCTTCTCTGGGATTATATAGCTTGAATATAATTGCTTTTCTATACAATGGCCAGCCACATAACTGACAACAGATATTGTATCACTCCTCTATCTTCCATTCGTCCATCCATCTCACTGTTCTGTTTACCACCATGCAGCCAATCATCCCATTTAGTTTACTCAGAGCTCATATCATGTTGTCCTGAAAAGCAATTATCAGAACTGAAAAAAGAGATACAGAAACAATCTCATAAATGAAGAACATCACCATGGGTTTTGTTCCAGTTAATACACCTCTTTTAATGTAGCCTAAAATGGTTAGCACATTCTGAGCTATGGAATCACTGCAATTGCTAAAATGCCACGTAGTTACTCATAGTTTCCAAACTGTCCCTGTTAATTTAGAACAAAGTCATAATTTATTTTTGTTGCAGTATAGTTCATTTCATTACACTTAAACCACTCATGCAACATGTTAAAGTCTTCTTGGATCCTTATTCTTAAAAATATTTGCTACCCATCCATATTTTCATTCAAGTTAATAATAAAGTATAATTACCATAACACAATCAAGAAAGTAGTCCTGGAGTAGGCAACTGGAAGCCTCCATATTCATATGAATCTACAAGATTTAGGGCTTTTAACCATTAAAATATCAAATCCCAAACTGCCCTTCCTTACCAGTCTCTGCAATCCACATTCCTCAGCTCATGATCAAGTTTTTGTTATTAGTGGTGGTAGTAGTGTTACTTCAGTGATTTCCACAGTTTACCCAGGACTCCAATTTTGAAAAAAATAAACTTACTATTTTGAAAAAATAGGCCAGTCATGGTGACTCATGTCTTCAATATTAAATATTCAGGAGTCTGAGATCAGAGAGATTACAGTTTGAGGGCTGACTAGGCAAAAGTTTTCTAGACTGCATCTCAACAGAAAAAGCTAGGAATGGTGGTAGGTGCCTGTTATCCTAACTAATAGGAAGCAGAAATAGGAGGATTATAGTCCAGGCCAACTTGGGCAAAAAGGGAGAACCTATAGCCAAAGCAAAAAGGGCTGTAGACACTGTTCAAGTAGTAGAGTGCCTGCCTACCATACATGGTCCTGAGTTCAAAATCATAGTATGAGTGGAAAAAAAGGCTAATCAGAAAAAGGAGAAATTTTCATAGCCAAAGTAAAATGGTATAATGAAATTATATGGAAAGAGGAGTATGAATGACCTGAGATTCAATCCTAGTTGCTCACTTTATCACTATCAGTTCTTTCATCTCTTAAAGAGAGACAATGACCTCATAGGATTGCTCTGTGTATTAGAGTAATGCATGCAAAATCTTAGCACATTATCAGTACATAGTGACTACACAATGTAGATTACTATTATGATTGCAGCATGGTAAAGACAAAAACACACTAATTAATGACACAAAAGAAGAAAAGGGAAAATAAAGATCTGTGTTGTATATTAACTGATGTTATGAAAAGAAAGACTTGATAATCTAATGAGGTTAGGAATGAGGACATTAAATTTTTAAAACTCAGGCATATTTTTATCTTTTGGGATCTAATCAAGATTGTCAACTCCCTTACCTTTCTTATTTGCTCAGGTGCCAGGTACTGTTATAGAACACAGGGATTTAAAAAAAAAACTCATTAAGACCCAGTTAGTGCCAAGGTAAAAAGAAGCCAAAATTGGGTGAGCAGGGAAATAGACACATAAATAGATAAGTAAAATAAGATAGCAGCATTTCTGTAAAAGAGGTATATATTCACAATGTGTGAGGGAACAACCTAGCTGGAGATGTCAGGTAAGGCTTTGTACGATGATTCAGGAGGGTCTCAAAAATGAAGAGAAGTTAAGGACAAAAAACTCTCTAAATTATAAAGATAGCATGTGGAGACATGGATTCTTCCTAGAATAATGAGGGTTTTAGAGTGACTTGTCTATAACATTTTGGAAATAAGAGCAACAGACAGAAAGATATGGATTTGTGTGTATTATAAAGAGATAGTATTTCAAGTAAAGAAAGCTGGAATTCTTTAAGCAAGAATAAGCTAACAGAGACAATGACCTAATAAGGTTGGAAGATGAATTCAGGAATCTAATAAAAGAGGCTAGTTATAATATTTTTTTGTAAATACCTACTTAAAAGTTAATGTAGTCTGGAACTAAAACTATAGTGCTAGAGATACAGGATAGACCTACATAAAGAACATAAGTCTGGTAAGAACTGATGTTATGTCAGCATGAGGAGTAAAGAAAGGGAAAAATGAAAAATGTCTTTTTCTAACTTGAGGTGCTCAACTAATGGGGATGTCAGGAACCAATATTGAGTACTTCTAGGGAAGAGTACATCACATCACATAGCACAAAAATGAGTTCTGTTTTAAACAATATTGGCTTAGGTAATGAAAGGACAAGTTACAAATGCATTCTGTTTGACAATGTGAATATCAAGGGAGAGACCAAGAATAAGAGTCTCCCATATATTTTCAGGAATAGAAAATCCACAGTTCAAGGGGAAGACTGTATAGAACGTCTCTGGTGCCCCAATGTAGTAACTTGAAAAACAAGGTAAAACTTGATTAATGATTCTTGCTTGATTCATTCATACTCCTAGTGATCACTACTTCTAGCTCTACTTTGGAAAGTCAAAATTAAATTTGCTTATCTTCTCTCTACTTATTATAATTTCTAGATACACACTCGTCTCATGGAAAATCCTCCCATTATCCAGAGAAGGAATTGACAGACAAAAAAAAAACTCCATAAAGGTCAGTACTTGTGATATCTTCCTGGTATATGCTGATCTTTTTAGCTCCTTATAAATGTGCATGGTCTATTCTCCTAGATACAAGGTTTTGGAAGTGGATTTATTAACAGATATTTATTGAGCACCACTCAGGTTGAAATGAGAGCTGCAAAAAAGCTGGTACAGATCTTACACACAAAGAACTTGCAATAGCCAAACAGACCCTTGAGTAAAGTTTCTAATATACTGAGTTTATGTTCATCTAAATCTGTAGCTGAATAAAACAGATGAGTACGTGAGCAAGTTGGGAAGTAAACACATGTCACTAGAGGTGAAGATATGGGTGGACCTGGGTTTGGTTAGGAATGAATCAGACCATCCCACAGATGGTGGCTCCTCCCTGAATGGACTTGATATAAAAAGGCCTTTAGCTCAGACTTCAGTACCTTGCAAGCTCCTTCAGCTGCATTTTATTTGCTCTTCCTGAGAACAAGGTAAGAAGGAATATGTCTACTTTTGCCTATACAGTGTTAAGCAAAGTAGGAATATGGATAGGTGCATTATTTTCTAAGACAGAAAGTTCCAAATGTGGGATTTTCCATTTATTTGTAAGGACATCATCACTAAAGCTATCATTTCTATATAGAAAGAAAACAGGACATAATTTTTTTCCACAAAGCTACTCAATACTCTCTATTGTTAAATTACCCATTTATTCTTTCAACAAGTACTTATTAACTTTTTTCTATTTGCAAGCATTGGTCTTAACACTGATTTTACACTAGTGAACTCCATAAATGCTTAGAAGCTTATGTTTAGTAGGAGGAGACATTTAATAATAAATGAGGAAGATAATTTCTAAGAATGACAAAAATAATGCTGAAAACAAGAAAGCGATGTAGTAGAAATGATGGGAGACAGAGAGTATTTTTGCATTAGATGGCCAAGAAAGCCCTCTCTAGAAAATCATGTTTCTTTTTCTCTGCGTTTTAAATCTATGTCCTTTTATCTGTGTGCTTTTAACTGTGTTTGCTACCCATGTGTCTTGCCTTTATATCACACTGACTTATCGCCAGGTCCAATCAATCCTGCCTAAACAACATGCCAAAGTCAGTCTCATCTGTTTCCCTCTCTACAATGAGCATGCTAGCTGTAACTCTAATCTCTAAACTCTGGATCTGATGTTACATAAAATGATTCAGTTTGTTTATCTATTTTTGAATGATAAATAGTTGGATTACTTTTATCCAAGGATCTAGAGTAAGGAATGGGGCTATGAGCAGTTTTGCATAAATTTGGTTACATACATGTACATATTTCTGTTGGAAATAACCTGAGTAAACTGCAGGGTCTAACATACTGCTGGGCAATTTCCTGAAGAGCTTCTTGCAAGCTTATACCCCTTCTAGCAGTATATCAAAGATCTCAAATCTCTGTAATTGGTGATATCAAAGTTCCTTTTTCCTTCTTTTCAGACATTCAGAAATGTGGTCTAACACCGCCATTCCAATTTACACCTTCCCTAGTGACTAACAAGGTTGAAGCTTTGGATACATTTACTGATCATTTGATACTTTTTCTGAAATTGTTGTAGGAGAGACCTATTTTTCTTATGGGTTTTATTGGTTAAGTGGGTTGTAAATATTCTATTCTGGGACTTTTCCTATCTTTAATGACATCTTTAAATAATCACACATTCTTATCTTCAGTGAAGTTTAACTTATTAATCTTTTTTTATATGATTTGCAAATTTTTTTGAGACAGGATCTCACTCTGAAGGTAGGCCAGCCTTGAATTCATACTCCTCCTGCCTCAACTGAGATTAGAGGCATGTCTTGAAACTCCTACTTCTTCTACTGAGGTTATGCTGCTTTCATAGATGAATGTTTCCTATGTTTCATTTCTCTAAAACAATCTGTGATGGATGGCAGTATTGTTTCTTTCTTAGACAGTCAATAGGATTCTCCAGTAAAGCCATTTTGCCAGAAGCTTTTCTCCCATTGGAAATGTACTCATTTAAGAGTCAATTTCCTCAATAAAAATTGAACTGTTTAGGTTTTCTATTGGTGATTGGTTCAGTATGGGTAAACGCTTTTTATAGAAAGGTGTCCATTTCATCTAAATGTTCAAACTGATTGCAACATTTAATCTTTTCATGCTGGTTCTGAGCTTGAACTTGGGGCCTGAGCACTATCCCAGAGCTTCTTAGGCTCAAGATTAGTTTTCTACCACTTGAGCCACAGCGCCACTTCTGGCCTTTTCTGAGTAGTTTATTGGAGATGAGAGTCTCACAGACTTTCTTGCCCAGGCTGTCTTCAAACCATGCTCCTTAGATCTCAGCCTCCTGAGTAGCTAGGATTACAGGTGTTAGCCACCATGGCCGGCTGCAACATTTTAAAAAAAATTGGCTCTTGTACTGGGGCTTGAACTAAGGGCCAGAGCACTGTCCCTGAGCTTTCTTGCTCAAGGCAAGCTACCACTCCACTTCTGGCTTTTTTTTTTTTTAACTTTTGGTAGGTGCTTGGAGACAACAGTCTCATAGACTTTCTGCCAAGGCTAGGTTTAAACCAGTATCCTCAAATCTCAGACTCCTGAGTAGCTAGGATTACAGACATGAGTCACCAACACTGGCCTGCAACTTTTTTTTTATTCTTTGTAATGGTTGTTCCATATAAAGCAATGTTTCCTTTTACTGATATTGGTTTCTTATACTTTTGCTCCTCCATTGTTTTCTTGATTAATTTTGTGAAGGTTATCCATTTTATTAGATTTTTTCAAAGGCTGAGTCTTGGTTTTATTGATTTTTCTAGTTATTTCTGGTGTCACTATTATTTCCATCATAACATTTCCTTGGGGCTTAATTTTTTGTTCTTTTTCAGATTCTTGAGATAAATGCTTAAGTTAATGGTTCATTCAACCCCCCTTTTAAAAAAATGTATGATATGCATTTAACCTCAAATCATCTCTAGGCCTGGAATTATTAAATACTACAAGTTTTATCAGTTCATATTTTTCTCACATTCATTTACTTCAAAATATCATCCAAGTTTCATTGCTATTTATCCTAGGATGTGCTGGTTATTTAGAAATTAATTGCTTAATTTCTTCATCTTTCCATTATTGAATTTTAATTAACCAATACTCTTGGGTTTCAATACTTCAAAATTTCTCAAAACTTGTTTTATAATCCAGCGTATGTATAAGCCTGATAGCCTTCTCTCCCATAGCTTAGCACACTCCTTTCCTAAGCAACACTAGGCCCATGTAGTAAAGGCAGCAAATATTTAGCCCCACCCCCACTTCCTTGAGATGGCATTCCTTAGGGCATTTATGACTATATAAGGTAACAAGATCCCCTTAGAGTGACCTCCAGGTCAGGGCTGCTGCAGGACCCCCTACCCATTGTTTCACAGCAGCCATAACCCTAGCCTGCCATAATGAAGCCCCTGATCCGCACGTCTACACAAAGGCCCCAGCCTCTAAGACCTCCTAGGTTATATATGTCACCGCAGACAATAGGCCACACTTCTTCTCACTCCTCCCTGGTGAGAAGGGGTCTTGCCAACCCCTTTGCTGGAAATAACCTTTTCCTTTGTTCTTTTGTACCTGGATGCCTGCATAGTTTCTGGCGATGTCTAATATATTCTAATAATATGGTTAATTTAAGATCTTCATGTCCATTTCAAAAGGATGGGCATTCTGTAGCTATTAGGTACAATTTCAAATATGTATTAGTGTTCACACTAATAATTGTACAGAAACTATCATTTCTATTTGTTTTATAAGTTTCTGGAAGACATGTATTAAAATCTTCCAGTATGATTTTAGATTTATATTATCTATCATTTTTATTCATATGTATTGAGGTAATGTTAGACACATATCAGTATAGAGGTTTTTTTTAATATCTTCCTAGTGATTTAACCTTTTATTGCTACAAAATATACTCTGGAAATGCTTTTAGTCTTAAAGTCTACTCAAAGGACATAATGCCTTTTTCTTAGTGTTTGAGTAGAATCACATTTTTATGCTTTTACTTCCAACAGTCACAGTTATACTTAAAGTAGAATGCAGTTGTCTTTTTAACCCAGCTTCTCAATCATTGTCATTTAATTGGAGAATCTATCTCATTTATATTCAGTCTTATTACAAAACTACTTACTTTAAATTTACCATTTTAAACTTGGTTTCTGTTATTCTACCAAATCTACATTTCTCTTACAATCTTGACTTTTTGGATTAAGTATCTGTCCATTGATTCTCTTCATAAGATTATTAATTGTACATTATTTTATTATTCTTTTCATGCTTAGCTCAGTAAGTGTAGCATAAATCCTTACTTATTAGAATATTATTGTTGTTAAAAGCTACTACCTAATTTTTTTTCCTTTTTTGTATATTCTTTTTCTCTTTATTGTCAAAGTGATCACTACTTAATAATTTAATTGCCCTACAATAATTAAATTCCATTTACCTCTTCCAAATCTATTTGCTATTTTTACAAATTTAAATTATATCTACTCTATACCTCTAGAAATAGAGTATAATCATGTTATGCATCTAATATTTATAATTGTGACACAATTTTTTCCAATATCCCTCATTCTTTCCTGTTTTTCTATACTTCCAAACAGTTACCCTTAATTTTTCTTTCACAACATGCTTCTGTTGGTTAGTACCTCTTCTGTTTACTTAAAAATATTTCACCTAACATTACTTTGGATGGACATTTTTTCTGGATATAGAGTTATATGACAGAAACTAGTTTCCTACATAAAGATGAAGATATCATTTCTTTGTCATTTGGCTTCCATTTCTTCTTTGAAAAACACAAGTGTCATTTTGTTGCTACTTTAAAGAGAGCATGTGTATTTATCTGGATGTTTATGTGATCTTTCCACTGCCTTAGTGTTCATCAGTTTTACTATCACTTATTTAGTTTAGATCTGGCTTTCTTTTGTATACCCTGATTAAACTTTTTAATATCTTTAACCTGGTTATCTTTCATAAATTTTACAATATTCTCTTAACTTCAAATAGTATACTTCCAATCTGAATGTATGATCTTCGTATCTCACTTATACAAACACACACACAATATGCACAATAATCTTCTCAGCACAGAATCATAGCAGATCATTCTGAAAACCATCATTATTGATCCATACCTACATCTCTATCTTGTATTATTCCTAGAGGCTTTTTTCTCTATTATCTATAATGCTTTTAAAATGTATTTTGATTTATTTTTGTTTTGTTTCGGTTGCTTTGCTGCCCATCCTAAAGCTTGAACTCGGGATCAGAGTACTGTCCCTTAGCTTTCCTTATTTGCTCAAGGCCAGTGCTCTACCAATTGAGCCACAACTCTACCTCTGGCTTTTGGGTGGTGAGAATCTCCTGGACTCTTATCTGCTTTGGCTGCCTGTGAACAGTAATCTTCTAATCTAAACCCCTTGAATAGTTAGGATTATAAGCTTGAGTCACTAGCACCTGGCATAAAATGTATTCTTTTAGAAGATACCCTCAAATATCAAAATGTAGATCTGACTGAATCACAGCAAAAAATTAGGATCCACATATTACCAAAAAATATACCAAGTCTATAATGCTTTAGTTCTAACTACTATAACTGTATCTTGCACATTATTGTTCTTATAGTATATGGTTTCATCTGGTTTTGTAAGATCTGAAGTAGTCATTGGAAATCTTTTTTATCCTTATATTCTTAGTTATTGACTGATGTACCTAATCACTGAAGAGATAAATTGAATAGCCCTTAAATACTGTACCTTAAGTAACAAAATAAAAAGAAGCCACACCAAAATATTTTATAATATCAAAAAGCTATTAAAACCATTCTAATTAAAAACTACAAAGTTCATAAAATATTACTTAAAAAGTAAATTAATTTTCATTTAGTTTTCATTTTCATTTTCATTTAATTTTCATTTGACAATTTAGCTAAAAAAAAATTTCCTCAGAGCTACTGGATCTTTTATAAATTTGCTCTCAAGAAGTGATTTCACAGTACTCATTTTCCTAAATTTTCTAATGTCTAGATAAAGAGATTTTCTATAATCCTCAGAGTGAGCTCAAGGCCTAGGAATGGGCAGATTTAGTATATGAGTCAAATTCTATGCTCATTTTCACTGTGTATTTGTAGAAAGAAGTTTGTCGTGGTCAGCTTTCATGAGAGTATTAAGAAAAAGATAAACTTTTAGTGGGAAACATCACTATGATGAGCTAAATATAATGTAAAAATAAGAAAGTATAAAGATTTAATAATATTCTCTTTCTAGGTTCATATATACAACCAAAATATGTCCACTCTCATGGAAAACGTCATTGCCATAACTGAACTTTTTCATCAATATTCAACAAAAGACAACAAGACCGAAACACTAAGCAAAGAAGAGCTGAAGGAGCTATTGGAAAAGGAATTTCGAGCAATCCTAAGGGTGAGAGAAAACTGAAAAGCTTAAAAAAAATTTTTCTCTTCTTCACAAATGAGATAATCAAACACTATTCTAAATATTCTTTAAAAAAATTTCATCTGGAATACAAAATAGTGTTATTTCAAATCAAATAGAACCTATTTTCCTCCCTTAATGTATTAATGAACATTTGAAGACATGACAATGAAACAAAAATTAATATAACCAATTGCAAAGAATCTAGTAACAATGAGCTCATTCTAACATTATTCCTGATATCAACATCTGAGAAGATATATTTAAAGACAAATAAAGAATTACATAAAAACATGCACTTGAAGTAAGGGAAAAGGCACCACATGAAACATTTTTCTCATTCACAACTACACTATAAGGATTATTTGACCATACAACGAATTGGTACAAACTGACACATGAAAGGGCAAAAAAATTACAAAGATATAGACAATAAAGACACTGGTTCCACAACTTAATATAAGATAGAAAACAATCTGAATTAATTTGGAGGTATTTGGTAAGAATATACATTTATGTGAAACATTCATACTCTTTAATTTTAACTTCCAGAACCCAGATGACCCAGACACTGCTGATGTCTTCATGCAAATTCTAGACGTAGACCACGATGACCAAATAGATTTCACAGAATTTTTGCTGATGGTATTGAAGTTGGCTCAAGCATATTATGACTCCACAAAGAAGGGGAAAATCCAAACATCAGGACTAAAGCACAAAAGACATGCTCATCATAAGGAAGATGCAGCAGAAGAGACAGAAGAAGAAGGAGGAAGAAGGAGAAGACCTGCAAGTCAATCTGAAAGCGATGATGGAAAGGTGAAAAGGAAACACTCAAGAAGTCCATCAGGGAAAAGAAGACGTAACACAGGTTCAGAAACACGAACAGACAGAAGCCAATCAAAATCAAAGAAAGGAAAGGGTGAGCATCATAGAAATCAACATGATTCAAAGAAACAGAAAAAGAGAGGATCTCATTCTCTTGATAGAAAACAAAATAAGAACAGGAAGAATAGACATGAAAGTGATGGAATTGAAAGCGACAATGAAAGGTGGGAAGAAACGTACTGGTCGAACGCAATCTATACAGAGGAGGAAGACGAACAAACAGTTTCCAGAGGGGCAAGCGCACCCAGGTCAGGCCGGGAGCAGTCCAGAGACAGTGCCCGGCGCCCCGCCTCTCGCCACGGAGAGGCCTCCGCTGACAGACAGCCTGGGTCCAGCCAGCGGCAGCCAAGGGAAAGCTCCAGGAGACCAGGAGAATCCCGCCACCCTGAACCATCAGCAGACCGTGCCAGACACCCACAGGCTCATCATGAGCAGTCCCCACCCCGCCCCCACCGACACCACGAGCCAAGCTTGAGCCAGGACAGCGAGAGCGAGGCCCAGTCAGAAGATTCCGCCAGACCACCCTCTCCACCCCAGGCCAGGTCCGCACACAGCCCCAGGGAACAACCCAGACGGGCCTCTGGCCAGAGCCCAGACCGTGCCAGGCACTCAGGGTCCCAGCACAGACAGCCGGCCGGGCATGAGCATCAGGAAGACCCTCGGGGACAGCCCGGATCCGGCAGGAGACAACACCAGGGCAGCCGGCCCAGGGAGGAAGCAGACAGCCCCAGGCAGGCCGGTGCTGGACACAGACACAGCGTCCCAGAGCCCAGGCAGCCCAGGCGTCGGGCACCCAGCGAGAGTCAGGCCAGTGACAGCGAGGGACACTCAGAAGGACCCTCCCAGGGTCGCCACCAGCAGGACCCCCACGCCCAGTCCGAAGAGAGGCCAGGACACTCCGGCGCCTACGTGTACCACACTTACTACGATGAGCACAGCGACTCGGCCCCCAGACAGCGCCGCTCGGGCGCTCCAGCAGCCCAGGAATCTCACCGAGAGCAGGCCAGGGACAGCTCCAGACCACGGGCCTCACAGGAAAGTCACAGCTCCGCTGGCAGACAGGCCGAGTCCTCCGGAAGGAGGTCCCGGCAGGCCGCTCAGGCAGGTCACGCGTCCCACCACGAGCAGGCCCAGGACAGCGAGGGTCCCTCAGGGTCCCGCCAACACCACGATGGCCGCCAGGCACGCTCCGAATCCGCTCAGGGTCACTCAGGATCCAGAGGGGCAAGCGCACCCAGGTCAGGCCGGGAGCAGTCCAGAGACAGTGCCCGGCGCCCCGCCTCTCGCCACGGAGAGGCCTCCGCTGACAGACAGCCTGGCTCCAGCCAGCGGCAGCCAAGGGAAAGCTCCAGGAGACCAGGAGAATCCCGCCACCCTGAACCATCAGCAGACCGTGCCAGACACCCACAGGCTCATCATGAGCAGTCCCCACCCCGCCCCCACCGACACCACGAGCCAAGCTTGAGCCAGGACAGCGAGAGCGAGGCCCAGTCAGAAGATTCCGCCAGACCACCCTCTCCACCCCAGGCCAGGTCCGCACACAGCCCCAGGGAACAACCCAGACGGGCCTCTGGCCAGAGCCCAGACCGTGCAAGGCACTCAGGGTCCCAGCACAGACAGCCGGCCGGGCATGAGCATCAGGAAGACCCTCGGGGACAGCCCGGATCCGGCAGGAGACAACACCAGGGCAGCCGGCCCAGGGAGGAAGCAGACAGCCCCAGGCAGGCCGGTGCTGGACACAGACACAGCGCCCCAGAGCCCAGGCAGCCCAGGCGTCGGGCACCCAGCGAGAATCAGGCCAGTGACAGCGAGGGACACTCAGAAGGACCCTCCCAGGGTCGCCACCAGCAGGACCCCCACGCCCAGTCCGAAGAGAGGCCAGGACACTCCGGCGCCTACGTGTACCACACTTACTACGATGAGCACAGCGACTCGGCCCCCAGACAGCGCCGCTCGGGCGCTCCAGCAGCCCAGGAATCTCACCGAGAGCAGGCCAGGGACAGCTCCAGACCACGGGCCTCACAGGAAAGTCACAGCTCCGCTGGCAGACAGGCCGAGTCCTCCGGAAGGAGGTCCCGGCAGGCCGCTCAGGCAGGTCACGCGTCGCACCACGAGCAGGCCCAGGACAGCGAGGGTCCCTCAGGGTCCCGCCAACACCACGATGGCCGCCAGGCACGCTCCGAATCCGCTCAGGGTCACTCAGGATCCAGAGGGGCAAGCGCACCCAGGTCAGGCCGGGAGCAGTCCAGAGACAGTGCCCGGCGCCCCGCCTCTCGCCACGGAGAGGCCTCCGCTGACAGACAGCCTGGCTCCAGCCAGCGGCAGCCAAGGGAAAGCTCCAGGAGACCAGGAGAATCCCGCCACCCTGAACCATCAGCAGACCGTGCCAGACACCCACAGGCTCATCATGAGCAGTCCCCACCCCGCCCCCACCGACACCACGAGCCAAGCTTGAGCCAGGACAGCGAGAGCGAGGCCCAGTCAGAAGATTCCGCCAGACCACCCTCTCCACCCCAGGCCAGGTCCGCACACAGCCCCAGGGAACAACCCAGACGGGCCTCTGGCCAGAGCCCAGACCATGCCAGGCACTCAGGGTCCCAGCACAGACAGCCGGCCGGGCATGAGCATCAGGAAGACCCTCGGGGACAGCCCGGATCCGGCAGGAGACAACACCAGGGCAGCCGGCCCAGGGAGGAAGCAGACAGCCCCAGGCAGGCCGGTGCTGGACACAGACACAGCGCCCCAGAGCCCAGGCAGCCCAGGCGTCGGGCACCCAGCGAGAGTCAGGCCAGTGACAGCGAGGGACACTCAGAAGGACCCTCCCAGGGTCGCCACCAGCAGGGCCCCCACGCCCAGTCCGAAGAGAGGCCAGGACACTCCGGCGCCTACGTGTACCACACTTACTACGATGAGCACAGCGACTCGGCCCCCAGGCAGCGCCGATCGGGCGCACCAGCAGCCCAGGAATCTCACCGAGAGCAGGCCAGGGACAGCTCCAGACCACGGGCCTCACAGGAAAGTCACAGCTCCGCTGGCAGACAGGCCGAGTCCTCCGGAAGGAGGTCCCGGCAGGCCGCTCAGGCAGGTCACGCGTCCCACCACGAGCAGGCCCAGGACAGCGAGGGTCCCTCAGGGTCCCGCCAACACCACGATGGCCGCCAGGCACGCTCCGAATCCGCTCAGGGTCACTCAGGATCCAGAGGGGCAAGCGCACCCAGGTCAGGCCGGGAGCAGTCCAGAGACAGTGCCCGGCGCCCCGCCTCTCGCCACGGAGAGGCCTCCGCTGACAGACAGCCTGGCTCCAGCCAGCGGCAGCCAAGGGAAAGCTCCAGGAGACCAGGAGAATCCCGCCACCCTGAACCATCAGCAGACCGTGCCAGACACCCACAGGCTCATCATGAGCAGTCCCCACCCCGCCCCCACCGACACCACGAGCCAAGCTTGAGCCAGGACAGCGAGAGCGAGGCCCAGTCAGAAGATTCCGCCAGACCACCCTCTCCACCCCAGGCCAGGTCCGCACACAGCCCCAGGGAACAACCCAGACGGGCCTCTGGCCAGAGCCCAGACCGTGCCAGGCACTCAGGGTCCCAGCACAGACAGCCGGCCGGGCATGAGCATCAGGAAGACCCTCGGGGACAGCCCGGATCCGGCAGGAGACAACACCAGGGCAGCCGGCCCAGGGAGGAAGCAGACAGCCCCAGGCAGGCCGGTGCTGGACACAGACACAGCGCCCCAGAGCCCAGGCAGCCCAGGCGTCGGGCACCCAGCGAGAGTCAGGCCAGTGACAGCGAGGGACACTCAGAAGGACCCTCCCAGGGTCGCCACCAGCAGGACCCCCACGCCCAGTCCGAAGAGAGGCCAGGACACTCTGGCGCCTACGTGTACCACACTTACTACGATGAGCACAGCGACTCGGCCCCCAGACAGCGCCGCTCGGGCGCTCCAGCAGCCCAGGAATCTCACCGAGAGCAGGCCAGGGACAGCTCCAGACCACGGGCCTCACAGGAAAGTCACAGCTCCGCTGGCAGACAGGCCGAGTCCTCCGGAAGGAGGTCCCGGCAGGCCGCTCAGGCAGGTCACGCGTCCCACCACGAGCAGGCCCAGGACAGCGAGGGTCCCTCAGGGTCCCGCCAACACCACGATGGCCGCCAGGCACGCTCCGAATCCGCTCAGGGTCACTCAGGATCCAGAGGGGCAAGCGCACCCAGGTCAGGCCGGGAGCAGTCCAGAGACAGTGCCCGGCGCCCCGCCTCTCGCCACGGAGAGGCCTCCGCTGACAGACAGCCTGGCTCCAGCCAGCGGCAGCCAAGGGAAAGCTCGAGGAGACCAGGAGAATCCCGCCACCCTGAACCATCAGCAGACCGTGCCAGACACCCACAGGCTCATCATGAGCAGTCCCCACCCCGCCCCCACCGACACCACGAGCCAAGCTTGAGCCAGGACAGCGAGAGCGAGGCCCAGTCAGAAGATTCCGCCAGACCACCCTCTCCACCCCAGGCCAGGTCCGCACACAGCCCCAGGGAACAACCCAGACGGGCCTCTGGCCAGAGCCCAGACCGTGCCAGGCACTCAGGGTCCCAGCACAGACAGCCGGCCGGGCATGAGCATCAGGAAGACCCTTGGGGACAGCCCGGATCCGGCAGGAGACAACACCAGGGCAGCCGGCCCAGGGAGGAAGCAGACAGCCCCAGGCAGGCCGGTGCTGGACACAGACACAGCGCCCCAGAGCCCAGGCAGCCCAGGCGTCGGGCACCCAGCGAGAGTCAGGCCAGTGACAGCGAGGGACACTCAGAAGGACCCTCCCAGGGTCGCCACCAGCAGGACCCCCACGCCCAGTCCGAAGAGAGGCCAGGACACTCCGGCGCCTACGTGTACCACACTTACTACGATGAGCACAGCGACTCGGCCCCCAGACAGCGCCGATCGGGCGCTCCAGCAGCCCAGGAATCTCACCGAGAGCAGGCCAGGGACAGCTCCAGACCACGGGCCTCACAGGAAAGTCACAGCTCCGCTGGCAGACAGGCCGAGTCCTCCGGAAGGAGGTCCCGGCAGGCCGCTCAGGCAGGTCACGCATCGCACCACGAGCAGGCCCAGGACAGCGAGGGTCCCTCAGGGTCCCGCCAACACCACGATGGCCGCCAGGCACGCTCCGAATCCCCTCAGGGTCACTCAGGATCCAGAGGGGCAAGCGCACCCAGGTCAGGCCGGGAGCAGTCCAGAGACAGTGCCCGGCGCCCCGCCTCTCGCCACGGAGAGGCCTCCGCTGACAGACAGCCTGGCTCCAGCCAGCGGCAGCCAAGGGAAAGCTCCAGGAGACCAGGAGAATCCCGCCACCCTGAACCATCAGCAGACCGTGCCAGACACCCACAGGCTCATCATGAGCAGTCCCCACCCCGCCCCCACCGACACCACGAGCCAAGCTTGAGCCAGGACAGCGAGAGCGAGGCCCAGTCAGAAGATTCCGCCAGACCACCCTCTCCACCCCAGGCCAGGTCCGCACACAGCCCCAGGGAACAACCCAGACGGGCCTCTGGCCAGAGCCCAGACCGTGCCAGGCACTCAGGGTCCCAGCACAGACAGCCGGCCGGGCATGAGCATCAGGAAGACCCTCGGGGACAGCCCGGATCCGGCAGGAGACAACACCAGGGCAGCCGGCCCAGGGAGGAAGCAGACAGCCCCAGGCAGGCCGGTGCTGGACACAGACACAGCGCCCCAGAGCCCAGGCAGCCCAGGCGTCGGGCACCCAGCGAGAGTCAGGCCAGTGACAGCGAGGGACACTCAGAAGGACCCTTCCAGGGTCGCCACCAGCAGGGCCCCCACGCCCAGTCCGAAGAGAGGCCAGGACACTCCGGCGCCTACGTGTACCACACTTACTACGATGAGCACAGCGACTCGGCCCCCAGACAGCGCCGCTCGGGCGCTCCAGCAGCCCAGGAATCTCACCGAGAGCAGGCCAGGGACAGCTCCAGCCCACGGGCCTCACAGGAAAGTCACAGCTCCGCTGGCAGACAGGCCGAGTCCTCCGGAAGGAGGTCCCGGCAGGCCGCTCAGGCAGGTCACGCATCGCACCACGAGCAGGCCCAGGACAGCGAGGGTCCCTCAGGGTCCCGCCAACACCACGATGGCCGCCAGGCACGCTCCGAATCCCCTCAGGGTCACTCAGGATCCAGAGGGGCAAGCGCACCCAGGTCAGGCCGGGAGCAGTCCAGAGACAGTGCCCGGCGCCCCGCCTCTCGCCACGGAGAGGCCTCCGCTGACAGACAGCCTGGCTCCAGCCAGCGGCAGCCAAGGGAAAGCTCCAGGAGACCAGGAGAATCCCGCCACCCTGAACCATCAGCAGACCGTGCCAGACACCCACAGGCTCATCATGAGCAGTCCCCACCCCGCCCCCACCGACACCACGAGCCAAGCTTGAGCCAGGACAGCGAGAGCGAGGCCCAGTCAGAAGATTCCGCCAGACCACCCTCTCCACCCCAGGCCAGGTCCGCACACAGCCCCAGGGAACAACCCAGACGGGCCTCTGGCCAGAGCCCAGACCGTGCCAGGCACTCAGGGTCCCAGCACAGACAGCCGGCCGGGCATGAGCATCAGGAAGACCCTCGGGGACAGCCCGGATCCGGCAGGAGACAACACCAGGGCAGCCGGCCCAGGGAGGAAGCAGACAGCCCCAGGCAGGCCGGTGCTGGACACAGACACAGCGCCCCAGAGCCCAGGCAGCCCAGGCGTCGGGCACCCAGCGAGAGTCAGGCCAGTGACAGCGAGGGACACTCAGAAGGACCCTCCCAGGGTCGCCACCAGCAGGGCCCCCACGCCCAGTCCGAAGAGAGGCCAGGACACTCCGGCGCCTACGTGTACCACACTTACTACGATGAGCACAGCGACTCGGCCCCCAGGCAGCGCCGCTCGGGCGCTCCAGCAGCCCAGGAATCTCACCGAGAGCAGGCCAGGGACAGCTCCAGACCACGGGCCTCACAGGAAAGTCACAGCTCCGCTGGCAGACAGGCCGAGTCCTCCGGAAGGAGGTCCCGGCAGGCCGCTCAGGCAGGTCACGCGTCCCACCACGAGCAGGCCCAGGACAGCGAGGGTCCCTCAGGGTCCCGCCAACACCACGATGGCCGCCAGGCACGCTCCGAATCCCCTCAGGGTCACTCAGGATCCAGAGGGGCAAGCGCACCCAGGTCAGGCCGGGAGCAGTCCAGAGACAGTGCCCGGCGCCCCGCCTCTCGCCACGGAGAGGCCTCCGCTGACAGACAGCCTGGCTCCAGCCAGCGGCAGCCAAGGGAAAGCTCCAGGAGACCAGGAGAATCCCGCCACCCTGAACCATCAGCAGACCGTGCCAGACACCCACAGGCTCATCATGAGCAGTCCCCACCCCGCCCCCACCGACACCACCAGCCAAGCTTGAGCCAGGACAGCGAGAGCGAGGCCCAGTCAGAAGATTCCGCCAGACCACCCTCTCCACCCCAGGCCAGGTCCGCACACAGCCCCAGGGAACAACCCAGACGGGCCTCTGGCCAGAGCCCAGACCGTGCCAGGCACTCAGGGTCCCAGCACAGACAGCCGGCCGGGCATGAGCATCAGGAAGACCCTCGGGGACAGCCCGGATCCGGCAGGAGACAACACCAGGGCAGCCGGCCCAGGGAGGAAGCAGACAGCCCCAGGCAGGCCGGTGCTGGACACAGACACAGCCCCCCAGAGCCCAGGCAGCCCAGGCGTCGGGCACCCAGCGAGAGTCAGGCCAGTGACAGCGAGGGACACTCAGAAGGACCCTCCCAGGGTCGCCACCAGCAGGGCCCCCACTCCCAGTCCGAAGGGAGGCCAGGACACTCCGGCGCCTACGTGTACCACACTTACTACGATGAGCACAGCGACTCAGCCCCCAGACAGCGCCGCTCGGGCGCTCCAGCAGCCCAGGAATCTCACCGAGAGCAGGCCAGGGACAGCTCCAGACCACGGGCCTCACAGGAAAGTCACAGCTCCGAGGGCAGACAGGCCGAGTCCTCCGGAAGGAGGTCCCGGCAGGCCGCTCAGGCAGGTCACGCGTCCCACCACGAGCAGGCTCAGGACAGCGAGGGTCCCTCAGGGTCCCGCCAACACCTGGACGGCCGCCATGCACGCTCCGAATCCCCTCAGGGTCACTCAGGATCCAGAGGGGCAAGCGCACCCAGGTCTGCCGAGAGTAGGTCTAGAGATAATGACCTCAATAACCCATCCCATCCTGAGGTAAATGCACCCTTCTCTGCAGGTGTCAATCATGATAGTGAAAATGGTCTTTCTTCTCATTCTTCAGTTGTGCAACCTTTGTCTAGTTCTGGAGGTCACTTTCTTAATATCCGTGGTCAGTCAGGTATGGGATGGAGACATGGTAGCTATGGTAGTGCAGATTATGAGTACGGGCACTCTGGCTTTGGAAAATCTTATTCAGGACATATCTTTCCACACAAATATGGAAAAGAATATGTGAGATCTAATGTGACAAGTAGCAATCAATACCCAGCTACCCATGGCCATTCAAGTGATACCTTAAAACATTTGGGGTTCTGCCAGTCTCAGAGATACTATTATTATGAGTGAGATATTAGTGGAAGAGCAATAGTGGAAGAGCAATAGATATTATTAGTAAGAACCAGTAACCCAACTTTTAATCTAAGACGTTTTCTGAATGGTTTCAGGGATATTATCTTTTCTTTTTTTTTCAATGTACTATGTCCTTCCTTTGGTGCTGGTTTCTTTTTATTCTCTAGTAGCAATCTTTAATTGTTTGTAGTTAGGAGTCATTCAGTAGAAGAAATCAATATTTTTGCAAGCTTATTTCAAAAATCTGTTAGTGTATGGCATTTGAATTATGGGTTTTTCTTTGTATGGTTAAGTTTTCAATCCACACACTACTATTCTTGACAAAAATATCAATGACATCAAAGTATAAAATCATTATTCTAAAGGATAAAGCTCTCATTTATGATCCTGATTCTATACATCTATCTATATTTCCTTTCTTTGGGTTTATGTTTTCTTCAGCATTGAACAAAATATAATTGGACATAAACAATTAAAATAATGAAGTGTATTAAAATTGACAATAAACAATTGGCCATATATAACACAGTTTGTGTCTTTTATGTTACTTTTTCATCAATTCCAAATACAGACCTCTCCTTACACATAGTTGAATCTTTTTCATGTGTCATCGGAAAGCTAGATGCTCATATAAAATATATTACCATATAAAATTAGTAAAAATTTAAATACTGTATTTTTCTCCAACAGTCACTTTTATCAATCAAAAGAGCTTTTCTCAATCAGAAATATCATCATGATTGATATTAAAGTATTAACTCAAATCATTATTACTGCTGTGAAACCAAAACACAAAACAGAAATTACTGTCAATAGGTCCTCTGTCAGACATAGGACTATGCTTTTCAATGGAGACCAAGAGAATGGAGAAACTGTACTGAAATATCCTCACAAAGAAAATGCAATGAAGATATAGGCTGTCTTCCCTAGAAGTAAAACACATTTGCCTTTATAATTTGGGAAGAAAATTAATATAGGGAAAAGTAGAATAAAAAAATTGTGTGTAAGATTCTACCATTAGGATGTAGCTCCCTCTGTGAAAACTGTACCCAAATTGTATTTTCAGTATCAAAGAGATACTGTGTTCTCATTCACAGATGAGTGTATGACACAATTCACACCAACATGCCAAGTCAATTTCAAGTCTCTGATCTCTGAGTTCAGTGGATTTCTTGCAACACTTATAAGAGCTGCCTTTCTTGAACATGTACTTGAATAGTCACCCTGGAACACAACTGACTGTCCAAGTTTAAATGCTATCTAATGGGGGGGGCGGGGGGGTCAAGAACTGAATGAGAATCAACAAAGTTTATTTTCTTAGCCTCAAAATGTGATAAATGTTTGCCTCTAGAAGCCCCCTTCTTGGTATCCCTGTAAGAAAAGAAAGAAGCCAAATTATGCTCATTTGCATATAATATGATCCTATACTAGAAAACTCTAAAGAGTCCACTAAAAAACCTCATAGATGTGATAAACTTTTAGGAAAAGAGCTTTGCTCTGGGCTAGTAATAAACATGCAGAGAAAGAAATAATCAAAACAATCTAATTTTTAAAAACACTTAAATATAACCTTTAGGTGGTGAGAGACCTCTACAATAAAAACTCTGAGGCATTAGAGGAAGGAATTGACAAAAACACTTACAAGATGGAAAGACTGTAGAGTACCAATGGCTCACATCTTTAATTCTAGCTACTTGGGAGGCTAAGACCAAGCACATTGCTGTTTGAGGTCAAATCAGGCAGAAAGTTCATAAGACTCCTTATTACTCATAGCTAGGTGAAGTAATATATGCATGTCATCCCAAGCTACTTGAGAAGCTGAGACAGGGAGGGCTGAAGTTCCAGGCCAGCCAAGATGGAAAAGTCTGTAGACTCCCTATCCATGGAGGGAATCTGTATGCGGTGGTGTGCACTTGTGATCCCAAAAACTGTAGAACGATCAGAGATCAGGCGTGCGGTTGGACAGGAAGTAAGGCTCTATCTCAAAAGATAACTGGCAAAAAGCATGGCTGGAGATGTGGCTCAAGTGGTAAAGCAGTAACCTAACAAGTGGCTGGCCCTGAGTTCAAATTCCAGTGCTACAGGCGGAAAAGAAGGATGGAAAGGCTTTACATGTTAATCGATTGGCAGAAGAATATTGTGAATGTGACTATATTAACAAAAGCAATATATAGATTCAAATGTCATTCTTGACCTAAACAAAAAAAATCAATCTCAAAAATTTATGTGGAAGGGCTGGGGATATTGCCTAGTGGCAAGAGTGCTTGCCTCACATACATGAAGCCCTGTGTTCAATTCCCCAGCACCACATATACAGAAACTGGCCAGAAGTGGTGCTGTGGCTCAAGTGGCAGAGTGCTAGCCTTGAGCAAAAAGAAACCAGGGACAGTACTCAGGCCCTGAGTCCAAGCCCCAGGACTGGCTATATATATATGTTTGTATATATATATGATCCCAAATAACAAAAGCAATTCTAAGCAAAAGGAACAATGCTGATCATATCAGAATACCTGAATTCAAATTATGCTGCAGAGCCATAGTAACAAAACAATATGGTCTGGCACAGAAACAAATAGACCAATGGAATAAAATGTGAAGCCCCAAGATAAGTTCATAAGTTCAAGGTGGCAAAAATATACATTGAAGGAAAAGCAGCCTCTTCAACAAATGGTGCTTGGAAACATGGACATCCACAAAAAGAAGACTGAAATTATATCCCTGTCTCTTACTTTGTACAAAACTCAATTCAAAACCTTACTGTAAGGCCAAAAGTGTAGCAAAGAACAAATAGGGAATGATGGTTTAAACCCAGAATTCAAGGTATATGAGAAGCAAAGATAGATCCAAGGGAACCCCCAGGCTAAAGCATGAGAACCTATCTGAAAAATAAAGAAAAAGGACTGAGAGTTTATATAGCTCAAATTTCTGCCTAGTAAGTACAATGTCCTACAGTCAGATTTGAGTAACACACACACACACACACACACACACACACACACACACACAGAACGAGAGAAAAATAAAACAGAAAACACTTGAAGACATGGTTAGAGGCAACATCTCTCTGAATAGGACTCCAATAGCTCAGGAAATAAGAACAAGAATTGAAAGACAGGTTTACCTCAAATTTAAAAGCTCTGTAGTCTTGACACAGTGATGCAAGTGTGAATACAAGCTTCTTAGGTAGTAGAAATAAGCAGAATTGCAGTTAGAGACCAGCCCAAGAAAAAGATAGTAAGACCTCATTTCAACCCACAAGTCAGTTGTGATGGAGCTCACTTTTTACCTAGCTCTTTGGGAAGCACAGGTAAAAGGATCAAAGGCCAAGGCCAACTCCAAGAAAAAACCATGAGATCTTATCCAAAAACTAACTTGACTTGATAGCTAGAGCCATCACTGTATGGAGATTTTGCCTGGAGAGGAATAATTCAGACAGCCTGCTTAAGAAAACAGATTTGAGGGGAGACGGAAGAAGATGGCGGAGGAGCAGCAGAGCCCTATCTAATAAGCTCTCTCCAAGAACCCAGTTTTTCTTCTACAGGGAAACTTCTAACTCTAGGAAGAGAGCCCAAGTAAGGTATAACAACATAGAGTTTCAAGTCAGAAAGGAAAGAAAACAAGACAGCAAATCCAAGAATCCAGATTTCAGCTACAGGTGGCATCACGGCCACCAGCCCGCTGCTTACCCAGTGGGACCAAATCCACACCCACTTCCAGCACGCAGCAGCAGCAAGAGGGAGAGAAATGCGCCAGAGGGCAGCAAGCAGAGCGGGAAAGCTCCCGAGAACCAGAGGAAGCGTGAGTACTCCACAAAAGACAGTCTTGCTCCAGTCTGCACCCACAGAATGCCATTCGGAAAGTAGCCCTTGCCCCCACCCCCATCCACCATAGTGAATCTCCATCTTTGTCTCTGGCATAGATGGCCAGAGCACACCAGAAATAAAGCTTGCCAGAGGAAAGTAAGGTCAAAGGGGCCATCTTTGAAAAGGGCAAAGTTGCCGGGAGTAGCAAGCCTCAGCTCCACCCAGGGGAAGGAGTCCCTGCCCAGACAAGAGGAACCTCTGACCTGCCAGCGGCCCTGCAACACCAGGAAACACAACAGGAAGCCTGACTCCAGGCCGTCATCACTGCAGCTACCGCTGAGACAGCAACAGACTGGTTTCCCAGTCAAACATTGTCCACCAGTATCTGGGGGCACCCAGCCTCTACCCACAAACCCCAGCGAACGACACAGCCAGCCCCGCCCAGAAGGGAGGAACTTCCCTGCAGGCAGATCCATCAGTCCAGCCAGAGCCCTTCAGCATCCCCTAGGTCACACCCAGGGCTTCCCAGGCAGTTCCGGCGTCTGAGTCCGGGCTCTGCAGGCAGTTTGGGTGTCCAAGCCAGGACTCTGCAGGCAGTTCGGGGGTCTGAGCCGGGGCTCTGCAAGCAGTTCGGGGGCCCACCCAGGGCTCCACTTGCAGTTCAGGGGTCCTACCCAGGGCTTCACTGACAGTCCAGGGGTCTGAGCCAGGACTCCACAAGCAGTCCAGGGGTTCCGGGCCGGAGCGTCACAGGCAGTTCAGGGGGCCCACCCGGAGCTCCGATGACAATTCAAGGCTCCCATCTGGAGCTCCACCCACAGTTTGGTGATCCCACTGCTCTGCCAGCAGTTCGGGAGTCCCAGCCAGGGTGCTGCAGCTCAGGGGTCTCAACCGGAGTCTGCCACCCATGGTCACCAGCCTAGGGGTTCCATCTGTGCTGCCACAGGCAGCCCAGGGGTCGCAGTCAGAGCCTGCCATCCACCCTTGGCAGCCCAGAGGTCCCAGCTGGGTGCCACAGGCCCCACTGCCTCCGAGGTAGAGCGCTGCCACTATCAGCGCCTTAAGAACAACAGACTGGTTCCCCAGGTAGACCATAGTCCCCCAATTACTGAGGGCACCTAACTTCTACCCGCAATCCTCAGAGAACCACAGAGTCAACACCGCCCAGGACCTCCAGATTCCATTGAGCCCAGGTTAACGGTAGGCAAGATAATAGGCATCGGGGTCAATCTGAGTGGATCAAAGGGGTTCCTAGAGGAATTGTGTCAACCCAAAAAGAAATAACAACAAGACTGTAATGGTATACAATTTACTGGATATGGGGCTCAGGGTTGGTTTTTACTTCCAAAGTGTAATTTGAGGGGAAACCAAATCTGCTGTTATATGCAAAAAAAAAAAAAAAAAAAAAACAAGAGGGAACTTACCTGTCTAGGCTTGTATACCTATAAGAATAGCACAACAGGACCTGGTAGGGTCTGGTTCAGGTCCTAAACAGTGCCAAAGGGGGCTAGCAGACTAGCATTCCAAATCCAAATGGGCAGAAGAAACACAAAATATATGGCAAGACAGGGAAACTCATCAACCACTCAAAACAAACAGGAAACAGAGCATTCAATGAAATCCCAGAGGAGAGCCCTCAATATGCTCTGCCAACTATGCTGATAAAAATGATAAACGAAAAGTTTGAGTCTCTCCAGACAAGTATCCTAGAGCATGAGGTGGTGAACCAAAGAATAATTTGTGAACACGATGAATCCAATCATAAGTTAATAGAGGACTTCATGGCCTCCACAAACAGAATGATACTCAAAAGACAACAGAAAAAAAAGTCCTATGAAAAGATAGCTACTCAGCTAAAAAGAGATCAGAGACAGCACCCAGAACCAAATTAATGAAGTAAGGAAGTCCTTACAGGACCTAAGAGAGAATTACAGAAGAGATATGGAAGCCATCAAGAAAGATCAATCAGAAGGTAGGGAGATAAGAAACCAAGTTATAAGTTTAGGGAACAGACTGGATGATGCAGAAGATCGAATCTCAGGAATTGAGGACAGCCTAGACTTTCTGGAGAAAGAACAACAACAAAAAAAAAAATACAAAATCAATCCAAAAAGCAAGACAGATCACTTCAGGAGCTTCAAGACACAATCAGGAAGCCCAATATAAAGCTAATAGGTATTGAAGAAAACGTAGAGAAAGAAGTTAATGGAATAGGCAATATTAGCTGAGAACTTCCCAAACATCCAGGAGGATAGGCTCATCCAGATACAAGAAGCATTTAGGACCCCAAACAGACCAGAACAGAACAGGACTTGCCATTGACACATTGTAATCAAAACATGATCAATAGAGGCCAAAGAAAGAATCCTTAAAGCTGCTAGGGTAAAGAGAACAATCACATATAAAGGAAAAGCAATCAGAATTACCCCAGATTTCTCAGTGGAGACCATGAAAGCAAGCCACATCCTAAAAAAAAAAATAACTTTCAACCAAGAATTCTGTATCCAGCTAAGCTCTCATTCATAGCCAAGGGTCAAATAAAAGTCTTCCATAGCAAGGAAAAATTGAACCAATATATCTCCACCAAACCAGCATTACAGAATATCCTCAAAGATGTCCTCCACATTGAAAACCACAAAGATCACAATCCAGACAGGGAAAGCATCCCTAAATAAAACTCCAGATTAGTAGAGCAAAAACGGAAGACACAGCCCATACAAAGATAGATATGATGAAAGGAACAAGCAATCACCTCTCAATCCTAACTCTCAATATTAATGGACTTAACCTCCAATTAAACATAGATTGAAAAGTTGGATCAAAAAACAAGATCCATCTTTCTGCTGCCTCCAAGTGACTCACCTTGCCAGCAAAAGCAAACATTTTTCTAAAAGTGAAAGTCTGGAATAAAATCTATCAAGCAAATGGCCCCATAAGTAGGCCAGTGTCACAATCTTAGTATCAGATAAAATTGACTTCAAACTAAAGACAGTAAAAAGAGACAAAAGAAGGTTACTACATACTAATAAAGGGATCTCTCCTACAGGAGGACATAACATCTACACACCAAATACAGGAGCTCCCAACTTCATTAAAAAAAAAAAAAAAAAAAAAAAGCACTACTGACTCTAAACTCTTATAGACCCAAACACATTGTCGGAGACTTTAACATACCACTCTCACCTCTGGGCAGATCAAACATGCCAAAAACTGAGCAAAGAAATCTCAGAGCTAAACAACTACATAGACCATCTAGACTTAACCGACATCTACAGAATATTCCATCCAACAACATCAGAATATACATTCTTCTCAGCAGCACATGGAATATTCTCCAAAATAGATCACATCTTAGGGCACAAAGCAAACTTGTACAAATTCAGAAACATTGAAATCATCCCTCACAGTCTCTCAGACCACAATGGAATAAAATTAGAGCTCAATACCAAAGCCCACCAAAGAAAACCCCACAACTCATGGAGACTCAATAATACATTGCTGAACCACCAATGGATCATCGAGGAAATCAGAACAGAATTTCAAATGTTTATGGAACTAAACCAAGAGAAACACACAAATTACCAGCTCTCTGGGACACAGCAAAGGTAGTACTCAGAGGAAAATTTATAGCCCTGAGCACCTGCATCAACAAGTTGGAGAAATCTCAATTCAACCACTTAACAAAGCAACTCAAACTCCTGGAAAGAGAGCAACAAGCCAAACCCAAGCCAATAGAAGGAAGCAAATAATTAAAATCAGAGCAGAATTAAATTACTTAGAATCCAGAAAAAAAAACATAGAAAGAATCAGCAAAACAAAGAGTTGGTTCTTTGAAAAAATTAATAAGATAGACAGACCCCTGACCAACCCTGACCAAAAAACTAAGACAGCACACCCAAATAAACAAGATCAGAGATGAAACAGGTAACATCACCACAAAAACAATAAAGATCCAGAATATACTAAGGGACTATTTTGCAAACCTATGTGCCAACAAATTTGAGAACCTGGAAGAAATGGACAAATTCCTAACAAAAATTGATATGCCCAAACTTAACCAAGAAGACTTAAATCTACTGAACAGACCCATATCCAGTAATGAAATTGAAACCGCAATAAGCGATCTCCCTTCCAAGAAAAGCATAGGTCCAGGTGGATTCACAGAGGAATTCTACAAGGCTTTCAAACAGATCTCACACCAACACTCCTCAAACTCTTCAATGAAATAGAGAGTAAAAGCTCACTACCAAACACATTCTACAATTCTAGCATAACGCTAATCCCAAAACCAGACAGGGACACATCAAGGAAAGAGAACTATAGACTCATCTCCTTGATGAACATCAATGCAAAGTTCCTCAACAAAATTCTGGCCAACCAACTTCAACAAGTCATAAAAAAATCATACACTATGATCAAACTAGATTCATTCCAAGGATACAAAGTTGGTTCAATATATGCAAGTCAATTAATATAATCCACCACATCAATTGGAGCAAGGTAAAGAATCACATGGTTATATCCCTAGATGCAGAAAAGGCATCCAATAAAATCCAGCACCCATGTATGATAAAAGTCCTGGAAGAACTGGCATTCCAGGGAACATTCCTGAATATAATAAAGGCTGTCTATGACAAACCAACAGCGAGCATAGTACTAAACAGCAAAAAGCTAAAGTCATTCCCTTTAAAGTCAGGAGCAAGACCAGGATGTCTGCTCTCTTCTCTCCTCTTCAACATAGTACTAGAATTCCTATCCAGAGCAATTAGGCAAGAAGAAAACATAAAGGGGATCCAAATAGAAAACGAAGCTAAACTTTCTCTCTTTGCAGATGACATGATCCTATACCTAAAGAATCCCATAGACTCTACTCATAAGCTACTAGAGCTGATCCAAAACTTTGGCAAAGAAGTACCATATAAAATAAATCCTCAAAAATCAATAGCTTTTATATATGCCAACAACCTGAAGAGTGAGTCTGAAATCAGAAAAGCAACACCTTTTGCAATAGCCTCAAAAAACATAAAATACCTAGGAATGACCTTAACCAAAGAAATGAAAGAACTCTACGATGAGAATTTTAAAAACCTGAAAAAGGAAAATAAGGCGGAACTTAAGAAATAGAAAAACCTCCCATGCCCCTGGATTGGGAGGATTAACATCTTGAAAATGGCAATATTACCAAAAGCTTTCTACAAATTCAATACAATATCCATCAATATCCCAACATCATTCTTCAATGAAATAGAGGAAGCAATTCAGAAATTCATATGGAACAATAAAAAACCCTGAATAGCAAAAACAATCCTAAGTAGAAAGAACAGTGCAGGAAGAATATCAATACCAAACTTTAAATTGTACTACAAAGCTATAGTAATAAAAATAGCTTGGTAGTGGCACAAGAACAGGCCTGGGGACCAGTGGAAAAGAACTGAACACCCAGAAATGAACCCATAGACTCTGGCTACCTAATCTTTGACAAAGAAGCTAAAAATATAGGTTGGAACAAAGACAGCCTCTTCAACAACTGGTGCTGGCAAAACTGGGTCAAAGACATCCTCACTCCTTCCCACAGAACATCTTATGGAAGGTAGCTCTCCCTTCCCAATACACACACACACACACACACACACACACACACACACACACACACACACCCCTGAGAAGAATGCCATCTTTGAAACTGGCAAAGACCCTGACAGAGCAACTGGCAGGTAACTTGGGCCTGAGAAGCAGTAACTGTGGCACCATTGTTTCAACAGTGCAAAGGAATCTGACCAGTGAGAATCAGTTCCACCCGGGGGAAGGTTGCCCTGCCCAGGAGAAGCTCCTCCTCAGGAGGGACAACAATCTTCAATGTGTAAACTCAGAAAGAGGCAGCCCCACCCCTCTGCAGCAAACAAATACATTACATTCAGATAGCAGCTGAAACTGCAGCTTAGCCAGCTACAGGAATTAAAAAGCCAAAAAGTCTGTAAAAAATCTCACTGGAAAGACATTAAAAAATAAAAATTGGACAGGCCATAAGCTTGAGAGTGGCTCCAGCTCAGGCCAAAAGAGAATATCAGGAGCTAACCCCTCTGGGAAAAGCCACTGATTCCAGACAGGCCATAACCCCACCCACACTCAAGCTCACTGGCAGCAACAACAAGCTACAGAAACCAGCCACCACCTCCCTGCGGTTCTCACAAAGCAGATCACACTGCCACCAAATTAGTCAGGGAGGAGGGACACAAAGGCCCCAAGTCTGTATGGCAGAACTTTTTTCTGCCCTCTCAAACAAACTGATTTGAGAAACAAAGCAAGCCACAGGGAATACTGACCACTGCAAGGAGATCAAAGGCGCCATCAAGAGACTGGCTAGCGGCAACTGGGGAGGTACAATATCCCCTTGAATAAACGGAAAATTTTGTTTTTTCTAATTATATTTTTTCTATATTTTTATTATTTTTTTCTTTTTTTAATCATTTTTCTCTTCCCCATTTTGCTTTTCTTCCTCATTGCTGCTCTGTTCATTCCTACATACATAGCCTACAGTGATTAGTAGGATGCCTCCTTAATTGTGTGAATTCTTAATTCAGACGATATCTTGAATACTCAGTTCTCTATTTCACAATCGAATATTTTTACTTTATGCATATATAAATTTTTACTTTATTTTATGCTTTTTTTCTTTTCTTTTTACCTCTTTTCTTTCTCTTAGTTTAGGTCTTAATTTTCTTCTTTCTATTTCTTTCCTTCTCTACATCGCTCTAGTCTTATTTCCCTTCCTAGTTTTCATTACATCTTTTAATCTTCTAATTTCACCTCAACCCATTTTCCTTAATTTCTCATTCTTTGCCCCGTTTTCTTTTGTCTGTTGATCCCTAGTTGTATGTCATTGAGCTAGACTGTATTTGTATCCATTGTATCTGTGCCAAAGTGATTCATTGTGTTATCCTTCCAGTCTAGATTGCTTTAAACCTTATAACAGAGTTGTCCACTGATTACAAGTATATATAATCCCCACTCCTGATACACAATGCCCCTCCTATAACAAAGAGGTAGATAGACAGACAGACAGACAGACAGACAGACAGACAGACAGACAGATAGATAGATAGATAGATAGATAGATAGATAGATAGATAGATAGATAGATAGATAGATAGATAGATAGGGGAATACCTATCTCTTATTTTGAACCTCTAAAATTGGTGCAAATACATGGCTGGGGGTTGGTTTTTATCTTAAAACTGTGTTCTATGTTGATATTGGATCTGTTTTCATATCCAAAAAAGGAGAAATAGAGTGTAAAATACAAATTTTTGATTGTGAAACTCTAAAGTCTGTGCAACTACAGGGCTCTGGGTTTTCATAAAATTGTGCTCTGGTGTGGAATTGGATTTGCTTTCATTTCCAAATGGGCATAACAAGCCACAGAAACAAGAAAAATGGCAAGTCAAGGAACGCCACTCCTATTCAAAATAAACAGGAAATCGAGCAGCCAATGAAAAACCTAGAATGTAGCTCTCAAAATGCTCTACAAACACTACTGGTAAACATACTGAATGAAAAGACTGAAAGCCTGCATATGTGTGAGCATGATGAGGCTAACCAAAGATTAGTAGAGGAATTCATGGCATCTTGAAAGTTGAATGAAATACAATAGAAGGAAAGGGAATCTATTGAAAGTACAGCCACTCCTCTAAAAGATTTGATAGAGAACACTGAAAATAAAATCAAGCAATAAAGAAGTCTGTAGAAAATCTAAAACAAAGTTTCAACAACAACAACAAAATGAAGCCATTTAGATGATAAAGAAATTAGAATCTCTTAAGTTGAATCTCTTAAGATAGCCTAGACTTTATAGAACAGACAACTCAAGACAAATCCAAGAAACAAGATAATCTATACAACAGATAGAAGACACAACCAGAAGGCCTGATTTAAGGCTAATAGTATTGAGAAGGGCCTAGAGAAAAAAGCTAAAGGACTAGGATATTCTAGCAGAGAACTTCCCAAATGTCCAAAAGGATAGACCACTTCAGACACAAGAAGCCTTTAGAATGCCAAACAGACAAGACCAGAACAGAGCATCCCATTGCCACATTGTAATCCACATAGGATCAATAGAGACCAAGGAAAGGATCCTTAAAGCTGTCAGGGAGAAAAGATCAATCACCTATAAAGGAAAACCAATCAGAACAACTACAGACTTTGTAACAAAAATCATGAAAACAAGAAGAGCCTGGAATGAAGTATGCCATACCCTGAAGACAAACAACTATTAACTAAGAATTCTTTATCCAGTTGAACTCTCCTTCATAACTGAGAGACAAATAAAAACCTTTCACAGCCAAGAAAAACTGAAACAACGTATCTCCATCAAACCAGCATTATGAAAGATACTTAAAGACATCCTACACATAGAAAATCAACAAGCACACAATAACAGCAGAGAAACAGCCCCTAAACCACGAATCAGATAATGATAGTAAGATTTGAAGAGGCAAAGCCCCGAAGAAGGTAAGTAACATGGCAGGAACTATCAAACACTTCAATTCTAAATCTCAATTCTAACTACCAAACACCTCTCAATTTAACAACATAGAGTGACTAGTTGGATCCATCTATCTGCTGTTTTCAAGAGACACAGCTTGCCCGCATAAATAAATAAATAAATAAATAACACATTCTGAAAGTAAAAGGCTGGAATAAAATCTATCAAGCAAATGACTCCCATGAGCAGCCTGGAGTTGCAATCCTAGTATCAGATAAAATAGACTTCAAATTAAAATTAGTGACAAGCGATAAAGAAGGACATTTACATACTAACATAGGAATTTCTTCTACATGAGGATATAACAATTCTAAATATCTATATACAAATACCAGAGCACTCAAATTTATCAAACAAACACTACTTACCCTAACATAGATCCAAATACATTGATTGTTGGTGACTTTAACACACCACTGTCACCTCTGGATAGATCAACCCCACCAAAACTAAATTGAGAAACCTCAGAACTAAACAGCATAGACCAATTAGACTTAACAGACATCTACAGAATATTTCACCCAGCAGCATCAGAATATACATTCTTCTTGGCTGCACATGGAACATTCTCCAAAATAAACCACATTTTAGGTCATAAAGTGAATCTGTACAAATTCAGAAATACTGAAATTATTCCTTGCATTCTCTCAGACCACAATAGAAGAAAATTAGAGCTCAACACCAAAAGCCACCATAGAAAATTCTGTAATTCATGGAGACTGAACAACACATTGTTGAATCACCAGTGGGTCATTGAAGAGACCAGAAAGGAAATTCATATGTTTATGATATTTAACAAAAACAAGCATACAAAATATCAGCTCCTCTGGGACAGCAAAGGCAGTAAAATTCATAGTTCTGAATTCTTACATCAATAAACCAATAATTTAATGATGTACCTAAAGCTCTTTGAATACAAGCAACAAGCCAAGCCCAATCCAGTAGATGGAAACAAATAATTAAAATTAAATCAGAATTAAATGAACTAGAATCCAAAAAAAGAGAATCAACTGTTGTGCCAAGTCATGAGACCACCACCAAGAAGACCACCGAGACTCAGACATTCCGAAATGCAATAGCAAGGCAAGACTTTATTCAAGCGGGGCCGGCCCGGGCCTTGTCCTACCCACCAACACAGCAGAGGTTAGGAGGCAGCCCCGAGCTACGATTACACAGGGCTTATAAAGGCAAAAGACAAAGTTACAGCAATCAGGTGTTTAAGCAAGCAAGATTACGGGTACCAATCTGATTGGCTCAGGGCTCAAGGCATTCTAGGGGCAGTCAGAGTTAAGCATTTCCAGCAGTTAAGAGTTCTCCACCCTCTGGGCCCTAATAAGCTGGTCCTGGGTCTGCTCACAGAGCCTGCTTATCTCAGGTTCACGAGGTAAAGTGGGGTTCGTGTGGTAAAGTGGGGCCTGACTTCAAAGTCTGGCACTTCATAACAAAACAAAATGTTGGTTCTTTGAAAAAATTAACAAAATTGACAGACCCTTAGCAAATGTGACCCCCCTCCCCCAAAAAAGAACACAGTCAAATAAAAAAATCAGAGATGAGAATGGGAGCATCACAACAAAAACAACTAAGATTCAGAACATTATAAGGGAATGGTTTGCAAACATTTATGCTAATAAATCTGAGAATTGGGAAGAAATAGAAGAATTCCCAGCAAATATTGATATACACAAACTAAACCAAGAAGATCTAAACCAAATAGACTCATATCAAGTATTGAAATAGAAATGGTAATAGAAGACCTCTAGCCCAAGAAAAGCCCAAGATGGATTCACCGCTGAATTCTATAATTCACTCCTCAAACTCTTCAATGAGATTGAAAGATAACTACCAAACTCATTCTATGAAGCCAACACAACTCGCATCCCAAACTCAAATAGGGACCCATCGCAGAAAGAGAATTATAGACCCACTTTTTAATGAACATCAATGCAAAACTTCTCAGAAAAGTTATGGCCAACCAATTTCAACAACTAATCAAAAAATTCATACACTATGACCAAACAGGATTCATTTCAGGGATCCAAAGCTGGAAGTCAATTAATGTAATTCAATACATCAATAGGGGCAAAGATGCAGAAATAACATTTGACAAGATCCAGCACCCCTTTATCATGAAAGCTCTGGAGAATGTAGGAATCCATGGAACATTCCTCAATATAATAAAGGCTATATATGACAAACCCACAGCCAGCATACTTCATGGTGAAAAGTTAAAACCATTTCCTCTAAAATAAGGAAGAAGATAAGGATGTCTGCTGTCTCCACTCCTCTTCAATATTGTATTGGGATTCTAGCCAAAGAAATAAGACAAGAGACAAACATAAAGGGAATCCAAACAAGGAAAGAAGTACAACGCTCCCTCTTTGCAGATGGCCTTATCTTATACTTAAAGAACTCCATAGACTCCTCTGCCAAGTTACTTGAGCTGATCTGAAACTTTGGTGAAGTAGCAGGGTATAAAATTAACCCACAACAAACAGTAGCTTTTCTGTATGCCAACAATAAGAAGAGTAAGGCTGAAATCACAAAAGCAACGCTTTCTGTAATAGCCTCAAAAAAAAAAAAAAATAACCCACCAAGATATTAACTTAACCAAAGAGGTGAAGCACCTCTAGGACAAAAACTTTAAAAACCTAAAAAAGAAAATTAAAGCAGATTTAAGGAAGTGGAAAAACCTCTCATTCTCCTAGATTAGGTGAAAATGGCAATACTGCCCAAAGCTATCTACAAATTCAGTGCAATACCATCAATATCCCAACAACATTCTTTAATAAAATAGAAGAAGCAATCCAAAAATTCAAATGGAATAATAGAAGACCCTGAATCGCAAAAACAATCCTTAGCAAGAAAAACAGTGCTGGAGGGATATCAATACCGAACCTCAAACTCTATTATAAAGCTATAGTTATTAAAAAAAAAAAAAAAGATTGGTACTGTCACTGAGGATCAGTGAAATAGAATCAAAGACCCAGACATGATGCCACAGACCTACGGCCACCTAATCTTTGATAAGAAAGCTAAAATTATCATGTGGAAGAAAGAAAGCCTCTACAACAAATGGTGCCGGCAGAATTGGCTATACACATGTAGAAAACTGAAGTTAGATCCTGTACCAGAATAAACTCCTACACCAGAATAAATTCCAAATGCATCAAAGACTTAGAGGTAAGAGCAGATACACTGAAAATATTACAAGAATGGATAGGAGATACACTAGGGCTCTTTGGCACAGGTCGAAACTTCCTGAATAAAGATCCAGAAACACAACAAATAAAAGAAAGGCTAGATAAATGGGATTGCATTAAACTGCAGAGCTTCTGCATTGCAAAGGATATAGCTAGCAAGATAAATAGAAAGCCCACAAATTGGGAGAAGTTCTTCACTAACTATACAACAGACAGGGTCTTATATAAAAAAAATACACCTAGAGCTCAAAAAAAAAAATAAAATAACCCTCCCCAGTAGAAAATCCTCAAAGAAACAACCACCCCATAAACAAGTGGGCTAAAGAATTAGAAACTTCTCTGGAGAGGAAATAAGAATAGCCAATAGACACATGAAGAAATCGTCAATATCTCTGGACATAAAAGAAATGCAAATCAAAACAACATTGAGATTCCACTCCACCCCAGTTAGAATGGCCATCATCAAGAAAACAAACAATACAGGGCTGGGGATATGGCCTAGTGGCAAGAGTGCTTGCTTGCCTCATATACACGAAGGTTCAATTACCCAGCACCACATATACAGAAAATGGCCAGAAGTGGCGCTGTGGCTCAAGTGGCAGAGTGATAGCCTTGAGCAAAAAAAAAAAAAAAAGAAGCTAGTGACAATGCTCAGGCCCTGAGTCCAAGACCCAGGATTGGCAAAAAAGAAAGAAAGAGAAAGAGAGAGAGAGAGGGAGGGAGGGAGGGAGGGAGGGAGGGAGGGAGGGAGGGAGGGAGGGAGGGAGGAAGGAAGGAAGGAAGGAAGGAAGGAAGGAAGGAAGGAAGAAAGAAAGAAAGAAAGAAAGAAAGAAAGAAAGAAAGAAAGAAAGAAAGAAAGAAAGAAAGAAAGAAAGAAGACAAATAATACTAGATGGTAGCCAGGATGTGGCCAAAAGGGAATGCTACTACACTGTTGGTAGGAATGTAAACTAGTTCAACCAGTCTGGAAAGCAGTATGGAGGTTCCTCAAAAGACTAAACATAGAACTACCCTATGATCCAGCAATCCCACTCCTGGGCATTTACCCAAATGAACACAACCAAGGCCACATTAAAGCCACCTGCACAACTATGTTCATTGCAACATTATTTACCATAGCTAAGATATAGAACTAACCCAGATGCCCCTCAGTAGATGAATGGATCAAAAAATGTAATTATACACAATGGAATTCTATGCTTGTATCAGAAAGAACATCACCACATTCATAAGGAAATGGAAAGACTTGGAAAAAAACATATTAAGTGAAGTTAGCCAGACCCAAAGAAACAAAGGCTCCATGATTTCCTTCATTTGTAATAATTAGTATATGCCTAGGACTGGCCAAGCAGAGGATCACAATAGCTCAATAGCTATGCATATATGACCATATAAAGTGATGCTAATTGAAATGTACTCCAAGATACGGAAACAAGAGGTTTTTCTTTGTTGTCCTTATTTTTAATGTACTATGTGAAGTTATTTCTTCTTTCTTTCATTTTTCCCCTTTGGTTTTTCCCCTGTTGTCACTGTTTTTTATTTTGGCACCCTGTGTCTTACATATACATGGTTATCTGATTTGGGGAAGGAGAGAGGAACAACAAAATGGTGAGACAAAGGGCAAAGCATGAACTAATGCAACAGTGATACTCACAAGACACTATGTTGGAAATGAACTTTACAACTTGGTGTCAGGGGGGAAGGAAAGTGGGAGGAAAACAAGGGGAGGAGGACACTGTTAGAAAACAAATGTACTCATTGCCTTATGTATATAACTGTAACTCCTCTGTCCATCATCTTGACAATAAAATAAAAATTTAAAAAATATATTAGAGGTCAGTAACATCAGAACAGTCTTGAATGTCAAGGACTTGAAGATAAGATGGCTATCATTTGTTGTTTCTTTTCTTTAAAGTCCAACCAGCTGTTGTCTGTATCTCAATGCATAGTTTATAAATTAATCCATAGAGAAAAATTTAGACTACCTATAAGGCAAAAGAGATTTAATTTTATCATGTTATATCAAGTGTTATGAATGTATTTTAATTGGTTAATTCCACATCAAAGCCCAGAAGCTGACTATCGTTTAAAAACTGCAAGCTAAGCATCACTAGATAACCATATCCTTCTAAAGACAGGCAATACAAGAAGTAAGACTGCCACCTTCTGGCTGGCCAAATAACAGACAGTTCATTCAGATCCATCAGGCCTAATAGCCATGAAAACTGCCCTGTTTGATTGACGTACATTGCATGCATGGATGAAAATACTATAATGAAACCCATTTTTTGAAAAGACATTCTAAAAGGTTTAATTTTTTATTTTCATTTAAAGTAAAGAAATCTTCCTTACCTGTTTAGTATCTACCTGCTTGTTCTCTTTAAGCATAAGGGATATGAGCCCTCCTGTAATGGTCAAAATACACTGAATCTCCTCTCATCACCACCAACCACATTTCACTCTACTAGGCAGTCAGAGAAAGCTGAAGTCACTCAAGTGAAGCCAGTGAACATCAACCAAATGAGAATAAGCAAAGGCTTATTTACAATCTACAAATATTAGCCCAACTCCAACTCTGTACTGGGCCTAGTATCAGATATAGACCATAGAAAACACAAACATTGCAGAAAGAAAATTTTTAAAAGATGAGAAAAGGATCTTTGCATGGAAAGGCAAAAGGAAAAGAAAGAAAGAGGGGAGGGGAGGAGAGGAGAGGAAAGAGGAAAGGGGAGGAAAAGGGAGGGGACAAGGGAGGGGAAGGGGAGAAAAGGGGAGGAGGGCAAGCAAGCAGGCAGTATGAGGAGGAAAAAAGCAGGAAAATGTTTCCTTTAGGACCAAAATTTAACAGTATATTTGAAGAAAATTAGGTTATCTCCTCGCAATGAAATTTAGTAGCTATCCTTCTCAAAGCAAAAGCCTTCTAAGCTCTGTGAAAGAACCCACTAACTCCTGAGGAAAGAGATCCAAGGACATTTTCTGCATGCTTCTGGCAGCAAAAATGCTAAGGGATTGGGGACAGTTTTCATACATGTTTAGCTATACCAAACCATCATGTTGCGCACCTATGTACACACGATTTGTCAATTCTATCTCAAAAACGTTGAAAAAATCCTTTACAGAAAAATATTGGCCCTGACAAAACGCAAAGTAGCAGCCTGTGGATTCTGGGTGGGTACGGGCATTTGTGAAACTTGAGCCAGAGGAGAATAGGAAGGCCCATTTTCTTCCCCACAGTCAGAAATGCATTACAGCTCCTCTCACTGGTTTCTGTAGGCATCAATGGCAAATCAACTGAATTGGGATGGGATCTGGGAGTGTTATGGAGCACTCCAAAGTCTGTGAGTTGCCAGAAATCTTTCCAGCTTTGCTTTTGTTGAAGTTGAAGATTGCTAAGATGTAGCTAATGCTGCCCAATAATTACAGCCTAAAAATGTAACAGTCAAATTGGTTTTTGTTTGTTTGTTTGTTTGTTTTTCTAACTTGAAGTCATCACCTTTTGGGGGAGTTGTTGCCCTCAAGATGATTCCCATAGATGGAGTCCTCCACCTTTCCAAAGATCTCCAAGGAGAACCCTCTCTCACAGCTGAAGGAGGTCCTTTTTCAAAGAGAGAAGAAAGAAAGAACTACCACAGAGAGAAACCACATGCCTTCCTGATTCTTTTTTAGGTCTTGTAGATAATATAGATTAAATTAAACGAAGTAAAATCCGGGTTTGCAAGATATTGGTACACATGAAATAATTTTATTTAACAAAAAAAGGTACAGAAAATGCAAGTTTTGTGTGAGACTTCCTAAGCCTGGTGCATTTTTTTTCTTTATTGTCAAAGTGAAGTGCAGAGGGGTTACAGTTTCATATGTAAGGCAAGTACATTTCTTATCCAACTTGTCACCTCCTCCTTCATCCCCAACCCCCATCTCCCCCTTCCCCAGTTCCCTCCGCACCCCAGGAGTTGTACGGTTGGTTTACACCAATTGGTTTTGTAAGTATCGCTATGGCAATGGTTTGTCTTTTTATCCTTTGGCTCTCAATTTTGGTGTTCCCTTTCCCTTCCCTGATTCTAATACATGTCTACACAGCATCTGGGGTACTAAAATCCGTTACAGTAATAGTTGGAGTAAAACCACAGGAAGGGAATACAATGGTTTAGATGTTCAAATGTGTCTCTTAAGACCATGGCACACAAAACAAAGTAAACCTCTGCCATTTTAAATGGATTGTAGGAAGCACATACTACTAAGAATTGTTTCTTTACAATGTTTCCTTAAGCTAGACAGGACTTGCTTTGACTTTTGTCTTTCACAAACAGAAATAACTCACCATCCTGTATAGCTAAAGTTTGATACCCTAATGTTATAGAAACAAGATTGGCAGAAATTGAACTAAGATCTACTTTCTTTCATAGACAAGATACAGTATTCAACTGTATATGAATAAGCAGTCTTTAAAAGCCACTTGAGCACAGGAGAAAATGGAAAGATTTTTTTAAAAAAAAAAGAAAACTGTGCCACTTAACTAAATTAGAGGATTTTGAAAATTTCAACTAGTTTTTCCAAGGAAAGGACTGCCCTAGGTAGTACAGAATCTGCTAAGTTTCAAGAAGGCCACAATGTGCTTAGATGGTAAGTTCCTTATGTGATTGCTATGTATGAGTACACAGCTATTTCATAACAGTCTTTATTTGGAAACTTAAGGTTTCAAAATATCAGTGTCCTTTCAGCTTAAGGGTACATGCTAAAGCTGAACTTGCAGTTATTGTGCAAGATTTCTTTTATGTTGCTATTTGTAATATGTATTCTGCAAGAATCCTTGGTATCAAATTTTGGTTACAAATTTTTGTTTCGTTTTACAGACAGTTTTTCTTGCAGGCTCAAACCTATGATCTGATACCAAGTCCAGGTATACTATTCTGTTGGAAGCCAAACTTCTGTTTTCTTGTTAAGCAGTCTTGAATTAATAAGATGTCACATAGCTGTGTAATAAAAAATAAAAAGATAAGCTAGCTCTATGTTTGACTGGAAAATATTTATTTTATATATGTAAACAACAACTATCTCTGAAGAGAATTTTTGTTAGCTCTTCCTAAAATGCAGTTGCATTCTTTGACATTAGCTATTTTATAAGTTCTTGATTCTCTTGAATAAAAATAGTGGAAAACAGAAAACTATTAACCTGTCTAGAGCTAAGGCAAAAGATTTTGAGATTCAGCCAAAAGAATTTTTAATCTCTGAGCTAAAGTTTCTGGGTACTTTTTCAAATGTTGTAATTACATAAAAGCTAACATTCTCCAAGGACTTAAACCACAGTTCAAACACTGCTGTTACTCTTATAGCACATTCCAGCAGTGCTTTATATATCTTGCTTCCTCATTATGTGCCAAGCATTATGCTGAGAACTTTATAGGGATTAATTCACTTAATCTTTAAACAGAACCTACCCTTGAGGTACGTACTGTTATGGAAATGAGAAATCAAGGGATAGAAATGTGATTGACTTGACCAAGGTCATACAGGAGCTAAGGGTGAAACCAAATTTTAATTCTAGTTAGTAAAAATAATTCTGTCAATTTATTTAGACTTGTTTGACTTTGTGGCTTCTCCTATTAATAATGAAATGATGTTTTTATTAAGAATTTATTTAGTTGTTTGAATCATATCTTTTATCTTTTTCCTTTTCTTACTCTCTTTTCTTTTAATTTATTTGCTATTTGGGAGGGGACCTTATTGCTTTTATTTTCTACCTTACACCAGCTTTCTTAATTTTCTTTTTTCTACTGTTCTTTCCCTTTCTCTTTCTCTCTTGTTCATTTTTGGATTCTCTTTTTTAGCTCTTTAATTTATTCTCTGTTATTAGTTTGCTTCAATAAGTAGTTCTGTTTATTTAGGAGACTCAGGGAAATGACTAAAATGTATAAATTATGTAATTATAAACTAGTGAGAGGTCCACAGATCTGTGAGCTTTTTCTTTGTTTCTTTTTTTTAAATGTTTTTATTATCATCCTTAACTAGATGTATAAAGGAGTTGCCATTTAACAGAGTAGTTTATGAATACAATATATCTTAATCAATATTACCTCCTTTATCTTCTATTATTTTTGCTCCTACTCTCCTATGGTTGGTAGTATGTAGGTGTTCTAGTCTTTACTTGGATCTGATTGCTCTCTCTGGTTTGTTTGTACTGGTGGTTATTATTGTCATCTGTGTTTCTCTTACACGTAGCACTAGAGATCAAGATTGATACTTTCAGCACACTGGGTAAATGCTCCTTGACTGATCAACATAGAAATCACACTTTATTCTACCCATGACCCAGCTTTGCTCAACATCAGCAAATATCTTGATCCAAAGAAGGCAACAGATTAAAAGACCCTAGCTGATAACCCAGCACCAAGTAGGCATGACTTTGGGGTCCTGAAATCCTACTCATGGACATGCCCTCCTGTACCATCAGGAGAGATTTATTTTTTTAAATACCAAGATTGTGATCACCATGCTAATGCTAGAACTCAGTATGAGGTTGCTCCCTCCCCTTTCAGACTGTCCCTTTCTGACAAAAGCACAGTGAAAATATCAGGGGGTAATATTCAATATACTCTGCTATCTACCATTCAATTGCCTGGACTAGTAGAGGGCCCCCCTCTCTTATGAGGCCTACAGAGAAAGCGGGCCCCTCACCTGTCAACATGGTATGTTCCATGTGAAAAGCTACCAACCAAAGAAAGGAAGAGGGCAACTGCACTAAAAAGTCCAGTTGGAACTAAATTAAATACTATACAATGAACTGAGAACCACAGGACACACCAACAAGAGATAGCTAGTCCCTAATAAGGCTCTCACATAAGAGTTTCTGGATACCCAAAAAGATCCAACACAGAATATATGAAATATGAAAAACAAGGCAACATTAGTCCCCTAAAAGTTCCTTATTCTCTAGCAAGTATAATGTCCCAAGATCAATCCCTAATACCAAAAAGATGTGGGAGGGCAGGTATAGAGAGACCTTGGTGACAGAGACTGATTACAGAGTTTTAAAAAACAATCTAGGTGTCAGATTGTTATGGTAGGCTTGGGTCCTGCAGATTAATCTGAGCTAGAGCTGGCAGGATGTGTGGTCATCTGAGAGTAAGGGTAAAGAAAGGGGGGCAGGAATGAAGACTGACTAAAGTCCTTAGCCCAAGAACTCAAAGATGATAATTGTTGGCGTCAGCTGTGCCTTTAGGAGGCCACAGCTGACTTGGCCTGTCCCCTCCCCTCTTCTTCCACCTTTAACAGGAAGAGAAGCCCCTGCTCCTCGGGCGAGCATGTGTGCAATGGCGGGGGAACCCCAGAAACCCAATCCTTGGGGGGCTGGGCCTCCGCCCACAAGGGAAGTCCCCTGCCATCACTTGATGGACACCCCTCGTGGCCAACCTGTTCTCCCTCTCTTTTGCCCGCCTTTCGGGGTATATCTATGCCTCCTCATTTGAATAAAATTAGAATCATCCCAGAGACGGTCTCGGAGACCCCACACGCCTGTGTCTTCCTTGGGCTGGCGGGCAAGGGGTTCTCGCGACCCACGAGGCACCCAGGACCCGGCTCCTGCGTCTAAACCCTACCGGCCGGGGGGACGTGAGAGAGTGAGTATGGATCCCACACGGAAGAGATAGGGCGAAGCCCGGCAATTGGCAACCCGAACGTGGAGCACAGAACCCACTCGAGTAAGCCCATGGCTTCCGGTAGCCCTCTGGAAAATTGGAGAGAAGGAATTGTCCGGGAAGTGTCGGTCCCCCACCAAAAGAAAGAGAAGGTGGGGCAAAACTGATCGTGTCCAAATTTTGGCAAGGGCCAAGGGCCGAGAGATTTCTGCAGCCCTCGGAGATGGGCGCCAGGCGGGGCAGCAGCCACAGTCTAGTCCAGGCCCCCCCCCTCTCCCCCCCCACCCCGCCCGCCCGCCCGGGACTTTTAAAGTCCCGACTTGGGAGCGGCTGTGCGCACCGCACGCAGGCCTCCAGGGACTCGGGACCCAAGGCAGCGACGCAAATTCCGCCTCCCGCCGTGAGAGATCGCGGCCCCAACAGGGTTGAGACTTTTGGCGAACATAGAGACTGGACGGGGCGTCTGGAGCACTTGCCCTCATACCGGCGCCTGCTTTTCTTCCCACTTTTGGGGACCGCCGAGAGGGGTGGCGCCGCCGAGCGCCTAGCGTAAAAATCTCTGGGACTGCTGAAGCAGCAGTGGCGTGACAGCCGAGAGAGCGGCGGGGCCCCAACAACTGTGGGCGGCCTAGCATGAGAATCTTTGGGCCGCCGAGAGCGGCGAGTGCCCGCCGGGGCACAGAGCTGTGCACGCTCTCCCAAAACCGGCCCCAAACCCACTGGATTGGATTATGTGGCCGCTGAAAAGAGACAGGATCTTAGGTTTCTGTTATCAGTGCTTACTAAGGCGGGTTGGTCTTCTCCCCGCCCCCACCCTTGCTGGTGGGCCTGCGGAGGCTTTTGTGGCGGAAACTGCTTTGTGCTCCCTCCCCCACCCCGCCTCTAAGGCCTGGGAAGGCCGGCTAATCTGCTTTAAAGGAGACAAAAAGGGGTTCTCAGTTTTTTGTCAATGTTTGCCGTTAGGAGACTCGTTAATTCTGAGTTTGTGGGCTAAATTCTAATCTTGGTTAACAGACAAAGGAGATTCCAAAATTTTCCCGCCTGCAGCTGGGCGGGGCCACCACCTGCATCTGTGAGAAAAACCCCCGCTGTGTTTGCTTTGCAGCTACAGGCAGAGAGAGAGAGAGAGAGAGAGCAAGAAAAAAAAAAGCCTCAGACTTCCGACAAAAACAAAGTAATTGGAGGTATTTTAAAAAGGCGAACAATAGTTTTGATACAGCAATAAATAATTTGGTTGGATTTCCTATAATTACCAGCTCAGAGATACCAGAAATTGAAAGTTTTTCGAAATGGTTAAAAGGTTTGCTTGCCTAATGTGATTGATCCTGCGATACTCTTATAATTTGGAGATATTAGAAAAAGCAAAATGCTGAGGCCAAAATCCCTTGTGTTTAAACCCTGGTAAACACGATTAGGTTATCTTGAATATTAGTCCGATGATTCGGATACTGAATTTCCATGTGAGACTCCTATCTTAAGTTATATATAATCAGGCAAGAGTTTAAAGTATGTTTGATTAACTATAGGGATAAGAGTAAACTCGTTAACCCTGTATGTATAAAAAGTATGGCACAATAAGCTAATGGTTCTCACTAATTTATTAAAAAGCTAAATGAATAAGTGCCTCTAAATTTGTAATTATGATTCCTGCATTAAGAAAAAAATTGTCATTTGAGTTCAAAGTCTTTTGGATGCAAACAAGGCTGAGACAAAGGCCTGAAAGTACATTCCTAAATGGAAAATTTAAACAATCAAAGTGCCAACAATTGCCAGATCAAAGGCACCATAGCTGTTAAAAGCTATGGAGTTATCTGGGGATTTTATAACTAGGAAAATCTCTTACAATTATCACCCTGCTTAAGCCAAAAGGGCATCTGCCTACAAGGCCAGGGAATACTCAGCAACCAACCAGAATATGCTGGAGGATTTAAATGTCCTTAACCAGTCTACTTTTCTGGCTTATGCCCAGGATATATTTTATGCCATTCATGCCAACCAGCTCTGAGAACTTGTCAATACTTTGCTTGATCTTTTCAAAAGTCTCTTTTAACAGAATAACATCTCCCTAAAGTCACCACTTGGAAACTTGCGATTCAAGGCCATCGTTCTTCATACTGCTCGCCAAGCTACAGGGTGCCCAGATGAGACCAGGACACCCATTGGCCCGGATGGCCATTCCATTCTCGTGGTAATGATAAGAACTTTTGCCAGCAACACTGGATGGTGCCAGGCTAGGCTGACCAGGGGCCCTTGACCACCTTGCCCCCTTACAGCAGGAAGTAGCTCCAGAAGAAAGACTGCCGCCCTTATTCCCAACCCAGCCTGGTGCCCTGCCATGTCATAAGAAAAATAATAATAATAAAAATAAAAATAAAAATTGAAAAAAAAAGGGAGAGAGAGGGGAAATAGCCCTCATGATAAGTAAGGATGATAGCTATGCTTATATTAAATATCTTAAGAAATATCTTAAGAAATTTTAAATCTTCCCAAAACAGTGGGAAAGAGCCTTATAAATGCTTTTACAGATTGGAAAACTAAACCCAGAGCACTCACTCTGGAGAAATGTCTCTTCTTGTTCTCTTCAGGAAAACAAGGACCATACTGGAATTCTTCTGCTCTCTTAAGAGAATACAGAAAACCTGCCTGCATACAACAGTGGTAGCGGTAAAAAAGCAGCCAGCTTCCCTTCCCTATTTGTTTGCTTTCTAAACTCTTCCTTGAGCGCTTCTTGAGGCGCAATATTTAGCTGTGGCAGTGTCGCTTGCAGTTTCATACAAAAACTAAAGAAATTTTGCACCATGTTTCTTCCACTCCTCTCCCCCTACTATTTGGTTTAGGGGAAGTCCCATTACAGGAAAATAGGAGCTGAGGGTTTGACACCCAACTTCAATGTTTCATGATAAAAATGTTTTTAAAAAAGTAAGCACAAAGGTTTAGCACCTTCGCTTCAATGTTTATATAAAAAGAATGTTTTACTAACCACATATGTTTAAGTCACCAGTGGTGGACTACCAGGGATACCGGAACTTAAGCCTACTTCTATCTCACCGCCAAAAGAGGAATGAATGATGTCTGCACTTCCTGCACTTGGCGCAGAAACCAGCTGAGGACTTCAGCTTCTCTGGACAAAACCAGACGGATGGCCACCACTTTACCTACCCCTTCCCTTTGTGGAAGAGACCCTATATTTATATATATGTCTTATGTCAGCATTTGCCTTATGCCTACATATGCCATATGTTACAACATCCCCTATAATTTAAACAAAACAAAACAAACAAACAAAAAAGAGTAGCAGATGTTGGGGTCAGCTGTGCCTTTAAGAGGCCACAGCTGACTTGGCCTGTCCCCTCCCCTCTTCTTCCACCTTTAACAGGAAGAGAAGCCCCTGCTCCTGGGGCAAGCACATGTGCAATGGCGGGGGAACCCCAGAAACCCAATCCTTGGGGGGCTGGGCCTCCGCCCACAAGGGAAGTCCCCTGACATCACTTGATGGACACCCCTCGTAGCCAACCTGTTCTCCCTCTCTTTTGCCCACCTTTCGGGGTATATCTATGCCTCCTCATTTGAATAAAATTAGAATCATCCCAGAGACAGTCTCTGAGACCCCACACGCCCATGTCTTCCTTGGGCTGGCGGGCAAGGGGTTCTCACGACCACACGCGAACCAAGGCACCCGGGACCCCGCACCCGGGACCCCGCTCCCGCGTCTAAACCCTACTGGCCAGGGGGACGTGAGAGAGTGAGTATGGATCCCACACGGAAGAGATAGATAAGCCCAGGACCCCTCCCCACGTGGATGGGGAGGAGTGGAGCGAAGCCTGGCAGATAATGACACTGACTAGTATATGATAGGAGATAAGAGGAGAATAGACATGATAAGGGTCCAGTTTGAAATTCCTAGATTTGGGGCAATAGAGATCTACTAGGTATTAAAATTAAGAGATTATATATAGGAAATTATATAGATTATATTATACAGAGAAACATACAAGTACCAAGTCCAGGGTTGAGAGCTTTCTGCACAGAGATAATAGTGCTACTATAGAAATGAGTATATTTCTTTAATGGATTACCAAGACAGAATATCTGCCACATATCTGAAATTATAAATTATTTGTGATTAAAGGGAGAACAGTAGACTTCACTCTTAATTTGGGGTGATATAGGAACTACGTCCACCTCTAATATTCTTTCTGTTCCCATTCATCACACTATATCAAAACCTACCAATAGTGGTTCACTTATCTCTTTGGTGATGTTTTCAATGGAATTCTGGTAATAAACCAGGTGAGATGAAATACTAGATGAACATTCTTCTATGAGCTCTCCATCTCAGTTGAAGAGACCCCTCTAACAAGTACACATTATACTATTCTCAGTTCAAGGACCACTTTTGTTCAGCAAATATGCATTAAGCAATTGTCAGGTCAGGTGGGAGAAATGAGAAAGTATGAAAGATACAAGGACAAATGCAAAGAACCTGTGATTTCACAAGGGACTCTGTAAAGTTTCTGATAGACAAGAATGCTGTCAGACTCAATCTAGTATAGGGAGAAATATGTGATATGTACTTTAATAAGTTGGGAAATAAATTCTAGAGAAATAAAGGTGGAGATATGGGAGGATCAGAGTATGACTATGAATCAGATTATGTCATGCTTCTCCTAAGCATGAACTTTGACAATATGAATCTTGGGCAAGATGTACATGTGAAAGGGAATTTGCCTAATTATTACTACTTAGTGTTAAACAAAGTGCAAATGTACCAATATACCCTAAACCATGAAACTATTGGATGTGTAGTACTTATCTATTACTTTAGGTCTCCTGTAACTGTACAGAGAAGGTAACTGGGGATAGAAATATACCTTTTTGAGATCTTTGCATCACTGAATGATACAGCCCCAAAACATAGTTAGCTAAAAAGAAGGAAGGAAGGAGAGGGAGGGAGAAGGGAGGGAGAGAGAGAGAGATAGACACAGACAGACAGACAGACAGACAGACAGAGAAAGCATTCTTTTTTTTCAGCTTGTGAAAGTAAAAATTTGGGGCTGGGAATATGGCCTAGTGGCAAGAATGCTTGCCTCATACACATGGAGCCCTGGGTTCGATTCCTCAGCACCACATATATAGAAAATGGCCAGAAGTGGTGGCTGTGGCTCAAGTGGCAGTGTGCTAGCCTTGAGCAAAAAGGAAGCTAGGGACAGTGCTCAGGCCCTGAGTCCAAGCCCCAGGACTGGCAGAAAAAAAAAAAAAGAAAGAAAGTAAAAATTTTTATTACTGATTGATTTCTCAATGTATAGTTCAATATAATGCCAGTTTTTAATGGCAAAAATTTGGTTCCACTGAAAGTCCATAATGCTACAGAGAGCTACTACTTTTCCCAGGGAGTAGGTAAACAGCTGGAAAGAGAAAGTACAACTTTCTAGCAGCATTGCAACTTAAACCATAGACCTTGTAGGTCTGCAACTCTGACATAGAAAGTGGCACAAACATTCATCACCTGGTGACGGAAGTGGGAAGTGGGGAACACAATGTAGACACTCAAGGGAGCACTAATGGAAAGACAACAAACAAACCAGATATATCTATGAGGGTTTTAAAGGATAACTATAGAAAAGGGAATCAAATATTTTACTCAAATGCTTTTTAGAGCCTTTCTGTAGATATATATATATATACATATATATACATATATATATCCAAAAATATGTTTTATACAGATAAATGTTTCTCAAAGATGGGACCAAAGCTATAGGTATGACATAAAGCACTGTCTTTTGTAAGACTCTCCAACCGAATTTGCAATTTCCTTAAAGTTAGTGAATTAGTTTTCCAAATAGAATTACCTGACATCTTTTATATATATAAATCAAGTAGGCATTATTTTTTAAAAGGGTTTGCAGGCTATACAATATTTTTCTAAGATGCTATGCATATCAAACTTATGGCAAGCCCCATTAAGAATCATTATTTATAAACATATCAAAAAGGGCTCTTCATAGTAAACATTTTCTGATTGCCCATTTACACGTGTTGAAAATGCACAAGAAAGGTTTACTTCACAAGCACTTTTATGTTAATAAGATATTCTTATTTAATACATATGGCAATAAATCTTCACATGTTGTAACCATTACTATGTTCTCTTTAGATGGGGAGGTAACACTCACAACCAGTACACACAAAACATAGCACACAATTATTTTGGTGATTTTATAAATCCTCTTTTCCAGGTGCAAAGGCCACAAAAATTCCTAAAAATTAGAGAACACTGAAAACATATTAAAGTTTGACATCTGATTTTATAGTTACTCACTTTTGGGTTTGGCCTTGCAAGAGCAGAGAATCAGAAGCTGGATTTCAGTGCTGGAAACTTCAATGTACTGGCTGTCAGAATTGCTATTTTGGCATCCATTTGTATTAGTCAAGCATTCATGATGTGGAAGTTCATTACTTTCAGCTTCGGAGGTGGAGGGAGCACTTGACTTTCTAGGCACCACCTGTGAAGAAGAAACCAACAGTAACCAAAGGCAGGTCTTCCAGAAAAGGAACAGAAAATGGTGTAAATGGAACAGTAACATCAAATGGAGCAGATTTTCCTCATACTAGAAAAGAGAAGTCTTCATAATGAATTACAAGCTAACTGATTGATGTCCCCAAAGAAATCTGCTTTTTATCTATCAGCACTAGAGATTTTTTTTTCTGTTCTTCAAAATACAGTTTGTGCTCTTTGATTCTTGCCATTGTACTGTTTCATGCGTTTAAAGGGCATTTTAGGGGAGCATGATTACTATGAGTGGAAAACTATTGTAGCTTAGACTAAGCTACCTGCCTTCAGAATAGTTTAGGGACCACCACATATTTTATTTTTGTTTTTGTTTTTTTATCTTTGAACATTTTTCTAATGTCTTGGGGAGACACCTCTTTGCAAAACCCCACAAGTGATAAAATCTCTTGCTCTCACCAATTGGTGTTTTTTTTTCTTTTTTTTTTTAATATTAGCAAGGTGACCTGTTCCAGCAGGGTCGGGTTTTTTTAAGTTATCTTTCAGGGTAAAATGAAAATAACTATAAAATCAGATGTCAAACTTTAATATGTTTTCAGAAAGCATTCTTAATACTATTTTCAGAGAACTTTCTCTAAATAGCAGAGACCTTTACTATGGAACAATGATTAATACTGATTCCTGCATTGTTGAATATAGATGCAGATAATATCTAACCTACATTGTTTTAGGTAGATGATAAGTTTGATGATATCAGAAAGACAAATTTATATCTATATTAGCAAGGCAAAATCTGATCCTAGGATACAAATTAATTACAAAATAATTATGGCTGAATTATAATCTGGTGATTCATCCATTTCTCTAGTAATGTTGACTCATAGGTAAATCGGTACATGATAGAAAAACAATGAATGAAACGTGATCACTAACCTCACACAGATCACTTACCACATGGGACAATCACATAAAATGCCAACTATAATTAAGTATAGCTCATGCAGTATGTAGAATGGTGTGCTAATTAAGCAAACAAAATGATGTGAACAAAGGAAAGAGACTTTACAAAATGAAAATACTCATTTGTTTGTTCGTGCAACAAATATGAACAAGCATCAATGAGGTCCCAATCTAGATTCTGAGTTTATAATATTTAATACACAATACCCCCACTCTCAGAGAGGTTATACATTTTGTATGGAGATATTTTTAAAAACTAAATAACTTTCAAATCGATATAAAGTGCTACTAAGAAAATAAATATGTCAAGAGTTTCCAAGTGGGAAGAAAGTTACTCATAGGAAACACCATTTGAACAGAGTCGAGAACTTAAAACAGAGGTCAGCTATGTAGAAAGAAAGAGATTAAGAATTATACTGAAAGTAGGTGACTTGAGGGGTTAAGTGGAGTTGGGACATATGGGGGTGGAGGAGAATGATGGAAGGATGACACTGATCAAGCATACTGTACTCAGAAACTGACATGTAGAATTGAAACTCCTTTATAAAACAACGTAAAATAATAAAAATATAAACTGAATAAGAAGAAACACCAAGTCTTTAAAAAAGAATAAGCAAAACAGACATAATATTCTTTTTATTTTTTTGGAAGGTGGGGGTACTGGGATTTGAACTCAGGACTTTGTACTTGCTAGGCTGATTTTGTACCACTTGAGCTTGCTTCCTTCCAATCCTATTTTAGTTCTTGTTTTTGTTTTTGAAGGATTGGAGATGGAATCTGGTGAACTTTTCTGCCCAGGTTGGCCTTAAGCCACAGTGCTCCAGATTTTAGTGCCTCCTGAGTAGCTGGAATAATACGCATGAGCCCAGCAAGACACCACATTCTTCTGAGCTGCAAAGCCACTGTGTATACAGACTGGTGTGAAGGAAAGCAGGTAAAAACTGAAAGAGATAGATGGGGGTCAAATCTCAAAGGAGTAACAGTGAAGAATAGTTTTCTATTCTAAGTACAAGAAAAAAGGCTTGGAGTTTGCAGAAGAGAAGTCAAATATGCTGATTCACATTTATGAAACTTCATGTTGATGCTTTATGGCTGTGAAATAGCACAAAATGGAAGAAAGAAAGCTAGTTGTACTAATGTAGTTCAGATGATGCTGCTATACAGGAGAGAGGTAAGCTGGATGCCCATGGTTCACACCTCATGCTTTATTTAATCCTAGCTACTCAGGAGACTGAGATCTGAGGATCACGGTTTGAAGCCAGCCCGGAGAAGAAAGTCTATGAGACTCCTATCTCCAATTAAGCACTAAAAAATAATGAACTAATTTAGCAGTGATACTCACTAGACACTATGTTAGAACTATATATACTTGTGGGGATAGGGGGCCAAAAGGCAAAAAAAAAAACAAAAAAAAAAACACCTAGGAGAAAATGAGGGAGGAGGTGACACTGTTCAAAAAGAAATGTACTCATTACCTGACTTTTGTAACTGAAACTCCTCTATATGTCACCTTTACAACAAAAATAAATTTTAAAATGTATTAAAAAGAAACAAAGAAGACAGAAGACCTGTGGCTCCAGTGTTAGAACACTAGCCTCAAGCAAAAAAACTCAGGGACAGTGCCTAGGCACTGAAAAAAGAAATGGAATGAGAAATTTTTACTGGCTGATTTTTGGTTTGTTTTTTGTTTGGGTTTGGTTATGGTAGTACTGGGGATTGAGCTCAGGGCTCGTGTTTAATAGGCAAGTGCTCTCCCCCTTCTGCCATACCCAAGCCCTTGGACTGAAGGTGTTTTAAAGAGAAAACTGGTATGACTTGCTGGGAAATGTGCATAAAAGGTTAGGAGAGAGAAATCATTGCAAAAAAAATGAGGAAAGATGAATGAATGATGGCTCCTAATATGTTAGTTTAAGCAACCCAAACTTGATAGATAGTAATAGCTTTTATGTTTCTATTTATTTGAGTCAAAAAGTACAGTAAATTTCAGTGAAAGAGAAAACAGGAGTTCTCCTTTGGTCATATTCAATTTGAAATACCTACAAACACCCTATCAGGGATCAAGTTATAGCCAGTCTAGCCATAGTAAGGACAGTTAGATTGATCAACTGCCATCTTTCATCCATAGTCATCCTGAGTATGATCCTAAGCAATCATGGTTCAGCACAAAAGGAAGATAGGATTTTAGCCATAAAGAGTTATAAGACAGCTGGGAATATGGCCTAGTGGCAAGAGTGCTTGCCTCATATACATGAAGCCCTGGGTTTGATTCCCCAGCACCACATATGTAGAAAACGGCCAGAAGTGGTGCTATGGCACAAGTGGCAGAGTGCTAACCTTGAGCAAAAGGAAGCCAGGGACAGTGCTCAGGCCCTGAGTTCAAGGCACAGGACTGGTAAAAACAAAGCATTAGAGAAGACATTTCTAGACTTTCAGGATGTCACTATGGTCAAACATCTATTCATGAATATTCTGGATCCACTCAAGGAAAAAATGAGTCCAGTATAACAGGAAGCCAGAATATTTCTGTAAAAAAACAAGGAGATAGCTCTAGATATTTCAGATCTGCTTACAGACAATCTACATCTACAAGATCTGGATCAAGGATACAATTATAGTAGTGATACCAACATATTATCAGGAGACTTGTATATAAAGTCAGCCTCAGTCCATGGACAGTCTGAGATAACTATGAATGGCTGAGATAAGAGGTATGAAACAGATCTAAATACTCAAGAGTCTTATCAGTGACAGATACAAACTGGTAGGCAGTCTGGACCTACCCAAAGACAGCCAAGATCCAGTGCCAAAGACATACAATTTAGCCATGCACAAACAAGAGACAGTTCAGGATACTCAGAATCTTTCACATACAATCATTTATATAATATGGGTACAATATAAATATAACGAAGGATCCAGCTATGGTCCAGTGACAGTGAAAGACAATCAGGAGACAGTGAAACAGTTTCACTTCACAATTCAAGTCTGACTATGTTCATGGAGAGCCTGGTAAAGCACAAGAAGAAGAGATGACTTCAGTTATGGAAAACCAGAAGGCAGTGTGAGCCCCTATCAGAGGTAGTCATTGACTTAGCCTCTACCCATAGACAATTTGCATCCAACACAAGAAAAAGATTGAGTCTATTTGTGGATCTAGGTCATTACAGGCACTCATCTGTATGGATTGAATCTATAGCCACAAAAATAACTTAGCAAGCATCCAGTTTAGTCAAGCTAGAGATAGAGAAATACAATTGCAAGATTAGAGAGACAATCAAAACCAATACATGGATGGTTCAGATAAAGAAGACAGTATGAAACCACTAAGAGCTCATTGGGGATCAGATTTATACATTTAACATCTCATAAAGGCCTAAGAGCCACTAACTGACAATGCAAGTTTGCCTATGGACCTTCAGGATCCAGTAGAGGAGAATAAAGGATCCTGCCAGAGCAGCTCTGTCTGGATTCTGCTATCTTCCACTTATACTTCAACTCTTTTCAATATGATTTTCACAACTCCTTGCAGGTTTTTTGAGGGTCTCCTCCCATTTATGTGCATTAATGTCTCTCTTGAACATTTTGTTCTATAAATCTCTAGCCTTAGTTCCCTGCCTACGTAAACCAGTTTGTAAACTTGTCATTTATAAAATATCACAGCTGAACAGAAGATGTAACATGGTTAGTTCATAAACTTTCATTAGCAATTTTTGTGCATTTAGATTGTGTGAAACCAGGGCCTCAGAAGTTCTGTCTATAGAGTATTCCAATCAGTGACAGTGATCTCTATAAAACTTAATTCAGGGGGCTGGGAATATGGCCTAGTGGCAAGATTGCTTGCCTTGTATACACAAAGCCCTGGGTTCGATTCCCCAGCACCACATATATAGAAAACGGCCAGAAGTGGCGCTGTGGCTCAAGTGGCAGAGTGCTAGCCTTGAGCAAAAGAAGCCAGGGACAGTGCTCAGACCCTGAGTCCAAGGCCCAGGACTGGCAAAAAACAAACAAACAAAAAAAAAAAACTTAATTCAGCTTGCATAAGAGTCATGTCTGATTACAAAACTTGGCAATATCTATAGAACTTGAGCCTCCATACATAGCATTCTGATCACCAAATAATAGAATTGTATAAAATACTTTAAAATTTAAACTTATACCTTGTACACCTAAGGAGGACAAGTATAATACTCTCCTTTAATCTTGGCCTTTTTCTTCCTGTATGTGTGACCCTATTTTGACATTGTTTACTCATTCATAAAGACTAAACTACCATGAATTGCCAGAAGTAACATGAAGAAGTGAGGGTAGAGGGACAAAAGAACTGGAGAAGACAAAGAAACATGGACTCTATAGTCTCCTTCATAGGGAATAATTAGCACAGGTTTAGGCTAGTCACAGCAGAGGATCACAAGAGCCTAATAGCTATGCCCTTATGAATGCATAAGATGATGCTAAGTGAAATGAACTCCATGTTATGGAAATGACTGTTATATCACTGTTGTAATTACTTTCAACATGCCATGTGAAACCGTAGCTTCTATTGTTGATGATCTTCTTGTATCCCCTTCCTGTGGTTGTACCCGCACTATGACTGTATGTTATCTGAGTACATTGGAAACTGTTTATACTGGTATTAGAACTAGGGAAGTGAAAGGGAATATCAAAATCGAGAGACAAAGGATAAAAAGACAAACGACTCGCCGTCCCAGCTCCCGAGTCTGGGCCCTGATCCTGCACACCTGGTCGGCAGTTTCGGCTCCCGAGTCCGGGCTGCAACCAAGGCCGGTCGGTTCACTTTTTGTTCACTTTTTACTTCCCCAATAAAACTGTCTTTTTGTCAAAAAAAAAAAGACAAACGACTACAAAAGCAATACTTGCAAAAATGTTTGGTGTAAACCAACTGAACAACTCATGAGGGGAGAGGGAAAGGGGGAGGGGAAGGGGGAATGAGGGAGGAGGTAACAAACAGAACAAGAAATGTACCCAAGGCCTAACGTATGAAACTGTAACCTCTCTGTACATCACTTTGACAATAAATAAGAGAAAGAAAATAAATAAAAAGAAAAGGATGTTACAGGCTTAGGGAAAAAAAAAAAAAAAAGAACTGGGGAAGAAACTTTCCAGACAATTTCCCTAAAACCCAGCAGGTGGCGCTACAGACCCAGCACTCTGCCTTCCAGACAGGCAAGAAAGAATGAGCCCTCAAGCGCCTTGGGAATTTCTGTGTAACCTTGCCAGGTTTTTAGAGAGAGGGGAAGGAACTCTTTTTCAGTGGAGCATTTCATTCTTCACAAACTAACCCCAAAACACTGCCTACTTTTGCCTAGCTACTGTTAAGAAGATTTGAGCTTTCACTTAATATATCTGAAGCAAGAGACGCATTTTATCTGAGTTCATGTTCTTATTTGCAGAATGGAGGTAATGGTACCTACATCATGTTGGGTGCAGTAACACCTACCTGTAATCATAGCTAGTGTGACAGCTGATTGGGTTTCAAGGTCAACCTAAATTTTACAAAAAGAAAAGGTTCACAGCTGGGCACCAGTGGTTCACACCTATAATTCTAGTGACTCAGGTGGTTGAGATTGGAGTATCACAGTTCAAAGCCAGACCATGAGACTCTTATCTCCAACTAGTCACCAAAAAGTCAGAAATGGGGCTATGACTCAAGTGGTAGTATTATAAAAGTTCAAGGAACAGAACATAATCCATCTCTGAGTTCAAGCCCCAGGATCAGCACGCACACGCACAAAGTTCACAATACCACATTTCAATCAAGCTGGGTATTATAGCATGCATCTATCATCCCAGCTAAGCAGGAAGTCTTAATAGGAGGCTTTCTGTCCGGGCCAGTTCAGGGGAAAAAACAAGACACTAATCTATTTGAACAATAATACAAGCAAAGGGAGCTGGAGACATGGCTCAAGTTATAGAATGAGTGCCTAATACATCCCAGGCCCTGAATTCAAACCCTCCAAAAAAAAATCCTACATCATGGACTGTTACGAAGATTAATGAAACAATGCACATCAATACACAGAGAACTGTGATTGGTATAAAGAACATATTTTTTTCCTTATGTGAACACATGGAGAGAAGTGCTCAAAAATCTAGATTGTGATTGGGTACAAAAGCTCTCACCTGTAATCCTAGCTCTTGGGAAGGCAGAGACTAGAAGGATTGCAGTTTGAGACCTGTCTGGAAAAAGTTTTTGAGACTACTCTTAACCAATAAACTGGGTGGGTTGGCATGTCTGTCATTCAAGCTACATATGAAGGGTGTATAGGAGGATCATAGCCTCAACTGGTCTGAGAAAAATGCAAGACTCTATTGAAAAATGAGGAAAAAGGGCTGCTGGTATGGTTCAAGTGGCAGAAAGCCTGCAAGGGCAGGCTTCAAAAGGGCAGGCACTGAGTTCAAACCTCAGTACCACCAGAAAAAATATCTAGATCACAGAACATACCATAAGAAGTATTTTCTCACAAAATCCATTATCTCTAAAATAGAAAAAAAAAGACTAACCAATGTTATAATAGAGGGATCTTTATGTACAATCTTGTCACTGCATAGTAAAGATAAGGTAAAACCATAGGCCCATTTTAGAAAGAATTTCAATGATAAGCAGGTCCAACTCTCACATTAGACATACTCAATGTAAAAAGAAAAGTCCAAAACACAAATTCAGCAAGACTCTTGTTTACCAGACACGGGAAATAAACCCTAACATAATTCCGGCTGACTGAATATTAAGAAAATAAAGCACTAAAAAGACTAAGTACCTTTTAAGAAAAGGTTAAAGTTACTATTTAGATAACACATGAAAACCTTTACAATATCCTTGACAACAAATTCAATAGTCTCACAAAAATATCACTGCATTTTCAGCCAATGCAGGTGTTAAAATTTCTTCATTATCTCAAGCCAAACTATCCTTCCCTTATCCAAAGGTCAAGCATCCAAAGGTCCATTGTTCTGTTCCTTTCTCTACAACACCACACATGCTGGTAACTACAGACAGGCACTTGTCCTTCTCACAAAAGGCAAGGGCTCTGATGTCCCACATTTTCCAACCCCTTCTTTTTCTTGTGAGATTCTCCTCTCCTGGAGAATCTTCCTGACAAGAAAATCAAAAAGCAGATGATAAGCTACAGCAATTGGCCATATCAAATCTATCACAGTTGTTGTACAGTCCAGCAAGCTGAGGGTTTTTTCTATATTTGTAACTCAAGATCAGTGTTTGTAAATAAGTTTTATTCAGATACAGCCATGCGCATTTGTCTATGTATCAGCTAATGACTGTTCCCATCCTCTAACAGCTGAAGTGAACAGCTGCAACAAAAATCATCCACAGGCATATCCATTGTCTATACCCTTAAAGTTTGCTGAGCCCAAGTTTAGGAGAACACTGACTTCAAAGGCATGTTCACCTGGAATAGTCTCTCCTTGCAACCCTTTCCTCCCTCTGAAACAGCTGGCTCCTGCAGGAAATTAATCTTCAAGTCAGCAAATTCCACCTCCCCTTAACTCCCACAGTCTCAGTCACACCTTTAAGAAGGTCATTGCTCTGACGAAGCATGACAAACTGGCCCAAATCAGGTATCCAGATGGAAACACAACTACAAGATAGACATTGACTCTATAGCCTCTAGGTAGTGTTTGGGGGGGAAAAATGCGGCCTAATGACAGGTGAATTTGGAATCATATAATTTATCATGTGCTAATAATTACTACTGATCAAGTCCTGTTGACTATATTACACAAGTGTAAGTGTAACTTCACATGTCTCCAGTTGAAATTTGTGTTATCTGTGCACAATGGATAGAATGCGGAAGCAAGGTTCTCAATAAGCAAAAAGTCACTTGCTGACTCACAATATTAAGACTCAGTTTATATGCAGATGGATTCCTATCTTCTAAGACAAAGATAGCAAGAAAGCAAGTAGACCTTAGACCAAACTAGAGAAAAGGGGAAGCTGGTCAATGCAGATGACACTAGTTATTATACCCTTGCTTCTCTTTCCAATTAACTCAAACTGACATTTATAGAAGATGTTTATGTGGAAAGTTATACCCTGGGTTTCTAAGTGACTTAAGTATGAATAATGCCCATTTCCTATTCTCAAGGAGTTCCTAGTCTATAAATTATGTAAAGCATTGACATATGTGTATATAAGAATAATTTAAAAAGTTATTAACAGTACAGCAAATAATAGCTATTTCTGACTAGTGGGCTCACATTACATTATAATTTTCTTTTCTTCACTTAATACTTTCTAATTTTTTTTTTTTTTTTTTTTTTTTTTTGCCAGTCCTGGGCCTTGGACTCAGGGCCTGAGCACTGTCCCTGGCTTCTTTTTGCTCAAGGCTAGCACTCTGCCACTTGAGCCACAGCGCCACTTCTGGCCATTTTCTGTATGTGGTGCTGGGGAATCGAACCCAGGGCCTCATGTATATGAGGCAGGCACTCTTGCCACTAGGCCATATCCCCAGCCCCTCTAATTTTTATATTAAACCTTAACTGCATGATAAAATAACATTAAGGATTACAATAAAGTGTGGTTTGTATAACTATAAAATTATAAACAATGTAGTCAACTATAACTGTACCTGGAATCATCCAAAAATTATTTTTAACAGGAGGCCTAAAGTGGATTCTGAAGAATTAATAGGAATTCACTAGGCAGATAATGAAAAATAGATATTCCAAGAAAAAGATTATATAAAATGGTGTATTTGAGAAGGTTAAGAAGTTAATTGCGGGCAGAACATAAAGAATAATATGGGGGCTGGGGATATGGCCTAGTGGCAAGAGTGCCTGCCTCATATACATGAGGCCCAGGGTTCGATTCCCAGCACCACATACACAGAAAATGGCCAGAAGTGGCGCTGTGGCTCAAGTGGCAGAGTGCTAGCCTTGAGCAAAAAGAAGCCAGGGACAGTGTTCAGGCCCTGAGTCCAAGCCCCAGGTCTGGCCAAAAAAAAAAAAAAAAGAAGAAGAATATGAGCCAGGCACATTTGTGATTTGTGATTATGAGCCAGGCTCATAATCCTAGCTGTATTCCTAGCTACTTGAGAAACAGGATTCATGGCCAACATGGCAAAAAAGTTCATGAAATCACATTTCAACAGAAATAATAACAACAACAAAAAAACACTTTGACATAGAATCATTCACCTGTCATCTCAGCTATGGTAAGAAGCAAATCAGGTTTGTGGTCCAGGGTAGCCTGGGCAAAAACTGAAACCAACTGAAAAATAACCCAAGTAAAAAATATTGGAGGAATGGTACACATGGTTGTACACCTGCCTACCAAATGCAAAGCCAGGAGTTTGAATTTCAATGGCATTAAAAAATAAAAAGACATAGCATACATACAGGGGGGAAATGGAGAGAAGCCACAGCCCAGATCGTGAAAAACCTGCACTCTTCCGAGGGCTAGATAGTAAAAGGAAAAAAACATTGATGAATGGTCACTAAGGTCTGGTAAATTAGGCAAACTGACTTTTTTAAATATAAAGAGAGCCAGCCATTAAAAAAAAAAACAATATGAATGGCATCATCTAAGAAAATCTAAGGCAATTTAGCTTAAAATCAGAACATCTAATTGCCAACCTTTAAGTTTCCTTCTGAACATTAAATTCCATAGTTCTTTGATCTTTAGGCCCTGAGGTCGCTGGGAATGTTTTATTCAACTTCTTTTGAAGTTCACACATTTGTCAGTGCATTATGCTACATAGTTGAGTGAATACAGGAAGAGGCCTTTCTGCAAAGTGTCCTAAGACTTGAAAGGCGGGGCTGATACTAGCCCAGATTTGGGAACTTCTATTGCAATCTCAGGTGAGCATGTAAGGAAGTGAGAAGGCAAACACCCGGGAGGTGGAGATGGAGAAGGAGCTGGACTTGTTTAGGAGTAAATTAGGACATGTCAAAGAGATCAGCTCCTCCCTATGATGGACTATTATTCCTCCTATAAAAAGGCCAGTATCCCCAACTAGCAGCACCCTGCAAGCTGCTCAGTCTTCATCCTGCTGTTCCTCTGGTGCCCTAGGTAAGTAAGCAGGAATTCAGTCCTGCTCAAAGCTACTGGGTTATAATTTATGAAAGTAGAATGTAAGAAAAGAGGTACTGGATATCAGCTTTCTTTTTAGTGTACATCAGGGAACCTCAGCATAAGCATGACTTTACTTCAAAGGGAAATGAAACAATGACTAAATTGTGTAAAGTACCTCTTTTCTTTGGGCTCTTTCCTGAACATTATGAGCTTTTGTCTCTATTGAACAACCAAGGCCTGAGTATTACTTCCTGCTTGGAGAATGAAAACAGAACCAAAAATGCCATGCAGATGATGTATCTGTCCTCTGCATTATGATGATGGGGACCTGGAAAGAAACAAAGGAAGTGAATGGATTTGTACACTCAGGCTTATACGGTTCCAGAACAGAGCTCATATCCCTAGGAGAGGCAAAGACTCCAAAACAGAAAGGTTTTTCTCCTGTTCCTATTCCTATTCCTATTCAGGAATGGAAATAAGACATATGGATACTGATCCTATGTCAGTGCCCTCTTGCTACATAGCTGAACAAGTAAGTCAACTCTGAACTAGTTCTTGACTACAATAGGATGGAATTAATCTTGGATGACAATGATGACAAATGATAAATGACTGGATCTATTTTTATGTGTTTAAGCAATAAAAAGAAATAATAAGATTTTTTTCTTTCTCCCTCCTTTAGGTTAAATTTACAAAAAAAAAAATGTCTAAACTCCTACAAGGCATTGTCACTGTCATCGACATTTTCTACCAATATTCCAACCAGCATGGAGAATGTGACACGTTGAACAAAGCAGAGCTGAAAGAACTTTTGGAAAATGAATTTCGCCAAATTCTGAAGGTAAGAACTCCATGCCATGGGCTGGGATGTAGCTCAGTGGCAAAGCGCTTGCCTAGCAAGTGCAACGTCCTGGGTTCGATCCCAGTACCAAAAAAGAACACACACACACACACACACACACACACACACACACACACACACACACACACAAAGAACTCCATGCCAGAACTGAGTTGTTCAGCCTTTTACTCACATGTCAAACATCTTAGAGGACTCACCTTAGTTGGTACTAGAAAAACAGGGGTTAGCAGGCTTGAGATACCATCAAAAGTTAACCCATAATGATTTCTATAACATAACAAAATTAAATCATCCTACCAAACAACAGACAAAATCAATGGACTTAAAAATGTCCTATCTATGGGAACAAGTCTTAAGGGTTTCAGAAAAAAACTGCAAAGTAGATGAAAACACATCTTTTTCCTTTTGTTTTTCTTCAATCAAGACTGCCCAAATAAATGCCAATTTGGTGCTATAAGGCTTCTGATTTTAGGAAGTTGACATTTACCTCTAACTTACAATAGCAAATAATTAGCACCTTAAAAACTACCAACTCTGGAAATAAAATTCAGTAGATTCAATGTAGCTCTTGAGTTTCAGTCCTTTAAACGGGACTGCTTAATGAATTTATATTCTTATGGCTATGTATTCCCCCCACCCCTCCCCATTTGGCAACACTGGGGTTTGTCTTTTCTTTTTTGGGTACTGGGGATCAAACCCAGGACACTGCCCTTGATAGGCAAGTGCTTTGCCATTGAACTATATCCCAGCCTAGCATGGGGGTTTGAACTCAGGGTTTCATGCTTTCTAGTCAGGCGCTCTACAGCTTAAGCCACACCTCAAGTCCTTTTGCTCTAATTATTTTTGAGATAGGGTTTCACTTTTTGCCTTGACTAGCCTGAATCATGATACTTCCTGTTTCTGCTTCTCACTATGTCTAGGATGAAAGCACAAGCTGCCATGCCAAGTTTTAGTGTTTGTTTATTTGTTTTACTGAGATGTGCTCTCATAAACACCCCACCCCCAACCCCTAGTCTGCAACCATAATCCTCCCAATCAGCCTCTAAATCTAGTGATTATGAATTTATTTCATTTAGATGGCCTATGCCTTCTCTCTTTTAGATCTTTGTTCAAATCATTCCTTCTGCCTGAAAAAAAAATCTTCTGCCCTTCTCCATTTCATTATATTATACTTATTTGTCTAATTCTAATGTATCCTTCAAAAGGCTTCATATTTTCTCATTAAACTTTACTGAACTGTAAGTAGCTCCACTTTGATGCACTCATTTATCATAATAAATTATAATTTTAAGTTTGTGGATCAGATCCTCTAAACTTTAAATTCCATTTTGTCAGAACCAAATGGATTCACTGACCTATCCTTTCTTGCAACACCATGCTAGACAGATAACTAGTATACAAATCTTACCTAAATTGATTAATAAAACTGGCCCTGTCGGGCTGGGGATATAGCCTAGTGGCAAGAGTGCCTGCCTCGGATACACGAGGCCCTAGATTCGATTCCCCAGCACCACATATACAGAAAAAGGCCAGAAGCTGCGCTGTGGCTCAAGTGGCAGAGTGCTAGCCTTGAGCGGGAAGAAGCCAGGGACAGTGCTCAGGCCCTGAGTCCAAGGCCCAGGACTGGCCAAAAAAAAAAAAAAAACTGGCCCTGTCAAATGTACATATATATAATGCAGAGAACCAGGATTGTCATTTATAAACTAATTGTTCTGATTTTGACCATTCTTTGTATTTAAAAAAAGTGATTCTCTTGCTTCCTTACTGTTCTTCAACTTACTTTTGTACTGCCTTCTGGTAATTTCTCAGTGTCTTACTATTCATAGCACATTCCTTTCTCTTTCTGTTCAGGATAGGGCAAGGTTGCCCAAAAGAACCTATAGTTGAATTCCAACAAGTATGTCCAAAAAATCACATTTCTAAAGCCTTCCTAAAAAAAACTTGGCTGCATATACAGTCTATACTAACAGAGATATTTTTTGTTTCTTATTTCCATATAGAATCCAGATGATCCAGACACTGTAGATATAATCATGCAAAGTCTGGATCGAGATCATAACAAAAAGTGGATTTTACTGAATATCTGCTGATGATATTCAAGCTGGCTCAAGCTTGTAATAAAATTGTTGTCAAAGATTACTGCCAAGCTTCAGGGTCAAAGAAGAGAGACCATAGACACCAACACCAAGAGGAACAGTATGAAACAGAAGAGGAAGACAAAGATAAAGAATCCTCTTCAAGTTATTCAAGTTCTAGTGCAGGAGAGAATGACTCTTACTCCAGGAGCTCCAGAGAAAGCATTAAACATAGGCCTAAATCCACTTCCAGAAAAGTGAGGCATGAAGGAGTGTGGCCTAATAATAGACACAGGGAAAGCTCTGGAGAATGGACAGAGTCCAGTTTAAGCCACTTCAAGAATAATAAGAAAAACAGACATGGCTCTAATCAACAAGAAGTGTCTGGATCAGATGAATCCACAGGGAATAAGCAACAAAAGAGAACAACCAAATTACCTAATAAGCAGAATCATAAATATACCACAGAAAGTGAAGAAGAACAAAATTATTGGTCACATTCAAATGAATCTAGCTGTGGACATGAGGGTTCAATTAAGCCCTTGAAAAACAGAGGATCACAATCAGGAAGCAGCCAAGAAGAAGAATATTATTCTAACTCAAGTTATGGATCAGGAAACTCTTTTCAGCACAGAGAACATAAGACTAGTTTGAATGACAATTACAGTTATACTCAAGAAAGAATTGGATCAAGCCAGTCCTCTAATTACAGCAACCATAAGAGAGGATTTGGAGGATCATTTGGGGAAAGTGAGTATGAGACGGGACAAGGAAAAACATATAGCTGTGGACAACAAGGCTCAATATCAGGACAGTCATCTGGTGCTGGTCAATTTAGGTCAAGCACAAGTCAGTCATCGAGCTACGGACATGAACAGTCAGGGTCAAGTGAGTCCTCTTGCTGCGGCCAACACGGTTCTGAATCAGGTCAGACTTCTGGCCACAGGAGACACACATCTGGTTCAGGTCAGTCTTATGGGTACAGTCAACAGGGTTCTGGTTCAGGACAGACTTCTCATTTGGGGCAGCATGAGTCTGGATCGGGAGGATCTTCTGGATTGAGTCAGCATGGGTCTGGACAAGAACATACATCCAGCTATGGACAGCATGGTTCAACATCAGGACAGTCATCTGGTTCTGGTTCTGGCCCATTTGGGTCAGGACCAGGTCACTCAGCCAGCTGTGCACAGCATGGGTCTGGCTCCAGTGAATCCACTGGATGTGGCCAACATGGCTCTGCATCAGGTCAGTCTCAGACTTCTAGCCACAGGAGACATAGGTCTGGTTCAGGTCAGTCTTCTGGGTACAGTCGGCAGGGATCTACTTCAGGACAGTCTTCTCATTTTGGCCAACATGAGCATGGATCAGGAGGATCCTCTGGTTTGGGTCAGCAAGGGTACGGACAAGGGCAATCCACTAGCTATGGACAACATGGTTCATCATCAGGACAGTCATCTGGTGCAGGTCAATTTGGGTCCAGCACAAGTCAGTCATCTAGCTATGGACACCATCAGTCGGGGTCAAGTGAGTCTGCTTGCTGTGGGCCACACAGCTCTGGATCAGGTCACACTTCTGGCCACAGAAGACACACATCTGGTTCAGGTCAGTCTTCTGGTTACACTCAACAGGGTTCTAGTTCAGGACAGACTTCCCATTTTGGCCAGCATGAGTCTGGATCAGGAGGATCTTCTGGCTTGAGTCAGTATGGCTCTGGACAAGGGCAGTCCACTGGTTATGGACAGCATGGTTCAACATCAGGACAGTCATCGAGCTCTGGACAGTATGGGACAAGCACAGGCCAGTCATCCAGCTGTGGGCAGCATGGATCTAGTTCAAATCAGTCCTCTAGCTGCGGCCAACACAGCTCTGGATCAGGTCAGTCTTCTGGCCACATGAGGCATAGGTCCGGTTCAGGTCAGTCTTCCAGGTATGGACAAGGATCAGTTTCAGGACAGACTTCTCACTTTGGGCAGCATGAGTCTGGATCAGGAGGATCTTCTGGCGTGAGTCAGCATGGTTCTGGACAAGAACATACATCCAGCTATGGACAGCATGGTTCAACATCAGGACAGTCATCTGGTTCTGGTTCTGGCCCGTTTGGGTCAGGCCCAGGTCACTCGTCCAGCTGTGGACAGCATGGGTCTGGCTCCAGTGAATCTACTGGATGTGGCCAATATGGTTCTGCATCAGGTCAGTCTCAGACTTCTAGCCACAGGAGACATAGGTCTGGTTCAGGTCAGTCTTCTGGGTATAGTCGGCAGGGATCTACTTCAGGACAGTCTTCTCATTCTGGCCAATATGAGCATGGATCAGGAGGAGCTTCTGGTTTCGGTCAACAAGGGTACGGACAAGGCCAATCTACTAGCTATGGACAACATGGGACATCATCAGGACAGTCATCTGGTACCAGTCAATTTGGGTCAAGCACAGGTCCGTCTTCCAGCTATGGACAGCATGGGTCAGGGTCAAGCAGGTCCTCTACCCATAGCCAGCACAGGTCTGGATCAGGTCAGTCTTCTGGCCACAGGAGGCATAGGTCTGGTTCAGGTCAGTCGTCCAGGTACAGTCAACAGGGTTCTGGTTCAGCACAGACTTCCCATTTTGGCCAGCATGAGTCTGGATCAGAAGGATCTTCTGGCTTGAGTCAGTATGGCTCTGGACAAGGGCAGTCTATGGGTTATGGACAGCATGGTTCAGCATCAGGACAGTCATCGAGCTCTGGACAGTATGGGACAAGCACAGGCCAGTCATCCAGCTGTGGGCAGCATGGATCTAGTTCAAATCAGTCCTCTAGCTGTGGCCAACACAGCTCTGGATCAGGTCAGTCTTCTGGCCACATGAGGCATAGGTCTGGTTCAGGTCAGTCTTCCAGGTATGGACAAGGATCAGTTTCAGGACAGACTTCTCACTTTGGGCAGCATGAGTCTGGATCAGGAGGATCTTCTGGCGTGAGTCAGCATGGTTCTGGACAAGAACATACATCCAGCTATGGACAGCATGGCTCAACATCAGGACAGTCATCTGGTTCTGGTTCTGGCCCGTTTGGGTCAGGCCCAGGTCACTCATCCAGCTGTGGACAGCATGGGTCTGGCTCCAGTGAATCTACTGGATGTGGCCAATATGGTTCTGCATCAGGTCAGTCTCAGACTTCTAGCCACAGGAGACATAGGTCTGGTTCAAGTCAGTCTTCTGGGTATAGTCGGCAGGGATCTACTTCAGGACAGTCTTCTCATTTTGGCCAACATGAGCATGGATCAGGAGGAACCTCTGGTTTGGGTCAGCAAGGGTATGGACAAGGCCAATCTACTAGCTATGGACAACATGGGTCATCATCAGGACAGTCATCTGGTACCAGTCAATTTGGGTCAAGCACAGGTCCGTCTTCCAGCTATGGACAGCATGGGTCCGGGTCAAGCAGGTCCTCTACCCATAGCCAGCAAAGGTCTGGATCAGGTCAGTCTTCTGGCCACAGGAGGCATAGGTCTAGTTCAGGTCAGTCGTCCAGGTACAGTCAACAGGGTTCTGGTTCAGGACAGACTTCCCATTTTGGCCAGCATGAGTCTGGATCAGGAGGATCTTCTGGCTTGAGTCAGTATGGCTCTGGACAAGGGCGGTCCACTGGGTATGGACAGCATGGTTCAGCATCAGAACAGTCATCGAGCTCTGGACAGTATGGGACAAGCACAACCCAGTCTTCCAGCTGTGCACAGCATGGATCGAGTTCAAATCAATCCTCTAGCTGTGGCCAACACAGCTCTGGATCAGGTCAGTCTTCTGGCCACATGAGGCATAGGTCTGGTTCAGGTCAGTCTTCCATGTATGGACAAGGATCAGTTTCAGGACAGACTTCTCATTTGGGCAGCATGAGTCTGGATCAGGAGGATCTTCTGGCGTGAGTCAGCATGGTTCTGGACAAGAACATACATCCAGCTATGGACAGCATGGTTCAACATCAGGACAGTCATCCGGTTCTGGTTCTGGCCCGTTTGGGTCAGGCCCAGGTCACTCATCCAGCTGTGGACAGCATGGGTCTGGCTCCAGTGAATCTACTGGATGTGGCCAATATGGTTCTGCATCAGGTCAGTCTCAGACTTCTAGCCACAGGAGACATAGGTCTGGTTCAAGTCAGTCTTCTGGGTATAGTCGGCAGGGATCTACTTCAGGACAGTCTTCTCATTCTGGCCAATATGGGCATGGATCAGGAGGAGCTTCTGGTTTGGGTCAGCAATGGTACGGACAAGGCCAATCTACTAGCTATGGACAACATGGGTCATCATCAGGACAGTCATCTGGTACCAGTCAATTTGGGTCAAGCACAGGTCCGTCTTCCAGCTATGGACAGCATGGGTCCGGGTCAAGCAGGTCCTCTACCCATTGCCAGCACAGGTCTGGATCAGGTCAGTCTTCTGGCCACAGGAGGCATAGGTCTAGTTCAGGTCAGTCGTCCAGGTACAGTCAACAGGGTTCTGGTTCAGGACAGACTTCCCATTTTGGCCAGCATGAGTCTGGATCAGAAGGATCTTCTGGCTTGAGTCAGTATGGCTCTGGACAAGGGCAGTCCATGGGTTATGGACAGCATGGTTCAGCATCAGGACAGTCATCGAGCTCTGGACAGTATGGGACAAGCACAGGCCAGTCATCCAGCTGTGGGCAGCATGGATCTAGTTCAAATCAGTCCTCTAGCTGTGGCCAACACAGCTCTGGATCAGGTCAGTCTTCTGGCCACATGAGGCATAGGTCTGGTTCAGGTCAGTCTTCCAGGTATGGACAAGGATCAGTTTCAGGACAGACTTCTCACTTTGGGCAGCATGAGTCTGGATCAGGAGGATCTTCTGGCATGAGTCAGCATGGTTCTGGACAAGAACATACATCCAGCTATGGACAGCATGGTTCAACATCAGGACAGTCATCCGGTTCTGGTTCTGGCCCGTTTGGGTCAGGCCCAGGTCACTCATCCAGCTGTGGACAGCATGGGTCTGGCTCCAGTGAATCTACTGGATGTGGCCAATATGGTTCTGTATCAGGTCAGTCTCAGACTTCTAGCCACAGGAGACATAGGTCTGGTTCAGGTCAGTCTTCTGGGTATAGTCGGCAGGGATCTACTTCAGGACAGTCTTCTCATTCTGGCCAATATGAGCATGGATCAGGAGGAGCTTCTGGTTTGGGTCAGCAAGGGTATGGACAAGGCCAATCTACTAGCTATGGACAACATGGGTCATCATCAGGACAGTCATCTGGTACCAGTCAATTTGGGTCAAGCACAGGTCCGTCTTCCAGCTATGGACAGCATGGTTCGGGGTCAAGCAGGTCCTCTACCCATAGCCAGCACAGGTCTGGATCAGGTCAGTCTTCTGGCCACAGGAGGCATAGGTCTAGTTCAGGTCAGTCGTCCAGGTACAGTCAACAGGGTTCTGGTTCAGGACAGACTTCCCATTTTGGCCAGCATGAGTCTGGATCAGAAGGATCTTCTGGCTTGAGTCAGTATGGCTCTGGACAAGGGCAGTCTATGGGTTATGGACAGCATGGTTCAGCATCAGGACAGTCATCGAGCTCTGGACAGTATGGGACAAGCACAGGCCAGTCATCCAGCTGTGGGCAGCATGGATCTAGTTCAAATCAGTCCTCTAGCTGTGGCCAACACAGCTCTGGATCAGGTCAGTCTTCTGGCCACATGAGGCATAGGTCTGGTTCAGGTCAGTCTTCCAGGTATGGACAAGGATCAGTTTCAGGACAGACTTCTCACTTTGGGCAGCATGAGTCTGGATCAGGAGGATCTTCTGGCGTGAGTCAGCATGGTTCTGGACAAGAACATACATCCAGCTATGGACAGCATGGTTCAACATCAGGACAGTCATCCGGTTCTGGTTCTGGCCCGTTTGGGTCAGGCCCAGGTCACTCATCCAGCTGTGGACAGCATGGGTCTGGCTCCAGTGAATCTACTGGATGTGGCCAGTATGGTTCTGCATCAGGTCAGTCTCAGACTTCTAGCCACAGGAGACATAGGTCTGGTTCAGGTCAGTCTTCTGGGTATAGTCGGCAGGGATCTACTTCAGGACAGTCTTCTCATTCTGGCCAATATGAGCATGGATCAGGAGGAGCTTCTGGTTTGGGTCAGCAAGGGTATGGACAAGGCCAATCTACTAGCTATGGACAACATGGGTCATCATCAGGACAGTCATCTGGTACCAGTCAATTTGGGTCAAGCACAGGTCCGTCTTCCAGCTATGGACAGCATGGTCGGGGTCAAGCAGGTCCTCTACCCATAGCCAGCACAGGTCTGGATCAGGTCAGTCTTCTGGCCACAGGAGGCATAGGTCTAGTTCAGGTCAGTCGTCCAGGTACAGTCAACAGGGTTCTGGTTCAGGACAGACTTCCCATTTTGGCCAGCATGAGTCTGGATCAGAAGGATCTTCTGGCTTGAGTCAGTATGGCTCTGGACAAGGGCAGTCCATGGGTTATGGACAGCATGGTTCAGCATCAGGACAGTCATCGAGCTCTGGACAGTATGGGACAAGCACAGGCCAGTCATCCAGCTGTGGGCAGCATGGATCTAGTTCAAATCAGTCCTCTAGCTGTGGCCAACACAGCTCTGGATCAGGTCAGTCTTCTGGCCACATGAGGCATAGGTCTGGTTCAGGTCAGTCTTCCAGGTATGGACAAGGATCAGTTTCAGGACAGACTTCTCACTTTGGGCAGCATGAGTCTGGATCAGGAGGATCTTCTGGCGTGAGTCAGCATGGTTCTGGACAAGAACATACATCCAGCTATGGACAGCATGGTTCAACATCAGGACAGTCATCCAATTCTGGTTCTGGCCCGTTTGGGTCAGGCCCAGGTCACTCATCCAGCTGTGGACAGCATGGGTCTGGCTCCAGTGAATCTACTGGATGTGGCCAATATGGTTCTGCATCAGGTCAGTCTCAGACTTCTAGCCACAGGAGACATAGGTCTGGTTCAGGTCAGTCTTCTGGGTATAGTCGGCAGGGATCTACTTCAGGACAGTCTTCTCATTTTGGCCAATATGAGCATGGATCAGGAGGAGCTTCTGGTTTGGGTCAGCAAGGGTACGGACAAGGCCAATCTACTAGCTATGGACAACATGGGTCATCATCAGGACAGTCATCTGGTACCAGTCAATTTGGGTCAAGCACAGGTCCGTCTTCCAGCTATGGACAGCATGGGTCCGGGTCAAGCAGGTCCTCTACCCATAGCCAGCACAGGTCTGGATCAGGTCAGTCTTCTGGCCACAGGAGGCATAGGTCTAGTTCAGGTCAGTCGTCCAGGTACAGTCAACAGGGTTCTGGTTCAGGACAGACTTCCCATTTTGGCCAGCATGAGTCTGGATCAGAAGGATCTTCTGGCTTGAGTCAGTATGGCTCTGGACAAGGGCAGTCCATGGGTTATGGACAGCATGGTTCAGCATCAGGACAGTCATCGAGCTCTGGACAGTATGGGACAAGCACAGGCCAGTCATCCAGCTGTGGGCAGCATGGATCTAGTTCAAATCAGTCCTCTAGCTGTGGCCAACACAGCTCTGGATCAGGTCAGTCTTCTGGTCACATGAGGCATAGGTCTGGTTCAGGTCAGTCTTCCAGGTATGGACAAGGATCAGTTTCAGGACAGACTTCTCACTTTGGGCAGCATGAGTCTGGATCAGGAGGATCTTCTGGCGTGAGTCAGCATGGTTCTGGACAAGAACATACATCCAGCTATGGACAGCATGGTTCAACATCAGGACAGTCATCTGGTTCTGGTTCTGGCCCGTTTGGGTCAGGCCCAGGTCACTCATCCAGCTGTGGACAGCATGGGTCTGGCTCCAGTGAATCTACTGGATGTGGCCAATATGGTTCTGCATCAGGTCAGTCTCAGACTTCTAGCCACAGGAGACATAGGTCTGGTTCAAGTCAGTCTTCTGGGTATAGTCGGCAGGGATCTACTTCAGGACAGTCTTCTCATTTTGGCCAACATGAGCATGGATCAGGAGGAACCTCTGGTTTGGGTCAGCAAGGGTATGGACAAGGCCAATCTACTAGCTATGGACAACATGGGTCATCATCAGGACAGTCATCTGGTACCAGTCAATTTGGGTCAAGCACAGGTCCGTCTTCCAGCTATGGACAGCATGGGTCCGGGTCAAGCAGGTCCTCTACCCATAGCCAGCACAGGTCTGGATCAGGTCAGTCTTCTGGCCACAGGAGGCATAGGTCTGGTTCAGGTCAGTCGTCCAGGTACAGTCTACAGGGTTCTGGTTCAGGACAGACTTCCCATTTTGGCCAGCATGAGTCTGGATCAGGAGGATCTTCTGGCTTGAGTCAGTATGGCTCTGGACAAGGGCAGTCCACTGGTTATGGACAGCATGGTTCAACATCAGGACAGTCATCTAGCTCTGGACATTATGGGACAGGCACAAGCCAGTCTTCCAGCTGTGGGCAGCATGGATCTAGTTCAAATCAGTCCTCTAGCTGTGGCCAACACAGCTCTGGATCAGGTCAGTCTTCTGGCCACATGAGGCATAGGTCTGGTTCAGGTCAGTCTTCCAGGTATGGACAAGGATCAGTTTCAGGACAGACTTCTCACTTTGGGCAGCATGAGTCTGGATCAGGAGGATCTTCTGGCGTGAGTCAGCATGGTTCTGGACAAGAACATACATCCAGCTATGGACAGCATGGTTCAACATCAGGACAGTCATCTGGTTCTGGTTCTGGCCCGTTTGGGTCAGGCCCAGGTCACTCATCCAGCTGTGGACAGCATGGGTCTGGCTCCAGTGAATCCACTGGTTGTGGCCAACATGGTTCTGCATCAGGTCAGTCTCAGACTTCTAGCCACAGGAGACATAGGTCTGGTTCAGGTCAGTCTTCTGGGTATAGTCGGCAGGGATCGACTTCAGGACAGTCTTCTCATTTTGGCCAACATGAGCATGGATCAGGAGGATCCTCTGGTTTGGGTCAGCAAGGGTACGGACAAGGGCAATCCACTAGCTATGGACAACATGGTTCATCATCAGGACAGTCATCTGGTGCAGGTCAATTTGAGTCCAGCACAAGTCAGTCATCTAGCTATGGACACCATCAGTCGGGGTCTAGTGAGTCTGCTTGCTGTGGGCCACACAGCTCTGGATCAGGTCACACTTCTGGCCACAGAAGACACACATCTGGTTCAGGTCAGTCTTCTGGTTACACTCAACAGGGTTCTGGTTCAGGACAGACTTCCCATTTTGGCCAGCATGAGTCTGGCTCAGGAGGATCTTCTGGCTTGAGTCAATATGGCTCTGGACAAGGGCAGTCCACGGGTTATGGACAGCATGGTTCAACATCAGGACAGTCATCGAGCTCTGGACAGTATGGGACAAGCACAGGCCAGTCATCCAGCTGTGGGCAGCATGGATCTAATTCTAATCAGTCCTCTAGCTGTGGCCAACACAGCTCTGGATCAGGTCAGTCGTCTGGCCACATGAGTCATAAGTCTGGTTCAGGTCAGTCTTCCAGGTATGGACAAGGATCAGTTTCAGGACAGACTTCTCATTTTGGGCAGCATGAGTCTGGATCAGGAGGATCTTCTGGCGTGAGTCAGCATGGTTCTGGACAAGAACATACATCCAGCTATGGACAGCATGGTTCAACATCAGGACAGTCATCCGGTTCTGGTTCTGGCCCGTTTGGGTCAGGCCCAGGTCACTCATCCAGCTGTGGACAGCATGGGTCTGGCTCCAGTGAATCTACTGGATGTGGCCAATATGGTTCTGCATCAGGTCAGTCTCAGACTTCTAGCCACAGGAGACATAGGTCTGGTTCAGGTCAGTCTTCTGGGTATAGTCGGCAGGGATCTACTTCAGGACAGTCTTCTCATTCTGGCCAATATGAGCATGGATCAGGAGGAGCTTCTGGTTTGGGTCAGCAAGGGTACGGACAAGGCCAATCTACTAGCTATGGACAACATGGGTCATCATCAGGACAGTCATCTGGTACCAGTCAATTTGGGTCAAGCACAGGTCCGTCTTCCAGCTATGGACAGCATGGGTCCGGGTCAAGCAGGTCCTCTACCCATAGCCAGCACAGGTCTGGATCAGGTCAGTCTTCTGGCCACAGGAGGCATAGGTCTGGTTCAGGTCAGTCGTCCAGGTACAGTCAACAGAGTTCTGGTTCAGGACAGACTTCCCATTTTGGCCAACATGAGCAAGGAACAGGAGAATATTCTGGTTTGGGTCAACAACGGTACGGACAAGGGCAATCCACTAACTACAGACATCATGGTTCATCATCAGTACAATCATCTGGTACCGGCCAATCTGGGTCAAGCATAAGTCAGTCATCCAGCTATGGAAAGCATCAGTCGGGGTCCAGTGAGTCTGCTTGCTCTGGGCCACACAGCTCTGGATCAGGTCATACTTCTAACCACAGGAGACACACATCTGGTTCAGGTCAGTCTTCTGGTTACACTCAACAGGGTTCTGGTTCAGGACAGACTTCCCATTTTGGCCAACATGAGTGTGGATCAGGTGGAAATCCTGGCTTGAATCAGTATGGGTCTGGACCAGGGCAATCCACTAGCTGTGGACAACATGGTTCATCAGCAGGACAGTCATCTGCTTGTGGACAATATGGGTCAGGTGCAGGTCAGTCTTCCTGTTGTGGACAACATGGGTCTGGTTCAAATCATTCCTCTAGCTGTGGCCAGCACAGTCCTGAATCAGTTCAGTCTTCTAGCCATAGGGCACATCCATGTCATTCTGGTCAGTCTTCCTCCTGTTGTCCAAGTTCTGGGTCACAACAGTCTTCTCATTTTAGCAAACATGAGTATGGATCAGAGGGATCTTCTGGCTTTGGTCCATGTGTGTCTAGACAGAGCTCATCATCTAGCTATGGACAGCATGGTTCTTCATTAGGACAGTCATGTGTTTCTGGCCAACATGGTTCTAGCTCTGGTCAATATTCTAACTGTGGTCAACATGAGTCTGGGTCCTGTCAGTCTTCTTGCTATGGTTCTCGATCAGGTAATTCTTTCCGTGACAATCAGTCTTCAAATTGTTGTCAACAAGGATCTTGGTCAGGAGTTTCTCATGGCAATGACCAATATGGATCTTGTTCACATGAGTCATCTAGTTTTGGCCAACCCGTGTATGGTTCTGCAGGATCATCTGACACTAGTCAACAAGGACATGGCTTTTGTCCATCATCTGGTTATGGACAACATTGTTCTACCTCAAGACAGTCATCATGCTTTGGTCAATATGGATCCAGCTCAGAAGAATCTTCTAAACCTCGTCAGTATGGGTCTTGTTTAAATCCATCCTCTAGCTATGACCAACCTGGAAGTTCTCCAGGTTACTACTCTTCCAGTGGACAACTTGGTTCTGGGTCAGGTCAGTGTTGTAGCTCTGGGCAGTATGGTTTTAGTTCATGTCCGTCCTCAGTTTCTGGTGGACAGTGTTCTTCTGGAACTGGAGATTGTTCAAACTCTCAACAATATGATTCTCGCTCATTTAGCTCTAGATCATGTGGCTCGGGACTTGTTCAGTGTGCTAGTTATGAGCAGCCTGAATTATCTAGGTATGGAAGCCAGTGGGGATATACCTCTGGCCATTCAAACCATAATGAAGGGCAATCAAGAAGCCAGTACAGAAAAGTAAAAAGGTCCTCAGCTTGTGCCTTTGGACAATTTACACCCTCAGATGGGCAATCTAGGTCCAATACTACCAATCAGTTGTCATTCTACAATGAGAATAATAGACAAGGTCACTACTGCTATCAGAGAGGAAGAAAAGATAACTGTGGTACAGAAAATACAGGTCTAAATTCCCACAATTTTAAAACAAACACTCCTCTCTATGAATATGTCCTACAGCAGAGGTTCTAGTGAATAAGAAAAAGAAGAAAAATTACCTCAACTATCAAGACGTAAGAAATAGTTTTAGATAAACAATTTGTCATGAAACTTCTTTCCCAAATTAATTGTATCTGCTTCTATCCTTTTCATTTAAACCTTAAACTTTATTCTAATTCCTGTTACTGAGTTCCTTCTAAGTAATGTATGGTATTTGGGCTAGTTTGTTAGGAAATAGCTAATTATTAAAAAATAGATTGTTGGGGAATAATGATCTAAGGGTTTAGTTAAGGTATTTTTGCAAGCTTATTAATTAGGTATAATGCAAGGTTCAGATTGCAGTTTTAAAAACAATATATTACAATGTTTTTCCAGTCCTGGACCCAAATATTTCTCTTATAGCAACAGGTACTCCAATCTTTAGTTCACCTGTATTGGATACAGCAGAAAGGCAAAGGCCCTTAAAGCAAAGATGTAACATTGGTAATTTCACTTATTAGTAAAATAACAAGAAGTGGCATTGAAAATCTGTCTCAGATGCTTCTTCCTAACCAGTAAAGAAAGGCATTATTCTTGAAAGGGCCAGAATGTATCAGTTTAGGATCCAAATACGGGCTTAAATTGGTTTCAGCAAGAAGGATCTTAGCACCTACTTGTAAGGAGTGTCTGTTATGGTATGGAAATATAATTTCTCCTTTTTATTGCACTGAGTTTTCAATGTGGGGAAATATTGTCTATATCCTGATGGAAAGGAAGACTGCCACTCATATTAGATATGTTTAATTGTAATAGGTTTGTTTTATGTCTTTGGATTCTAATGACTTTATTGCTTTAATGTTGGCAAATAATAAATGATGATTGGATACTAAGTTATGCTTCATCTCTGCTTCATCTCACTTCCGTGGCACAGGTGGTCAAAACAGAAATCAATAAAAATATGTTTTCCTAGATCCTATGCTGGGCTCTGGCTGTACCTTTAAGGGGGCAGTCCCGAGAGTCCTGCCTCTTCTCCCACCCTGGGGCTGCTTGGCTGTTAACCACTCCTACCTCCTTCCGAGTCCGGAACCGGAAGGAGTAGTTCTGGACCAGCCCCGCCTCCTGTCTCGGTCTGGGATCTACGAGTCTGCCTCCAACATGGCGCCGCTGGGGCCCAGGGGCGGTTCTATTGGGGTATGATGTCAGCCCGTGGGGGAGGTCCTAGAATGCCACTCTTGACAGACAGCCCGGATCAGCCAATCACTAACGTCCAGCTAGCTGCCCCAAGTCCCTCTCCTTCCCGCCGTCACTCTTGCTTTAAGTGTACTTGTCCACCCCCAGAATAAACGGGAGTCCATCAGAGGGCTCCCCGAAACCTCCGTGTCCAGAGTCTGCTTTGACGTAAGGGGGACTTTGGGTCGGGTGGTTTTGCCAGCTCCATCCCCATCTCGGCTTAGCCCCAATCGGGACACGCTCTGGCCTCCTGCCAGCGGGAGAAGTGTGTAGGGCTGTCCCCCACAATCAGTATAGCCCGACAATCCTATTCCTCACAAACTATCCTTACATGTGAAGAGTTTTAAAATCTCAATTTTACAATTTAAGTTTTAAAAGGGGTGAAATTCCATAATACTAGTCTTATTTGTCATTGGTTGGTTAGTTTGTTTCGGTGTGTGTAGGTGTTGAGACAGGATCTTACTACATAGCCTACATTGGCCTCAAACTCTATTCTCTAGCCTTATCCTCATTATTATTGCACCACCATGCCTCAAATCATGAAATCATTCTTGGCAATGATTTTTTAAAGAAAGTAATCAGTAAAACCACATGAAACTGAAATGTTTCTGAATAATAAAGTGAACAACCAGTAAAAGAAAATGCAACCTACAGAATGGGAGAAATATTTGCAAAACATGTATCTCATAAAAACAATAATAATGAAAATATATAAGAAACTCAAACAATCCAATAGAAAAGAGGAAAAGTAAGTGACCCAATTATAAAGTGGAAAAATGACAGATATTTTTCCAAAGAAGTCATATAAACAGTCAACAAGTATGTAAAAAGAAACCAGTTATCAAAGAAATGCAAATTAGAACCACAGTAATATATCTCCTCACAGTAATTAAGATGACTAATATCAAAAGTCAAGAGATAATAAGTGTTTTGAGAATACAGGGAAAAGAGAAATTTTATACACTCTTTGTGCGAGTATAAATTATAGCTATTATGGAAAATGATATTGAAATTCCTCAAAAAATTAAAAACAAAGCTATCACATATATGATCCAGCAATTCTACACTGGGCAAATTTCCAAAGAAAATAAAATCACTATTTTGAAAAAAATATTTATACTCTCATTTTTATTGTGGCATTACAACCAAGATATGAAAACAACCTAAGTGTTTATTAGTGAATGGGTCAAGATAATGCGAACAAACATCTATACAGGCACAATGAAATATTCATTCCTTATTTGTGTGTATGCTGGTCCTAGGGCTTGAACTCAGAGGCCTTGGTGCTATCCCTGAGTTTTTTTCCCAAAGCTAGCACTCTACCACTTGAGCCACAGCTCTACTTTCTGGATTTCTGATGGTTAACTGGAGATGAGTCTCATAGACTTCCCTGCTTGAGCTGGCTTTGAACTCTGATCCTTAGCTCTCAGCCTCAATGCCCAGCCAAAATATTCACTCCTTAAAAAAGAAAATTCTCCTTTTGCAACAACATGAATGAACTTTAAGTGAAAGAAGCAAGACACAGAAAGATAATTACTAAATGATCTAACAAAAGTAGAATCTTCAAAAGTCAAATTCACAAACACAAGGAGTAAGAGAATAATTACCAGAAGACAGAGGGTGGGAGAAATAACAAAACTCTGACTAAAGGGCACAAACTTCCACTTACAAGTAAGTTCAACAGACCTAATGTACAGCATCATGATTACAATAAAAATAATGTGTTTTATCTTGAAATTTGCTGTGAGAGTAGATCTTAAATGAAATAACCTTGTGAATATATAAATAACTATGTGAATATGCTAATTTGTCTGTTTGTGGTCATCTTTTTTAAATGTATACATATATCAAAGCATTGCATCCTAATATATAAAATCCCAACATACATCTTAATATATTAAAATATAGATTTTAAATATGTACAATTTATAACTTATATATCAATAAGGCAGGAAAAAGTAAAATTAAACTTGGCAAGAAATCTAAATGAACAGTTACCAAAGTAGTTGTACAAATAGCCAATAAGCATGAAAAATACTTAACATTAGGGATATGCAAATTAAACCCTAAGTAGATATTTTAACATAACCATAAAGCTGTTAAATAAAATTCAAAATATAGGCAATGCCAAGTGCTGGTACTGTTAGGGAAAGTAAAATGGGAATAGTGTGTCATTTTCTTATAAAGTTAAATACACTTTTCTTAAAGTTGTGAAAATCAAAATAGTCACATTGTGTTAATGCTAACAAAAATAAAATAAAATTTAAATGCCAGGAGGTTAGAAAGGAAGAGAGTTCACAGATGATTGCCTAATAGATACTATCACAAAAAACTGCTAGAACCACAACCACATACAACAGCCACTACAGCCTTACTCAAGGACATCTGCCCAGAACTGCCTGTTCGGGCTCAGACTAGCACCACTCTTGTTATTAAATCATGTGGTCAAGGATTATTATCTCAAAACACCTTATAAGATCAACCCAGATGCCCCTCAGTAGGTGAATGGATCAAGAAAATGTGGTATACATACACAATGGAATTCTATGCTTCCATCAGAAAGAATGACATGACTACATTCATAAGGAAATGGAAAGACTTGGAAAAAAATCATATTAAGTGAAGTAAGCCAGACCCAAAAAACCATAGGCTCCCATGGTTTCCCTCATTTGTAATAATTAATATATGCCTAGTATAGTCCTAGCAAAGGTTCACAATAGCCCAATTGCTAAATACATATGACCACATAAAATGATGCTAATTGAAATAATAACTACACAATATGGAAACAAGAGGTTTTTTTCCTGGTTGTTTTGTTTTTCTTTTTTTCTGTAGTTTTTTTAATTTTAATTTATTTATTAGTTGAACACAAATTTTTTGACAAGGTGTTGTGCAAAAAGGGTACAGTTACATAGTAGGGCAGTGTATACATTTCTTGTGATATCTTACTCCCTGTTTTTCTTTCCCTTCTCTAGGTCAGGTAGACATATATACAATATACAATTTATCAAGAACATATACAGTAGCCATGTGGCCAAGCCCAAGAAAATTCGCCTAGGGCTTTAAATGTAATGTCGATATTAGACAATATGTCGACAGTAGACTTATATGAACGTACATACATAGCTTTTGAGCTATTGTATTCCACTGAGAGGTCAATTTTTGACCTTTGTATGTTGAGTAGTTGTTTGGTTTTAGTTACATAATGTTGGGTCGCTGCCCCAATCCTGTGGAAAATACCATTTGACAAGCAGTTTTTGGTTTCACAGACCTGGTCTCTACTGTCTCTCCCTCTCCCTTTCTTAATAGTCATATATCAGGGAGATCATGCCCCTTTGTTTTCTGTGTTCTAGGCTTGTCTCGCTCAACATTATTTGTTCAAGTTCTGACCATTTCCCTGCGAATAACAATATTTCACCATTCCTAATCGCTTTGTAGTATTCCATTGTGTATAGGTACCATATTTTTTGGATCCATTCATCTGTGGAGGGGCATCTGGGTTGTTTCCATATTTTGGCTATTGTGAATTGTGCCGCGATAAACATGGAAGTACAAATGTCTTTTTGATATTTGGGGACTTGCTGTTTAGGGTAGATGCCTAGGAGTGGTATGGCTGGGTCATAGGGTAGGTCTATATTGAGCTTTTTGAGAAACCTCCATACTGTTCTCCAAAGTGGTTGTACTAATTTGCACTCCCACCAACAATGGAGAAGGGTTCCTCTTTTCCCGCACCCCCTCCAGCATTTGTTATTGCCTGAGTTCAGGGTATAGGCCATTCTAACTGGAGTGAGGTGGTATCTCAGGGTTGTTTTTATTTGCATTTCCTTCTACCAGGGATGTTGAACATTTCCTCATATGTTTCTTTGCCATTTTTATTTCTTCTCTTGTGAAGTCTCTCTTTAACTCCTTTGCCCATTTCCTAATTGGTTTATTGGGCTTGGAGGGGCTTAGTTTTTTGAGTTCTCTGTAGATGACAGATATTAGGCCTTTGTCTGTTGCAGTGCTGGTAAATATCCTTTCCCATATGGTTGGCTGTCTTTCTATTTTGGTGGCTATGTCCTTAGCTGTGCAGAAACTTTTTAATTTGTAGTAGTCCCATTTGCCGAGTCTCTCCCCTATTTGTTGTGCCCCGGGACTATATTCAGGAAGTTCCTTCCTGTACCTATAAGTTCTAGCGTCTTTCCTACTCTGTCCTTCAGTAGTTTCAAGGATTCAGGTCTGATATTGAGGTCCTTGATCCATTTTGAGTTGATCTTGGTGCATGGTGATAGGCTTAGGTCTACTTTGAGTTTTCTGCATATAGCTACCCAGTTCTCCCAGCACCAGTAGTTGAAGAGGCTATGTTTATTCCATTGTATGTCTTTAGTTCCTTTGTCAAATATCAGCTAACTGTATGAGTGCGGTTTTATTTCTGGATCTTCAATTCTAATCCATTGGTCTCCCGATCTGTTTTTATACCAATACCAGGCTGTTTTTTTTATGATGGCCCTGTAGTAGAGCTTGAAGTCTGGTATTGTGATACCTCCTGCACTGTTTTTTTTGCCTAGAATTGCTTTGGCTATTCTAGGTCTTTTGCTGTTCCATATGAATTTATGGATTGCTTTCTCTATTTCAGTGAAGAATGTGACTGGGATTTTGATAGGGATTGCACTGAATTTTTATAACAATTTGGGCAATATGGCCATTTTCACTATATTGATTCTGCCTACCCATGAGCATGGGAGGTCTTTCCATCTCCTTGTGTCTTCTTTGATTTCCTTTATTAGATTTTTATAGTTTTCATTAAATAGGTCTGTCACGTCCTTGGTTAAGTTGATCCCTAGGTACTTTAATCTTTTTTTGGCTACTGTAAATGGAATTGTTTCCATAATTTCCTTTTCTGTTTGTATATCGTTGGTGTACAGAAAAGCTGCTGACTTTTGTGGGTTGATTTTGTATCCTGCTACTTTGCCAAAATGGTTTATTAGGTGTAGGAGTTTGGGTACTGAGTTTTTTGGGTCCTTCAGATATAAGATCATGTTGTCTGCGAACAGGGATAACTTGATTTCTTCCTTGACGATGTGGATCCCTTTGATGTCCTCCTCTTGCCTTATTGCTATGGCTAGGGTATTCCAGCACTATGTTGAAAAGAAGTGGGGAGAGTGGACATCCTTGTCTTGTTCCTGAGTTTAGGGGGAATGATTTAAGTTTCTCTCCATTTAATATGATGTTAGCAGTTGGTCTGTTGTATATGGCTTTTATTGTTTTGAGGGATGTTCCATCTATTCCTGTTCTCTCCAAAGCTTTAAATAAGTATGGATGTTGTATTTTGTCAAAGGCTTTTTGGGCATCGACTGAGATAACAATGTGATTCTTGATTTTAGTTCTGTTTATGTGGTAAATTACATTGATTGATTTACGGATGTTGAACCATCCTTGTGACTGTGGGATGAAGCCTACTTGGTCATGATATAAAATTTTCTTGATCAGTTTCTGGATGCTGTTAGCTAATATTTTATTGAGGAGCTTTGTGTCTGTGTTCATTAGTGATATTGGTCTGTAGTTCTCTTTTTTTGTTGGGTCTTTGCCTGGTTTGGGAATGAGTATGATATTAGCTTCATAGAATGAGTTTGGGATTTCTCCCTCTGTTTCTATTTCGCGAAAGAGTTTGAGGAGTATTGGTAAATAGCTCCTCACTAAAGGTTTTGTAGAATTCATTGGTGAATCCATCTGGGCCTGGGCTTTTCTTTGTTGGGAGGTTCTTGATTACCTCCTGTATCTCACTGTAGGTTTATTTAGTTGATTTATTTCTTCTTGGTTCAGTTTGGGCAGTTTATACTTCTCTAAGAATTGATCCATTTCTGTAAAATTATTGTTTTTTACTGAGTAGAGGTTCTGGAAATAGCTCCTTATGATTGTTTGAATATCGTGTGTACTTGTTGTAATTTTTCTGGTGGAGTCCCTGATTTTACGTATATGAGTCTCTTCTCTTCTTTTTTTTGTAAGTCTTGCGAGGGGTCTGTCAATTTTATTTATTTTCTCAAATAACCAGCTTTTAATCTTATTTATTTGTTGAATGGTCTTTCTATTTTCAATCAGATTTATCTCTTCTTTAATCTTTGTGATCTCTCTCCTCCTAGTCCTTTTAGATTCGGTCATTTCTTGTTTCTCAAGTTGTTTTAGTTTCATCGTGAGGTTATTCACCTGCTCTGCTTCCATTCTTTTAATGTGGGTGCTGAGGGCAATGATCTTGCCCCTCAGTACTGCCTTAGCTGTGTTCCATAGGTTTCTCTGTGATGTATTTTCATTGTCATTGTGGCTTATGAATTCGTTGATTTCATCTTTAATTTGGTCTGTGGCCCATGTGTTGGATAACAGTGTGGGGTTTAGCCTCCAAGAATGTATATAGCCTCTGTGGTAACCATTGTTATTGAGAGTTACCTTTAATCCACTGTGATCAGATACAATACATAGGATGATGTCAATACTTTTGTATTTGCTGAGGTTCTTTGTGTGGGCTATGACATGGTCTATTTTGGAGTATGATCCATGGGCTGCTGAGAAGAAGGTGTATTGGGTCTCTGTAGGGTGGAAGATTCTGTATAGATCTGTCAGATCCATTTGGGATATGGTGTTACTTAGGTCCTCAGCTCCCTTGCTGATCCTCTGGGTGTTGGATCTGTCTCTTGGAGAGAGTGGGGTATTTAGGTCTCCCACTATGATTGTGTTTGTGTCTATCTTGTTCTGTAATTCTGTGAGAATTTGATTGACATATATGGGGCCTCTTTTGTTTGGTGAGTATATATTTATCACCGTGATGTCTAGATTCTGGATTTTTCCTTGTATTAAAATGTAGTGTCCTTCTTTGTCTTTTTGAGTTGATTTTAATGAAAAGTCCAGCTTGTCTGAGATCAGGATGGCTACACCTGCCGTTTGGTAGGTGCGTTTGCTTGGAAGATCTTGCTCCATCCTTTCATTCGAAACCTGTTTTTGTCCCTTGCTGTAAGGTGGGTCTCTTGTAGACAACAGATGCCAACTTTTTGTTTGCGGATCCATTCTGCCAGTCTGCTCCTCTTTATCGAAGTGTTTATACCGTTTATATTCAAAGAGATCAAGGATAAGAGTGTTTTTTCTCCTTCCATTTTCTTTTTTTTTTTTTTTTTTTTTTTGGCCAGTCCTGGGCCTTGGACTCAGGGCCTGAGCACTGTCCCTGGCTTCTTCCCGCTCAAGGCTAGCACTCTGCCACTTGAGCCACAGCGCCGCTTCTGGCCGTTTTCTGTATATGTGGTGCTGGGGAATCGAACCTAGGGCCTCGTGTATCCGAGGCAGGCACTCTTGCCACTAGGCTATATCCCCCCCAGCCCTCCTTCCATTTTCTTGTTGGGCTGATTTTTCCTCTTTGTTTTTCCTTGTCATTAGTGAACTGCTCTTTCTGTTTCTGTTTCTGTATGTGTGTCCTGTACAATCTCTGTTGCTTGGGAATCCACTCTTAGATTTCGCCGTAGGGCTGGTTTTTTATTCACATACTCCTTTAGATCCTCTTTGCTATGGAAAATCTGGTTTTCCCTTCGAACGTGAACTCCAATTTCGCTGGATATTTAATCCTAGCTTGCATATTGTTTTCCTGTAGTATTTGGATGGTGTTCTTCCACTCACTTCACACTTGGTAGGTTTGTGTGGGGAGGTCTGCTGTTATTCGGATCCTCTTCCAATTGTAGAAAATTTCTTTCTTCGTTTTGGCTGCATTTAGAATTTGTTCTTTATTCTTGAGATCTGAAGTCTTGAATATTATGTGCCTTGGGGTGGCTTTTCTAGGGTCTGGCCTGCCAGGTGTCCTATAGGCTTCGGTTACCTGGATGGGGTCCCTTGTGAGACTGGGGAAGTTTTCTGCAATAACTTTATTGAAAATATGATGAAACCCTCTGCTCTGGTATTCGGCTCCTTCTTCTATTCCAGTTATGCACAGATTTTATCTCTTGTCTTTGTCCATTAGTTCCTGGATTAGTGTGCCCTGAAGCTTCACCGTTTCTTGGAGTGTGATACTTTTCTGGTTGTTGTCAGCTGCTTCATCGTCCAAGTGAGAGATTCTGGATTCCATTTGGTCAATTCTTTGTGCTGTGGATTCAATTGTGGAGTTTATGGATGTCAGAGAGCTATTTATGGTTGTCAGATCAGCTCTGATCGTGGAAATTTCTTCCTTAAAGAGTTGTATTTTAAATCTATTTTTACGTGCATTTCACTTCTCAGGATGTTAAGGTCTTCTTTAACGGAGGTTTGCATTGTATCCATTTTTGCTTCAATTTCTTTCTTGGCTTCCTGGATGTCCTTCAAGACTTCCACTCCAAACTCCTGGAATTGTTTTCTGATTTTGTTTCTGACGCTTTCCATCATTTCTGTTAACATGGCCTCATTTGCTTTTTTATTCTCCATCTCCTCTTTAGTCGTGCTGCTTTTTGGAGCTGGCGAGGTGGCTTGCCCTTTGATGAACTGTGTTATATTTCTTTGTGATTTGTGCATCTTGAGATCTGTGGGTGGCTTCCCTGGTTTGGTTTTGTGCTGGTCCATCAGTGGGAGCCTTGTGTCCTGGTGTCCTGGCTCTGGGTTTGGGTTTGGCTGTTGCACCTTGCTTCCCAATGGGTGAGTGTGACCTTCTCGGTTGTTGCTCAGGTGGTCACTCTCCCTGCACTTGGGGGCCGGTAGGTTCTGTGTCTTTCTCTGCAGGACAGTGTCCTGGCGCTATGTTGTGCTGACCCTAGCGTGCCCCTGTTGGGGGTTTGCTGGTTGCTGATTCAGCATGGCATGGAGGCTTATCTCTTCTTTGGTTCTTTTTTCCACTCTGTATCTTGGTCAGAGGAGCTCACCTCTCTGGCAGTTCGCCTTCCTGTGTGGACCACTCCAGGGCCGGTGTTGTTGAGGGGTGGCCCACCCACTTGTGCAAAATGTGCCAAACTGAGTGGGAACGGGCCGATGGAGAGCTCAGCCCTCCTGTGTAGGCGTGCCTACCAGAGCGGGCGCTGCCGCTGTGGCCCCACCCACCTGAGCGGGGTACACTTACCAGAGCGGGTGCTGTGGCCGGGGGCCCCACCCATCTGTGCGCTGTGCACCCACTACCATGGGCACTGCCGCTGTGGCCCCGTCCACCTGAGTGGGGTACGCCTACCAGAGCGAGCCCTGGGTTATTGGGTTGTGCTTGCACCCTCCCACGAGTCTGCTCTGGGGGGCGGTATGTGTGGGGCCCAGTGGGATCAACTGTCCAGGCACGGGTTAGCCCCCTCAGACTGCACCTCCGCTGCGAGGGAGGGCGCGTGATTGGGCCCAGGTGTCCCTGCTGTGCTGGTATTGCCCACCAGCACCTGTGATTTTAGTTGTAAAGGTCCACGAGGTCCAGGCACCTCGGGTGGGGCTTGCACTTTCTGCCATCCCCAGGCCCCTGTTGGGAAGGGGGCAGGGCGGGTTCGGCCAGTTCAGGCTCCTGGGAGGCCTTGGGGCTGCTCCACCCTTCCCCTGCTAAACTCCTGTGACTTCCCAGAGCCTGATGGGAGCTTCCCGCCTGATTTGGGTGTTCTTTGTTCCCTTGGGGTGGGGAGGGTGAGGGAGAGAGACCTAGCTTCTTTGTAGGGTTTGGGTCTCTGATAGCTGGTCTCCCATTGGGGGAGGGGGTAATGGGGTACTCACTGGTCCTGGATTGTGTGTGTGTCCCGCGCCGCAGTTGGTCCTTCGGGTGTGGCGAAAGGTTGTGGTGGTGTCCTTGGCGCTCCTCTTCTGCACCACTGGGTTCCCAGCCACTTATGTCCATTCCCGGTGTGGACCCCAACTTCCCGTCGCCGCCGTCGCCGTGTGTCTTGGTCCGCACTCTCTCTGGTGTCCGTGGAGTCTCGCTGTCTGGACTCTGCACTCCCGGCAGTCGGTCTGCCGATCACTGGGTCCCCTTTCCCAGCCTGGCCCTATCCTAGCCAGGGTCGGCTGGTGGGGGGAGGGTACCCCATAGATTCTCCGGCTCCGTGTAGGTTTTCGACTCTTTTTTGCTCCTTTTTGTTTTCCTGCGTTTCTCCACTGCTTCTGGCTGCTGGTTTTGCTGGGTTCTTGATGGGGTGTTGGGTGCTGGAGTTCCCAGCTCGCTATTCAGTTGGAGCGAGTCGGGTGCCTTCCTACTGTGGCAGTGCCATCTTCCCTTGTAGTTTTTTCTCTTTTTTTGTTTTTATTAGTATACTGTTTGCAGTTATTTCTTTTGTCTTTCATCTTTTTCTTCTCTGGTTTATTCCCCATGGTCACTGTTTCTGATTTCAGTACTCTGTCTTGTACATATGTTTATTTTATTTGGGGAAAGGAAGGGGAATCACAGTAACAGTGGGACATAGGGTGAGCCAATGCAACAGCAATACTCACTAGGCACTATGTTGGAAATGAACTTTACAATTTGGGGGAACGGGAGGTAGGGGGAGAGAAAGCAGGAGAAAATGAGGGAAGGAATAACACTGTTAGGAAAGAAATGTACTCATTACCTTACTTATGTAACTGTAACTCTTCTGTACACTGCCTTTACAATAAAATAAAATAAAAAGAATGACCCTCCTCATTTTCTGCTTTTAAAATTTTCCCCTTGCCATTATCCTCCTTTGACCATACCTTTAGCTTACCATAGCATGGATATCTCTACTGCAATGATTTGCTATACTTCAAATACATACCATTATTATTTAGAGATCCTCAGCTTGTTTAGATTGATATTTCATGACCTAGCAATTCTACTCCTAAGTGAAATGAAAACATCTTCTCATGAAGATTTTTATACATTCATAGCAGCTTTAATAATTATAGCCTCAACTTGAAACAACCCATTGTCTACCAAATAATGAATGGTTAAAGAAATTGTGGTATAGCTATAGAATGGGATGGTATTTAGCAAGGAAATACAATACATATAAAACAATCTCAACAATACTATGTGAGATCAAGATATTAAAAGAAGACAGACATAAATATTATGATGGTTTATATGAAACTTAATTTACTCTATACAAAATATAAAGTAAATCAGTAGCTGACCAGAACTAAGAAAACTTCAGAATTGTCAGGAAGAACTCACAAAGAGTAGTCTAGGATAATGGAAGTATTCTGCATCCAGATTGTAACAATGGTTACATTGATATGCTTCTGTTAAACTTAAAGAACTGTATTAAAAATTACTGTATTTTTCATAAGCAAACTATACCTCAATAAATCCAATTGCTTAAAACTGTAACACTTGTTATACTAATTCTAAAAATTCATGTAGAAGAGTAAAGCATATAAAATGGCAAGGAAATTTTTAAGATAAATAAGGGGACAAGTGACATATCATCAGATAACAAAATATACTACAAGTTACACTATTTAAAATAGTGTGGAATGGTAAGAAGAGATAGGGCAATGATGTTTCCATAAATAGAGTGATAAATACTTGAACAGCAATGTCTCTGAATCCCATCAGAAACAGATAAATATTCCACAGTGTTACCAAGATGACTTTTTCACATGAATATATATGTAAATGTGAATATGTGGATATCATCATATACAAAAAAATTAATTCTGAGTAAACTAAAGACTAATAGTCAATTTTTATCTTTTGGCAGTGCTGAGGTCTAAACTCAGGGCCTCATCTTTGCTAAGCAAATATTTGTCTTACCACTTCAGCCATGTCCATGCCCTGTTATCTTAGTTGTTTTTCAGAAAGGATCCATGAGACTCTTCGCATAAATTTCTAAAAAGTTGGAAGTGGAGCTGTGGCTCAAGTAGTAGAGCATTGACCTTCAGCAAAAAAGCTCAGGACAGCACCAGGGCCCTGAGTATAAACCCAAGGATCAGCACCAAAACTTGATTTAATTTTAAGAATTGACTTAATTAAAAAAAAAATTATCGGAACTAGGGAAGGGGAACACCAAAATGGAGAGACAAAGGGTAAAAGGGGAACCAATGCAATACTACAAGACAATATGCTATAAACCAATTGTACAAACTGGGGGAAGGTGGGGAGGGAACTGAGGAGGGGGGAGGTGGGAGAAAAATGAAGGAGGAGGCAACAAGTTTGATAAGAAATGTACTCACTGCCTTACATATGAAACTGTAACCCCTCTGTACATTATTTTGACAATAAATAAATATTTTTTTTAATTGCCAAAGTGGGGGCTGGGAATATGGCCTAGTGGCAAGAGTGCTTGCCTCCTACATATGAAGCTCTTGGTTCGATTCCCCAGCACCACATATATGGAAAACGGCCAGAAGGGGTGCTGTGGCTCAAGTAGTAGAATACTAGCCTTGAGCGGGAAGAAGCCAGGGACGGTGCTCAGGCCCTGAGTCCAAGGCCCAGGACTGGTCAAAAAGAAAAAAAAATTGCCAAAGTGGAACTCTAAACTGTCAAGGGGCAGTTTTAAAACAATGCTCAGGGAAAACACTATTTAAAATACAATTAAGATGTGACACTGTTCTAAAAGAATGTATTCACCACCTGACTTATATAACTATAATCCTTCCATATATCACCTTTACAATAACAATTAAAATACATTTCAACAAAAAATAATAAAATTAATCACCAAATGCTGGTGGCTCATGTCTAGCTACTTACTAGGCTGAGACTTGGAGGATCATGGTTCAAAGTTAGTCTAGGCTGAAAAGTCCAAGAGACTCTACTCTCAATTAACCAACAAAATGCTGGACTTGAGGCATGATTCAAAACACACACACACACACACACACACACACACACACACACACACACACACACCAATAAACTCAATTGAACGTGTACCAGAACAATCACTCAGGAAGTAATCATAGACTTTAAGAGTCTGTAACAGGTAGGAGGAAATGAGGGAGGAGGTAACAAGTTTGACAAGAAATGTACTCAGTGCCTTATGTATAAAACTGTAACCCTTCTCTGGGGCTGGGGATATAGCCTAGTGGCAAGAGTGCCTGCCTCGGATACACGAAGCCCTAGGTTCGATTCCCCAGCACCACATATACAGAAAACAGCCAGAAGCGGCGCTGTGGCTCAAGTTAGCCTTGAACAGGAAGAAGCCAGGGACAGTGCTCAGGCCCTGAGTCCAAGGCCCAGGACTGGCCAAAAAAAAAAAAAAAAAAAACTGTAACCCTTCTGTACATCACCTTGACAAAAATAAAAATTAAAAAAAGAGACTGTAACAGCAAAATGCTTCAAACAACCTAAAAGTTCAACAAAGGGATAAATTACTTGTGATATAACCATATACTAAAATGCTGTTTATTTAGTGAACTATAAGTAGTATAGTAGTATATGTGTGTATACATACATATATATATATAGAGAGAGAAATAGGTAAGTATGTATTATGTTGCTCATACATACAGTTTATTACATTATTCCCTATAACTATTTTTAAGTCTCAAATTCTTTCAAAAGAAAAAGGAGCCTTGTCAAAAAAATTTGTGTTTAATTAATAAATTAAATTTAAAAAATAAAAAATATATTTAAAAAAAGAAAAAAAAAGGGAGTACCCAAAGATCAGTGTCCGACGCCCATCATAGGACTGCTCAGGAGAGAAAGTGCTCTGGCAAGCTAGTAGCATATCTAGTCTAGCATGTACCAGTTAGATAAATGCATCAGCACATCAGTGCCTGGTAATATTCATCAGCTAAATTGCACAAGAAACAATCTAGCTCAGTCTTTAAACTACCAGAAACATTAAAAAGTTAGATTTTTCATGATTTTCCCAAAAGAAGTAAGCATTCATTAGCTAGATTAACAATATACCTCCTGGGCTGGGAATATGGCCTAGTGCTAAAGTGCTTGCCTTGCATATATGAAGCCCCGGGTTTGATTCCTCAGCACCACATATATAGAAAAAGCCAGAAGTAGTGCTGTGGCTCAAGTGGTAGAGTGCTAGCCTTAAGCAGAAAGAAGCCAGGGACAGTGCTCAGGCCCTGAGTTCAAGCCCCAGGACTGGTGATAAAAGAATATACCTCCTGTTTGTAACAGTGCATTTCTGACTACAAATTAATAAAGCCGCATTCTGGTTTTCAGAATGGCTTTAGCTCCTGGTCAGTTTTGTGGCAAAGAAACAAACTTCCTAAATGTGATCAATTCCGGGGCAGCTACACTGTGTATTCCTAGGTCTGCATGAATCAGGCAGGCCCAGCCCCTTTCTTGAGAGGCAATACTCCCACCTTATTCTTTGCCTTCTAAATTTCAAGATGTTAAGGAGCAAAAAAAATGTTCCTAGTGATAGAGAGCAAAGAAAGTTGAAATAAATGCTCAACTGTGCAGCTAAGTTTTCATAGTAACACACTCCTTGTTATGATTTCAGAATCAAGGAACAAAATGTTGCAGCTAAAAGGAGAGAAATTGATAAACTCAACATTTTAGGTAGAATCTCAGAGGATCTCACAATATACCATCCCGTCTGGATCTCACTTTTAAAGATCAAGAAAGTAAATATTTTCCCATACACTCAGATGTGATCAAGCCCTGAAAGACAGCTTCATACTAAACAAGGTCTCAATGACCCAATTTATTAATTATAAGATGTGTAGATTAAAAACAGGAGCCATTTATTCACTAGGGAATATTTTTCCCATTGGATACATTCATTTAAAAGATGTGAGGTTATTACATGGGCTTTACAGCAAAGGAATTTTATTCCTCTATGGTTCACTATCATACCATGGTAACTTGATGTGTTACTGAACACTATATGAGCTGGGAACATTAGGCACTACGTCCTTGACATAAATCATTTTGTTGATTGATTAATTTCATTCTCATCGCAGCACATGATTTGAGGTGTTACATTCATTTTATTGCAGAGGAAATAGACTCTGAAAGAGTGACTTGCTTACATTAACAAAGGTTTTCTAAACACAAAACTTTAGGCTCCAAAACACACATGTCTACTACCATCACACTGTCTTCCATTTCAGGAAAAATTCTTACAAAACAACAACAGCCAATTATCTAGGACCAAAGCAGACATGCCTTCTGGACAATGGAGATACACCAACTCATAGTCATCCTCTGATTCCTTTTCCTCATTGCAATAACACTTAAGAAACACCCTCGCTCATTGGTAATACACTTAAGAACCATTTTTAAGGGTGGTTCCTTACTGCAGATAACTCCTCTCCTTACATTTTATTCAACTCATCATATTTAATGGCACACATTAGCTTCAATTCCAGAGGGTTACATTTTCTAACCTAATCCTCAGCGCATGCCTTATTTGATGTTCACCATGCACTAATCATTAGCAACTACAGAGTTCTGTATTCTTTTTGTTAAAAAAAAAAATCCTATGTCCAGGGCAAGTGTCATATCTCATGCCTATACCCCAGGAGGCAAAGGAGGCAAAGATCAGAAGGACTGCATTTCAAGGTCAGCCAGTGACATTGATTGAGACTGTTATCTCAACCAATAGCCCAGGTATGATGTTACCCATCTGTGATCCTAGCTACAGAATACACTATAGATAGTAGGTTCACAGTCTAGGCCTACCTTGGGCAAGAAAACACACACACACACACACACACACACACACACACACACACACACACACACACACCCCTCTGAAAAAAAGAAAAGGGAACTGGCAGAATGACTCAAGACCCTGAGTTCAAACCCCAGTATCAAAAAAAAAAAAATCCTGTATCTAATTTCCCTAAGAGTCATAGTTTCCTCTTTTAGTCCTACTCTTTTACCTACTCCTGTTCTGTCAGACACCTGAGTGTTCAATTCCCTCTATGAAGGGAATTAAAAAATAACACTCACTCTGGCTTGCCCTCACCTGCAAACTCTAGTGGAGAACACTGACTAAATCACCAGGTCCCTGAAATACATAGAGTTATCACAAAACAGCAGTGAAGCATTTTTAGTCTTCGCAGGCAAAATAGAAAACTCTAGGTGCAAAGGCAATGAGGAAATAGTGTGTGTACAGACTGAACAAAAAGATAGCTTTAAGTGAAACATGTGGGGGAAAAGAATATCAGAAACCATGGCTGAAAAAGTGAGTTGGAGATAGGCTGTGAAAGGCTTTTAGAAAACTTAAACTAGCAAAGAACAAACGTAAATCAATGAAGGGCACTAAAAGGTGGATAAATCAAGGTATGACAAATAGGAAAAATAAATGGTTTTGAAGAGAAAAAGAGAGAAAGAGGCAGGGGGAAGAGAAAGAGAATAAATTCTGGTGAATAATGGAGAAGATAATAAAATGTATTTTAGCCAGGTGTAGTAGCTCATACCTGCAGCCCCAACTACTTGGGAAGTAGAAATTAGGAGGCTCAACATTGAAGATCAACCCAGGTGAAAGATCAGTGAGACTGCATCTCAACCAGAAATTACCATCAGGGCATTGTTTTAAGTCCTGTCTTCCTAGCTATGTAGGAGTCTTTAGGTAAGAGAATCTCAGTCTGAGGTCATTTTGCCAAAAGCAAAATCCTGTCTGAAAAATAACTAAAAATGACAAAGCTGGAAGTAGAATGTTTGCTTAACAAACACAAAGCCCTGAGTTTAAACCCTCAAGAAATAAATAAAATAAAATTTAATTTTGTAAAGTTGCAATAAAATCAAAGTGTATTGGCAAAGAATAGATAACACATATCAATGTAACTGAATAAACAGCCCAGAAATGAATCTTTATACATATTTCAATGGTAGATTTTCTGATACATAGTTAATATGAAAAGCACTTATAAAAGTGTCTGGTTCACAGTAATTGTACAATAAATGTTAATGGCTATTTTACTATACTCATTATTATAATTTTTTACTTTTTTAAAATGTATTTATTTATGCAATTATTATTACAATTAAACATAGAAAGGAAAGATTCTTTCAGGAGCTTAGTGATAAAGAGGAAGTACAATTGTATTCCAAAGTTATTACAGCCCTATTCACAATATTCAAACAGCATTTTTTAAATGTGTGGATGTCCAGATAGGATGCTATATACATATATAGAAGAAGTTTGTAATTTGGGGAAACTAAACAAGGGAGAAAATAAAATGTCAGAAGGTGAACACTACCAAAATACATTGTATAAATGAGTGGATATGGAATAACAAAACTCACTGAAAGTTGCTGAATGATAGGGAAGGGGGGGTTATGGAAAGTGAGAGTAAACAAAAACTTCAGGAGCCCCTTCCCATCTGTTTGATTAAAGTACAATATATGCATGTACACAGTGAAATTCCTTTTAACAATTAACATATGCTTTTTTAAAAAAATGAATGACAGGTGAAACCTGTTCTGTCTGGACGTGTGGGTACTAGTGGGAGGGGGAGGATGAACGAGAGTGGGAAGGAAGGTAAGTACAGCCCAAATACTTTGTGAATGCGTGTGGAAATGGAACAGCGAAGCTTGCCAAGATCGGTTTAGGGAGGGAAGAAGAACAAAAGAGAGTGATCAAGACTGAATCTGGGGCTGGGAATATGGCCTAGTGACAAGAGTGCTTGACTCACATACATGAAGCCCTGGGTTCGATTCCCCAGCACCACATATATAGAAAACGGCCAGAAGTGGCTCTGTGGCTCAAGTGGCAGAGTGCTAGCCTTGAGCAAAGAGAAGCCAGGGACAGTGCTCAGGCCCTGAGTCCAAGCCCCAGGACTGGCCAAAAAAAAAAAAAAGCAAATTCTTGGATTACATCCCAAACCTATTAAATCACAATTTCTTAATAGGAACCTTAATTTTAGTAGTCTATGACCCAGTTGACTCCATGGAAGAAAAGTGGAAGTTAGAAAGTCATGTTTGTTGGTCCCTATGAAGAAAGCAAAGCCCTTACCCAACACCTACCCACCACAATGATCAAGCCCATCAAACCCCACCACTTGAGAGAGAAAGTACCTTTATGTCTTGAAATAAGGGGGAAGATTCTAAGGAACATTAGTCTTCCAAAATCAACAAAGCCTTGAGCTCTTTCTGGTAAATTGTTAACATATAAGGTAAACAATTTTACTTCTGACTTTTACGTTGCTCTTATCCACATAAGCAGACAAAATAAAACTATAGAAAACTAGTGGGGGTGTTTCCCTTTATGTAGCTACCCTTTTTCTTGAAGGAAACTTCTACCACTCGAGCCACAGCTCCACCTTCAGGGCTATTGGGGGATATGTTTGTTTGGGAGTTTTTGGTTTTTGTTGGTGATTAACTGGAGATAAGTCTCATGGACTTCCTTGCTTGCACTGGCTTCAAACTGCAATCCTCAGATCTCAGCCACCTGAGTAGCTAGGATTACAGGTGTGGGCCATCAGTGCCAGTTCGGATTTTTAATACTTTTTAAGACATTCTCTCTCTTAATAAAGTAAAGGTAAAATGATCCATTAAAAGGAAAATAGGAAGGGAGTGAGGTAGGAGACTTAAAAACAAATGGGAAATGTTGGAAAAATTCTGCTTTGGGAAAGGGGAGTGTTTTAGAAAACAATAAGGAAAGAGATTGCCAAGCATTATGCAAAATCTGGGTGAAAAGTGGAATGACATAAGTTTTAGGAAAAAGCTATGGCACCATAGTAGGTAATACTTGCCAATATTTTAACAGCTTGGCAAACGTAGCAAAGAAAAATGGAATTACATTAATCCCAAGTATGGGAATGGCAGGGAAGGTTCAAGGTAAGGTCCAAGGGCACTCAGGGTTTCCCAGCAAAGAAGAAAACCCTTCCAAAACCTCTCCTAGACCCAAACTATGTATGTATGAAGAGAAGGGTAATTTTATAGCCAAATTGCTCTCATCTAATGCTCTTTCACAGATCTTATATCACTCATATACTGTGGCAGAAAAGATAAGCTAGTAGCAGCAATTTCACAGGTAAAGGAAAATAACAATAGAGAATCTACTAGAAGCTATAATCAATGTTTTGTATCCCTCATTTACCCTTTTCTTTTTGATGCAGAGATCCTTAAACTTCTCAGTGTACCAACTGAGGTTTTCAGACATTGTCATGAGCCCAAGGACACAAAATTCACCCATGATGTGTTGCAGGTTTGAACTCAAATATCAACTACAAAATTCATTCTCAGAGTCACCAGCCACACTGCCATCACTAGGAACAAGCTGGCCTCACTAGGAATATAAGTACATAGAGAAAAGGGAAAACCAGATTTCCAGTGGAGTAAGGGGTTTTAGGGAGCATGTGAAAAGAAGAATTCAGGATATAGGATTTTTTTTGGCAACAGAAATAAAGAGAATGGATGTAATTTAATATAAGGGAACAGACAGTGAGATCATAAGTCACAAGCAATAAAATAGTCATAAATATTTTAATATATTGTAGCATAAGGTAAGTGGGGGTGGAGTGAAAAGCTGAGTGAAGGAAGTGAGAGGAGGAAAATGAGCTTAGTCCATTCACCATTATTATCTGTGACCTCTCTTTAAAAAGGCACAGTTGGAAGCAAAACGAGGTAACAACAGGGCTTGTATAGATAAGGAGAATCTAAATTACAAGGCAGAAGTAGACCATGCTCTTGGCACCTGTAATCCAATTCTTTTCTTCTAAACGCCTTAGGGAATAATCTGGGTGACTTATTTTGCGCTTCATTAAAGTGTTTGACAATTGCCAACAACAATCCCAATGCAGTGTGATTGAGGATCACAGCTTCAAAATTGTAATTATGGAATCCAGGAGATGTAAGAGAAGACGCTGGGGGGAGATGAAAGGCTGAAAATACTGGAGCCAAGATAAACATGAGGCCCTTAGTTCAATAGCCAACACCACCACCACCAAAAAACGAATGCATACCCTACCTACCAGAAGTTCTATTCCTCATCCTTTACCTGAGAGGAATTTGCACATTTATAACCCTTTTGATTACCTTGATAATTCTATATTCCCATTTTACTGATAAGACTAAGTAATTTGTAGCACTTGCATGGCTAGTATCTAAAGCCAGTGTGACTTCAAGATTCTTGTTCCTAATCTAGGGCATCACATATAGCTATGAATTTTTTTAATTTTTTAAATTTAATTAACTTTATTGTCAAGGTGATACACAGAGGGGATTCAGTTACATATGTAAGGTAGTGAGTACATTTCTTATAATACTTGCTACACGCCCCCTCATTTTTCTCCCACCTTCCCTCTGCCTTAGCTATGAATTTTTTTTCACTATCCAGAGATGCTCAAGAGCCCAGTTGGCACAGAAATACAATCCATTTAATAATGCATAAATTCCTATTTCAAAGCTGTGCCCACCTGAGTACAGTTGTCCCTCAAAGTCCTTAAAGGACCGGTTCTAGGAAACAGAGAGAGAGAGAAGTATCAATGTCCACTGATGTTTAAGTTCCTTACAGAAAATGGTGCATTGTTTGCATATACCTATGCATATCTTCCTGCATACTAATATCTTAAGATTTTCTAGATAACTTATAACATGTAATACAGTATAAATGCTATGTAAATAGTATTACATACAATTAGGAATTGTGACAATAAAACAGTCTGTACATGTTCAGTAAAGACGTAACTATTTTCCACATACATTTTCTAATCTAAGGCTGGATGAATCTTCAGTTAGTTGCATACAGGGATGTGGAATCCGTAGAGAGCCAACTATACTTTTATCTCTGTACCAAGTGCCTTCCATAAGCTATGTGCCCAGAGGACTAGGTTCATGTAAACAAGTCTTCCTTACTCACAAGAGTGCCACATAGTCTAGCTATGGTCCTGCCTTAGGCTTGGAACTACATTGACCTATTTTGTGTGAGAAGACAATTGCTAGGACATTTAAAATGTAATTGTATGTGATACTATAAAAAATGAAGTATACCACATTCTTACATTGGAACACTATGGAGCAGTTGGAAGAGATTATTAGTTATATGTAGATTTTCAAAACAAAATAAAAGTCAAGTAACAAGTTATGTATAGTGCATGATGTAGTTTTTTTTTGTGTTTTTTTTTTTTTGGCCAGTCCTGGGCCTTGGACTCAGGGCCTGAGCACTGTCCCTGGCTTCTTCCCGCTTACGGCTAGCACTCTGCCACTTGAGCCACAGCGCCGCTTCTGGCCGTTTTCTGTATATGTGGTGCTGGGGAATCGAACCTAGGGCCTCGTGTATCCGAGGCAGGCACTCTTGCCACTAGGCTATATCCCCAGCCCATGATGTAGATTTTTGAACTGGCAAAAATTACACAACTATACACACACATATTCACCAACTCATGACAGCAGTTGTTTCTAAGGACCAAAGAAGATTAGAATTTAGGGGGAAATTCAGGAGACTTAAATGTTTATTCATTTAATAAGGCCTAAAGCAAACATCACAAAATGTGATATATCACAAAATTATGAATGGTAAACCCATAGTTACTTGAAAGTACAGATTCTTGTTTTTGGGGGGTTGGGAGGTTTTTTTGGTGCCAGTTCTGGGGCGGGAACTTAGGTATTGAACTCTGTCCCTGAGCATTTTTGCACAAAGCTCTACCACTTGAGCCACTGTTCCACTTCCAACTTTTTGGAATTCATTGGAGATAAGAGTCCCATGAACTTTCCAGCCCAGGATAGCCTCAAATCTTGATCTTCAAATTTCAGCCTCCTGAGTAGCCAGGATGACTGACACGAGCAACCACTGCCAGCTACAGATTATGTCTTAAGAACAGATTTAGAAGGAACACAAGAGCGGAAGACCTAGAAAGCTATGTTGTACAGTCAGTGAATGGAATTCAAGGTGGAGCACTAATAAGTAATGATGAGGTCCAGGGAGGTCCAGGGTGTAGTCACTTGAATGAGTGCTTGGTGTGGAAGACAGATGGAAAATGATGCAGTGTAAGGAATGAGGGGTGAGGATGCATCACAAACATGATTGCTGATTTTTTCCAAGATGATGACAATAGCCAGGGTGGGAAGCAAGAGACAATAGCCAAAGTCCTCACTAAATATGGTTATAGAGCAAGCAGATTGGGGATAGGAGGAAATGAGGATAAAAAGAGGGTGGAGTGTATATGTGTGAATGAAGGAGTGGTTTTGGAAAGAAGTCACAGTAGTAAGCAAAAAAAAAAAAAATGCTTAGCCCTTTTTTATGCCATAACACATGGAGAGGATGATTGCCCTGTAACTGAAACTTCTGAAAAGCAACATCATTCAGAAATCTGATTTCCAATAAGGTGGGGAAGTAATTACATTTAAAAATCCCATGGAAACTCTAACTTTGTATCTCACTGACCCAAAACTATATGTGCAATCAGGAAGGAGCAGTAATTTATAACCAATATACAAAGAAGAACTGAGCCCCTATTAAACTAGACATAAAACTTCCAACTGCAACAAAGAAGAGGGAATGCTGAAGGAATTTATCAAATTATTGGCCAGTTGCCAATCAATAAAATATTCAATCTTGAGAAATCAATTGGCACAGAATAAAATGGCTAAAGGGAGTACATTTTTTTTAAATCAGAATGTTTTAAGTGAAGAGAAGACTTTGGGCCCTCCAAGAAATGGCTTTCTTTCTGGACACAGCTGTGGAAAAAATATCAAGGAATAAATGGAGAAAGGGACCCAAATAGGAGGATTACAGTCCAAATGGACCCATACAATAGGGGATGGGACATAAATAATAAGGGTACTTTCAGCTGTTCTCCCATCATACCTCATGACTGATAAAAACTCAAGGAACTAAGCTTCACCAATACTAATGCCAAGACATGCCAAATCACATTCTCTATTCCATCATACTGAAGAGCTTTTCTGCAGTGCTTGAACCAAATTAGTGGCACTAGCAAAAAAAAAGAAGTACATGTTATCTGTTCTGAGATCCCCGTCATTTAAACAAAGAGGTTTATTATGGACCCAATTCACTACTCCTCAATTTAATTTGGGACAGAGGAGCTTAAGTCTAGCCACACACTACCCACTAATCTTTGCCTTTTCTTCAAGCTTCCCTCCACTCTTACTTGTTTGTTTCCTATTCTGGACAGAGGTCAAGTTAAAAAATAAAATTCTGTCCAACAGCATCTACTGGAAAGGATTTTAATGTCTCATACCTGTGCCTTCCCTTTTGAATTTAGAAAAGAGAAATGTTAATGTCTTTGTTCTTAGAACACCACTTTGGACTCACAACATGAAGGCAAATGGAGTTAGGAAGGATACCATAATAGTGTATATATCATGTCACATACGTTTCTGTGGCTCTAAAATATTTCACTTCCAAGTATCTCAAAATTCATTAAAAATTAAGCCATTACAAATATAAAATACATGATGCCAAATTCATCTCTGCTTTGTTGGCAAGAGTAAGGTAACAAGGCACCAGTGTCTGAACCAATGGGGCCCAGGGGTATGGGGTGAAAAGCAACTTTGTGTCTTGACACTGAGGATCAAACCCAAGGCCTCACTCATGCTAGGCAAATTCTACCACTGAGTTGCTCAAGGCTAGTGCTCTACCACCTAGTCCAAAAAGTAACTTTTAAAAGCTAGCACATTTGATAAAAATCACTAAACACACCATTCTTACAATGAAAATGTCCCATTGTGCTCACAAAAGGGGAAAGAGAAATACACAGAAAGATACGAAAAGAGGCTGGGGATGTGGCTTAGTGGTAGCATGTTTGCCTAGCATGCATGAAGTCCTGGGTTCAATTCCTCAGTACCACATAATCAGGAAAAAAAAAAAACAGATGTAGCACTGTAGCTCAAGTGGTAGAGTGCTAGCCTTGAGCACAAAAAGGCTCAGGGAAAGAAACCAGGCCCTGAGTTCAAGCTCCAGGACTGGCAAAAAAAAAAAAAAAGAGTAAGAGGGAGGTAATTCCCCTCTTCTCCTACCCATTCACATCCCCCCTCAGGGAAATTATAATGCTTAAGAAAGAAAGAAAGAAAAGAAAGGGAGGGAGGGAAGGAGGGAGAGAGGGAGGGAGGAAATGTAGAAGAGAAAGATTTTGTTAAAGCACTAACTAGATTCATAATTTTTTTTCTGACTTCAGTTTGGGTTGTCTTAAACTACAAAACAAAAAATAAGGTAGGGCCAGGGCTCTTTCCATTTTCTTACAGTCTCATGTACAGTAACACTTAGTTGAGTCAGAATTTTTGGGTGCCTTCCACCAAACTAATTCTATCTGGATTGGTACTCCCTTCTGTAGGAACTGCCATCTACTGCAGGAACTCAATCCTCACTCAACAAATTCCAACTCCTTTTAAAGCCACACCTTCAGTCACACCTTACAAAGGTCATTTCCCAATGACACACGGCTGCCTCCCGGATTAGCTGCCCAAAATGGCAACTGAATTTAATAGGCCATTAATATTGAGCCATTAAAGCTAATAGTATTTACTAAGCATTTTACTGCCTGTTAGCTCTACCCTAAATTCTATTAATAAAAGAGAAAAATAAAAAAAACCTCTGAGGTATTATTCTCACCCACATATTACAGATGAAAAAACTGAGGAACAGAGAAGCTGAGCATCCCTCCTATGCACACACACACTAGTAAATGGCAGTCTGACTCCAGGGCACAACTTCTTGTCCATTATAGGATTCTCCCCTCAGAAGGGAATGAGACTATTAATATGATGGTTTCACTTAGAAATATGTAATTTACAGTTAGCCAGCCTCTCAATGATTTTCTGTTCCCTTATATCCACCATTCATGTTTGGTGCTTTTAGTCTTTACACTTAAAATGCAACAAGGTATACCAAGCCCTCCCAAAATAATGGACAGTGAGATCAAGTTTCAGTTGAAATACCAGCCCTACGTAAAATTCACAAATAACCAGCTCCTGTCGGGGTTTTTAGCCACCCCACCCCCCCCCCCCCGCCGGGGCTCCCCTGATCCGCGGGAGAGACGGGGAAGGCAAGCCCCGACCGGACAAGGCAAGATAGGAAAGGGTTGGCAGACTGCCCGTACCCAGCCCTCCCTCACCCGAGGGCAATCAAATGTGTCTGGGAGTCAAGTCAGTGCAAGATCTCGTTTATTGGGGAAGTACTTGCCACTAATATAAGGCACAGGAGCCAATCAGGTCTAAAATCGGCAAGAATGGGAGGCATGAGCTGTCCATCAAGGGCGGAGGAGCCGGGGCATCACAACCCACAGAACCGCCTCTGGGTTATAACCAAAGACACTTGTAGCAGCTACAAGTTGTTGTTAGGTGCCGCCATCTTAGCCACACGTGGCCCCAAGACTGAGAAACAGGCGGGGCCAGCTAATTGACATCCAGGTGTGTCCCACAAGGTCCTATGCTCATATTTTCATCATAGTTTCTGACTTAAAAGTCAAGGTAGATGGTATTAGAGCTAACAGAATTCAAACTCTCATAAGGTACAGTAGAACGTGTTTAAAGAAATAAACTTACTTATTCAGTTTATAAGTATTACGGGGTTTGAGGGAGGAGATTCCACATCTCTCCAAGAGTCCACCATTCAGAGACAGTCTCAAGTAAAAAGATGGTTTTATTGGGGAAGCAAAAAGCAAACTGACCGGCCAGCAATGCAGCACAGACTTGGGAGCTGAAACTGTGACAGTAAAAAAGCAGGCTGACCGGCCAGGGACACAGTGCAGACTCGTGGGCTGCCACCATGACCATGAGCAATGCTCAAGTTGGGGTTATAAAGGCAAATACCACATGGTCAAGCCTGCCACACACAGGTGGCCAATAAGGTTAAAACACTTAGAGAAAACCGCATAGTCATGCCAGGCCACACACAGGTGACCAATGGAGTTACAACCTGCCACATAGTAACTGTTTGAACAAACCTATCATTGTGATCCAAATTAGCATGCATCTCTGGTGTTTGGTAACAAGTGCAGGGTCCCCTCACAAAGCAAGAGGATGTGCATACTCATGGGGGAAGGGGTACTATTGTTAACCTTGAATGTTCCACAATACAGGTGGTCAAGCTGTTTCTTATCACAGTGAGGGGGACCTTCCCTGGATTCCGAGAAGACAGGGTGCAGCCCTCAACCCTGAAGCTCAGAGGCGGGGGAGATCTTAGTGAAGATGGAGTCAGCTTCTGCTCTCTTTAACTAATCTGAGATGGAGTCAGTCTGATGCCCTCAACAATAAGTACTTTTAGAGCATTCATTGACTATGTCTCTGATATGATGCCAGGTTCTGGACATTCAACGGAGAAGCAAGTCTAATTCTTACATTCTGGTAACATTCATTCTAGAGTATGCTAGAAGAGACTGGAAAATAGGCAAATACGTGTTATGTAAGTAACAGGATACCATGACAAAATAACCAGTGCCCCTTTTGATAAGGGTCATTTGAGAACTTAGTAAACCTGAGATGCTCAAAGATAGTCAGGTTGAACATACCAGTCTTAATGACATGTTGTCAATTATGTCTTCATGTCAGATTCCTGAGAACTTCCATACTTAAGAATATTTCATGATTCTGCAATACAAACTACTCAACCTGGTGCTCCAGGTCTTCTCCAGTCCCGTCCTGCCTATCTTCTTCCCACCCCACTGCTGAACACACCCTCTCCATTGCATTTGGGCTAATCTTCTCACAAAACATCAAGTATACCTCCACCCTGTTCTCTCTTGTATACCTACTAACACTACGTATCCTTCCAGACCAGGCAGTTCTATCTTCCTCATTCTTACCAACTGAGGATGCCTCTTTACAATTAATGACATAAAAAAATCATTTTTTGTTTTTGTTTTTGTTTTTTTTAATCTTCCTGGATGCTTTATGTGTGCGCTAACTCAGGACTTTAACACAATAATCCCTCTCTACAAGTATGGGCAAGAAGAGAAAGGGATTTGGCACAGGTCCAGAGTTCTCAGGGCCAGAGGCAGAGAAATATGACTCAGGCTCAGAGAAGCATCTTAAGGAAACCAAGCACAGTACCCCAGGGCACAATCCCCAAAAGAAGATGTAGGGGGAGACTAAGTCTATTCAAGCAAAAAGATCCAAAAAACTTAGAGTACAGGTGACAAGGAAGTTCTACAGAGGAACTAATGACCCAAGTGAGATTGTAATTGAAGAGCAGTGAGGAATCGCCCAGACATCCTGTGATGAGGTTGGGCCTGGAAAAAGACTTCCTTCAACTTCCACCCCATTCCATAAATTACCTCTCCCTAGCCCTCGGACAACTGCGCCCCCTGGTGAACAGCCAGATCTACGGGTACCTTGATCCTTCCCACAGCCTTGAGTAGGCTATGTATCGAATGAGGTAATAAAATGGTTTTACATGCCACAAACACCTTTTGTTTACTGTTTACGTTGTTTATGTTTACTGTTCACGTGCATGTTTGAAAATTTTACAACCAACACAATAAGCGTGTAATTTTAATGTGATTTCAGTGCAAGTCCAAGTTTTTAAGTAGTTAACATTGGATTAAAGAAATGTTAAATGTATAATGTCCAGAGTATTGCAAAAATCACAAGGGGAAGGGGAGGCACAGTCGTGTGCACCTGTAAGTACAGTATTCTCAGGAGGTGGAGATAGAAGAATTGCAAGTTCAAGGATAGCCTGGGCTATATAGACCATGTCTAAATAAACAAAACAGGACAAAATTAGGAAGGTTGTACTCAGATGACCTTAGCCTCAGAAAACCGTCAGTTCATATAGTGAATAAAGAGAATAAGGGGACACGGACTGGCTCGAGCGTGGTATGCACAGTCTGGCCTCTGCTCAGCGTCCCCTCAGCGGGCAATGGCAGTTGGACTTAGGGCCCACTGGACTGTAAATGCTGCATTCTTCACTGAGACCCTCTAAAGAGAACAGTACTACCTTTATGGCTGGGGATTTTGCGCTCAGTAGTCCAGATACCCCCAGGCCAACTACAGACTCCAACAAAAGGCGTGGAGTCTCTTATTGGTACAAATTGGATTCATCATAAATTTACCAGATCAAGAATTCCAGATAAAGTGTTCCAGGCTTCACCTGAAGACCACAGAAAGTATGGTGGGGATCCACAGCACCCTCACAAGTTATACATTGTTACTAGAATAAGAAGTACACAAAGACGTCCATATTGGGAAAAAGATATTATAAAGATGCTTGGATTACAAAAGGCACATACCCCTCAAGTCCACAAGAACATTCCTTCAGTGAATGCAAAACTGAAAGTAGTCAAGCACTTGATAAGAATCAAACCCCTGAAGCTGCCATAAGGACTTCCAGCAGAAGAGAATATGTCCAACACATGTCTCAAAAGCACAGGAGAGTTAGCAGTGCAGTGGCATCTAAATCCTGTTGAGCAAGGAGCAGAGTCCTGACGCCACAAGAGTTTCAGATTAAAAAAATGCAAGTCTCTTTCATCTAAAGTCAATGACAAAATATTCTCAATAAAGTATGCTTTAAAGTCCAGTCATTTTCACTGACGAAAGCTGCCATGATTCTTTTTACTATTCCATAGTCTTGAAGGTTTTAGTGCTATTATTTGGTCTAATGGTCTCTCCCCTTTTCCCCTAACAGTTTACTCCAGAATAGGCAAGAATCACTTTGTTTGAATATCTAAATTTAGATCCACTGACATATTAATGATTGTCAACTTTTTATATTGTTTCCCCATTTAACTAAATACCACAAATTCTTTGGCTTATCCTAGCCCATTCCTTATTATTATAACAAAATACCTGAGACTGGTTTCTTTGTAAGGAAAAGAAGTTCATTTTGGCTCAGAGTTTGGTTCATAGGCAACCTCTAGTTGCCTCTAGCCTCCCGCAATGTCAAAACATGGCTGATGGCACTGTGTATGGCAGTCTCATGATGCCAAGGGCCTGCTGGAAAACCCTTAGTCACCTCCCATTAGGCCCACCTCTAAAAAAATCCTACAATTTCTCAATATCATTCTATCAAGGACCAATCTTTCAGCACATGAACATGTGTGGAACAAACTATATCTAGACCATAACAGACTCTTTACTGAATACTGCTCTGTGTTGGAGCAAATCCAAAACCAAGCAAACATCTCCCTTCCTCCAGGAGCCTAGTCTTCCAGAGAGAGCATAGCAATGCAGGAAGACATATGACACCTGGAATGGGATGCTGGAATGGCCTTGGCTGCAGCTCCATCCCTCTGTGCTGCTGATATGTATTGGACACATGAATTCATATTATTCCTAATCTTAATATCAGAAATAATGTTTATTGTGTTACTTTAGATCAAACTGGGCCTGAACTTTGTTATTGTACTGTGTCTAGATAAAGCATATCCAATTCTATGCAATTTTTTTTAAAAAGAGAGCATAAGGGAACATGATCTTTAATTGTATATGTGAACTTGGAAGGTTTTTTTAAATTAACATTTAATGGAGTTTTAAAAAAAGATTGCTGCCAATGATGTAGATAAACCTCATCAAATCATTTGAAGGCTTGATTGCAGAAACTGGGAATTATGAAGTTAAGAAATACAGGCTGGGAATGTGGCTTAGTGGTAGAGTGCTTGTCTAGCATGCATGAAGCCCTGGATTTGATTCCTCCATACCACATAACACAGAAAATGCCAGAAGTGGAGCTGCAGCTCAAGTGGTAGAGTGCTAGCTTTGAGCAAAAAGAAGCCAGGGACAGTGACCAGGCCCTGAGTTCAAGCCCTAGGACTGTCAAAAAAAAAAAAAAAAGTTAACAAACACAAATTTTGAACAAATAAAAGGATTAAATTTATGGAGTAACTGACACGGAAAATAGAATCATCCACCCAGGGTAAACTTCCCAAACTAATATCAAATTGACTAATAAACCGGGGAAGCTATCATGAACACAGGAGATATACAGACAGGACTTTATTCCCTAATAAAACCAGTCATGATTCCTCCAAACTGCCACTAGATGTCTCCAGACATTCACTTTTGCCCCCTGGGTCCTAAACCACACACAACTGGGAGCTGGAATTAAGAAGCAGACAAAGGCAGTTTATTAATGCCCAGGTTTGTATCTGGTTTGTACTCAGCCCTAGCTCCAGAATTCTCCAGGGCCAGGATAAGGAACAGATTTCAAAAACAATCTAACCTCCAGGAGGAGCCTGAAACTCATTTTATCACCTATCTTTCTTTTTTTAATTTTTTTAAAATTTTATTTCTTTTATTGTAAAGGTGATGTGCAGAGGGATTACAGTTACATAAATAAGGGAATGTGTATGTTTCTTGTTGAACAGTGTTACCCCTCGCTCGTTTTTTTTTATTTTTATTGTCAAACTGATATACAGAGTGGTTACAGTTTCATACATTAGGCATTGGATACATTTCTTGTACTGTTTGTTACCTCCTCCCTCATTTCCCCCTCCCCACTCCCCCTTTCCCCTCCCCCCATGAGTTGTTCAGTAGATTTACATTAAACAGTTTTGCAAGTATTGCTTTTGTAATTGTTTGTCTTTTTACCCTGTGTCTCTCGATTTTGGTATTCCCTTTCAGTTTCCTAGTTCTAATACCAGTATATACAGTTTCCAGTGTACTCAGATAAGATACAGAGATAGTGCAGGTACAACCACAGGAAGGGGATACAAGAGGATCAATAATAGAAGCTACGGTTTCACATGGCATGTTGAAAGTAATTACAACAGTGATATAACAGTCATTTCCATAACATGGAGTTCATTTCACTTAGCATCATCTTTTGTGTTCATAAGGGTATAGCTATTGGGCTCTTGTGATCCTCTGCTGTGACTAGCCTAAACCTGTGCTAATTATTCCGTATGAGGGAGACCATAGAGTCCATGTTTCTTTGGGTCTGGCTCACTTCACTTAGTATAATTTTTTCCAAGTCCTTCCATTTCCTTACAAATGGGGCAATGTCATTCTTTCTGATAGAGGCATAAAATTCCATTGTGTATATGTACCACATTTTCCTGATCCATTCATCTACTGAGGGGCATCTGGGTTGGTTCCAAATTCTAGCTATGACAAATTATCACCTATGTTCTACCTCTTCCAAGGATAACATATTGTTCATACCAACCAAAGACCAACTCTCTAGTCTACCAGCAAAGGGATTTAATCATCCCTTGCTTTTCTTCAGTTTCTACCCCAAAGCCTGATACTTCTCACTGAGAAGTTATTCTGGCCTCTGCCTTCAGATGTCAGTGCTGAAATTCTCAGGCAGTGTTTAGCAAACCAAGATGTAGTTCTTCCTTATGTCTTTAATTTCTCTCTCCTTGTGAGCACAGAAGCACCTTAACATGTTCAGTGTACAACAGGGCTCCCAAATGCAAGCATCCGCTTCTTTCTCTCTTAGGTCTAGCTGCTGACAAACCTAGAAAGAAATATATGCAGCCTTTTTTTTTCTCCATAAACACTCCATACTTGTATCACTTGCTCCCAGGAATTTTCCAGTTTGGACTGTAGCTACTTATTTGCTTGGCTTGCTTACATAAATGCACACCACCAACTGCTACGACATTCTAAATTCCTTGACAGCAGGAAATCTGACTTTCCATTTCTCCCAGTACCACACACAGCAGCTTACACTAGCTAAGGATTGATGGATTGACTATGGTAGTGGCAAAAATTAAGAAGCCTGTGTTTGAAATATGGATCTAAGATTGTACATCCATATTGCCTGTCTTCCCTAAGGAACTGCTGCTCTAGAAAATAGCACAATCCTGGCAACACCAGCTTTGATGGTAGACACGTCTGTGATACAATAGATGGCACAGGAGCCTGGATGTTGGACCAAGGTTCAGTCTGAAAAAGAATCTGAGAAAACAAAGGGAAAAGTCCACACAACCTCCATGGCCTGGACTTCCTCTATGTCTCTACAACTGTCCAGTGGTATCATACCACTGGCCTTCTATTTATTCTCTTTCTCTTCCTTTCCTTCCTCCTTTCTTTGATCTTTTTCTCTCTTCCCTTACTTCTCTATCTCCCTGCCCCCTATTTTTTCTCTTTTTTTCCCATATTCCAACACTGAACGAAGAAAATCAGAGCTCCATTCCCAAGACTCTAAGCCCCTGACTAAAACTGCTCCAAAGATCAGCTCAAAGATAGTTCAATGGCAATGGCATCTGGAATCTTTCACGCTAAAAGACTCTAGGCCACTGTGAAATCCTGTAGAAGGCCCTTCTTGTAAAAGTACTTCCTGCACTTCTGTCTGATCTTGTTTGCATGTTGTTCAAGCACTCACTTGCCCTTTACATGCTTGCTTCCATTGTCCTTTGAACCAGTTCAAACAATCCATCTTTTCCCACGGGAGCCCATTCCACCAGTTTCAGGCCAGTTCAGTTCAAACCTTGAAGCCTACACTTGTATGGAAGATAGAATACCATCAGATCCCAGGCCTACATTAGGAGTCAGTAAGTGCCTACTTGAAACACAAATGGATCAGAAGCAGCACAGTGACTTCCTCATCAGAGAGAAAAGAAAGCAAACATCAACTCCTGAAGTAGAATTGTGCTCAGAGAGTATATTCTCTTTCCAGTTCTGATGCCCTTCATACCAATTCACTGGCCACATTTTCACTGAACAACCACTCTGAGCAAGGTGCTGAACTTCATTCTATGGTGGCTTTTAATTGAGAAGCCCTAAGACACAGATCCTGTCCAGTGTGGGGAATAGTTGTCCTGGCAATAGCTGTGCTGCCCTAACACTAACTTAAGGGCTTTTCTCACTCAGCTCTTTCATGGCTCAGGTCCTGATTTAAGAAACACAATGTTACACACCCCCTGCAAAGAAATATTTTTAATCAGGCATGTCACATTTATTATCTCAGCACTTGAGAGTCAGAGGCAAAGGCAGGAGGATCTCAAGTTCGAGGCAAGCCAGGGCTAAAGAATGAGTTTGAAGGTAGCCTGAACTATATAAGACCCCGTCTCAGAAAAATAGTCTCTTTAGGACCTGGTAAGCAACTACAAGTTTGGACGTATAGTTTCAGATATAATTGAGACAAAATTTGGCAGAAAAAATTATGGGAAAGGGGGTCCAGAGCAAAACACAGTAGAAATGCTAAATCGGAAAGCAACTCCATGACCTGGTGCCAGTGATTAGTGGAGAGTAGTGGGAATCTCCCTGAGCTCTTGATTCATCACCATGACCATGCCTGGGGCACCTGAGAGCCAAGATCTAAAGCACTGAAAGGGACAAATATTCTCTGTTTCCTTCCTACTTTCATCCATTTTGCACCTGAGAAAACTTCAAATCACAGAGGTAGTGACCTGCCCAACATCATGTGGCTCATAAATGAAAGAACTAGGATGGGAACCAAGAGTTTCTGACTCTCACTTATTTACAAGACTTGGCTACACGTACACAGTGGTGTCTAGTTTCTTAATAAGAGGCTATGATGCCAAAGAAACTTATGATAGCCTTCAACTGGGGCTGCTCCAGCCACTTATGGAAAGAAGCAGCTGCCTCTGGAGAGTTAATATGAAGTGATGCTAACCCTCCAGCAGGCTAGTTGCTAAGAAGTCAGCTCTCGGGTTCATATAGAGGTCTTGAGGCTCCATGGTGCCAATTCACATTAACCACACTCAGTCCCTAGCTGGTAAATCAGACAGTAATATCCATAGCAGAAGTTAGGCCTCCTCATAAGTCCAGGACACCAGAACATTCCTGTTACAGCCTAAGATCACTAGAGTGCCCACATCATGTAACAGAAGTTTATAGGGGGAAAAAAGAGTCAAGACAGCAGAGGATCACAAGAGCCTAATAGCTATACCCTTATGAATGCATAAGATGATGCTAAGTGAAATGAACTCCATGTTATATCACTGTTGTAATTACTTTCAACATGCAATGTGAAACCGTAGCTTCTATTGTTGATGATCCTCCTGTATCCCCTTCCTGTGGTTGTACCTGCACTATCACTGTATCTTATCTGAGTACAGTGGAAACTGTACATACTGGTATTAGAACTAGGGAAGTGAAAGGGCATATCAAAATCGAGAGCCAAAGGATAAAAAGACAAACAACTCCAAAAGCAATACTTGCAAAACCATTTGGTGTAAACCAACTGAACAACTCATGAGGGGAGAGGGAGAGGGGGAGGGGGGAGGGGGGAATGAGGGAAGAGGTAACAAACAGTACAAGAAATGTACCCAAGGCCTAACGTATGAAACTGTAAGCAATCTGTACATCATTTTGACAATAAATAAGAAAAAACATAAAAATAAAATTTTAAAAGACCTGGAATATTTTTTCACCCTGAGAGACATTTTACAATATAGAACCAGAGGGCTGGGAATGTGGCTTAGGGGTAGAGTGCTTGTCTAGCATGCACGAAGCCCTGGGTTTGATTCCCAGTACCACATACACAGAAACCAGAAGTGGCGCTGTGGCTCAAGTAATAGAGTGCTACCCTTGAGCAAAAGAAGCTCAGGGACAGTGCCCAAGCCCTGAGTGCAAGTCCTTTTCCTCAGTATTATTAATGGTTGTTTTTTTAAATCGAATTCCCTATTCTCCTTTTCTGAAAATATTAAGATTTTTGGCCTTTGTCTTTCCAACTTTCCTACACTGTAGCACGTTCCTACACTACAAGCATACAAGTTAGTAATCTACATTGATTTTAGATCAGGGTGGTTATTTTGAAGATCTTTCTTAAGGGGGGGCGCTGTAATCTCACCAAATGTCCTCAAAGTATTCTGGATACAGCACTTCAGACATGCATTTAGTTTATAAAAATAATTTTTTTTATACAAAGCACTCCACCTCTTCCATGATATATGACTTAGAGAGAGCCTCAGAGGACTGAAAAATGAAGAGTCTGTGTTCTATTCCAAATGTGTTGCCTCTCTTGGCCTAGATCTTGATCTCTTTGAGCCTAGGGCTCCTCACAGCAAGACCAAATCCTAGGGGTGCTCTATTGCTCTGATTTACCACAGAAATTGAAATTAAATTCCAATCAGCCCTATAACTGAAGCCATTTAGTTTTCTATCACAATGTGCCTTATTCTCAGGAAGGTCAGGGCCCTGTCACTGGCCCCAGCTCTTTCACCTCAAAGAAGCCTTACTTTTCAGGATTACTTCTGCCTTGAGGCCCTAGTGTGTGGGGGCACACCTGGAAGTCAACTAGCTGGCCCCACCTGTTTCTCAGTCTTGGGGCCACGTGTGGCTAAGATGGCGGCGCCTAACAACAATGCGCAGCTGCTCCAAGTGTCTTTGGTTATAACCCAAAGGCGGTTCTGTGGGCTGTGATGCCCCGGCTCCTCCGCCCTTGATGGACAGCTCATGCCTCCCCTTCCTGCCGATCTTAGACCTGATTGGCTCCTGTGCCTTATATTAGTGGCACATTCTTCCCCAATAAATGAGATCTTGCGCTGACTTGACTCCCAGGCTGTCTGATTGTCCTCTGATGAAGCACAGGGAGGGGGGAGCTAAAGACCCCGACAACAGTGCACCTTGGTGAATGAAATTCCTCTATAGAATTTGCAGTGAGTAGAATAATCAGTTCACGGTAACACTAGTAATAATGATAATATGAACCATAGTAGCAGCTATCTGGATGGTCTCCTATCACTTATGAGCCAAGGGAAGAAGACCAGGTTTCTATAAACCAGGGTCTCATTTCACTAGAAGGGCTATGCAGTCTGCATGTACAAAATTTTCTATATCAAGGGAAGCAGGAAGAGCCATACTAATTTCTGCCATTCACATAGCCAGAGCATGGAAGGTACAGCTAGAAGGTCAGCCTGGTATTGCTGAGCCAGTCTTGGCTCAAACTGGCATTCCAAGGCCAGGAAAAACAGCAGGGATTGTAACTTATGATGTGGGGCAGTACTTGAAGTTAATTAAAAAAAACAAAGGCCTGCCCAAACCATTCCCCAAAACTAGATTAGCCTAGGAAAATGTGTCTCAAAAATCCTCCAAAGCTCTTGATCTGTCTCTAAAAGAGACAGAGATCTTCCCTAAAAGAGAAAAAGAGAAAAAGACACGGAGATAGGACTTAGGACAACCAGTCTGGCTACAGTCCACCAGATCTGAAAAAAAGTTGAAATTCCTCACTCTTTGCAAGTGAGTGGTCAAATGTGTATGTAGGTCCCTCTGAGAAGCCCAGGACTTGCCATCCTGAGTCTCTAAGCTCTTATTCTTTGTCCACAAGTGGAACCACCAGTGTATCTTAATGATGACATCATCTGCTAAGAATCTCCCTGCAATGTGCTGTACTTCCTCTTTACAGCATATATTATAATTGTAAATATTTTTGCGTGTGATTTGATTATTAAATTAATCAGGCTTCATCATAGGGAAATGAAATTGACCTTGTACCAATCGGACACTTATTGCCTACAGTTTGGAATAGACTAAGCGCACATAAACATTTGCTGAATAAACCAACATATAAACACCAGTTCTGAATGCCAGGTTTTGTGAGAAAAGCTGACAAACTATAACCCATTCAGAAGTGGCAGCCAGGATTGTGGATATTCTGGAAAGCTCACTGTGTGAGGAAAAAAAGCTGAAAGTGGAGCTGTGACTAGAGTGGTAGAACACTAGCCTTGAGGAAAAAAAGCTCAGGGAACTTGCTCTGGACCAGAGCTCAAGCTCCAGGACTGGCACTTTAAAAAAAAAAAGTGTTGATATCTTGATGTTTCAAACCATGTGTTCAGAAAGGATGACTCAAGAAAGCAATGGGAAAATCTAATGATTGGGCACTTGGACCCAATGGATAAATCTAGTGATGGGGCTTTGGGCACCATAACATGTAGACTCAGAACTCAGTCTATGTCAGCTAGTGTGAGGCAGAAAGAGTAGGCACTAGATTCAGAAGTAGAAATCCTGGGTTCAAGTCCAAGCTCTCTGCCTTATGCTATGATAATGATTAGTTACTTAGTTCTTCTCAACCTCATTTTCCTCATCTGTACAATACGATTACTCACAATATGTATTTCTCTGGGTCAAATAAAACACTAATTAGGAGAGTGCTTTGTAAAATGTTAAGTGCTATGTATGCAGTGCTATTGGGATGACTATTATAAGATGTAGCGGAAATACAAAGCAGTATAAGATAGTTGTCTTCAGATAGCTCACTATATGAAGGATCTATTGCTTCCCTTCTAGGACAGACATCAAAAAGGGCAAGGGCAAGAAGCAGAAAAGGAAAACAAAGGCAGTTGTGGCATGGAGAGAGAATCAAGCCAAACCCTAAACATGCCTAATCCTTGCTTAGAGCCTCATTCCTCCCAAGGCATGACACCCCCCCCACCCCACCCCCATTGCTCTTTGACTCTACCACCTAGGAGCCCAGAGACTTCTGAACTCGCTTGAACTTCTACAACCACTTTAGGCATGGGGCTTATCCTCTACCTCTATCCTCCCCACTCCCACATCAGAGAGAGACAGTTCTCATAAATGCAAAACCAGAATTTTGACCAATTCAGACAACTAACTCCTTCCACTTCTTTATTGCAAATAAAAAATTTCATAATTGTGTTGCATAGAACTGACTCAGAGCACATTAAAATTGATTTCCACAATGACCTGATGACCTCTCTTGTTACTGAAGACACACCAGTACAAAATGAAATGAAAGACAAAAGATGTGGCTAAGACCCAAGAATAGTTCTCCTTACAAAAAAATAAACTATTTCTGAAAATGGGATCTGTGATTATTTTCCATCTGCTTTGCTTCTTTGTTCTGATACATATTAAGTCTTAAGTGAGAAATGTTTTCTTATAGAGTCAACTTTAAAAAAACTTACATATTTATGAGCCAAGATTTCATATAGGCATTTATACATAGCAAGAGACAAATTTCCACATTTTTTGTTGACAAACTCCAAAATACATTATTAGTAATGATTCAATCAAATTTTTGTAATAAAGGTCCACCAATAGGAAAATATTCTTACATATGTTGATATGTAGTGAGACTTTGAATAGTCTATTTTATAAAATGTCTTTCACAGAGATACTGCCAAATACTAATATCCAAAACATGTTGGTTTTTTTATGGGGCATGTTCATAACATGGAAGGTACTTAACAGAATTCTAGTCATTTCATCTCAATATTTGCCTTACATCCGTATGGTAAAGACTAATCTTTCACTTGAAGGTTTGGAGAAAGCTCTTTACTTATACAGTTAAGTCAATTTTGAAATATGGAAATTTTCTCTGCACTTGCATTGGTATCCAAAAAGTTACCGCTGGAACTACAGTTTGAGCTAAGAAAATGCAAATACATGAACTACAAACTTGTGTAGGATAAAGATCTCACGTCTTATTTTAACTTCTCACAGTAAAGAGTGTTATAATATAGTTTAAATTGATGGTGATTCTCACAATGTTAGTTGTATTTGCTACTGTTTGTACTGTTAGTTGTATTTGTTACAGTATGTTTCACATTTAAGCATTGATTTGTCTTTAATTTTAAATCAAGTTCATAAAGAAACACTATCAAGTCTACAACAATTTCCAAAGTCATTCAGTGCTCAAAACCAGTCAATGGAGGTGATCTTTCTCATATAAAAAATATTTCAATTAAGCCATAACCTCATAAAATGTTTGTTATGATAAAATATGGCCCCTGCTAGCCCATGAAGCAGCTATGTGATAAAGCAAGGGAGGACATACAACTTCTACTTCCAACCGCCAAATCACAAGAACCATGAAGGTCACCAGCAATGCCACTGGTTCAATCAAACATTAAAAACCAATCAATTCCTTTTGTAAAGTGCCTGATAATTTTAAACACTATTAGTAATCAAGGATTTAAATACTCCATTTTCAAAAGCATTGAAACTTTTTCCCGTCCAAATTTCTTTCTTCTCCCTGTGTATTTTATACCAGTTGGAACAGAACACAGTAGATTCTGCTTCAGGAAATTAGTATTTTTCTCTACTATGACAAAAGTCTTTGCACGTAATTGTTCCATGTTGATTTATCATAGAAGCTAATTCTCCAGTTATTTCAAAGTCATCATTAACTATTTGAAAAAATAACACCTGAAAATTATCAAAAAATCTGTAAATTTGTCAAAAAGCAAGGAAATCACTCAAAATCATTTGCTGATTTTGTCAGTTCATTATTGATAGTGACCCCAAGGTCCTCTCTCCTCTTAGCCAAAAGGCCATGGTCTTAAGCAAGTGGATTCTCACTGGACACATTACTTTAGCTATTATAATAGAACACAATTTAATTCATAATGGCAAGCACTTTTTTTATTTCTTGGGTAATAAATGAGCCAGTCAGAAACTTAATTTGTTACAGCCTCATTTTCTCTGGGTTGTTTTTGTAATGAAGTTTTACTTTGATGAACTATTTCATTTTAAATGGCCTAGTTTTCTGATCATCACTTCATTTCCTGTGAGGTGGGAGCTTTGTGGTGAGTACTTTGATGTCAACATAAGTTTCATCCTGTTAACACATCCTTAGTGTCATTACATAATGAATATAATGCTTTGCCATCTAATCCATGCCAAATGTGTGTGTGTGTGTGTGTGTGTGTGTGTGTGCATTCCACTATATCTTAAAGTAAGTTCACTTTTCTCTTTTTTTGTTTTACCTTACAGGTGTGCATTGGTTATAAAAAAAATGGTATAGTATAGCATAAGTATGGCTCTTCCAATCTTGTCAGGTTATGATTGCAGCCTTACAAAAGCAGTAGGCAGGCTTGATGTTGCCAGAGACCACAGTTTCTCAGACCCTGAATTAAATGCCTGACATTTCCTGAATGGTTTTATTGCAGTCAGGACTGCTTGAAGTCAGAAAAATGAGTCAGATTGCTTTTAACTTCCTGTCAAGCTGAGAATCTGTTGCACATCTTGCAGCCTACAGTGTTATAGTGCAGTCAAGACCATCATCTGGGTAGGCCTTTGAATTTATTAGGTATTAAACCGTAAGGGTGGCAAGGAAAGAGGAAAGAATGCAGAAGAGAAATGAAAAAAAACAAAAAAACAAAAAACCACGGATCTGCTCTCCAGAGCTGGCAGTCAAGTTGGAAAGATTCTATTTCTTCACACAAATACCAAAAGGATAACCCAACTTTAACACACACTTTTAACCTTGTTTAAAACATTGTTTTAACGTTTTCTTAAATTTATGCAATAACTAATAAATATTCAGTAAAGAAACCAATGAAAAGATAATACATATTGTGTCTGTATCTAAGCTTAATGTGTTCTCACTACAGTGGCAACTATTAAGCTCATATTTCCTGGGCTTTGACAGCCCAGACTCAACTCTCGCCATTGCTATTTACTACCTTTATCATCTTAAATGAATTATTTTATAACAGTCTTAGTTTCTATTAAATGTCTGTAAAATAAGAATCAATATTATCTTTCTCATAGCATGTTGTAGGCATCAGATGAGATAAAAGGTGTAAAGCTGGGGCTGGGGATATGGCCTAGTGGCAAGAGTGCTCGCCTCGTATACATGAGGCCCTGGGTTCAATTCCCCAGCACCACAAATACAGAAACTGGCCAGAAGCATCGCTGTGGCTCAAGTGGCAGAGTGCTAGCCTTGAGCAAAAAGAAGCCACGGACAGTGCTCAGGCCCTAAGCATGGAGGCTAACAAATTTCATAAATATTAACTGAAAGACTTAGGGAAAGGAAGAAAGCAGAAAAATGATCCCGGAGGAAGGAGAAAGGAGCATGCGTAGCAGGGCTGGGAGTGTAAGTCAGCGGTAGAGCACTTGTTTAAGAGGTGTAAATCTTGAATTGGCTCCTCAGCACTAGAAAACAATATTAGACATATAGATAAGAGTAGAAAGGAGAACAAAGAAAGAATTAAACACAAGCCTGGAAGCTTTGTCAGGGAACATTTAGGAGCCTTTAAGCTTCCTGGTGAATTAGCTTTAAGGCCAATACTGAAAAGGTAAGGAATAGGTCAGGTTTGATTCATGTTAACCTATTTATTACCAAAAGCACAGTTTGGGGAGAAGTTAGCATGCCTCTAAGGCCTGAATTTATGGCCTAACCACTGCTATATACATATCCATAGAGGGGCACTAAGCCAATGAAGCCATTCTGAGGCCTTGCAGAGGACTTGCAAGATGTCCACATCATTACCATCATTACTAGTGGTGTTAGTATCTATGAGCAGGGTATGGTGCTACAATTAACTTTAGAGAGTACAATAATAGCATTTATATTTTCCAGTGCTGGAGATGTCCATCCCAGGGCCTTGAGTATGTAAACCAAAGCCCTACTGCTGAGCTATTCCCAGCCTTAGATCATATGATACAATATAACACAACCGCACTAGTCCTTTCTGTGAACAGGAAGCATTCATCTCAGAGATCACAATCACAGCATTGCCTAGCTGTGTGCCATTATGAATACTGTAGGGCTTCCTCTCCATACGTATGTCAAAACAAATTTGGTACTCTAGTTTTCAAGCTGTTTAGTTGCAGAATCCCTTCCTCAAATCAAAGTAAAATTACAAGATAAAATTTTGCTGAGTGTTTATACTCACTTGTTGAGTAAGTATAAGCACCAATCTTACCACCAAGTCTGCTCACCCAGCAGGTACCATGACAGGTACCAAAATAAGTGGTTTGAAAACCACCTCTATTAGAGCTAGGCAGTGGAGATCTACTGGAGTTTGAGGATTCTTTTACAGTAGATGTTACTCTGAGCCAAATAAGTGCTTGGAAAAATAAGATGTTTCCCATGTAAGTGTGAGAGAGATCTGCTGTATGTCTCCATTAGTACTCTTATTGATTTATTTATTGTCAAAGTGATGCACAGAAGGGTTATAGTTTCATACACAAGGCAGTGAGTAGATTTTTTTACCTCCTCCTTTTTTCTCGCACCCTCCCAAACTCCTTCCCCCCACCCCCAAGTTGTACAGCTGGTTACAGCATGTAGTTTTTTAAGTATTGCTGTCCCATTAGTTCAACTTTTACCCTTTGTCTCTCCATTTTGATGTTCCCCTTCCTTTTCCTACTCCCAGTAAACATATATACAATACTACCCAGGGTACCAAAATCAGTTACATTCGTTCTTAAGTAGGCTCTTCAGCTGTATCTAGGAACCCAATCACTGATTTAAGAGCTGAATAACAGAAGGAAAGTATTAAAGTTTTATTAATTTTACATGTACATAGGACTCTTTACAAGAAAGAGGAAGTCCAAAGAAATGACCAAAATAAAAGGAATGATAGAACAACTAGATATCTGAACTAAGGCAGTAAATCCTTGAGATGTTGCTAAAAGACAAATAATGCAGCATGACAGAAACTAGAGGAAGGTTAAGAATTACTTGAAGGGGATTGTTTATTCAGACTCACTGCAGCTCCAATTACCAGTCTCTGGTGACCAAAGGCTATTTGAAGAACATATGAAGAACATCCCATCAAAAAAAATCCTTCTGATTTCTATGTTTTCTATAGAAAAACATAGTCCGAAAGGAAGTTTCATAATTCCTCAAGTGACTTCAACTTCATTACCAGTTGAGGAAATTTGGGGATGATTTTGCTCCCTCACCCCTAAGCTTAGTTCCAAGAGAGATCAAGAACAGCTCCAGAAATGGTTCGTGAGTAGTGTACAGACTGAAGTGTAGACAGAGTTAAAAGACACTGAAACACATTGCAGAGAGGATGTACTACAGAAATGGAGGTGGGAAAATGGGCCCAAGGCTCAGCAAAGAGACTGTTTAATTATAGCTAGGAGTTTTAAAGGGGAAACAGAATTAGATGATGAAGACCCAGACAGTAAGGTGTCCTACTGCAAAATCCTCTCTTGTCCGCCTGCATTCCTGAGAGCTGTGACACAGAGAACAAGAGTGCTATTGAGGTCTCTATTGTGTCCCACTGTTGTCTGTGGCTACCATGAGGAAACTTTCCTGACACCTGTCACATCCTTAGCAAGTTCATTAGGTAGCACATACCAGTGCTCTGTTGTCATAAGACTCTATGAGAAACAGATGGAGTCTATGAGACAGGTACTTAACACAGAGAACAATTGTTTCCAGGTTTCCCAAACAACAGCCAGTACAAGCCCAAGGAGAAAAAGAACTACTGCCAAGGGGAAATGTGTAAAACTCAGCTGTGCGTTGTGTCCCTAATTTAGGAAGACCTCAAAACCTTTTGAAATGCCATCACATCCAATTCTAAAATGTCACTAATCACCTATAACACTACTACATTCTTACATGTGGGTGGGAGCAGCTATTATCCTCATTAAACTGGGAAGGAAAGGCCAAGGAAGACTCAGGCATGCATGATGCCTAACACAAGAAACGTGCGATGAGGAAGGACTCAATCTATGAAGAGACACTCAACAAAGAAAGGAGTAAGAGGAAGACAAGAACAAAAGAACTGAACATGAATAAAAACTTTTGTTAAATGAACAAATCATGACATAAATAAAGCCCTCCAAGCCAGGATCTGTAATAGTTACCAAAACTTTTCAGTTGTAAATGTTTCCTCCCTAGTTCCTTCCCCGTGTAACTTATCCTGAAAACCTAAGGGAAATGTAAAGCTTTTATCCTCCATTCTGTCTCTTTCCAAATCTCCATCCCTCCTGTTTGCTATTAACCACCTTCATTTCTTGTCTTCTTTCTTTTCTTTCTCACTACACTGGTTCACAGAAGCATCTGAAATGGACAACTGAAAACCAACCTTGTTTGTATTCATCCAAGAGCCTGCCTCTAATAGAGGCTGGGGCCTCTGGGAAACTCAGAACCAGTTGGTCAGGGAAAGCACCCACGGCTTTATAAAAGTCTATAAATTGGTCCTTGTAATGTGTAGTGTTGACATATAGTAACTGCATTTCTGGAGTACAGTGTGATATTTGGATACTTGCACAAAATGTACAGTTATCAAGTCGAGGTAACTGGTGTATCAGCACTTGAAATATACATCATTCCTTTGTGTTGGGAACATTTGAAATATGCACAGATTCTTAATGTTCAGTTGAGATCACTTCTTGAGGCAAGGAATTCCCAAGAAGAACTCCTTGTACATAAAACAAAGCCTCATTTTCTCTGTCCTAAGTTTAGCCTTTTCAAGGGAAGAATGCCACAGGAAGCTGAAGCTGCTGCTCTGATGTTGGGGACTAAGCCACCCATGCAGGAAGGCACTGCCTGGTGACAGGTGAAATATGAGTGTGACCATGGAATGATTGCATTACACCTGAATCATCCAACTCAAGATTGTAAAGTCGGTAAACATCCAGTTTACTATGCCAGATCTACAACACTATACCAGCACTTCCAGCTTGTTCAGTGTGTTCTTCCAGTTCAAGGAGTTTGCAGGACCAGGAGGAGAAGCTACTTGTTTGGACTCATAACTTCTCCAAACAGTGAAGTTTATGTGCTTTATGTTATAAATATTTCTCGCTGAATGTGTTATTTTGCATTTGGCAATGATTGAGATTCATATCACTATAAAAAAAATACTGCAATGTATAAAGTGACTTTGGAGATAAAGAGTGGGGTGATTTTTTAAAAAAAAAGCAAAAGAAAGAAATATATTTCACTTTCCTGCCCATGCTTTGGACTAAAGAAATGGTCCCAGCTAGGTGCCTGGGGCTTACGGATATATTCCATATTTCTAGCTACTCAGGAGACTGAGATCTTAGGATCATAGTTCAAAGCCAGCCTTTATGCAAAAAAGTCCATGAGATTCTTTTCTCCAATTAACCAGGAAAGAAAAGCTGGAAGTGGAGCTGTGGCTCAAGTGATAGAATACCAGCAAGTCTTGAGCAAAAAAACAACAACTAAAGGACAGTGCCCAGTTCCTGAGTTCAAGCCCCCAGTACCAGTGCAAAAGAAAAGGAAAGGAAAAAGAAAAAGAATGATCACCCAAAATCATAACAAATGATAGAAATAATCTACCCTTGCTTCCCTCTGCCTTCCCCCTACTTTATTCATGAGCCTTCTACTATCAACATTGCCCTCTACTATCAACATTGCACCTCATCTTCAAAGTACTTGGCTCTCTGAGTACCATTTTGATAAGAGCTTTATTGGTGATGTTAGGTGGTTATAAGAATGGATTACAGAGGGACAGATTATGACAAAAATGAAAGCTTATCTTAAATTATATAAGATAGTCTACTCCCTGCAGTCTACAGCCTCATGAATGTACTAATAGCAAAGATTTTTAACAGCCTCATAAATTCCTCCACTGATTCTCAGATAGGGTAGCTCAAAGGAGCACCTCACCATGTGGGTGGCTAATATATTAAGTTATAGTACTAATCTTTTGTATATAAAGTACTTAAGCTCTTGACATTCTATAAGTGGAAGCCTAAATAAACTCAGCAGTATGCCCAAAGAAGTCAAGATCTCTGGTATCCAGTAAGTTTCTAGAAAGGTAAAAATGGCCAGCCACCCAAAGAAGAATGGAGAAGATATTATGACTGCCTGCTCCCTGCAGGCTCGTATATGAGTACACTGAATCTCTACAAAAATCCTAGTTGTCTTGCATCTCCATATGGGTCTACCTGAACTTCAGATCTGTTTGTTTTTCTGCACTGAATTGATTCAGTAAATATGACTAGAGAATAAGGCATAATATGGATTCTTAGGACAAGGAAAATTCTCTATCATATACTTACTTGTGTTAGAAAACTTGGATTCTAACTATATTTTTACCATTGACTTCTTGTGTGATTCTACTTGACCTTACAAAAATCTTCCTTCTTGAGATTGAATATTTTCCTTTTCAAAGGCAAGATAGCTCTTGTCACATAAAACTGTTGAATGGATCCCAAGAGGTACATGGCTCTGGTCCTTCCAGATCTCTGGGTCACTTCACTTCACTACTCACCTTCCACAGCCAACCTTCTCCTAACACAGAGTGGGGCTCAACACCCACTAAGGGGACTATCAGCCTCTTCTCTTGAACAGCAGCAGGAACAGAGTAGAATGGCACACAGGGATAGAGACAAGTGCTCCAATAGGCAACCAGGTACCTGCTGAGTTTGAGCAGCCTTCGTAATATTTCACAACAAAACACTACCAGGTCCTTCCCTTCTGCTTCCACTTTTCCTCCCTTTTTCCTTATTAAACTCTGTGGCCATCTTCCCTGCTCCTGGAACAGGAAGGTACTGCTGTTTTCTGAAGAAACCGGGATTTCTTTCCTGCAGGGTAAATGGGGCCATGTAGAGCATTCATAACCACAATAAAGAGATTGGAGATTAAAGAAGGATGCGTAGGTAGGAATCTTATGGCAAAGTGATGTGGCAATTAAGCTAAATCATGACAAGGCACATGGGAGGGTATGAGGCTCCTGAGTATAGACGCAGCAGGAAGGAGCAGTGGGAAAGAGAGCACTTGTCTAGGCTAGTCCCACTGTAGGGGAAGAATTGATGATGATGAAATTTTGCTTTTACCCCAACACTGGCCCTGACATAACCACTTCCCAGTGCTAAAAATTCTTCCTTATGAAACACGTTTCAAGAGAACAAATAAACGAATGAAGAAGTGAACCAAGCAATGAAGAAAATTCATGCTTGGCCTCCAACCCCTAGCTCCTTCCTTCTTGCTTCTTACCTATGCCAAGCGTTTGTGAGGTGGACATAACAAATAGGTATATTACTCAATTGATATGCCTACTTCAGATTCTCCCGTGAACCTTACCACAGTGCTGGACTCTCAGTTGTATCAGCAGCACTAACTGCCCTCACCTATGAGACCACGCAAATCACCGAGGTGTGGGAACAGCACCACTTCCCATCACAAATAATCTCCACTAAATTCCCTAGGCCATCACCAAGTGGCTTCTAATTCTCTGGCTGAGTTCTACTGGCAAAAACTTCAAGGATTTCTTGCCTTGCAACAGGAGACTTGGCAACCACTCCCTGAATTTGCAGAGAGGATTTTTTTTTCCTCCCTGTTGTCTCTCGGAAGCCTGGGTCCAACCTACTATTCTGACTAACAGTGGAGGGAATGAGGCATAGGCATGATGTTCTGCGGGATAGTGAGCATCTGCTTCTACGGAGAATCTTACAACCAGCACCGTCCAGGATGGCTTTGGCATTAACCTCCCTGGGTCAGAAACAGAGCACTGGAGGGATAATGAGCTTGCTTCTCACCACACACTGGCTTCAACTTGCCCTCCAGAACTGCCTATGTACATGCCGACTGATACCACAGATGAAGTCAGCTGCCCCGCTAGTGAGACTGTGGGCCCCAGGCTGTATCTTAGATCCAAATTCTCAGTGAGACCTGGGAGCCTCAGCATCCAGCTATTTCTGAAAAAAATTAAAACAGCTCCTCCATGCTTTCTCTATGCAAGTCCTTTATGACACCAACAGTCATTCCCTGTACAGGACCAGCTTCTACCCTCAGCTTCCTGCTGTATCTACTGTAAGGGCCTATATTACTCTCTTTATTTGAAAGTCAACAAATGCAGACAAGTTCTGAATTTCAAGAAATAAATTTTAATTATCTAGTCCTAAACCTAAATGAGAACTACTCAAGGAGCCAAGGCATGCAAAAGTGGAAAATCACTCACTTCATCCAGCTACCAATTGGGAGCTCAGCACTGTGGCAGGGCTCATGGGAGAATTTGAAGAAGAGAAAACTGAGGCCTCTTCCCTCAGCATATTTATCACATACTCAAGAGGTAAAATTATTCACGGAAAACAATAGTGCTAAAGAGCCAAATGAAATAAGAACAAAGGCATATGTTTTAGAGTCCTATTCCTTAGAATAAGGCATAAGAGCTGGGGAAGTTAGCCCAACTCATATTTAAATAAATCTATCTTGTACATAACAAAAAGCTTGCAGAGGACAACAAATTTTTAAAAACCATTCTTTCATAAGGTTCAAAGTCCAGCAAGCCAGAGACGGACATAATCCTCTGTGGAATATTGTCAGTGGAGTGAGTGGGACACAGACTACAGGGTGAGGGTATAGGAAAATTCTGACTGGGAAGGCTTGCAAATGTTTTTAAGGGGAAAAGTGAGTGTCCATATGTATTTAAAATGAATAGAATTTTGATAACTAGAGATATGGAGATGGGGCCCAGCAAAAGTAAACAATGTGGATTAAAATAGAAAGAAAGGCAAGCTTGGTATATGGTTTGGTAAGAAAGCATAAAGGACTCCAGTGTGATTGGGAAGAAAAATGCATAAAAGTAAAAAGATCTGTTTTCCATGGAAGGCTTTGTATAGTATGTGAAAAACTTTGGACTTTATTCTGCTCCTAAGAAATACTAATCCTTTACTCATAGAATATGTTACCCCTTCTTAAGGTGTAAAAATAAATTAGAAAGGGAAATTGAAGACCAAGGAATCTTTCTACAGGTATGCAATAATCCTAGCAAATAAAAATTAGGACTTCTCCTGAACAAGAGCAGAAACAAAGGAGGGAAGGAGAGAGAGATAAGAAGCAAGCTTACACAGAACCTCAGCATTTAGAGACCTCAGGAGCACAGACTTGCAGGGGTAGAAGTCACCTAGTTCATTCAGCTGTCACTTTAAACTCCTCTCTCATTTTAGAGTTCAAAGAGGGAAAGGAAGTTACAAAGCAGAAATGTCTTTTGCAAGTTTACAGTGAAACCAAGTTCATGGCTCTGAAGAGAAGCTTTCAGTTCTAATCCAAGGATTCTCTGGTACACCGTGGAGAGGGGCCAGGAAAGGCTGCAGCAAAATCAGGACCCCAGACTGCCCTTGAAAGAGGAGCAGGCACCTACCTACACATGAGTTTCTACATGCTAGACTTCCCAAATTCACCTCTCCTCATCCTGATGGAGTTGACCTTTGGGTGAGAAGAAGAACTGAAAATATGGATCAAATGAATCACTAATGACACCTAAGGTAAGATGGAAACTTTACTGATTACAAAGAATATTTATCTATCTTCTCCACCCCATTTCCTCCACTCCCATTATACCTCAGGACACATCCAGCTCTTTGATCATCAAATCTTTGTCAGATGCCTACTACTGTGGGTCCATTGGTAGCTGCTGGGTCACAGGTTGTGCAAAAGCCTGAGGAGGTACAGAACAATAATGACAACTCCGTATCCCTTACCTTTGCCTCTCCCTAGGTGTACCTCAGCCAGGCAGGTCTAACCTGTTGGAATCCTCAAGTCAAAGCCTTTAAACCAACCATCTATCCTTATCTTAAAACATTTTGGCAGTTCTTCAAAAAAGTGAGGATCAAACTTTAAAGATCTAAAATTTGTCCATGAATGTTTATAGCAGCATTTTTCATAATAGTCAAAAGGTGAAACCACCCTAAATCCCCATCAATGGATAAATGGATAAATAAAATATGGCATATTTCTATAATAGACTGTTATCCAGACATAAAAATTAATGAGCTACTGACACATACTACAACATGAATGAACCTTAAAATAACATCATGCTAAATGAATGAAACAAAAAAAAGACATGTATTATTTGGTTTCATTTCTGTGAAATGATCAGGATAGGAAAATCCATAAAGACAGGAAAAATAGTGGTTACCAGGAACTAAAAGAAGGTAGAATGGGGATATCTGCTAATGAATATAGGATATCCTCAGGAAAGTATAAAGCATTCTAAAATTCAAATTAGGTGATGATTACACAATACTAAAAAAACACTGAATGAGGTACTTTCAGTGGGAAAATGTATGATATTCAATTATATCTCAATAAATCTCTTTAAGGAAAAACTCAGGAACCTCACCTGAATGACCTAAATTCTGCCACACTCTTGTCACTTTAAAGGTATCTATTTCCATCTATAGAATTATTAATGTTTTAGGAATTACCTAACATCCCAGGAGATATGCTTAGAAATGGCTGTTGATATTTTCTAGTTCATTTCATTTGGGGAAACACAGCCTGAAACATTATGGAGGGGAATAATGATGAGCTCTTGTATCCCAAAATAGAATCTAATGGCAGAGGAGGCTCTGCTATAGCCAGAGCATGCAGACCCCAGCCCCAGACTAAAATCTGTGCAGTAGAACCAAGAAACTCTAAGCCTCCTTCCTTTGGCTCAGCACACATTTTCTGACAAGCCTAAAATATCGCTGAGGTCAGTGTTACCTTAAAACCACTGACTCCTACAGATGTCAGTAATAACAAAATGGCCTATAATTAACAGGAGGGCAATTCACTTGCAGAGAAAGATTTTAAATGTGAACTTATTTATGCAAGTGATAATAAATGACCTTTCAATATCAGGAAATCTCAGAGGGCTTTATATCTAGTAATTAGACCCACTCTTCTCCAGGGGAAAGAGTTCATTTGCTCCATCTGCAGTTTATGCACCTGCTGAAAGCCAAAGGGCTAGAAGGAATGAAGTGGTTACCTGGACATTATGAATAAGCCTTCCCTTATAACAAAAACAACCACCTTGTGGATCCTATACATTTCATCACACTAAACAGGCACACAACATCTCTGCTAAAGGAAAAACATCTGAGAATTCCATGACAGTTATGTTTAATAATTTGGCCAAAATAAGACAAGGAAGCTCCTCAAAAACTCTATTAGCTCCATATACGTGTCACGCACATTAGGTACATCTTGTTTCCAAATAACATGAACAGCAAAGGCTGGCAATAGGGTTGGGAAAATTGGTACTTCTTGATCTCCTTTCAAACTAATCCTCAGAGTTGCCAATTGTAAAACCTGATGGGTAAATTTTGTTTTTTCATAAGTATGAGCATCTGTCTTATAGATTACAAGCTAAATATAGTAGAAGCTCCATCAATATTAAAACCACTTAGTTGGTTTCCTATGCTGGAAAAGCATGGGAAAACAGCAAATATTTGACTAGTTAGTCAGGAAACTCTCATTTCAGAGTTGGATTCCTTCACGGCATATCATTAGGAAGTCACTTTGTTCTTATTCACTTCAGTCTATGTGGAAAGCTATTTTTCTCATTAAGGAATAGACGATGGCCAATTCTATTAGAAAAAAAATGTCAGTATAATGTAGAGGTTGTGAACAGGACTTTGAGATGAGGAAGACCAGCTCAGATGCTTACAAGCTCTTATTCTTAAGCAAGTTATTTACCCTTCCCTGATCCTCAGTTTCCTTGTTTAGAAACTAAAGATAATATTCTCTCCTTTGTGAGTTGCCCTAGGAATTAATATGCCTAAAAACACTTAACAGAACCTAGCACACAAGACCTTAATAAATGGTAGCTTAAAAGCTTCTTCCCATTAATCCCAGGGAAACAGAAGTGTGTGTCTCCATAAAGACCCATATTGTTTAAAAAAAAAAGTGGAGGGTGAGGTAAACTCAAGGAAATATAATAAAAGGGGTAAACTTATTCAATCTATACTGTAGCCATCTATGGAATTATCACAATGAAACCCCTCTGTACTATCAATATACTGATAAAAAAAGTAGTTTTTAAATCTCCCCCCCAAAAAAAGAAATCCTTTTGACTTGAAAACCATAAGGCCACTCTACAACACAACTACATTAAAAGGATTAAAACACACTGAAACACAACAAGCAAAAAGAGTATATTAGCTGGGCAGTGGTGGCTCATGCCTGTAATCCTAGCTGCTCAGGAGCCTAAGATCAGAGTATGGCAGTTTGAAGCCACCCCCAGAAGGAATGTTCATGAGACTCTTATCTCCAATTTACCCCCAAAAGCCAGAAGCAGAACTATGGTTCAAGTGACAGACCACTAGCCTTGAGGGGAAAAAATGCTCAAGGACATCACCCAGGCACTGAGCTCAAGCCTCAGGACCTGCAGAGAGAGAGAGAGAGAGAGAGAGAGAGAGAGAGAGAGAGAGAGAGAGAAAGAGAGAGAGAGAGAGAATAGGTCCTCATACAGTTTGCAAACACTAATGAAATATGAGAGCAACAAAATTGCCTTCTCCATTTTTCTACAGAGGAAGACTGTACAAATTCATCATATTTGTAAAAATCTGTTTACAAGTCCATCAAATTTGTAAAAATCTGTTTACAAATCCATCAAATTTGTAAATAGAACAAAGTGAAAATATTACTTAGAACGCCCCTGCTAGCCAGGTGACAGTAGCTCATACCTGTAATCCTATCTACTCAGGAGGCTGTTTGAAGATTCCAACTCAAAGCCAGCCTGTACAGACAAACTTGTGACTCTTCTCCAATTAACTAAGGGGGAGCGGGGAAGGGGAATGAAGGTGTGGTTCAAGTGGTAGGGTGCTAACCTTGAGCAGAAAAGCCAAGTGAGAATCTGAAGCCCTAAGTCCAAGCCCTAGTACTGGCACCAAAATAATAATAAAAGAACATGGGTGGGGAGGGGAGTCTGCTTTCTTTATGCCTTGCCCTACTCCTTCTCCCTCTATGTGCCTCTAGGTTCAACAAAAACTTCCCTAGGTCCATAGTTCTAAGGTGAAAAGATATATAAAAATACTGAGTATAGAAGCAAAGGCAGAAAGTATTAATATGACTCAGTTCTCAGATCTACAAACAGACACACAAATCATGACCAGTACTTAGAGACTTCTAAAGTTACGAGTTCTGCCAAAAGGCAGAACACCCAGGGAATGCCAGTAGGGGCTCTAAGTCTTAGGCCTTATCAGCTCCCATTCAGAAGTTTCTTCAGTATACCCTAATTCTTTTAGTCATCCAAACATACTAAGTCTTTCCTGACATCATTTTCTCTGCCCATCCTCAAATTTATGCAGAACGACATCCTTTACTTCCTTCTATTTTCTGTCTATAGTTTTGATCTGCCGCCTCTAGGTCAAAGCCCTATGTTTTGCTTCTACCTAAATCATTAACAATACACTCCCAACTGGACTCTCTATTCTGACATTCCTCTTCTCAGTTCCTCCTATTCATGTCTAGAGGGACTGACTACTTATCGCAGGCTACTCAGAATCCTCCCAGTTTTAGCACTTTGTCTTATGTCCTGAGAAATCTATGTCCCAGACAAACTGAGTGGGCTGACCACCCTGCATTCAGAGTGAAATCTTCCCCCAAATGATCACTTTACTGATCAAAATGATCTATTTCACATTTCTCAGTAAAAGAAATCCCAAAGTAGGTCCCAAACCTTTGCCAGAGAATGAATGCAAAAGCAGATTGGGCTGAGGTAAGAAAACAAGAATGTAAGTCCTGACTTCTGTCATAGCCCTGTTAGACCCTTGACAAGTCACTTAGTGCAACTGGAACTTTAGTTCTTCATGTGGAAAATTAAGAGGCTAAAACTAGATTTTCCTTTCAGTGCCCAAATTCTCTGTTTCTATTCTTCTTTAGATCCTCTGATTTAATGCAACTTAACAGCTCACCCTCATCCAAACACACCATGTAAGTTCTCACCTTTATAATCTTTCCCTTCTCCATCCAAGATTTCTCTGTTTTCTCCTCTTCCCACCTGAATATTCTGAGGAACAATACAAATCTTACTTCCTAAGGAAAGCCCAGGCCCAGCCTAGAAAGACCCCATGTACCTAGGTTTTCTATTAATCAGTACTTAGCAAGTTCTAACTCTGATGTTCAAACTCTTTCTCTACATGAAGCTTCTTTATTCAAACTAGGGTAAACTCTTTGTACATTTTTGTGACTTCCTTATAGAATCCTGAACACATTGTAAAAATGTGTCACTACAAATAACAGATCCATTGACTGACTGATACATAGAAAAAGGTCAAACAGGGATCAAGTTGTAAGACAAAAACAGAAACACAAGTGAGGCTAGAACTGTTTGCATCTTATACCAGATTCAACAATGCTTCACAATTTAGTAATTCACTTTTCAAAAGAATGTTTATTAAGAATCTCCTATGAGGGCTGGGGATATGGCCTAGTGGCAAGAGAGCTTGCCTCGTATACATGAGGCCCTGGGTTCGATTCCCCAGAACCACATATACAGAAAACGGCCAGAAGTGGCGCTGTGGCTCAAGTGGCAGAGTGCTAGCCTTGAGCAAGAAGAAGCCAGGGACAGTGCTCAGGCCCTGAGTCCAAGGCCCAGGACTGGCCAAAAAAAAAAAAAAAAGAATCTCCTATGAGAGGCTGGGGATATGGCCTAGTGGCAAGAGTGCTTGTCTTGTATGCATGAGGCCCTGTGTTCGATTCCTCAGCACCACATATATACAGAAAACGGCCAGAAGTGGCGCTGTGACTCAAGTGGCAGAGTGCTAGCCTTGAGCATAAAGAAGCCAGGGACAGTGCTCAGGCCCTGAGTCCAAGCCCCAGGACTGGCCAAAAAAAAAAAAAGAATCTCCTATGAGGAGAAAACAAGAGAAGGGGTGACATTGTACAAAAAGTAATGTACTCTTTACCTCATAAGCCAACCTGAGAAGGAATGTTCATGGGATTTGTTATGTAACTCTAACCCCTATGTACATCACCTTTATAATAACAATAGAAATTTTTAAAGAATCTCCTATGTCAAAATACTATGCTGGCATGTCACAGGTGTAGAGCTCAGGGAATAAACTCCTATCTTATAGACATCAGGAGTTTCCAAGTTGTCCCTCACTCAACATAAACTGTTTAGTAAGACTTGGAAGATACAAGTGATAGCAGCAATGCCCTCATCACCTCTACCCAATGTGTGCCCCAAATGGGTTATGTATGTACTTGTCCCACTAGCCTATGAGACTGTGAATTACAACAACAGCAATTTGATCTGGGACAACAAATTAATATACAATTGTCTACTTATAAAGCAAGAAATCAGTCTAAAACAAATATCTTCCAGGAACTATTTGGTGTTTCTTTGGTTTTTTTGTTGTTGTTTTGGTTTGGTTTGGTTGTTGGGTTTGAAATAAGGGCCTGGGCACTGTCCCTGCCTGAGCTTTTTCACTCAAGGCTAGCACTCTACCACTTTGAGCCATTGTGCCATTTCCGGTTTTCTAGTTGTTAATTGGGGATAAGAGTCCCATAGACTTTCCTGCCTAGGCTGGCTTTGAACCATGTGATCCTCAGATCTCAGTCTCCTTAGTATCTGGGATTACAAACATGAGCCACCAGCACCCAGCTCTTCTGGGAATTATATTCTGGTCAAACACATAGGCTCCCTAATTTCTATGTTGCCATGTTTCTGTGATGTAACCATGCAGATACCTTTTTTGTTGTTGTGATTTGACTGCAGCCCCATGTAGTCTTCCAAATGAAACTTACTAAGGATGAATTCAGCCTGCATCTCTGTCCTTTGGGGCTCCCACAGCATGTATGCATATATGTAGGAACACTCACCTAATTGAGGATGAGACTTGGAGTGTCACCTATTCCAGTGACAAACAGGTTCATGAGCAAGTGGAGGAAGTAAATAAACCAAACGGTCTGCAGAGGGAAAGATTAAGCTGGGCTGAACTGGAATGAACTGGGTTGGGCTTAGAGTGATTCAGGTTCTGTCACAGAATGGGTGTCTCCTGGGATGACACAGGAGGAAAATTTAAGATCCTATAAATAGGATGGATTTTCAGGTGTCTAGTGACCTCCCTGGAGTTTGAAGCTACTGCTCACTTCTCTTCAAGCAGGTAAGGGTTGCATGGGGGAGCAATAGCAGTCAACCGCAACTATGGCAATATGCACATTTTGCTGAAAAGTATTGGGGGATGTGGAGATTGAAGACTATGCCTTGAGGGTGATAGCCTTGACCACCTTCCTGCTTCCTTTTGCAGGCTCTGTTTGAGAGTATGATGATAACTGGTGTTACTTACCTCTGAGCTTATAAAATATTTGTAGCTTTGCCTCAGGCATCCCCAAACTGAAGGCTCAAACTATTGGTGGATAACTGAATCTCCCACAGTTTGAGAGATCCAAGATTTTAGAACTTATAAGGGGCAAGGCCCTGGACCAAGAGGCTTCAGCAATAGTCAAGTCTCACTGCAATGAACTACCATAAAGGACACCGTGTGCCCCATGCTACTTATCCTTATAGGTATTGCTATGTACTGTTGGAAACCAAATGTGCGCTGTAGTAAGCAATGTGCTCAGATTAGAAACCTATAGACCCAGTTACTAGAATTTTCATATCACAAGAAAAAAATATTGACATATAGATCTCCAGAGATTCTATCCTCTCAGAATATCCAGTGTAGATCTGATTCATTACATGCACCGCTTTTTTTAAATGTGCTTCTTATCATCTGTGCTTTGTCTGTGTGTTCTCTTGCTATCTTTAATCTGTAACGGTTTTTGTACTCATTGGTTTAGTTTTTTGGTTTTTTTTTTTTTTTGGCCATTCCTGGGCCTTGGACTCAGGGCCTGAGCGCTGTCCCTGGATTCTTTTTGCTCAAGGCTAGCACTCTACCACTTGAGCCACAGCACCACTTCTGGCCGTTTTCTGTATATGTGGTGCTGGGGAATTGAACCCAGGGCCGCATGTATACGAGGCAAGCACTCTTGCCACTAGGCCATATCCCCAGCCCCTCACTGGTTTAGTTTTATACTCAGGTGTCAAAAGGATCTGCATTGTTTTTGGAACTTCACCTCCCAGAAAGTTTTCTTAGACTAGTAAGAGCAATGGCCAGCCTATTCCATCCTCAAATACTTGCTGTTGGTAGAAAATTATGCCCTATTATGCTGGCCTCTGGTTCTTGCTGTGTGGGCTTCTACTATACTTCTTTTGGTTGTTGTTTTTAGGAAGTTGCTCATTTTTTTAGCAGAAGAACCATAGTTTGTATCTCCCCCACTGTTGCACAAAGATATTAAAACTTGACTGCAGGTCAAGATGAGGCTCTTTCATTTCTTAAGTTTTCTTCCCAAATTAAAAGGGGTCACTTTCCTCCTGGAAATTCTATCTCCAGGTCTTCATCCCAAATCCAGACAAAGTCTTGTTTCTTCTTTTAGGTGCATCTAAATTGGCAATATGGCTCACCTTCTAGACAGCATACTCACTGTGACCAAGGTGTTTCAAAACTATGCCAAAGAGAATGGGGACTGTACTTCACTGTGCAAGAAGGAGTTGAAGCACCTGCTCTTGACTGAATTCGGAGACATCCTCCGGGTAAGATACACAGATACTTTGGCTTCAGGAAGTCAAGTATAAGTGATTCTGATATCCGCATCCAGGATTTTCTGTTTTTCTTTATTTATTTATGCTATACCAGGAATGTGCTATGTTGGGAAGCACACAACTCCTCAGTAGTTCTCTTCCCATATACACACGTATGTGTGCGCACACACAGACATACACACACATATCCCCTTGTATCTGACCTTAAACAAAAGATAGTACAATTTCAAAGTAATAGAGAATACCTTTTCAGAAGAAAACCTAAGGATTGTACTTTTGTTTCTATATTTTATATGTGCATCCTCACATTCTATCATGTGTTCATTCACTCACCCAGTAAAGGTTCACTGAGGTTCTATTTTGTAACAGCATAATCCTAGTTACTAGGAATACAAGTTTGAATAAAACCAGCTTCCTTTTTGTATAAGATCTCACAGTGCGAAGAGAAAGTAGATATATATTTACAATATAAAAAGTAGTTATTAAAAGAGTTGATTCTAAATGTGTGTGCCTACTCTCATAGAGTCATATTCTATGATGAGGTTCTAAGAACTCATGGGTCAAAGACTAGAACCAAGCCACTTCATTTTAGTGGTTTCTCAACAAGGAAGACTTGTGGATTGAGACATGAATATTGATATTCATCCTAGTGTCAACAAGGAAAGATTTGATTTTGCTGTTTGTTTTCTCTTTCCACAGAGACCAGAAGACCCAGAGACTGTGGAAATCATTATGGACCTCTTAGACAGAGACAGAAATGGATACGTTGATTTTCAAGAGTATCTTTTATTGGTGTTCCGATTGGTTCAAGCTTGCCATCTTAAGCTGGATAAGTCATATGGACATAAAAGCTCCCAGCAAGAAACAGAGCAGGAAGGAACACAAAATGATAAGTTTCCAGGAAACCACACAGGCAAACCACATAGGCAGAGTCATGAAGGAGAAAGGCATAACTCGCACCACAGTCACTCTGAGAGACAAAGTAAGGATGCTCAGCATGATCAGTCTGAGAGACAAGGCAAAGACTCCCACCATGGCCAGTCTGAGAGACAAAGTAGGGATTCCCACCATGGTCAGTTACAGAGACATGATACAGACTCTCACTGTAGCCAGTCTGAGGAAGAAAATGAGAATTACAGCTCTGATAAGCATAAGAGACAAGATCAAGACTCTAGCTCTGATCAAAGACTGAATCAAAACTCTAGCAGTGGCCAGCCTAAAGGGCCAGGATATACATTTTCCCTAAATCAATCAGAGAAACTAGCTCAGGATTCTCATCATGGTCATTCTGAAAGGGTTAAACAACAACCAAAACGTAGCCAGTCTGGAACACTCAGACAAGATTCTCATTCTAGTCAGACCAGTCAACAAGAATCTGGGAAGCTGGGTCAAGAATCAGGCTGTGGTCAGGCAGACAGTCAGAGGCAGAGTTCTCACCATGGTCATGTAGACAGACAAGGACAGAGCTCTCACCACGGTCAGGCCGACAGACAAGAACAGAGTTCTCACCACGGTCAGGCAGACAGACAAGGACAGAGCTCTCACCACGGTCAGGCCGACAGACAAGGACAGAGCTCTCACCACGGTCAGGCAGACAGACAAGGACAGAGCTCTCACCACGGTCAGGCAGACAGACAAGGACAGAGCTCTCACCACGGTCAGGCAGACAGACAAGGACAGAGCTCTCACCACGGTCAGGCAGACAGACAAGGACAGAGCTCTCACCACGGTCAGGCAGACAGACAAGGACAGAGCTCTCACCACGGTCAGGCCGACAGACAAGGACAGAGCTCTCACCACGGTCAGGCCGACAGACAAGGACAGAGCTCTCACCACGGTCAGGCAGACAGACAAGGACAGAGCTCTCACCACGGTCAGGCAGACAGACAAGGACAGAGCTCTCACCACGGTCAGGCCAACAGACAAGAACAGAGTTCTCACCATGGTCAGGCAGACAGTCAGAGTAGTCACAGTCATCAAGATCAGGAAAGTCCATGTGAGGTACATGGCAAGCAAAGCCATCAGACAAGGGATAGCCAAACCCATGAGGATAAACAGAACCTCCAAAAACATGACAGGCAAACTCGTGAAGAGGGGCAACAACAGCACAGACAAACCTATGAGGATAAGCAGAACCATCAAAAACAAGACAAGCATCTCTATGGAGGTGAACAGAAACACCAAAGACAAAACAAGAAGACCCACAAAGAGGAACAAAATCGTCTACAACAGGATAGACAAAACCAGAAAGAGAAAGAAAGATCTCACGAGTCAAAAGATCAACAATCCCAAGGATCTCAGCAAGGCTATGGTAACAGGGGAAAAATTCACATGAATGAAGATAACCAGGGCCAAAGTTCACAGGGAAAAGACTTCCATCCAACCCAAAGTGGTGGGAGGCCCCAAGGAAGAGAACAGGGTAGAGGTCATCCTACCAAGGCAGGCAGTACTCCCAACCCCTTCTATGAATATGTACAAGAACAGAGATCATATCAGAACTAAGCTGCATGAGCACCTGACCTAAAGCAACACAAAGCCAAAGAAGAAATCTACATATCAAATTCAGCCTTACTTAATTTTAAAAGTTGGAAATGAATACCTACTCTCTATCTTCTAACCACCAAAAGGATGCTTTTGAGGACCAGAACTCACTTTTACGGCAACTCAATTCTTCCAGCAGCAATTTTAGGGCTTTTTATTAGGTGAATCTAAGTTGTAAGTTGAGTGAAAGAATTAGATCTTAATTTTTATCTGTATTCAAATCATTTCCTGTTTGGGGCTCTGTTTAGGTAAGATGTGGTTAGATCTTTGAAAGGTGAAAGGTATAATACTTCTCTCCCTGAAGTTTAAAAACCAAAAAAGCTATTCTGAAGACATATTAGAAGGAAAGGATGTCTGGGTTTTGATGAACTTTGGCTCCAGTGGATAAAACACCAGGAATCACAAGCCTCATAGTCTAGACTTGAGTGAAGTACAGTGACAAGCTGCTAGGAGAGTCGGGCATCTCAAAAGTTGATATCTTCCAGGTCCAACTCTTCACCACAGGCACTGTCCACTAGACACTCATCACAAGAGCTGAATGGCTCATTCTGACACAAAATAGAATGTAAGCAGATTCCCATGGGCTAAAACTATGACTCTCTGGCTCCAGAGTTCTAAAAACCCTTCAAAGATACTCTTTCTGTAGACCATGGAATTACATTAAAATAGCCAAGAAATGATTGAGGAGCAATGGCTTTCTTGTTCATTGTGTAACCATGTTATCATTACTTGTAAGACATTTTCCAAACATTAGATCTCATTTCTTATCTCCTGAAATCTCTGTTCTCTAAGTTCTTTGGCATTGACAAAAATAAAAATCAATCTGAAAAAAATAACCAAAATGGACATTATCTAACTATAATATTTTGTCCCATTCCCTACCATAGAGTTACATTTAGCCCCTACCATTCATTCACCAACACATTTGATGGTCATTAAGACTTGTCAACTCTTAATGCTTCCATAATCGTGTGTGTGTGTGTGTGTGTGTGTGTGTGTGTGTGTATGTGTGTGTTACAGGGCTTGAACTAAGGGCCTGCTGGGCACTATCTCTGAGCTTTTTTGCTCAAAGCTAGCACTCTCCTACTTATGCCACAGCTCCATTTCCAGCTTTTTGGTGGTTAATTGAAGATAAGAGTCTCACAGACTTTCCTGCCCAGACTGGCTTCAAACTGCAATGCTCAAATCTCAGCCTCCTGAGTAGGTGATTGCAGGCATGAACCACCCTGGAGTCTGGTTAATTTCTTCATCTTCAAAGTTGTGTTAAATTTCAGATAATTGTTGAAACATACATTGAAAATAATACATTCAAAAGTAACACAATCTAGTGTCTTTGTACTTATTTATTTGGTATTTTTAGCTGTCCCCTCTACATTATTTTTCATAGAAATTAAGTATGTTCTTTCAAGAAAAGGTCCATGCTTTAATCTTCATATCATTGTACTGTACAGAATATTTCAGAATATTTGATAGACAGTTGATGAATCAAAGTAAACAAAATAGACTTTCTCAATTATATCACAATTCTGCCTCCATCCTGGCACCAATATTTGATGTCCATTGTTCTGTTCTACTATTAGCATTGTTTTCCTCCACCCCACCTTCCTCCACCATTCAAGACTCAATCTCTCTCACACTGAAATTTCCTAAGCCCAAGTCCTAACAAGCCCCATTTAAACAGAACCCTTTAAATATGGACAGGTTCTCCTCAACACTTTCTTTAACTGCAAGATCGCAGATGGCAATCATACTATTCTCTTATCTCTTAGACACTTCTCAATTTCTTCTTCTCCCTTCCGTAGAGTCTGAACCCCACAATTACTAACCTTCAACTCTTGGATAGGCCAGTCAAATTTTACCATCTCTAATCCTCCCTCAGTAATAAACATTCTTTGCCTTGTTGCTTTTCATATCTACAAGTTTCCCTTGGTGTATTTCATCCTTCCCACAAAGCTGAAGTCACGTAAGAAGCTAGTGTGTCTCCTGTTCCTTTGTGAACACAATACAAAGTGAATCCGCAACCTTGCTGTTATTATAATTAAAGCTTAGTTTGTATTGAATACCTATTAAATATTCTTTTTAAATACAATCTTCTTAAAAAGCAACTTCTTAGGAGGAAAACTATTAAACAGACACAAATACTCTTCTCTCATAGCACTCATGAAATTAACTCAAAATGTGTAGACTGAAAATGTAAAACATAAGGGGAGAAGTTCTTGACATTGATCTGGATATGGTGCTTGTAATAGGACATGAATAATATAAGCAATAAAAGCAAATACAAGTAAGACTACATCAGACTAAAGAGCTTCTGCATGGCAAAGGAAGCAGTCAACAAAATCAAAAGGAACCTATGGAATTTAAGAAAACATTTTCAAGCTGCACATCTAATAGGTTAACATCCAAAACATAATGAACTCAAACAACTCAATAGCAAACCAAGAAGACAACCCAACAAAAAGGTAGGCAACAGACCTAAAGAGACATTTTTTTCAAAAGAAGCCTGACAGAGTAGTATGCATTTGTAATCTCAGCACTCTGGAGACAATGCAGAAAGACCATGAGTTCACGACCAGCAGAGCAAGCAAGCTCTGGGCAGCTTGAGCTGCATCGCAAGAGAGAAGTGCTAGCTTGGCAGAAAAAAAAAATACATAAATGGCCAACTGGTACACAAAAAGATGGTCTACATTAGTAGTTGTTAGGGAAAGGGAAAGGCAAACTAAAGCCACAATAACATACCTCCTGGCCCTTGTTAGAATACCTAGGCTCAACCACACAAGTGCTGCAGAGAATGTGAAGAAAAAAGTCCCTTTGTGATAGAGGCATAAAATTCCATTGTGTATATATGTACATTTTCTTGATCCATTCGTCTACTGAGGGGCATCTGGGTTGTTTCCATATTCTAGCTATGACAAATTGTGCTGCGATGAACATTGTTGTGCTGGTGGCTTTAGTGTGTTCTTGTTTGTGGTCTTTTTTTTTTTTTTTTTTTTTTTTTTTTTTGGCCAGTCCTGGGCCTTGGACTCAGGGCCTGCGCACTGTCCCTGGCTTCTTCCCGCTCAAGGCTAGCACTCTGCCACTTGAGCCACAGCGCCGCTTCTGGCCGTTTTTTCTGTATATGTGGTGCTGGGGAATCGAACCTAGGGCCTCGTGTATCCGAGGCAGGCACTCTTGCCACTAGGCTATATCCCCAGCCCCTTGTTTGTGGTCTTTTGGGTAGATGCCTAAAAGTGGGGCTGTTGGGTCATAGGGTAGCTCTATGTTTAGCCTTCTGAGGAATCTCCATACCGCTTGCCAGAGTGGTTGAACCAGTTTACATTCCCACCAACAATGAAGTAGGGTTCCCTTTTGGCCACATCCCCTCCAACATTTGTTATTATTAGTTTTCTTGATATAGGACATTCTTACTGGGGTGAGATGGAATCTCAATGTTGTTTTGATTTGCATTTCTTTTATGGCCAGTGATGTAGAGCACTTTTTCATATGTCTCTTGGCCATTCTCATTTCCTCATCAGAGAAGTCTCTTAGCACAGGTTTAGGGTAGTCAAAGCAGAGGATCACAAGAGCCCAATAGCTATACCCTTATGAACACATAAGATGATGCTAAGTGAAATGAACTCCATGTTATGGAAATGACTGTTATATCACTGTTGTAATTACTTTCAACATGCCATGTGAAACCATAGCATCTATTATTGATGATCCTCTTGTATCCCCTTCCTGTGGTGTACCTGCACTATCGCTGTATCTTATCTGAGTACATTGAAAACCGTGTATACTGGTATTAGAACTAGGAAACTGAAAGGTAATATCAAAATTGAGAGACACAGGGTAAAAAGACAAATGACTACAAAAGCAATACTTACAAAACTGTTTGGTGTAAATCAACTGAACAACTCATGGGGGGAAATGGAAAGGGGGAGAGGGAGGGAGAAATGAGGGAGGAGGTAACAAACAGTACAAGAAATGTATCCAATGCCTAACGTATGAAAATGTATCCTCTCTGTACATCAGTTTGACAATAATTTTTTTTTTTTGGCCAGTCCTGGGCCTTGGACTCAGGGCCTAAGCACTGTCCCTGGCTTCCTTTTGCTCAAGGCTAGCACTCTACCACTTGAGCCACAGTGCCACTTCTGGCCGTTTTCCATATATGTGGTACTGGGGAATTGAACCCAGGGCTTCATGTATACGTGGCAGGCTCTCTTGCCACTAGGCCATATTCCCAGCCCCAATAAAAAAAAATTTTTAAGTTCCTTTGTGTATAATGCAGGTGGAAATGTAAATTGGTACAGCTATCTTTTTTTAAAAAATAATGTAAATCTTCCTCAAAAATTAAAGCTAGAACTACCATACCATCTAGAAATTCTACTTCTAGTTGTATATTTTTAATGGTGTCTTGGAGATATACATGTAGTACCATATTCATTGAAACACTATGCACAATAGCCAAGACATGTTTTAAAGCCAAGTGACTATCAGTAGGTGGCTGAAAAAAGAAATGCATGCATGTATATGACTACCATGTTTATGAAATCATATATGTATTCATTACTTTTTCTACTCCAACTTTCTGTTCCTCAGTCCTCTACTGCAGCATTTCATTTCATTTCATTCTATTTTTTAATTATCATTTTCATGTATGTCTTCATATGCTAATTCATAAGCACAAAAAGTCAAAGAAGTCATTGATCATATTCCTTGCTAAGGCCCAACAGCAATCCCTAATAATAATTAATAGCATCATCTTACACATATAAAATATAAATGATGCATTCACCATTCACCATTTTCTGGACACTGTGCTGGGCACTGGGAGTAACAAGAGAGTCAAAATCTGGAAGCAAAAAAATAGTCATATGTATATCATGGAATGTTATTCAGCCAAAAATAAAAGGAAGAAATATTCTATCCATAGCCAAATGGATGAAACTTGAGGATATGAGGTTAAGTGCAGTTAGTCATATTGGGAAATAAAAATACTACATGATCTCACTTGTTAGTAGAATCTAAAAGTTGAACCCATAGAAACAGAGACCAGAAATGTAGCTGTCACTTAGGGATTGTCAAAATGAAAGATGTTAAAGGATAAAAACTTTTCATTATAAAGTGAATAAGTTCTGGATATCTAATGTTCAGCACAGTGGCTGTAGTTTACAATGCTGTGTCGTACACTTGGAATTTGTTAAGAAGGTAGATATTAAATGTTTTCATCCACAAAAAAGGCTATATAAGGTGATATATGTGTTATATAAATACATTGTGATAGTCATTTCACAAGATATATGTGTATCAATATATTACATTGTACACCTTGTCTCTACAATTTTATTTGTCAGTATACCATATTAATGCTAGGAAATTATTAAAAGAAAATAATTACTGAGACTCACAAAGAGAACTTGGAGTAGAAGAAACTTGAAGCCAAGTGTTGACCTTGTTACTAATGTCACAGCCAATGTGACATCTGTGTTCTTAGACTATGCTTCAGTTTTCTCATACTTAAAGAATTGACACAATACAATTTACAATATCTCTTGTAGACTGGGTGCTATGGTTGGCTAACCAGTAAGTATGCAGACGAAAAGAAATGTCCCATGGAGTTCTAGTGCCATCTACTGGTTACTGGATTCCTTACATTTTTAAGAGCTTTATAGACAGTGTGACTGTTGGAAATAGAACTGGTCACAGCGTGGCGCTCTTTCCCAGTGAACAGATAAGACTTCAGCAATCCAGATTGTTTCTGCTGAAACAGCTACTTACATGAAAAGACACATGCTGGTTGATGCCTAATTGGATGTCCCTGACGTGTGTGTGTGTGTTAGTTTGTCTTGTTTTTTGTTTTCTATCACTGTCCCAAATCCAATATTGCAGGGCTTTGCTCTAGCCTTTCTTGCCACTAAATGAGGTCCATGTGCCTCCAGTACATTTAGTAAATTAAATGTTTAATATTAATTGAGCATAGTATTAGATTCCCTAATTGGAGGAGGGATCATAAGTTATGGAGTTAAGAATGGCAGTTTGGAGTCCAAAACAATTTAGCTTCCTGTGTGATATGAACCTCAGTTTCCTCATTTTAAATTTTTAACAGTATATAATATTTTTTTCTTTAGGTGGCTATAAGGATTTGTGGAATGCTTGACATAGTCCTGACACATTCTAGGCACTAGAAAACTGAGAAGACACAACTCATGCCTTAATAGAGCTTGTAGCTCAGTTGTAGAGGCTATACTATGCATGTAATAATGTTGCATGTAACAGTATTTCCTGAGTACCTCACACACACCAAAGCTATAACCAAAGGTGATAAAGTAGTAAGAAAGTTGAACAGAGATATTCAAAGTATAGATGCTACATTGGGTACAGAATCTGTCCTGGACATCGCTGAGTAATAAAGATTTGAATGGCAGATGAATTCTTCAATTCATATTATATTTATTATTAAAATCTCACTTCACAATGTATCTCCAAAAGGCCATTCCAAGGGATAACATTGTCCAAAAAGAGTTGTATTCACTTCCTGACTTCTGAAATTATTACCCCTCTGTATAATATCTTAATAATAACAATAAAATTATATTTTTTAAAAAGCCATTTCATACCTTTACCTTAGTCATTGACCTTTTCATTCCATCTTTGTGCTCCTACTATTCTCAATCCTCTATTGTGGCATTCTAATTCATTCTGCTTATTTTAAAATTTTATGATTTGCAAGTACGTCTTTTAGGCTACTTCATAAACTCAATAAAGCATAGGAAATTATTATTTATCGTACTCACTGTGTGTGTGCATGTGCATGTGTGTGTGCGTGTGTTTGTGTGCTAGTACCGGGGCTTGAACTCAGCACCTTTTATTTTCACTTGACTTTTTCACTCACAGCTGGTACTTTACCACTTGAAACATGCCTCCCGTATTCATTTTTAAGACCCAACACCAGTATATTACACACATAAATCATCATCCAAAAGTCTTAGATTGTTCATACATTCAAAAAACATGGAGGAAATTTTCCAAGACTTTGAACTAAAAGTAATCAAAAACTAGTCAGGCACAGTAGTTTACACCTGTGCCATAGCTACTTGGGAAGCTGAAAGCGTGAGACTTGCCATTAAAGGCCAGCCCAAGCAAAAGTTCACAAGAACTCATCTCAACCAATCGTTGAGTGTAATGATACACACATCTGTCATCCCAGCTATGTGAGAAGCTGAAATTAGGAGGCCAAAAATGCCCACAAGACCTCATCTCAATAGAAAAGGCCAGCAAAGGGCTGGGGATATAGCCTAGTGGCAAGAGTGCCTGCCTCGGATACACGAGGCCCTAGGTTCGATTCCCCAGCACCACATATACAGAAAACGGCCAGAAGCGGCGCTGTGGCTCAAGTGGCGGAGTGCTAGCCTTGAGCGGGAAGAAGCCAGGGACAGTGCTCAGGCCCTGAGTCCAAGGCCCAGGACTGGCCAAAAAAAAAAAAAAAAAAAAAGAAAAGAAAAGGCCAGCAAAGCCAGGAAGAATCAGTGGGAGAATCAAGGTCCAGGCCAGCCTAGGTAAAAAGTGAGAACCTGTCTCAAAAATAACTATGGTAAAAAGGCCTGGAGGCATGGCTCAGGTGGTAGAGCATCTACCTAAAAACTGTGAAGCTGAGGTTAAACCCCAGCATCTCCCCAAAATAAGCAACATTAACTTCCCCTGCTCACTGACTGTGAGTGTGGCACAGTACTGCGCACTTGCACACTGCCTTTCCTCAGACAAACCTCATGAGCCCTAGTAAGATAAGTGGTTTTTACCATCACCATTTTACAGATGAGAAAGTCAAGGTTCAGCGAGATTAAGTAAGTTACCCAGTCATAGATCTCATAAGTACCATGTACAGGATTCAAATTTAGTCTGACTTGAAAAGTCCATGTTTTCAACTCGCTGGCCTCCCAAGTCAATGAAAAGAACCTACCAAGCACTATAATCCACAGAGCAGACTTGTATGTTACTGAATCAAGTCATGTCTTTGTTAGGACACAAACATAAATCAAACCATCCTTTCCTTCAAAGAATAGTAGTCCATATAAGTCAGTATGTTTCGTTGGAGTATTGTCCTATGCTTCTAATCAAGCACAAGGCCCAGGGAAGCACATCTGACTTAAGGGATCCTAGGGAGATTCTTGCTGGAAAAAAGAAGCAGTTAACCTAGGTCTTCAGGGATGAGTAGGCTTTAGAGACGTAAATGTGGGTGAAGAGGTGGAATGAAGGTCACAGGTTTTACAGATTTTACAGTAGGTTGCAGGTGAGCAGTTTTTAGCGGGTTTGCAGGTTAGCAGTAGGTCAGAGACACCTGACTAGGGGTTTTCATTTAGTTGAATCATACTAGTATGGCAACATGCTGATGGCTTTGAGAAGAAATAAAGTGTGCTAAAGAGAACTTAGTTCAAATTAATAGAAGTAGCTCTGCAACAGAAGAACTCTGTTCTGCCTCTGCACAGTACAGGGATGGACATTAGGGCCTAGAGTTCCTCTTGAGGAGGTAACAGGATTTCTTTCATGGAGATCTGCAGGGAGAGCAGCAGACATACCAGCAAGTACCTGAAGGATGCTTCACGGAATGAGGAGCTGTTCTACACTGCTTGAGAAAATTGGAATAGAGCCAAGGGGTTACAAATTGAAAGAAGATGACTTTTCTCAATTTCAGGAGAAAGGTCCTATACTTATGACTACCAGCTAGTATTATCACTGAGGAACTTTTGCAATGGATGGGACTGTGTTGAATGTTTTCTAGGTTCACCAGGTGAGCAGACTCCATGATCCTATGACTTAAACAGGTCATCCAGTGCAAACTCCCACATAATCCAGAAGTGTCTGTCTTGGCATCTCTCTCAAATGACCAGTTTCAAAACCTCAGCCAGAATCTGGTTTTAAAACAATAATGCTCTGGGGTATGCTCGCTCACTCATGTGTCTTACTCCTACCTTTAATGTAGTCAGATGAGTTTGCCATGAGTCAAATGAGAAATAAAAGCCACACTTCACATTTACTCCTTCCATGTGTCTGAGCAGAGCTCTGAGGGGCTTGTGAATCACAGCATGACTGCTGTCCAGGAGGAATGATTGTCTATGAAGCCACTGCCTTTCTGTTCACTCTGAAAAACATACAAGGTGAGAAGGGCACCCATGTAAGCAACTGTGTCTTGGATTCTGGAAATGTAGTCCAGTTCTTTTGGAAAATATCTACTTCCAAGCCTGTCAACCTCTTCAGAGTTCTCATTACATATTTCCAAACCAAGTGTTTTAGTTCCTCTCTTCCTTTGTCTTGAAGTTCAAAAGAAGGATCCTTTAATTCTAGAAAATCTCCCACCAAGAAAAAGAGGGATTTCTAAATGACTAGGAAAAGGAAATGTAAGAGAAGAGAGCTTGAAGTAAGATTCAGGAAACCCCCAAGACTTCTTTAGGATTTATTCCCTTTAAAAAAAATACAAGAGGAATCCACCTGTGAGAATTAATAAGCATTTTCAATACAACTTGGCAAAATGAAATCTTAACCATCAACAGGAAAAGAGTATACGGAAAGGAGTCAGATTCCTTGACTTATTAAGTCTCAAACATCAGTTTAAAATACTGTAGCCATTAATGAGTTAACTTTATTCATTACTCATTTATTCACTCAACAAATATTGAGTGCCTACTATGTTCCAAGATCCACTACGACATCAGGAGTGGAGCCATAGGAATTTTTTTAAACCATGATCTTCATGGTTTATATCCTAAGAGACAGTAAGACATAATTATAATACATATTGCATAAGATAACAATAAATGATACAGAGGAAAAAAGCAATAGAAGCAGATAGGGAAATTTGAAGGCTAAAGGTCACATCTTTGAATAAGAATGAAAAGGTAGATCTCTTGAGAAAGTAACATTAATGCAAGGGCTTGAAGAAGGTAAAGAAAAAAACTGACTGAACATTTTGAAGACTATTCTAGACAAAGCCTACAGCAGCTGCAAAGGCCCTAGAGTAGGATCATGTCAAGTGTGTTCAGGGAAAAGAAAATAGTGGATATAAAAAAAAATTAATGGCATGTGTCATAGAAGAAATACAAGAAGTAACTGCAGATCCACTAATGCTGCAAGCCCCATAGGCTTAAGGACTTTAGATCTTCCTCAGAACAAGGGGGAGAGCCATCAGATAGTCTTGCTTCCACCCCTTTTCATTTCTTGCATGCATCTGGAATTTCTCCCTTTAGTGTTTGGAGCCCACTCATCTGGGTTACATGATGGTGACAAATGACATTCCATTCATCTGTAGGATTCATAGGATTCTTAGGCCTGCTTAAAGGCCCAGGAGCTCTATTTCTGGGATTATCATCTTCAAGGATGCTAGAATTAGCTAACATGCATGACACAATGACACAGCCAGTGTTGTGTGGCTACTAAGAATCATAGCATGCCACTGAACTACACACACACACACACACACACACACACACACACACACACGATCTTGTATGTGTTTATGTATAAGTTTACCTTTTAGGCCCAATTTCCAAATGAGAGAAAACATGCAACCTTTGTCCTCCTGAATCTAATTTCTCTTAACAAAGTGATCTCTTTTTCCATCTCTTTACCTGAACGTGACATAACTTCATTCTTCTTTATGGTGGAGTAACAGTCCTTGTGTATATGCATCACATTTCCTTCATCTACTCATCCCTTTAGGCATGTGGGTTGTTTCCATCTTTTTCTACTATGAATAATGCTCCATGAAACATGGTTGTGTAAATATTCCTTTGGATATGTTCCCAAGAGTGATATCACTGGTGTGTATGAAATGTCTAGGTTTTGTTTTTTAAGGAAATTCCATACTGATTTTCATAGTGATTACACTACTTGACAATCTCTTCCACCAACAGTGTATAAGTTTCTTTTTCTCCATAATCTAGCCAGCATTTGTTGTTTGTGCTCTTGGTGATAGCCATTTTGACTAAAGTGAAATGAAAGTTCAATAGACCACATATGGTCTTTTTATGTTAAAGTAGATTCCCTCTATACCTAATCTGCTGACAGTTATTATCAAGAAATAATGCTGAATTTTGTCAAAATTTTATGTATCTACTGAAATTAGCATTATTTTCCCCTTATTTTGTTGAAATGCTATATTGCATTTATTAATTTGCAAATGCTATATCATCCTTGCAACCTAGGGATATATCCCATATTACATTTCTCTTCATCAGGAATGTTGTCCTATAATTTTCTTCTCTTATAATGTGCTTGTTTGATATTGATATCAGTACAATGCTGACTTTGAGAAACATTGGGATACTTTAAATGATTGATAGAATTCACTTGTAAAGCCATCTGGTCTTCAGGTATTCTTTTCTTAGGGGGAGGGGATTATACCTCCTTTTTTAACTTTTCATTTCCTTCATGTATTAATTTCCCAACTTCATCTAGTTATCTATCTAGACTCTATTGTACTTCCTGGGCTTCTTTAAAGTGATTATTTCTTAAAGCTTTGTAAGAAAGTTCTTTGAACTCTTTATCAAAAAGCTCTTCATTTCTTTTGGGTCAGTATTCAGTGTGCTGCATGGTATTCCTTTGGTCTTGTCATTTACTGAAGTCATTTTCATTACTGAAGCAGGTGCCTCTTCCAGTCTCTGCAGACTGCCTTTTACAGAGAAACCCCATAACTAGTCAGCCTATCCACGGGTTCTAGGTGCTTCATATGGCAGAGTCCATAGGTTGCCTTGCTACTGGAGTCCTCAGAGGACTGATCTGTTGTCTGGGTTAGTGCCTAAGTGGGCCTGGAGTCTGGATCTACTAGAGCATTCCTAGTGCTGAGTACACAGGAATAGGCCTAGCACTTGTATCCACAGGGCTGGCCTGGATTTTTGGCTCCACAAGACCCAACCTTTCACCTCTAGTTCTGACATGTCACTAGTTGATGCCTGAAACATGGGTCTGTAGGACCCAGCCTAGAGCCTGGGGCCATAGAAAACATCCTCAAGCCTGGTAGGAGCTGTCCTGGCACAGGGCAAGTCTAGAGCTTAGGTTTTCAGAGGCTAGTCTGGGACCTAGGTCTGCAGGAGCAACCCTTGAGCTTGGTTCTAAAGAGGCTAGCCTTAGTACCGAGGCCCATGGCAGGTTCAGGTGCACATTTCATTCTCCTTTTACCCATGTGAAAATACCTCTATATGTGCTTGGAGAAGGGATGTGCTAATCAGCTTTTCATCGGCATGACAAAATACCTGAGAAAAATCACAAGGTGTAAATCACCTGCCTAGCAAGCACAGGCTCTGAGTTCACTAATACTTCAGAAAAGAAAAAGGAGGAAGGAGAGAGAGAGAGAGAGAGAGAGAGAGAGAGAGAGAGAGAGAGAGAGAGAGAGAGAGAATGTTTACTTTGGTTCATGGCTTCAAAAGTTCAATCCATACCCATTTGGCCCCATTGCCTTTGAGTTTATAATAAGATAGTACATCATAGTGTCAGGAACAGGTGGGAATGAAGGCTGCTCACCTTAAGGCCCAGAGCAAAGAGAGAAAAGGAAAGATAGGAGTCCCCAGATACCTGTTTTGGCAGAGGCTGAAAAGTTCCATGATGGAAGAATACAAGCTGAAGAATAAGAGAAGTTGGCAGCATATGTCAACCAAGAAGCCAGAAGTCTAGAAGCCCAGAGGTGGTGCTGCCGAAGCCATAGTTTGGATATGCAAGAGCCTTTGGAGTTTTGTTGGCACAAAGTCCAACATTTAAAGGCTTGAGAATCTAGAATCTAATGTCTAAGATCAACATCAGGAGAAAGCACTTTCTAGTCTAGAAAGATAGTTTTGTTCTTCTCCTTTCCTGTTCCATCTCTGCCCTTAGATGGCTAAATAGTGCCTGTCCTCATTGAGGGTAGTAATTCTCTCTCAGTTTACTGACTTACATACCAACCTTCTCTGAAAATACCTTCAAAGAAACACTCCAAAAATAAAGCTTCATCTTTTCTCTAGGTATCACTCAATCCACTCAAATTGGCACTCAAAATGAGCCAACAGAAAGACTAGTGCTGGAAACTCCTATTTACCATCTTGTTAATATCACTGTTCTACATGTGTAACATTTTACATTCTAAGGTGCACATCTATATCAACCCTTCAAAGTCATTATTACTATGAATACCTTACAGGTAAACTGATGGGCTAACGACTTGCCCAAGATGGTCCAATTAATTTACATGTAAGCAGGGCTTGAATTTGAACCTGCATCTTCATAATCTAAGCCCAGGACTCTCGCCAGTGTATCAAGACTGGGCCATCTTTGATGACAAAGTATATGAGAAAGCATCTAAACAAATCAGAATCAAGTAAAATTAATCAAATATTGCTTGGAAGAAGAACTTAAAGACAGATTGGACACAGATTAGCATCATGGAGAAAGGCTCTAATCCTGAGCATCAGAAGTTGTTTCCATGGACACAGATGAAGTGAAATGCAAGGAAAAGCAAATAGATGAAGTACCTGAAAGAAAGAGCTGTGCTAGGGAGTATGAAAATTGTGTAAGGAGGGGCTGAGGATATGGCCTAGTGGCGAGAGTGCTTGTCTCCTATACATGAGGCCCCAGGTTCAATTCCCCAGCACCACATATACAGAAAACGGCCAGAAGTGGCGCTGTGGCTCAAGTGGCAGAGTGCTAGCCTTGAGCAAAAAGAAGCCAGGGACAGTGCTCAGGCCCTGAGTCCAAGCCCCAGGACTGGCCAAAAAAAAAAAAAGAAAGAAAGAAAGAAGAAAAAGAAAATTGTGTAAGGAAGCAGAGCTCGCTCCTTTCTTCCTGACCTCTCACACCTTTGGTGTCTATAGCCCCTGCCCGCTTTCTCCTAATCCTCCTCTGGGAACTTCTTAGACTCCTCTTTTCTTCTGTCACCTTTAATGAAGCTTTTCAAGCTTCTTTCAACAGGTACTTCTCAATGTTGGCTTTCATTTTATCATCCAGAGAATTTTAAAATGCTGATGCTAGAATCCTGTGGCTAGGAATTCTAATTTTATAGGTCTGAAGTATGACTTTGGCTCTTTGATTCTTAGAAATTCCCCCTCGGAGTTCTAATACACACTAATACAGCCACTGCACTATACCCCTCTCTGGTCAATCTCATCTTTACTTGAGATTTCAACTACCACATTCTCCCCAATGGCTTCCAAATGAAATGTTCCCAGTTGATTTCTCCTGAATTTCATATCTAAATGTCTTACTAACTTCTGGACCTCTTTTCCTAGGCATCACACAGGCAACTTAAACTCAACACACTGGCCAACTCTCCTTGCACTGTGATTGAATGAGTTTTGTCCCAACCAAAATTTAAGTTGAAATTTAACCACCAGTACTAATGTACTAGAGACCGTGGAGCCTTTAAAGGTCTGTGAAGATTCCACTTTTATCAAAGTATCAGTGTAGTTCCCAGAGAATGGGTTGGCTATTCTTAGAGTAGATGATTATCAAGCATCTGGTCCTCCTTGTCTTGTTCTCTCTTTTGCACATGTCCTCTCGCCTTTCCCCTTACTCCACTAGCTGAAGAAGCCCAAGGCCTTCATCAGATACAATCACCCAATTTTGGACTTTCCAGAATTCAGAACCATAAGGCAAACAACGCTCTCTTCTTTATTTTACCCAGTCTCCAATGAGCCCTTCTAGCAAAAGAAAATGGACTAAGACATCTATAAATAGCCTTATGTCTTCCCAGTTACTCAAGCCAAAGAAAGCCATACCTGCCTCTGATTCCTTCCTCTTCCTTGCCTTTACATAAAGTATTTCAGCACACTGCATGTGTTTCTACTTCTTAAAACTCTTCACAATTTAAATCATGTTCTCTATCCCAACTGAAAATACCTTAGTCATCTATTTTACTAAGTCACCAGTTTGACTAAGTGACTTCACTGTCTCTCCTCTAATCCATTTTCAATGCTATTGCTAGTGGTGTTTCTAAAATGTAAATCCAATTATGTCATCGTGTCTTGCCTACACTCCTATAATGGCTTCCTATAGTCTACAGGGTAACATCTACATTCCTTACCTGTACCCACAAAGTCCTTCATGATCTCCCCTGCTTAGCAACCTCTCATCCTTCCCTACCTCACACCCAGCACCCAACTTGTCCCACAGGATTTGGCATAGATTTCACCTCTAAGCCATACTCTTTGAGTCTACATGAGGAAGTGCCCCTTCAATGTGCTCCCATAATGCCCTCTATCATAGCCTTTCTTATCCTGGATTAAAATAATGGGTTGATTTGTATGACTCTTACCACACTGTAATTTCCTCAAAGGCTAGTACTATGTATTTCTCTTTGTATCTCTGGTTCTTTGCACATCACAAGTGTTTAATTAAGGTCTGTTGAATAAAAGAATGTATGAATGACAGCCTAGGAGGATCAGCTGTCTAAAAGAGCTGAACTGGCTGACACTTGTATATTTAACAATAGGTGCTCAGTATATGCTTTTTAATCAAAAGACCAGCATAAATGAAAATGGTACTTGAAAAAAAATAGTTCAATAATATATTATATGATATAGATAGATGATCAGATGAGGAATACTGGGTAAATCACCCTCATGAACATCAACTTCTTCATCTAAAAAAAAAAACAGAAGTATTGTTATATGTAGTGCCTGTTTCATAAGGTTGCTGCAAACATAAACTCAAATTAATTTTTTTTAGCTTTCTGAAATTTATTTACACTAATGTAATGAATTGTAATTTTGCCAAGAACAAAAGGTGTAACCAGCAGAGCATTTTTAGTAAAAATCCAAAGCATCAGGAAAAGGTGGAAGGAGGATGTTGGGCTTCTCACTTCATTCATGTGACCCTCAGCAGACCACTTGGCCTTGCTCTGCCTGTGCTTCCTCATCAGCAAAATATGAATACCACACTCAGGCTTACTATGTTATTTGTGTACTTCATATGGAGCATGACACATGGAAGGCACTCAATAAATTATAGTTTCTCATTCCTCCTGAGCAACCACTCTGCATTTATCCCTGTGAGATATTATCCCAACCTTCTGACCCAGGGACCAGAACTTAGAGATCTGGATTAAGTGGAGAGCTACACTTACCGAGGCTTTCCCTAAATCTTAAATAAAGAGGTGAGAAACTCCTGGCAACCATCTGAGAACTACAGCGAGATAATGTGTTAAATGATGCTTTAGATAAATGAATTACATCAAAGATTAACAACAGGTGTGAGAGGGTAAAAATTGGCTATGGAACCTGAATTCTAAACAAGCAGGTCCATGGGAGGAAAGAGACAAGATGATGTGTGGTCTGCAAGTGAGGTCAGGGGAGAAGAATCTCTCCCTCACATCCTCCTCCCTTGTGTTTATGAATCATCCTGCAGCCCTAGGCAAGTCCTTCTAACCTTAGCCTCCATCTCACACTCTGAAATGGGCATCATGATAATAGAAGTACGGCAGAAAAGTGCAATGATTTAGGCTCCTGACAGCACAAAGCTGCTGAGATGTCAGATCCTGACAGTCTGATATAAAGAACAACCTGAAACACCAGTCCTGAATTTCCTGGGTACCTGGTAGGAAAACATCAATGGGGACTGGAGGTGTGGTCCAAGAGGCAGGGTGCCAGCTGTGAACAAGAAAGCCAAATAAGAGGACAAGGCACTGAGTTTGAGCCCCAGTATGTGTGTATGTGTATGTGTGTGTGTGTGTGTGTGTGTGTGAGAGAGAGAGAGAGAGAGAGAGAGAGAGAGAGAGATCTGTCTGAAGTGTGAATTGCAGCAAGTGGATGTTTCTTCAGATTTAATGAACAAACTTTGCCCTAAATTCTGACATGAAGCAGGAAAAAGATTTAATGCACACATATGAACTAATCAGATCTAACCACCCACAATAACAGAAACTGACTATCAATTGGCAGATAAGAGGAAGAAAGGACAAAATTCATAGTCTTCACAGTGGTTTGTTTAAAGGAGGGAAATGTTTCATAGAAAGGTCATGAAAGCAGGGTCTTACCAAGACCTCAGACCAGTCCCACACATAGAAGTCTCTTTTTAACCTCACTTCTCTTTTTGGATCTATTCCCAGGATTCTGTGCTAAATGCTTGCTTTTCTTCCCATAAACTCAAAATACATCACAATTATGATCTTATTTGGTCCATCATACCCTTCTTCCTGACCCTAGAGAGGAAACAGGAGTTATTATCATAATTTTATAGACAGACATCCTGGGCCTATATTGTTAAAGTGACTCACCTAAGATCACAGAGAATACCAATGCTGAGCTGGGCCCAGTGTATATACCCCTAGGCTCCAAATTTAACACAAGGCAAGCCAGAATCTATTTTTAAAATTAACAGTCCCTAAAGAAGACGTTTTTATACTTTGACACTACCTTATACCAAAAAAGGTCTCTACAGTAATTAATATCCTTATACATACTCTATAATCAAAACTCACTTACAGTAAGTATAGTGGGCCAAATTGAAACTTCAGTTCAGAAGATGGCTGGCTCATTTTCTGGCTTTTGTTACAGGTACATTGCCTATATGGTTTATAGAATAGGGGAAATACTTTACCTACGATTCCTATAAAAATTCAAAGGGAGCATTTTCTTCTTGTTTCATGACTCCAGGGAACAAAAAGAAGCCTAATGAAGAGCTACCGAAATAAGGAAGGGACCTGCATTGTTGCCTGTTTAAATGGGGCATTCTTGGTCACATTTTCCCAGATATATTTTAGAGAATGTCACCATGAGAAGGTAGCTCAGGGGAAAAATAGAGTCAGCTGTTCATAAGTCCATCAGAAATACTTTATGCCAGAATGCCTGTCATAATCCATGTCATAATAATAAATAAGGAAACACCTCACTTCAATTTACCTAACCCTGAGTTGCCAAATTTAGTTAATATCAGAATCTAAAGTACCTGAATAATCTAGGAATATCTCATAAAACCAGTGAAAAAAACTTTAGCTAAAAACTCTGTATAGTGACTACGAGAGTATATCATAATAACATCTACAAGCAAAATGAATCTACCTTGAGCTTCTCATTTGGACTCTATAATCAGCATGATCAGAACCACTCACCACCTGCCCCTTCTCTAAATACTGGAAGTTAGAGTCGCTTGTTCAGATGAACTTCCTTTGGAGAACAGAAACAAAACTGGTGCATACAAAAGGAAAACTCAGAAAATGGAAAAGAATGACTGACTGATCTTTACTTTTCATATCAAAACCAAAGTCACACTGGAAGACAAAACACAAAGTTCAAATGGATCTTGCAACCTAAGGTATTTCTTTCATTGCTCTAACTCTCCATGTTTCCTAAATCAACCAATTGGCCCAAAGAAGCAGACTTTTCCTGACCAATCCAGTAAGTTGAATCTCTAGCTCAGCCGCTGGATGACCTCAGATAGGCACCTTAACCCCAAGGTGGCCCTATTTCCACACCCCGATGGCATAGGCGGCAGAACTTCCGTCAGGCTGGGCTGGATGGGGAACAACTTAATAAAAAGATTGTAAAAACCTCTTGCAATACATTCAGTCTCCTATAAAAGCTTAATGATTATAATCAAGCTGTGGCTAGAAGTCTGAAAGGTCCACACATGACATTCAGCAGTCACTGCCCTGGTATCTGATAACAGGGACTTTTTTTGCTCTGTGCCTCCATCAGCTATACAAACTGGTTGATCCTGGCCAAGTCTGGTTTCTTCAAAGAGGAGAGGAAATTGCTGAAGTCAAGTCTTTGACTCAAATCATAATTACCATGTTTCCTTAAAAAGCAAAGTCCTGGGCTGGAAATATGGCCTAGTGGTAGAGTGCTTGCCTCATATATGTGAAGCCCTGGGTTTAATTCTTCAGCACCATATATATAGAAAAGGTCAGAAGTGGCATTTTGGCTCAAGTGGTAGAGTGCTAGCCTTGAGCAAAAAAAAAGCCAGGGAGAGGGCTGGGGATATGGCCTAGTGGCAAGAGCACTCGCCTCGTATACATGAGGCCCTGGGTTCAATTCCCCAGCACCCCATATACAGAAAATGGCCAGAAGTGGCGCTGTGGCTCAAGTGGCAGAGTGCTAGCCTTGAGCAAAGAGAAGCCAGGGACAGTGCTCAGGCCCTGAGTCCAAGGCCCAGGACTGCCAAAAATAAAAAAATTAAGAAAAGCCAGGGACAGTGCTCAGGCCCTGAGTTCAAGCCCCAGGACTGGCAAAAAGGAAAAAAAAAAAGGCCTCTTAGCCTTCTAACAAGCATATTGAACACCTCTGTTCTCTATGGCTGAAGGGATCTCCTTCATCAAGCTGGTGCCTACTGCACAGCAGGGGTTCCTCTTAAACACATCAGAGGGAGCAAAAGTATTTATTTGGTAAAGGCAACACTGGTTGACAATTGAATGTCAATTCTATACAGGCAGTGAAGAATAAAAGAAATTAATATTGAATGACAGTAGAGTGTGTGGGCAGCTTTCATTTCTGCCCAATGCCAAATTCTCTGATCACCTCTCAAAGTTTCATTTTCCCCACCTGCAAAGTACAAATAATCATGTTTCCTACCCAGGATGGGTATAAAAATTAAATGAGACAACAATTACATTTTTCTCTCTTTTTTCTCCAGGCTGGGGACCAAACCCAAGACCTCTAACAAACTGGGCAAGTTCTACTCCTGAACTAGATCCCTAGTCTTAGTCCTAGCCTTAACAACATTTGCTGTTGTACCTTCATACGAGGATGATCATGATCATGATGATGACGATGATAATGATAAAATAGACTCATCAACCACTATGTCTCACAGGACAAATTTCCCCTCACTAATCTAAAGATGTAGGACAGAGATCTTCCTGGTACATCTTTGAGCTCTCAGTACTTGGACCAGTGATCAGTAAATTTAGTTAACAAAAGATATCTGATGAAGAGGGTATAGGAATGGATAAATGTGGCCAATGTCTGAATCAGAAAGAGTTTCAGCCTCCTTCATGAGTCAAATATGAGCAAAACCAGTCCAGTTAACCTCATCTGAGCTGGTGCCCCAGGTAGTTTCTCCACTGAGGTCAGCTCTGCTTGTTCAAGTTCTCATTTGAATAATAATAACAGAAGACTCCCAAACTGGCTCAGGTGATACTCCTGGAATTGCTTTTGAGGTACAGATATGAAAATAACACCATGGCAAAAAAAAAATTTGTTTTCTTTCTCCCTCCCCCCACAACCTTGCTTCTAATCTCAAAAACAAAAACACTGACCAGACCAGCAAAGGAAGAAATAGGATGTTGATTTTAATGTCACTACTCTCTCTTTTCCAACCTCACTCCCATCTGTTGCGCCTGACAATACAGCAAGATTGAGGAAGATAAGATTATACCTTCCTCCTTCTCTTAATTCACTGCGGCTACTCTTTGGTTGTCTTTTTCTAGTCCTCCATTTCTTCTTAATTTCCCATCAAAAAGTGACTTCTAAATTTTCACAGGCTACTTTCTGGTCAAGCCATTGATAGATGATCTTGTGTGTGATACATATATGCAACTCATCCATGTTCCTAAGCCCTCTAGGACCAACACTAGGAATGAGGCAACAAGCAGGCAGAGACAGAACCCACTTTTTTTTTTTTTCCTTGGCCAGTCCTGGGGCTTGGACTCAGGGCCTGAGCACTGTCCCTGGCTTCTTTTTGTGCTCAAGGCTAGCACTCTGACACTTGAGCCACAGCGCCGCTTCTGGCCGTTTTCTGTATATGTGGTACTGGGGAATTGAACCCAGGGCCTCATGTATACGAGGCAAGCACTCTTGCCCCCAGAACCCACTTTTTGAAGGAACCTATACCTGATTGTTTTCAATTCATTCTAAACGAATGGATGGATGGTTAAAAACACTGCTCTCTCCTGTAAGGCCAACCCTTAAAAGACTGGAAGCCTAGTCCTTTGTCAGAGTGAGAGGGACTCCACTGTACTCTTAGATTTTTGTCAAAATATATTTTGCCTATTCCTACACCTCATCTATATTCACACTGCCTGTAATGCCTCCATAATTCTTGGCCTGCCTGAAATCCACTCACCGGCTCCATTGCCCACTCACACCTTTTCAACCTACTTATCAGCGGTACACCATTTTTTCTTTAACTTGTTCTTATAGCTTATGATGGGTCTTCCTAACTCTCATGTCTTCTGAAGGTTTGGGAAAATGAGTTTTCCAGGGCTTACTCTCTTGTACTCAGTATAGTAGCTTCCCTTTGATCAAGTTGTTAATTGGAATTTTTGATTAGCTGGGTGCCCAGGTACTGGGGATATTTAGGGAACAGATAAGGAGATGTAAACCAGCACCCTAAAGTTTATATTCAGAGACTTTCAATGTGATTTATGCTTTGAAAATCATAACAAAAAGAACTCCAAAAAGTGATTTGGAAATATGCTGGGCATGAGAAAAAGTATTGTAGTAATGCCAGAAAAAATTACATTTTTGCCTTTTAAGAACTTTTGATTATTTCCCCTTGATGGTAGTAATATATACAGAGTATTATTCATTTCAAAGATCAAATTTGTGCTGCCAGAAACACTTTTCTCTATTTTTCAACTTGGTAAATACTTCCAAAAGACAGAGTTTTGGATCAGTCTTTATCTGAGCTGACAGCAGAGAGCAGAATGAGGCAGGCTTGGTCAGTTATGCAGAGATCAGCATTGGCACAGCACTCTCCATCTATAGATAAGGAAAGGCCTCAAAGAAAAACACCAAAAAGTCCCAATTACAGACTTGACAGAATAACTACAAGGCTAACACAAATATTTGCTGTGCAACCATCTTTAATGAGATTTAAGAGTTTAAGTCTTTTTTAATTTTAAAAGTACTGTTCTGGGCTGGGAATGTGGCTTAGCAGTAGAGTACTTACCCAGCATGCATGAAGCCTTGGGTTCAATTCCTCCACACCACTTAAACAGAAAAAAAGCTGGAAATGGTGCTGTGGCTCAAATGGAGTGCTAGCCTTAAGCAAAAGGAAGCCAGATACAGTGTCCAGGCCCTGAGTTCAAACCCCAGGACTGGCATAAAGAAAAACTTGTACTCTATTGTTAAGGGAATGGTGAGAGAAAAGAAAATCATAATTCACCCCACAGTAGGCCTCTTTTGTACAACAGAGAACTCAGTAAATGCTTATGGACCACTGTGGGGAAAACCAAGAAACACCCATCTTATCTTCTACTTCTGCCCCTGAGCAAAGGAATAAGGACATTTGACTGGCCCTCCTAGCACCACTCCTTTATCCTCATTCTATTTCTTCACCTGAGTTTAAAATCATTTTAAAAGTGAAGGCAAAGGGGAAATAAAAGGGAGAAGTGAAAGAAATGAGTAGAGTTAAGAAACTGAATGAAGGATATTGGAATGGGGGATGTGGAGCCCCAAAACAGCTTGTGCCCCTCACCCCTCTGAAGAGGAAGGGTTAGAATGGAAGTCACTGAACACTGAGTGTTGTCACACCACCTCTTTCTTTGTTCTGACTCCATCCTTACTTTGAGCCCTGGTTGGACTCACAGTGCCCAACACCCAAGAGTAAGTAGGACTCAATAATGATATCATGACCTGAGGTATTTCTTGAAGGCTATGCCTGGTGAAAACCTTCTCAGCCAGACTGGCACAACCCAAAGCACATATTGAGTATGAAACCAAACACACACCTCCTTTCATGATATGAAATTAGGTCATGAGCAAACCTCTCTCAACAAAATTTAAATTTTAGGCCAGAAAAAGTTTTAAATTTCTAACTACACGTTTATAATGTTGGCACCAGCCTTATGTTTATTCCTTATCTCTACCTTAGCATTTTTTTCAATCATTTTTGAAGAAACATGAAAACAAGTTAAACTGTAGTATACTAAATTTTTCGAGGTTTTCTTTTGAAGATGGTTGTTGGCAGTGGATAGCAGCCCAGGCCTGTAATTCCCATTATGCAGAAGGCAAGGATCACAATTGTAGTTTGAAATGTGACTGGACAAAAGGTTCAGGAGACTTCATCTCAATAAATAGGTTGAGTATAACCCCAGGTCTTGGGAAACATATGTAGGAATATCACTATCTGAACCCTCCTCATGCCCCCACCCCAGGCAACAATACAGGACTCAAAAAAATCACTGAAGTAAAAAGGACTGGGGAGGAGGTTATGGCCCAAATGGTAGAGTGCCTGCCTAGCAAGCTGAGGCCTTGAGTTCAAACCCTAGTGCTGTGTGCACATGCACACACACACACACACACACACACACACACACACTCACAGAATAGTTAAGACTTAACAATGAGAATTGCTTGTAAGCATACTCAATAGCACCGTGGAGAACCAAGAAGACTTGTCATTGTCACTGTGTTCGTGGTTATAATATTTGTTGTTTTCTTCACTAAAATTCCAAGTGTTCTTAACTAAGTTCTTCAGCTACAAATTTTCCCATCTCATCCTAAACAGTAGCTTATCATTCTACTAGAACCACAGCTAGATCCAAAAAGAATATACAATGTCACAGCACTTGCACCCTTGAAAAGATATGGCCCTTCCCTCATGGCAGCGAGGATCCTACCCCAAATACTGCATGGCCACAGGTGAGTCAAAAATGCCTGCTCTCTTCATTTATGGTAGTCGTTAGATTATTTTTTTAAATAAAAAATTAAATTCATCTTTCCTAATCAGGTTGTCTTTAGACAAAGCCCAAAGTATAAAGATACAATTATAGAACAGAGGAAAAAAATGGGTTAGTACAAGAAGGCAGAAACCCTCTGCTACTCTAGGTGACGGCCAAAAGTATAAGTAGTGCTTTCTTTGGATACCCGTGCTAGTCACCCTGCATGGCATGACGTGAGATGAAAGCATCTGCTGACTCTTGGAGGTATAATTACTCACGGGGTGGGGGTGTAATTAAAGTAAGGATAATTTACCTTGAAGAAGATAAAAATTAAGAATTATTAATGATCATAATAATTAACCCTTTTATATCTAAGAATCACAAAATGCTTTACAAGCTGTAATTACCACAGCTCCCCTCTGAGGAAGGGATTCATATCTCACAGTTCCTCATGTAACAGAAGGGTGAAGTGATGGACATGGGAGAAGAGAGAGAGAGGTGGAGTGCTGCCTCCTCCCTCATCTGCCCTGTAAGTGGTGAAACCAGAAAGGGGCCCCAAGAAGGGTGGACTCTCATTACGGTGAGTACCCTCATCCTCAAGCCATCGCCCAAATAGATGATTCGTCCCAGAATAAGCAACTCATCTCATTTCTGACCTGTTGGCCACTTAAACTGCCATGATGCAATAAAATTATATCCTATCAGCAAGGATTTTATTAAACACATAGTAGAGAGAAAAGATTCGGTTCTACTTTGAAGGGACTTAAAATCTAATTGAGAAAAAAAATTTTGAAGATGAATTAAATTTGAGAAGAATAGAAGAATTACTATGTTAACTTGCTCTAGGTTGTAAGTTGCTGGCTGTGCGTGCTATAAGGATTTTTTTCTAAGTAAAAGATCACTGGATGTAAAAGTCAAGGAAGGTTTTGGAGAGAAGGGGAGTTTTTCTGGGGCCTAAAGTAAGCTATATTCGGTTTTTAACTATCGGAGATTATCAGAGATCAGGTCCCAGTAGGTAAATCAAAGAATTAGATTTTAAATAGATCTATTAGGGTGAAGATGACACTATAACTTCTGTTTTATCTCAATTTTCACTTTGGAATATCTATCCAAGCGTAGGTAAAGTCTGGACCTAGTAAATGCCATAGGATTGACAAGTCACTGTTCTGAGAGGTTTTTGTTGTTGTTGTTGTAATTGTATTTAATTAATTTTTTAGCACTGGAGATTGAACCCAGGACCTTGTGAATGCCAAGCAAGTGCTCTTCTACTTGAGCTAAACCTCCAGCTCCTCTTTGTTTTTTTTTTTTTTATTTCTGAGACAGAGTCTCACCGGGCTCATCTCAAATTCACAATGTTCCCTCTTCTGTCTTCCAAGTAGCTAGGATTACAGGTATATCACTACGCCTGGCTTTTCTTCTGAATTCCAACAGAGAAAAATGGAAAACAAGTTCTCAAATGAAATAAAAGCCAAAAAAGCTTACTCCTTAGTTCTTTATTATTAATCCATCAGAATCCCGTCTCTAAGGATTTCAGCACCGAGAGGTCAACCGTGTGATGTTAACATAGTTAAAGATGCTAAAATAGCTGATAATTACATTTATTTTCTTTTTTTCAGTTTTTCTGTCATAAAGAATCAGTCTCACAGCAAGTTACCAGTATAACATAGATGTGTTCTGGAGTCACTGATAAAGAATTTGTAGGTGGGTGCTGATGGCTCATACCTGTAATCCTAGTTATTCTGAAGGCTAAGATCCAAAGGAGATTCAAAGTCATACCAGGCCAAAAAAAAAAAAAAGTCTGTGAAACTGTCTCAAAAACAACCAGCAAAAACCAAGGCTAAACTTAAAAAGCCAAGCTGGAGGCATGGCTCAAGTGATAGATTGCCTACCAAGCAAGCAAGCTAAGTGGACTAACGTTCAAACTCCAGTACCACCAAAAAAAAAAAAAAAAAGAGAGAGAGAGAGAGAGGGAGAGAGAGGGGGGGAGGGAGAGAGAGAAAAAAAAGAGAGGGGGAAGAAGAAGAAGAGGAGGAGGAGGAGAGAAGAAGAGGAGAAGAGGAGGAGGAGGAAAGAAAGAGGAAGAAAAGAAGAAAGGGAAGGAGGGAAGGAGGGAGGGAGAGGGGAGGAAGAAGAAAAAGAAGAAAAGAGAAAGAAGGAAAGAAGAAGGAGGAGGAAGAAGAAGGGCATTCCTGTAGAAGTAGAGAAAGACACCTGGTTCTTCCTGGGCCAGTCAATAATGTTCTTTCACCTCTTAGAACCTCTGTCTCAGGTCTTTAAAAAATAAAGATAATTAAACTTTGTCTATATGAACACAGAGGTCTTCAACTTATGAAACACACCATCTTTTCTGTGTTTTTTTTCTTTTTTTGAGTCAAGTTCTCCTATGTATCTGAGGTTGGTCTGGAATTTATTCTATATCATAGACTAGTCATAAATGTATGATCCTCCAGGCTCAGCCTCCTCTGTGCTGGAATTACAGGTATATCTATATGACCATGTCTGGCTGAAAATCCTCCACAGGGGTGTGTGTGTGTGTGTGTGTGTGTGTGTGTGTGTGTGTGTGCTTTACACACTGAGCTTTATACTCCCAACCAAAACATATGACTTTCAAAGATTTCCAGCTAATCTTAAATAAAAACAGACTGAAAGTATTTGCTAGGAATTAATAATTTTCTATGTTATCTGGCATTTTCCTAACTTCTAAGAAACTGGAAGACAATTTAAATTGCTTCTGTCAGGGGTGCCTACTAAAATAATCTTAAATAATGATCTACTATAAAATAAAAGATCACTATTTAATTGTAAGGGCCATATCATTAGGAGATTTAGGTTTGGTAACCTGATTTTAGAATTTAACATTTGACCCATGTAGATGGACCCATTTGTAGGGGAAAAAACAGAGAGGTCAATTTTCTGAAGTTTGTAGGGATTTATAAATACTGTTATTTAGTGTATACTGATTTTAACAAAAGAGGATATAAGAACTATCCACAAACTCAAGACTAAACTTAATTCAGAGTGAAAATCCCAGAATATTACACATAAGTGGGTTAAAAAACAGAAGCAGGGCTGGGAATGTGGCCTAGTGGTAGAGTGCTTGCCTAGCATGCATGAAGACCTGGGTTCTATTCCTCGGCACCACATATTCAAAAAAAGCCAGATGTGGCACTGTGGCTCAAGAGGTAGAGGACTAGCCTTGAGCAAAAAGAAGCCAGGGACAGTGCTCAGGCCCTGAGTTCAAGCCCCAGTAATGGCAAAAACAAATTTTTTTTTTAATAAGAAGATGATGAGAGGAAGAGGGAATGGGAGGAAAGAAAGAAAATTCCACCAGAGACATAAATAGTGTTTGTCCGGAGAATCCTTTTAAAGGCAACCAGACAGAAGGTTAATGCCAAGACCAGGTATGGTGGCTCCTGCCTATAATCCTAGCTACTCAGGAAGCAGAGATCAGTAGGACCAAGGTTCAATTTCAGCCCAGGCAAGTTAGCGAGATTCCCATCTTAACAAATAAACTGAATATGGTGCTTCATATCTGTAATCCTAGCTATATGGAAGATGTAAGTAGGAGGATCAAGATCCACACTGGCCTGGGCAAAAACATGAGACCCTGCCCAAAAGATAATTAAAGCAAAAAGGGATGGGGCTATAGCTCAAATGGTAGAGCATGGACCAGCAAGTACAAGGCCCTGAGTTCAGAACTCCAGTATCACTACACACACACACACACACACACACACACACACACACACACACACACACACACACACACACACACACGGGGGGGGGAGAGAGAGAGAGAGAGAGAGAGAGAGAGAGAGAGAGAGAGAGAGGCTAGTGTCCTCTGTGAAAGAAAGGAGTTCTGTAATGAGTATGGGTATGGTATATATACTATTCAAGGTGGTTCAATGATTTAGAGAAGTGAATTAAACTCTAAACCAAAGGAAAAACAGAAGTCTTCATTTTTCACTAACAAGCTGCCACATCAAATCAGCTCAGAACCTGAGAAATAGTGACAATTGTTTTAAGGCAACTTCAAAAATCATAGACTTCACTACTAAAGCCCTTAGGAGACAGAAGTGATCCAGGTTTACAACTGTCTTCCTGTACCCTATTGCTTCCACCTTCTTCTTACCCTACTTCTGGGATGGCAGCAAGTGGACAGGTCTAAAAGAGCTCAACTCCACTATCATTTGGACCAAGCTGCACATAAAGAAATAGCCTTCAGGATTTAAGCTCCATAATTTCACATGTCACTGAAGGACCCTAAATTCTCAAAACTTAGAAAACCCATACATGCCTTTGTTAGACAATAGAGAAGCCACTGAATCACTTAATTGTCTCCATAAACCTATAATGAACCAAAGTTTCATATAGTCTGAAGGATGGGAGTCGCTGACAAAGAGGGATAAAACTCAGTTCCTTACAATAAAACAGCACTGAGATTTGCAAATGATGGTCAAAGTTGAGAAAGTCATGATGGCTATAATGGGCTTAGAAAACCGATTACCTTAATGTGCTTCTCAGAGAAACAGACTCAAGTGTTTAGATGTCATAATCATTAGTAACTTAGGCTGAGCAAGATGATTGTATCTACAATAATGCATTACACTAGCTCTTTTTCTCTAGGGGCTTCAATATGTTAATGAGAAAATAAAAGGCCAAATTTCATTTAGATCTAATATCTAAGATGTTTTCTTATGAACAATTTAATAAAAGCATATTTAAGGTACCTTCCAAAATTACTTGGAAGACTATCAACATAAAATCCTATGAATATAAATATGAAATGTTTCCACACATACTTCTAGAGAAAAAACAACAGTTTCTTACACCGCACTCATTGTTCTAGAATTATTTCAGGCAGGGTTTCTGAGCAGCTCCTCATAAATGGACACATTATGGAGAAATTAAGTGGCTCTCATCACTTTTTGTCAAAGTTCTTGTTTAATCCCAACTTAAAAGAGTTTCTGGGGCTGGGGATATGGCCTAGTGGCAAAAGTGCTTGCCTCGTATACTTGAAGCCCTGGGTTCGATTCCCCAGCACCACATATACAGAAAATGGCCAGAAGTGGCGCTGTGGCTCAAGTGGCAGAGTGCTAGCCTTGAGCAAAAAGAAGCCAGGGACAGTGCTCAGGCCCTGAGTCCAAGGCCCAGGACTGGCAAAAAAAAAGTTTCTGTCTTTCCTAAATAAATGGGTTAGAAGTTACTCCTTTGTAATCAAGTCATAATCAATCAAGATTTAGAATATTTAACACCTTTGTTTTATTGTTTAATTTTAACAATTAAATTAGAAATTCTGCCAAAAATTCTACCCTTTCATGTTAGGTGAGGCCAGCACCCTAACTGTGAGGAGACAAGGACTGTGAACCTCGTGCCAAATAGCTACGTGAGCAAATAGGTTGATAAACAAGCCATTTGTGGAGACAGAGGTGGAGCTGGGCTTGGAATGAATCAGGACATCCCACAGAGTGGGTGTCTCCTTCCCAGGTTGCTCTCCAGGGCACAATTAAAACTCCTATAAAAGGCCCAGCTCCCAGTTACCCAGTACACTTGCCAGCAGTGTCAGCGAGCACTCGACTTCTTCCTCTGGTGAGGTGGGTAAGTCCCATTCTACAGGATTGTGTTCTACGCTATCAGTCTTCACTTCTCGGTCTGTGGGACGTGGTTCCATGTGCCCCAGGGCTCTGTATTCAACCGTGTTGGCTAGCTCTCGCTTATTCTACCTCATCTGCTTATGGTTGGAGCCACTGCTTGAGTGAAGACATGGTCTTTCTCGCTAGAATCTAAACCAATACTTTTGCACATTAGGAGGTGATGAGATTCAGCTTTCTTAAAATGGTCTCTGGTCTCTTTTCATATGTTCTACCTACTTTTCGGCATCTTCATACATTATGGCATCTAAAGTGTTAAAGTTGAGATGCGGAAAAAGATGTCACTTTGATGAGCCATCTTTTCACATCCAACTAGCAAAGTAATCCATGTCTTCTCTTAACAATGATCTGCTGCTGGATAATTTTTTGTGTAATTTTTTGCCATGCTAGAGATTAAACACTGGGCCTTACACATGCTAGACAAGCACTCTACCACTGCGCTACATTCCTAACCCTCAGGTTTTTTAAATGCCAGATTTAAATGGCTTCTTTTGGTTTAACAAAGATGAACCGTAAGCCCAGTATCATTCAAGGTTTTCCAGGTTCATTTGCCCTGTTGATTCTGGTAGCCAATCAGGGAGGATCTCTCTCTCTCTCTCTCTCTCTCTCTCTCTCTCTCTCTCTCTCTCTCTCTCTCTCTCTCTGTATCTTTCAATAATTAAATATGTGAGTATCTATAATACATCTGAGTTAGGACAGGTAATATATACTCTGCTTTCTATATTAATGTGCCTCAATGTTACAATGGTATCTTTTGACTAGAAACTATACAATCTTACAATTTTTGACTTATGAATTATATTCCTAGATCTCCTATGACTATAGATTTGGGGAATAATTCATGTTCCCTTTCAGTGTTCTAATTGCTGACACACATTTTCCTGGCACAGTTAGCTATCCACTTTAAGCTATTCTCAAGACTTCCTTCATCTTTGGTTAACTTTAGAAGAAACTGTTTCTGGTTAACAATGTATCAAACTTAAATTCCTTCTCTCTCTCTCTCTCTCTCTCTGTGTGTGTGTGTGTGTGTGTGTGTGTGTGTGTGTGTGTGTGTGTGTGTGTGTGTGTGAATGCACTGGAGAGCTGGAAACAGAAAATGAAAGAATACAGATAAACCAGATTAGATTATGAAAACCTGACTACTTGGAACAGTCTGAAGATGACTCCCTGAATACAATTTTCAGAATCTCCCTTCCCTTTCTTGAATACAGCATTCAAAAACAAAATGATCTAAAATCCCAGGCTGAAAATTCTGTTGAAAAATCCAATATACTTAGAGATCTACCTAATGCATAAAAGCAGAAAGTTTTAATTCAGGATAATATTTTATTGTTCTAGGTTTACTTGAACGTGAAGAAAGAAAAAAATGTCTCCACTTCTGCAAAGCATCTGTGATATCACTGAAGTTTTCTATCAATATGCCTCACATGATTATGATGGGGCATCACTAAGCAAAAGAGACCTAAAGAACCTCCTTGAAAGGGAATTTGGAGCTGTCCTTCAGGTAAAAACTAGCAAGAAAATCTCTATGAATTTAGAGCTATGAATGTTCTTCTCATGAGAGACCAGAGCAAGGAATGATGGCCAATACTTATTTCACCAAATGACAGGTGTATACTCCAGACTCCTTCATTTCTGAATCTGAAGGTACTTCACTGGCATTGCAGTAGGAGTATTAAAGAAGTTGTTAGCAAGCATTCCATGTGCTTGGTGGAACTGCCATCATGAGTCCTTACTACCAAGGATGTCAAATCAAATTAAATTCAAGGGACTTAAGTATGCTTCCAAATTTCAAGAACAGAAATCAGTCTGTTCTAAACTAACATGACGTTGCCTTCCCAAAAAAAAATCTCATTTTGTTTTCAAACATGGAATAGAAATCAAATCTGGACTACAGGCTTATGTCAAGTAGAAATGACTGCTGAAAATATTAGTGTTTCAGTTTTATTTCTCAGGGATGAGTTTACTCCTAATCTCCCAGTACTAAATTACAATGTGCAAACTTTTCCCAACAAATGTATGCTTTGAGGTGAGGTTCACATTTTACATGGAGAACAAAACCACACATAGTGGGCATTTTGTTCTGAATGTGTCAAGGGTCAGCATAGTTTAAAATAAGGATGAAGGTGAAGTTTTACTCCCTGTAAGTAGTACATTATAACACCTTTGTTGTTGTTTCCATCTTTTTACAGAGACCACATGACCCCGAGACAGTTGATCTGATTCTGGAACTTCTGGATCGCGATGCCAACAATCGTGTGGATTTCAATGAATTCCTCCTGTTCCTTTTCAAGGCGGCTCAAGCCTGTTATTACGCTCTCGGCCAGGTAGTGGGGCTAGAAGAGGAGAAGCGAGCTCGACGTGAGGAGAAAGGAGACCTGTCACAAGATCGCAGGCAAGAAGACCAAAGAAGATTCGAAATCCGAGACAGGCGAGATGAAGAACCCAGCCGCCGAAGCTGGCAGAAGAGTCAAGAACTGGAGAGGGAGCGCGCTGAGGAAGAGGCGCAGAGGAAGAGGCAGGAGAGACTGGCGCAGCTCGACAGCCGGCGCCTGGACGAGGAGCCGCGGCTGCAAAGGCGAGAAAGGCAAGCCTGGAAAGCGCGCCGGGCGGAGGAGGAGCCGCTGCAGCTCAGCGATCGCGACGCTTTAGAGTACGCCGAGGAAGAGCAGCAGGTGCGGCGCGAGCAGGAGGCGGAGCGGGACGAGCCCCGCGCGCCGAGGTGGCAGCGGCAGCTGGAGAGCGAGGCGGAAGCCCGTCAGAGCAAAGTCTATTCCAGGCCTCGCAGGCAGGAGGAGCAGAGGTACCGCCAGGAGCAGCAGGAAGGGAAGAGGCGGCAGCTGGAGCAGGAGGAGGAGCCGCGGCGCCGAGACTTCACCTGGCAGCGGCAGGCGGAGAGTGAGCGCGAGAGGCCACTGCGGGCGGAGGAGCGCCTGGAGCCGCAGCAAAGGTTCTACGGAGACGCCGACGAGGAGGAGCCGCGCCGCGACCGAGGCTGGAGGTGGCAACTAGAGGAAGAGAGCCGGGGACGCCGCCAGGTGCTCTACACCCAGCCCGGCCAGCGGGAGCAGCGGGAGCAGCGGCGCGCGGAGCAGGGGCTGCAGCGCGCGGAACAGGAGCTGGACCGGCAGTTCGTGCGGGAAGAGCCGCTGCGCGCACAGGAAAGGGAAGACCGAAGACGCCCGCAGGAGCGAGCGGAGGTCCGGGAGCAGGAGCTGGAACGGCAGAAGGTGCGTCGCCAAGAACAAGGCCGGGAAGTCCAGGAGGAAGACCAGCTGAGCCGCCAGGAGCTCGGAAGGAAATTCCGACAGGCAGAACTGGAACTGCGCCGGGAAAGCGAGGAAGAGCCGCTGCGCGACAGCAAATTCCGACGGGAGGAACCGTTCCGTCGGGAACGGGAAGAAGAGCAGCTGCGCCGCCAGGAACGGGACAGGAAATTCCGCAGAGAACAGGACCTGCGCCAGGAGAGGGAGGAAGAGCAGCTGCGTCGCGATCGCGACAGGCAATTCCGCAGAGAACAGGACCTGCGCCAGGAGAGAGAGGAAGAGCAGCTGCGTCGCGATCGCGACAGGAAATTCCAACGGGAAGAACAGGACCTGCGCCAGGAGAGGGAGGAAGAGCAGCTGCGCCGCCAGGAGCGCGACAGGAAGTTCCGGCAGGAGGAAGAGCTGCGCCAGGAGAGGGAGGAGGAACAGCTGCGTCGCCAAGGACGCGATAGAAAAGCCCTCCGACAGGAGGAAGAGCTGCGCCGCCAGGAACAGGACAGGCAATTCCACAGAGAACAGGACCTGCGCCAGGAGAGGGAAGAAGAGCAGCTGCGCCGCCAGGAACAGGACAGGAAATTCCGCAGAGAACAGGACCTGCGCCAGGAGAGGGAGGAAGAGCAGCTGCGTCGCGATCGCGACAGGCAATTCCGCAGAGAGCAGGACCTGCGCCAGGAGAGGGAGGAAGAGCAGCTGCGTCGCGATCGCGACAGGAAATTCCAACGGGAAGAACAGGACCTGCGCCAGGAGAGGGAGGAAGAGCAGCTGCGCGACAGCAAATTCCGACAGGAGGAACCGTTCCGTCGGGAGCGGGAAGAAGAGCAGCTGCGCCGCCAGGAACAGGACAGGCAATTCCGCAGAGAACAGGACCTGCGCCAGGAGAGGGAGGAAGAGCAGCTGCGCCGCCAGGAACAAGACAGGAAATTCCGTAGAGAACAGGACCTGCGCCAGGAGAGGGAGGAAGAGCAGCTGCGCCGCCAGGAACAGGGCAGGAAATTCCGCAGAGAACAGGACCTGCGCCAGGAGAGGGAGGAAGAGCAGCTGCGCCGCCAGGAACAGGACAGGAAATTCCGCAGAGAACAGGACCTGCGCCAGGAGAGGGAGGAAGAGCAGCTGCGCCGCCAGGAGCGCGACAGGAAGTTCCGGCAGGAGGAAGAGCTGCGCCAGGAGAGGGAGGAGGAACAGCTGCGTCGCCAAGGACGCGATAGAAAAGCCCTCCGACAGGAGGAAGAGCTGCGCCGCCAGGAACAGGACAGGCAATTCCACAGAGAACAGGACCTGCGCCAGGAGAGGGAAGAAGAGCAGCTGCGCCGCCAGGAACAGGACAGGAAATTCCGCAGAGAACAGGACCTGCGCCAGGAGTGGGAGGAAGAGCAGCTGCGCCGTGATCGCGACAGGCAATTCCGCAGAGAGCAGGACCTGCGCCAGGAGAGGGAGGAAGAGCAGCTGCGCCGCCAGGAACAGGACAGGCAATTCCGCAGAGAACAGGAGCTGCGCCAGGAGAGGGAGGAAGCGCAGTTGCGTCGCGATCGCGACCGGCAATTCCAACGGGAAGAACAAGAGCTGCGCCAGGAGAGGGAGGAAGAGCAACTGCGCGACAGCAAATTCCGACAGGAGGAACCGTTCCGTCGGGAGCGGGAAGAAGAGCAGCTGCGCCGCCAGGAACAGGACAGGCAATTCCGCAGAGAACAGGAGCTGCGCCTGGAGAGGGAAGAGGAACAGCTGCGCCGTGATCGCGACAGGCAATTCCGCAGAGAACAGGACCTGCGCCAGGAGAGGGAAGAGGAACAGCTGCGCCGCCAGGAGCTCGGAAGGAAATTCCGACAGGAGGAGCAAGGGCTGCGCCAAGCGAGGGGGGAAGAGCCACTGCGCCGCCAGGAGCGCGACCGGGAATTCCGCGTGGCGGAAGAGCTGCGCCAGGAACGGGAGCAACAGGAACGGGAGCAGCTGCGCCGCCAGGAACAGGAGCGGAGATTCCGCGGGGAGCCGGAGCTGCGCCAGGAACGGGAGCAACAGCTGCGTCAGGATCGAGATAGAAAATTCCAAGAGGAGCAGGAGCTGCGCCAGGAAAGGGAGGAGGAGGAGCTGCGCCGCCAGGATCGGGGCCGAGAGTTCCAACAGGAGGAGCAGCAGCTCCGTCAGGAGCGCGAGCGCCGGGAACGGGACCGGAAATTCCGACAGGAGGAGCAGCTGCGCCGGGAAAGGGAAGAGCAGCAGCTGCGCAGCCAGGAGCTCGAGCAACAGCTGCGTCGTGGCCGGGACAGAAAATTCCAAGAGGAGCAGGAGCTGCGCCAGGAAAGGGAGGAACAGGAGCTGCGCCGCCAGGATCGGGGCCGAGAGTTCCGTGGGGAGCAAGAAGAAGAGATCCGTGTGGAGCGCGAGCAGCAGCTGCGCCGGGAACGGGACAGGAAATTCCAAGAGGAGGAGCAGCTGCGCCAGGAAAGGGAGGAGCAGCAGCTGCGCCGCCGGGATCGGGGCGGAGAGTTCCGTCAGGAGGAGCAGCTGCCCCGGCAAGAGCGCGATCGCCAGTACCGGAGAGAAGAGCAGTTTGCCCGAGAGAACCGAGGGCGCCCGGAGCTGGAACCGCGGCGGGAAGAGCAGGTCCGTCGCCAGGAGCAGGAGAGGAAATTCCGAGACGAGCAGATCCGTCGCCAGCAGGAGGAGCAGAGGCGCCGCCAAGTCCGGGAGAGGCAGTTCCAAGAAGACCAGAACCGTCGGCCCGTCCTGGAGCCTGGCCGGAGCCAGTTCGCCCACGTCCCCGTGCGCTCCAGCCCGCTCTATGAGTACATCCAAGAGCAAAGGTCCCAGTCCCGCTCCTAAGAGATGCCGCCGACATCCCGACACCCGCCAAAGCGTCAAGCCAAAGAAGACGAGAAACACAGCGATCCAAGCTATCACCTACATGCTTCTGGTTGTGGGAAAACTCTCTGGTGTTAGAATGTGTCTTTTCTTCCAAAATCTTCTATTACACTCATTCCATTACTTTGTACTTCTGCCTTTTATTCTTCCCCGGGTAGTTCTTTATGGCAAGATGTCTGCTCATTGGACCGCATGTGTCCATTAAAAAAAAAAATCCTTAAATCATTCGTGTTGGGAGTTTTTTTGAGGAACACATTGATTTATTGCTTTAGAAATAACAAGACTAATACAATGTGAGACTCTAGACTGCAGTCAATATTTTTTAAATAATTTAATGGTTGATCATCTTGTGGAGAGCTCACATATTTTTCAGTTAATATTTTTACTTGAACCTAAATTTCATTCGTCTTACCTTCCAATAGTTTCTCTTTTTTGTCATAATTAGCATAGATTCTACCAAGTAACTGAATTTTTATAGCCCCCAATTCCATCTGCAGAAAAATTCCTTGTGAAATTAGCCCATAGCTGGAAGAAATGGCCGTTAAGAATGAGTTTTAACTTGAAAATTTATTATTTTGGATTAGATATTTTTTATACTTGATACACTTAAAAATCTCATAAAGCAAAATCAGAGTGTTTCTCATACTTCCAAAATCAAGTTTTAAAACTCTGTAGTTTGGAGTGCTCAGTTCTATTCTATTCCCTCCAGTTCTGATGAGTTTGAGAATGTTGCTGGTTTTGTTGAGCTGAGAAGGAATCTACTCAAGATCCTGTAAACATCTGTCTTGCTCTAGGGATAAGAGAAATCACAGCATGTTTGGGAAAGGGGGAAATGTATGGTTTCTAGAAATCCTTTGATAAGACTCATCAGCCCCATAATCCTTTGAGGCCTGATACTACCTTGGAGACATTCTTGTTAAAATATTGGTCTTTGTGAAAAATTAATAAATGTTTGGCAAATAACTTCCTTGTCTGTTTTAATTGCGTGTCAATCATAACTCAGTCAAGATCTAATAATCTGGAAATGGAAATATATTCCTTTGCACTTAAGGTATTTTGTTACTATTATCTGCATCTAAATATGAAAAGGGGAGGTGAACATCTTCTAGTTTCCTCACCCATTTTCCCAGTTGGGATGAATTTTGAATTATCTCCATCTCCTCATGGGTTCTCTTTCCAAATACTTTTTATTCTTGACCTCACAGCTTTCTGTGACCTTTTTGGTAGTGACTCACTAGTCATGGAAAATACTGTTACTCCCTATGTTTGCTAATGTTTCCTTCTGATAATGCAGCAGCTTCTTGGTCTCTGATGCTTGACCAATGAATGGTAGAAAACATTTTAAAACTTGAGCACTCATACAGGCATAGCTATTGGGCTATTGTGGTCTTCTGCTATGACTAACCTAAACATGTACTAATTATTCTCTATGAGGAAAACCATAGTGTCTGTGTTTCTTTGGGACTGGCTCACTTCACTTAGTTAGTATGATTTTTCCAAGTTCTTTCTGAAACTATTTTATTATTATTGATTATTATTTTAGTCAGAAATGAAATAACTAAAACTTTATTGTTAATTTAGTAAAACATATTTCTCACAAAAGACTTAATTGTTTATGAGAGAACTACTTTCAGATATGCTCTGTAAAGTGTCAGGGTTAATCATTCTTGTTAATATTACACATGTTAATACAATATATTTCATGAATTAATTTCATTACATTGGAATTAATTCCACTTCATCTCAGTTTGGGGTGGCTGTATGAATGGTGGATACTTCATTGTGTTAAATTCATCTGTCTTTATCTGTCCATTAAATACATTCATCTATCAAAAAAAAAACTTGAGCACTATAGACATTGTAGGTGATCTGCTGATCTAAGCAACATAATCCATGGGATGACTGAATCAGAAAAATGTTAAATAATAGTAAGGCTGAAGTATTAAATTTCCACTTCATGATCCAAATACTCTCTTGCTACTGGTTAGAATCTATATGTATCATTCAGTTTAGTAACGATGGGGGAAAATCCAAGAACATTCTAACTAGGTCTCTTCCATTATAAATGGATATCACTTCTTCCAATTGTGAAGATCATGAATGAGAAAATTGTCTAAAGTTTCAGTAGCTCAATATATTTTTGCCAAGTGGTGGAGGCAAGAAAGCTAAGCCTACATCTCCTGAGTATAATTCTGATTGAATGAAGCTCCCACCTTCTGTTGTAATACAAAGAGAAGATTTGCCCACCAAAGACAGAGCTAAAGAATCTTCTGCAGTATCTTAGAATTTTGCTTCCTTCAAATGATGCCTAGCTGTAAAAGAGTTTTTTTTTCTTCTAATAGTATGTTTTTCTTACTGGAGGATCTTTATAGAGAACCTAGAAGAGCCTCCCTCACTGGCTCTCCCTGAGTTCCACTCAAAGGGCACATAATTGGCAGTCTCCTTATAAATGTGCAGTCCTAGAATACTAGGGAAACTACAATTATCAGCTAATCTGTAGTTAACAATAGTGCTATAGTAAAAAGAAAACAAAAGCCCTTCAGACTTCTTATAGTGTTTTACAAGATAAGGAAAACATTAGTTTCCAAAGAAAGTATTGTTACATCATAGTTTTGATACTATGGTTTGTTCTTGTTGTTTAAGTGTATGAGCTAAACCATGGCCTCTGGGTATTCTTTTAGCACACACTGAGCAGGTTCAATCCTCCTGAATAATGTACATGTACAGGCAGGACCTTGAACGTGTTGGGTAATTATGTAACTATTAACTGGGAGCTCTAGTAACAAGGCATTCGCTGCTGCTAGAAGTTCGGTGACGGGTTTAATATGCTATGATGAAAAATTGGGTCTCTATGTTATGAACTGAATTGTGTCCTCACACAGATTCATATGTTAATGTGCTAACCCTCAGTAACTCAGAATGTACCCATACATGGAAATGTCATATTGAAAGATCTAATTAAAATGTGTTTGTTAGGTTGGGTCACCTGATCCAATGCTATTATTAAATACGAATAAGAGGGAAGTTGAAGGGAAATGAAATTTCCTGCAAAGACATAGGGAGAGGATGGTCATCTGTGACTAATTTAGAAGCCTGGAACACATGACATTCAAGAAACCAAGTCTGCTAATACCTTGATCTTGGATTTCAAGCTCCAGAACTATGAGAAAATTAATTTCTTTTGTTCAACCCATTAGCATATGGCGCTTTGTATGACAACCCTAGCATATTAAGGTGGAATTATGTTGCTAGGTAAGCCTACATGTATTATGATGATCCTCTGACATTGCACAAGCAGGTCTGGTTGTTTAAAAATACTGTGATCAAATCTACCATCACTCCTATGGTATAGGGGAAAGAATGCTACAAAAAAATTAAATGCCTAGAGTTCAGTCATCTGTTCACTCAGCAAATATTTATTGCACTCCTGTTACATGCCAGACATTGTTTCAAGCAATGCATATTCAGTGGCAAGACAATTTTGGCTTTTTTCCTTTGGTTTACTCTCTCTGTGACTTTGTGGAAGCTATGTGGGTTTTCTAAGCTCCATTGTTGGACTGCATAGGTGATTGCCAAGATTGAGAGGGGAAAATACTCAATTCTAACATTCAAATTCTGACATTCAGTTTGTTCAACTGAAACTCCCAAAGTAACTCAAATAGTCTTTACCTCAATGTCTACCTTTAACTAATATAAACTATGAAAACAAATTAGCCAATGTGCAACCATGAGAGCCTACTTTAGTTTCCTAAATATTCCTTTGTAGCCAACTAGTCCTGAAATTCCCTCTATCTCCCCAAGCTCTTCTTACCACCCAGGATTATTCATCAAGGCAGAGAACTCTAAACTGATTCCATTTTCTTTACCCCAATACTACCAAAGACCATATAGCCTTCCTGATTTATTAACTTCACAAATGCATTTGTTATCCTCATTATTTTCTAAGGAGAAAACTAAGTCCTAGAATTTAGTTCCACTCCAACCAAACTTCAGTGGATATTAGTGTTAGTATGATCCTAACTCTTCTCCATCTTCTGCACTAACTATACATTGCTAATATTGTATTCAGTTACTTTTATTATGATGTTTTTCAGCATTTTATTGTAATATTCTGAAGGTTTTAATGTGCAATGTGAAATAAGCACATTTCCCTTGTTAGCAAAGAGTTAAAAGTTGCATGCAATAATCTAAAACCAATCTAAAAGATAAATGTCTGGGATGGTTGTTTGTTGTTGGTTTTTTTTTTCTTAACCTTCAGGATGTCCATAGCAAGCAAGCAATTACAAAAACTTTCAGAAATTTTATTTTCCCCTTAAGAAATATGTGACACCGCCGAAGCCCGAGCGCCATGTCGTCGCCTCCCGAAGGGAAACTGGAGACTAAAGCCAGAAACCCGCCCGCCGGGTGCAAGTTTCCTCATCTGAAATGTCCAGGCTGGAGCAATCACTCCTCTTCTCCCTAGGCTGTCGCTAGTGGGGCTGCCTTTGCTGCTGTGGCTTTCTTCTGTCTGGCCCTTCCTGGCACCCAGGGAAGTTGATCCTACAGATAAACTCCAGTGAAGTCCCGGTGGGGCCCAAGTCTCAGACGGGTGCTTAGCACGGTGGTTACTGGACATTTTCCCAGGGCAGTGAGATTTGGTGGGCAACAGGAAAGGCTGTTGCGCTGGTGCAGAGGTGTGAGTTAAGACAGTGTCCTTTGTAGACTGCAGTTCTCAGCAGCACCCTTGGGCACCCCACCACCACCACCACCAATCTGTTGAGGGCCTGATGTACAAAGATTTCTTTTCCCCAGCGACGCCCCCGCGTTTTTGTTCAGTCTGGTGTTGCCAGAAAGTAGGCAGTTCTGCAGAATGAAAAAAAGAAAAAGAAAGAAAAAAGCCAGGCAGCCCACTTTAATACAATAATTATCAAGAAGGGGGGAGGAGGGGCAATAGCCCAGAGCACAGTTCATAAATCATAATAGCTGCCTTTAAAATGTTGGAAACACTTAGATTAAGTGCTGCAATTGAATAACAGATTTGTGCTTAAATCCTCAATCAGAAATAATAAAAACTCTCTCACTGAAAAAAAAAAAAAAGAAATATGTGACACAGTAGCCTTGAGCAAAAAGAAGCTCAGGGACAGTGCCCAGGCCCTGAGTCCCAGGCCCCAGGACTGGCAAAGAAAAGGGAGGGAGGGAGGGAGGGAGGAAGGAAGGAAGGAAGGAAGGAAGGAAGGAAGGAAGGAAGGAAGGAAGGAAGGAAGGAAGGAAGGAAGGAAGGAAGGAAGGAAGGAAGGAAGGAAGGAAGGAAGGAAGGAAGGAAGGAAGGAAGGAAGGAAGGAAGGAAGGAAGGAAGGAAGGAAGGAAGGAAGGAAGGAAGGAAGGAAGGGAAGGGACGGAAGGAAGGGAAGGAAGAGAAGGGAGGGAGGGAAGGAAGGAAGATGTGGCACAGCAAAATCCAGGAGACTCTTATCTCTGATAACTACCAAAATGCTGTAAACAGAGCTGTGGCTCACAGTGGTAGAGTGCTAGCCTTGAGCACAAAAGATCAGGGACAGTGACCAGGCTCTGAGTTCAAGCTCTAGGACCTACACACACACACACACACACACACACACACACACACACACACACACAGAGAGAGAGAGAGAGAGAGTATAACTCTCAACATGCACATGCTTTGCCCATCAAATTCTTTTAAATGTGTCAAATGGATTAGTAAACAGAAAAGGCCAGAAGTGGTACTGTGGCTCAAGTGGTAGAGTGCTAGCCTTGAGCAAAAGAAGTTCAAGGGCAGTGCCCAGGCCCTGAGTTCAAGCACCGGGATTGGCAAAAAGAAAAAAAAAAAACAGCCTTAATAATTCCATAAAAATTACAATTCTTACTCTGTAAACCATGAGGAGGTAGAATTTGGGTTGACAATCTCAAATTGGACCAGCTGGGTGAAATCGTTCCCTCTACTGACCCCAACACAGACTAAAGGGTACTCCTGCTTAAGAACGACCAGCATCTCAAACATCCTGAGTGGACACGGCATAGGAAAGTCTATGTGCTAGAGAAAGAAACAGAAATACATCAAATAAAGCCACATAATCTTATGAGAACAAAGTTAAAAGAGTTTTAAGTTTTACAAGAATGTATTAAATATCTGTGTATTATCAAATATCACTCACTCTGTCTCTCTATGTGTCTATCTGACTGTCACTTTGCCTCTCTCTCTCTTTCCCTCCCCCCTCACTCTCTTGGAAATACTGGGGAACTCAGGACTCACTCTCCTTTCCTCATTTCTAGATAAGGAAATTAAGTTCAGACATGTTTATGAACTTATCTAGTACCAGATAATTACTGAAATTCCATGTTGGACTTATTTGTTTGTTCTGCAGTTACTTCTTGGTCACCTGAAAGAAAACAATGTGACCAAAGCATAAACACATTGTGTATGTTGATTATACAAGGGCCTCTATGTGCTATTAAGTGCTTGCCCAACCCATGAAAACATAGCTCTATTTAAACACAGAATGGTGTGCCCGCCCACAGCAAACACTGCTTCATTTATACACGTGGGCTTGATAAGAATGACCTGGTAAAAAGGGATAATTTAAAAGAGCCAATGACTCCTTGGAGCATGAGGTGCACAATGATTTGGCTAGAAGATGTTCATCACATCACAGCTGAAAAGACCTAGAAACTGGAAACACACAGATATAGAAAACAGATAATGTTTGATCCTGCAGTACATTTACATGATTAAATGCTGTACAAATATCAAAACATGTTAGAAAAGGTTTCATAAACTCAAAAGTTGTTCACCATATTAAAAAAGAGAGAAAATTTTAAAAAACATGTAAAACAAAATGTAAATTCCGGTAATATATAAATAGGTGGTAGAAACCGGTTTTCAACCCAGATTATCTAACTCTAATTCAAGTTGATTTTTTCCCTAAATTTCTTATAGAAAAGCTAATAAAGATGTGGTAGTTATGCCTGTAATCTCAACTATAAAGGGCATGGAGCAAGGCTCAAGTGATAGAGCTCCTGTCTAGCAAACACAGCATCCTAAATTCAAATCCCTAGTACTGCCCCCCCCCACAAAAAAAGAATCTGTAATTCAGTCTTCCCTTCCAGTTAATTAAAAAGTAATCAGGAAAATACTTTATATAAAGTACTAAGAAAAAATACTTAATAACCTTTACTCTCCCCTCTGTATGCTCCACAATTAATATTCATAATACCAGGAAACATCCACTAATAACCAAAATTACAAATATCAAATTATACATCTATTGTGATCAAAGAAGACTTAAGTAATTTATATTAACACTGCTTTTCTCTCCTCTTTCAATGTTTTAATTTTGTCAAATTTTTGAGAGTATCTCCTGACTTTTACATGTCTAACACCAACCAAATAGATCATGTTTTGTCCATGAGATATCTAACAGTTGGCAGCTAAAACTTTTCTGTATTATTATACTGAACACATAGGCGTGAAAATAGATTTCTTGTAACCCAAAACTGGATTCAGCACTTAATAACTTTGTGTTTTAAGGCAAGAGACTTGACTTTTCTTTTTCTCATGTTTGCTATTTTCAAGAGTTCTAAAGATATATCTAGGTAAACATTTTGTGAGGCCTTTGAAATATGAAGTCTCTAAGAAATCTTCATTAATTCTTTAATTAGTAAACTTTTTTTTAATCTTTCTGAGTTTCTCATTAATTGAAAGCAGGACCTCTGCAGTAGGTTATATATGTTTCTTATTCTTTCTTCCACCTCTTCAATATACCAGTTTTTGCTTTGTATTTTAAACTGTGTTGCTCAATGAGGTAATCACTAGTTACACATGGCTATTGACATTTACACTGAAGCTAATAAATATTAAATTAAATTCAAATTTTAGTGCTTTCATCACAGTGATCATATTTCATGTGTTTAATAAGTAGATACATATCACAAGTGACTTCCATACTAGACCGGGAAAATACCAAAATTTGTGGTGGCCAACACTAGAATTGGTTAAAACTTGGGGTGTTCAGCTATTAGGTTTTTGTTTTTAGTTCACAGGTTGCTCTGTGTGTGTGTGTGTGTGTGTGTGTGTGTGTGTGTGTGTGTGTGTGTGTGCTGATCCTGGAACTTGAACTGATCCTGGATGCTGTGTTTGAGCTTTTTGCTCAAGGCTAATGCTCTAAGCCACAACTCCACTTCTAGCTTTTTGGTGGTTAGCTGGAGATAAGAGTCTCATAGACATTTCTGCCCAGGCTGGCTTTGAATCACAATCCTCAGATTTCAACCTCCTGATTAGCTAGCATTACGAGTGTGAGCCACTGGAACTTGGCTCATAAGATACTTTTTTTTTTTTTTTTTTTTGCCAGTCCTGGGCCTTGGACTCAGGGCCTGAGCACTGTCCCTGGCTTCTTTTTGCTCAAGGCTAGCACTCTGCTATTTGAGTCACAGCGCCACTTCTGGCCATTTTCTGTATATGTGGTGCTGGGGAATCGAACCCAGGGCTTCATGTATAAGAGGCAAGCGCTCTTGCCACTAGGCCATATCCCCAGCCCCCATAAGATACTTTTAATATATAATTTAATAATTTTCCCTGCCCATTTCTAGAGCATCCATCCTGTTCTTATCTAATTTAACTTTTTGAAGTATGTTAAATTGGTTTCTTAAATTTTGACAAGTACTAGGAAGACAGATTTACAGTATACAATGTGCCAACAAAAGTATAAATGGCCAACAGGTATATGAAAAAAATGCTCAGCATGATTAATCATCAGAGAAAAGCAAGTTAAAAACCCAGTGATCACCTCACACCTGTCAGAATAGCTATTTTCAAAAATACAAAGGATTGCAGTTGTTGGTAAGGATGTAAAGAAAAAGAAATTCTGTACACTATTGGTGAGAGGGTAAATTATTAAAACTATTATTGAAGACACTATGGAAGTTCTTTAAAAACTTAAAAATATCAAAAGTATTAGAGCTCTTATAAAAGGAAGAAAAGAAGGGAGTGGAGGACAAAGAGAGGGAGGGAGAGATAAAGAATGAAAAAAGAAAATGAAAGAGAAAGAGAAAGAAGGAAGAAAGGAAGGAAGGATGGGAGGGAGGGAGAGGGAGGAAAAAGGGGGAAGTGTAAGAGATTAATAGATGGGGTGAATTTGATCAAAGTATATTATATGCATATATAGATATATCATAACAGAACCCTTTTGTATGATTAATATTCATTAGTAAAATGTTTTTAAAATACTAGAGCTTTTAAATTTCTGTTTTCTATATTTGATCTATTTTTCTAGGGTCAGTTTTTTGATATATGATGCTCTTTCATGCTGCTGATATCCATATATACAGATATTCCTAAGTGCCCATATATATCAATAAAAAATATTTTAGTTTCTCATTATTTCCATAAATAGACCTTTCCACAGTAAGTGAAAATTTTGTGGCAGAATTGGGGCTAAGTCTGTCAATTTGCAAGGAAACAACTGGCAGGCTCCCACTATACCCATAATGGAGCACATTTTCTCCTTTGAGCACCAAAATCTATACTACATGTCATAGCTCTTCATCAGTCCAGTAGTTAATGAATTTTCATAGAGCACCATCTATAATACACATTCATTCTTAATTGGGCAGACATTTGTATTTCTTACATTTAGCCTTACTGGGAAGATTGTTTAATTTCTTTAAGTAAGAGCCACTGGGATTTTACTAGGGAGGTAACAGTAAATGTCCACGTGTCTGTGCTGTGCTTTAAAGTGGAGGGAGGACATGGGAATGAACAATGAAGTATGTCTTATGTACAAATCTTAAGTCACTGTTCCTGGTTACAGCCCTACTTCTCATTCACCTCTATCATACCTATTAAGTACTGAGTTCAGCACTTCTCCAGGTTCTGATGGTCAGGTTTTCACTTCAAACACATTCTGGCTGTGCCTTTTTCCACTTGTTGAGCTCATGAACATTTGATCATCTACCTGTCTATTCCCAATTTTCCATACTCGTACAGAAATCTCTGACTCAAAATCATTTGCCCCTAGTTTTACTCATAAATCTAGTTTATTTTTCTTCTTTTTGTACACTGAACTTTTATCTTAGGGGATTCTAAGAGGGCCATAATAGTATGTGTTACTTTATACAACTACTTAAATATAATAATAATAATAAAGATATTGGATCAGTCCACTACCATCTTGAACAAACTCCTAATTCTTTTATGGTAAGTAACAAACATAATAAAAATATAAATATAAACTAAAACATCTTTTATTGCCAAATTTTGTAGTATCATAATCATTGAAAATTGTTTTATTGACCATTGTTTTCTAGATTATGTTTTTTACTTGAAACATTCATTCAAGACTTGTGACACTTTAAGAATAGTAGTCTCTTAAAGATAGTTTTATATTAGTTACCTTTTCTTTGCCCTGTTTGCCTGCCTCTCCCTCTTTCCCTCTCTCCCTCTCTTTCTCTTCTCTCTTCTCTCTTCTCTCTCTCTCTTTCTCTTTATCTCTCTCCTCTTTTCTATATCATCCCCATTCTATATCATCCAAAATCAGAGGGAAGAGAACATCACAGAGAGGCTATTCCAGAAACCTGTTTAAAAGAAAATGCAATCAGGGTCTTCTCTTTGGTAGTCGTAGAGCTGTTTGTGACTTAATGTACTACAGTCTAAATGCTTTTATTAAACACTAGATAAAGGATAATCTTCTTCTTCCTCTGCCATCCTCTGACTCACTAACCACCCAGAGATGGAGTATTTATTAAATGATCTTGAGTAAACACTAGAAAAGTAGAAGTGCCTGTATAAAAGCTAACGAGTCAGTCCTCATATTGTTTAAAGACAAGGCAAGAGCTAATGCTGACTTTCTAAATATAGTCTATAACATAAAATCATATATATTTGAAGTTGGAAGTGTTCTGTGCTCTTATTGAACCATTTTTATCTTACCTCTTCCAGTATCAAGACTCCTAAAAATAACCACTGAATAATGATTCAGCCTCTATGTGAACAGTTCTGGTGACAGAGATCTTTATTGCATTAGGAATAGCACAGATCATTTTAAGGCACTTGTATTCACTAGAAAGTTCTTCACCAAGCTTAGTCTTCTTTCTAGAAAGTCTTAACCGCTAATCCAAGCTATATTGTTGAATCAGCTGCCTTACACAAATTAAGGAACTCAAAATAATGGCAAGATTGTGTCTCAGAGACATACAGTCTTGAAACATTTCAGTGTTGAACTAAGTACACATCCATAGGCAAATTGCTCAATGGCTAAGAGCCCTAACTTCTTTATCTGCTCAGAGGATAATAACTACCTGTAAGGGCTATGAGGGTTAAATAGCCCGTGTAAAGCATCTGACATGTCATGAGTGCTCAATGAACATTAGTTCCTTTCTCTTCCACACCCAAGAAAGCTCTTCAGATATTAGAAGACAGTTAATATGCATCTCCTAACCTTTTCTCTCCAACTCAACCTAAACATCCCTAGTTTCCTTCAACTACATCTCATAATACTGGTCTGTGAGCTCCAGAGCATGGAGATGTGATTTAGGCAACTAGAATGCCTGGCATAGGTTTGGGAAACAGTTGATATTCAAAAGATGCTAACTAATACAAATTAAGATGACTTTCATATGTGAATCCCTACTCTCAAGAGAAGTCTTCTTCCTTTTGGTGGGAAAGGGGATGCTAAGAATCTGTTTATAGATATTAACTATCGGAGGAGATTTCCCCCCACATTCAGTTAGCTTACACTTGGTTTGATTATTCTGATTTTTTTAAGTTCCGTTCTGAGTAGCAATGCAGCCTTTAGCCTATGTTTTCTCATTTAATTACCTCCATTTTCACATTTTCAATGACATGGTTTTTTTTGTCTTCTACATTTGTTTTCATGGGTCTGTTGTTGATTCTTACAGCCAAGTTAGGGGTGTTCTTAAACATAAGTAACCCTCATCTTAAATATCTACTGAAACAACTGAATGTAAATCTCCCTTTAATTAAATACTCTCTAGAGGGACTCTAAAAGACAAAAAAAAGCATTTTCCTGTTCTGCATCTCAGACTCCTTTCTGTTCTCACCTCAGCATCCACATTACAGAAAGACACAGTAATATGGATGCTCATTTCTAAGCTGCTGAAATTATTTTTTTAAAATACCCTTTAAAAGCAGATGTGAATTGCATTTTTTAAAATAGCATCACCTTAGTCAGCAAGGTTCTGCATATCCAGCAAGAATTTTTTTTTGTCTGACTGGCTGGCTCTGAGCAAGAAGAGCAAAGCATTAAAACAGCTGAATCAACTGGAATCTCCACTTTTTTCACGTGACTAAGTGCGGCCTTTATTTTTAAATGCATGATTGATACCCATCTCTCAGGGTTAGGTCAAGTACAGGCCATCCTGAGGGCAGAGACAGGAATCAAGTGACTTTAGAGGTCCCTGCCAGCTCTATGATTTATCAAACAGAAATATAATTGTATCCTCAGGTTAAAAAAAAATAGAAAAGAAGAACAAAGAAACACCACTTTGAAGTCCTGAAGATTCTTTAAAATAAACCATGCAAAAAGTCAGTAACAGGGCGGGGAGCAGGGTGGTGCTAGGAATGTGGCTCAGTGGTAAAGTGCTCACCTTGTATACATGAAGCCCTGGGTTCGAGTCCTCAGTACCACGTAAACAGAAAAGGCTGGAAGTGGGGCTGTAGCTCAAGTGGTAGATTGCTAGCCTTGAGCACAGAGAGGCTCAGAGACAGTGCTCAGGCCCTGAGTTCAAGCCCCAGGACCCAAAAAGAAAATCAGTAATGATGAAGATCCTTCCCCCATCCTAGGGATGAATTTGAAGCCAAGACTTAACTTAACTAACACTGCCCAACAACTAAAGGAAAATATGACACGCAGCCAAGAGCAGAGAAGGAGGAGAAACTGGGCTTGATGATGATGAATCAGGCCATTAGACACAGAGGGTGTCTCCTTCTAACAGTGCAATTAGAGACTCAATAAAAGGTGCCATTGCCTGCTGTGGCTCACAGCCCGCTGCCCCACATTCCGCTTGCTCTCACCCGTGGACGAGGTAAGTAGCACAGACTATTTGCTTGAGCATACTTAGAGTCTCAGCTATTGCATTGCTTGTACGTGAGATTTTATTAGTAGTTCAGAGAAAACCCACTCTGAATCAACCTGTTAATAATCTTAGACTGGGAGTCTAACCATCCCAAATGCATTGTTACTTATAAAACATTTTTACCATTTTCTTTTTTGAAAAAATACAAACAGTTGGAGTGGCATGGACATGAATTCTCTTGTATAAGGCATGAGAGTCAGATCTATATTAAGATGAAAATGTAGAGTCATTTAAATGATTAGTAATGACCAAGGGGTCCAATCTCTGTTTTATCAGTGAGTTCACACGGAACCATGGTTTCTTTTAAAATGTGTTGTTTCTATCTGACACTTGGGGATTGACTTTCTTGGAATTGCTTTTCTCCTCTCTAGAAGCTTTACTAACTTTAAAAGCTATACTTTCTTTCCTAAGCAGAAGAGGCTGGACTGAGTAGAGAAGGAAAAAAAAAAAGCAGGCAGACCCTCTCAGATGAGGTTAAGAGGACTGGTCCTCTCTGTTGGCTTCATTTGTACCTTTACACTTTTGCTTGAGTTCTTTTTTCAATCTCTTCTTGAAATAAAGTATTCTCAGGACACATTAAATATCATTGTTTACCTCAGAGTAAGGAGAAGTGTCTAATACCTACCTGTGCTAGGCCCGATCCCACCACAATAGCTCATGCAAAACTAAATCACTCTTGGAGTTCCAGCACAGTATTTTAAGACATAGAATAGAGCAGGTGATGTAAGGAGAGTTGTGGGGAGGAGACCTTTCTGGAGTATTTATCCTGGGAAGTAAGCTTTGTTCTTTCTCACAGACAGCCCTGAATTTGTAAAGATGCCTCACCTTCTGAGAAATATCCTCTGTGTGATTGAGACATTCCACAAATATGCCAGGGAGGATGGTGACAGAGCCATGCTGAACTGCAGAGGGTTGAAGCAGCTCCTTCAAGCCGAGTTTGGGGATTTGCTTCAGGTGAGGTGCTGATAGAGCTTTGGAAGTTCCTTCCTACTTGCCACTTTATAATCCAAGCAAGAGAGGCATAAGAGATTTCAGCCCATTTTACTCTTGACCAGCTCTCAACTTTTGCCATCTAGTTACCTCTCCTATGCAATTGCATAGTCAGTCCTACAAAGGTTTCTATTACTGAAACTGTTACTTCATCAAAGCAGACTTCTGAGTTGAGTCACAGACCATTAGGCATCATGTAACTATTCCTTGGTCAGAACTCTCTGATGGAAAATAGCATCAGAAGCAGTGAATTCTCACTATGGGAAGACACTTCACTAACTCTTAGGAACAGGATCATTAAGGGGGGTTGGGGAGATAGACACTTGACACATACAAATAAGCTGATTTGTCACTGTGTTTTTATGCAGCCACATATCATTCATGCGGTGGAGAGAAACTTGAATCTTCTAGATGTTGACAGTGATGGCACCATCAGTTTTGATGAATTTGTTATTGCAATATTCGGCTTACTGAACCTTCGTTATCACGAAATACAAGAATTACTACATTCAGAACCAAGACAGCTATCTCAATCAGAGCGCTAGATGATGAGGATCTTCAGGAAACCACCAGAAACAGTCATTGGACAGCAGAAACTCTGCCATATCAAGAAAAGATAGTGCTTCCATCAAAAATAGCAGCAGCAGCAGCTCAACTCAGCCACAAAGAAGATGAGGCAGTTGAACACAATAGGACAAACCCACAGGAAGACATCAAGAGTCACAACCTACCATGGGACATATCTGACCCCAATGACCCTAAGAACCAACATCTGGAAGGAGATGAACAGGACCAGGAACAGGCCCAAGATATACCAGAAATAGGAGACCACGGAGCCCAACTCAAGACAAATAAGCTAACAGAAGAATCAAAACAGACCAGCAATAAAAAGGATATCCCTAGGGAAGAAGATAAACCAGTCAGGAAGCAAACTGGCACCAAGATAAGGGACTGGAGTAGAGAACAGAAAGAAAGCTTGAAACTGCAAGAAACTTCACAGAAGCCATTGGAAGACCAGGAAGTTGCTGCAGAAAAGGGTATTAAGAACCATTCTAAAACACAAGAACCGTTCCTACAGAGAAAAGATGGAGTCAGTTTGAGGATTAGTGTCCTGCCACAACAATCTGTTCCCAGGGAATCAACTGATCCTGAAGATGGCTACAGAGTATCTGAAACTCAAGAGTCAGGAGAAGATGGTGATGGGAGACCACCTGAGACCACAAATTCAGGTGAACCTGAGAAAGAGAATAGAACATTTGAGACACAAGAAAGAGAATATGAAAGCAAGGACTGGCCAGCCCAAGGTACTCACAGAAATGTTTCAGAAACACCTGATACTAGAGCTGAAGTGGACAAGAGGCAAAACCCTGAGGTACATAAAACAGCAGAGCAGACAGGGCCTGAGGGAAAAACTCAGGCCCCAGTCCTGAAAGCCCAAACGTGGGATTGGAAGGATCAAGAATTCCAAGGGTCATCACAAGAAAAAGACACTGCAAAAGGTTCTGCTACACAGGATCTGAGCTCAGAAGAAGGTAACCAGGATCACCTTGATAAAGGAGCACAAGTCTCAGTAGAAGACTTAAGACATGCTGAGGAAGGCACAGCAGAAGGATTTGTGATCAGTAAAGATGATCCTGCAACTGAAGAACTATCAGGAGCCAGAGAAAGAACACAAGAGTTGGCACCACTTAGGAAGCAGTTTGAAGGAAAGCAGGGCAAGTCCACCAAGACTTGTGACACACCAGTCAGGGAGGAGGATGACTGTGACAAGGAGGATAACAAGCTATCAGTTGCACAGAATGACGAGGAGTCTTATGAAACACCCACCAACCTGACTCCACAGGAAGTTAACAGCAGCTCAGAGACCAGAGAACTGCATGTGCAATGGGATTCTCCAGATCAGGTAGATTCACGCGGAAGGGCTTTGCAAGAAGGTCACCCCAATAACTCAGATCTCCAGATACAAAGAGTACCAGATGAGAACCGCAGAGTAGACAACACAGGAGTATCATCTGCCGGAGAGGATGTGCAGCTCCAAGAGGAGCAGGAACAGCTTACCAGAGGAGGACACAAGAGTCTAGGCTCAGGGACCGAAAGTCAAGGTGCAACTGTAGAGCCCGATGAATACACAGAGTCACAGGAATCCACAGCAGGAGGCCAAAACAGAAAGTTTCTGGAGGCAGGGATCTCAGATGACCTGTTTGTAGGCTCCCATGGTTGTGTTTCTGTACCAAAAATCCCTGGAAAAGAAAGCAACAGAAAAGAGCTAAAGGTCCAAGGCCCAGAGACCAAAGTAGAAGAAGGTGAAATGCCAGTGACCCAGGGGACTTTATTGAGAAGCCTGGATGAGGAAAATTCAGCCTCCCCCAAGATACATCTTAAAACAAAGGAACCTGTGACATTGAAAGAAGAGGGTGAAGGGCTCCAGGAGCCATCAGAAGAAGGTGATAACTCACAAAGCCACAAATCATTTTCATTATCACAAGAGAAGTTATGAGGAACTTCATGCAATCAACATGCCCCAGACTTCTTCCCTCCTGATTACCCACAACACTCATGTGAACATATGCAAAGAAAATGTAACCAAACAAATATGATCAGTAAAAAAAAATCCTACCATATGAAGCTATTTCCAATGATAATTTATCTTTATTTTGTTTCTAAAACAGAAAATTTTCTTCCACATGTTTAGCAGTTACCAATATCTTTTTTAAATGTTGCAGTAGAAAGTTATGAGACTTTATCATATCATAAAATATTAACTCCTACAGAGTATTCTGATTCAGGGATTTCAAGATTGTGCTGAAATTTCATCCCTAAAATAACTTCACATATGACCACAAATTAAAATAATTATGATTTTTCTAGAACTTAGTTAAGATAAAATCAGGACTCTTTGCTAATGTCCAGATACAGCTGAAAATACACCACAGATCCGTTCAACAAACTTCAGTTGAATCCTCTTCCTTACATCCCCTTTCATAGGTTTTAACTCAAATAATCAATAAGGATAATTATAAGAGAGAGAGCCAATTTAATGAATGCTTGATTCTATAAGGAGCTCTTGCTTAATCAACCAGTATGTCTACTAAATGTTTACCCATATAGTTTTCTGGGGGCATTGAATTAAAATTGATAATTAAATAACCTGATGATCAATTTAATGTGTTTAATGTGTTTTTCTTTTCCTTCATTCTTCATCTTGCCTTAGAAGCACTAAACAGAAACAAAACAATCTGAGTTGTCTATGTTTCTTCAAAAGGCAGTAAAGCAAAATGGTGTCAGAGCTTAGTAATGTCCCAGGAATAGTTACATAATATTTGCTGAAGCAAGAAGCAGCCCAATGCCTGCTCGCTTTTCATTCTGCACTTATGGCTCACTAGGCTTCCATTTCAATTTTCATCTCTTTCATCTCTTCTCCCAACATTTTTATTCTGTCTTCAAACCTAACAGAATATCCCTGTCTGAAAACAAAGTTATCTTAGATGAGCAAGAAAGTTCACAAAAAATAGATATATACATAGCTACAGGTATAGATATAGGTATTGATATAGCTATGTACATATACATACAAACACACACATTAGAGCATAAACTAATTAGCCATTTTGATAAGCAACTGGCAGTATGTATGTATCTGGGTCAAAAAATTTACTAACTTCACAAGAGAAGCTATACTAATGGCCTATAAGCTATAGTTTGTACTTGGAATATCCCTCAAGGGTCCACAAGAGGACTGAAATCACTGGATGCATGCCCTTAAAGGGGCTTTAGTACTCTAATCTCTTCTTTCATTTCCTTTCCCAATGCCATTAAGTGAGCCCTTGGCTTTGTCACATGCTCCTGCCTTGATATACTGCTTTGATGAAGGTGCAGAAGCAACAGGGTCAACCAGTCATGGAGTTAAATTATCAAAAGTGTGAGACACAATGAACATTTCATCTTTTTTTTTTTTGCCAGTCCTGAGGCTTGAACTCAGGGCCTGACCACAGCGCCACTTCTGGTCTTTTCTATATATGTGGTGCTAAGGAACCGAACCTAGGGCTTCATATATACAAGGCAAGCACTCTTGCCACTAGGCCATATTCCCAGCCCCAAACATTTCATCTTTATAAGTTGATTGTGTGCGCACGTGCCTGTACTGGGGCTTAAACTAAGGGCCTTGAACTCAGGGCCTTGTGCTCGCCTAGCTATTTCACTCAAGCCTGGCACTGTACCACTGGACCCATACCTCCAGTTATCTCAGGTATTTGTTGTAGAAACAGAAAGCTGACCTGTATACACATGAGAGCTTTGTTAGACTTCTGGGAAATACAAATCACAACTACTTTTTTTTTCACTTATCAAGTTAAGTAAAACTTGTTTGCTTTTAACATCTACATGATGAGATTGAAAGTGTGGGGAAACATGAACTCTAAAATTTCGTTGGCAAGGTTATAAATTAGTGCAATCTTCTAGGAAAGCAAACTGATAATATGCATCAAAAGTATTTAAAATATTTTCAGATAGTATGATAAGGCAATAATCCTTATTAAGGTTTATCTACAAAGATAGAGCAGCCCAGACATGGTGGTACACATTTGTAATTTCAGCGCTCAGAAGGCAGAGGCAGGAGAATCACAATTTCAAGGCTAGCCTGAGGTACATAGTGAGACCCTATCTCAAAACTCCAAGGGCTAGGGATGTAGCTCAGTGGTAGAGCATTTGCCTGGTGTGTACAAAACACTGCATTCTATCCCCAAATGAATATATATTAAATATATATATCTATTTATATATTTAAATAAATAAAGCATGTCAAAATAATAAATAAAAATCCATCGTTATGGAAAAGTTAACTTCTTTTTATCTTAGATACTGTGAAATAACAAAAATGATTTGAAATTATGAAATTATATTTTATTTAGCTAAAAGAGGAAGGATTGTGTTATATATATATACATATGTGTGTGTGTACATATATGTATACATACACATATCCCTATTTGCTGGAGACCATGACATGGAATTAATATATCCATGTATTTTTCCACCATCCTATGGAAATTCTTTTATTGAAGGTTACATTGCCCTCCATCTGACAAACCTAAAACCTAACCTCTGTGTTTTTCCATACCCTTAAAGACATTTCTCCCAAAAAGCTCCCTCTGCTGGTCTTTCCCCACCTCCTGTGTGAGCCCAGCCCAGTCAGTACCCAAGGTTGTGGATTCAATCCAACGGTTCTTTTTTTCTTGGCTTTTTCTTTTGAGAACCCGTCCTTCATCCATGTCCTAGCATCTCTTCTACACTGATGAGTTTCCATCAACATTGTTCAGACCTCACGATGCACTTCAATCCAAACTCTAAAAATATATTTATCACCAGTGAGATTTTCAATCACAACCTTATAAACTCATCCTCTGAACTTCCTTTCTTCTGTCAGTCCTTCGATTCCTATTTCATCAAACTTTCAAGGCATAGACTTTGGAGTCATTGTTTGCCTTGCCTCTTTCTTATTCTTCATATCAAATCCACCCTAGTTTCTTGAAGATTTTCTTTTAAGTCCATTTTCCAGCTATCTTTGATTCTCCACTCCCTTTCTGTTCCCTCCACCTAAAATAGTATCTCTTACTTGTACTGCACTCAAAGGCTGCCTAACCTAAGTGATCCAACTCCAATTACACTTCATTGATTCATTCCAAAATGTTTACTGAAAAACAATCCATGGTGCCAGATACTGGGTGTGACATTGGGGATACAGACTAAATAAGTACACTTCATCTTGGAAATTGTATTCTAATAAGAGAAGGGAGAGAACAACAAACCAGCATAACAAGAAATGAAGGAAAGAATTCCAGGTAATTAACATAAAAGAGTGGAGGCTGGGGTGCAGACAGAATCAAGGAAAAGTGCTGCTCCAGAATATTAACCCATCAGAATGCCCAATCCCAACAGGCCATAATCTCCCCTGAAGTCCATAATCTTTACTGTGTCTTTTTTTTTTTACCTTTGTCCTTCGAGTCCTAATTATTTATGTGCTTGTCTTAGCTCTCCTCTTTGACTATAAACATCTTGATGGTAAGGTTGACTTACACATCTTGCTAGCCTTCATTAGCATGGAATTCAGACTGAATAGATACTGTGATCCCAGTAACTATGTATAGAATAAGGAAATGATTGGCCATCTCATTGTAATACCCTCTGAGCCATTCCCCCTACTTACTTGTTCATTTCCTATTAAGCCACCCATGGATTTTGCAAAATACTCTTTTGGGTGCCATATTTTTTTCTAGTCTTGAGGCTTACCCTCAGAGCCTAGGTACTGTCTCTGAGCTTCTTTTGCTCAAGGCTAGCACTACTACTTGTGCTACAGCTCTACTTCTGGCTCTTTGGTGGGGTCCTTTATTGTAGATAAAGAGGCTTACAGAATTTTCTGCCCAACTGGCTTTGAACTATAATCCTCAAATTTCAGCCTCTTGAGAAGCTAGGATTGGACAAAAAAGAAAAAAACTTGTTGTTTTTTTGTTTTGTCATCATTGTTGTTTCTGTTGTTTTAATCTCTTGACTTCCTATTGTCCCTCTCAGTGGCATACCTTATGCTTGCCTATGTATCCTACTAAGTCTAAACTGATTAACTCTCTATCCTCTCCTTCTTAGTACAAATTTACAACTAATTTCTATAGAAATCTTTCTGAGGGCATCAGGTTGGTTACCTAATTATCTCTAGCTCTAACTTTGGTCCTATCCTACTAAGTTTATAAGGGCACTATTGGTATTAAATTCAAATACTTCATTTAAGCATATTTATTAAGCACTGGTTATATGTGGCCAGTACTTTTGTGAACATTGGACATGCCCAAATGAATGGAACAGCCATGATTTCAACCCTCATGAAGGATACAATCCCACATAAGGCAACTGAAAAGTCCTACAAAGAATACTCAGAACCGAAGAGTGTTGTTGCTTCTATTTCCATGCTTCTGCTCTGTGGCTCTCCATACCTGAAGTGCTTTTATACTTCCTCAATGATACCTGTTCTTAAAGTCTTAGGCTAAGTCTTTCCTCCTCTAGAAAGCTCACTCTAATCCTTTACAGCCACACCACCTAGATTAATACTGACTAGGTAATATTACTTACAAGTGTTCTTTGATTGTTATTTCCCCAAGTACATAGATTAAAAGCCACTTGAGAAAAGGGATAATAGCTCCAATGCTCTAATGCCCCAAATGTCACTGAGCAAAGTTGCTTAACATCTCTGATCTCAGTATCAGCCTGTATACAGTGTCATCTAACTTACTAGTCTATTGTGAAGAATGACTACCCAGAATATCCCCTCAAAAAACAAATTTTCAGTTTCCAAAATGAAAAAATTGAAAGACTTAAAAGAGGTTATCAAAAATCCAGTCAAAGGGACTCAGTTTCAGGACAATATCAGCTAGATGCAGATTAAATTTCAGTGATAATCATTTAAACCTATCAAATGTCTGAAATTAAAAAGTGATGATATCAAGTGTACATACAAATGAAGAGCAACTAGAATAAAAGTCATAAATTGATAGGATAAGCACTTTGGGAAATTGTAGGGCAATAACTGAAGATATACAAAAATCTAAGACTAGGTAATTCTGCCCCATGGGGTTTGAACTCACGGCCTGGGCATTGTCTCTGAGCTCTTTTGTTCAAGGCTAGACCTCTAGCACTTTGAACCACAGTTTCACTTCCAGTTTTTTTAATTGTTAATTGGGGATAAGAGTCTCATGGAGACTTTTTTGCCCAGGCTTGCTTCTAACCATGATTCTCAAATCTCAGCCTCCTGAGTGGCTAAGATTAAAGGCATGAGCCACTGATGCCCAGCCTCTGCCCCAGATATTTAACTCATCGAAAAAATGTACTCACATCTCAGAATGCTGAAATCTTCATCACAGCACTCAAGAGGCTGAGGCAGAAGGATCATGAGTTCAAGGCCAGCCTGAACCTTTTTTCTTGCATAGAAAAAATAAGATACGTGCTAAAATATGCATACTATCATGGTTTACAGCTTATCAGAGAGAAGATAATCCAAAGCCCACTAACAGAAAAGAAACAACAATATATTATGCTAATTTGAACAATGGACTACTATAAAGCAATGAAATTAAATTTAAAAAGTGACATGTAACAACATAGAACTTCACAAGCATGATCTGAGCAAAATAAAGCCAGACTAACGCCTTTATACAAAATGACTGCATTTGCAAAATGTTCAAAAAGAGAAACACGAATCTATGCAATCAGAAGTCATGATGATGGCTACCAGTGGAGAAGGGTTCATGGACAGAGTAAGAGGATTACTGGGCACTGGTTAATGTTCAATTTATTGACTTGGGTGGTAATTACATAGAACTGACTGCTTTAAGACAACTTTCAAGTTGTACAATTATAATTTGTTTATCACACATTGGTAGGGAAGTTTGTTGTATGTAAGCCAAGTGCTGGTGGCCCATGCCTGTAATTTGAACTACTGAAGAGGCTAAGGATTGCAGTCCAAGGTAGCCTGGGCAGAAAATTTTGCTAGTTTACATCTCCAGAATAAGTAGAAAAAAAAACACGGCTGTAGGTATGGCTCAAGTGGTAGAGAGCCAGCCAAGCAATCATGAGGCCCTGAATTTAAACTCTAGTGCTATCCTCCAAAAAAAGTTTAATTTAAAAAGAACAAAGGGAATATAAATTATCCAGCAAACTGCTAGAACAAATAATATAAAATTATCCAGCAAACTGCCAGGCATAAGTAAATATTCAATATACATATGTTATCTATTTGACATTGGACTTAAAATGGTATCAAACGTGGGAGGAAGTTGTTTGTCTATTAATTAAACAACTGATCATCTATTGAACTACATATACAAGGTATGTAGTTATGAACAAAATAAACATAACTCTTGACTTCATAGAGCATATAATCTGATGAGAAAAATCATTTTTAAAATTATCAGGGCTGGGAATGTGGTTTAGAGGTAGAGTGCTTGCTACCATGCATGTACAAAGCCCTTAGTTTGATTCCTCAGCACCACATAAACAGAAAAGGCCAGAAGTGGCGCTGTGGCTCAAGAGGTAGAATGGCTAGCCTTGAGCAAAAAGAAGCCAGGGACAGTGCTCAGGACCTGAGTCCAAGCTCCAGGACTGGCAAAAAAAAAATAAAAAGCACAAAAATATAATATAATTTCAAATAGGAAGACCAGAGCTAAAGTTCACAAAAGACCTTTCTAAGAAAGTGGCATGTTTCCATGATTAATTACTAAAAATCCCAGAACAGCAAGGTTGGGAGGCTCAACTCTTGGAGATCAAGGAATCAGAGAGCACTTGAAGGCATGTCTGTACCAATTCAAGGTATATTACTACTACTACTACCTACTTATTCCTCGTACTCCTATTTTGACAATGATGAATAGCCATTCATAATTACTCCTCTAAGTATCAAAATACAAGTGTCTAGGCAGAGGAAAGTGAGAAATAATAGCAGAATCAAGTAGTGATTAACATCACAAGCTCAGAGTCATACTGTGCTCAGAGTAGACTCAGTACAAAGTCTACTGACTAGATATAGTATGTCTCTAGGCAATTCCTTTAAACTTATCTGCTTCATTTTTGTGTATGCATTATAAATGTTACACAAAATCTCAAGCTTACCAACTATTCCTGAATATAGGTTAGAAATCCCTGTCTTAAGATTCCTAAATTTCAGGACAGGTCAGCTCACAGTCTGAGAGGCAGAGCCATGATGAGTCCAGTCTTTCTGAATTCCCAGCTCCAGCTCCTTCCAGATCTCTAATTGGATAACTAGACACAAGATACTTCAGTTTATTGCTTCCCTGTCCCATTATTGCAAGGTGACAGGCATTTTGTGTCTGGATCCACATGTCTAAATCAAACACTACCCCAAAGCCCAAGAGGAATGTAAAGGGAATGGTCTCACAAATCCACCTTTTTTTTTCTCCAAACCAGCTTCCCCTAGAGGCATCATGATGAGTCAGTGACTGTACAGAATGCTGACAGACCTACAGAAGATACCCATGGTCTGAATGGTGCCCCTAATCAAAGCCTTCAAAGAGAGTAGGTGGAGGCCAATTTCCCAAAGCCAATCAGAACCACCTCATAATTACATCTAATACCTGTTCTACATGGCCTGCTGATCTACACACACACACACACAAAAGCCCACACTGCTTACAGTCATTTCTAATGCTGATTACTCATTGGATGCAGGAAGTCAAGGATTCCACTAATGAGAGAAAATCACCCATAGAGCCCATCTCCGTGCAGAAATGTGGCTCTCTTTTATCCAGTGCCTGGATTTTCACATCATCCTGTTTGACATTTACTCTGCTTCTTAAAGTAAAAAGTCCACTTTCCAGCACATCATCAAAAGAACAAGCACATCAAAGATGACAATCTTAGGCCTTCCCATGGGGAATGGTGTTTTGGACACTTGTGCATAAAATCGAAATCCCTTCATTTCTCACTACCCCAAATTCTATCCTTGGTAGAGTTTAAGTCTTGAGGTAGCCAAAATAGGAACCATATTTATCTATGTTTCAGAATTGTCATACTTAGTTACATGTTAAAGTCATAGGCTCAACTTTTTATACCCATTGAATAAAATTCTCCATTGTGTGTAAACGAAATAGACATGCCCTGAGTTCAATTGCCCGTCGTACCACAAAGAATAAATAAAATAAAATGGACATGCATAAAAATCTGAATGAATTCAAAGAGGTATAGATAAACAGCTGAATGAACTTAGGGAATTCAAATAAACAGATAAATGAAATTAAGAAATATAGTAGTATAAAAAGGAAAAATTGAATAAAGATCTTGAAAAAAATCTGATTGAAATCTTGAAAATGAAAGGCTCAATAACACAAATAAAAACCTCAATTGAGAAGCCTCCAGTTTTGGTACAACAAAGAAAATAATCACTACAATTGAAAGAAAACCTACAGAATGAGAGAAAAAAAATGCCCATTACCCATTAGACAATGATAAAGAATTCAAAAAAATTAAGCACCAAGAGAATAATTGATCCAATTGTTAAGTGGACAAATGAACAGTTTCCAGAAGACATACAAATGACTAAGAAATACATGAAGAAATATTCAATATTCTTATCCATTAAATAAATGAAAATCAAAAAATAATTGAGATTCCATCTCAGTCAGATGGCTATCGTCAAAAATACAAACAATAAATACTGGTGAGAATGTGGGGGAAATCGACACTTTTACAGTAATGGTGTGAATGTTAATTAGTGCAGCCACTATGGAAATTAGTATGAAATTAGTATGAAGGTTCCTTAAAAAGCTAAAAATAGAACTACCACATGGTCCCTATACCATTCCTGGGAATATATCTGAAAGAATCTAAGTCAACATTCCTACAGTCAAGACATGTTTACACCAGCACTATTTACAACAGCCAAAATATGGACTCAGCCTAACTGCCCATCGACTGATGAATGGATAAAGAAGATGTGGTCTTTTTATAGACAATAGAGTATTACTCAGCCATCAAGAGGAATGAAATTGTGTAATTTACAGGGGAATGGCCCAAAGTAGAAATCATGATGTGAAACAAAATAACCAAGGTAATATCTCGAATTTTCCATGATGTCTGTCATGAAAACTTTGATGTTTACTTACTTTATGTAGTTTCTCTCCTGGATATTCTCAATGCACCGGGCAATTTACAAGAATTCACAAAGTATGTTATTTACTCAAAAAAATACAAAAGCAACTTTTATAAGAAGGTATTGACTCAATAATATTTCATTATTTCTGAGTCTGTGTAGAAAACTTCTCCCTGCCCATACTGAGAGGGCTCCAGGCATGGGCTGAAATATTTTTGCTACTGAAGGAGGAACAGGGATGCTGGGTGCCTGTTGTATGACCACAGAGGAGATGGGCGTCTAAAGGAAGGGCCTCCTCTGTGATTAGGACTGGCCATTCTTGCAGGTGATTAATGGCAGTAATACTACTATAATTTTTGCTTTGAAAAACCTTCCTTTGAAATGCATTATTCTTGTATAAACATCTCCCCACCTTCTAGGTAAATCAGTCTCTGGCAGCAAGACCTGCTGCTTCGGGGTTTTTCATGCAGTCACGGCTGGTAGCTCTTGGTGACGCTGCAGACTGCTGACTTGCCCTTTTAAGTTTGAGTATCTAATGTCTGGTATCCTCTTGCTGGTTTTCTCACCATCACTTTGTCATTTTCTTATTGCGACTATCTATTTTCTTTTCTGTATTCCTGTCCTTTCTCCATTTTAATCTGCTTCTCATAGTCCTTTTCTTTATGTCTCCCTCTGTTTCTCCCTCCCTTCTTCCTTGTCCCTCTCTCTACTCTTTCTATTTTTCATTTTCCTCCCTTCCATCACTCCCTCCTCTTCCTCCTCCTCCAAGTTCAGAAAGTCAACTATCACGTGTTTTCTGCCATATACAAAACCTAGAAATACACACATATACACATCTATGACACTTATATAGGACTGTTGTAGGGGCAAGCAGGAGGGAAAGAGGAAAAGAAAATGAAGTGTTTTGAACAATATTATTACATTATATCTGTGTATGAAGATGGCGAATGAAACACATTAAAGACTGTTTAAATAGGGGAGGGAAAAGAACATGATATGGGGGTCAATCTGATCAGAGTACAATGAATTCATATGTTGAAATGCCAATGAAATCTCTTTTTATAATTAATATACATTAATAAGAACATGAGGGGCTGAGAATATGGCCTAGTGGCAAGAGTGCTTGCCTCATATACATGAAGCCCTGGGTTCGATTCCTCAGCACCACATATACAGAAGAAGCCAGAAGTGGTGCTGTGGCTCAAGTGGCAGAGTGCTAGACTTGAGCAAAAAGAAGCCAGGGACAGTGCTCAGACCCTGAGTCCAAGCTCCGGAGGAGGAGGAGGAGGAGGAGGAGGAGGAGGAGGAGGAGGAGGAGGAGGAGGAGGAGGAGGAGGAGGAGGAGGAGGAGTTATACAGATCTAGGAACAATGTCATACCTATAGTTATCAATATGGTATTGCATACTTCAAAATATATTAAAATGATAGATCTTGTGTTACGTGTTCAGAGCAAAACTAAATCATAGAATAACAGAAAATTTTGGAGGTAATTGATATGTTTGATGCCTTGATTGTGACAATGGCATAGTTTATGGAGATGTCCAAACTCACTGAGATGTGTATATTAAGTCTGTGTTGTTTTTATTTGTTGGCAACTTTTAAAAGAAAGTCACAACCTGCAATCCTAGTTATTCCAGAGGCTGAGATCTAAGAATTGCAGTTCAAAAGCCAGCCCGAACAGGAAAATCTGTGAGACTCTCATCGCCAATTAACCACCAGAAAACTGGAAGTGGCTCTGTGGCTCAAAGTGGTAAGCACTAGCCTTAAGCAAATACGCTCAGGAAGAGCACCCAGGCTCTGAGTTTAAGCCTCACAACTGACAAAAACAAAAAAGGAAAATCAGGAAAGAGAAAAATGTTTCAAAGTAGACATTCATGGTCTAAGAAATGAAATAGTCATGAAACTTATCAATAAACGAAAGAACTTAAAACATTTGGTAAATAATCAAAATAAGAAAGAAAAAATACTAGGCAGACAGACAAAAACATAAATAGCTATAGAGAGATACCAAATATAGAAGAATAGAATTATAATAATTTAAGAAAAAAGGGTGATTTTTCTAGAAAAGCAGATGCTAAGGAAGATAGGACCATAATAAAACCAAGAAGGTCACCAAATAGCTATCATTTCAAAAGCATTAGGCAAGTGTGTTTCACAGTGAATATTTTCAAACATTTATAGAACAAATCACTTCTATGCTATTTAAATTACACCAGAGAACATAAAAATAGTTTTTTCCAAAGGCATAATAACCCTAATATCAAAATCCCAAATTCAGGGGCACCAGTGGCTCATGTCTGTGATATTAGCTACTCAGGAGGCTGAAATCTGAAGATTGGGATTCAAAGCCCAGGCAGAAAAGTCCGTGAGGCTCATATCTTCAATTAATGACAGAAAAAAACCAGAAGTAGTACTGTGGCTCAAGTGGCAGAGTGCTAGCCTTGAGCAAAAGGACCTCAGGGACAGTGCCCAGGCCCAAAGTGCAAGTCTCAGGACCATCAAAAAAAAAAAAAAAAAAAAAAAAAAAAAAAAAAAGCCTCCCATAAAACACAGATCAATCCTATATATACAGGTCAATATACAGACCAATCCAATATATGAATATGTGTATACATACACACATGCGCGCTATTGTTACTGTAACAACTGCATCCTAACTTCTCTATTTATTCATGCTGCACAACCCCCACTCCCCTTCCAGCCTCTTTCTGGAGTCTCTTCACCAAGCTGAGCCAGCTGACAGCCATTCACTTGCTGGCTAGTCAGGATCTCTGAACCTGGGACACTCATGTGTCTTCATGGATAGGGTTTCTCTGCCCCCTTGTGGTAAATGACGGTAATGTTGTGAGCAGACTCCATTTGGCAAGAGGGAATGGAGAAAGAACCTCATTTCACTGCCCTAGCCCTGCCTGGGCTGAATGTGACTACATTTTCAGTTCTTTTCTTCGTAGAACTTGAGATACACAGGAGACATGCATGTTCTTCTCTAACTTAAGAGTGCAAAGAAAAGAGTGCTACAATACCTAATCAAGATTCTTTGGAGATAGTTGGCCCTGCATTCCCTTTTAACATACTACCCTCTGAAGAGTCACTGTGGATTAGAAAGGAGCATTAAGGGGTAGAAGTTGAACATTAAATTAAATGTAAGCTACATTTTCAAGATACATCTGGGTTTTGAGGTGAATGGCCTGAGGTGATCTGTGAAAATTATTCTCTGAAAATCATGCCTCAGCCTCCAAGTGATGGACTTGCAGGCTAGCTTTTCAATTGTAACCAATTCATCTTCCACAATGAAGAAAACTAGAAGGAGCTTATTAAAGAAAGAAAGAATTCACTGATGTTGAGGAGGTTACAGAAACCTTGGGGAAAAGCAACAATGTTATCTGGAAACTATGGATCTAGCTCTAAACCCTTTGGCCCACCTCTATGAAGTTCACCTCCCTGGGGTCCTTGACTCATTTAAAAAAAAAAAAACCCTTCCAGGCCATTATGTAAGGGTTCCATGACAATGACTCTTGCTTTCTTCCCCAAAATAATAGAAGCAGCTTCTCTGCCTCCTAAAACTTTATCCCAACAGGCTAAGCGAATTGCTTTAATGAGACCCCTTACTCTAGCATGGGAAAAAGTGCTTAACTTATATACTAATCTGAAATATTCATTCCAATGTTCTGATCTGGAGAGGGTTTTCTAAACCAACAGGGCACCCCCATTATCAATGGGGATGTCATTGAAAAGGAAATTATAATCCACTGCAAAGGGCACTAGCGTGGTGACCTCTACATCTCTTAAGCCAATCATCGAGCCAATAAATAGCTAAGGAGGCAGCCCAGGAACTCTCCGGACCCCAGTAACTCTTTCTACTCCAATCCCTCCTATCTTCTTCAGTCCTCCTATACCTGGGAGGAAGAGGAGGAGCTCCTTTCCCAACAGTGAACCAAGGAGAGTGATTGGTGGTATCTGCAGAATTGTCTAGTTCTGTCGAGTCAATCTTTATACTCTGACCTCAAATATTTACACTGCCCATTTCACCCTAACCTACATTCTTTAGCTTCCTTCCTAAAAACTCAGGCAGGAACTAAATCTTGCTCTGTGTGTCAAAGGTCTCACCTTAATTCCATCTAAAACCTCCTTTTTTCCCCACTCACCAGGCCAGAGGCAGCCTCCTCGCTGCAGGCTGGCAATTCGATTTTACTCATATGCCCCAGTAAAGAGGTTTAGATACTCACTGGTCTTAGTTGAGTGGAGGCACTGCCCACCACCAACAAAAGAGCTGCCACTGTTGCTTCTTTTTTTTCCACTTATGTAAAAATTTATCTGACCAAAATGTAGAAAAACTGATAACTATTACATATGATACATAGGGGAAGAAAGGGAACAAGCATGGAAAGAGAAGTGGGAGTTAGGGGGTGTTGACTCAGTTGCTCAATTTTTTGCTGAAGTTCCTCTCCTGGATCGTATGATACTGATTAATAATAAATAGGAGCAAGATAGGGGGTCAGGCGGAAGCTGCTAGAAGCAGGGTGACTTGGTGTTGGGTTGTAAACTTTGAGATAGCAACCCCCCCCACCTCCCATGTTGTTGGAATGCTTGGATTGTGAGATGTCCACTGAGAAATTCAAAATAAAAAGCAAGGCTGGAGTACAGGCCCCCTGACCACCACACCTGGGCTGGGAGACACCCCAGATCTAGGTGACCTAGAAGTTTCTACAGCTTTTAGGAGCTTGGTACAAAAGGGGGAGTTGAAACCCTCAGCTTCCTCTTCCATGAACTGAAATGAAGTTTGACCAATCCCTCCCTCTTTCCTGAACTGAGATGATATTTGGCCAGTCCCTCTTCGTTAGGTCTTTGATTTGGGTTTTATGGAGTGGGTAGGCATGCTGGAGATTTGAGCTCAGGCTTTTGGCTTAAGTTCTCCTGTCCCATATGTCTGCTGGCTCCAGATACTTCTTTCTACTATTTGGTAATAGAGAAAAAAAATGCTTTTGTACACAAGGTGCTGAGGCTCCTGTAACCCTGTGACTCAAGAGGCTGAGTTCCGAAGACCATGGTTCAAAGCCAGCATGGAGAGCAAATTCTGTGAGACTAGATTCATCTCTCTGGGGTTTATGACTTCCTACAATCAAGTTTTCAAGGAATCCTGGAATTGACTTCAGCTTGGCAAGAAATATGGTGAGCAAATGAATTCATGATCAAATATTTTGTATCAGACAAGCTTTGAACACAAGCTTTGAACAGTGGGTTCAACTACATCCCTCCCCTCCTTCCCTTCCAATGGCACCAGTTTTTTTTTTCCTAGCTGCTTTTATATCTATTAATTTCTTCCTTAGGCAAAGTTGATTTATTCTCTTAAATTGGACTGGGAAATGGTGAATATTAAACTGCCAGGAACATACTGACCAGAGACTAGAGCCTTTCTAACTGCTAGCAGTGAAAGAATGCCAAGGAAGGACAGTCATAGTTAAATGGGTGTGGCTTCTAGCTTAACAACAACAAAAAATTATTCCCCATTTCAGCCTTTCTACTTCTGTACAGTCCCATAAAGGGCCTGAGTTTACTTCTTCCATCACCCAAGAAGTTACCCAGTACCTTCAAATTCCCTGAAAGTTTCACATCCCTTTTCACCCCTATTCTCTTGTTATGGGGAGGGGGTCAAAGGGACTAGCCCCCACCCCAAGACGTCACAGAGTCTGAGCAAAAATAAGTGCAGCACATGAACAAAGTCTGGAGAATTCAAGCTTCATCACAAGCACAGAAGCTGACCAGCCAGGGACACAGTGCAGACTCAGGAGCTAACACTGTGACCCCAAGCAGTCCTCAAGCCGGGATTTATAAAGGCAAAAACCACAGGCAGGTGGCTGCCGCTGGCTTAGCAGGGTATGTGATAGTTTCTAAGCAGTATAAACAATAAATCTAAATTCTGACAGTTTAAGAATAACATCTTCCTGGGTTCGATTCCCCAGCACCACATATACAGAAAACTGCCAGAAGTGGCGCTGTGACTCAAGTGGCAGAGTGCTAGCCTTGAGCAAAAAGAAGCCAGGGACAGTGCTCAGGCCCTGAGTCCAAGCCCCAGGACTGGCAAAAAAAAAAAGAATAACATCTTCAAAGTAGGATAATGATAATGAGGCAGAACTTAAGAATAATACCTTCAAAGCAGAGTGTAGATGATAATGGGACAGAGCTTAGCCTTGAGCACAGGCACAGACTGGAACAGCATAACATTTGCCAGGTCAGCCTGGCCATTACTCTTCTTATCAGGACCAGTTGAAAATAAAATATTGCCCCAGTCCTTGAGTAAGTCTGGGAAAGGAATGTTTAGAAACTCACTCCCATGGATGGATGGGCTGTCATTTGAAAGTCTATACCTTGGGCTGCTGAGCCTCAGTTACTCCATCTTGCTTCAGAAATAGGCCTCCCCTCATCACTCTGGCAAGGTTGATCCCTAGAATCTACCCTTCCAAAACTTGCTTTGGAAGCCCATCAGGACTGAATCAAACTCTTCCCGTTGGCCCTCCTAAAGCTAGGCACCCTCACCAGGCAGCCTCTCCAGTGAAGCCCCTTTAACAGTGGCCTCCCCTCCCACCTGGGTTACAACCACTCCCCTCCTCTAACTTACCTGCCCCATGTCTGTTTCCCCTTTTATCTCACCTCTGGAACTCACTCTGAGACTACACTGACTCTTCTCTCCCTAAACCTCTGACTCCAGGATTCCATATTCCCACACACAGGTGGGAGACCAAGTATATTTGTCTTCTCTTCAGCAGAGACACTCTACTCCTCTCCAACCTAAATAGCCAGGCCCCTTCAGTATCATCTTAACCACGCCCACTGCAGCAAGGCTGGAAGGTCTACTCTCCTGGATCCACAGCTCCAGGCTTAAGCTCTCAAACTCACAACAATACCATTCCACTCCTACAGGACCTACATCTCTGAAGGTGACCAGGCTCTCCTCCATCGTGGAGCAAGAGGAGTCCTGCACCTAGATGCTATGCCTCTACCATTTCCATATCCTCTTACTAGATTTGTCCAAGATCTCCAGTGACTAAACGCTTCTGTTCTTAACCTCGCCTTCCCTCAAACCCTAAAGCTCCTCCAGGACTTGTGGCTTCTTGGCACTTTCATTGACTTTACTCTAGACCAAACATCATTCTTTTCCTTTTGTCTCCTTTTCATATTATTCTCCTAAAAATCTCATGCACTTCCTGGCTGTGATCAGAATTGTCAATCTCCTTACTTCCTTGTCTCCCTTCTGCTGAGTATCGGCTTGGGAACATTGGCCCCACCTGAGTGGACTCTCTGTCAACCAAAAACCCTGAGTTTAGGATAGTTCTGTTTCTGCACTCTTTTATTCCTTTTCACACTGCTTCTACAACACCAGTAAATGCTAGGCCTAGACCAACTATCATCTTTCTCTTTTGCTCTTACTCCTTTCTTCTCCAAACAGTCATGTGGATCAGGCATCCCAGTTTAACATCTTTTCCATGGGCTTTTCCTTTTCTGGTTATTTACTGGCTACTCTTGGCAGGAGTCTACCCTGTGCCCAGAGACTCCTGTATTTGTGTGTGTATGTGTGTGTATGTATATATACATATATATGTGTATAAATAAAATGAAAGTTTCTGGAAAGCAGACCTTCTCTGCCTATACCTACCAGCAAAATGCCTGCTACACAAGTACATAAACTCATACAATTTCTGAGCATGCAGGTAAAAAGTACTGGATGAGCCAAAGCAAAAGAAACTATGTGGGGTATATCGCCATGGTCAGAGGATCTCCCACATAGGCTCTCTTAAAACTTCCCACTCTGGTCTGGGAATATGGCCTAGTGGCAAGAGTGCTTGCCTTGTATACATGAAGCCCTGGGTTCAATTCCTCAGCACCACACACATAGAAAATGCCATAAGTAGCGCTGTGGCTCAAGTGGTAGAGTACTAGCCTTGAGCAAAAAGAAGCCAGGGACAGTGCTCAGGCCCTGAGTCCAAGCTCCAGGACTGGCAAAAAAAAAAACACCTTCCCATTCTGAATGGTCCCCCTTGCCCTCCATACTCAGCTAAAACAATTACAAAAACCCATCACCTTTTAAACATATGTAACCCACAACTTACAAGAAATTGTTGGTTTTGTCAACCCAGGACTCCCCACCTCTGCCATAATGCATTGCAAGACCCATAAACATCTCCAATCTAGCCTTCCAAGTCCTCTGACACAAGCCCCAAATTACAGGGAATCCAATTGTTCCAAGCAGCCTCTGGCTGCATCCAAGACCAAGAAGGAACAACACTGCTGGGAGAACTGTTTCCTGAACAATGTAATTCTGTTAAAAACAACAACAACAACAACAACAACAACAACAACAAACTACTACTACTATACAGGCACAAGACTCTTGGTGCTCTCCCAGTCCAGAAACTTTATTTGTAGAACAAAGGCTTATCATTATCTACCTACAAGATGAAAAGGCTTATGCATCCTTCTTCTGTGAACAACTAGAGACTCACAAGACCCTCCCCCACCCCTCCTTCCCATTTCTTGTCAGTAGAAAGTAGCCAGAAAAGACCATGTCATCCCTCAACCTTTTCTATCCCTTCAGGGTCTCCAATGATGGGAATCTGCTTTGTTCTCATTACTCCATGTTGCTCCCAAGGTCCACTGACCATCTTCTCCTGGGGGGCTCTCCTTGTTCTCAGGAAAATCTCACCCCTGACCTTATGGGAAATCACAGCACTGTCGATGTCAGAAGGATACTCCTACCATAAAACCCCAAACAGGACCGTTTTCACAATAAATCAGTCCTCAACAGGACAGGACAAAGAAATTCCAAAGAAGATCTCAAGCTTGAATGTATAAAACCCTCACACACACACACACCCCACTCTCCACCCCTGTCTCTCTGACCCTGCTCAGTGTCATGTGGAGTCTCCCTGCAGCCATGATTAAAGCCTGTTCTGGTCTTCTGAGGTCTCTGCCTTCTTTCTCTCCTTCCATCTGTTTGTTCTTTCCCTAACAGGCTTTATGAAAGCCAAATAAATGAAAGTTATGAAACTAAACTTTAGGAAGGTAGATACTTGCAACTCAAATGAAAGGCAGATGTAAACCCATTGGTGTACTTTTTAAAAGTCAATGATGTACTATTAATTTATGAATACATATAGTGGTATTGGGATTTGAATTCAGGGTCTTGTGCTTGATAAGCAGGCTCACTTGAGCCATGTCCCCCTTCTGTTACAGAAACATTTATTTGCTTTCTGTTGTTTTTTGTTTGTTTGTTTGTTTTGTTTTTTGCCAGTCCTGGGGCTTGAACTCAGGGCCCAGCACTATCCCTGAGCCTCTTTGTGCTCAAGGCTAGCGCTCTTCCACTTGAGCCACAACACCACTTCTGGCTTTTTCTGTTTATGTGGTACTGAGGAATCAAACTGGGGCTTCATGTATGCTACCCACTCTATCACTAAGCCACATTCCCAGCCCCTAGATACATTTATTTGGTTACAATTGATGGTACACTCTCTTTGGGAAGGGGAAACAGTACTGGGATTTGAACTCAGAGATGCATTTGCTAGACAGACAATTTACCACTGGAGACATGCCCTAGATTTTGGGGGAGGTTGTTGTTGCTTAATTGTTGTTCAGGTACTAGAGCTTGAATCTTGGCCTGAGTTCTCTTAGCATTTTTTGTTCAAGGCTAGCACTCTACCACTTGAGTCACAACTCCACTTCTGGCTTTTTGCTGGTTAATTGAAGATAAGAATATCATAGACTTTTTCTGCCTGGGTTGTATGTGAATCTCCATCTTCTAATCTTAGCCTCCTGAGTGGTTGGATTTATAGCTGTGAGCCATACTTAAAAGTTATTTTTGTCAGGCGCTGATGGCTCATGCCAGTAAGCCTAGCAACTCAGGAGGTTAAGATCTGAGGATCAAGGTTCAAAGCCAACCCAGGCAGCCAAGTCTGCGAGACTCTTATCTCCATTTAACCACCAGAAAACTGGAAGTGGCTCAAAGTGGTAGACTGTTGGCCTTGAGCAAAAGAGCTCAGAGACAGTGCCCAGGCCCTGAGTTCAAGCCCTACCATAAACAAAAAATTTTAAGTTATTTTTCTTTCTTTAAGAAATTATTCACAGAAATGAGGAGAGAGAAGAAAGAGAGGAGAAAGAGGGGAGGGATGAGGGGAAGGCTAAACAGTACCAGTATATTGAGGGTTAAGACCTCACAAGAGTCCTGTAATGTGCCAAGTTCCTCATTTGTGAAGAAAACCAGAAACTCCATGTGGTATAAGCCATGCCCAACTTGCCCAGCTAGGGCAGGGAAGCTCAGTTCCTCACTTCTGCTCTGTAGGTGAGACCTGCAACAGCTTCTAGAATCGAAAGCCATGAAGGTGGTGATCACAATTCCCTCTAGCAATTTCTGGAACAAGAGTTTTCTGGATTTTTCTTTCTTTTCTTTTTTTTTTTTTTTTTTTTTTTGCCAGTTTTGTCCCTGAGCCTCTCTGTGCTCAAGGCTAGCACTCTTCCACTTAAGCCACAGCGCCACTTCCAGCTTTTCCTGTTTATGTGGTACTGAGGAATCGAACCCAGGGCTTCATGCCTGCTAGGCAAGCACTCTACCACTAAGCTACATTCCCAGGCATTTTTATAGCCTCCAAATATCTGTCAGAGATCTGGGCTACAAAAGTATATCTCAGCAGGGCAGCACAACCTGCAGTAGCTTGACCTGTAAGCCACAGCCCAGGACCCACCCACATACCCTCTGCCCATGAGACTGGGCCCCTGAGCACTCTCCGTGGGTCCCTGAGTCACTTCCTGGGAGTGGCCCTGAGCCCCAGCTCTGCTCCAGGCCCAAACCTTACTGGAACAAGTACATTTTTCTACTGTCCCGTCATCAAAACCCCTGCAGCTTCCTGCTCACAACGAAATCTCCCTAACTGGCAGTGGTTCCCAGGAGGCGCCTAGCGTGAGCTTTTCTCTGACGAGCATAATGTTGGGAGTTAGGCAGAATCAAAGGTTCTAACCACTACTGATACATCTGCTAGAAGCCCAGACCTCAGCATGTGCACACACACACACACACACACACACACACACACACATATTTTGCTCCTTGGCCCACCCTCAGAATGGAACCCAGTAGGCACACAACAGATATTTCCTGAATAAACCATTTTCCCATGCAAACACTGTGATGCAAACATTCTTCCGCCTGCTTTCTTCGGTGTCTTGTTTGCCGTTTAAAATTCAAACTGCCTTGCTCTCAAGGGCATTTTCTTTTCTCTCTTCCTGGAGACAACACCCAACAGACCACAAGGATATGCTGTCTGGGTGAGAGGCCCTGGCTAGGACTATATGTTAATATTCAATTGCAACTGTAAAAAAAAAAAAATAACTGAAGAAAAGTAACAGATTGAGAAACAGGTAATTCCTGTTCTTGGGGTTGACTAGTTTTATCTTGTTGTGGTTTGTTGTTTTGCTTTGGTTCTGTATCAAGGAGTGACTAAAAACAGCAGGATACTACCAGGTGCTAAAAGTGCACAGTGAAGCCCAAGAATCTTCAGGGGACCAACCCAGAAATGGAGAGCAGGAGATGAAGGAGGCAGCAGGTACCAAAGCAGTCTGCTCCCCATCTTGAAGTGCTTCACTGTGGCTGAACCACAAGATGGCACCTTAGCATCCAGCCCCTGTGTCCTTCCATGCTCACTGTCTCAACGGACTTGCTGACTTACATGACAAAAACAGTCTTTTCTATCACAGGATGTTGTCATCTTAGCTATTTTCAGTACCAGGCTCTTCTGGATTCTTGCTAAGCCCTTCTTGCCAGGGGTGACTTGCCCATTGAGATATAAATGTTAGTTCTTCCCCTCCACTGGTATTCAAATCTAGCCAGTCTCCAGCCAGTCTCCAGGACCTGAGGCTGGCCAGTCTGAGTAGAGGAGCAGCCCACTGGGCTAGGGATAAAAGGGGAGCAGACAGCCTGCTCCCTGTGCTTACTTGCCAGATTTTGGTTGGGAGTGCACCATTCTCAGAAGTAATCTTAGTCTTGCCTTGCCAAGTTCCTTTTGAATTGGTTTCCTTATTTCCTACCAAGCACACCAATAACCCGAGGCATTTTTAACACTTACAAGCCTAAGGAGAAACTTGTTTTCCTTCTCAAAAAGCACAAACACTTGAGGAATTATTTGGCAATGTCTGTCAAAACTCTAAATACTCATATCCTGGAAACGATTGATACAGCTCCCAGTTTTTCCTCAAATATGCCTATGCATACATAGGATTTCTGAAACATTTCTTTTTTTTCTTTTTTTCTTTTTTTTTTTTTTTTTGCCAGTTCTGGGGCTTGGACTCGGGGCCTGGGTACTGTCCCTGGCTTCTTTTTGCTCAAGGCTAACACTCTACCACTTGAGCCACAGTGCCACTTCCGGCTTTTTCTGCTTATGTGGTGCTGAGGAATTGAACCCAGGGCTTCATGCATACTAGGGAAGCACTCTACTGCTAAGCCACATTCCTAGCCCTGATTTCTAGAACATTTTGTAGGGGAATAAAATGAAACCATCTAGTTTCTTTCAATAAAAACCTATTAAAAGACATGTGCTATTATATCTGTATAAAAGAATACTATGTAGAATAAAGTAGAAAGATGCATTAATATAAAAGTGATGTCCAAAATAGATCATTCATTAAAAACAAGAAAATGGAAAATGCATGTGTACAGTGTGAATATCTGAGACTTAAGTAGTTTGAGAATTATAAACAAATTTTTAAAAGTCCTCCTACCTATAGAACCAAATCAGTTTCACAGATCCAACCAGTTACGTACTCTGATATCACTGATAAAAATAATAAGTTCAGTGTGGAGCCAATTTAACTGCTTAGGGCTTAAGTAGTTAATTGGTAACCGGGACTCCTACAACTAACTAAATTCAGCTACTATTACTACAGTCCATATGTGGTTTGGTCTGTTTGTGCTTAATGCATGACCTAGTTCAAAGCAATGGCCTCTCACAGGCTCTGTGTAAGACCAAAAGAGCACAAGATGCTGGTTATAGAGGGTAGTGAGAGAAATATGTGCCAGAAATTGCCAAGGCCATTGTGGTGTTTCCACTTGGCCAAAGCCAATGCCACAGCTGCCGCCAAAGGGTTGGCAGGGCAATTGCCACAAGAGAGTGCCCTAAACCTTACCAAGACAGGCCATTTGAGAATCAAAAAAAGAAAAAGAAAGAAGGAAAGCACTATTTCCAGGGCATGCTGACACACAAGTGTAGTCCCAGCTACTTGAAAGGCAGGTGCAGAAGGACTGCTCGAGCCCAGGGAAACCCTGGGCAACATCCCATCCTCTCTCAAGAAAAGATAGAAAGAGAGGAAAAAAGAAAAAAAAGAACAGAAGGAAAGAAAGGAAGGAGAGAGGAGGGATCAACAGATAAAGACGTTCTCTCTAGATGTCCAGAAATAAAGTTTAAAGAATTTGGCTCAGGGCCTGGGCCAGTTCTTTCAGTGTCTGGAGTAGCAATCAGGGCATATTTGATCAGTGCTGGGAAATAGTCAAGGTTGCACCTTGGGCTGAAGCTTGCAGCTGGCTGGGTCACAGAGTAGTTGAGGTTCTTGGTAGTTCCCATTATAATATAGAAAGACATAGGAAGGGACTGGGAAGGCAACCTCGCATACCAGGTCAGTGGTCAGCTTGACAAGATAGAGAGAGGAAGGCAGAAGCTGTGTAGGAAAGCCTCTAGAAAAGAAGGATTGCTCCACTACGTCTTTAAGATGAACAAGTATTTGCCTAAACCTAGGAGTTCCAGTTTTGGGCCTGCCATTGATTCTCACAAGTCTTGCAACCCATCTGGCTTCATCTTCTGTATCTCAAATGGAGACAATATTCCAACCCATATAATATCATTTATTCACTCAACACATATTTATTGTCTTGGTGATATACAAAACAGAAATCTTGAAATATTTTTTTTAAAAAACAGGACCAAGCAAAGCCATAGTAATAACTAATCTTATAATTTCGATGCAACTAAAGTTCCTCCATACTTGATAAGCAAAGTATGAAAATTCTTGGATAATGCTGAATCTGAAAATTATTCTCTTCCTGCCAATGGTCTGGATGTTCAACATAGGCCCAATTGTAAGTAGGTTTCTGGGAAAACGTTGTGCATAGAAAGAACCATTTCCAGGAATGGGCCACTTCAGCCCAAAGCACACATTTGACATAGGGGACAAATCTCCTGTTTCAACAATATTCAAACCTGCAACTGGAAATTAGCTTGTAAAGAGAAGGCTTATAGGGGTTGAACTTTAAGAATTTTAGGGAAACTCTGAGATAACTCTGCAAAATTTGATTTACAAAAAAAGAAAGTTTTGAATATAAGGAAAGGACCAATCTGGATTATAAGATAGAGGAACTGCAAGGCAGGGAGCAGAGACAGAGAACATAAAAATTCTGCGAAACAAAGCAAACCCAGAATGATAAAAGAAGAGGTTCAAGATAGCTATAGTTCCTTTAACCACACCTAGTTAAGGAACTTCTTCCAGATTCCTATGTCCCTATCAAAATCACACCATATATTATTGTTTTATTACTTATAATCTATGATTATTTTAATGATATAAGAATACAAGCTTTTGTTCTAAAGTGCAAACTCAGTTATTCTCCAGCTAAAATAAATAAGGAGATCTCTTTGAGGAATGTTTACTTCTATCAACTGGAAATTTCTGACAGCTACAGCAAAATCTCAGGTTAAGAAAACAGATAGGGAACTCTTCTGAGAGACAGAAATGTCTTAGCAAGGTTTTCTTCCTTCAGAGTGCCCACATTTGAAGTTTAAAAAAGAAGTACATATTAATCATGATTGTTTTCCTTGGATCTCAAATGCCTAATTACAATCAGCTGACTTCTACTGCAACTTCTAAGGGAAGAGATAATGCAAAATAACATTATTATTATAAATCTCAGTGAAATTTTTGAGCTAAATAATCAGATTTCTTCTGGCTTTGAATCTTTCCTCAAGTGTCTTGCCTGCAGCCTATTCTCAACATCTAATCCAAGAGGAATAAGACATTAGAGAAAATGATAAATTAACACAAATATCCCTACAATGGGCCCCACTTACAGCTATCTATCACTGCCTAACAAACCTCCCTTAACCGTAGCTAATGAAACAGCTGTACTCAGCTTCACATGGTAGCAACCAGGGTCAGTGAGACTGGATCTCATCCACTTCTCAGACCCTTCACTCACAGGGCTGGTAATCTGGTGCTAGCTCCTGGTACCCTCCATAGGTGGTGTGAGCTTCCCTACACTGTGGTGCTAGGTTCCATGAGTGAGTATACTGAGAGAGAACGAGAAAGAGGCTTCATCATCTTTTAATATTCATTTTAATTGTAACCATGTAGCATCATTTCCAAATCATCACAAGTCCACCCAGATTCAAGGGGTAAAGTGTAGGTACCAGATCTTGGTGAAAAGAATGTGAAGGTCATATTGTAAGAGGACATGTGGGAAACAGATAAGTCCATGTTTAGAAAATGCAATCTACCACAGCTCCCCAACATTCATTCTACCAAAAAAATACTTGTCTCAGCTAATTTAGGCTAATTTAGGCAATTCTGTTCCTTTGGCTTGCTATTGGTTCAGTGATTGACAGTTCTAAACCAATTTGGGCAGAGAGACTCAAGAGAAGACTTGCTCAGGGGTTCTGGGGAAGTCTCTTTCATTGGATTTTTTTTTTTTTTTTGCCAGTCCTGGGCCTTGAACTCAGGGCCTGAGCACTGTCCCTGGCTTCTTTTTGCTCAGGGCTAGCACTCTGCCACTTGAGCCACAGCACCACTTCTGGCCATTTTCTATATATGTGGTGCTGAGGAATCGAACCCAGGGCTTCATATATACGAGGCAAGCAGTCTTGCCACTAGGCCATATTCCCAGCCGTCTTTAATTAGATTTGAACAAAGAAGTGTATGCCCCTGGTGCTAGTGTCTGTCCCATGATTACAAGGGTGATGTGGACCACAGGGTACAAATACAGTGAAGTCTCATCTTTGATGACATCACCAAACTGCAAAATCTGAGAGCCTTGGCACCTGCGTTGCTTTGGGACTTTCTTTTTTGCACATAATAAATAATAATTTAATAATTTTAAGGTCAATTTGATTCAAGTTTTGATTATGTTCACCCCCAAAGCACTGTAACTTAAACAAGTTCTTCTAAAAACTAGAAACATTGCTTAGCTAACCTGCCCATCCCTAAGCCATCTAAGAATAGGATGGGGGTGGAAGTCAGGAAAAGGCAAAAACCAGAGGAAGTCCTGTTCTCAAAAATGCTAAATTATCAAAAAGATCCTAAGAACTTCTCATCATTTGTCACAAAAAAAAATTCCTCATACCTAATACTAACCAATCACATTTTATCCTTTAAAAAAAAGTATTAACAGAAGAACCTTGCCACCAACAGAAGGTATTATGGGCATTGCTAGAGCCTGTCCTGAAGGAGCTAAATGGGTGGCGGGGGGGGGGGGGGTGAATGGCATATAATTAGCAGTAATTTAATGTAGCTGAATCACGTACCATACCAAAAAATGCAGCTAAAATCAGATTTTCTCGGTTGAAAGAAAAAGGTGAATGCTTCATGGAAAATGTACTTTCTGAGTTGAGTGTTCATATAGGTAATGTGTTAGTAAGTTCTCCATTACTATAACAAATAACTGAGATGATCAACTTACAGAGACAAAGGGGTTGTTTTTTTTTAAAAGTTCTGGAGCTTTCAGTTCTAGGTCAGTTAGCCTCATTACTTTTGGGTCTATGTCAAAGCAGCACATGGTGGCAGGGAGCACAAGATAGATCAAAGCCATTTCCATCATATCCAGTACACAAAAACTAAGAAAGAGTAAAAAAGCTGGGGTTCCCTAATCCCCTTACACAACATGTTCCCAATGGCCTAAAACCTCCTACCTCTTAAATGTTCTACCACTGCCCAACAGCACCAAACAAGGGACCAAGGCTTTACCACAGAGGCTTTTGGGGGATATTTAAGATTTGAACTTGAGCAGGTAAAATTTTGACCTGAGAAGATAGAAGGAAAGAATGGAAGGAAATGGAAGGAAAGAATCACAAGAACAAAAATCAGTAATTGGGGGGGGGGGGGGGGAATAGGGACTCATAAAGGCTAGAAAATATTTAGAAGGTGATCCAATGGGAGTCGTAGCCAGGCCACAGTCCTAAAGATACTCTGTCAAGCCATGTATCAACCTTTAAATTACTTAATTCTGAAAACTGAATGGCCCGGGAGAGGTAGTGGGGTGGATAAGGACTCAGAGGGATGGCACTCGGGAGCTCAAAGGCCATTACAGCAACTGTTCGAGAACTATTCAATTTTAACAAACCAAATGCCTAGAAACCAGTAAGAATCTGTTGAAAACAGCTGGAAAACCAACATCTCTGCCTATAGGTAATAGTGAAAAATTCCATTTAACTGGAGTTCACAGTGAATGACCTACCTGAAATGAGAGAAAAAAAAAGAAAACAGAGAGGGAGGGAAGTAGGAAGGAAGGGAGAAGCCCCAAAGGAAAACTCTGAATTCTAAAATGAAGTATTTAAGCCTCCTCCCCCCAAAAAGCAATATAGATCCACTGGGGATATGCTGATGAGTCATTCAGATTACAATGGATTGAAGGTATGTCTGACATGGTGTGACCTCCTCCAAGAAGAACTTTAACATGAGACAATTTTCCTGTGAGTCCTTGTAATTTCCTGTGGGTCATTGTGAAATTTTAAAACAAAGTCTCAATTCTGCCTAATGGCTGAAGACCTAAAACCAATTCTCCAGGAATACTTTAGTGGTTTCCAACCATCCACATGAAAAAGGATCTAGAAAAATATAAAGAGTAAATGTATATAGAGAAGGACAATGGAAGAAAGGAAACAGATGACTCCCACCAGCATCAGACTCTGCTGAAGCTTTGAAGATGCGCTAGCAACAGGACAAGTCAAAGAGTGGATGAGTGCTGACAATTAGGACAGAGGCTGTAGGAAATGAGGGGAGGGGAGGGCTTGGAGGACAGTAAATACTAATACTCCAAGACTGCAAAGTACAGTTTACGAAGCACACTTTCATTTCATCTAAACAATACTGTGAACAGTAATTGACATTTGCATAACACCATACATGTTTAAACAGTCCCTCTATACTTTTTAATCTTCTTAATTATTATCCTGATTTTAGTCATGAGAAGACTTAAATTTAGAATTACAGAACAGCTTATGTAGTAGAGAAAGAACTGGAATGCAAATTCAGGCCTCTAGATTCATTGTTCAGCATTCCAACCTTACATCAGAGTGGGAACTGGAGGTCATCTCTTAGACTTACAACAAATGAGGCTGCAGATAATGAAGAAACCTTTGGATTCTCTCCTTACAGTTCTCATCTTCAAGATCAAACTTTAAGCACCAATGACACATGCTTATAATCCTAGCTACTCATAAGGCTGAAATCCAAAGGATCTTGATTTGAAAGCCTGCCCTGGCAGAAAAGTCTACTAGACACCATCTCCAAAATCAGCCATACTGTGAAACCTTGCTGTTTCAATCTCGTGAACATTCATCGGGTTTTTCTATGTGCAAACTGCTATAAATAACACAGAGATGAGCAATACAGGTCTATAATGTCAAGAAACTCACATGCTAGCTAAAGAGATAAAACGTCGATATAAGTCCTATAAACATACAAAAAAGTATCATAAATGCTTCCTCAAAAAAAGCTCATTTTCAAAATATTTTGGGAGTACAAAGGAGCGGGGGGAGATGAGCAGTGCTTCGTAAAGGATGAGCTCCACTGAAGAAGCTGCTGAATTTCATCAGAGGAAACTGAAATTGAAGACTCCAAAACAGAAAACTTGAGCAATGGCAGAAATAAGAAAAGTACAAAGGAGTTTGTGTGTGATCATCAGTAGCACCATTTGATTAAAGAAAAAGGAAAGAAAATGAGGTGTGAGATTCTGACACCTCTGCACCAGCCTCTCAGTGTCACACACCAGGTCTCACTTGATCCTCCTCCCTCAGCCTCCCAAGTAGCTGGGATTACAGGCAAGCCACTACACTCAGTTCCTTCATATTTTCCATTTGATCAAATGTCTAATCCACTTTCCCCTATACCCTGTTCTTCATCTTCCATTCTTTCCTGAACCCACTGTCACCTGTCTTTCTCTCTACCCTACACTAGAACTGCTCTGGGAAAGCTCTCCAAGGTTTAACTGCCAAATCCAGTAAATGCTTGTCATCTGTTACTCTTCTGTCTCTCTGAAGTCTCTCATCTTGTCAACCTCTCCCTCCACCTTAGAGGTCTCTCTTCATGGACTTTGGTGACAGATAGTTCTCTTTCTACTTCTTGTTTATCTCACTTCTTCATTTTGTTGGTGTGTGTGTGTGCGCGCACGTGCGTGTGTGTATGCCAATACCAGGACTTGAACTTAGGGTCCAGGCACTGTCCCTTAGCTATTGTGTTCAAGGCTGGCACTCCACTACTTAAGCCACAGCTCCACATCCCACCTTTGGGGTGGTTATCTGGAGATAAACTTCCCTAGCTGACTTTGAACTGCAATCTTTACATCTCAGCCTCCTGAGTAGCAAGGATTACAGGTGTGAGCCACAAATGCTCAGCTACCTTTCTTCTTCCTCCTATGCTGGAACATTTTCCTCCACTTTCTCTTTAAATACTGTTTATCTAGTTGAGTTAGGTTGTGCACCATCAGAAGAAAGCCTTCACCTGCTTTGTTAACCACTGTCCTCCCATTGCTTAGACAACTCTGCAGACGCTCCTCACAGAACTGCGGGATGCTGGGATTCTGTAGTGATGAGGGCACTGTTTCTACCCTTGAACAGCTTCCTATCCAGTAAGGAATCGAATTAAATTAAAAGAATATGATAACAATGTATGTTAAGAATTAAGACACAAGGCGCTATGGATGAACATGAGACAGATACAGGAAGGACTTAATTCCTTCAGCATCAAATTGTCCCATTTAACCTCAGATTCAATATGATCAGTATCGAACCATGATCTTGCTCTAACTTCCCTCAACACAATGTTAGCAAGCTAGGGTCCTAGTTTGATGCTTCCTTCTCTCTAACCCCCTCCCCATCAATAGTGCCTGAGTTGTGATGGCTTTGCCTTCTCAGAATTGAACACTTTCCTCCCCATCTCCACAGTCATCTCACTTTGATTATTACAACAATATCCTACTATGTTCTTTGCCTCTAGTCTCTTTCTTCCTCTTTCTCTCCCTCCCCCCTCTCTCTTTCTCTCCTACATTTTCAAAAGTAAACAGAAACATGAAACTCTTTTGCTTAAAACTCTTCCTTGATTAGCCCTCAGGTTAACCCCAAATTTCCAGGCATAGCCCTTAATGACCTGATCCTTGTCTTCTGGTTTCTGCCTCACACTTACCATCACCAAACCCCCTGATGTGCCGTACTACTGAGCGGCCTGCACACCCTGAGGTGCACATAACGCATCACCCCTCCTCACTTTTGCCCACGCCATTGGGTGAAACTTGTTCAGAACAAACTTCTGTAAGCGCTGAGAATTCAAGATGAATTAACTCTTACTCCACAAGACTACTATTTTCTCCATTTTTCAGGTGGAGAAAACCAATAAATAGCTGGCTCACTAATATGTCCATACACATTGCACTGTTCTTACTTCACTTGGCTTCACTATGGCTCCCATCCACCTGGCAATTTATTAGCGCTCCTTCAGTACCCAACTCAAGCATCGCATGACACCTTCTCTGCTCTCCTAGAGTTAACCAGTCATTTCTTTCCTAGCATTGTCATTTTGCCTTAGTTACAACTCTGTTGTTACATTTCTTATACTCTTTGGTGCCCAATTAGGAACCCAATCTTCTAACAGAGATCAGATTGCACATAAGATTTACCCTGAACTATGGGAATTTCCACATTTATTTCCTGAACAGCTCTTTCACTCATATGTACCTCACTTTTCTCTTGCTATCAGTTTACCAGCTCTTACCCATAACTCCTTGCTTGTGTTACCCCTTCGATTTGACTCACTGTTTATCCACTTTGCTTAATCTCTTTGTCTACTCTTTCCTGAATTCTCTTTCCCCTTCCACTGATTACATAGTAAGGAACCTCTTCAGCTTTCCCCTGGAAAGTGGCCATCACAGCCCTGTTATCCCTCAAGCAATTCTGAACAACTCATGACTATTTGATTTATCTCTTTTCATGGCTTTATTCAAGTCACCTTATATAAAACTTAGCCATTGGGTCCTGAAGATTATACCCTCGGCAGAGGCTGTAAGTGGCCTCACTTAAAAAGGAATAAATGTGGAAGATACTGCAATTGAGTTATGAAGTAATTTAGACTAACAACTCTTTAATACTTTTATCATAGCTTTTCCTGATAATCAAGATAAAAGCTAAGCTCATTCCCTAAAGGGAACAATATATTTTATGCAGAAAAATGTCTCATGTAATTTCAGGGTACCACCACCAACAGGTCTGGTCCACTCAGAGGCTTAAAGGGAAGCAACATATCAGACTTGTCTTTGTATCCAAAGCACCAAGCACCACACCTGGCATGAAGTAGGTTTCAAAATACTTGTCAAATAAAATTTAACTCATGAGCTCATTAAAGTTTGGATTTGACATAAAGGCACTGGGGAGCCATTTTATTTGTGTTTTTTGGGGTATTTTAAGGTAAGTAATAATCACAGCTGCACATTAAGAAATATCTCTTCAGCTGTCAAAAGAACAAACTGGGCAAGGGTGCAGTTACAGAACTGGGGGGAAGAGGAAATAAGATCTAAACTAGAACAGTACAAGTGGGAATAGGATAATGAGGAATGGTTACAAGAGAAAGAGAGGGGGAGAAAGAAAGTGAGCAAGGGGGTAAAAAAAGAAAGGGAACCAGGCACCACACCTGTAACCCTACCTACTCAGGAGGCTGAGATCTGAGGAACACAGTTCAAAGCCATTTGGGGCAAGAAAGTCCATGAGACTATCTCCAATTAACCACCAGAAAACTAGAAGCAGTGTTGTGGCTCAAATAGTAGAGTGCTAGCCTTGAGCTGAAGAGCTCGGGGACAGAACCCAAGCCCAGAGTTCAAGCCCCACAAATGACCCAAAAAAAGAAAGAAAAAGAAAGGGAGAGAAGGAGAGAACAGAAGAAGAAAAGAGAGAACGAGGGAAGGAGAGAAGGAAGGAAGAAGAGGAAGAGAGAAAAGGTGCCAATAAAACTAATATCACTTGGCACCTGATAAGAATTTCCAGTAAGAAAAGCATTTAGAGTGACAAATATGGATATAACATTCCCAAGCAGGGAAAATGGAAGAACAGACACACCACTGGCCAAAATGGAGAAGCGGGGAGATAAGTACTTTAGGAAAAATGAATTCTTTCTTGAATTACTGAGCCTGACTAACAGGTGGGGCTGTCTCATAGGTCTCTGAGCAAGCAACTGAAATTGTGGATCTGGAGCAGATGAAAGCAGAGAAAAGGATTTGGCCTTCTATGCTCAGGGAGTTACCAGAGAAAGCTGCAACAGAGGTAGTAACAGGGAGCAAATTCACAATGTCAGTGCTCAGCAACCCATTACCTTTGGCTCACAACTCTTTTTTTTTTTTTTTTTTTTGCCAGTCCTGGGCCTTGGACTCAGGGCCTGAGTACTGTCTCTGGCTTCTCTTTCGCTAAAAGCTAGCACTCTGACACTTGAGCCACAGCGCCACTTCTGGCCGTTTTCTATATATGTGGTGCTGGGGAATCGAACCCAGGGCTTCATGTATATGAGTCAAGAACTCTTGCCACTAGGCCATGTTCCCAGCCCCGGCTCACAACTCTTCTGCAGCTTTTGAAACCCCAAAGCTATCATTTTATGTGATATTCATAACAATGAATATTCTTAAGAACTAGAAAAGGCAAAATGAGCTGCTTATAGATAAGGAAATGGAAGCACAGGGGCTGGGAATATGGCCTAGTGGCAGAGTGCTTCCCTTGTATACATAAAGCCCTGGGTTCCATTCCCCAGCACCACATATATAGAAAAGGCTAGAAATGGCACTGTGGCTCAACTGGTAGTGTGCTAGCCTTGAGCAAAAAGAAGCCAGGGACAGTACTCAGGCCCTGAGTTCAAGCCCCAGGACTAGCAAAAAAAAAAAAAAAAGTATAGAAAGGAAATGGAAGCACACGGGGTGGGAGTAGGGACCTTGTCCAAAATATTGCAATGAAGTTACAGACCTAGGATTAGAATCAAGAGCTTCTGATTCTTAATACAATTCCAAACTCTATTGAAACTGCATGCAGGCAAATGCCCAGAGCAATTTTTAGTTGCAATAGTTTGGTTTGGTGGGTTTTACCTTTTTAGCTGCTGTCAATTTAAAGCTTGAGAGAAACCCAGGCTAGTGGCTCACACTTGTAATCCTAGCTACTCAGGAGGCTGAGATCTGAGGACAGTAGTTGAAAGCCAGCCTGGACAGGAAAATTCGTGAGACTCTCATTTCCAATTGACCACCAGCAAACGAATTGACCACCAGCAAACGGGAAGTGGAACTGTGTCTCAACAAGGTAAAGAACTCGCCTTGAGCAAAAGAGCTCTGGGAATGCGCAAGCCCCATGACACACACACACACACACACACACACACACACACACACACACGGAGAGAAGGGTTGGCAACAGTCCCTTGGCTACAACCAACAATCTCTTTCATTTACTAGGCAATAATCACCATGTGTTCAGTATCTTCAGTGTGACCAAGTAAATAGATGGCCCTGACTCCCTGGAAATATCTCTCTAGTTATGGCCTACACTCACTCATAACCCTCTTGGTTTGTTTTTTTAAGGAACTTTTACCTATCTAAACTGAATAGGGAGTTCAAGCATGGAAGAGACCCACAGACAAGGTCAGACTTCCCCTGAGAAGCCTATGAACTCCTCTCAATTCTGAAAAGCCAACCATCTTCAAGGTTTGCAAACACGGAAGCAAGAGAAGTTAGTTGAGCCAGGGAGAGGACCGCGGGTTGGGTGTGTGTCTGTTTCAGGGCTTCGCGGTGCTCTCAGCCCGGGAGGCCCCGGGGCGGGCGCGGCGGGCGGGGAGGGGGCGGTCTGAGTCTGAGTCAGGCTTGAGCAACCGGGGCGGCGGGGCGGGGCGGGGCGGCCCGCGAGGACCTGCAGGACCCCGCACGCCGAGCGCACAGCGCACCGCTCTCAGCCGCAGCCACAGCCGTCCGCGCCTCGCTCTACTCCAACTTGGTAAGCCTAACTTTTACACATTTTTCTTCCTCTCAAATGCAAAGGTTAAGGGAGGGTGGGGGGACCCAAACGCACCCTAGGCTTCCTCTAGGAGTAGCGTGTGGACGTGGCAGAAAACAAATCAGGAAATGAAATCTTGCGGGGGGCGGGGGGGGGGCAATTAGACAACAGGGTGGAAGGCAGAACCCTAACATTAGAGCTGTAGAAATAGCCCGGGGGTGGTAACCCGAGGTTCTCCGGTCTTCCCTGCGAGGATTTGGGCTGAGGCTGGGGAAGGGCAGCGGGGCGAGGCCACCCGGGACTGCTGGCCGGGCCCGAGCGCCCGGGCTGGGTGGGGCCGGCTGGATCCCGCGCCGGGTCCAGCGCTCCTTTGGCATGGAGAGGAGCGAGTGGCGGGGATCTGAGTTGCCTGTACTGATGTCTCCCCCACTCCCCACTTGTGAATCCCTCTCCCCTGCCTCTGAACCACCGCCCCCACCCCCAACCCCAGCCCCAAAGTCCAAGGAAGCCTGGGGGAAAAGTCATGAGTTGGAATTGTGGGAGGCAGCCAACAAGTATTCCGGGTTTGGGAGGGGGCGGGGGGGGATCAAACTTTGGATAAGCACCAGGCAAAAGCCAAGACACACTTAAGGAGTCGGAAACTGAAGCCTGCCGCCGCCACGGCCTGCACAACCACCAGCAAGAATGTGGGAGGCGCGCGCCCCTCCTAGCCCCCCCTCTTTCTGCTTCCTTTTATTCCTTCTTTTTAGCCACCCACTCCATCACCCCACCGTTTTGCTCTTCTTTGCTCCTGCCGCTCCCCACGTTGAACTCTTTTCTATTAATTCGCCCCTAGATCTTCCTCAGGGAAGGGGGTCAACACGATTGGGCCATTTTTGCCAGAGGAGGTTTCTGTACATTCCAAAAGCCAAGAGTGCACTTTGCACACTTACATGGTTGACAATCAAGAGAAGAACGATACTTCGTGGCACATGAAAATTTCATGAACGGCAAACCATACGTAAAGTTTTATAGGCACAGCCACGCCCATTGCCTTACCTATTGTCTGCTCTGGCTGCCTGGCTACAACAGCAGATTGACAGAGGCCATGTGAACCACAGAGTTCTGAAATATTTGCAGCTGTCCTTAACAAAAAAACACTTGCCAACTCTTGCTTTAATGTATGAGTCTATATCCCCTCCTCCTTACCCTCTTCTCTCCAAACAAAATGGAGATCTCTGTCGTGTGTCATGTGGTATGGTGAGCAGGCAGCCCCAACACCAATATATTGTGAAGACATGGAATGACTGAGGCCGGTGGTGACGGTGAATTCCTGGGGACACGAGAGTGCTGGTTAAGGATGGGAACTGTTAATAGCTGGGCTTCCTTTTTGGAGTTTATTTTTCATGTATACAGCAACTGTGTGTATACATATATATGTCTATAGAGAGAATTGTAGGTAGCCATTGCTTTCCTCAGATGTTGGTGTCTGCCTTGCACTTTTTCAAATTCCGTCATGGTATTGGTTTATCACATTGTTTCATTCCCACCATGTAAAACCCCAAGGGTGCAATGAGACGTGATGAACTCTAGCCCTCTTTCCTTCTGCCACTGCTCCACCAAGGGCAAAGCCTTCCAATCTCTGGGCCTCCCCAGGAACTGACTCCAAAGTTCCATTAAGCTCTACAAAGTACCCGGTTCCATTTCATTAATTTGATAATTGTGGGTTTTTTGCTTTGGAGAACTGCCGCCAAGGCCAGAAAATTTAATTTCCTGGGGCAGAAAGGTTTTAATTTTCTCCTTGTGTCTAACAGCAACAGTTTTCATGAGAAAAAGAAATGAAAGTAGGTAGGTTATATGTTGAAAAAATCTTAAATATAGCAAAATGGCACTTTTAAAAATCAAGTCTATGTGAGCTCTGCAAGAAAATAGGGTAGGGGAAGTAGTTGTAAGGTATAAGAAAAAGATTACAAAGCTAGAACCCGCCTGGAACTTTCTCCCCAGTCTAGTGTGCTCCCTCCAACCAGCCTTCCTCTCTTCATCTGACATACTCTTCAAAGAACGCACGATTTGACTTCTGATAAGAAGGGCATGTTGTGCAAACACATCGGTTTCTAGGCTATGGTGTTTTGTTGTTTTTCTCCCAGTCCTGCCTGCCAACACTTTTTGTTTAAGTAAAAATTCCCTTTGAGGGCTGGGGATATGGCCTAGTGGCAAGAGTGCTTACCTCGTATACATGAAGCCCTGGGTTCGATTTCCCAGCACCACATATACAGAAAATGGCCAGAAGTGGTGCTGTGGTTCAAGTGGCAGAGTGCTAGCCTTGAGCAAAAAGAAGCCAGGGACAGTGCTCAGGCCCTGAGTTCAAGCCCAGGACTGCCAAAAAAAAAAAAAAATCCCTTTGAGGGGAAAAAAAAAATCTCCAACATTGTGACTGTTAGAAAGTGATCCATCTCCAGAAGGCACAAAGGCACTATATGCTCCAAGATAAAATGAATAGATGAAGCTCAGTAGGCTAATCAGTTTGGGAGGAAAGGCCAGAGGGATGGAGTCTAGCCACTGTATAGCCAAGGGCACAGGGCAATTTTTAGCACATGTACGCCTCCCGATCTAGGATCCAGGAAGTCTATCCTAAGGAGATGTTAAAGACTGAATGCTAGATTGCAAATGTCGTCATGCAAATATAAATCATTGTTAATGTTAAGCGATAAAGCTTCTAGAGGAAGGGTGTGGCCCCGGCGGGTTCCCAGAAATCCTGCACTTTCTGCTCTTATCCACCAGAGGGAGCTCAATGGCTCCTCACTTCCTCCCTGGGTCCTGGCTGTCATGACCCCTGCCCCCACCCCCCACAATAGAATTTACTCAAGGAATTTACTGTGAGAAAAGCAACCCAGCACAAGATTTGAACCTACTTCTCAATTCTGTTGCAGCCACACCTGTGGCTCTGCCCTGTAGTTAGGCCATTCGCTGTTGCTCATCACATTTGGAAGCAAAAAGAGCAAAGGCTAGGTCTACAGAAAAGGCCCTGGAGGCCCAGATTCTAGAGCTGTTGTATTCTAGGGAGGGAGAAAAATCCACCGAGCACTGTTAAAGGTGACAAATGAGTTTTATTAGTCAGTTTGCAATTGCCTTGCCCTGGGCTACCCCAGAGCTAGAAGCAGTTGCAGCCTCCAGGGGGCGAGTTTCTTCCCTTTCTTCCTTTCCACAGGCTTCTCTGCAGGCCTCTGTTCTTCATAGACCTCTTCCCTTCTCTGAGGGACTCCACTTTCCATGTGGCTCTCTGTGGGCCTCCGCTCTCCACATCTGCCAAGGCTCCGACAGGCGCCAGGCTTTGGACTTTCCCACAGGCCTAAGGCTCCGGACTCCTCAGCGGGCCTCGGGGTCTTCTCGGCTCTGCTTGGAATCTCTCTGTCAGCTCTCGTCGGGCCTCTAGCTCCCAGCAGGCCTTGGCTCTGCAGGCCAGGGTTCCGGCCTCCTCTCCACTCACAGGCCCGGGGCTCCGGCTCTCCTGTCCACAGGCTCGGCTCCCCTCAGGCCTGAGGGGAACCAGGGCACTGCTCTGCTCCACTCCCTGGGGCCTTACTTTCTCCCTACCTCTTCTCCCTTTTCCCGGAAATCCTGCCCTCTTATATCCCCCCAGCTGCCTGCAGTCTGAGGGTGGTGGTTCCGGTGTGGCAATGATGACTACATGGGGCGGGGCTTGTCGCCCCTCTCCCCTGAGGTTATTACAGAGCTAGTTCTACCATGCTGCATCTCTTACCATGCTCCAGTCTTGGCACATGAAAAATGAATGGTTCCTAAGCCTCAAATATGCAGAGTACTTTCATTGTTTCTGTTGAGATAAGGTCTCACTATGAAACCCAGGTTGGCCTTGAACTCCTTATGTATACCAAATTGGAGTGGAGGATGGAATTTGAGATCCTCCTATGGAAGCCACCTGAGGGCTAGGATCATAGGCATATGCAACCATGCTTGGCTGAAATCTGCTTTGAATGTCTAAAATGTTCTCATTTTCAGTCCCATAAACAATTACAGCTATGCTTCTAATTTTATTCCAGAAAATACATCAATGTCAGTTTAGTGTTAATTTTCAAAAGCATGGCCATTTCATGCATCACAGAACACTCATTAATAGAAAGTTGGAACTCATTGTGTCTGCGCTTGGCCGCAGCCCGGGTCTTCCTGCCACGTGGAAGCATCTGTCACCCAGCATCTGTACAGGACCACCCCAGACCTCCTAACACTATTAATTTATGAAACTTTTCCTCAGCGCAGTTTTGTTTTGTGTGTCCATTGGATTACAAACTTTATTAAAAAATACAAAACAAAAAATAGAAAGTTGGAGACAAATTAATCTCTAGCTAATACTCGGTATGTTATGTAGATTTGTGGATATATATATTTATTTATATCAATATTTACCCATACCTTCTAAAAACATCAATAATCCTTACCATCATCTAGGCAATCTATTGCTTTCAAGCAGACACTCAGTGCTCTCTATGTGCCCTCACCTCATTTCACCTATAATAGATAGATACATAAGACAGATGAGAAGGAAGTTCACAGAAAGTGACTTTCCATGGCAGTCTTAGACCCATCAACCCCCTGAAAAATGACCCAGCCTCTTATGAAACTGCACCAACTCAAAAGGAGATGGCATTCTCTGGCATGTTCTTCTAGCATTTATCCCTTGTCATCTTTCCATTGTCTGAGCCCTGCATTGTTTTTCTTCAAAGGAAGAAAATGTCTCAACCTACAGAGACAGAGAGATGCATCGAGTCCCTGATTGCTGTTTTCCAGAAGTATGCTGGAAAGGATGGAAACTCAACTCTGTCCAAGACGGAGTTCCTACGCTTCATGAATTCAGAACTGGCTTCCTTCACAAAGGTACTAGTCCCAGCCCTCACAGCTTAGTGTCCCCAATATGGAATGACCAGGAATAAAGGGTCTGCAGCTTAATTCCCACACTCCTGCCTGCCTCCTTCTGTTTCACTCCAAGCCAGCTGATCTACATAGCAGCCCAGGCTGAGCCCCTGAGGCTCAGGGGTGCAGAGCATACGTGTTAAAGAACTTTGTCTTAGAAATAACCACGTGGTTTAAAGATCACAGTGTGCAAACTGCATGAGATGAGGAATGGGGAATCATGTTTCTATGAAGTGATAGTCTGTTTCTACATGTAGAAAATGAGAATAGTGGTAACTCCCTTCTTTGTACTTTACACTCCACCTGGCAGCATACTTGAACGCAGGAAACGTAACATTAAGCATTCTCATTATTATCTTTGCAGAGCCAGAAGGACCCTGGTGTCCTTGACCGCATGATGAAGAAGCTGGACCTCAACGCTGATGGTCAGCTAGATTTCCAAGAATTTCTTAATCTTATTGGTGGCTTAGCCATAGCTTGCCATGACAGCTTCTTCAGTTCCCATCCTCAGAAGCGTTTCTGAGCCTCCACAGGCCTGGCCTCAAACCTTCCTCCTCCCCTCCAGCCACTCAGTTGTCATCTCCTTCTCCCAGTCCACATTTACCCTGAGTCTAACACACCTGCCACCCTGTGCAGCCCACTCCTGGTGGCAGTAATAAAGTAATATTGACTTTTAAAAACACACACTGGAGAGTCAGTTCATTTGTGCAAAGGAGGGTAGACTACAGGAGGGATGTAAATTAGATCAATGGAAGCCATTACCAGAAGTAGCCTAGTAAACAGTAAAAGTGCATCCTGGTTGTGTGCATAATCATGATTAAGTAAAGTTTAAGCTGGGCCTCAGTGGCTCACACCTGTAATCCTAGCTTCTCAGGAGGCTGAGATCTGAGGATTGTCGTTTGAAGCCAGCCCAGGCAGAAAAGTCCCCATGAGACTCTGATCTCCAATTAACTACTCAAAAACTGGAAGTGGAGCTGTGGCTCAAAATGGTAGAGCACTAGCCTTGAGCAAAAGAGCTCAGAGACAATGCCCAGACTCTGAGTTCAAGCCCTACAACCAACAAAAATAAAAACTAAAAAAAAAATTGTTTTAACGGATACGAAGCTTTTAATTCAAGATTCAAATATTAAACTTCTATGGCATTCTGCCTATAAGAAAGGTGAGTGAGTGAGAGACCCTAGGAGGAGGGTTAGGCTTAGGAGAAGGTGAGGAGCTCGGTGACGTGTTTTGTGATGGAGGTGTCACTGGGAGCTCAACTTGGCAATGCCCAAGGGCTGTTGACAATCTGAATCTTGAGAGAACACTCCGCTTCAGAGGTAGAGAGAAGAAGATCTGGCCTTTGTAAACAGCTGGGGGAGAGGGCCACAAGAGGACTCAGCAAAGGAGCACCTGAAAAGGTAGGAGACACAGCAGCAGAGTTGAGAGAGCTGAAGGAGAAGACAGCATGATTAAGAAGGCAGGGCTGGTGGACCATAGCAATCAGCATCCTTTAAATGCTGAAGTTCCTTGGGCTCTCATATGAAGCCTCCTGCTGGGATCTTACCCACTCTCTCGGGTCTCCATGTATCCGTCACTAGTGAGCACTGGTATTTATCTCTTTACCTGATTCTACCTCCTCGTGTCAAAGCTGCCTCCTATCTGTTCTCCTATGGAGACCACATAAAATAATACAAATTTTTCACTTTTCATGTATTGAACAAATATTTTCTTATAACTATTCTGTGTTACATAGGAGGATGAAAAAGGCAGAGAAGATTCTTGTCCACAAGAAGTTGGCATTTTCAGACTAAACTCACCACACTACCCACCTGACTTCTCCACAGTTCCCCATCTTGGGAGATGGCATCTCCACCCACCTAGCTGTATTGTCCAAGACCATGGAAGCCAGTTTTCACTCCTTTTCCCTTATGTCTCGCTCCCATCAAATCCTTAGGCCCCTTCAGTTCTCCACCAAAATATCTCTTGACTCCACCCCAGCTATCCTCTTCCCAGACTACCACCACGCCTCCCCTCTAGACACTGCAGTGGCTACTCAACTGGCCCCTCCCAGGATTTTACCTCTTCCTGCCCCTTTCTGTCCCAAAGCCTCTGATTTGGATGCTATCCTGCTTCAGGTCCTTCAGTGGGCTCCTTGGTGCCCTTCAGCATGTAAATCCAGACATAATGTACACCTCTTGGCTCACGTTCTCCTCTTATATCCCCTTCCCTGCCCCTCACACAAACATGGGCTTCTCTCACGCCCTGGCCTGAGCCCACTGCCTGGAGCAGCATTCTACCATACCATACCACTCACCAACCCTTCACGACTCAGCCAAATGGTCTTTTCTCCAGGAAACTTTGTAATCTTTCTTTAAATTCCTTGGTTCTGTTTCTTGATCCATTCTCATATTCCTTTCCTGTAGTCATGAAATGGCTTTTAGCATTTCTTGGGCTACAGTCTCTCAGAGTAGAATCTGAGAGGGAAAGAGGCAAAAAAAAAAATAGCCTTTGTCCTAAAATTTCAGCAGAAGTACTGAGATTCACTCCGACCAGCTGGGATCACATGACTACCCCTAAGCCAATAACTGTGACCAAGGAATGCAGTATACCATAGTGTAGGCCAAACTTGTGTCTTTGACTCTTAAATTGGGAGTACTCCCTACCTAGACTATGAGAAAGAAGATCCAATTGTAGGTTGTCTCAAGAGACAATAGATTGTTGAAGAAACAAGGAGAAAACATACACAAAGTGCACATGCCTCAAGTATGTACAACAAAGGTGTAAAACTCAATGGTACATCTCCCAGAACCTAACCTTCTTGCTTCCTTTCTCATTTCAGTGGACTGCATCATCAGCCATCCAAATATTCAAATCATAAGCCTAAATCTTCCTTTTCTCATCTCCTGTGTTCTCATCCCCTCCTTACCACTCTCATGGCTTTATTACAGACTCTTAGCTGACTTACTTAACCATGTCTCCATTCCCTCTGTTTCAAAAACTGTAGGCTGTGAGTGGATCAGTATGAGAGTGCTTGTCTAGAACATTCAAAGGGAGTGTGTGTGTGTGTGTGTGTGTGTGTGTGTCTTCTGGCCATTTTCCCTCTTATAAAGTCATCAAGATTCAAACATGGGGGTTCCACCAAGATGACCTTATTTGGTCCTAATCACTTTCCAAAAGTTCCATTACTAAACAATCAATGCAGTGCCCAGAGTGTAATAGCAAAATTATTTGTTGAATGAATAAGTACTAGATAATGCTATCAAATCAGACTTGTGACAGACTGTATATATGTGTCAGGGTCTCCATAGGAAACACATGCACACCTATAGACACACTAAAGAGTTTAATGAGGAGTCTGTTGACAAAGGTAGGAGTGGACATAAGCAAAACAAGAGATAGCCAAACATCAGAAGTAACAAAATTAGGAAGCTGCCCCCCACCTCTTGGCTGGCCTGGGCAGGGTAATGAAGAAAGTTTCTGGAATCCATAAAGAGTCATGGCCTATGGTGAGGGACTACTCACAGATGCTGCTGTGGACAATAGAAATACAGCCACTGTGAGCCATAGCCTGGCAGGGGGAAAAAGGGGGGGGGGGATAAATACCAATCTTTCTTTTCTACATTGTGATCTCCTACAAGAGCTTCCCATGCCTCTTCTGCTAGAAGGCTGAGCAGGGAAGAGAAGCATAGGCAGTGGAGCCGGAAGACAGAAAACAGGATGCAGGACATTGTAGAATGAGGCCACTATTTTCCTTTGGAAAAGTAGAGAATAAGGTGTCAATGCTAATTCACATACAGTTGTTTTTTGGGGTTTTTTTAGTATACTATCAATTAGCTGGAAAACATTTTTGCTGTGGTTATATACACAGACATGAAATGTAACATTTATAGTAGATAGTTCCATGGCATTAAGTATATTCCCATTGTTGTATAAACTTCACCTTCATCAATCTCCATGATTTTCTCTTCCTAAACTAACAGTCTGTATCCATTCAACAATTCCTACGTGGCACCTCATGCCTGTAATCCTAGTTCTATTCAGAAGGCAGAGTTAGAAGGATTGTAGTTCAAGGCTAGCCAAGCAAAAAGTGAGACTCTCATCTCAACCAACAATCTGGTGTGGGGATACATAGGTATGTATCATCCCTTCTACGTGGAAGAAAAAAATAAGGTGTTGGTTCATGCCAGCCTAGACAAAAACATGAGACTCCATTTGAAAAATAAGTAAAAGCAGGTAGGAATATGGCTCAAGCGGTATAATTTCTACCTAGCAAGTATAAGACTGTAACCCAAACCCTAGTACTACCAAAAAGGGGGGGGGGGGAGTGTGGGGGAGGAACCAGGCACTAGCAGCTCACACCTGTAGTCCTAGCTACTCAGGAGGCTGAGATCTGAGGATCAAAGTTGGAAGCAAGGCCAGGCAGGAAAGTCCATGATACTCTTATCTCCAATTAATCACCAAAAAGCTGGAAGTGGAGCTGTGGCTTAAGTTGCACACCAAAGCTCAGGGACAGTATCCAGGCTTTGACATCAAGTCCCAGGACTGGTACAAAAGAAAGAAGGAGACGGAGAAGGAAGAAAAGAGGAGGAAGGAAGGAAGTCATTTTCTATTCTCTCATTTCCTACTATGTGAAAAACAGTCTACATTTTGCCTTTATAAAATTGATGGTTCTACATAACTCATAATTCATATAAGTAGAAGTAGAATCATAATGTTTTTCCTTTTGTTACTGGCTTATTTCACTTAGCATAATGTCCTAGATGAATGAACATGTTATAGTGTGCAACAGGATTTCCTTTTTAAGGCAGAATAATATTCCATTACATCTAAGTCCATTTATGCAACTATTTTATTTTTTATTTATTTTTTATTTTTGGACAGTCCTGGGCCTTGGACTCAGGGCCTGAGCACTGTCCCTGGCTTCTTTTTGCTCAAGGCTAACACTCTGCCACTTGAGTCACAGCGCCACTTTTGGCCATTTTCTGTGTACGTGGTGCTGGAGAATCGAACCCAGAGCTTCAAGTGTACGAGGCAAGCGCTCTTGCCACTAGGCCATATCCCCAGCCCTGTGCAACTATTTTAAAAATAACCCAGAGTGAGTAATTTACAATGTTCAGAAATTTCTTTCTCACAATTGTAGAGGCTGGGAAGTCCAGCATTAAAGTGCCAGCAGTATCTGGAGAGGAACCTACCATCTTTTTCCAAGATGGTCCCTAGAATGCTTGCATTCTCTGGAGCTGAGACATACTGTTCCTCTGATGGCAGAGGTGCAGAAGAAGGGAATTCATTCCCAGGCTTTTTTAGAGTGGCATTAATTCATAAAAGCAAAGTCCTCATGACCTGAATACCTCCCATTAGGCCCCAGTTCCCAATACTGTTACATTGGTATTCACTTGTGGGGTTTTTTTTGGGGGGGGGTTGTTGTTTTTGTTTTTTGGTTCTTGTTGTTGTTGTTTTTGCCATCTTGGGGCTTGAACTCAGGGCCTGAGCACTGTCCCTGGCTTCTTTTTGCTCAAAGCTAGCACTCTACCACTTGAGCCACAGCGCCACTTCTGGCCTTTTCTATATATGTGGTGCTGAGGAATCGAACCCAGGGCTTCATGTATATGAGGCGAGCACTTTACCACTAGGCCACATTCCCAGCCCTGGTACTTTTAACCTGTGGATTTTGGAACACATGGTGTATATCCACCACCTTGCATGCATTCATCTGACCTTCTCCAACATTTGGATGGCCTCCACTCTTTGGTTATTGTGAATAATAGTACTATAAATATGGGTGTAAAAATATTTGTTCAATCCCTGCTTTCAGTTCCTTCAAGAGTATAACTCAAAAATGGAATTGCTAAATCACACACAATTTTATTTTTAAGGTTTTGAAGATGCCACATTGTTTTCCACAGTGCTTATATACACATTTTATACTACCAGCAGTGCACCAGGGCTCAAATTCCCCTCCCCCATCCTCACCACTACTTGCCATTTTTAAAGCTATCTTGCCAGACACTAATGGCTCATACCTGTTACTAGCTACTCAGGAAGCTAAGTCCATGTAAGACTCTTATCTACAATTAACCACCAAAAAGAGGAAAGTGGAGCCATGGTTCAAGTGCTAGTCTTGGAGCAAAAATACTCAGGGACAGTTCAAGCCCCAAGACTGGCAAAACAAAACAGAAAGCCACCTTAATGGAGGCAAAGTGACATCTCATTGTGGTTTTGACTTGCACATTCCTGATGATTAGAGATTGTCGGGATCTGAACGATCCCCTTCTCCCCGATCTCCCGGGGAGAATGGTGAACCCCAAAATCTATGAAAGAGCACTCGGCCTTGCCTTCCGCTGACAGAAGGCCAAAGGCGTACTATCATGGACTTGCACTAAGTTGAGGAAAGGTTGCTGAAGCCTCCCCTCCCCCCAGTCCCCTCACATGTTACCGGGGGCGGAAAGAAGGCATCAGGGACATGCTGCGGTGGTGGGATGCGTCTCAAAAACTTTAATAGGGAAAGGCATTTATATAGAGGCAATGGTGGGAAAGAAAGGGGGCTGGCCAAAGGGCCAGTCATAGGCTAAGGACCATGTCCATCAAGTGATATCACGAAACTTCCTTTGTGGGCGGGACAACCCCATCATGGTGGCACGCACGTGTTCACCTCCCAGGGGCGAGGCTTTCTTTTCCGGTTGAGGCCAGAAGGTGGGAGGAACTTCCTCCCACACTACCCCAGAGCTGGCGGGGAAGGGCAGCGTCTTGGGGGCTCTGTGCCCTTCCCCCTTCATGGCCGAAACTGAATCCCCAACAAGAGATCTTAAGTATCCGTTCCTTTATTTATTGGTCATTTGTATAGCTTCTCAGGAAAAATATAGATTCAAGACTTTCGCCCATTGTTTTTCACTGACATGCTAGACAATAGATTCACCAATGAGTTAAATCTCCAGTCCCATGTTGCTCAATTTTTATTCAGCTTTTGTCTCTGCTGTTTACTGAGTTGTAGGAGTTCTTTATACACCCAAGATTTTAAGCCATTATTATATATATGACTTGTAACTATCCTATCCATTTTATGGGTTACTTTTTCATTTATATTGCCATTTGAAATATAAAAGCTTTTAACTTTGATGAAGACCAGTTTATTTTTTCTTTTGTTGCCTGTGCTTTTGGTGTGACATCCAAGAAATAATTGCTAATCCAATATGCAAATTTCTAAGAACAAGTCAAAGATTTGTCCTTTTGATGAAGATCTAGGCAATACTGGTAGGATTTCTGTCAAGACTGAAGATGGAACAGATTCAGAAAGCTCGTTTTCTACTACAAATAATACTGCATGAAATAGATTCCCTCCAAAAATATGAAAATACTTTATCATATAAAAGGCAGAGAAAAAAATATCCAGGAGCTAAAATATAGAATAAACTTGGCCAGGCACTGGTGGCTCACGCCTACTCAAGATGCTGAGATCTGAGGATCATGGTCCCAAGCCAGACCTTGCAGAAAAGTCAGTAAGACTCTTAACTCCAACTAATCACAGAAAAAGACAGAAGTGGCACAGTGCTTCAAGTGGTATAGTGCTAGCCTTGAGCAGAAGGAGCCTAGGGACAGGGCCCAGTCCCAGAGTTCAAGCCCCAGGACAGGCAAAAAAAAAAAAAAAAAAAAATCTTTGAAGCAGTGACAGTGCTCCAGCATTGGGCCACAGAACCCAGCTTATTAAAGGAAGAACTGGGCTCTTAACTATAGGAGGCACCTGATAAAGACTTGCCTGTCAGTGATGAAACCTGGAAAACTCAGTCCACCATCTGGGAACAGGACTCAAAATTAGTCCTGGGTGCGGGAGGGGAGATAAAAATCATCCGAAGAAACTGGAGCACTGCTCTTGAATTTCAAATAGATACTGCTTGTTACCAAATTCCCAGACCAAGAAACCCACTAAAAACTCCTTCAGAGCGGCAAGTGTCATAATATGCTAGGCCAATGCAAAACTACCTCATGAAGATGCCTCCTGCCACTTGGAGAATTCCCACAGGTGATAAGGACCACTTAAAGAGGCTCTGAGGCCAACGTTATGCAGCATGAGGGATGATGTATACATGCAATGGACCACAGACTTCACATACACTTAAGAAAAGAAAAAGGTTAAAAAGACTTCATCATGTGGGCTGGGGATATAGCCTAGTGGCAAGAGTGCCTGCCTCGGATACACGAGGCCCTAGGTTCGATTCCCCAGCACCACATATACAGAAAAAACGGCCAGAAGCGGGCGCTGTGGCTCAAGTGGCAGAGCGCTAGCCTTGAGCGGGAAGAAGCCAGGGACAGTGCTCAGGCCCTGAGTCCAAGGCCCAGTACTGGCCAAAAAAAAAAAAAGACTTCATCATGGATATAACTAAAAGTCCAAATAAAGTAAGAAATCTAATGCATAAAATAAGGGCAAATAAAAAAAAAAAAAAACTAAGAGATTCTATGAATAAAATAGTCATGAAAATTATAAAGGACCCTGAAGTTGGCTATTCTACCCCTAATTAACACTGGCCCAGCTCCAGTGATATGGGGAAGAAGCTGGTCCAGCTCCACTGCACCCCAGGAAGACCTGAGTGACTCACCAGACCCACCTCACAATGACCCTATTATACTGTCCAGGAAGCTGGTGAGAGATGTAGTGGGAATTCAGGCTGAGATGGGAGGACCACACCTGCTACAAATCCTGCTTTGTTTCTGGCTCTCTAATCTCCTAAATCTCTCTCCCTCACCACTAAAAGCATTCCTGGGTGACAGCAATCAAGGAAGAAGACTGGGAGGAGAGGCAAGTCTGCACTGGCAGGGAACTGCCTTCTGAGCAGCCGGTGTGGCTAGGAGGGCGGGGCAGAGGGGATACTGTCTCCTTAGCTCCACCTCCTTGGCTGAGCACACAACCAAAGCAGAGAGAATTCCTTCCATCCCAGGTGTATACTCCCAACCCTTCACACCATCGTAGGGATGCAAGTAAAGATAAGTGCTTAGACATGTTGCAAGTCCAGTCCAAAAGCTGGTCAAGTTCTAGCAGAAGAAGGAAGTGTGGAAAGTTTAGGAAGGCATAAATGACTAAGCAGCAGAGGTTGCTTCCTAATTGCCAGCTCATCCTCCTCACTTCGACACCAAGCTAAACTGTCTGCTTTCTGCTCCCTGGGGCCAAAATTGCTTTCCTCAGGATACAACCAGTCCTCACTCTGTCACCAATCCTGTGCTCAGCCTTCATCCTCAGGGAAACTGTCAATAGCCCTGCAACTCCCTGACATCATCTCCTCCTTCCAGGATATTCACACTTGCATATTGTATGCCTTGTGCCTGAGAAAACATTGGATTCTTGTCCCCAACTTGCCACCCATTAAGTATGTGATCACAGGCAAATTCTGAATCTCTTCAGTCTTACCTGGAAAATTGAAGATAAGCTTTATACAAATGATTGATTGTTTTTGCCTCTTGTCCTTTTTCTTCTTTTTATCATAAGAAATAGTTACAGGACAGTGTAATCTGTCTTGTGGGTATTCAGTGTTGGACTTTTACTCTTAGTGTGAACCACTGTGTCTATTTTAATACAGGGTGAAAAACAGTGATCTATTTTCCATCTTCTACATGTGGATATCCCATTTTCCCAGGACCACTTACTAAAATATCTTTTTGCCCCATTGTATACATGTCATCAAGGAAACAAATGACTACAAATGCCAACAAGAATGAATGAGAGGGGCTGGGAATATGGCCTAGAGGCAAGAGTGCTTGCCTCATATACATGAAGCCCTGGGTTCGATTCCCCAGCACCACATATATAGAAAACTGCCAGAAGTGGCGCTGTGGCTCAAGTGGCAGAGTGCTAGCCTTGAGCAAAAAGAAGCCAGGGACAGTGCTTAGGCCCTGGGTCCAAGGCCCAGGACTGGCCAAAAAAAAAAAAAAAAATGAATGAATGAGAGGGTTGGGTGGAGAAAGAACACACTCTTACTCACTGCTGGTGGTAGGAATGTAAATTAATCCAGCCACTATGGAAATCAGTAGGGAGTTTCATTAAAAACAGAACTGTAATATGATCCAACTATATTACTTTTGGGTATATACACAAAAGAATCAAAGAAGCTTACTACAGAGCTACCTTCTTACCTATATAGCCTATAGGCATGTTTGCATCCATTCACTTTTCCCTTCTCCAGATGCCCCAGTAGGATTTAAAGCCCTACTGAGCCAGAACCACTTAGCAACCTCTATTGAAGGCTGGCTTCCACTACTACTGGTTTCTAGTTCCTGCCAGCCTCCACCAGGAGAACACACAACCAAGATAAACCTCTGAGCCCAGAAACCTGCAGGCCTTGAGGGAGACAAAAATACCCAAAGGGGATTTCTCTTCTCTGTGATAAGGGCCTGGAAATGCTAAGGAATGTAAAGAACAGCAGGCCTGGGGAAGTCAGGAAGCTTCACAGTGGAAATGATGTCTGACCAGAACCTGGAGGCTATCTGGTTCTAAAATTTGTCTTCATTCAGTATGTCTACCTCTAGTTCCCCCTCCCCTCCAGTCACTGCCTAACCTCACCATCTGCCTCTTTGCCTGGAGTATGAATTCCTCAAATGCTAGGTATGTGTAGCCTCTGTCTGTGTATTCCCACAGCACCCTGCCTAGCAGCTGCTCCAACTCCTCAGCCTAAAGCTCTCATCAACAGATGGTTGAGCCTGGCAGCCACCTAGATCCCAGCCTGCCTATCCATGGGGTGTCCCCAGAGAGGCTCTTCTCTGAAAAGTGACAACTGGGAGAACCAGAACCTGCACATGCCACTGGCTACCATGCCAGAGAGAGAGAGAGAGAGAGATGCCATTCACAATCACAAAGCATTGCTATTCCGACCTAGAAACCCCACTAGTTCACCAACACATTAAATGCTTTCCTTTCCAGCCCAGTGGTTCCCCATTGCATCTGGCCCCAGATGTCTGAGTCCGGAAAATTGCAAGTGGTTGGGACTTCAGCCCTGCAGATTCCTCCTACAATTTCTCTCTAATCTGCACCTTCCTGTCTGCTCTTATCACCATCATTCTGCACCCTCACCTGGCCCATCTCCCTCTCTTCTGGGTTCTCCTTTGCTCTCACATCCACTCCACCCTCCACCATGACATCACCATGTCACTACCCTGTTCCATGGCCTGGTTCTGCCCTTTGTTTGATTTTACCATTGTAACCAAAAACATTAATCACCTAGCCCTAAAACTCACCTAAACCCCCTTCCTGGCTGCACATGCTGTTCCTCCAAATGTATTCTGTACATTCTTTCCTTGACATCACTGTCTATGTGACTCCTGCCCCACATTGCCCTTCTCTCTGCCCCCTTCCCACATATCCCACCTGTGATATCTGACCCATCCTTTGAAACTCACTTCTAACTCGATGCCCTCCATCAAGGCACTGTTAAAGGCTTTTCCAAAAGGGAGACTATGGGCTGGGAATATGGCTTAGTGGTAGAGTGCTTGCCTAGCATGCATGAAGTCATGGGTTTGATTCCTTAATACCATATAAACAGAAAAGGCCTGAAGTGGTGCTGTGGGTCAAATGGTAGAGTGCTAGCCTTAGGTGAAAGAAGCTCAGGGATAGTTCCCAGGCCCTGAGTTCCATACCTAGGACTAGCAAAAAAAAAAGGGGGGGGGGCTACAGTTCTGAGTTCCTGCTATCCTTTGGTCTTCTTCAAACAACACTGACCACACATACCACCTCGTGTTGGAGCTGTTTTGGAACATTCCTCATGTTCTTGCCCAGATTTCTGTTATATTCCTAAGCAGCTTTCATTGCTGTTGCTCTACCTAAAGTCAGGCAAGTGATGGTGGCCAGGCCACCTTTGACCAGGCTAATCTGGACTAATTACTCCTTTTTAGTAATTCACTCATTGCTCAAAATCATGCATTTTTTTTTTTTTTTTTGGCCAGTCCTGGGCCTTGGACTCAGGGCCTGAGCACTGTCCCTGGCTTCTTCCCGCTCAAGGCTAGCACTCTGCCACTTGAGCCACAGCGCCGCTTCTGGCCGTTTTCTGTATATGTGGTGCTGGGGAATCGAACCTAGGGCCTCGTGTATCCGAGGCAGGCACTCTTGCCACTAGGCCATATCCCCAGCCCCCAAAATCATGCATTGTTTTAATCTGCCTTTTTATGTGATTGTTGTTTTCTCTGATGCATATGATTGCTATTCTTTTTGCTTGTTGGGAAAGGAAATGTATGTCTTTCTGTTAAATTTCTTCATCTGAAAACAGACTTAGCATCTAACTCACAGGACTTTTATTAGATTCAGAGGAAGTATACAGAAGCCACAATAAATTATTACTATAATCATAACAGTAATCAATTAAAAATATCTACTTGGGTGCTGGGTATTAAACCTAGGGCCTTGGACACGCTATATATGTGCTCTGTCACTGACCTCTGTCCCTATTCCCTGAAAGACTTCCTGAGATGATCATAGAAATAAAACTCTGTGTACTATAAAATTATTTTTAGCTATTGAAGTATATTTTGCATTTATATAGTATGACCAATAAAGAACCTCAAAGATGCCCTACTAATTATCAGCAAGTACAACCTCCAATAACTATGCACTTCAGCTTTCAGACTATCTTCAAAACTATATAAATTTTATACAGTCTTATAAATGTTTAATTTTTTACAGCTTCATAAATTTACAAATTTTATAAAACTGTATAAATTTTAAAAAAATCAACCCATAAGGCAGGCATCAGTGACTCATACTTGTAATCTTAGCTACTCAGGAGACCCAGAGCTGATGACTGCAGTTTGAAGCCAGCCCAGGCAAGAAAGACCTCAGATTCTTATCTCCAGTTAACCACCAAAAAAAAGTCAGAAGTGGTACTGTTGTTCAGGTAGTAGAGCACTAGCCTTGAGCAAAAGAAACTCAGGGACATTGTCCAGACCCTGAGTTCAAGCCCCAGAACAGGTACACACACACACACACACACACACACACACACACACACACACACACACACAAACACACACACACACCCCAATCAACCTATAAGCCAGATGCCAGCAGCTCACACTTATAATTCTAGCTACTTAGGAGGTTAAGATTTGAGGATCATGGTTGGAAGATAGCCTATGTAGGAAAGGCCATAGACTCATAACCAAACAACTACCAAAAAGCCAGAAGTTGGTGTTGTGGCTCAAGTAGTCAGGCGCCAGCCTTAAACATAAAAAGCTAAATGACAATGCCCAGGCTCTGAATTCAAGCCCCAGGACTGGAACCAAAAAAAGAAAGAATCCGCCAATAAAGTTGGTTGAATTGTATGGCCAAAATGAGGTTTTGAACCATCTAGTGCCAAACATAATTCAACATAACATCTGTTTTTCACAAATATTAAAAAAAAATAGTATCTGTACACAGATCATTCTTTTCCCAACTGCTCAGAAATGCTACCAAAGGTATGTGCAAATAAGGCGGACACAAACCTAATGGGCAGTCTCCTCAAGACAACTGGGTCATCTTTCAAGCCTTATATTCAATCCTCTGGTTTCCACCCCTGACTTCCTGTCCCTTACTCTAGCTGAACTAACCAGGAGGAAGCAAACCCCACTGCAGAAGTACTCATTCTGTGACCACCAGAGGGCTCCACAGCATCAGCTAGAAAGTAAGGACACGCCCTTTCTCACTATGAATCTCTGGTCTTAAATCTCCTTAAGATCCAGCTTCTACCAAATAGGACTGCCCTGGAGCCCCAGCGCTAGCTGCTGGCTTGTTCTGTTGAGGCATCATCCCATACCAAGAAGCCAGCATTTCACAAGAAGTCTGAGTCATTGGGGCCTCACTGAGTCAAATTTCTGTTTGAGCCCTCTCCAGCCACATTCCAGTATCATCAATGAACAAAGAGTGTCAGTGGCTTAAACAGTTTCCCTTTGACATTGTCCCCAGAATTTCTGTCCAGACCACCATTTGCCCTCAAGTTTTCATGAAGAAAAGAAAAATGCTTTCTATAGACAGGCAGCTTACAGCCCATAATGGGCAAGGCAGGTTGTGCAGAATTTCTGCCTTCCCCCCAACACAACACACTGAGATTCAAACAAGTCCAAGCTGGTTTTCCATTCATGTCTAATTACTCAACTCTTGGTGCAAGGTAAAAGTCCTCCTCCTCAAAAGAAACTGGGAAATCCGATTCCTTTATGGTAGGAATGCTAGAGAGGCACTAAATCCAATCTTGGATAACCACCTCAACCTATGACAGAAGCATACCCAAAATGCGTTAGTGATTTTCTTTCTGGTCTGTCTCTTTTGGGAAGGCTCATCAAGAGGCTAGACCTGTGGAGGAAAATACATTTTTGTGAAACTCTTGAAGCTTGAATTCAAGGCCTGTGTGGTGTCCTTGGGCTTTTTTGCTCAAGGTTAGTGCGTTATCACTTGGGCCTCAGCTCCACTTCTTCACTTCCTGATATTTATTTATTTATTTCATGCTTAATTGGAGGTAAGAGTCTCACAGAGTTTCCTGCTCAGACTGGCTTTAAACCACAATCCTCAGCTCTCAGCCTCCTTAGCAGGTACCAGGAAAGACACCATCTCTCAGGACTCTTCCCCATCTAGGGCTCTTAGGACTCTGCACTTCCTTAGGCAGAGCTGGGACAATTCCTAGAACAGATGCACTCACAAGTCTGTGCTCTACAATTGCTTTGCCTCCTGTCTGTCCCAGAGCATAGGCCTTTTTCTAATGGTCCTTTAAGAGCCTCATAAACAAAAACAGGTATCTACTAGAAGGAATCTATCCTAACAAAATAAGCATGTGGTTCAATATGTTTATTCAAAGGTAGTCCTTCCAGGGCTGGAGATACGGCTCAATTGGTAGAGTGCCAGCCAATGGGCAAAAGCATCAGATACCAAGTTGCAGCCCTGGTCTTGGATAAAAGAAAAAACAAAGAAAAGTAGTCTTTTCATAATTAATTTTTTAGGAACAACTTCAGTATTAGAAAAAATGTAGGAAGACTGAGGGCATGGCTCAAGTAGTATAGAGCACTTGCCTACCAAATGCTAGGCCCTGAGTCCAATCCCCAGCACAGCACCCTCCCCCCAAAATGCAATGTTAAGCAAATTAGAATATCTCCCTATGTAGTGTATACCACTGTCTCTGTCTCTCTCTGTGTGTCTCTCTTTCTCTCTCTCTCTTTCTCTCTCTCTCTCTCTTTCTCTCTCTCTCTCTCTCTCTCTCTCTCTCTCTCTCTCTCTCTCTCTCTCTCTCTCTCTCTCTCTCTCTTCCTTTTTGGATTGCCAGCAAAAGCATCTTAATTGTATTAAGTGATGCTCAGTGAGGCGCTGTGGAGGACATTGTGACTCTTTACTAGGGCATTGTTACTGATGGATGAAATTTCTACAGCTGATTCATACCAGTATCTGGGAAGACAGGATGTGCAACTAGGCCGCACAGGTTTCTGGGTTCTGTATGATGCAGGGCACTATCTGCTACATGGGGGGGAGGGGGAGGAAGAAACTGCATTTGCCAGCACCTGGGAGTACTCTGCCTCATGAATATTTAAGACAGAATGATTTTGATTTTCCTCAAACTACATGCTGCTAATATGATTGGAAAAATGTGTAATTACTATGCAATCAAATTAATCCTCTCAAATACACTACCAAAATTACTATACTCCCTTCATCAGGACAATGCTGTAGTAAATAGACTCTCAAATTCTGGAGTTCTTTCTCACTCATATAAATAGTCCAGGGAGGATTTCCTGATCAACAAATGGTTTCCCTGCACTCTGTGATTCAGAGACCCAGGCTGCTTCTAGTTGTGGCTCTTGTAAGTCTACAGCTTTGGAGTCCTGCCAGATTAGAGAAAGAATGTGGAAAAGTCACTTCTTGTTGTGTGGGCTTGCAAATAACATACATTATTTCCAGCTTCAGTCTTTGTGTGAAAGCCACACAGTCCCAAGGAGATACAGGAGGTGCTAGGAACACAATCCCTGGCTAAGATGCCACTTTCCAGCAACAACTCTACCCTATGGAAGGAGAAACATTTTTAGCTAACAGTCTGTTCTCTGTGCTCCAGCCACAAATTCAAAACAGTTGAGAACCACTACGTAATAAGGTTTTCTTGCCTCATGAAGAAATTGGAAAATGTCCCAAACTGTCTCACTAGTGGAACAATTCTGCGGCTCCCACCCAGCATTTTGCACATTGGAAAGTACTTCAGGTCTTGGGGAGAACTTGTACAGCCCCTCCTCTTCACTCCAGGGCCCACACTGGATCTAGCCCCTATTCCCACTTTTCCAATATCATCTGCTTCTGTCTGCATATTTCCCCTCCACCAACTGCTAAGATACCATCTTACTAGGCAGCTCTGACTCAGGCCCTGGCCCTTGTTCCAATCAGTTGTCACAAAAGAAGCAGAGCTAGATTGACAGTATGCATGTGATTGATGAGGCATAACTACTTCCTAGAGAGAGAAACTGCCTGGGACCACTTTTCCTAGAGAGACATTTACAGGTATGGCAGGTACCTGGAGTTTATGGATCTCTCAGTACATAGAGTAATGAAGAAGCCACACATGAGTCGGGAAGTGAGGATTAGCTTAGTGATGGAACACTTGTTTTGTGTCCATCCTGCAAGCCATATTCACCACTGTACCCTGGGCACCTAATCAAATGTTTCAGTAATTCATTTCCGGCACCAACTAGGGCCTCATTGTCTTGGAATCCTATTGGCAGATGGGAGAAGAGAAAACATGTGTTGAATGAAAAGCAAACAGACAAAAACAGAATGAATGAACAAACATTCTTGCCCTTGAAAACTACTTAATGATAAAAAATGGTAAAGATAAGACATTGTAGAACAAAAATAGAATGTGATGTAATTTTTTAAATCAGTGTAATCACAATTGTATAAATATGAAGACATTTATCTGTGGTTCACTGTATTTATAAATAATTTTATTTTTGTTTAAAAACTGTGCTTTCCAAGTCTCCCGTAATAAAAATGTGAATTTTCTACCCCATAAATGGGGTGTCAGTAGCTCAAACGTATTATCTTAGATACTTAGGAGGCAGCGATCTGCAGGACCACAGTTCAAAGACAGCCCAGGCAAAAAGTTGGCCAGACCCCCATCTCAACAGAAAAGGCTAGACTGGGTGCTGTGGTATATTTCTATTATCCAAGCTTCACTAGAATGGTGGTCCATGCCAGGCTGAGCAAAACTTGAGAGCTGTGGCTCACGTGATAGAATGCTTGCCAACAATGCAGGAAGCTAGAATGCTTGCCAACCATGCAGGAAGCCCTGAGTTCACACACGCACACGTGCATGCCATAGTTAGGGGAAATGGGTTTTTTCATTGGTTGTTTCTATCAAATGTTGCCTTCTCCAGAAACAATCCACGAAGGCTCCAAATGATCTTAGAAGCCCTTCTTCAACATTCTTATAGTATCCTGTACCATTCACTAATCACACTCAATTTTGCTAGTCTTTCTCCCAATAAATTTGGTATTCTTTTTATCTCTGAAAGCCCAGGGCTTACCACATACTAAGCATTCCTCATGGAATGTGGACTTTGTAAAGAAAGCAAACGATTAGGCACTACAAACCCTGGCATTCTCCATCTAAACCAGTTGCATCTTCCCTGGGACTGAAGAGATCCAGGATCCCACTGGGGACCTCACCTGAGATCTGGGACAATCTAGAAGATCTGCCTGCTTGAACAGTCAGCACTGGAGTTTCAAAGACCAGGGGAAGTAAGAGCTGAAATCCAAACTTAGTTTTCCTGGCTACAAGCCAAGGGTTAGTCACGTGATGGCACTTGGAGGATTCCCTGATTCTGCTCATTCCTTTGGGATCTCTCACCCATGCAGACTCCCGTTCATTCTTTAGGATCTCTCACTCCTCTGGGAGGTGGGGGGGTGTCCCCTGGGGACAAAGGGAAACTCCAGGACTGGGCACTGAGCTCTTTTCCACCAACAGCTGTGACTAATTTGCACTTAACTTTAAACCACAATTAAAATAAATATGGCATGCGGAGGGGGAGGGATATGACAATCCAGAGGAAACACTTTTCTCCAAATATCTTCCAGAAAGGGCTTTTAGGGCCAAACAGGGCCATTATAGAGCAAAAGGGAGGAGGTTTATAAACAGGTTTTAAGGACATTAACTGAAATTGAAAGAAAGGCCAAGTAAACACACACACACACACACACACACACACACACACACACACACACACGGAGAGGTAAAACTGTCTTCTCACAGGAGATTTGAAACAACACTCTCCTTCCCTACCCTGCGGGAAGGCAAGGCAAGGTGCGGATTTCTTTCGCCACAAGACTTAAGCACAGCCCAAGAGCCGGTGTTGGCGACCTCAGGACCCAGCTCCGAAGGCCTGAGCTCCGAACACCGGAGTTTGCTGAGCCTCGGAGGTGGCTAGGATTCCACGTGGTGCTCCTGTTCCTGTCAACTAGACTTGGAGGTTTCTGAAGAACCTCTTGCCTCTGGGCCCGCGCGCCCCACCCGCAGCACGGCTGGATTCTTGGGAGTCCCACACTCATCCAGTTAGTGAAAGCAAACCCGAGAGGAAGGGCACGGCCCTGGGTGGGGACCTCTGCGAGTAAGATCTTTCACACTCAGAAAGTTTACACTAGGGCTCTCCTGAGGGCTGGGTGGAGTGTGAGAGGGATCGTCCTCAGAGCGAGAAGGGCGTGGGCGCGCGGGGTGTGTGTGTGTGTGTGTGTGTGTGTGTGTGTGTGTGTGTGTGTGTGTGTGTGTGTGTGTCTCTGGGGGGCAGGAAGGGGAGGAGGAGGAGGGGAGAGCCGCAGCCTGGGCAGCCAGCCCAGGCTCCTCCTGCTCTACAGCCCCGAGCCTCCGCCCTCTCCCCACTCGACCCACGTACAAAGGCGCCCAGCCGCAGAGCTCTCCCCACCTCCCGCGTCGCAGCTCGCCCAGCATCTGCCGCGTCCCGGGGCTCAGGTGAGTTCTGCCCCGCTCCGAGCGCCCTCCTCCCCCCGTCCCCAGCCCCGGACCCCACCTTTAAGGAAACCCACACCCCGTTTAGCGAGGTGCCCTTGGAGGCACCGGGGCCAAGGCGGAGAGCTGGCGGGGGGAAATCCGCTGTGGGCCCTGGGGCCACCCGGGGTGAGGTCCTTCCCCCAGCCCAGGCACCGGCGCCCCCGTCCCACGCAGACCGGAGGGAACGGGCTCTGATCCTTCACAATGAATCTTTGAATTTGGTGCCACTGGACCTCTCATCTCCTCCCTTTCCGCGCAATCCTCTACTCCCGCCTTTCCTACTTGGCACTAGTCTCCCTAGTTAAGCGAACCCCCACTTCTCGCCCCTACCCAGGCTTAGCAGTCTTGGTTCTGGGTTTCGCTAAAGGCTGACCTCAGTCCTGATGTTCGCAGCCGCCTCCCAGCCAGGCGGCTCGAGTGGGCTCCGCTTGGGCTGGGGCGGGCGTGCGGGCGGCCAGAGGATTCGCACTCCGTGGTGCCACTGGGTTCCGCGCCCCAACCCACGCGGCAGGTCGGGCTTCCTGTTGTTTGTTGGTCCGCTAGTCCAGAAAGTTTTCTTTTTTTTTTTGGCCAGTCCTGGGCCTTGGACTCAGGGCCTGAGCACTGTCCCTGGCTTCTTCCCGCTCAAGGCTAGCACTCTGCCACTTGAGCCACAGCGCCGCTTCTGGCCATTTTCTGTATATGTGGTGCTGGGGAATCGAACCTAGGGCCTCATGTATCCGAGGCAGGCACTCTTGCCACTAGGCTATATCCCCAGCCCCAGAAAGTTTTCTTTTTAAGCACTGAGGCAGACTTTAATTTGTTGTTATAAAGCAGCGCTGGGGGAGGGGGAGGTATGTGAAGTGATTTCCCTACTGTTAGAGATTCCTTCTTGCTTAAATAAAAGGAACTTGATAGAGATGGGGAAGCGCGGGTTGGGGGGAGGACGGGAAGGGTCTTCCAAACTCAGATTACTTTGGCCTGCTAGATTTCCTTGGTACCTGGTTCACAGTCCGAGCTTGGGCAAAAGGAATGGTGCTCTCTGTGGCCCTGGATCCTAAACTGTTCAGTCTTAGACAGGCCTCTGCTAACTGAAACCGGGAGCCCCATCATGCTAGGGAGTGGCTGCGATGAAGGCAGAAGCACTAAGGCCAGCGGAAACAGCTGGAAACTGGGTTCTGGAACACATTAAACCTATGTCCCCTTGCCCACCCCACCGCCCCCACCCACCCACCCTTCCCCTCACTAGAGGATCTGGAAGCATTCTGCAGGGTGGTGTTAGCACAAAGGGCTCTAGGATTCTCTTAGTGATCTGAGGCCCGTGACTCAGCTGCGAGACCCTGTGGGTGTGGTCCTGTTGGTTGCCGCTACACTGTGGATGGTTTAGACTCAATACTCTCTGAAGGAAAAGAGGAACTGTGCCATCTTAGAAGGCATTTTCCAGGAGGAAGTGAGTCACACTAGGACTAGCCACCAACCTGCAGGAGAGTTCTCTTGACTGAGCTGCCAGGGTGAATAATTAGATTGGCAGGGCACTGCCAGACTGCTGCTCAGTTATCATCAGGTCATTGGCTCATGTGCCTCCTGGCAGCAGGCCTCAGCTTTGCTGGGGCTGTAGTTTTTCCCAGTAGGAGGTTTACACCTCACAATGCATAGGTCCTCTCCCTGCTCTCTGCCCTCTTCCCCATCTCCAGAACTGGACTTACAGCCTCCAGGAGTGAGTTTTTATATTCTGCATTGTAATTGAGGCCAGGCTCGTGGAAACACCCTCAGTGATCTTTGCCTCCCATGTGTTTCAGCAAATCGCAGAAGATAAAGGTAATAGCAGAGGTTGTAACAGGAATGAGTTCATATAACATGCTTGAAATTTCCTCATCATCCCTGCCCCCACAGTTTCTATTTAATCATTCCTTTTAAGTGGCATGAGTATTCCTTGACAGAGGATCCTTTCTTCATGGTGATCCTTGATCTGACATTTGGAGTTTTGTGTGTGTGTGTGTGTGTGTGTGTGTGTGTGTGTGTGTGTGTGTGTGTGTGTGTTTTCTAGGTTGGTTGGGCATAGAATGAATGATGAGACTCACCTTGATTTCTGGGTGATGCTTGCTTTTCCTGAGAACATTAAATGAGACCTGTCCTCCTATGTCTGGCCTTTGGCCAGTCTCTGAACAGCCATGCCTGTGTGATCAGATCCTGTGTTGGGTGGAACTAAGTCTGGGTAACTCCTGCTTTCCACTGACAGCCCTCCAAAAATGTGACTTTTTAAAGCAATACCCTCTTGGTATGCCATTGGATAGAGTCCAGTCTTTTAAAGCATAAAGCAGAGAGAAACAATAGAATTCTTTCAGGGTTACGAAGTATAAATTAGTGATCAGAGTGCTGGGAAAGCTGAACTAAGATTTTAAGATCTTTCTTAAGCTTCTCATTTTCCCAGGACTCACTTCAAAAGCAAAATGAAGACTGTAGCTCAGCGGTAAAGCACATACTAACATGTGTGAGGCCCCGGATTCAATCCCCAGAACCACCACAAAAAAAAAAAAAGGCAAAAGAGATAATTTATTTATTTTTAACAGTCAGGACTTTTCAATAGATAACACGCACTCATCCAACTGAAAGATTTAAGAGCAGTTGCTGATTTAAGCCTAACAAGTCTTCAAGAAAAAAGCAAAACTAAATGTACTTTGTTGAGTTAGAGGAGCTTTTTTGTTTTTGTTCTGCCAGTCCTGGGGACTGAACTCAGGGTCTGAGCACTGTCCCTGGCTTCTTTTTGCTCAAGGCTAGCACTCTACCACTTGAGCCACAGCGCCACTTCTGGCTTTTTCTGTTTATGTGGTGCTGAGGAATGAACCCAGGGCTTCATGCATGCTAGGCAAACACTCTACTGCTCAGCCACACTCCTAGCCCCTAGAGGAGCTTTCTGAGTTCTTTCTTTCTGTTGAGTTGCACCTAAAACTTTCTTTTCCTACCCAATTCTTTAGAGGGAAAGTTTTGTTTGATGAAAGAAGGCATGGATACTGATCCATTACCCCAATTCTTTTTTCTTTCTTTCTGAATTCCCTTTAGGGATCACTCAAGAATATCTTCTGAGTTAAATTATCAAAAGAAAAATTTTTTTTCAAAATCCCTGAAACAAAAGGAAGAAAACTTCAAACATATTTTGTTTTTGTTTTGTTTGTTTAGTTGGGGTTTTTTCTTTTGTTCTTATTTTTTGCTAGTCCTGGGGCTTGAACTCTGGGCCTGGATGCTGTCCCTAGGTTCCTTGTGTTCAAGGTTAGCACATTGCCACTTGAGCCAGAGTGCCACTTGTGGCTTTTTCTGTGATTGATTGGAGATAAGAGACTCATAGACTTTCCTGCCTGGGCTGGTTTCAAACTGTGATCCTCAGATCTCAGCCTCCTGAGTAGTTACGATTACAGGCATGAGCCACCAGCACCCGGCTTCAAACATATTTTGAATAGCATGCTTATTTTTACTGACACCTTGACAATTATTTCTGTGTGGTTGTAAGAAAATTAAGGTGTGGACATGATGCAGAACAAAATAAACCAGAACTCTTATACCTTAGAAGTGTCTTCTTGTACATTATGGCCTGGATCCAGGCACAGGGCCAGAGCGAATAGCTGGGACTACTCAGAAATAAACACTTTCTTAAGGGGACTTCAGCTTCCCTGCCAAAGGCAATCAAGATGACATTATTGTCCATTTCATTCTTCCCCTTCCATAAAGCAGACTGTATGAACAGAAACAAAAAAACAACAAGAATTGAAGACAGACTTTTACATTGTATTCCATTAGCTGATGAACTTTTCAAAGGCAAGCACCAGAGAGAGTAAGGGAATCTCCTGTGCCTAACACCAAAACTCCTTGGTTGGGACCTACAAAGTAGGAGTACCAAAAATGGATTCTTAGCACAGGAAGAATTTGTGAAGTGCATAATTGTTTTCTGTTTAAAAAAAAAAAGAAAAGAAAACTTCACAGAATGACTGGACTTCTGGGCCTGCAGTACTCAGGCCATTGCTCTGAGAAACAAGTAGAAGGCATGTACAAGCATCAGAATAAAATGATTCAATGGCAGATGAGTGGGCAGAAGGTCCACAGAAGTGAGCAGTCTCCCATCCTGTGGAGTCAGCAGTGAAACTGCAGAGCTAGAGAAGGAATAGGAGGTGAGATGACTGAAAACATGAGAAATCTGCAGCAGAGAAAAGCAGTCGGTCTGACCAGACCTGTTTAGCAGGACATATTTTCTTCCTCTGAGTCTGCACAGTGTCTCTTGTTTGCTCCTTGGGGAACCCTCTTGAGGCCCCTTCCCACCCTCTCTGCTGAGCTCTGAGCTACAAGATTTTTCAGCCTCCTTTGGATAATCACATTAGCTGCTGCCAAGGGCAACAATTTGACTCATTCACTGACTGAGTTAGTTAGAGGATATTTACCTCTGGATAAAGGTAGAAAGAATCATTCATGGTTTTTTACCAAGAGGAGCTCGAGAGTAGTGAACAATTAAAAGCGATTTGAGTGTTTCTGGTATAGGAGTAGGTCTTCCAAGCACTGAAAAGACATTGTTGCCTCCCAGACTCTGTTCCAAGGTCCTCTGCCAAAGTGTATCCAATGAGGAAGCAGGAGACACACCCCTGCTGGAGTGTGGCTTGTGGGGCTGGAGGTGGGGTGAAATGCTAGCTTCAAGTTTGCAAAGAACTTCAGCTTCAGTAACCAACAGTCAGAGCTGCTGTCAGCCTGCTTGTCAAGCCCCACCCAAGGAACTGAGGAGCCTTTTACCCAGCAGACATCCCCACCCCATCCCTGGAAGAGACTGGTGATTCATGCAGCCAAGAAAACAGTTAAATCATGTTTCCCCCTTTTCCTTCTTACTTTAAAAGCAGTGTGAGGCTCCATGAAAACACAGTTCTTCACTGGTAGCCCTGGCAAGTGCCATCTGGGGCACTGGTTGTGGATCAGACCCCAATCAGACCCTCTGGTCCTCTCTGGTTTTCAAAGCTAGTTTCACTTCTGGCTAGTCCCTTCTCTGCCTCCCTCTCCCCTGCCCCCAGCTGCTAAACCTGACCAGCCAAGGAGCTGTGCTCCTCATCTGTCTACTGAATACAGCAGCTGGGAGGAGGTAGAGAGGGAGGACTTCAGGCAGGAACACAGCTTTGTGGAATAAAACCCCATCACTTCATAGCCAGTGTGGGCAAGGAAGGGCTGGGAGTGGAGTGACCTCAGATTTCATTGCCCTGCTTCAAAGCAGAGACTGAAGAAGACACTTGAGCATGGCTAGATTTCGTGAGCCTGCAACTCATATGTCTTAGTAATTCCTAAAGTCACCTATTTTCTATTTAGGGGGGTCCTTATCCTGCTGCAGTCCCTTTCTTCCTTGGTTTTACAGTACACTCTCCAGACTCCGTTGCATCCTGTGACAAAGGGAGCTAGGTATCCCAGGTCTAACATCTGGGAATTGTGGGGCATGCTGGGGAAGTGCTCTGTGGTGCTGAGCTTGGACACCGGTTTTCATTGTTATTTGGTGCCAGTTCTGGGGCTTGAACTCAGGGTGTGGGCACAGTCTCTGAGCTTTTAGCTCAAGACTAGTGATCTACCCTTTGAGCCACAGGTCCACTTCTGACTTTTTGCTGGTTAATTGGAGCTAAGAGTCTCACAGTCTTTCTTGTCCAGGCTAGCTTCAAACTGTGATCTTCAGATCTCAGCCTCCTGAATAGCTAGGATTACAGACCTGAGCCACAAGTGCCAGGGTGGGCACATATTTTTAAACCTCTGTGGAGTCTGACTCCTTTCCTGAGTTATTTAAGTACTGAGGTAGGATCCTGTGTCCTCCTATAAGTGATTCATTCCTGGGCTTTCAGATCAGGTATACATTGCTGACTCCCTCTAAGCCCATTGGAAACTCATGTGGGGTGGGGGATGAATCTACCCTGTGTAGGAAGGAGAGAAAATGGGGTGTGGTTCCCCTGGAATTCGTCTCACACTGGACCTTGAAACATGAATTTTCTGCTGTCTCCAAGACAAAGTGCCTTGCAGATGAATCATGTTAGATCCTAGTTTACAATGTTCTCCAAAGTAATCCCCTTTGGCATGAAGGTTCTAGTACTTTTCTGGAGATTAAGGGGTATAATTTATAATTCTTAAGTATAATTGTTCAACCCAAGTGTTTATCACTCCACTGTTCCCTCTGTAAAAGATAGCATCTAAAGATCTATGTTGAATAAGCATCTGTCAGCAGCAGGAGCCAGACCCAAGCATGTCCCAAGACCCAGTGAGTACTCGTCAGCAGAATTGCCAGCTTCTCCTTCCACCTGTGCTCATAGCTTTGTGTGTGGGCTATGTGTGTGTGTGTGTGTGTGTGTGTGTGTAAAATGATGTGTTACAAACTTTGACCAAGTTCACAGTTTCCTACACAATAGTGATTTTAGATCATGTGTCTCAATTCTCTGTTCTGGCCAAAACATGTCCTCCAACTAACTCAAAATCCACTGGGCTCCAATTAAGTACCAGGCACTGTGTCTTGATGAGCCATAAGCCTCCAGTTCATTGTACATGAATACATTGATCTTACATGTTTCCTTTATACATTCTCCTGGACAAAGAACTCTTGCTCTGTCACTGTATCTCGGACTCTGAGAGCAGATTTTGTATCTAGCGCTGCCAGAAATGTGTTGTACCCTCAAATGACTTCATCTAGACAGTAACTTATAGACAATAAGCATTGGGACACATGAACTCAGGCAGGACAGCTACATTTTGCTACTAGAATACAAATGTCTTTATTGCAGTATATTCAAGTTCAGGGCTTAGCTTTAGTAAAGAGTATCCAGCAGACAAATTCATCTTTAAGTAGCTTTCTAAACACTAGTATTAGACTGAACCAAGCACCAAGTTAAGCATAGAAGGTTAAAATTTTCATATTAGCCAGGCTTGATTGTGTCACTTGTTCAGCCATATTTTAAAAGTTTCACTGGTCAGTGCCAAGAGAAATAAAAACATAAGTGTTCTTTCAATAAGTACTTTGTCAGTTTAAAAGAAGGACTTTGGTTTTGCTTTTCCAAATAGTTACTTTTGGGGCTGGGAATATGGCCTAGTGGCAAGAGAGCTTGCCTCATATACATGAAGCCCTAGGTTCGATTCCTCAGCACCACATATATAGAAAAGCCAGAAGTGGTGCTGTGGCTCAAGTTGGCAGCGTGCTAGCCTTGAGCCAATAGAAGCCAGGGACAGTGCTCCGGCCCTGAGTTCATCCCCAGGACTGGCCAAAAAAAAAAAAACAAAAAAAGTTACTTTTTATTCTTTATTAGATGAGTTGTGAAAAATTAGCTGGCAACCAAATAAACCTCTCAATAAAGCTCCAATACCTGAGATGCCTATTTCACAGCAAGAGACCTCCAAAACAGAGGTCACTTTGTCCTTAGATTCATTTAATTTTATAACTGGATAAGAGTAAATGGGTGATATACTCACCCTTCTTTCAATTATTCTTAAAAGACGTGCAGTGCATGTGGCTTAATAGTTGTCAGGTGCCAGTGGCTCATGCCTGCAATCCTAGCTACTCAGGAAAATGAGATATGAGGATCATGGTTCAAAGCCTACGCAGGCAGGAAAGTCTATAACACTCTTATCTCCAATTCAGCACCAAAAAAGCTGAAAATAGAGCTGTGGCTCAAATGGCAGAGCACTAGCTTTGAGCAAAAAATCTCAAGGACAGCTCCCAAGTCCTGAGTTCAGGCCCCAGGACTAACACAAGAAAAAAAAAAGTTAATGTAACCCATTTCTTCATGTCCTTCAACAGATTTCATCAGACCTCACCAAAATGCCGTCTCAGATGGAACACGCCATGGAAACCATCATGTTTACATTTCACAAATATGCAGGGGATAAAGGCTACTTAGTAAAGGAAGACCTGAGGGTACTCATGGATAAGGAGTTTCCTGGATTTTTGGAAGTAAGTGTTACAACTCTCAGAAAGAACCAGACATAAAAATTAGTATTTTCAGCCAGGTACCAGTGACTCACACCTACAATCCTAGCTATTTGAGAGGCTGGGATCTAAGGATCACAGTTTGAACCCAGTCCAGGAATGAGAGTTTGTGAGACTCTTATCTCCAATTAACCACCAAAAAGCCAAAAGTAAAGGAGTGGCTCAAATGGTATAGTGCTAAGCCCTGAGCTAAAAAGCTAAGAGGTGGCACCCAGGCCCTGAGTTCAAGCCCTAGTACTGGCACACACGCATGCACACACACACATACAATTAGAACTTAGGGACTCACACCTGTAATCCTAAATACTCAGGAGGCTGATGTCTAAGAATCATAGTTCAAAGTTGGCCCAGGCATAAAAGATTGACCCTGAGACTCTTATTTCCAATTAACCAGAAAAAATCTGGAAATAGAGATGTGGCTCAAATAGTAGAGCACCAAAGTTGAGTGGAAAAGCCAAATGAGAGCACAAGGCTCCAAGTACCAGTAATACACACACACACACACACACACACACCTGTACTTTATTCCCCTTGTTCTTTTAACCTTTCTCTGTGGAGATAACTACTAGAAAGGTGTTTTATCCATTTATTTATTAAACAGTATTGCATACCTACTGTGTGTAAGGTATCGTCGTATAGGAAACAGTGAAGAAAACACAGCCCCTGTGCTCAAGGAGCTTATGATCTGCAGGCAAAGTACAACTACATGCAAATAACCACTACATGAAGTATTAGAACATTCTATCCTGAGTCGTCTGCATCCGTTGGGGCAACGTTGGGAAAGAAGGCTTTTCCAGAGCGACCACTCAGCCAGGGAATGGCTAGGCAATACTCTACTACCTCCAGTCCCTTTTTTTGCTTTGGTTATTTTTTTTTTTTTTTTTTTTTTTTTTTTTTTTTTTTTTTTGGCCAGTCCTGGTCCTTGGACTCAGGGCCTGAGCACTGTCCCTGGCTTCTTCCCGCTCAAGGCTAGCACTCCGCCACTTGAGCCACAGCGCCGCTTCTGGCCGTTTTTCTGTATATGTGGTGCTGGGGAATCGAACCTAGGGCCTCGTGTATCCGAGGCAGGCACTCTTGCCACTAGGCTATCTCCCCAGCCCTGCTTTGGTTATTTTTTTTAGCTACTCTCACATTTTCTCTCAGGGCTGGCCTCTGGCTATAGTCTTCCTATCTATGCCTAATGAGTATTGAGGATAACATATGCACCACTATGCCCAATTTGTTAGTTGAGATTAATCCCCTGGATTAGCCTAGAATCTTGATCGTCCCAATTTCTACCTCCCAAGTAGCTGGAATTACAGGTGTGAGCCACTGTGCTCGGCCCCTCAAATTCTTTCCCCCAATTCTAGTCCATAAAAGAATGGTGTCAGTCATCTGCTGAATAAGCTCTGAGTGTTTGTCCAAAAATAACTGCTTTTCACACTGAAAATGCTACGGAGCACGGGAGCATAGTCTGGTTTATACCTCACCATGACAGACTAAGCAACACGCAAAGACAACAACTTTTTAGATATATTACACAGGATATTAAGTAATGAGGCAACATTGCCCTATTACTTTGTAGGCCACCAAGAGGAGACTCTTAAATTTCATGATCAAGCAAGGCAAAACATTGCAGATTAAAACACAAACCCATCTTCTATCTCTGCATGCTATAATTGTAATCATCTGAAAGGATATGGGTGATAGATAACATATTAACTGCTGAAGGCTGAAGGGAAGCCATTGTAAAACCCTGGGCCCTACCTCTTGTCATCTGTCTGGTAAATAGCACTGTAGTTAGATCCCTGACTCCTATACCCAGTAAACATGGGGTTTTGCAGAACACCATTTGTACACATCAGCAATATCAGTTAAACAGACTCTTTCTTTCTTCCTCCCTTCCTTCCTTCCTTCCTTTCTTTTTTTTTTTTTTCTGTCAGTCATGGGGCTTGAACTCTGGGCCTGGGTGCTGCCCCTGAGCTCTTCAGCTTAAGGCTAGTGCTCTACCACATTAAGCACAGAGCTTCTTCCAGTTTTCTGGTGATTAATTGGAGAAGAGTCTCATAGATTTTCCTGCCTGGGATGGCTTTGAACAGCAATCTTCAGATCCTCATATCCTCAACCTCCTGAGTAGCTAGGATTACAGGTATGAGCCACCAGTGCCCGGCTCCTAACTCTTTCTTCAAGCTACAGTCCTACCACAATGCTACCCCAGAATGAACTGAAATACAGTTACCTGCTGTTACAGGGCCCTGGACCAAGAGTCTGGAGATCTGGCTCTAGTATAACAAACACTAAAGGTTTGTTACAGCTCTGTGACCTAGTTTCTGCCTCTGTAAAATGAGAGAGTGACATGATTACCTGCAAGATCATTTTCATTTTTTATGATCCTTCTACACAAGCATAAAATATAGGGACAAAATTTGCTCACAGTAAGCCAGCTTTTTGATGAAAATTGTTCAAAGCACTAATCATGTGTTAATTGTGCTCTGGCATAAGTTAGAGACAGAATAAATATCACATTAGTCATAGACCCTTCCTCCAGGCTTTGTGGCATGAGAAACATAAAGGGAATTTATAGTATAGAGTGCTAAACAGGGCAAGATAATTTATTCTAGTAACCAGGTCATAATTCCAGACACACCCACACTCACTGAATTAACAGAGCATTTTGTTTCTAAAGTAGACCCCTTATGTCATCCAAATTTCACTCATTTTGACCATAGCCAGGAAGCTGGGGACAAGTCTATAATCAGCAACACAGAACAGGTTTCAGTTGATTGCTTAGGACAGAAGAGTTCAGGAATTCCTCATGAAGGAATTGGAGCTGCTTTACCTTAATGGATTCCTGAGTGCAATTTATAAACACTCAGCACACTTGAAACTCAGTTCCTAAGTCACATACTTATAGTCAGTGGAATTCATAAATACTTTATCTAGGCCTTTTAATAGCCTCTAATGGTTTAGAGGTTATTTCTTCCCTGGTTGATGGCATGGTCTATAAAAGTAACCATATTTCTGCACTTCCAACTAGCATCCTTGTGAAAAACAGTGATCAAGCCAGTTGTCATAGAAACAAGATAAAAGGGATCTTGCCTTCCCATCCTTTCCCCACACATTCATGCAAGGCATTAGGGAGTTCATGATTCCATTGCATGTATTCCTTCTAACTCTTGTCTAACATACAGCATGCAGTGACAATTATAGAAAGGAATAGACTTATCACCTCAAAATGAAAGTAGAGCTGGGGTATAGATCAGTAGAAGAGCACTTCCCTAAAATATGCAAAGCTCTGGGTTCAATTCCCCACTGCCCACAAACAAAAAATGGGAAAGGGAATTCCAGTGACAATATTCAAGCCAATTCCTTCACTCATAGTTGATACATGAAGACACATCTAACTATGTGCCTTATTCAAGGTCACATGGTACATGATATTATGACATACTAGCCAGGCCTCAGATGTGCCAAAGAGAAAAAGAGCCATCTTCATCATTAAATCCTCAAAATAGGTAGGACAAAGATCTAAAACTTCCTAAACAATTTTATCTTATTTTTTTCATTAAAAGTTTCCTTTTAACCCAGATGCCCATGGCTCATACCTGTCTAATCTAGTGACTCAGGAGGCTGAGATCTGAGGATCATGGTTTGAAGCCAGCCCAAGCAGGAAAGTCCATGAGACTCTTATCTCTAATAATCTACTCAGAAAAAGCTGAAAGTGGTGTTGTGGCTCAAGTGGTAGAGCACTAGCCTTGAGCACGGACAGGCTCAGGGACAGGGACCAGGCCCTGAGTTCAAGCCCCAGGACAGGTAAAAAGAAAAAAAAAAGTTTCCTTTTAAAGGACTAAAATAAAAACATATTAAGAGAATGTAGGTTTGACTAGAAAACAATAAGTGCAGAGTCGTTCTTAGGCAAAATCTAAATATGGAATTACTGAAATGCATTTAGATGGTGCCCACAAAGGTCACTTATGATCTAAGATAAAAGCTCAGGTAATTGTGAGATTATGTGCATGTACACATCAGATAAAGTTCATAGTTACAACTCATGACTGGTATTTTCTAACCTTTGTTCTTTGTTGTTGTTGTTGTTTTAGAATCAAAAAGATCCTCTGGCTGTGGACAAAATAATGAAGGACCTGGATCAGTGCCGAGATGGCAAAGTGGGCTTCCAGAGCTTCTTTTCACTAATTGCAGGCCTCACCATTGCGTGCAATGACTACTTCGTAGTACACATGAAGCAGAAGGGAAAGAAGTAGATAGAATCCAGCAATTATTTCTGCCTACTCCATAAGATTTCTCCAGAAGGGTCATTTGAGGGATCCACCCACAAAAGGTTTTATGACAGATGAGGACTCTTAGGAAAAGTACAAATAGCATCCAACTCCCATTTGACAAGCAGAGAAAAGAAAGTTAATGAAATGCCAAATAAGCTTCTCGTTTTTATATTGTTTGCATCCTCTTTCCCCTAATAATAAAGTCTTTTTTTTATTCCAAATTTGAGATAGTATGTTTGTGGCTTCTTCCAAAATACTTATTCCGAATGACTCTGGATCGTGATGAGTCAGCTTTTCCTTGGTGAACTAGCACACAGCAGGGTTCTCTCCATAGAACAAGCCACATGAGAAAGTGCTTTCCTTTTAGGCTTAAGGTCTAACTTTTCTAGTTGTTCTGCCCTTGTAACTATGTCTATATGAAGAACCAAAACTATTATTCTACAGGATAGTAGAAGGCTTCATGAGTAACAGAACTGAAGCATCAGCTCATCTTCACACTGGGTGTGTACGTATGGAAAATTTGTGAAGCAATGTGTTATTCCCAGTGGATTACCCCAGAGTCTGGCATTCAGAAAGGTGCCCATTGCCAGGGAATCATCACTATTTGGGATGGGTGTGTGTTGTCTGTGTATTGAAGGGAAGGGTGTAATACTTTCCTTTCTTTTGCTCAAAGCATTTACTAGGGGGCTCAGTATTTATTGCTAAAAGTAAATTTTTAAAAATGATATTACAGTTTGAAATCCTTTGTGGCTCTATGCCAACAAAAGCACACAGCTCTCACAGTCTGACCTGCTGAAACAGCCGTCTAGGCTTTGGGGCTGCGGCCTAATGGCTCCCAAAGGGCAAAGCTGCAATTATGCCAAGAGCCAACAAAGGAAACTGCCTGGAAAATTCCACTCATTCTGCTAGAAGGCTGAGTTGTAAAAGCAGATCCTGCCCCTCTCCACACCCAGTTGTGAAGGAAGAACAGACAGTAGAGAAAGTCCATTTCAAACACCCTGCAGAGTCAACCCTAATGATTTAATACTTTTCTCTTCAACTGGCCTCTCTGAAAAACTCCAGACTCAAATCTGTAAGCCTGATTCTCAATTTGACCAATTTGAAGGTTACTATTCAATACTTCATCTGGCTCTTAACTCAGAGATAGTCATGAATAGAAAAATCCATTATTTGGCAAATATTAACAAGGATTACTATGAGTGACACAAAGCACAGTTCTATGGCAGCTAGGGAGACACAGATAGCCATCCACAGTACCTGCTCAAGGAGATTACAATCTAGATTGAAAGACAGTAGAGCAACAAAAAAATCAAGTAATAACAAAAAGTTAAGTAAAAACACAATGGAGGGCTGGGAATATGTCCTAGTGGTAGAGTGCTTGCCTTGTATACAAGAAGCCCTGGGTTCAATTCCTCAGCACCACATACATAGAAAAAGCCAGAAGTGGCGCTGTGGCTCAAGTGGTCGAGTGCTAGCCTTGAGCAAAAAGAAGCCAGGGACAGTGCTCAGGCCCTGAGTTCAAGCCCCAGGACTGGCAAAAAAAAAAACAAAGCAAGCAAAAAAAAAAAAAAAAGATTATGAGGACCTGAGCTCAAGCACCAGTAATGTCATGCACATGTGCGCACATGCGCCTGCGCGTGCACACACACACTCACAGAGGAGAGAAGGAAGGGAGGGAGGGAGGGAAGGAAGAGCGAGAGTAAGAAGAGATAAAAGGAAATACACCGAGCTATCTTTACTTTCCAAGAGTAGTATTTGTGACTGAAGAATTGTCTCTAAAAGGTACTTACTATAACTTCCTTTGCATACATTACTATGTATAGATTTTCTATAATAATTTTACTTTTACAACCTGGGATATGCAACCTTACATAATATACTTTGAAAGAGCATGTGTACTTGTTGAAAGTCTACAATGTGTCAGGATCTATATGAGATACTTCTTAAGCATTATCTTACTCCTTATAATAACTCTGCCAAGGAATCACAATATCCACATTACGAATGACCAAACTAAGATTTAAATAACTCCACCAACATCCCACAGTAATTACTGTGTCAAGATTTGAAACAGATATTGTTTATTTCTTTTTATTCTGCAGCTGTCTCAAAGTGCTATTTCAGTAAAATGCATAACAAATGTATTATTCTCTCACAAGAGTAAGAGATCATGTATGTGGCGTGAGACTACTCAGAGAAAATTCTTCCTGAGAGGCAAACTGGTAGTAGAAAGTAAAAAAATAGGCAGACTTACAACGGCATGTGCCAGAACAGAAAATACCTGATCTCAAAAACAAGTACAAAAAAGGGCCAGAATCATGCCTCATTGGTAGAGTACCTGCCTAGCAAGCTTGAAGCCCTTAGTTCAAACCCCAGTACCAAAAAAAAAGTTTAAGGTTTAAAAAGTTAACGGAACTCAAGGGCCAGTAAAATTGATAGGAAATAGAAATACCAGATGTCCCCTAAAAATCTATGCAAACACAACCATTGGAGCTGTGGGTTGGCATGACAGACTTCTAAAATCATTCCTATAATAATTGGTAATGAGTCCTAGTACACAAGTTTTCTAAACCAAATCCTCACTTTGACCTGGCATGAGCACACAGACTGCACATTCCCCAGTGTGATCTGGGCCAGGCGTCATGCCACTGGCCTCCAGCCCGTCAAGTCCTGGTGCTGCCTCCTCACCACAGTGAGATGGGAACAAGGAGGAATCAATGACACTTGAGTGAACAGGGATTGAGAGGTCCATTGATGGCATCAGGAAAGTCTAGAGGAAGATAAGAAGAGGATCCTGGGGGCAGCGTGGACAGGGGTTATGTGCTGGAGCTTTGAAGTCAAGTAGTTCTGTGCACCAGTCTTTCCTATTATGGACTTGGGGACATTCTATAAGAATAAGACCTGGGTGTGATAGGGTGCTTGTGTAAGTCCAACAGTCAGGAGGCTGGGTGGAACAATTAAGTTTGAGGCCAGACTAAACTACATAGTGAGATCCTGTCTAGAAAAAAAGAAAGAAAAGTAAGGGAAGCAATATCTATCTATTGCTCATATTGAGTGGGCCAAACAAGCTACTGAGCTCTCAACATATCTTTTTGCATCTAACCTTCATAGCAGCTCTTTGAGTTGATTGTTCTTATTATCCTCACATGTCCAATAAAGAACCTGAGCAACAAAGAAAAGGTCTATCCAAGGCCAAATACATTTTAAAGAAGTGGTGTTGAGGGCTGGGGATATAGCCTAGTGGCAAGAGTGCCTGCCTCGGATACACGAGGCCCTAGGTTCGATTCCCCAGCACCACATATACAGAAAACGGCCAGAAGCTGCGCTGTGGCTCAAGTGGCAGAGTGCTAGCCTTGAGCGGGAAGAAGCCAGGGACAGTGCTCAGGCCCTGAGTCCAAGGCCCAGGACTGGCCAAAAAAAAAAAAAAAAAAAAAAAAAGAAGTGGTGTTGTGATTCATACACAAGTCTGGATTCAAAGTCTGCCTTTAGCCAAGTAAGTATTAAGTAGACTCAAAAGAAGCCAGAAAGTCAATTTTGGAAATCAAGTCTCGTCATTCTCCTCAGAGACCAACAGTCCTTGTCTGACAATCAGCAGCATAATCATTTAAGGGTCCAGACTTAGGAGTCAGATTTTTCTAGGCTCAGATCCCAACTTGGATATTTACAGGGAGAGCAACTTGACTTCTATGTGCCTTGATCTTCTCCTGTGCAAATGGAGATCATACTAGAACCTACCTCATTTGCTCTAGGATTAGGTCATTATGCCTGCAGCAACTGCAACAGTGGGTGGCACTATGTAAATATTTACTATGATTATTCCTTCAACTCTTTCTAAGTTTTAAGTTCAAGGAGTTGAAAGAAGAAAGACAAAATCCTGGGAAGCAGGTTAGATGCCAGGGGATATTACAAAGCTTCACAATTCATCCTCCAAATAACAAGTCCCTTCCTGTCCCCAAGCTATAATGAAGCAATGCTTTGTTGAAAAAACAAAAGCTTTGGAGTCAGAAAGACATCAGTTCAAACTGCTTCCCACTTTTCTGAGGCCATGGGCAAGTTACATGATCTCTTTAAGCTTCAATTTTCTCATCTGTGACACAGACACAGTGGTTATCTACATGGCAGAAGTGTTGGAAGGATAACTGTGTAAGATTTACATGTTGGTGCATCAGAGCCACACACACAGAGGCAAAGGCCAGGTTGTTTATTCTAGCAAAGTCTCCCTTAGGAGGAAAGGTCAGCTCTTAGACATTGAGTTTGTAAAACATTAATAAAGAGAGGCTCTTTGGGTAGATGTCTACCAACTGGCACTGCATGTTTGTTCTGGGAGAAGCTCTTTACATTCTGGCTTATCAAGTCATAAAACAAGACCTCAATTACATTTCATCCGTTTCTCATTCACTTCCTATGGAGAAACAGAGATTAAAATACTGCAGGCAAATGAACATTACAGGTGGCCAAGCACTGACTGGGCCAAGCATTTGACCTAGGTTTTCCTATGTGACTGTAAGCAAAGTTATCTAATTTTTCTGAGTCTCTACTGTACCACCTGCAAGTTAGGGGAAACTATCTTCAGAGAGTTCAGTAAAGATTAAATGGCATAATATAGGGCCTACACTCCCACTTCTTGATTTTCTCCCATTAAAGTGGCTAAATACCCACTCTACCCCTGACCCCATTCCCCTCTAAAGTTAGTCCCTGCTCCTGTGCTCTGGCTCCGACCTTCTCCCCCTGCTTTCTGAATCTTCCTTTCATTGCTCCCTCCACCAGGTCAATCTACTTCTTCCCACTATAATTCATATACATCTAAGCCTCTGTCACTAAAAGAGAAAAATAATACTCCTTCAAATCCATAGCCATAAACTTCTTGAAAGAGTTATTGTTTTAGAACTCAGACTTGTTCTGTCTGCATCTTCTTCCTCCTTTAAATGTTATCTTTTTCAAGATTAAGTGACTTGGCTTTCCTCTCTTCCCACCTTGACTCAATCCCTGGGCTATCTCATTGACCATCAGCCCCTGGCCCCATTCCATCATTATGAGTACAGTGACAAGCCACCTGCATGAGCCATCGACCTCTCCAACTCACCACAGAAAAAGACGCATCATCTTCCTAGCTCACCCCTCTTCACAAATGAGAAAGTTGACCTTGTCAAGATGTTTTGTTTCAAACCACAAAATACAGAGGAAATTCTATTAGAAATAATTCTGAATTCCTGTTTTGTTTTTATTCCATTTCAATCCATCTTGTCCAATGGGCCAAAATGAGCTTTTGAAAATGCTGCAATAGATTCCATTCATATTTAATGTCTAAAAGACTTTGTCAGTGCTCTACCCACAAGTCCACTCACTCTTTCCTTACACCACTAGCTTGTTGTGTCTTTTGTCTGAGGGAATTCTCTGAGGGATTCAAGGCAGGCCAGTACTGTCAGGGAGTTAAGGCCCTAGGAACAACTCCCAAAAGTGAGGGATAAGGGTGTAGGATCAATGCCGCCAATCCTCAAACTCAGTGTGACAACTCAGAGGCTTGCTCTACACAAACACTCCAGAGGGTCCCCAGTGGGACTGCAACTCCATAGGGAAACTGAGGCTAATGTGATTTTTAAGGGCTTTCTTCCCTTTTCCAGCTTACTTTTCCATTTCTTCATCATTGCATTTATCACCTTTCAAATAAACTACCCAAGCTAGGCACAGTGGAGCACACCCATCGTCCCAGCTACTTGTGAAGCAAAGGCCAGAGGATGACTTGACCCAGGAAGTCTGAGGCCAGCATGAGCAAAATAAGAACTATCTCAAACAAGCAAAAATAAATAAATGTAAATAAGTAAATAAATTCTAAACCCTTATCTTGCTTTCTGCTTTGGGGATACTCCAATCTAAGACAATCTCTTGAACATAGCTTACAAATCCTTCTCTGGACCTGGGTGCTGTCCCTGAGCTCATTTTCCTCAAGGCTAGCACTTCTGTCACAGCTCCACTTCTAGATTTTTCTATGATTTATTAGAAATAAGGGTCTCACAGGCTTTGCTGCCTGGGCTGGCTTTGAATCATGATCCTCGGAGCTCAGCCTCTTGAGTAGCTAGGATTACATGCATGATCTACCAGCGCCTGGCATAAGTCCTTTTATTATCAGGCCCTAATTCCTTCTCCAAAATTAGCTCTTGCATTCCCAGTTTGCATTCTATTTACAAGGTCCACAGACTTTCTAAGCTCCTTTCATGTTCTTCCTCCTCCAGAACTTTGCATACACTCATTCTCTTCCTAGAACACCATCCTGTAGTCATCATCTGACTATTCAAACTTTACACAGTGACTGAAATGTCATTTCTAGGCGGGTGGTATAGTTCACTGGTAGGGCACTTACCCCAACATGTTCAATCATGCGCTGTTAGATCTCCAGCATAGGAAAACAACTGTCATTTCCTGACCTCTCCAGTTCAGGATTTGTGCTAGTTCCACCTGTCCTCAAAGATATCCTGTTCTTTGCCCAAACAAACCACTTATGTCATCTGCTAAAAATTTCCTTAATTCTCTGCCTCCAGCAGTACTCTAGAAATTTCAGGATATCAGAAATCATCTCTTTCTTGTACAATATTGCACCAGAAGGAAAAAAAACTAACATATTTCTAGAAACAATGTAACATTTTATGAGTAGGCAAGCATATATTAGGTGACAAAAGTTTTTTGTGTGAGTGAAAAGGAAAGTACTGGTACAATCTCAAAACAAGTGATACCATAACTTACCCAAGCAAGGAAAGTATAGTTTAGAAAGGAACCTGACACGGTCAACTTTCTTCCGGTCCCTATCTGAGTCACTGTAGAATACAGACCCCCAACTCAAGAAACCATGGCAACAGTTTCCAACAAAAAATGACCGAAAACGTGTAGCTTTATGTGGATAATAGCAAGGTCAAAAATCATTCCTAATTTTGAAGTGATCTAGAGTTAGTCTCTGTACTTTAGCAGCAAATCCTCAAAGTTTAACAACAAAGAAATTAAAGAAGTAGGTTAATTGCCCAGTCGTAAAAAAACAAAAACAAAAACAATAAAGCTCTGGAAGCTCTCCCTCCAGTGGTGACAGAGGAGAGGCAAAGAATAGTGACAAACAATATCTTATCTGCTAGTTAATCCACTTGGCCCTGAAGTAAGTCTGTCCCTTAAATTGCTAAGAACTGATGACAGGGCCCCACTGGGATGTAAGTTGGGGCTGAGTTCCTATGGAGGCGTCTGCTTCCCAGAAGCCCATGGAAGCTGCCACCCAGCCTTCATTTCAGGAACTGGAATCCATCTGGTAAGAGTTAGGATTCCTTATCGATAAAGCTACAAAGCATTAGGTAATTCTGTGAAAGAAACACAGTTAAAGATGGAAACTGCTAGCCTCTCTCTCATGTGGATCTGGGTAATGCTCTATGCTTTTGAGACTTCTCCCTGCTCTACCTCACCAGCCCTTCCAACTTCAGAAAAAAAGTGTTCTAAATTCAAACCTGCCTTGTTTAAAGCCCACTGATGGCTCTGTAAGACCAGTAGGGATGCCCCCATGCCTGCCTCCTTTCTACCCCTTCCTACTTCATCTCTTGCCAGAACCCTCTCTCACTCTATACTCCCAACAACCTGAAATTCTCAAGGGCACATGTCATGCTACCACCTAAAATACCCTCCCTCCAACTTTTCTGGAAATACCTACAGCATCCTTCTGTCATCCTTCTCTCTTCTTTCCCTCTCTCTCTTTCTCTCTTTAAATCTACTTCCCAATTCTACTTTTTCTCCTTTCAGCCATCACTTTTCTTGGTATATGCATTAGTCACACTTGTCACATTGCACTATGGTTGCCTGTTTATCCAACTCTTTTACCTATTACATTATATTGTTAACATCTACTGGGCAGGGACCAAGTCTTTTCTTGACTGTTTTCACAACTTGATGTGATATTCAAGCAAATGTATGATGAATGGATTATGTATGTATATGCAAGAAGGAATTATGAGTCATGCAAGAAAACCTTGAATGGTGACATTCTTTTGTTGCTAGTGGATGCCAACAAGCAGATGAAGATAATACATTTCCAAGCCAAAAATATGCCTTGAGGCCTCTATTTTCAATGGAGTTTCAGTGACTAGAAAATTCATGAACAATTTCACTTCAATTCAGTAGAGGAGACAAAACAGTATTTTCTTGTTTCTGCTGATCCTGTTTTATATATTCATAAATTCAGACCAAACATTAGACATCCAGATGGAATAGCAAATAGGAACACGTTCCTAAGAAAACAACACAACAGAGAAGCTTCGCTCAGACTAAACAATTTTATATGGATGAGAATGGATTAAAATTTTAATTTTTCATCTGCCTTTTACAAGAACTGATTAAAAAAAAGGTAAGCTGGTTTTGTTAAGGAATCCTTTGGGGGTATTGCATACTTATTACTTTTTTCAACTAAAATGTCAGTGCTTATAGCAAAAATAGAGATTTTTTAAGCATCAGGAGACAATGGCTTTCTTATCCTACCTGATAAACTTTAAGTCTGCCTGATAAACCTGGCATTGGTTGCTCACACTTATAATCCTAACCACTCAGGAGGCTGAGGTCTGAGGATCACAGTTCAAAGGACAAAAAAGACTGTAAGAGTCTTATCTTCAATGAACTACCAAAAATCCAAAAACAGAGCTGTGGTTCAAGTGGTAGAGTACTAGCCTTGAGCAAAGAAACTTAGGGACAGTGCTCAGGCCCTGAGTTCAAGTCCCAGGATCAACACACACACACACACACACACACACACATCATGAATTGAAATTTAAATGCTTGTGTCTAACTATATATTCATACTACCATTCGTCATGATTTAGTCCTGGTTATTTTATTAGCCAAGAAGACACTGGGATATGACAGATTGAAAGGCCAAAAATATCTACTACTATAGTATTCAGGAAGAACTTATGCTCTGTAATGTTGAGGAAGAACATACTTTGTTTTGTTTTGAGTGGTACTAGGGTTTGGACTTAGAGCCTTGTACCTGACAGGCAGGTGTTCTATCACTTGAGCTACGATCCCAGCCCTTTTTTAACTTTTGTTACTTTTCAAATAGAGTTTCAGGCTTATGCCCAGCAAATTCAAACTACAATTCTCTTATTTCCCTCAGAGCTGGAATGACAGGTGTACCCTCATCACAGTTTTTCTTTTCTTTTCTCTCTCTCTCTCTTTCTTTCTTTTTTGTCTAAGACTGGAACTCCAACTTGTCACCTGATGCTTTTGCTCACTGGCTAGCACTCTACCAACTAGGTCACCCCCCCAACCCCCATCACAGTTCTTATTGGTTGAAATGGAGTCTCCCGAACTTTTGCCCAGGCTGGCTTGGAAACACAGTCCTCCAAATCTCCATCTGAGTGGCCAAGATTACAGGTATGAGCCATGTCCAGTTGCTTTTTGAGACAATATTTTGCTATGTAACCCAGGCTAACCCTCCCAATCCTCCCTCAGACTCTGTATTGCCTGGATTCCAGACAGGTTTCTCTATATTCAGCCAAGAAAGTCTTAAGATGATAAGAATATTGGGGTCTTGTTGTGTAGAAGTTTCCCATATGTTTGACTAATGTGCCCCAGAAGCCTTGAGAAACACATTGTGATGGAAAGATCATCATCCTTCAAAAGCACTCTAGTGATTGTTCTCCAAGTGAGCTATGCCAGGGGTCAACCCTGCAGCTGAAATGAGCTTCCTGACTTCGGTGAAAATATGAGGCTCCTGGGGCTGCAGAAGCCAAGTAAAGCAGGATTTCCCTGCCAGATGCCATATGCACACAATAGGCAGATGGGTGGCAACATTATCAAGAATAGTCTAGTTTATTCATTGTAGAGTTCATGATCAAAATAGTTCAACTCTATTTGTGTATTCTGAAACTGTATAGGCTGAAGAACACAGACCTGATCCAAGTCACCACAGTAGAAAGTTCTTGTCTTTGCACCCACTCCCAGACCCGAGGTAGTATCCAGGCACCAAGCCCCTTGAGTACACCTGAACAAGGATCCTACAATAACAGCCCAAGCAAACAGTATGCATCTTCCTCCTCAGTTTTTCCAAGCACACTGTAACCATTCACAAGGGTAGCCTTCCAGGCATACTAATCTGTGCTCACCCCTTACTCCTGGAGACCTGGAATACCACTGAGTAGATTTTTAATGGAAGTGCCTAACTTTTTTCCTTTATAAATATTTATAACATGCTGGAGGCTGCTAACATATCTTTGTCTTGACTTTTGTCACCTAAAATTTCTGAAGGATACAAAATTAAGTGTATTTTAAAATTGTGATATATATTTTCAGATAAAGCTAATGATGGAACTACCACTATCCTACAATAGTTATGAACTCAAATGAATCATATTTCCTCTATACTCCTACCTTCTCACCTCCTTAGATTATTTTACAGCAAATCTCAGTTAGCAGTCTTTTTGCCTGTAAATATTTCAGTATGTACCTCTAAAGGACAAGGATGCTTCTTTTTAAATATAACCACAATACTATTCTTGCACACAAAAAAATCAATAGGTTAATGGACATCTGAAAAATAAGCTATTGCATCTTTCTCAGATACTCAAGCATCGAAGAAAAACGTTCAGTGGCTGCTATTATGCCAATCAAGGAATAGGCATTAGACAGAAAGTAACAGTTATTTAAGCAGAGGAAGCCTAATATGCAGAATAATTAATAACAAGAAAGTAACTAAGGGATAAAAAGAATCCTAAGTTCATTTTGAGAAGTAGCATATACTGGGAGAAGCTACTACATCTAGCTGCGAGGCAGAGTATGTCTGGAGATTGGAAAACCAAATCCAAGTCATTTTTTTAATCCTTTCAATCAACAATCAATTTGGAATCCTTCTATAAACTCTGGTCACAGCAACCAAACAACTCCGCAGCTGATTCTCCTGCAGTTGAGTTCTGCTCTGATTCTATCTTCCAAGAAATAGACAGCACCAGACCCACTGGAAGAACAGTACCATAAGACCGCACCCACCCCCCCCAACCCCCACTTCAGATGTCAGTCACAGCACAGACTATGTTTCCAGCTCACACTGTGCCCTCCTAAGGCTCAAATTATTTGCCAGAACATCTCAGGGAAACACATTACTTATGTGTATTCTTACTAAACAGATGGACAACGTGCCACCTGCCCTTGTGAATGTTGTTCAATCTCTTTTCTCATCTCAATGAGGGTAGGTTCTGCTTTTTTACAGGTATTGATACCAAAGGACAAATAATCCAAGGAAGATCAGCAAAACTATAAGACTTGGTTATAACCAAGGCTGCCATTTGAGTTTCCTCATGCCATGAGAGACAATCCTTATGTTGGCTACAGTGGTTGGCTGGTTGGTTGATTGGTTGGACAGATCTCATTAGGTAGCACTAGGCTTGGATTCTTCTGCCAAGTGCTGGGATTATAGGTACATACCATCATGTCCAACTTCAGAATTGTTTTGGCTGATCCTGAATATAAAGAGGTAATAGAGATTGCTGCTTCATAATGAGGCAAGGAAGGACATGGTTGGTTCAAGAGGAGGCTTAAGATTGCCAAGGGGGCTGGGAATATGGCCTAGTGGCAAGAGTGCTTGCCTCCTACACATGAAGCTCTCGGTTGGATTCCCCAGCACCACATATATGGAAAACGGCCAGAAGGGGCGCTGTGGCTCAGGTGGCAGAGTGCTAGCCTTGAGCGGGAAGAAGCCAGGGACAGTGCTCAGGCCCTGAGTCCAAGGCCCAGGTCTGGCCAAAAAAAAAAAAAAAAAGATTGCCAAGGACTTGAATCTTCCACTAGTGGAGTTGGAGTCACGCCACTGTATGAAAAATATATATCAATCAAGGGAAAAGCTGAAAGAAAAGGGATAGAGAATAGGAATGAGGATAGAAGAAGTAAATTTTAAAATACTTATTTGACCTTGTGACCTAATGCTATTTTCTTCCTTGCTGGATGGATGCATCTACAAAATTAAACAGGTTTTTCTCTCTTCCTCCCTCCTTATTTGTATAGGCTATGCTAGCCTATATATTTGCAATTCAGTCTAAATATTACAGAACATTGAGATAGATCTGATCAGAATTGAAGGATGAAAAGACATTGAACCTGGAAATGAATATAGTAACTGATAAGACTGACACCTATGTGCCACTGGAAATTGGAGAGATGGCATTGCCAATTACACAGATTACAGTTGTATCAGTTGTATGGATCAAACTTTTTCTTTTGGAATGATAAATATACGTTATAACAGATACTTAAACTGCTTTGGCTGAAAAGCACTGACCACTTACTTGGAACCATTAATTCACAAGCAGAAGAAATGCTTTGAATCACTGTCTCTATTTTTTATCTATCTATGCTTATATCTCCATTTTTCATCTGTCTCTGCTTTAATCCATTCTCTCTATACTCACTTTGCAATTATCTAGGAATTCAGGAAAGACCAGATATATGGATAACATCTTTATATGGAAGGATGAAGGAACTTTCCCCAAGTAAAGGAACAGCACAATTTCTCCTCAATTCAGACCACCCTCCAGTAACAATGACTTATTTATCATGACTAAAAGTTTTCCCCCAAATGATATCAATGTTAACAACTTCTCTGAGCCCTTCCCCAAACAAGGACTGAAATGTCCCACAAAAACATATCTGTAATCCACTGCTTAATAATTATACATACCCTTCTCCTTCCATCCCTAGTTCTTGTGTATTTAAACCCTGAAGACAGTTGAAAATGGAATTAAGTGCTTACTTCCCCTCTAACAAATCTTCATTTCTTCCTTCTTTCCTTTCTTCCTTTCTGCAGTGGTAGGAGAAGCTGATATCAGTGGCCCCATCTTATATTTGTTTGAGAAGTTTCTGTGACTGGGAAGAATCTACCTCTCCCTATAAAAACTGAAATGCTAGATACTTGCTTCTCCAGATTCCTTCACCACTAGGGAAGAATGGATGACCAACGTTCACTCAACAGACACATCCTGCTTCTTATATGGAAGTAGAGATAAGTGACATTAAAAAGCAGAGAATATATCAGCAGACAGGGCCAGAGGGCAGAAATCCTGGGATTTCACAAACAACAGGGACAGGAAGTGCCAACTAGCATCAGTGTCCAGCTACAGCACCATCTCAACCAGAAAAGCTTTGTAACTTGCTTCAGCTGCCATCCTCATGGCTGCCTGGCCTACTTTGTTCCTATCATTCCTAGAGATTCTATAAGCTACCCAAGGCCTTTTCAGTGTATTGTTCTGCTGCTTCAAGGTACAAGTAGATATGTAGTTGGTTTCTGTTATTTAAAAACACAGGACTCAGCTAGGCACTAGTGGCTCATGCCTGTAATCCTAGCTACTCAGGAGGCTGAGGTCTGAGGATTACAGTTCAAAGCCAGCCCAAGCAGAAAAGTCCATTAGACTCTTATCTCCAATTATCACCAGAAAACTGGAAGTGGCACTGTGGCTCAGTGGTAGAGCACTAGCCTTGAGTTGAAGAGTTCAGGGGTAGTGCCCAGGCCCAGAGTTCAAGCCTCAGGACTGAAACACACACACACACACACACACACACACACACACACACACACACACACACACGACTTTACCTAATACAGGGTTATATAATTTTATTTCATGGTCATAAAAACTGTAACTTTAGAGAGGTTATATGATCTACAGAAAAAGCAGAACTAAGAGTAACACCTTAAGGCTGTATCCAGGCTGATTTCCCTTTATGTTTGTGTTCTTAGTATTCTCTAATATCCAGAACTGAAATGTTATCCTCCATGAAGAAAAACTGCTCAGATTAAAAGTACTGTCAAATTATGACAGGTGCCCAGGGCTCACACTTGTAATCCTCCTCAGGAGGCTGAGATCTGAAGACCAAGGTTCAAAGCCAGCCCAGACAGGAAAGTCTGTGAGACTCTTGTTTCCAATTAATCACCAAAAAGCCACAAGTGGAACTAGTATTAGCTGTGGCTCAAGTGGTAGAGTGCTAGCCTTGAGCCAAAAAACTCAGGGGCAGTACCCACGCCCTGAGTTCAAGTCCTAGGAACAGCACACACAAAAATACTATCAAATTAATGTACAGAAATATCATGTACCAGATTTAGTGGAGAACTGAAGGAAAAATCGAGGTGTTTTTCGCCCCCCCAAACAACATTTCCCCAATTGTTTAAATCAACCACTAGGGCTGGGAATATGGCCTAGTGGCAAGAGTACTTGACTCATATACATGAAGCCCTGGGTTCGATTCCCCAGCACCACATATATAGAAAACGGCCAGAAGTGGTGCTTTGGCTCAAGTGGCAGAGTGCTAGCCTTGAGCAAAGAGAAGCCAGGGACAGTTCTTAGGCCCTGAGTCCAAGGCCCAGGACTGGCCAAAAAAAAAAAAAAAGAATCAACCACCAGAGTAGAAAGCTTCAGAATGCAGTATTTCCATCCTTCTCAAAACAAAATCTGTTTCCTCTCTCTGCCAGAGCATGCCAGGGGAAAAAAATAACAATATTGCTCCAGAGAAATGAATGCTAAGAGAAAGATATAGAACAATGTCTTTAAGGCCTCATATCTAAAATATATGCAGAACTAAAAAAAATTACATTCCTCCAAAACAAAACCACAAAGAAACAATAGCCCCCTCAACATGTGGGCTAAAGACGTAAAAAGAGACTTCTCTGATGAGGAAATGAGAATGGCCAAGAGACATATGAAAAAGTGCTCTATATCACTGGCCATAAAAGAAATGCAAATCAAAACAACATTGAGATTCCATCTCACCCCAGTAAGAATGTCCTATATCAAGAAAACTAACAATAACAAATGTTTGTTGGAGGGGATGTGGCCAAAAGGGAACCCTACTTTATTGTTGGTGGGAAGGTAAACTGGTTCAATCACTCTGGCAAGCGGTATGGAGATTCCTCAGAAGGCTAAATATAGAATTCCCCTATTACCCAGCAGCCCCACTTTTGGGCATCTACCCAAAAGACCACAAACAAGAACACACTAAAGCCACCAGCACAACAATGTTCATCACAGCACAATTTGTCATAGCTAAAATGTGGAACCAACCCAGATACCCCTCAGTAGACGAATGGATCAGGAAAATGTTGTACATATACACAATGGAATTTTATGCCTCTATCAGAAAGAATGACATTGCCCCGTTCGTGAGGAAATGGAAGGACTTGGAAAAAATTAAACTAAGTGAAGTGAGCCAGACCCAAAGAAACATGGACTCTATGGTCTCCCTCATACGGAATAATTAGCACAGGTTTAGGCTAGTCACAGCAGAGGATCACAAGAGCCCAATAGCTATACCCTTATGAACACATAAGATGATGCTAAGTAAAATGAACTCCATGTTATGAAAATGACTGTTATATCACTGTTGTAATTACTTTCAACATGCCATGTGAAACCGTAGGTTCTATTGTTGATGATCCTCTTGTATCCCCTTCCTGTGGTTGTACCTGCACTATCACTGTATCTTATCTGAGTATATTGGAAACCGTATATACTGGTATTAAAACTAGGAAAGTGAAAGAGAATACCAAAATCGAGAGACACAGGATAAAAAGACAAACGACTACAAAAGCAATACTTGCGAAACTGTTAGGTGTAAATCAACTGAACAACTCATGGGGGGAGAGGGAAAAGGGGAGGGGGAGGGAGGAATGAGGGAGGAGGTAACAAACAGTAAAAGGAATGTATCCAATGCCTAACGTATGAAACTGTAACCTCTCTGTACATCAGTTTGACCATAAATTTTTTTTTAAAAGAACAGTGTCTTTTTTCTTTCTGCAGAGACAACCTTTTGAATAATTAATCAACCAAATGGATGTAACTCTAGAGAAACTCTGGGTCTTGTCTTATCATTAAACAATTGTGGGCGGTGCACAAATTCCAACTCAACAAGGCCAACCTTTTCTCATGAACACAGGTTTGGCTAGATGACTATTTTCGATTAGAACACCCTGCCTCATCCTCAATGATCTTTGAACTGCTTGAGTCCTACATACAGTAGTCACCCAATAAATATAAATTGAATGAATCAACTTTTACTCACTCCTGTAACAAGTTCAGAGCTGGGGCTCAGGATGAGGCTCAGTGGAACAGCATTCTTCTTACATGTGTAAGGACTTGGGTTTGATACCCAGAACTGGGGAAAAAGGTTCAAAACTATCTAATCTGAATTTCAGATCCCAGATAGATAGAGGATATGAAAAACAGAAAATAATTAGCCTATTTGTGTGTGTGTGTGCTAGCCCTGGGACTTGAACTCAGAGCTTGTCCCTAAGCTCTTTGCTCAAGGCTAGTGCTCTACCACTTGAGCCACAGCTCCATACCTGGCTTTTTTTTTTTGGTGATTAACTGAAGAGTTTCACAAACTTTTCTGCCCAGGTTGGCTTCAAACCGTGATCATTAGATCTCAGCCTCCTGAGTAGCTAGGATTATAGGCATGAGACACCGCTTAATTAAGGCCTTTTTGAGAGTATAGTGTCAAAAACCTTCATTCATTTTTGGTAGTGTCCCAGAATCTATTCCCTGATGTTGTTAGTGCTGAAGAAGATGAGCTGGAATCCCTAGAAAAGCAGAGGATTCTATGGGACAAAGAGGGAGGTGGTGTTCAGCTGCTAACATTTGCTTTCAAAGAATTTATACTCTCATAGAATAACATGTTGCTTTATTATCCCTGAATGAAAAAGAAAAGCAATGTCTAGAGTTCTTAGTATCTAGGATTCCACTCTATCCATGCCAGGGAAATAACATGTATTCAACAAATACTTCCTCCAGGACCAATAGTTAGTGACTCACAAGACAAGTCTATGGCCTTGCCAGAACCACAACCACAGTACCAACTTACTTCTTAACTCTTAAGAAACTTTACCTGAGGGGCTGGGAACATAGCCTAAAGGTAAAGTGCTCGCCTGGTATCCATGAAGCCCTGGGTTCAATTCCTCAGCACCACATATATAGAAAAAGCCAGAAGTGGCGCTGTGGCTCCAGTGGTAGAGTGCTAGCCTTGAGCAAAAAGAATCCAGGGACAGTGCTCAGGCCCTGAGTCCAAGCCCCAGGACTGGCTAAAAAATAAAAATTAATAATAACAATAATAAGAGCTCTAAGCCTCCACGTAAGATTTATTCACTCCTTTTTCTCCTGTTCATGTTCATGTTGGAAACAATTGTTCTGATAAATTAAGGGAAGCAATCCTGGGGAGGGGGGGGGGGTGTTGTTATTGTTGTTTGTTCATTTGTTTCCCTGATCTTCCATTAAAGTCCCTGGCTAAACCTCTCTGGAGTGACTGCTAGCTTCTTTTCTGTGTGGAATTACACAGGATGAATGGTGAATTAGGGTGGGGTTGTGAGCAATACAGAATCAGAGCTAATAAATAAAAAAAAAAGCGGTTTCCCCTCTCTGAGTCACAGAACATTAGAACTGAACCATGAGTCATCTCTTTGAGTCTCTTATTTTATAGTAGAGGAAACAGATGCCCAGGGTTCAAATGGCTTCCCCCAAGTACTCACAGCAAGCGATGTCAGAGCTAGGGCTCTAGAGCTGGTCATTTTAGCTTCTGCTTCTGGGTTTAGTTTCCATTATTCTAGAAATATGCAGCTGTGGATGAGCATGAAGCATCTAGGAAACTTAACAAACAAACAACTGGATACCAAGATCCTATCCCCAAAGAGTCTGACAATTCCTCTATCTAGTGCTCACCACCTGCTTGCATGAGCCACCTCTGGCCTAGACACCTTCCTATGCCTGGCCTGCACTAAGTAGGGCCCTATCCCAGCAGGACTTCTTTCCTGAAGGTCTGCCTGTCCTAACATCTGTACATGGGCCTAAGTCTAGTACTGGGACCTGACCTCTGCACCACTGCTTTTGTCTTTTCCTCTTCAAGGATCGTGTCAAGTCACCTTTGACTGAAGCCCGTGGTGATTTCTCCTCCTCCGTATTTGCATCTCCTGAGCAATATTAATACAAATAAGACTATGGTATATCCTACATGGAGCTTTGCTTGTCCAATTCTCCAAATTACTTGATGTCAATTTTTCTGACTTCTACTAGCTCATAAATTCCAGAAGGGTCTTGTCTAATACAAATTTTCACTCCTGACATTGTTACCTGTGGTTGGCCTATTATTCTCAGGTGAAAAATGTCCTCTTGTATGTATACTTAACTAAAAAGAAAATGTGGAGTAAGTTTGAGCAGGCCTGATTCATGTTCAAGGATATATGTAAAGAGGCCAGGTTTCAGAGGAGAATGAACAAGGCCACAAAAATGTCTCAGCTAGGATTCATTGTGTGGGGACTTTACAGTAAAACAGAAGTTATCAGTATCATGCTTACCATTTCCTGAGACATGTGGAAGAACCAATTAACATCTGTGTATGTCTCCTTCTTCCCACAGTAAGGCAATAGGAGAAAATGTCCACACAACAAATGAACAAAATATACAGCCAAACCCTCAGATCAGAGATACCCCTCACTTATTGCCCCAAAAGCAGTATAGTCCTCCAATACAATGCTCAGTCTGGAGGCTTTAATTGAAAGCAGTTATACCATCCAGCCCTGAGTGTGACTCATCAACTGTCCCCAAGGCCAAGTGTTTTACAAAATACTCTGCATCCCCATGGCAACAACTCAGCACACCCTTCTTCAGTGTGGTTGACTTCAGACTGCAGCTTTTTTATTCGGGAGGGGGGAGATGTTTGTTTAACTAGTTATATATTTAAAACATTACTAACAGGAAGATTATTTGGCACCAAAGCAAGGTCACAAAGAGAAAAAGGGGAGATCCCAAACAGCACAATTACTTGCTGTTTATAGCTATTATTCAGTGCATGTCTGACTTGAGTCTCAGAAAACACTGAGGATGGTGGGAAATAGATAATAATTGTTGAGTTCTTGCCATGAGGCACTCTGAGTCCTTATCATTGACCTTTGACAGAAGAAACTGAGAGTCTCATAGCTGCAGATGTGTGACAGAGACAGGGCTCAAATACAGACAGTCTGATTCCAGGGGCCCATTTTCTTCATTATTGTATCTGATCATCTCAGGTTATAGGACCAGAAGAGTCTGGTAAGTTTTGGGGTTTTTATTTTGATGACTATAATTCAATTATATCAAGGCTTTAGAGACTGAAAGAGGATGGACTCTGGCTGGACAGTTTACTGCTAAGCAAACTGAAGGCCTAGGTGCCAAGAATAGAAGCCCTACATCTCACATTCACATCTCAGAGGTGATGTGAAAGCTCTCCAGCAAGTCACCAACCTAAATATCTCCTTATGTGGAGCCACTTCTCCTCAGTCACAGCCACTGATGCTGCCACTTTAACCAGGCATCTCAGCAACCTCACTTCTCATTACAAGAAAGTTATGTGAAGGACAGGTCAACATAAATCCACCGTCATTACTGGAAACAGGATCCCACTGGTAAAGAGCCATCAAGGCACAAAAGACAACCCCACTGCTCAAAACAAATGTGCTCAACTTTCAGGCTGCTTGAATTGCTTGAATTCGGGAAGGCTCTTAGCTCTGAGCCCAGAGCTCTTGTTTGAGATGGAAAAATGAAAAGGAGAGAAGGAAGATGAAAAAAGGAACTATACATCTAATGTATAGCTAAGAAAGTAGGCTTGCATGAATTTAAATTTAAAGGCAAAAGTGACTATTGCTTTTAAACACTGTTTTAGATACTGTCAATGGATTTAATTATGTCACTATTGTTTAGCATTCTTTCTCTTTTTTAGTAGGAAGGACTGTTATTTTTAATTTTTTGAAACAGTTTTATTAAGAACTAGACATGAGGGCTGGGGATGTAGCCTAGTGGCAAGAGTGCCTGCCTCGGATACACGAGGCCCTAGGTTCGATTCCCCAGCACCACATATGCAGAAAAAACGGCCAGAAGCGGGCGCTGTGGCTCAAGTGGCAGAGTGCTAGCCTTGAGCGGGAAGAAGCCAGGGACAGTGCTCAGGCCCTGAGTCCAAGGCCCAGGACTGGCCAAAAAAAAAAAAAAAAGAACTAGACATGGTAGAGGCTGAGAATATGGCCTAGTGGTAGAGTGCTTGAAGCCCTGGGTTTGAGACCTCAACATCACATATATAGAAAAAGCCAGATATAGCACTGTGGCTCAAGGGCAGAGTGCTAGCCTTGAGCAAAAAGAAGCCAGGGACAGTGCTCAGGCCCTGAGTTCAAGCCCCAGGACTGGCAAAAAAAAAAAAACTAGACATGGTAGTGTATGCTTGTAATCCTAGCTATTCATGAGGCAGAGGCAGAAGTTGGTAAGTTTGAAGCTATCCTGAACAAAGATTGTGGCAAGACCCTGACTCAAGAAAAAGAAGAGGATGAGTTCGAACTCCAGGACTAGCAAAAAATAAAAATAAAATAGGAGAGGCTGGGGGTTTGCCCAAGTGATAGATAGAGTCCTTGCTAAGCCTGGGTTCAAGGCTATGGTTCAACCCCAGCTCAGTAAGAAAAAAAAAAAGTTTCACTGAGATACAATTCATGGATCATATAATTCCCCCCCCCCATTTGAAAATGTTTAATCCAATGGTTTCTTTTTTTTTTTTTTTTTTTGGCCAGTCCTGGGCCTTGAACTCAGGGCCCGAGCACCGTCCCTGGCTTCTTCCCGCTCAAGGCTAGCACTCTGCCACTTGAGCCACAGCGCCACTTCTGGCCGTTTTCTGTATATGTGGTGCTGGGGAATCGAACCTAGGGCCTCGTGTATCCGAGGCAGGCACTCTTGCCACTAGGCTATATCCCCAGCCCCAATGGTTTCTTTAATATGCTCATCGTTGTGAACCACCATTACCACAACTGACTTAGTGCTTTTTTTGTTTGTTTGTTTGTTTGTTTGCCAGTCCTGTGGCTTGGACTCAGGGTCTGAGCACTGTCTCTGGCTTCTTTTTGCTCAAGGGTAGCACTCTACCACTTGAGCCACAGCGTCACTTCTGGCTTTTTCTATATATGTGGTGCTGAGGAATCGAGCCCAGGGCTTCATGCATGCTAGACATGCACTCTACCACTAGGCCATATTCCCAGCCCAAGAAACTATTAACTGTCATTCCCAACTTCTAGCCCCTCTCCTACCTGTCTTCTTCCTAGTCTCAAGTAATCACTCATAGAATTTCTAACTCTATATATTTGCCTATTTGTTGTTTTTTCCCTTGACTCACAGCTCCCCAATGGCCCTTTAGCACAGTAAACACCAAGCCTCTGTAACCCCCATTCTGCTTTTCCTATGAGTTCAGGATTCTAGATTCCATATAAGAAGCTGAGTACTCGTGGCTCAAACCTTTTATCTTAGCTACTCAGGAGGCTGAGATCCAAGGACCACAGTTTGAAGTCAGCCTGGGCAGTAAGTCTGTGAAACTCTTATCTCCAAATAATCACCAAAAATGTCACAAGTGAACTGTGGTTAAAGTGGCAGAACACTAGCCTTGAGCAAAAAAAAAAGCTCAAGGACAGTGCCCAGGACCAGCACAAAAAGAAAAAAACAGGGATTCCACAAGAGTGAGACCTTGTAGTTGTCTTTCTGTGCCTACCTTATTTAAAAGATAAACCACAGAAATACTATTTGAAGGCCAGGTGCAGTGGCTCACACCTATAATTCTAGCTACTTGGGTAGCATAGGTACTAAGATTACAGTCTGAGGCTGGTTTAGTAGAGGGAACAAAACTACAAGACTATCTGAAAAATAACTAAAACAAAAAGTGTTGGGGTATGGCTCAGTGGTAGAGTACTTGCCTAACAAAGCAGAAAGCCCTAAGTTCAAATCCCACTACTGCCCCTCTCTCAAAATAGAAAAATAAGTATTATTTGAGTAGAGTCATTTTCTGATTTAAGAACTTCCTTTTGAATTTTTTTCTTGTTGTTGAATGCCCCAATAAGGCAAGCATGCAAATACATCTTTGAGGGCTGGGGATATGGCCTAGTGGCAAGAGTGCCTGCCTCATATACATGAGGCCCTGGGTTCGATTCCCCAGCACCACATATACAGAAAATGGCCAGAAGTGGCACTGTGGCTCAAGTGGCAGAGTGCTAGCCTTGAGCAAAAAGAAGCCAGGGACAGTGCTCAGGCCCTGAGTCCAAGCCCCAGGACTGGCCAAAAAAAAAATAATAATAATACATCTTTGACCACTATGACCACTACTTTAAATTTTTTCTAGTGAATGTGCCCAAAGATATTAGAACAGGTAAGATTATTGACATTTCAGTTTCGAGAGTCATGGATGTCTGGGCCATAACCTCCAGTTTCTAGGTCCTTGCTCTTCCAGCTCCTCCTGGGGCAAAGGCAACTATTGTTACCGTGTGCAAGTTTGGGGAAGGTTTTCCACTTGCCACGAAGCCGCTAAGTCACATGCCTCTGAGCTGGCACATCCCAAGTGTCGGGATCTGACGGATCCCTTTCTCCCCAATCTCACGGGGAAAATGCTTGAACCTCAAAATCTGTGAAAGAGCACTCAGCCTTGCCTTCCGCCGGCAGAAGGCCAAGGTGTACTCTTATGGAAATACGCTAAGTTGAGGAAAGGTTGCTGAAGCCTCCCCTCCCCCCATCCCCTCACATGTCAGGAGCGGAGGCTGAAGAAGGCATCAGGGAGACGCTGTGATGGTTGAATGAGTCTCAAAGGATTTAATTGGGAGGGGGGGTTATATAGCGGTAATGGCGGGAATGGGAAGGACTTAGGCCATTGGCTAAGCAGGGCTGCCCATCAGGTGATGTCATGAAACTTCCTTTGTGGGCTGGACAATCCCTATCATGGTGGCACGCACGTGTTCGCCCCCCCAGGGGCGGGGGGCTTCTTTTCCGGTCGAGGCCGGAAGGTGGGAGGGACTCGCTGTTACACTGTCCCAGGGCTGGGGGAAGGGCAGCGTCTTGCTCTTGGCGCCCGTCCCCCACCAAGGCCAAAACTGAGTCCCCAACACCCAAGTACTTGGGAAGAGTGTGCCCTTGGGGACCCTTGCTAAGTTCCAGTCTATTGCACTATTGCAGCCATGTAGGACAGAGGGCAAGAGATTTTCACATCCTCCCATATATTCCAGAGAAGCCAGAAATTCATGAAATCTCCAGATATTTAAGGTTGAAAATTATTTAAATGTTTAGGAGCTTTTAATTTGTTTTGTTTTTGTTGTTGTTGGGATTTTTTTAGCTTTTTTTTGCATTTTTTGATGTCAGTACTGAGGCTTGAACTCGGGGACAGGGAACTCTCCTTTAACTCTTTTTCCTTACTGGTAGTCTCCTTGGAATCATGTACCAGCAGATACATGGTTCAAATTCAATGTGGTCAGATATCTTCTACTTAAAAACTTATTTCATTATTCTCCTCTAGAGAAGGTCAGTAATATTAGACTTTTGCCAATAAATACCTGAAAACAGCTATTTTAAAAGTTTCTATGGGGGCTGGGGATATGTCCTAGTGGCAAGAGAGCTTGCCTCCTAACACATGAAGCTCTCGGTTGGATTCCCCGGCACCACATATATGGAAAACGGCCAGAAGGGGCGCTGTGGTTCAAGTGGCAGAGTGCTAGCCTTGAGCAAAAGGAAGCCAGGGACAGTGCTCAGGCCATGAGTCCAAGGCCCAGGACTGGCCAAAAAAAAAAGTTACTATGAAGCAATCATAGGCCATGCATTCAAATTTCTGACTTGCAAAATTTTGAAGAAAAAAAAAGTCTTGAATAGGTTCCAAATACAAAGGAAAAGTTGGGGAAAGGTGAAACCTAGAAGACTATTGGATTTTTGTTTCCTTGTTATAGTAGTGAGAGCTAGAGGCTAAAATGAAGTAAGGAAATCCCTAAAGGAATTTTCCAGACCATTTCAATTTTTTTTAATTCCTCTGAACAGTGTAGAGTTACCAAGCAACTGTTACCAAGTTACTACATCAAGGGGGAAATAAAACACAGACACACAGACACACAGACACACAGACACACACACACACACACAACTTTTCCAGTAAATGGCCCTTGACTCATTTTCACCAGTCCTTAATGTAAGCAGCCACTAATCTGCAGCAACAGTGATGTCATCATTTCTTCCTGAGAGTCAGAGGAGAAGGCATGATGTGCTGATGTGAGTGGCTTGTGTGCACACGTTGTGGGGAGGGGACAAGTTACTACACAGGGAGTCAATCGGCCTTGATCAGTTTCTCCAGAAGGAGGTTATGTCAGATAGGTTTAGGATACTCTGATAAATTAAAACAGAATCACTACAAACTTGGGGGAAATCTAGTACAGGATTAAACTAATTCATTGCTACTGTAAAGGTGTTAGGTACAATAGTTACATAGGTGTTGGTATCCAACTGCTTAGTTTTGTTTTCCAGTCCTGGGGCTTGAACTCAGGGCCTGAGCACTGTCCCTGAGCTTCTTTTGCTCAAGGCTAGCACTCTACCACTTGAGCCACAGTTCTACTTCTGGCTTTTTCTGTTTATGTGGTACTGAAGAATCAAACCCAGGGCTTCATGCTTCTACTGCTAAGCCACCTTCCCAACCCCCAATTGCTTTTTGAATTCCAAATTCTTTATTTATTTCCTACATTTTCCTGAATGAATTGCTTAACTTTAACAAGCTTTACTTCCTCCCATGGGGAAACAGGTTGTGGCAAAGGTTAAATGGGTTTAAACAGATTCAGTATTTGAAACTGTACCCTATGTAATTAGTCTTCAATAAATGACATTGTATTATCTTTTCCAAAATCTCAGGTAGCTGTGTTTGTTGGTGCATACCTATAATCCTAATGAGGTGCCAGACTTTGAAGTCAGGCCCCACCACGTGAACCCCATTTTAGAATCGAACCCTGAGCCAATCAGATTTGTACCTGTGTTCTAATCTTGCTTGCACAGCTGATTGTTGTAACCTTGTTCTTTGCCTTTATAAGCCCTGTGTAATCACAGCTCGGGGCTTCCTCCTAACCTCCGCTGTGTCGGTGGGTAGGACAAGGCCCGAGTTGGCAGCTCGTTAAATAAAGCCTTGCCTTGCTTTTGCATTTCGGAGTGTCTGAATCTCGGTGGTCTTCTTGGGGGTGGTCTTGCAACTTGGCACAACATTTGGGGTTTCGTCCGGGATAGCCCCAGAGACCCCGAGATCCCAGACTCCGAAGGTAAGAAAACAGCGCTGTTCATTTGTCTTGTCCTGTAATTTGTCTGTTTGTCTGTTTTGCTTTTGCTTATACTTGAAGGGCACGAGTCAGTTTGGTTTTTGGCTGGAACTGACCAGGAGGGCCTCCTAAACGAGACTCAACCCGCCCACCTTGTACTTGGGTCTGCACCTTCTGCTTATCTGGCAGGAGGTTGTGGGCCAACTTGGGTCCACTCCTCCTGTACCCTGGCAGGAGGTTGTGGGCCAACTTGGGAGATCTCCAACTCGTAACTCGGGTCCACTCCTTCTGCACCCTTGCAGGAGGTTGTGGGCCAACTCGGGTCCACTCCTTCTTGCAGGAGGTTGTGGGCCAACTCGGGTCCATTCCTTCTGCACCCTTGTAGGAGGTTGTGGGCCAGCTTGGGAGATCTCCAACTCGTAGCTTTTCTTAGGCCTGTGTGTTTTCCTCCTTTTGTATTAATTGTTTCTTGTAGCCTTTTGGACTGAACATCTGATCAGAGCTATGGATAACGTTCTATCTTGAGGACCTCCATCTAGCCCCCTAGACTTGATTCTAGCTCACTGGAGGGAGGTTAAGGAGATAGCTCATTTTTGTGTGTTTTTTTCTTGCACTGTGCCTGACTGACAAACGGATGATGGGGAACGTTCCTTCCACTCCCCTGGACTTGACTTTAGCTCACTGGAAAGATGTACAGGTGACACCCCACAATCAGTCAATCAGTGAGAATGTCCGCAAAAAAAGAACTCTAGGGGACCCCCACCCAGCCTTCTTAAGCAGAAAATTGTTTGGTGCGCTAAAATGTTTTACTAAGACTAAAAATGTTTTACTAAAACTATCAAGCCCTGGGAAATGAGGCTGGAGAATGCTAAAATCATTTGTTAAAGGTTTTTGTCTTAAAATGTACGGCCGATGCTTATTCAGCACGCTTTAAGATCTTTTGAAAATGTATGTGTGTGTGCATGTGTGAGTGTGAATATGTTCAAGACTGCAGTATGATGCAAAACTAAGTTTAAATTCAAAGGTCTTCATGCCATGCAGTAACTGGGACTGAAGAAAAAAAAAAAAAAGAGGCTCTTTTGAAACAAGCAGCCCATAAGCAAAGGGCAGCACCTGGTTTCAGATTGCCTGTGAGCTTCAGTTTTTCCGATGCAGATAAAAGCTAAAGTGTTGTGTTAGTGTTAAAAAGGCTTTGGAAATCAAGAATACATTTCTAGATAAGAAATTTGGAAGTAAAATTGTCCTAAATAATTATTGCAAAGTGAGAAAAGGAGAATTATGGCTACCAAAATGTTTAATTGCCATTCCAGCTTCTTTGTAGGTTTTTTGTAACAGTTTCCAGCAGGCCCACAGAGAAGCACAGGTGATTCCTACAAGTTTGTCAAGATCTAATACTGACCCTTAATAAGTTCCAGGTAAGAGAGCATGCTTAAAAACTACTTCTGTGTGGACCACCTTGTACCTCTGTGTGGACCACCTTGTTGCTTATAATTGGAGTAAAGTGGCCCCTTATAAGACTCATTGATCTGAATCTGCAGTTCGAAGCCAGCCCGGGCAAAGAAAGGTCCCTGTGAGAGACTTGTCTCTAATCAGCCAGCAGAGTGCTGGGAACGGAGTAGTGTGGAGCTCAAAAGTGGTACGGTGCTAGTCTTGAGCTGGAGAGCTGAGGGACAGCACTCAGGCCCTGAGTCCAAGTCGAAAGTCACTCCTCCTGGGACAAAAGTGATGGAGCATCCAGAGGCAGTAAGCCACTGCTTGGATGGCAGAGATGGTGTCAGATCCTAGAGTCACTACTGTTGGCCTTTCAAAAGTTAAAGCCGGGAAGTCCTAGAAGAATAGTTCATGAGCATGCCTTTCCAGTGCCCATGTCTGTCTACTTGGCAGGAATTTGCCAGTCATATGTGATAGTGGTTGGTAAGGGTAAGTTTGTTAAATGAGAGGATAGATTAAAATCTCACCCCCCGCATTTACTCAAAGCCCTGACTGGCAGTAAGAATTTTAAGTTGATACATCTGTTTAGGAAAGAAAGCTTGTAGACCTGAGATTGTGTTGTCCTTATTGAGATCTGTTAAAGGCCTGTCAGCTTGCCAATGCCCCCAATCAACAGATTAACCACGGTGGAGGGGACCCTGGACGGCATCGCCACTTGGGTTCATTGCTTCCACGCCAGGCCAGCTGACCCCTTTGCCCTGGATGACAACTACCGTGATGGAACATGGGAGGTCTCCAAGCACCCAGCTGGGCCGCTTCGCCTTTGCCTCAAGAAAAGAAAGTTAGACTGAATATTATAATTTTCTTTTTGCCTTCTTTCCTTACTACCCTGGCTGGTGTTAATGTTATTTTGGCAGCTCACTCCAAAGTGAGGTGAATCCTGCAGTCCCTTGGTAGACTAGGGTTATAGGTTCCTGGCTGGGTGAGGTCAACGCCCCTGAGTCAGCCTGAAGAAGTTACAGAAGATGGATGATCTTCACCCATCAGCCCCCCTTTAAAACTGAGGGACCAGAGTTATTTTCGGATACTACTTTTGGCCCTACTGGCCCATGCCTTACCTCTATATCATCCCCTAGACATGCAAGCCATTGAAATGGACAGAATGGAGCCATGATTGGCTCCCAAGGTACCAAAAAGAAAAAGGGGGAAATGAGGTGCCAGACTTTGAAGTCAGGCCCCACCACGTGAACCCCATTTTAGAATCGAACCCTGAGCCAATCAGATTTGTACCTGTGTTCTAATCTTGCTTGCACAGCTGATTGTTGTAACCTTGTTCTTTGCCTTTATAAGCCCTGTGTAATCACAGCTCGGGGCTTCCTCCTAACCTCCGCTGTGTCGGTGGGTAGGACAAGGCCCGAGTTGGCAGCTCGTTAAATAAAGCCTTGCCTTGCTTTTGCATTTCGGAGTGTCTGAATCTCGGTGGTCTTCTTGGGGGTGGTCTTGCAACTTGGCACAACACTAACATTTGGGAAGCAGCATTTTGAAAAGCAGGAGGATTAAGAGTTTAAGACCAGGCTGGGCTACATAGTTATCTCCTCTCTGAAGGAGAGCAAGACGAAGAGAAAGTGAAAAGGAGAGGGGAAGAGAGGGAATGGGGAGATGGAAAGAAGTAAAAGAGGGGGAAGTTGAGAGGGAAGAGGGAAAAGGGAACTGAGAAGGAAAAGGACAGGAGAAGGAAAGGGGAGGTGAGGCAGGAGATTTCTGGCAACTGAAAAAGTGCTAATTTTATTAATCAGTGATGTTATTTGGCTACTCTGTGTGTATGTGTGTGTGTATGCATGCATGTGTGTGTGTGTGTGTGTGTACATGCACATGGGTATGTGTTTGTGCTGCTTCCAGTCTTTTTTTTTTTTAGTGGTTAATTGGAGACAAGATTCTCACAAATATTTCCTGCCTGGGTTGGCTTCATACCATGATCTTCAGATCTCATCATCCTGAGTAGTAGGATTACAGGTGTGAGCTATCAATGTCTGGCTCTTCAGGCATTCTTAACGTGCCTGCTGTACAATATTATTTTATCAAGTATCCCAAAAGTGACAGTGCAAAATGCAGCTCCCTTATCTTCCATGACATTAGGTAGTGGCAAGCTTTGCAGCCTAGATTTCAAGGAGAGCTAGGATATATTCCTGGTAATGATTTCTGAGTTAGCTTGAATCACTGCACATACTTCATGGTCTTCTAAACACATTGAATGCCTCTATGGAAAGCAAGAACTGGAGAGTTCCTTCACTTTACAAGGGAGGGAGGTATATAGAGCCATATAAAGGAGAGAGAGAGTGTGTGTCCCACTTTATAAATCTGTTGACTTTTTTAATATCCAAGTTGAGAACAAAGGGATAAATAACAGAGCAATCTATCACTCTGTAAAGCCCAGCAAACTGAATGTTTAAGTTATTCTAAGCTGCTAATAGACAATAATCTCATCAGTCAAAGATGCAAACTATAAAGTATTGTAGTAATTAAGTTTGACAGCCAACTTTATTAAATTGAAAAGAGCCTAAAATACACCTCTGGGCATTCAAGGAAGGATTAACTAAGGGGAGGAATGTCTGCCCTGGATGTGGGCAGGACCATCTCATAGGCAGAAGGGGGGGGGTGGGAGGAGGAGGAGGAGGAGGAGGAGGTTCTCATTCTTTCTCTCTCTCTTTATCTTTCTCTCTTCTTCCTTCCCTCCCTCCCTCCTTTCCTCCCCCCTCCCTTTCTCTCCTTTTCTCTTTCTCTCTCTCTCTCTCTCTCTCTCTCTCTCTCTCTCTCTCTCTCTCTCTCCTGGTCACCATGATGTTAGCTGTTCCACTACATTCTCCCTGTCACAATGGATTGAAATCTCTGAAATCATAAGCTAAAATAAATATTTTCCTCCTTAGGAATTTTATGTCAGGTATTTTTGTCAGGAGGAAGTAACGAAAACAGATACTGTGATAGATGCAATCTCTTCATTTATTAAAAATTAGTCTCTAAGTGGATTAGGAAATAAGATTTTATAAAAATCTTCCTTATTGGGCTGGTGGCAAGAGTGCTTGCCTCGAATACATGAAGCCCTGGGTTCCATTCCTTAGCACCATATATATAGAAAACGGCCAGAAGTGGTGCTGTGGCTCAAGTGGTAGAGTGCTAGCCTTGAGCAAAAAGAAGCCAGGGACAGTGCTCAGGCCCTCCTGAGTGCAAGGCCTAGGACTGGCAAAAAAAAAAAATCTTCCTTATTACTCGAACAATGCTTATCATACCCAAATGTTTTACATACCACAAGTTCAAATGATTCAAGATAAAATGGTGATGGCTGGGAACATGGCCTAGTGGCAAGAGTGCTTGACTCATATACATGAAGCCCTGGGTTCAACTCCCCAGCACCACATATATAGAAAACGGCCAGAAGTGGCGCTGTGGCTCAAGTGGCAGAGTGCTAGCCTTGAGCAAAGAGAAGCCAGGGACAGTGCTCAGGCCCTGAGTCCAAGGGCCAGGACTGGCAAAAAAAAAAAAAAAGATTAAATGGTGAGATTAACTCGGAGGGGAGAGGAGAAGATTGGAAGCAGGGAAAGTGGGAGAAAGTTTGACAAGAAATGTTCTAACTACCTTACTTATATAACTGTAACCCCTCTGTACATCACCTTGACAATAAAATTAAATTTTAAAAAAAAGATAAAATGGAAGAACTAGAAAATTATCTCTAAATTTACTTGTGTTGGGCTGAATAATGGGCTCCAAAATATGTCTACATCTCTATGAATTTTACTTTAGATGGCAAAAGGGACTTTGCAGATGCATTTATGTAAGAAATAAAAATTTTTCCTGGGCTGGGGATATGGCCTAGTGGCAAGAGTGCCTGCCTCATATACATGAGGCCCTGGGTTCGATTCCCCAGCACCACATATACAGAAAATGGCCAGAAGTGGCGCTGTGGCTCAAGTGGCAGAGTGCTAGCCTTGAGCAAAAAAGAAGCCAGGGACAGTGCTCAGGCCCTGAGTCCAAGCCTCAGGACTGGCCAAAAAATAAAAAAAAATAAAAATTTCCTGGATTATCTGGGTTCCTTATAATTGTAAAAAAAGAAAAGAAAAACAGTACTCAGAAATGACAGCAGCTGGGCTGGGGATATGGCCTAGTGGCAACAGTGCTTGCCTCGTATACATGAGGCCCTGGGTTCGATTCCCCAGCACCACATATACAGAAAATGACCAGAAGTGGCACTGTGGCTCAAGTGGCAGAGTGCTAGCCTTGAGCAAGAAGAAGCCAGGGACAGTGCTCAGGCCCTGAGTCCAAGCCCCAGGACTGGCCAAAACAAAAACAAAACAAACAAACAAAAAAAAAGAAATGACAGCAGCTGAGGTGGTTTTTAATATTTGCTGGCAGTGAGTTCAAGCCAAGGAATGTGGACGCCCTCTAGAGGATGAAAAGGAAAAAGAAATGATTCACCCCAAGAGCATTCACAAAGAATAGCAGTCCTGTGACACCTCAGTTTTCATCTGATGAGATTCCTTTTTTAACTTCTGGCTTTAAGAAGTGTAAAGTAATATCTTTGTATTAATTTAATACTTTGTATTGATATAAAACAATATTTTGTTGTAATGTATAACAGCAGCATTACTAATATGCACCCTTTGGCTATTTCAGGTTAATGAGTAGTTTGGGTGACAATATGTTAATTATAATCATCAATAAAGTCTGTGGTGTTCATTTTATGTGTGTTTAATGATAGTATTATATAAGTTCAAAAGAAATGGAAGAAAAAGTTAAGTGGAAGTTAGAGTTACTGCAATCTAATTGTATACGTTAAAACTACAAACTTTATGGAATATATAGCTACAAACAGTTCTGCAAAAATATAAAAGAACGAGATTGTGATCTCATAAAAAAAAAGACTTATGGGAGCCTATTTGGTTCTTCCTCCAAGTGAGAGCACACAGAAGGCGTCATCTATGAGAAAAAGACCCTTGCCAGACTTTCAATCTATGGGCACCTTGGTCTTGAACTTCACCATCTCAAGAACTGTGAGAAATAAACTCTTCTTGTTTACAAATGGCCCAGTCTGAGGTATTTTGTTAGATCATCTCAAATCAACTAAGATACAAACAGACCACAAAACCAAACTCTATGAGCATTTATGTAAACTAGATGATAAAATATCCCCATGAACCTCAAAACTGAAGAAGCTATTAAAGAACAAAAATCTGCATAGTGTCAGCATCAGAGTGGAGGGATGAAGCAAGAAGAAATTGGGGCCGTATCTGATAGACTTATGAACCCTAAATAGCAGTAGGTATAGACAGACCTGAAAGATGAGATTTTTTTTCTCCTTCCAATACTAGGTGAGTTCAGCAACTCCCAGTAAGGACTGAGAGGAGTAGAAAAATCTACCCACTATGAACTCTCAGAATTCTAAAACTAGGCCCCATGCTGGGGGAAAACCTCTAGGAAGTGGGTTCAAAATTGAGCAGGACAAGGACAAAGGAAAGAAGACAAAGATAAGGTTCCAGTTAAAGTTAGGGGAAAGCCAAGAATCTCAAGAAGCAAGATAGATAGATAGATAGATAGATAGATAGATAGATAGATAGATAGATATGTATATATATATATATATATATATGGCTAATGTGATAGGAATGTATTGGCTAATTTGTATTTCTCTAAAAATATTGCACCAAAATAAGAGCAGATGGAAGTCCTATGCATTAGAAAACTTTCTTACCCTATTCTAAAAGTTCATAAAACAACTCTCACATAAAAATAAGCAACAGAGGCAGGCCCTGATAGCTCACACCTATAATCTTAGCTACTCAGGAGGCTGAGATCTGAGGACTTAGGTTCAAAGCTAGCCCAAGCAGGAAAGTCCGTGAGACTCTTATCTCCAATTAACCACCAGAAAACTGGAAGTGGCACTATGGCTCAAGTGGTAGAGCACTAGCCTTGAGCTGAAAAGCTCAGGCCCAGAGTTCAAACCCCACAAATGCGGGGGGGGGGGGGAATAACAGAAGTGGGGTCCTGGGTGTCATCCTAGAGTTCCCAGAACCTTCATTTCCCAGTCTCTTTCTGGTTTTACTGCTGCTTATCCTGAAATAAAAATGACAGATCCCTATGATGTCTGCCTCCCCCTTGAATGCCAGAAGCTAAATTAAACCCAAAAGCTCTTCAGGAAATAAAAAAGGGCCAACAATACTGTGATGTTTGCAGACCTGGAATAACCTTTAGCAGAGGTCAGGCACCGTATGGTCTCAGCAGTTAATCAAACACTGTTCCTTCTCATTAATTTGAAAGAGAAACTCAGCAATGCAGACAGGAATTTAATTAGTAGATAATTAAACCTTGATGTTCTAGGAGCTAGCATTGAACAAGAAAAAGACTCTCCAATAGTTCCAACCTCTTCCCTATTGGAGCTGCATAGCCCAGAAAAATCAACATACAAAAAGACAGAGAAGAGTGTGGAATGACCTAAAAGAAGACAAACTTCTATTTGCATTATTCTTTTTTTTTTGGCCAGTCCTGGGCTTTGGACTCAGCCTGAGCACTGTCCCTGGCTTGTTTTTGCTCAAGGCTAGCACTCTGCCACTTGAGCCACAGTGCCACTTCGGGCCATTTTCTGTATATGTGGTGCTGGGGAATTGAACCTAGGACCTCCTGTATACGAGGCGAGCACTCTTGCCACTAGGCCATATCCCCAGCCCTATTTGCATTATTCAAGCCAGACGGAGGGGGAGGGGGGGGAGGAGGAGGAGGAGGAGGAGGAGGAGGAGGAGGAGGAGGAGGAGGAGGAGGAGGAGGAGGAGGAGGAGGAAGAGGAGGAGGAGGAGGAGGAGGAGGAGGAGGAGGAGGAGGAGGAGGAGGAGGAGGAGGAAACATAAAAGGATGGTATGCATATACACACACACACACACACACACACACACACACTCACCCTCTGCCTTACCTCATATTCTCAGATCTATCATGGACAATCTGAAATAACCATCCATGTAGATAAATACATTTTCTCTCACCTGATTCATCAAAGGAACAAGTAGGATAAAGCCTGCAGCATCTTTCAGGGTGTTAAAGTCATAAGATAGTAGCTCTTCTATAGCTTTTACTATGTAGGTGCTACACTCTTCATGATGGACTGATTCATTTGCAATCAAACCTGATTCCACCTCTTTTACCTACCTCACATTAGTTCTCCTTTACATTTATCTTTGTACCGCTCTGGAATTCTCCTTGTAAGGACATTCTTTTTGAGTGTTATACATGTGTGAAAAACAGACACTTCATTAAAAGTACCTGTGTGACTCATTTCCTTGAACTCAAAGAAAAGAGCAGAATGGGTTACTTGGAAAATGTGCAATAAATGTTCATTTAATTACAAATGAACCCAAGCTACTGGGATCCCCTGGTTCATGATTTTTTGCAATAGTAACTGCCTTTTTTTTTTTGAGAAGTTACAGTGTGGTAGTGTGGTGAATACATTTTATTTATAACCTCTTTTCACAATATTTCTTCATTTGGGTCTTTTTAACTGTATTTTTTTTTGTCTTTTCTTTTTTGGTACTAGGGCTCAAACCCAGTATGTTGCATTTGCTAGGCAAGTGCTTTTCCAATAAGCTACATCTCAGCCCTCACAATATTTCTTATATTCATTTTTATTCCACTTTACTGTTGAAGGTATAGGTTGAGGAAACATCTCCAAAGGTGTAGCTTATTTTAGCTTACCTCTGCATATTTCTTACACAACTACTATGCAAAAAGTATATACCATTTTAGGACAGTCAGTGCACTCAGACACAAATAATATACAAGGACTGCTGTAAACCGGAAAAGGAAGAAGCATTCTGTGTATTAGTCCATTTGTTTCTTGGTCTATTTTTTTTATTATTATTCAAGGACTTGAGAAGAACAAGAAAGAAAGCCCTGCCTCCTAGTCATTCATTCATTCAGTAATGAACTCATTAGTCAGCATTCTCATGACCCACTTCACAGAAACCACATGTGGTGGTCAAATTTTTCACTAGTGTAGCAAACATTTGATTAAAAAACAACAACTTAGGGCTGGGGATATAGCCTAGTGGCAAGAGTGCCTGCCTCGGATACACGAGGCCCTAGGTTCAATTCCCCAGCACCACATATACAGAAAACGGCCAGAAGTGGCGCTGTGGCTCAAGTGGCGGAGTGCTAGCCTTGAGCAAAAAGAAGCCAGGGACAGTGCTCAGGCCCTGAGTCCAAGGCCCAGGACTGGCCAAAAAAAAAAAAAAAAAAAAACACAACAACTTAAAGGAGGAAAGTTATTTTGACTTTTGTTTCACTCCAAGGTCTGCTGGATTCATTGCTTTGAGCCTGAGGAGAAGGAGGGAATATTATGGCAGGAGCATGCAACACAGTAAGGCTCCTCACCACAGGAAGCAGAAAGAGGGAGAGGAAAGGGCCATAGACAAGGCATATCTTTTCCTAAGAGCTATTTCTCTATGACCTTTTCCCAGTGACCTACTTTCTCCAACTAGGCCCTACCTCCTAGTAATGCCCTCATATTAATCATCCATCAAAGAATTAGTCCAGAGCTAATCCAATTACTTCACAATGATTCATCAGCTCTGGACTGCATAAGCCTTTGGAAATTATGCTTAATATCCAAACCATAACAGCTATCAAAGTATAATGCACTACCTGTAAAAGTTAACATTGTCAGAAGTGTTCAAAGTGGATTTAGAGTGAGCTTTCTTCTTGTACTCTGCTATTCTTTAACAGTTTAGTATCCTGGGTCTAGATTCTAGGAAAAATGTCAATTGTATGCATAGAATCTATCAAAGATATTTAAAAGTAGAAAAAAATAATCTGAAATTGCATTCGACATGATGAGCCAGAGCTTCTGTACTTTGCCACCAGGTGATGATAATAGCAGCCCTTGTAATGTAATTACCTGAGGGGAAGAAGCTCCTCCCCACGTTGGCGTGACTGACACGCCCCACTGAAGAAGAAAGAGGAGATCCCGCCCCACGTTGAGGAGATGGGAACCTCCCCCTCCCCCTCCAAAGGGAGATAAAAAGGGCAAGACTTCTGGAGGAGGTGAGGGCATCGAGGAAGGGCATCGAGGAAGGAGGAAGGAGTCCGGACCAATATCGAGGGGAGGCCTAGCACAAATCAGATGCTCAGAGTAGTTGTTGAACCAATTGGTATGGGAAACATTTAGAAGGAAGTTTGGAGTCTTTTCTCTCTTACCCTTCTCAGTTATCTCATCATTTCCATGTCTTAAAACAGCATCTTTATGCTGATGACTCCCAACTTTTTATCTCTAGTTCAGAGTTTACTTAATCACCAACATTCTGTAAGCACTTTGCTTAGGGAAGGGCTCATAAAGAAAATGGCAAGTGTGTTATTAAGTAAAGGATGAGTAGGAGTTAGCCGTAAAAAGGGGGGGGGGGGGGGAGACAGAGAAACAGCATACAAGAAGGCCTAGACTTAAAGCAGTCCAAATATTCTTGGGATGGCAAGCAGACTTCTATGGTTAGAGCACATGATAGCAAATGACACCATCTACCTAGACAGACCAAGCAGAAGTCTCTTTACCCCCACCATGTGATTAAAATGACTTTTAAGAAGACAGAATTTTAAATACAGTAACTGGGTATATACTCTTACCTTAAAGAACAGCTTCCCTCTGCAACATAGACAAAATATATGAAACTATTTATAAAAATTATCTTTAATTCATAAAAAAATTGCATGTTAGTGATTTGAAACACAATATTGAAAGAATGTTTTTCTTGTTTGTTTGGTTTTCGTGTGTGTGTACCAGTACAGGAGCTTAAACTCAGACCCATATGGTTTGGGGGGCTGCTTTTATTTTTATTTTTGTGCTGGTATTGGGGCTTGAACTGGGGAGTCCTGGGCATTGGCCCTTAGTTTTATTGCTGAAGGGTGGTGCTCTCCCACTTGAGCCATAGCTCCAGTTCCTTGAAGTCTGTTTACATTGTAGAAAGACTATGTCGAGCTATTTATCATAGGAATAGCTTCATATGGTTATAGCTATTTGTGATGACAACTTATACCTATTCTAGCAACCATTTTCAAATACACAGTACATTATGATATTAATGACAATTATGTAGCATAAGAGCTCTTTTGAACTTCTCCCTTAAATGAAATGTTTATTCTTTAACCAACATTTTCCCAATCCCAGGCCACCCCTCAGCCTCTGCTAACCACCATTCTATGTTCTGTTTCTGTTACTGTTCTAGATGACATATTTAAGTGCGATCATGCAATATTTGTCTTTCCATGCGTGGTTTATTTCATTAGTGTAATTTCACCCAGATTTATTCATGTTGCTGCAAATGATAGACTTTTTAAAAGTTCACTAGAATTCTATTGTGTATATGGACCAAATTTTATCTATTCACCCACTAATGGACACTAGGTTGATTCCATATCTTCTTTCAAAATAATTTTCAAGCTACTGAGTATTTAGTAATGAGGGGGTAGTGATACTTCAAAGTTAGAGAATTGATGAGGAGATAGCACAGCAGTTAAGAACATGTTCAGGCTGGAGTACAACAAAGTTGAAGAACTGCAAAGGAGAGTCTGGGGAGCCAGACTAGTGTTTTCAGAACAGTGCTGGAGAAAAGCTACCCAGAGAAGAAACTCTGGAGATCAGTGGAAGATATTAACAGTGTATAAGATCTGTGGTATACACAAATACTGGTGCTTGGGGAAAGAACTATTTGAGAGAACAGTGGCAGCACAAATACAGGGCTGACTAGAACACCTCATGATCAACAGGCATTATGTGTAGCACTAATAAAGATTCCCACCCCCCAAGCACAGAATGAGTGGAAAGGGGGTGAAAAAAATAGAGTAGGAAAGCCCAACAGCTGCAATGGACATTGATGAAAGTGAACTAAGCAACTCAAGGGCAGCAGAGGAAGGGAAGAAATGAGAGAAAAAGAGGGAACTGTTAGTACTAAGCAAAAGGAAAGAAATGTACATATCACTCAACCTGGAAGAAATTGCTTTATTGTTAATGTTCATAGAGTTCATAAGCATTATAGACTAGAATGACAATATCCATCACTGGGAAGGTTTTAAAAAATAATGAAAGCAGGGGGGTTGGGGGGAGGGAGAAAAATGAGGAAGGGGATAAGTATGACGAGAAATGTACTCACTACCTTAAGTATATAACTAACCCATCTGTATGTCGTCTTGACAATTAAAAAACAAATCCCCTCCATAATGGCAGAGGTAATTCTTCTCCTCTCTCTGAAGTGATATTTGTCAATGTCTTGATATATTTTTATATTGTTGAGGTCTAGCCTGGGTCACATAGTGAGATCCTATCTCCAAAAAGAAGTTAATTATTTTTTAAAACTGTAACTGACACAGATACCAGAGGAGAGTAGCACAAATGCCATTAAAATATGTTTTATACAGTATTTATTTTTAAAAGGCTAAGAAGAGACATGCAAATATAAAAAGTTCCAAATCAAACTGCATAAGTCTCCAGCTTCATTTGCTTTTAGTTGACTAACATTTTTCAGGACTGAAACATCTGCTTTTGCTGAAAGTACTAACTCTTCAATTGGCATTACAAATGTCCAATGGGTGACTAAATACAAGAAAAACAGTTTGACATCTCTGCCTTCATACTGAATCTACTTTTCCAACCTTAGACTTTCAATCAGATATCTACTTAGCTCTTCAAGGAAAAATATTAAGCATTGAAGGACTATTTGTCTGAAACTGGTAATGCTAGCTTAACCCTTGAATGCTGAAGATATCAAGAGTAACTAAAATAGTTTTAGGAGTTACAGGAACAACATGACTAATAAATTATTAAAAACAAACTTTTACAGACCACCAGAGGAATACCTGTCATTTCCTAACCTAAAACCTCTCCACTGTTCCCCCCTTACCGAGAATGTTTTAAAGTTTCAAATAGGCAAAGTTAAAATGGCCTTTGTGAGTGATAGCGTCTATCTTTTTTGGCATGCTCCTTAAATCATTGCCCTAAGTGACTCCATTTTATTCTGTGACCTGAGCTCTTTTTATTTTTTTGTCAGTTCTGGGCTTGAACTCAGGGCCTGAGCACTCTCCCTGGCTTCTTTTTGCTCAAGGCTAGCAGCCAACCACTGAACAACAGCACCACTTCTGGCTTTTTCTATATATGTGGTGCTGAGGAATCAAACCCAGGGATTCATGTATATGAGGCAGGCACTCTACCATTAGGCCATATTCCCAGCCCATGACCTGAGTTCTTTCCCAGATTATTTTAAACTCCAGGAATGGGGAGTCCTGCAGTCTTACACATTATGAAACAAACTAAAAGTATCTCTGAAAGAAATAATAGTTTCTTGGTTACCACCTGTCTGATAAAACAAGACCTGAGATCATGATCAACCAGCTCAAAGCCTGACCAAGATTGCTATGTACTTGCTCCCTTGCTATGATGACTTGTTGCCCCAACCTGACTCTATTTTGTTTTTTCTCTCTTATGTAATCTGGAGCTTTATGGAAGGCAGGATTTAGAAGGTCAATGTTGACCTAACCTAGATAACTGATTCTAGTAACCTAATGTTAGTTTTCATCCTTGGATAGACTAGAACTTTGGCAAGTGGGTAAATGTTTAATAAGGAGAGGATGGTCCTGGTTTACACTGAGAAAATATTCCCAAGCAGTCTGGATTTCAAGCTATCACTAAGATGTCACTGAATGTGAAGTTGGTATGGTATGCATCTAGTGATCTACGAAGTTGCCTTTTGGCAACACAAAATTAGTCAGATAATGAAGGGAGAGAATTATGCTTGCCTGCTTAAGATAATACTTTGTCAAGGACTCTCTAGAGCTCACAAGAAGTTCGTTCTCATTCTACATTTAACTCGCGTTTCGGCCCGAGTTATACACTTGCACAGCTTTCTATAGCAAAGTTTATCTTTAGCATTAAGGCTATAGCACTTCAGACAAGATGCCCTACACAAAATAACTGCTCCCCACCAAGCACCTCCATCAAAGAAGCTAGTTCCTACTCCAAAACCAGCAAACTTCACATCCAACTAACTTACCTAAATTCCTCCCTTTTAGACTTTAAAAACTGTCCCCTAGATGTAGCTAAGCAGAAACTAGCATGCAGCTGAACCCTGGATTCAATCTGCCTCATCTGAAAATTTACAAGGTAAGACTTCTTGCATCAACCTCTTGGAATGCTCTTATTTTACTATGGCATATATATTCCCAGTGAAATACTTTGCTATTAAATATCCTGGGAGAATCTGATATTATTCATCAGAGGTTAATAACAATCACTGGTTGTTGATAATTCCTAATAATGGCAAATAACTTCAAGAGCAAAGAAACAGTAAAATGTAGTGTAAAAAAACAAGAGTTTACAGTATCTATTTGGTTTGCCTTGTCGGCTTGTGTTTTTGTCTGGTTAGTTCTGAAACGGGCTTATGTGGCCCAGGCTGGTGGAGAAACCCTGGAGTACACCACTGCATCCAATTATCACTGAAAGTTTAATGCCCATGTTTAGGAACTGGCTAGACACATTTCTGAAATTTCAACAGGTTCTCACAGGGCTGTTCAAGCTAACTCCTTTGAGCCACTAGCCTAGGAGCACATTACCCGAAGGAAGTTTCTGTAATCGTTGAATTTGAACTTGATTTTTTTTTCAGTCTTCACAAGGCCAGGCGCTCTAGAAGAGTTTGTGCACCGTGTTAATTAGTGGGGGATGGAGTGGCAATTTGAGCTCAGGTCTGAGCAAAGCTAGTGATGACCCTTTTAAGTCAGTGAACCTCCACAGCGTCCATGTGTTTCTACATTTCCTATTGGAAAAACTTTTAAGTTTTGGCCGGGCCCGACCCAAATCCACAGGGTCCTCACTGTAAAATGAGCAAGCTTGGGGTCCGAGGGAGACACTGGGAAAGCCTTATTTTAATGGCATAAATGCCCGGCACTCAGCAGACTTATCAGTCGCACTACCAACCTGGTCCCCGGGATGGCTAACCCACGGCCTACGAGAACACGTGTTCTTCAAACCGCTTCCGGTCAGCGCGCCTGTTCGCCCGCGGGACTGAAAGAGTCCCTGGGAAGCTGCCGGCGACCGACGTGAGGAATCACTGCTAAGGCGACACCCCCCGCACCGGGGCTAAGGGGGCTCAAGGAAGACCGCAACTACGGGATAGTCCTGCCTTCTCTCCCGGAACTTGAGCGGCAGGCTGCCGCCGCTCTTCCTGAAACCCGAAAATCTCCTGGAACGAACAGGCCCAGGCACGCTGTAAGTCAGCCGGCAGATGCTTGCCGTGACACCCACTTCCGCTTCCCTCCCATCCCCGGCGCACAGCCTTCCCCTCCAGGCCCCACCCCCACGCCAAGCCACGCCCCTCAATCCAGGCCCCGCCCCCACAGATGTTAGCTGGCAGCCGGCTCTCAGGGAGCGCGTCCTGTCTTCCTCCGGGGAAGGTGAAGGAAGTCCGCAGTCCGTCGGGGCCCGAGTCATGCTGAGGAGCTGCGCCCCGCGCCTGCGCATTCTCGGGAGCCCGCGGGAAGCGGTGTGGGTGAGTCTCCGGCGCGACGCGGGCTAGGGTAGAGCCTGGATAACGGTGCCATTGAGTCCTCCATCGACTTACCTCAGCCGGGAGAGCCCGGACCGAACAAGAGTGCCCGCGGGCTCGGGAATTTGTGGCCTGCGCTTCAGACCGCGGGGCGCGGGAGCGGGAGCGGCGGGTAGGATGCTTGAGTGGGGTCCGCAAGGAGAGGACGGTTAAGAAGGAAAGGTTAAGCTGGTCACCCAGGAAACAGGTGCAGGAGCAGAGCCGTGGGCTCGGCCCTCGCTGGGGTCGGGAGAAGAGCGCCTCCCGTTGCTCCAGTCCTGATGGGAGAATGACAGCCAACTTGATCTGACCTGGTAGTCAAGGCCATGTCCCTGACGTTAAAGGTCTCTTAATGCCCCCGCTTAAAGTAAAGCCTGGAACATAAATATGAAATAAGTGTTGCCTGCTCCCACATCCCCATTTTGTTTCATTGTTATCGTCCAGCCCCGGCAATATTCCAGGCATTACTGACTACTGGTGATACGCATACATAAGTGAGGGAAGAAAACAAAAAACAAAACAAAACAAAAATTCTTCCTTTCAGGGAGTTTACAGACTAGGGGAATGGGGCTAAAGTTCAACTTGCAAAATTCAAGTATCTGTGTACTGGGGCTGGGGATATGGCCCAGTGGCAAGAATGCTTGCCTTGTATACATGAGGCCCTGGGTTCAATTCCCCAGCACCACATATACAGAAAACGGCCAGAAGTGGCGCTGTGGCTCAAGTGGCAGAGTGCTAGCCTTGAGCAAAAAGAAGCCTGGGACAGTACTCAGGCCCTGAGTGAATCCAAGCCCGTGGACAAGCAAAAATAAATAAAGTATCTGTATACTATATGTACTGCTAAGTTACTAAGGAAACACGGATGAGGGGGACAAGTTGAGCGAGAACTTAGAGGACTTCAGTAGTTTAGGCAAGTATGGAATCTCTATTGTAGCTTTGTGCTAAATCAGTGCAGACTGGTTATTAATCATGCACCCTCTTGCTCACTGGAAAATAAAATATCTTGTGCTAGTCTTTTTTTGCCAGTCCTGGGGCTTGAACTCAGGGCCTGAGCACTGCCTCTGAGCTTCTTTCACTCAAGGCTAGCACTCTACCACTTGAGCCATAGCACCACTTCCTGCTTTTTCTGTTTATGTGGTGCTGAGGAATGGAACCCAGGGCTTCATACATGCTAGGCAAGCATTCTACCACTAAGCCTTGTTCCCAACCCTCTTGTGCTAGTCTTACAACAACAAAGATGAATTAATTTTTAATTATATGTTGATGCCCTGTAATCTGTGCTGAGAATATTTAAATATTAGTATTTACAGACTGTATAATTATGCTTCTTTTTGTTCAGTAACTTAATCTTACAAAGAGTATTCCCAGGCCATATAATTATGCTTCTTTCTGTTCAGTGACTTAATCTATAAAAGTCATAACTTTTCTTACAAGTTCTACTTTTATAACCTTTATATTACCAAGATCAAGGATGAACTTTCCTCCTTACAAAAATAAAAGGTAATGATTATCCCTAACATCTGTCCCTCAAGCATGGTCTATAACTGTGTTTACAAGTGCATTCACTTCAAGTATCTTTTTGTTCTCACATCTTTGTACTGAAACTTCTATTGTTATTTTCCACATTATAATCTCTACCTACTGTAACAAATGCAATATGACTCAATTGAAAATAATTCCATTCTTATCTCTCTGACTCACACTTGTACCAACAAAACCCTTTTTCTTATAACCATCTTGTCTTCTAAGCCACAACTCTGGAATCACCCAAAACTGTTTAGCTTTTCTTCCCCTCAGTAAGTAACTACACATATCCGTTGGTTATAGTGTCCGAAATATCTCTTAAGATTTTTCTTTTGGTTATTATTTGAGGGGAGAGGCAGTGCTGAGATTTGAACTCAGGGCCTCTTGATTGCTAGGCAGGCCCTCCACTGAGGAGATATATCTCTGGCCCTAAAATGTATGTTCTTATTATTCTCTTGCTTAAAACTTCTTAAGACTCCTCATAAAGGAATATGTGTTTTATTTTTCATTCTTGCCTTTACAATTCTCTGTGTGTGTGTGTGTGTGTGTGTTTGTGGTGTGGCAGCAGCACTAGTGGTGGTTCTGGGTGGCACTAAGACTTCATGCTTGCTGAGCATGTGATCTACCATTTGAACAATTCTACCAGCATGCCCTTCCCTTTTTTTGCATTGGTTATTTTTGAGACAGGACTAGCTTGGACTTCAATTTGTGCTTCCTGTCATTTCTAGGATAACAGGTGCATGCCACTGCACCAAGCCATTGACCAAGATGGAGTCTTTTTTTTTTGGAGGGGGGAGGGGGCACTGAGCTGGCCTCAAACTTTGATCTCCCCTTCCCTGTTTCTACCTTCCACAGTAGCTAATGATTACATACCTGAGCCACAGTACCAGTTATATTTGTAACTCTTTAAAACTCCTTTTTCAGATAACTTCATTCTAAATAGTACATCTGTGAAATCACAAGTGCAATATGCTGTTTATCTCCTTTTATTTTGTTACATATGTATATATAATATATAATGTGCAAGTATTTCATAATATATTTTAAAAACAGGTGTATTTGTCCTTATGCCACAGAAAATTACCTTTCATTTTGTCTTTATGGAATATGAAATCTGAGTCCTGTGCTAGGAATGTACAGCTCTCTGTGGCATGATCCCTCTTTATTTGGCCAGCCACATCTTGCACTTTGCTTTGTACCTTCCATCTATAAAGGCTAAAATACTTAAGAATTCTCCAGTGTGTCAAACAGTTGTTCCAGGCTGGGAATATGGCCTAGTGGTAAAGTGCTTGCCTTGTATACATGAAGCCCTGGGTTCGATTCCTCAGTACCACATATATAGAAAAATGCCAGAGGTGGCGCTGTGGCTCAAGTGGCAGAGTGCTAGCCTTGAGCAAAAAGAAGCCAGGGGTAGTGCTCAGGCCCTGAGTTCAAGCCCTAGGACTGGCAAAAAAAAAAAAAACAAAACAAAACAATTGTTCCGTTCTTTGTACCTTTGCTGGGAACAGCCTTCTCATTCTCTCTAGAAATTACTCCATCATTTTGAAGTGGTCTCTGAAAGCACTCTTTCTGTACTGACTCCTCTTGTAGTATTTTTCATATCTAAGACTGCTGATACTTGAAGACAGGGCCTAGACATTTCTTTGTCTTACTTGCCCCTGGCAGAGAACCAGGCCATATAATAAGGCTCCAAGACTTGATTGAATTTAACTGAATCCTAATTATAAAAAAATTAAAACAATAAAGGAAAGCCCAGAGAGTCATTCTAAATTCCTAAATGCCATTAATTGGCTGTATTTATTGGCCCAAAAGAGGGAATTGAGACTGGTTGATCCTGAGATTTTCTTTTTCTTTCTTTCCAAGCATTGTTGTTTTAATGTGAATTTAAATATGAAGCTCTTCTTTCATTCACTCATTTTCCCATCTGCCAGTTTAGAGGAAAGTATCTGAATTCCAGAACTTGGGGTAGAATTATTCATATTAAAAGTAATGGTGTGAAAACTTGTTTTATTCTGGAAAATTCATTGCTTCTGAGTTGGTGCATCACAATATGGCACATTGTCAACAAGAAAATCTTTCCTGGGGACCAATTTCAGCGTGTTCTGATCTGTGAATTCCTTGTATGACAGATGTTTGGAGGAGCAGTTCAACGTCAGAACCGATTTTCATCCACTCTTCTATTTTCTTAGGAGAAGTCTCAGTCTTGTTACTTTTGAATTCTTCATTGACCTTTATTCGGGCTGCTTCCAATGCTCTGGAATCATTTTTAAAAACTTGCTCTCTGGTTCTGTGCAGTGTTTTAAAGAGCTGTAAAACCTTCACTGCCTGACCCATGGTGGGCCACGCCGTCCCTGCCACCTCAGGGGCCGCCAGTTCACCCAGCCTCTCCCTGAGATTTTCTATTTAAGAAAAAATCTGGATGAAATGAGCCCAAATTCATGACTCTAAATCTATACATTTCTATACATTCTATACAAATCTATACATTCTAAATCTCTCATTTGACTTGCATTGGTCAGTACATACTAATCTACAATGCATTGTGTCTGTGGAGTTACTTCTCGAATTTATGTACTGTAAAAGCTGCATATTAGCTCCAAAAAGGAAAAAAGACTATCTATAACATTCCAGTGGACATTTTCATTCACAGAAGCAAAAGATTGGAAATCATTTTTTTTCAGTCATGTGGCTTGAACTCAGGACCTGGGTGCTGTCCCTGAGCTTTTCTGCTCAAGGCTAGCACTCTATCACCTTGAGGGACAGCTCCACTTCCAATTTTTGGCCATTAATTGGAGATAAGAGTCTCAGGGACTTTCCTGCCCAGGCTGGCATTGAATAACAGTCCTTAGATCTCAGCCTCCTAAATTGCTAGGATTACAGGTGTGAGCTACCAGTGCCCAGCTGGAAACAATTTATATTTCTGACTTAAATACTTAAATAGATTATAGTATGTGGGTTCAAAAAGCTTTTTATGCTGTTAAAAATAGTGAAGAGCCAGATGCCAGTGGCTCATGCCTATAATCCTAGCTATTCTGGAAGCTGAGATCTGAGATCTCAAGTCAAAGCCAGCCTGGGCAGGAAAGTCTGAGACTCTTATCTCCAATTAAATACCAAAAAAGTCAGAAGTGGAGTTGTGGCTCAAGTGAGAGTGCTAGCCTTGAGCCAATAAGTTCAGGGATAATGTTCACTCCCTGAGTTTAAGCCCCAGTTCTGGCACACACACACACACACACACACACACACACACACACACACAAAGTGATGATAACTAAGATTAAAAACATGAGAAAGTGGAGCTGGGGATATGGCCTAGTGGCAAGAGTGCTTGCCTCGTATACAAGAGGCCCTGGGTTCAATTCCCCAGCACCACATATACAAATAATGGCCAGAAGTGGCGCTGTGGCTCAAGTGGCAGAGTGCTAGCCTTGAGCAAAAAGAAACCAGGGACAGCTCAGGACCTGAGTTCCAAGGCCCAGGACTGGCCAAAAAAAAAATGAGAAAGTGAATGATAAAGTGATGAAAGCAGAAAATGAAATATACTTCTTATTGAGATTACCAGTACATTAAGAAAAATTACATTAAAAAACTTGGAGGAGGCACAGCAAAATCATATCAGATGTTCTTATTCATGCAGAAGCTAAAAATGTTATTTTCATAGTAGCAGAGAGAAAGCGATTACTAGAGACTAGGAAAAAAGTGGTAATCAAGAAAGACTGGCTAGGGCTGGGGATATAGCCTAGTGGCAAGAGTGCCTGCCTCGGATACACGAGGCCCTAGGTTCGATTCCCCAGCACCACATATACAGAAAACGGCCAGAAGCGGCGCTGTGGCTCAAGTGGCAGAGTGCTAGCCTTGAGCGGGAAGAAGCCAGGGACAGTGCTCAGGCCCTGAGTCCAAGGCCCAGGACTGGCCAAAAAAAAAAAAAGAAAGACTGGCTAGACAGTACCAACACACAGTTAGATAAGAGGAATAGGTACTACTATCCTATAGCATAGAAGAGTGACTGTAGTTTACAATAACTTAAACATATATACATGCTATGGTGTGGAAGATTGAAACCAGGGCTTTTGCATCACCACTAAGCTGCATCGCAGCCACTAGATAGATTTATATATAAATCTATATCTATTTATATTTCTCTCAAGGAGGTTGTACCAAGTCATCTCTAAAATTATCTCCCCATTTTATTCTATTTTTGGAGGTGTTCCCAAGTTTTATTCAAAAACACATACAATATATTCCAGATAAATGAATTTTAATCCTCATCTTCCTCCTTTGTCCTAGTTAATCTGGAAGGAATGTAATTCATAACTCACTTTGTATAACTAATCAGATATATTAGTCTTCAAATATGTTTTGGTGAAATATTTCAAATATCTTTGGAGAAAGGCATTTCAGAGGTGACAGTGATCTTGCTTCTCTCGATGGTGATAACCCCTCCACCAGGATGCCCAGCTTTCCTGTTCACCTTGATTCTTTCTTGAAGAAATTGGCAGCATCCAGGATTCCATCTTCTACAGGGTGGGTGCAGTCCATAGTTAACTTCAGAACCTACATCTTTTTTGCCCCCTTCTGCCCCCATTTCACCACCAGCTTTTTCACGAATGCCATAGTGGTAGCAGAGGCAGAAAGGTCTCCTTTCCATTATAAAGTAACAGTTTTCTGTGAAGAAAAAATAATCAGCAAAATAGTCTTAGAAAGTGGGAGGAAATGTTATGAAATATGATATTAGTCTTCTTTTTTCTTTTTTTTTTAAAGAGGTCATTTTCTTCTGAGAAAGTCACTCCTAAGGACTATGCTGTTCCCAACCCCAGCTGGAGCAAGGACCTACGATTCCTTTTTGACCAATTCATGAAGAAATGTGAAGATGGCTCCTGGAAACGTGTGCCTTCATACGAACAACCCGATATAGAAAAATTTAAATATTTCAAAATCCATTTTCTAGGTAGGAACAGCCATTTTCCCATTAATAATAATATTTAGATATCAAGTATAACACTAAGAAGAGATTGATGAACTAGTTATTACTTAAAAAGAGAAGGAACAGCTGGACAGAGTGGTTTGTGCCTGTAATCCAAGCTATTTCACAGGAGGATCACAAGTTCAAGGCCAGCTGGGAAAGATAACAAAACTCCATCTCTAGAGAAAGAAGGTGGGAAGAGAGAGGGGTAGGGAAGGGTAAGAGAAGAAAACAAGGGATGGGGGTAACTTTAAAAATAAATGTACTTATAACCTTACTTATGCAATCTGTAACCCCCTGTTCATCATCTTTTCAATAAAGACTTTTTTTAAAGAGAGAAAGAGAACAGCACAGAGGTTTCTATAGTCTCCGGTTTTATAGGCCAGTCATATCAATAAATTTTATGGAATCACATAAGAATAAGATTGTCCCACCCTAGCACCATCACCATTGGCAGGAGTGAAGCAAGGGCTCAGAGAGCCTCCACACTCTCACGCCCTCATTACCATTCTAACTTAAGGCTCTTATCACAAATCTCAGTTTTCCCTTTATCCCAGTATCTGGCTCCATCAACCTGAAAAGTTAAAAGTTCTTGGGTTACACCCTTAACTCTCAGACTCTGAGCCCCAAAGACAAACCACCCTACCCAACACACACACACACACACACACACACACACACACACACACACACACATTGCATTTCCTATTCTGTTGGTTTATTTTCTTTGTTTTGGTTTTTAGGGTTTGGGGCAGTACTAGGATTTAAACTTACAACTTTGTGGTTGCTAAGCAGATGCTCTACCACTGGAGCTAAGTCCCCAGCCCCTTTTACTTTAGCTATTAAATGTTAGCTATTAAAGCACTTTAAAAAACTTTTTCCCTTTTTTTTTGGCCAGTCCTGGGCCTTGAACTCAGGGCCTGAGCACTGTCCCTGGCTTTTTTTTGCTCAAGGCTAGCACTCTGCCACTTGAGCCACAGCGCCACTTCTGGCCATTTTCTTTATGTGGTGCTGAGGAATTGAACCCAGGGCTTCATGTATTCCAGGCAAGCACTCTTGCCACTAGGCCATATTCCTAGCCCCCACCTTAAAAATTTTAACACTGGATATGGTGGCATATGCCTATAATCTCTGAACTTAGGAAGCTGAGGCAGCAGGATTGTGAATTCTAGACCAGCCTGAGATATGTACAAAATCCTGTCTCAAGAAAATTAAGTTTTAAAAGCTGAGGGTGCTGCTCAATGATAGAGCACTTACTTTACATGTGAATCTGAGCCCAGTTGCCAGCAGCACAAATTAAATTTTTAATGAGATTAATTTGTATTTCTAATTCTATTCTAACTATAACGACATCACACAATTAATTGAACGTCTTTACCCTAGTGCAGTCTGGCTTCTTACTGGTCAGCCCTACTGAACTGTTCACAGAAGCCGTTACTGAGCTAAGGACCAAATTTGGTGGGCATTGTTTATTTTCAGGTATAATATTGATCCTCTACCCTCTGCCTCTGTACTTATCTCCCTCAAAGCCTTCCTTCCACCCAGCTGTCAGAGTGATTTAGAATACAAATTAGATCATGTTTTTCCTCTGCCATTTGCAGTGTTACTCTGTTTCAGACTTTAACACAAATGTGAAAGACCTGGAAATCCTGTTAAAGTGCAGGTTCTGCTTATTAGGTCAGGAGTACAGGCTGAGATTCTGTGTTTCTAACAAATTTCTTTTACCATCCTTTTCTCATTTTTATGAGATAACCTCAAGATTTGGTAAGTGGGAACTTTGAACTCAAAAGATTGGGAGTATTCCATGCTTATCCTAGAGATGTCTGTCTTCACCTAGTATCAGAGTTGGAAGATATAGTTTATCCTTATATGGATATATTTTTATCCTCATATGGATAAACTATGAAACAAAAAAAGCTAATTCTAGGCTACAGCTAGACCAAGAATGTAATTTTCATTGACCTGAGGCCTAGGTTCTTTCTACTATACCATGATACGGTTCCTTATTATTAAGTTTTATCAAGTTGACCCTGCAGACCATTAGTTTTTCACAGCAAGTTATTGAATATTTATAGTATATCTGATCTGTGCTAGGTGTTACAGATACAAAGTCTAAATAGCAGCTGCCTGCTCCTGGGAGGTTCATGGCCTAATATATTCTCTCCTATCTTTACCCAGATCTTCTTAATTCATATCCTTTTCAGGATTGGGAATGTAAACTCAGTAGAAATTAGAAGACAATCTTATGCATGGCAAATCAGGCAAAAGAAGATAAGAATAAGCTAGACACCACTGGATCACACCTACAATCCTAGCTAGTCAGGAGACTGAGAGCTGAAGATGCTGGTTGGAAACCAGCCCAGGCAGAAAAGTCTATGAGACACTTATCTCCAGTAAATTACAAAAAAAAAAAAAAAAAAAAATCAGAAGTAGAGCTGTGGCTCAAGAAGTAGAACTCTAGCCTTGAACAAAAGAAGTTCAGGAAAAGCACCTATAGGCCCTGAGTTCAAGCCCCAGGACTGGCAAAAAAATAAAAAAGAAGAAGAAAAGAGCCAATAAACAATTACATTTCAAAGTAGGTGTGAAAAGGCAAATATATCCTTCAAAAGCCGTAGCTTTCTGCCTTTATTTTGAACTGATCTACATTTTTATTCAGCCTATGACACTCAAATTGAACACCATTTTTTAGGTGAAGAAACCATAACCAATTGCTCTAATTCTTAAAATACATATGAAATATTTTGTTGCTCTTAAAAGTCTGATTACCAAGTGTCAGAGAGAGCAGGTGAAACTCATACCTGCCAGGAAAAAAAATTTCCTTACTGATTATTTTCTAAAACCCATTTAAACCACACTTGCTCCAAGAAGAAATTCTGCCTATACCTTACCATTTTTGTTTGGTTTATTAGCATTTATAGACTATATTTCTTGATTGTCATCTGTTGATAAGTTCTTTGTTTTGCTTTCATACATGTTTACTCTGTCCCTAATTCCACAAGGGCTGAGATCTACTTCTTAGAAACCTTTTATTCCTTTTAGTTTTTTACTCAAGTAACATTTTCATCAATTACCCATCAACATGTGATTCTTGCCGAACATAGATGCTTTACATGGCATTTCTGTCATGTGTGTTTTTCACCCACCTTACCCACTCACTTCATTTCCCTACAGACCCAAAGCATATCGAAGCATATATGTCAAAAGCCCGACTCTTCACCAGGAGCTTTGAGGATGGCATGGGCTTTGAATATGTGATGTTCAGAAATGATGCTGAAAACAAGGTTGTTTGCCTTTTTCAAGGAGGTCCTCACCTGCAAGGAGCACCTGGGTAAGAGTGATAGCCGAGCAGTGTGTATATGAAAGACTTTTATCTCCTAGCATCTTTATGTATGCAAAGACTACAAAGAAGGCATTAAAATGGCGATATAGATATGCTTATTGATATGGAAAGATATTTATAATACATTTCTAAAAGTCATTATATTAATAGTTATTAAATTTTTAATATGCTATTAAAGGCCATATGTAATATGTCATTGTAGGATACATAACTATGGAGTATAATTAAAGGGAATATCATGACCATGTTAACAGTAGCTTGGCACTGATGTATGTAATAAGCTTTAAATAGTTTTTCTTCTATTTATATGCATTTCCTAAGCCTTTAAGAAGTAATAAATGTATATAGTTTAATACAAAAGCATAATGTGAATTTTCCAAATTTACTACAAGTGCTTAATCCTGCCCTATTATGCTCTGAACAAAGTTGGGAACATGGGCATTACTTGACATTCAACACACTGAACTTGGGATAGTAAGCAGGCTACTCCTAAGATGAAGATGCTTGAGTGACTTCTCCCTCTTGAGAGGCTTTCTGCTTCCTGAACTTCTGAAAGCATTTCCCCTTCCTCTACTGTGTAACTAGATTCCTTCACGGAGGTGCCATTGCAACCATCATTGATGCTACTGCTGGTATGTGTACAGCTAATGTTGAGGGAGTTTCCATGACTGCCAATCTCAACATCAATTATAAAAGGTAAGTTTATATAAAGATTCTCCTCCCACCCAGACACTGTAGAAGGGGGTGAGTGTCAGGCCCCGTGACTAGTGATTATTCCTTGTTTTCAGGTCTCCAGAGTAGCTCAGTCCAGCTGACTCTGTCTCAAAGGGGGACTCATTGTAATACAATATCTCCACACAGGACTTCAGACTCAAGGGTGAACTTTGGGTTTCTCCTGTAGCTAGGACTGCCAGTGTGTTGTCACTAGAGCTGGCTGGCTTACCTTGAAGTTGTGAGGCAGCTCTCTACCGATTCACCCCTCACAAGCCAGGTTAGAGGTATGGATTGTTTCCTAGCTTTCTCTTTGTTATCTTGTTTCTCCATGCTTTTTAGCTGTATTGTCTCTTCTTTCTTGATTCCTGATGCTCTTGTTCCCCTCAGAATACTGTCACTCTTCTGCCCTCACTCTTCTCATTCACAGAGTCACACTCTGAGGAAATGTCTAGTCCTCAATAGTGCGCTATATAGCTAGGAGTCATCTTGAGAGGAGGCCAATTATTTAGGACTGAGCTACTCTGAATACCTAGAAACAGAACAATCACAAGTCAGGGAGTCTAGCAACACCTTTCCACACTGTCTGGGTGGGAGATAGCCATTTATCTGTTACTGGGTATTGTGTGATGTTTCTACATCTTGGCTATTGAAAATAATGCAGTAGTCAATATTAGAATGCTAATATCTTGTCAAGATTCTGATTTCAGTTATTTTGCATAAATTTCCAAAAGTAGTATTGCTGATCATATGGTAGTTCTAGTTTTAATTTTTTGAGAAACTCTCTATGGTTTCCCATAGCAGCTACATTTTTGCGTTCTCACCAGCAATACCAGCTGAAATTAAGTGGTAGATTGCAAATTAGCTCAAAAGGTGTCTATAAACTGGGCATGGCAGTACCTATCTACAATCCCAGGGCTGAAGCAGGAGGATCAAGAGTTCAAGGTCAGCCTGGATTATGTAGAGACTTTTTCCCACCCCCAGACAGGGTGCCAGTGACTCAAGCCCATAATTACAGCTATTCAGGAGGCTGAAACCTGAAGAGTTGTGGTTTGAGGCCAGCCCGGGCAGAAAAGTCTTCAAGACTATCTCCAAAATAACCACCAAAAAGGTTGTAGGCATAGGTCAAGTGGTAGAGCACCAGTCTACCAAATGTGAGATCATAACCTTAATACTGAAAAATAAAAAATAGAATAAAACATTGAATAATATGAGTAGTTTGGAATTTCATATTTATCAGGCCTTATCCTTTTGTATAAAGTCATTTAGGTTCAGAACACTAATAATAATAAACTTAGGGGAGGAGGGAAGATGGCGCCGCCACAGTAGGGAGGTACCCCAACTTGCTCCAACCAAATAGTGAGCTGAGAACTCCAGCACCCAATACCCCATCAAGAACCCAGCAAACCCAACAACCAGAAGCAACAGAGAAACACGGGAAACAAAAAAAAAAGAGAGCCTATAACCTGCACAGAACCGGAAAATCTCCGGGGTACCCCCCCCACCTGCCAACCCTGGCCCGAACAGGGCCAGGCTGGGAAAGAGGACCCAGCGCCAGCAAATGGGACCACAGACCTTCAGCCACCAGAGAAGCAACAGCCAAAAAGTCACACCAGGAGTACAGAGCCTAGACAACAGGAGTTCCACGGACCCCAGACGGAGCGCAGACCGACTGAGACAGACGGCGGTGCGGGACCGAGCGGCTGGGAACCGGGCGGCGCTGCCGGAGCCAGCTGGCAATGAAGAGGGAGTCCTGATTGAGGGGCGAGGACTAAAGAAAAAGAAAGATAGATGAGAGAAAAAAGAAGACAAGAGACAAAAGATGGGGTTCAGGAGGTCTGCACCTTGAGATTGTAACTCAAGACTGCAGCCCCGTTTATTTTTTTTTTAATACAAGAGCACAGATTTGTTTTATTTAATTTCCATTAGTTTAAATTCGGGAGGGGTGGGGCTGGGAATATGGCCTAGTGGCAAGAGTGCTTGCCTCGTATACATGAAGCCCTGGGTTCGATTCCCCAGCACCACATATATGGAAAATGGCCAGAAGTGGCGCTGTGGCTCAAGTGGCAGAGTGCTAGCCTTGAGCACAGAGAGGCCAGGGACGGTGCTCAGGCCCTGAGTCCAAGCCCAGGACAAGCCAAAAAACAAACAAACAAATTTGGGAGGGGTACAGCATCACACGGATTCTGTGTCCAATGGCCTTAGCAGGAAGGTTGCTTCGGAATTTGACACGGACCATGCCACTGTTTCCATGAGCACAAGTTACCTTTCCCCAGATTACTCTGGTTTTATTAGGTTTGCCACCAGGAGTCACTGTGTTATTTTTTGCTTTGTATACATAAGCATATCTCTTGCCCAAGTAGAAATCGGTATCACCTCCGGCATAGACACCTTCAATTTTAAGGAGAGCAGTGTGCTTCCTTTGGTTCCTGAGACCACGCTTATAGCCAGCAAAAATGGCCTTGCACCACAGCCTTCCAGACATTTTGCCTTTTCGAAGTCCTGTTCCCAGCAGGCCTCCACAGGCTCCAAGATGGCAGCCCCGTTTATTCTTAACATCCAGCTTTTATGCAGTTTGGGAACCAGGGAATGGCATTGGGTTACTAAAGTTTAAGAACACAAAGAGGCTTTGAAGTTTGCAACATTGATTACAGTAAACACAGGATAAGGTTGATTAACATAGGAATCTACTCCAGTGGACATAGCAAAGCAATTCCGGATAATGGCTGTGAACAAAGGTCCTTACATCTAGCATATCCTGGCAATAACAGCACAGCCAGAGGTGAGAATGAATCTAGCTGCAAGTTTGGCTTCCGACATCCTGGCGACATCTGCACAGCCAGAAGTCGGGATGAGCTTAGCTGCTAGCTCGGCTCCCGACATTTCCCCCGTCTTTATTATTAAAAGAAGCGAACCACCTGTCTTAGGTGGGGTGGGTCGCCCATCCTGCCTTACCCGTCCTGGGGAATAACTTCAGAGCAATGCTGAAGGCCCATGTCTTAGGTCGGTCAAGCTGGCCCCGCCCTCAAACCCGTCTCTGGCTGAGGTTCCTCTCAGGGGAAAATTCATTCACTTGGAGCTTGACCTTATGCATCTGACTGGCTAAACTCAAGAAAGAATTTTGCAATATGCGTACTATGCAAGGAAGGCATAGGAAAGCCATCAGCAAAAGTATCCCTGGGCCAAGCAATGTCATTAGCAGCCCCTTAACATTAGTTAAGGAAGGGATATACTGTTGAAGTTGCTCAAACAGTTCTTTTGCTGTTTCTGCCACTTTAGAGTCCAGAGGCAGAGCTTGTTCTAGTCCAGCTATTTGCCTATGGAGTTGAAAGAGATCTAAGGACAAATTATTATGGTGCCAAATACCATTTAGATGTGCTACAACTTGTTCCCAAGGATAGCTCGACCTATTATATTTATGGAGGGTCACACAAATAAAGTCAAACCCAGCGTGACAGCACATCCGTTGCAAAGTTTGCAAAGCACGAATTTGTTCTCCCAGTGACAATACAGATTCATACAATGCTTCTAATTTTTGTTCTACCTTATCATCAATCCTGCCTTGAAAGTGCAGGGCTTGCGTGGTATTATGAGCAAGCTGATTAACATAGTGAGCTGTCTGCACACTTTGTGTTAAAGTCACAGTAGCCACTGCAGCAGAGGCAGCTAAGGAAATAAAGGCTACAATGCCTGCTATTAATAGCCCTACAAATCTTCTAGGACACATAAGCTCTTTTAAAGGTTTTAACACTTGAATACCTGTTTCTTCATACCAAGCTTCAGATATGTTCACAGGAAGCATAACAAATGGTGGCTGCATAATAATAATTACAGACTCAGTAAGACCACTATACAAGCAGTTTGTAAAAGAACAGTTAGTACAAGTGACATTGAAATACATGGCTCCTATAGAAATGTTAAAAGATACATACATAAGGGCATAAGGGGGTGTTACACAGCTCATAATATTTTTTAAAGAGGAAGAAGTAGGCCAGGAGATATTATTTAGGGCAGCCACTAACATCCAGACATGACGTTGAGGGTGTCCATTCATCCACCACAGACCTGGGTTGTACTTGTTGGTGAGATTGGCTCCAGACCAGTCCATCAGCTGAGAATTAATTCCTGAAATATTGGTTATAAAAGGATGATCATGTCTACACTTTATGGGGTGCAGTTCTCCCATGGATTCTACAATTTGAGAAGAGTTGATGCAGTGAGGTATCATGAAGGACGAGGTAGAATTGGCATGTACAGGAAACCCAGTAGGCAATGAAGTCATTTGTATATTATATACTTGACCATTATCAGGAATCAAAATTCTATGATTTATGGATTGCATTACAGTACAGCCTGGAATATAACTTTTGGAGTCAGTTGTAAAGCATAAAGGGGTTCCAATGCCAGAAGCTGCAAAGACTCTCATTTTAACGTGTTGGACAAAAGGGTCTGGAGCTGTACCGTACACTGACCTGTTGACATGGACGAACACCTCAGCTCCTTCCCAAGTCACAGGGTGCACAATCGGTGGATCTGGCACATAAGCCCAGTGGGTCAGCGCTTGTACCGTTCTGATGAGATTCCACAATCTGAACGCAACGCTCAGGTAGCCAGCGGGCATCATTTTCATCCTGTGAAAAAACACAGACATGTCCTCGACCCCATGTCAATACCGGACCATGCCAAGCACTTGTTAAAGGATCTTTCCACTTGATTTGGGCAAAAGCTCTTTGCTCTCTTTTCCCAGAACTGCTGTGCTGCGGAGTGGCCATTGCAGTCCAAATTTTAAAAATTTAGTATGAATAAAGCATGAGAAAGAATATTAACAGGAGAGAAGGGGTATAATTCCCCCCCTTATAATTTAGAAATTTGGTGTTTTAACAAACCATTGGCCCGTTCGACAATTCCTTGACCATGACGATTATAGGGAATTCCTGTAGAGTGAACAATTTGCTAATATTTGCAAAAAGTTTGAAAAGCTCATCCAACATATCCCGGACCATTATCAGTTTTAATTTGTTTAGGAAGTCCCATGGTAGCAAAGCAGCATAAGGCATGGGAGATACAATGTTTGCTAGCTTCCCCGCTAAGAGGAGTAGACATAATAAAATTAAAGAAGTGTCTATGGTAACATGGACAAAGCGGAGCCGTCCAAAAGAGGGAATGTGGGTTACATCCATTTGCCAAATATGGTTGGCCACTAAGCCTCGAGGGTTAATGCCATTGGAGGGCACAGGTAGGAAGGTAGTATAGTTGGGACAAGTTTTTACAATTTGACGAGTCGCCTCACGTGTGATATGAAACTGCTGACGTAAGGCACGACTGTTTTGATGGTGGGCAGCATGTGATTGCTTTGCTAAGTCAATTTGAGTGAGAAAGATTTAGGTAATAGCATCTGTAATAGCATTGCCCTCACTTAATGGTAAGAAGAGGCAAAGTGAAGTAATTTGTTGGAGGGACAATGATGTGAAATTATGCCCATAAAATTGTCCCAAGCAATGGCCCAGGAATCACAATGAATATAAAGCCATTCTTGCTGTTGTAAAGTATAGGGGATATAAATAACCTGTGGATCTCGTTCAAGATACTTACAAGATTCCACACGGCACATATGGACTAAGGTGGCTACCAATTCATAATAAGGAGTTAACACTTTTGAAGGAGTAGCAGGCAAGGAAAGCCATAATAGGGGTCCCTTCTGCCAGAGGACCGCTGTTGGAGAATGAGGTGTAGTTAAAATATATGCTTCCCAAGGGGCTGAGTAATCAATATAATTTACATGTTGGGAAGAAATGGCAGAATTTACTATGCTCAAGGCTTCAGCTGCTTCAGTTGTCATTTCTCTGGGAGACGTAGGACCAGGGCCCCCCTTTAATAGATCAAATAAGGGTTTTAATTCAGCTGTGGATAATTTAAGATAAGGGTGAAGCCAATTAATATCTCCCAGAAATTTTTGAAAAATCATGCAAAGTACGCAAATGAGAAGTTTTAATCTGTAATTTCTGACTAGTAAAATAATAAAGACCTCAAATATGACCAAGAGGGATTTTTATTTTTCTTTGCCTGGGCTGGCTTTGAACTGTCCAAGGAGTCTTAGCCATAAAAGCCCTTTTTATTTCCAATTAAAGCAACGGGAGAACAAAAGGAATAGAGTTTACCTGTAAGTTGTTAAGAATTGACCAACAAATAGTTGCCAGAGTTTTTCTGTAACACTTAAAGAACAGCAGACTGAATGGGATCCATGTGCCATTAAATCAAATCATATTATTTAACCTTACCTTACTGGCACGTGAAAGAGAAAACAAATGAATAACAATAAGTCTCAGCTTTCGTGGATCTGAAGTGGCTGTGTCTTCCATCCCAAATTAGCAGGCCAGCAGGAGAGATGGCTTGCATCTGGATAAGGCTGTAGTAGAGTTCCCTGGATAGGCTGTCACATTTCCTGCTTGTTGCCTGTAAATTTCTACACAGACTGGTTAAGGGCATTTTAAAACAGATTTTAGAAGGCGTGGGCCTTTAACCATCTTTCTAGTCACAAAATCCACACAGATTGAAGGCCAACCAAGTCTGCTCTCTGTAGCAGCCGGGACAGTTTCTGAGTCACAGACAACTCCCAGTTTGGGAGCCAACTGTGGAAGCAGCTTTCTGTAGCCACAGACTGCCATGGTCCACTCAGCTAGCACACATGTCAACCTGTATCCTATAAAGTAAAATGTTAATTTTGGGTCTGGAAAATTTAGGTTAATAGTCACATTTGTGCAGTTATTTCAAAATGACTCTGGTCCCTTGATCTTAAAGAGTTTATGAGAGCACAGCGAAAAAAGAAAAAAAATATGGAGAAGCAAAATCTTAGTCTATACCAAAGAATTGTCAGGATTAGATGTACATTTGACCCTTAGCATAGAAAGACATAAAGAATAACACACTGGTTTTACATCATTGTACTTATATCATGTGCTGTATATTAGAACCTTTTGGAGTTTTTCTTAGACACATTTGTTTGCTTCCAAATGTGATCAGTTTGGGTTTAAAACCTGTTTTTTGTTTTGTTTTTAAGTTTTACCAACACATAGACATAGACAGACATACATACACATACGACAATGTGCACACGTTTTGGGGCGCGCTTAGAATTGTACTTTAATTGGCCATATAAGTTTTTCTGGAATTCCAGTGGTAAATGATATTATTTTGCCTATATTCTAGAACCACGTGGTTAGATGGTAAAAAAAAAAAAAAAAAAAAAAAAAAAAAAAAAAAAAAACTTTTCAGCAAACCAAAATTTTCAGATCATCTGAGAAGCCACATTTTGAGAAACCAGTTTAGCTCCCATGGGGAGCTTATGGGAGACAGGACATGAACACAGACAGTGAGTTCACAGTAAGACACCTTCATCTTCCAGCATTTGAATTGCAAGGCACCTTTGAAATGCAAGGCCATAGTCACAGAGTTCAGAATGGGGGCAGGGTTACCTGGAGCTGGAGACCCCAAGTCCCTGCCCTGCCTCCAGGAATTTGGCATCCCTGTCACCTGGGGGATGGGCAGGCTTCCACTCCAACCAATCCTATTGTCGACCATGTGCTCAATGCTAGAGAAAACTCACGATTTAGCCAAACAAGCAGAATTTAACTGAGTCTCCAAACTTAACATCAATAACAAGAATAGAAAACCTTTCTTTGAGTCTTTCAAAGCAGATGTTAAACAAATATCAATACCCATCCTATGTCACAGGCAGGCAGGCAGAGTTTAGAGGGAGGCAGAAAAAGAGACAGAACTTCATCTGCCTGAGCGCCCATAGAAGTTAGGTAAGTCCTGTAAAATACTCCGAATATGTAAGATTGGGCTCAAACTTGAGCAGCTTTCCTGAAGCAATTTAAACTGTCCCCCACTTGATGAGTGACCAGCGGAGTTGAACTAGAGATCAGTTGACTCCAAACACCCACAATTGCTGATCCCCTTGACCTAGCCCATGGCTTTATGGAAAATCCAAGCTCCAGGCTAATGGTCACTCACCCTGGTTGGGGTTTCAAATCTGTCGTGGTGGATGGAAATAGAGCGCTCGGTCAGGAGAAGTTACCTCGGTGGTGTTAGCAGCTGCGAGCAGCCTGCACCTAGGAGAGCTGTAAGTCTGCCAGGACTGTCGGTGGGGGATCACCAGTATCTACCTTTAAAGGAGTTTGTTGTTCTGGATGAAGCTGTGACAATAGAGCTATGACTGATTTCAACATATTCTCAACATGGGTCAATCTATCTTTAGTAGGCTCATTGCATAATTTCTCCTTGGTGTCTGAGCCATCTGAGTCTTCCTTAATATCTAGCCCATTGGGTCCAGATCTTATTAATTTTCTCAGCTCTTCCCAGGCAGCTGCATATGCTCCCGGGTCTGGGCAACACTCATCAGGTCCCAGTTCAGTTTCTCCAATCGACTGATTGAATTTAATCTGTTCATGTCTAGGATCTAAGCAATCTCAGACCAGATACCAAAGAGTAAAAGCGTCCACTGGGATTTTTTCAGGGCCTTTTGTGTCATAATGTCACTTAGTCCTTTTTCCTATTTTTTGCCAAGCTTCTAAACTAATGGTTCCTTCCTCTGGGAACCAGGGGCATATATCCTCGAGGAAGTGAAAGAAACGTTCCAATTGACTTTGCCCCACTTTCACTCCCCGGGCATGAAGCTTCCCTTTGAGGGCTTGCACGTACAGCGTGCAACTGTTACTTTGTCCCATTATATTTTACTCCCGACTATATTTTTCCATACTCTCTCCCGCTCTCTTTCCCAAGTTATTGGACATCCTCTTACCTAGCGGGGGTCCTCTGCCTTCGTCCCAGGTTTTCAGGTCCCTGTTGAGGCGCCACATGCCGGAGCCAGCCAGCAACGAAGAGGGAGTCCTGACTGAGGGGGTGAGGACTAAACAAAAAGAAAGATAGATGAGAGGAAAAAGAAGACAAGAGACAAAAGATGGGGTTCGGAAGGTCTGCACCTCGAGATTGTAACTCAAGACTGCAGCCCCGTTTATTCTTAACATCCAGCTTTTATGCAGTTTGGGAACCAGGGAATGGCATAGGGTTACTAAAGTTTAAGAACACAAAGAGGCTTTGAAGTTTGCAACATTGATTACATTAAACACAGGATAAGGTTGATTAACATAGGAATCTACTCCAGTGGACATAGCAAAGCAATTCCGATAGTGGCTGTGAACAAAGGTGCTTGCATCTAGCATATCCTGGTGATAACAGCACAGCCAGAGGTGAGAATGAATCTAGCTGCAAGTTTGGCTCCTGACATCCTGGCAACATCTGCACAGCCAGAAGTCGGAATGAGCTTAGCTGCTAGCTCGGCTCCCGACATGGTGCAGACAGGGAGAGCCGGGACTGCCACCACCAAATGACTGATCGCCACACCCCAGCACCCAGCCCCAGCCCCGTCTGTCATGTCCTTGGTTAGGTTGATCCCTAGGTTCTTTATTCTTTTTTTGGCTACTGTAAATGGAATTGTTTCCATAATTTCCTTTTCTGCTTGTACATTGCTGGTGTACAGAAAAGCTGCTGACTTTTGTGGATTGATTTTGTATCCTGCTTCTTTGCCAAAATGGTTTATTAGGTGTAGGAGTTTGGGGACTGAGTTTTTTGGGTCCTTCAGATATCAGATCATGTCATCTGCGAATAGGGGTAGCTTGATTTCTTCCTTGCCGATTTGGATCCCTTTGATGTCCTCCTCTTGCCTTATTGCTATGGCTAGGGATTCCAGCACTATGGACAAAACATTCTTATCCTTGATCTCTTTGAATATAAATGTATAAACTCTCAGATAAAGAGGAGCAGACTGGCAGAGTGAATCCGCAAACAAAAAGTTGCCATCTGTTGTCTACAAGAGACCTACCTTACAGCAAGGGATAAAAACAGGCTCCGAATGAAAGGATGGAGCAAGATCTTCCAAACAAATGCACCTACCAAAACGGCAGGAGTAGCCATCCTGATCTCAGACAAGCTGGACTTCTCATTAAAATCAACTCAAAAAGACAAAGAAGGACACTACATTTTAATACAAGGAAAAATCCAGAATCAAGACATCATAGTGATAAATGTATACTCACTGAACAAAAGAGGCCCTACATATGTCAAGCAAATTCTCACAGAACTACAGAACAAGATAGACCCAAACACAATCATAGTGGATGAGTTTAATACCCCACTCTCTCCAAGAGAGATCCAACACCCAGAGGATTAGCAAGGGAGCTGAGGACCGAAGTAATACCATATCCCAAATGGATCTGACAAATCTATACAGAATCTTTCACCCTACCGAGACCCAATACACCTTCTTAGCACCCCATGGGTCATACTCCAAAATAGACCATGTCATAGCCCACACAAAGAACCTCAGCAAATACAAAAGTATTGACGTCATTCCATGTATTATATCTGACCACAGTGGAATAAAGGTAACCCTCGATAACAACGGTTACCACAGAGGCTATACACACTCTTGGAGGCTAAACTCCTCACTGTTATCTAACATGTGGGCCACAGACCAAATTAAGGATGAAATTATCGAATTCATAAGCCACAATGACAATGAAAATACATCACAAAGAAACCTATGGGACACAGCTAAGGCAGTACTGAGGGGCAAGATCATTGCCCTCAGCACTCACATTAAAAGAATGGAAACAGAGCAGGTGAATAACCTCACAATGAAACTAAAACAACTAGAGAAACAAGAAATGATAGAATCTAAAATGACTAGGAGGAGAGAGATCACAAAGATCAAAGAAGAGATAAATCTGATTGAAAATAGAAAGACCATTCAACAAATAAATAAGACTAAAAGCTGGTTCTTCAAGAAAATAAATAAAATTGACAGACCCCTCGCAAGACTTACAAAAAAAAAAAAGAAGAGACTCATATATGTAAAATCAGGGACTCCACCGGAAAAATTACAACAAATACACACGATATTCAAACAATCATAAGGAACTATTTCCAGAACCTCTACTCAGTAAAAAACAATAATTTTACAGAAATGGATCAATTCTTAGAGAAATATAAACAGCCAAACTGAACCAAGAAGAAATAAATCAACTAAATAAACCAATCACTTACAGCGAGATACAGGGGGTAATCAAGAGCCTCCCAACAAAGAAAAGCCCAGGCCCAGATGCATTCACCAACAAATTCTATAAAGCCTTTAGTGAGGAGCTAATTCCAATACTCCTCAAACTCTTCTGTAAAATAGAAACAGAGGGAGAAATCCCAAACTCATTCTATGAAGCTAATATTATACTCATCCCCAAACCAGGCAAAGACCCAATAAAAAAAAGAGAACTACAGACCAATATCACTAATGAACACAGATGCAAAGCTCCTCAGTAAAATATTAGTTAACAGGATCCAGAAACTGATCAAGAAAATTATACATCATGACCAAGTAGGCTTCATCCCACAGTCACAAGGATGGTTCAACATCCGTAAATCAATCAATGTAATTCACCACATAAACAGAACTAAAATCAAGAATCACATTGTTATCTCAGTCGATGCCCAAAAAGCCTTTGACAAAATACAACATCCATACTTATTAAAAGCTCTGGAGAGAACAGGAATAGATGGAACATTCCTCAAAATAATAAAATCCATATACAACAGACCAACTGCTAATATCATATTAAATAGGGAGAAACTAAAATCATTCCCCCTAAACTCAGGAACAAGACAAGGATGCCCACTCTCCCCACTTCTTTTCAACACGGTGCTGGAATCCCTAGCCAAAGCAATAAGGCAAGAGGAGGACAGCAAAGGGATCCAAATCAGCAAGGAAGAAATCAAACTATCCCTATTCGCAGATGACGTGATCTTATATCTGAAGGACCCAAAATACTCAGTCCCCAAACTCCTACACCTAATAAACCATTTTGGCAAAGTAGCAGGATACAAAATCAATCCACAAAAGTCAGCAGCTTTTCTGTATACCAGCAATGTACAAGCAGAAAAGGAAATTATGGAAATAATTCCATTTACAGTAGCCAAAAAAAAGAATAAAGTACCTAGGGATCAACCTAACCAAGGACGTGACAGACCTATATAATGAGAACTATAAAAATCTAATAAGGGAAATCAAGACTCAAGGAGATGGAAAGACCTCCCATGCTCATGGGTAGGCAGAATCAATATAGTGAAAATGGCCATATTGCCCAAATTGTTATACAAATTCAATGCAATCCCCATCAAAATCCCAGCTACATTCTTCACTGAAATAGAGAAAGCAACCCATAAATTCATATGGAACAGCAAAAGACCTAGAATAGCCAAAGCAATTCTAGGCAAAAAAGCAGCACAGGAGGTATCACAATACCAGACTTCAAACTCTACTATAGAGCCATCATAACAAAAACAGCCTGGTATTGGTATAAAAACAGACCGGAAGACCAATGGATTAGAATTGAGGATCCAGAAATAAAACCGCACTCTTACAGTCAGCTGATATTTGACAAAAGAGCTAAAGACATACAATGGAATAAGCAGAGCCTCTTCTACTACTGGTGTTAGGAACACTGGGCAGCCATATGCAGAAAACTCAAAGTAGACCCAAGCCTATCACCATGCACCAAGATCAACTCAAAATGGATCAAGGACCTCAATATCAGACCTGAATCCTTGAAACTACTGAAGGACAGAGTAGGAAAGACTCTAGAACTTATAGGCACAGGAAGGAACTTCCTGAATATAGTCCCAGGGGCACAACAAATAGGGGAGAAACTCGACAAATGGGACTACTACAAATTAAAAAGTTTCTGCACAGCTAAGGACATAGCCACCAAAATAGAAAGACCATATGTGAAAGGATATTTACCAGCACAGCAACAAAGGCCTAATATCTGTCATCTACAGAGAACTCAAAAAACTAAGCCCCTCCAAGCCCAGTAAACCAATTAGGAAATGGGCAAAGGAGCTAAAGAGAGACTTCACAAGAGAAGAGATAAAAATGGCAAAGAAACATATGAGGAAATGTTCAACATCCCTGGTAGTAAAGGAAATGCAAATAAAAACAACCCTGAGATACCACCTCACCCCAGTTAGAATGGCCTATACTCTGAACTCAAGCAACAACAAATGCTGGAGGGGGGTGCGGGGAAAGAGGAACCCTCCTCCATTGTTGGTGGGAGTGCAAATTAGTACAACCACTTTGGAGAACAGTATGGAGGTTTCTCAAATAGCTCAGTATAGACCTACCCTATGACCCAGCCATTCCACTTCTAGGCATCTATCCTGAACAGCAGGTCCCAAGATATCAAAAAGACATTTGTACTTCCATGTTTATCACTGCACAATTCACAATAGCCAAAATATGGAAACAACCCAGATGCCCCTCCACAGATGAATGGATCCAAAAAATATGGTACCTATACACAATGGAATACTACATAGCGATTAGGAATAGTGAAATATTGTTATTCGCAGGGAAATGATCAGATCTTGAACAAATAATGTTGAGCGAGACAAGCCTAGAACACAGAAAACAAAGGGGCATGATCTCCCTGATATATGACTGTTGGGGTCAGCTGTGCCTTTAAGGGGCCACAGCTGACCTTGGCCTGCCCCTCCCCTTCCTGCCTTTGGCAAGAAGAGAAGCCCTGCTCCTGGGGCAGCACATGTGCAATGGAGGGGTACCACAGGGGCCCATCCTTGGGGGGCTGGGCCTCCGCCCCCGAGGGAGGTCCCCTGACATCACTTGATGGACAGCTCTCGTGCCCAATATGTTCTCCCTTTCCCTGTGCCCGTCTTTAGGGTATATCTGCTGCTTCTCATTTGAATAAAGACAGTACCGTCCCAGAGTCGTCTCCAAGATCTCACGCGCTCGTGTCTCCCTTGGGCTGGCAAGTATAGAGGTCTCGCACCCACACGCGACCCAAGGCTAAACCCGGGACCCCACTCCCACGTCCGATACCCTACCGGCCGGAGGGGGCGTGAGAGAGTAGGTATGGATCCCCCGCAGAATAGATAGATAAGCCCAGGACCCTTCCCCACATGTTGGGGAGGGATAGAGCTAAGCCCGGCAAATTTAAGGCCCAACATATGACTGTTAAGATGGGGTGACGGGGAGACAGTAGAGACCAGGTCTGTGAAACCAAAAACCTCTTGTCAAATGGTATTTCCCACAGATTTGGGTCAGCGACCCTACATTATGCAACTAAAACCAAATAACTACTCAACATATAAAGGTCAAAAATTGACCTGTCAGTGGATCACAAAAGCTCAAAAGCTATGTATATACATACGTATATGACTATTGTCGACATATTGTCTATTGTAGACATTACATTTAAAGCCCTAGGCGAATTTTCTTTGGAGTAGACCACGTGGCTACTGTATATGTTCTTGGTATATTGTGTATTGTATATATGTCTACCTGACCTAGGGAAGGGAATGAAAAACAGGGTGTAAGATAGCACAAGAAATGTACATACTGCCCTACTATGTAACTGTACCCCTTTTGCACAACACCTTGTCAAAAAATTTTTGTTTAATTAAAAAAAAAAGTGTTTTTTTCCCTTTCCATTTTCCTGTTAGGCTGTTTTTCCTCTTTTTTTTTTTCTTGTCTTTAATGAGCTGCTCTTTCTGTTGGGCTCTGGCTATTATAGTTTCTTTCTGTTTCTGTCTGTGTGTCCTGTACAATTTCTGTTGGGTGGGATTCCCCTCTTAGAATTCGCTGGAAGGCTGGTTTTTTATTCACATACTCCTTTAGATCCTCTTTGAAGTGGAAAGATCTGGTTTTTCCCTCGAGTATGAACTCTAACTTCGCTGGGTATCTGCTTCTAGGTTGGCAATTGTTGGCCTGTAGGACTTGGATTGTGTTCTTCCACTCTCTTGGTGCGTGGTAGGTTTGTGTGGAGAGGTCTGCTGTTATTCGGATCCTTTTCCCATTGTAGTAAATCTCTTTCTTCCCTTGGCTGCATTCAAAATTTGCTCTTTATTCTTGAGATCTGAAGTCTTGATTATTATATGCCTGGGCAAGGATTTTCTAGTCTGGTTTTCCAGGCGTCCTATAGGGTTCAGTTACCTGGGTGAGGTCCCTTGTGAGATTGGGGAAGTTTTCTGCAATAATTTTATTGAAAATATGTTGAAGCCCTCTGCTCTGGTATTCGGTTCCTTCTTCTATTCCAATTATGCGCAGATTATATCTCTTGTCTTTGTCCACAAGCTCCTGGATTAGTCTGCCCTGGAGCTTTACCGTTTCTTGGAGTATGGTAATTTTCTGGTCCTTATTGGCTGCATCATCGTCCAAGAGAGAGATTCGAGATTCAATATGGTCATTTCTTTGTGCTGTGGATTCAAGTGTGAAGTTTATGGATGCCAGGGAGCTATTTATGGTTGCCAGATCAGCTCTGATCGTGGAAATTTCTTCCTTTAAAGAGTTGTATTTTAAATCTATTTTTTCATGCATTTCGCTTCTCAGGATGTTAAGGTCTTCTTTAAGAGAGGTTTGCACTGTATCCATTTTTGCTTCCATTTCTTTCTTGAGTTCCTGGAGGTGCTTTGAGAGTTCCATTCTAAACTCCTGGAATTGTTCTCTGAATTCGTTCCTGAGGCTTTCCATCATTTCTGCTATCATAGCCTCAGTTGTTTTTTTATTCTCCATCTCCTCTTCAGTCGTACTGCTTTTTGGAGCTGGCGAGTTGGCTTGCCCTTTGATGTAATTTGTAATATTTCTTTGTGATTTGCGCATCTGGAGATCTGTAGGTAGCTTCCTTGGGTTGGCTTTGTGCAGGTTCCCACTCGTCCGTCAGTGAGAGACTTGTTTGTGACCTGGCTCTGGGTTTGAGTTTGGCTGTTGAACCTTACTGCCCAATAGGTGAGCGTGACCGTCTCGGTTGTTGCTGAGGTGGTCACCCTTCCTGTGCTTGGGGGTGGGTAGGTTCTGTGTCTTTCTCTGCAGGATAGTGACTTGCCGCTGTGTTGTGCTGACCCTAGCATGCCCCTGGTGGGGGTTTGCGGGTTGCTGATTCAGCATGGCATGGAGGCTGTTCTCTTCTTTGGTTCTTTTTTCCACTCAGTACCTTGGTAGGAGGAGCTCTCTCAGATTGAGATTTGCCGCTGACAGGCGGCTTGCCCCCCTGTGCGGAGTGCACCTACCATAGGCGCTGCCGCTGGGGGGGCCCTGCCCACCTGTGCGGCACCTATCAGAGCAGGCGCTGCCGTTGAGGGCCCTGCCCACCTGTGTGAATTACACCTATCAGAGTGGATGTTGCAGCTTGCCTGCTGGTGTGCTCCCGCAGGGGGTTGGGCAGACGATCCTCCTGCTGGAGGACTAGCATGCTGGCCCACGTTGGCCCTCCGGGGGGCTCGTGCGTGTGCACTCTAGTGCTTCCTTTGGGGGCGTGTTGTCCTGAGTTGTTGGAGAGTGCTTGTGCCCTCTCGCAAGTTTGCTGTGGGGGCGGTATGGGTGGGCCCCGGTAGGATCAAGTGTCTGGGCGCGGGTTGGTGCCCACAGACTCTGCGCCTCCGCTGTGAGGGGGCGTGTGATCGGGCCCAGATGTCCCTGCTGGGCTGGTATTGAACACCCAGAGCTTGTGGCTTCACCCAGAGCTTGTTGTTCAAAAAGACTGCGAGAACCAGGTACCTCAGGTGGGGCCTCCAATGCCTACCAGTCCCCGGGACCCTGCTGGGGAGGGGGCGGGGCCGGTGGGGCCAGGTTCTGGCTCCTCTGCTGGGGGTTTGGGGTGGGGGGATGCCTTGGCACTGCTCCTTTGTTCCTTCGGGGTAGGGAGGGGTAGGGAGGGAGCTCTAGCATCTTTGTAGGGCTGGTCTCCCGTGGGGGGGGGGGGGCGGGGTAATGGGGAACTTACTGGTTCTGGATTGTGTGTGTGTCCCGCATTGCTGTGGGTTTTCGGGGCTGGGTGCTGGGGTGTGGTGATCAGTCACTTGGTGGTGGCAGTACTAAGTGATAGACTCTTGGAGGGATGGGGGATTCCCCCCCACCTCAGACCCCATTACATTGTGGTCCCCTCCCTTGGGGGGACCCTATTACAAAAATGAACAGAAATGTAGACCTGAAGAAATTACCTTGATAAAGCTATGCCGATGAAGCCTTTCCTCTGAATCTGTTTAGAAACTCAAAAGCTGTGGGAATGACCTTTCCGTTTTCCTGTTACAACTACTCCACCTTGTGGGCAATCTGTATAGAAAGAGTGTGAAAGCAAGAGATATAAATGTGAATTTTTATAGATAGAAAACACAGGAATTACTCTGTAAATGTTAGTCTCTTACAGGCATTTAAAGTAACACTTTATTTCGGCCTTGATTTTTTTTTCCTATTTGGTTTTTGTTTTTTGAGGCAGGATCTCACTATGTGGCCCAGGCTGGATTTGAATTCACAGTCGTCCTACCTCAAGGCCTCTCTAGCCCTGGGTTTACAGGCAGGCATCGCCATGCTCGGTTTAAAACAAGACTTTTAAAGCTATATTCACTGGTGTTCTTTAAGTGAAAAGGGAAAATGGGGTAATTCCTAGGCTTCTGTTTTGTTTGGTTTTTAGAGTTTAGGTTGCTTTTCATAATGTTTTTACTTTTCAGATCACTTCAACAATCTTACAGCAATTGGTTCCACATTCTAGAAGCTTATTCTTCTAAAATGCACAGCTAAAGCCTAGCCTGTACTTTTTCACTAAAAATTCATACTTTACATGATTTTAAAATTTTCACAGCCCAGTGAAACCTAAAATCACTTCTCTTCGGAAGATGATTCCTCCTTCAATTAAAATTTATTCAAGGGGCTGGGAATATGGCCTAGTGGTAGAGTGCTTGCCTCCTATACATGAAGCCCTGGGTTGGATTCTTCAGCACCACATATATAGAAAAAGCCAGAAGTGGTGCTGTGGCTCAAGTAGTAGAATGCTAGCCCTGAACAAAAAGAAGCCAGGGACCATGCCCAGGCCCTGATTCAAGCCCCAGGACTGGCAAAAAAAAAAAAATTATTCAAGAGCTTATCCATTAAAATCTATTCAAGAGTTTATCACATATCCTTGATAGTAGTGGTGATGGTAGTGGTAAAAACACTAAATTCTCCACCAAATGCATTGTTTCAGAGTGATTTTGAAATATATCCTATATGTACAGTAACATGGCCATCTCAGCTATTTGTCAGCTATAACAACCTCAAACATGAAGTAGAACTTTCATCAAGACGGACAGAGTTAAATCACGTGTTCACATATCAAAGGGACATGTCACTTTGGCCAGCTACATAGCCTCTCTGGGCCTCACTTTGCTCATTCATTAATTAGATACAAGAGACAAATATAGCTAGAATACTCAATGTCCATATGTGACAAAGGAAAGGGAAAATGTGAAATGAGTCTGGGGTGGGAGCCAATGGGATAGAGGAGACTAATGGAAGAGGTGACTCTGATCAAGAAGCACTGGATACATAAATGGACACTTTAACTTTTAACCCCATTGTATATAATGTAGATAATGTTTCTTAGAAGTGACAGCTAAGATATTCAGAGTTAGCAATTTAATGTTAAATAACCTTATAAGTTATTTTCAGGTCTAGGCTTAGAAAAAAATGGGAGAACATGAGAGGGAGGGAAGGGAAGGCAAGGCAAGGCAGAGTAGGGAGATGAAATTAGGATACAATTTTGTGTGTGGATTCTGGTCCTAGGGCTTAAATGCTTAAACTCAGGCCCTAAGTACTAGCCCTTAGATTTTTTTCTCATTGCTAGAGCTCTACCACTTGAACTACAGCTTTTTGTAGTGTCTAATTTGGAAATAAGAGTATCATGGGCTGTTCAAACTGTGATTCTCAGATTGGACTCCTGAATAGCTAGGATTATAGGCCAGAGCCACTGATGGCCCAATATATTTTAGAGAGTTTTACTTATAGAGGACAAATGAAATATCCTACTTTCTTCTAATCAGAGTCCTAGAAGAATAGAATATGGAGAATGAAAGAGATGTGGGACATTTACCTGAAAACAATGGTACTTAGGAAAAAGGAGACATGATAGACTTTTTAACTGTTGCTATTGGAGAATGGAATGTTTCTAAATATTTGTAAGGAATGTTTCATCTAAAGCAGTCCATGCTCACCTAGTCCATGCTCACTTGATGAGTCCATGCTCATCAAGTATTAGAAAATTATGTATCATGCACCTGATCATCTTTAAATGTTTGGTAAAGACTCAATTTCCCCTTTTTTTCTTCTGTAGACCTATCCCTCTTTGTTCTGTTGTTGTGATAAATGGCCAACTTGATAAAATTGAAGGAAGGAAAATATTTATTTCCTGTAATGTTCAAAGTAGTGATGAGAAGACCTTACACACGGAGGCAACAGGTAAGAAGCGTCACTGTCTCTATTGAACAGGTTTAAGTTCCAGGTTTTGTCTTGTTTTTGTTGGCTTTATAACTCTCGCATGCTCAGATATTCTCATTTCCCTGACATTACTGAACAAGGTAAAGCATTCTCCTACATCATTACTGAAGGGACGCTGCAAGTTATCTGTCAAAATTACAAGTTATGTGCCCTTGACTCACAACTTTATCTCACAGATAAAAATGTAAGCAGAATCGCACATGTTCATTCCAACATTGCTTGCTCTTGCAAGTAATAGATATACTTCAATAGAAGAATAAAGTACTGTAGTTCATCCCTAAACTACACTGTGAGTATGCCATAAAAAGAATATTGTGGTGCCATAAGGATAAGGAAGCCCTTTTATCAGTGAGCTATCTTATTAACATGTATATTGAATAAATAGAGAATAAAGGACAGGACATAGAGTATGTTGTTATCATTAGTGTAAAAAGAGAGGTCTTCACATTTCATCCCCTTTACTTCCTCTTTCCCTTGCACCTTCCTTTCTTCCTGAATAATTTATTCCAAAGCCGTTAGTTGGGTGTTCTGGCTTTAGGAGGAGGGAACATCTCTAGGGAAAGGTAGGTACAGTAGCCCAGCACAATATCCAAGCCTGAGTGGAGTGAGGAAGATATCTACACAGAAGTCCTAGGTAAAAAAGATATCCTTGGAGAGTGGCAGCAGTGTCAGGAACCATGTTCATACTGCCAATAGTGACAGGTACAGAAAGGGAGAAAACAATAAGTCTAGTGTTACATAGGAGCTAAAGACATTGGATATGCATGTTTTCCCACTCTTTTGTTCTAGCAAATAGTTTTATAACAAATATCTTTATATATTGTCACTTTATAAAGTGTGTGCTGATACTGGAACCTGAACTCAGGACCTGGGCACTGTCTCTTAGCCCTTTCTCACAAGGCTCATGCTCTACCACTTGAGCCACTGTTCTACATTTAGCTTTTTGGTGGTTAATTAAAGTCTCATATACTTTCCTGCCTGGGCTGGCCTCAAACCATGATCCTCAGATTTCAGCTTTCTGAGATCACAGCTAAGATCACAGGCATAACCACCAGTGACTGGCTTTATATTATCACTTTTATACGCATTTTGCCAAATTACTCTCCAGTCATTTAGAGGACAATGTATCCTTGTAATAGTCTCATTATTTTTCTGTAAGCTTGAAATTATTTCAAAATAAAAAATAATAGGAGGGAAATATATGCACATGTTCACATGCATATAGACTACCTCATGGAAGTGCTACACATTACTTGATTCTTCTGGGAAAAAGAGTGGAAGATTTTACTATATGCACATTTAGAAAGTGGTTGTGTGTGGGCTGGAGGCATGGTTTAAGCAGTAGATTACCTACCCTAGCACACTCAAAGCCCTGTGTTCAAACCCTAGTACCAACAAAAAAAGGAGGGAGGGAGCGAGGGAGTGGGGGTGGGGGGGGAGAAAGAGAGAGAGACAGACAAAAGAAGAAAACAAAAAAAAAAGATGTAAATAGATTACCAAGAAAAAAAAAAAGATAGATTTTTATGGGTCCCAAATCTTATAAGAAGCCCAACTTAAAAAAAAGGATTTCAAATTAAGCATAAAAATAAAAAATTATTCATAATGAGGAGGGAAATCAGAGTATATTACCACTGTCTTCAGAGTTGCAAAACATTTCCTTCTCAGATCTCTGTAGCAATTTCCAGAAATCTCACATAGAAATGCTTCCTAATTGCTTCCTTTAATAATGCATAAAATCAGGGACTTCGCAAGTCAATGAAGTATGAGACCTTACCTTCCTTAGCTTCATATGTAGAAATATGATAACCAGTAGTTTTTTGTTTTTGCCAGTCTTGGAGCTTGAACTCAGGCCCTGAGCACTGTCCCTGGCTTCCTTTTGCTCAAGGCTAGCACTCTGCCACTTGAGCCACAGCGCCACCTCTGGCCGTTTTCTATTTATGTGGTGCTGGGGAATTGAACCCAGGGCTTCATGCATGCTAGGCAAGTACTCTACCACTAAGCCACATTTCCAGCCCAACCAGTAGTTTTCATTCTTTTTTATTTTAGTGGACCTCTGTCTGGGATTTGGTTGGTTGGTTGGTTTGTTCATTGGCTTGTTGGTTGGTTGGTTTTGTGTGTGTACAGGGGTCTTAGCTCCAGACTGGCTTGGAACCATGATCCTCAGATATAGAGTGACCCATCAATGCCCAGGTTTTTGTTGTTGTTGTTTTATTTTCTACAAATGCTCCATAATTTAAACATCTGAGGATTAGTTACCTAGGAGGCAGTTGTTTTTTTGTTTTGCTGGTCCTGGTGCTTGAACTCAGGGTCTCCGTGTTGTTTCTGAGCTTCTTTTTGCTCAAGACTAGTACTCTTCCACTTGAACCACAACACCACTTCTGGCTTTTTCTGAGTAGCTTATTGGAGATAAGTCTCTCACAGACTTTTTTGCCTAGGCTGGCTTCAAAGTGCAATCCTCAAGTTTCATTCTCCTTAGTAGTTAGGATTACAGGCATGAGCCACCACAGCCCTGCTGTGCCCAGTTTTTGTTTGTTTTTTTTTTAATTTTTTTCTTTTTGCCAGTCCTGGGTCTTGAACTCAGGGCCTGAGCACTGTTCCTGGCTTCTTTTTGCTCAAAGCTAGCACTCTACCACTTGAGCCACAGCTCCACTTCCGGCTTTTTCTATGTATGTGGTGCTGAGAAATCAAACCCAGGGCTTCATGTATGCTAAGGTAGCACTCTGCCACTAGGCCATTTCCCAATCCTGTGCCCAGTTTTTAATGGACCTGTTAGATGCACATGTTTAGGTTAATCATAATCCTTGAGTTAGGATACACAGTTCTCACTGGTACATGAGTGACAAAATTTTATTTACTCATTTACTTACATATTTACTTTTTAATTTTAATAATAAAAATTCTGGTACTTACCATCAAACAGGAACAAGACTTACATAACATTTTATCCCTATGTAATTGCGATCCCTATATCTGTCTCCTGCTTAGAAGTCACTGAGCTGATTTTGTTTTTCCATTCTTTTTGTCTTTCTATTTTTAAATATTTTATCAAAAATAATATATATCTAAAAGATATTGCTTACTTGTTTTTTAACTTTTTAGAGAAGAGATTGTGATGTGTGAGCTATTCCAGTTTTCAAAGATATATTGCTTGTTTTTTAACTTATTAGGGAAGAGATTGTGATATGTACGCTATGCCAGTTTTCAAGGTGTCTGTTTTGTTAGCTATATTCTGCTGAGGTTCATCCATGTTGTTAACCATGTTGCATTGTTTGCTCATTTTTGCAATTATGTGAGCATTTCATAATGAAGTAACTCTTCCAATGCTAGGAATCAGACTGTTGTGACTGTTGCTGCTATGAACTTTCTCGTTCATATATACAGGCAAAAGCTTGGCTTATACTTGGGAGTAGAGTTTCTGGTTATAGGATATGTGAGAGTTCAGCTTTATATAGTCAGCTTTATACAGGAATGCCAAATTATTTCCTAAAGCTATACCAAACTATACTCTCACCAGCAACTAGGGATCCTATTGATTCCCTAATTCCTTTAGTAATTGTTAAGTCAAATTGAATTTTGCCAATCAGACACTTATATGCTACTTACCATTCTGATTTGCATTTTCCTGACTCCAGACCCATATGTAGTATAAGTGTATAGTACTAACTATATTTCTCACTCTGTGAAATTCCTATTTATTTGCTTCTTTTTCTTTTTCTTTTTCTTTTTAATTTTTATCCAGCCAAGTGCCAGTGGCTCACACCAGTAATCCTAGCTACTCAGGAGGCTGAGATTTGAGGATCAAGGTTCAAAGCCAGACTGGCAGGAAAGTCTGTGAGACTCCTTTTTTTTTTTTTTTCTTTTTTTTTTTTTTTGCCAGTCCTTGGTCTTGGACTCAGGGCTGAAGCATTGTCCCTGGCTTCTTTTTGCTCAAGGCTATCACTCTGCCAGTTGAGCCACAGTGCCACTTCTGGCTATTTTCTTTCTTTCTTCTTCTTTTTTTTTTTGACATTTTATAAATTTTTAATAGAAAATAATTTATGATGGTTAAGTAGACAAGGCTTCTGGCCATTTTCTATATATGTGGTGCTTGGGAATCGAACCCAGGGCTTCATGTATATGAGACAAGCACTCTTGCCACTAGGCCATATTCCTGTGAGACTCTTATATCCAATTAATCACCAGAAAACCAGAAGTAGCAATATGGCTCAGTGGTAGAGCACTAGCCTTGAGCAAAAGAGCTTAGGGACAGTGCCCAGGCCTGGAGTTCAAGCCCCATGACTGACAAATAAATAAATAAAATAAAATTTTTATCAATTTATAAGAGCTCCTTAAATACTTTATATTATTTTATATCAAACTTGTTTGATTTAAATTGTGCATTTCTCCTTCCAGTGTATGAATTGTTGTTGTTTTTTTAATTTGCTCTAAGGTATCTTTTTGTAATCACAAGCTTTTAATGTGAATGTAGTTGCATTCATTAGATTTTTCTGTTTATGGCTAATATATTTCGGATAGTGTTTAAGAAATGTATTTTCCCTACATATCAGCTATTTACAGGTATGATGGATAAAAAAGGAGCAGAGAGATCATGAATAGCTTGAATCTCTAGTCAATTTATAACTCCATTCTAGGCTCTAGTTTATAATTCTTGTCTTACTAAACCTTTCCATATCCTAAAGGAACCAGATGGCTGGCTCAGATGCAAATTTACTTCCTTCCATTCCCCTGACTGTCTCTTAATGGAAGTGGTAATGAACCATGAAATGGCCAAGTAGTACAGGACTGTTTTGCTGGGGGAAGATAATATTGTAACAGTCAAAAGTTGATTCTTGATTTGACTGAAAAATGAGAGTAGCCAAATAGACTGAAGGTTACCTCTATGAATCTACATGCCTCCCTTTGTATGTGTTGTTCTAGTGAGTTTAATCTTATTAAATTGAGGTCAGCTCATTTATAATCTATTCTTTTGTTCATTTAGGCATATTTATAAAGCTGGATCCTAAAAAGAGTTTAATATAAAGGAGCTTTCGGAGAATTGCACACCATTCTGCATGAGGCTCCTCCTCTAGAAGCAGCTGCATCTGCCCTCACCCCTGCTCGGCGGTGGGAGCACTAGGGAATCCCCCCAGGGAGCCTGCTAACACTGATCCTTTGGAAGATTCTTCTGAACATGAATCCAGACCCTCCCACCTTCGAAACTTTTCAAAGAAGCACTTCCATAAGAGTTCTTTGTATCTCTCTAAGATAAAAGTATGGTTGTTCTATAATTTGAACAGACTCCTTTGAGTGGTATAAAAATTAACACCTGCCCATGGAAGACATGGGGAAAATTCTACTGAAAGTTTTACTTCAAAGTTGGAAATACTAGGAAGTCAGTGTAGGAATAAATACAGTGAATTGTATGAAGAGTGTATATGTGTGCTTATGTACACACATTGTGACTTGCAAAGCTACCTTTGTTATATCTGAGCAAACAAATCTGTTTGGCCAGAGTAGGAAATAAAATGAGTTCCAATGGAAAAAAATACCTCAAATCTGTGGTCTAGGGTTCTAGGCATTAAACCACTGTACCAATTTTAACAAGGCTTTGCTGTTGTTTATTGCCAACAGTGTAGTCTGCCATACTTAAAAGAGATTATTCATTTCCTAAGGCTGTAACAAGGTACTAAAAAGTGAATGGTTTAAAATATCTTACGGTTCTGGAGGGCAGACATCCAAAATTAAGGGATTAACAAGACTTGGCACCTTCTAAAGGTGTTAGGGTAAGAACTGTTTCTATCCTAGCCTCCCCAGAAGAAGCTTCAGGCAATACTTGGCTACAGCCCAGTCTTCTATGTCTCCATGTCATCTTTTTATCACATCTGTCTCTTTTTTATGAAGGCACCAGTCATAGTAGATCTCTTCTGAGCAACCTCATTTTAACTGTATTGCCCTGTTTCCAAAATAAGATCCTCTTATAAGGACTAGAAATTAGGACATTCCTTTTAGGGAGACAAAAGTCAACCCATAAGAGAACCTTGGATAAGACAAAAAATTGGGGCTGGGAATATGGCCTAGTGGCAAGAGTGCTTGCCTCCTACACATGAAGCTCTTGGTTCAATTCCCCAGCACCACATATATGGAAAATGACCAGAAGGGGCGCTGTGGCTCAGGTGGCAGAGTGCTAGCCTTGAGCAGGAAGAAGCCAGGGAGGGTGCTCAGGCCCTGAGTCCAAGGCCCAGGACTGGCCAAAAAAAAAATAAAAAAATTGGGAGGCTAATGTTCTGGAAAAAAATCTATTTATTTCCTAATGCAAGCAATACATCATTTGGACTTCAGTATCTATCTTCTTGACCCTTTTTGAAAGTTTAAGCCAAAACCATATAAAAGGTCATTTAAAAAAGTCACAATGGCCAAATATTAACCATTTCTGATTATTCAACCCAGTAACCTAGGGTTATCCATGGCCAAAAGATCAGCTAGCATTGCTCCACTACTAGAGCCAACTGACTCTAGCTAGCAGGGCCAGCCAAGTTGTGGCAGTATCTCTGGTACCCACCTACAGCTCCAAAGCTGCAGGAAACCCCCACACACACCCTTGGGAGGGAAGCACCCCATGGTCATGAAGCTAGCAGATCCTCCCTGGAAACTCCAGGAGAGCTGAAGCACTGGAGGAGTTTGAAATTCCCAGGCTGGCAACAACCACCATTTATTCCAGTCTTCCTGTCCACCAGACAGTGGACTATTTAGACACTCACAGCTTACTTTTTTTTTTTTTTTTGCCAGTCCTGGGGCTTGAACAGAGGGCCTGAACACTGTCCCTGGCTTCTCTTTGCTCAAGACTAGCACTCTACCTCTTGAGCCACAGTGCCACTTCGGCTTTTTCAGTTTATGTTGGTGCTGAGGAATCGAACCCAGGGCTTCATGCATGCTAGGCAAGCACTCTACCACTAAGCCACATTCCCAGCCCTCACAGCTTACTTTTTGTGGGAATTAGTAATATTAAAACATGTAAAGCCAAAGGAACTAGGCACCACTGCTGTTTAGTTTCACTTATCTAGTAGAGAATGATGATTCTTGTCATTTTTTTCTCTTATCATTTGGTTTATCTCAACAGCCTTGCACAACTGCTAGAAAACACCATACTTCTAACCAAGGCAAAACCAAAACAATGGAAAGAATGCCAAATTACCAGTTTTTCCTTATTCTTAGTGTCTTCATATCTCTCTTTGAATCCGCCCTTTTTTTTTTCCTTCTTTCTACTCACCTTCTCAGTTATAGTTGTCACACTGGTTTAATCAGGTCCAAGATACATGGAAACATACAAGTGAGATCATTCATAAGATCAACCAAGGGAAAACCTCAGTCTCAATTAACTTGGATACCTTATAACTGATGAAGGAAAAATGGTTTTCCTGCTTTGAAACAGACTGTCAGTAAGCATCACCATGCCCTGGCATTCTTGTCTTCACCCAGTATTTTGACAAGTATAGGATGGCATTGCTGGTTTTCCATTGCTGTGACAATAGACAAAATTTAGGAGCATAGATTTATTTTGGCTCATGGTTTTTAGAGGTTTCAGCTGGGTTGTGATGAGGTCAGATATCATAGCAGAGATCACATGGTGAAGCAAGGCTACTCATTTCATGGCGGACAAGAAGCAGAGCAAATAAAGAGGGGTCTGGGGAGAAATATAGCCCCCAGCAACTCCCCCCCATTTTCTCTAGTTGGGCTTTACCTCCAAAAATTTCCATGACATGCAATAATGCCATCAAATTTTGTTTTTTGGGTTTTTTTTACAAATTTTTATTATCAAACTGATGTATAGACAGGTTACAGTTTCATACGTTAGGCATTGGATACATTTCTTGTGCCATCAAATTTTGAATCAGTGACTTCATTGGTTAGGTCAGAGCCCACATACTAACTACATCTCAGACATGGGATCTGCCAGCTGAGGACCAAGCTTTCAACACAGAAGCCTTTTTGGTGGTACATCTCATATCCAAATCATAACAATAGCAAAAGGAACTGAAGAGTCAGAAAGGAGAGATGTACAGTCAGATTATTCTCAGCTTCCCCCATCACTGGCTTGCTGTGTGACTTAATAGGCCTTCTCATTGCTTGTTTTTCCCTCTCTGCTATATGGAAAATAATATTTTGAATGAAGGTTAAGGATTGATACTGACTAATGTTAAAATAACTGTAAACTGTTACAAGTTATATGAAAACAACACAAAGAAACTCAACAAAAACTGGTCATCAATAGTGGGAAAGAAGGAAAGAAAAAGAGACTTTATAGCAGTGAGGACTAGCAGAAGGGGCTCGTGACAATAAAGAAAATTGGACTCTATCAAAATAGACTATGAAAACTAAATGAGTTGGGTACTATAATCCTAGCTACTAAGGATGCTGAGATCTGAGGATCCCAGTTCAAAGCTAGCCTGCACAGGAAAGCCCCAAGACTCTTATGTCCACTTAAACCCCAGAAAATGAGAAGTGGCACAGTGGCTCAAGGTGGTAGAGGGCTAGCTTTGAGCAAAAGAGCTTAGGGACAAAATGAGAAGGACTAAATGAGGAAACCTACTGGGAACATTATTTCTTAGAATGAAGGGTACAGGGTGTAAGATAGAATAGGTGAAATTGATTGGAATACAACTTTAACATATATAGAGATGTAGCAATGAAATACCCTCTTCTCCATATAACTGATATAAGCCAATAAAAATAAACTCTTTGACCTATCAATACAAACATATAAGATGGCCCCAGTAGCTCACACATAATAACCCCAGCTACTCAGAACTCTGAGATCTGCAATACTGTGGCTCAAGTCCAGCCCAGGCAGAAAAGTTTGCTAGATTCCATCTCTAAAATATCCAGCAAAAGGCACAGCTTGAGGGGTAACTCAAGTGGTAGATCAGCAGCCTAGCAAGTGAGAGGCCCTGAGTCCAAACCGCATAACACACAAAAAAATCATAATTTGGCATGATATTTTGCTTTTACTGCCATGTTTATAAAATGACTAAGAATTACAGTAAAAGCATTGTGTATAGATATCAGGATATTTAAAAACTGTTTTCCCAAATGAGAAGTTGAAACAAAACACATAAGAAAGTCAATAAAGCCAGTGCCAGTGACTCCTGCCTGTAATACTAGCTACTCAGGATCCTGAGATCTGAGGATTGCAGTTCAAAGCCAGCCCAGGCAGAAAAGTTCCCATGAGACTCACTCAAAAAACCAGAAAGGGCACTGTGGTTCACAGTAGTAGGGTGCTAGCCTTGAGCTAAAGAGCTCAGGGACTATACTCAGGCCCTGAATTCAAGCCCCACAATTGACAAAAAAAGAAAGAAAGTCAATAAAAACCTTTGTATATTCTGTATTAAGGAAATTCATGTCCCCCGTATGTGTGTTGGTACTAAACCTAGGTCTTAAACTTAGGACCTGGGCACTGTCTCTGAGCTTTTGTGCTCAAAGCTAGCACTCTACCTCTTGAGCTACAGCTCCACTTCTGGCTTTTTGCTGGGGTTAACTGGAACTAAGAGTCCTACAGACCTTCCTACCAAGGCTGGCTTTGAACCACAATCCTCAGATTTCAGCCTCTTGAATAGCTAGGACTACAGCACCCAGCTTAAACATACATTTTTAAAATACCAAGTCTATGACATTCTCTATGGTATGGTAAATATAGGGCAGTCTCTTACATTTCTATTACTAAAAATAAGTCATGATTTAAAAACCTCAAGATTTAAATTTGTCCTGATCATATTCTTGGTCTGTCACTGTGACAAGTTTGGAGTTAGAGTTGGTTTACTGAATTCTTCATCTTAATTAAAATCTTAATTACATATTTAAAATTAGAGCATCTGCAGACAAAGAAAGCTCAAGGAGGGAAAAGAACCCTACAGACCAATATGTCTTATGAGAACATGTGCCAAAATCATCAACAAGATGCTAGCAAACCAAATCCAAGAATACATTAAGAAACAAAAAACTATATACTAAGATGGGTTGTGGAGGCTCACGTCTATAATCCTGACTACTCGGGAGACTGAGATATGAGGATCATACTTTGCAGCCAGCCTATGCAGTAAAGTCTGTGAAACTTTTATTTTCAGTTAACTACCAAGAAAACCAGAAGTGGAGATATAGTTCAAGTGGTACAGCACTACTAGCCTTGAGTGAAAGCAGCTCAGGGACAGCACCCAGGCCCTGAATTGAAGTCCCAGGACCAGCACAACAAAAACAAAAACCCTACATACTATTACCAAGGTATTTGATCCCACCAATGCAGAAGGGGTTCAGTATATGAAAAGCAAGCAAGCATGGTGGGTCATACCTGTAATCCCAGCACTGTAGAGGCTAAGGTAGGAAAATGATCATTCAAGAGCAGCCTAGGATACATATTGAAGCCCTGTCTCAAAAGAAAAAGATAAGTCAATGTAATACAGATTCATAGAACAACATAAAGCCACATGAAGTTAGACCTGAAATATAAACACAAAATACAGGGCCACGTGTGTGTGTGTGTGTGTGTGTGTGTGTGTGTGTGTGTACATAGTCAAGCTGAGTATGATATGCACGGTTGGGTTTTTCAGTTGTTACCTCTGAACAATTAACAGTTGAATACCAAGAAGCTGAAATATGTCTTATCTTGAGGTTAAAGGCAAGTGAAGGGGTGTGTGCACACAGAGAAAGGAATGGTGGGCCAATATAGTGATAATACTCAAAGTACACACATGAAACTCGAACTAGGAAACGAGGATATGGTAAAGATGGGACAGGGGGCAAGGAGAAAGGTGGAAAGGGTGACACTAAAATGCATTGTACATATAAATTGATATGTTGAACTGAAAACCCTCTTTATAATTTGTTGGGGGTGGGGGAGCTGGGAATATGGCCTAGTGGTAAAGTGCTTGCCATGTATACATGAAGCCCTAGGTTCAATTCCTCACACCACATATATAGAAAAGGCCAGAAGTGGTGCTATGATTCAAGTTGGCAGAGTGCTAGCCTTGAGCAAAACAAAGCCAGAGACAGTGCTCAGGCCCTGAGTTCAAGCCCCAGGAGTGGCTTGTGCATACACACACACACACACACACACACACACACACACACACACACACACACACACACACTACCTCAAACCCAGAAACTGATATTTTATGATAAAGTACATTTTGATAGTGGTATATAATTAGTATCTGTGATTAGGAAAAAAAAATCCTCTGAGAGGCTGGGAATGTGGCTTAGCGGTAAAGTGCTTGCCTAGCATTCATGAAGCCCTAAGTTTCGATTCCTCACCACCACATAAACAGAAAAAGCAAGAAGTGGTGCTGTGGCTCAAGTGGTAGAGGGCTAGCCTTGAGCAAAAACAAGCCAGAGACAGTGCTCAGTCAGAGTTCAAGCCCCAGGACTGGCAAAAAAAAAAAAAAAATCCTCTGAAATAATACCACGGAGCCAATAGTAGTGGTGTATACTTGTGATCCTATCTACTCAAGAAGCTGAGGAAGGAGAATGACAAGTTCAAGGAAGCCTGGATAATATAGAAAAACCCCATTTCCTCCATCCCCACCCTACCCCACCCCACCCCACCCCAAAAAAACAGCCATAAGCAAATGGCAGTACAAATCCTGGGAGTGAACATTATAGAGCTGTAGCTAGATGTCTGTAATTATAAGTTATCTGATAAGGAATACACATAAAAATAAATACTCAAATGGCAGAAAAATAAATACTCTAATCATTTTTTCTAAACTGTTTTGTTATTCTTCAAAAATAAAATGAGGGGCTGGGGATATAGCCTAGTGGCAAGAGTGCCTGCCTCGGATACACGAGGCCCTAGGTTCGATTCCCCAGCACCACATATACAGAAAACGGCCAGAAGCGGCGCTGTGGCTCAAGTGGCAGAGTGCTAGCCTTGAGCGGGAAGAAGCCAGGGACAGTGCTCAGGCCCTGAGTCCAAGGCCCAGGACTGGCAAAAAAAACAAAAAAACAAAAATAAAATGAGAAAAAGAAAAAATAGAGGAAAAAACAAAATAATAAAATGAAGCCATCACTATAGGTAAAGATGAATAGAGCAAAAGGATAAGTACTGGAAAAAGGATTCAGGAACAATACCCATACCACTAAATCTAAATATGGAGGAGAATGTTTTCATTCACATCCTCACATCAGCAAGCTGCTGAAGAACTCTAGGGTTGGATACTTCTGATCTTTCACTTCCCCTTTCTCTTACTTTGTCTCCATTTCATCCTTTCTGTCCCAAAGCACAATCATTAAACTGGAGGCATGTCTCCTTGGCCACCCCTCCCATCTTGACAGGCTTGTTTTTCTATGCATCTCTGGACTTGCTGAGATACAGTTATGGGTATTAGTCATTATTTTGTCTGTCTATCTTCTCTTCTCCCAGTCTTCTGATGAACAGAACTGTGCAGCATTGGCAAGCAGCCCTTTCAGCTTTTCCTTAATTCTCATGATTCTTGAGAGCCACTGGCATTAAGACACACATGTGACCAGTTTTAGTCAATTATAGTTCCTCACTCCCATGAGGACTTCCAAAGAGGAAGTGATGAACATGATAGTCGAATCTTTCCTTGGGATTTTATGTGGATGATAGAAATTAAATGGATTACAATATATTCTGGAAATACAATCCATGAGGCTCTCTATGTGGATAGAAAAGTCATTTAACCTCAATAAACTTGAGCTCCCTCCTCTCTAGAATGTGAGACTTAGACCAAAGGCTCTTTGAGGCCTGCCTAGACTCAGCCTGGAATCTGGGAGTACAATGGAGCTTCACTTAACAAGTCAGTCTGACTGGTACAGACATACTTTTCAAATGGGAACCTGGCAAAATTACACATCCGCAGAAATTCCTCTCCTGTAAATCCAGACTCGTTTGTCCCTTTCACTATAATTTCCCCCTTCTCTAGAGAAAATTAAGAAAAGGTTCAGAGGAAAGAAAGCCTTCTAACCTAAACTCTGGAGAAGCAACTAGGGTTAAAAAAATAAAAAAAGGAAGTCAGTAGCAGTAGATTTTTATTTACAGTGTTGCCCTACCTGTTTTATTCCTAGTTTGGGACCCATAGGTAAATATTGGGTTTGGGAGCATCTCTTTCTGAAATATCTGAACCTAGAAGCACATTCTGAGCCTGGCAGAAGATCCAGTTGTGTGGTAAGCTGAGGCATGTTTAAAATTTTACTCTGGAGAAGGAGATAAAGTGATGGTTATGGTGATTTGTAACATTTTCCAATTTCTGTAGCGCAAATATTGTCATTATGGCTGATTTCAGATTGGAGAGAATGTGCATGATCTAGCTCTGGTGAAATAGGAACTGGCTCTAGCACAACCACCACATGAGTGACTTCTTTGGCTTGAAGTGAAGCCACAGAATTGACCAATCCTCAGTAGATTGAGTAAATCAATTCTTTGTCCCTGATCTAAATTCAATCACATCTCTCTATGTTTTAAAGTTCTCTATCCTCAAAAGGCTGACTATAGAGTATTTCTTAGTCTTCCCAACCTATCTGCTTTGCTGAACTTCAAACAAATCCAAAAGACATTTTTTTTGTTGTTGCTTAAGGATATTTTCATCACTAAGAAGAAACATGAAAATCTGGAAATCTGGAAATATCACCAAGTCTACCTCATCTTGGATCAGCCTGGAAGCCCTTCCCAGATCAATGTGAACACATGGATAAAATCTTAAAGATAGAGAAGCATTCCAGCCAAAACCCATGGTTTTTTTCAGTAGGGCTGATGAAATGTTAAACACTAATGTTAAATGCTAAGTACCTCTCCACATCCCTAATACAGCTGACCTCATTTAGGAAGAGTCCATTTTGCAGAAAGAACCCAAAAGATGTGAGGAATGATGAACCAAAACGAGTTGGAAAGGGAGCCATTTCTCCATAATTCTTGTCATTCTCTTTCTTCTGAGATAGCTTTGGATGATGGTGTGTGTGTGTGTGTGTGTGTGTGTGTGTGTGTGTGTGTGTGTGTGTGTCTTGAGTTTGAACTCAGGGCCTCATTTTGCTAAGCTCTTGTGCAACACCTCCAGCCCTGCTTTTGGCTGGTTACTTTGAAGATGGAGTCTAACCAACTTTTCTGCTCAGGCTGGCCTCAAATACAAGCCTCCAGATTTTAGCCTTCTGAGTAGTAAGGATCACAGGCATTAGCCATTGGCACCATGCTCCTCTAGCCTTCTAGTTCCGTCACTTCCCCCAGATATCTTCCTAATATCCTCCAGTTTAGCATATTCTTTTTTTTTTTGGCCAGTCCTAGGCCGTGAACTCAGGGCCTGAGCACCGTCCCTGGCTTCTTTTTTGCTCAAGGCTAGCACTCTGCCACTTGAGCCACAGCACCACTTCTGGCCATTTTCTGTATATGTGGTGCTGAGGAATCGAACCCAGGGCCTCATGTATACGAGGCAAGCACTCTTGCCACTAGGCCATATTCCCAGCCCACAGTTTAGCATATTCTTGATTCTACTAAGTCTGTCCTCAAAGGCATAGATACCATCAGATCATTGTTGCTTTTACCTTCTCCCACCTGGATGCCCTTCCCTCTCAGCTGAGAAATAAAGGTTGGTCACCTCGACCACTCCATTCCTTCAGTTTCCTGGATTCTCCAGGACTGTACCACCCACCAAGTCTCAGTAATTACCAACTCAAGCATAATAAAATTTGTATCTAAGAAACAGGAATGTTATCTATATTACATGGCAAGGATGAGATCAAACATCACATAAGCATAATTATGTAGATACCCGAAAAATGATATCAACAAAAACTGTGAAGTAAGAACTGTAATATGGAGGTCAGATCTGGCCAGTGCCATCATTGGCCATTGAGCGGTATCAGGTTGACTCCATCTCAGATTAGTTAGAGAGCAGAAGCCGACTCCATCTTCACTAAGATCTCCCCCGCCCTATCCAGGGAAGTTCCCCTTCGCTGTGGTAAGAGTGTGTGAACTCCTTGACCATCTGAGTAGTGGAACATTCAAGGTTAAACCTGTGCCCTCCCATAAATAGGCATATCCGCCTGCATCAAGTGAGTCCCGCCAAATCCCTGTGCCAAGTCTAACTAAAATGATAAGTTGGCGGGGCTGGGGATATGGCCTAGTGGCAAGAGTGTTTGCCTTGTATACATGAAGCCCTGGGTTCAATTCCCTAGCACCACATATACAGAATATGGCCAGAAAATGGCCAGAAGTGGTGCTGTGGCTCAAGTGGCAGAGTGCTAGCCTTGAGCAAAAAGAAGCCAGGGACAGTGCTCAGGCCCTGAGTCGAAGCCCCAGGACTGCCAAAAAAAAAAAAGTTGGTTCAAACAGTTGCAATGAGGCAGATTGTAACTCCATTGACCACCTGCGTGTGACCTGGCATGCTCTGTAAGTGTTGTAACCTCATTGGCTACCTGTGTGTGGCAAGTTCAACCATGTGGTGTTTGCCTTTATAACCCTGCCCAAGGGTGGCCCAGGGCGCGGGGTCCCAGCTCCCGAGTCTGGGCCGCGGCCCTGGCCGGTCAGTATACTTTTATTTTCCCCATAAATCCACCTTTTTTTTTTTTTTATCATCTTTTTGCTTGAGACTATCTCTGAGTGGTAGACTCTTGAAGGGATGGGGGATTCCCCCCCCACACACACACACCTCATTACAGCTCTACTTTCAGATTGTTGATGTTAATTGGAGATGAGTCTCATGAACTTTCCTGCCCTGGCTGACTTCCAACTGCAATCCTCAGATCTCAGCCTCCTGAGAAGCTAAGATTACAGGCACAAATGAGCCACAAACGCCAGGCTTCTTTTGTACTTTTTACTTCTTTAACTTCAAGAGAAGTGCTCTACCCCTCTTGGCTACTTCCTTTCAGTTGGCTTTAAAAATCACTAATTGTTAGTGTTGCAAACCTCGAGAGCACCTTGTCCCGCTGCAGCCGGGAGCAAGGCCCGGAGCAAAGCAATGATGGAGACTGGACTGTGGAATTTTCGGGGTACCAGGGGACCTGCAGCCTCTCTCAGGCTTCAGATGCCTCTGGTTCCATGGACAGAGTTTTTATTTATTAACAGACAAAAGTACACACAGGAAGATGGCTACATCAGAGACACTACTTCAAAGAGATAAGGGTGTCAGTTGGAAGGAATAATTCTAGGATTGGCAATTACCTGTCAACAAGAAAACAACCAATTTGCATAGGTCACCTGCTGGCTCCAAGGTCTTGTGGTGTTCCGGATTAGCTGTAGGGTCAAGACTGTGGTCATTGTAATGCTAAGCACTTTAGGTCTTGACCGGGTGGCCCTCAGCCTTCCTAGGAGAGTCCTGGTTCTAGTGGTAGAACATTTTGTTTAACTAAGCTCATGTCCCTGAGTTCAAACCTCACACACACACACACAACCAAACGAAAATGAAAACAAAATCATTGATTCTGGGTCGCGAGCTGGGGACGGGGCGGCCCACCGCGTCGTGGCCGTGGTCCCCGCCTCCTCCCCAGGGGCCGCGGTGGAGCCTCGGCGGCGACGGTGCTGACGACCTGAGGAGAGCGTCTCTCTCTCTCCCCGAGCGGCGGCGGCCACCGAGACCCCACGCGCGGCGCGACCCCCGAGGCCCCCGCGCGCGCCCCGGCCGCAGCGCAGCGCCCGCGTCCCTCCGGCCCGTTCCCGCGCGCTCCCTCCCCGCTGCGGGCTGCACGGTGGCGTTGGCCCTGGCGGCGCTGGCGGAGGTCGAGCCGGCCTGGGGCAGTCGGTACCAGCAGTTGCAGAATGGAGACGAGCCTGGAGAACCCGAGCAGGCGGCCGGCGATGCTCCTCCACCGTCCGGCAGCATCTCTGCAGAGAGTGCAGTATATTTTGACTACAAAGATGAGTCCGGGTTTCCAAAGCCCCCATCTTATAACGTGGCTACTACGCTGCCCAGTTATGATGAGGCCGAAAGAACCAAGGCCGAGGCCTTGATCCCCTTGGTTCCTGGAAGGGATGAGGATTTTGTGGGTCGGGATGATTGTGACGATGCCGACCAGCTGAGGATAGGAAATGATGGGATTTTCATGTTAACTTTTTTCATGGCATTCCTCTTCAACTGGATTGGCTTTTTCCTGTCCTTTTGCCTGACCACCTCAGCTGCAGGAAGATGTGGGGCCATCTCAGGATTTGGCCTCTCTCTAATTAAGTGGATCCTGATTGTCAGGTTTTCAACCTATTCCCCTGGATACTTTGATGATCAGTACTGGCTCTGGTGGGTGTTCTTGGTTTTAGGTTTTCTCCTGTTTCTCAGAGGATTTATCAGTTATGCAAAAGTTCGGAAGATGCCAGAAACTTTCTCAAATCTCCCCAGGACCAGAGTTCTCTTTATTTATTAAAGATGTTTTCTGGGAAGGGCCTTCCTGCGTTTATGAATTCCCTCTCAAGAAGCAAGAGAACACCTGCAGGAAGTGAATCAAGATGCAGAACGCAGAGGAATAATCACCTAAAAAAAAAAATAAAGTACTGTTGAAAAAGATCATTTCTCTCTATTTGTTCCTAGGTGTAAAATTTTAATAGTTAATGCAGAATTCTGTAATCATTGAATCATTAGTGGTTAATGTTTGAAAAAGCTCTTGCAATCAAGTCTGTGATGTATTAATACTGCCTTCTATATTGTTTGTAGTCATTTTAAGTAGCATGAGCCATGTCCCTGTAGTCAGTAGGGGGCAATCTTGCTTTTTTAATTTTCCATTTCAAACTGAATTTGGGACTAAAGATTTTAGTGTGAAATATGTATAAGGCTGATTGTTTAAAGGGGTTTTCTCAAAAGTTAAGACTTTGGTTATGACTACATTTCTGCACATAATCCATGTTTAATGTTAATCTAGAAATTTATTCAGTTGTATTGTGTGTAAACACCTGAAAGCAAAATCATACTGCAAAATACATTAAGGTGTGATAAAAAAAATACATTCTTAATTGGTAAATAAGCGTTCTTTTTTTTTATAGTCTGTATTCGAAACTTTGCAGTACCTTTTTGTTCTGTGGTATGTACCTAAGGAATTTTAAAGTGTTGTCACTGTATAAAATAGAAAGAACAAAGGTAAGTGCAGCTTAAGTATAATTCTTGACTTATGTATGATTAGAATTCCAGTGGATTAGGTACTAGGAGTAAAGAAGGAATTAGCTTGGAACTTTTGAGATGATCCCTAATATACTGTACTACTTGCTTTTACAATGTGTTAGCAGAAAACCTATTTGTTATAAATGTAGAATGATGTGCTTTCTGCCCAAGTGGTAATTTACCTTGGTTTGCTATATTAAAACTGTAAATATAACAGAATATTAATAAATGTCTCTTGTGTACCAAAAAAAATTCATTGAATCTGGAGGTTACACAGCTGAGCTATATATTATTACACTGGCACTAACTATACTGCATATAATATGTCTAACATATAGGTTATAATTATTATCATTGCCTAAATTGCTTTTCAGGGACATAAAGGGTTTGAGGCGTTGTGAGGGTTTTTTTTGGTCAAAAACTAACAATTTTTCACTTGAGCTTGCATAGGTGTCTGATGGTGACCTTTTGAAGTCAGGAGGCCGGAAACTTTACCATAAGATGATGTTAATACTGAAGTAGAGTGGGGGTTCGCTACAATGAAATGAATTCCCCCCAAGGGAGGGGATTCCTGGTTCCCCCAAGAGTCCACCACACAGTCTCCAACTACAAGATGACAAAAAGACAGACTTATTGGGGAAGTAAAAAGTGAACAAAAAGTGAACCGACCGGCCTTGGTCGCAGCCCAGACTCGGGAGCTGAAACTGCTGACCACGTGTACAAGATCAGGGCCCAGACTTGGGAGCTGGAGCCGCCCGCAAGTGTGCAGCCCAGACTCGGGAGCTGGAACTGCCCACATGTGTGGCCTTCCAGCCTGGTTATAAGGTAAACATCACAGACAAACTTGCCACACGCAGGTGACCAATGAGGATACAACACTTACAGAGCATGCTAGGCCGCACACAGGTGGCCAATAGAGTTACAGTCTGTCTCATAGTATCTATTTGGACCAACCTATCATTCTAGTTAGAATTGGCATATAGGGCTGGGGATATAGCCTAGTGGCAAGAGTGCCTGCCTCGGATACACAAGGCCCTAGGTTCGATTCCCCAGCACCACATATACAGAAAACGGCCAGAAGCGGCGCTGTGGCTCAAGTGGCAGAGTGCTAGCCTTGAGCAGGAAGAAGCCAGGGACAGTGCTCAGGCCCTGAGTTCAAGGCCCAGGACTGGCCAAAAAAAAAAAAAAAAAAAAAGAATTGGCATATAGATTTGACATCAGGTGGATACACGCACTCTGGAGGGCACATGGATTTGACGTCAGGTGGATATGCCTACCCATGGGAGGGCACAGGTTCTCTTGAAGCTCCCAGGCCTCAGGTGGTCAGTTTACATAACATCATAATAAAGGGGAGCTTCCCTGGATAGGGTGGGGGAGAGCTTAGTGGAGATGGATTTGGCTTCTGCTCTAATCTGAGCTGGAGTCAACCTGAAGTCCCTCCACAGTTAATGATGGCACTGGCCAGATCTGACCTCCCTATCACAAATACTACCATTTTCTGATGAGGTATCTCATGAAGTGCTATGAGGTTTGACTATATGCACAGACCCCCAGATCACTTCCAATCAATCACCTTTCTCCACAACCTAAATACCCCAAATCCCATCCTCAGATGGACAGATCTGAGACTTGGGTGTTCCCTCTCCATGCTCAACTGCATTGCAACTTATCTCTTTTGTGAAACTTGTCTCAGTGACTAGCTCACTGTGTGGCTGTCAAAATGGACCTGATTCAGTAACATGACAAATGTTTTAACTTTGTATTTTAAATCAGTTTAATCTTTCAGAACATACCAAGATATCATAAGCAAGACTATCAACTTCATGTCACCATCATCATCGTAATTCCATCTTTGTTTAGTTCCCATCTTTAGAACATGTTTATTTTAGTAAACTAAAACTTTTTGGCCAAGCATGGTGGCATATGTCTATAATCCCAACACCTGAAGTGCTGAGGCAGGAGCTATTTAGTCAAAAGGGGGCAGAGGGGAAGGTATGAGGATAGAACTCAAAATGGTAAAGCACTTGCCTAGCATGTGTGAGGCCCTGAATTCAATCCCCAATTACTCGGGAGGGGTGAATGGGGAGAGAGAAACAGAGAGAGGGAGGGAGGGGAGAGGAGGGAGAGCTGGCCCTTTTCATTGAAAACTGGAAGGTTTCATTTAATAGAACAATGCCACCAAAAAGTATCCACAGCTTTGCAGATATTGGCTGAGCACTCAGACTCCAAGCTTCTCCTTCAATACACAGACATACAAAGCCTCTACAGCCTGCCCTCCTCTCTCCCTGCCCTGTACTGTCTATTGCTGTAGCCTTCCCTAGGGCCCCAATGCATAGAGTTCCCTGTTGAATTGCTTCTCCCACTTGGCTTTTTTTTTTCTTCTCCCCTCCATCTCTCCACACATACCCTCAACTCTGATCCCCAGCCAAGATGGAGGCCTCCCTTGCCTGAGACATAATAAGAAAGGGGTGTCTAAGGGCTGGGAGTTGGTTTTCTGAGCCCCAAAATCATGCCAGAGCTTTCAGTCTTGCTGCAGAGCACATGTCACAAACACTCCACTGATATCCACCAATCAAAAAGCCTGGAAAAAAATTTTTTTAGTTCCTTCCTCGAAATCCAGGACATCTTTCTAAGGCTCGGTGTACCTCCTATGACTTGTTTATACATGTTTTACTCCTGTAACAAGATTCTCTTTTGGAATTCATGCCAGTCCTCCTTCTCACTCAATGCTTAAATAATACTTGTACCTCTCCCAAGCATTGGGCTGGGCTCTGGAAGCAGATTCAGTAAGGCCCCAAGCACCTGCGGGGCGTTGCATGGCCTAGCCCAACCCAGCACTGTCATCCTCTCTATAGGGAACTCTGGAATAAAGCCTATGACACAAAGGAGTGGTTGGTGGGAGGTGGCCGCCCCTTCTGTGGAGTACTTCACAGCACTCGCTGCATTGCTTCTCAAGAATTAGCTGCACCCCAGATCCAAGCAGCACCAGGGTCTGGCACTCAGCCATGATGAGAAAAGGCTTCCAGGTGGCAGCAAGCCTTGGCCACCAAAGAACTCTCCAAGATTCCCTATCTCCTACCTAGACTCAACCTGGCGTCAGCATCTGGACCCTCCACAGACTCCCTGGTGAGTAAATTCCCAGCTCAGTCAGATGAGCAGCTTTGCTTCTCTAAGCTTCTGGAGCATCCCAGATCACCTCTATCTGGAGGTCCCACAGCCCAAACAGCAGTCCCTAACCTTCAGGACATCACCTGTCATCCGTATTTTTCCTGCCCAGGTCTCAAGATTCTGTCTAGAGAAGACAGACGTGAAGGACTATGCCCTTCCCAATGGCAGCTGGGGTCCAGAAATGTTGAGCCTATATCAAGAGTTTCTGGAGAAGACCAAATCGGGCAGTTGGGTAAAAATGCCCTCCTTCAAGTCTAACAGAGAACACATGCAAGGGCTCAAGCTCCCATTTGAATTGGGAGTTACCTCAGGTAAGACAGGTCCTGGGCTCTCCCAGACCCACACACATCCCAACCCACACTGATGGGACCCTGAGTGGGGCCCTTGGATCAGTTCACCTAGCTCCATCCCTGTGTTAATAATAATAATAATAATAAGTCTGAAAGATTTACAAAGCCCTCTCCACTTCTCAACCTAGAAACTCTTCCTGTGCCTCCCCGGCACCATCCCAGTGGATGGGAAGGGGGTCCCCTCAGGCCTCTCACCCCCTTCATTCCCTCTGAATGGCACACTTCCCTGTGACGCCTTTGCTGCCAGCCGAGTATATGTCCCTACTGCTCAGCACCCACCCTTTCTCACTTCTCACTGACAGCCTCATCCCAGGCTCTCTTCCCCAACCCCCCTTGTGTATTGCAGGCCTCAGGGTAGCTAGGTTCAGATTGGCATCTTAAGACAACCATTGTACCATACTAACATGTTGGGATCCATTTTCCCCTTGATGGAAGGGGCTTGATGCACCTCCCCCAGCCCTGGGGAATGCGGCCCTTCTACCCCCTCTGGATTGGAATCCAGAGGAACAGGTTGGGCAAACAGCCCCCAACCTTCTAGAGTGACGTTAGCCCTTGGGGTCAGGTGATACCTTTCAGCCTATCGACATCCTGGCCAAACCCCTCCCTCGGAATCATCTCCCCTTGTCCTTATCTCAATAAAGTTAGTCGCTCTAAGAAGCTAGCCCCGTAGCACTAACACCCTCATGTTTCTTCATGAGTGTGTGTGTGTGTGTGTGTGTGTGTGCATGCATGCATGGGTGTGGTTAGCACAAGCAGAGGCACTAAAATAATTTAAGAATTTGAAGCCAGGGACTGGTGGCTCACGCCTGTAATCCTAGCTACTCAGGAGGCTGAAAACTGAGGACTGAAATTCAAAGCCAGCCCAGGCAGGAAAATCTGTGAGACTTTTATCTCCAATTAAACACCTAAAAACCAGAAATGCAGCCATGGCTCAAAGTGGTCGAATGCTAGCCTTGAGCAAAAAAAAAAAAAAGGCTCAGGCCCTGGATTCAAGCCACATTACCCATCCAGATAGAGAGAAAGAGAGAGAAATTTGAGAGCATGGCATGATGGCTCATATCTGTAATCCCAAATACCTGGGAAAGGCAGAGATCAGGAGAATCATGATTCAAAGCTTGCCTGAGCAAAAACTTTAGCAAGACCCTCATCTTAAACAACAAGTTATTCAACAAGTTATCATATCTATGATCCCAGCTATTGGAAAGGCATAAGTAGGAGGATTGTGGTCTGAAGCCAGACTCAGGCTAAAACACAAAACTTTATTTTTAAAAATCTAAAGCAAAAAGGGCTGTTAGAATACCTGCCTAGGGAGCACAAGAACCTGAATTCAAACCTTAGTACCACCAAGAGATAAAGGACACAGTTGGATAGTTTCATTAGAGGGAAAGTTCAGAACAACTTTGGCAGATTGACTTTATTTACTTATTTACTGTGTGTGTGTATTACTGGAGTTTGAACTCAGGGCCTTGCACTTGCTAGACAAACATTCTACCTCTTGAACCACACTCTCAGCCTGTTAGTTTTCATTGTATGCAAGTTACATGAGTAATCATTTTTTAAAATTAGCAGTGCTTGCAGCCTTTTCAAGTGTTGGCTGGACTCTGAGCCTGTCTCCACCCTCCACCAGGGAACTTTCTGAGTGTTTGTTACCACAGATATATTCTCTCTAAAGACAGGGACTGTGTCTCTCTTCCCAGATTGAAGGCTCCCTGAGGGTGAAGCCTGGGGTCCCCTGGTTCTCTCACCTAGATCTAGACAGGTCAACTATAGAGGGCTCAACTCATGGTGCTGCATCCTGACTGGATGACACATCTTCAACAACCTCCTTTCTCTGATCATGACATTATCCATTTCTCCCCAGACAAAAGTGATGGGCGCAACTTCACCAGGTGCATCCACGCAGAAGGACAAGGCTATGAGTATGTCATCTTTTTCCAACCATACAAGAAGAAGTCAGTCTGTCTTTTCCAACCAGGCCCCTACCTAGAGGGACCTCCAGGGTAAGAGCACAGGCAGGCTAAGCTGGGCTCCTCCTACTGGCTGGGCAGAGCAGGTCTGCACCTCTCTCTAAGGAGCAAAATGGGGGTATGAGAAACTGGGTTTCAGCCTCACAATTGGCAGCCTGGCAAGACATACTGGTCTGTCTAGTGCAGTCTGTGTTGTGCAGGTAAGGGAGAGCCCCTTTGTTGAGGTCTCAGGATTTTCTAGCAAGTAAAGTCCTGGTGCTGGTGGCTCACACCTATAATCCTAACTACTTGGGACACTGACAATGGGACAATCACCATTCTAGGCCAGCTGGAACAGAAAAAGGCTGCAAGATTCACATCTCAATTTCAGGAAGCTGCATGTGATAGTATGATCGCCATCTCATTGAAGACAGGAAGTCTAAAATAGGCTTAGTGTGGTACCAACGGGAAGCAAGACCCTCTCTTAAAAATAACCAACAAAGCCAGGTGCTGGTGGCTCACACCTGTAATCCTAGCTACTCAGGAGGCTTAAGTCTGAGGATCATGATTCAAAGCCAGCCTAGGCAGGAAAGTCCATGAAACTCCTGTCTCCAATTAGCCACTAGAAAACTAGAAGTGGAACTGTGGCTCAAAGTGGTAGAGTACTAGCTTTGAGCTCAGCACCCAGGCCCTGAGTTCAAGCTCCATGATCACCATTAAAAAGAAAAAAGAAAAAAAGGGCTGGAGGCATGGCTCAAGCAGCAGATTGCCTGGCAACATATGTAAAACCCTGAACTCAAACTCCAGTACTGCCAAAGAAAAGAAAAAGGGAAAGAAAGGTCCACTTTGAGAAGGATGTGGTTACCTGGGAGGGGATAATATCTGGGGAAGCACGAGCCTGACTTTCAGACCTGCTCTGTAGTTGTGAACAAGAAGTAGTGCCTCTGTTTTTTAGCTTTCTTACTCAAATTCTAGGACAATAATACCCGCCTGCCACAATAGAGTATATTATGAACATAGTGTATGCGATCATGAACCATAAATCACAATATAGTTATCAGACACCTACTATCCAAACCCCTTGTATTACCCATGGGGAAACTGAGGTGCACAGAGACATTAACTTGCCTGCAGTAGCACAGTCAATCAATGTTAGATCAGATCTAGGACTCTGATCCAGGAATTGGGATGTCAACGCTCCTTCTACTGCTGCCAAATGTATACTAGACCTAGGAAGAGACTCACACTGAACATAAATCAGGATGGCTCTGGGCCTCTTGGCTAAGGCCACGGAAGCATCAAGTTCCTCTTCCATCCCTATTCCTACTTCAGACAGTCACCAAAGTGGAGTTCTTGCAAGGGAAAGGGAAACATAAGCTTTATAGTCCTAAGAACTCTGAAAGCTTTATTGGGGTTTAAACAGAATCCAGAGTGCTAAATATGTCAGTTCCATAGTGGGTACAGACTGCAGCCCGCAGAAGTCCTAGCCATCCCACAGGTGTCCTTCATTGAAATACTGTTCTCCAAACTAGTGAATAGAACCCTACCTAGGCCATAGTCCCTTTCTTTCTGCAGAAGAAAACTCCAGGGAGGCAGATGTATGTCTGATGTGTGCTAGGGAAGCAAAACAGACCATCCAACACAGGCTAGCAGATGAAGAAGGATCCAGGCAAAAGATTAATAATCATTGCTCCCAGGCAATAGGAGCAACTAATTGGTCAAGAGCCACACTGCAAAATCAGTAGTTACTAATAGTCCCTTTCTGGACAGTGAGGACAAGGAAGGAAAAACAAATCTGGGGTTTTTTTGTGTGGGGGGGATTTTTTTTTTTTACATAAAGTTCTTTTTCCTTTTCCAAGCACTTAAGGAGACAAGGAGGTAAGTACCTGGAAATATGCATGAGGTTTTACAAACATTTGTTCATTTAATCCAGTGACATGGGAGTTGTTTTTCTTCACAGTGCATAGTGGAATAATTAAGGTTCAAAAAAGTTTAACAACTTGCTCAAAATCGAACAGGTTGCTTGTAGTGAAACAAAGAACCCAGCTCAATCAGCTAATATGATGTCTTGGCCCCCAGCTCTCTCCATCAGAGGAAAGGAAACATGAGGGCCTGAGAAATTCAATGATGATTGGATCAGGAGAGCAACCTTTGTACTTACTACTCTGTGAATAGCTGGGTCCATGGAGAATTGCAATTGTAGTGTGTGTGTGTGTGTGTGTGTGTGTGTGTGTGTGTGTGTGTGTGTGTCCTAAGACTTGAACTTAGTGCCTGAATGTTTTTACCCAAGGCTTGTTAACTCTACCATTTGAGCCACAGCTCTACTTCTGGCATTAGTGGTTAACTGGAGCTAAGAGTCACAGACTTTCCTGTCCCAGTTGGCTTCAAACTGTGATCCTCAGATCTCAGTAGCTAGGATTCCTAGTAGCAAGGATTACAGGGGTGAGCCACCAGTGCCTAGCTGTAATTGCACTCCCAAATATCAGAAACTCAAACCTAACTTATTATTTGCATTCGAAAGTTGGAGGCTTCTGTATTTTCCTCAAGTTAACCAAAATGATGTGACTTTGGCATAAAGGCCAGCTTGTGTGATAAATGAAGGTTTTGTATCTAATAAGTAAAGCAAATGTTTGCAGCGTCCTGCTGAAACAGGGTTTTACCTTTTCCACACGGTGCTGCTTAAGAGTCTGTCTTGGTATAGTAAGATGGCACAAGATTATGCTTCAAACATGAAGTCAAATTATCAGGGTTGTTTTTTTTTCCTATTTCTTGCATGTATGCCCCCTTACAAATTGTGGCAATTGCTGACAGCAATCAGATAATAAATCAGAAAATGTTATTCCTTGACTCTATAAGGAAAAAAAAGTCCCAGTGAAATGAAATAGTGTATTAGTAGTTTCTAACACATGCTGAAACAAAACAGGAAAAATGTTTAGTTGGTTTAAATTTGTTTGAGCACAGGGAATGCAACTCTGTATACTTTCTTGTTTGACTACCTGAGACTGGAAACCTGTTTTTGAAGGGCTCATAGAAAAAGTATGTTTTGAGCCAAGTAGTGGTGGTTCATGCCTGTAATCCTAGCTACTCAGGAGGCTGAGGTCTGAGGTTCCAAGACAGTGTGGGCAGGCAAGTCCATGAAACTCTTATCTCCAATTAACCACCAGAAAATTAGGAGAGCTATGGCTCACAATGGTAGAACACTGCCTTACGCAGCAAAGCACAGGGTTAGCACACAGGCCCTTAGTTCAAGCTCCATAGCCGACAAAAATAAAGAAAAAGAAATTGTGAGGTAGGATGGAAGGTGTGGTGAGGTGATCTGCCCAGCTGCTCCATTCCTACACTTGCTTCCCACCTCACCCCCAGGTTTGCCCATGGAGGGTCTCTGGCAGCCATGATAGATGAGACCTTTTCTAAAACTGCCTACCTGGCCGGAGAGGAGCTGCTCACACTAAGCCTCAACATCAGGTTCAAAAAGTAAGTATGGATTCCTGGGGCTTTCCTGGGCAGTTGGAGTGTGGGATCCCAAACTGCCACTCTTCTGCCTTAGCCTGCTCCTGAGCAGTCCTCTAGTCCCAGGCCAGAAAGCAACCTCAGCCATCCCACCCTGGGAGTCACTGAGCCCACTGATGAGTCCTTGAAGCTGGCTGGGGTAAAAGTAAGATGGGGGACACAACGAGGGAGTGTTGGGACATGGGCTAAACTGCCTCCTCTCCCAGCTTGATCCCTGTGGGCTCTCTGGCTGTCCTGGATGTCCAAGTGGAAAAGATTGAAGATCAGAAGCTTTACATGTCTTGCGTTGCCCAGAGCAGAGACCAGCAGACACTCTATGCCAAATCCTCAGGTAAGGAATCACTCAGCCTCAGGCTCTGACCTGCCATGCCCCACCTCAGAACAAATAGAAGGAAGAAGGATTGCTGCAGATCTATTCCAAAGCTAGGACCTCATTTTTCTTAAGGGTGAGATGGGGCACCTACTAGAGACATGGATGAAGGAAGGGAGAACCCAAGTAGGAATTGTTTTTTTAAGCAGGAGTCACCACCTACTTACTCCACAGGACAGTTCTAGGTAGTGGGTAATTTGGAGCCCAATACTCCACACACATAAGCAAGCTGCTGCCTTCTAGGCCCTCCTGCCGTCTAGACTCAATTCACTCTTCTCTTGTAGGAGTTTTCCTTCAGCTGCAGTTGGAGGAGGAGTCACCGCAGTAGCAGTTGTGTCTTCAGGAGCAATGACCCTGATGGCCCCATACCTGGTACCAGCCACACAGCAGAAAAGGTTGCCCAAGAAGCAGGTGGCAAGTGAGGGAAAGGGCATGTTCTCCAAGTAAATAAACTCTCACCCCACACTCAGCCCCAGAGTCTTCTGTAAATGGAAATCAAAATCTTTCCAGGGCCTCCCATTCACCCTCCCAACTGAGATCTCAGAGGTTTAGTGAGCTCCTCCTAGGTGCCAGGCACTGGGGGAGGCACCTGGCACACAGCGCTGAAAGAAGCACAAGGGGAAAGTGGCACGCAGAGGGCCTGTCAAGGTCCTCCCACCTCAACCCTGCAGGAACAGTAAGGACACAGAGGGAGGCAGGCCCATTTTGCTCTTTGAACACCATGAGAATAGGCTTCCTAAAGGAAAGTGTGCCTGATATAAAGTCTCAAAAGTTAAGTGGTACTCACTCACCAGGCAGGAGGGATGGGATATTTCAGGCAGAAGGAGCCAAAAGAACAGAGGCACTGTCACATGAAAGAGCACAGGGACTTTGGAGAACTGCGAATAGGGCAGGAGTCTAAGGAAAGAGAAAGTGGTCAGGGCAGGAACACGCCATGGGAACCTTCCGACTCACCACCATAGAGTAGGAACTTTGTGTTATAGACAACAACAGCCACAAAAGGTCTGCACTGGGGAGAAACATATGTTCTGTGTTTAATAACGGTGACAGGTGGGAGGAAACAGCAGCAGACAGAAGGAAGGGATCTGGTTAGGGGACCCCCTTCAGGACTCAGTGCTGAAAACAGGAAGGGCTGAGTGGGTCACAGCCATGGAGATAAAAGAGCTATGGGAAAAACTACAAATGAAAGTGCAAGACATTGCTACTGGTTATACATGAAAGAGAGCTGCCTGAGATGACTCCAAGTTTCTGGTTTGGTGGACAGAGACTGTTCCAGATGATACCATGGGGAACACAGGAAGAGCAGAGGTGGAGAATGAGCTTAGTTTCACAAGTACTAAGCTTGGAGTACTCATGGAACTCATGGAAGCACCAGCAGGATCCTGAATACTATGACTTGGAGCTCAGGAAAGAGTAGCTACTGACTCTGTGAATTTTATGCAGAAACCCACATGGAACCCCTGAAAGTAGCTTGTTCAGAGTGAAAGTGGAGAGGAAACAGGGGAAATGAGAACAAAGGGAGGGAAGAGGAGAATGGAAAAGGAAGAAACAGCAAAAGACAGAGCCTGAAGCCACACTGAGGCTTAAAGTTGGGCCAGAAGGCCAAAGACCCATTAAGAATACTGTGAAAAAGGACATGAGATAAGATCTGCAGTCTCAAATGCTAACAAGAAAGCAAGGAAGAGAACTGAAAAGAATCCTTTGGCTTTGGCAATGGAAAAGGAGGTAGTCTTTGTCGTGGGTGTGGGCAAGGTGTATGTTCCAGTCCAAGGGCTGGACCTCAGGACCAGGGCATTGTCCCTAAGCCTGCTCAAGACTAGTGCTCTACCACTGGAGCTACAGCTTCACTTCTGGTTTTTTTGGTAGTTTATTGAAGAGTCTATTGCCCAGGCTGGCTTTGAACCTCGATCCTCAGATCTCAGCCTCCTAAGTAGCTAGGGTCACTGGTGTGATCACCAGCACTCAGTGAGGTAGTCTTCTTTGCCAGAGCAATTTTAAGAAGTAGGAGCCAAATTCAAAGTATAATAAAAGGAAAAAATGATGGTGAAATGTAGGGGTTTCTCTCTGGGAATTTTATTGTTTAAATTATTTTTTAAAAAAGGGTATTTAACTGTATTTATACGCTGGTTTAGAAGTTGAGAGGCTGAAGCTTTTAGGAAAGAGAAAGGCATCATCCAAGAGACCAGCTTGCTGCTCTCACCGATGGACTGAGAGCATAGTGGAGATGGGAGGGCATCAGACTGCCTCTGAGACCAAAAGGTAGGCGGTGAGGACACACAGCAAGATGAGAAATTGAGGGGGTTCACATCAGATTGTCTCAACTTTCTCAGTGAAAGGGGAGGCAAAGTCTTCAGTGGAGAAAGAGGCTTGGGAGAACAGTGATTTGGAAAAGCCTCTGTAAAGATGAGGAAAACCAATCGACCAAATACACATGTGCCCAAGGCGTGCTGAGGTCCCCACTGCTACTGGAAAATGGGTTTCCAGAATGACAGCAGCCTAAGGGAAAGATGGGAGCCAGCCAGCAAAGCTCAGAGACAGTGGTGAATAAGACAGGTGAGCAGAGTAGAGGAAGAAAGAGGGCAATGTGGCTGGTGTACATTTTAAGAAGAAAAGCTTTGCTGTGACCAATGGAGTGAGGAAGGTAATATCCACCTGAGTTGCCTGTACCTCCTCAGGACTTGGGGAGGTGATGGATGAGAAACTGAGCAGCTTTCACAGGGAGAATGACAAGAGAAGAGGACACATGTCTTGGGACAGTCAAGACTGCAGTAAGGCCATAGGTGGAGAGGATGTTCAAGAAGAGGTCTAGATTAGGAATGTTTCGACATGCCATATAATAAAGGGAGTTACTATTGTGTATGGTAAAGCCAAATGAAATACATAAGCCTTTAACTTTCCATAGCTTTATCAATACAGAATGAAGTTCTTACTCTCACCTAAATTCCAGTTAGTGGTGTCTAAGAGTCATTCAGGAAACTGGCTGACCAAAGTTCTTCCATCTATGGGCTGGGAATGTGGCTTAGCATGCACAAAGCCCTGGGTTCGATTTCTTAGCATCACATAAACAGAAAAAGCCGGAAGTGTCGCTGTGGCTCAAGAGGTAGAGTGCTAGCCTTGAGCATAAAAAAGAAGCCATGGGCAGTGCTCAGGCCCTGAGTTCAAGCCTCAGGACTGGCAATAAACAAACAAATTCTTCCATCTTCTACACATGACTTCCAAGGTTCTCAAGTCTTAGCATCCAGGGGCCAGATAAAGTAAGAGATAATCCCAGTAATAAGAAGGGTTTGAGGATCAGGCCTCAAAGTGCTTCCACTCATCAGAACACAGTTACAAGGTACCACAGAGCCCCAAGGGAGTTTGGTTTGAAAAATATTATCTAAGTATATGTTGAAGGAGAGGGGAAATGGGCTCCATGAGTAACTAGCAGCCCCTGCCTTTGTTTGACATCTGTAGAGGGAGGAGAAGAGTCTGTGCCTAGACTCATCCTGCCAAGTGAAGGAGTTGGCTTCAAGCCTAAATTGAAGATCCAGGATCTGAGGCTGGGACTGAGGATTCAGAGGATCAAAGAGAATGAAATCCTTTGCAGCATGGCACAAGGCCAGAGAACTGTGTGCAAACCCGGCAGCAGTGATATACAACATACTTCTAAGTGAAAATAGACATAAACAAGAAGGGCCTTGACCCAAATCGCCCCCAGAGGTGATGGAAGCCTCCCCCAAGGCCAAGTTTAGCAGCTATCTGGGTTTTAAAAAAAGAGGAGATGTTGCCTCTACATTTGCAAACCCATTCCCATGTGTAGGGCCCACCTGCAGTGCAGCTGCTGCTGAGTACACTGGAACAGCATCTAGTAGGACGTTCAGGTACAGGTGGCAACTTACCCTGCTTGAAACAGAGGATATTCGTTCTCCAGATACCTGAGTTGGGTGCCAAGAGAGATCAAAAAGTGCATATAGCCATTGCACACTCAAACAGTTCAAAAAGGCAGAGGATATTATGTCTTTATCTCTGTCTCTGTCACACACACACACACACACACACACACACACACACACACACACCAGTACAGGGGCTTGAACTTAAGGGCAGGGTACTTTCCTTTAACTTTTTGCTCAAGGCTGACACCTCACCATTTGAACCACAGCTTCACTTCTGGATTTTATTTATCTTTTCTTTTCTTTATTTATTTTTGCTGGTTAACTGAAGAAAAGAAGCTCAAAGACTTTTCTGCCCAAGGCTGGCTTCAAACTGTGATTCTCAAATCTCAGCCTCCTGCATACCTAGGATTATAGACCTGAGCCACTGGTATCTGGAAGGATATAAACTCTTAAAGAAGGGGCCCCTCAGGCCTTCTTGGAACAGAGACAACAGAGTTAGATCATTCACTACAGGTTCTCAGGGACAAGCCCAAGCTGGAAGACACAGCTATCATCAATCCCATCACCCTCCAGTGCTTTCAGTGAGCATTAGTGGCCACGTCATACACCTGAGGCCACTATTCAAGACCTCAGAACATATGTATTTGCAAGACCCAAAAGCTATGGAGTCCTGTGGCAGTGGCTTTCCTCACTGGAAGAAAAGCCTACTCTTCCATCTGGCTTGGACCTGGGAAAGCATTTTGTTCTTGCTAGGCCTCTAAGTGCTTTTTTTCAATGCCACCAGCAAGAGCCAGCCAGGAAGTTGAGTCCCTTCAGATACCTGAAGGGTACTATGGCTCGAATATGCTTTGTTCTCTCTGAAAATCATGTTGAATCATGGCACCATTGTGGTGGTCCTGGGAAGTGAGGCCTTTAAGAGGTGACTAGATCACAAAGAGAGATCAATGCCTTTCTCTTTGGAGTGGGTTTGCTCTCATAAGAGGAGGTCACTGTAAAGTAAGGTCACTCCTGTGATCTCTCTCCTCTCAATGTGCCCACTCATCCTCTACTTTTCTACCATATTAGGATGCAGCACAAGGCCTACACTGGAGCCAACACCTGGATTTCCCAGTCTTTAGTACCATGAGCCTAAATAAACCTCTCTTCTTTATCAGTTATCCAGTTCTTCTTTTATAGCAACAGAAAATAAAACTAAGAAGTTCTGAAAGTATGGCAGCAATGTCACTGGGAAGAGAAACTGCACTCTTGTTCCCAATCAAGGACAAAGCTTTGCTCAAATCTGCAGACCCTTAGGGTACAAGGGGGAAAAAATGCTCTCTGAGGCAGAAAACTGGTGCTCTAATCTCAACTCTGCTATTGTTGTAGACCATCATTTCTTTCTGGATCTGTTTCCTGCTTTGCAAAAAAAAAAAAAGATGGATTCCTTCCAATGTGTAGATACTTTATTGTCCCAAGGCAGCCAACTTTTGGCTACCCATTTGCTAGTCATTCATCTGTTTGCTCAACAGAGCTTAAGATTTCTCCTACTCTGCTTTATATAGCAGAGTATATATTTGCTCCTATTCTGCTTTATATGGCAGGACATTTCTATTTTTCTGGCCCTCTTTGTCATCCAACGTTAGAAAAGTTTGGAGACAGTTTAGAATATGTCAAGAAGGAAAAGGGAAGGCGATTTCTTCATTTCTCTTTGTTTTGGGGAGCAACTAAAGTCATGACTGGGTCTCCATAGTTACAATCCCTTTTCTAGACACCTCCCACCCCATCATCTTGTTTGCCTTTTAAGCTCTTCAAATACCTGTGTTGGGAGTTTCCTGTGTTAACCCCCACCTCTGTTGAACTACTTAGCAAGTGCCATTTTCCTGATTAGACACTGCCTATTACAGCCAGGTTGCAAATTATTTGTAGTTAATTTTCAATCCCACTGCTTTATGGCCCAGCTAGTATGCAATCTCAACTGCAATCCTCATTGAATACACACACACACACACACACACACACACACACACACACAAAAAGGAAAAAAGTAAACTGTCAAAGGTTGAGCATGATCCTGGCTAAATTAAAAAAAAAATCTCTGCCATTTCCCCCATACATGGTTTACAACTAGAGAGAAGAACCCAACCATGCTGTCCAGTTTCACTTTAAAATCATGACCATCCTAAACTGGATAATTTGTGCTGCCCAGCAAACATCCCCCACCTCCCTACCCCAGTCACTTCGCTGCTGCAAATGCCACCTTACTCTCAGCTGGTAGCCTTGCTTCCTATTACACTGAGAAATTACAAGCATTCAGAAGATAACAATTTCTCACCATCACATCTCTCCTCTTGCCAGCCTGTCCCCATTTAATCTGCCATCTTTCCATTATAGCACATAGCAGGCAAGAACAATCCCCACATCTCTCTCTCTCTCTTTTTTTTTAAATTCAAGGCACTCATTTTTTTTTTGGTCTATTCAAGAACATTATTCCGATAATTCTCCCTTCTTTCTTCTGCATTAGCAAATGTTCTTCCTGTTCCATTAAACCTTTCCTATCAGCACATAAACCCTCCACTGTTTCTTTCACTTAATGTTTTCTTTCTTTTTCTTTTTGCCAGTCCTGGGGCTTGGACTCAGGGCCTGAGCACTGTCCCTGGATTCTTTTTGCTCAAGGCTAGCACTCTACCACTTGAGCCACAGCGTCATTTCTGGTTTTTTCTGTTTATGTGGTGCTGAGGAATTGAACCCAGGGCTTGAGGCATGCTAGGCAAGCACTCTACCACTAAACCACATTCACAGCCCATCATTTTCCTGAGGCTCCTTTTCCCACTTCACTCCTACCCTTTTAGTCAATACTTCAAAAGCATTATCTTTGCTCTTGTTTTCTCTTGGTCCTTCTACTCTTTCTTAAGTCCACTCTGATTAGGCATTTGCTTCCACCTCTCCTCCAAAACCACTCTTGTCAAAGTTATCTCTCATCTTACCCCACCTCTCCTCAGCATCTTGCTAAGCAGGTTCTTTTTCCTCTCCTCAGCCTCTGTACATGGAAGCACCCAAGACTCAGTGTTGGGACACTTTCTCTTTTCTGCCTACACTTTAACAAGTCTCATGACTAAATTCTTATCTTCATTTTTTTAGGTGCCCACATTTATCACTTCCAGTCTGGGCCTCTTCTCAGAGCTCCAGATTCTCATATCCAACGGCCTACTCAACACTTCCACTTAGATCTCTATCTACTAAGCATCTGAAACATAGCATATCGACAACCAAGTACATGATATCCACCCCCCCCCCCCGCCCAGAAAAAAATGGTAACACCATTCTTACATCATGCAAACCAAACACCTCTGAGCTCCCCTTCTCTTTGGATAAGGATAGGGCCCTCAGGGATCCTACTGGCTCCCTTCAGATTATAAGCAGAAACTCACTACTACAACCCTGATCCAAAACCCAGACATCCCATGGCCAAGATTACTCCAAAGGTCTCCTATCTGGTTTCTCTGTCATTAGCCTAGAACCTTTATTCTGTTCTCAACATGGCTACCAAATGGACTCCTTTTGACACAGGAACCCAGCCCTATCACTCCTTAACTCACCACAAATAGAAGATAAATTTGTCTCACTGGCTACAAGCTCCTTCATCCTAGCTCTGTGACCTCTCTGACTTCATCCTTCCCTCATTTGATCTGTTCAAGCTACACTGGCCTTTGGCCTCCTTGACTCCAGGCATCCTTCTGGATCTTGGTTATCCCTTCTGCCTAGACATGATTTTTCCTTGAAGTCTTCCTCCTTTCATTATTTCTGAAATGTCACCATCCCTAACCCACTGTATTTAAACTGCATGCCCTCATGCCTGTGTTCTCTTTCATCCTCTCTTTTTCTCCTCAATACTTACTTCCAGCTAATAAACTATGATTTTGCTAATATATTTTTTTATTATTTTCCCCCATTAAAGAATAAATTACATGTAGCCAGGGGATTTGTGTTTTTTCTTTGCTATATTCCCAGAATCCTCGACAGTACTTACCACATAGTAGATAATAACTGTAATTGAATGAATGAATGAAACTACAAAATCAAACTTTCCTGAATTCTACCCTACTTCTGGACTTATTACAGAAGTCAAACATGTCCTTATTATTAAGTCATATCAAGTTAGGTTTTCTGTTTTCTCATATTTTCTGCTGGAATCAACCTAATACCTATGTGCTTTGTTTAATCCTCATGGCAACTCTGAGAATTAGGTACATTACTCAATTTACTGGATAGGAAAAGAGAGCTGCAAGAGGTTGCAAAGCTAGTAAGTCACAAAGCCCAGATCCCCAGTCCATGTGACTGATGTCCCAACTATGGCTGGACGCAGCTATGGACACAGCCATGGCTGGTACCCTAGACACAACAGCAGAACTGAGCTGAGTCAAAAGCAACAGGAATGCAAACCTTCAAGTGTCAGGTGACAAAATGTGGGAAGATTACATCCTGCATTTTACAGCAAAGAAGATAAAATAAATCTTGCAATTGTTCTTATTTGCATGTTTACTGTCTATTTCTTTCCTCAACAGCTCTCTGTTCTATGTACCCACGAGTACATTTTAGGCCCTCATGAAAAAACAAACTGACTCAAGTATAATTCTGCCTAATATCATTAATCACTCATGAAATCTTAACTGGGCACCTGGCTTGTGTTAAGCGCAGTCTCTCTTTGATATGTATAGGCTAATAAGGGAGTCAAGCATTTTTAATAATTGTATAGAAAGGGAAATCTGTCACTGATATCACAAAGGAAAAGTGTGGGATGTGAAAGCAAACAGTAGGCACCTCTAATTTAAATGAGAAGGTTTCAACTAGGACTTGTGCATCTGAAAGATAAAGGGAGAGTAGAGGAGGGGAAAATAACCTAAGGACCTAAAGAGGGAATGAGCCTGTGGCCTGTGGGAGACTGTGGCAGATGGGTGTACCTAACTTCATGGATGTCCCTTTCATCTCTCTGGGAGCCTGTGCTCCTAGGATAGTGGCTATTGGTCAAAATGATCCTGACTCACTATTGAAACCAGTTCTGTCCTTGGTAATTTATGTTCAGAAGTCCTAAGCCTGGCCACTTGTCTTTAAGGGGCTGTTATAATTCAGAAACATGAGCAGAATCCTAGGGAGGAGGCTTTTGCAGAAGATAAAGAGTCCGTGCACCTGTGGCTACGGACTTCACTAGGAGGACTGGAGTCAGTACAGCGAAGGAATGGTGGCCACTGGCCACTGACGACAGTCTCCCTCTTCTCTCTAATCCTCCCTTAACCACCCAGGCAGTCCGGATCTAAACTTTGCAGGTTCTGCTAGAAATCTGGCTCTGGATGAAGGAAGAAGTTTAGAAAGCTGGGGTGAGACAGAGCTCTGTTTATCCAGGAAAAGAAGTCAGAGGTAGGCAACAGAGGCCCCTGCCAGCTCCTCCCAGAAGTAATGGGGGGGGGGGGGGAAGCTGGGGGTGGGAGAGCTGCTCCACTAGAGCTCTGCACGCCTTCTCTGGGCCAGAAGCCAGATCCAGGACTCAACGGCGGCCCACAGATAAGGCCAGCACTCGGTGCACAACAGAGTGGGTCTTGGGCTCCAACTCCCAGGCAGACGATCAGAGAACTACGCCTCTCCCGGCTCCGGCAGGGCTGCAGTGACCAGACGGTAAGTAGAGCTGAGGAGCCTTACAGAGCTACTCGGGAGGTGGCCGGAGAATCAATGCAGCCTTTGTGTGGAGTGGTTTCCTAGGAAGAAAGAGTGGAGAGTGGGAGGGGCGACCCAACGGCCGGGACCCGCCCCGCAGGCTCGGGATGTGGTAGGGCTGAGAGGCTTGAGAAGCCAGGGTCGGGGCTAAAAGGGAAGGGTGGGATTCTGTGCCCCACCGAGAGCTGCATCTCCTTGGCCTGGCCCTGGATGTCCTCAGATCCGCAGCCAGGCGTGTCCCCCGCGGCCTGGAACGGAAGAGAGTCGCCTTTTGTCCAGGAACAACTGGAGAAGGTCAGGAGCGACTTTTAGGGAGGAGCCAAGGTAGACAGGTGGGGCTAAAACCTCAGGACCGCTCGGACTGTAACTCCAACTCCCAGGCAGCCCGGTGGGCGGTGGGGGTGGGGGGTGTCCTGGAGGAGTGCCAGACCTGATCCTGGAAGAAAGCTCAAGTCTTCAGAATGGGCTGGGGAGAGGAGGGGGAGAAGAGGGAGAGAAGAGGAGAGAGGGTAAAGCCCATCAAGGGGCGCCGATGTCCTTACAGGGGAAGGGTGTCTACCCGCAGGATTAGGAATCCGAGCTCGTGACCACAGAACTTGTGGTTATTCTAGCTCTTCTAGCAGTACCCTAGGGGTTCAGTGGGTGTCTTGGGTCCTATAACTTGCGCGTGGACGAGGCATCCTTCATAACGATGGAAAGGTTTGTCTGTGTACTTAAGAATCTGTCTTGAATCTGAACTTGTCGGTCTGGTCCCGAGCTGCTCCAACCCTTCCTTCCTTTCTTCCTTTCCTTCCTTCCTTCCTTCCTTCCTTCCTTCCTTCCTTCCTTCCTTCCTTCCTTCCTTCCTTCCTTCCTTCCTTCCCCTTTCCTTCTTTTTCTTTTATTTCTTCTTTCTTTTTCTTCCTTTCTTTTCGTGTCTGTCTGCTCAAGTAGAGCCCTTGCGCCCCGTGAGTCTGGGGAACCCGGGCGCGGCGGTGGTTCGCGGCATCACTGACCTCCGGATCCTCTACTCTCTCAATCCAGCTCCGTCCACCCCTTCCAATTGGGCCGCTGGATTTTGGAACCCCTCGGCCCTACGGATCTCGAAGTTTCCTTACCCCCTCCCCACTGCATGTGGCTCTTGGAAAAAGCTGGCTACAGGGTGGGGACGGCGGAGCCCGGAGCCCGGTGGGCCCCCTCCAGGCTGTTCCCGAAGCGCCGCGCCCCGGGTCCGCCGACGCGCGCCTGCCCCAACGTCCTCACCCCGGATCGCATCCCGCAGTTCTTCATCCCGCCTCGGCTCCCTGACCCCGGCGGCCGCCACCCGGGAGGGCGCAGCCTCCTGGCCGCCTGCTCGCTGCCGCACCTGGCCGGCCGCGAAGGCTGGGCCTTCCTGCCCGAGAGCCCGCACACGCGCCGGCGCGAGTCCCTGTTCCACTCGCCGCCGCCGGGCCTGACCGCGGGGCTCCCGCCTGCGCACTCGCGACTGCACGTGTCCGCCCCGGACCTGCGCCTCTGCCGGGCCCCCGACAGCGACACCGCCTCGTCCCCCGACCCTTCGCCCTTAGGTTCCCCGAGGCCGCCCAGACCGCGCTTCCTGGCCCCCGCGGCGGCGGCCCGCACCGCAGACCCGAGCCCCCGCGCGCCGCGCCGGGCCGCGCCGCCCCTCTTCCACCTGGACTTCCTCTGCTGCCAGCTGAGGCCCACCAAGGAGAGCGTGCTGCGCCTCGGGCCCCGCGGCGGGCAGCTGAGGCTCTCCGCCGCCTACCACGCGGGCCCCGGGCGGCTGCGGCTGCGCTTGGTGAGCGCCGAGGATCTGCCCCGGCCTCGGCCCGGGCCCGGGAGCGGCGGCGGCGGCTGCTGCGTGGTGCTGCGGCTGCAACCCCGCGTCCGACCTCGGGCCCAGCGCAGCCGCGTGGTCAAGTGCAGCGCCAACCCCATCTTCAATGAAGACTTCTTCTTCGACGGGCTCGGCCCGCCAGACCTAGCCGCTCGTAGCCTGAGGGCCAAGGTGCTGGACAGGGGCGCAGGGCTGCGCAGGGATGTGGTGCTGGGGGAGTGCGAGACGCCTCTTATTGCCCTGCTGCCCCCCCTGGGTGGGGGCCTAGGCCCAGGGTCCTCCCTGGCACCTGCCCATCTCAGCCTGTAAACTGAGCTTGCGGGCACCTCTGGAGGTTTCCTCTGGGCCCTGGGTGGTTCTTGCTACCTATCCAGCGTGTATTTATTTTTGTTAATAAAATGTCCCTTTGTCTCTAGGTGCCTGTTTTCCATTGTCGGTGCCCTACTGCCCTGGGGTTTAAGCTACTCTTGGCAGGCTGCACACAAAAAGGAAGGAGCTCATTCGGATTATCTGAGTAGGAGCAGCCCTTTAGCCGTGGTTCTCAAAATTGGAAGAGTTTCACAATAACCAGGATTCAGAAATCCTGCACGAGCTTGTTAAACAAACGGAGTTCTGGCCCCCAACCCAAAGGGCTGCAACTTCAGAAGGTCTGGGCTGTTAGGTCCCAGGGGCGCTGTCCAGCAAGACCTCAGATCTTCAAAAAGCCGGAGGGCTCTGGCAGCAAGAGCTCTGTAACAAAAGCTAGCAAAAGCCACCTTCCCCTAGGGGTTCCTGGATGATTTCAAAGGAAACTGTCCTTTCCCTCCCTCCCTCCCTCTTACCCCCATATCTGTCCAGAACACATTCTTGAACCTTGGGAGTGTGTCTGGGAATAATCAGACTAACACACAAGTGTGTGCCCTTTAACCTTCCTGCCTCCCTCTTGCCTGCGCCTTCCACACCTGTGCTTCCTAACAGCAAGGCTGGAGCCAAGAACAAGAGAACAACACTTAGATATCCGAAGAGCAAGATAGAATGTCCCAGGGATGGAGAGCTGAGTCATTATACACAGAGGAGCAGGAGGGCTAGCAGAGTGTGAGAGTTGTTCTCAGGACACCAGAAAAGGCTACCCTAACCAAGAGGAGGAGGAAAAGGAGGTAAAGGACAAAGAAGTAAATGTGGGTCAGATTATGTTTACCTTTTACCTGAATATCCTTGACGTCAGCAACGACCTTCTTTTCTCTACCTCCACCTTCCTGGGAACTGGTTCCTCTTGGCTCAGGTTAGACTCAGAGGAGGGAAGGAGGAGAGATGGCACTGGGCCAGTCTAGCTTCCTCCTCCCTCTTGGGCCCCTTCTTAGTTCCAATGGTCACAACTGTACACTGCTCCAGGGCTAAACCATCTGGGTCTGAACAGAACTACAGAACCCTAGCTCAAGGAACTGTATATAAGGACAGGCACACAGCACCCCTCCATTCAGATGGTTCCCTATTTCCTTCTCCCCTGGCTGACTAGATCCCCACTACTTGTGCCATAGGGCCCAGGGAACCTAGCTCCAAATGTCCACCAGGTGGTAGCATTGACCAGATGATCATAAGTGGCAGGAGCTCTGCACAGATTAGCCTCACACAAGAAAATGCTCCAACAATTTGTCAAATCAATTGTTCTTTCCAGCAACTGCCATAGAGGTGCAGTCCTATGTTATTCGATGTGACCTTGAATTTGACTCAGCTAAGCTAGTGAAGAGTAGAATTAGGACTTGAACAGGGAGAGACTGGTTCCAGAGTCAGGACTCCTAATCACCTCACTCTATATAATATTCCCCAGGTGCTACCTGCTTCTAGCTCCATTAGGTCACTCTGAAAGGGACCTCCTTGCCCAAAAGGATAACTCTCCAATCAGTTCATACCCCAGCAGTTGGAATTCTTAAGTGTGGTTTCTAGAAGCCCACCTGCAGATCTAGCTTTATCTCTATGACTGTACTGAATTTGTACTTCAGCCCTAAAATCCTCCGGTTAACAATCCTTAGTGAATAGCTGGATTTGAAAGTATCTGGTATGAATGTAGAAATCATAAAATTTTCATCCATAACATTCCTTCAATTTAGGGGAGGTCTGTGAGCTGCCAGACCTTGGATAAAGCAGTGATCAAAACAAACACAGAAATCAGACAAGTTGTAAAATGAACACTATCACTTGGTGAAATGGCATGAAGGAAAAAAGAAACAATAAGGCTGGGAATGTGGCTTAGTAGTAGATGCTTGCCTAGCAAGCATGAAGCCCTGGGTTTGATTCCTCAGCACCATATAAACAGAAAAGGCCGGAAGTGGCACTGTGGCCCAAGAGGTAGAGTGCTAGCCTTGAGCATAAAAAAGAAGCCAGGGACAGTGCTCAAGCCCTGAGTCCCAAGCCCCAGGACTGGCAAAAAAAAAAAAAAAGAAGGAAGGAAGGAAGAAACAATAGAGAAAATAGAAAGGGAAGATCAGATAAGGAAAGGGAGGAACAGAAAGTGGGAGAGAGGGAATAAAATACATATTTTTAAGCTGTGGTATGTTGTGCCAGGTCCAATACTTTACCTGTCCAATACTTTATCTCAGTCATCACAACCACTCAGTAAAGTAGATATTACCATTATTATTGTTATTCCTATTTCACAAAGGAGGGAAGAGATCAGAGAGGTTAAGTAAACCACCCCAGGGGTCAACCTTGGCTTCCAGAAAGGTTTCTAAAACTCTACCCAAATACCTTCAGCCCCAACCCAGAGGCTCATGGGAGGCTGTAAGGTAGGAAGCCATTCTCTCAGCATTCACAGCCCACAGTGCCCTGAGATGGGGGCTACACCATCACTGGAAGAGCCACAGAAACATACCCTAGGGGCAAATGAGTCCTACAAAGCTGTCCCTATATGCAAGCTGCTCCAGCTCCTGAGTGCCTCCAGCAACACAAGCCAGGATTAGTGGTATTGCCACTTCTGACTGGTGAGGTCACTGAGGGCTTTGAAGGGCCTCAAGGCCCACTTCGGATGCCCAGCAAACCACATTGCTGCAAGCCTTTAGGCTCTAGAAATCAAAGCTCCAGCTTGCAGGGCTTTTCAACACTTCTAGGTCTACGTGACCTCCCGTTGAATTGATTTGGATGAGAGGTTTGAACAGGGTCACCAAAGTTCAAGCCAGAAGCTAGGGCCCTGGTGGCCTTTATAAGAGGAGGGCTGGAGGCAATGAGATGAGAGACTACAGCTATTTACCTTTTTGTCAATGGTTGGAACTCCCCTCCTGAAGTCATTCTGGTAAGTTGAGGGCTCCTCAGGTATGGAGCCCATCAGACCCAAAGAAAAGCAATCCCTAGTCACTTAGTCAGCGCCTTACAGATTTCCTGCCATGGATGGGGCTAGGGCTGTGCGTGGCATCACAGGCTCTGAGCCCTATTTTCCGTCTTTACCCCCTAGGCCCTCCCTGGAAGGACAGGCTTGTTCTGAGCTTTAAGTGGTTTCTGTGGTTTAGGGGGTGGGGAGGAAGGGAAAGAAAAGTTGGTGACTACTCCCCAGAGTCAAGCCACCACCACTACCACCCCTCCAGGCTGTTTGCCTGCCCCCCTTTGAGATCCCCCAGCCTGATAAAGAGACTGGGCACGTGGGGGGAGGGGGTTGGAATGATTCTCTGATGCCTATCAGCCTCTTCCTTGCATAAGAATTTAAGACTGTATTTGAGGAGGAAGTAACCAGTGCTCAGCTTTGAAAGGACTGAAACCTCCGGAAAGGGGCTGTGATTACAGCAAGAGGGAGGAAGGTTGCACAAGAAAGAGGACTTCCCTGGGCTGGGAATATGACCTAGTGGTAAAGTGCTCACCTCATATACATGAAACCCTGGGTTCGATTCCTCAGCACCATATATATAGAAAAAAGCTGGAAGTGGAGCTGTACCTCAAGAGGTAGAGTACTAGCCTTGAGCAAAAAGAAGCCAGGGACAGTGCTCAGGCCCTGAGTCCACACCCTAGGACTGGCTTAAAAACAAACAAACAAACAAAAAGAGGTGACTGCTGTGGCTCAAGTGGCAGAGTGCTAGCCTTGAGCAAAAAGAAGCCAGGGACAGTGCTCAGGCCCTGAGTTCAAGCCCAGGACTGGCCAATAAAAAAAAGGGGGGGGGACTTCCCAAAAGGATAACCTAAGCCTTTTCTTGCCTTGAAGAAAAAGAACCCAAACCATCCATATTTAGAACAAAGAAAGCCTAGGAAATGTGGCCTAAAGACCAGAACCCTGTCTTCCCAATCCCCCAGTCACTTCCTGCCCATTCCATACAGAAGCAGGAAGTGGCACTCTGGAAGTGGTATCTGAGGATGTGGAGGCCCATCCACATGCATTCTGCATGACCCCCACCCTATGGCTATGGCTTGGGGGAGGGATAGTGTCATGGAGGAAGAGAAGCCTAAAGGGGAGAGGAGATGGAGGGGCAAGCTGGAGAGGCACAAAACCCAAAGAGCCAGGGGTAGACAGAGACCAGGAGAGAAAGAGACAGGGACAAGGAAGGACACCAAGATCTTCTCTCTGGAGGAAAACAGACCTATGTTGCCTGTACTCTCTTCTCTGGATACCTCTTGCCTACTCTACTTACCAACCTGGAGGCTCCTGGGTGGGGTGATGTTTCCAGAGCTTGGCATCTTACTCTAAAGCTGCCTGAAAGGTAGAGCCCTGAAACAGACTATCATTGTGTTCTGGGCAGAGTATACCAAGGGCCTGTGTTTATCAAAAAGGATATGGCGTACCCTCAGACTCTCAATGCAAAAGGGGCCTCAAAATCTACCCTCCTTTCTTCCCTCCCATCCCTTGTCACCCACCCTAGGAGTTAGAAAGTCCTTCTCATCTTCCAATCCTTATACCTCAAGCTACAGCTCGTGGGAGACTCTGGGAGCTACCCCAGGACAGAAGTGCTGATGGTAGCAGTGTGTGAAGTTCCAAGGTGGGGTGAGAGCCGAGGATGGTGAGATGGAAAGGCAGAAGAAAGAAGGGACAGCTGCCTGCCCTCTCCACGCCAGGTGCCACGTGCACCAGGTGGGGGGAGTGGGCGAGTCACGAGGCTGTGGCGTGGCTGGCTCCCGTTCTGCTGTTTACCAGCTGGGAGAGAGCAAGAGGGAGGAGGTGCCAGGGAGCCTTCGCTGCAGCCTGGCCCCTGGCCAGCTGCCTGTTGAGTAACCAGGAGTGCCAGGCCCAGCTAATCAAACTCTGGGCCGAGGCTGGGCAGGAGAACAGCAACAGCCCAGGTCCACAGAAGCCTTGTTCCTCAGTTCTCCTTAGGCTCCAGAGCAGGTCTCAATGAAGGGCAGGCTCAGACTTGGGGTTCTCCACGCAACCAATCCAGTGTAGTCCAGACCACAGGAAAGGGCAGCAAGGAGCAGGAACACCAAGTATCCTTAAAGAACCAAAGATACACCTGGAAGAATCTAACTCCATCCCAAAGAAGACTGTTACTTCCCCTGGTATTCTGCCACCTGTCTTAGTCTGGTAGAAGCTATGGGATTCTGAAATCACAAAGACATGGGTTCAAATCATAACTCAATCATGCATCATTTTGTGCAAGTTCTGGAGCAAGTATTTAATATCTCTAAGCATCACTTGATTGACTCATTGGTAAATCTGAAATAATTATGTTTCCTGTGGTGAATGTCATGAAGAATTACATAAAGCATGCCATGATTTACATACAGGACCTGGCAAGGGGCCCGGCACATAGTAAGTGATCGCTAAATGCTAGGTCCCTTCCTTTCATCTGTTCTGTTTCTACTCAAAGCCTCCAATCTCTAGCTTTCTGGTCTCTCCCCACATTCCCTCCTGATGCCAAGACAGCTCTGCCAGCCACTCCTTTTCCCTGCCTGCTGAAGGCCAGGTGCTCCCTCCCTCCTCTTCCCTCCCTCCCCTGGGCCCTGCTCCCTGCCCTCCTGGGCAGCCAGGGCAGCAAGGACGGCACCAAGGGAGCTGCCCCATGGACAGGGCCCCACAGAGACACCACCGAGCCTCAAGGGGTAAGAGGGCCCACAGCCCTGCAAGCAGGTGAAAGGGACTGTCAGGAGGCTCAGAGGAAGGGAGAGATGGGAAGACACCAGGCAAGCAGTGAGGGGGACAGGCAAAAATACAGAGAAAGGGAGAGATGGATTGGTAAGGGAGACCAGGTAGGTAAGATAGGACAAGTCCTGACCGAAAACGAACAAGAAACAGGAGAAAGGGCTGGAAACTAACAGAGGGAGACAGGAAAAGCAGGGAGAGGTGGCAAGAACCCTATCCAAGGGGGGAAAAGTAAAAAAGAAAGAATTTGGGGTAAAGGGAAGAGGGGAGAAAAGGATCAGGGTAGCTGGGAGAGTGAAGAATCAGAACAGAGTGGCCCAGATGTGACTGTGCCTCTGGGAGGTAGCAGGGTCCCTGCTTACTGATCTTAGCTGTCCAGGCCTCTGGGCAGCAAGGGGCAGTGAGGCTGGTTGCTTCACTCACAGTGGAGGAACCTGTCCTGTCCTGCTGTGAAAGGGGGAGGGGGACCGCAACCACACCCCATTAGTTGCCCATGCCCACTAGCCTGGCACTTTCCTCCCTGTTGGCCCAGAAGTATGGGGTTTCATTTCTGCAGAGAATGTGGGGCACTGGGCCAAGCACGAGGAGGGACAGAGGGTTGGATTAGCCCTCGGCCCTACCAATGGACTAACCCAGGCATCCTCACCCCATGCCTGGTCAATGTGAGCAGCCAGGGAGATGTGTGAGCCAGTGCCACAGCTGCAGAGCTCCAGGGCCACCAGGTGGAAGAACAGCTTGCTCTCTGGGCAAGGAAAGCACACTCCCTGCCCCCCACCCCCCCAAATTTAAGACTACTCTGAGGTGCAAAGCTAGAGGAGGGACCAGGGTGCCATGTCAGGAAGGAAGCTAGGTGGGGCTGGGTAGGATGGTGAGGTTGGGTGGGGCTGGGTGGTGTCATTCCTTCTCTGGGCAGACCCAGGGATCCCAGGTCACCAGGCCCATGACACTTGGCACCATGACAGTCAAGTGTATGAAGCCCAGCTGTGGAGGGAAGCATCCCCTGGACAGAGGGACAGTGATGGGGGTAGGGAGGCGGTACTGGTGAGAGGGTATGTGTGACAGACTTGGACAAGAGAAGAAGAAAACAGTAACAGAAAGAGTCAGTGACTAGGGAAGTTACACTAATGGTAGCCATAAGCTCTGTGAATTGCTATATGGATACAGGAAATGGATGAAGGTCTGGTCTGGAAGCTTCTTCCCAGAGGCTCCTTTCCCAGGTGTTTCATAACCTCTAACTGTGTGAAGGAATGCTTCCATAGCCATGCTCTGGTTAAGGCTCCTCCCTCAGCAGCTGCTCCTCCTGGGTGGTCCTCTATCGCACACACCCCCAACCACCCACCTGTGCTCTCTTCTGCCAACTCTCCATCCAGATCCGATCACCCAGCAGAACAGCAGAGGTAAAGCAATTCTTCCCTGGGCAGATGGCAGGACAATGAGGTCCTGGCTGATGAAGGCCAGAGCGGTTTTTATGTTCAAAGCTCTCTGCTTTGCCTCCAACCCCATACCTCTAACACTTCTGGATACTTTCAGGCATTGATCAGCAACCAAGAGTTTTGTTCTCATGCAGATTTTGCTCTGGGTGCAGAACATTTACAGCACACTTACAATGTACCATGGAGTGTTCTAGATATTGTCAGGACAGTAAGGTGAACAAGACAGATATAGGCTCTGTCCTCCTAGGGTTTACAGTCTAGCAGAGTAGACCCATTTTACAGATCATGATCATGGCACACTTACAGTAGTCAGGTAATATGTGAGGGCTAGGAAATTAAGTGCAAGGTATTCAGTGAGTAAACCTCAGGGCAGGGAAGAGTGCTTGGACAGCTTCTCAGGAAGCAACAGAATCTGAGACCTGAGGAGTAATGAGAGGCTAGGGGTGATGAGAGGCTGGTAAACTAAGGGGTGGGGAAGGGAAGGTCACTCCAGGCAGAATGAGTGGCATGGGGGAAGTCCTGGAGGCAGTAAAGAGCCTGGCACTTTGAGGACTTGGAAGAGGGCCAGCATGGCTGAAGGGCAGAGAAGGAAGCAGAGCAAGAGCTGGCAGAGGTGGCCTAGCTTCTCTCAGAAGCCAGGCTCTGCTGGGAAGGAATGGAGTAGAATGGGACAGATCCTGTAACTGGAAGAAGTGCCTTCAACTGTGACACTGAGCCCCTCTCTTCTCTTTCCAGAGCTGCTGGCTGCAAAGAAGACCCACACTTGTGAGTAGGGGGCTTGGGACCAAGAACTGGTGCTGAGCTGTGGTGAAACAGAATTCATCAAGGACTCTGGGAATTCCAAAGTAAAGAAAGCCCCAGGGCTGGACAAAGGTAGAGGAAGGAGTCAGGCAGAAATGATAGGCTGGAAAGGAGGCAAGCCTGGGAACTCAAGGGAGTGAGGAAAGGATGGAACAGGTGCAGAGCCCATAGACAAGGTCTATGGGAGGAGAAGCCCAGTAAGGTTACGCTGTCAAGAAACAAAGAACAAAAGGAAGAGTGCAGAGAAGTTGGACAGAGACACACAGGAAGTGAGAGGGAAGCCAGAGGGAGACTGGTGAGCCAGGGAAGGGAGAAGGTGGAGAGGTGGTGATGGATGGCAGGTCGCCTCAGAAACTCAGGGATGCCACAATGGGAGGCCGCAGGCTTTGTGGCAGCAGAGCCAAGGTTGGTGTTCATTTCTGTGGTTAACACATCCTGAAGTGTGAACAAGCTTGGAGCCCGCTGTACCACGCAGGAAAGCAGGAAAGCCGTGGCTCTGTAGGAAACAGAATGAGTTAAGGACATTCTCTGCTCTGGAGCCCTAAAAGACTACAGCCTGTGAGAAGAAGGCTAGAGCTGGACTACTCCCCCAGAAAATGCATGTGCTTCATTTCAGTAGCAGAATGCATCATCCTTAGCAGAGCCACACATGCACTCAGTAGCCTGTGGACACTCCGGAAAAGGCTTCCATGAGTCCCTGATCTGATGAGAGTCCTCCATTTCTCCCCTAAGTCCCTCTCTTCAACAGCCCAAACCATCGTCTCCCTATTCCAGGCAGAGCCATCTCAGAGGAGGACTGGGCTGGGGGCTATCTAGGATCTGACATCCTCCTGGGGGTGGGGGGCTGCTTTGCTCAGCATAATCCTGATCAAGCCTTGCCTGCCTGCTGGTAGCCACAGGGCCTCACGGAAATGCTGAGCAGGGCCCTAGGAGAAAGCGGGTCAGAGAGTGACGTGGGTGAGGTGAGCTAGAGGAGGGGGGAGTGGGGTGGGGGGAAGAAGGGGACTTTTTGGAGCAGCGGGAACTGGGAGAAGCCAAATCATTCCTACTCTTAATCCCTTACCACAGAAACCTTGGCCAGGACCCTATCTCTGGCTCCTGTCTTAGGCCCAGCAAACATCCCGTACCCCCAAACTCATGAGTGTTCCTATGAGGAACTAAGCCAACAGGCCTTCCTCCCACCCACTGCCCAGCTCTCAAAGCCTGCCTAGAAAGGCTCACATTGCCTGAGTTGCTTGTGTTGCTTGTGGAGTTCTAGCAAGATCAAAGACCTCTCAGGAGAGTTGGCCTCAAGAATCCAGATGCTCAGGGCCTCTTAGGGTCCAAGAGCTAGAAAGAATAGATCCTGAATTGAAATAACCCCAAGAAGAGGTTCTAAGATGAGGAACCAGAAGAGCTTCTCAGTATAAGGTCCACCCCAAGAGGGCTCCATGCAGAAGCTCCTACCTATCTAAAGTCTCCATCCAGCGTGGACCTTACACCCAGATGCAGGGAGAGTGTTACTCCTAAGAGGCCCTGAGGATGAATCCCCAAGGCTAAGGTGCACCTCTAAAATTATTTGACCCATCAGTTGGAACCCCATATCAATCTACAGAGAAACTCAGGCCAGGAGGCACCTTTCAAGAGCAGACTAAAACCAGAAAAACCCTTCTGTCCTTTCAGGGAGAGCTGAGGCCAATCTGTGGGGGTTTGAATTCTATCTCTGCTACTTACTAGGTCTGTGACCTTGATCAAGTGACTTCACCTTTCTGTGTCTCACTTTTCTCATCTTTGAAAGAGGAAAGCTACCTTGGAAAATATTTTGTGAGGATTAGCTAAAGCCACATTAAAAAATACTGTTAGAACCATTCCTGGCACATAGTAAGCACTATTATTATGATTATGAGTTAGACAGTGATAAATGTCATTATCTGCATTTCAATTTAGCAAAGTTGCCCCTAGAAATGTCTGATGGACTCGCCCCTCCTGTGGATTCTGAGTATTTGCCTGATAATTGTTACTACTACTATCATTTTCATGTTCCCTAGCCCAGGATATATGGCATATTGGTAGGAAGGAGCATAAGGATGGGGGGCAGGGGTTGACAACCTCAGACACATCAGGCTGGGTTAGTCAACAGGGTCTCTCAGTGGCATGTGCTGCCACCCCCAGCAGACATCCTGTGACTTACCTCTGGGACATCCCTGCCCCTGGAGTCCCCTGGCAAAGAGAGTCAGGCTGGGGTCATCAGAGAGAGAGGAATAGGAGGTCCATTCCGGCTCCCCAGCCAGAACTACCCTGGCAAGTGGAAACAGCTTTTACCGCGAGTGGCTGTTACATGTGGTTTTGGAATTTTCCAACGCCCCCTACGATTGGCTGCTCCACCCCTCACACCCTGCCCCAGGCCCAGATTGGCCACATGGAGCGCCTGTCATCTTACCCACTACACCCCTGGGGGGACTAGGGGGGGTTGTCACATAGCCACCTGTGTGTTACGGAGTTTAACCCCCACCCCTCAGAAGCACTGGGGGAAAGCTAGGTGCAGAACTGCAGGCTGCGGCTCTGCTGAGAGGGCCTCACCCCCACCTCCACTGCCATCTGTGCCCTGTACCTGGACCACCCGGCTGAGAAGCACAGGGAGCCAAGGCTGGCCAAGCCGCCAAGCCTAGGCTCAATCATGAGAAGTAAGTGAGTTGGGGCCACCTGGGTGTGGGGGAAGCTTGGGAGTCTGGTCACCATCCCAGAGCCTAGAGGGTGTCTTGGGAATGGAATGAACAAAGCTGAGGACTCCTCCCTGGAAGGGTGTGTCCTGGTCAAGGTCAAGAGCCCTTAGAAGCTGGGTGGAGTGGCTGGGAAGTTGCTCTTTCTCTCTCCAGGGAGTTTCTTTACTGCAACCATGGTAAAAAAGAATAGTTGAGGAATTCTTGCTATAAGTTCTGGAAAGATTCCCTGAGAGTACCTGAGGTGTCCAGCCTCTAGACTCATAAAAAACAGAGACCCAAGGCCGAGAGTGCTGCACCCCAGAACACACAGCTGGGAGCTGATGGGGGTTGGCAATACCGGAGCTCTGAACTTACTCTCTCAGCTCCTAGTGAAGTATTTCCCTCAGTGCCTCTCACCAGAAGAGTTGCTATGTCCTGAAGCAGGACAGTCAAGTAAACTGAGGCTAGCAGGCAGTGATGGGTCAGAATACCAGAATCTTCACCTCACAGGCACCACACTTTCAGCCCATCCAGGGATGTGAGAACAAAGTGCCTTCCAGCCAGGTTGTGCTGTGTGTGTGTGTGTGTGTGTGTGTGTGTGTGTGTGTGATGTGTGTCCATGCTCCTCCAGGTTCAGCCATCCATTCAAGGATCAGGAGAAGGATCAGAGCAATGGAGATGGGAGCAGAAAACCCTCAGCATCATTTCCTTTCTGCTTTGAAACACTGGGCAGATGCCTGTCAGATGGTTCATGTAAGGACCACTCAGAGCATAGGGTAAAGGAAGAAAAGGGAAGCCTGTGTCCCTGTGGCCTAAGACAGCCTCAGCCTCAACCTGGGGTCTTCCCACAAGCCACAGAAGACAGGTCATATTGGGTCCTGGAAAGACCCATCTAACAAACAGACTCTGGTGCCATTTCTGTCATCGTGTCACATTTTGGCAAGTCACTGGAGTCCTGGTCTCTTGTCTGCAAAACAAGGAAATTAAACTTTAAAGCAACAATGCCAACTACAAGGGTGGACCAAGGAGTGAACCCTAGTTTCTGAGGTGTGCCCCAAGAGTTATAAGAGTTTCTGCCCTCGCAGGGGGTAGAGGAAAAGGAGACCAAGGCAAGAAAGGAGCTCCATTTCTGTGAGTGGGATGAGACTGCAGTGCAGGTGTATGAGCTGCCATGGGTGAGGGGTAGGAGAAGAGGCAAAAGCATCCAACAGTGCAAGCAGGAGCATCTGTTTCTAGCTTCTCCTCATTAGCAGCAAAGGCTAGCAGGCTGGACTTCCCACAAATGGCTCCAGATCAGCACATCAACTCTAGGCTGCCACGCTGGTAATGCTTCAGGCCCAGCACAAAGGCAGGAGTTCCTGGAAGTGACTAAGGAGACAAATGGGCAGCTACCCACATACACACAGCTGTCTAGGAGAAGGGATCTCATCCAATTTGGAGGTCAGTACCACTGGTCCTCATGTGGGCATTTCTGATATCTCAGAACCCCACATTTTCTGATCTTCAGCAGTACTAAGCCACTAACATCTGGGGAGAGTTAAAAGCTTGTGAAGCTTGTGTCTTTGACACACCCAAACACTAAGGCCAAACCAATAAGGAGCAGAAACAGCCCAAGAAATTAAGAGATACAGAGACTAAGCTCCAAGGGCTGATTTATGAAAGGCACTGGAACTGGGTGATGTCTAGATGGAGATGTGGATTGAGCATACCAAGAGAACCAAAGCTGTGTGGTGTGAAGCCCGAGAACAGCTGGAGTGCACTTCACCAGGCACAGACACAGTGACAAGGAGAGGAGGTATCCATTAACCAGCTGGCCAGAGGGTGGCCCAACTATCTCACCCTAAGGGGCTTGGCCAATGTGGAGCCAATAGACATTGAGGCGACAGCATTGAGCCTAGATAGGGAGGTGGGATGCCAAAGGGTGAGAGGTTACATGGCTGCCCTCTCTGTGCCCTGCTCTTTAATCCTGTCATGATAATGAGGAATAATGAGCCAGAAAGAACTGCAAGTCCCCAGGGTGCCATAGAACTCACTGGAAGGGTCCAGGGCCATCTGAAGATTTTATAAAAGACTTGATCCTTCCTTCCTAGCACCATTCCTGCATCTTGCTCTTTTCCTTTCTTTCTGTTCTTAGCACAAAGCCCAACTGTCTGTCCCCATTGGAGGTACACTTTCCCCCGCCCCTGCCTCTGTGCCAACTCAAACTAGAGCCCATGCCTAGGGCTCTCCCAGGAAGGTAGTTATGGAGTCTCATTCATGTGCCTAATGCCTAGTTCTTCCTGAGATCTAACCTCCTTCCCTGAGGCTCTGAGGCTCAAAGAGGATGGAGATATCTATTTGGAATGTCAAGATGGTAACAAGTCAGGGCTTTCAAGCCAGGACCAGGGTCCTTCTGAGTCTGATGAGTTCCCAGAGCAGCGGTGGTACCTGGAACAAAGACCCAAGGCTCTAGAGGCAAGGGAGGCCTCTGAGTGTGACAGTGTGACAGTATGCCATCTGGGCTCCAACTCCTCAGAGCTTCTTCCTAGTGATTCATCCCCTCCCCCCATCCACTGGTTGTTTTCACTGGTTCTTTTGTTTCCCCTTCTTTCTCCTGTCTCAGACTGTGGGGGTGGCGGGGGCAGCAAGAGGGGGTTTCGGGAGGCTGGCTGTCTTTCATGGCTTTACAAAACCCCAGACTCTCTCGCCCACCTGAGTTTTAGCTTCACTATTTTCTCAGCTCTAGGATCCAAGTGTATCAGCAGAAAATTCTCACCAGGGGCTGTGGGGAGAGCCCTGCCTGGGCTGGGGTAGTGTCCCTCAGCAGAACAGTGCCTTCCCACCCAGCCCTCCTCCTGCTCCTGTGGTTGTGCCAACCACCTTGGTTTTCAGCATTGCAGAAGCTGGGGGAACTGAGAGCTGAGGAAGGAGGGAGGTTGGTAACAGATTGGGGTACACAGAGGACCCCTGGCTAGAGCTGTGGTCTTAGTGGTGAGAGAAGGGCTTAGGCTAAGAAAAGAGAAGCATTCCTCTTTCTCACTCATTTATCGTTCATTTCTGCAAAGAAAGGCCTACCAAGAGGCAATAAACAAATCTACACCCTAAAGGAGCTATGATCTGTCAAGAGTTAGGAGCTCACTTAGGTTTAACACTTTGTCTCACCTCAGCAGTAGAAAACAGGTAAGGGCGGGAGGGGACAATGACTACTGAGGAAAAGCTAGGACAGAAGGAATGTGTCTCTGGCTCTCTGTACAACACGAGTTGTGGCTTTAGTTCTGTGGACTTTCTCCTTGAATTCTATCCCACTCCTCCCACTTTACTCTTTCACCGTCCCTGCAGCAAATAATCTTACCCTATCTTACTCTGTGGTCCTTTGGGCATCTCATCCTCATAAGGTACATAGCTTAATGGTCAAGGACACTGGCTCCACAGTTACAGAGACTAATGCCAGCTCTACCATTTGCAGCAGATCTGAGTCTCCACAGGCTTCAGTTTTCTCATGAGAGAACAATACTAGTAGTCGCCCCCACCCCCAAGGTTGTTGTAATCATTCAAAAATGTGTGTAAAATCAGGAGCCACACTGTCTCATGCCTGGAATACTAGATATTTGGGAGGCTAAGATCTGATGCTCAAAATGCAAAGCCAGCTGGAGGAAGGAAAGTCCATGAGACTCATCTCCAACTAGCCAGGAAAAAGCCAGAAGTGACGCTGTGTCTCAAGTGGTAGAGCACTAGCCCTGGACAGGAAAAGCTAAGGGACAGTGCCCAGGTCTGAGTTCAATTCCCATTTGAAGAAAAAATAAAAAAAAAAAGAATTCAGCCAGTGCTTTTTCTGTAATTATTAGTCTTCCTTATGCAGTATGTATTGGAGAGAACACACTGAGAAAGAAAAGGGCCTAGCTGTAGATTGACAGGGCCTCAGAGGAAGATGAGGATCCCAGGAATCCTCTGTCTGAATCATTCTCCACTGTGCTGAGGTGGTTCTGGGGTTTGAGGGGTGAGATCCCCCTGGGCTGCTGCCCCTCCTCTGCTCCTACCACTTCCTCTCTGTGGCATAGGGCACCTGGACATGGCCCAGGGCCAGGCTCTGGATACATTCAAAGAGCACTATCAATGGATCTTGCAGCTGTGAGCAGAGTAAGATTAGAGGAGGTTGGAGGCAGAGGAGGTTTGCATCTACCGTATTTCTCCTCATATGAGGCTCTGACGAGATGCTTCCTGGGGAGCCTTCAATCTCTGAAGCTATCCAGAAGACACGTTTTCTTTTTCTTTTCTTTTTTTTTGCTCAAGGAGAGCACTCTGCCATTTGAGCCACAGCGCCACTTCTGGCTTTTTTTTCTTTTTCTATATATATGTGGTGCTGAGGAATCAAACTCAGGGCTCCATATATACGAGACAAGCACTTTACCACTAGGCCATATTCCCAGCCCCCACATTTTCTTTTTCTAAGCCTACATCACAATGAAGTTTTACAGGTCACACTGGAAGGTAGGGAAGATGTAAGAGTGAACTTGATGAGCAGAGATATAGCCTAGTAGGAGTGGGTTCTTAGCAGTCTTGTCCCTAGCACAAACACAAACAAAAGAAAATAATAAGAGGAAGAAGGAGTTTGGGAAGAGATTGTCAAACCTACCTTTCCTAACTGGGAGAGGCAGCCTGGCACAAAAACTGGCAGAAGGCCTAAAGTCTTGCTACTCAAAGTGTAGGCTAGCGTATTGCAAACTTAGGTACCAATCTAGAGCTCATTAAAATTGTAGAATTACCAAGCCCTCATCTCCAATCTCCTGAACAGGGAGGGACCTACATTTTTGTTTATTTTGTCTTGTGGTCCATAGGTGATCTTCTTTGAGATACAAAAGATAGAATCATCCTCTGACTAGCTGATATAAGGAGCTATGAAAGATATTTTTCTCTCCTTTATCCTTTTGGAAGCACAGAATTGGAGGGTTTTCTTTTGATAACCAATACCAATAGGCTCTCCTAGTGCCTTTGGGCATCTCATCCTCAGGGTACTTAGCTTCATGGTTGAGGGTACTTAATAGTTGAGGGTATTGAGTTACAGAAACCTAATGCCAGCCCGGCCAATTCTGGCTACACAACCTTAGTCAAGCCACTAAGGTGCTAGGCCTCCATTTTTAGATCTTTCTTGGGAGAAAAGTACAATGAGTAGAAGGTGAGACATAAAGCTCTTCCCAAGCAAGTGAGAGTGGGAGCAGGCAGAGTCCCACTGCTATGGGGGCAGTGGGGTAGGGGCTGGCTATGAGCCTCCTGACCTTTGTTTGGCTCGGTTCCTGGCACTGTCAGGCTCAAAGATGTTAAGTTCCTGGCAGGCCAGGCTCCCAGGAAACAGTTTGAGTAATCCTGTGATTACTCAGCTCCCCTTGCCCATGTGGGTTCCCACCACTTGCTGCTCAAGGACTGGTTCATGGGGCAGGTCTTGAAGGTGAATTATCATCGGAGGTGTTTCTCAGCTTCTTTCACTCCCATCCCCCGAGTCCCCATTTTTCCCCTCCCCACCACCCTGCACACACTCTCTTGAGTACCGGTACTTTCTCTTTGAGGTTTGGGGTGGATGGCATTGAAGGGGATACAGGTGGCAGAGGAAGGAGGAAGAGTAGGACTAGAAGCCTAGTAATGCTGAGGGTTGGACAGAGGGTCAGGACACAAGCATACGTGTTCCTATGTTCCTGCCTCTGTCTCTCCTTTCCCAGAGATGTCTCTCTTTTCTCCCAGTCCTGAACCTTAGTCCTTCCAGCTCAGAGAAGCTAGAGGGCCTGACCCTAAGAGTCTCTGATTCTGTGTGCCTCTCACTGTATACTTCTGCCTTGGACTATTGTTGTGGGAGGCAGTAGAGGGGGCTGGCCTGGAGGCCTAAGTCCAAAGCTCTAGATCTTCCAAATACAGTCTTCATGAAAGAGGTCCTTGGCTGGTCACCTCTTCCTATGAAAAGGGCAGGCTCTTGGTGACACTGTGGCAAGGTTCCTAAGGCCAGGACCAGTAGTGGGTCAGCTGTAGGGCAGGGAGATGTGTCTTGGGTCACCCGTGTGGTCAGTGCATACACGCACACGGATGTGGCTCTTGGAGAAGGGAAGAGGCAGGGAGGCCTGTGGTCAACTGCTAGGCCAGAGCCCGAGTTCCCACTGTGGCTTGGCCTAATCTCCCTCTTGCTTGCGTTTTTTTTGGGTGACCAATGTTATCTACCCCTCTTTTTCTGGTCTAAGGGCCAATGAAGAGAGATATCACCAAGATAGAGGGGAAGATATTAGGTGAGAGCAGAGCCTGTGGGGCCCAAAGGCTTCTCCCAGCCTGGCCATGTCCACAGCTTCTTTGCTTCAACTGGGTCAGCAGCTACTGGCATTCATGGTGCTCTGCCCTTATGTGGTATTATACTGGCAATGTCATCTAATGTGGGTCTGTGGGGCTTACAGTCACTAATGGACAGGTAATATTTCTTTCTTTTATCCTCACCTCACTGCCAAGAGAACTGAGGCAGGAAGAATGTGACTAGAAGCATGAGAGGCCCCATACTTTCTGCCCCTCTTCCCAACCCTAGTCTCCCCTCTTGTTCTCTCTTCCCTTCTGTGCATTGACCTCTTCTATTCATAATTTACTAGAAAGAATTGAAAACTTACTTGTCATTTGGTCGTGGGGTGACCACAGCTTACTATGTGGGTGAGTGGCAAGTATGAGTGGAGGTGTGTGTGTGGGGGGGTGGAATCCAAGTTCTGATGGAAGGATTTCAAAATACTCCCCAAAAGGAGGCAGCTACTTACTCTGACTCAGCCCTATGCTAGCTTGAGAGGATGATAGTTTAAAGATGATGAAAATAATATTTCAGGGAGTGGTAGGCAATCCATGGTCTCCCTATCTACCCTGCATAAGCAGATCTTGCATATGACCAGGGGGCAGGCCTGAAGTAAGCTCTTGGGAATCTGGATTTACCCTCCAAAGGGAACTTCCTCTATCCATAGGGTGGAAGACCTGTCATAGGTAAGAAGCTTTGGAGCGGGCACTAGTGGCACATGCCTGAAATCTTACCTACTCAGAGAACGCCAAGATCTGAGGATCACAGTTCAAAGCCAGCCTGCACAGGAAAGCCGTGACTCTTATCTCCCAAGTAACAACCAGTAAACTGGAAGTGGTGCTGTGGCTAAGTGGCTGAGCACTAATCTTGAGCAAAAAAGCTCAGGGACAGAGCCCAGGCCATGAGTTCAAGCCAGATGATTGACAAAAAAAAAAAAAAAAAAGAGGCTTTGGACACAGGGGATGATTTTTCTAGCCTCCTCCTCTCATAGTCTCCTTCTCAGAGGGGAAACTAACCAACCAGTGATGGTGGAAAAGAGACTTGTCTGTCCTTAACCTTAAATCTACAGAGAGCTGAGAGTGTTGACAGGGACTAGGCAAACAGCAGGAGATGAATCTGGGGCCAGCAAGCAAGAGTAAGCAGGTATAGTTTACAATGAGCTTAATGGGAACAAGAACCTGGGTACTAGTGCCCAATGAGCAAGCTCTAATATGCAAATATGCCATGCCCATGTGTTCACACACAGAAATAATTCATTTTTGGTGGGCTGGGATGTAGCTCAGTGCTAAAGTGCTTGCCTAGCAAGTGCAACATACTGTGTTCCATCCCCAAAAAAGAAAAGACACACACATACACACAAAAAAATAGTGACAAAAATGCTTAGTGATCTGTGTCCCAAGAAGTCATTCACACAGAACGGCACGAATTGGGCACCAACAGCTCAGCCACATCATCTTAGCTACTCAGGAAGCTGAGACCTAAGGACTACAGTTCAAAACCAGTCCAGGCAGACAAATGAGAGACTCTTATCTCCAATTAACCAGCAAAAAGCTAGTGCTACAGGCATGGCTCAAGTGGTAGAATGCTAGCCATAAGTGAAAAGTCTGCTTAAGAGTATGAGGCTCTGTTCTGAGTTCAAACCCAATGCTGTAGCAAAAACAAACAAACAAAAACAATAGCATGTTGGAAAGCAACTAGTTGTGTGAACCTGAGCCTTATCAGGCATTGTCCTTCATCTGCCAAGTGAGCAGGTGAATAAGAGGTCTGAGTCTCAACCAGTGCTCACACAGGTGGACACAGATGCCTTGTACATCCTTTACATTGACACACGCAGAGTCACCTCCTGTCCACTCAGGCCAAGGGCCTACAATCTCTATTTTGTCTTTTCCTGGCATCGAACAAAGCTGGGTTGTGGAGTCCCACTCTCCTGGACTCCATCAGTGGCTTCTTCCTATGTTCTCTGCCCCCTACTCTGTGAGTCCCTCTCTTGGTCCCTGCTTCTGTGCAGCTCCTCCCCAAGCCTTTTTTTTTTTTGGCCAGTCCTGGGCCTTGGACTCAGGGCCTGAGCACTGTCCCTGGCTTCTTCCCGCTCAAGGCTAGCACTCTGCCACTTGAGCCACAGCGCCGCTTCTGGCCGTTTTCTGCATATGTGGTGCTGGGGAATCGAACCTAGGGCCTCGTGTATCCGAGGCAGGCACTCTTGCCACTAGGCCATATCCCCAGCCCCCAAGCCTTTTCTATCTGACTGAAAATGGCTGGGATCAATCCCTAGCCCCTAGTTACCTCTTGCATGATGTACCCCATCTTCCTGCCATGGTTCCCATGAGCCCCCAGTGGGGGAGGGAGCTACAAAGAAAGCCCTGAGGGCGGGAAGCAGGTGTTGTGAGGCAGTGGGGACTCCTATGGCTGGACAGGATGGGGGTGGGGGGCAGCTGGAGGCATTCAACTGGAAGAGCTGTGCAGGTGGCCTCTCTGCAGCTGCTTTCTGCCTCCATAAAGCTGATAGGACTCCCGGACTTCCCCCTCTCCACCTACTCCTCCTCTGTGGGGGAAAAAAAACCTCCTAGCCTCAGATCCTTTACTGAGAAGCATTTGCCACTTCACTCCTTCCCTTTTACAAGAGGGAAATGTCTGAAGCTGCCTAGAGAAGTCAGGGAGGAATCAGGTACCTGTGTCTGTAGCCCAGGTACATACTGGTAGAATGTAAATGAAAAAAAAAAAAACAACATCTTGGGCTGACGTGTTTCTCTTTCCCTCTCCTAGCTCAAATTGAAGTGATCCCTTGCAAAATCTGTGGGGACAAGTCATCTGGGATTCATTACGGGGTTATCACCTGTGAGGGGTGCAAGGTAAGTTGTAGGCATCCCTATGTACACACACACTTCTCTTCAGAGCTGGAGGCCAGCTAGAGAGCTTCCCTGCAAAAAACCGAGCAAATTGCACACAAAAGGGAGGTGAACCGGCCTCAGGTGGCTCATGCCTATAATCCTAGCTACTCAAGAGGCTGAAATCTGAAGATCACTGTTCAAAGCCAGCCTGGGAACAAACTCCATGAGAATCTTATCTCCAATAAACCACTCAAAAAAGCTGGATGTGGCACTGTGGCAAGTGGTAGAGTGCTTACCTTGAGCAAAAAGCAGCTCATGGACAGTGCCCAGGCCTAGAGTACAAGCTCCAGGACCAGGACAAAAAGAAAAGGAAGGAAGGAAAGAAAGAAGGAAGGAAGGAAGGGAGGGAGGGGAGAGAGGGAGGAAAGGGAGGGAGGGAGGGAGGGAGGGAGGGAGGGAGGGAGGGAGGGAGGGAGGGAGGAAAATGAGAAGACTGAGGATGGATGGGTCAAGATGTGGAAAAGCTGCATCAGGACCAAACTGGGCCTGGCCAGGATAAGCAGCCTTGACCTCCCCCATGCTTTCCCCAGGGCTTCTTCCGTCGGAGCCAGCAGTGTAATGTGGCCTACTCCTGCACCCGCCAGCAGAACTGCCCTATTGACCGCACCAGCCGTAACCGATGCCAGCACTGCCGCCTGCAGAAGTGCCTAGCACTGGGCATGTCCCGAGATGGTGAGCCCAAATAGGAAGCTCCCAGGGATTTTCTTGCAGTCTGTATAGGGACAGCTAGGCCTGCTGTGCCAGATGGATTCACTTGCAAAATGCCCTTCCTGAGACCTCCTTCCATTTCTCCTCTTGACAGCACCTTGTCTCTTCCCTTTGGAGTCAGTCCTTTAAAGCTCTTCAGAGTCCCCAACTTGAGGTTCTGTTCCCTTTCTCAAGACCCCAGCCCTCTCTCCTAAGATGAATTCTCTTTACGTTGCTTCCCTCTAGCCCAGCTCTCATCTAGCTTCTGTGTTTTTCCCTCCTGACTTCGGTTTATGTCTGTGAAGACCTAGTTTACCTCCATCTCCCTCCCTGAATCCCCCAGCCCCAATTCCATTCTAGGACATGGGACTATGGCTAAGAACGGGAGCAAAAGTGGCCTAAGGAGGACCCAGAAGGAGGAGTAGGGGAACAGATGCTCCTAGTGTCTTCACCCACCACCTCCTCACCAGTCCCCTCAGGTCCCCCACCACAGAAGGAGCTGGGGGAGGGGGCACAAGGTGATGGAGAGGCAGAAGGAGCCTGTCAGCACTTTTCAGTGCTCAAAATAACAAAGCGAAAGGAAACATGCAGGGGTGCAAAGGGGCAGGCAGGGTGAGGGGCTGTGCCCCCACACCTGGGAGGGGTAGTGGGGGGGAGTAAAAGGCAGGAAAGAGAGAGCAGAAGAGGATGTTCAGAAGCAAGCCACGGAGCCTGGGTTGGGCTGTGGTGAATATCTAGGTCACCAGGGAGCCTGCAGGCCTGACCACAGGGAGACCTGTGTTCTCAGCCCTCCTCTTCCTCTGGCCCTCCCAGACAGGCAAGCTGACCCCAATACAATCTGAGGCCCCCCTACCTGACATCCCCCCAACCAAACCCCAATCTCAGAAAGCCAGAATCCCCTTCCCAAGTTCATTGTTTCAATTTTGCCCTATTAGAAGCTAGCTGAGTGTCGGTAAGATTTTGTTCAGCAAATGGAAATGGCAGGACAGGTATATCCTGAAGGGATTCAGAGTGAGAGGTGGGAGGAGACCAGAGCCTAAGTTCTCAAAGTACAGGCTCTTAGAGAAGACCTGAGAAGTTGGGCTTGGGGTCAGAGAGCAGTTGATCCATCCTGGAAAAACCTTGTGTCTGCTGACCTTGCCCTGAGTCATGCATGTGCTACCTCCTAAACTCCTGATTCCTTGGCCTTCTTCAGCTGTCAAGTTTGGCCGCATGTCCAAGAAGCAGAGGGACAGCCTGCATGCAGAAGTGCAGAAACAACTCCAGCAGCAGCAACAACAACAGGAACAAGTGGCCAAGACTCCTCCAGTAGGGGGCCATGGAGCAGAAATCCTCACCTACACCTTGGGGCTCCCCGATGGCCAGCTGCCTTTGGGCGCCTCACCTGACCTGCCTGAGGCCTCTGCCTGTCCTCCAGGTCTCCTGAGGGCCTCAGGCTCTGGACTGCCATATTCTAGCAACTTGGCCAAGACGGAGCCCAAAGGGGCCTCCTGCCACCTTGAGTACAGCCCTGAGAGGGCCAAGGCTGAGGCTAGAGAGAGCATCTATAGAAGAGACAGCCAGATTACTCCTGGCAAGTGTGGACTTCCTTTGGAGGGGCCCAGGCACTCTGGGTTTGGGGACCCAGAACAGGGTCCAGATGGCTATTGCAGCCCCAATTTCTGCAGCACCCCAGAGGCACCATATGCCTCTCTGACAGAGATAGGTAAGCACCGGGGAAGGCCAAGGCAGTGGTGGAAATGAGGGAGGGCTACATCAACCATACAGGAGCCCCAAGAAGGTAAGGGGACTGGACAAGGGGCCAATATTGGAGGAAATACAGAGTAGACCCTGTAGGAAAGCATCCTGTAAGTTGGGGAAGGAGCTGGCTGAGATTGAGTCATACCTTTCTCCTCTGGCTCCAGAACATCTGGTACAGAATGTCTGCAAGTCCTACCGAGAGACATGTCAGTTGGGGCTCGAAGACCTACTACGGCAGCGTAATAACCTCTTCTCCCGGGAGGAGGTGACTGGCTACCAGAGGAAGGTGAGGCCAGAATGTGGCAAGTAAGGGTGTCTCATCACCACTGGGAATGCCCAGAGATGGATACCTGCACAGGCATAGGGGAAGAGGGCAAGATACTGCAGATAAACACAAGCTTCCCAACAAGTGTATGCACTGCTTTTGAGTATGGTGTGTGTTTGCCTACACCTAACCAGATGGATAAGAGCTTTTCCTGGGGCTGGGGATATGGCCTAGTGGCAAAGAGTGCTTGCCTCGTATACCTGAAGCCCTGGGTTCAATTCCCCAGCACCACATATACAGAAAATGGCCAGAAGTGGTGCTGTGGCTCAAGTGGCAGAGTGCTAGCCTTGAGCAAAAAGAAGCCAGGGACAGTGCTCAGGCCCAAGTCCAAGCCCCAGGACTGGCAAAAAAAAAAAAAAAAAAAAAAAAAAAGAGCTTTTCCTTAGCCTCTGCTATTAAACTTTACTCAGCATCCAACCTACTCTTCTACTACCTAGACCTTGATATACTCTCCCTCCCTCTTCCTCCTCCCCCTCCTCCTTCTTCTCTTTCTCCTCCTCCTCTTCAGTCAGTACTAACTACTCAAAACCTGAGTAGTGTTATAAAGAATACCCTTTTTATGTGAGGCATCATGATAAATGCCTTACATAGATTATCATCAAGCCATCCAATAACCAGTCTATGAAAGTGGTATTTGCTGCTTTATAGATTTATTCACAATCACAAAATGGTGGAAACGAAGTCAAATTCAGATCTATTGGCTCTGACAACACTACTTGCTCTAGAAAGCCCTTGTTTTGCACATCCCACTGACTTCTGAAGCCTACTAAGACCTTTGGTGTGCTTTTTTGGGGATGAAGATTAAGTAGGCTTTCAGTGTAAGCTATATTTCATGTTTTGGGGTGATTTTTTTTTTCCAGTCCTGGGGCTTGGAATTCAGGGCTTGAGCACTGTCCCTGGCTTCTTTTTGCTCAAGGCTAGCACTCTACCACTTGAGCCACAGCGCCACCTCTGCCTTTTCTATATATGTGGTGCCTGGGAATCGAACCCAGGGCTTAATGGATGCCAGGCAAGTACTTTACCACTAGGCCATATTCCCAGCCCTCTCATATGGTTTTTATTCCCCCACAACAGCTAATACAGTGCTTCAGGAAGAAGCTCCACCGCCCTGTAGCATAATCCTTAGTGCCTAGAATTAAAAGAGCTACATGGAATACTTGGCTACCAAGGAGGGCATAGCTTGGAGTGAGGAAAAGTTACCATCCCTTTCATCTCTCCTGTTTCCTTTGTACTGAGCTGTTAGATGCTGGATAAGTGGGATCATATGATAGGAATGGACCCCTGGTGCCTTTGTGAAAGCAGAGGTTTTTAAATTTTCCAGTGTTGAGAATGTGGGAATTCAGAACCTACTACCTGCAATTTATTATAATGGAACTCCTAGGGGCTTGAAGGGATCACAGGGCCCCACAGAAGGCTACAGTGGATCCCCACTCTATCTCTGCAGTCTATGTGGGAGATGTGGGAGCGCTGTGCCCACCGCCTCACTGAAGCCATTCAGTATGTGGTGGAGTTTGCCAAGCGGCTCTCAGGCTTTATGGAGCTCTGCCAGAATGACCAGATCATACTACTGAAAGCAGGTGCCATGGGATAGGGAGGCAGACCTGGGGGAAAGGGGACAGAGTGGGAAAAGCCAAATGGAGGGAGGTGGCTTAATGACACCAGGACACTGAGCAGGGCAGGAACAGACTGCTGGCTTTGTTTCATGCTGTCCTCCCATCTCTTCTTCCCCTTCACCAGGAGCAATGGAGGTTGTGCTGGTCAGGATGTGCCGGGCCTACAATGCTGACAATCATACGGTCTTTTTTGAAGGCAAATACGGTGGCATGGAGCTGTTTCGAGCCTTGGGTGAGGGGCAGTGGTAAATGAGAGAGGACTCTGATGTCAATCCCATCCAATGCTTTGTGATCCAGGGCACCTTTTATATAGAGCTCCCCTCTGCTCCTAACCCCCAGAGGGCGGTGTCTTTGGGCACATGGTCTCATCTGCCTGGCTCACTCTTCTGCTTTCTACTCCATCAGGCTGCAATGAGCTCATCAGCTCCATCTTCGACTTCTCCCACTCCCTCAGTGCCTTGCGCTTTTCCGAGGATGAGATTGCCCTCTACACTGCCCTTGTTCTCATCAATGCCAGTGAGTGTGACTGGGCCTGGCTGGGGAAAGGGCATTCTGGGGACTGAGGCAACAGCAGATACTGAGTCTAGACTTATAGATGTGATTAAATCTAGGAGCTAGCTTGAGCTATAGCAGGATGAGCCTTGCCTAATACTTCTATAAAATTAAATGAATTCAAATAAAGATGCAAAGGACCCTGAGAACAGGACAAAAAGCAGCATAAGGTGGTGTGGTTGGATCAGGGAGAAGTGAGAGTTGGAGGAAATGAGCCACTTCCCTGATAGAATTTAAGTCTGATGGTTGGTGTATGGCAGTGACTCCTTTGTAACATGCATTGGAATCACCTGGGGAGCATTAAAACCTACTGCTGCCTGGCTCTCACTTCCAGAGTTTCTGATGTAATTGGTCTGAGTTGCACTTGAATTTTTAATAGCCTTCTCCAGGCCATCAAGATTGAGAATCACTGCTCTACAAGATCCTTGAAGACAGAATGCCTCCAATAGCATGGCTATGGGTATCCAACTCCACTAGACTAGTGTGGCTAGCTTGAGCCAGCTGAACACTAACTACTCAAAGAACCTGCAGAAGTGGGTCTGGCTGCCAACCCAAATTTGCAAATCATTCTTTTAGCTATGCCAATATGTCCCCTTCAACTGGAAATTATAGCTTTAAGTGCGACTTCTTGGTATTTAAAGGAAACGGTGAAAAGGTGATTTGGGAGTTGAAGTGAGTCACAGACTGCTGCAGAGGCCTTGGAAAGGGCCTGGGTGGCTCCTATCTGAAGCCACTCTTGTGGGAGAGTTGGGAATTTTCTTCCAACCTTTATTTCCCCTTGTGACAGAATGGGCTATGTGAAATACCAAGTTATCAGGGAGAAGGTAACTTGAAGTTAGAAGGTTAGAAGTTTCCATCTCCTTCATCTGTCTCCAGTTTCCCTTGCAGATGGCTAGCCAAACTCAAGGTACCAGAGCTAACAGCTCCCAAACCAAAACACGCATATACACATCCTGCACATACACATGCACATGCGTGTGCATACCACACACACACATACACATACACACTTCAGAAGGCCAGATGTGTGGAAAGACCCAACACACGCTTTTGCTGTAGAATCTAGAATCTGTTCTTTCTGTTCTCTCTTTGGTCCCATACCTTCCTTCAGACAGACCAGGGCTCCAAGAGAAAAGGAAAGTGGAGCAGCTGCAGTACAATCTGGAGCTGGCCTTCCATCATCATCTCTGCAAAACTCATCGCCAAGGCATCCTGGCAAAGGTAGGAGCAGTCTCAGAGGTAGAAGAGGCCAGGACCAATGCCAGGTCTGTGACATCAGGGCATGTAACACAGGGCTAGGGTCTGAGGGTACAAAGGGAGGACTGCTGAGTGCCATATTGTGCCAGAGAGCTTGCAACAGCAGTGGGGACTGAGGAAAGGAGCAACTACTTCCATGTGCACAGAGATGGAAGTTAGAGTCTGGAATTAAAAGGGACCTCCAGGGAGCAATTCAGTTTAATATAGCCAACGTTTACAAAGCACCTGCTTGTATAAGGCACTGTGGAAAGATACAGAGATTCAGCTTTTGCCTTCACCAACATATTTTAGACTGGTATAAAGAGACTTATGTACCTTTTTTGGGGAGGTGGGGTGGGGATCAGTCCTGGGGCTTGGGACTCAGGGCCTGAGCACTGTTCCTGGCTTTTTTCTTTTCTTTTTTTTTTTTTGCTGAAGGCTAGCACTCCACTACTTGAGCCATTTTCTGGCCTTTTCTGTTTATGTGGTGCTGAGGAATTGAACCCAGGGCTTTGTGCATGCTAGGCAAGCAATCTACACACTTCCAGCCACTATGTACCTTTAATATAACCGTAGTATAGAGTAGAATATGACATGTGATGCTATAATAATGAGATTAACAAAATGCTTTCACTGATATGTTCTGTCGTCCTTGTGGAAACCCGGTCAATAAGGACAGGCATTTAAATCTTCCTGTAGCAATTAGGAAACTCCAATGACTTGTTTGTGTAACTCATTAATTGAGAAATGCACATTTTATTTGTTTTGTTTTTGTTGCTAGTCCTGGTGCGTGGACTCAGGGTCTGAGCACTGTCCTTGGCTCCTTTTTACTCAAGGCTAGCACTCTTGAGCCACAGCGCCACTTCTGGCATTTTTCTATATATGTGGTGCTGAGGAATTGAACCCAGGGCTTCATGTATACGAGGCGAGCACTTTACCACTAGGCCATATTCCCAGCCCAATAAATGCACATTTTGATTCCAGTTTTCTTTGACTTTTTTTTTTGGTCCCATGTCTCTGTGCCCCCAGAATGTTGTTGTTTTGGAAAAATACTATGAGGGCATAGAACAAGGATTCCAACAAGTTGAGTGCAAAAGGAGTGAAGCATAAATGCTTCCTAGAAAAGGTAGCATACAACAAGGTCATGTAAGGGGCAAGGTTTTAACAGACCTCCATGAGGGTGAGGCAAGAATTCCAGGTTTAGGGAACAATATGAGCAAAACTAAGAAGGCAAAATAGCATATAGATGGGGAATAGCTGGTGGTACTTTTGGAGTAAGTGTAAGGTCAGAAGTTGGGGCTGATGAGGCAGAAGAGTAGCAGAAGTCTGAAAATAGAGGAAAATCGGGAAGAATTTTCAGTATCACAGAAAGAGTTAAGGCTTTGTTTCTAGGCAATCAGGAGCTCCAAAGCTAGGGAAATGCAATAATTAGAGCTGTTATTAGGCAATTTACTTGAGAAGCAGTGTGAAGGATCCATCAGTATAAACACTCAAGCAGTCCTTTGCTACATGCCAGGCACCGTGCTAGTGTTAAGGATGCACACATGACTTTGGGGGCTACATGCAGAAAACATTCACTTAGCTTCAGTTTTTGGTTGTGTGTGTGTTTTTTTAACACTACATACTTTTACCAATGAGATTTGGCTGATCCAAAGTGCCAACTGTATAAAGCAAAAACAAGGAGGGGGTAGTCCAGTCCAGCATGGGCAAGAGGACTTATTTGCTCTGAGGAGAATGCTAAGTACTGACCCTTCTCCCCATTAACCCATCCCCAGCTGCCACCCAAAGGAAAGCTCCGGAGCCTGTGCAGTCAACATGTAGAAAAGCTGCAGATCTTCCAACACCTCCATCCCATTGTGGTGCAAGCTGCTTTTCCTCCGCTCTACAAGGAACTCTTTGGCACTGAAATCGAGTCTCCTGAGGGGCTATCCAAGTGACCTGGAGATGGGACACCATTCCTCTCCTTTCAGCCTGATGGCCCACCTCCCTGGACTCTGTTCTACCATCAGTTTTTTTCCTTCATATGCCTCCTGAAGGGTGGTCCTACCTATGCCCTTGGGTGAACAAATGTCAAGACTGGTTTTCTGCCTCCCAGCTTGCCTGGCAGTGGGTTGGGATGGAGGAAAGTCTTGTTCCACCTCACTTCCCAGAGCCTCCACCCTGGCTTCTGGAAGGTGTAGGGTGGGGTAGAATGTAAGAACCTCTAGGAGCACCAAGTTGTCCTCAAGAAAACAGAATGAATCCAAGCATCCTGGATGAAGAAGACTCAACACTGGGCTCAAGCTAAGAATAGGCCTTTGAAATACCTCATTGCATTCCCCCCCTTGGGCTTCAGCTAGGGGAAGTAGATCGAGCTCAGAGACTTGTGGCAAGAGCCCAGAAGGACCTGTACATAACACAAATCTGGACCCTTAGATTTTTCCATCTTTCTCATTTCAGTTCAGCAAAGGACTTGTTAGGCACCCTGCCCTTTTCCTGGGATCTAAAAGAACCTGGATATGTGGAGAGTAAAGAATGGGAGTAAGAGGCCAGGAAAACTGTTTTATGGGGTTTGGGTATGGAGAGGGGGCATAAAAGAGGCCAAGAGCATCAGAGTTCAAACTAAAGTCTGTCATGTGCACTTTAAAAACATACTCTAGGAGTGGGCACAAATCTGATCAGGTGAAACACACACCAAACCCAGCCTACAAAAAAGTGGTTCTTAGGACATACCTTTTCCTGACATAATGTCCCCTTTTTATTTTTGCCAGTCCTGGGGCTTGAACTCAGGGCTTGAGCACTGTCCCTGGCTTCTTTTTGCTCAAGGCTAGCACTCTACCACTTGAGCCACAGCGCCATTTCTGGCTTTTTCTGTTTACGTGGTGCTAAGGAATCAAACCCAGGGCTTTGTGTATACGAGGCAAGTACTTTACCACTAGGCCATATTCCCAGCCCCTCCTTTTTTTTTTTTTTTTTTTTTTTTTTTAGTACTGGCATATGAAGTCAGAGCTTCAAGTTTGTTTGCAAGAAGAGCTACCACTTAAGGTACATATCCAGCCCTTTATGCTCTGGTTATTTTTTAGATAGGGCTTTGCTTTTTACCCCAGTTAGTCTGGACCTCAATCTTCATATTTACACTTTCCCCCAGTAGCTGGGATAAGCAGGTGTGTACTACTATGCCAAGCTTTCTTAGTTGAGATAAGGTCTCACAAATCTTCTATCTGGAGTGGCCTCCTGACCTCTACCCAAGAGTAGATAGGATTACCAGCACCTGGCCACAATCTCCTTGAGGTCATGGTTCAGAGAAGCCTAGTGGCCTCGGGGAAGTCCCCCCAGTCTAGCAAGACCCCAGAACATTTCCACGGCGTTCCAGTTCACCTATCTTAAACACAGGATATACAAACTCCATTCCAGCTCCAGCTGTCTTTGATCACACAAACCCCCAATAGAAATGGAAAGGGCTGGACACTGGCCAATCAAAAGGCCAAGGACAACTCCTGGGAGAACTTCCTTAACCTCCAGTCTGCTCTTGCTATATTGAAAGACGGTGCCATCCGACAGCTCTGTGATTGGGTGACACTGACTCCAGCATGAGGTGGAGAGCAAGAACAGGGCAGGGACCTGTTTCTCCCGCCGAGATCTGACCCTTGAGCTTCTCTCAGCTTTGTAAATGACTGCAGATCCTCCATAAAGGATAAGGGCCAGATGACTGAGCGAGGGGGATATTTTTTCTTCTCGGGAGAAAGGTTTGGCTGAGTGAGTAAACATAAACCCCAACTTGTGTCATTGTTTATAAAATGATTTAAAGCAAATGGTGTGTGTGGTGTGTGTGTGCGTGTGTGCGCGCGCGCGTGCACATGAGGTGGAGGTGGAGGTGGAGGGAATCTACGTTTCTGCCCTTTGGTCTTATTCCCATATGGAGTCAGCAATCCATTCATTTCATAAGGACTCATGTCCCCTTCTCCTCCCTTCACCAGCCCTGATTCTCCCAAGGCTGGGACTCCAATCTCCCTGTGAGGTTTGTAAAGTGATCCGCAGGTATCTCCACTAAAGGACATCAAGCTAAGCTCCACAGGGGATGTTCTGGACTGGAAACTTTCCCACAGGGCCATTTAGAGGTTGCATAGAATTGCTGAGCATTTCAGTCACCAAAAGACAATCCTCTGGTAGTGGTTGACCTGAGAGCTCTGTAGCATCCCAGAGGGGGGAGCAAGATGTCAGAGGGATCTTTTCAAGCTTTCCGATTGCTCCCTGGCACACAGCCCCCCCTCCTTGTATCCTCCCCCCTGCTCGTCATCCTGTAGTGGCGCTTGCTGCAGCCCTCCCTGGTCGCTTTATTTATTTATTTTGCACCAACAGGGTTGCGGCAGACTCATTCTTGCCTGGTTTGAAAAGACAGAGAGAGAGAGAGAGAGAGAGAGAGAGAGAGAGAGAGAGAGAGAGAGAGAGAGAGAGAGAGGGAGAGAGAGAGGAGGAGGAGGAGAGGAGAGGAGAGAAATGCTTTCTGGCTCTTTTCTCTTCCTCAGTCTTGGCAGCACTTGGCTGCAGCCACAGCACAGCAGCTCGGGCGGCTGGGCTGACTGGCTGGGCTGTTGGGGCGGGCGGGTGGGAGGGAGTAGGGAGTGGGGAGTGAGGCACATGGGAGTGTGCAGGGAGGTGTCTGAGGTGCAGTGCGAATGGGACAGGCCCCCAACTCTGGACAGATGCGGTGCCCAACTTGATGCTACCCTCCGGCTTCTCTGGTAAGTGCCCCTACCCTCTGTCCTGAAGCCACAACTGCCCTTTTCCATAACATTCTCAGAAACAAGGCCAGATTATGTGTCTATCAAGGAAAGGGGGTTTGCCCTCCTACCCCCAACAATCACAGGACTAGCCCTTCAGGAATCTGATGGGAAAAAGAAAATACCCCAGGGTGGAAGGACTCCAAGGAGACCTCCTCAGTGTTCCTTCCCTCTGCCTCCAGGAAGCAACCCCCTCTGTATGGATAGTCCAGAAATCTTTCCCAGAAGCCCACCTTCCCATGCAAGTCCCTATGCCTCTATCAGGTATGCTTAAAAGAGGACATCCATGTTTGCATGTGTCTCCAGACTGACAGGGACAATTAGAAAGTTCCCTGTCCCTGAGGTCCCTTATACCCGAGATCCTACCCCATTGAAGGAAAGAACAGAATGCTTTTGATATGTCTCTTCCTGCAAAGTGGCCAGATGCCAGTCCAATAGCCACAGAGGATGGTAAGGATAGTTTGTGATTAAATGAGCCACTTTATAAATAAAAGAGGCTGGCCCAAGATTCCCCCAGCCCTTAATTCAGCAGGTTTTGAGGACTAAGAGGAAACTTACAGGAGCAGGAAGAAAGGAAGCTGGGTTCCACGCTTCATTGCACTTTTGCTGAATGCAGAATGCACAGGGGAAAAAAAAGGATGAGCAGGAACTGCAGCGGCAATGATGAAGAGCTAGCAGTCAGGAGGACTTCCCAGAATGGTTACAGGGAGGCTGGGGCACGGATCTCCTCAGAGAACTCTTATCACGCCACAGAGATACCTGTTATGTTGGGATAGGGGCAAGAAGAGCCGCAGCCCTGCTCACCTAAGCATGGTTTCCTGCATGCCTCATTCCAGCCCCCTCCCCCTCTGCATCAGCCTCTTTTTTTAGTTGCTCAAATACTACAGTCCTTTGAATTGGCTAAAGGAAGAGGATGAAGTCACACCATCTCCTAAATTGCCTCTTCTGTGGTCCAACATGGGAGAAAATGGGTCATGTAGCAGAAAGCTAACCCCTACAGGGCGGAGAAAACCTGAAGCCCCAAAGCCTTGAGGTGATGAGACCTGTAGCAGAAAGCTAACCCCTACAGGGCCGAGAAAACCTGAAGCCCCAAAGCCTTGAGGTGATAAGACCTGTAACCCGGGAGAAACTGAGGCACACTGCCTCTAGGAGTGCCTCTAGTCCAAGTTGGCTTTTGCTCCTTTTCTTTTGTCATCTCTTGTCAACTCCAACAGGGATTGCATTTAAAGGCTGGGACCGAGAGGCTCTTACCACTAGATGCCCCTCTTCTCTTTCACCTGGCCCAGCATTATCCTCTTGATATCACCCAGGCCCTTGCTACCCAGAAACCACTTTAGACAGGATCTGCACACTGCCTGTGCCCAGATGTCTGCTGTGCCAACCTAGGGCTCCCTTCCTCCTCAAGCCACCTCTCCTCCCTTATCACTGGATCCCAATGTGCCTCTTGTATATTCTCAAACAGCTCAGACAAAAGGGGTCATGAGTTCTCCCTTGGAGCCACAAAACATCCTTAATACTCATTATATCCCTACACAGGGTAAAGGGATAGATAGAACAGAAGCCAAGACTGAGGACTAAGCAACAGAACTCAAAACTTGAGCACCCTTTGGATCTTTCACACACCACAATTCCATCTGTAGGGGGAAAGGAACTGCCCTAGAGGCTCTTCTAGAAGATTCTCAGCTTCTCCATCAAGTGTCCTGTGTACTCTATGCCATAACTAATGTGCAGCTGTGCTATCATCCATGCCAAAACACGATCTGCTAGTCCAGGGTGCAGGCTTTGGGCCGAGGTGGGGGTGGGGGGGCAGAGCTGAGGCTGGCATGTTCCCCAGCCTCAGGCAACTTAGTCAAAGAGAGAAAGAACCTCTCTCCATTTAGCACAGAGAGCTCCGGCCAAGGATGTGATCTCCCTGAGCCTTGGGCAAAACTGTGGGTTGAAATATAGGCAAATGGGTGGGCCGCAGGGAATAGAAAAGATCTCAGGCATATCTGGATCCCACAGGTGCAGAAAAACCCATTACAGACTCAGTAACTCCCCTGTTGCTTTCTGTCCCATTCCCACAAACCCTTCCCCACAGGAATAAAGATGACTAGCGTCCCACGAGCCACTAAACACATGGCCAATTATCCAGGGAGGGGATGAAAAGAAGAACTTTTCCCAAGAGGAAGCCAGCCTCAGGGAGGTAGCTCACTAAAAGTCTTCCCCCTCCCCCCCCCCCCCCCCCCCCCCCCGCCACCAGTGCTGGAGCTTGAACTCAGGGTGTGAGCACTGCCCCTGGCTTCTTTTTGCTCAAGGCTAGCACTCTACCATTTGAAGCCACAGTCCCACTTCCGACTTTTCTGTTCATGTGGTGCTGAGGAATCAAACCCAGGGCTTCGTGCATGTGCATGCTAGACAAGCACTCTCTCTACTACTAAGCCATTTTCCCAGCCCCGAGGTCTTTTTTTATTCTGGCAATGCTGAGGCAGGTCACCTTTTCTCCCCCCTAAGGAAAACCAGGGAAGTCCAGGGATCACTATCATCTGAAGCCTCTTTCCCAAATGGTCCATGTCATCATCTTTCCAGGACTCGGGATGGATGCAACCCCAGTTCCAAAGCAAGCCTGGCCCCCATGGCATCCCCTGCTTCTCCTGCTCCTCCTGCCTGGAGGGAACACCAGCACCTGTCCTGCTGTGTGTGATTGCACCTCCCAACCCCGAGCAGTGATCTGTGCCCACAGGCGACTGGAGGCTGTCCCTGGGGGCCTACCACTGGACACTGAGCTCCTAGACCTAAGTGGAAACCGCTTGTGGGGGCTTCAACGGGGCATGCTTTCCCGACTGGGCCTGCTCCAGGAACTGGACCTCAGCCACAACCAGCTCTCCACCCTTGAGCCAGGGGCATTCCATGGTCTACACAGTCTACTAACTCTGAGGCTGCAAGGCAATCGGCTCCGAATTATGGGGCCTGGCATCTTCTCAGGCCTGTCTGCCCTCACACTGCTGGATCTCCGCCTTAACCAGATTGTCCTCTTCCTAGATGGAGCTTTTGGTGAGTTAGGCAGCCTCCAGCAGTTGGAGGTGGGGGATAACCACCTGGTGTTTGTAGCTCCAGGAGCCTTTGCAGGACTGACTGAGCTAAGCACCCTTACCTTGGAGCGTTGTAACCTCAGCACAGTACCTGGTCTGGCCCTTGCCAGGCTCCCAGCACTAGTGGCCCTTAGGCTTAGAGAACTGGATATTGAGAAACTGCCAGCTGGGGCCCTGCGGGGGCTGGGGCAGCTAAAGGAGCTGGAGATCCACCACTGGCCATCTTTGGAGGTTCTGGACCCAGGAAGCCTGATTGGGCTCAATCTGAGTAGCCTAGCCATCACCCGCTGCAATCTGAGCTCAGTGCCCTTCCAGGCACTGCACCACCTGAGCTTCCTCAGGGTCCTGGATCTATCCCAGAACCCTATTTCAGCCATCCCAGCCCGAAGGCTCAGTCCCCTGGTGCGGCTCCAGGAGCTCCGGTTATCAGGGGCCTGCCTCACTTCCATTGCTGCCCAGGCCTTCCATGGCTTGACTGCCTTCCACCTGTTGGATGTGGCAGACAACGCCCTTCAGACCCTGGAGGAAACAGCCTTTCCTTCTCCAGACAAACTGGTCACCTTGAGGCTGTCTGGTAACCCTCTAACCTGTGACTGCCGCCTTCTCTGGCTGCTCAGGCTACGAAGACACCTGGACTTTGGCACGTCCCCCCCTGCCTGTGCTGGCCCCCAGCATGTCCAAGGGAAGAGTTTGAGGGAATTTTCAGACATCCTACCTCCAGGACACTTTACATGCAAGCCAGCCCTGATCCGCAAGTCAGGGCCACGGTGGGTCATTGCAGAGGAGGGGGGGCGTGCTGTTTTCTCCTGCTCTGGAGATGGAGACCCAGCTCCCACAGTCTCCTGGATGAGGCCTCCAGGGTCTTGGCTGGGAAGAGGTGGGAGAATGAGGGTCCTAGAGGATGGGACACTGGAGATTCGCTCTGTGCAGCTGCGGGACAGAGGAGCCTATGTCTGTGTGGTAAGCAATGTAGCTGGGAATGACTCCCTGAGAACCTGGCTGGAAGTAATACAAATTGAACCACCAAATGGCACTCTTTCTGACCCCAACATCACCATGCCAGGGACCCCAGGGCCATTTTTTCTAGACAGTAGAGGTGTAGCTATGGTGTTGGCAATGGGCTTCCTACCTTTCCTTACCTCAGTGACCCTCTGCTTTGGCCTGATTGCCCTTTGGAGCAAGGGCAAGGGCCGAGTCAAGCATCACATGACTTTTGATTTTGTAGCACCTCGGCCCTCTGGGGATAAGAACTCTGGGGGTAACAGGGTCACTGCCAAGCTATTCTGACATTTCCTTCCACACTAGAGACCCAGCCAAGTCTACTTTTGATACCAAAGGGGAAGACAGAACCAACTAAGGCCCCTGGGACCTCAACTTCATCCTAAGCAGCACAGATCTTCCACAGCAGCTGCCTACATTATGAGCCACTAGTAATAGCTTCTGATAGATGGGCTACTGCCCCGTGCTTTTCCAGCTTGAAGATAGCATTGCCACTTCTTCACTGAGGGAAGTGCAGATCTAGACCCTGTAGGTAGCCCAGTCTCTCCTCCCCTCCCCACAAAGCAGAAAATAGAATCAAGGCTGTAGCCCATTATTCTAACCACTAGGCATTCTTCACACACTTCTACCTTCTAAGAACTAATAACAGTGGCCAAACACAACTAGATTATTTCAAGCTGGGAAGTGCCAATTGCTTTTTCAAGTCTCTGCTCCTCTGAGGCAGTTTCCCTTTCTTTTCTGTTTCCCATTCCCACACCAGCCCCTATCCTAGGTGCAAAGAACTAGAGCCAGCGACCCTCAGGCTAAGGAGAAGAGGATGCATGCAAAATGGGGGCTGGGGGAGGGCAGACTATATACTGGCATGATGTCTGCATGAGCCTCCAGCTTCCTTTATCTGTCTGATCATTAAACCTGCTGCCAAAAGGCCACTACAGTTGCAGTCAAAATGAAAGATGATATCTGGAACTTTCTTCAGTCTATTTCCTCTCTGTTCTGGCTGCTTATTGATCATATACAACAGACCTTGCTTCCACATAACCCAACCTGACATACAGGGTTAGGGAGGTCCACCATGCTTGGAGAGATCAGCACCCCCAGCCCCTCTCATTCTCAATGTTTTCCCTTTTATGCTCCATCTCTGGACCTGAGGGAGAGTTTCTTCCATGTTCCAGGGCAATCCCTTCATGCAGAAATCGCAGCCTAGGACACCTAGTGTTCTCTTTCACATTTCTAAGTCATTCCATTGTTGAAGATCCCTACTCCCCTTGGGGGAAAGTCTGAAAAAGGGAACTCCTAGAAAATGAGTAAGCTGCAGCTTTGTCAAAGCTGTCAAAGGAGAGACCCCAAAAGCAGGAGGGGCTAGCTAGGCTTGATGGAACCAAGGTCAGCCTAGCAAGCTGCAGTGAAAAAGTGGGAAAAAGGCAGCAGCCATGAGAAATGCCTGCCTGGTAACTCTGCAAGTCCTTAGGAGCCATGTTTAGCACCGACCCAGTGGGAAGTTGTCTCTGGAGAGACGTCACCCAGATAGGGAAGGAGTGAGCAGTGGAACTGCTGACTACTGTGGAGTGTGCTTCCAACAGAGGACAAAGCACAGCCCCAAAATGCAGAGATGCTGAGCGCTCAAGAGATCAGGCAACAGCATCAGCATCATCACAGGGGAAAGGGGGGGTGAGTGGGGGTGCCCCAAGAGGAGCAGGAGGAGGGCAGACAGAGAATCACGAGGCTGGGAGCCTTTTTCTCGGCAACAATACCTGCCCAGTGTCCTTAGTTTCCCTCCTCCTGTAGAATCCCTGCCACCAAACCATATGCAGTTGCTAGCCACTGCTGTCGTCCTTGTTCAGAGGAGACTCCCAGACAGGTGAGAGCAGCTGACGCTACTGAGTAGCAAAGCTGGATTTCAGGGTAGGCAAGCTCTTCAGAGGAGCAAAGGTGAACATGAGAACCTAGCAGTTTAAAGAGCAAAGCTGGACAAGCTCACATTCTTGAAAATGCCTATCACTGAGCCCCTAGCCCCCTCGCGCACAATTCAATGAGCATCCAGTTTACTAATCTCCAGTTCGTGACATGGCCTTTTCTCCACAATCTTCCATCCGCATCTTACTGAGACTTGTGAGCCCCAGTTCTTAGTCTGGTTGCCCTGTCTGCAATGCAGATACTGGTAAAAGCAGTCTGCTTGCTGTTTAGACAAAGTTTCTCTGGGAAGGCCCCTGGAGCAGGTGGGAACAGATGTGTGTCTGGCACAGGGAAATATTGCTGATGAGCATCTCAAGAACAGTCAACAAAAAGAGAAGTTGAGTCACATATGTATTTTTAAATTTTCTGGTAACCACAATTTAAAAAAATCAAAATAAAACAGATACAATTAAGTTTAATATTATTTTATTTAACCCAATATATCCCAGCTTTTATCATTTTAACGTTAGCAGTATAGGAATTTGTAATGAAAGTGTTTAACATTAATATACTTATACCAGGTCTTTGAAATCCAGTATATTTTATACTTATGGCACATCTCTATTAATTCACTAATTTGCATCAGAAATAGCTTACCTGTATTTAAGTTTCATAAGATTGATTGTTGAAAGAGTAGATCCACATACACAGACCCAAAGTTGAAGGTCCAGGACAGGGGGGAAAAAAAAGGAAAAAAAACAAAAACAAAAAAAGAAGCTTAAAAGCCAGGTGCTAGTGGCTCATGCCTATAATCTTAGCTATTCAGGAGGCTGAGATCTGAAGATCACAGTTCAAAGCCAGCTTGGGCAGGAAAAATCTATGAGACTCTTATTTCCAATTAACTACCCTCAAAAATGCTGGAAGTACAGCCATGGCTCAAGTGTTAGAGTGCTATCCTTGAGCAAAAAATGTCAGGGACTTTTTTTGCGGAGGCCTAGAGTTCAAGCCCCAGGAATGGTTTTAAAAAGGCTCAGAAGGGCTACCGTGTAAAGCAGATGTTAGGAATGGGCCCTATCTTCTCCCACCTGTTGGAGACAGGAAGAAAACTCTGGCTCTAAGCAGCAAACACGAGGATGATACAAGCTGGAGAACCTGAGACCAAGGTCTTCCAGGTCCTGTTCCTCCATTCTGTTTTGTAAAGGAAACCAAGTAAGAAGACTTAAGAGCTGGGTGGTGGTAGGTGGGGCAGCTAAGGAGAATTTCTCCCCTCAGAACATCTGCTCCCAACTCACCAATCTAATCTAAAGACAAAACAGCAGCACCAGCATAAGTGACAGTAAAGTTTTGTTTCCAGTTGATACTTTCTGGTAAAGAGGACTGATTAATGGGTGAAGAAAGGATGATCCCCATGCTGGGCTAAAGGACAGATGAGTGTTATTTTTCAATGACTTAGACAATAAATATTACTTGAATGCTGTACAGAAAGGGAACTCTGAGCAGCCAAGGCCCTGGAGCCAGGCTACTTGAATTTGAAACCCCTCACTGCCCACAAACTAGCTAAAGTCTGATTTCTTTTTTTTTTTTAATTAATCAATTTATTTTTATTTTTTTGGCCAGTCCTGAGGCTTGGACTCAGGGCCTGAGCACTGTCCCTGGCTTTTTTGTCCCTTCTTTTTGCTCAAGGCTAGCACTCTGCCACTTGAGCCACAGCACCACTTCTGGCCATTTTCTGTATATGTGGTGCTGGGGAATTGAACCCAGGGCCTCATGTATACGAGGCAAGCACTCTTGCCACTAGGCCACATCCCCAGCCCTAAAGTCTGATTTCTTGCTTTGTATAATTGAGTGGAAACTTCTGTCCACTGAATTCTCTGAACAAATCCAACCTGTGTAAACTCGTTTCACCTCCTGCCTCCTACAAGCCTGTTTAGAACACTTTGCACAAGAAAAATAGATTCTTAGGGACTGAGAATTTTTTTTAAATCACTTAGTCGGGGCTTGGAATATGGCCTAGTAGCAAGAGAGCTTGCCTCCTATACAAGAAGCCCTGGGTTCGATTCCCCAGCACCACATATGTAGAAAACGGCCAGAAGTGGCGCTGTGGCTCAAGTGGCAGAGTGCTAGCCTTGAGCAAAAGGAAGCCAGGGACAATGCTCAGGCCCTGAGTTCATGGCCCAGGACTGGACAAAATAAATAAATAAATAAATAAATAAATAAAATCACTTAGTCAAAAATAATATCACAACACAATCTTTCAGTTTTGATTTGAGCTCCTAAAAGAATTAGACCATAAATCTCAAATGCATAGTGACTTGAGAGTGAATTTGAAATAGTATCATCTAAAGTCACTTCCCAACCTCCATGTCTGCCAGTTAGAAGTCAATCCTCTTAGAAAAATGATTAGAACTGGATTTTCACTGTCCTGATTTTTAAAAATTCCTTCTATTCAATCATTTTAAAATATTTATTTATTTATTGATTGATTGATTGATTGCCAGTCCTGGGGGTTGGACTCAGAGCCTGAGCCACTGTCCCTGGCTTATTTCTGCTCAAGGCTAGCACTCTGCTAACTTGAGCCACAGTGCCACTTCTGGCTTTTTCTATATATGTGGTGCTGAGGAATGGAACCTAGGGCTTCATGTATACGAAGCAAGCACTCTCGCTACTAGGCCATATTCCCAGCCTCTCAATAATTTTAATTTTTTAATTTATTTTTCTGTTTATCTTGGGGCTTGAACTCAGGGCCTGGACACTGTTTCTGAGCTTTTTCACTCAAGTCTAGCATTCTGTTACTTTGAGCCACAATGCCACTTTCAGTTTTCTGGTAGTTACTTGGAGATAAGAGTCTCAAAGACTTTCATGCCCAGGCTGGCTTCAAATCGTGATCCTCAGATCTCAGCCTCCAGAGTAGATAGGATCACAGGCAAGAGCCCCTGGTGCACCATTTTAATAATTTTTATTTTTTTATAGATTTTTTTTCCAGAGCTAAGGACCAAACTCGGGGCCTTGTACTCACCAGGCAGGCACTCTTCCGCTAAACTAAATCCCCAGCCCCAATAATTTTTATTTATTTTTATTTTTTATTTTTTATTTTTTATTTTGGCCAGTCCTGGGCCTTGGACTCAGGGCCTGAGCACTGTCCCTGGCTTCTTCCTGCTCAAGGCTAGCACTCTGCCACTTGAGCCACAGCGCCACTTCTGGCCGTTTTCTGTATATGTGGTGCTGGGGAATCGAACCTAGGGCCTCGTGTATCCGAGGCAGGCACTCTTGCCACTAGGCTATATCCCCAGCCCAATAATTTTTATTTTTAATTCCTGTTTTTTTGTCCACTCTCATTGGAGTTGGAAAAGTCTGGGTGTGCTGGTGCCAGCCTGCAATCCCAGCCACTCAAATGGTTTTAGACTGACCAGGACAATAAAAATACGTACGTGTGTGTGTGTACGTGTGTGTGTGTGTGTGTATGCATATATATATATATATATATATATATATATATAAGCAAAAGGACAGAGGATATGGTTCAGGTGGTAAAAAAAAAAAAAAAGAATAAGGCCTGAGTGCCTAGCACTTAAAAAATAAAATATAGTGGGCCTATAAAGTAACTGTGCTTTTTGTAACAACACTGAACACTATTCCTTAGATTTAAACTACTGTTACCTTTTCTAAAGTAAAAGGATATAGAGCAAGGTGCTCAAACACTATGAAAAATTTAAAACACTACTAGCCAGGCACTGGTGGCTCCATGCCTGTAATCCTAGCTACTTAGGAGGCTGTAATCCAGCAGGTTGTAGCTGCAGACCAGTGCAAGCAGAACAGGGCTGAAGGTATGGCTCAAGTGGTAGAGCACCAACTTAGTAAGCACAAGCCCTGAGCTCAAACCCAAGTGCTATCAAAATAACCAACAGTATGGGCTGGGAATAGGGCCTAGTGGTAAAGTACTTGCCTCATATACATGAAGTTCTGGGTTCGAATCCTCAGCACCACATATATAGAAAAAGCCAGAAGTGGTGCTGTGGCTCAAGTGGTAGAATGCTAGCCTTGAGCAAAAAGAAGCCAGGGACAGTGCTCAGGCCCTGAGTTCAAGCCCCAGGACTGGCAAAAAGCAAAACAAAAAAAAACAAAATAACCAACACTAGTGATAGGACATCAATGTGTTAAATTGTAATAAGATACTGCATCATAAATACAACATTTCTTCAGAAAATCTACCCAGGCACCAGCGGTTCACACCTGTAATCATAGCTTGTCAGAAGGCTGAGATCTGAGGATCAATGTTCAAATCTAGCCTAGGCAGGAAAATCCATGAGACTCTTATTTCCAATTAACCACCAAAAACCATAAGTAGAATTGTGGCTCAAAGTATAGAGCACTAGTCTTGAGCAAAAAAGCTCAAGGACAGTACCCAACCCCTGAGTTCAAGTCCCTTGACTGCCCCTCCCCCAAAAAACAAAGAAGAAGGAATCTAAAAACATTATTCAAAACAAAATAAAAAGAACAAAGAATAAATTATGGTATGTTCTCATAACATAATACTAACATAGTAATGAGAATGAATGAACCAAATTATATTCAATATAGAAATTATTTGAACAAAGAAAGCCAGACTCAAAACAGAAAGTCAGACCCAAAAGAGAATATGTAAGATAATATACAAAGATATGGAAACAAAGAACTTTTTTCTTTCTTTTTGTCCCTGTATTCACACCCACATCTGAGGGAGGATGAGGGGAGGGCACAGAATCAGAGGGAAAAAAGGGTGAAAATGCAGCAGTAAAGTGCACTGGACACTGATGTAAGTGAACTATACAACTCGTGGCTGGAGATAGGAGTGAGGGAATGGAAGAGAATGAAGCAACAGATGACACCATGTGAAAGGAAATGTACTTATTACTGGATGTACACAAAGGAAACCCCGCAGTATATCATCTCTAAAACAACAATAAAGTAAATTGGAAAATAAATAAAAAGAGAATATGGATTCACAAAAACCCATACATATGGTCACACCAAAAAAGAAAAAAGCAGACAAACTAGTTTATAGTTAATAGTATTTGAAGTCAGAAAAAGAATGGTTATATTGGAAGTAGTGACTTGCAGGAGACACAGAGTCGCTTTGAGGCACTGGTGATATTCTGTTTCTTGATCTGATGCTGGTTTCACAAATATATTCTATTTTTGTATACTCATAAATTATGCAATTTCTTACATGTAGACTGTATACTAATTTTTTTACAGGTACCGGAATTTGTACGCAGGGCCCCTGTGCTTGCTAGGCAGGCACTCTACCACTTGAATACTTCTAGCTCTATTTTTGGGGGGGTGTTATTTTGAAAGAAGGACTCTAGTGAACTTTTCAGCCCAGGCAAGGCTTGAACTGGGATTCTCAGATTCCAGCCTCCTGAGAAGCTAGGATTATAGGTCTGAGTCACTGACTCACTCAGCTAGATTTTAAAGTTATGTTAAACAGCGTACAATGTACATCGATTTTTAAAAATAGTATGGTACAGGGGCTGGGGATGCAGTTCAATGGTTAACAACTTTGCCTAGTGTGCATGAGGTCATGGGTTTGAGACTCAGCACCTACAACAACAACAACAACAAAAATAATATGGTACAAAACATGAATAGAACAGTGGGACAAAACAGATTCAAATGCATGTGGCAATTTGGGCATTATAAAGATAGAGCTCATGGGCTGGGGATATAGCCTAGTGGCAAGAGTGCCTGCCTCGGATACACGAGGCCCTAGGTTCGATTCCCCAGCACCACATATACAGAAAACGGCCAGAAGCGGCGCTGTGGCTCAAGTGGCGGAGTGCTATCCTTGAGCGGGAAGAAGCCAGGGGACAGTGCTCAGGCCCGGAGTCCAAGGCCCAGGACTGGCCAAAAAAAAAAAAAAAGATAGAGCTCATAAGCAATGGAGAAAATAAGAATTATTCAGTAAGAAGAGTTGAATTAAAAAATGCTGGATCTCTATCTCTTATCTCTTAATTTTATATAAAACTAAGTCCCAGATGAATCAAATATACAAAAAGAAAAACACTACACAAGTATTGAAGGCAGGCAACATGTTTGTTAGTACAGGGTTTGAACTGAAGACCTTGTTTATTTGGCTAGCAATTTTTACCACTTGAGTCTTGCCTCCAGCCTGATTATTTGCTGGTTATTTTGGAGATGAAATTTGGCAGGCTTTTCTGCCCAGGTTAACTTCAAACCATCAACTACCAGATCTCAGTCTCCTGAGAAGATAGGATCACAGGAGTGAGCCCATGACTAGGAAACAGCAATTTCAAAAGTATTCTTTAGTAACAGAAAATTTTCTAAACATGGTAGAAACCCCAAAAGTAATCAACAAAATATTATCAAGATGTTACATAGCAAAAAACAAAAACCAAAAAGACCAGCAACAAAAAGACATTGAACAAACTGGGGAGAGGGGTACTCTTAACACACAAAGAGCAAATTTTAAGGAAAGATTCAATATCCAAAGCTGGGTGCCACTTTCTTATGCCTAAATCCCAGCTTTTTCCATTAATTGTTGGGAGCTATGGCATGTGCCCGTACCAGCTACATGTGAGGCTAAGATTAGAATTATGGTTCTAGGCCAACCCGGGCCAAGAAAAAAAAAGAATTCAAGATATCACATCTCAACACAAAAAGCTGAGCATGGTGTTGCACACCTATTCCCTGATGGCAAGAAACAAGGAGGATTGAAGAGGGACTTATCTTAAAAATAATCAGAACAAAAAGTGCTGGGGACAGGACTCAAGTGGTAGAACACGAGCCTACCACACATAGGCAATGAATTCAGTCCCTTCCACTGTTAAAAGAGACAGAACACGAAGGAAAGAGAATTAGAATTCAATGAGAAGCCAGTTACACTATCGGATTATTAAAAAATCAAGACATGCTAACATATCGTGTAAGTGTGCTATCAAACAGGTCCTTTTTTTTTTTTTTTGGCCAGTCCTGGGCCTTGGACTCAGGGCCTGAGCACTGTCCCTGGCTTCCTTTTGCTCAAGGCTAGCTAGCACTCTGCCACTTGAGCCACTTCTAGCCGTTTTCTGTATATGTGGTGCTGGGGAATTGAACCCAGGACCTCATGTATACGAGGCAAGCTCTCTTGCCACTAGGCCATATCCCCAGCCCAAACAGGTCCTTATTATTCATGGCTGATGGGAGAGAAAACTGTTAAAACTTCCATGGGGGGGCTGGGGATATAGCCTAGTGGCAAGAGTGCCTGTCTCGGATACACGAGGCCCTAGGTTCGGTTCCCCAGCACCACATATACAGAAAACGGCCAGAAGCGGCGCTGTGGCTCAAGTGGCAGAGTGCTAGCCTTGAGCGGGAAGAAGCCAGGGACAGTGCTCAGGCCCTGAGTCCAAGGCCCAGGACTGGCCAAAAAAAAAAAAAAAAAAAAAAAACTTCCATGGGAAGCACTTGGGCAAAACTAAGCAAAATTCTTCTCAAATACTGCTGGTGGAATGAAAATTAGAAAAATCTTTGTGGGAAGGAAAGGATTTACACAACTGTATCTATTAAATGGGGGGAAAAAGCAACGCACCTTTTAGACCCAGTTTTTGTGTTCCTAAGTAATTACCATGCAGATATGGAGCTATGGTTGTATGTAACATAATTTTAAAGGGCTGGTTAAATGTATTTTATATGGCTGTCATACTATGAGACAGATACATATGAGCTTCCTACAGGAAGGTTTCCAGATCACATTAACTGGGTAAAAATATATGTTTATGCATGTGAACTATGGATTATTTTGTGAAAATTTTCACAAGAAACTGGGAGTACTGGTTGCCTCTGAAGGAAAGATGAGATACAGTTCCTGTAACTTTTTTTTCCTTTTGAATTTTCTAGAATATGCATGTATTCCTTACATAAAACACATACTTTAAAAATAATTAATAGAAATGTGTCTGTAGTTCCAGTTACTCCGGATATTGAGGCAAAGAGGATCGTTTGAGCTCAAGAATGAGGCCAGCCTGGGCAACATAGCAAAATCCTTCCTCTAAAAAGTAAAATAATAATAATCACAACAGAAAAGGAAAAAAAAAAAAAACGGAAGCGCAAAGGCATCTCCCCAGTTGATCAGAATTACAATCTTGTATTCATTCACACACTTATCGACTGCTCATGACAGAAGCTTAGTGCAGATCTCCCAAAAGAGGAGCGCCCGGGCCCGGGTCCCCACCGCGAGAGTCTCCGGTGCGGGGATGGGGGCGCAGGGCTGGGCTGGCGAGGCTCCCAACCGTTCTTAACGGCGGCTGGAATTCAACCTGCCAAAGCAAACCGCTGCCTGGCAGAAGCCCACCCCCGAGGGCAACTGCACTCCCCACAGGGGCAGCCCCGGGCCTGGGCCCTCCGGCCCCCCGAGGAGGGCGGGCCCCGGCGCCGCCGCCGCTGTGCCCACAGGTCCCTTACCCACCAGGTCCCGTCTCCGCTCCCGCCACTGCTCGGTGCACAAGGTGCGTTCACGCCTCGGCCGGGCTGTGCGGGGCCTCCCTCTTGCGACCCCTTCTATCGAGAAATCTATTTCGTGTTTTCAAGATTGAAAAAAAAAATGTTTTCCACATCTTTTCGGGGGAAGACGTCCAGCCATAATTTAGGGCACAGGTCGAGGCGAAAATTCGCCAAGGAAAACAAGTGCTGGAGCAGCATCTCCTGAACCGGCTTTCCCAGCGGTCTCTGGGCGGTGGAATGGTATTGGCTCGCCACAAAGCCGCTAATTGTCTGGGAAGCGTGGCACGCGTGAGTGAGTCAGCCCCTCACACCTGGGTCGCGCGGCCTCGCGAGCGTCGATTCTTCGCCTCATGGAGATACAGGCACAAACCTCCTCTGTGATTGGCTTAGAGGAGGGCCAGAAGACCCTGTTGGAGCTTCTAATTGGCTATTTAATTCTCAGCAGGTGCGAGCGCAACAGCTACTTTCCCTGGATCTTACTGGCTGATGGGGTGGGCTTTGGATTCCTTGCGGGTAATTGGATTTTAGCGCGCAGTAATACGTCACTCACAAGACCTCGCAGAATGATTGGTTGGGTCAGGGGAAGGCGGTTGGCCGATTGCAAGCCAGACGTTGATTGGTGCGGATGCGCTTTGGAGGCGGGACATCGGTGGCTGAGGCGCGGCCGGCGGCGCTCGAGTTGTGGTGTGAGTGGGAGGAGGAGGCGGCGGCGGCGGCGGGGCTGAGGTGCGAAGCGAGAGCGAGACAGTTGACTCTCGAGGAGCGGTAACGGCGGGGTTCTAGGGCGAGGTTTGGGGGTGAGGAGAATCCGGGCTGGGGGCAGTCCTGGTAACTGGGATGCAAAAATGCGTGTTTGAGGAGAGCGAGGCGTCCGGCGTGTGCGCCCGGCTGAGGCGAGGGTGTGAGGCCCACCAGACAGTGCGGCGCTGGCGGGCGACTTTACCCGAATCCAAAGGAAATTATCTGGTACTGGGGCTAGGCCCTTGTGGAGGCCGCTGTGGGAGGGTTTGCCTTTCGGCTGGTTACTTTTGATTAGTTTGCTTTATTTGGGGGGTGGGGGTGGGCTTGCGCCCAAGGCCCAGTCGCTCTCCCCGAGTTTTTGTGCACAAGGCTAACTAGTATGAGGAGGTGGTTTGCAATGCTCAGAATAGCGTGCCAGGAGTTTTGGGGGTTTTGTTTGTTTTTCTCCTGGTACTTGTTCCTTAAGACAAGTATTGTGGTAGGTTTTGTCTGATTTGACGTTATTTAAACTCATTTGGACATCAGCTTGTAACTGAGCACAAGACCATTTTGTAATATCTGAAGTTGCGTTAGCTTTCAATTCATTCTTCCCACAACATAGCTGTTAATCAAGAACTACAAATGTGGCCCAGAGTGGTGGCTTACACCTGTAATCCTTGCTATTTGGGAGGCTTAGAAGGATCAAGATTTGAAATCAGCCTTGGCAAAAAAAGTTTGTGAGATCTTATCTCAACAGAAAAAGTTTGGTATGGTGGAATGCATCTGTATGGCAGAAAGTGTGAAATAAGAGTATTACAGTCCAGGCTGGCATCAGCAAAAAGCAAGGCCCTATCAACAAAAATAACCAGAGGAACAAGGGATTGGAGACATTGCTTAGGCAGTAGACTGCCTACCTAGCGAGCTCAAAGGCCCCAAGTTCAAATCCCAGTACTACTTTCAAAAACAGAATTATAAGCATGATTTGTGTTTGGGATACTGTGGAAGTCCATGTTGATGAAACCCAACCTAAAGTAAGTCAGGCTTGAGAGAGTTTATCTACAAAACCAGAAAAACATTAGTGATTCCTGGTTTTGGTTCTCATAGTTTCAGAACTGAAAAAAACATTCATGTTTTTGGGCTTCCTTGAAGAGGTATGATAATGACTGGCCTTCAAAACAGAATTATTTTCCTTGAACTCTGTGAGGAGGAGAAATCCTTTCATATTCTTCAACCTCAATTTCTCCACTTGAAACATAAATGGAACAAAATAATCTCTGTGGTCTGTCAGTTCTAAAACTTTTCCATAAACCCTAAGTATGGTTGGCAAGGTCATGTTAAATGAGAGTGCACATTTATTTTGGTTTCCCAAAACCACCTACAGGCACCTGTCTGTCAAGACCTCTCCCACCAGACAAGAAGCCAAGTCTTCCTTGACCTGTGTGCCTACAGCCAACCTCACCTTTGATGCTTTTATTGGTTTGAGTAACTAGGCAGAAGATGAGTAGTATCTTTTCAACTATCCTTTCTAAGAAATAAGCCTGTCTAACTGTTAGTTCTTCCTTGATGTTGCATTAGCCTTTATTATCTTTGCACTGCTGTCTAATTAGTTGTTTTCGTGTTGTCTCTCACCAGTGTCAGAGCAAGTTGTTTTTGTTGTTGTTGTTGTTGTTTGGTGGGGGCCTTAAATTCAGAGCCTTGAACTTTGGCTCAGTTGTTTTTTTTTAAACTCGTGTCTGGCACTCTACCACTTGAGCTACACCTCCACTTCAGCTTTTTAACTAATTAGAGATAAGTCTCATGGATTTGTCTGCCTCACTGGCTCCAAACCTTGATCCTCAGATTTCTGCCAGCTAGGATTACAGATGTGATCCACTGTTGTATGGCTCAGAACAGAAATTGTTCCTCCTTTTCTCCCTAACATGCTCAGCCTATAGTAAACAAGCCAGAAGTATTTAACTGAAGCACATTAATAATGAAAAAGTTTATACTTAGGATCATGAGAAAATATATGAGGTAACTAATTTTTTTAAAGTAAAACCTTTTGTAGAGATGCAGAATAAATTATTAGTGTAGGAACATAGCAATTTGGGAGTCATATATTTACAAATTACTTAAGCAGAAACCCTTCCTTATGAAATCAAATACATTTCCTTTCCTTTCCTTGGGTATATACAAAGGCATTTATGTTACAGTACATACATAGAGTCATACAAGGTTTTACTTGCTGGCTCTTTAAAAAAACAAGAAAACAGTTTTAGCCAGTGATCTGAGGATCATGGTTCAAAGCCAGCCCAAGCAGAAAAGTCTCCATGATATTTTTATCTCCAATTAACCATTCAAAAAAACCCAACAACAACACAGAAGTGGCACTATAGCTCAAGTGGTAGAGCACTAGTCTACAGAGAGGCTTAGGGACAATGCCTAGGCCCTAGGTTCAAGCCCCACAACCACCACCACCAACAACAAAAAATAGAGCTGGGGCTTGGATGTAGCTCAGTTTAGAGCACTTGCTTAGCCAGTACAGTATCCTAAGTTCAATACCCAGACCATAAAGAAAAGACAAGAAAATACATTTGGGGGCTGGGATGTATCTCAGTGGCAAAGCGCTTGCCTAGCAAGTACAACATCCTGGGTTCGATCCCCAGTACCAAAATAATAATAATAATAATACATTTATGATGTCTCTGATGAACATTATTCTGTTCTACTGTTTGTTTAGAAACACTCTCAAAGGCCAGATGCGAGTGTTTTATTTAGAATTTTTGGATTACTGGAGCTTGAACCCCCAAGCCTTGGATGGAATTCTGTCATTGAGCTATACTTCAGTATGCCAGAAGCAAACTCTGGTAGTCTATATAAAAGTAGTGATTAAAAAAATGCACCTCTAATCTCCTTAGATGCCTATATCTGCTCCTGAGAGTGAGGGTTCCATGCTGGGTCTCCATTCTCTTCATTCTTCCTTATAGGCTTTCAGGGAAAGTATATATAGGACCATAATATATTCCAGAGTAGGTCCTATATTAATATGTATGCTTTCAGCCTTACTAGGATGAAACTACTTTTCAGTTTGAAGACATTTGAATTTTTGTACCTGGGTGCAAAATTATAGCCTAAGTTACACTTATTCATGTTTAAGCTAATCTCATATAAAGCCACCTTGTGGTAGGTGCCAGTGGCTCATACCTATAATCTTAGTTATTCAGAAAGCTGAGATCTGAGGAACTCAGCTTGAAGTCATCCTAGGCAGATAAATCCATGAGGGTCCAATTAATCAGCAAAAAAAAAAAAAAAAAAAAAGGAACTGGAGGCATGACTCAATGGCTGAAAAAAGTTCTAAACACTCCATATCTGGAACTCTTGTCTCTGGAGCACCAGCAATGAATGAAAAAAAGCTGAGCAGGAATGCTGGCAAGGTTCTGAGTTCAAACCCCAATGCTAGCACAAAAGGAAGCCACATTATGTTTTTGGTTTTGTTTTTTGTTTAATTTTGTTTTGTCTCACTTTGTAGCCCAATCCAGCCTTAAATTTATTATGTAGCCCAGCCTGGTTTCCAACCATCAATCCTTTTGCTTTAGCTGATTACAGGTTTACACTACCATGCCCAACCATGCTGTTTTTGTTTTTACTAAGATTTTTTTCTTGTTTGTGTTTTTGGTGTGTGTTTTTGTGTGTGTGTGTGTGTGTGTGTTTTGTTTGTTTGTTTGTTTTTTGTCAGTCACAGGGCTTGAACTCAGGACCTGGACACTGTCCCTGAGCTCTTTTGCTCAAGGTTAGCAAGGTTAGGTGCTCTACAACTTTGAGCCACAGCTCCACTTCTGGTTTTTGAGTGGTTAATTGGAGGTAAGATTCTCACAGGGACGTTTCTGCCTGGGCTGGCTTTGAACCACTATCCTCAGATTCCTGAGGAGGTAGGATTACAGACATAAGCCACTGGAGCCTGGCTTTGGTTCTACTAAGTTTTGATGTCAGGAAATAGGCACTGTTGTTGTTATAAGATTGTTGGGGTATTTTTTTGTCAGTCGTGTGGCTTGAACTCGGGTCCTGAGCACTGTCCCTGAGCTTCTTTACTCAAGGCTAGCCATCTACCACAGTGCCACTTCTAGATTTCTGGTTGTTAATTGGAAATAAGAGGCTCTTGGACTTTCCTGCTTGGGCAGGCTTCAAACAGCAGTCCTCAGATTTTAGCCTCCTGAATAGCTAGGATTACACATGTGAGCCACCAGCACTGGCAGGTTTTTGTTGTTATTTTTTAAATCATTTCTAATATTTTCTATTGGTGTTTACTTTGAAATTGGTCAAAATAAAGAATGAAAACAGATACTGTTATCCTGAGAGTTTAGGTAAAAGGAAGAATGTGGAAGGACTTCTGAAATTGCTTTAAAAGTTTTTTCCATGGGCTGGGAATGTGGCCTAGTGGTAGACTACTCACCTCGCATGCATGAAGCCCTGGGTTCGATTCCTCAGCACCACATATATAGAAAACGGCCAGAAGTGGTGCTGTGGCTCAAGTGGCAGAGTGCTGTCTTTGAGCAAAAAGAAGCCAGGGACAGTGCTCAGGCCCTGAGTTCAAGCCCCAGGACTGGCAAAAAAAAACAAAAAACAAAAAACAATAACCAAAAGTTTTTTCATAAGAAAATGAATAATGAAGGCTCTGAGTGACAGGTTAGATAATCTTTTCAAGTAAATGTACACCTCTGTAAAAATGGAGTTAATAATTCCTGCCTGCTTTACAAGGTTGTATGAATACTGAAATACATATATATTTTATATATGTGTATATATACATATTTTACGTCTAAATATGTGTATATACATATATACATGTGTATATATGTGTGTATATACATGCAAAATCAAGTGCTGTTGTGGTGTAATTGACAGGGCATTGTGAAGCTTTCCTAAGCTCGATAGTACTGGAAATCCCAGAGGCTTCAGAAGAAGAGTTGATATTAAAATGAAACTTGAAGAAAGATTAGAAATTGCCAGGAACATCAGATGGATGGGCTAAAGTAAGACTCAGAAGACATAAGTGCCAAGTGTCAGATTACATATACATGAGCACATTCTGTTTTCCTAGTCGAGGTGGTATAATAATGTGAGACTATGAAAATGGCAGGCAGGGGCTGGGAATATGGCCTAGTAGTAGAGTGCTTGCCTCTTATACATGAAGCCTGGGTTTGATTCCTCAGCACCACATATGTGGAAAAAGCCAGCCGGAAGTGGCGCTGTGGCTCAAGTGGTAGAGTGTTAGCCTTGAGCAAAAAGAAGCCAGGGACAGTGCTCAGGCCTGGAGTTCAGTCCCCAGGACTGGCCAAAAAAAGAAAGAAAGAAAGAAAGAAAATGCAGGCAAAGACCAGATGGCAAAGAGTCTTCATGCCATTAGAAAATTTACATTTAAGCAACAGCCATCGAAGAAATAAGAGAGAGTTTATTTATTCAACAAATTATTATTGACCAAATATTTATTGAGTGGCTACTATTTGCTAATCACTGAAAAAGGAAACAAAATAATCCATACCCTTGTAGCCACATACTGATGGTTTACACCTGTAATCCTAGCTTCTCTGGATGCAAAGATGAGATGATCATAGTTCAAGACAAGCCTGGACAGACATTCAAGAGACTCCCATCTTGAGTCAGTAGCTGGGCATGGTGCTATGCACATATTTTCCCAGCTACATGAGAGGCTGAGAATATGAGGATCTCGATTTCAGGATCGCCTAAACCAAAAGCACAACCCTATCTTAAAGATAACCAGAGAAACAAAAGGTTGGAGGTGTAGCTCAAGCCATCCAGCACCTGCAAGCATGAAACTCTGAATTCAGACTGCAGTGCCACCAAAGTTAATAGCAACAACAACTCATAACCCTTATGGAATTTACATTCTAACAGAGAGGTGATGAATGTCTTACAGGTTCATCATTAAAAGCTAAATAGCTTTAGCTTTTAGTCATCATGATATAGGAAGCCACTGGAAGGTTTTGAGAGGATAAATGATACTACAACTGTTGCATGATAATAAAATGGACAGTGGCAAATACAGGGATATAATTAACAATTGTGATTTAATTATGACTAAAAGTAATGAGGTTTTAAAGTAGGGTCATAGCAATGAGGAGGGTAAAGAGCAATGCAATTCTAGATAGTTTGTAGAGTGAATAAGAGTTGCTGACAAGCTGGATAAACAGTTTGTTATGCTGTTTCCTGAGATGGCAAGCACTGTGGAATAGATCAGGAGTTGTACCCCTCAAGATTGAGATTCATACTGGCATCCACAAGCCAGGTGCCTGTGGCTCATGCCTATAATCTTAGTTACTCAGGAGGCTGAAATCCAAGAATCATGGTTCACAGCCAGCCTGCACAGGAAAGTCCATGAGACTCTTATCACCAGTTAACCACTAGAAAACTAGAAGTGGAGCTGTAACTCAAAGTAGTAGAGTGCTAGCTTTGAGCAAAAGATCTCAGGGACAGTACCCAGGCCCTGAATTCAAGTTCCACAACGACACCCCCCCCCCCCAAAAAAAGGCATCTACATGTCTAGGCCTGTTGTGTGTGCAGTTAATTATACAAATTTAAAGTTCAGGAGGAAGTTCTAACTGGAACAACAGATAGATGAGATTTTAAGCCAGGTACTAAATGAAACCTGAGGTCACCTTTGAAGTGAGGTATAATAGAAGAGGGAAAGGGCAAATCCTTGGGACATGTGGTGTGACAAAGTTTAACAAATGAGAAAGAACAGAGTCTGAGACTTGATAGATCAGCTAGAAGAGGAGAAAAGTGGGGAGAATGTACTGTTGGGGAAGCCAACAGAAAAAGGTATTTTTGAAAAGAGAGTATCACCCTATTCCAGATCCTGTGGCAAAGGCAGACAAGATGAGAACTAATCTTTGGACTTAACAATGCCTAAGTGTTAATACTCTTGGTTCTTCATGTAAAAGGAAGGGGAGGGGGGCTGGGAATATGGCCTAGTGGCAAGAATGTTTGCCTTGTATACATGAAGCCCTGGGTTCGATTCTCCAGCACCACATATATAGAAAATGGCCAGAAGTGGTGCTGTGGCTCAAGTGGCAGAGTGCTAGCCTTGAGCAAAAAGAAGCCAGGGACAGTGCTCAGGCCCTGAGTCCAAGTCCCAGGACTGGCAAAAAAAAAAAAGGGAATGGGAGGTAGTTAAGAGGATCAAGATAGAGTTTCTTTAGGAAGAGAGAATACTTGCTGACAGGAAAACACAGCAGGGAGGGAAGCATTAGCAACACCAAAGAAAGAACTTGGAGAACATTTTTCTGAAAGACTTCAGTACTAGGAATAAAGACAATTGAATTATTGTTACAGGAGAAAAAAATCAAATAGGCACAAATAGAGAAAAGTGAATGAATCAGTGTTTTGGGGGTATTTTCTTTGAAGACTATGCTTCCTTAGTGAAGTAGAAAGCATGGACATTTAAGGAATTTAAGAAAGGAGCTGTTTAAGATTTGAGAAGAAAGATGTGAAACAATTGTCAGGGTAGTTTGAATGTATGTGGAAGGAATTACAATGAAGGAAATGTTAAGATTTTCTTGCCAGCAAAATGAAGGTATAGTGTCAGAGGTTAATAAATGCCAGTAAGGCCATTGCAATGTTGTAAATAAAAGGTTTATGCTAATTTATTTATTTATCGATGCTAGTACTGGGGATTGAACTTAACCTGGGTGCTATCCCTTAGCTTTTTTGCTCAAGGCTCACTTGAGCCACAACTCCACTTCTGGCTTTTGTGTATGTGGTGCTGAGGAATCGAACCCAGGGCTTTATGCATGCTAGGCAAGCACTCTACTGCTAAAGCCACATTCCCAGCCCCCATTTCTGGCTTTTTTTTTTTTTTTTTTTTTTAATGGCTAATGGCCTTTTGTGCTAGACTGGCTTCCTATTGCAATTCTCAGATTTCAGTCTCCTGAGTAGTTAGGATTACAGGCATGAGCCACTGGTACACAGATAAGATGTTTGTGCTTCTGACCAGGTGCTGGGTTGTTGGAGTCATTAGCATGCAGGCAATAATTGAAACTTCAGGTGTTGATGAAATTGCCCAAAGAAGGCAATCACATTAGCAATGGCTAGAAAGCATGGGTTGACAAGCCCCAAACCCAGAAGTACCTGGCAGAGAACTAAAGACAAAGAGGACATGGAAGCCAAGGCTTTTTATTTATTTTATTTTATTATTATTGGTGTGTGTCTGTGTGTATTTCTGTCTCTGTTCATCTGTGTCTGTTCTGCAGCTTGAACTCAGAGCCTGGGCACTCTCCTTAAGCTTTGTTGCTCAAGGTTAGTGCTCTGCCACTTGAGCCACAGCTTCACTTTTGGCTTTTTTTTTTTTTTTTTTGTAGTTAATTGTGGCTAAGAGTCTTAGACTTGCTTGTTCCAACTGGTTCTAATTTCAATCCTCAGATCTCAGCCTTCTGAATAGCTAGAATTATACCACCAGCACTAGGCCCAAGGAAATATTTTTATGGAGTGAATAACTGCTTTCTAGCTGCTGCAGAGCAAGATCAGGCCTCATTTACATGTCCTCTAGGTTGATTATCTGGCAAGTCCTTCACTAGAACTAGTGAAGGAGCAAGGTAGAACCCTATTTCACTATTGGCTGAGATGTAAATAGAAATCAGAAGAGACAGTAAATGAAGGCTATACCACCATGCAAAATAAGTTACATGGTCTTTATGAGGCCTGGAATGGTATTCCTTGCAGAGATACAGCTTCTGGGGATGTCCAGAGGTATAAATAAAGAAATTTTAAGTTAGAGGGGCTAGGAATATGGCCTAGTGGCAAGAGTGCTTGCCTTGTATACATGAAGCCCTGGGTTTGATTCCCCAGCACCACATACATAGAAAATGGCCAGAAGTGGCACTATGGCTCAAGTGGTAGAGTGCTAGCCTTGAGCAAAAAGAAGCCAGGGACAGTGCTCAGGCCTTGAGTCCAAGTCCCAGGACTGGCAAAAAAAAAAAAAAAAAGAAAAAAGAAAGAAAGAAAGAAAAGAAAGAAAAAGAAAATGCCAACTTTTCCTTGGTTTGCTTTTTTCAGGATGTAAATCAGTGTATAGCAGAAAATGTCCACTGAACAGACTTCTTGGACAAGCTTGTCCACTATTCAGAAGATAGCCCTGGGCCTCGGCATCCCAGCCAGTGCAGCAGTTGCCTATATCCTATACCGCAGGTATAGAGAAAGCAGAGGTACGTGAATTTCTTCATTGTACCTAAAAATATGTAGATCATGTTTCTGCCTTGTCAGTTAAAATGAAAGTTTTTTTCCTTGCCAGACCAATTCTGTGTATTGATATAAAATTGGCTTTCTGTGAGGAACCATACTGGGAATATTTTATTTCTTCTCTGTGTTCTTTCTGTGTAGCTAGCATATGAAATGATCGCATTGTATAATTTCATTGGTCTGTTATGCTATTTATATGTTTCTCTCTAGTTGTCAGAAGTTCTATCCCAGACACATGTTGATGGCTCATTCTGTATATACTCCTAGCTATTCAGTTCAAAGCCAGCCTGGACAGAACAGTCTGTGAGACTCCTATCTCTAACCAGCAAAATTTTGGTCTGGAGATTTTGGACTCAAGTAGTGGAGTGCCAGACATGAACAAGAAAGCTGAGCAAGAGATCCTGAGTTCAAGCCCTAGTACCAGCACCTAAATAAACAAATAAGTAATATCCTACGGGCTGAATACTAGCACTTAGAGAAATGATTAATGTAAAAGTAATTCAAGAAAGCCATGTGCAACACACTTGTAATCTCAGATTCTGAGGAGTTGGAGATCCAAAGGATCATGTTTGAACTTCACCTGCACAAAACATTGCAAGATCCCCCTCTCAGTCCAATTAACTGGGCATGGCAGTAGACTTCTGTGGTCCCAGCTACGCAAGAGCTCATAAGTACCAAGATCACAGTTTGATGCTAATCCCAGGTAAAATTGCCAGACCGTACCTGAAAAGAATAGCAAAGCAAAAAGGGCCTAGAGGTGTGACTCAAGTGGTAGAACACCTGCCTAGAAAGGCCCTGAGTTCAAACCCTAGTACTGCCAAAAACAGAAATAAAGAATTTTTGCAACTATAGGTGTTTTAAGCAACTTCTGGCCTTCGTTCTTATGCAGGAATCATGTTTTGGGAAAAGTAGTTTACTCAGAACCAAGAGCCTCTTCTTTCCATAATCTGCATTTTCCCATTTTAGTATCCTAGAGAAAATGCCATTTGTGAGTGCATATGTCTGCTGTGACTTAAACTTGGCCTTGTGCATGTTAAATATGTACTATATTCATCAGTGAACTATACCCCCACCCTCAATTCTGTTTTTTGAGGATTTCCACTTAAATGGTCCTTTTCCTTGTCACTGTGGTTGAGATCCACACTTTATATCTTGGATCAGTGTCTCTTAGCCAGATTCAAGGAAGGGATAATAGTGTCTTTGGGTATATTTAAGTCTGATCCAGTAAGCTATGATCTGTGCAGAAGAACGGCTGACGTTTGTTGGAGAGGATGACATCGAGATAGAGATGAGGGTTCCCCAGGAAGCTGTGAAGCTCATCATTGGACGGCAAGGAGCCAATATTAAACAAGTAAGTGTGGGAGCAGTTAGGTGGCTTTTCCTAGGCCTTGATTCTATTTATTCATTTCTTGTTCCCTTCCTCTGACCCTATAACACAAAGACCTCCAAGCTGTTTATATTTTTAAATGAAAAACAAAACAAAAGCTTTTTATCTAACTACACTATGTACTTTCCAAAAATGAATACTTCTTAGAGAATGAATGACCTGATTAGATGATTCTCAGCTTACTATAGCTTGAACTGTTTTTTTTCAATTATGGAATTAATGAACTCTGATTAGTTAACAATAAATATAGAATTGTTGCTTTAAAAAATAAAAACTATTTCCATTCTTCAACAAACAAAATCTTTTGGTTGAAGATGTAGCTCAGTGGTAGAATACTTACCTAATACCCATGACTTATGAGGCCCCAGGTTCACTTCCTAACCACACACACACACACACACACACACACACACACACGAATGAATGAGATGGGCACTGTTGGCTTGTGCCAACACATGAATCACATTTTGAAGCTACTATGTCATCCCTTTCCCCCGGCAGGGAGTAGAAAGTCTCTAAGACTCTTATCATCTCCAGTTAACCACCAAAAAGCTGAAAGTGGAGTTGAGGCTCAAGTGGTAGAGCTCTAAGCTTTGAGCAAAAAAGCTCAGGAACCTGAGTTCAAGCCCAGGACTGTCAAAAAAGAAAAAAAAGAATGAATGAAAATTTTGGGGGCTGGAAATATGGCCTAGTAGTAAAAGTGCTCGCCTTGTATACATGAAGCCCTGGGTTCAATTCCCCAGCACCACATATATAGAAAAGGCGAGAAGTGACGCTGTGGCTCAAGTGGCAGAGTGCTAGCCTTGAGCAAAAAAGAAGCCAGGGACAGTGCTCAAGCCCTGAGTTCAAGGCCCAGGACTGGCAAAAAAAAAAAAAAAGAAAGAAAATTTTGATTATCTAATCCATATAAAATCAGAAAAAAGGGACATAAGCACAAAGAGAGATAAATTGTTTTAAATGAACTATTTGGAATTACTCTTGTTACTGATTTCCTTCCATAAGCACGAGTAAATGAAGATTGATTATAGTGTTTTTATTTAGCTGGTGCTTTTGCTTAACTCCATCTATCTCCAGAATTTAGAGTATCCTTAGCTGGGCCCAAATTGGAGCTCTTTCAAAGTCTACTTCCAGGCTGGGATGTAGCTCAGTGGCAAAGCACTTGCCTAGCAAGTGCAACGTCCTGGGTTCTATCCCCAGTACCAAAAAAGAAAAGACAAAAGCCACAAGGCTCTATGTCTAGCTTTGGTGAGATTTCAAAGTCTACTTCCATGTCTCCTTTTTCTCTGCAGCTGAGGAAACAGACCGGTGCTCGGATTGATGTTGACACAGAGGATGTAGGCGATGAGCGAGTGCTGCTTATCAGTGGTTTTCCTGTCCAGGTGTGCAAGGCCAAAGCAGCCATCCATCAGATCCTGACAGAGAATACCCCAGTGTCCGAGCAGCTCTCAGTTCCCCAGAGATCCGTGGGCAGAATTATAGGTACCACTGGACAGCTTCCTCTGCTGTTCCCTTTCTTCATTACTTTTGCCTTTCACACCTTCCCAGGGGGTTTCCTGATCTGTTCCCTTTGGCGTTGTTGAGGAAAAAAGACAGAGTCACTGAGATCAGTGCTTTACTTTCTTAAAGAACTGATGGGTAGGGGCTGGGAATATGGCCTAGTGGCAAGAGTGCTTGACTCGTATACATGAAGCCCTGGGTTCGATTCCCCAGCACCACATATAAAGAAAACGGCCAGAAGTGGCGCTGTGACTCAAGTGGCAGAGTGCTAGCCTTGAGCAAAAAGAAGCCAGGGATGGTGCTCAGGCCCTGAGTCCAAGCCCCAGGACTGGCAAAATTTAATTAATTAATTAATTAAAAAATACACCATTAAAAAAAAAAAAGAACTGGCGGTAAAAACAAAACCCATTATCAGAACCTTATAGATAGATTCATAAAGGAAAACTCTTGATGCCTATGCTCTCTCAGTCTTTCAAGGCAGTGCTGTAAAGAGTACCTTTTATGTATTCCCCTAATTCCTTCATGCACTGTTCCAGGCAAAGAAGAGTCCTCAGTTTAGGGCTCTGATACACCATGTAGCATGTCTTCTTAGGAGCTGGAGATGCAAAGTATGGCCTTGCTAAGTATCCAGAAAATGGAAATGACATGAAATTAACATAGCTAAACATAGAGTAAATAAAATGGGTAGAGTTGTGCATTCTGTTTACTACAGTAATAACTCCAGTAGCTCCTAGCTTCCATTGTTCATATTATATCCCGTTAATTTGGAAAGTATCACTGATTATAATTTTTCTGGTAGTTAAGATTGACCAGGAGGGAAGGGCAGATTTCTATGTGTTGTTCCATATAGGGAGAGGCGGCGAGACGATTCGTTCTATCTGTAAGGCCTCAGGAGCAAAAATTACCTGTGACAAAGAATCAGAAGGGACATTACTACTATCAAGACTCATAAAAATCTCAGGCACACAGAAGGAAGTGGCAGCAGCTAAGGCAAGTAGCTGATGTACTTGAATCATACTTAAGAATGAGAAGAACCCTTTACTTGATCCTTGGTCAGTATCTGACTGCATAGATCATACTTTCTTTCATTTTCTACAGCATTTGATACTGGAGAAAGTTTCAGAGGATGAAGAACTTCGGAAGAGAATTGCCCATTCTGCAGAAACCAGAGTCCCACGCAAGCAGCCAATCAGTGTGAGAAGAGAAGAAATGGCAGAGGCAGGAGGAGCTGGAGAACCAGCTTCATGGAAAAACATCAGTTCTAGCATGGGGCAGACTGCACCTTTGGAGATTCCTCCCCACAAAGGAGGTGGTGACATGGCTGTTGTAGGACCCAAAGAAGGTTCCTGGGAAAAACCTAATGATGACAGCTTTCAGAAACCTGGAGCCCAAACCAGTCCAGAGATGTCCATGTTTGAAAGTATGTAACAAACTGAGAACCCATTAATCATATAAAAGATAAGAAGACTAGCTTTTCTGACCTCAAGTAGGAATCAATAAAAATGTAAATCTATCATCATAAATCATGCCTTTCTGGTAATGTCTACTTAGATTAATACTAAACAATTTTTCCGAATGTAAGCCAGCTAATGAAGGAAAATGAGATCGCAATGTGCTGACACAGGAAACTAGTCTGTAAGTAATACAACAATAATTAAATTTATATTCTTTCCCCAAACACACCTTTAACTAAAAATATTTTTATTAGCTGGGTGCCTGTGGCTCACATCTTTAATCCTAGCTACTCAGGAGGCTGAGATCTGAGGATCGTGGTTTGAAGCCAGCCTGGGCAGAAAAGTCTGTGAGACTCTTATCTCCAATAAACTACTCAAGAAAGCTGGAAGTGGCACTGTGGCTCAAGTGGGAGCACTAGCATTGAGCAAAAGAAGCTCAGGGACAGCGCCAGGCCTAGAGTATAAGCCCCAGGACTGGCAAATAAAAATTAGCGTACATTATTTCTATAAGGGAAGTTTCATTCTGACATTTCCATACATGTATTCAATGTATCCCATCCACCTCATCTTCCTTGACACTCTCCCTTATTCTCTCCCATCTTAAAACAATTTCACTTGGCTTCATGGTACATGCATATAATATACTTTGACCAGATTCACCGTTAAGATGCTGGCGTGGACAGGGAAGACCAAGGCTCCCCAGAGGCTCAGGCTCATGGCGTTGTCCATGCTCACATGATGGATCCACGGTAGAATGGAATCTGGAACAAGCAAAATTACTGTTCGTGTACAGGTTCCTGCCCGTGTACCTTTTTCATGATCTTGATGCACCTAGCAGTTGGAGGACCTTCTGGATGCATGGCATATGACAAAGAATGTGTATTATTATTTCTCAGTTACATAGAAAGGTACTGAAGATGACTTAGTACCTTTCTTCAGGACATTCATGTATGATTCTTCCAGTTGTTCCTCCAGCCATTTTCTAAATGGTTAACAGTCACTCAGTCAGTATTTGTACCATTCATGGTTCTAATACGGTCACCATCCTTATCCCTATGTTCAGTCCCCAGTCCTGACTTCAGTTTCCATGCTGATGAGTACCTAGAAGTCTACGTTTCTGCCTCTGAACACCCTAACCACTTCTGGATCCAAATCATTGGCTCACGTAGCCTGCAATTGGATAAGCTTGTCAGTGAGATGACCCAGCATTATGAGAATAGCCTGGTGAGTTGCCATAAGCACAGGGCTGGGGCATTTTCATTGTAATATATTGTCTTTCTTTACCTGTGAGGCAACTTTTTTTCTTCCTTCTGGTATGCCCTATTTATTAGCTACCATTCATAACTCTACCCCCTCCCAACTCCTCACTCCCATGTATAGCCTGAAGACTTGACTGTGCATGTAGGAGACATTGTAGCAGCACCTTTATCTACAAATGGTTCCTGGTATCGAGCCCGGGTCCTTGGAACATTGGAGAATGGGAATTTAGACCTCTACTTTGTTGACTTTGGAGATAATGGAGATTGCCCACTGAAGGAGCTCAGGGCTCTCAGGTCAGTGTGGACTCTTCTGGAATCTCAGCTGTTGTCTCATCCCTGACCATTTAGAGTGGTAAGCACTCATCACCAAGGGGATTTGAAAGGAAATCTATTTTCAGAGAGCAGATGATTATCTTCTCACACTGGATCAGTTGGTTCTAAAAGCAAGGACCATAAGAAGTCCCATCCTGTCCTGAGCTACTAATTTGTTTCTTTCACTTTAGGAGTGACTTTCTAAGCCTTCCATTTCAAGCAATTGAATGTAGTCTGGCAAGGATCGCCCCCTCAGGTAAATCAGTCATGTCAACACCTATCAACCTTGCCTTTCATATAACATATGTGAGGAATTCTCACATTCCCAAGCTTTTTGAGTCTTGAAGTCTCAAGTGCTTTTTTTTGGCCAGTCCTAGGCCATGAATTCAGGGCCTAAGCACTGTCCCTGGCTTCTTTTTTGCTCAAGGCTAGCACTCTGCCACTTGAGCCACAGCGCCACTTCTGGCAATTTTCTATATATGTGGTGCTGGGGAATTGAACCCAGGGCCTCATGTGTACAAGGCAAGCACTCTTGCCACTAGGCCATATTCCCAGCCCCCTCAAGTGCTTTTTCATTATTAGCATGAGAAAGCAGCAGCCAGAAATTTGCCTGGCAGTCCGGCAAACCCACCAGAGATGTATATATAAGTACCTTCCTGAGTAAAAATGAATAGTTCGCACTATTTTGAAAGTGAACCATTTAACTTATGGGAGGGGAAAAACTAGGAGAAAGTGAGGGAAGATGTGACACTGTTCAAAAAGAAACTTGGGGCTGGGAATACGCCCTAGTGGTAAAGTGCTTACCTCGTATGCATGAAGCCCTAGGTTCAGTTCCTCAGCACCACATATATAGAAAAAGCCAGAAGTGGCGCTGTGGCTCAAGTGGTAGAGTGCTAGCCTTGAGCAAAAAGAAGCTAGGGACAGTGCTCAGGCCCTGAGTTCAAGCCCCAGAACTGGCAAAAAAAAAAAAAAAAAGTACTCAAGTTATGTAACTGTGACTCCTTTGTAATCTATGACAAAAAAAAATTTTAAATAGTCCCAGCTTCCTATCAGCACCTTCTGTGACACTTTCATCCCCTTATAATTTTCTGCCAGGTGCACAATGGGAAGAAGAAGCTTTAGATGAGTTTGACAGACTCACTTATTGTGCTGATTGGAAGCCCCTTGTGGCCAAGATCTCTAGCTACGTCCAGACTGGGATCTCAACTTGGCCAAAGATCTACTTATATGATATCAGCAATGGGAAGGTAACCATGATCACTCTGTCATCTGCATTTCCATACCCTTACTATTTCTCCCCCAGAAACCTTTATCTAATAGTTCTATTGGAAGATCCTGGTCACCATCACACACACAAAACCCTTAAAGTTTTTATTTGAGTTGTTCCATCTTATTTATTCAGATTTGTCCTCCTTTACAAAGACAAGAGTATTCTTTTTATTTCTCAGAAACTTGATATTGGGCTAGAATTAGTTCGTAAAGGATATGCGATTGAGCTTCCTGAAGACATGGAAGAAAACAGAACTGTCCCGGACATGTTGAAGGACATGGTATGTGAGCCATTATTTAGACTGCTGCTTCCAGAAAAACCTTGGGCATGGAGGCCTTTTAGTCATAACATTTCATTAACTTCTGGAGACTTGGTAACTGCCACTTTGTCAGCTTCCAAACTGCTTAGAAAAAAGTTGCTCATAGAAGACATTGAGTGGGAAAGGAATGATGGAGTGGGGGTGAATATTGTCAAAGTACTATGTGAAAATAACTATGTGAAGCCCACTAGAAGCTATAAAGGGAAGACCATAGAGGGATATAAGAAGAAATAAAAAGAAGCATTTTGTTCCGTTAGCAGTCAGACTCAACTGCCTTAATCAGATCCTATAAGCAAAATGACTGGGTGGCTTCTGTTTTTCCCACCAGCCAAGATGGTCTTTTTCTTTTCTTTTATGCCCTAAGGCCACAGAAACAGATGTCTCTCTTGCCAGCATGCTTAGTGAGACCAAAGAGAGCCCGGAAGAGCTACCACATACCCTGTCCTGCCTCAGCTTATCAGGTACCATCATTGTTGACTATTTCTCAGTCTCTCCAGAGTAGGGAAGTTGAAGGTTAGTTCTTAGGTTGTTGAGCACCAAGAGCCTAGTATGATCCTGGGCCTCACTGGTAGGTAGTACCTGCTAGAATAAGGCAGTGTCTTAAGTTCATTTCTGCCCAATAGAAGCTGCCTCTATGTCTGGAGATGATAACCTTAAAGATGACTACTTACTTTGAAGTCTGTGCTTCAGCTGGATGAGCCATCTGCTTTGCAATGTGAGTAAGGAAGTAATGAGAGAACTGGAGCCTTACTTTATCACCCCTTCTCTTTACTCTGCCTTCATGTAGTCCTCTGCCGCTTTCCTGCTGGTTAACTTCCTTCATACTGACTCTTTTAAGCTTTTTGTCTGTTTGTGTCTTTGGCAGGATTTGGTGCCAGGAGAGCAGAATCTCCAATAGAGATCCATGCAGTTCTTCCTTTTTTACACAGTCTGGCTTGGACCAAATTCATTTTCTTCTCCCATTGGACTACCAGAAAGTGTGTGGGGAAGAGGGAGACAAATACATCCTCCCCACACTTTACCCCCAGTCCCCTCCCGACTGCTGTTATTTCCAGGCCTCTGAGTCAAGCCAGGTCCCCTCTGCCAGTCATAATGTGCGTTATTGTGGGGCTGTGTCTTTTAAGGCTGGGAAACAGCCATAGTTTGGGCACTGAAATGATGATTCTGCAGACTCTGACTCACCCTATCAGGTGACTTGAGTTACAGGAAGTGTTTTGAGTCCTGTTTGAGTTGAAGCAAAAGCAAATATCAGCAAAAATACTAAGTAGCTTCAGAACATGGAAGGAATGCTACCTCCCAGCTGCAATTTCAGATAGGTTATTGGAGACAGAAGTGTGTGAGCGTGGGCGTGGGAACTTGAGTTAAAATGCAAGTAAAAAGGAGACCACTCAGGAAATACTGTAAATTGGTAGTAAAGTGTCTAAATCATTTGGGGGACTGTTTGAATAAAAATCTCAAGAATATTTAAACCAACTACTCCTTGGGTTCCAAAGTGGAAGCTGGCTTATGGGTAAAGTTTCATCTAAACCTACGTCTCATGAGAGTTACCCACTGCATCACATACAGGGGCTGTAAAACAAGGTCTTTCCATGCACACACTCACTTTCTTCCCCCAGAGTTACTTCCAGATCATACATAAAGCCCTACCTAAACTATTGTAAAAACCTGGATTAGGTTTCTGGAATCTGTATTCTGGGAGTGCTTAAAAGAATTTTTCCATTTGTGACAGTATTGTGAAGCTCTAATGAGAACTTTGGAAGTATGTATGTATGTATGTATGTGATGTAATAGGATAATGGTAAATGAACAATGCAAGGTAAACTAGAACACATAAAGGATGCCTTAAGCAGGCTCTTTTTAATATATAGGGGTGAGGTCTTCGCTGATAACATGGAATTCCCTCCTTCCTTAGGGTCTACTTTGCCCCCCTTCTTGTGGAAAATTAGTGTCTGAGTCTTACCTGCAGATCATTACTATAAAAAAAATCTCTTTACTGTGCCCTTTATGTCTTGTTACTTCATATCCCATCCTGTGAGTTCCATTCATTCTTCTAGTACAACCCTGTATTTGCTATCTGGAATGTGCTCTTCTTTGCTACTTATATGTTTTGGCATCCATGTGCCTTCTCTCTAAAGAGAATTGGCACTTGTCTCCAATTTCCAATTGAAATGTGTAGATGAGTACATCCTAACAAGACTCAGCCTGAGCCTCTGTGTTCAAGGCTAGCACTCTACCACTTGAGCCACAGCATCACTTCCAGTTTGAGAGTGGTTTTATTGGAGGTTCACAGGGATGTTTCTGCCTGGGCTGGCTTCAAACCTCAATCCTCAGATCTCAGCCTCCTGAGTAGCTAGAATTACTGGAATGAGCCACTAGCATCCCCAAGAGTCTTATTAAGCTCCATGGTTGACTGGTAAGGCCTTGCCTTTGACAGTTTTTGTGCAAATAGGATAAATGGCTTGGGATAAGGAAATGGCAAAAGGAAATCAAATTCTTTCCCTTTCTGGAACAGGTGCCTCTGATCTTTTAATCACTATACTCACCCTACAATGAGTTTAGTTCTGGTAAGGTTGATCTTGTACCCCAGCCATTGCGACCCCTCTCATCCAAGAAACAGTAAACACATTTGATTGCACTACCCTTTTATTCCTAGGATGGAGTTGTTTTGAGTTACATCCTAGGGGTCTTCAGTCCCGTGTGTCAAGGCTTCCAGCCCCTCATCACAGAGATGGAATAAGCATGTTTAGGGAGGCTCAGTAGGCAGGTTGACAAGGTCCCTTTCTAGGGGATACACCATGAAGATGACATTGCCCCAGGGAGGAAGGGCAGGGTGGTCTGGTCTGACCACCTCAAAGCCCATGTAGCTGAAGGCCCGAAGCAGGGCACCTGTGAAAGGACAGTACAAATGATTAGAACAAATGATTAGTTCATCCCACATATTCCCTCCTTATCTATAGAGTGCAGGCCTTAGGATGTGCTTTGGTATGAAGCAAACCTAGGCTCCAACCCCAACTTTTAGCACTTCTGATCTTCAGTTTTCTCATTGTAAAGTGAGAATTCCTAGAACCTTTCTTCACAGAATTTAAGATTAAGTACTCGGTATATCTAATATCAACACAATGATAGTATAGTAAGCTCTGAAATAGTATCTATTCTTGATTTTTTTTTTTTTTTACTATCTTTTGTCTTAGACGCAACAGAGTAGAAACTCCTTGAGGGAAGATAAGTTCCTATAACATTTGCTCTGGGCATCTGGTTAAATGTATTATATTCTGGCTTTAAGCCCAATCTTTTCACGTAAGGACTGGTACATTTCCTTGAAATCCTTTCTGTCTGGCTCACCATATCGCTTGAATTAATTCTGTGTAATTTTATCATTGCTTCCTTGGTCTGGCCCAACACTGCCTCCAGGGACTTCCTTTAGTCCAGCTTTGATGTGACTAAACAGAATACTGAGTGATTTGATTTCTTTTGTAGTGGGAGAGAAGAATCCCTGAAATACCAGAGGGTGCTTTTTTGAGGGAGGAGAGACTTCCTACAAAGGAAAAGGAGCTTTTGGCTGCCCCCATACAAAGACAGCATCCTCACCTCTGTCCTTCCGATTGTTTGGGAAGTTCACAAATACAGAATCCACACTGGTCTTCTCCTCCACATACTCCAATGTTGCTGTCAAACTAGAGGCCAGAGAGAAAAAGTCAACTCAAGGTCTAGAAAAACTTGTCAGTTTTGCTTTCCACTTGCCCAGACCAAGAAATCAAAGTTCTTTAAATTTTCCACTGAAGCCAAAGAATTATGACTGGACTGAGATATCAACCACAGAAAAAGTCTTAAGACCAGAAAATGAAAGTTCTTTTTCTTTTTCTTTTTTTTTTGGCCAGTCCTGGGGCTTGAACTCAGGGCCTGAGCACTGTCCCTGGTTCCTTTTTGCTCAAGGCTAGCATAGCACTTGAGCCACAGCGCCACTTCTGGCCATTTTTTTTTGGCCAGTCCTGGGGCTTGGACTCAGGGCCTGAGCACTGTCCCTGGCTTCTTTTTGCTCAAGGCTAGCTAGCACTCTGCCACTTGAGCCACAGCACCACTTCTGGCCATTTTCTGTATATGTGGTGCTGAGGAATCGAACCCAGGCCTTCATGTATACAAGGCAAGCACTCTTGCCACTGGGCCATATTCCCAGCCCTGGAACCTTATCTCTGTGTTTCTGAGTCCTGAAACTTCCCATAGGCTCTTTTCCCTTGAACACCAAAGGTCCTGGGTCAAATCATAGGTTTGTCTATATGCCACTTGATTTACATCTTACCCAGGTCTTGAATCAGCCCACTTACTGATTGTGACACAACAAAAGGATGGAATCCCTTCATGTCTTCCCTCCCCAACTGGCTCATCCTAGCTGAGTCACCTTTCCCGATTGCCTTGATCCAAGGCCCGAAATGGGATGTCCAGGAAGAGTCGGTGGTCAGAAAGAAGGCCGTGCCAGTGGGCACAGGAATGGGGGGTGAGGCGGAAGTGGAAGTCTAACTGAACTGGATCCTGGTGGAGCAGAATGTCAGTAGACAGCACTGTCAGGTTCCCAGCCTGGAAAAGGAATAAAGAAAAAATTCTTACTATTCTTAAAACAGGGATTATATTCAAGTGCCTCAGTGTTCACAAGCCAAATAGCATAGGTATGGGTGCCTCTGGAAATGAGGGGGCAAGGGAGGAAAGCTAGGAAAAGTGGAATTAATATATCAAAAGTTGTAACAGCCTCCCTTAAACCTAGGAACTAACAGCTATTCCTGTTAAGAGTTCTCAGTATCAAATCTGGAGGTGGTATTGCCTGCTGATCTCATCCCAAGGACTAATAAGTAATTGAGAAATGTACAAATATTTACATCAGAGAGCTGTTTTGTGTGTTTGGGGTTTTATTGGGTTTTTTTGTTTTGTTTTGTTTGAGTCAGTCATGGGGCTTGAGCTCTGGGGCATGGGCTCTGACCCTGAGCTGTTCAGCTCAAGGCTAGCACTTGAGCCACAGTGCCACTTCATTTCCTAGTGGTTAATTGGAGATAAGAGTCTCACGGACTTTCCTGCCCAGGCTGGCTTGGAACCACAATTCCCAGATCTCAGCCTCCTGAGTAGCTAGAATTACAGGTGTGAGCCACCAGCACCAGCTCAGAGTTTATTTTTATCTTGTTTTGGAACAGTTTCATTATGTTGCCCAGCCTGTCCTTGACTTCTAGGCTCAAGCAATTTTCAGGCTTCAGCTCCCACATAGCTCAGACTACAAGGCCAGTGCACAGCTTACTGTTTAAACAAAGGTTTATCATCCATTTTCATTTTCACTCCACTTTTTTCTCATCTGGTAGTTTTTCTCTCAAGCTGTTTTTCTCATTTAAAATACAAGATCACAAGAATGTTACTTGCAATATGATACAAAGGCAAATGAAATAGCATCTAAACAGCTTTATGTCCCACATTCCTAATAAGTCGTCTACTTTTGTTCTCATCCTGCTTTTCCTTACTAGCTGTATGACCTTGACTTAAGATCTCTGGGTGAGGATGCTTGTCTATGAAGTTGCTATTATATCTCAGCTCCAATGTCCCATCTACCTCTAATTTTCTATGACGGACTTTTCCAACCAGCTAATGGCTCTCTAAAGATACCCTTTCAACTAGCAGGGCCATGCACTGTCTTGCCCTCAGCTCACGTTCCACTTACCGAATACAATTCTTTAAGCTGGTTGTGGTCTTTTTCCTGCTCAGTGCTTTTGCCCACCTGGAGACCTCCTAGGGACTCAGGAGCACTGGAGGCAGCAGCGGGGCCGGAGTGTCAAGTCCTCCTGTTCCTTATAAGTGATGCTAGTTGGGAAAATAAACCTACATTAGTTTACCTTACACTAGAATCTGATGAGACTGCAACTCAGATACTTAGGATTGTTAGGAACACAGGACCAGGCTCTGATAGTGTCTTTTTTTAATTACCTGTGGGCCAGCCTGTTTGTTTTTCCAAAGCAGTCAAATGGGAAAGTTCTACAAGCCCCATGCTTGACTTGTATCCAACTTTTATCAGTTCCTACCACTTGATAAATATTTTCAAATTCTTCCTTTTTCCTTACATTTTATATAATCAACTAATAAGGAAATGAGTACCTTCTGTAACAACAGGGCAGCATCTTCTCCCGGAGGGTGATCCGGTATTTGTAACAGTAAAGATAATACGCGTATGGTGACCAGATCGGGTAGAGGTAGTTCCGTGTTTTTCCCCTCTTGATATAAGAAAGGGAGTAGAGAGAGGGACGGGACCTGTAACAAGGCAGTTTTTCTGTTCAGTGCCTCCCTGCGGCAAAGTGAGGTTCAGAGACGAGCGGCCGAGGTTCAAGCTATCTTGTCCATTGTGACCTGGGGTAGGCATTATGACATAGGCACTGAGTCAGCCCTTACATCACTGAAGGACTCCACTCTGCCGCTGCTTGCCCCACCCTCGTCCCAATCCGAGGCACATCTTCACTTGACAGAGGTACCAGTAGTAAAATACTTCAAACTTTATACTCAGTCCTGCCTGAGCACTTGTGCTTACCCATCCTGGGCCTTTCTCTGGGATACCTCCTCCTAAAATCCATCACTTAAAGAGTACTGACACTGCAGAATAGTTCCAAGACTTAATTCAACATTTTAGTTCCCAGTTCACTATTTTTACTAGCATCCCTACCTACACTTAGGTGTTAGATTATTGGACTTCTCCATTACCTTGTAGGGTAGGAATGGAAAACTAGAAACCTCCAGGGGCCGAGGACAGCTAACAGAAATTAATGGACCTATTTAAAAGACACCAACACAACTCCATCTGCAGTGGGTCAAACCTTAGGGTTTTTCAACAAATCAGAATTCATGCTAAACTTCTCTAATATTTTTTAATCTACTAATGAAAAAAAGCGAACATAAGAGATTGTGAGTAAACTTTGGTTCTGAAACCACCAGTGTGAACCTCTGCATATTCTTTATTCATCCAATAGACATTGGATGAATTTGAAAGCTGGACTCACACTGTAATCCTAGCTACTCAGGAGGTTGAGATCTGAGGATCATGGTTCAAAACCAGCCCAGGCAGGAAAGACCATAAGACTTATCTCCAATTAACCACCAAAAAACCAGAAGTGGAGCTGTGGTTCATGCAGTAGAGCATTAGTCTTGAGCAAAAAAAGCCCAAGGACAGCACCCAGAAGGAAAGGGGGGGGGGGGGGTGAGGTCTAAGCCAAGTACTTTGATTCTAGGTGCTTGGGATACAATATAAAGGAAATGATTCCTGCCATGTGGAACTTATAAAAGTAAAAGAACAAACCTAGAGAATAAGTAATATTAGAAGATATCTACTATAGAAAGATGGATAAATAACCATGAAGGGAATGCAGAACATAGTAACAAGGTGATCCAAATGTGTCTCACTGGAAAAGTGACATTTCATCAAACACTGGAGGAGTTAAGGTTGTTAACAAGTGAAGCATCTGGAGATATGAGCATCCCACTCAGAAGCTAAGAGCCAGTGTAAAAGCCCAAGAAGGAAATGATCCCAGTGCTTTTAAGAAACAGCAAGTCAGCCAATATGGATGTGTGAGTTGATGTAAGCAATGAGAGCTGGTGCAGTGAGATTATAGACTTTTAATTATATGGGACTGTTGAATAATGGGGGGGGGGGGGAATCATTGCAAAATGACATACTCTGACTACACTTTAAAAAAGATCCCTTGGGCTGGGAATATGGCCTAGTGGCAAGAGTGCTTGCTTCATATACATGAAGCCCTGGGTTCGATTCCTCAGCACCACATATGTAGAAAATGGCCAGAAGTGGCGCTGTGGCTCAAGTGGCAGAGTGCTGGCCTTGAGCAAAAAGAAGCCAAGAAGCCAGGGACAGTGCTCAGGCCCTGAGTCCAAGGCCCAGGACTGGCAACAACAACAAAAAAAGATCCCTTATCTAAGCATGGCATCACTGCAGTAGTATCTTATTCCTGGTTAGAACATGGGAGATGGTGGCAAGTGGTTGAATTCAGAAAATACTGGGACAGTGCCCAGATTTTGAGTTCAAGCCCAGGACTAGCAAACACACATATATACACAAGTCTCACAAGGTAAAAGTTTTAGCAAGGATTTATTTTAGTATAACAGGGTTAAAGCGGGGAGAAATGGAAAGAGAAACATTTCCTGGTTTCCATGCAGAAAATGAAAAAGACTCAAAATTCATGTTACCTGCTGCCTTTGTGCTTTCTGAGCCTGGGGGTCATGTCTACCCATGGGCTGGGTGCCCAATATAGGTATTTCATTTCCAAATATCAAGATGTTTCTTGGCCTACCAACAGGGACAATAGGTGGGTTTTAGGGCTTCTTTTTCTATATATACTTCCCAACTTTCTGTCCCTACCCATTTGCGCAGTTGGCAGGTTTTTACCATTTCAGAGGCCAGATCAAATCGGCTCTCTTTGGTCTCAGTTCTCGCAACTTAGGCTTCCCTCCCACCATTACCGCCTTTTTTTTTAAGACCCTAAAACCCACCTGTTGTCCCTGTGATCCTCTCACCCGTACGGAGCTTCCACCGCGGGGGCCGCGGCGTCCTGCCTTAGCCTCTCAACTCCCCCGCTATCACTTCTATCCCTGGCGGCTTCGACTAAGGGTTAGATTCGTCCTGGGGACGGCAGATTTGAAGGAAAAAGGAGAGAACTGCATCTCCAGTGATCAGCAACCATGGAATGGGCAGCGTGAGACGGGACCTCGGCTACCAGCTGGCGCTAAGTCCAAGCCCCATGATTTCCAAATAAACCCGAGAAGACCGTGTCTTGTCCGGTGTCGGTGCACTAGTTCTCATCCCATTATCTATCACTAATTAAGAGCGTTCCCGACCCCCGCAAAAAAGAAAGAAGGAAAGAGCCAACACCCAAGCCGGGAGCGTGGAGGGGAAGTTCCGCTCCCCTCCTCCCGGTGCCAGCACGCCGACTCAGGCGCGCCGCGGACAGCCCCAGCGGGGCCCTTCCCGCCGCCGGCGCCGGGGTCCTTCGGGTCTCCCTCGGTGTCCGGCATCATGGCGACGGCCGCTCTGGCGGTCGCGGCCCCGAGCCTGGCTCTGCTGCGGACCGGCGGAGCTGTGCAGCTGCTGCGGGGAGGAGTCCGGGAGTTACTCCGGCCGCAACTTGAGAGGGCTACAGCCAGTCTGCAGCGCGACTTCAGCCTCTCCCATCGTCGGGTGAGGACGGGGTTGGGGTTCGGGGTCCGGGACACGGACGGAGCTGTTGCCGTCCCGGTATCGTTTCTGGGGCCCGCTGGAAATTGGGGAGGGGACCCCAGGCCGCGGCGTGGCGGGCGCTCCTTGGGGAGGGGGGCCGGGCCGCGGGGTGGCGGGCGCCCCGTGGGGAGGGGACTCCGGCTGCGGCGTGGCGGGCGCCCCGTGGGGAGGGGTGTGTCTTCGGTGGGGACTCACCCCAGCCTCCCCACCGCAGAACACGGTCATCGTGGAGCGCTGGTGGAAGGTGCCGCTGGCCAAGGAGGGCCAGAAGCCGCGCCTAAAGCGGCGACACCGGGTCTACAGGCTGGTGGAGGACACGAAACACGGGCCCAAAGAGAACCTGGAGCTCATCCTCACGCAGTCCGTGGATGGTAAAGCCTGCGGCCGATCGCGTTTGATAGCCACAGTTTCTCTAGTTTGTAGACGTAGCAGTCTATGTGTGAGGAAAGGAAGCCACTAAAAGTACTGTGTTGTAGCCCGGCGCCGGTGGCTCTGGGCTGAGCCTAACTGCTCAGGGGCTGAGATCTGAAGACAGCGGTTCAAAGCAAGCCTAGGCAGGAAAATCCGAGAGACTCAACAACCAGAAAACTGGAAGTAGCACTGTGGCTCGAAGTGGTAGAGTGCTAGACTTGAGCCGAAGAGCTCAGGGACAGCACACAGGCCCTGAGTTCAATCCCCACAACCAAAAAGAAAACTATGATTGTGACATTGGAAATTTAAAATATGGATGCTAACCATATACCATTCTGTGAAAAAGAGAGGCCTGACAGTTTGATTCATACAGGGAATGCTAAAATTCTACATCAGGCCCTAATGAAACTAATTACCAGTCTCCCAAGTGTAGTTCCTGTTAAATACACCTTGACTTTTTTTTTTTTAAGGAAGAATGGAAACAAAATGTCATGTCCCTCTCTCACCCCTTCCCTTCCCTCCCTCCCCCCCCATCGCTGGGGCTGGAGCTCAGGGCCTGGACATGCTAGACAAGCTCTCTAACACTGAGCCATAACCCAAGCCCATCATCTGTCTTTGGTGACACATACAATTTTGATCCAGTTTCTCTTGTTCTCATTGGCAGAACTTGGAGTACGAGGTGACCTAATCTCAGTGAAGAAATCTTTGGGTCGTAATCGACTCCTTCCTCAGGGACTAGCTGTATATGCATCCCCTGAAAATAAGAAGCTCTTTGAAGAAGAGAAATTGGTGAGTGGACAAGAGGAACCTGGAGGAACAAAACATTTAAGGAAAAGTTTCCTCTAGGAATTTACACTCTCTTGGTATTTAAATGTGAAGTAGGAACTAGAAGAATAAGAATCCAGAAGCCCTGCCTATCCCTGGCATCCTAAGATTTGATATTAATTACTTAACATGAACTCATATCTTTTACTTGTTTTCATCTATTTCTTTTCTAGCTAAGACAAGAAGGAAAATTAGAGAAAATCCAGACCAAGGCAGGAGAAGCAGTAAGTAGAAAGTTTATTGCTCACCAACCTCTTCTTGAGTGTCTCCCTGATTTCCTCAGTCTTCTGATTGTACACACAAGTGTGAGAAAGAAGTATTATAGGTTTCCCTATATAACTACTACTTCCCTCGGGGAATGCTGGTCTTTTATGTGAAGTACCATAGCTTACTGAGGTAATCTTGATATAGAGAGCCCATTGAAATTGTGAGGTGAGAAGCTAGTAAGTAATGGCTCATGACTGTAGCCCTTGCTACTTCTGAGACAGAATGGGAGGATCATGGTTCAAGGCCAGCCAGGACAGAAAAGTTCACAAGACCCCTACCCCCTTCCTCAAGCCCATACTAGGTGCATCTGCCAATTTAAGCTACGTGGGAAGCTGAGATTGGAAGGAATGACATTCCAGGTCATTATGAACAGAAAAGTCCAGGAGATCCCATGCCCATGATGGCAGGAACCTATCATTCCAGCAACGGTGGGAAGCCTGAAATAAGGCGGTCATGGTCCTGGGCAGGAAGTGAGACCCTATCTCAAATGTAACCGGAGGAAAGCAGGCCTGGAGAGAGACAAGGCTCCGTGATATTGTCTGCATAGCAGATCTGAGGCCTTAAGTTCAAAAGTCAGTAACTTGTCTTCCCCACGAAACAAACATGAGGTGAAGATTCTGCCTTCAGTGTCATTTACAGAAAAGCTGGGTAAAATGTAGACTTGAGAAGGTAGTCAGTAAACACAAGGCAGTGCATTTGAAGAGTTACACACATCATAATGGGTTTGAGGGTGACCGCAAAGGGCTTTTACTCAGATGGGATCAATAGGCTTTGAATAGGCCAGGAGAATGGAAAAAGTTATTTAAATTTTTTTTTTCTTATTATAAAGGTGATATTATACAGACAGGTTTCAGTTACATAGTCAGTTGAGTACATTTCTTTTTGGACAGTGTCACCCCTTCCCTCACTGTCTCCTAGTTTTTCCCTCCTTAGAAAAGTATTCTTAAAGGAGAAAAAGTTTTAAGTAGATATTTAAGGCACACTTTAAAAGTAGACCAGTCTAGAAAAAAAAGAGGATTCACATAGTGTAATATTAGGAAACATAGCTAGAAAAGGGATTGGAACAAAATGTGTAAAACATCTTGAATCTTCAGCTAATGAGTTTATACTTGATTCTGTAAGCAGGAAAGAACTATTAATTGGGTGCAGGTAGCAGTACAAGTCCAGTTAAAACAGTCTAAATAATAAAAACAGTCTATAAAGGCTATTCCATCCTAGATATGCTAGGAGTCCTTTTTTTTCTTTTGCCAGTCCTGGGGCTTGAACTCAGGGCCTGGACACTGTCCCTGGCTTCTTTTTGCTCAAGGCTAGCACTCTGCCACTTGAGCCACAGCGCCAATTCTGGCTGTTTTCTATATATGTGGTGCTGGGGAATTGAACCCAGGGCTTCATGTATTTGAGGCAAGCACTCTTGCCACTAGGCCATATTCCCAGCCCTAGGAATCCTTTTTGATGATCCTGACTCTAATGTTCCTTTCTCTGGAACAGCAGTGTATATAGGTGACATTCTTGCACAAAATTTGCTAAAATAATCTTTCTACATTGTCAGCCTAAATACAGTAAGGCTTTAATCTGTTTTTCCCATCAGTTTTCTCCCCATCTTGAGTGTGAGGCAGAAATTGTGTCCTTTATTTCTGAACTCTCAGACATGTGACTCAACATAGTTCCTTTCCTTTGACTCCAACTCTAACTCTGTCCCTATTTTTAATTCTTTTCAGACAGTAAAATTTCTGAGAAGCTGTCGCCTAGAAGTGGGAATGAAAAACAATGTCAAATGGGAGCTGAACCCTGAAATAGTTGCCCGCCACTTCTTCAAGAATGTGAGTCTTCCAGAACATGATTCCAGAGACAGAAGCTTCCTCTAGGAAGGAAGCCTCAGCTGTAACCCTTCATTGCAGAAGGGTTTGGGCATCCAGCTGGAGTTTAAGTATTCTCTGTTGATTTGCAAGGAATGGGAGGGAAAGGATTGAGATGATCATAGAATTTAAAGACAGGAAAAGTTGGTTGAGACATGGAGAACCTGGGATTTATGTCACTCGTGGGATAATTGTTACATGGATGAAAGTGATTTTAATGAGTTTCTCTTTGTAAACTCACCTCCCTTTCTGAGAAATTAGACTGGAGTTTTGTATCCTTCCATGGGCGCCACAATGTTGGGGTTTTTTCTCCCCTCCCAGCTCGGACTCTTTCTTCTCTCTTCCTGCCCTCCGTAACGTCCTCTCCCCCAACTCCTGACCAGCAGGTAAATTACAGTGAGACGTGGGGGTTCGGTCCGGCCTGGCGCGCGCGTGACCTACGTGGTAATGTGGCCGCTATCCTTCCCTGGGAGCTAGCGTACATAGACCACGGAGTTGGCTTCTGAGAGCGAACTAACTTTATTGAGAGAAGGACAAGGGGAGATGATTCCGAAGGAAGGGGGCTGGCCAGGATTCCGATAGGCCAAGAGCTGTCACCTGACCCCCAAGGGCTAACGTCACTTGAGCGCACCGAACCCGGGCGGGGTTGGTGGGCGCCCGGCTGGCTGGCAGGTTGGAGGGCTGTTGGCCCAACCGGTTTCTCTGGATTCCAATCTAGAGGGGGTAGCAGGGCCGCATTCCCCAGGGCTGGGGGAGGTGCATCAAGCCCCTTCCATCAAGGCGAGAAAGATGGACCCCAACACTTCCATGAGATCAACCGGAGTAAATTCTCCTGTACAAGAAATTGTAAAGGAGGTAACTTTATATGGTTGCCTAAAATGGCATCCTTAAGGGTTCATGTGGCTGATTTTTTTCTTTTTTTGCAGCTTGGTGTTGTAGTTGCCCCACATGCATTGAGGTTACCAGAGGAGCCTATCACTCGGTGGGGCGAGTACTGGTGTGAGGTGACAGTGAGTGTTTCAACTATTATTTCCCCCTTTTTCTCACTAGGAGAAAAATCAACATGGAAAGATGGGGTTGGGTAATATTAGCTCTGCCTGACTGGTCTCTAAAAATTCCTACTTTTTCTTTTGTTTGTTTTCCTTTTCAGGTAAATGGACTTGACACTGTGAGAGTTCCTATGTCTGTGGTCATGTTTGAGAAGCCCAAGACCAAAAGATATAAGTACTGGTTAGCCCAGCAAGCCGCCAAGGGCCTGTCCCCCACCAACTCCCAGACAGTCTGAATCTCCTCTCCAGTTCTACAAAGCACAGTCAGGAAGAGTGGAGTGAAAATGAGCGGGCACCTTGGCCTCACTCCTAGCGCTGACAAAATGTGGATTTTAGAGAGCATATGGACATGCCAGACTGAAAGGCATATGTCTCTGCTGACTCTTCCATATTACCATCTGCACCTCTCAACAGTTCTCACATCCGACTTTATTGGGACAGTTCTGCTCAGGAAGTACTAGACTGTAGGTTTAATATGTTGCATAGCAGTGGGCTAAAACAGCCTAGATCCTGGAGTTTACTGGAGCAAATGGAAGAGCTAGCCATCATCTCTAGTACTTGGCTCTCATCATCTTAACCGAAACTGAACATTTATATATCATGTAGAAATAAAGACATGTTCTTTTTTTAGGTGTTATTTAACTGGGCTTCAGTAGACTGAGAATAGGACATTCAAAGTAAGACATTTTGTGCCACTGAGGTTTGCAGCTAACGAGGAGGAGAGAGTATATTAAATTGCTGTATCCCTACCATTGTTATGAACTAATTTCCCTGGATAAGTGAATTTTATCTTTGGTCTTAGAACTTACTGTCATTAGGTATATTGATAAAGTTATCAGTGAATAAGCACAATGCCTTTATACAATGGTTTCTACTTCTCCAAAGAGATCTAAATAAGGGCTGGGGATATGGCCTAGTGGCAAGAGTGCTTGTCCCATATACATGAAGCCCTGGGTCCAAGGTTCAATTCCACAGCACCACATATACAGAAAACGGCCAGAAGTGGTGCTGTGGCTCAAGTGGCAGAGTGTTAGACTTGAGAAAAAAAAAGAAGCCAGGCACAGTGCTCTGGCCCTGAGTCCAAGCCCCAGGACTGGCAAAAAAAAAAAAAAAGAGAGAGAGAGAGATCTAAATAAGGCCTAAGAATAATAGAGAAATTAAAGATTGAATGAAGAAGCTTAAGAAGGGAACTTCTGGTCAGACACGAGTGGCTTATGCCTATAATCCTAGCTACTCAGGAGATTCGAGGTTTAAAGCCAGCCCAGACAGGAAAGTCCATGAGACTCATCTCCATCAAAAAGCTGGAAATGGAGCTCAAGTGGTAGAATAGTAGCTTTTTATACAAAAGCTCAGGGACAGTGCCCGGACCCTGAGTTCAAGCTCCAGTGCATACACACACAGGAACTCTGCATTGTTTCTTAACTAGTTCCTGAAATTCTGTAAAGAAATCATTTCTGGACTAGGTCTAAGATGATTAGGTCATTGTGGATGGGAAATAAAATAGAAGGAACATCTGTTGGCAAATGGGTTGTGCTCTTTATACGGTATGCTCTTTAGGGAGGTAAAGATGAGACCAGAATCCAGACTCCTTTACTGGCTTTAGCAGCTCAGAAATACTGTTTTCAATCATCCTAGATGTTTGAGCTCACCTGCCACTCTGAACCAATGAAGCATTTTATTCCAGCCCATGCAGTTAACTGCATTGATTTCACATTTGCCAGAACTGTGTCACCAGCCTTACTTCCCTTAAAACAGAAGGCACACATATTTCATATTGCTATCTTATCATCATGACATGTCCAAATTTCAGCAGCAGATACACTTTACAGAACTAATCTAAATGTTTGTCATAAAGTACGTTCTTTGCAGAAAGTTACTTCAGGCACTGGTGGCTAACACTTGGTAATCCTAGCTACTCAAGAGATTTAACATCTTGAGGTTCACGATTCAAAGCCAGCCCAGGCAAAATGTACAAGAGACTGTATCCCAACCAGGAAAAAAACTAGTAAATGAGTAGCTCAAGCATAAAGCATAATTTAGCATCATAGGCAGTGAGTGTGTGAGCAAGCCTGAAATTTTGAGTTAGTGACTGAGTGGGAATGAGTGGATAAGTAGGAGGGTAGAGGATGGATGAATAAATGAGCAGGTATTAAAACTCGATTTAGATTTCCATTTGCTGCTATCTTTTAAGGCCACCTGTATGTAGCAGGGCATTGGGAGCTCATGCCTACAATCTTAGCTATTCAGGAAGCTGAGATCTGAGAATCAAGGTTCAAAACCAGCCCAGGCAGACTAATCTTGAGACTCATCTTGTTACCCAGCAAAAAGCCAGAAGTGGAAGTATAGCTCAAGTGCTACAGTGCCAGCCTTGAGTTGAAAACCCAAGAACACAAGGCCAAGTTCAAACCCCAGAACTGGGGGGAAAGGCCACCTGTAAAGCAGGCCACACTATAGCTACAGTCTTATTTTCAGCTTTGACCTATTAGACATCCCATATGCTAATAACCAAGTTCAGGCTTTTACTTCTGTCATCTGGTCAGGTAAGCCATGAGGAAAGCAGTGTGGCGTGGAGTCTGGCCAGTTGCATGTGCAGCTCGTTTGCCTCTGCCTCTGCTTGTCCTCAGTTCTTACTACTATTACCTCAAGAACACCACTAGAGCTGCCCAACCTTATCACTTGGAGGTATGACAGAACCCAGATTATAATTTCTGGTGGCATGGTTGACAGCCCACAGGCAAGCATTTTGTCTCACTTAGGACTCAGTAGCAGACCAGGTGCTGTCTTTTGAAAGATGTATTACTGGTATGGTTTATGTGTCTTCCTGTTTGGCTTGCCATAAACAGTATGGAATGCCTTCCTGCTGCCTGTTTTTAAGTCTGATAAGGATCTTGTTCTACAGTCTAGACTTGCCACAGAATTGTGTTTCGTTTGTTTTTGTTATGGCCTGCTCAAGGTTGGCAGCCTCTTCAATGGATTGTTGGGTCAAAACTATTTCCAGGTGTGGAATGTGACATTTGTAGACTCCAAAGAGGTTTACTAGTCTACTCACTTCTTAGTGAGAGGTATAAGATGCAAAATTTCTTCACTTTGGAGGGAATTCCCTGGCCTGCTCCGGACCACTGGACTATTAGAAACTTCACAAATGTGGCAGGGTTCTGTGTATATGATCAATGAAGAACGCCTATCCCATCGGCCTCCCGTGTACTTGCCACTTGCTCCTCCCCTGAAATTACTATGATGCCATTGATGTAGTAACATGATGTCACGTGAAATGTCCAGATGGTCCATCTCCCTTAAAACTATATTATGACAGAAGTTGGGAGTGTTTATATGGACCAAGGTGAGGAATGAAAAATATAATTTTCATCCTAATAGTAAAAGCAAATCTTTATGGTCTCCCTTAGAGATTTAACAAAGCCCTGGGAACGGAGAGGAAAATATACTGCTCAGGTCAATACGTACCATGTTCCTGGGGCTTTGTTAAATCTCAAACTGGGATGGCACATTTGAGACAGCAGATATAATTGTTTTGTGGGGAGGTTGTGCCAATACTGGGGCTTGAGCTCAGTGCCTAGGGGGCTGTCCCTTAGATTTTTGCTCAAGGCTACTATTTGAGCCACAGCTCCACTTCCAGCTCTTTGCTGGTTAGTTGATAAGAATCTCTAGGGCTGGGGATATGGCCTAGTGGCAAGAGCGCTTTCCTCCTATACTTGAAGCCCTGGGTTCGATTCCCCAGCACCACATATACAGAAAATGGCCAGAAGTGGCGCTGTGACTCAAGTGGCTATCCTTGAGCAAAAAGAAGCCAGGGACAGTGCTCAGGCCCTGAGTCCAAGGCCCAGGACTGGCAAAAAAAAAAAAAAATCTAGACTTTCCTGCCTGGGCTAGCTTCAAATGTCAACCCACAGATCTCAGCCTCCTGAGTAGCTAGGATTACAAGTGTGAGTCATTGGCTCCAATAATTCTAGTATTGTGACTGTGAAGTGGCAGTGCCAGTAACCTCAGCCTGCACCTGGGCAGGACACAAGACCTGACCTCAAAAACAAATGGCATAAAAGGGCTGGATGTGGCAGAATGGAGAGAGATCGAGAGTTAAGACTAAGTAGAATATATTGTAAACATGAGTGGAAATATAACTGAAATCCCTCCATGTGTAACAAATGTAAGCTAATTTTTAAAAAGAAAAGGCTGGAGGTATGGTTCAATGGTAGAGTGCCCGCCTAGCAAGAATGAGCCTTGAATTCAAACCCCAGAACTACCAAGAAAAGAAAGCAACATATCAAAGTTAACCATCAAGCAGCAAAAACAGTGCTGAAGAAAATTATAGCACTGCCAGGTGCCAGTGGCTCATGCCTGTAATCCTAGCTTCTCAGGAGGCTGAGATCTGAGGATCACAGTTCAAAGCCAGCCCGGGCAGGAAAGTCCATGAGACTCATCCAATTAGCCACCAGGAAAACAGAAGTGGCACTGTGCTTGGGCAGTGCCCAGGCCCAGAGTTCAAACCCCATAACTGACCAGCAAAAAAATTATAGCACTAAATATGTATGTTACTAAACAGAAAATGCCTAAATCAATCATCTAAATCTGTCTTAGAAAAACGATAGCGCACTTGCCTAACAGGCAAGGCCCTGGGATAAATCCCCAGCAACACCAGAAAGGAGAAGAAACTAAAAGCAGCAAGAATGTGCAAACATAAAAGATAAGGATTAAAGATAAAGAAATAATGTTTAAGAAGCAAAAGAAAATCAATTACAGAGCTGATTTTTTTGAAAAAAATAAAATTGGCAAACCACTAGCAAAGCCAACAATGAAAAGCCACAACTTACCAGTACCAGAAATGAAACATGCTACCATTATAGACCTTGCAAAGGAATGGCAAACACATAAATGAATAATTTAAGACACAATGGCCTAAATTCTTGAAAAACAAACAAAGTAGTACTGTGGCTCAAAGTGAGAGAGCACTAGCCTTGAGCAAAAGAGCTCAGAGACAGCACCCAGGTCCTGAGAGGTCCCAAGTTCAAGCCTGGACCAAGAACAACAAATAGTAAAGCTTATTCAGGACATCCAAATGGGATTTTTTTTCCAGGGATGCAAGGCTAATTCAATACCCAAAGATAAATCAATGTAAAAGGTTATGTTAGGGCTGGGAATATAGCCTAGTGGCAAGAGTGCTTGCCTCATATACTTGAAGCCCTGGGTTCAATTCCCCAGCACCACATATATAGAAAATGGCCAGAAGTGGCGCTGTGGCTCAAGTAGCAGAGTGCTAGCCTTGAGCAAAAAGAAGCCAGGAACAGTGCTCAGGCCCTGAGACCAAAAAAAAAAAAAAAAAAAAAAAGTTATGTTAACTAAAAAAAAAAGCACAAGACCATATCAAATAATATAGAAAAGCCATTTATCAAAGTTCATTCATGATTAAAAAACCACAAGAAAACAACCCAGCTCTCAGAAATGTAAGAGTACAGGAAAACTTCCTCAACTTAAGAACATCTACAAGGAACCTACAGTTAACATTATTCTCAAGGTGACTACTCTTTTCCTTTATAATCAGGAACAAGACAAATATGCCCACTCCCACTATTAACATTCAATATAGTGCAGTAATTCTAGTTATTATATTGAATTAAAAAGGGAAGTAGGGCTGGGAACATAGCCTAGTGGTAGAATGCTTGCCTAGCATGCATGAATCCCTGGGTTCAGTTCCTCAACACTACATATACAGAAAAAGCCGGAAGTGGTTCTGTGGCTCAAGTGGTAGAGTGCTAGCCTTGAGCAAAAAGAAGCCTGGGACAGTGCTTAGGCCCTGAGTTCAAACCCCAATACTGCCCCCACCCCAAAGGAAGTAAAAGGCACATGAATCTGAAAACTAGAAATAAAACTTTTCCTGTTTGCAAGTAACACGTCTATGTAGGAAAATCTCTTGAATCTACAAAAAATAACTCCTAGAACACACATATGTCACATAGACAACGATCATGAGCAACTATAAACAGCTCCTAAAAAATGTCTGCAGCAGTCCTGGCATTTGTGCTTCATTTGGCCCAGAACTTTCCTATTTGAGTATTAGTAACACCAAGTGGGGTCCTTGTCATAGTAATGCATTCTGTATCATGGGAAAGTGTTCCCAGCCCCACCTCCTTGATCCATCAGTCTCAGGATCCAGTCCCTACATCCACTCACGGCCAAGCCTGCTACTGCCTTTTCTTCTGTTAGGGGCTCATAGTTGGACTCAGCTGGGACTTCATCCTAGTTATTGGCTTGCAGATAAAGAAAGGAGGTGGGAGGTAGACCTTGAAGGAGCAGGTGTTTGCAGCCCAAAGGATGAAGTTTTAAAGCATCAGCCCAGATACTCCTATTCTAATCCCAGGGTCTCTTTTCCAATAGATTTGCCAAGGTCAGCATTTAGACCTGCTGAATTAAGGTCCAGAAATAAATCCTGTACCTGACTCTCAGTTTTGGGGGTGTCTCTTTACAAAATGCAGGAGTTAAGGAGGCTCTTAGGCTTTCACACTTGTCTTTAATTGGTGATTAATGGAACTCAGCCCTTTATTGTCTGTCTTCATTGCACGGAGTGCTCCCAGAAATAACCATCCAATAAAACCTGATAGAATATCAAACCTGAAATACCTTCCTACTAACATTCCCTTCCACTGTCCCCATTCAGCACTAGTGAGAGTTGAAATGATGACACTGATCGGTTGTCAGTGCCCAGAGCTGACTGACAGTTCAGGGGTCCTCGTTCCCAGCTGGCCAGTAAGTAATTCCACTTTAAAAATCTGCTCTCTCAAAGGGTTGGGGATTCAGCTCAATGGAAGAGCACTTGCCTGGAAAGTGCAAGGCCTTGAGTTCAGTCCTCAGCTCTGAAAAAAAGTAAAAACAAAGTCACTTGACTTTGCTGGGCACTCGTGGCTCACACTTGTTATCCTAGCTACTCAGGAGGTTGAGATCTGAGGATCATGGTTCAAAGCCAGCCGGAGCAGAAAAGTCCCCATGAGACTCTTGTCTTCAATTAATCACTACACACACACACACACACACACACACACACACACACACACACTAGAAAAACAAGTGGAGCTGTGGCTCAAAGTGGTTGAGTGCTAGCTTTAAGCAAGAGCTCAGGGACAGCACCCAGCCCTGAGTTCAAGCCCCACAACCAACAAAAGAATCTCCTTCCTCGGCCTTGGCACTGATGGTTGCCAGGATGAATTCCTTGAGAAACGTATGAAATGGGAATTTGAGTAGAAGAAGCAAATGAAAATGGGACTGGACAGAGAGGTGCTGGAACTGGGCGGCCTTGCTGAGCTGTCCCCACACTAAGGAAGGAAAGCGGACCTGTGCTCTCGCGCACCAACCAGGAGACAGCGTGGCCTCGAAGGGAGCAGCAGCTCGGATAGTTTTCAGTGGAGGCCGTTCCTGGAAAGGCTCAGCTAACGAACCAAATTCCCAGCTGCCCTGGGACTTGATTGTGGGGGTGGAGGAAAACAAATGTTCTCGCCCTGAAGGGCGATGTCTGGCTGGACACCTTGCCACCCATTCTAGAACTTTTAAACATGCAAGGTGGGTCATGTTTCCTAGGATGGCTGTGGACAGCCCTCCCATCCCAGCTGGCTGGTGACCACGTTCTCACAGGTTACTTCCCTGCTAAGGCGAATGTATCATACCGTAGCACACCCCAAAGCTTTTATTATACATCGGGCCTGAAAACAGGTGATTATGAATATGCCAGCATGTGTGTGTGTGTTTCATTTACAACAAAGACAGATGCAAAAAATAAACCTTTTGCAGCCCAGAACTCATTGTTCAGTATATGTTTTGTTCCACATAAGAAGGAACATGATTCCTATGATACTTGGAAGTGATAGGGGTATCAATACCCATTCAGGTTGGCTCTGAAAGTAAAAGCATAGCTTATGCTTCTGAGAATTAGTATTTCAATTTTCTTGTGATAACATGAAGATGAAAACAAAAAAAGAATGGACTCTGTGGTGCATGGGTGGCATGGCTCCCATATAGTATAGCACCCAGCAAGAAGGCCCTGTATTCATTCAAACAAACAAGAAAACTGAAAAAAGAATATGCTGATGAGGGAGGAGATAGCAAGTTTGATAAATGTACTCACTGCCTTACAATGAAACTGTAACTCCTCTTTACATCAGTTTAATAATAAATTAATTTTTAAAAAACAACAAAAAAAGAATACACTGTGTTTTGCATTTCACTTTTAAAACTACTAGGACTATCTGTGGCTCTGTCTGCACTTACTACACTGTGTGTTCCTTGAGGAAAGTATGCCAGGGCATTATGTCATGCGTACATGTTATACTCCCTGATGTTTGTTGAATGAATAATTGCAGACGTGACTAAATAGAATAATGCAAGGTCTTTCTCTTCAGACACATGTTAAAAGGAAACATCTAGATACTCAGGAAATCAGTACTGTCTAGAAAAAAGGTTCTGGGTTCTAGAACTTTTTACTCTAGCAATCTAGACATGTGCCTTCTTCCTACTCCCAACCCTGTTTCCTCTTTACTTCCTCCCTCTGCTCCTTCCCATTCAGTCCTACAACAGGCACACTAGGAGTGGTGGGACAATGCCCACAAGAGGGCAGTAGAGGCCGATCCAGCCAGACTGTGCCCAGCTTTTTATATGCTTCTGATTTCAGTTCCTCACCCTGAGAAAGCACCAGACCCAGGTGACCGACCCTGCAAGTCATGCAAGAGCTACTCTTCTGATTTGGGAGAGATCTCTGACAGAGAAGGTTCTGTAGGTTAGTTGGTGGCAAAGCTACACCTACCTGGAGCCTGATTTGTTCTGGCTTTGCACCTGTATAGCAGCTCCAACGTGAGCAACAGTCCCAAAGAAGCTCTGAACTCTTTAAGTCTGGGGGGCTGGACGTGTGGCTTAAATGGTAGTAGTGCTTGTCTAGAAAGTGTGAGGCCTTGGGGCTGGGAATATGGCCTAGTGGCAAGAGTGCTTGCCTCCAATACATGAAGTTCTTGGTTCGATTCCCCAGCACCACATATATGGAAAACGGTCAGAAGGGGCGCTGTGGCTCAGGTGGCGGAGTGCTAGCCTTGAGCGGGAAGAAACCAGGGACAGTGCTCTGGCCCTGAGTCCAAGGCCCAAGACTGGCCAAAAAAAAAAAAAAAAAAAAAAAGAAAGTGTGAGGCCTTGAATTCAAGCCCCAGTATTGAAGAATAAAAAGTTAAAAATATGAAATCTCTGCTAGGCGTTAGTGGCTCCTGCCTATAATCCTAACTACTCAGGAGGCTGAGATCTGAGGACGGAGATTCAGAAAGAAGCTGGAAGCAGAGCTGTGGCTCAAGTGGTAGAGAGCTTTGAGCACGACAGCTCAGACACAGCACCCGGGCCCTCAGTTTAAGCCCCAGAACCAGCATTAAAAAAAAATTTAAGCCGGGCACTGGTGGTTCATGCCTGTTATCCTAACTACTCAGGAGGCTGAGATCTGAGGATTGCAGTTCAAATCCAGCCCAGGCAGGAACGTCTATGAAACTCTTAATTGCCAATTAACCACCAGAAAACCAGAAGTGGGACTGTGGTTCAAAGTGGTAAAGCACTAGCCTTGAGCCAAAAAAGCTCAGGGACAGCACCCAGGCTCCAAGTTCAAGCCCTACCACTGACCAAAAAAGAAAAGAGATGACTGGATGCTCAGGCATCAGCCTTTACCCTTGACCCTGCTCTCCTTCCAGAGCTGCCCCTTCCTGTCTTCCTCTCAACCAAGTCACTTCTGCGTCTGCATTTCACAATCACTACCCCACCAACTGCAAATTCCATGGAAGCCTTGTAGTCTAAACGCCCTTACTTCCCCTCTGTTTTAGTGAATAACTCCATTATTACTTACCCACAAAATCTAGTTTCCCTTATAACTACTTCACATTTCAAATCACAGGTCCTATGAATGCATTCTCCTAAAGATGCCTAGAATCTCCATCTTTTTTTTTTTCCAGTCCTGGGGCTTGAACTCAGGGCCTGGGCACTATCCCTGAGCCTTTCTGTGCTCAAGGCTAGTACTCTACCACTTGAGCCACAGCTCCACTTTCGACTTTTTCTAAGTAGTTTACTAGAGATAAAAGAATCTCGGGCTGGGGATATAGCCTAGTGGCAAGAGTGCCTGCCTCGGTATACCCGAGGCCCTAGGTTCGATTCCCCAGCACCACATATAGAGAAAACGGCCAGAAGCGGCGCTGTGGCTCAAGTGGCAGAGTGCTAGCCTTGAGCAGGAAGAAGCCAAGGACAGTGCTTAGGCCCTGAGTCCAAGGCCCAGGACTGGCCAAAAAAAAAAAAAAAAGAATCTCACGGACTTTCCTACCCAGGCTGGCAGGATTCTCAGATCTCAGCCTCCTAACTAACTAGGATTACAGCCATGAACCACCGGTGTCCAGCTCCATCTCCTATTTTTGTGCTACTGCATAGATCAAGACTTCATCCTGGCTGGGAATGTGGCTTAGTGGTAAAGTGCTTGCCTAGCATGCATGAAGCCCTGGGTTCGATGCTTCAGCACCAACCACATAAACAGAAAAAGCCAGAAGTGGTGCTGTGGCTCAATTGGTAGAGTGCTAGCCTTGAGCAAAAAGAAGCCAGTGACAGTGCTCAGGCCCTGAGTTCAAGCCCCACGACTGGCAAAAAAAAAAAAAAAAAAAAAAAAAGATTTCATCCTGTACTTTCTAGATGCACATCCATCCACCCATCCATCCAGCAATGTGCACTTACCAGCTATGCCAGGTGCTGTTGTAGGTGCCAGCCAAGCAGTGCTGCACAGGCCTGACAAGGCCAACCCTCCGCTGGAGCTCACAGGGTTTGGCCACAGACAGAAACAACCAAATAAATGACATAACATGTGAGTGAAAAGTGCTGTGAAGAAAACAGGACTGGATTGTGTGATAGAAAACAGCTGGGGGAAAAGCCTATTCTAATTAATATTTTTAAAAATGTCTGGGGGAGACTGGATCCCTAGGAGAGCATTCTCTGAGACAAAGACACACAGCCATCTAGGGCACGTTACAGCTGCGGGATTCAGTTTCCCAGCTTTCCTAACAGTTCTAGCTAAGATGTCTGAGAAAGCCAATGGGGTGGAGGGCTGTGCTGGGCTGGGTTTTCTTTCTAGAAAAGACAGACCTGCATGCCTGCACAGTCCCTTCCTGGTCCTGTGGCTCCTCCCCTAAGCTTCAGAGGTGCAGGCCCCAAGCCAGGGCCAGCAGTTGCCCCCTCCAGACTTGCCGAGAAACGGAAGTGGCTCTTAATGGGGTTCTCTATTCCTTTCACCACAGCATGGCAGCTTGGACCACTAGCCCTGGGAAAATCTGGGGGAAAGACCAGGGGGAGAGTTCAAAACCTCTGAAGTGGGAACTCTGTTGGCACATGTGAAGAACAGAAGACCAATGAGTGTGGCTGGAACATAGAGAGGAAGAAGTCCAAGAGGCAGAAAGGCCCTGGTATCTGAATTTTCGGTTCCTGCAGAACAGGAGCTTCCTTTTTCCTTTTGTCCCTGTCCCGTTCTCTGCTGCACCCAGGGTGGGCCACGTGACCCTAGTTTGGCCCAGGGGATGTAAGTAAAGAGGACTTCCAAGAAAATGTTCTTCCATGATTAAAAGTGACAGAGTCAGCTGATACAGCTCTTTCCCCATCTCCTGCCTGAAATGCCCAAATGACACCTGGGAGGGCAGAGCCTCCTTGCCACCAAGAGGGGCAGGCTGAGGCTGGCAGAGGGGAAAGACAGAAAATGCTTGTCTGGGTGCTTGTCCACAGCTCTGAAACTCTGAATCCCGCCTGTTAACATTACCGGATGGTCAAAGTAACCCGGTTGCTTACACCATTGTAAACTGGGTTTATGTTACTTGCAGCTAAATACATTCTCAATGACATCAGGCCAGGGGTAAGGAGCATGAGCGTGCACCTTCACATTTACCACTTCTGGTCTTAAGCTCTGGGCATCACATTCATTCAGGCTCACATCAGGAAGTTCAACCTGCAGTACCCTCCCTTTTCTTAATAAATCAAAAACTTATCTGGCCCTGGTGGTTCACACCTGAAATCCTAGCTGAAATCTGAGGACTGTGATTCCAAGTCTGCCCAGGCAGGAAAGTCCGTAAGACACTTGTCTCCAATTAACCACCAAAAAGCCAGAAGTGGAGCTCAAGTGGTAGAGTGCTAGCCTTGAGCAAAAAGCAAGTTCAAGGACAGAACCCAGGTTCTGAGTTCAAGCTTCCAGACTAACACCAAAAAGAAGAAAAAAAAAACTTTCCTAGAGCCCCCCTGCAATTCTTCTACCCATTGCTTATGGCTGCAAGGCAGGCTGAAAAATCAGGAAATGTCATTGCCATTGCTAGATCGTTAAGATCATATATTGGACCAATATTATCTAACAATAACGCCTAGATCAAATAGGATCCACCACAGGAGGCTGAGCTCTACGCTGCCCTCAACAAACCTGCAGTTCTGTGAGGAAGATGAGCAAACGACAAGCGGGTTCTTTGCTTGGCGGAATGGAAGAAACTGGGGTACTCTGTCACGCTAGGTCTGTCTGGAAACCCTTTCCTGCCCATCAGATGCCAGTTCCTCTGAGATCCCCACACCCTGCACCAAACCTGGTGCTTGTCTTCCTCCTGTTACACACCTGTCCCATTTCAGGCACATAACGACTACAGCAGTTGTATCCATTCACTGTGCGTGTGCTCATTCTCCCTCCACAGATGTTGAACACTTGCTCTTTGCCAAATACTGCTAAGTGCTAGGAATCCAGCAGTGACCAAGTCAGATTGTTAGGTTCAGTCCCTGCCCTGATGAAGTTTGCAATCTAGTGAGACAGGCGAGGTCATCTCCCAGCCCTTACACTGTTGGGGACTCAGTTTTGGCCTTGGTGGGGGAAGGGTGCCAAGAGCAAGACACTGCCCTTCCCCTAGCCCTGGGACAGTGTAATAGTGAGTCCCTCCCATCTTCCGGCCTCAACCGGAAGAGAAGCCCCCCCCCCCGTCCCTGGGGGGCGAACACGTGCAGGCCACCATGATAGGGTTGTCCAGCCCACAAAGGAAGTTTCATGACATCACCTGATGGACAGCCCGGCTTAGCCAATGGCCAGTCCCCCTCCTTTCCCGCCATTACCGCTATATAAACCTCCCTCCCAATTAAATCCTTTGAGACTCATTCAACCATCCAGCCGTCTCCCCGTTATCTTTGTCCTGCAGTTCCTGACACATTATGGGGGGCCGAGGAAGGGATTTCGGCATCCCACTTCAGCCTAGAGCAGTCCAGAAAGGACACGCCTTACTCCTTCTGCCGGTATGAGGGGTAGGGCGGATTTTCTTCCATAGAATCGAGGTTCAGGCATTCCCCCCCAGGAGATGGGGGGAAGGGGTCCTCGAGACCCCAACATTTGAGCATCTTCTCCAGGGAAGTGAGGAGAAGGGGTCCTCAGAGATCCTGACATTACACAACCATGTGGCAGGACTGTCCAACGTCCCCCTCCCCCGCCTCCCTCTACCACCTAGCCCAGCATCTCACACTAAGTAGAAGCACTAGGAACATTAAATCCATTTTCTCAAGAAGGCTTCAGAGGTGCATTATTTCGGGACCAGGTGCTGGTGGTTCACACCTGTAATTCTAGGTACTCAGGAAGTTGAGATCCAAGAATCCTGGTTTGAAGCCAGCCTGAGCCGAAAGTCCATGAGCTTCTTACCTCCAATGAACTTCCAAAAACAGTTGGAGTTGTGGTTCAAATAGTAGAGTATCAGCCCTGAGCAAAAAAGCTCAGGGATAGAGCTCAGGACCTGAGCTCAAGCTCCAAGACCAACACACACACACACACACACACACACACACACACACACACACACACGGTACATTATTTTAAGAAAACGCTAGAGCTCCACCATGTGCCATGAACTCAGACAAAGAGAACCCTGCCCCTACTGCTGCAGGTCTGCTTTCCCAGGAAAGGAGCCCTGAGTGTCTTACTATAACCCTTCACGGACATCCCATGTTCTTAGTGCGTGTTCAGGATGCTTTTATTTGGGGGGGGGGGCGGAGTTGTTTTGGATTTTTTTTGAAACAGATCTATATAGGCTGGCCTTGAAATCAAACTCCAACCTTTACCTCCCAAGTGCTGGGATTACAGAATGTATGGTTTTTCGTTCGTTTGTTTTTGCTAAAGGCTTTGTTTGGATTTCCTAAACAATATCTCCTTCTCAGTGCCCAGAACTGTCAAAGTGCCATTCTGAAATCACAAAATGATTTTTCAGGTTCCTATTCCGTTGCTTATGTTTTAACAGTAATTGTAACAGTGCATTAAGTGCCCTGTTTTGGTGCCCTTTCTACTACTGCAGGTGATGGCAGCTGGGAAAAGGCAGGCAGAGACAAGAAAAATAAAATAATACAACCCCTGCTTTGGTCTGTGCTTCTGTTGCCACGGTGATGTTGACACACAACACAGGTGAGAGGTGCTCTTTAGATGGTGAAGGCCAGAGAGGGAGACACACACATGCACACCCCAGGCATGTAGGCCTGAAAAGGACTGCAGGAGGCCAGCTGGCCAGTTCTTCTGCCTCTCCATTCAAAATCAAACGGATGGACAGCTTGTCCCTAAAAACCCTCAAGAACAAAGTCTGCTGTCAAGCTCCTATTTTCACAATATGCAGACCCTAGTGGTTTTCAGTGTGTAATCTCAATCTCCTGTGATGTCTTCCGGCCTCATCCTCTCACTACTGCTCCCACAGAAATCAGTGGCTCTTGCTTATACTCGCTTGCTTATACTTGCTTGCCCTGGCGGTGAGATGCTGAAATGTGGACGCTCCCCCCTCCCCCTCCCCCCCCCCCCCCCCCCCGGTCCTGCCATGACCAGCCGTGGTCCTCCTCGCAGAGTGAGCGAGCAGCTGGAGTGAGAACCAGGCCCAGGCGCTCCTCTCTCCCCCAGGGAAGCACAGCGCAGAGCAGGAAGGTGTGGTTTTAATGAGATTTTTTTAAGCCTTTGAGACAGCAGACAGAGCCCAAGGCAATTTGAAAACCCACACCGCTGGCAACCGGCAACAGGGCTCTCAGGCTGTCAGATGACCCTGCAAAACAGAAATGGGTCTGCTCAGTCAGGAGTGTGGCCTTCTCCCACCTCACACTAAAAGAAAGAAAAGAAAAACTCCCAGCCTTCAGAACCGTTTCAGTAGTCATCCTGCTTGAAAAACAGGTGCGATAACCTTAATGGCGCAGCCTGGGGTTGGTTCGGCTGTGCTGGTTTTTGTTTTTGTTCTTGTTTTTTCCTGTCCTGGTCCTATGGCTTGAAGACTTGAGCTCTGTCCCTTAGCTTTTCCACTCAAGGCTGGCACACTTAAGCCAGAGCTCTACTTAAGGCTTTTTGCTGCTTAATGGAAGATAAGAGTCTTATAGACCTTTCTGCTCAGTATGGCTTTGAACTTCGATCTTCAGCTTTCAGCTTCCTGAGTAACTAAGATTACAGAGTGAATCCACCTTCCCATCTAAGTGAGGCTAACACCCACCCGAGGCTCGCTCCGTCTGGTCTCTCCCAACAGCTGAGCATCAGGATTTTGCTAATTAAGTTGCTTTCTTGTCTTTAATTAGCTGCGTGTGAATTTTGTTGGGAAGTCTTGGATCCGTGAAGTAGTCTGGGATAAAAATCAAAAAAAATAAAAAAAGAAGAAGAAGAAATCGTTTATACTAAAGTGGAAAGGATTGGGAGGGAGACAGCTTACTTTGCTAAAACCTTAGGATGGCTTGGTCCTAGCTGGACTATTGGGGACCCCTGCTGGACAGTGTCTAGGAGCAAGCCCGCCACTGTCCTGGCTCAAAGAGTTCCAATCCCCAGGGAGGGCCAACCCAGGCAGACTCGGGCTCCAGCTCTTTGTCCAGCCACCCAGAGCCATTTGCTCCTTGTCTGCTGACACACAGGATGCCCTCAGAGGGCTCACATTCTCTCCATTTTCTGCTCCCCGCCCATCTTGAGGTGCAAAGGAATGCCAAGTGTTATTCTCGTCTTCACTGGGCCGGCCAGCTCCTTTCTGAGAACCCCCTCTAAGGAGAGCCAGGCTCTGCAGGATGACGACAGAGGGCCTTTATACCCCGCAGCATGTGAGTCACAGGCTGCATCTGCTGTGTAGCAAAGACGTACTTAGACTTCTTTCCTAAGCATTTGAGAACACAACCTGCTCACAGGGTTAACTACTCCAGAAATGAGCCAGCTCCATTCCAGTCCTGCTAAACACCACTGACCTTAAGCCACCTCACGGCAACCAAGTCCATTAGAGTCACCTGGGGGACCTTCAAACCTATGGATAGTGGGCTCCACCCAGACTAATTAAATAAAAACATCTCTAGGGGCGGGGCCTGAGCATCGGTATGGTTTAAAAGCTCCCCAGGTGATTCTAATAGGCAGCCAGGGTCAGGAGCCCCTGTAAGATTCCCAGGGAACAGGGATGTGGGCATCTTCCTCTGGGAATTTCAAATTTCTTACCAATCCTCACCAAGAGAAAGTTCTGCCTCAGTTCTTATCTGGCCTCATTCTGAGGAAAAGACAACAGAGCCACAAAGCCTTCTGAAAACAGCGCCCCCCCCCCCGGCGGGGGGGAAGCATCTGACAAAAAAGAAGGGTCCCCAGACTACAGGGAGGACCCTGGGCCTGTCCAAATCTAAATTCCCAATCTTACCTGCAGCGAACTCTAGGATGTTGCTAGGTCTTTTCAGAAACATTTGTCTGCAAGGAAGTATGAGGAGAAAAGGTAGCGGGTAAGTCAAGCTTTAAGGCAGGCTGTGGCCACTGCTCAGATCCTGTAGGCTTGCAGCAGCAGTGCAGAAGGCAACTGAGACCTCATCCTCCAAGCCAGCAATCCAGGGATCTTTTTTTTTTTTTCTTATTTATTGTCAACGCGATGTACAGAGAGGTTACAGTTTCATACGTTAGGCATTGGATACATTTCTTGTACTGTTTGTTACCTCCTCCCTCATTCCCCCCTCCCCCTTTCCCTCTCCCCCAATCCAGGGATCTTGGGCAAATGATTTTCCTTCAACTCAGGCTCTAAGGCAGGTGCAAAACACCTGAGTAGAAATAAACCTAGGCCACTGCTTATTTCATTAAAAAAGCTTTGCTGGGGGGGGGGGGGGCTGAGGATATAGCCTAGTGGCAAGAGTGCCTGCCTCGGATACACGAGGCCCTAGGTTCGATTCCCCAGCACCACATATACAGAAAACGGCCAGAAGCGGCGCTGTGGCTCAAGTGGCGGAGTGCTAGCCTTGAGCGGGAAGAAGCCAGGGACAGTGCTCAGGCCCGGAGTCCAAGGCCCAGGACTGGCCAAAACAAAACAAAACAACAACAACAACAAAAAAGCTTTGCTGGCCAGGTGCTGGTAGCTTACGCCTATAATCCTGGCTACTCAGGAGGCTGAGATCTGAGGATCCTGGTTTGAAGCCAACTCAGGCAGGAAAGTCTATGAGATTCTTATCTCCATTTAACTACCAGAAAACCAGAAATAGGGCTGTGGCTCAAAGTGGTAGAGCACTAGCCTTGAGGGAGAAAGTTCAGGGATACCACACAGGCCCTGAGTTCAAGCCATACAGTTGAAAAAAAAAAAAAGCTATATTGTAGCTAGGTGGGGCTTGTCATTCATTCAGCAAACATCAAGCCAAGAGCATGAGGCAGTCATGAAGAGCATCTGCCTGCTCTCCAAAGGGCTCCTGTGCAATGGGTTAAATATGTATCTCATGGCATTCTGAGAAAGTTTAACCAGAAGTTCTCCCAGGATAAGGGACAGAGATACAATAAACAAGGCTGCGAAGATGGACTTCTGGTGGTGATTAGCTCTGAGTACAGCAAGCAGACACAATGATAATCCCGGGCGCCCCAATGTCACTTGGGTCAAGGAAAAGTTGTATGGTTCATAAAACATGTCCACCACTGTTATCTTGCTTTACAACATCCATGTAAAATGACAATTTGTATGTCCCTAGTTTACATATGAAGACACCAAACCTTCAAAAGGTTAATCATTTGACCAAGTTCATAAAAAACAATAAATAAAGAGAAGGCCCTAGTCTATAACTCCAAGGTTAGTGCTAGCTACCTATGCTGCCTGGCCCAACAGCCCCACTTCACATGTATTCTTGACCAGGGACTCTCTGCCCAGGAAGCCCTAAGCTTCAATACCAGAGCTCTAATAAATTTGCAGATTGCTAATAGCTCATGCCTGTAATCGCAGTTACTCAGGAGATTGAGACCTGGAGGGCTGCAGTTAGGAACTAGCATGGGCAAAAAATGTTTAAAGATTCCATCTCCAATGAATCAGCAAAATGTCTGATTGGAGGCATGGCTCAAGTGGTAGGGCCAGCCGTGAGCAGGAGAAGCAGAGCCTCATTATAGGCAAATTAATAGGTTGCTTCCCTTCTTCATTTCAATTTGATTGTTGAGTACAAATTATGTGTAAATTAACTGCACACAACATGAGGGATTGGTGGTTTTTTTCCTAAAATACAATGTAGTGATACCTTAAATAAGTTACAAGCAAGTAAAAGAGACCAGGTAAGTTCCCCAAAACCTTCCCCGGGCAGCTGGCACTGAGATACTGGCAGCACACATGAGATTTCTTTGGCAGGTGAGAGCTGAGGGACAGGAACACTCTAGATTCTGGGAAACAGCAAGAACCACGGCCCAGAAATGGAAGAATATATTCTACAGAGTGACTTCCTTGAGATTGGCAACTGGGGAGTCCCCAGGATCACCTCTGTATTGCCAGAGCCCAGAAGAACACTCAAAAGGTGTCTGTGCTTCTACTCCATGGACTCGGAGAATGAGCACCAGATTTCAGTCTGGCTGGAGTCAGGGCAGGCCCAGAGAGCAAGAAAAATGAGGAAAAAGACAATGGGGGTGCTGGAGGTGGAGCCTGGTGGTAGAGTGTGCACTCTGCACCCAAGAGTCCCTGGCTTTAATCCCCAGCAAAGCAAAAATGAAAACCAATGGCTACGGATGCATAACATGCGGTGTAGTCACACAAACACAGAAGTGGGAATGGGGGATCTATGAAGAAAGGCACCAAAAAAAGTCCATGCTATAAAACTCCATTTATGTAAAATGCAAAATGAGTCTGAGCTATTAGAAACTGAACAGTGGCAGCCAGGTGTGATGGTTCACACCTGTAATTCTCCCGCAGAAGCTGAGTCAGGAGGATTAAGAGTCTGAGACCAGCCTGGGCTACATGATGAGATCCTCTCTGAAACAAAAAAGATGCAGCCAAAAGGGGTCACAAGCTGGGCCCTGGTAGATCCCACCTGTAGTTATAGGTACTTGAGAAGCTGAGACCTAAGGATCAAGGTTTAAAGGCAGCACCTGTAGCAAAGTTTACAAGACTTCTTATCTCCAATTAACCACCAAAAAGTCAGAAGTGAAGCTATGGCTCAAGTGCTAGAGTGCTAGCCTTGAGCAAAAACCATTCAGGGACAGTGCCCAGGCCCTTGAGTCCAAGCCCCAGGACCAGCACGGGCACACACACACATCACAGTGGGACTGGGGTTCTGGTCAGATCTAATTTCTTCACCTGGATGCTATGGCCACATGCATGAGAAAGTGCACCCACCTTGGAATCTGTCACTTCTCTGTATATTTCAAAGGCATGCTTTGGAATAAGCAAAAAAATAAAATAAAATAAAGTGAAGAACTACTGAAGACTTTTTTTTTCCTAGTCAAGAAGTTATTGGGCTGGGGATATAGCCTAGTGGCAAGAGTGCCTGCCTCGGATACACGAGGCCCTAGGTTCGATTCCCCAGCACCACATATACAGAAAACACGGCCAGAAGCGGCGCTGTGGCTCAAGTGGCAGAGTGCTAGCCTTGAGCGGGAAGAAGCCAGGGACAGTGCTCAGGCCCTGAGTCCAAGGCCCAGGATTGGCCAAAAAAAAAAAAAAAAAAAATTAAAAAAAAAGAAGTTATATGACTGCTGTTATGATTTTGGAAGATTGAGTAGTTACCAAAAAAAAAAAAAGTCTTTCTACAATTTCACACGTGGTTGACAAATCTCCGGACCCAAACCTAAGATATCTAGGTAGCCAAAATAAGTTTGATCTCTATTCTTTGAATTTCTCAGGTCCAGAGTTGAAGGTATTAAAGAGTTGTGTGCATAGTATTTCTGTGACAGACCAAAGGGCTGTGGCGGAATGGCCATAAATCTCTACGATCCGGAAAACCCAAGAAGAAAATTCACTTTTCATTAAGAATGGTACAGAACTTTTCATGGATTGACTCCAGAGTAGAGACCTGTAGGACAGGGGCAGGCCTGCTGCGCAGAGTCCTGCTCTCTCCTCCTCCTCCTCACAGGGAGGACTGGGGAAGTAGCCAGTCCAATGCTGGGCTGATTCTGGCTCACTCTGGGAGCACTGAAAAGCAAATAGCAGTAGCACCAAACAAGCAAGCAAAGCAACTCCCCACACTTCAAACACCCTCTCCTTCCCAGAGAAATGCCTAAAGGGGGCCAAAATTCCATTTAGGAAAGCTGTAGGGACAGCAAAAGGAAAAGCCTGGCCTGTCTCACCTTGGAGATGGGGATAGTGAGGAAGGGAAGGGAGGCACCAGGGGCCAGGCCCAATGTATCCAACCTCCTCTTGGAAACTGTTCTTGGACAAACAGAGAAACAAGAACAGGACCACCCCAGACAGGTGATTCAGACACACCCTCCTCATTCACCACCTCCCGTGTACTAATCCCTGTTGTTTGTGAACAATGCAAATGGAAATATAATTCAAGCTTTTAACCTTTATCCCGATCTCTCAGACCACAAGCTCCCAGGATAGGAGCCTTGACGTTCTTTACTTCCTGCCGCTAGGTACAAAAGTGATGATGAATCACACATGTGACACTGACAGATAACTCCTAAAATTTTTACCCAGGCTTTACTCCAAGCCCCAAGAATCCCAGCCTTCACAGAGGAACTAGATAGAATTTATGATTTCTTTCCTGGTTCCTCTGTCCTATGAGCCTCATGCACCTGAGAGAAAAGGCTAAAATACAAAATCAGAGGCTTGAACTTGGAACTTCATTCATGCTAGACAAGTACTTTGCCACTTGAGTCTCTAATGGATTTGCACAACACAGTAGAAAGGGATGGAGGGGAGGGGAAAGGAGGGAGGGAGGGCATCCAATCCTTGAGTTTTCTACAATGCTCTCAGGTAGAGAAGAGCCAGACGTGATTTCTTTCTTAAATTTCCACTAAGGATCTTGAGCTCCTCTGGCACAGAACGGTGTTCTATACCCATTGGCTACTTGTTGGGTTTCCCAATTTCAAATTCCCTCTTCCAGGCATCATATGGTATACATTTATTTTTACAGTTAAAGTGAATGAGCATTCATATCTTTAAGAATTTAGAGATAGGGGGCTAGGGATATGGCCTAGTGGCAAGAGAGCTTGCCTCCTATACATGAGGCCTTGGGTTCAATTCCCCAGCACCATATATACAGAAAACGGCCAGAAGTGGCGCTGTGGCTCAAGTGGCCGAGTGTTAGCCTTGAGCAAAAGGAAGCCAGGGACAGTGCCCAGGCCCTGAGTCCAAGGCCCAGGACTGGCCAAAAAAAAAAAAAAAAAAAGAATTTAGAGATAACTGAAGGAAATCTTTACGGGATAACTTGACATCCTCAGTTACACCAACTTTATTTTAAGAAAAAGTTCGTCTTAGGATATTTCCTTAACTTTTAAGAAGGTAGAAGCAATAGGGAATGTACAAAGAAAGGACAGTCATTCATATTCATCTAACTATAGCAATGTTTGGTTAAGTTTTTCACTAGCTGCCCAAGGCCAGTCTGGAAAGTCACCTACCTGAAGAAGCCACTCACGAGCAACTCCACTTCTTTATGGGTCCTTAGGTACTTTTCATTTGCAATCCGAGTCTGGATCTGGAGCAAGAGCTAAAGGGTCACCCACCGCTCCACCAAGGGACAGATCCAGTTCAACCCCAGAGGTGTGAAAGGCTGGGCAAACAATCTCCTCCTGTAACCTAGATCTCTTCCCAGGGTGCTTGTAAGCCGAAGCGGCCCAAACCCCATCTTTGCACACAGATTGGACATCTTCAAGCTTCGTGCTAGGGCTTAGGAACTTATTACCGAGGTCATTAAATTCTTGTTGGTATCTGAAGAGAGGACTCTGGCACTAATTTCGCCCCTACTTTAAATCCTGCGTTTTTAAGTGCCTGTTGAGCTCTGTTCGGGACCCCAGAAACCCAGAGGTCCTCTCCCGGATGCTGAGCCAGGGGCAGGCTCCGGCTCCTCTTCCCCTGGGGGCCCTCCGCCCTGTCCGGGGTGAGGGGGGTGGGGTGGGGGTGGGGGCGTCCCGGCCCTGGGGAGCTGCACTCCGACCGACGGAGGAAGGCGTGAAGCCGCGGACTACGCACCTTGATTTTCCGAAGCTCCTCGAGCTGCTGGGGACTCAGGGCTCCAGGGTCCGGCCCCAGCAGCCCGCCCTCCAGCTCAGCCATCATGCTGCTGTCGTCAAGGCGACAGGACGCGACCTGGCCAGGCCCCGCCCCCGCCCCCACTCCGGGCCCTGCCTCCAGTCCGAGCCCCGTCTCCGGCCACGGCCCCGCCCCTCCTTGGCCCCGCCCCCATTCCGGCCCCGCCCCCGAGCCCGCCCCAAGTCTTCAGTGAAAGGAGAGAAACCTGCCCAGGAAAGGTAGACGGTTCTGCTTCCCCTAGGGCTAACTACTGGGGGGCGGAGGGGGCGGGGGGAGAATCTCCAAAAATCTTCATTCTTGGATTTGAGGACTTTTTTTTTTTGCCAGTCCTGGGCCTTGGACTCAGGGCCTGAGCACTGTCCCTGGCTTTCTTTTGCTCAAGGCTAGTACTCTACCACTTGAGCCACAGTGCTACTTCTGGCTTTTTCTATATATGTGGTGCTGAGGGATCGAACCCAGGGCTTCATGCATGCTAGGCAAGCACTCTACTGCTAAGCCACGTTCCCAGTTCCCAGTCTCTCTCTCTCTCCTCCCTCCCCTCTCTCTCACTCTCTCTCACTCTTTTTGTAGGTAAAATGTGCCTTTCTTCTTGGCCTTAGCTCTAGAGCAAAACAGAAAAAGATCCCTAAAGCAGGCTCTCCCAAAGTCCAGTTCCTAAAGTTAGCCGAAGTTGGAGGAAGTCTGGTCCTAGTGAAAGAGAAAGGGAAAAGGAAACACAGAAATGGTGGGACAAAGGGTGAACTAACTCAGCAGTGATTCTCACTAGACACTATGTTGAAAATGAACTACACAACTTAAGGGGAGGAGGGGGGTCGGGAGGGAAAAACCTGGAAGAAAATCAGGGAGGGGGTGATAATGTTCAAAGTGCTCAATGCCTGACTTACATAACTGTAACCCCTCTGTACATCACCTTTACAATAAAGATTTTAAAAAGAAAGAGAACCCAGGCCTGTTCCTTAGCCACTGGCCAGAAGCCAGCCTTTCCATCTGTCCTGTACACACTTGACATTAAGTCTGGGATTCCTAAAACAAGCATGAAAGCACCCCCAGAGCATGGGGTGAGCCTAGTTCTGCAAAGCGAAGAACTTTCTTGGACTCTGGATGCTGGGAAGGACCCGTGGGACATGCTGGCAGAATTTCCCCTCTTGGACTGACTTATGTAGATTAATTTTCTTTTCACCCTTGGTTCCTCATAAATTCTAAATGATTTCTCCCACTCCCGATTGAATAAGGGAGGAGAAATGGAATCGGTCCTTGAGATTTGTTCTTCTACTATCTAATTAAGAAGGGTAAGTGAAACATAAAGCCACAGAGCTGAAAATAGATGCCTGGAAAGGGCAGGAGCCTGTCTGTAAACACACACACACACACACACACACACACACACACACAGAGAGAGAGAGAGAGAGAGAGAGAGAGAGAGAGAGAGAGAGAGAGAGAGAGAGAGAGAGAGAGAGATGGTGCCCAGCAGAGGCTTTCTGAGAGTCTGGAGACAAAAACCTGCAGAGGAGGCTGTCTTTTCAGGGTGTGAACAACTGCCCCAAAAAGCAAGGAAATTGTGTGAGACATAAGCTCAGCATCATGCCACCAAGGGATTCTTAGTGGACTGCCCTAACCTTTCCTAGCAAAGACAGAAGAGCTGTGGAAATGTTGGGAGAGGGCTTTAAACCTCATCTCAGGAACCTCATCAGGGTTAGTAATCATTTTTATTGGTAGTCCATTTTTTTAAGGGAGAGAGTTAATACAGCCAGTGAGAGATAAGCTACCATCTGTCCAAAGTGCAATTTTTTCCAACGGGAGCAGAGGTTAAACAGAGGTGATTATTCCCATTGGTCAAGACCTGTCCCGTGCCACCTGTCCCTCCCCCGGAGTTCCACTAGCCAGGGTGATCCTAAGCCACCTATTGCTCACTGGGTTTTTGTTTTGTTTTTATTGTTATTTAGTTTTTTTTCTCCTGGTAACAGCATTTGAACTCGGCCTGTGCTTTCTCAGCTAGCCCTTCTGCCACTTGAACCACCCTTTCAGCCTAGCTTTTTGCTAATTATTTTGTAGATGGGAGTCTCAAGCACTTTTCTGCCTGGTCTGGCTTTGAATAGCCATCCTCCAGATCTCAGCCTCCTTATGTAGCTAAGATCATAGGTGTGGGTCACTGACACCTAGGCCATTGCTTTTTTTTTTTTTTTTTTTTTCCAGTCCTGGGGCTTGAATTCAGGGCCTGAGCATTGTCCCTGGCTTCTTTTTGCTCAAGGCTAGCACTCTGCCACTTGAGCCACAGCGCCCCTTCCAGCTTTTTCTATATATGTGGTGCTGAGAAATCAAACCCAGGGCTTCATATATACGAGGCCAGCACTTTACCACTAGGCCATATTCCCAGCCCCGAGCCCATTGCTTTTAATGCATGAAACATGGCTGGCAAGTGTTAGATAGCCTACACATGTAAAATAAATCCTGCATCTTGAAGACTTGGCATAAAAAATAATGCAAAATAGCTGAATACTTTTAAATTGACTATATGTAGAAATAGTATTTGAGTTAGAAAAGACTAAATAAAAATATTTTTGTTATTATAAAGGTGATGTACAGAGGGTTACCATTTCATAAGTCAGGTAATGAGTATATTTCTTTTTGGACAATATCATCCCTTCCTTCTCTCTAAAATATATTTTTAAAATAATTTTATTTGTTTCTATGTACTTCTTTAATGTAGCTACTAGACAATTTTAAATTATGTATGTGTTTGGCATTTAGAAAGCACTGGAGTCTAGACATGCAAGCCTACATACACACATACACAGAAAAACATACATATACACAATTCTCTTTATCCTCCCATGCATAAAAAATTTTTATCTTCCTGCTAGTATGTAATCACCAAGGCTTTCTTGATTGATCACATCCTGTGGTTCAAATACCCCAATATCCATATGTGAACAAAGGCCATGTGTGTGTGTGTGTGTGTGTGTGTGTGTGTATGTGTGTGTGTGTAGTGAGCTTTTCTGCCTGATCTGGTTTCAAGTAGCCATCCTCTAGATCTCAGCCTCCTAAGTAGCTAGGATTACAGACAGGAGCCACCAGTGCCTGGCCCACATTTGTTTGCTTAACAACATCCCAGGTCTCATGATTCTATATTACATTTTCCTCTCCCACCTCCCCACTTGAGGTCAGGGTGGTTATATAATCAATTCTTTGTACACTCTCAAACATTCTGCTACTGATCTCTTCACTCTCTTCAATCTGACAAGCCACACTGTCCACACTTACCAACACATTTTTCCCTTTTTGAAAACTACCACAATTATATGACATTTTTCCTTTCCTATGACTATAAAACCAAGCACAAAGATCTCCTTTTATAAAGTCAACAGGGGTTTTTAATGCTTTCACTGCAGAAGTAAAAGGTGAGACTGGGGGTGGAGGGCAGGGTTTAAGTATCTTGGAGGAATTAGGACTTGAAGCTTCATTTCTTCCTGGAAAGAAACTCACCACAACGGATGTCTGACTCACAAGGATTTCCCCTCAGTCTTTACTTCACAGCATTCTCACCTCCTGGCCCTGAAAGAACACCAGTTACTCCAGCAGGAAGGTCTGAAAGGAACTCCCTTTCTCTCCCTTAAACCCTTCCTCTCCTCTCACACTGACACCTCCAGTCTGGGATGGAAAACTGAAAGACTGGAGATATTTCCTTGCTTGCAGTTATCTCCACAGTTACTGCCTGGGAGAAGGAGAGAGAGTTCATTGAAATTCATTTTTGTAAATGTTTAATACTTCAATTAATATGATTAGGCCCAGGCCTGAATGAACAGCAGGGCGGCAGATCTGCTGAGAAGACACAGCGTAATGAGATCAATGCAGCCCAGCCCTGGGGTCTTCCCTTCTCCATCCTCAGAGGTTGTGATCTGTTTAGCATCACCATAAATACCAAGGAAATCAAATTAGAATGCAAGAAAGGCTCCATGGGGGTGGGGCAGTGAGTGGAAAGTTACTTTGGAGAGAGAGAGAGAGAGAGAGAGAGAGAGGTGTTTGTACTCCCTCCTCTCCAGGCCTTATCATCCCATCCACCAGGGAGTCCTCCATCACTCCCCACACCAGGCACCAGATCCCCATTTTAGGGAACTGTAGCTTGGAGGACCTGAGCTTCCAGATGATAAAATGTATGAAGTCTCCACACAGCCACATCCACTCACTTACACACACCTGCCACAATCCATGCTAAGAATGGTGGCAGATGGTCAACAGGGAATCAAGCAGTAGGAAGGGCGATCTCACCAGAGTCCCCCGAAGACAGCGGGGGAAGAGCAGTCAGGTAATCACTACTCCTGTTCCCAAGATGATGTTGGATATAGCAGTTAAAAGTGTGGCCTCAAAAAACAGATTGCCTGGGCCCCAATCTTAGCTACACTCCCTCCCCCAACCCCCGCCAGAAGTCAGTGTGGCCTTAGGCAAGTTATTTAATCACTCTGTGCCTCGGTTTCCTCATTTCTACTTGGAGATACTGGCAGAATTCACACCCTAGGCAGTGGGCAGGGTATAACAAGTTAGAAAGTATAACCCACTTGGAACAATGCCTAGGACACTCTAAGTGCCACGCAAGTCCTGCTGCTATTATTTTACTTCCAGAAGAGGAGTCTGCCTGCTGGGATAGCTCAGGAATGGAGACTGATGGGATTTGGCTGGGATGTAGTTGAGGGGCTCAGGCACCACAGTGGAGACATCAGCCCCACCCTAGGAGGAAGAGGAGAACCCCAGGAGGCAGGGCATCCTACCAAGGCTGGGAGTGAAGTGCCAGTGGGAGACCTAGGCTGTGGGTGCTGCTGAGGTCTGAGGTCGACAGGCGCTCCCTGCGCTGAGGGGGGCCGCGAGGGTAAAGGAGGGGTCCAGCTCCCTCTAGAGATCATGGGGCCTACGGGGTCACCCACAGAAATAGAATTGTCTCCGGGAGTCATGGCCCCCCAGGTGCACGCCTCCAACTCCTCTTTGCCACCTGATTCAATCAGACCAAGTTCCACCCTAGGAACCCAACTGAAGGGAGAGCAAAGACGGGAGGAGCCCTTGAGTTTCCCGGCCTCCAAGGGGAGCTTCACAGCGGTGTTTCCTCTCCCCACGGAAGGAATCGCAGTCGACACTGGTCGCAGGTCCTGCACGCGAGTGTGTGTGAAGCGCCCACTAGGAATGCACGAGCAAGCCCCAGGTGCTGGCCCCTGCTGCACGAACCCAGGTCTTCCAGAGGCTGCCACAGCCACCCGGGCTGCAGCCTCCCCCCCAGGTACACACACACGACCCCCCCCCCCCCAGAGGGAGAGAAGGGGGTGCCGGCAAACGCCAGAAAGCCAGAGCTTCCCGGGATCCTTCTCCAGAAGACATACCAGATCCAGAACGCCCGCCCCTTCAGTATTCATCTCAACCTGTTTTCCCCTTCACCTCTCTTTCCGTGTTTCCTCTCTGGGTGTCCCCCCACCTCCCCGCTCCCCAACTGCTTCCTTCCCCATCTCTCTCCTTCCTTCCTTCCTTCCTTCCCCATCTCTCTCCTTCCTTCCTTCCTTCCTTCCTTCCTTCCTTCCTTCCTTCCTTCCTTCCTTCCTTCCTTCCTTCCTTCCTTCCTTCCTTCCTTCCTTCCTTCCTTCCTTCCTTCCTTCCTTCCTTCCTTCCTTCCCCTCAACCTGCCCAAACAGTCTATTCCGTTCTCCCTTCCGTAGTTTTTCCCTTGGACTCCCCCATGCCGGGCTCCTCCTCGGGCCTCCCCACCCCCAGCTCCCATCTCCTGGGTCTTCTCTTCCAGCACCGGGGACAGCTCCAGCCCCCGGAACAATGGACCCCACCTTAGGGCTCCTCTATAAATTCTCCATCTCAGTGCCTTGCCCATCTCCGGAGTGGGGAGCATGGTGGGGGAAGGGCGGCTGTCAACATCACCAGCTGCTCTTCGTGGGGCGGGGTGGGGGGGGGGGGAACGGGCAGGGAGAGGGGAGGACGGAGATAGGAAGAGGGCGTGGCTCGCGCCTGGATTGTGCGTCCCTCTCCACGGCGGAGAATTTGTACGCCACCCCCGAGACTGACATCACTGCTGTCAGGGGAAAGGGGGTGGGAGTGGGGAGGGGGGTGTGGAGGGGGGAGGTTTTTGTTGAGGAGAGCGCGGCCGGAGAGCAGAGCTCCGGGACCCAGGTGACCGGGAAAGCAGGCAGCCCCAGCGGCGGCGGGAGCAGCCAGCAGCAGCCCAGGCCCGGGGGCCGGGGGTGGGGGTGGGAGGGGGCCGAGGGGAGGACCTGAGTGTGGGGGTGAGGGGGTGTGTGGGGGGCGGGGAAGGCAGGGCAAAAGGGACCCCCGGAGCCCTGCCGCCATCAGAGATCAAGCATCGGGCATCGGGGGATCTTCGGACCCGGCAGAACGTCCGCCACAGGGGAGGTGTCCTCCCCGGGGGAAGCGAGGAGAGAGCCACCTGCCCCGCACGCGGAGTGGGCCCCCCTCACTGACGCGGCTGCCACCCCGATCAGGCCCCTCACCCACAGCCTCGGCTCCCCTCTCCGACCCCGGTTCCCAGCCCTCCCTCCCAGCTCCATCCAGTGCCTGCCACCCGCCCGCCCGCCCGCCCGCCCGCCCGCCTAGCCCTCCAGGCGCCGGCCGCGCGGAGCCCCGGTCCTGGGGCAGCGGCCAGACCTCGGGGAGGGAGGCTGTTTGTTTGGGCTATGCCCCCTGGTGGCATGGCAGCTTCCGCCTAGACCCCTGACCCCCCAGACTTCAACTCCCTGGGCCTCCTTTGTGTGAAGAGCTGCTCTCCTCGGCTCAGCAGTGTGGTTGGGGGCCGAAGGGGAAGCCGGCCCGCCTGGGCTCCCGGCTGGCACCGCTTGCCTCCTTGTTGGGCAGCTCCCCTGGCCTTTGGGCCGCTCCCTGCTCCCCTCGGCCCCTCTTCCTGGGCCGCCCCAATGAAGGAGCCGGATGCCATCAAGCTGTTTGTGGGGCAGATCCCGAGGCATCTGGAGGAAAAGGACCTGAAGCCCATCTTCGAGCAGTTTGGTCGGATCTTCGAGCTGACTGTCATCAAGGACAAGTACACCGGGCTGCACAAGGGTGAGGGGTCAGGCCAGACCGGAGGGGCAACAGGGAGTGGGGCTGGAGGCCCGTGTGTGTGTTGGGGGGGGGGGGGGGGAGGCAGCCAAGCTGGAGGAACAGCGTGGCTGCAAAGGGCTGCTATGGAAGAAGAGTTCAGGGGACTGTGATGGAGACATTGGAAGAGAACTTAGCTAGAGTGACCAGGACACTCCAGGATGGAGGAGTGAAAAGGGCTCTTTTGGGGGTAAAGCATTGTCCACAGGGATATGGAGATGTGGGTCTCAGGGATGGAGGGGTGTGTGCACGGCATGGGATGAACTCCAGAGGTTGGAGAGGTGAGAGAGTTGGTTTTGAAGATCAGCAAGTGTGTGTGTGTGTGTGTGTGTGTGTGTGTGTGTGTGTGTGTGTGTGTGTTGAGCAAGACTGAGAATCTGAGTAGGCTCAGATAATATTGGGATGGGGGCCAGGTGCTCAACCTAGAAAGAGTAGAGATGGGCAGGACAGGCATCCCAGGCTTAAAAAGACGGCTTGGAGAAGGAGGACATGGGGTACAGGAGAAGGCCTGGAGAGTGTGGGGGACTTCAAAAGTTAAGAGCGAGGATGCCCCAAGGCCTCTCTGAGGGCTGTCCTGACAAAACAGAGCCAGTCCCAGGGTCAGAACTTGGAAAGCTCCAGTCAGCAGGATCCCAGGGCCACATTGAGCCTCTCCCAGGACTGGGCCCAGGGAAAAGGCGCTTCCATTAACTGCTCTTCCCTTTCCTTTTCTGTTTACTATCCAACCCGTACCTGCCTCCTACAGAGTTGGAGAAACATGAGGAAACGGGAAAGGGGAGTGGAGGAGGACGTTGATAACCAAGATGGAGGGAGGAGAGGGCAAAGGAGAAAGGAGGGAAGCTGAGGAAGAGAGAGCCACACTCTGCACCCTGAGACCAGAGCCCCCACTCCACCTCCATCTGTCAACAGCCCCCAAGTATCCTTCCTTCTTCACTAACCACCAGCATTTGGCCTGCCAGGTCTCTGTCCCCTACTTCTAGGGCACCATTTCTTCTACTCTCAGATCTTCCCCAGCCCATATGGCAGAAGATGACTAGAAGGGAAAAGTGTCACGGGGGACACTTACGGAGGGGAAACCAGAGACTCACCCCCACTCTGTCTCTCTGCCCATGCCCCTCCTCAGGATGTGCCTTCCTGACATACTGTGCCCGCGATTCAGCCCTGAAGGCCCAGAGCGCCCTGCACGAACAGAAGACGCTTCCAGGGGTGAGTCTCGTCCTTTTCAGGGCCAAGGGGCTGAAAAGGACCTTAGATTTTGCAGGGGGCCACAACTCTCCCAAGACACAGAGCATATTTTCTACTTCTCATTACCAGGGAGCCCCCAGTCTCAGCACCCATCTTTCTCGCTGTAGATGCATGCATGTCTCTTACCTGGAGAGAAGGAAAAGAGCAATTAAATGGACTAAATGCGACCTGCATAAGGAGTAGATACAATTCCTTTCCGCTTCTCATCCTGATCACTACCCAGGATGGAAGGAGGACTGTAGCTGGTTGGGAGAAAAGTGACTTCAGCTGTAGGGAGAAAAACTGGGCAATGGTGTCAGGGTGGGTGGGAGACACCCAACACACTGTTCGGTGGTTTTAGAGAGGCAGTTTAGGTGGCTGGGGGCTGGGGGTGGGGTGCTGCCACCCTGAGAACAGGCAGATGGGCCTGCCGGATTTGTCATCTCTGTGCTGGTTTCTGAGCTCAGGCAGATGCCCCTCTTGTCTCCCAGGAAGAACCCCAGGAACCCCTGATGCCACAAGACAGCAGGGTCAAGTGGGGCCTGGGCTGGGTGTTAGCCTGGGCAAAGCAAGCCCGGGGCAGGGCAGACATCATCATAAGGGATCAGGTCTGAGCTGGCCAAATGGGCAGGAGTGGCTCTGGGGTAGCCTCCTCCCCACGAGGCCACACCTCTTTGGGTGCTCCTCCTCCTCCACCAGACTTGCAGATTGTCCCAGACCTGGGTTGGCAAGTGAAGTTAAGATGAGAGAATCTCAGCTGGTTATCCACTTGCAGAACTGGGCAGGGGAGGTGGGTAGAAGAGGGAGACCTGCCCTCTTTTGCTACCTGCTTCTGTTTTCTCTCTGATTGTGGATCCCAGGAAGTGTTTCCTGAGGCCCGGCTCCACCCTGCCTTCAGCAAACATTTGCTCAGCACCCTCTAAACACTGGAGACACAGCTGTCTCCGCCTCTGCTGCTTCCCCACATGGGATGGGGAGAACAGTGTGGACCATCCATCTTTTCTGGGAGGAAACAGAGAAAATAGATGGAGAGGGCTGGGAATGTGGCGTAGGGGTAGAGTGCTTGCCTAGAATGCATGAAGCCCTGGGTTCGATTCCTCAGCACCACATAAACAGAAAAAGCCAGAAGTGGAGCTGTGGCTCAAGTGGTAGAGTGCTAGCACTGAGCAAAAAGAAGCCAGGGACAGTGCTCAGGCCCTGCGTCCAAGCCCCAGGACTGGCAATCAATCAATCAATCAATAAAATAATAAATAGAGACAGGGTGGAGCAGATCTCAGGAACATCAAAGCTGTTTCTACCACTCCAACATCAAGTCCCTCTCCCACCAGCTCATCCCATCACAAAAGTAGCTAGGGTTGCAAAGTGGGGGACTGGTCTATGTGTGAGAGCAGGCTCAGGGGTCCAGGGTGAGCTTGTGTTCCTGCACCAAGGCATGTAAGCACCCAACAGGCCAGATGTGGAGGTGTGGGCACATGCAGGTGGGTATCTACTGAGTCCGAACCTCCCTTTCCTTTCCTGTTCTCACTGGAAGCCCCAATCAAGCCCACGGCTTTCATGTCCTGTTGGCGTTGGTCTTTTCCTGTTGTTCCATGTCAGAGCCCCTGTAGAACCAGAGGGGTCATGAGGAAAAGACAGTGTGGAAAAGGAGATCAGAGCAGACCTTAGGTGAGAGATGGCCTAGGAGTGAGCGGGGGGCCCCAGGTGTGATGTGTGCCCACCAGCGGCCCCTACCTGTCCCCTCAGTAGCCTGTGCGGCCCAGGCAGAGCTGCCTAGGGCCAGGTGGGAGAATGGCATCAGGTAATGACTCAGTCTAGTCTTCCCCAGAGCTCCCAGGTGACAGAGTCCCCACTCCTGCCCTAGGTGGCAGGATCCGGAGGGACCTAAGAGTCTCCAGTAGGAAAGGAGGGGTTCCATCCTCCCAGGGGACCCTGGATGTACAAGATGCTTGAGGGGAAGACTCATGGCAGTCAAGGGGAGCAGATGTCCATGGCCAAGCTCTGTCTGACTCAGTACTCCTTCCTCCTCACCCCCATCTTTCTCCTGCTGTTTGTCTTTCCCCTCAGTGTGTGTGTGTGTGTGTGTGTGTGTGTGTGTGTGTGTGTGTGTGTGTGTGTGTGTGTGTGTGTGTGTGTCCAATGTCCGCTGCTGATTCTGTGGGAGAAGTTTTTCTTACAGACTCATCTCAAAGCCCTCTTACTACAGGTTCATTTTTAACCAGACCATGTAGTCATCTCTCCCTGCTCCTCATCTTTGTTACCCCGGAATGTAGAAAATGCTACCCTATTAGGCTTCAGAGAAAGAAGGGGGGGTTGGGGGGCTGTGTCTTTGGTTGTCAAGCCCCATTTCCTCTTCTCCCCACTAAGTTCCCAGTGGTGGCTGCGCCACGGGTCCCTGGATCTGTTCTGCACACAGGGTGTGGCTCTCAAGCTGGTACCTGTGAGGGACATATCTATCTGTGTAGCTTAATCCTTTCCATTTACCCTGAGCCACAATCCTACTCCGTGGGTCTTCCCTGTCAGCTTGTGGCCGGGAAGGTGGACTCTGGTCCACTTGTGTGTGGTCAGGAGCACTAAGACACCAGGAATAAGTGTGGAGCCAGGAGTAGCGGGGCCCTGGGCCTGTTCTCTCAAGACAAGTCGATTTTGGCTTCTTCTGGGAGGTGGGCCTTCAGGATGGATGAGGTGGAGGGCAGCTCGGCACTGGTTGGGTATAAATAGCCCCTTCTTCTTTTGGAGGCCCTAGGGAGGGCTTCCCGCCTGGCAGGTGGTAACTAGGGAAGAGGTGCCTGCCTGGTTGCCAGGTAAACACAGCACAGCTGGACTCAGGGGAGGGGGCAGGTGTGTCTGAGCAGGCGAACAAAGCTGAGCTTCCCACAGGAAGTGCCAGGCCAGGAAGAAGGCAGCTGAGAACGAGTGCTGGGGGTACAGGGAGCCTGTCTTTGAGGGTGTGGGGAGACCCAGGCTGTGGTCTGTGCACTTGGGTGTCTTTGTGTGAATCCACATCAGCTGTGGGTATTTATTGACATGCTATTTTTGTGCCTGGAAGGAACCACATCCTTTCTCTCCGGGTCCCAGGTTTCTCATCTCTAACCAGAACAGCAAATCCGCAGAGGCCTGTCGGGAAGGGGTAGCACCAACGTTCGCTCACACTCCCTCCGCCTGTGCCGTGACCCTGGTTCTGACTTTGCCTCTGGAGGGATGGGGGGAGGCTGTGCTGAAGCGCTGGTGGGGGAATTTCTTTGATTGTTTGGGCTACAGTGAAGAGGGGGAAGTCAATGACCATGAATCTCTGAGCTGCTGACCCCCAGGTCTTGCCTTATGCTGTTGCTGCTGTGCACACGTACACACACACACACACACACACACACACACACACACACCCTAAGGAGATTGAACCTCGGATGGGATAATCCCAGATTGGGGGATAAAGCCAGGGGCAGGTTGGTTGGAGGATTTGTGTGACTGCAGACCCTCCCTCCCTCCCCAGCTGCTCACAAACCCAGAGAACTGGGGGTGGGGCCATGGGCAGGAATATTTCTTGAGATGGGGCTTAGGTTTGATCCAAGGCTCTGAGTACCTGGCTCACACAGTCAGCGACAGAGGGCCCAGAGCCACTGCCACTGCCGTGTCCCTCTAAGCCGGGTCTCTCAGTGTTAGGAACCTGTCTGGAGCACACTGGGAGCCCCCCCCCCCCCCACGACTGTTTTGCAGAGGATAAAGTTGAGGCCCAAAGGAAAGAAGTTACTTGCCTAAAGTCACACAGCTAGGGAGTGGTAGGGCCTGTCCTTGAACTTATTTTCCTGACTCCTCCTAGTCCAGTGCCTTTCCTTAGGGTACACTTAACCTCATCCTCAGAATGTAACTGAACAGTTGGTTTGCATGTTTTATTTTATTTCTTTGGTCACTGGAACTAAGACAGTCCCACTATCAGAGGAATGTGGGGACTAGGTGTGGCCCTAGTGGTCAAAGTCCTCAATAACAACCTATTTCCAGAGGAGCCCTGAGTCCTTTCCCTCCCTTTCCAGATCCCTCCTCCAGCGAAGGCAATCAACCTGTGGGAGTAATTCCTCAGTCGCTCACAACCACAAGGCATGGCGAGTGGGATGAGAATTAACACCATCCTCACTGACGGCTGAACAAAGGCGGCTAGGGCAGGGGTCAGGGAGAAGGTGTGCCATTGAGGACTTCCATCCAGCCCTGGGGAGGAAGGGGGGGGGGACACCCAGGGCAGCTGATGCTTCACACCTCGAGGATTTGCACTGCAGGAGGGAGGCAGAAGGGACAGTTGGGTCCCTCTGGGGGCTTCCTCTGCGCACCTCTCTCCAGGACCCCGGAGCTTTGGGGGCCCCTCCCCCACCTCCCAGCCCTCACCAAATCCCCCACCCCCAGCACACTCAGTTCCCACCCCCTCCTCACTCCTTCTCTGGGTGTGTAGAGCGGCAGAAGTGATGACGTCACCACGGTCGCCAGGGCGACGGGGACGGATAAATCAGGCTGAGTGGGCGGTTGCCATGGTGCGCATTCTCCTGTTGCCACGGAGACTGGGCATCTGCTCCCTTTGTGCTGCCCGAGTTCCTTCCCCCTGGGGTCAAGGGGTGTAGGGGGGCAGAAGGAGAGGCAGACACACCTTCAGGGGTCAGAAGGAAGTCTGGGCCTCTGGCGGGGTCTCCCTCAATGTAGAGACCTCCTTGGGGCTGCTTTGCCACGGGGGTGGCCCCTGTGGCTCCTGCTTCGTGGAGTGGAGGCAGCTGTGGTGGCACAGCCCCTTGGTCAGGCTGTGTCTCGGGACCTGGGGTCTAGGGGAAGGGCGAGTTCTTGCCTAAGGAAAGCAAGACCCATGCCTGTTCCAGGCGTCACTGGTCAACCTGAACCCAGCGCTATGCCTGATGAGCATCTTCCTCCACATCCTCTCCCCACTGCCTCTAATCCCCGCAGGTCCTTCCAGCCATTAAGTCCAGCCCCTTCCTTCCCATCAGAAATTTAGGGGACTAGGGAAAGTGCCCAGGTCTGGAGCTTGCTCCTTTCAGCCGCTATGCCTTGGAGGTCCTGGTCCAGGGTGGGGTGGGGGCGCCTGGGTGTGCACAGGAGGTCCCGGCAGCTGTCTTCTCTTCTCTCTTTTAGATGAACAGGCCGATCCAGGTCAAGCCAGCCGACAGCGAGAGTCGAGGAGGTAGGTTCTTCACTTTCGAACTCAACCCCTCTCTTCCCACCTCCAAACCCTAGGCTTCCAGGCAGCCTTTGTTGACAAAGCAAGTCTGACAGTTCTGAAGAGTTCCCAGCCACAGTGGGGACAGGATGAGTCAGTGTGGCTCCAGGGGATGAGATCTGGCAAAACTGATACCCCAGGAGGAATTCAAATCCTTCAGAGTTAGGATGTTAGGTCAGTGAACCTGGTCCCCTTCCACGCCCGGAAGCCACTAGTGTCCCGCGGGGAGAGTGGAGTCAGAAGCCCCAGGGAAGGGAAGGCGAAGGGGCTGGGAAGAGGGACCCAGAGGGCCTGACCCCACCTGTCTTCCTGTGCCCTACCCCCCAGAAGACCGGAAGCTCTTTGTGGGGATGCTAGGGAAGCAGCAGACAGATGAGGATGTCCGGAAGATGTTCGAACCGTTCGGGACCATAGACGAGTGCACTGTGCTCCGGGGGCCAGATGGCGCCAGCAAAGGTAGCCCACCCACTCCCTTCCGCCTCCTGGGCCCCTTTATCCCCCCCGACGCTCCCCACGGGCTCCCTGGGCAGTGGGCACCCACAGCAGTGATGCCTTCAGTGTGGGAATCCTCACCTGCTTTTCTCCTCCGCCTCCACCTTTCTTTCTAGGCTGTGCTTTCGTGAAGTTCCAGACCCATGCAGAGGCGCAGGCAGCAATAAACACACTTCACAGCAGCCGGACGCTGCCGGTGAGCCCTGCTCCCCTACAGGCCCCCCCCTTCCCACCAGGCCTGCCACAGAGCCACAGTCTGCCTACCCGGGACAAGATTTTTAGTCTACTCGAAAGGAAATGTTCTGGCCCAAGAATCAAACTGCTTAGGGACTGCTTAGGGACTTCTGCACATGACAACTACCATGTCCTCCCTTCCTTCTATACTAACGTGTGTGTGTGTGTGTGTGTGTGTGTGTGTGTGTGTGTGTGTACTGAGGCTGAACTCAGAACCTGGGCATTGTCCCTTAGTTGTTTTGTTTTGCCAGTCCTGGGGCTTGAACTCAGAGCTTGAACACTGTCACTGAGCTTCTTTTGCTCAAGGCTAGCACTCTACCACTTGAGCCACAGCGTCACTTCTGGCCTTTTCTGTTTATGTGGTACTGAGGAATCGAACCCAGGGCTTCATGCATGCTAGCTCGGCAAGCATTCTATCGCTTAGCTACATTCCCATCCCCTGTCCCTTAGCTTTTTCACTCAAGACTTGCATTCTACCACTTGAGAGCCATAGCTACACTTCAGGGTTTGTTTTGTTTTGTTTTTGCTGGTTAATTGGAGATAAGAGTCTCTCAGACTTTCCTGCCTGGGCTGGTTGCAAACCTTCATCTAGGATTACAGGTTGTTAGCCACTAATGCTTCTCTACACCTCAACTTCAGTCTAAATTCCATCACCCTCCTCTCCTGCTTCCTCTATTCCCCAACCCCTTCCTCTGTCTCCCATCTCTTCTCTGCCTTCCCATATCCCCCTCCCACTTATTTTCTGGGTCTCAGGACCCTGGCTTAGAGGCCCTGTGTACCTTTACATGTTGATTCTGCCTGTCCCTGTGTGTTAGTGTTGGGTCAGCTGAATGCACTCTGGGAACTCTTCTAAAATAGAATTAGCTTGGGGCTGGGAATATGGTCTAGTGGCAAGAGTGCTTGACTCATACACATGAAGCCCTGGGTTTGATTCCCCAGCACCACATATATAGAAAAAGCTGGAAGTGGCGCTGTGGCTCAAGTGGCAGAGTGCTAGCCTTGAGCAAAAAGAAGCCAGGGATAGTGCTCAGGCCCTGAGTTTAAGGCCCAGGACTGGCAAAAATAAATAAATAAAATAAAATAAAATAGAATTAGCTGGACACAGAGGAGATGAGCTTCCAACCACTCAAGAATCTCTAAGGCAGGCTCTGGTGGCTCATGTCTGTAATCCTAGCTACTCAGGAGGCTGAAATCTGAGGACTGTGGAAGCCAGCTCAGGCAAGGAAAGCCCCTGAGACTCTTATCTCTAATTAACCACCAGAAAACCAGAAGTGGCACTGTGGCTCAAAGTGGTAGTGCACTAGCCTTAAGTGAAAGTCAGGGACAGCACCTAGGCCCTGAGTTCAAGCCCCACAGCTAACCAAAAAAAACCCAAAACAAAAAAAACAACTCTGGGGCTGAGCAAGCTTGGGAGCACTTGGGGACCTGAACTTGGAGAGAAGATACAGCATCAGCTAGCAACTGTATTAGGCGACCCTAGTCCCCTTCCAGTTCTGAGTGTAGGAATTTCATCAGGGTTCCAATTTGCTTTTCATTTGGTTTTGGCTTGTATTAATGTGTGTGTGTGTATATGTGTGTGTGTGTGTGTGTGTGTGTGTGTGTGTGTGTGTGTTGGTACTGGGACTTGAACTCAAGAGGTTGGCATTACCCCTTAGCTATTTCCACTTCAAGCTAGCACTAGAACCACTCCTCCACTTCCAGCATTTTGGGTGGTTAATTCGAGATACAGTCTCACAGACTTCTGCCTGACTGCCTTTAAATCTTGATCTTCAGATCTCAGCCTCCTGTGTAACTAGGATTACAGGTGTGAGTCACCAGTGCCTAGCTTGTTACTGTGTCTGTGTCCACTGAGCACGAGGGCAAGGGTGGGAGTCTGGGGGAGTCAGGGCAGCGGGGCAGCTACAAGGCAGGATCTGCTGTGGCTGGTCCACTGGAATCCACAGAGAGGCCCTTCCTGTGCCTTGGGCCTCCCACCTTTCCAGCACCTGACTTCACATTCCCCAACTCTCCCATAGCCTTGTGCACATCCTAGCGCAGGGAAATGATGGGGTTAGACTCTCCCATTTGACATGGGCCTCCCAAGGAGGCCCAGCCATGAGGCCAGGACCTAGGCCAGGTGCTAAGAAGGCCCCGGGGAGGGAGACATGCGCACTCCATTCCTCTGACCACTCGTGGGCTCCATGATCCAGGGTGCCTCATCTAGCCTGGTGGTAAAGTTTGCTGACACAGAGAAGGAGCGAGGTCTCCGCCGAATGCAGCAGGTGGCCACCCAGCTGGGCATGTTCAGCCCCATCGCCCTTCAGTTTGGAGCCTACAGCGCCTACACTCAGGCTGTAAGCATGCCCCCGCCAAGTCCCCCCATGCTGGACATGGGCCACCCCCACGTCCTTCCCCACTTGCCATGTCCTGCCTACCCTTCCAACTTCGAGACCCAGAGCCGAGAGGAAGACAGGCCTTACTCTTCCCTTCCCTCCCCACCTGCAGCTGATGCAGCAGCAGGCAGCCTTGGTCGCGGCTCACAGTGCCTACCTCAGCCCCATGGCCACCATGGCTGCCGTGCAGATGCAGCACATGGCCGCCATCAATGCCAATGGCCTCATTGCCACTCCCATCACCCCGTCCTCAGGTGAGGTTTGTGCAGAGCCGGCTGGGCCGGGCAGAAACAGGACAGAACCAAGGGGACTACAGTGTGGTGGGGTGAGGGGAAGACATAGGGTTCAGGGGTTAGAGAATGGTCTGCTTGCTCCTCTCTGCCCTCAGACTTGCTGACTGGTTTTCTGCATCTGTGTGTGTGTGTGTGTGTGTGTGTGTGTGTGTGTGTGTGTGTGTGTGTTTCTTTGCTCTGTCTCTGTTGCTTTCTTCTCCCCAGGAACCAGCACCCCTCCTGCCATCGCTGCCACGCCTGTATCTGCCATCCCTGCGGCTCTGGGTGTCAATGGCTACAGCCCGGTGCCCACCCAGCCCACTGGGCAGCCTGCCCCTGATGCTCTGTATCCCAATGGGGTTCACCCCTACCCAGGTGCGGCTCTCTGCCTGTCCACACTCTCGCAGCAACCATCCAAGCCATCCGCCCTATCGTCAGCAGCCTTGACACCCATTCCATCTCCAGCCTCAGGGTTGAAAGTGCTTTCTTCTGCTCTGCCTTTTCCAGTACAGATGCTCCTTCTGTTCTAGGCCGGGGTGGCTGAGGCTGAGGGAGGGGAAGCAGTGTGTCCAGGGTTTGGGGGAGTAGGTCACAGACTGCAGCCCTCCTCACGCTAGGCTCTCCCCTCACCTCCTCCCTCCCCCCACCCCCGCCTTGCCATGTGCATTTCCCCTCCTCATCTCACATACCCCGTGTCCAGACCAGGTCCCCTTCCCCACCACTTGGCCTCTGCTCACAGAGGTGCTGGCGGGGCTCCTGCTGTCTCAAGCGCACTCATGGTCCATGATGCTTTCCCCAGCCCAGAGTCCCGCGGCCCCCGTGGACCCCCTCCAACAGGCCTACGCGGGGATGCAGCACTACACAGGTGAGGTGCTCTAGCCCAGGCCTCCACCCAGAAAACTGGATCTGGGCTTCACAGCTCACTGCCAATCTCCCTGCCTGCCCCCCTCCCCCTTTCAGGCTTTCCAGTCTATACCTTGTGAGGGTGGCTCTTTGGGGCAGCACACCCAAGGGAGGGGATCGTTTCCCCCGATGACTTCTCAGCCCTGTGCATTCCACTGGCCTGGGCCAGGAGAAGGGAGCCCAGGTTGGCTGCAAGGAGTCAGAGGATGCCATGAACTCTCTTTGTTCTCCCACCCTAGCAGCCTACCCTGCGGCCTACAGCCTGGTTGCACCTGCATTCCCGCAGCCTCCAGCCTTGGTTGCCCAACAGCCCCCACCCCCACCTCAACAGCAGCAGCAACAGCAGCAGCAACAGCAGCAGCAGCAACAGCAGCAGCAGCAGCAACAACAGCAGCAGCAACAGCAGCAGCAGCAGCAGAGAGAAGGTGCCGGCTTGGGGCAAGGTCCTCCTAGCTGTGAAGCTTCAGAGATAGAAATGCCCTTGTCCTAAACCCAGGGACTCTTGATTGTCCTGTGCTAAGCCCAGCCCTTGCCCCATTTGTAGGGATAAAAGCAAGCAGGGAGCTGTGGCCTTCATTGCTGGGGCTAAGCTCGGAGGGTCCTCCCCAGATCTGCTTTTCCTGGAATTGACGGCTTGGATCCCGTACCTCCTGGTCACTGAGCTCTTCCTTCTGTCTCTACTGCCACCCAGGCCCTGACGGCTGCAACATCTTTATATACCACCTACCCCAGGAGTTCACGGACTCAGAGATCCTCCAGATGTTTGTCCCCTTTGGCCATGTCATCTCAGCCAAAGTCTTTGTTGACCGAGCCACCAATCAAAGCAAGTGTTTTGGTAAGAATATGATGCTCCAAAAGACAAAGTATGGACATTTTTGTGTGTACACATTAGGGTAAGGTCTGATACCATTGAAGGCATTTAGGGATGCAGTAGACCTAGTATTTGAAGTCCTGAGCACCTAAGGCTATGAAAAAGATCTTTCACATACTAGGCACATCATAGGTTCAGTCCATCTCTTCCTGCAGCTTCACTTCTTTTTTCTCTTTTTCTGTTTTTGCCAGTAGAGTTTGAATCACTTGGCTTGCTCACTCATGGCTAGTACTCTACCACTTGAACCATGCTCCCCACCCAGCTTTTTTGCTGATTAATTGGAAGTCGAGTCTCACGGACTTCTCTTTCTCTACTGCTTCAAATCCCAATCCTTCTAATCTCTCAGCAGAGTAGCTAGGATTATAGGTGTGAGCCTCTTGCACGCAGCTCCACAGCTTCATCTTTCTCCAATTAACCAGCCCAAAAGGATGGACTTGGGAAAATGGTTCAAGTGGTAGAGTGCCAGCTGGGAGCTGAGATGAGCCAAGCAAGAGCCCAAGGCCCGTAGTTCAAGCCCCAGGACTGGCAAAAATCAACCAACCAACAGAAAAACCCCAAACCAGCCTTAGGACTGGAGGAATGGAGCTTATGCTTTGCATGCCTGGGTCCATCTCCAGCACCCAAAATTCCCCGAAGCCCCCAAACCAGAAAAGACAGGCAAAACCCCTCGCCCAATTTGTATGTTTCATGAGGTAGTCTGGGAATATATGACTTCAAAAGAGGGGTTCTAGTTGCCATCACATCTTTGAAAGCCCGCAGTGCCTTGCTTCAAAGCCATTTAAAGGCAGAAAGGAGCAGTTTTCCCCAAGTGTGGGCTCAGAAAGCTCTGCAGGCTGGGCAGGGGTCACTGTGCAAAGAAGGCTGGAATGAATGCGCCAGTTTGTGTGAATGGCTGGACTGGATTCACCCATTAAACCCACCAGTGAGGAATTTCTGGATGCCTACTATACGCCAGGCAATTTTCTAGGCATTTAGACATAGCTGGGCAAAGTAAAGTGGTATTGGGAAACACAGCAACAGGCTCTGGCCCTAAGTCAGGAGGGCAAAGGGACCAGGCCAGGCCTTCTGACCCTCTCACTCCAGGCTTTGTGAGTTTCGACAATCCAGCCAGTGCCCAGGCTGCCATCCAGGCCATGAATGGGTTCCAGATCGGCATGAAACGCCTCAAAGTCCAGCTAAAGCGGCCTAAGGATGCCAACCGGCCCTACTAAGGGTCCCAGGTGGGTGCTGCTCCTGTCTTGTGTCCTTCCTCTTCAGCCCCTGCACACTGTGCCACCCTCAGGGCTGCCCATCCCTACACCCCCCCCCTGACTCTGGGCATGAGGCAGGGATCCGGGGAGCTCCCTCAGCTATTGTTCAATCATAACACACACACACACACACACACACACACACACACACACACACACACACACAACCTGTGACCCCAGAAAGAGCCAAGTCTGTATCTATCTTTGTCCACTCCCAGATTTTCCACAGTATCTGGTCTCGTTTGTGTGCTCAGTGTCCATGTGTCTCTGTGTGTCTTCTTTCTGGTTTTCTTTTGGGTTGGATGGAATGAGGAGTAGGATTTGGGGAACAGAGGGCTGGTTCAGAGTGCAGTAAAGGGTCCTGAAATCCCTGGCTCCTAGAACCTCTGCCCTCTGAGAAGCTCAGACCCCAGGCCGTGGTTGTCCCAGACTTGAGTTTCTTACACAGCAGTGCTTCCCCCCCACCCCCCGGCCGCCCCAAAGGGAGTGAGCACAGGACAGACGGGAAGGCAATCTGCAGGCCTCTTGGGAGCTATTTTGGCTTAAGTGGAGGTTGGAACAGCGCACTGCCTGTGAATTTCATTATCACGGCCCCTTCACCCCAGTGCCAGCCACAGATGTGTGAGCCTTGGCTACTTTTATGTGGTTTAATCTCCTTTGGACCAAACCCCTGAGAAAAAACACAACCCATGAACAATACCCATATTTTCTGTTTCTCCCCTTTCCCCCCCGCCCCAATCCTGGCTGCTTAACTTCCCCCCAACCCTGGGGGCCCCCCAGCCCAGGGCCCGTGTCCATTGTCGGCTGAAGCCCCCATCCCCGGACCCCTGCTCCGGGCCCTTGTAAGTTGCATGGAACGAGCGTGTTGTCTTTGGAGCCAATTGTTTGTTATTTGGGGAGGGGCCGCGGAGGGAAGCGCCCCCCAGCCCAGGGTCAGGGCCGGGGGCAGCTCGCGGGATGTGCTTGGGTCAACAGTGGTTGGTGACTGTGGTCTGTGTACTGTGCATTTCTCTTTTGCTTTCTTTGTTCCTTTCCAAAAAGGAATGAGAGCACTACCTAGGGGCTGGGGGCGGTCTCACCCCATGAGACTCCATCCCTAAGCCCCTCCATCCTGGGTCACCCTGGCCTTCTCTGCGGATGCTCCCGCTCTCTTTCCAGGTGTCTGTCTCATTCATGCATCCTCTTCTCCTTTCTTCTCTTAGTTCCCTCTGCCTGCCTGTTGGCTTCTCATTTCTTTGCCTCTCTCCCCCTCTAGGTCTCCATCTCTCTGTCTTCTAGTCTTCCTTTTTCTCATGGGCTGTTTGACTATTTCCTTCCCAATAGCCTTTGGTTTCTGTATTGTTAATCCCTTCCCTCTCCCTCTCCCGTACCCCTGCTCTTTGCTCTCATGGCTGGGGGTTGCGGGTGGGGGCAGATGGTTCTGCTTGGACTGAGGTGCCTCTGAGGATTTGTTTCTTCAGGCAGCCCCATTTTAGATGCCATCTCCTACCCCAGCCACCCCCTTCCCATTCCTGCTAGAGCCTGTGACCAGCACCAGCCCCCTTCTCCATGCTTCATGGTGTTTCCTTCCTTCGCAGGTCTGGAGACACCAGAGGAAGGGGCGCCTCACACTCTTCCCCCACTGGCTCCAGCCCTTCTGCACATCTGCCTGGGCCTTGCCCAGGCTCTGGGCAAAAGCTGCTTCATGGCCCCGGGGGCGCAGAACTCAGCCCCCTCCCACCACCCTGCCTCTCTGAAGGGCCACGGCTTTGCTTCCCTGGCTCCAAGGGCCTTTTTCCTTCAGGTGCCCTGTTGGCCTTGTTGAGGGAGCAAGGAATAGGCTCGAAGGTTCCAGGGTACCTGCCTTCTGCTAGGGCTCCTGTGACGGGTCTTCTGTGCCCACCATTCTGTGCGTACTCACCTCCCCCACCAGAGGGTCTGTTCTAGCCGTGCAGGCCCAGGAGGGCAGCACCCCCCCCCCCCCGCCCTCTTCCCCGAAGTAGGGGCTTCTCAGAAGCCAGCGCTCACACTCCCTTCCACCTTCCCTTAGAGGTAGGATACCCTTGAATCCTGGGCTCCAAGCCCTAAAATTCACTGCCTCCCCCAAGGGCCCCTCCAACGAGGGTGTGGGGGAAGCCCTGAGGGCTGCCTCTCTGCCAGTCAGCCACAGAGACCCTCCTCCTTTCATGAGGAAAAGACCTCCCCCCCCCAACCCCTAAAAATGTTTACAGTCTCTGCTGGCCCCCCTCCCTGTAAATACCACTACCACCCGTGCGTTATCTAGCCCGTCTGCCCTGCCCAGCCTGGCCAGACGCTGCCGTCTCTCTTTCTGGGAGTTTAGACAATGTTGCCCTTGGAGTTTTTCTCACTCTCTTTATTTCCCCTTTGCTTTCGGTGGGTAACTGGGTATTTGGGAGGAAGGGTGTGGGGAGGGCTCAAGGGGGTTTATTACCTGATCATTTTCTTTAGGAAGAGGTTTTAGGGGAAAGAAAACGGGGAGGGGGTGGGAGTGGTAAGGGGAAACTGGGGAGTCAATTTCGGACAGTTCTCTATGCTTCACTTATTTATTTATTGCATTTTACTTTTAAAGAGTTGGTCTTTTCTGTCTAAATAAAGAAAAACATTTAAAAGCATCAAATAAGAGTCTTGGAAAGCTGAGGGTAAGGGGGGTGTTCACCTTGGGGATGGGGAGGGAGGAAGAGGATGAGGTCTGGAAGAGAAATCTCACTAGGGAAGGCCCGGCCCTTGCTTTTGAGCAGGTTCTAAGTCTCACTTATAGCTTCATGATCCTAGTCTCCAATTGTCTTTGGGACTTAACTTTAGAATGTTCTGCTTGGAGGGACACAGGGGATCAGTGGGCAGGGCTCAGAAGGCTGGGCCCTAGCACCTAGACCTGTGGGGAGACCTGTGAACACCATGTGTGTTCACTAACCACTGTTTTATATGTGGGTCATCTGCATTCCATATGCATTTCTTCATTTAACCTGACACACTTCATAGGCTGGAAAGAGGAAACGTTGAAGGTTAACACAGATTCTCAAGCTGGAAAGGGAAGGCTATGGAGACAATCAAGTTGATCAGACTCTAAAACCCAGAATGGTATCTCCTCACCTGTTCTCTGACCTGAGGCAAAGATCTCAAGTAGTATCAAGTAGGCTGTAGCAGCAGCTCAGTCAGGTAGGTTAACTATATAAGCTCTAAGGTTCCTCCAATTCCTAGATGATACTTTGTGAACGGTACATGGCTGAGCCTAGGAGGATCACACAGGCCCCTAGTGCCTGGGTCACTTGCTTGTAGTCACCTACCTGCTACCTTAGCCCTTCTTATAAGCTTGCCCCCTTCCAGCTGTCATCTGGGCTCTGGCTACAGTTGTTTGCTGATGGTGCCACCACAGGCTGGGAATGCAGCTCAGTGGTAGAGCACTTGCCAAGCCATGCGCAAGGTTCTTAGTTCCATCCCGTTAAAAAAGAAAAAACAAGCACATGAGTAAAATCCTCGCTCCTCATCTTCCCCATTCTTCTGCCTCCTCTTAATGTCTATCTCAAACTAGTAGTGAAAAAGAAATTGGGGGGTTGGTGCTGGTGGCGTACACCTGTAATTCCTAGCTGTTAAAGAGGCTGAGATCTGAGGATCGTAGTTCCAAGCCAGCTCAGGTAGAAAAGTACCCTGTGAGACGCTTATCTCCAATTAACCAATCAAAAACTGGAAGTGGAACTGTGACTCAAAGAGGTAGAGCCCTAGCCTTGAGCAAAAGAGCTCAGAGACAGCGCCCCATGATTGACCCCCCCCCCCCAAAAAAAGGGAAATTAGGTTTAGTGCATGCCTATAACACCATGCACTCAGGAAGTAAAGGACCGCAAGTTTGAGGGCCAATTTGGACTTCATATGAAAGACCCTGTGAAGACCATGTGTCAAAACATGGAATAATAAATGAAAATAAGGGCTGGCCATATGGCACATGCCTGCATTCTTAGCTATGTAGGAGTAAGAGAATCATTGTCTGAGCTAGCCCTGGGTAAAAGCATGAGGTGTTACCTGAAAAATAAACTTAAGGAAAAAATTTAAAAAGCTGGAGACGTGGCTCAAGTGGTAGAACACCAACCTAGCAAATTTGAAGCCTTAATCTCATGCCCCAGTACTGTCTTTAAAAAAAAAAGAAAGATGTAAAATGCGAAGTACTATGAAGATCTATGGGTGTGGTTTCAGGAAAAAATAACTCTTGGGTGGGAACCTTATACTGACTACAATTCCAGTCAGTATTCTTAGCAAGTACATAGCATCTGAAATCTGTGTGTGTGTGTGTGTGCACGCGCACGCGCGCGCACAGAGATGGGAAGAAGCAAGTGTAAGACCAACAGAAGTTGGAATGTAGTATCTGTGAATTTTCCCTTGCTCTATCTCAGCTTCAGAACAGTTGTGGGTGAGAAGAGAAAGCTAAAAGGAGGGCTTTAGACCAAGAGCATCTTCCAGAGAGGCTCCTGGTGCAGGGTTGGTTCTCTGGGATGTGGAGGTAATGAGTGTCGGGACTGCAAAGGCTCCTCCTTTCTGTGTCTGTCTGGATCTCAGGCAACACCAAGGTGTGGCAGCCCCTCCCACCAATATCAATGACTACCTTTACTGTCTGTTTCTTCTATAAGCTATGTTCACATGTTAATGGCAGCATAAACAGAAGGAAAATAGCTTCTTGAGGCAGAGAAGTGGAGCTGGCACATTAGCAACAGATATAGGGAGAGCCTTTCAACTGTAGAACCAAAACCAGATACCTGGAAAAAAGGCTGGCTGGCTCATGCCACTCCACATTCTCTTCACCCTGAGAATCTTAGCCCCACTTCAGCCTCCTGGTTCTCTCACAATCCTAGCTCCCAGCTTCTCAGGTCTATTTCACCTAAGAGCCAGCTGCTGCTTGCTCCCCAGATGTGGGCTTCCCTCCAATGGACTGCATCCTCTCTTGTTGGCTTGATTTAAAAAAAATAAATGCAGGGCTGGGGATATAGCCTAGTGGCAAGAGTGCCTGCCTCGGATACACGAGGCCCTAGGTTCGATTCCCCAGCACCACATATACAGAAAACGGCCAGAAGCGGCGCTGTGGCTCAAGTGGCAGAGTGCTAGCCTTGAGCGGGAAGAAGCCAGGGACAGTGCTCAGGCCCTGAGTCCAAGGCCCAGGACTGGCCAAAAAAAAAAAAAAAAAAAAATGCAGCGAGGTACTAGTGGCTTGCACATGTCATCCTTGCTACTCAGGAGGCTGCAATCAGAAGATCCTGTTAGAAGCTAGCCCAGGCAGCAAAGTCTGTTAGACTTATCTCCAATTAACCACCCAAAAGCCGGAAGTGGATCTGTGACAAGCGGTTGAGTGCTGGCCTTGAGCACAAAAGCTCAGTGCTCTCAAAAGGGACAGCGCTCAGGCCCTGAGTTGTTTAAAAACAAAAATTCATTATGTGTTCTTAGCCTAGTTTTTCTCCTGACTCTTAAATTTTCATTAGTAAATATGTACCCACTCAACCCCAAATTTGAACTATATCCTTTCTGCCACATACTTTTAATTTTTGTTGGGGTGGGGGAATTTAGACAGGGTCTTTACTATGTAGCTCAGGCTGGCCTTCAACTGAAGAGCCCCGGCCTCGGCCTCCCTAGTGGTGGATTAAAGGTAGGCGCCATGAAACCTGGCTTTCCCAACATCTTGAAGTCAATCCAACCCGCAAAGCCCCACCTGGATTCCATCTAAAATAAGTAATGCATCTCCTCATATCCTGCCAGCTCGACACCCCACGTCCCGAGAGACCTGCAGTATCCTCATCTGTGTGCACATTTCTCTCACTCTCCCACAACCTGGTTTCCACGGAAGCTGCAGTTCTATTTGAGAGCTAACTCACTGATACGCAGTGACGTTCATCTGCTTTGTTCATTTCTGTATCTGCATCACCCTAAACTGTTACCAGGGCATTAAAAGCTGCTTAGTAATAAGACCAAGAGACATCAATACTGGACTTCCCATCCCTGCCTACATCATAACAATCCAAAGCTAACCACCACCCTCCCGCAGTCTCAGCTTTTAAACACTTCTATTCTCCACTCACAGACACCACACCTGAGGAGACTTTTACCCCCTCACACAAATTCAATATAACTAAGTCATGAAATGGCTCGACATGGGGGCACATGCGTATAATCCCAGCACTTGGGAAGTAGGGGCAGCCAAGGTTCCACAGTGTGTTTAGGGGGTCTGCCTGGACTACATATTAAGGAAGAAAAAAAAATCACAAACTTTCCATAAATTTTCTCATATATATTTCTCTCTTTTCCCAACTGACCCCTGAAACACCAATCTTCTTAAAACAGAAGAGCCCAACCTTCTAATGTAGGACACCTATTTGCTTTCTTTTTTTGGCCAGTCCTGGGCCTTGGACTCAGGGCCTGAGCACTGTCCCTGGCTTCTTCTTGCTCAAGGCTAGCACTCTGCCACTTGAGCCACAGCGCCACTTCTGGCCGTTTTCTGTATATGTGGTGCTGGGGAATCGAACCCAGGGCCTCATGTATACAAGGCAAGCACTCTTGCCACTAGGCCATATCCCCAGCCCTAGGACACCTATTTGCATCAAAGCTCTTCAAAGCCTTACTTCCCACTTTCTCTCATACCTGCTCTGGGCACCACTTGAATAGGGTTATTATTTGGACAACACTGGACCTTTCTACACCCATTTCATTCTCTTTTACAACAACAGTGACTGGCACAGAACAGCACAATAAGTGTGTGTGTGTGTGTGTGTGTGTGTGTGTGTGTGTGTGTGCGTACTAGGGTTTAAACAGGTTGGGGCCCGGTACTCTTGCTTGGCTGTTTTCCTCATGGCTGGAGCTCAACTACTTGAACCATGCAGCCAGTCAGGCATTTTACTGATTGCAGGGCTAATTTCAAACCATGATCAGATTTCAGCCTCCTAAGTATCCAGGATCCTAAGTATGAGGCATTGGCCTCGAATTTTCCTTGTGCCCTTATCTATATGGGTCTCTTTTCCTTCCCTTGCTACCCGCCTAGTAAATATGGCATCAAAACCTTCCCCTGCTCTGTATCATAATCACTTGTGAATATCTCACTCTCCTACGATGCTGTGAGCAGAATGTTTTCCTTTGCTTTGGCATCTGTCACAGTATCTATCACACTGTTCATCTTCCAGGAGATAATGTTTGTTGACTACAACCTCTGGCAATTTTAATTCCATAGTTTCACTGTTTACTTCTTTATAGATTCTTTCCTTGCTAAAGAAAAAGAAAATCTCATCAGCACAGTAATATTTACCAGATCCCAATTGCTCAATGCTGATGCTAGGTGAATGTGATCCTTAATGCTTCTCCCCTGGTCCTTGCTGTATGGACAGGAACTAAGTTAAAGTACAAAGAATTATAAAAACAGTAAACGTCCAAGCCACTATAAATGCTGAGGTTTTCTGAACAGGTTCAGCCTTCAGCCACACGCACGGAGCAGGTACTCCTATACATGCAGGTAAGTAGGTCCGGCACTTGGGAGTCCTCTGTAAAGGCAAAGGCAGCAGGATCACCCTTACTTCCAGGGGTGTGGGCAGAGAGGGGTGCAGCCAGTCTGCCTGGTCTTGTCCAGGCGCTCACTAGGGGTAACTTGGACTTTTCAGATCAGACCCCCAAGACAAATGGTTGCCTAAGTTATTTAAAAATTTAATATGTACAAGGGTTGGGAATGTGGCTTAGTGGTAGAGTGCTTGCCTAGCATGCATGAAGCCCTGGGTTCAATTCCTCAGTACCACATAAGCAGAAAAAGCTGGAAGTGGCACTGAGAGCAGGTGATAGAATGCTAGCCTTGAGCAAGAAGAAGCTCAGGGACAGTGCTCAGGACCCAAGTCCAAGCCCCAGGACTGGCAAAAAAAAAAAAAAAGTACATATGAGTGAGGTGGCAGGACAGTGCTAACTTGTGACCCAAGGGCTCTGCCAGGCTTTCTGTACTTGGCTGGGAAAGGAGCCTAGAATTCATGCTGTGAATCACAACAGGATTTTGAACATGCTGGCTGAGAGGAGAGACAAGCTTAAGGAGAAGGAGGAACTTTCAGAGGAGCCACTAAACACAGAACTGTAAACTAGGGACCTCATGGCTTCTTGTTCCCCCATCCTTCTCAATCTACTGCCCTCTAAAGACACCTCACATTTTACTTGGGAAAACTGGCTACATGTTCCTTCTCATTTTCAGATTAACCATACTAGCTGAAATCTCAAAGGTCCCTCTTCACTTCTTCCCACACAACCCAAAGGATTTGTAGTCTAGGAAACCAAAGAATTGTTTCATCAATAAATCAATTTATTTAAAAGAATATGTTACAATTAATTACACTAAGTGACATTACCAAACAATTTTAGAGTGGTTAGCTCTAGAACAAGGAATGAAAGGAACACTGTTAGCCATTATGTGTCTGTGTATTTTCTCTTCACATTTCTTAAATCACAAATAAAAAATACAAGATACTGCAGTGAAAATACAATTAGAGTTTCTCTCAAATAAATTAAAAGTGTGCATGGCCCAGCTCACTGGCTTAAAAGAGGGCATGATATAAAGTTGTTGTCCCAGTTTTGCAGTTGACCAAGCGCCCCATCCCCAGATTACTCCCCTGTTCAGTCCTGACCTCCCCAGAGCCTGCACCTCCCATCTTCCCTCAGTTATGGCCAAGGAGGGAGCTGCCATCCTGCTATGAAAGAGCCTGGTATGACATGCTCAGAGGTTTGGCTTAGATGAAACCGGAAGATGGGGGGGGCTAAAGCAGCACTCCCACTACTTGTATTTACCCCTTCCTTCCTCCCTCCCTTCAGGAGGAAGCTAATGTGACCAACCAAGCTGAAGGAACAGCAGTGTGCTGAGGTCTACTGCTAAGTCAGTCCCGCCAGAGAGCATGAAGAGAAGGGGAGGGTCTGGTGGTCCTCCAGCTCTGGAGATCAGGTCAACTAGCATACAGATCCTTTACAAGAAACTGTCTCTTAGAAACTAGGCCTGTAAGTTGGCAAATTCTGAGATAAGTGAGAAAGGCATTACCTCCTGTCAATGCCCTATTTGGCTGCTCCAAGCATGGTGTTTGGAGTTACAGGAGGAGACAACCCAAAGCTTCTGGCCTGGGTAACTAAAGGATGAAACGGAATGGGCCAGGCATGAGGATGTTGGAATATTTATCTAATTCCTCCCTGAGAGCTCTATCCAGGCCTAGGAGCTACCCTGAGCACGCACATATGGGTACCTGTGCTGAGCTTAAGCCTAGGGCAAGGGGAGGGTAGGAAAAAACTGGAGACTAGAATAAAATATAATGAGCAGTGAGCTCAAAGCATGGCCCAAGGGAACCTTTCTACAGAGGCATGTTTCTCAGGGCATACATTTTTTTCCTGTTCCATAAAAAAGCTGAGCTTTTTTGAGCTTTTGTGCTACAGAACAGAAACCCAGTGTAAAGAGAACAATAATGGGAGACCAGGAAGATCCTGCTGGGGTGAAGCTAGGAGAAGGGGAGCCCCTCCTTTCTCAGAGACAAATTGTAAAAAAAGACTGGGTTGACGCCTCCCTGGGCAGAAGTCAGGATTAAGAAACACCATAGGAATTAGAAAAAGGAAGTGTGGGGGAAGGGGGCGAAGAAGTCACTTAACACTGCTTCATGCAAAGAAGGGCTTGGCCCTGTGGACGTCACAGCCCAGTGACCTCTGCTCCACTACTGAAGGGCTGATGTGAGCACAAGAGAAGGTGCTCTGTTAGTAGGACAGCTTCAAGTTGAGGCTGTTCCTAAACATACTCTGTCAACAGGCCAACTACCTACTCAAGGGGTCCCTCCAATCTCCAAAGCACCAAGTAAGTGCTATTTCAAAAAGGGAGCCAGAGCACTATCTACTCATCCTCAGGGCCTCCAAATCCATGTTTCATATCTGGAGGTCAGCACTTGGTTTACCAGAGCATTTGGGTTTTCACTCTTCAATTTGTTCTTTCCTCTCGCACTATGAGGGAGTAGGGGGCACATTGCTGTTTTTACAGTTTGAACTGAGCTGGTGCCAAAAGCCTCTTGAGTATCTTGGAGCAGGAAATCAATTTATTTTTAGGGTTATTTGGCTCATTATTAAATTCATTTAAAGCCAAAAGGAAGAGTCAATCCTGTATTAAAGCCTTCAAATAAGAGATTATCCTCTGCAACTTTAAACATATAGCATTCTTATGTTCTGCACTCTGTGGGTCGGTCCACCTGGATTTGAAGAAAGGACAGGATGTCCTATATGATTCCATGCCTCCCTGGGGCAAGTGGAATACAGATAAGGAAAAAGACCAAGTTACAAAAGAGAAACTTCAAGCAACACTGCTTAGAGGAGCTGACTACTGTTAGCCAGACAAAGCAGAGGACGCCACCCCATGTGCAAGAGCAGTGTTCAAAGACATGCTTCAATTGCATCTGAGCCTGACTTAGTGTTGCTTAGGCAAGACCTAGAGACCTCAGGGTCTGAGACTGTTGTCCTATGCGTCTGGCCTCTGAACCTAGGTTGTATAGCTCTGAGGGATGAATAAGATTTCCTTCAGATTGCTTTTAAGTAAAAAACGGTAGAGAGCCAAATAAAAGCAACCATATCCTGCTCTTTCTAGACCCTCTGCTGGCTGGCGTGGGTAGGGGTATGGTTTAGCTGGCATAGACCACAGATACATCCCAAGTTTTCCCTGAGGCCTTGAAGATATTGTCAGCTGTTTAAGGAAATCACAGAGAATGCAACTGGTCATGAGTGGAGTAGATAAAAACCTTACATTTTCAGGCATCTTTCCCTTCCTTTCCCTCTATTCATTTATCCAAGGTTTGTGCCTGGGATACATTTACCCTTGGTCTGTAGTACCATCTCTGCTGTAGAAGAAGCGGGGAGAAGGGGAATTATCACAAAGTAGTAATTTTAGGTTCCTGCAGCATCAACTCCTGAGCCCATCCTCAACACTACACTGGGGACAGTTGGAGAAAATTACACAACAGGCCCTAGAGAAGGAGGAAGGAGATGGAGATGGACTATAAAGCCAGGAGTGGGAGAGAGATGGACCAGGAAAACGGTTTTGAAAGCAAGAGATTACACCAAGTCTTTAGATTCTCCCAGCAGATCTGCAGCCTTGCTGCCCATGAGAAACACACCTCTTTCTCCTCCCCAGCACCCTCTTAAGACGATAAAGCAACTTTACACCCTGCTCCTCAGACTCTATGGCAACCCATGAGCCAGAAACTGTACTCAATACAAAAAAGGAGGGGAAAGAACCCAAGCAGGTTGTAAACTTTTCGAGTCCTTCACGAGGAGAGGTATTTTCTCTGTATTTTTTTTTCCTTTTTAAAGTTTGTTTCAAAACAAAGAGAGCAAGAGAGAGGTCATGAATTCTAGTGAAAGGTGTGTAAAAACACAAGCTAAAAAAGGTACTGCCATCAATATGAAATTTAAAAAGAAATATATATATGTATATACGTGCAGCTAATTTTGTGTATATTATAATTTTTTTACATACATACATATATATGTCTGAACAGTGCAAATGGATGAAGTTCATAGTTCCAGTTTTAAAAATATAGTACAAGGAGCGTCTGTTGGTATGAGGCCCAGGTGAAAGGACAAGGATACCTTTGGCGAGTTGGTTGGGCTTATTTCTATCTTAACTCAGTGGACTTCTGGTACTGACCAATCTGTTGTTCTCTGCCAGCTCAATTCAAGACATGAAATTCAGAGGGAGTTATTAATATTTAGTTTAGGACTTCTGTATATAATGACTTTTTTCTTTTTCTCTTCTTTTGTGTTAATGGTTACTCTGTCTGACATGGGAGACAAAAGGGATAAGAGGATGTGGGCAAGGGGAAGGGAAGGGGAAAAGGAAAGGCTAGGTGGCCACATCCCTCTGCTGTGACCTCGACATCTGGAAAATGTTCTGAAAGGAAAAAAAGGAGAAGAGTTATTGGGAAGCCATCAATCTCCTCCAATCTGGAGACAACCCTCAAATAGAAACTAAAACAGTGTGACTGGATGACTCAATCTCATTGGCTTGTTCCCTTGATACAACTAACTTTCTATCTAGAATTATAGCTTTTTAGAAGTGGAAGGACCTTGAATGTTAATTAATGGGCTCAGTCTTTCTTTTCTATGGTAGGGAAAACTTAGGAGGTAAAAAAGCTGATTTGCTCAAAATTACAGAGAAAAGAAAACTAGGAGAAAAGCTAGATGTGATTCCCAAAGCCCAATGTTTTACTATATCAAGAATATGAATTTTCATGTTCCTGACTTTACCTCTTGATCCTCTGATTTTGAGAACAAATAGCTAAGTATTTAGAATCTTTTAAATTCTGTTCCAGCACTGACACCTACAGACAGCAGTAACAAAAACTTTTCCCCATATATATGTTCTTTTGTTAGTCTAGAAAGACTCTATCACGACTCATCCAGTCAGATGGCTAACACTGAAGACAGCTGCCCTTCTGGGTCAGGAACAACATGGAAAGTGATTTCACTAAACAAAACAAAATAAAACCAAAAGAACAGGCAGAAGAGGGTCCATGAAGTCATGAGAGATGGAAGAGCCTGTAGCCAATGTCTCCCCTCTAGACAGGGAAAGAAGCAGGGCTTTTTTGCACAGCCCATTCACCATCCAGAGGCCAGCCTCGCTGGAAGAATGTCCTGGCTCACACTGGATAATCAGTCTCTAACTAATATTCCTAGAAAGACAGAAATGGAGGTAAGGGTCCCAGGTATTTGGCCATGGGCCTACAAATTTTTAAAAAACAAACAAACATGAAAAGTTAATTCAAGAATTCTTTAGAATTACCTCTTTTCTCCATTTGAGCTCACAGAACACCCTCTCAAAGCATTCATGCATGTAATTGAACTGGGGGGAAAAAAGAGTAACAACAGTCACTGACTTTTCAAGACAGAGCACTCTAGGGACAGGCCTTGTACCTCTTCCAAACACATCCTATCTAGAGAAAACCCTGACAAATCCCAGGTCTGGCCACTTACTGCTCTCTAGCTCCTTCTAGTGGCAGTAATGAGTCAAGTGAGCTGTGAAACTGCCAATCCTAGAGAGGCCTAGAGGAAAAATACTATGACCTTGGGGCTCTAAGGTTCAAAGAGATTCTGATCATAAGGGAACAATTCTCTTTCTCCCTTTCCCTCTCTCTTCCTCTCTTCCTCCCCCCGCCCCACTGATGTATTTCCTTAAAGAAATCTGAAGCCCAATTTTCTCCCTGCTTTGCCATCTCCCACTCACATATGGTGTGAAGATTTTAACCCATCGAGGCTTCTTCTCTCCCCGTGCATATTCAAAACAGAAGGCCATTCCTTCTTCATCTGTGTCCCATCGCTGCATCTCATCCCATTCAAATGCTATTACCTGGTTCTAGACAATCAAGAACAACACAGTAAGTTCTACAGTTTGAGAAGCTGCAGAAAGGGAATTCAAATCCAAGGAGAAGAAAAATGAATGGAGATATCTGCAGCATTTCAAAAACTGGCAAAAGAATCAAAGTCAGTGAAAGTAGCAGTGAATATGGATAAGTGTGGATTCAGTGCCTATTTATATACTCTAATCAAAAACACATTTATGATATTATTTGCCCCACAAAAGGAAACTAAAACACAGCAACTAAGTATCACAGTGTTCATGTGCAATGCTCCTAGTTCAGTCCCAAGCAGAATTCTCACCTCTAGCTGTCCTTCTTCAGTGCAGGCATGCAGTTTAAAGTGCGTAATGCTGATGGCTGTGATAACATGCCCCTTCCTCCTGGAGTCACAGGCACAGTGGGGGAAAATGATTTCATTGTAGCCCTCACAAGTCCTTAGCATGTTGAGGTACTAGACAAAAAGGAAAGGAAAACACTGTTACCATAAAGTTGAAACATGGTAAAGAGATACTGGTACAGCCTATGAGAAAGAAAAACCTGAAGACCTGGCTTCTGATCTCACATTGATCCCTAAATTGGCTAAGGATTCCATGAAAATCCTTTATTCCACCTCCAGCTTCTGCCTCATACTTATGACCTTCCTTTCTCAACTTAAAGGGGATATAGGAATGAAAAGGAGGGGCTGGGGATATGGCCTAGTGGCAAGAGTGCTTGCCTCATATACATGAGGCCCTGGGTTCACCCTGAGTCCAAGCCCCAGGACTGGCCAAAAAAAAAGGAACGAAAAGGAGAGACAAGCATGATAGCTCAAACTTGTAGTCCTACCTACTTGGCAGGTGATCATAGAATTGCAGTTTGATGCCAGCTCAGGCCAAAAAAGTTCCAGTTCAAGACTCCTTCCTTCCTGACCAATGACTGGGTGCAGTCATGCATATCTGTGCTATGAGGGAAGCACAATGGATGGGCACAGCAGTGTGCGCCTAACATCCCAGTGATACACAAATATAGGAGGATCAAAGTCCAGGCTGGTTAGGGCATAAAGTGAGATCTTGAAAAAAACCAATGTAAAAGGGGTTGGTGAAGCAGCTTGAGTGTTAGCACACAAGTTTAGCATGAATTAAATAAAAAAAAGAAGATACTGTAGTCAAGATCAGACTAACAGGGTTAGAAAGGAGACCTCATAATGCCATTTAGTCTGGTCTTCAATTTTTATTTTTTATTTTTATTTTTTGGCCAGTCCTGGGGCTTGGACTCAGGGCCTGAGCACTGTCCCTGGCTTCTTTTTGCTCAAGGCTAGCACTCTGCCACTTGAGCCACAGCACCACTTCTGGCCGTTTTCTGTATATGTGGTGCTGGGGAATCGAACCCAGGGCTTCATGTATAGAAGGCAAGCACATTTGCCACTAGGCCATATTTCCAGCCCCTCAATTTTTTTTTTAAGTGCCAGGGTTTGAACTTTGAGCCTTATGCTTGCTCAGCTTGCTTACTAGGCTGACACTCTACTATTTGAGCCACCTCCAATCTTGCTTTTTGCTAGTTATTTTAGAGGTGGAGTCTGCCAACTTTTCTGTCTAGTTTGGATTCAAATCTCAATTCTCCAGGTCTCAGCCTCCTGAGTAGCTAGGATTACAGGCATGAACCATTGGTATCTGGCTCAATTCACTATTCTGAGTTGAGAGGGAAAGAATAAAAAAATGTAAGTGGAAGGAGAATGGAAGAGAAGCAGGGTTGGTCAGATTTCCTTTCAGGGATTGTCTGTTTTTGACCTTCCACATCTCCAGCTGCACTTCACACAAGAACAGGGCACACTAGTGGCCTGGAGGTATGTACAGAGTACCAGAAAGCACCTTAGCTGTAGTCAACTAAACAGGAGGGAATTTAGAATACATCAGAAAGCTACTTCCTGCCTTACCAGAAGATAAAAATCAGGACACAAGGGGAATATGGCCTAGTGGCAAGAGTGCTTGCCTTGTATACATGAAACCCTGGGTTTGATTCCTCAGCACAACATATATAGAAAACTTCCCCAGCACCACATATATAGAAAACAGCCAGAAGTGGCGCTGTGGCTCATGTGGCAGAGTGCTAGCCTTGAGCAAAAAGAAGCCAGGGACAGAGGGACAGTGCTCAGGCCCTGACTGGCCAAAAAAAAAAAAAAAAAAAATTCAGGACACAAACACAAAAAGGACACAGGGTAACTATGGGTTTTCATGAATGGGACTTAAGACCACTGTTACTGCTACTAGGGACTTCAGGGCTCAAGGAAAAATCCATTTCCTACTTTATATTTCTACTTTGGTAAAATAATAGCAACTTTAAAGATTAAACATTATGATGGGGCTGGGGATATGGCCTACTGGCAAGAGGGCTTTCCTTGTATACATGAGGCCCTGGGTTCGATTCCCCAGCACCACATATACAGAAAATGGCCAGAAGTGGCGCTGTGGCTCAAGTGGTAGAGTGCTAGCCTTGAGCAAGAAGAAGCCAGGCCCTGAGTCCGAGGCCCAGGACTGGCCAAAAAAAAAAAAAACAAACCAAAAACAAAAACATTATGAAAGAACAGAGAGAATATAGGGACACAATCAACAACATAAAATTTGTTCTCTGATTTTTCCTTCCATCATCCTATTTACTCCCTTTTAATTTTGGTTTACTTTATTTTATTTTATTTTTTGTTGGTTGTGGGGTTTGAACTCTGGGCCTGGGCACACACTGTCCCTGAGCTCTTCAGCTCAACACTAGTGCTCTACCACTTACCACTTGAGCCACACAGTGCCACTTCCAGTTTTCTGGTGGTTTATTGGAGACAAGAGTCTTCCGGCCTTTCCTGCCCAGGCTGGCTTTGAATCAAGATCCTCAGAACTCAGCCTCCTGAATAGCTAGGATTGCAGGCGTGAGCCACTGGTGCCTGGCTTGTTTGTTTGTTTGTTTATTTACTTTTGAGACAAGGTCTTACTAGTTTTACTAGTCTGGCCTGAAAATCAATCACTATGCAACCCAAGCTGGTCTCAAACTTGGAATCCTACTGCCTCAGCCTCTCAAGTGCTGAGACTATATAGGCATGTACCATCACACCCATCTAGCCTCCTCCAACTGCTTTTTACTGTCCTTCTGATATCCGTGACAAACATTGACCCTACTGAATCCTGCTATAGCAACATGAACACAAACAAATCTTTGAGTCAGGTACTGGTGGCTCATGCCTAAATTCCTAGCTACTCAGAAGGCTGAAATCTTGAGAATCACAGTTCTAAGCCAGCCCAATCAGGAAGGTCCATGAGACAGACTCCTATCTACAATTAACCACCAAAAGCCAGAAGTGGAGTTGTAGCTGAAATGATATTGTTCTAGCTCTGAGCAAAAAAATTCAAGGATAGTTCCCAGGCCCTGAGATCAAGCCCCAGGACCAGAACAAAACAAAGCAAAATAACCCAACTCCTTGACTGCTACACTTTGGTAAATATGACAGGAGCTACATATATTTTGGAATAGGCAAGATTTCTTCTAGGGTTATAATAAGCTGCAAAACTCAGGCAAGAGAACAGTGGACAGATGTAGGCTACCCTGAACTTCAATCTAAGCCCCATTACTTCCTAACTTGGGTAACTTCCAACCATGGGTAAGTAACTTTTTTTTAAATTAAATTTTATTGATGAGGTGTTGTGCAAAGGGGGTACAGTTACATAATAAGGCAGTGAATACATTTCTTGTGATATCTTACGCCCTCATTTTTCTTTCCCTTCCCTAGATCAGGTAGGCATATATACAATATCTAGTGTACCAAAATCATATACAGTAACCACACAGGGTACACCACGGAAAATTCATCTAGAACTTTAAAGATAACGTCAACAACAGAATACTCCTGTGTCCTTCTCTTGGAATTGTTTTTGCTTATCCTCGTCTTATATGATCATGTGTACATAGCTGTTGAGCTATTGTGGTCCACTGATAGGTTTATTCTAGACCTGTTTATGTTTAATAGTTGTTTGGTTTTAGATACATAATGTAAAGTCACTGACCCAAACATGTGGAAATACCATTTGAAAAGAAGTTTGTTGTTTTGCAGGCCTGGTCTCTACTGTCTTCCTCCCTCCCTAACAGTCATATATCAAGGAAACCATGCTTGGGTAAATAACTTGAACTCACTCCTAGGAACCTTAGTTTTCTTCTATAATGTAGGAAATAACACCCATAATGTTATTTGTGAGCATGTAATAGTATTTAGCATAGAATTTGATACATAATTAGGAATTTAGTAAATGATAGCTTACAATATATACACACAGAGATATATATATATGTATATATGTATATACATATATACACATATATATTTAATTTTATTTTATTTTTTGACAGTCCTGGGGCTTGAACTCAGGGCCTGAGCACTGTCCCTGGCTTCTCAAGGCTAGCACTCTACCACTTGAGCCACAGTGCCATTTCTGGTTTTTCTGGTAATTGGAGGTCAGAATCTCATAGACTTTCCTGCTAGGCTGGCTTTGAACCTAGATCCTCCTGAGCAGCTAGGATTACAGGTATGAGCTACCAGTGCTGGCTCTATTTTATTTCATTTAAAAAAATTATTTTAGAGAGAACCAGACAGACAAAGGCAGGAATTAGAAATTGAAAGAAGGGGCTGAGAATGTGGCTTAGTGGTAGAGTGTTTGCCTAGCATGCACTCTAGCATGCATGGGTTCAATTCCTCAGCACCACATAAACAGAAAAAGTTGGAAGTGGAGCTGTGGCTCAAGAGGTAGAGTGTTAGCCTTGAGCAAAAGGAAGCCAGGGACAGTGCTCAGGCCCTGAGTTCAAGCCCAAGACTGGCAAAAGAAAAGGAAAGGAAAGAAATTGAAAGAGATGTGTAACTGTGCTTCCCCCCACCCCGCCCCCACTTTTTTGGTCGGTCATGGGGCTTGAACTCTGGGGCTGGGTGCTGTCCCTGAGCCACAGCACTACTTCTGGTTTTCTGGTGGCTAATTGGAGATTAGAGTCTCAGACTTCTCTGCCTGGGCTGGCTTTGAATTGCGATCCTCAGATCTCGGCTTCATGAATAGCTAAGATTATAGATGTGAGCCACCCGTGCCAGCTTGTGCATATCTTAAGATGTGTGACTTTAAGAAAGTTGTTTAACCTGAGGGCTTCCCCTGAGTGATCTGGAAACAAAGTGTACCAGCTTCAACCCTCTCTCACCCACTGCAGGGGGAACATGCATTGACATGACAGATAGGGGTTCAAATCCTATTTCCACTTCAAACAAACCATACAACCCCAGGTAAGAATCTTATCTATCTCTCAGGCTTCAGTTCTCAGAAAAGTGAAGATAATATCTGGAGGAAAGGAAAGGTTTAGAAAGGTCCAATAGTCCCAGCACTGAAGGCATGCCTCTTAGACCTGCCCTCTCAACAATGTTGTCCTTGAAAGAAAAAAGACCTGCAGAGGAGTTTTTATTGGCCTAAGTTCTAAAAATAACCTGAATGAAAACTAAGGACACCTGTATACTTGGTGAGATGCCAGAAGTAAAATCTTACTGAGAGATTTAAGGTTTTCAGAGATCTCAGGTGGGGTAATATTTCTCAGTTTTAAGTGGGCAATTCCTACAACACAATCTGGGGTTTGCATCAAGCCTGAAGAGAATCATTTAAAATTTTACATAAACCCCAAATTTGGAAAAGGTGAATTTTTGCTTTCAAAGATATTTATTACATATTATTATTTAAAACACAAACTCAACCTGTCCATTCTTTTATACTGTTTTGAGTAGCTAATTATCATCCTAAAATAATTTCCTTGATTCACATAAATGACTTACACTTTGGCCCTTTTAGGTTAGAGAAAAGGAAGGGTGTTTATAAAGGGCATTTTATAAATGTTCAATATTCAGCAAGATAAGTAAATAAAGAAGGCAGTTATTAACAGAGACTCAGTACCTAACAGAGCAGAACACTTCAGGTGAATGGGTCAAGATCCATTCTGAAGAACAGTGTGTTCTTACAACCAATCTGGCAAGGGTCAAACCAGGTCTAAAACCAAAATAAGGGCTTTTAAAAAAAAATTTTTTTTTATTGTCAAACTGATATACAGAGCGGTTACAGTTTCATATGTTAAGCATTGGATACATTTCTTGTACTGTTTGTTACTTCCTCCCTCATTCCACCCCACCCCCCGAAATAAGGGCTTAATTGAACTCTGGGAGCTAACTTTCCCAAAACCCTATAGTACTGATTCAGAAACAAATAAAATTTCAGAATTACCAGTATGTGTTTTAAAAACAAAGATCTTTTGGTCCTAGTCCATTTACTCTGGCTTAGTAAATGTGAAATAAGATCCAGATATCTGCATTTTAAGGGGCTTCATAAGTGAATTTCATGAAGTGGACTGAGGAATCACACTTCGGAAACACTAAACTTACATAGATACTGCTTTGTGTAAAGTCATTGCAAATTACACACTAATATAGAAAATGTCAGTTTAACAATAGCAGAATCAGACCATGTCAACATAAGCAAAGTACAACTTACACATGTTTACTGTTTGTATAGGAGTAAAGAGACAGGAAAAAAGAGAATAAAGGAGGGAGAAAGGCAGTGGGGGAAAACACTTATACATTATATTCCCAACCATCCAAAGTTGAGATTCAATTTGACTTTGTGAATAAGTGTAAAAAATGTTTTTGATGACAATAGGTATTATAAACTATAGTAAAGAAGTGAGTCATCCTCTATATTGGAAGATTTGGAAGACAAAGGAACTTATACCAAACTTATTAAAGTACCAAGAATTTTAAGAATATTTTGTTGAAATTCTACTTGATATCTGATAATCAGAACTTCCTTATAGAAAAAGAAAAAACTGAAACTGAGAAAATCATTGAGTTGTTATAGATTCTGTGGTGACTTAGAAACGAATTGTAGTGATTTGGCTAACTGCAGGTCTACTGGACACTTTAAGTTGCTATTGTTAAATAGCATCGGGACCTTTGGGCTCTCAAAGGCTCATTTGATCCATTATTAGTTAGGCTGTCTTTGAACACTGATACTTGAACAACTTTGATGAGATTTTCTTCAAAACCTGGCTATAGTAATTGTGGCAAGTACATGCGTACATGTGGGCCCTAGGTTTCCAGCACAATAGAATTACATAAATGTTTAAGCATAATTTTATACTCCATGCCAATGACTCAGGGGAAAACATCTGTGCGTCAATTGTACTCTAGTTCTTTACTGGGTGATTATGAAATTACAAGCGTGAGTACAAAATGATTTCATAATAGATTTCTGTTTATTAAATTCAGATTTTCAATATTTTATAAAAGAACATTCAAAAGTGATTTATTTCTCTAGAATCTTGGCACACAATATTTTGTTCAAAACATTAAATAAAAGCACAGTGTGTTTTGAGTACTATTTATACAAAGAAACAATATGTATTCTATATTAGCATTATCAGAAGTCTTTATAAAAATTACTTCATTTTCTGTTGTCTTTTTTTCTTTTGGTGGCAGTACTAGTGCTGGAACTCAGGGCCTCATACCCTCACACTTGACTCAAGGCTAGTGTTCTACCATGCAAGCAACACCTCTACTTCCAGCTTTATATTGCCTAGTCAGAGATACAGGTTTCAAAGACTTTTCTGCCCCATTTGGCTTCAAACCAGGGTCCTTGGATCTTAGCCTCTTGAGTAGCTAGGATTATAGGCATGAGCTACCAGTGACTAACTTCTGTCTTTTAAGAAACCAGATTTTGTTTGCTTTGGCAAAATCAAAGAATTATGTAAAGGTGGAGGCCCTAAACTTTTTCACCAAAAAGATACAAATATATTGGTTAGAATGATGAGAGGTAATGACCTTATCTTAAAGAGAATCTGGTGGAAGTTCTGTTTTAAAAATCCTATCACACAGGACTGGGGATATGGCCTAGTGGCAAGAGTGCCTGCCTCATATACATGAGGCCCTGGGTTCGATTCCCCAGCACCACATATACAGAAAATGGCCAGAAGTGGCGCTGTGGCTCAAGTGGCAGAGTGCTAGCCTTGAGCAAAAAGAAGCCAGGGACAGTGCTCAGGCCCTGAGTCCAAGCCCCAGGACTGACCAAAAAAAAAAAAAAAAAAAAAAAACACAAAAATCCTATCACACAGAGAAAATTTGCCTTAACCAGAATTTAATTACACTTAAAAGATGTTTGTATTTTCTATTCGACCTGCTGGTATGCAGAACATTGTTAATTTTCTGAGGCAAAGAGATTTGTATTTAAGTGATAAAATAATTATCCTGCCTGGGGCTGGGGATATGGCCTAGTGGCAAGAGTGGTTGTCCTGTATACATGAAGCCCAGGGTTCAATTCCCCAGCACCACATATACAGAAAATGGCCAGAAGTGGCGCTGTGGCTCAAGTGGCAGAGTGCTGGCCTTGTGCAAAAAGAAGCCAGGGACAGTGCTCAGGCCCTGAGTCCAAGGCCCAGGACTGGCAAAAAAAAAGATAAAAAGAATAATTATCCTGCCTAAATATAAAATTATGGGCTAAAGCCATGGCTAACTTATTTGCATTCTTTCACAAAAAGTACACAGGAAGCTGGGCACCAGTCAGTGGCTCACACCTCCTACCTACTTAGGAGGCTAAGATGTGAGATCAGTAGTTCAAAGCTAGCCCTGGCAGGGAAGTCCATGTGATACTTATTTCCAATAAACTACAAAAAAAAAAAAAAAGCTGGAAGTGGAGCTGTGGTTCAAGTGGTAGAGCACTCGTGTTGAGCAAAAGCAGTTCAGGGGTAGCACCCAGGCTCTGAGTTCAAGCCCAAGAACAGGCACCAAAAAAAAAAAAAAAAAAAGTACACAGAAATTACAAACTTATTTAGTCACACTAGCAGACCCATTACCAATGCAGTTACTATCTTTAATGAAATCATGAAAATTATGATTGGAAAATTTTCAGCTATATGTGAATCTGCCAAGTAAGAAAAATTTAAATGCTATGAGTGATGTTTTTGTTGTTTTTTTTTTTTGCCAGTCCTGGGGCTTGAACTCAGGGCCTGGGCACTGTCCCTGAGCTTCTTTTGCTCAAGGCTAGCACTCTATCACTTGAGCCACAGCACCACTTCCAACCTTTTCTGCTTATGCAGTACTGAGGACTGGGCCAGGCAAGCCAGGCAAGCACTCTACCACTAAGCCACATTCCCAGCCCCCTTTACTAATTTTATTTTATTTTATTGATTTATTTATTTTTGCCAGTCCTGGGCCTTGGACTCAGGGCCTGAGCACTGTCCCTGGCTTCTTTTTGCTCAAGGCTAGCACTCTGCTACTTGAGCCACAGCGCCACTTCTGGCCGTTTTCTATATATGTGGTGCTGGGGAATCGAACCCAGGGCTTCATGTATACGAGGCAAGCCACTCTTGCCACTAGGCCATGTTCCCAGCCCTACTAATTTTATTTTTAACAATTTCTATCCTATTTATGGCAGACACAAATAAAAGCTAATTTTATTTATCTGTTTGTGCCAGTCCCAGGGCTTGAATTCAGATCTGGACACTGTCCTGGAGCTTTTCTACCCAAAGCTAGCACTCTGCCACTTGAGAGCCAGCACTCTACCATTTGCAGAGAGAAGAATAGCTAGGGTTACAGGCATGAGCCACCAATGCCTGGTTCTAAAAGCTAAATTTAAAGGATTTAAGGAATACCCTACACAGCCTACCCAATATGATGCTAAAAATGTTCTCTACCTTCACTGTCCAATATGGCAGCTACTGGCCACATATGGCTACTTAGTACTTGAAATGTGGCCACTGTGACTAAAGAAATCAAATTTAAAATTTGTCTAAGTGAATTTAGATTTAGCTTTGAAAAGCCATAAGAGGCTAGTAGCTATAACATTGAACACCATGGTTCAAGGGAATCATAGGAAACAAAAACATTACTGAGCACACAAGTCTAATGTAGAAATGGAAATTGTAAAACAAATAAGTTTTCTATTGCTAAATCTAACTAAAGTGATTTGTAATGTTAAAACTCTAAAGCTGAGCCAGGTGCCGGTGGCTAATACTTGCAACCAATCCTAGCTACTCAGGAGGCTGAGATCTGAGGATCACTGCTCATGCTGTTTGAAGCCAGCCAGGGCAGTTAAGTCCCTGTGAGACTCTTATCTCCAATTAATCACCAGGAAACTGGAAGTGGCACTGTGGCTCAAAGTGGTAGAACATTAGCCTTGAGCAAAAATGCTGCAGGGCAGAGCCCAGGCTCTGAGTTCATGCCCCTCAACCTACAAAAAAACTAAAGCTGGACCTGGTAGTTCATGCCCTTAATCCCAGCATTGGAAAAATGAAGCAGGAGGACTGTGAATTTGAGGTCAACTTGGGCTACATAACAAGTTTCAGAGATGACAGGTATACAGCAAGGTCTTATCTTAAAACAAATTTATTTGCAAGTTTTATATGGTCTTATCTTTGCTATACTGTTAATGTTTCTAAATGTTTGTTTTTAACAGTTTTATGAAAATTAATATTGTTTAATTATTATTAATAATAAAAATAATAAAATTATGTCTATGTCATAATCCAAGTTTTTTGTATAACAAATGTAGGAACACAGTGAACTACATCAAACACTTAAAAGTAACTTAAAAGCTGGATGACAGTAGCTCATGCCTACAATTCTAGGTGTACTTAGGAGGTTGAATCCTGAGAATTGAAGTTCAAAGCAAGCCCACGCAGACAAATCTGAGATTCTGATTTCCAATTTAACTAGCAAAAATCCAGTGAAGCTGTAGTTCAAGAGGCAGAGTGACAACCTTAAGTGAAAAAGCTGAGCAAAAGCATGCGTCCTGGAGTTCCAAGCCCACTACTAGCGCACGCATGCACATGCACGCGCACACACGCACACACACACAATTTAAGCCACTGACCTAGCAATAATACCTTTCAGAAATTAATTAGGGAAAAAAATGGTTAGAACAAATTTAAGAGACAAAAAAGGACTTACCATGACCATTTTTCTTTGTTCATATAGCTTCTGCAATTGGTAAGACTTTTCTTCTGCTTTGATGTAACCTTTCTTTACATCATCAACAGCCTGTTACCAAAATAAACACAGGGAAGAAGGGAATGTAAACATCATTATCATGTATACTCTTGAGAAAAATAAGGAAACATAGATGCATTTTCAGAAGAACTTGTGTCCAGTGGGACTACTACTATCATCATAATGAACTCTGTCTGCCACACAGGCATATTTACTAGATTAACCAGTATATGGTAAATAGTTAAGGATTATTCCAGGTATGTGTGTATCTGGTTTCCCTTGTCAAGAGACTTAAATTCTGATAAATTTATACTTGTGAAAACAATTAGTGAGCACTGCAAGACAGTACATAAAATCGTATTAAAGGCATCAAGGGGGGCTGGGAATGTGGCTTAGTAGTAGAGTCCTTGCCTAGCACGCATGAAGCCTTGGGTTCCATTCCTCAGTACTACATAAACAGAAAAAGCCAGAAGTGGCGTTGTGGCTCAAGTGGTAGAATGCATCTTGAGCACAGAGAGGCTCAGGGATAGAGCTCAGGCCCTAAGTTCAAGCCCAGCACTGGCAAAAAAAAAAAAAAAAAAAAAGGAACAAGGAAGTAGCAAATATGTACAGTTATGACAAGAAGTCAGAACATAAGTACTCACTGCTAACAACAGTTATCATAGAAGCCTTGGGCAGGCTTCCAAAGGATGGGTTAAATGAGAAAAACTACACACTAAAGTCAGGAAACAAGAATGGATTTAAACTTAAATACATTCAGGAAACAGATTTGTGTGATTCAAATAAAGGGTCAATATGAGAGGAATGGAAGATAATGCTGGATAGGCAGGCTAATAACAGATTATATTAAAGGATCCTAAAAACAGACACAGGAATCTTGACTTAAGATAGATTTCAGCAGGAACCTAAAAGAAGCAATAAAAAAATGATGCCAAGGGCTGGGAATGCAGCTTAATGGTAGAGTGCTTGCCTAGCATGCATGAGGTCCTGGGTTCAATTCCCTGGTACCACATAAACAGAAAAAGCCACAAGTGGCGCTGTGGCTCAAGTGGTAGAGTGCTAGCCTTGAGCAAAAGAAAAGAAGCTCAGGGACAGTTTCCAGGATTTGACATCAAGCCCCAGGACTGGCAACACAAAAACAAAGACAAACCCAAATAAATTAAGATGAGCAAAGAATGAATTAAAGAATTTCAAGGATGTAGCACATAAGGTAGAAATAATTTCCCATAGTCTTTTTGTTTTTTAAGGCAGTATCATGCTAGGCACCAGCATCTTACACCTGTAATCCCAGCTACTCAGGAGGCTGAGATCTGAAGACCTATCAGAAAGTCCATAGACTTTTTTTTTTTTTTTTTGCCAGTCCTGGGCTTGGATTCAGGGCCTGAGCACTGTCCCTGGCTTCTTTTCACTCAAGGCTAGCACTCTGCCACTTGAGCCACAGTGCCACTTCTGACCATTTTCTATACATGTGGTGCTGGGGAATCGAACCCAGGGCCTCATGTATATGAGGCAAGCACTTTTACCACTAGGCCATATTCCCAGCCCCAGTCCATAGACTCTTATTGCCAATTTATCATCAAAAAGCTGGAAATGTTGTTGTGGCTCTCTTTCAGAGGTGAAGCGCTAGCTAACCTTGATCACAAAAGCTCTGAGACAGTGCCTAGGCCCTGTGTTCAAGCCTCAGGACCACCACCAACAACAAAAAGCTGGCATATGCTGGCACCAGTGGTTTACCTATACTGAACAAAATTAGACTTTTAAAAATCATTATTCTCGGGACTGGGAATATGGCCTAGTGGCAAGAGTGCTTGCCTCCTACAGATGAAGCTCTCGGTTCGATTCCCCAGCACCACATATATGGAAAACGGCCAGAAGGGGCGCTGTGGCTCAGGTGGCAGAGTGCTAGCCTTGAGCGGGAAGAAGCCAGGGACAGTGCTCAGGCCCTGAGTCCAAGGCCCAGGACTGGCCAAAAAAAAAAAAAAAAAATTTCATTATTCTCTAAATATAGTCTAATTACTATTTACATTGTGGTAGGTATTGTGAGTAGTTTTCAGATGATTTAAAGGAAGAAATGTATAGTTTATATGAAAATAATATGGCCTAATTATAGAAAGGACTTGAATATAATATCTCAGATTTGAGTATCCACGAGGGAGGGAGTTAAGGGGGCATGTCCTGAAACAGATCCCTTGAAGATAAAAGGGACTATAACTTAAAGTCATATTTAACTAAAAGAAAAGGCTTTACATAAATTCTTTTTTCTTTTTTTGGTCAGTCATCGAGCTTGAACTTATTAGGGCCTGAGGGCTGTCCCTGAGCTTTTGTGTTCAAGGTTACCCTCTACCACTTTGAGCCAAAGCTCCACTTCTGGTTTTCTGGTGGTTAGTTGGAAATAAGAGTCTCACAGACTTTCCTGCCCAGGCTTTGAATTGGGATCCTCAGATCTCAACTTCCTGGGTCGCTAGGATTATAGGCATGAGCCACTAGTACCTGACTATAATTAATTCTTTTCTCTTTTTTTCAATTTGAATTCAGTTCTTAAACTAAAGCCCTTGCATTCCCACTTGGCTTTTTTGATCAAAGTAGGCACTCTACCACTTGAGCTACATCTCTACTGATAATCCTTTTGTCTGATGACCAAGTAAAAATATTATATGTAAGTAAAAACACTGTTTCTTTTTGTTTGAATCTCTAACACCTAAAATAGTGTCTGTCTCAAAGTACTTAAATATCTGATGAACATATCCCCAAGACAGTAGTGAGTCAAGAATGATTACCTACTTGGGAACCTCTAAGAGCCCTTGTACAGCAAGCAGAAAAATGCTTATCTACTCCATTTCTAATCACGGTTATATTGCCTAACCCTGAACAGAAAAATAAACCTTTAAAATTTATTACAGTAAAAGATGCATGACTGGGCACTGGTGGCTCACACCTGTAATCCTAGCTACTTAGGAGGCTGAGATTTGAGGACCATGGTTTGAAGCCAGCTGGGGCAGAAAAGTCCCTGGGACTCTTGTCTCCAATTAACCACCCAAAAGCCAAAAGTAGAGCTGTGACTCAAGTGATAGAGTGCCAGCCTTCAGTGAAAAAGCTCAAGAGCATTGCCAAGGCCTAGAGCTCAGCCCTAGGAGTAGCACCAAAAAAGAAATTTAAAAATAAACATAGCTATAAACAAAACTACTACCAAAACCTCCTTAATAAAAATGGCGGTCTCTTTATCCCCAAACTTCATTCTATAAAAGTAGCTACTTAAAAAAAACAACAACAGGGGCTGGGAATATGGCCTAGTGGCAAGAGTGTTTGCCTCGTATACATGAAGCACTGGGTTCAATTCCCCAGCACCACATACACAAAAAATGGCCAGAAGTGGCGCTGTGGCTCAAGTAGCAGAGTGCTAGCCTTGAGCAAAAAGAAGCCAGGGACAGTGCTCAGGCCCTGAGTTCAAGGCCCAGGACTGGCCAAAAAAACAAACAAACAAAAAAAAACCCATTTAAACAGTTACTTATTAGCCTTCTGTAATTTCTTTTTTCTTCCTTCCTTTTCTTTTTCTTTCTTTCTTTCTGTCTGTCTTTTCTTTCTTTCTTTCTTTTTTTTTGTCTGTCTTGGGGCTTGAACTGGGGCCTGGGTACTGTCCCTGAGCTTCTTTGGATAAAGGTAAGTGCTCTACCACTTGAGCCATAGTGCAACTAGCTGTGTTTTGAGTAGTTTACTGGAGATAAGAGTCTCATGGACTTGCCTGACTGGGCTGGCTTCAAACCATGATCCTCAGATCTCAGTCTCCAAAGTAGTTAGGATTATAGGTATGAGCCACCGGTGCCCAGCTTCTGTAATTTCTAAGTATCATATTTACATTAATAATTTCTGACAGAAATTTTAGACACTGTTAACTAAATTGTAGGGAAAAAAAGCTGCCAAGTAAATTGGAACATCATTGATTTAAGATACATCCCAATTTCAGAGAACTGATGTGATATTAGACAATATATGAAGATTTTGAAGACATTAGACATATTAGACAGACATATTAGACAATATGAAGATATTGAAGGCAATATATGAAAATTTAATAAGGTGGGGATAGAAGTTTGACTTAGTAGAACAGTAGCCAATGAATGAAAGCATCAGGTACTGAGTTTGAGTTCTGGTCTCAGATTAACAAAAAAAAAAAGGTAATAGGGTGAAAGTCTTAGTAGTTTATACTTAAACACTGTTACAAACACTGGGTTTTTACACAGGCTTGTTATATAGCCCAGGTTGGCTTTGAACCTTGAGTCCTGCCTTAGCCTTCCCAGGGCTGGAATCACAGTTGTATGCTACCATGCCTAGAGGGTTTTAGCTCTTAAGACCCCCCCCCCCCCAACTCCCATCATCTCCTCCTTTAATCAGTTAAAACACTTAACCAATGCTGAGCAGCAGTGGCTCAAGCCTGTATTTCTACCTACTCAGGAGGCTGAGATCTGAGGATCCTGGTTCACAGCCAGCCCAGTTAGCAACCAAAAGGCTAGAAATAGCACTGTGGCTCAAAATGGAGGAGTGCTAGCCCTGAGCAAAAAAACCTGAGGGACAGTGCCCAGACCCTGAGTTCAAGACCTAGGACCAGTACAATAAATTAATTAATTAAATAAACAAAGAAATCTTACCCAACTCCTTACACTATGAGCATGTAAGTAGTGTCTACAATTAAGCATTTACTGTACTGGTTTCCTTTCTGGTGTATACACTTTATTTTTTCTGAAGTTTGCTACTTTGTGTTTTTGTTGGTAACTTTCCACTTGCAAGCAATATCCAATTCCTAACAATTAGTTTACAAATAGCCACAGATTCTGTCACCAATAATCAAACACCAACACTTCTCTAGATTCATACAAACATTCACTTTCTGAAAACTGTTGTCAATTACCATCAATGATTGCTTTGCAGGTTTATGACTCTTACAATTCCATTGCTGTTACTTTAATGAGCTTTTAGGAAGGAACAAGAAGTTGTATACAATTTGCCAAGTTTAGCTAGAATTTAAATACAAGCTACCAAGAATTTCTACCTTAAGTCTTTTTTTTTTTAAGAAAAAGCTCATTATGTTCATTACTGACTTGTCTAATATCTTACCACCTCAAAATGGGGTTGTGTTTTACAATCAATAATGTGTCAGTTTATTTGGCAGCTTTTGTCTCTTTCTTCACAACACAAAAATATTGGTATACTGGCATAATTTATGACATCTTCCAATTAACAAAATACACTATTCTTACATCACACTGACATAAAATAACTATAATTAATACATAAATGAAAGCTTAAGTACTATTTCCAAAAGATACTAATCAAGAAATCACCTGAGGGGCTGAGAATATGGCCTAGTGGCAAGAGTGCTTGCCTCCTACACATGAAGCTCTTGGTTTGATTCCCCAGCACCACATATATGGAAAATGGCCAGAAGGGGTGCTGTGGCTCAGGTGGCAGAGTGCTAGCCTTGAGCGGGAAGAAGCCAGGATGGTGCCCCTGAGTCCAAGGCCCAGGACTGGCCAAAAAAAAAAAAGAAATCACCTGAGCCCTGCTTATTACTATTGGCAGGACATAAAATGGTACACTTACTATGGAACAACAGTGTACCTAACAGTGTACCTAAAAAAGTCGAAAGCAGAATAAAATACCTAAGCATAATCTTAATTAAGAAGACAAGAAAGATCTCTACAGAGTATAAGGCATTGAAGAGAGAAATTAGAGACTAGACTTAAAGATGGAAATTAATACTATGAAAACAGCAATATAACTGAAAATGACCTACAGATTCAATGTATTCATCATCACAATTCTAATAACATTTTTTCAGAAACAGAAAAATCCCAAAATTCATATGCAAGCACAGAAGATCCCAAACAGCCAAAGCAATCCTGAACAATAGCAACAAAATATTATAAGTATCACAATACCTGACTGGAAATTACAAAAATAGCACAACACTGGCATTAAAAACAGAAAGAGTAATGGGAAAGACAAATCCAGAAATAAACACATACAGCTATAGTCATATCATCTATCCTTTGATTTAACAAAAGGGACAAAAACCTGTTGGAGAAAAGATAGCCTTTAACAAGAACAGAAAACTAGATATCCACACATAGAAAACTGAAACTAGACCTCTGTACAAAAATCAATTCAGCTGTGCCAGTGGCTCACATCTGTAATCCTAGCTACTCAGGAGGCTAAGATCTGAGATTCGTGACTCAAAACCAGGACAGCAAATTCTGTGACATTCTTATCTATAATTAGCAACCAGAAAGTGGAAAGTGAAGCTGTGGTTCAAGTGGTAGAGTGCTAGCCTTGAGCACAAAACCTCAGGGACAGTATACAAGCCTTGAGTCAAGCCCCAGGACCAACATACACACACAATCAATCAATCAACAATCAATTCAATATGGATCAAAGATCTTAAAGTAAGACCTGAAACTTTTTTTTAATTGTCAAGATGATGTACATAGGGGTTATAGTTACATGCTTAAGGTGATGAATACACATACATTTCTTGTCATATCTGTATCCCCTTCCTCATTTTTATCCCTCCTTCCCTCCCCCACCCTCACCCAACCCCTCCTTGCTTATTTTTTCAAAATTAAACAACAAAAAAAATCTTATCCTTAATCTACATTGTCACTCTAGTCTACAATGCTTATATCCTCTATGATTATTAATTGTAAAACAATTCTTTCCAGATCAGGCGATATATACATATGTATCTCTTTTCTTTTGCTTAGTGCAATCTGCTCCTTCTTTTTCCTCTAATTTTCCCCCCTCCCTGCTGCCCTTGAGCAGCTTGGTTTGTTCTCATCAGTGCCCATTGCAGCTGCTGGGCCCTTTCTACTGTATCCCCCACCCCATTTTCCATTCATTCTGTGCCCTCCTCCCAGATTCTTTCAGATGTGCACCTGTGTACATCTTGTGTGAGGTAAAGGGCATAGGAAGACTTGAAACTTTCAACTACTACAGGGAAACATTTAAGCTATAAGCATGAACAAATTTTTAAATCCAACTTCAAATGCCCAGCTAATAAGAGCAAGATTTGACAAATGATAATCCATCAACTTTAAAAGCTTCTATACATCACAGTATACAAACACCAGAATAGACATATAACCCACAGAATGGTAGAAAATCTTGGTAAGCTGATAAAGGATTAATATCCAGAATTTATTTTTAAAAAACCTGAAAAAATAAAACAACAAAAGGACAAATAATCTAATGAATTGGCCAATATCTTGAATAGTTAGTTCTCTAAAGAAGTACATAGGGGGCTGGGAATGTGGCTTAGCGGTACAGTGCTTGCCTAGCATGCATGAAACCCTGGGTTTGATTCCTCAGCACCACATAAACAGAAAAGGCCAGAAGTGGCGCTGTGGCTCAAGTGGCAGAGTGCTACCCTTGAGCAAAAAGAAGCCAGGGACAGTGTTCAGGTCCTGAGTCCAAGGCCCAGGGCTGGCAAAAAAATAAATTAATTTAAAAATTTTTTAAAAAAAGGCTAGCAAGGTTGGGGAGATGGGGAAATCCTCATACATTTTGGTACAAATGTAAATTAGCACAATCACTATGGAAATCAGTATGGTGGTTCCTCTCAAAAAACTAGAAATAGAACTACCATTTGACTCTGCTAAACATAGATTCAAAAGGATGTAATACGGGGCTGGGGATATAGCCTAGTGGCAAGAGTGCCTGCCTCGGATACACGAGGCCCTAGGTTCGATTCCCCAGCACCACATATACAGAAAACGGCCAGAAGCGGCGCTGTGGCTCAAGTGGCAGAGTGCTAGCCTTGAGCGGGAAGAAGCCAGGGACAGTGCTCAGGCCCTGAGTCCAAGGCCCAGGACTGGCCAAAAAAAAAAAAAAAAAGGATGTAATACAATAGAAGATAACCTGCACACCCAAGTTTATCACAGTATGATTCATAATACACTACAGCCTGGATTCTCAACAATCAATAAACGGATAAAGAAAATGGACATAAGACATAAGAAAGGATAAAATTATGCCATTTGCAGGAAAATAGATGGAGCTCTTTATGTTAAGTGAGATAAGCCATGTCCAAAAAGCAAAATATTTCATGTTTTCACTCATGTATAGAATTTAGATCTAAAATGACAAACATGACAATCATGATTATGTTGATGATAATAATGGAACATCAACATATTGATAGGTATAAATATAACTATCAATGAATGAGGATAGCTCAAATGGTAGAGCCTTGAGCAAAAGAAGTTTAGGGACAAAGCCTAAGCCCTGAGTTCAAGTCCCAGGACTGATGCATGTGCACATGCATGCCTGTGCGCGCGCGCGCACACACACACACCCCAGTACAACAAACTTGTTTGAAAATATTCTAAAAGGTGGGAAAGAGGAATAATGGAGAGTAATAAAGGGTCAACGTTGATGGGGTCCATTGTATCCATGCTAAGGTAACATAATGAATATCCTCTGATTATTCTCCCGTATAACTAATGTATGCTACTAAAAAAAAATCTTAAAATTTGTTGTTGTTTTTTGAGACATGGTCTTGCTTTGAATCCCATAGTGACATCAAACTTACAATCCTCCAGCTTCTGTCTTCTGAGTGCTGAAATTTACAGCCATGTATGTACCACTGCCTCTAGCTTTTAAAAAAATTCTATTTTTAATATTCTCAGGAAGTTAAAAAATATTATAACCACAAAACAAGAATCAAATATTGCACACAAAAAGGGTATTCCAACAACAAAAGAAAGCCTTTAGAAATGGAAAACAAAAGTTTACATGAAAAATTCAATAAAAGGGCCAGAAGGTAAATCTAGAAAATCTAGTCTTCTAGAAAGTAGAGCAAGAAGACAAAGAAAATTAAAAAGTGAGAAGATGAGAAAATAACAGCGCATACCAAGAAATCTGATATTAAAATAGTAAAGTAACACCTCTGTACATCACCTTGACGATAAAAAAAATTAAAAATAGTTCTAAAAAGAGAATACAAAGAAATAAAAAATCAGAAGTTATCAATTTAATAATTTTAAAAATGCTGACAAGCTGGGCACTGGTTGGCTCTCACACCTGTATTCCTATCTACTCAGCTGAGATCTAAGTATAGTGGTTCAGAGCCAGACGGGGCAGGAAAGTCTGAGACACTCTAATCTCCAATTAAACACCAGAAAACCAGGTGGGGCTGTGGCTCAACGTGGTAGAGCACTAGCCTTGAGCCAAAAAATTCAGGGACAGCACTCAGGCCCTGAGTTCAAGCCTGGTCACCACTACCACCAGCAATAACTAAATCTGACATATCAGGAAAGGCACAAATTTTCCACAGAAGGGCCAACACAGCATGTGAAAATAAATCTACAGCCAGGCATGTGACTTTAAAATTTGAGATCAATGAAGACAATCAACCTTATAAACTTTAGGAAAGAAAAAAGGAGATCATATAAATGACAGAAGTAAGAATGGCTTTGGACTCCCCTCCACTCCCCAAGTCCTGGGGCTTGGACTCAGGGCTGAGCACCATCCCTGGCTTCTTTTTGCTCAAGGTTGGCACTCTACCACTTGAGTCACAGCACCACTTCTGGCTTTTTCTGTTAATGTGGTGCTGAGGAATCGAACCCAGGGCTTTGCGCATGCTACACAAGCACTCTACCAGTAAGCCACATTCCCAGCCCAGCTTGAAGAAAACCATTGATATAAAAGAATGAAAAGGGGCTGGGAATATTGCCTAGTAGTAGAGTGCTTGCCTCATGTACTGAAGACCTGGGCTCGATTCCTCAGCACCACATATATAGAAAAAGCCAGAAGTAGCGCTGGGGCTCAAGTGGTAGAGTGCTAGCATTGAGCAAAAAGAACAGTGGTCAGGCCCTACGTTCAAGCCCCAGGACTGGCAAAAAACAAAACAAGCAAAAACAAACAAACAAAAAAAAAAAGAATGAAAAGGACAGTATTTATTATATGTCTCAGCTGCAAATTTATTTATAGCGTCAAAGTCATGTAAGCACTAAATGACCTAACAAATATAATCTGACTCCATCAAGTGATAGGAGAAATGAAAAGAATTATGGGTATGTGGTTGGAATGGGGGAAGAAGAGAGCTAGTATCCTATCTTTGACAGTGGGAAATTAAAAAGATATTGTGGGTGTGGGCTCTCTCTCTTGACTTCCCCTCGCTTGGGGGGGAAGGGGCTTGTCCGCCCCTTCCTGGGTGGCCCTTTATCGCTCTCACGTGGGAGCGATGGCCACAGGTAGCCTCGTCTCTCTCTCTCTCTCTCTCTCTCTCTCTCTCTCTCTCTCTCTCTCGACTTCCCCTCACTTGGGGGGGGGGGGAAGGGGCTTGTCCGCCCCTTCCTGGGTGGTCCATTATCGCTCACGCGGGAGCGATGGCCACGGGTAGCCTCGGTGGCGTGTGGTCGCAGGGTGCCCCAAAGCCGCCAAGAACGACACGGATGCGTGGGTCCCTGGAGAAAACCTCTAGGGCTTCTGTCTATTCAAATGAGGAGCCTCCCAGATATACCCCAAAGGCGGGCACAAGAGAGGGGCCCCTGATTGGTCCCAAGGGGCTGTCCCTCAAGTGATGTCAGACTTCCTTCTCTTCAGGTTAAAGACAGGAAGGGGAGGGACAGGCTGAGGTCAGCTGTGGCCCCTTAAAGGTGCAGCTGACCCCAACATGTGGGAATCTGAAAAATTAAGTAGAAACACTATAACCAAAGTATAAGAGAGTCAATGGGAAGTAAATACAAGGTATGTTATACAAACTAAAAATATTCTAATCTCTTGCCTTTCTGTCTTGGAGCTGGCCACAATAAAATTCTGATAATAAAGCTCCCATTTTAAAAAGGATCCTACCTTATGCCTACAGGAATGAATGTTGCACAGAGAAGCCAAGAAGAACCTGAACCTGAGTCCTTGCTGGTTATCTTCACTGTTCATTAGCATTATAGATCATACTTTTTTTGCCCAATCATATTTCAACATGGTTGCCCTTACTTCAGTCATACTCATGCAATAAAGTCTATAAAAACCCTAAATATAAAAGGATAGGGTTCTGGAAGTTCCTGGACTGAAGACTGCTAAATATGTGAATGAAAGTTTACAAGAAGGCAAATAGAACTCATCCATAGGAACCTGGTATATTCAGTTCCAAGGGGATGGAAGTTCCTATGCCTCAAGCCTTTCCAATATCTCTGATATTTCTTGCTTATTTGTATTCTCTAAAATATCCTTAAAACTAAATTAGTAAGTGTTAAGTAAAGTGGTCCTTTGTGTTTTGTGAGCTGCTCTAGAAAATTATTCAGACCGGAAGAAAAAAACATGGGAGCTTCAACTTGTAGCCAGTTGGTCAAGTTTCAAATAGTGTCAGAACTGAATTAAATCTGACAATGGCCAGTTTGTGTCCACTTAAAATTTCTTGCTTGCTGGTGGGGAGAAATCCCTATACCTTATAAGGTCTCAGAAGTGTTGATTATGGCTTGAGAGCAGAAGAAAAACACACTCTGCAGTGGTACTCACTAGACACTATGTTGAAAATGAACAACTTGTGGGTAGGTACAGGAGGGAAAAACTGGGAGAGAAGGAGGGGTGACATGGTCTAAAAAGAAATGTACTCATTACCTGACTTACATAACTGTAACCCCTCTGTATATCACCTTTTTTTTGTTGTTTTGTTTTTGTTTTTGCCAGTCTTGGGGCTTGAACTCAGGGCCTGAGCAGTGTCCCTGGTTTCTTTTTGCTCAAGGTTAGCACTCTACCACTTGAGCCACAGCGCCACTTCCGGCTTTTTTCTATATATGTGGCGCTGAGAAATCGAACCCAGGGCTTCACGTATATGAGGAGAGCACTTTACCACTAGGCCACATTCCCAGCCCTGTATATCACCTTTATAATAACAATTTTTAAGCCTAAAAACACCCCCCAAAACAACAACAAAACCCAGACACTTTGTTTTCAGCAGACACATAGTATATTCATGAATTTTGTATTTATTTATTTATTTATTTATTGGGGCCAATCCTGGGCCTTGGACTCAGGGCTTGAGCACCGTCCCTGGCTTCTTCCCACTCGCACTCTGCTACCTGAGCCACAGAGCCCCTTCTGGTCGTTTTCCATATATGTGGTGCTGGGGAATCGAACCGAGAGCTTCATGTGTAGGAGGCAAGCACTCTTGACACTAGGCCATATTCCCAGCCCCTCATGAAATATTTTTGAGCCAGGTGCACAGACATAATATTTATTTTCTTTGTTTAAAAAATTAAAATATATCTCTGCACATCACCTTTATAATAATTTTTTTTTTGTCTTTTCTCTTTTGGTACTGGGGTCTAACCCAGGATGTTGCACTTGCTAGGCAAGCGCTTTGCCACTGAGCTACATCTCAGCCCTAATAAAAATATTTAAAAAAAAATAGAATGTTTTTAAAACTCCAGAATATTTTTACCACTTACATATCTTATGTAAAATGGGATAGAACACTTTACAAATGTAATTCAGACACAGAATTGTAAAATTACCAACTGTATACAAACAGAAAAATAAACCAAGTCTTTTGGGATTAGCAATTTACTCACCTGATGAAAGAAATATGTAACAGCAAGGTCATTGTCATTTAAGAGGATTTCTTCTTCTGTTGTAAAAAGCCACTTTCGAATTGTCAGGCAGGTGCCTGGCACAGCTGATGTATAATTCTGAACGTAGAGTTTATGAGGAAATTCATTAGGTGCCAGCTTACGTACTGAAGAAGACAGAATAAAGAACACTGGAGTGAAAAGGCATATAAGAAGTTTCTCTTCTGTAAGCTATGCACAGCAGATCTATGCTAACAGCCGGATAGCATAACTAGGGCATCAGCTCAAATTCTTCATGGAGCACTGATAAAGGAGCACAAAATAACCATGTGTATAGCCAAATTATCCCTTCTAACTATGACTATGGTCAGTCAAGCCTCGAAGTGAGTAAAATCTATCACTTGAATGTCAGGTTCTTAAGTTAACATAATGTCTATAAAGACCACCAATGCAATTTTTTTTAAATGACCCATGATTCAGTTAATTATAGCTCTGATAGCCACTAACTTCAGACCAATATCTCCTTACCCAGCTATGGACATTTAGAGTCTCTCTTGAGGCTATTCTCGATAAACTGCTTTTATTATGAAGAGCTAAAAGGCTCTACCTACTCAAGAAACCATAAGGCATGTATCAGTAAAATATTCATCATGGTTAACATGTATTCTTAGTAAGGTTACTTCTTCCTAACATTTTACAGAAAAATAAAACAACCTCATATTTAATTTCTTCTTTTTCTTTTGGGAGTAGTGGGGTTTGAAATCACGGACTCATAGTTGCTAAGCAGGTGCTCTACCACTGAGCCAAGCCTCTAGTCTCCTTTTTGCACTGGTTACTTCTGAGATAGGACCTCACTTCCAGCCTGGACACACACTGGACTGTGATCCTGCTGTAACTGGGATGACAAGCACATGTCACAGCAGCCAGCTTTTCCCACTGAGAGGTAGCCTCAAGGACTTTTCTGCTCAAGTTGACCTAGAACCACAATCACAATCCTTTAAATCCTTCAAGTATCCCAGGTAGCTAAGATGAAAGGCATAGGTTACCATGCTCAGCCACTGTTTGAGAAAGGGTCTTATGAAGGTTTTTGTTTAGGCTAGCTTTGACAATGATTGTCCAGACCTCAGCCACCCAAGTACCTAATATTATAGGTATGAGCCACTGGCACCTGACTCCAGATTATTTTTTGAGATAGGGTATCATTAATTCTTTGCCTCAGCTAGCTGGCCTAAATAACAATCTTCCTATCTCTGGCTCCCAAGTAGCTGGAATTAATTTTCTTTTCTTTGAGACAGGATCTTACTATATAGTTCAGGTTGGTTTTGAATTCATGAGCCTCCCAACTTAAGTTCCAGGTGTTGGGATTATGGGCATCCATCATCACACTTGGCTAACCACTTTTAATATTACCTTTATTGAATTTTCTTCTTAATGTTTTACAACACAGCAAGAGACAGATTTAATATTTCTCATTTTATAGAAAATGAAATTAATGGTTAGAAATGGATAAGATTAGAATCCAAGAATCCTGGTACCTTATGAAGCTTTTGTAGAACAATTTATACCTTCCTATTAGGCTATTGAGTTGGGAAGAAAAATAATAAAGAAACAGTTGCTTCAAGCGAATTAGAAGTTATTCTCCCTTGTGCTTTTTTTTTTTTTTTGGCCAGTCCTGGGGCTAGGACTCAGGGCCTGAGCACTGTCCCTGGCTTCTCTTTGCTCAAGGCTAGTACTCTGCCACTTGAGCCACAGCACCACTTCTGGCCATTTTCTGTATATGTGGTGCTGCGGAATTGAACCCAGGGCCTCGTGTATACGAGGCCAGCACTCTTGCCACTAGGCCATATCCCCAGCCCCTCTCCCTTGTTCTTGAATGGCAAAGCAACCGAAATCTGCCCAATTCTCCTCATTCTGAGATGAGGAAGATCCAACCACTAACCAATATTATCTGTTATTTCTGCTCTTGGCCCTGGGCATATATAATATGGAAGAGATCCATAAGCTACTGGAAATCTTTGTCATTCAGAACAAGCCCTTGGTTGCATTCAAACCTCCCATGTGGTTTCAATACAACCAATGTGACTATGATATCACCCCTAGCTTTTATGAAATGAAAGAGAAACTTCCTGCTACCATGTAATAAAGTATTCCAGGAAGAAGAAATTTATTCACACAGCAACTTAAATATAAGCAATAAGATAAAGAGATTTAAGCAATATATCTTTAACTTCTGAAAACAAAAAAAGGAATTCTAAAAAATCTTTACAAAAAACATGAAGTACCCTGAACCACATGTGGCTAAAAAGGACATTCCCTATCAAGCTATCTCATTGTAATATATGAATTTTGAACCTCTGATTTAAAAAACCAACAACTCAAGAAAGTATGTGGGGGCTGGGAATACAGCTTAGCAGTAGAGTGCTTGCCTAGCATGCACAAAGCTCTGGGTTCAATTCCTCAGCACTACATAAACAGAAAAAGCCAGACATGATGCTATGGCTCAAGAGGCAGAATGCTAGCCTTGAGCAAAAAGAAGCCAGGGACAGTGCTCAGGCCCCGAGTCCAAGCTCCAGGACTGGCAAAAAAAAAAAAAGTATGTGATCCAGAACTAGGTATAAACTATACAGACTGACAAATGAAAAAGAACCTACAGTGATCAGGCATCCTTATGACCAGGTTTCCCAGGATTTGCCTGCTCTGCTTGTTAAAGACAGTCCCAATGAGTGGGATCTTACCTTGTCTTCAAGCACTTCTCTGGAAAAAATATTTTCTGCCCAACAGTATTAGACTAAAATGCCCTCAAACAAAACTCAATAGCTGGGGCTGGGAATATGGCCTAATTGTAGAGTGTTTGCCTGGCATACATGAAGCACTGGGTTCAATTCCTCAGCACCACATATATAGAAAAAGCCAGAGGGGTGCTGTGTCTCAAGGGGTAGAATGCTAGCCTTGAGCAAAAAAGAAGCCAGGGACAGTGCTCAGGCCCTGAGTTCAAGCCTCAGCAAAAAAAAAAACCAAAAAACTTAATAGCTACTAGAACTTACCAAAGGAATGATTGATCACTTCAAATAAGGCAAAGTAATTCACTGTTGTGCTGTCCATGCCAACCTTTGCTGCAATAGCCTAAAGTTTAAACAGATAGAATGATTCAGGACAAATAAATCAAGTATTACTGTGAAGAAAGGCAAATATATGCATGTAGATATGAGGGGAAAGACAGAGGGTTTGTCATTTTGGCATCGTAAGTGTACGTGCACACATGCATACTTAAGTAAGGAGAGAACCCTCTGTATATGACCCAAACAGCTATGTTTTATGTAAGTTTTTCATATAAAAGTCCTTATTTGAGACCACTTGCAAGAAAAGTGCTTGCTGGAACAGATGTTAAGAAGAAAACAGCCAGGTGCTGATGGCTCACGTCTATAATCCTAGCTACTCAGGAGGCTAAGATCTGAAGATTTCATGTTTGAAGCCAGCCCAGGCAGGAAAGTCCATGAGACTCTTATCTCCACTAAACTATTTTGAAAAAGCTAGCGGTAGTCCTGTGGCTCAAGTGGTAGAGTGCTAGCATTGAGCTAGCTCAGGAAGACAGTCCAGGCCCAGAGTTCAGGCTCCCAGGACTGGCAAAAAAAAAAAAAAAAAGTTAAACATTAAATATTGTTTCACATATTCAGCTTACATTTAATATAGGTCATTAAGAAGCTAGGCCTATATCTTCAATTCTTTGTTTTTATTCAAGTAATTAGTTACTTATTGTGGTATTGAGTTATTTATTTATTTATTCTTTGTGGTACAGGAGATTGAACCTAGGGCCCTGAGCATACTAGGAAAGTACACTAGGTGGGTGTTCTAACCTTGTGGTATACCCTCAGCATTTTTTTTTTCTTGGCATTACTGGATTTTGAACTTGGGGCTTCACACTTGCTAGTTAGGCCCTCTATCGCTTGAGACACCACTTCTACCCAAGCCCTCTTTTTGAGACAGGGTCTCTCTGCTACCTTTGCCCAAACTGTTCTCAAATTCACCATTCTCCTCCTTTCAATTCTAAGAAGCTAGGATTATTTCAGGCCTGGTTTTACTTTATTTATATATTTAATTCACTTACTTGTTGTCCTGGTACTGGGGCTTGAACTCAGGGCTGGGATGTTGTCCCTAAGTTCTTTTGCTCAAGGCTACCACTCTACTACTTGAGCCACAACTCCACTTCTGGCTTTTTGCAGTTAACTGGAGATAAGAGTCTCACAGACTTTCCTGTCCAGACTGGCTTCGAACTGCAATCTTAAGATCTCAGCCTTCTCAGTATCTAGGCTTTCAGGTGTGAGCCAAAGCACCCAGCTATAATTAATAATTATGAGGGCTAGGAATATGGCTCAGTAGTATATGGCCTGACAATCCCCAAACATGAAACACACACACATACAGGAAAGAAAATATGGAAATCATTATTATTCTGTTTTCGTTTGTGTCATAAGGCTTTTTTTGTAATAAAAAAAAGAATGGTAATAATAACCCCTACACCTTGGAATATGTATTACTCATTATTTCAAGGACAGTAAAATATTTTCATATTTGTAACAATTTAATAAACTTCCTGTATGCTAGGTACTCCAAAAGCACATTACATGTACTAACTCATTTAATCTATTTTTCTTAGCTTTACATAATACAATATCAAGCCAAACTATTCAAGTTTAATTTACCTGATATACTTGGTCTGTAGTACTGTTCTTTTTAACTCGGACTGTAACTGTTGTTCCATCTGGTAATGCTACTCTCAGCTCTACATCAGACACACCATTGTAGTTCTGAGGGGAAAAACAAGGAATTTGTGACTCCAATGACTACAGTGTAGGGGAGAAATCAAATCTTAAAAGTCAATATATTTACAAGTCATAAAGTTGACTTTAGGCTGCAGCAGAAGTTAATCTTCAAGATGAACAGGAAAAAAAGAAACACATTGAAGTCAGCATGTTCACATTTCAAAACAGAAAACTATGGAACAGTCTAAGTCAAACCCAGATAAGATTTTTTTTTAAATTTCTTAATTCAGATAAGATTTTTGCTTCCCTCTCATCACTCCATTCAGGACTGACAAATGAGAAAGAAAACAGCTGAAAGCAGCAGTGCCTGCAAATGTTCTCTGGTTTAATGGTTAGACATATAAATTGCTTCAAATGGTCTACTAACTTCCTTTCTTATTGCTGAAATAATCAGAAAAATCTTTGAAAGGAAAAATGGATGAGACACAGGGTTGGGGGTTTGTCTAATAATAATGTCTAATGCCAATTTTCTTCTAGCAAAGAGTAAACAACACTTATTCTCCTTGATTTAAAGTAAGTACTTAGGGCTGGGAGTATGGTTCAGTGGTAAAATGATTGCATAGCATGAACGAGGCCCTGGGTTTGATCTCCCACATTGGAAAAAAGAAAAACCACAAAAAACTAAGCAGGAACTTATCACGTTTCCCTAATCGATTTTTTTCACCTTGTAATTTTTATCTGAAAGAAATAACTATCTCGGAGTAAGTCCATTTTCATTTACCAACCTGAAAAATTACTATTTGTTGTCTAAAACCATCCTAATCACACAGTAGTTCCAGCTTTCACGCTAAGGATATGTTCTAAGACTCTCGGTGGATGCCTAAAGCTGTGGTTAGTACTAAATCCTATAACTGCATGCAGCTCCCATCTTCATTAAGTACTTACCATTCACTATGGCTGTAACACTGCCCTGCCTATTTTGGCAGTCCTAAGGTTTGAAACCAGAGTGTCACATTTGCTAGGCACACACTCTACCACTCAGCCACATCTCCAGACCTTTTTCTCACTAGCTATATTTGAGATAGAGTCATATTTATTTTTGAGGTAGTATCTTAGCTAGGATTATAGGTGTGACTCACCAGTTTGTAGCACATAGCCATAATTTTGCACTTTAAGGTGCTATAGTAAAATTAGCATGGATTTTTATTATTATTCATAATTTTACAGATTAAAGATTAAATCTTACCATAAACCTTAGTAACCTCAGCATATAAATGCCTGGGTCCTGTCCCTGAGACACTCTGTGCTCAAGGCTATGCTCTACCACATTGAACCACAGCGCCAATTCCAGTTTTCTGGTGGTTAACTGGAGATAAGGATAAAAGTCTCACGGACTTTCCTGCCTGAGCTGGCTTTGAACCATGATCTTCAGATCCCAGCCTCCAGAGTAGCTAGGATTACAGGCATGAGCCACCAGTGCCTGGCAAGACTTTTACCTTTTGAACTTAAAGGAAACCCTGTATGGCTCCTTTTTGGTACGTATGAGTTGTTAGCATAGCTATTCCTATTATCTGGAGTCATTTAGAGTTACTTGGGGGGGTGGGGGGGAGGCTGGGAATGTGAAGCCAGGGACAGTGCTCAGGCCCTGAGTCCAAGCCCTAGGACTGGCAAAAAAAGGAGTTAATTGGGAGAGGGGGTTGGCTGGTGGGGAGGGTAAAGGAGGTTATTGTTTGTTAAAATAGATTATTTTGCAACTATGAAAACAAAACAAACACTTTGAGAGTGCTATTTATTTTTTATGTTTTATTTTTTGCTGGTTCTGGGGCTTGAAATCAGGGCCTGGGCACTGTCCCTGAGCCTCTTTGTGGCCAAGGTTAGCTCTCTACCATTTGAGCCACAGCACCACTTGGGCTTTTTTCTCTGATTAAATGGGGATAAGAGTCTCAGACTTTTCTGCCTAGACTGGCTCTGAACTGCAATCTTTGATCTAGGCCTCCTGAGTAACTACAATTACAAATGTGGGCCACAAATGTGAGCCACCAGTGCCCAGCTAAGGATGATTTTGGTGGAGGAGGAGGCAGGGAGAGTGACAAAGGAAGTAAAATTGATTGAAATACAAGAATGGAGATATAATGTAAACAAGAATGGAGATATAATAATGAAACTGTTTTCTGTACAACTAAAATAAGCTAACAACAACATTAATTTTTAAAACTCTAAAACTTAAAAAAAATAAAATAAGGAGAGTGACTTGAAGCTAGGTGCCAGTGGCTCATACCTGTAATCCTTGCTACTCAGATGGCTGATATCCAAAAGATTGTGATGAGAAACCAGTTTGAGTTGAAGTTTGTAAGACTCTATCTCCAAAATAACCAGCAAAATGCAGGGCTCAAGGTATAGCTCAAATGGGAGAGTGCCAGCCAAGCAAGTAAAGCAGGTAAGTCCAAGACCTTGAGTTCAAATCCCAGTACCAGCAAAAATAAATTTAAGTACAAGCACTGTGATACCAGCATAGTCAATCTGATAACTGCCTGACTACTAAGTGACTGATGTACAGTTATACAGAGTGGATATGTTAGACAAAAGATGATTCAGGTTCTGAGTGGGACAGCAAGGGATGGTATAAAATTTTATTGTGCTACTCAGAATGCCACATAATTTGAAACTCAAGAATTGTTTATTTTCGGGCTGGGAATATGGCCTAGTGGTAAAGTGCTCGCTCGCCTTGTATACATGAAGCCCTGGGTTCGATTCCTCAGCACCACATATATAGAAAAAGCCAGAAGTGGTGCTGTGGATCAAGTGGTAGTGTACTAGCCTTGAGCAAAAAGAAGCCAGGCACAGTGCTCAGGCTCTGAGTTCCAAGCCCCAGGACTGACAAAAAACAATTACTATTTATTAAGCATTTACTATGTGATTGATACTGAGGTAAGGAACTGAGAATATAAAAGATGATCAAGTTTTAGTTCTTACCTACATGTATTAGAAAATGAGATAGTAATATGGTGATACTTAAGACAAAAGTTCTTGGTAGAGTGAAAAAAATCAATGAGTTATCAGAGGATTCAAAGAGGATGTAGACCTGGCACTAGGACTTAAAGGGCAGTAAGGAGGAGCAAAAAAAATAAAGTCCTTTGGAGTTCACTGCAATTCAACTCATAATCAATACCTTTATTTTTCCCATATAGAACTATGATAAAAATAGTAATTGCAGAGAGTATTCACCTACCTCATCTGATTCTGACAGGAATTCCTGCATGATGTCACTCTCACCAATGACTCGTATTGAACACACTGTGAAAAATAAATATAAGATCTAGCATAAAGTCTTAAAACCAAGGATATAAAGTCAAGAGCATATAAAGGTGTATATATAAAAATAAATATATATTTAAGTAAATATATATCAATATATGTGTAAAGAAAAAGGTTTAGAGAGTTTTAAAAGGCACTGATAAAGTAGTATACATTCTTGGCATATAAGATTTTTTTTGAGGTGGGGGTGGTGTACTGGTCCTGGGGCAAGTACTCAGGGTCTGGGTGCTGTCCCTGAGCTTTTTTGCTCAGACCAAGTGCTCAACTACTTGATTCACAGCTCTACTTCTGGCTTTTGTTGGTGGTTAATTGGAGATAATGCAGGCTTTCCTGCCCAGGCTAGCTTCAATCTAGGATCCTCAGATCTCAAGTCTCCTGAGTAGCTAGAATTACAGATGTGAGCCACTGGCACCCAGCAACAAATGAGATTTTTAAAGGCATGATAAACATTTATCTAAATATGGTTTAGAACACAGGAAAACTAGAAAACACAAAGACATAGTTCACTAAAAATAAGGACTGGGAATGCAGCTTAGTGGTAGAGTGCTTGCCTAGAAAGCATGAAGCCCTGGGTTCGATTCCTCAGTACCACATAAATAGAAATAGCTGGAAGTAGGGCTGTGGCTCAAGTGGTAGAGTGCTAGCCTTGCACAGAGAAAGGCTCAGAGACAGTGCTTAGGCTCTAAATTCAAGCCCCAGGACTGGCAGAAAAAAAAAGTTTGCTAAAAATAATAAAATTGGCTAATGAAGCATAGTAAATCTAACCTTACAGTCTTATGTGACCCATGAACATGCTAAAAGAAAAAAAAGTGGTGGTAAAAGAGGCAATGGAAGGAAAAAGTCAGTTAGGAATAAACCAAGCTAATGCCAGTGTGGTGACATGCACCTGTCATCTTAGATACATAAGAAATGTAATGGGAGGATCACAGTCAGGCCAGCCTGAGAATAAATGTGACATCCTAGTCTAAAAGTAACTACAGGGCTGGGAATGTAGCTCAAGTAATGAAGAATCTGCCTAGCAAGAATGAAGCCTTGAGTTCAAATCCCAGTACTGAAAGAAAAGGGAACAAAGAGAGTTAGGGGAAAAGGAGGGAGAAAAAGAGAAGAGAAGGTGATGTTGGCCTTATAACCAGGCTGGAAGGGCACACAGGCATGCGGTTCCAGCTCCCGAGTCTGGGCCCTGACCCTGCACACATGGTCGGCAGTTTCAGCTCTCGAGTCTGGGCTGCGACCAAGGCCGGTTGGTTCACTTTTTGTTCATTTTTTTACTTCCCCAATAAATCCGTCTTTTTGTAAAAAAAAAAAAAAAAAAAAAAAGAAAAGGGAAGAGAAAAAGTGGAAGAGAGGAAGGGATAGAAAGGCTTTATTATAAAGCAGGGAGGTAAGTAGCTGATTGTCTAAAATCTAAGTTAATTTCTTGGCCTTCAAGGATGACAAATCGCACTAATAATTTTACTACATTGATTTTTTTTGGGGGGTCAATCATGAGGCTTGAATTCAGGACCTGGGAACTGACCCTGAGCTTTTCTGCTCAAGGTTAGCACTCTATCACTTTGAGTAACAGCTCCACTTCTAGTTTTTTGGTGGTTAATTGGCAATAAGAGTCACACAGACTTTCCCGCCTAGGCTGACTTCAAGCTATGATCCTCAGATCGCAGCCTCCTGAGTAGCTAGGATTACAGGCATGACCTACCAACACCAGGCTTACCTTTGATTTAAAAAAGAACAAACAACAGGCTGGGGATATGGCCTAGTGGCAAGAGTGCTCGCCTCGTATACATGAAGCCCTGGGTTTGATTCCCCAGCACCACATATACAGAAAATGGCCAGAAGTGGCGCTGTGGCTCAAGTGGCAGAGTGCTAGCCTTGAGCAAAAGGAAGCCAGGGACAGTGCTCAGGCCCTGAGTCCAAGGCCCAGGACTGGCCAAAAATAAATAAATAAATAAATAAACAAACAAACAAACAAATAAATAAATAAATAAATAAATGCATGCTAAGAAAACTTAAGAAATATTTTTTTAAAAAAGAACAAATAAAAAACCTGTACCTTTTTTCATTTCCTGAGGGCTGTGTATGGAGGTCAACTTATGTTAGAAAAACTAAAAGAAGACAAGGAAGTTCCACTATCTTCTATGAGGGAAATTATTTTTCTTCAGGAAGCAAGACTTCCTACCTATTTATTTTAATTAAACTAGGTCAATTCATTTTTACATAGCACTAAGGACACAGATGCTTAAATATCACATACAACCATAATTCCTGTATTTTAAAATATAGCAAGGAAAGATCTCTTCTCTAAGCAACAAAATATCTTATCCAGGACATTTGTGTCATTTCTCTGCCATTCTGGAGAAACAAATTGTTTCAGCAACCTTCTAGCTATAGCCTGTTTAAAAGAAGGGGAGTATCAACTACCTAGAGTTTAGCAAATCTATCCTTAAATACCTAAAGAAATTATAAAGAGTTTTCATGTATGATGTTTAGTGAACCGATATCATTTTGATGAAAATGTCTTGAATACTGTTCATTTAGTTTCCAAATCTACATGATACATTTCACTTGCATATCTAAGATAATTCTATAAGTAAAGGTCAAAGTGCATAAAAATCTAATTCTTTTATTTTTCTGTTGCTTTGGGAGACAATAAAGCAGGCTATTAATCACTGTAATAGACATCTCAGTCTTGCCTCAAAGCTCAAATCACTGATTTTTTTTGTGTGTGCTGATTCTAATGCTTGAGCTCAAGGCTTGGATGCTGTCCCTAAGATTTTTTTGTTCAAGGCTGGTGCTCTACTACTTGGGCAACAGCTCTACTACTGGCTTTTTGGTGCTGAACTGGAGATAAGAGTCTCACAGACTTTCCTGCCTAGAATGGCTTTGCTCAGATCTCAGCATTCTGAGTAGTCAGGATTACAGTTGTGAGCCACTGATGCTCATTTCAAATCACTCTTATAGTCAGAAATTTACTCTCACTACTGAATTTCAGGAGATATATAGCTATGCAGTTTTCAATATATACATAGAATATGTGTCTACTGAGGATAGTGGAGTTTAATAGAATGTCTTACCTTTTTCTAGATATTCTTCCAACCCCCGACGCCGGGCATCCAATTGCTGTTCTGATAATGAGAACGGCCACTTTCCTGGAAGTCGAGGAAATGTAAAGTTGGCAAATTCTCTCTTTAGATTCTGGTGTAGGATGGCAAATTCCCGGTACCGCTTAGAACACAATTGCCTCCCTGCCATGTAAACATTGTATACCTGATGCAGGAAACAAACAAAGAAAAGTTTACTTACTACAAAATAAATCACAGAATCATCTAAAGACATCCTCAGGAGGATTTTGGTCAAATATATTCCCATGCAATAAACAGACTATGTTCAAGGTCACTTTAAAATAAACATGCCGGGCCGGGAATATGGCCTAGTGGCAAGAGTGCTTGCCTCCTACACATGAAGCTCTCGGTTCGATTCCCCAGCGCCACATATATGGAAAACGGCCAGAAGGGGCGCTGTGGCTCAGGTGGCAGAGTGCTAGCCTTGAGCGGGAAGAAGCCAGGGACGGTGCTCAGGCCCTGAGTCCAAGGCCCAGGACTGGCCAAAAAAAAAAAAAGAAACAAATAAAATAAACATGCCGAAAGTTGTATGTGTAAGAGGACTACTCCCTTCAAGGGAGGTATGATCATATTCTGCTAACAAAATTATTTCTTTTTTTCTTTTTTTTTTTTTTTGGCCAGTCCTGGGGCTTGGACTCAGGGCCTGAGCACTATCCCTGGCTTCTTCTTGCTCAAGGCTAGCACTCTGCCATTTGAGCCACAGCGCCACTTCTGGCCATTTTCTGTGTATGTGGTGCTGGGGAATCGAACCTAGGGCCTCACGTATACGAGGCAAGCACCCTTGCCACTAGGCCATATCCCCAGCCCTAACAAAATTATTTCTAACAGAGGAAATTATCCATTTTTCAGATGAATTTTATTTTCAGAAAACTCAATGTCTTTCAAAGCTGGTGTGGCAAAATAGTGAATGAACAAACAAATGAGAAAAGAGTGTGACTGATATGTGTGTATAGATCACACTAGCTCTATACAAAAGGCCTAAAAAATGACTAAAAATAGTAGTATTTTTGTTAGCAAGTAAATACTACACAAAATAAAAGCTAAGACCTTGATAATAGTTTAAGTCAAACCATGTGGTCTCTGCTTCTCCATGACCCTCAAAAATTAAAGTTATCACACCATACATGTTCATCATTCTCTTCTCTTTTTTCCTTTGAGACAGGGTCTTAACTATGTTGCCCATATGTACCTTTGAATTCCTAGGCTCAAATAATCCTCCTGCCTCAGTCTCTGAGTAGCTAAGACTACAGGCATGCCCAAAGTTCCTGCCTTTTTTTTTATTTTAGTTTCCCTATGTTGCCCAGGCTTGCCTGGAATTTTCCTTCCTTCTACATCAGCCTCCCAAGTGCTGGAATTCCAGGTATGTGTCACCATACCTGGCCCAGTTGTTTTTCTTTTTATTGTTGTTTTTGTTTTCTACATTTATATGCAATCCTCCAACTTTAATTTTAATAGATACTTTAATTTTAATGGATACTTTAATTCTATAAAAATAGGGTAAACTATGCTGAATAAGACTTCTTGGGAATGACATTTATCATTTAATACTACTCAATACTATTACTTACACTTAATATTACTCAATCTCCTCCATAATATTAAATTAATTGTTGTATATAGCATTTGGAGGGGGGTATCATACTGTTTGTTTTTAATCTGCTCTCTCTGATGGCATATGCTCTCTCTCTGATGGCATATGGGTTGTTTCTGTGTTTTAGCTAGTAATGTGAACAATGCTGCCATAAACATTTGTGTACATGCGTCCTTTTATACAGGGAAAAGTCTCCTGAGTACATAACTGAGAATGGGACTGCAGGGTTAAAAGACATGTGCAAATTCAACCTCAGGAAATAATGCCAAAGTATAAGCAGAAGTAGCTGCATCAATTTATACTTCTTTCAGTAGCATATAAAAAGATCCTTTTAATTTCTGCCAATGGAATGGGTATGAAAAGATTTGTAAGTGGTCACAACTTAGATTTCCCAACTCACTATGGTCTGGAATAGTCCTTCTAATTACTGACCATTTATGTGCCATTTTGCAAAATACAATTTCATGTGTTTTACCTACTGTTATGTTGATTTTCTGTCCTTTTACCCATGGATTTGCAGAGGTCTTTTTGTTTTGTTTTGTTTTGCTTTGGCCAGTCCTGGGGCTTGAACTTAGGGCCTGAGCACTGTCTCTGGCTTCTTCCCACTCAAGGCTAGCACTCTGCCACTTGAACCACAGCGCCGCTTCTGGCCGTTTTTCTGTATATGTGGTGCTGGGGAATCGAACCTAGGGCCTCGTATATCCGAGGCAGGGTCTCTTGCCACTAGGCCATATCCCCAGCCCCTCTGGCTTCTTTTTGCTCAAGGCTAGCACTCTGCCACTTGAGCCACAACGCCACTTCTGGCCTTTTCTATATATGTGAGGCTGAGGAATCGAACCTTGGGCTTCATTGTATACGAGCCAAGCACTCTTGCCACTAGGCCATATTCCCAGCCCCCCTGGCTTCTTTTTGCTTAAAGTTAGCACTCTACCATTTGAGTGACAGTACCACTTCTGGCTTTTTCTATATATGTGGTGTTGAGGAATCGAACCCAGGGCTTCATGTATATGAGGCGAGCACTTTACCACCAGGCCATATTCTCAGCCCCACTTCCAGGTTTTTGATGGTTAATTGTAGATAAGAGTCTCATGGACTTTCCTGCCTGGCTGCCTTAAAACCATGATCCTCAGATTTCAGCATCCTGAGTAGCTAGGATTATAGGTATGAGCTACTGGTGCCCTGTTCATTTTTGGATTTTTGTTGGCTAACTGGAGATAAGAGTCTCATGGATTTGTTTGCCAAGACTGACTCTGAACACAGTTTCTCATATAACAGCCCTGTGAGGAGTCATACATTTGAGCCTCTGATATCTAGCTTAGTTTGACCTAAAAAGATGGAGTCTTGCAATAATGCCCAGGCTAGTCCTAAACTCAAGTTACCCATTTGCCTCAGACTCCCATGTAGCTAAAGGCACATATCTAATTTACCACTTTTTCACGAATAACATTTTTTGTGTGTCTAAAGAATCTTCTCTTTTCTATACCTAATATCTAAAAAGTATTCACCAATAGATTCTACCAAGTTTTTAATCTTTCAACTTGTCATTTAAGTCCTAAATCCACCTTGAATTATTTTTCTCTAATATTAGATTGCACTGGTATTCTTTTAAAGTTAATTTAAAATAAAGTTTTAACTGAATTATCCCTAAGTAACAACATTCTGATTTTATAAGATAAGTCAGTCTGGAAACTTCCAAGGAGTCTATAATTAACCTGATTAGAAATAATAGAAAACTGGACATATATAAGGAAGCAACTATAGTAACCTCTTGGTATCCCTCAACATGTGAAGACCTCTTTTGAGGAATGTTCAGGATGCAGAGTTTAGTACTATACCAGTGATGCTTATTTCATTTTCCCTATTCTGTCACCTCCACTAAAGACATGTTACCTTTCAAAAATCCAATTTTTTCATTTTATCACTTAAATTAAGCACGTTCATTTTCATCTGGCCTTTGGAGCACCATTTACTTTGGAGAGGCTTATTTTCACAAAATTAAGAGTGGAAAATTTTTCAGTAGATCACATGATTTAAACACAACTGACAATAAGATGCTTACTAAGAAGACACCTTACCACTTAAGCCTAGACCAAGTGAGATTATCAGAGGAGCTGAATGAGCACATGAAATTTTTGAGAGCTTGTTTGGAGGTTCTAGCAGGGGACAACTACTCGTATACCCTTGACCGAAGACCCATCCTCCTCTATCGGGGATGGTCATCCTCTTTGACCGAGCGCACAGCTTCGGAGGGACGCACATGGAGCGGTGAGGGAGGAAGGGGACACCTGCCTAGCCAGCCAGATCAGCCGAATCAACCCTGCAATCAATGGGGTGACAGATGTCACAGCCAGATCACCCTCACATCCGCACATGAGATTTTTAATTTTGAAATATCTTTTGATTTTTATTAATTTATTTGACTGTGTTTGGTCAAAACAAATGCAATAAATCCACAAATAAGGTAGGATTATATTTTCCAGACAATGGACAAGAGGCAGCTAAGAACTATAATCCCTGAGAAAGGACTTACTATAAATGGGATCTGTAAATGAGCAATTCTCAAAGCCACTCATCTTCTCTCCAGCCAGAATAGAGAGTCTCCACCTCCACCCTACCCCATAATATACAAGAAAATTCAGAAAGGAACTCAAAAAGGTCATGTTTAGGTATAGTGCTAAATTAGTTTTAGAATAAAAGCCATTTTAGCTGGGAATATGGCTGAGTGGTAAAGCATTTGAGTAGCATGTATAAGGCTCTTAAAATGATTTATATATTTATTTATTGAGCTGGGATGTAGCTTAGTGGCAAAGTGCTTGCCTTAGCAAGTGCAATGTCCTGGGTTTGATCCCCAGTACCAAAAAAAAACAAAACCCGGGGGCTGGGAATATGGCCTAGTATACATGAAGCCCTGGGTTCCATTCCCCAGAACCACATATATAGAAAACGGCCAGAAGTGGTGTTGTGGTTCAAGTGGCAGAGTGTTAGCCTTGAGCAAAAGAAGCCAGGGACAGGAGCCCAAGGCCAAGGAATAGCGGGGGGGGGGGGGGGGGGGGGGGGGGAACCAAAACTATTTAGCCAGACCTGGGGCTTGAACTCAGGGCCTGGGTGCTGTCCCTGAGCCTCTTTGTTCTCAAGGCTAGTGCTCTACCACTTGAGCCACATTGCTACTTCTGGCTGTCTCTGAGTAGTTTATTGAAAATAAGAGTCTCCCTGGGGCTTTTCTGCCCAGGTGGCTTCAAACCACAATCCTCAGATCTCAGCCTCCTGAGTAGATAGGATTACAGGCACCACTGGCACACAGCTAAAACTTTACAATTTTTTCTATTAAAAAAAAAAAGAGAGAGAGAGACATGGCTCAAGTAGTAGAATCTGCCTGGCACACATGAAGCCATGAGTTCAAACACCAGTACAGAGAAAGGAAGAAAAGGAAGGAAGAAGACAATTCTCAACTATTTTAACAGGAGGGGGAAAGGAGAGAAGGGGTAGGAAGAGGAGGAGGAGAAAGAGGCAGTGGTAAAGACAAGCAGTAATTGCACAGTGGTTTTGATTTAGAGAGTTGCAAGAAAAGCTCTTTCACCATTAGCACAGAAATGTCCTACTTAGTTGCAGATCTTTTTCGTGAGTCTCAATATACTGTGCTCACAATAAACACTAGGAATACAGTAGGAGACTAGAGATAGCTTCATTTGATAGTCCAGCATAAGGGGAGTGATTAGTGATAGTTATGGGACAGGCACAATGTCCATCCATTCCTCTTGTCTATTCCCTTTTACTAAGGAAATGACCAACTGTTGAGAGATGAGCAGCAAATTCTCTCATCCAGAGAGCATAAACAAAACTTTACCCACAGTATTTTGTAGAATTTTGCAGTATTTGTGCAGAAGTAAATGAAAGGAACTGTATTAGGCCTAAGTTCCTACAACAATTACAAAGTTCTGTTATGGCTGTGAAGGCAAAGGAAAGTCTTTACAAGATTAACAATAGGTACAAGGCAAGTGGATAAATCCTTATATGGCTGACTTAAAAAGAATAAATCTTTAGCTGGCTGAAAAAATTAATAAACATAAGGCAAGGACACATTAACTATGTAAGAAGAAATGGCAGAACTAAGAAATAGATAAAATCTCCACATAAGACTAAAGTGAGGGGGAACAACTGAGGGAAAGTGGAGGAAGAGGTGACATCGTCCAAAAAGAATTGTATTCATTACCTGACCTATGAAACTGTAACCCCTCTGTATAACACCTTAATAATAACAATAAAATTATACTTTAAAAAAAGAGAGCAGATGACTATCTCTACAATGAATCTGTCTAAGTAAAAATCCAGAGAACTTTCAAATGGCAGAGGAGTAAGAATATGCAGATAGAACTTTCCTGTTGTGTAAACATACTGAAGTAGCTAGAAACTTGCTATAGAGAGGAACATTGAGAATCCTCAAAACCCCTTCCAGAGCCCCAACCACCACTCTAAATAACAGATTAACAACAGTAAAAGGAATGTGAAGCCCATGGTACAATAAAAGTAATGATAGGGCTGGGAATGTGGCCTAGAGGTAGAGTGCTTAGCATGCAGGAAGCTCTGGGTTCGATTCCTCAGGACCACATGTACAGAAAAAGCTGGAAGTGGCGCCGTGCCTCAAATGGCAGAGTGCTAGCCTTGAGCAAAAAGAAGCCAAGGACAGTGCTCAGGCCCTGAGTTCAAGCCCCAGGACTGGCAAAAAAAAAAAAAAAAGTAATGATAACTCAAAGATAGACATTGAAGACTAGGGCAGAAATCAATGAATTAAGGAGACTCAAACCGACAAAATGAGAGATGAAAATGGGAATAGCACAACAAACATTAAAGAAATCTGAAAGATTATGAAGGACTATTTTCAAAACCTATACTCAAATAAGAAAGTCTAGTAGAAATTGATAAATTCACAGAAACATATGAACTGTCTAAACTGAATCAAGAAAATATAAACCACTTAGACTCAACAAGTAATGAGATCAAGGAAGTAAGTCTCCCAACAAGGAAAAGTCGAGGTCTGGATGAATTCACAGTTGAATTGCATAAAACCTTTAAAGATGAACTACCACTAGTACTCCTCAAACTTTTCCATGAAATAGAAATGGAAGGCTAGGCACCAGGTGGCTCAGGGCTACTCTCAGGAGGCTTTACATCTGAGGATCATGGCTCAAAGGCAGCCTGGGCAGCAAAGTCTGTGACAGTCTTATCACATTAAATTAATCACCAAACATCCAGGGATAGAGCTGTGACTAAAATCAGTAAAGCACAAGAGTTTTGAGCAACAAACGCTCAAATGCCCCACAACCAAAGAAAGAAGGAGGGGGGAGGAAGGGATGAGGGGGAGAAAGAGGAGAAGGGGGAGGGGGGGCGGAGGGGAGAGGAGGGGAGAAGAAAGGAGGAGGGGGAGGAGGAGGAGGGAAAGGAGGGGGAAGGAGGGGAAGGAGGAGAAGAAATGGAAGGATTACTACCAAACATATTCTGTGAAGCCAGTATTATACTGATCTCAAAACCAGGCAGGGACGCAACAATAAAAGAGAACTATAGACCAGTCTCTTTAATGAACAGAGAGGCAAAGCTTCTTAATAAAATACTTGCTAACCGAATTTAACAACTAATTTTGAAAATAATACACTATGACTAAGACAGTTTTATCCCAGAGATGCTAGGCCTAAATAAATAAATAAGCAAAAAAGATTCTAGAAACCCCACTCCTAAGTTTCTAGAAATGATCCATCACTTTGGCAAAGTAGCAGGATACAAAAATCACCCCACAATAATCAGTTGTTTTTCTGTATACCAACTATATACAGACAAAGATATCAGAAACAATTCCACTTACAATAGCCTCAAAAATCATAGAAATAAACATCAGGAAATTAAAAGACCTCACATTTATGGATAGGCAGAATTAGCATAGTGAAAATGATCATATTGCCAAAGACAATCTACAAATTCAGTGCAATTCCCATCAAAGTCCCAGTGACGTTCTTCTCTGAGAAAGAGAAAACAATCAAAAATTCACATGGAACAATAAAAAACCTCAAATAGCCAAAGGAATTTTAGGCAAAAAAAAGCAATGCCATGCAGGAAGCCCTGGGTTTGATTCCTTAGCATCACATAAACAGAAAAAGCCAAAAGTGGTGCTGTGACTCAAGGGGTAGAGTGCTAGCTTTGAGCAAAAAAAAGCCAAGGACAGTGCTCAGGCACTGAAATAAAATTTAAGAAAAAGTATATTGTGAAATAAAAATTTAACATATATATATATGCAATGCTAGTGGTATCACAAATTTAGACCTCAAACTTTACTACACACTGTAATAACAAAAACAGCATGGTGAGTTAGGAATGTGGCTTAGTGGTAGAGTGCTTGCCTAGCATGCATGAAGCCCCTGGGTTCAACTCCTCAGTACCACATAAACAGAAAAGGCCGGAAGTGGTGCTGTGGCTCAAGTGATAGAGTGCTAGCCTTGAGCAAAAGAAGCTCAGGGACAGTGCATAGGCCCTGATTTCAAACCCCAGGACTGTCAAAGAAAAAAAAAAGTTTAGTACTAGCATGAAAGCAAATCTGAAGACCAATGGGATGGACTAGAAGACTCAGAAATAAAATCATATACTTAGTCATCTGATATTTGACGAGAGCAAAAAATATACATTGGGGGGAAAAAAGCCTCTTCAGTAACTGGTATTGGGAAAACTGGATGTCCATATCAAGAAAACTAAAACTGGATAACTGTCTGGTGTCACCTTATATCAATAACAGCTCAAAATGACCTAGCCTATGACCCAGCCATACCACTCCTAGGCATCTATCCTGAACAGCAGGTCCCAAGATATCAAAAAGACATTTGTACTTCCATGTTTATCGCTGCACAATTCACAATAGCCAAAATATGGAAACAACCCAGATGCCCCTCCATAGATAAATGGATCCAAAAAATATGGTACCTATACACAATGGAATACTACATAGCAATTAGGAATGGTGAAATATTGTTATTCGCAGGGAAATGGTCAGAACTTGAACAAATAATGTTGAGCAAGACAAGCCTAGAACACAGAAAACAAAGGAGCATGATCTCTCTGATATATGACTGTTAAGAAGGGGTGATGGAGAGACAGTAGAGACCAGGTCTGTGAAACCAAAAACTGCTTGTCAAATGGTATTTCCCACAGGACTGGGTCAGCGACCCAACAGTATGTAACTAAAACCAAACAACTACTCAACATATAAAGGTCAAAAATCGACCTCTCAGTGGAATACAATAGCTCAAAAGCTATGTATGTACGTTCATATAAGACTACTGTCAACATATTGTCTAATATCGACATTACATTTAAAGCCCTAGGCGAATTTTCTTGGGCGTAGGCCACGTGGCTACTGTATATGTTCTTGGTACATTGTGTATTGTATATATGTCTACCTGACCCAGGGAAGGGAAAGAAAAACAGGGTGTAAGATATCACAAGAAATGTATACACTGCCCTACTATGTAACTGTACCTTTTGCACAACACCTTGTCAAAAAAATTGTGTTTAATTAATAAATAAATTACAAAAAAAAACACCTCAAAATGGATCAAAGACTTCAACATCAAACTTTAAACTCTGAAATTACTACAAGATGGACTAAGAGAAACAACAGAACTTGGTGCTGGTGATGAGCATCATGGTTCAAAGCCAGCCTGCATATGAAAGAAAGTCCCTAAGAGGCTCTTATCTCCAATTAAACACCAGAAAGCCACAAGTATCGCTATGGCTCAAAGTAGAATGCTTGCCTTGAGGAAAAAACCTAAGGAATAGCACCTAGACCCCAAGTTCAAGCTTCATGACCAACATTAAAAAAAAAAAAAAAGGAACTTATCTGTATAGGCATTAACTTTTCAAGAGTCCCAGGCACACAACAAATAGAAACTTGACAAATGGAATTACATCCAACTAAAAAATTTCTGCACAACAAAAGACATAGTTACAAAACTATAAAGATCTTTACAAGCTATATATCTGACAAAGGCCTAATATCCAAAATATACAAGGAGTTCAAGAACCTCCCCCCGCAAAAATGAATAAACCAATCAATAAATTGGCAAAGGAAGGAAATCTAAACAAAACAACACTGAGATTCCATCTTACCCTAGTAAGATTAGCCAGTGTTGAGAATTTAAACAATAATAAATGCTGGCAGGGATGTGGTGAAAAAGAAACCCTACTACACTACTGGTGGGAATGTAACCAGTACAACCACTCTGGGAAGAAGTTTGGATAGTCCTCAAAAAACTAAACATAGGGGGCTGGGGATACGGCCTAGTGGCAAGAGTGCTTGCCTCGTATACATGAAGCCCTGGGTCCAAGCCCCAGGACTGCCAAAAAAAAGAAACAACAAAAAAACTAAACATAGGACTACTCTATGATCCAGCCATACCATTCTTGGGCATTTATCCAGAGCATTACAAGTCAAGATACAGTAAATTAGACACCTGCACATTCATGTTTATTGCTGCACTGCTCACAATAGCCCAATGATGGAAACAGCCCAGATGCCCTATAGCAGATGAGAGATCAAGAAAATGTGGTACCTATACACAATGGAATTTTGCTCATCCATTAAGAGAGATTACTGTGTCATTTGCAGAAAATGGATGAACCTAGAATAAGTCATGTTAAATGAGTAAGCCAGACTCAGAGAGACCAACAGCACATGTTTTCTCTCATATGTGGAAGCTAGATCTAAAATACAACTAGGGGGCTGGGGATATGGCCTAGTGGCAAGAGTGCCTGCCTCGTATACATGAGGCCCTGGGTTCGATTCCCCAGCACCACATATACAGAAAATGGCCAGAAGTGGCGCTGTGGCTCAAGTGGCATAGTGCTAGCAAAAAGAAGCCAGGGACAGTGCTCAGGCCCTGAGTCAAAGCCCCAGGACTGGCCAAAAAAAATAAAATACAACTAGGCATAATAATATATAGAGATCCATATATTTATACACAAACTGACTAAAGGAGGATATAGTTAGGGGAGGAATCCAAAAGTGTAACTTCTCTGAACAACTAAAGCACTGTTCATCAAATACCAGGAAACAGAGACACTGATTTTTTTTCTTTGAGGGAGGGAGGGTGGGTAAGGGGAACACAGAATGGAGGGAGGAAGGGTGAGATAAAAGTAGTTATTGGGGCTGGGAATATGGCCTAGTGGCAAGAGTGCTTGCCTCCAACACATGAAGCTCTAGGTTCGATTCCCCAGCTCCACATATATGGAAAACGGCCTGAAGGGGCGCTGTGGCTCAGGTGGCAGAGTGCTAGCCTTGAGCGGGAAGAAGCCAGGGATAGTGCTCAGGCCCTGAGTCCAAGTCCCAGGACTGGCCAAAAAAAAAAAAAAAGTAGTTATTGTATTCAATGTACACTATGCAAAAATGAACTATGAAACTTGTAGACAGGGATGAGAGGGAGAGATAGGGGAGGACAAAGGAAGGGGTGATATTGTCAAGAAGCATTGCTACTTAATAATCACAATTTTTAGAAAAATGATAGCTACAGCAAAACTCAAACCCAGCTTAATTAATTGAATCGATTCCCTAACAGAAAAGACCTGTCCAGTTCCAAGTTAAATACTATTTCAGCCTATACATATCTATACATCTTTTACATATAATATTTAAAAGAGTTAAGTACTGCATGATAAGATATGTACAGTGGTTTATGACTGCTTCTTGTGAGGTGGTGATCAGGAGGATCGTGATTTGAGGCCAGTCTGAACAAAAAGTTACTGAGACCAATAAGCTAGTGATGGTAGTATGTGACTGTCATCTTGGCTACAGGGAGGAGGATCACAGTTCAGGCCAGGCTGGGCAAAATTACATGAAGCACTATCTGAAACATAACTAAAGCAACAAAGCTTGGATCATAATTCAAGTATAAGAAAACCTACTGGGATGGGAATATGGCTTGATGGTAGAGTACTTTTGATTCCTCAGTACAACAAACACAGAAAAAGCTGGGAGTGGCGCTGTGGCTCAAGTGGTAAAGTGCTTGCCTTAGGACAGTGCCCAGGCCCTGAGTTCAAACCCAAGCATTGGCAAAAACAAACCAGAAAAAAGTAAATCTATCTATCAAACAGAAAGACCTGAGTTCAAACCCAAGCAAAAAAAATTTTAGGCCAGGCACTGGTGGCTTACACTTGCAATCCTAGCTACTCAGAAGGCTGAGATCTGAGGATCATGGTTCAAAGCCAGCCAGGGCAGGAAAGTCTATGAGACTCTTTTTTTTTTTTTTTTTGGCCAGTCCTGGGCCTTGGACTCAGGGCCTGAGCACTGTCCCTGGCTTCTTCCCGCTCAAGGCTAGCACTCTGCCACTTGAGCCACAGCGCCGCTTCTGGCCGTTTTCTGTATATGTGGTGCTGGGGAATCGAACCTAGGGCCTCGTATATCCGAGGCAGGCACTCTTGCCGCTAGGCTATATCCCCAGCCCTATGAGACTCTTATCTCCAATTAATCACTAGAAAACTGAAAGTAGAGCTGTGGCTCAAGTGGTAGAGTCTTGAGCTGAAGAGCTGAGGGACAGTGCCCAGGCCCAGAGTTCAAGCCCCATAGCCGACAGAAATTAATTAATTAAAGAAAGAAAGAAAGATAGAGGGGCAAATATTACTAAGAAAACAAAAAATTTATTTAAATAAATAAATATTACAGGGGAAAAATCAAAGAGCAATTCCACCCCCCCCCCCAAATCCTGGAGCTTGAACTCAGGGCCTGAGCACTGTCTCTGGCTTCTTTTTGCTCAAGGCTAAAGTGCTACTTTCAGCTTTTTCTATTTATGTGGTGCTGAGGAATCGAACCCAGGGCTTCGTGCATGCTAGGCAAGCACTCTACCACTAAGCCACGTTCCCAGCCTTCAAACAACAATTTTTAAAAACCCAGCTGGGCAATGGTAGCTTATGCCTGTAATCCTACCTACTCAGGAGGCTGAGATCTGAGGATCATGATTCAAAACCAGTTAGGATACCAAAGTCTGTGAGACTCTTTATCTCCAATTAACTGCCAGAAAACTGGAAGAGGACCTGTGGCTCAAAGTAGCAGAGTGCTAGCCTTCAGCAGAAAGAACTCAGGGACAGAATCCAGACTGAATTCAAGCCCCATGACAAAAAAAAAAAGAAAGAAAGAAACTTTTGTCAATCTAGATTTGTGTGCACAGCAACAATATATCCATCATAATTGAGAAAAAACCACATAAAAATCCATAAGCAAAAGCTGAAGGATTCATAACTATTAAACTAGTATGGCAAAAGATATTTAAAGGAACCCTGCCCACAAAGGAAAAAAATAAAAATAAGAAAATACAGGGAAAAAAATAGACCCTATTAGACATGTAGTCTATAGGAAATGAGAGTTTGCAGACTGTCATTTTTTAGTATGTTTCTATTGGTTGTTCTTTCTCCTCACTGCAGATTGAATTTTCTTTTCTTTTCTTTTTTTTTGGCCAGTCTTGGGGCTTGGACTCAGGGCCTGAGCACTTTCCCTGGCTTCTTTTTGCTCAAGGCTAGCACTCTGCCACTTGAGCCACAGCGCCACTTCTGGCCGTTTTCTATATATGTGGTGCTGGGGAATTGAACCCAGGGCCTCGTATAGGAGGCAAGAACTCTTGCCACTAGGCCATATCCCCAGCCCCTGCAGATTGAATTTTCATACTTCTTTATATGTCTGTTAATTTTTATTGACTACACACTAAGAATTTAATGCTGAGTGCCAGAGTTTGTTGTATTCCTTTAAAGAGTATTTTTCCTTCCATAGTTATATTACCAGAGGAAGAATAAAAAGAACCAAATTCCACAACAAACAAAACAAACAAAAATCAACAAAGAAAACTAAGAACTAAGCAACACCAAAACCAAAATGGACCTAACAGACATCTTCCAGTGTTCCATCCAGTAGATGCCAAAATACACATTCCTCTCAGCAGCACATGTAATTTTTTCCAAAATGGATAATATTCTAGGACATAAAGCATGTCTTAACAAATTCAATAAAATTGAAATTAATCCTTAAATTCTACTATACCATCATGGAATTAATCTAGATTTAACACACTGGATGATGAGTGGGCCACTGAAGAAATTAAAGGAGAAACCAAAATATTCCAAGGATCTAATGAAAATGAAAATGTAACCCATCAGAATCTTTGTGATACAGCAAAGGTAATGCTGACTGGAAAATGTATATATGTATGCCTACATTAAAACACACACAAACACAAAAGAGAACTCTCAAATAAACAGCCTAATGATACACTTCAAAAGTGTTTAAAAAACATAAACAAGCCAAACTCCAAATTAGCAGATGAAAAGAAATAATAAAGATTAGGACAGAAACTAATGAAATGGAGATTTTAAAAAACTAGACAAAGAATTAATGAAACAAACAGTTGGTTCTCTGAAAACACAAATAATAGTTTAACCAAAAAGACAGAAGAGACTCAACAAATAAGTGATGGAAAGAGATTATCACAACAAATAAATTCAAAGGTTAGTGAAGAAATGCTTTGAGAACCTGTATCCAAATAAACTGGAAAATCTGGAAGATATGGATAAATTTTTAGATCCATTTGACCTACCAAAATTGAACCAAGGGTATAAACCACTTAAATTTATATCAAGCAATAAGAATGAAGCAATAAGGGCTGGGGATATAGCCTAGTGGCAAGAGTGCCTGCCTCGGATACACGAGGCCCTAGGTTCAATTCCCCAGCACCACATATACAGAAAACGGCCAGAAGCGGCGCTGTGGCTCAAGTGGCAGAGTGCTAGCCTTGAGCAAAAAGAAGCCAGGGGACAGTGCTCAGGCCCTGAGTCCAAGGCCCAGGACTGGCCAAAAAAAAAAAAAAAAAAAAAAAGAATGAAGCAATAATAGTCTCCCAATAAGAAAAGCACAGAAATAGATGGATTAACTGCCAAATTCTATCAAGGCTTTAAAGAAGAACTAAAACCAATAATCCTCAAACTCTTCTATGAAATAGAAAAAGGAGTACTACCAAATTCATTCTGTGAAGCTACTATTGCACTCTTTCCAAAACCAAAGATGCAGCAGAAAAAGAAAAGTATAGACAAATCTCACTGATGAATATCAATGTAGAAATTCTCAACAAAATTCTTGCAAATTAAATTCAACATGTTAAAAAGATCATACACAGCGGGCGCTTCACACTTGTAATCCTAGATCTCAGGAGGCTGAGATATGAGAATAATAGATCAAAGCCAGCCAAAGAAGGAAAGTTTGTAAGACTCTTATCTCCAATTAATCACTAAATAAAGCCATAAGTGGAGCTATGGCTCAAGGGGTAGAGTGCTAGCCTTGAGCACAAGCTCAAGGACAGTTTATAGGCCCTGAATTCAAGCTCCAAAACTCACACATACATATACATGAATGCACACATACATACATACATACATACATACAAATACACATACACATACACACTCACACTCACACACCATGATCAAACTGGTTTCATCTTAAGGTTACAAGGATAGTTTAACATAGGTAAATCAATTAATGAAACATATCACACAAACAGGATCAAGAAAATCACATGATCATCTCAATTGTGGTAGGAAAGACCTATGACAAAATCCAACTTCCTTTTATGATAAAAGCTCTGAAGAAGCTAGAAATCTAAAAAGAAGTACCTGAACTTAATAAAGTCTTATTTAGCCAACATCATATCAAATGCAGAAAAACTAAAATCATTCATCCTAAAGTCAAGAACAAGTCCACTTTTCCCACTCTTACTTATTACTTGAATTTCTAGTCAGAGCAATAAAGCAAGAGAAAGAAAGAAAAAAACATTCAAATAAGAAAGGGAGAAGTCAAAACATCCTATTTCCAGATGATATATTCTCTGTTTAAACAAACCTTATCGATTCCACCAGAAACTTCTAAATCTGATAGACACTTTTAGAAATGACCAGGATATAAAATTAACACTCAAAACTCAGAAGCTTTCCTAAATACTAATAACTAACAGGCCGAGAAAGAAATCAGAAAAACAATTCCACTCAAAATAGCCAGATGGCACAGGAAAGTCCAAGACACTCTCATCTTCAATGAACTACCAAACAGTTGGAAGTAGAGTTGTGGCTCAAGTGATAGAGCACTAGCCTTGAGCAAAAAAGCTCAGGGAGAGTGACCTAGCTCTGAGTTCAAGACTCAGGACTGGCAACAAAATAATTAAATAAAATCATAGAAAAATCCCTGGAAGTTACAAGTACACATAATTATTTTCTGAATAGGACTACAATTGTTCAGAAAACAAGAGCAAGAATTGACAAATGGGACTACACCAAATTTAAAAAGCTCAGATAATCCACAGAACAGGAGAAAATCTTTACTACCTATGCAACAGATAAAAGATTAATATCCAGAATAAATAAAGATGTAAAAAAATTAAATAGAAAAGAACAAATAATGCAATTAATAGACAACTAAATTGAATCAAGAAGATACAAATCATGAATACCAGGAAGTGGGAGCATGTTTGGGGGGAAGGGTATTGGGAGGCATACAAATGGAGGAAGATGTGAAGATCCCAGTTCGAAGCAGCCTGGGTGGAAATTTCCCTGAGACTTTTTATTCTCAACTAACCAGCAAAAAAGACAAAAGTGGAGGCATGATACTAATGATACAGAGCCAGCCTTGAACCAGAAAAGCAGCTGTGTGCTGGTGGCTCACACCTTTAATCCTAGCTACTAAGGTGGCTGAGACCTAAGAATCAAGGTTTAAAGCCAGCCCAAGCAGGAAAGTCTATGAGAATCTTACAATTAACTTCCAAACAGCTAGAAGTGGAGCTGTGGTTCAAGTGGTAGAGCACTAGGGCTTCGGCAAAAAAGAGCTCAGGGACAGTAGCCAAGCCCTGAGTTCAAGCCCCAGGACCAGCACAAAAATAAGAAGGAAAAAATTTCAAAAAGGCTGGATGTAGCTCAGTGGCAAAGCACTTGCCTAGCAAATGCAGCATCCTGGGATCAATCCCCAGTACCAAAAAGGAAAAAACAAAAACAAAAAAAAACACCCCAACCAAAAAAAAAAAAAAGCAAAGCAAGAGCACCAGGCTCTGAGTTCAAGCTCCAGTATGGGTACCAAAAAAAAACACGCTGGGCTGGGAATATGGCCTAGTGGTAGAGTGCTTGCCTAGTATACACGAAGCCCTGAGTTCAATTCCTCAGCACCACATAAACAGGAAAAGCCAGAAGTGGCGCTGTGGCTCAAGTGGTAGAGTGCTAGCCTTGAGCAGAAAGAAGCCAGGGATAGTTCTCAGGCCCTGACCAAGCCCAGGACTGGCAAGAAGAAAGAAAAAAAGAAAGGAGAGAGACAGAGAGAGAGAGAGAGAGAGAGAGAGAGAGAGAGGAGAGAGAGAGAGGAGAGAGAGAGAGAGGAGAGAGAGAGAGAGAGAGAGAGAGAGAGAGAGAGAGAGGAAAAAGCTGAATAAGAATATAGACCCTGAATTAAAGCTGATGTAAAAAAAAATTTTTTTTAAAGTTGACTTCATCAAAATTTCTAACTTCTACTGTTTGCAAACTACTTTAAAAAATAAAAAGGAAAGGGCAACTTATATACTTGTAGAAATATTTATAAAACATCTAGTTGGGGGGCTGGGAATATGGCCTAGTGGCAAGAGAGCCTGCCTCGTATACATGAAGCCCTGGGTTCAATTCCCCCAGTACCACATATATGGAAAATGGCCAGAAGTGGCGCTGTGGCTCAAGTGGCAGAGTGAAAGCCTTGAGCAAAAGGAAGCCAGGGACAGTGCTCAGGCCCTGAGTCCAAGGCCCAGGACTGGCCAAAAAAAAAAACGAACAAAAAACATCTAGTTGGTAATATACCCAGAATATATAACAAACCCTTTCAATTCCTGAAGATAATCTTTTCTTTTCTGTTTTTGCAGTTTGGGTTTGAACTCAGGGCCTCATGTTTGCTAGGCAGACCTCTTCCACTTGTGGCCACACTTCTGGCTTGATGTTTCTTTCTTTGTTTTTGTTGTTGTTGTTGTTTTTTAATGGGCAGACAAGTCAAGCAGATAGTTTCTTGTGGATAAAAGTTTATACCATAAACAGGGGCTGGGAATGTGGCTTAGCAGTAAAGTGCTTGCCTAGCATGCATGAAACTCTTTTGATTCCTCAGTACCACATAAACAGAAAAAGCCAGAATTGACACTGTGGCTCAAGTGGTAGAGTGCTAGCTTTGGGCAAAAAGAAGCCAACAACAGTGCTTAAGCACTGAGTTCAAGCTCCAAGACAGGCCAAAAAAAAAAAAAGTCTATGAACATTTATCAGAGCTAATAAAACCAGACATTTAACTAAGCAAATATTAACACAGATAAATTATACTTTAGGGCTGGGGATATAGCCTAGTGGCAAGAGTGCCTGCCTCGGATACACGAGGCCCTAGGTTCGATTCCCCAGCACCACATATACAGAAAACGGCCAGAAGGGGCGCTGTGGCTCAAGTGGCAGAGTGCTAGCCTTGAGCGGGAAGAAGCCAGGGACAGTGCTCAGGCCCTGAGTCCAAGGCCCAGGACTGGCCAAAAAAAAAAAAAAAATTATACTTTAAAAGGCTGTTTAAAAAAAAGAACAATTAGTAGTTTCATTTCTTTTTTCAAGTCTACAGAAATTCTCAAGGTCTTAAATAATTCCCAAAGGTCCCAATACCCAATCTGCTCTACTTTTAAGATATGACCTTAATTTCAACTTCCTACCTGCCTTTAGTTTCACAGTACTTTCGAGGCAAAGAACTCTAAATTTTGTGTATAGCTCTAAGAACACAAGGACCATGATGGTATAAAACCTATGTGCCATCATCTCCAGCTAAGTTATAATGCAAACTATTTAATCCCTCTGCAATTCTCCTGGCTTCCTTGATTTTCTTATCTCCTCAGAAAACAATTCCATAAATGTTTAGTGGCTCATTCCTACGCAGGGAACAAATTCCAGTGTCAGAGGCTGCCACTCAAATCATCAGATTCATTTTTTTCTTCTTTTAAATGATGCTAAGGGGTGAACTCAAGGTCCTTCACATGCTAGGAAAGCCACCACTGAGCTATATTCCCAGACCTGCAGATGTGTTTTAAACACCTGCTATCTGTTAGCAAGTATCTAACAGAAGCCACTTTTCTACAAGGAATAACGAATATTTCTCATTATATCAATATTCCCAAAGAATCAAAGGCAAAAAACAATACTGAAACCAACAGGAAAATAAGTAGACTGAGATTATCAGTGGCAATGATATTTTGAGGAACAAACAGCAGCATTCAGGAAGGGGCTGGCACACATTACCCAAAATTCATTATGGGCTTTCCTACATGTCTACCATAACAACAAATCAGAAATGTGTAAAATATCTAACGGGAATTGTATTTAGTATAACTGGAATCTTGAGGAAAATCTGAGTTAAATCATGCACACATGCATCTCCAAAGAAATGAAAAAGAAAAGATGTAATGAGGAGTATAAGAAGGCATAGGCTCAAAAACAGACAAACCTCTGCATTACCCAACACAGAGGGTAGACACCAACTTATAAAATTACCCTTGCTCTATAGCTCCACGGTCAACAAACAAGAGATTACTACTAGCAAAGAGATATGGTAACCAATAAAAGAACAAACAAGCAAGCATTAAAGAAACTCCCATGCAAACTTGAAACTGTCAGGAAATAAGATGAAATTGCACTTAAGCAGAAATAGAACTCTTAAATAGTTCATCCCCTGCAATGAATCAGATGTCTCTAATCTATGTACGAACCCTTTTTCCTGGTAGACAATCTGATCTGGATTGCAGTTTTTTACTCTATTCTTCTAATATATTCATAAGACTGAGGGAAATGAAAGCTAGATGTCTGAGGATCAAGTTGGGCTGACACTCACCACAAACTTCTCACCATTCTGCTCCACATGTTTGTATGTGGGCACCGAAATGGGCACTGCTTGCTTTTCTGTGTAATCATAAAATGATTGTCCCAAGGAGTCGTCACTGGGATCTAGGTTATCCGCCTCATGAGGAGGTACAGACAACACTGTCAAGATCAATTCCTTCTCGCCTGCTCGGATCAGGTCCACCACCTGCTTGTGGGTCGCCCCCTCAACATTCACGCCGTTCCTAAGGGGAAAAAGGGAAAAAGACAATCCCATAAACCAGAAGGGTCCAAACACTTTATATTTCCACCCTCTTCTCCTGTCCCCACTCCAGTGCCAGAGATTGAAAAGTTCATTTGGTTCCTAAAAAATTCTTTCTACCTTTACAAATTCTAAAGTGCAAATTGCTTGTGAACTAATGTTAAGGAGAGAAAAAGGAAACAGGTGAGAGGATCTATCCTTCCTCTATTCTAATATCCCACACACAGCTTCAGAAAAACACAAGGGAAAGAGGGTGATGCTGAGGAAGCAAAGCCTTTTATGCTAAGCATATGTAGAATACAATCAAAGTGACTTTTAGGGCTGGGAATATGGCAAGAGTGCTTGCCTCATATACACGAAGCCCTAAGTTCGATTCCCCAGCACCACATACACAGAAAACGGCCAGAAGTGGCGCTGTGGCTAAAGTGGCAGAGTGCTAGCCTTGAGCAAAAAGAAGCAAGGGACAGTGCTCAGGCCCTGAGTCCAAGGCCCAGGACAGGCCCCCCACCCCAAAGTGACTTTTAAACTGTAGTCTGTCCATTTAAACTAAAAAAAAAAATCGTGCCAGGCACTGGTAGCTCACACCTGTAATCCTAGCTACTCAGGAGGTTGAGATCTGAGAATCGTTATTTGAAGCCATCCAGACCAGGAAACTTGTGAGGCTTTTATCTCCAATAAGCTACTCAAAAAAGTGGTTCTGTAGTTCAAGTTGTAGGGTGCTCACCTTGAGAAAAAGAAGCTCAGGGAGAGTGCCCACGCCCAGAGTTCAAGCCCCAGGACCAGGAAAAAAAAAAAAAAAAAAAAGGAAAGCAGGTACCTGGTAGCTCCCATCTGTAATCCTAGCTAGTAAGGAGGCTGAGACCTGAGGATCATGGTTCAAAACCAGCCTGGGCAGGAAAGTCTATGAGACTTTTATCCCCAATTAGCCACCCAAAAATCACAGGTAGAATTGTTGCATTATCCTTGAGCAAAAGACCTCAGGGACCAGCGCCCAGGCCCTGAGTTCAAGCCCCAAGACTAGTACTACAGGGGGGGGGGGGGGAGAAAGAAAAGAAAGAAAAAAATTACAGAATGCAGTCCTTTGATTTATAAATAGAAACTTAAAATAGTATGACTCAAGAGAGTTCCTTTACATTTTATTTCCAATTTCACCTTCTATTTTCAAGTTAGTTAATTTTTTTATATCAAGTTTTATTGCATTGGGGTTAAAGATTATTCTCTTCATACATATTAATTTCTTATATCACTTGGCCTTTATGATTATCTTTTTAAAGTTTCATTATCTGACCCAACTTCCTTTGTTCTCCCAAACCAATTAATCTCTCAGGATTCCGCTTTTTTTCCCCTATTCTGTGCTATCTCACTTAAAGCCCTTAATCTGTTCAAACTAGAAACCATACACCTAAGGTTACATAGTAAACCATCCTACTAATTCCTGTTCCTATTTCTCTATGTACAAAAAAGGCTAAAATAAGGAAAAGTACAGGTTTGGGAGAACAATAATTTTGCAGACAAAGATGCTGAGTCTTACAAAACTCACTCAGCAAACTGAACTACCTTCCCAGAATGCTGACCCAGTCTGCTGTCTCAGCACAAACCACTGGGCAACTGGCCTGGAGGTTCCCTACCATGGCTATCCCAAGAGAAACAGGAAATACATACCTGATGTCTAATAGATTTAATATTAAAAGCTCATCTACCCCTTAGAGTTCTTTTCAGTTCTGTTCCAAATCATTAAGGTTTTTTACCTCCTTGAAAATAAACGCTAAGTTTAGTCACAAGATTTCCACACACTTTTCAGTCACTGGGATTGTCTCTGTCAAAGTCTGGTATCTGAAACATCCACTTACATAAACTAAGCAGACAGGCGTTCACTCACTAGCCTCCTTCCTTATTACAGGTTTAACAAGCTAGTCAGGAGCTGGGAATATGGCCTAGTGGCAAGAGTGCTTGCGTCGTATACCATTAAGCCCTAGGTTCGATTCCTCAGCACCACATATATAGAAGTGGCACTGTGGCTCAAGTGGCAGAGTGCTAGCCTTGAACAAAAAGAAGCCAGGGACAATGCTCAGGCTCTGAATCCAAGCCCCAGGACTGGAAAAAAAAAAAAAAAAAAAAAAAAAAAAAAACACAAGCTAGTAAGTAAATTTAGTACTCTTGACATTTTACAACCTAAAAGTCAAATTTATAAATAATCTAAAACAATTTTACAAAAAAAAAATCGGTACTGTAGAAGAAAATAAACTCTTTTACTGATGAAAATTTGAGTGGGTCATATTAAAGGATCAAAAGAAAATGATCAATTCTAGCCAGTGCCATGGCTCATGCCTGTAATCCTAGCTACTCAAGTGGCTGAGATCTGAGGATCACAGCCAGCCTGGACAGGAAAGTCCATGACACTCTTATCTCCAATTACCCACCAGAAAACAGGAAGTGGCTCAGTGGCTCAATGTGGCAGAACACTAGCCTTGAGCTGGCCAAAAAAAAAAAACAAACAAACAAGAAAACCTTGGGGCTGGGAATGTGGCTTAGTGGTAGAGTGCTTGTTGCTTAGCATGCCTGAAGCCCTGGGTTCGATTCCTCAGCACCACATAAACAGAAAAAGCCAGAAGTAGCGCTGTGGCTCAAGTGGTAGAGTGCTAGCCTTGAACAAAAGGAAGCCAGGGACAGTGCTCAAAAAATAAAAATAAAAATAAAAAATTAAAAAAAAAATTGAATCTAAGGCCAAAGAATTAGATGATATCATCTGCCAGCCCATAATTTCGGGTTTTTGATTTTTCTTTGCCAGTCCTGGGGCTTGAACTCAGGGCCTGAGCACTGTTCCTGGCTTCCTTTTGTTCAAGGCTAGCACTCTACCACTTGAGCCACAGCGCCCCTTCTGGCTTTTATATATATGTGTATATATATGTGTGTGTATATATATATGGTGCTGAGGAATCGAACCCAGGGCTTCACATATATGAGGCAAGCACTTTGCCACTAGGCTATGTTCCCAGCCCTCAAAAAAATATTTTGATTGCAAAGAAATAAATTGAAAAGGTTAAGGTTAAATACCATAAGAGAATAGGAACCTAGCTTATTCGTAAATATCCATGTCAATTATTTTTTTAACAAAATAGGAGATTTTAGGTGGGTGCCAGTAGCTCATGCCTATAATCCTAGATATTCAAGGGGCTGAGGTCTAGAAGATCATAATTCAAAGTCAACCTGGGCAGAAAAGTCCACAAGATTCCATTTCCAAAACAACCAGCAAAAAGCCAAGCTAGAGACAAGGCTCAAGTGGTAGAGCACTAACCAAGCAAAGGCAAAGCCTTGAGTTCAATTCCTGGTACCAGCAAAAAAAGAAAAAGAAAAGTCCAAGTGCTTGTAGCTCCTATAATCCTAGTTACTCAGGAGACAGAGGTCTGCGGTATAATGGTTCAAAGCCAGCTCTGGCAAAAAGTCTGCAAGACTCCACCTCCAAAATAATCAGCAAAAAGCCAGGCTGCTGGCCTGGCTCTGTGGCAGATTACCAACCTAACCAGAAAGCACAAGGCTTTTGAGATCAAATTTCAGTACCAGAAAAAAAAAAATAGGAAAGAATTTCCAGTGTTATATCCTAAATACTATCTGGCTCAACTACAGAAAGAATGCTATACATTCCACAACTTAATATAAAGACAGCAATTATTTCATTCTTTAGTAAATGAAATGAAGTAAGTAAAAACCTCAGGATGTCTGAGTTGAAAAAAAGGCCTTCGCTCCTCAAGAATTAAGAGGTTATCTGTCTACAGCCATGTACTACCATGCTAGACTCTATTATATTCTCTCTATATTTAAAAAAAATCTGCCAGATAAAAAGAGGTTATCTGTTATAAAAGTGTTAGTCACAAAATGTTTATATGATATACTCTTTTCCACATAAATGCTACTAAACCAGCTCAAATTAGGTATGGCTCCAAAACCTGTATAATTCTGAAGAGCTTAGAAAATGCAAAATAGAAAGGGAAAACTTTCAACAGTACAGTCTTATAATTCAAAGTATGTATTTTAGAATAATTCATATTTAGATATGAATATCAACCATGCCATTTAACACATGAAACAGCAGGAAAATTACTAATTTAAACTCTTTTTTTTTTTTTTTGCCAGCCTGGGGCTTGAACTCAGGGCCTGAGCACTGTCCCTGGCTTCTTCTTGTGCTCAAGGCTAGCACTCTACCACTTGAGCCACAGCGCCACTTCTGGCTTTTTCTATGTATGTGGTGCTGAGGAATTAAACCCAGGGCTACATATATGTGAGGCAAGCACTCTACCACTAGGCCATATTCCCAGCCCCTAATTTAAACTTTTAGCCCACATAAAATGTAGATAGTAATACTTATAGCTATAAGAGTTATTTGTTGTAAGACTAAAATATGATAAAGTTCTACAACATGGTAGCCAGTAGTCAATAAAGTTGTTTGTCCATGGGGCTGGGGATATGGCCTAGTGGCAAGAGTGCTTGCCTTGTAAACATGAGGCCCTGGGTTTGATTCCCCAGCACCACATATACAGAAAGCGGCCAGAAGTGGCGCTGTGGCTCAAGTGGCAGAGTGCTAGCCTTGAGCAAAAAGAACCCAGGGACAGTGCTCAGGCCCTGAGTCCAAGGCCCAGGACTGGCAAAAAATAAAAAAATAAAAAAAATAAAGTTGTTTGTGCTATAGTATTTTTCAATTGGGAAAAAAATCTTGGAAAAATTTTGGACTCCATGATGATAAGAGTAAAAAAACAATAAAGTAAAACAAACATTTCGGGCTGGGGATACGGCCTAGTGGCAAGAGTGCTTGCCTCGTATACATGAAGCCCTGGGTTCAATTCCCCAGCACCACATATATAGAAAATGGCCAGAAGTGGCGCTGTGGCTCAAGTGGCAGAGTGCTAGCCTTGAGCAAAAAGAAGCCAGGGACAGTGCTCAGGCCCTAAGTCCAAGCCCCAGGACTGGCCAAAAAAAACCAACAAAACATTTCTTACACCAATTTCCCTTATCTTTCTGTCTTTGCAACACAATCTACTTGGAGTTCATTTGGAAATGATGAGAATGACAAGATGACCATTAAGTCCTACATACTACCCAGTAGGATCTACTGGTTTATGTCTCTTCTACTAAGAAAACGGTGTTGGGTGCTGATGGCTCACATCTGTAATCCTAGCTACTCAGGAGGCTGAGATCTGAGGGTCACAGTTCAAAGCCAGCCCAGGCAACCGTGAGACTCTAACCACCAGAAAACCGCAAGTGGCACTGTGGCTCAAGTGGTAGAGCACTCATCTTGAGCTGAAGAACTCAGGGACAGTGCCCAGGCCCAGAGCTCAAGCCCCATGACCTAAATAAATAAATAAACAAACAAACAAACAAATAAATAAATGTGATAGTTTAAATGCACTATGAAAAAAATTTAATAGCACATATTAAGCAAATACAACTAAATGTTAATTTTAGAATCAAGGTGATAAGTATACTGGTACTCACTGTACAATTTTCCCAGCTTTTCTATGTCTGAAATATTTTCACAAAAAAATGTTGGAAGGGCTGGGGATATGGCCTAGTGGCAAGAGTGCTTGACTCATATACATGAGGCCCTGGGTTCAATTCCCCAGCACCACATATACAGAAAACGGCCAGAAGTGGCGCTGTGGCTCAAGTGGCATAGTGCTAGCCTTGAGCAAAAAGAACCCAGGGACAGTGCTCAGGCCCTGAGTCCAAGCCCCAGGACTGGCCAAAAAAAAAAAGTTGGAAGAGCGAGATGAATGCCAAAAACACCAACAACCCAAAATAAAATCAGAATTTGATTCCTTAGTATCTACATGTACTCAAATTATTTTGTTTTCAGCACTGTACAGATATACTTGATAATTTTAATATAATTTTCATTTTTATATGAAACCAACGTTTGGCTCAAATGAGAGGATTTTTTTAGCTAGCTAATGGGAGTGGCTCCAAATAAGACTCTTATTCAATGAGAATTAAGCAGCTGAGAAAATTGCAAAGCTAATACAAACATTCCCAGAAGCAGGAGAAAAAGCTCTAAATACAATTTGTATACCACCTGGGAAGAAAGCAGAATATAAGGAAATAAGATATGGATGGCAATAAGACAAAAGCCAATCACTAAATATACCAGAGCAAGGAGTCATTCTACATAGTAAGCAGAATACTATTTTGACCCCATGTGACATGCAAGAAAGTAATTAAATGGTAATTAGTCCCTCAGAAGCAGCCTATTAAAAACAGACAAAAAATTCTGTAAGTGCAAGTGATAAGCATATCTTTCAACTTCATAGATTAAAATACTTGGCTTTGTGCCTACAAGAATGGGTAATTTTTTTTTAAATGACAACACCAAATTTTGCCAAAGATGTGACATTCTCATACACTGCTGATGAGAACACCTCAAAAACATCTATTCATTATGGCACATATACTGTATGAGCCAGCAATCCCATTCCTAGGTAGAGAAATGAAAAGTTTTCCATATAAACAACTGGAGTTGAACTGTTCACTATAGCTTTATTTATAATATTCCAAAACTAAAACAGAGCCCATTCCTATTTTTTAAAAAAAGATAAATAAACTGGGGTTTCTTGTGAGAAATGGAGTCAATTATAGGACTGAAGAGGAACAAACTACTTTTATCTACAACACAAAGAAAGCTCAAAAACAGAGAAGGGAAAAAAAGGAGTTACAGTGATTTGATCCCACTTATGTGAAGTTCCAGAATAGAGAAAATGACAGTAGATATCAAATCAGTGGTTGTCTGAAGGGGAGGAATTTGGTATTGAATGCAAAGGAGCAGAAGGAAGCTTCTTAAGTGAGGAAAGTGTGCTATGTCTTACTTGGGAGAGTTAAATGGATGAATTCTTTGGGTCAAAACTCAAGGCGGGCATCATGGCTCACGGTATCGGTGGCTCACACTTGTAATCCTAGCTACTAAGGAGGCTGAGATCTGAGGATCTTGGTTCAAAGCCAGCCCCAGGCAAGACAGTCCGTGAGACCCTTATGTCCAATTAACTACCAGAAAACTGGAAGTGGGGGCTGGGATGTAGCTCAGTGGCAAAGTGCTTGCCTAGCAAGTGCAATGTCCTGGATTCAATCCCAATACCAAAAAAGAAAAGACAAAGAATGGAAAAAGAAAGAATAAAACCTGGAAGTGGTGCTGCTGCTCAAGTGGTAGAACACTAGTCTTGAACTGAAGAGCTCAGGGACAACACCCAGGCCCATAGCTCAAGCCTCATGAGGGACCAAAACAACAACAACAAAAAACATGCAAGGGCCAAGAATGTAGCTTAATAGTAGAGTACTTTGCCTAACATGGTCAAGGCTCTGGGTCCCTGGAACTGCAAAAAAAAGAAAGTGAAAAGAGAGGGAGGGAGGAACAAACGACACTGTGGCTGTGTGTAAATAAAATCTCAGCACTATTTGCTGGGTATAGTGACTACAGACTGTTACGTACTTGGGATGTAGAGTGATTCAAAGCTAGACTATGCAAAGTTAGAGACTCCATCTCAACTAGTGGCTATGTCACCCCAGCTACAGAGAAAGCAAGGCGGGTGATCTACAGAGAAAGCAATGTGGGTTATGCACAATTGTCATCCCCAGCAACACAGGGAAGGAGAAGAGTCAGAGCCCAACCACACTAGGACATAAAGTGAGACTCTACCTCTAACCAATGAAAAAAAGGGCTGGAGGTGTGGCTCAAGTGGTAAGAGTGCCAATCTGGGAAGCACAAGGCTTTAAGCTTAATCCTGGGTTTTAAAATATTATAAAAAGGGGCTGGGGATATGGCCTAGTGGCAAGAGCGCTTGCCTCGTATACTTGAACCCTAGGTTCGATTCCCCAGCACCACATATACAGAAAATGGCCAGAAGTGGCGCTGTGACTCAAGTGGCAGAGTGCTAGCCTTTTGCAAAAAGAAGCCAGGGACAGTGCTCAGGCCCTGAGTCCAAGGCCCAGGACTGGAAAAAAAATAAAAATAAAATAAAATATTATAAAAATATTTTCTCTGCCAGGCCTAAGTGGCTCACACCTGTAATCCTCGCTATTGAAGAAGCTGAGCTCTGAGGATTGAGGTTCAAAGCCAGCCTGGGCAGTAAAGTCTCTAAGACTCTTTTCTCAAATTAACAACCAGAAAACCAGAAGTAGCACTGTAGCTCAAAGTGGTAGAACGCTAGCCTTGGTCAAAAAGAGCTCAGGGACAGTGCCTAGGCCCTGAGTTCAAGCCTCAGGCCTGGCAAAAAAAAAAAAAAAAAAAAAGATAGATGCAGATTACCTTTCTTAAGGAAAACGTCCAAAACATTTTAACCCTGTCAGATCAAAGTGACTGTAACATTGAGTAAAAACTAACCCTCATAGAGGACCACAAATGAACATTAAACTGATCAATAAAAACAGAAAGTTTCCAGAACTTAAAAAATATATATTTTCCAGTATCTCTAAATATTTATTTAATCTACCTCTTTATTTTTAAGCATACTAAATAGATAAAAAGCAGAAACATATAAAAATATAGCAGTCTTTTAGGGGGAGGGGGACTTCCTAGCTAATTTCATTGAATAGTCTGTAAGAATAACCAGCTTCTTGAAAGCAACTAGAAAAGTATCTATATAAACAGTCTATAGTTGGCTCTGTACTTTTCCAAAGGAAGTAAGCTAATTATTAGGTATCAAGTCCACAGAATATATATGTCATTCTAGTCTTTCTCTGAGGTCTGACACAAAAATGTGGTTTGGGGGTAGGAATGTGGCTTAGTGGTAGAGTGCTTGCCTAGCATGCATGAAGCCCTGGGTTCAATTCCTCAGTACCACATAAACAAAAAAAGCTGGAAGTGGCGCTGTGGCTCAAATGGTAGGTAGAGTGCTAGCTTTTTGCAAAAGAAGCTCAGGGACAGTGCCCAGGCCCCGAGTTCAAGCCCCAAGACTGGCAAAAAAAAAAAAAAAGGAATCTGGTTTGGCCAGACACTGGTGTCTAATGCCTATCATCCTAGCTACTCAGGAGGCTGAGATCTTAGGATGGCCATTCAAAGCCAGCCTAGGCAGGCAAAACTGAGACTTTTATTTACAGTAAACTGGCAAAAAAAAAAAGCCAGAAGCAGAGGTGTGATCAAGTGGTAGAATGCCAGCCTTGAGCAGAAAAAAACCCAACCAAACAAGGAAGAGTATAAGCCCTTGACTTTCAGCCCTATCTCAAACTTTTTTGTGCCAGTATTGGCACAAAAAAATTAAAAGCCAGTTTTAGATAGGTCCGGGGTATCGTTCAGTAATAGAGTGCTTAGCCTGTACAAGGATCTGGGCTCAATACTCAGCACAACCACTACCCCCCATAAAAAGTTTTTAAAAAGAGGCTTTCTCCATCAGGCATGGTGGTACAAGCTTGTAATCTAAACTCTTGGGAGGCAGAAGGATAATAGAGTTTAATGCCAGACTAGATTACAATCCCCACCCCAACCCCCAAAAGACTGGTTTTTATAACAATGGAAGCTCACTGATGAAAGTATATACAAGGGCAATCAAATCAACTCCTCACTTAACAACTTAAATACCCAGAGATGAGTATATTGTCTCCACTATTATGAGAACCTTATTTACTTGGCAGAGGGCAAATTAATTAATTAATTTTAGCTAATATCATATCACAAAATTTAAAGTTGATGTGGACTTTACATTTCTGAAACAGCAAAAAAAAATCAGAATAAATTTTATTTAGTTAATTAGTTACGCTGGTTCTGGGACTTGAACTCAGGAACTCACTTGGCTTTTTCTATTGGGCTCACACTCTAAGCCATAGCTCCACTTCTGGCTTTTTGATGGTTAATTGGAGATGAGTCTCATAGACTTTTCTGCCCAGGATAGCTTCAAACAAGACCCTCAGAGCTCAGTCTCCTGAGTAGCTAGGATTATAGGCATGAGCCACCAACACTTGGCCAGTCAGGTATAAATTTTAGTATGACCCAAGTTCTATCTTCAGTCTCAACTCCCTACATGCCTTATGACAAAAGAAAACAAATTTAAATTAAAGTGGCATCTTCAAATCAGAAGACTTGAAGCTACTTGCTTCAAGGAAAATATAGCTGAAACAAAACATCATAGGGCACACAACAGTGGGCCTGCAGCATAAAAGGATGAAAATTGTATCAAATGTAAACACAGTAAGTAGAACCCTTTAATCTGTAAAGACAACAAATAGTGGATATTTCAGAAGCCCCATTAGACTGTGAAATAAAATGGAGACACAAATTAAAGCAACCAGCATCTCATCAGCTCTTCTAAGCTTTAAGTATTAGAGCTTAGTTGTTCTTAGTTCCTTTCTTTATATAGTACAAGACAGTTCAAGAGAATAAGTGCTTTTTACTCTAATAGCAATTTTCCTCTATGGCCTGGGAAAAGTTGTTGACCCTCTCTTGATAAACAACAGCAACACTAAATTCACATGAAATCATGGGCATTATTAATACACAGACTATATTCTGAGCTCATAAACAGAATAAACCCCTAACTTCTTAGCACTGTACCAGGTCTTTTTTTTAAGTATCATTTCTATTTTCCTCCCTTTCCAGTTTCTTTCACAATTGTCTGCAAACAGCAACTTTAGGCCCTTTGCTATCCTAAGAACTTTTTACATTTTTCTCCCTCTGGTCTTAGTTTCTTCAATCTGTGATACTCTTCCTCCTCCTCTGTTACTGGAATTATACTTGTCTTTCAATCAGTGTAAAAGCCTTCTATGACCTATCACCCTCACATATACCAATCTTCTTAAGTATCCTCATTCTTTCCTCTAAATCTCATTCTGTTTTTCTGCTTTGTTTTATGTTGGCACTACTGGAGATTGAACCCAGAGCCTCATGAAAGCTAGGCAAGTGCTCTGCCACAACCCCCAGCAATTCCCGTTTATATTTTTGTTTTTGAGACGGTCTGGCTAACTTTGCCAAACTGGGCTCAAACGCCTGCTTTCTTAGTAGCTGAGCTTATAAGCAGGCAAGGACCACAACACTCCACACATTGTGTTTTTCATTCACTTCATTACTTCATTTGTATTACAAAGCATCAGTTGTTGCTTATACCTTCTCCACTGCTGTGTAAGCTTAAGGGTAGAGAGTACTTTACACAATTCATGCTTAAATATGGAACCAGACTGAACACAAAATAGTGGGCTAACATAAGGAAAAGTGATGTTTAAACCAATGTTAAGGCAATGGGAAACAACTTAATAGGTTGTGAATGCATCAAAAAACAGAACCCTAAATGCTAAACAAGATAATATTGGTATTATGATACCAGTAAAGTTTTTTTTTCCAGTAAACAGTTTTGACACAACTTGTTTCAGATGCTTTTGTTGGTGCTGTTTTGTATATATGTTGAGTGGTAACACATATAGTATGAGTTCCTTTTTTTGAGACATTGCCCAGCATAGGATCTTCCTTCCACAGCCTCACAAATGCTAGGGATTACAGTCCTCTACTACTATACGTGGCTGTAACTTTTTAATAAATATTTAACTGCCTAATGATCCTAATTGTGGGTTGGAATTATACCACACATACAGGTTCCTACTGGATTGCCTGAGTGAAGCATGGAAGACATCTTACAGAGCTGACAGCTGAACAAAATGAACCTAACTGGCTCTAACCTAAACCATCACAATATCCTCTGCCTCTATCTAATGAATAACTAACTCACCACAGATCTTGCTCCCAAAGCACTTTGCTGTGATCATAAATTATAAAGTGTTTGCTTGTCAATTAAATCTCTCTGCTTATCTACCATTGAGACAAGTCCCACTGGGACTTACCTTTAAAAATAATTATCCTTGACAGCACAGTAACTGTCAACAGAAACAAAATGGTCAGTGGGGACTAGAAAGACAACTGTTCTTAATAACTTACAAGCTGCAGCAAAACCTTCATGTTATGAACAAAAAATCATTTCCTAGTCAGAACAATCTATAAAAATGAAAGGTAATATTATTTGCAAATGTAATGTTATTTGTTTGTAACAGCCAAAACTACTTATAAAATTAAATGTTTTTCAAAGTTATGATTGTCATGCTCCCTTCATGGATAACCAGATGAGTAAAGCTAGCCAACAACAGCTGGGCCATGGTGACTCACACCTGTACTTCTAGCAACTCAGGAGGCAGAGAAGTGAGAATTGTATTTCAAAGCCAGCCCAGACATTAAAGTCCATGAGACCAATTAACCACCAGAAAAACCGGAAGTGGTGCTATGGCTCAAAGTGGTAGAACACTAGCCTTGAGTGGAAAAAGCTCAGGAACAGCACCCAGTCCCTGAGTTTAAGCCTCAATGGAGGGGGGAGGCAGGAGCATGGGTGAGATTAGCAACAGTAAGGATAAAGAAGGCTTGCTTTAGTCCACAGTCTCTCATCCAACTTATCAACAGGAGATAAGGAAGGGGTAAATAAAAATATAGTTTCATTTCACAATGGCAGAACTGAAGTTCTACTGCTATCTACATCTATAACTGAATTTTATCTTTATTTTTTCAGGGCTGAAGACTAAATCCAGGACCTTGCATATGTTAGCAAAGTACTCTACCCTTAAGCTACAGCCCCAATTGAATTTTTAAAACTATTTTATTTTATTTTGTACCCATACTAAGGCTTGAACAAGGCCTGGGCCCTGTCCTTAGTTTTTTCACTCACACACACTAACCCACTCTACACAGCTCTCTAGACTCACTGCTCTACTTCTAGCATTTAGGTGGTTAATCAGAGCTGCCTCACAGACTTTTCTGCCTGGGCTGTCTTCAAACCAGGATCCTCAGATCTCAACTTCCTGAGTAGCTAGGATTACAGGCATGAGTGACTGGTACCCAGTATTTTTATTTTATTTTACTTTTTTTGCCAGGCCTGGGGCTTGAACTCAAGGCCTGGGCACTGTCCCTGAGCTTCTTCTTCTTTTTTTTTTTTTTGGCTCAAGGCTAGAGATCTACCATTTTAGCCAGAGCGCCACTTCCAGCTTTTTCTGTTTATGTGGTACTGAGGAATCGAACCCAGGGCTTCATGCATGCTAGGCAAGCACTCTACCACTAAGCTACATTCTCAGCCCCGCCAGCAAAATTTTAACAAATTTACATAACTACTCACCAGTCAAAAGTAATTAACAAGTCAGAAATATTTAAAAAATCAAAGATATGAAAAATACAAGATTTACTAACTGAAGACCTGGATTTAATCCTGGTTGTCATTCACTAATGTAACACTCAGTTTCTTCTCTTTATTTATTCAGCAAGAACTCACTGAGTTTCCTTCTATATGCCAGTAGACATTTGGTTAGGGATACCAAAAGCATATAATATTAGATATAGTCCCTGCCCTCCAGGGTTTATAATATCCTCATCTGATAGGGTTAAATACAAATGGATACACACTGCAAATTATAACACATCCTACACATTTCAAAGTGCTATAATGATCATTATTTGTCCTACCTCTTAACTACACACCTTTATTGAAAGAGCTTAGCAAGCTCCAATAAAGTATACATGATCAAACAGAAAACTGATTTTCCACATAATCTGGAATTTAGGAGTCTAACAACTCCAATTTAGGAGTCTAGTAACTATTTACTACAGTCCTAGCCAAAGACTCTCAATGTAACAACAGTGATAAACTAAGAATATAGGCTCTGTTCTATTGTTCTGATCATGTGGATTGATCTGTGGGCTTGAGAATCTATACTTTTGACAAGCACATCCAAGTGATTCTCACACACACTAAAGTTTGAGAACCATAGCCATAAAATTTTCTTGTTCAGAAATCATTCCAAATACTATTACCAAAATTTACCTGTAAAGTTACCTGTAAAACCTGAGCCAAATAGAATTAAGTTACAATAAAGAGGGTTGGGGATATAGCCTAGTGGCAAGAGTGCCTGCCTCGGATACACGAGGCCCTAGGTTCGATTCCCCAGCACCACATATACAGAAAACGGCCAGAAGCGGCGCTGTGGCTCAAGTGGCAGAGTGCTAGCCTTGAGCGGGAAGAAGCCAGGGACAGTGCTCAGGCCCTGAGTCCAAGGCCCAGGACTGGCCAAAAAAAAAAAAAAGTTACAATAAAGAAAGTAGTTGGAAAAGACAACTACACACACAACTTGCAAAGATACTTTTTTTTTCTTTCTTTTTGTTGGTTGTGGGGCTTGAACTCTGGGCCTGGGCGCTGTGCTGTCTCAGAGTTCCTCAGCTCAAGGATACTGCTCTACCACTTGAGCCACAACACTACTTCCAACAGACACTTTTTTATAACACTAACCTCTTCTTACTCAATGATTTTCAAACTTCTGTACAAAATTGACTTTCAATAAACAAACTGATGTATATAGCCTAATTTATGGCTTAACTTTAACAAGGGAACATTAATGGGTATATTATCTGACAGCTACCAAGGAAGAAAGCATTCCTTCCTCACTAACATACCTACATCATGATTTTTTTTTTTTTTGGCCAGTCCTGGGGCTTGAACTCAGGGCCTGAGCACTGTCACTGGTTTCTTTTTGCTCAAGTCTAGCACACTACCTCTTGAACCACAGTGCCATTTTTGGCTTTTTCTACATATGTAGTGCTAAGAATCGAACCCAGGCCATACGCAAGGCAAACACTCTACCACTAGGCCATATTCCCAGCACTACATCATGACTTTTAAATGCTTGCAAGACAGTCTGAAGGGGTCCAGGCTTAAGACATTACCCAAATACCAAGGGAGGAGGGGGGAAAAAACTGAATGACTCAAAAATATAGGCATATAGATACTCCTATATCATCACCACTCCACACTAAAATCCTCTTAAAGGATTCTCTTAAGAATTCGTCAATGGCCAGTGCAAGTGGAATCCTAGCTAACTTGGAAGGCTGAAATCTGAGGATTGTGGTTCAAAGTCAGTCCAGGCAGAAAAGCCCATGAGACTCTTATCTCCAATTAATCACCAAAGAGCTGAAAATAGAGCTGTAGCTCAAGTGGTAGAGCCCTAGCTTTGAGAGGAAAAAAAGAAGAAGAAAACAAACAAGGGACAGTGTCCCCAGGCCCTGAGTTCAAGCCCAGGACCAGCACAAACGCAAAAGAGGGAGACGGATAGACAGAGGAGGGAAGAGAGGGAAGGGAAAAAAAAGAACTCATCATCAAAAGCTTGTGGAACAACAGCTTTTGGAACAACTTAAAAAAAAAAAAAACCTGAAGTCAGTTACTTCACATAATATATAATGCAAAGATTTATTTTTATTCTATTTTTTAAAAGCTCCCTTCACACAGTCTCCAGGTATGCATACATCTAAGGGAAGACAGTGTATGTTAGTTACACTTGGAAAAATATAAGATGGAGACTAACAATGTTAGCCAAGAAAAATTTCCGCTTCGATTCCCCAGTACCACATATATAGAAAATGGTCAGAAGTGGCGCTGTGGCTCAAGTAGCAGAGTGCTAGCCTTGAGCAAAAAAAATTGTAAGAGTCAATGAGGACCAGAGCCTTGGTAAGCAAACTCTAAAAGAAATACAAAGAATATCCAGCTTTTAAAAACTTCTGTCTAAACTTGTCTGATCCCCTTAAGTCTCAAAATTACTCTGTTATTTCTTGCCTCTATCAGCTGTCCAAAGCATTCCAATAAATGAAAACTGGAATAAAACAATTTGTCCACATAGGAAAAGAATTTAAAATAGGGAAAAAGCCAGAAGTGGCACTGTGACTCAAGTGGTAGAATGCTAGCCTTGAGCACAATGAGCCTCAGGAACAGGGCCCAGCCCAAGTAAAAAACTATGGATCCCTAACTTGAAACCTACTTGACACTTCATCGAAAAGTTTTTCTGGGACAACAAATTAAGTAAATAAGTTCTTAACTTAAGAATTGGAGTGACAGATAAATATAAAAGCTTTCAAAAATTAAAGAGACGGGGCTGGGGATATGGCCTAGTGGCAAGAGTGCCTGCCTCATATACATGAGGCCCTGGGTTCAATTCCCCAGCACCACATATATAGAAAATGGCCAGAAGTGGCTCTGTGGCTCAAGTGGCAGAGTGCTAGCCTTGAGCAAAAAGAAGCTAGGGACAGTGCTCAGGCCCTGAGTTCACGGCCTAGGACTGGCCAAAAAAAAAAAAAAAAAAATTAAAGAGAGGGTTGGGAATGTGGCTTAGTGGTAAAGTGCTTGCCTAGCATGCATGAAGCCCTGGGTTTGATTCCTCAGCACCACATAAAAAGCTAGAAGTGGTGCTGTGGCTCTAGTAGTAGATATCTAGCCTTGAGCAAAAAGAAGTTCAGAGGGGCTGGGAACATGGCATAGTGGCAAGAGTGCTTGACTCATATACATGAAGCCCTGGGTTCGATTCCCCAGCACCACATATATAGAAAATGGCCAGAAGTGGTGCTGTGGCTCAAGTGGCAGAGTGCTAGCCTTGAGCAAAGAGAAGCCAGGGACAGTGCTTAGGCCTAGGACTGGCAAAAAAAAAAAAAATTAGAAGAGATTTTGGAAATATCTAGAGAATGCTCTCAGAAAATCAGCATCAATCAAATCGAAGTAAGTTGACGGCACAAAAAGAATCACGTCTAGGGGCTGGGAATATGGCCTAGTGGCAAGAGTGCTTGCCTCGTATACATGAGGCCCTGGGTTCTATTCCACAGCACCACATATACAGAAAATGACCAGAAGTGGCGCTGTGGCTCAAGTGGCAGAGTGCTAGCCTTGAGCAAAAAAGAAGCCAGGGACAGTGCTCAGGCCCTAAGTTCATGGCCCAGGACTGGCCGAAAAAAAAAAAAAAAAGGAATCACGTCTATTTGATAGCTGATTTCCTCCTCTTACTTGACACACTAAGAAGGGTGTGAGGATAGAGAAAGAATCTGTACAGCTGAGGTTCAAAATTTACAAACTGGGCTGAGAATACGGCCTAGTGGTAAAGTGCTCACCTCGTATACATGAAACCCTGGGTTTAATTCCTCAGCACCACATATATAGAAAAAGCCAGAAATGACGCTGTGGCTCAAGTGGTAGAGTGCTAGCCTTTAGCAAAAAGAAGCCAGAGGGCTGGGGATATGGCCTAGTGGCAAGAGTGCTTGCCTCGTATACATGAGGCCCTGGGTTCGATTCCCCAGCACCACATATACAGAAAATGGCCAGAAGTGGCGCTGTGGCTCAAGTGGCAGAGTGCTAGCCTTGAGCAAGAAGAAGCCAGGGACAGTGCTCAGGCCCTGAGTCCAAGCCCCAGGACTGGCAAAAAAAAAGAAGCAGCCAGGGACAGTGCTCAGGCTCTGAGTCCCAAGCCCTAGGACTGGCAAAAAAAAAATAAAACAAACAAAATTTACCAACTAGTTCAACTTTGGGTTACAACTGTCAACTAATACCACTACAGTACTGTAGAAGTTTCAAAGCCTTTGGATATCAGAATACTTATAGTTGAAAGGCTTACAAAACCAAAATTGTTGATCATCACAACCTTCCAAAAAGGTCACCTAGGTAAAGTGTTTTGTTTTGCTTTGTTTTTCCTGCCCTCCAAAACAAAATTCTCTCCTCACCACTAAAGACATTCCAAAAAGAAAAAAATCTTCTAGCTATCCAGCTTAGATCTTAGATCTGAAACAAGTCCTTCTATCTGTCTTTACAAGATCACCTGAAGTCTCCTTTACAGTATCTAGTTTACTGCTAAGTTCTGCTTTAGAAACCACAGTAAAAGCAAAAGCTACCAACCATATTTTTGTCATATACACATAGTAGATCACATTAGCTTTAATCTCCTAGAGAATTATTTTAGTTTTGTGCTAGAGTAAGTAACTTTATAATAAATTTATAAGGTCATATTTTCACTTTAAGTCTAAAAATGAACAGCTGGATCCAAAGTTAACTTCCAAAGGATCCTTACCCTTTGATATGACAGCTACAAAAGCTATTATCAGAAAACACCAGACATTGATTTTGCATTAATCTAGAAAGAATGTGATCAGGTGCCCAGGTACAAGAAATCAAAAAGTCCTTACAGTATCCTGTATCTGTAAACTCTACCCCCCCCACACACACACACAAAAAAAGACAAAAGAATGTACCACCAAGGAATACCAGAAACAGCACATCATACATAATGAGAATTGAAAGAATCTGCTTACAGAAAGGACAGAAACAGAGGTAACAGACAGTACAAGAAATGTTCCCAAGGCCTAACATATGAAACTATAACCTCTCTGTACATCACTTTGACAATAAATAAGAAAAAAAAAGGACAGAAACAAATTGTAATATCTCCAAATATATGAGTGAGTTTCTTGAAGTGAAAGGGATAAGAAAACAGAATGAGTGGATAGCAGAGTAAGACTGTGGAGAAAGACAGAGGGCACAAGATGAACAAGAAGTGGTGGACTCTTCCATAAGGCCAGACTTTCAAGATATCATCCTCCTTGCAAACCCTCAGGTGTTTTACAAGACACAGATTGACAGTTCTGGAAATTTCCATTAAAATACACGTTTATATACATATTCATATTCACACGCACATATTAAAGCTTCATATGGGCAAATACCATCATGGAGAAAGAGTAAGGGAGAAAAACACATAACACGGTACAGATGCAGTAATATAAGAGAAATACAAAACTGAAGGAGAATCGAAAGAGCTATATCACCCACAACCACTATATGAATTGTAATACAAAGTATAAAATTATATAGATTAAGGGTAGTGAAGGAAGCCTGCATAGAAACTGCAAGACCAGGCAGCATCCCAGGAGCGTTAGAGGATGTGATGGGGGAAGTCAGGTTGAGTAATATGATGGTCCCAGGACCAACACTGCAGCAGGGGTAGGTGGGCTGCAACAGCAGGAACCTTAAAAAGAGAAGGGAAAGCAATCTACAGGAGGGGGAAAAAAGATACGGTGACATGGAGTAGGAGAAATAATGGAGTTGGACATCCTGCTTTAAAAACAGTGCAGATGTCAAAAGAGCTAAAAGGAAATTGTAGTTTGGGGATAAGTAGGAGCTAGAAGGGCTCTACCATAAACCTGACGCAAAGTTAAGTGTGAATATGGCTCAGGAGTGAAGACAAGGGCCAGAACAGGGATGCCCTGAGAGGGATATGTTGAGTGAGACACCAAATTCGAAATCAAAGTGTAATATCCAAATTACGGAGGAAACTATACTATCGGACCCGACCCCGCCAAGAGGTAGGCAAGGGTCCGAAAAGAAGGCATACTCTTGAGGGTATAAAAAGAAAAAGGAAGGGAAGGACAAGAAGTGGATGTTAAAAATATAAGGAGTACAGAGCCGTAAGGGAAAGGGTAACCAAGGGAAGAAAAAGGAGTGGAGTGGGTAGGGATGGTGTTTCCGGAGGGAAAGTGAGAGCACACCACAGGTCCTGCTTCAGTCTAGAGGACAGAAGGGGCAGTCTACAGGGACCGAGGGGAGTGGCGGAGAACAGGAAACTGATGCTAAAGGAACTTGGGGAGGACCCAGTACTGCCTGGGGTCAGGAAAGGAGATGCCGTTCCGAGGGTGGAAGACGAGGGGTAGTGAGTGAGCGGCAGAATCCCGCGTGTCAAAGGGGGGGGAGGGGGAGCACATCCTAATGCAAGGGGGCAGGGGCTTAAAAAAATAACTGAGGGCCGGGCTTACAAGCGAGCCTGCAGGAAGGGAAGTGGGAGTCGCCGAAAGCGGCCGGGGGAGGGGGGGAGGGAAGGAGGCGGCGGGGCCCTAGGCCTAAAGGGGGCGGGGGTCCCTGAGGCCCGCGCGAGGCCGGGGTGACAGGCAGAGCGGGGCGGCGGCGGCCGCGATACTCACACCTCCAGGATGCGGTCCCCTTTGCGCACCCCGGCCCGGTCGGCCGCCCCTCCAGGCAGCACGGCGCTCACATGCTGCAGCGGCGCGTACAGCTCCCCGTTGATGCTCCGCAGTTGCCCGCCCTCGCTCACTTGGCCCCGCACGTTGAAGCCATAGCCGGATTCGGACTTGACGATGCGCACGACCCGGGGGCCGCCGCCTCCCCCGCCGCCGTTCCCGGCGCAATGGAGCCCGGACCCTCCGCCGCCGCCGCCGCCGCCGCCGCCACCTCCGTTCCTGTGAGGGGCTGAGGGGTGAATCCCTTCCCCGTCCTCGTCCGCCATCTTGCGAGCAAGCAAGCTGTACCCCCGCCCCCCCCCCCACGCCTCCACTCCTCCCGGAGCGCGCTCGCCCTTCACGGCAGCCGCGCGACCCCCGGCGCGCGCGCCCGCTCCGCTGGCCTCGGAAAGTCGGCCCCGGTGCTGCCGGCCGGCGAAAGAGGAGCAAGGGGGGCGGGGGGAAGCGAACGGTTGTGCCCCCGCGAGGCCTTCTGGGAGATGTAGTTCCGGGCTGTGTGGCCGGGCAGAGCCTGAGCCTGCGACGTGCGCAAAGCTTGCTGGTAACTGTAGTTTATCACTCTTAGGAAGTTCATCAGTTGAATGTTATCAAACTCACCTGCTGTGTCTTACTGTAGGTTCCACAGCTGAAGCATGAGAGTTTCCTCCTTTTTCCCTTCATTTCATAACCATTAAGAACAATAATGTTGGGGCTGGGGATATAGCCTAGTGGCAAGAGTGCCTGCCTCGGATAGACGAGGCCCTAGGTTCGATTCCCCAGCACCACATATACAGAAAACGGCCAGAAGCGGCGCTGTGGCTCAAGTGGCAGAGTGCTAGCCTTGAGCGGGAAGAAGCCAGGGACAGTGCTCAGGCCCTGAGTCCAAGGCCCAGGACTGGCCAAAAAAAAAAAAAAAAAAAAAAGAACAATAATGTTGGGGGCTGGGAATATGGCCTAGTGGTAAAGTGCTCGCCTCATATACATGAAGCCCTGGGTTCAATTCCTCAGCACCACATATATTTATATATATATAATATAGATATAATATATATATAAAGCCAGAAGTGGGCTGGGGATATGGGCTAGTGGCAAGAGCGCTTGCCTCGTATACTTGAAGCCCTAGGTTCGATTCCCCAACACCACACATACAGAAAACGGCCAGAAGTGGCGCTGTGGCTCAAGTGGCAGAGTGCTAGCCTTGAGCAAAAAGGAAGCCAGGGACAGTGCTCAGGCCCTGAGTCCAAGCCCCAGGACTGGCCAAAAAAATAATAATAATGTTGGCTGGATAAGGGTGTAACTCAGAGGTTGTCTGCTTGTTAAGCAGCATATGCCTAATTAGCCTTGGGTTCAATCCCCAGCACCAAAAAATAAATAAAATATTAGGGTTAGCTGGGTACCGGTGGCTCACACCTGTAATCCTAGCTACTCAAGAGGTTGAGATTTGAGAATCACAGTTCAAAGCCAGCCAGGGCAGAAAAATCCCTGAGACACTTATCTCCGGTTAAAACAGGAAGAAGTCATGTGGATATATGGCTCAAGTGGTAGACCACTAGCTTTAAGCACAGAGGAGCTCAGAGACAACGGCCAGGCCTAGAGTTCAAGCTTTAGGACTAGCATGCACACACACACACACACACACACACACACACACAAAATAAAAATATTAGGGTTAGCTGATGCCTGTGGTTCAACACAATATTAAATTTGTTCAGTAAAGGGCTAAATAAATTTCATTTTATCTGATGGCCCAACAACCTAGTAAGACAACAGGATTGAAAAATCAGTTTCCTATTTCACATATTAGGAAAGAGAACCTTAGAACACTCAAAGTCAATAGCAATTAAGTAACAAGAACTAGGGCTTGGCATTTTTACGCAACTTTCTTTTCATGTATTGCAGCTACATAAAAACTATTTCCCCAGCTATGCAAAAAAGCATACGTGGAGAGGAAACTACAGTCTCTGACTTAAAAGTGGATATTAGAATGGTGAAGTAATTTCAATTGAGCAGTAATTTTGAAGTTACAGTTACTTCAAATTTATTTTGTTTTCCCCCAATAACATGATAGAATTATTTGCAAATGGCAGCCATTGATGTGATTAGCTCCCTACCAAAACAGACATGGACACTGTAAAGAGTAACAAGTACAAAAATGACAATAACTAACGTAAGCAATTTACTACTCCATCCGGGCATTTGATTTTTCCCAACTTTTAAGGCTACAAATTATTGTTAATGCTTCTAGTAACAAAATTCTTGGATCTGAGACCAAGGACTATTACTCAGGACACAGGAAATGTGAACTTCTCCATATTTGTACCAGTTCCTCTTACCTCCCTCAACCCAAGTACCTCAAGGATAAAACACAAAGGCTCGGGCTGGGAATATGGCCTAGTGGCAAGAGCACTTGCCTCATATACATGAAGCCCTGGGTTCGATTCCCCAGCACCACATATATAGAAAACGGCCAGAAGTGGCGCTGTGGCTCAAGTGGCAGAGTGCTAGCCTTGAGCAAAAGGAAGCCAGGGACAGTGCTCAGGCCCTGAGTCCAAGGCCCAGGACTGGCCAAAAAAAAAAAAAAAAAAAACACAAAGGCTCAAATAAATCTTGGGTGTTTGGTGAATTTGTACAGAGGAGGGCAATGAACTTAGAGAAGCTGCTACATTGCAGTAAGTAAACCTGTTCTTTTTCCTGAGGAGACATCCCTCCATCTCTCAAGGTTGCTTGCTACAAAACAACCCCACAACCTTAAGAAATGACACAGATAAAGAGCTGGGAATGTGGCTTAGCTGTAGAATGCATGCCTAGCATGCATGAAGCCCTGGGTTCAATTCCTTAGCACCACATAAACAAAAAAGGCCAGAAGTGGTGCTGTGGCTCAAGAGGTAGAGTGCTAGCCTTGAGCAAAAAGAAGCCAGGGACAGCTCAGGCCCTGAGTTCAAGCCCCATGACTGGCAAAAAAAAAAAAAAAAAAAAAAAGTTAAGCAAGAGTGCAAGGCCCCGAATTCAAGCTCTAGTACCAGTACACACACACACACACACACCAGTTAGGACCTTGCATTCTTGGCATACACAGGAAAATGAGGAAAAGCACAAAGGGCTCCCTTTCTTAACATTACTACCTGCCAAATACCACTTTAAACGCTTACATCTCTATCTCGGTAAACCTTTAAACACTATATGTCCCTAATTTTACAGATGACTAAAAATGTATAGGGAGGGCTAGGAAGATGGCCTAGGGGTAGAGTGCTTGCCTCGTATACACAAAGCCCTGGGTTCGATTCCTCAGCACCACATATATAGAAAAAGCCAGAAGTGGCACTGTGGCTCAAGTGATAGAATGCTAGCCTTGAGCAAAAAGAAGCCAGGGACGATGCTCAGGCCCTGAGTTCAAGCCCCAGGACTGGCACAAAACAGAACAAGCAAAAAAAAAAATGTATAGGGAAATTGCACAATTAAAAAGTAATGAACCCAGAAATAGAACTGATGACTTACAAAATCGATGAGCAACCTTCTGAAAGAATTCAGGAGCTAGGTTAAGAACCTCCAGGAATTGCTAGTGGTGGGGATCAAATAAAAGGATTAAGAGATCTCACAAAATATAGGATGAGGATACAAAGTTATTACAACCATAACATTAAAACAAAATGTAGAGCCAGAGCTGGGTACCAGTAGCTCACACCTGTAATCCTAGCTACTCAGGATAGCTACTCAGGAAACTGAGATCTGAGGATCAGGGTTTGAAGCCAGCCCAGGCAGAAAAGTCCCTGTGAGAATCTTATTTCCAATTAACAGCTCAAAAACCAGAAGTGGTGCTGTGGTCCAAAGTGGTAGAGAATTAGGCTTGAGCAAAAGAGTTCAGTAATAGTACCTCAATTAAAGCCCCAAAATGGGGAGGGGGGAAAGGGGGGAGGAGTGGGAGTGGGAGCAAGAGAGAGTGCCAGACACTGGTGGCTCATGCCTGTAATCCTAACTACTCAGGTAGTTGAGATCTGAGGATTGCAGTTTGAAGCCTGTCTGGGCAGAAAGTTTCTGTGAGACTTTTTTTTTCAATTGTTATTATAGACTTGATATACAGAGGGGTTACAGTTACATAAATTAGGTAATGAGTAATGAGTACAATTCTTTTTGAATCACGTCTCCCCTTCTGTTGCTCTTTCCTGGTTTTTCCCTCCCATCTGCACCCACAAGATGTAGCTGTAGACTCTTATCTCCAACTAACCACTCAGAAAACTGGAGGTGGAGCTGTGGCTCAAAGTGTCTGTAGAGCACTAGCCTTTAGTAAAAGAGCTCAGGAACAGTGCCCAGGCCCTGAGTGTAAGAGCCACAACCGACCAAAAGAAAAAGTAACTTACTTTACAACAATGCTAATAAAGAATCTTGATCAGTTATACAAATACTGAAATGATAAAGTTGTGAGAATTTTGCTCCTACATCAGTGGCTCACACCTGTAATCCTAGCTACTCAGGAAGTGAAGAGCCAAGGAAAGAGGTTTAAAGCCAGGCAGGGCAGGAAGGTCAGTGAGATTTTTATCTTCAATAACCAGCAAAGAGAGGAAAATGGAGATGTGGCTCAAGTGATAGAATCCTAACCTTGAGTGAAAAAAGATAAGGGACAAAGTCTAGGCCCTGAGTTCAATTCCCAATGCTAGCACACATGCATATACAAAGAAATAATTTTACTCTAAATTAAGGGTTGGGGACATGGCTCAAGTGTTAGAGTGCTTGCCTAACAAAACACAGACCTGGAGTACAATTCCTAATATCACACCCAAAAAAGTTTTTTCACTTCAAAATAATAATGGTATTTGGTTTCAACCTGAATCATTTAGTTTGGACTGAATTCTGGATAGGGAAGAGACTTATACAAAAGGTGTTAGAGAAAGACAGCATTTGCTATAAGAGATTGTCTTTGTTTCATTTGCTTGTTTAATAAAAATTAGCTTAATGCCTGCTCTGTTCTAGGCTCTGCAATAGTGGCTAGAGATGGAGAGTTCATTGAGATCATAGGGAAGGTGGCTTAGCGGTAGAGTGCTTGCTTAGCATGCATGAAGTTCTGGGTTCAACTCCTCAGTACTACATAAACAGAAAAAGCTGGAAGTGGCACTGTGGCTCAAGTGGTAAAGCCTTGAGCAAAAGAAGCTCAGGAACAGTACCCAGGCCCTGTGTTCAAGTTCCAGAACTTGTACAAAAAATGAACAGTAGTGCAAGATCAAAGTTACAAATGCACATGGCTCCAGAAGTTCACTTCCAGGACTTTAGTGCTACACTTGACAATGATATTTTTTTTGCAAAATGAATTTTTTTGTTTTTAAGTTCAATCACTGCAGTGTTGTTGCTATTCACAAAAGATTGGAAGCAACCTAATAGTCCTTGGTTACGTTATGACACATCCACAATGGATTCACTCTAGACAAAGACTCTTTCTACATTGCAATGAAATGATCTCATGGAGGGCTGGATGTAGCTCAGTGGCAAAGTGCTTGCCTTGCAAGTGTAACATCCTGGGTTCGATCCCCAGTACCAAAAAAAGAGACACACACACACACAAAAAAAAGGAAATGATCCCATGGAGACTACATAGTTAAGTGAGAGGAGGGTTCCATGCTGATTTCGGAACACAGTACCATTTGTGTATAGAAGAGGAAATGTAGCCCAGCATCAGAGGCTCACACTGGTAATCCTAGCTACTCAGGAGGCTGAGATCTGAGGCTTCAAAACCAGCCCTGGCAAGAAAGTAGGCAAGATTCTTATCTCCAATTAATTACAAAAAGAGAGAAAAAGTAAAGAAGCCAGAAATGGCACTGTAGCTCAAAGTGGTAAAGTATTAGCCTTAGGCACAAAAGCTTAGGGATAGTACATGGGCTCTGAGTTCAATCCTCAGGACCGGCACAAAAAGAAAAAAGAGGTATTGTATATAATTGTGCTGTTAGAAATACCACAAGAAGCGTGCCTGCATTCCCAGGACTCAGGAAGCAGTGGTAGAAGGATGGAGAGTTCAGAGTATGCCTGGGCTACGTAGTGAGTTGGAAGGACACCTAAACTGTATATCAAGACTTTGTCTTAAGGGAAAAAAAAAGGGGGGTGGTGGTGTTTGTTTTGCACAAGAAAATAACATTGACTGATACCAGGGAGGTTGACTGGAGCAGAGACAAGACTTTATTCTCTAACTTCTGAATTTTTAGTTAGATAAGTATGTTGCCTATTTAAAAAATAACTAAAATATTCAGGAAGGATCAGACTGAAAGAAAATGTCAAGAGATCAGAACTAGAAAATAAAATAATAACATTACTATTATAAACAACTCCCAGTCGAGCTGGGCACCTGTGGCTCATACCTGTAATCCTAGCTACTCAGGAGGCTGAGATCTATGGTTCATGGTTTGAAGTCAGTCCAGGCAAGCAAATCTGAGACATTCTCCAATTAACCAACAAAAAGAGCTCTCGCCTCAAGCAACACACACACACACACACACTTAAGCAAGAGAGTGAGGCCCTGAGTTTAAGCCCTAGTATAGACATCAAAATTAAAAAGGAACTCATAGGCTGGGCACTGGTAGCTCACACCTGTAATCCTAGCTACTCAGGAAGCTGAGACCTGAGGATCGCAGGAAAATCTGTGAGATTCTTATCTCCAATAACCTACCAAAAAAGGCTGGAAGTGGAGCTGTTGCTCATAGAGTGCTATCTAGCCTTGAGCATAAAGAAGCTCAGGGATAGTACCCAAACCCTGAGTTCAAGCCGGGACCAGAATTTTTTTTAATGAACTCACAGTTTAGCAGGAAATAGTGTTAGGAAAATGGAGGAGAACGGAAAAGGAATAGGCGGGACTTGATCCTCAACAGGTGAGGACTGTTTATTGAGGAACAGCAAGAGGCACAGACCTTCCTGGGGGTTTGGAGGTTGTGCTCCCAACTGGTTTTGGAGTAGGCTTATATAGGGCTTAACAAGGAAATAGAAAACAGAAAGTGGGTGATGTCCTTGGCCAGCCCCACAGTGGAATGCTCCACTTGGGGTGAGGGGCTTTTGTCCTTTGGGGACCAAGGGTAGTGTTGTTGGCCCGGCCCAGATTCAAACTGCCTGCTGACAGGCATGTGATCAAGCCTGTTGTCTTGCCTGACCTTGGGAATGAGGCAAGACTCAATCCTTCAAATAGAAGAAAAACAAGGATTACAGTGCTGCATGATGCAAGCTGGAACAGAGGCCTATGCAAGCTGCTAAAGACCACCTAACGAAGCCCCCCTAGCATCCAGAGGGTGTTAAGAGGGTGCAGGATGGGGGAAGCTAAATCACATGTTATAGAGGAGAAGATTTAGCAAGACAGAGGGGAATGGTGATGGAAGGACATTTCTGACAAAGGACCAGCATATACTAAACACAGAGATCTGGAAGAACATAGTGTAGTGTGAGAGGCCAGGAAATAGCCCGGAAACCGCCAGATCTTAGAGGGCTTCAGTTACTGAGAACCATGCCCAGACACTTCCATTTCCTGCTTAAAAAGGTAGGGGCCTCTGGCCAGGCGCCAGTGGCTCACACCTGTAACCCTAGCTACTTAGGAGGCTGAGATCTGAGGATCGTGGTTTAAAGCCAGCATGGGGAGTATAAAGCTATCCCAGGCAGGAAAGTCCATGAGACTCTTATCTCCAATTAACCTCAAAAAAACTGGAAGTGAGGGGCTGGGAATATGGCCTAGTGATAAAGTGCTTGCCTCGTATACATGAAGCCCTGGGTTCGATTCCTCAGCACCACATATACAGAAAAAGCCAGAAGTGGCACTGTGGCTCAAGTGGCAGAGTGCTAGCCTTGAGCAAAAAGAAGCCAGGGACAGTGCTCAGGCCCTGAGTCCACGCCCCAGGTCTGGCAACAAAAACAAAACAAATAAACAAAAAGAACTGGAAGTGGCGCTGTGGCTCAAAGTGGTAGCATACTAGCCTTGGGCTGAAGAGCTTAGGGACAGTGTCTAGGCCCAGAGTTCAAGCCCCATAACAGACGACAAAAAAAAAAAGGTAGGGGCTTCTGAATACAATTTTTTTTCCAATCTTGGGCTCGAACTCAGGGCCTGAGCACTGTCTCTGGCTTCTTTTTGCTCAAGGCTAGCACTCTACCACGTGAGCCACAGTGCCACTTCTGGCCATTTTCTATATATGTGGTGCTGGGGAATTGAACCCAGGGCTTCATGTATATGAGGCAAGCACTCTTGCCACTAAGCCATATTTCCAGCCCCTCTGAATACAATTAAGCAGAGTAGCAGGGTTATCCAATTTGTATTTTAGAAAAGTTCACTCTGTAGGACATATAGAGAAAGAAGGAGCTGAGATAGAAAGATGGGTTGAGAAATGACTGCAGTGATTTGGGTGAGAATTAATGAGATCCAAACTAGGGCAGTAGCAGTGGGAATACAAGGAGGGGGACACACAGGAAAGGAAGGACTTGTGGCCACTGGGAAGGTGTGAAGAGGCAGAGAGGAAGGAATGATGTCAGAATCATGTATTCTCCAAGACAAGTCATGTAAAAAAAGAGGTGTGCAAGGGAAAGTAGTTAAGTTTAGTTTGGGGCCTAGTTGATTCCAGAAGCTTGTGGGAGGTCCAAGAGGAATGGTTCAGTAATTGGTTGGACAGATAAATCTGGTGTTGGAGAGAGGAGCCTGGGCCAGAACCCAGATGTGAGAGCTATTGGTTCCAGTGGGTAGCAGATTAGAGCAGCAACTGAGTTAGAAGCTATAGTGAGTTAAGAGGTGTGCCAAGGAACCTCCCACCACCCCTATTTAGAAGACTCCAAGAGGAGGGAGACTGAGTGAGAGACCTGGGGGCCTACAGAGAGGAGGGGGTCTTGGAAGTCAGCAAAACTGCCTTCGGAAATAGGACCTGGATCATCTTGAGTACTTCCCCACTCAAAGCTTGTTGGGTCAACACAGTAACAATGTAAATAGAAATATCCAGCAGAAACCAGACTCAGATAACCAGCAGGCCCCAATCCCACAGCTAGTTAATAGCAAAACTGAACTTTGAGCCCAAATGCTCAGACAGCAGCACAAGGACCCTCTCCACTACCTAGCTTCCTTTTGTTAAATACGGAAGTTCCTCCTGGCTTTTGTGTTTTGCACATCAGCAGGTTCCAATACCTTGTTGAAAGGAAATGCCTACACCAAAAGGTGGAAATCCCACCTGCGCACTTTGGCATCTATAGTGCTTTATGTTCTACCACTTTTCATGGTGTGTGTGTGTGTGTGTGTGTGTGTGTGTGTGTGTGTGTGTGTGTGTGTGTTCCATTCCTGGGGCCTAGGCTTAGAGCTCTACCACTTTGAGCCACAGCTCCATTTCCAGCTTTTTGGTAGTTCATTTGAAGGGAAGGGCTTAAGGACTTTCTTGGCTTTAAACGGAGATTCTCAGATCTCATGCCCTTGAGTAGCTAGGATTACAGGCATGAGCCACTAGTGCCATGCTTGCCTCTTCTCTTTCCTGCGTTGCTGTATGAATTCTACCCAGCTTTCACGCCCTCACTGCAGTCCCTCCATCAGGCCTCCTGAGGATTACAGGTCACTTAGCTATCTCTCGCTTCTAAAGTCCTCAAGCAAATACTGATTCAGGTGACCTCCAATGAGTCAGGCTCTTGTGTAAACCTTTTTTGAAGGTGAGTGGAACCTGTGACTTGTTTGTAGACAATAAGTTGTGGCAAAGGAGATGATGTGTCACTCACAAACTCAGCAGTGAGATTGCCCTGTTGGCCTTGAGGAAATTGTCATACTGAGAGTTGCCTAGGGAGATAGCCACATGGCAGAAAACCACAGGGGCCTCAAGGAGCTAAGAATGGCTCCCGGGGACACAAGAAGTTGGGGCCCTCAACTCTATACACCCTTAAGAAATTCTGCCAACCACCCTGTGAATTAAGGCCAACACCTTGTATCTTGTGAAACCTAAGCAGAGAGTTAAGCTGAGCCTCAACACCAACTGTGAGATCATGATTGTGTAGTGTTTTGTGTGTGTATGTTTTATTTTATTTTATTTTTTTGAGGTGAAGGGGTTGAGTTGTTGTTTTTTTTTTTTTGCATTACAGGAGTTTGAATCACAGTTCCATGTTTGTTATGGATGCACTCTACCCTAGACCATTTTTGTTTTTGTCAACTCATTTTTCAGACAAAGTCTTGCATTATATTTCCCCAGGCTAGCCTATGCTTCCTGTGTAACTGAGATTACAACTGTGACCCAACGTGCTTGGCTTGTATATTGAGATGGAATTTCACCAAGTCTTCACCCAGGTTAGCAATGAACCTAAATCTTCTCAATCTCTGCTCTTGAGTAGCTGGATTGCCACCATCCCCCAGTACTGGGGTTTGAATTCACAGCCTCAGACTTGCTGGGCTTGCTTGATATACTGGTGCTATACCCCTTGAGTCATGCCTCTAATCCTGCTTTTTGCTGGTTATTTTAGAGACAGAGTAGACTTTGGCCTGGCTAACTTTGAACCAAGATCCTCTGAATCTCTGCTTCCTGAGTAGTTAGGATTATAGGTATGAGCAACTGGTGCCCAGCTCTGTGAGCATTTATTTATATCAGCTTGTTTTGTAACTTAGTTCTCTGTCAATGGTCTGTTGAATTTTATTCTGTTGAATTCTGTCCTATTTCCTATTCTTGCAGTGTTTCAAAGCCATTTACCTGGTTGTCCTCAAACCACATACTTACTTGTCTTCTACTTTGTCACATACTACCTCTCTGAGAGTTTCTAGGTTTCCTATTAGAGAGAAAAGTTTTCTGGCTTTGATAACCACCCTGGCTTGCCTTATTTCCTCATCACACCTCATGCTTGATGTGCAAGCACTCTAGCACTTGAACCGTGCTCCTGACTCTTTTCTTTAGGTTGTCTTTCAGGAAGAGACTCACTTTTACTGGGGCTAACCTAGAGCCATCATCCTTCCTACTCCCAGCCCTAAGATGTAATTTTTCACTACCTTCTTTGCTTTAACTCCGTAGGCAATTGTCTTTATTAGTAATGTCTTTCTCCATTTTTTGTGAGTTTTTTTTTCAGTATCTTCCCCCCCCCCCTTTTTGTTTTGTGCAAATACTAGGGCTTGAATGCAGGGCCTAGGAGCTGTCCTTGAGCTTTTATTTGCTCAAGGCTAGCATTCTACCACTTGAGATCTCAGCCTTGTGAGTAGCTAGGATTACAGGCATGCGCCATCAACTCCTGGCTTGGGCACTCCCACCCCCCATCTTTAAAAAAAATTGAAACAATGGTTTTATTGCTGAAGTACAGACAAATTTATGCCACTAGAGCAGAGGCTGTGGACAACTCACATTTCTTGTATTTCCAATTAGAGGAGAGGACCCAATCGGTCTTATAATACTGAGCCAATTGGTAAATACAGTTTTCTGTCAGAATCAGATGGAAATTAGCATCTTTTTTTTTTTTTTTTTTTTTTGTCTGTCATGGGGCTTGAAGGCTAGCTAGCGCTCTACCACTTGAGCCACAGTGCTACTTAGGGTTTTTGTTTTTGTTTTTGTTTTTTGGTGGTTAATTGGAGATAAGAGACTCACAGACTTTCCTGCCCAAGCTGACTGACTTTGTACTGCCCTGGCTAGCTTTGAACCATAATCCTCAGATCTCAGTCTCCTGAGTAGTTAGGATTACAGGTGTGAACCACTGGCACTGGCAGAATTTAGCATCTTTATCTTTTCTATGCCTCTCAAGATGCTTACTGACAGCAACTGCCTTTTTAAGTAGATGATAGAGAGCCTCAGGAAGATTGGGAGCAAATCCTTTAGACTTGGGGATTTTCTTTTTGTTTTATTTATTTTTTTGCCAGTCCTGGGGCTTGAACTCAGGGCCTGAGCACTGTCCCTGGCTTCTTTGTGCTCAAGGCTACCACTCAAGGCTAGGGCTCTGCTAGGGCTACCACTTGAGCCACAGCGCCACTTCTGGCTTTTTCTATATATGTGGTGCTGGGGAATCGAACCCAGGGCTTCATGTATACAAGGCAAGCACTCTACCACTAGGCCACATTACCAGCCCAGACTTTCTTCTTCTTCTTTTTTTTTTTTTTTTTTTTTTTGTCGATCCTGGGGCTTGAGCTCAGGGCATGGATGCTGTTCCTGACTTCTCCTGCTCATGGACTTGAGGATTTTCAAGATTTTTTGCCTGTTGTAAAATGTACTTGTGCAACGCTGTGTGAGTCAGTCAGGATCACACTGATTTGCCAGGGAGTCAGGCCCTTCTTGGGGAGTTTGTAAATCTTCTTCGTGGCTTCAGAACTTCAGCTAGGTAGGAATACTCACTATGGCTATAGGGCAGAGCCAAATGGCACAGGCCCTTCCTTGGAGCCTGCATGATACCAATGATGGCCCGGGTCTAGCAGCAAGGAGCTCTGCCCCCCCCCCCCACTTTTTTTTAAACTCAAAACCAGACTCAACTTTCCAGGGATCCTTTTCTCTTAGAAATGACCTCCTAGAGCCAACAAAATACAATAGGTCAGGAGACTTTATAACAAAAATATTGACAAGGTGTCTACATTGTTAACATCATCCAATGGGAAATGGTATGAGACTTGGATCTGGGGGGGGGGCACGCGCGTGTGCATGCACATGTGCACATGCTCTGGTATGTGCTGGGGCCTGAGCGCTGTCGTTGGAACTTTTTTGCTTAAGGCTATCACTCTACTGCTTACAGCTTATTTGGTGGTTTATTAGAGATGAAAGTCTCATTGACTTTCCTGGCTTCAAACCTTGATCCTCAGATCTCAGCCTCCTGAGTAGCTAGGATGACAGGCCTGAACTGAAGGGGGGAATGAAGGTTAGGGTGAACCCCATTTTCAGGCAGCCCCCGTTTTGTTATCTGTTTAAACTATGAGCAAACCCAGGGCAAGTTTATTAGGGCCCAGCCGGTCAAGAACTCTAACTGCCTGGGAATGCTTAACTCTAACCGCCCCCAGAATGCCTCGAGCCCTGAGCCAATCAGATTTGTACTCGTATCCTAATCTTGCTTGAACACCTGATTGCTGTAACTTTGGTTTTTGCCTTTATAAGCCCTGTGTAATCGCAGCTCGAGGCTGCCTCCTAACCTCTGCTGTGTTGGTGGGTAGGACAAGGCCTGGGCTGCAGCCCCACTTGAATAAAGTCTTGCCTTGCTATTGCATTTTGGAATGTCTGAGTCTCGGTGGCCTTCTTGGTGGTCATTTCGCGACTTGGCATAACATGAACCACAAGCCTCCAGCCAAGATTTAGGTGTTCTTCATGTGTTTCAGTTTAGCTATAATCTCTAACGTGTTGTTGTTGTTTTCCCCAGTCCTGGGGCTTGAACTCAGGGCCTGAGCACTGTACTGTCCCTGAGCTTCTTTTGTTCAAGGCTAGCACTCTACCACTTGAGCCATAACACCACTTCCAGCTTTTTCTGTTTATGTGGTACTGAGGAATCGAACCCAGGGCTTCATGCATTCTAGGCCAACACTCTACCACTAAGCCACATTCCCAGAACCTAATATGTCATTTAGGATGTTATGGATGTAAAGATAGAAAATTCAAAAGTAGTTTTATTAAGAAGAAAGCTTATTATTTCACATAGTAGCAAGACTACAAGGAGGGGAGGAGTGTCCCAGAGTCAGTGGACTGAGCTGCTATGTGTACAAAAGATCCAGATTCCTTTCATCTCTCACCTCTGCCACCTTCAGCACAGCATCTAAACTACTGAGTTAACTCTTCTCATGGTGGCAAAATGACTGCTACCACTGGCATTCTCCAATACACAGGGCCACAATACTGGGAAGTAGAAAACAGGCAGTTTGCTAGGCTCTAGTGGCTCAAGTTTGTAGTCCTAGCTACTCAGGAGGCTGAGATCTGAGGATCACAGTTCGAAGTCAGCCCAGGCAGGAGAAAGTCTGAAACTCATCTCCAATTAGCCAGAATACTAGAAGTGCAGCTGTGGCTCAAAGTGGTAGAGCCCTAGCCTTGAACACAAAAGCTCTGGGATAGCACCTAGGTTCTGAGTTCAAATCCCAGGACCGGGGAAGGGGAAGGAGAGAGAGAGAATATTAGATTTTTGTAAAACATTAATCAAAGTAATTTAATGAAAACTCTGTGACCCCTCTTGGGCATCTACCCAGTTTATTACAAGTCAGGATACCATACAGACACTTGCCATTCTGTGTTCATTGCTTCACTATTCACAATAGCCAAGTTATGGAAACAGCTCAGATGCCCTACAACAGATGAGTGGATCAAAAAGAATGTGGATATATACATAATGGGATTTTACTCATCCATTAGAAAGAATAATATGTCATTTACAGGGAAATGGATTGACCTATAACAAATCATGGTAGGTGAGGTAAGCCAAGGTTAGAGAAGACAAATGGCACATGCTTTTTCTCATATGTGGAAGCTAGATCTAAAATGTAATTGAGCATGATGACCTATAGGGGAATGTAGGCATTCACACACACAGAGACTAAAGGAAGATACCCTTAGGGGAGGAACACAAAGGTGTAACTCCTCTGAACATTTAAAATAATATTTATGGAAATCAACTCCAGAAAATGGAAACATAAGTTTTTGTTGTTCTTGTTGTTGTTATGATGTTAGTGGTGATGCTTGTTTTTGCTTTTTTTTTTCTTTTTCTTTTAGGGGGCAAAGGGGGGATGCACAGAAAAGGAGGGAAGAAGAGTGAACAAATGCAATCATGCTATTCACTATACACTGTGTGGAAAAATGACCTGTGTAACTTGTGGGCAAGAATGGGAGGGAGAAACTGGGGGAAAGTAAAGGAAGGGATGACACTGCCCCAAAGGAATGACTCATTACCCAACTTATGTACAACTTCTGTACAACACCTTAGCAATAACAACATTATTTTTTTTTTTAAATCAGTGGCCCTTCTCTGACCACCATATGTGAGCTGCTCTGATCTGCCTTGCCTTTCCTGTTGTGATGGACTGACACCTCTGAAACTGTGGGCCAAAATAAATCTTTCCTTCTTAAAAAAAAAATCAGTGGGGCTGGGGATATAGCCTAGTGGCAAGAGTGCCTGCCTCAGATACACGAGGCCCTAGGTTCGATTCCCCAGCACCACATATACAGAAAACGGCCAGAAGTGGCGCTGTGGCTCAAGTGGCAGAGTGCTAGCCTTGAGCGGGAAGAAGCCAGGGACAGTGCTCAGGCCCTGAGTCCAAGGCCCAGCACTGGCCAAAAAAAAAAAAAAAAAAAAAAATCAGTGAGGCAATGCTACAATATGGAAGCATAATGTTAAAAGAAAGAATGCAGTCCTAAAAAGACAAATATTGTAGTGTGTGTGTGTGTGTGTGTGTGTATGTAAGTATGTACATACTGAGGCTTGAACTCAGGGCCTGGGCACTGTCCCTATTCTTTTATGCCCTTGTGTTCTAGTCTTCTTCCAATACAGCTAGCTGTTCTCATATCCACACCAAGAGCCATTGGGACAGCAGAGGCAGAGAAGAAGATGAGACGCTAGACAGAAGTACAAAGCCTCAGGGTTGGTAGCTCCCATAAAGTCTGTTTACTGACAACTCCTGTGCACGAATCTCACAGATGTCTGTAGATGAGGCAAAGCTGGAAGAGGCCGGGAAGCATCTATCCAGCCCCAACTCCCATTCATGCAGGGCCAGGTCACTCCAGCTGAACCTACCGAAGCCTCAACCTAGACCCAAGGCCCAGAGCTGGCCAAGAGGACTATCCATTTCCATTCCAGAAACTTAGAACCAGAGGCCATGTAGTCATACCGAACATGCTCACTCCAGATAATTTTTCTGAAAAATATCATAATTATAAAACCCTTCAACACAAAGCACCACTCTCTTAAAAACTCATGCCCTACAATGTGGTCATAGTCTCAGAAAATTTCTCCTTACATGTCAATCTCCTGTAATTATAATACATTCTAAACAGTTGCCATCAATTTTTGTGTTTGGAGACAGAGGTTCACCAGGTAGGCAGCCTCAAACCTGCGATCCTCCCACTTCAACCGCCTGAGAGCCGAGATTAAGAGTGTGTGACACCCAGCCCATCTGCCATCAGTTGTGAATAATGTCTGCCCTCCACCATATAAATATTAAATATTCAGTTCAGTTCTTTACATTTAGATCTGGATGCCTGGCAAGGGCCCCAGGGCTCTTGACAGGAAAGATTTATCTTTCCTTTAGATATCGTGGTCAGTCACCTGCTAAAACACCTAACTGGTAACAGAGAAAGAGAATTCCATTCTGTTCTTCCAGCCCTGATAAAGTACCCACAATCCACCAGGCACAGAGATAATTAACCCCAGTCCTTTAGGAATTCTCAGGTCTGGGGAGAGGCAGACATGAAAACAAACACATCCTAGACAGTGTGATGTTTTATCCCAGGTGCCGTGGGAGCGCTGGGAGGGATGATTAACACTGCCTTGGGATTCCCAGAGAGTCAGAGGAGGCTGACACCAAACAGTATCATCTCAGCCAGGTTAAGAAGAATAACTAAAATCTCCCCAAAAGGCCAAGGCCAGGAAAAGAAATCCAGGCAGGAGGAACCACATGGGGAAAGGCAGCGGGATGAGGAAGGACACAGTATGGCTCCCAAGCCACCAGCAAAATAGCAGAGGTCCGGAGAGGAAGTGGAGTAAGGCAAAGGACAGTGTAATCCCAACCCGACCTTCCTCCCACTGTACCCTGGGGGGAGTGGGGTAATGGACAGCAGCCAGAGCTCAGCAGCTAGAGCTCTACAGCCGCTACACAAGCAGCCTTTTTTTGCGGGGGGAGAGGAGGATCACATTGTTCTGTCTACTCTGTGGGTGCTGCTGGTGTTCTGCAAGGTTATAATCTAATGGAAGCTGTCAAGGAATCCAATCCTTCTATATTTGAAAAGGCCCTAGAACAGGTTATCCGAGCCGCAGGCAGCTGAGATCATCTAAACCATGATTACTGCTGACTGGAATTCAGAAGAACCTGGTATTTGAAAGAAGAGGAAACTGGGACTCAGAGAAGTAAAGGGACCATCCAAACTCACACAGCGGGATAAGACAGGCCAGCACCCCTCCCTCCCAATCACCCATGTTGTGCTTCTTCCTTTTTCCTCTGGTGAAGCTCATGTTGGTGTTCTTTATCCAGTGGACACATGTTAATTCTGGTTATTTCATGCTCTCCAGAAAATATGACCTTGGCAGAACATTCTGGAAATTCTGAAAACTTTCAGAACCAACTCTTTCCTGAGTAAGGGCTTATTAAAAACATGAGCAAAATGAACTGGCGCTTCTCAAATAACTCTAGGAAAAGCTGATCACACCATAGAAAATGAGTTGGGTTTTTTGGGGTTTTTTTTTTTTGACCAGTCCTGGGCCTTGGACTCAGGGCCTGAGCACTGTCCCTGGCTTCTTTTTGCTCAAGGCTAGCACTCTGCCACTTGAGCCACAGCACCACTTCTGGCCGTTTTCTGTATATGTAGTGCTGGGGAATTGAACCCAGGGCTTCATGTATACAAGGCAAGCACTCTTGCCACTAGGCCATATCCCCAGCCCAGAAAATGAGTTTTAAAAATCATCTTTCAGGGGGCTGGGGATACGGCCTAGTGGCAAGAGTGACTGCCTCATATACATGAGGCCCTGGGTTCGATTCCCCAGCACCACATATACAGAAAATGGCCAGAAGTGGCGCTGTGGCTCAAGTGGCAGGGTGCTAGCCTTGAGCAAAAAGAAGCCAGGGACAGTGCTCAGGCCCTGAGTCCAAAGCCCCAGGACTGGCCAAAAAAAAAAAGAAAAAAAAGAAAAAAATCATCTTTCAGGGGTTGAGAATGTGGCTTAGTGGTAGAGTGCTTGCCTAGCGTGCATGAAGCTCTGGGTTTAATTCCTCAGCACCACATATATAGAAAAAGCGGAAGTGGCACTGTGGCTCAAGTGGTAGAGTGCTAGCCTTGAGTAAAAAAGAAGCCAGGGACACTGCTCAAGCCCTGAGTTCAAGCCCCAGGACTGGCAAAAAAAAAAAATCTTTCAGACTCTCAAAAATGTTTCCAGTTCATAAAATGCTCCCAGAGCTCTGCCTCTGATAATAAGAGCTGTGGGCAACCAAAACTAGGACAGGGAATACATTTTCGCTTTTCCATAAAATATTTACTTTCCCAGAATCCAATTTATTTTCAGGACTGGTCTTTACCTTTCTGGTTTCAGACCTAATTTTCAAAACCACTCCCTCATTACACCCTAATCTGGCTGGCTGTCTTTTGCTAAAAAATGAAGTTGGTACTTATGAAAACTCCAGAGACCCATATGTGATGTGGGGCCTGTAAGAGCCACCTGTCCAGGTGCTTAAGGGCCTGCTGCCCTCTAGTGGTTACAATCTGGGGGTGCAGTAATACCTCCACTTGGCAAAAGAAAAATAGCTTTTTTTTTTTTTTTTTTCCCCCAGGCTCATAGGTTGACTAAATGAGTTCAGAAAGCAGTCTTTCCCCACAAGACTCAATACAATTTTAGAACTTAAAGAGACTTTAGTCAAACTCTGGCCACATACCCTTAGAGATAAAAAGGTAGACAGACTGACAGACATGCTTGAGGATCAGAGAGATTACATCTTTCAATTTAGAACACACAACAAAGTTAAAGAAGTAGCCAGGAATGGAACCTCCATCCTCAGAAGACAGAGGAGGGTATATGGCCACCACTGAAATTTAGAAAGATGCAATGATGCTTAATCATTGTGGACTCAGGGGCTTGGAGGGATGTAGCTCTGTGGTAGACTGCCTAGCATGTGCAAGGTCCTGGGTTCAAGCCACAGCACAGCAAAAAGCAAAAGAAAACAATGAAAAACAAATTATGGACTCATAAGAGTCTCATGAACCAAGCAGAGCCCAAGGATCCGACTAAATAACAACTTTCTCTCCATCATTCAACACCGCAACCAGAATATACCCTACAGGAAGGTAAGGATCTGGATACAGATGTTTTTCTCTGATGTTTTTTAATGCTTTCCTTAGGATAAAGCACTGTAATGTCATCTAGACTCTTGTCCAAACTTCACCCACCCACACCTTCAAGCCCCAATGTCTCAAGATTCTACTGGATGTTTTATTTTAGCACTGAAAGTGTATGGTTGTCTGTTTGCCCCTCCCAGAATATAAACATCGGGTGTCACTTGACAGGCAGTGGTTGGAAAGCAAGGCCTCCATCTTTTCCTCATTACATCCTCAAAGCATAGCCTATATACTTGTGACATATGAAATGTTCATAAGTATTAACAATAATTAGCATAGTTTGTGTCTTCTGTGTGCCACACATACTACACAGGATTTTTGCATAAGGCTTTTGGAGGGACTATTGCTAAAGTAAAGAGGTTCTAAAACATGGCGGTACATATAAGAGCTCTGGGATCAGACTCCTGTGACCTACAGCTTGGTATATACTTTGTACATGTGCATCTTAGGCAAGGTACTTGTTCTGTGTCATAATTTTCTGGGCTGTCAATGACAGTGCCTGGCTCACTGTAAGCACTCAGTATGTGTTGTTATGAGGTAGGCATTATCATCTTAGACTTATAGATGGAGAAATTAAATGCTAAAGAATTTAAATGACTTTTCCAAAGTAGTATGGCCAGTAAAGGTGAGAATTAAGATTATAAACAAGATCCAAAGCTCATGCCAAGTTGTGTGTGTGTGTGTGTGTGTGTGTGTGTGTGTGTGTGCCTGCCAGTATTGGGCCTGAACTTGGGGCCTCCAGCTCTTGCTTAGCTTTTTCCCCTAAAGGCTGGCACTCTACTATCTGAAATGCCCCAACACATCAGGATTTTGCTAGTTAATTGGAGATGTCTCTTGGATTTGTCTGTCCAGGCTGACTTCAAACTGTGATCCTCAAAGCTCAGCCTCCTGAGTAGGTAGGGTTACAGGTTCTTGACTCATGTTAACTCTTTAAAACACTATGCTACGTGGTGATCCCACCATTGTTGAAAGATCAAATACAAAGACATTGAATGAATGAGATGCTTTATCGCTGATGGCAATGCCAGATGTTGGCATGACTCTGTGAGGAGAACACTGGTACTAAGGATCTGCCTCTTCCTTATTCTCAAAGATCAACTCAAAAGAGAGAAGTTTTTTTTTTTTGTTTGTTTTTTTGGCCAGTCCTGGAGCTTGGACTCAGGGCCTGAGCACTGTCCCCGGCTTCTTTTTGCTCAAGGCTAGTGCTCTACCAATTAAGCCACAGGGCCACTTGAGCCACAGTGCCACTTCTGGCCATTTTCTGTATATGTGGTGCTGGGGAATTGAACCCAGGGCCTCATGTATATGAGGCAAGCACTCTTGCCACTAGGCCATATCACCAGCCCCAGAAGATTTTTTTTTTAATCCTAAACAAGAAGGAAATGCTGCCTTCAGCACAGAGAAGAATGCAGGTTTCTTCTAACTCAATGAGCACTTGTTGTGCAGCATATACCTTGAGGTAGTGCTTGGGCTGGGTACTGTGTGGATTAGGGAGCTCCCTGATGTTTAAAAGTCTGCAATCAATCAGGCACCAGTAGCTCACACCTGTAATCCTAGCTAGTCAGGAGGCTGAGATCTGAGGATTACAGTTTGAAGCCAGCCTGAGGAAGGAAAGTCCATGAGATTCTTATTTCCAATTAACCACCAGAAAACTGGAAAGGCCAGTTAGATTTTTGTTTGTTTTTGCCAGTCTTGGGGCTTGAACATAGGGCCTGAGCCCTGTCCCTGAGCTTCTTTTGCTCAAGGCTAGTGCTCTACCAATTAAGCCACAGGGCCACTTGCAGCTTTTTCTGTTTATATGGTACTGAAGAATTGAACCCAGGGCTTCATGCACACTAGGCAAACACTCTACCACTAAGCTCCCAGCCCAGCCTTTATATTTTCAATCCCTGCTCTCTACTTTTTTTTTTTGTCGGTCCTGGAGCTTGAAATCAGGGCTGTTTTATTGGAGATAAGAGTCTTACAGACTTTCCTGCCCAGGCTAGCTTTGAACCATGATCCCCAGATCTCAGCCTCCTAGGTAGCAAGGATTACAGCCACTAATGCCTGGCTGGAATCAGCCTTCTTATTCTATCATGTCATTCCTGTGATTAATTCACCCTAATTTCCCTCCAACTAACATTTATTGAGCATCTACTGTATGTGAGGCACCACTCTATTAGGTACCTGAGACTCAGACCAAGACCGATAAGGAAGATGTGTGCTGGTGCCTCATGCCTGTAATCCTTGCTACTAGAGAGGCTGAGATCTGAGAAAAGTCTATGAAACTCTTATCTGCAATAAACTACTCAGAAAAAAATCCAGAAATGGGGCTGTGGCTCAGGTGGTAGAGCACTAGACTTGAGCACAAAGAGGCTCAGGGATAGCACCCATCCTCTGAGTTCAATCCCCACGGCTGACAAACAACAACAACAAAAGACAAGTAAGGAAGAATCTTGTCTCCCTGAACCTCACATGATACTAAAAGCAAAACAAAGAAGTCCAGTGGAGCCTGGCTGCTTTCAAGATTAAAGAGCAGACCCTCCTCAGAGAAGATCCGCACCACCACCACCACCACCATCCCACCCCCCCCACCCCCCCACCCCCGGCTTTTCCAAAGAACTGTGCTAGCTGGGCTTACAACCTGCCATGCGCTTTCACTTCAAGCATTCTCTCTGCATTTTCTCCTGGGATCCACCCGCTCAAATCCTCCAGGGCTTTGTTCTGGCTCCACACATTCCATCATCATTCGCCTGGTCCACAGGTGGCTTTTCCCTGATTAGATCTTTAAGCTGCAGAATAAATCCAACTCTGTTTTACATCTTACCATCCTGACCTGGACACCATTAAAGTACTTGGCTCATTATTGTGCAAATAGGATTTTTTTTCTTCTTCCTCCACCTCTTTTTCACCTCACAGTGAACATCTGTAAAGCACTTCACAAAGCATTTTCATCTATATCATCTTCTACAAGCTACACAGTGACCCTCTCTTTTTTTTCTCTCTCTTTTTTTTTTTTTTTTTTTTTGGCCAGTGAGGCTTTTACTTAGGACCTGGGGCACTGTCCTTGAGCTGCTTTTGCTTAAGGCTAGCACTCTACCACTTCTGAGCCACAGCACCACTTTTGGCTTTTTCTATTTCTGTGGTACTGAGGAATCGAACCCAGGGTTTCATGCATGCCAGGCAAGCACTCTACTACTAGGCCACATTCCCAGCCCGTGACCCTCTATTCATTACCAATAAATAGTTGATAGGTCAAAAGGGGAAGAAGGCATCACAAGTAAAAGAAATAACACCAGCAAATGATCTGCGCATGTGCAGAAGGCATAAGGGGGAGGGATGCTAAGACAGGAGGAAGACTTCTGCGTAGGCGCAGCCTAGAGGGAGCAAGGAGAACAAACACTAGAAATTGTGAACAAAGACAAAAGGTAACAACAACAAAAAAGAACAAAATCCGCTCTAGTCATATGTTTAGCACTTGAGTGTATTCATCTCTAGCCTTTCTAGAAACTTTTTTTTTTTTTTTTTTTTTGGTAAAGCTGTAATAAGTCATGGCTGGGAATATGGCCTAGTGGCAAGAGTGCTTGCCTTGTATACATGAAGCCCTGGGTTCGATTCCCCATCACCACCTATATAGAAAATGGCCAGAAGTGGTGCTGTGGCTCAAGAGGTTGAGTGCTATCCTTGAGCAAAAAGAAGCCAGGGACAGTGCTCGGGTCCTGAGTCCAAGCCCAGGACTGGCAAAAAAAAAAAAAAAAAAAAAAAAAAAAGCTGTAATAAGTCACCATAAAATTTAGTGTCCTACTTTTGATCACTTAACATTTGGAGCACACTTCCCTGGTACAGCGTAGTCTTCATAACCTGCATTCATAGTGGACGCATAATACCTCAGAGTGGTTACATTCTAATTTGCTTGCCCATTTCCCTACTGTTGGACACATATTGTTTCTCGGTTTGTATTACTACAAGCACGATGACAAAAAGCTATTGTGCAAAGAGAAGTAGAAAGAAATTGGAGCTTTGGCAAGACCTTCAGTTGCTTGATGAAGGCTAACCTGAGCCTTGAGTGGGTCTAGACTTTGCCTCAGCCAGAAACTCTGGTCCTGTATTGCTTCAGCCAATCAGTTCCCTTAACCCACCTAACACAAGACAGATCTCCTCAGGCTGGAATACACTTGTCCTGTTCACTGTTACTGCCCCACTGGAAGCCTCACAGGTGCCCTGCCCAGAGCAAAGAAACTTAATAAATACCTGCAGGAAAAAAGAACATGACCCCTCTCTTCTAATGGTCCCCTTACCCCGACCACCGACTCAGTGAGATCTTACTTTTTCTATCGATTGGTTTTGAGCTCATCAATAAATGTTGCCTCTTCAGCATAGTTACCACTGGCAATTCCTCATTCCTTCATAAAAACTCCAAGTTCACATGTTGATGAGCTGAAATATTCCCCTTCGTGACCTTTAATATCACAGCTGAGGGATGTAGTTCCAGGGTAGAGCACTGGCCTAGCTTGTGCAAGGACCAGGGTTCAATCCTTAACACTAGTGGGAAAAATAGTTCTAAATATATCTCCTTTCAGATTTGAGAGTCAGCTTTTCTCTTTTCTCTGGTACCAGGGTTGTATTGAGGGTTTTATGCTCTACCACTTGAGCCATGCCTCCAGCCTAGCTTTTTTGCTGGTTGTTTTGGAGATAGTACCTGTTTGACTTTTCTGCTCAGACTGGTTTTGGCCTGTGATCCTCTGAATCTTAGCCTTTTGAGTAGGATTAACAGGTAAGCCACTGGCTCAGCTGTATTTCTTCTAGCTTTTCTACATTTAATTTGTAATATTCAATTAATTTACCCAGAATTTTAGTTTATACTGTTTAGAGTCCCCACTCCAACTTTAATACATAATAAATAATTTTAACATCTAGTAATTATGCAAACATTGTACTTATTCATGGGGTCTAATGTGCTGTTTCAACACGGCATCAGTTGCGTACAATGTACAAGGATCAAACCAGGGTAATTCCTATTTTTTCAGCACTGAAGATGAACTCAGGGGCTTGGGCATGCTGAGCAAGTTATGAAACATTGATGCAGCTGACAAACTGGATATAATTGAAATTGAGAGAGGAGCCAGGCCGAGTGGCTCATGCCTATAATCTTAGCTACTCAGAGGCTATCATCTAAGAATTGCAGTTCAAAGCCAGCTCAAGCAGGAAAATCTGTGAGACTCTTATCTGCAGTTAACTACCAAAAGGCCCAGAAGTAGAGCTGTGGCTCAAGAGGTAGAGCACTAGCCTTGAGCACAAAAGCTCTGGGACAGCACCCAGGTCCTGAGTTCAAACCCCACAGGACTGGCACAAAGAAAAAAAAAAAAAGAAAGAGAGAGAGAGAAAAGGAAGGAAGAAAGGAGGGAAAGGTGAGTCACAGACTGTTGAAAGCACCTAGTCTGAAGGGTGATGAGAGACGATGAAGGAGGGAGAGGAAACAGTGTAGACAGGGCTCACATCTCCTGACAATTGAGATTACAATGTAGCCCAGAATAAAAGTCTGTTTGAAGACTACTGCTCTTCAAAAAATTTCCACCGGGGGAAAAAAATATTTTCCATAGCAGTTCAATTAAAATATTAACATATTGAAAGCTTCACAACAGAGTCACAAACCTCCTGCAGATATAGGCGAGCCTGAGCCTGGTCCCTAGTGAGGAGGAGGGCAGGTATGTGATCAGCACTGAACTGATAGATTAAGTCATGAGGATTAATGATTTCCTTTTTCTCAGCTGCCTGAGGTCCTGTGGTCCAAGACTTGGTGACCAACACCTTGACAGGAAGTTAATTATCTTGCTACCATATATACTCAATCCCATATCCCAGAAGGCTCCAGGGGAAGAACAAATCCAACACAAAAGCCACACATTTTAGATTTCAAAGCAGGTCTCAGTGCCAACACTCAGAGCATAGCTGAACTTAGAAAGCACTCATGTTTAAGAAATGATTGTTTTTTTCCTTGGGAAAGAGGGGCTAAAGAATATTTAGGTCTCCATGATTTTTAGTTTCAAGGCCATGATGCCTAAAACTAGGACAGGATAGATAGGAAATAATTACGGCTTGCAAAGCAGAGTTCTAAATTGAAGCATGGAAAAGAGGCCAAGGGCCCTAGGCTAACATCTGCTGTTGGGTCAGAGCCTGAACAAGCTCAGGCTGAAGCTCAGCAGCTTGGCTCTGAGGAACAAGTTTGCCTAGGGAATTATTAGAGGCTGCACAGAAAACAGCCTCTCAGAGGGAAGAGCTGGCTAGAGAGGAAAAGAATCTTTTCCAACCCAAATGACATTATCTTCATGGTCGAGCTAAGTTACTTTACATTGTGTCATGTCACAGTAACTTTCCTAGTGAAGACTCATTTCATAGTGGACCATTTCGTCGTGAATAATACTTTAAAATACAGACAAAAAATTAATCTGTGTGTGAGTATGCTAGTCCTAGAGCTTGAACAAAGGGCCTATACACTGTCTCTGATCGTTTTTGCTTAAGTCTAGCACTCTGTCACTTGAGCTACAACTTGACTTCTAGTTTTTTGATGATTTTCACAGTCTTTCCTTACACAGGCTGGCTTTGAACTATGATCCTCAGACCTCAGCCTTCTGAGTAGCTAAGATCACAGGCACGAGCCACTAGTGCCCAACAATTAATTTTTAAATTTTTAGTTAGTGCAGGTGCTAGACACTTCAACTTAGGACCCACTTAGCCTTTGCTACTCACGACTAGTGCTCTGCCATTTGAGCCATGCTTCCAATTCCAGCTTTTTGCTGGTTAACTGGAGATAAGAGTCTCATGGATCTGTTTGCCCTGGTTGGCTCTGGACCTGGATACTCGAATCTCAGCCTCATAGTAGCTAGGATTATAGATAGATGTGAACTATTGGCACCTGGCAGAAACTTAGCTTTTAAAAACTCCAAAGCACCATTTGGTTGAAACAGCACATCACTGACAACCAAGTGGTTGGTGGGGATGCTGAGCCAGCCAGGTTTATAGGAGGCTGTCAATGATGGCTGCATGTCTGGACAGCTCTTAACACCCGGTTCAAAGAAAGAGGCCCTCATGGCAAAGGTCCCAGGAAGGCAGATTCAATCCTACCTCCACATAACATTAAAGCAACACATTGGAGTTGACTTGAAGAAGCACAAAGCCAGGCAATCCATAGACTACTGAAGCCAGAGACAACTTAGTCATCACCCCCTTTCTCAGGTCCTGAAGGTTCTTTCTCCTTGGACCCCCACACCATCTCCATCTATAATTGGAAACATCATCAAGACATCTAAAACTTTCCCTAACTACTGTTTCCTCTTATTTATCTCCTTTATCCCCTATGGCAAGCCCCTATTTCTTCTGGCAATGGTATGCCTAAACATGGCAATAAAACACCAGAGGCACTTTTGTTATCCAAAGAATTCGTGTGTGTGTATGTGTGTGTGTGAGAGAGACTGAGGCTTGAACTCAAGGCCTGGGTGCTATCCCTCAGCACCCTCCTCCCCCTAAGGCTAGTACTCTAGCACCCTAGCCACAGCTCCATCTCTAGCTTTTTGTTTGATGATTAATTTGGAGCTAAGAGTCTGGTGGACTTTCCTGCCCAGGCTGGCTATCCAACTACATATCCTCAGATCTCAGCCTCCTGATTAGCTAGGATTACAGGTATGAGCCACTTGCCTGGATTGTCTGAGGAATTTCTTTGTTGTTGCTGTTGTTGTTGTTGTTTTTGCCAGTCCTGGGCCTTGGACTCAGGGCCTGAGCACTGTCCCTGGCTTCCTTTTGCTCAGGGCTAGCACTCTGCCACTTGAGCCACAGCACCACTTCTGGCCATTTCCTGTATATGTGGTACTTGGGAATTGAACGCAGGGCTTCATGTATGTGAGGCAAGCACTCTTGAAGGAATTACTTAAAGCCCTATTTCTAGTCTCCAGAACCTCTCACTTCATTATCTCCAGTTGAAATCTCCACCCCTTCCCCGTGAGCCCAGGAGGCCCAAATGGATAGCCTCCCTTTCCTGCAGGTAGTGTACTCACTCCTGCTTCTTCAGCCAGACCCGCCTTGCTTCCACCCTATTAATATTCCAAGGCAAGCACAGTCTAGATATACTTGCGCCAAGCAAGGCTGCCAGGGAAAGAAGAGAACCCAGGGTGTCAGAAAACAAATCTGGGTCTTCAAAATGCATTTTGAAGCTTACAGTGTGAATTAGCTGAGAAGCAAGAGTCAGGAAAAGAAAAGAAATCAGAGAAAGGGGGGGGGGGGAACATTCTGAACTGAAGGACAAAAGGGGAACTAGAATTAGGGCCAGAGATTGGGAGGGTTGTTTCCGGTTTCTTTAGCCCAGACAAGATTCGTGTAAATTCAGCTATGTCCCAGTTTGGCTCTGCAGTCAACCAGCTTCTTGGCAGAAAGAAAAAAAAAATCATTGAAGTAAATGAGTGATACTCAGAGATAGCTACAAACGGAGCCTTCAAACAGCTGTAGTCAGCATTTCCAGAGTGCTTTTCATTTCTGCAAAGGAAATAAGTTGCTTACCTAGCTCCGGTTCTGATCGGTTTATCTCCATACAATCACAGGACCTCTACCTCTGACCACCTCTTTTCCAAATGAGGAGGGTACTGAGTGGCCAAGCTTAGGGATCATGCTAGGCCACTGCCCTAGACAGGGTCCAAACTAAGGTTAAGGGGCCATGTCCTACAATGAGGACTCACATTGTGAAACTGGGCTGCTTCTCACTCTTGTAAATGCCACATCTTCATGCCATAGCATCTGGGACATAAGGATCACATCATTCATATGTTGCCACGAGAATGTCTACCTTCAAGAGACACTAAATTGGGCTGGTAGAGTGCTTGCCTAGCATGCATGAAGCCCTGGGTTCAATTCCTCGGTACCACATAAACAGAAAAAGCCAGAAAGTGGTGCTGTGGCTCAAGTGGTAGAGTGCTGGCCTTGAGCAAAAGAAGCTCACGGACAGTGGCCAGGCCCTAAGTTTGATCCCCAGGACTGGGGGGAGGGGTGGGTAAATTATGAGCTGACGCCAGTGGCTCCAGTGGCTCGGGCCTGTAATCCTAGCTACTCATGAGGCTGAGATTTGGAGGACTGTGGTTAGAGGCCAACTCAGGCAGAAAAGTTTGCTAGATTCCATCCCCAAAATATCCAGCAAAAACAGGCTGAAGGCATGGGTCAAGTGGTAGAGTACTGCCAGGAAAGCACAAGGCCCTGAGTTCAAAACTTAGTACTGGAAAAAAGAGAGAGGAAAAAGACACTAAATTATGTTCTTTTATCCTCCCCCAAAATGAAAGATAATCAGGCTAAGAGGTCAAAGAGACACATGAACATAATTTATTACATTCAGCACACAAAGACTACATTATAGAAAACAAACCGTAAGAACTGGAAGGGACACAGAGATCATTGGTCCAACCTGCTCATTTTATAAATGAGACACCTGTCTGATGTCTCAAAACACTATTATAGACAAGGCCAGGATGGGAATCCAGTCCTGACACACACACACACACACACACACACACACACACACACACACACACTTAAAGGCTTCTTGTAGAGTCAAAGACTAAATCCCTATGTATTTTTACATTTTCTGTTTCCTACAGTACCACACTCTGATGCTTATCCTCTTCTTAAGGCTATAGGAAAGCCCTAAAGAAAACATGACAAGCCGCAAGGTCATTCAGAGTTAGGATAAAGACCAACCACGGACTAAAGCGGTCTGAGAGCTTAGGGGAAAGCCACCCCTCCCTCCAGCAGAGTCCTGATCACTGTTCCCTCCGCATGCATTCAGTCCCCATGCCACAGGGGAAGATGCTTGCCTTCCCGAGGCACAGATCCACCATGGAGGAGGAGGGGAGAACAGGTAGGTGGAGGAAAGGCAGAGGAAGATTCATCACCATAGTATTCTGAAATAACAACACCAATGAGAACACGTTTCTCAGTTTCAAATAAACCCAAATACCTCAAGAGAAGGCTACAGAACTTTGGTATTAAATCAATTATGAGATGTAAGCAAAACCACCAATAACTTAGCAAAATAAATATGATGAGGGCTTTTCTGGGAATGATGCAACTCTGAAAAGTTTTCAGGCTCTGCATCAGGAAGACTGAGACATGTCTTTTGGTGTGCGCTATAGGGGAAAACCCTAAGAGATTCTGGAGTTTTCACAGCAGAGAGAAATCACTTATCTGTCCACGGCCTGGAAAATCTTCCTGATCATAGCGCCTCCCTGATTGTATATTTCCTTGTCTGCAGAAAGATAAGGCTGTCCTTTCTAAGTTTAGGCTCCCTGACTGACCAGGCCTGGACAAGCTGCCCCACCCTCTGTCAGTACAAGGCCTACTTCAGCATGGGCTGAGGGTGGAGCAAGCAGATAAACAGTTTGTTGCTAAGAGTGGAGCTGTGTTTGCAGAAGGAACTTCGTTCCTCTAGGATACACTCCAATCACTCTAGACTTCTGAGCTTCCAACTTCTCAGGCTGAGACAAATCTTGTCATCTTGCCCAAATCCAAGGAAGAACTGGCTTCTGGAACAGTCAAGACTCCAGTGTCCGACAGAAGGGAGGCTCTGCTACAGGGAAAAACAGGGACTGGACTGCATAGCCCCTGCTGGGAGGATAGCGTCATTCAAAGGGTTCAATGGCCAGAGGAGGCACTCATGATCCATCTGCCCAGCAAATGGGACAGGGAGGAACTTAGGACTTGTAGCACACGTGAGCCTTGAGCCCTGGGTGCAGCCAGGAAACAATCAGGAAGTCAGAGTCAGTGTAAAAGCCTATGGGGGTGGTGGACTTCTCCCAGGCGAGAGGCAGCAGCAATGTTGGCGTCCATCTCCTCACAGCTCAGGTTTCCACCACTCGGATAAGAGGCATGGGCTTAGAGCTGGGGGGCTTCGATATCCTAACACTGGAAAGAAAGTTAGAAACACTGAGTGTTTGGTTACTGTCCACCATTCACAAAGCCTCTCCTCCCCCCTTTTTTTTTAAGTCAGTCCTGGGGCTTGAACTCAGGGCCTGGGCACTGTCCCTGAGCCTTTTTGCTCAAGGCCAGCACTCTACCACTTTGAGCCACAGCGCCACTTCTGCTTTGGAGGAGATATGAATCTCAATGGATTTTTCTGCCCAGGCTGGCTTTGAACTGTGATCCTCTGATCTCAGCCTGAGTCACGAGGATTACAGGCATGTGTGAGCCACCAGCACCCAGCCTCTGAAATTTGCCTCTGAAATCCTACACTTTTTTTTTTGTTGACTGATCACCCAAGTTCTAAATGCTTTGAAACAGTAATTTTCAGAAACATCAACAAGATTTAGAGCATAATACTTCTATCTGGTGGCAGGGATGATAAAGGGAAAGGCAGTTAAACAAATAAAGTGGGTACAGCTGTGATTTTTTTCCCCCCCTTCAAGACTTGGCGCCTTTTTGTGACTCTTGTGGAAGCCAAAGAACTTCTCAAGAATATGCAAATTTTATACATACACAAATGTAATATGAAAAAACAACAATTTTTTGCCTACAATTTTAGCATATAGGTGTGGAAGCCATTCATAGACCTCTGGTTCACAGTATGAGGCCCCCACTAAATAGCTGGTGCAGAATCGCCTGGATCAGAGGCTAAGAGGAAAGTTGGTTTCAAAGAGCCTGTCCTTGCCTTAGCACTGAACGTTTTGCATAGATCTTTCCCTCATCCCTTTCTTTCCAGTCTAGGCCCATTCTGTACACACACACACTCACCTGCCCAGGTTCTCTGTCTTGGCCCGGGTCTGGGTGCTAAAGTTGCCATGACTGATCTGTTTCTCTATCAGGTGTTCCATGCGATCATGCATCTCTAAATTCTGTAAAAGAAGCTAGAGGTTACAATGGGCCTTTCTATGGTTTTTGTTGTTGTTGTTGTTTTTTTTTTTTTTTTTTTTTGGCCAGTCCTGGGGCTTGGACTCAGGGCTGAGCACTGTCCCTGGCTTCTTTTTGCTCAAGACTAGCACTCTGCCACTTGAGCCACAGCGCCACTTCTGGCCATTTTCTATATATGTGGTGCTGAGGAATTGAACCCAGGGCTTCATGTATGCAAGGCATGTACTCTTGCCACTAGGCTATATTCCCAGACCCTTTCTATGGTTTTTCATGGGTTACATTTTGTGAGCTCCTCTGGTCTACCTCTGCATTTGCATTGCTATCATCCCTACCTCTACCACATCTGCTACCAGTGGGACACTGAGGTGTCCCTTCCCTTTACCTTCATCATTAAAGAATGCTCTCTTTCCCATATCTACTCAAGAATCCTGCAATACTGACCATTTCCTGTATCTGCTTGCTATATGTTTCCTCCTATAAATAGTTCCTGTCATAAGTTGACATATTTACTTGCCTTTTCCAGTAAGATATCCTATTTCTGGTTAAATATTATCAGCACTTTTTTTTTTCTGCTCCTGGGGCTTGAACTCAGTGCTTGGATGCTGTCTCTGAGCCTCTTTTACTCAAGACTAGCACTCTACCACTTGAACCACAGCTCCACTTCCAGCTTTTTTGGTAGTTTATTGGAGATAAGATGTCTCATGGACGTGTCTCCCCAGGCTGGCTTTGAACTGGGATCCTCAGATCTCAGCCTCCTGAATAACTGGAATTACAAGCAGGAACCCACCAGCACCAGGCTATTAGCAGCTTTTTTAAAAAGTCTATTTCATCTCTAACTCTTGCTTTCAAAGTCTAAAAATAAACATTCGTAGCTGGGTACCTGTGGCAAACCTCTCATATGGTGACAAGACACTTTAAAAGACACTAAATTATAGCCATTGCTGGTGGTTCATGACTGTAATCCTAGATACTCAAAGGCTGTGATCTGGAAGATTGTGGTTCAAGGCCAGCCCACACAGAAAAATTTGTTATACTCTTAGGTCCAAAATAACCAGGAAAAAAACAGGGCTGGAGATGTGGCACTAATGGTAAACTAGCAAGCCAAACAAATGTAAGGCATGAGATCAAACCTCAGTGCCCCCCCTCCATCCCTTCACCTCCTAAAGAATACTGTTTTTCATTTGCCTTCCCTTCTACAGGGATCTTTACACAGTGGCTGGCCAAGTTATCTTCAGGTAATCAACACACAGGAAAAGCTCTGTAGCAACAGAAATTAGACTAGGAAGACAACTCGTAGCTAATTGAGCCCAACATTGTAGCTATGGAAAATACTCCAATTACAGAATGCCTCCTCTTCCTTCAAAGCCAGACTCCACTGTTCACAAAGGCCATACAGGGTCAGAATCGGCTTTGCCAAGTGGCTTGCATCATGTTGCTATGTTTCTTGAGAGCAGGTCTTAATCCCTATAAACAACTTCCTGAAGGTTCTCAGAAAATGTTTGCTCAACTCAACTGACCACAGAGCAGCATTCCAGACACTCCCTTCTGAGCATCACTTGGACAGGAATAAGACCCCCTCCATCCTTCTCTCTCCTTGGCCAGGCTTCTGTAAAGGGCTGTTCTCTGCTGGGGCTGCCCAGGATACAAACCTCTGCCTCCAGATAGGTAACTTTTTCCTTGAGTTCCTGGATGATGGCATCCTTTGACTGGATCACAGCTTTTGAATTCTGGAGCTGCCAAGGCATAGGAGATATGAGAGTTCATTTTCCAGTGGCTTATTACACACTCACCAAATTTCACCCCAGCTGCTGGAGAAGCCAGCAAAGATGAACAGAAAAGCTCTGTGACTATCACATGAGTTCATCACTTTTCTACCAAAGTGCATTTTAGTCAATGTTAAATTCTTTTTTTTTAATTTTATTTTTTTACAGTTTCATACATTAGGCCATGGGTACATTTCTTTTTTTCTTTCTTTTTTTTTTTTTTTTTTGCCAGTCCTGGGGCTTAGACTCAGGGCCTGAACACTGTCCCTGGCTTCTTTTTGCTCAAGGCTAGCACTCTGCCACTTGAGCCACAGCGCCACTTCTGGCCGTTTTCTGTATATGTGGTGCTGGGGAATTGAACCCAAGGCCTCATGTATACGAGGCAAGCACTCTTGCCACTAGGCCATATCCCCAGCCCCATGGGTACATTTCTTGTACTATAGTTACCTCCTCCCTCATTCCCCCCTCCTCCCAACGTTAAATTCTTAATGATCCTGGAGGTGACAGAAGAGGTGAAGTGAGAGGGGAATAATAACCTCATTCTCCAAAATACAAAATGGATGATTCTAAACTCATTTCAATTTGGCTGTGGAAAACACAAATCATTTATTCAGTAAATATTTATTGAGTGCTTACCATATTATAGACCTCATTCTAGACAAAGGAAATGTCAGTAAATAAAGCAGATACAAATGGACATGAAGAAAATATGCCCTCCCAGTTTGGGGTCCTAGGTTCTCAAAACAATATCACAACCCAGCATATATCTTAGATGTTGTACCCTAAAGCTCAGGTAGGATAACTCAGGAAATCTAACATGGGTGACAAAAACTGATCATCTTCACACAGAACTGAGTTTATCATTCTTTTCTTTTTGGTCAGTCACGGGGCTTGAACTCGGGGCCTGGGTACTATCCCTGAGCTTTTTCTGTTCAAGGCTAGTGCTCTACCACTTTGAGCCATAGCCCCACTTCAGGTTTTCCAGTGGTTAATTGGAGATAAGAGTCTCTCGGACTTTCCTGCTTGGGCTGGCTATGAGCCGTGACCCTCAGATCTTAGCCTCCTAAGTACCTAGGATTACCGGCATGGGGGTCGGAGTAGGGGGTTGGGGGCAACTTCATTATTCATTTTATTAGTACTCTTTCTTCAGAGTATAAGGGAGAATTAATCTCCATTTCCAATCAGAAAGCAGAAGCCAAATGACCCAAGAGCAAATCCCAATAACTCAAACCCTAGTAATTCGTAGTTGTAAATGTCTTGTGAACACACAAACATAAGCCAAATTGACTAGGAGAATAAATAAACAAAAACAGATTTAGGATAATAACCCAGGGCAGGTGAAGATCTGACCCTGTTTACCTGCTCTATCATTTGCCGGACTTTGCGCTGCTGGCTCTTGAGCATGTCATCTAAGTGATGAATCTTCTCCCGTAACCCAGCCACTTCCTTTTCCAGGGTAGCAGCCCTGGGGATAAAGACCACAAGGTTGAAGCAAGGGAAAAAGATGTCCTCTCTCCTCATTCATAGAAAGAGTCTTTTGCTTAGGAAGTTCCTACCCAGGGTGATTGCCTTGGCCTGATTCCCCCCAGGTGTGCCCTGAGGAACATGTCGTGGGGTACTTTTTGTTCTCATACCTCAGAAGTATCCAGAAGTCATCTAGTCCAGATGAGGAAGTGTGGCTTAGGAAGGCTAGAAGGAATTAAGTCATTCTGGACATACTCTAGAGGCCAAAATTAGAACCAATAGATGGAAGGAAGTTAACTGCCTCCCGTTGATTCAAATAGGAAATGGGATTACTATACCACTATCAGGCTTGTGGGCAAGGATTTTCAATCAGTTGAGAGATAAGACTTGAAGATCCTTAAAGCTGTTCCACACAGTTGTTTCTTTTGTTTTCCTTGCCAGTCCTGGGCTTCCCTTGTACCCTGGCTTGTACCCTGGCTTCCTTTTGCTCAAGGCCAGCACTCTGCCACTTGAGGCACAGCACCACTTCTGGCCGTTTTCCATATATGTGGTACTGGGGAATTGAACCCAGGGCTTCTATGTATACGAGGCAAACTCTCTTGCCACTAGGCCATATTCCCAGCCCCACATAGTTGTTTCTAAGGCTCCAGATCCTAAAACTATGCTGCTTTTTTTTTTTTTTTTTTTTTTTTTTTTTTGCCAGTCCTGCGGCTTGAACTCAGGGCCTGGACACTGTCCCTGAGCTTCTTTTGCTCAAAGCTAGCATTCTACCACTTGAGCCACAGTGCCACTTCTGGCCTTTTCTGTTTATGTGGTACTGAAGAATCGAACCCAGGGCTTCATGCATGCTAGGCAAGCACTCTACCAATAATCTACATTCCCAGCCCCCTTCTGCTTCTTTCACATTCATTTTCTTGGCTAGTCCTGGGGCTTAAACTCATGGCTTAGGCAGTGTCCCTGAGCTTTTTTGCTCAAGGCTAGCACTCTACCAGTTGAGCCACACACTGCCACTTTATGCTTTCTGAGTAGTTTATTAGCAATAAGAATTTTCTCCCCGGACTAGCTTTATACCAAGATCTTCAAATTTCAGTCTCCTGGGGCTAGGAATATGGCCTAGTGGTAAAGTGCTTGTCTCATATACATGAAACCCTGGGTTCGATTCCTCAGCACCACGTATATAGAAAAAGCTGGAAGTGGCGCTGTGGCTCAAGTGGCAGAGTGCTATCCTTGAGCAAAAAGAAGCCAGGGACAGTGCTCAGGCCCTGAGTTCAATCCCCAGGACTGGAAAACAAACAAACAAAAAAAATTCAGTCTCTTGAGTAGCTAGGATTATAGGTGTGAGCCACCAATGTCAAGATTGCTTCCTTCACATTCTAAGCAAACTGAGCCATGAACTCCAATGAGAAATATATCCTTAGCCAGGTACCACTGGTGGCTCACACTTGTAATCCTAGCTACTCAGGAGGCTGAGGATTGAAGGTCAAAACCAGCCAGGACAGGAAAATCTCTTATTGCCAATAAACTACTCAGAAAAAGCCTGACTTGGCACTGTAAGTGGTACAGTGCCAACCTTGAGCACAGAGAAGCTCAAGGACAGAGCCTAGGCCCTGAGTTCAATCCCCAGGACTGGCAAATATATATATATATATATATTCTCCCCCCCCCCCAGGTCTCTGACTAGTTCCTAACATGGAATTCCTAATGGTAGAGAGTATCTTTTGTGTTCTATGGGTGTGGCTAAAGTGATAGAGGGCTTGCCTAGCAAGTATGAGGCCCTAAATTCAATCCCCAGTGTTGCTTCTATGCTAACAAGGTAGCTGGTAGTTGGTATCCTTAAATAGCTTTAGGTTGGGAGCTACTCATCAGAAAGTTCTAAGTATGAGGCAACGATTGGAGTTTTCAGCCATGCTCCTACCTCTATGAGGTGGTAGGGGGTTGAAGATTTAGTTCATCACCAATGGCAAACAATGTAATCAATCATGCCTACATAATGGAACATCTACTTAAAAACTTACAAAAGGATTCAGAGAGCTTTCAACTTGGTGAGTATATCCATGTGCCAAGAAAGCAGCAACCCCAACTTCCTATGGATGGCACCTCTCTGGACCTCTCCCTATGTACCGCTGCACCTCTCAGTTCATTTGAACCCTTTAGAATATCCATGATAATAAGCCACTAATAGTAAGCAAAGTGTTTCCTGGGTTTTAAATATTATTTTAGCAAATTACTAAACCTAAGGAGGCAACTGAGAGAACTCATTTATGCCAAATGGTAGAAGAGTGTATATCCCCTTCGACTCAGTATTTGTGAATGGCAACTACAGCCAGGGCAGTTTTATGGGACTGAACCCTCAACCTTTGAGGTCTGGGTCTACACTAACTCTGTAATCTCGAAACAGAATTAAATTCTAGGATATCCAATAGGTGTCAGCAGAGAATTGCTTGCTGTGGAAACCTACACATTTGATGTCGAAGTGTTCTGAGTAGCAGAACAAGACACTTGAGAAGAGTGTTCAGAGTCTTGGACCCATGAAGGTACAAGGTTACTTCTGCAATTATGCTTGAGGAAGTTGGTAAGTGCAAGTTGCTAGAGGGTAGGCAATTCTCAAAGTGCTTTGAGAACAATGCAATCTGAGCAACCACATCTTTCCTTAATTTGAACATTCTAAGTTTCCACCTGTAGCCCTCCAACACTCTATTTCTTAGTCTCTTTTTATCTATAAAGTCAGTAGACAGCTATCAAATTGCTATTCCCAAGACTTAGTTTGGGATTGTCTAATCCTTTTTGAATCCTTTGCTCCTCCCTTCTCTTAGTCTGCTCCTCATCACCTCCAATAGTGAAGAAGGAGAACTAAAAACACCCATCCCAAGCTGGGTGCAGGTGGCTCATGCCTGTAATCGTAGCTAAGATCTGAGAATTGAGGTCCAAAGCCAGCTCAGGCAGGGAAATCCATGAGACCCTATCTCCAAGTAGTTACAGAGTTCAGAGACAGTGCTAGGCCCTGAGTTCAAGCCCTAGTACTGGCACAAGAAAAAAAAAAGCCATCTCTAGCATAACATAGGAACACTGTTCCAAGAGAACCCATGGAATATGCCAGTTGTTTATAGAAAATGGTATATTTGCATATACATCTGTACCTTCTCCCATATAATTTCTATCTGCTCTGGATTACTTATGATATCAAATACAATGTAAATGTTATATAAATAATTGTCACACTGCTTTGTTTAGGAAATGATGACAAGTGTATATATATATTATATATATTATATATATATATATATAGAGAGAGAGAGAGAGAGAGAAAAGAGAATAGAAGCAATTTTTTGCCCCAAACAGTTTGAATTTCCAGTTGGCTGAATCCATAAATGTAGAGCCCATTAATACAGAAGATCAACTGCAATTTAAAGAAATTCTTGGGGGGGAAAAAGCTAATTCTGATACAAAGTCAAATCATAAAGGAGGGTAGCAAATAAGATATCTGCATTTTTTTTTATGCCAGCAAAGTCAAATCTAAGTGTCCTAAAGGAAAGAAAATACCTCCAAAAAAAAGGGCTGGGAGTATGGCCTAGTGGCTAGAGTGCTTGCCTCCTACACATGAAGCTCTCGGTTCGATTCCCCAGCACCACATATTTGGAAAACGGCCAGAGAGGGCGCTGTGACTCAAGTGGCAGAGTGCTAGCCTTGAGCAAGAAGAGGCCAGGGACAATGCTCGGGCCCTGAGTCCAAGGCCCAGGACTGTCCAAAAAAAAAAAAAAAAAGAAAATACCTCCTGAAGACTGAAGAGTTCTAGGGGCTGGGGATATGGCCTAGTGGCAAGAGAGCTTGCCTCGTATACATGAGGCCCTGGGTTCAATTCCCCAGCACCACATATACAGAAAACGGCCAGAACTGGCGCTGTGGCTCAAGTGGCAGAGTGCTCGCCTTGAGCAAAAAAGAAGCCAGGGATAGTGCTCAGGCCCTGAGTCCAAGGCCCAGGACTGGCCAAAAAAAAAAAAAAAAAGACTGAAGAGTTCTAAATGTGTCTCTTTCTTCTTTTTTCTTTTTTTCAGTGCCAATCCTGGGTCTTGAAGTCAGGGCCTGGGTGCTATCCCTAAGCTTTTCTGCCCAAAAGCTAATGCTCTATGATTTGAGCCACAACTCTACCTCCTGCTTTTTTTCTGGTGGTTAATTGGAGCTAGAGTCTCACAGACTTTCCTGTCCAAGATAGCTTCAGACTGTGATCCTTAGATCTCAGCCTCCTAAGTAATTAAAATTACAGGTGTGAGCCACTGGCACATGGCTTAAATGTGTCTCTTAATCTAGTAAATCCTTAAAAGGACCTTGAGGTAATATCTGTTGAAAAAAAGGTCCAGCTTATATAATGGCAATTAGATCCTCCATACTGATGTTATGAATCAGATAGATAGAGATATAAATCTTGTGTTGAGATAAGGTCTTACTAAGTTGCCCAGGCTGGCCTTGAACTTGTAATTCTCCTGCCTCAGAAAGTGCGTATCACTATACACGGGGAGATTTTATTTGTTTCTGATAGCAGAATTTCCAAATTTTTGAAGATGCAGAGGGTAAAATCTTTGCTTTGTAGACTCCACTGGTCTGAAGCAATTCCCTTTCTCTCATCAGAAGGAATTTGCAAAAGGTCCCACTGATCCCTTATACACCCCTGAGGAAAAGTGGTTGCCAGCTTCTCTTTGAACGGTTCTAAGTAACTGGAGGTCCTTAACAAGTTGCTCATCCTATCTTTTTCATCAGCATGACTAAACAGGAGATGATTGTCCCTCCAATAGCTTTTAGTCAGTTTCACCAGAGGAATAGAGGTTGTGATAAGATTTTACCAGCTCTCCCTTGACCTTGGCTGTAAAACCATAAATATATTTTCTTTAGGTTATTGCTCCATGGAAAACAAACTCCCCAAGACGGCAGCCTTCCCAACAATATGTCCCAAGGCAGGTCTCCACCCAGAGCAAGCATATTATGAGTCAGAGTTGGAAGATCTGACGTCAGCAATGCTTCCTCCCAGGCCTGGCCAATGTGGGAGCTGCAGGCTGCACAGCTCGCCCTCTGCTCCCTGCACCCCAACTTCATAGTGAACAATGGTCCTTACTTTTCTTGTTCTGCTTGGCAGTCAGCGTTCTTGCTCTGAAGTTCCTCTAGGGCTATCTCTCCTTCCCTGACTCTTGCCAGCAAGGACTGATGCTCCTGGAGGGTGAGCCAAAGGGAAGAACATCTAGCATGAGCAGATGATAATCATTTTTTGTGCTTGGGTTAAGATGGCTACTAGGGCTGGGACAGCCTGGGACAACTGCCAAAGAGCAGCAGGCCAAGCTGGTTTGATGGGTGCCCTCCCCTTTTAGGTATAGCCCTTCCCACCCTCAGCACACAGAAACTTCCCAGCCTCACCCAGCTGCCTGGAGGGAGAACCTGGCCCTGCATTATGCAAGACCACCAGCCAGTGCAATGTTTGAGGGACCAGGTTGAGTGGCTGCTAAAAAAATAGGCTTCAAAAGCCCCAAAGGGCCATCTGTATAAACATGAAACTAAAGTGGACATGGGTTCTAGTTTAGACAAAGAGAGGCTGAAGCTAGATGAGAGAAAAGGCCTTCCCATTCTTTAAAGGCTAAAAGGCACTCAAAGAGATATGGCAAGGCTGTACATGTGGTTTTTCGGGAGCTGCTTTGAAAAGGAGGGCCTCAGCAACCCTCTCAATCAGTCCTTGACCCTCCTCTAGCCCTGGAGTCCAGAGATGGAAATGAGAGGCTTCAGCCATTACCATCTCCATCGCCAGCAAGCACCTCTGCAGTTCCCCCACTTCTGCCTCTTTCTGCTCCACTCTGTCCTCCTCTCTCTGAAGGGCGATGTTACTCTGTTCTGCCTCTCGTTGGTACCGGTTGAGTGTGACCTATAAACACAGGATGGGCATGTGTTCAGTGGGGACGTGGGGGAGGCAAACACGGATAAAGTGGCTCTGGAGTCAAAATGGAAGAAATGAAGCATCCCTCCCATCCTGCTCAGTCCCACCCTGGAGACTAACTTGCCCTTTGAGATTCTCTCTCTCCAACATTAACTGGCACACATGGTTCAATGAGATGTTCTTTAAAGTGGCACCTGGAATCCACAAGCACCTGTTTTCAGATGGCAGACTTCAACATCCCCATAAGTCCTCCAGAGTCACCCAACATTGTAGCTTTCCTACTTAATTCAAAATCCAGGTCTGGGGAGCATGGCTCAAGTGGTAGAAGGCTTACTCAACAAACATGAAGCACTGGGCTCGATCTCCAGTACCATTAAGAAAAACAAGACCAGGGGAAGAAATTTCCAACTCTTCTCATCCTCACATGAAGGCCAACACAGCATCTGAAAGGGCTACTGGGAACCAGGAAGAAACTTTCATTTATCAGGTAAGAAATCAGTTTGGAAAAGACAGAAGCAGAATTTTAGAATTTTACAATGAGAAAGTAAAATAAGGGCTTTTTTCTTCCTAAGGCTCTTCAACTCCCACTTATCTTCCCCTCTCACTTAGACATCCCTTCTATTAAGGAGTCTTGGGAGCCTACGGAGGCCCACAGGGGACATACAGCCCTTCTCTCTCATAGCACTAGCCCAGTTTTGCCCAGGCTCTTGGACATCCTGGAGTAGACCATCAGCTTCATGATGGGACCAGCCTTGATCACCATCACATTTCTAGAGCTGCACACAGTAAGGGCCTCACATGCAGTGACTGCTCAATAAGGTCGGTAACGAGACATGCATGGTTTAGTCTAATTCCCCTCCTTTTTGCAAGTAAAGGTTAACTAACTAAGGTCACACAGCTAGGGAATGACAAGGCCAATACTATAAAGCTAGTTACTCTACAATCTGGTTCACTGCTTCCAAGTTACTTCAGTGGTTTTTCATTTGATAAAAGAGAATCCATGGACAGTTGGAAGGCCGCAGCAGCCGTGGCAAAATACCACCACCAGCTAGTTTGGCTCCTCCCAGTTAGGATGAGGTTGAAGAAAGCACAGCACAGGATGGTGTATGTGATGGGACACGTCCACACTACAAACCAGCCCAGTTCACAGCAAGTTCTCTGCAAATCCTTCATGACAGCAAACAGCCGGTAGAACGGGAAACCCAAGCTTACTGGTAGGTTCTTTTCATGGTAATTGATGACCATGTCCTTCCTACCCCCCAGGTTCAGCAAAGTAGGTAAAAAAAAAAAAAATCCAATTCATTGGGAGAGGTTGAAAAACTCTCACAAAACCCCATTAGCCTCAAACAGGCCAGCCTCACTAGCAGAAACTTAAAAACAAAGGCCTTTTATCTCAGTACAGAAACATCCCACTCAGGTTCAGGTGTGCCCAGACCTCAGTGTTAATAGGGCCACAAACCTCAGCCCCCACAGAGAATCATAAAAGTGCTTTGGAAAAAAAATGGACTCCTTTGCCACATCTATTCCTATAGTTCTAGCCAGCTCAAAAGAACTTTTAACTACAAGAATGTGTTCTACCTACCCTGATAGTTGAAACACCCAAGGAGTGTGTACCATTGCAAGTAGGTGCTAAGCACCTTGGGGTTAAAGAATATCCCTTCTAAATGCAGCTATCAGGAGCCTTCTGGCCTTTCTCATATTCAGGCACCTCGGCTTAGGAGCAGCAGATGCCAGAGTGGTCAGATTCAACAAGTATTTCTTGAACTTCTATAACCTGCTTGAAGCCTTTCTGCAGAAATTGCTTTCCAAAATGCACAATCGCAACCTCCCCTTCCTCCTTTTTTTTTTTTTCAGAAAAGGTAGAGAAAGGAGCTGGGAATATGGCCTAGTGGCAAGAGTGCTTGCCTCCTACACATGAAGCTCTCGGTTCAATTCCCCAGCACCACATATATGGAAAACGGCCAGAAGGGGCGCTGTGGCTCAGGTGGCAGAGTGCTAGCCTTGAGCGGGAAGAAGCCAGGGACAGTGCTCAGGCCCTGAGTCCAAGGCCCAGGACTGGCAAAAAAAAAAAAAAAAAAGAAAAAAAAAAAAAAAAAAAAAAAAAAAAGAAAGAAAGAAAGAAAAAGAGGGGCTGGGGATATGGCCTAGTGGCAAGAGAGCTTGCCTCGTATACATGAGGCCCTGGGTTCGATTCCCCAGCACCACAAATACAGAAAACGGCCAGAAGTGGCGCTGTGGCTCAAGTGGCAGAGTGCTAGCCTTGAGCAAAAGGAAGCCAGGGACAGTGCTCAGGCCCTGAGTCCAAGGCCCAGGACTGGCCAAAAAAAGAAAAAAAAGAAAAAGAAAAGGTAGAGAAATAGCTGGTCATTGAAATGATATATAACTAACCTAATTAACCTAATTGTGACACCTGAAACCAATACCAACAAGAACTCCTTTCCCACAGGGCTGCTTTGTTCTATCTAACTCCTCAAACTAATCTTGGTATTAGTATAAATTAAGCTATTTACAATAGGATAATCTGCTTACTAAATTGATCATTAAAAAATCATGTCTAGGGGCTGGGGATATAGCCTAGTGGCAAGAGTGCCTGCCTCGGATACACGAGGCCCTAGGTTCGATTCCCCAGCACCACATATACAGAAAACGGCCAGAAGCAGCGCTGTGGCTCAAGTGGCAGAGTGCTAGCCTTGAGCGGGAAGAAGCCAGGGACGGTGCTCGGGCCCTGAGTCCAAGGCCCAGGACTGGCCAAAAAAAAAAAAAAAAAAAATCATGTCTAGGGGCTAGGAATAGGGCCTAGTGGTAGAGTGCTTGCCTTGTATACATGAAGCCCTGGGTTCGATTCCTCAGCATCACATATAAAGAAAAAGCCAGAAGTGGCGCTGTGGCTCAAGTGGCAGAGTGCTACCCTTGAGCAAAAAGAAACCAGGGGCAGTGCTCAGGCCCTGAGTTCAAGCCCCAAACACTTTTGGATAATAAAGTTTTCTCATATATTACCTCACACAATCCCAAAGTGAGGTATAGTTCATGACGCCTTTTTACAAAATTTGAAATTCATTCTAAGGGAAGTTAAATTTCTTCCTCAGTTACTTTAAAAGAAAGAAGTTTATCATACTCAGGGCCTGAGCACTGTTCCCTGGCTTCCTTTTGCTCAAGGCTAGCACTCTACCACTTGAGCCACAGTGCCACTTCTGACTTTTTCTGTGTATGTGGTACTGAGGAATTGAACCCAGGGCTCATGAATGCTAGGCAAGCACTCTCCTGCTAAACCACATTCCCAGCCCCAACACTGTCCATTTTATATGCAAGAAATTTTCTGGAAAGTCTGGAAGACCACTTTTTTTTTTTCCTGAATTCAGGGCCTGTGCACTGTCCCTGAGCTTCATTTGCTCAAGGCTAGCACTCTACCACTTGAGCCACAGTGCCACTTCTGGCTTTTTCTGAGTAGTTTATTTGAGATAAGAACCTCACCTACTTTTCTACTTGGACTGGCTTCAAATTGTGATCCTCAGATCTCAGCCTCTTGAGTAGGTAGGATTACAGGTGTGAACCACTGGTGCTCAGTTCACATATTTTTCATAGAAGAAAGTTTTCATTCTCTATAGCGTGACCCTCACTTGCTTTAAAAAACAAGACGACACCCCTTGTATAACTACAGGGCTGGGGGGGGATGTCATTCAGTGGGTGAACATCTGCTCAATATGCATGAGGCCCTCAACTCCCACTCTATCCCACTCCAGCACAGAAAGAGAGAGAGAGAGAGAGAGAGAGAGAGAGAGAGAGAGAGAGAGAGAGAGAGAGAGAGAGAGAGAGAGACTGTAACAATAATTAGGGTATTTGTTCAAACTCACATAGCCCTCTGACTCTACAGGTACAGCTCTTTTTTGTTATTGTTTTGTTTTGTTTTGTTTTTTCCAGTCCTGTGGCTTGAACTCAGGGCCTGGGCACTGTCCCTGAACCTATCTGGCACAAGGCTAGCACTCTACCACTTGAGCCACAGCACCTCTTCTGGCTTTTTCTGAGTAGTTTATTGGAGATGAGAATCTCACAGAATTTCCTGCCCTGGCAAACTTCAAATTATGATCAGGTCTCAGCCTCCTGAGTAGCTAAGATTACAGGCATAATCCAGTAGCGCCCAGCAGGTACAGCTCTTTCTACCACAATACAGACTTACCCATTCACTCAGTCCACATATATAAAAACTCCACCTTACATCACATGCAGTGCCAGACACTGGAGATTCAGCAGTGAACATGACAGCACTAGTTCTTGCTGATGAAGCCTTGGAACCCAGTGATTCTTATCATGGTACACACAGAAAGGACTTCTCAATTACCTGTGCCAGACCAGTACTACTGCTCATCTTCAAAATAGCAGGGGATGAAGATGTGATCTTTGAAATACAGGCCAGACTTGGATAGCAAATACTATAATGTCCCAGGCCTCAAAGGCTTTGCCTTCCAGAACACATGAAGTGCATGTGGAGAAAGTCATTGGGTTCCTGCATCCACTCATCCATCCCTTGGGGCACCTTCTCCCTGAATTCCAAATCTCACCTCAAAAGCCACACGGTCTGACTGGTGTTGTCGTTCAGCCTCCTGCAACTTGGCAAGCAAGTCCTGCACAGTCTTCCTCAAGCTCTCCACGTCTTCAGTTTCGTAAGTGTCCAGCTATCACCGGAGCACAGAAGGAAAGGTGAAGCTATCATTTTTCTTGGTAACAGCGGGTCCCTACAACTCACAGGCTTAGACCATTTTCCAGGCCCATATTCATGAAAGAATTAACATCATACAAGGTGAGACCAGCCAGGAGTTATTCATATCTAGAGATTCTCCCTTGGTAGCTTTCTAAGACCATTATTTTCAGACACACTCAGCTGTATGATTTCTTAACAGGTCTGGGTATGCTACCTTTCTGTATATAGCTTGCTTTCCTCCATCACTAGAGCTCTGGGCACAGGGGCCATGCTTTCCTTTGATCTAGACTTCCCCCAGGAACAGGAACTATGTCATTTCCATCACAAGAAAAGCAGCCCAAAGGCACAACTTTTACTGTTGTCAACATTTAGTATAGAGATCCATAGAAAAAGGCCCAGCAGATGGACCCATTTAAAGCAAAAGAACCCAAGCAGTGCAGACACCTGATCTGATGCAGAAAAGTCTATCTCATAGAGGTTACGGCTAGGTGTCTCTCATACACACCCTATTGTGGGCTGGTAGCGAGGGCAGAGCTGACATGTAGGGTCTTGCACCCATCTTTTCTGCAAAAGCAGGAGATACAGCTCCCAACACCCTGAGTGTCTGACAGGGAATCTCTCCCTGTCTTGCAGAAAGAGCAGCAATACCTTCCCAGTTACTGCTTTATGACAGGGTCCTGTGGTTCTCCAGTTCTGTGTCTGTAAGGCAGGGGTAAGAGCCCATGCCCTTCCTTCCAGCTGCTTCCCAAATAGCAGGATAATACACAGTTGGGCTTTGAGCTTACAACAAGAGAGCAGCCAAACAGCTATTACCAGGTATTATTAGAATTTGTTGCTAAATATGGTGATTCAAGGAAAAAGTAAAATTTAAACTGTACTTCTAAAGCAAGTGGCTAGAATCACAGTTAGATCCAGACATTAATAAGTTATCTTGTCTCATAACATAAATGACATGGAATTTTTCACGAAATTATTCTTTTAGGCAAGCTCAGTGGTAGAACACTTGCCAACCATGTATAAGATCCTGGGTTTGATACCCAGCAAAACACACACACACACACACACACACAATTTCATCATATGATATAATACAAAGCCAAAAAATTTATAAAACTTTACATGTGAAGAGAAATTACAAACTAGGTCTTAAAGCAATAACATGAACCCTAGAAACATGGTGTTGGGTAAAACTTTGAGGGGGGGTAGGGGAATCTCAGAAAGAAAAGCTCATCACGTAAAGAGAAAACATCTTATATCCATATTTAAAATCATATATTAAATATGTTAGGGAGAGTGGAAGAAGAAAAAACTAGTAAAATCAGTGAAAACTCTTGAGGAGACGGTGATGGTAATGCGCTATGACAAATGGGTAGATATGACTCTACTCTGCACTTGAGGGTTCATAACACCTAATTAAAAAAACCACCCTTGGGGTTGGGTGTGTTGCTCGGTGGCAGAGCTCAAGCATGCTCAGGATGTGCAATGCCCTGGGTTCCATCCTCAGCCTTAAAAATCAAAACCAGAATCAAAAAAGCAAACGAGGGCTGGGGATATAGCCTAGTGGCAAGAGTGCCTGCCTCGGATACACGAGGCCCTAGGTTCGATTCCCCAGCACCACATATACAGAAAACAGCCAGAAGCGGCGCTGTGGCTCAAGTGGCAGAGTGCTAGCCTTGAGCGGGAAGAAGCCAGGGACAGTGCTCAGGCCCTGAGTCCAAGGCCCAGGACTGGCCAAAAAAAAAAAAAAGCAAACGAAACAAATACAAAGAAAAGCTATATATTGGTACAATCTTAATACTGTAAATACATATTTGCATTAAAGAACAAAAACAAAACATTTCAAATTACAGTTTTTCCTCGGGGAAGATCAAAAATTGGTCTTTTTTTCTTCTTTCACTTTTCCATACATCTAGATTTTTCCAAAATATTTCCAAGCATGTCTTACATTCTTATATAACTACAAATATCATTTTTAAAAATTATATAACAAACATCACTTTTTAAAAGTACAGCCATGAAAGGGCATACCATGCAACTTTTATTTAAAAGAATGGAGCAGGACAAGAGGTGGTAACATGGAAAGCAGGCTGCAATATACTTCTAAGCAGTGGGTTTGGGAAAGGGGAATTTCTCTACTGTTTACCTTTTTACACTAAATAAATATTACTCCCAGGGAGAGAGAGTACAATACAGAAATGTATCAGTCACCAGATGATCCCCTGTTACTCACCTTGGGTGAGCTATTGTACAGGGTGGTGGGACCAAAGCCATTTGGCTTTTCTAGCACCACCTGTTCAAAGAGAAACAGAAGACAATGTAACCCAACAAACCCACTAACTTCAAAACATTGTATTCCTAAGACTCTAAATCCTAGTGGCACAGATGGGAGAGAACAAAGTAGGAGGGGAGAGGAAGCAGGAAGGGCAGAAAAGAAAAAGAGAGAAAACAAAGAAATGAGGTAAGGAGGTAGGAGTGGGGTGATAAAGAGAGGGAGGAAGGAGGCCAAGAAAGAAAAAAAAGAAGAAAAAGATTTCCAGTGCTCCAGAGGCAAACAGAAACCAGAGTAAGTGGAAAGTTGCCTTGAGAAGGATTACTCTAACCCTTGATAAAACCTTGCAGCAAACTGGAAAATATGTGAGGCCCATTCCTCCTGGGAAAATGAGAAGCTGCTTGCCACAGACAAAGCTTTTTCCCTTTGCCCACTGGGATCCTGACAAGGATTAACAAAACATAATCAAATGAGGAATGATGGTACAGTGCTTTTCAACTCACAGTGTGATCATTCCTCCTAAGACTGCTAGTTTGTGCCAACAAGAAAGAAGCTCGGGCTTTTCAGTTCCTGAGCACTTGAAATTCAGTTCTTCTGCTACCTGACAAAAGCACCTCCCAGATGTGATATCACCCATCTTCCGTTCTATTTTCAACCAAAGCTAAACAGGCTAGGGGATGTTCAGCCAACAAACCTTAAATTGTGTCCTAAACAGAGAGGAACTTTCCTAAAAAGTTCCTCATTCCTTTCTTGTCTCTCTTTTTCTTTTCTGTCCTTCCAGCTTCCTTCCTCCTATTAGGCTACTGTTCCTTTCAGGGGGAAGGGAAGAGGGTTGCTGGAAAAACACTCTCCCCCACCCAGCTGAAGTAATGATAATGAAGATGGCAAGTGAAGTCACCAAGGGATAGCTCTGCTCTCCTGAAAACATTCTTGTCCGAGAATTTTCAGAAAAGATGGAAAGCAGAATCCTAGATTTTCTATCCAAGGAAAGATTTACCCAACTTACTCATGCTTTTCACATCACACACCCTGGCCATGGTTAACGATACAAGGAGATGAAAGTGACCCTATAATCTCAAGGAGCTCTCCATCCCAGGGGAGAGATAGCTGTATACACAGATAAACAACAGGCCAAGACGTCCTTTATGTTGTGCATGTCACCCAAACTGAGCATGGTCAACTTATAAAAAGTTTGCTTTATTTATTTGCTTGTTTTTGCTGGTCCTAGGGCTTGATCTCAGGGCCTTGGCACTGTCCCTGAGCTTCTTTTGCTCAAGACTAGTGCTCTATCACTTGAACCACAGCTCCATTTCTGGATTATTATTTTTTTTGCCAGTCCTGGGGCTTGAACTCGGGGCCTGAGCACTGTCCCTGACTTCTTTTTTTTTTTTTTTTTGCCAGTCCTGGGCCTTGGACTCAGGGCCTGAGCACTGTCCCTGGCTTCTTTTTTGCTCAAGACTTGAGTCACAGCGCCACTTCTGGCCATTTTCTGTATATGTGGTACTGGGGAATCGAACCCAGGGCTTCATGTATACGAGGCAAGCACTCTTGCCACTAGGCTATATCCCCAGCCCCCCTGACTTCTTTTTGCCCAAAGCTAGCACTGTACCACTTGAGCCGCAGCTCCACTTCCGGCTTTTTCTATGTATGTGGTGTTGAGGAATCAAACCCAGGGTTTCATGTATACGAGGAGAGCACTTTACCACTAGGCCATATTCCCAGCCCCATTTCTGGATGTTTTTGCTTGTTGTTTTTTGCCAGTCCTGGGGCTTGAACTCAGGGCCTGAGCACTGTCCCTGCCTTCTTTTGTTCAAGGCTAGCACTCTACCACTTGAGCCACAGTGCCATTTCCGGCTTTTTCCATATATGTGGTTCTGAGGAATCGAACCCAGGGCTTCATGTACACAAGGCAAGCACTCTACCACTAGGCCATATTCCCAGCCCACCATTTCTGGATATTTTTGATCATCAGATCTCAGCCTCCTAAATAGCTAGGATTATAGGCATGAGCCACTGGTGCCCAGCAAAAGTCTGCATTTGTGACTGTTTTAGTGTGTGTGCGTGCGCGCACGTGCATGCATGCGTGTGAGTGTGCTCTCAGCCTCACACTTGCTAGGCAGGTTCTCTATCACTGAGTCATGCTTCTACCATCTTTTTTTTTTTATTACATAATTATCTTTGCAAAAGTGCATTACTAGACAATTGATCACAGAATCCTTAAGAGATAAGAGGATTTGTCAATAAGTTAGGACAATTTATGAAAATTCAATTTTGTGCAGCGTTCCAAAAGCAGGTTACCTAGGTACAGGCTGGTGCGTGTAAGTGTACCTGCCAAGAGCCCTATCTGGACTGAGAGCTCTTAATGAAGCCAGCATCCCCTGGATCTTCTCCCTTCCAGGCTATGGTGCCCCATTCCCTGTTACCTGTATCTCCTGTTGCGTGAGAGAGTCTCCTGGATCCCTGTCAAGCTTGCTACTTATATCCTCCCGGAGCTTCTGCAGACAGTTTCTGGCCTGAGGAAGGGAGAGCAAGACACTTGAGCTTCAAGGTAGGGAAAGCAACAGTCTTGGTGGTCCCCCCGCCCTGCCTTACTATTATGAATCTAGCAGGCTGGGGGACAGAGGAAACTTGGTCAAGTAGGGCTAGTCTCTCCTGCACAGCAATAAAACAGATGAATCCCCTAACCTGGCTATCATTCTAGTTGAGAGAAACACAGCACAAAGGTCAAATGACATGTAAATAGTACAGTATATGGTGATAGGTGCCAAGAAAAACAAGCCAGGGAGGAGCTGGGAAAGGTTGGGGAGTGACTGACAGCACTAGATGGAACAATCCAGAGAGAACTGTTAGTCACAATGTACTTCATAAGTACGTGTTGATGTATGTGTGTTTGTGTGCTAATACTGGGGCTTGAAATCAGAGCATCTCATTATCAGTTTTTTCACTCATAGCTGCCACTCTATCACTCGAGCATGCCTCCATTCCAGTACTTATTAATTAATGGATTGGATCCAAAGGGTCAAAAATGGAGGATACATTACACATACATGAACATGTCAAAATAAAATCCTCATATATAACTAATTGATACTAATTTCTTTTAAATGTGGGAGAAGTTGGATGCCAGTGGACGGCTCATGTCTGTAATCCTAGCTACTCAGGAAATTAAGATCTGAAGAAGCTAGCCGAGGAAGGAAAAGTCCACGGGACTCTTATCTCCAGCTAACCACCAAAAAGCAACAAGAAAAGCTATGGCTCAAAAGCTAGAGCTCTAGCCTTGAGCAAAAAAGCTGTTGGACAGCACCCATGACTTGAGTTCAGGCCTCAGGCACGGAGGAAAAAAATTAGTGGAAGAAATAAAAATTCCTCACAAATCATTAATAAGTATATTTGACACATGGGAACACAGAGGCTATTCAGGAACATAAAGGGAACAAAAGGAAGAAAGACAGAACCCATAAAAGAAATGTAAGGTGTAGAGAAATGGCCTAAGAACTTTTCAAAAAGGAGTACAGTACCCACCTCCTGAATATACTGAACCTCACTCTTTAGCTGGTTAATATTCTTCTCATGGATCATCTTGTCTCCAGACCTTCCCTTTAAGTATACCTGGAACAGAGACAATGACACTGTGTATTACAAGACCTCGAGTTCAATTCATTGCATATGAAGAAGACATGGGCCTCATCTGTTGTTGGAATACAACATGTTACCACCAACTTACAGGGAGGCAATCTGGTGATTCAGATTGGAAGAGCTAAATAACATACTTACTCATAGATTACTAAATCTACAGGTAGAAATGTATCCTAATAAGTTTAGCCAAACAATAGGCAGCCATAGTCATAAACACTCATATGTTTACTATATGTATGTAAATTCATAGAAACGAGGCTGGAGGAATGCATACCAAACTTCTTATTGTGACTCCTCCTGTGGAAGAGGGCTATGAGAAAGGACTTAAGTACTCGACTCTGCATACCATGCTTGAATCTTTTACAATTAAGACAATCTTTCTGCATTACTTGTATAATAAAATACATAGACAATTTACTAACATTTATGTTCAACAAAATACTGTATATGGTTACAAAAGGATGAAAACAGACAAAATCCTCTAATGAACGCTTAATTAAATTGGTCTTTAACAGAATACTATACAGCCATTAAAATGCCAACTATTTATGTAGGTAGACAAAGATGTCACCATTAATATGTAGGATGGGGCTAAGCACGGTGGTACATCCTTGTAACCCAGATACCCAGGAAGCAGAAACAGGAGGACTGTGAATTTGAGGCTAGCTAGAGAAAAGTAAGATCCCATCTCAAAAAAAGCAAAAACTCTATAGAACAAAAAGCTTATAAAATGAAATTAAGAAATTTCCAGTTATAACAGCATCAAAAAGGAAAAAAACTGGAAATAAAATAAGGTCAAGATTTGTATTCTGAAGATTACAGAATACTAAAAGAAAGCAAAGACCTTAAAAAACGTGTTCATTCCTGGGCTGGGAATGTGGCCTAGTGATAGAGTGCTTGCCTTGCATACATGAAGCCCTGGGTTCGATTCCTCAGCAACACATAAACAGAAAAAGCCAGAAGTGGTGCTGTGGCTCAAGTGGTAGAGTGCTAGCTTTGAGCAAAAAGAAGCCAGGGACAGTGCTCAGGCCCTAAGTCCAAGCCCCAGTCCAAAAAAAAAAAAAAAAAATCCCGGGGCTGGGGATATGGCCTAGTGGCAAGAGTGCTTGCCTCCCATACATGAAGCCTTGGATTCAATTCCCCAGCACCACATATGCAGAAAACAGCCAGAAGTGGCGCTGTGGCTCAAGTGGCAGAGTGCTAGCCTTGAGCACAAAGAAGCCAGGGAGAGTGCTCAGGCCCTGAGTCCAAGCCCCACGATTGGCAAAAAAAAAAAAAAAAAAAAAGAAAGAAAAAAAAATCCCTCAGCTGTTTCCAGACTTGCCTTGAGAGAGGTGAAGGCCTGAAATGGCCTGTTTCTGGAAACCTATAGTGTAAACCCATTGTTCAAGTTAACCATTTAGCTAGATGTGTCAGTTTCCAGGAACCACCAGGGGAACAGGGGTTAAAGAAGTAAGCTTTCACATTTACTTTAAGATTCAAAGCTGGAGAATTTGGGAAAGGGGGGAGGGCAGTAGACCAAACCTTGAGAATAATATTATCAGAACAAAGCAGATTCCCATCCAGCTAGGCTTTGTTAAATGCTCCAGGTCATCAGGAAGGGTGGGCCAATAAGAATACATTGTGAGGGGCTGGGAATGGCCTACTGGCAAGAGTGCTTGCCTTCCATACATGAAGCCCTGGGTTTGATTCCCCAGCACCACATATACTGAAAACAACCAGAAGTGGTGCTGTGACCTCAAGTGGTAGAGTGCTAGCCTTGAGCAAAAAGAAGCCAGGGACAGTGCTCAGGCCCTGAGTCCAAGCCCCAGTCAAAAAAAACAAAAAGGGGCTGGGGATATAGCCTAGTGGCAAGAGTGCCTGCCTCGGTATACCCGAGGCCCTAGGTTCGATTCCCCAGCACCACATATACAGAAAACGGCCAGAAGTGGCGCTGTGGCTCAAGTGGCAGAGTGCTAGCCTTGAGCGGGAAGAAGCCAGGGACAGTGCTTAAGCCCTGAGTCCAAGGCCCAGGACTGGCCAAAAAAAAAAAAAAAAAAAGGGCTGGGAATATGGACTAGTGGCAAGAGTGCTCCTACACATGAAACTCTCGGTTCGATTCCCCAGCACCACATATATAGAAAATGGCCAGAAGGGGCACTGTGGCTCAGGTGGCAGAGTGCTAGCCTTGAGTGGGAAGAAGCCAGGGACAGTGCTCAGGCCCTGAGCCCAAGACCCAAGACTGGCCCAAAAAACAAAACAAAACAAAACAAAAACCTCAGCTGAGGGCATAGCAAAGCAGTAGAATACATGCCCAACATGCACAAGGTCCAGAGTTCAAACCCCAGTAACACACACACACACACACACACACACACACACACACACACACACACGATACATTCAACTTTATCAAAATTAAAAACTCCTGTTAGGTGGGCTGGGGATATAGCCTAGTGGCAAGAGTGCCTGCCTCGGATACACGAGGCCCTAGGTTCGATTCCCCAGCACCACATATACAGAAAACGGCCAGAAGTGGCACTGTGGCTCAAGTGGCAGAGTGCTAGCCTTGAGCGGGAAGAAGCCAGGGACAGTGCTCAGGCCCTGAGTCCAAGGCCCAGGACTGGCCAAAAAAAAAAAAAAAAAAAACTCCTGTTAGGGACTGGAGATATGGCAAGAGTGCTCAGCTTGTATGCATGAAGCCTTGGGTTCCCCAGCACCACATATACAGAAAACGGCCAGAAGTGGTACTATGGCTCAAGTGGCAGAGTGCTAGCCTTGAGCAAGAAGAAACCAGGGACAGTGCTCAGGTCCTGAGTCCAAGCCCCAGGACTAGAAAACATAAATAAATAAATACTCCTGTTAATCAATAAAGATATCACCAAAGAGTAAAAAGACAACTTAGAGAAAGTGTTTGCAAATCATGTACCTGATAAAGGTAGATTAAGAACACTCAAATTTCAACAATTAAGACAGGATAAAAAAAAAAAGACAGGATTTTAACAACTACTTTTCCAGAGAAGATATAAAAATGGATACATGATGGTCAAAATGTAAAATGCAAAAGATGCCCTGAAAAAAGCCTGTAGGTTTCTCAAAAATTTAAATATAGAATTACTGCCTGGTGCTGGTGGTTTACATCTGTAACCCTGGCTACTCAGGCAGCTGAGATATGAGGATCAGGCTCAAAGCCAGTCTAGGCAGCAAAGTCTATGAGACACTTATCACCAATTAACCACCAGAAAACCAGAAGTGGCACTGTAGCTAAAACCGAGTTCAAGCCCCATGACTGACCCACCCCCCCAAAAAATATAGAATTACCATATGATCTAGGAATTGCACTTCCAGAGATATGGCCAGAAAAGTGAAAAGATGTATTCACACAGAAAGTTATAAATGAAGATTCATACAAACATTATTAATAATAGCTAAACAGTGGTATCAACCCAACTCTACACATTGATGGATAAATAAAATGTGGTAAATTTATTGAATGGGATATTATTCATTATAAAAAAAAATGAGGGCTGGGAATGTGGCTTAGTGGTAGAGTGTTTGCCTAGCATGCATGAAGCCCTGGGTTTGATTCCTCAGTGCCATATAAACAGAAAAAGCCAGAATGGTACTCTGGCCCAAGTGGTAGAGTGCTAGCCTTGAGCAAAAGAAATTCAGGGACAGTGCCCAGGCCCTGAGTTCAAGCCCCAAAATTGGCCAAAAAAAGCATACCAATATATGCTACAAAACATGCATGATCCTTGAAAATATGCTAAGTATCTGCATGTATCTAAAAATCACACTGAATCCCATTAAAGAACATAATTAATATGCATTAATTTAAAAGAGTAGGAAAGAAAAAAGAAACCAGACACATATTTTTTATTCCATTTCTATGAAATACCCAGAGTAGGCAAATTCAGGAAGATAAAAAAATAAATTAGTGGCCTCCAAGAGCTGAGAGGAACTGAAAATATTGGCTGCACAAGTTTGTGTTATACTAACAATTATTAAATTGAGTATTTGAGCTGGTCCAACTGTATCATATAGAAGTTATATCTCCAAAGCTACCTTTGAAAAATAACAATTGTTTTAATTTTACAAACATTTAGAAAAATCATCCTAGCCATCCCATGTCGGGGGGCCAAGTCACTACAGGCAGACTGTGATCTTCTGGTATTAACTAAGAGCTGTGTGGGAGAGGACCAGGAGACCCTCTCAGGTCTGGGTCCTTGCAGTCAAACCACAAGCTACCTTTGGCAATGTTCCCCACTCCCTCTCCTATGTGTGCAAGAGAAAAAAGGAAGGAGCAAAGGAGAGGCGAATAAAGCGTACCTTAATGATCTCCTCATGTCCATCGTTGGATTCCACCAACTCTGAAGCCAGGGAATGACCAGCTGAGCGGCCTGACACCATGGCGTAAGTCTTCCTGCCCGCCTGCCAGAGAGAGAAGTAGCTCAAAAAGGGCTCTGCAAGCCCAGAACTCCTGCCCCTGATCAATGCAGGAGACCTGCTCCTCGGGAGACTTGAAGTATTAGTCTGAGATTCCCCTCCACACATCATTCAGAACCTCTAACAAGCCAAAGAGCCACGAGAACATGGGGTGGGGAACATTAGTAGAACCTACAGGTTAGTTTTCATTTTGGTGGGGGGAGGGGGCCTCTTCATCCCCAAAAGCAACACATAAGACTGAGCTTGGCGGGTGAGGGTATCTGAAAGGAGATGCTCCCAAGCTTGCAGCAGCAAAGGCAGCTCCCAGCAGCATTGGGGTGAGGAGTCAGCAGCAAGAAGAAGAGGCCCTGCCCCACCAGAAACCTCGATACCTTCTGGGCTATGTGCTCAAGTTCATCTCCTGTCAGTTCACTCTGGAGAGTCAGCCTGAGAATGTCCACGTTGCCCTAATAATGACAATGACAGCAACAATAACCCCTTACCTTTATTAAAGTCTACCAAGTACTACCAGCGCAGGTGTTTTTGCCAGCCCTGAGGAATGGGCTTTGTTTTCTATTGCCAATTCACAGACAGGAAAACTGAGGGACAGAGAGGTGGTGTGAACTTGCCCGAGATCAGATCATTCCTGGGTGTTGGCATATCTCTGGGTCATCTGACAGTTCTCCTCCTACCACACCAGAGAACATAAAGCACACTGCTGCATACAGCACCTGTGGGGCTGCCCTGAGTTCTAGATTACAGGGGACATGCTGCATGGACACTTCTTCCTGAACGGTGGAGAAGTTATCCCTGGACTGATCATGTCCAACCCAGAATTTCTGCTCCTGACAACCAGCCAGGAAGTTACAGAAGCTGTAAGAAGTTGTAAGAAGACCAGGATAACCTTTTTGAACCAAACTATAAGGAAGTACTAGAATCCAAAAGCCATTTCCATGAGCCATATGGAAATTATCCCAATGAAAGCAAGTAAGGTAACAGATTTTTATCTAAAGATCAGCCTCATTTTCAAAGGATGAAGCAGATTTAAGTTTTTTAACTCAAAGGATTAAAAAAAACAAAAAACCCAATACTTTGTGACAGAGAGCTGGTGGGTGTTGCCTATGACCCCAGCTACTCAAGAGGCTGAAATCTGAGAATCCCAATTCAAAGCCACTCTAGGGAGGAAAATCCCCGAGATTTTTATCTATAATTAACCAGCAAAAAGTCAGAAATGAAATGGTACAGCACTAGCCATGAGAGAAAAAGCCAAGCAAAAACTCAAAGCCCTGAGTTCAAGCACTAGTACCAGCACAGACACATGAGCATGTATGTGCATATACGGGCGTATACACATGCACACAAACATACACAAACCATTGGACCATTAAAAACCTAGGGGGAAGCTGGGAGCCAGGGGCTCAGGCTTATAATTCTAGCTACTCAGGACGCTGAAATCTGGGGACCAAGGTTTGGAGTCAGACTATGTGGGAAAAATCTGTGAGACTCTTATCTTCAATTAGCCAGCAAAAAAACAGAAGTGGAGGCATGGCTCAAGTGGCAGAATATCAGCTATGAGCTAAAAGGCTGAGTAAGAAGCTGAACCATAGCTTGAGGCCCAGAGTTAAAGCTTCATTGTCAGGACAAATAAAACAAAACAAAAAATACCTTGCGGAGGGATGTGTAAGAGAACAAAGTAGGGGATGGGTATTTGGGAAGACAATAACCTTGAGAGAGGGCTAGCAAAACAGAATGGACCAAACTCTGCAATAACCTATATTATATGTGGTGGAGAATAAGCTTAGCCCTCTGATTCCCATGGGCAGAAAGAGGGGCTGGAAGTCAGGTACCGGTGGCTCACACCTATAGCCCTAGCTACTCAGGAGGCTGAGATTTGAGGACCATGGTTTGAAGTCAGCCTGAGCAGGAAAGTTCATGAGAGTCTCATCTTCAATTAACCAACAAAAGAAGCTGGAACTGGAGCTGTGGCTCCAGTGGTACAGCACTAGTCTTGAGCACAAAAGCTCAGGGACAGCACCCAAGCCCTGAGTTCAAGCCCCAGGGTCAACACATACATACACAAAACCAACCCACAAACAATACCCCCACACACACACATATACACAGACAGTCTTACTATGTAGCCCAAGCTGGCCTCTAATTCTCAAATCTCCTGCCTCAATCTCACAGGTGCTAGAATTACAAATGTGCATGCCCACACCCAATAAACCTCAGTGAATTTCTTTTGAAGGGGGACTGGGGTGGATAGAAATTGAACCCAGAGCCTTCTACATACTAAAGCATGTACTCTACCATTAAGCTATTACAGCTCTCTAACTTTACAAAAACCCTTAATTCCTACTAAGCAAAAGCCAGAACCATGCAAGACTCTTCACTAGCTGGGTCAACTCACGATGCTTGCTATTGTCCTTCATTTCTTCTCTTATCCAACACATCCTGTTCTTTTTGACTTCACTATCATCGCTCCCATCATTTCTCTTGCTTCCCATCTTCTCCTAGGGCATTTACGAGTTTCACAAGTGCTCATGTTAAAAGGCCACATCTTCCATGACGCTGCCTAGCAGCCTGTGGAAAACACATCCTCCCTTTCCTGAATTCCCTCAGAACCAGAGAGTTCCCTGGCATCTGCCTCTCCACTGTTTATGTTCCATAAGGAATTACCTTTTCTACCGTCAACTCCTTGAGCTCTGCTGTCATCCGAGCACAGGTTAAGTACTCTTGAATGCACTGTGATATTTAGGTTGAGAGAATATTACAAAAGAAAAAGGATTTCAAAATAGCCAGAATGACTGTCAGTTTTCTTCCTCAGGACATGAGCATAGATGTTGATTAAAATCCTGACTCCCCATGCCCGGAGGCAGCTGAGAAAAGCCAGGGGAAGACATCTCTCAGTCAGAACAGAAGAATTATTAGCCAAGGAAAACCATCAAGCACAGTGTATTTCATTAATCCAGGCATTCCAGTAAAAAAAAAGCATAAACAATTAGACTGGATGGGGGCCCGGAAAGATTCATTCAGACTAATTCATCAGAACCCCAGATATAGCAGAGAAAGAAATGGGTGAGTTTTAAAAAGTACTCATAAACAAATGCTGGAAATTTCCTTCCCAAACTTGACAAAACACATAAACCTACAAATCCAAGCAAACCCCAAAAAGATAGACCTGAAATTCAAATTGTAATAGATCATAATTAAACTTCCAATCATAACAAAAGACTAATTTTTAAAAGATCTTGAGGATAGAGGATGAAGAAGAAGAGAGACAGGGTAGGTGTCATCTGGGCACACTGTATGCATACAAGAAAATATCACAATGAAATGTTTGAAAACTTAAAAAAAGATCTTAAAAACAGTCAGAGAAAAATGACCTATAGGAATAAAACAATTTGTATAACAGATTTTGACAGAGACCAAATTGGATCTCCAGAATCACAAAAAGACAAAACAAAAACCAGATATAACCAGACAAAGAATAATATATATATATAAAGTCAGCAGGAATAATGTGTGTGTGTGTGTGTGTGTGTGTGTGTGTGTGTGTGTGTATGAAACATGCAGGGCACCAGTGGCTCACATCTATAATCCTAGCTACTCAGGAGACTGAGATCCAAAGATCACAGTTTGAAGCCAGCCATGGCAGAAAAATTCATGAGACTTTTATCTCCAATTAACCATCCCAAAAAATCAGGAAGTAAAGCTGTGGCTCAAGTGGCAGGGCTCTAGTCTTGAGAACAAAAACTCAAGGACAGTGCTCAGGCCCTGAGTACAAACTCCAGGACCAACACACACACACACACACACACACACACACACACACACACTATATATATATACACATATACATATATATACACATATACATATATATATATATATAAACAATACCATCAGCCAGGTGTCAGTAGCTCACACCTGTAATCCTAGCTAATCAGGAGGCTGAGATCTAAGGATTTCAGCTTGGGCAGGAAAATCCCTGTGAGACTAATGTCCAGTTAGCCACCAGAAAACCGGAAGTGGTACTGTAGCTCCAAGAGGTAGAGCGTTAGCCTTAAGCAAAAGAGATCAGAGAAAGTGCCCAAGACCTGAGTTCAAGCCCCATGACCAGCCCCTCCACCCCCCAAAAAATACCATCATCAACCAATGGACTAATCAACATTTATAGAAGATTCCACATGAAAAGAAGGTGTACTCTCTCATCTATCTATGAAACACATGCGAAAACAGACCATACTCTCAGCCATAAAACCTCAAATTTAGAAGAATGGAAATCATATAGAATATATTGTCTGACACAAGCAGAATTAAAATAAAAATCAGGAAGAGGAGAAGCAACTGGAAAATTTCCAAGCACCAGGAAAAAAATTTAAATTATTTAATACAATTTCATAATATTGTTATACTTTAAATAATCATTGAACTGAGTGAAAATGAAAATACAGTATCAGACATTGTGGGACACAGTAAAAGCAGTTCTGAAAGGAAAATTCATTGCATTAAATGTGTACATTAGAAAAGAGGAAGGGCTGGGAATGCGACTTAGTGGTAGAGTGCTTGCCTCACATATATGAAGCCCTGGGTTTGATTCCTCAGCACCACATATATAGAAAAAGCCAGAAGTGGCACTGTGGCTCAAGTTGTAGAGTGCTAGCCTTGAGCAAAAAGAAGCCAGGGACAGCGCTCAGGTCCTAAGTTCAAGCCCCAGGACTGGCCAAAAAAAAAAAAGAACGAAAGAAAAGAGGAGCTGGACACTGGTGGCTCATACCTGTAATCTTACTTAGGCTAGGTCTGAAGATGGTGATTCAAAGCCAGCCCAGGCGGGAAAGTCTGTGAGACTCTTTATCTCCAATAAACCACCAGAAAACCAGAAGTGGTGCTATGGCTCAAAGTGGTAGAGTGCCAGCCTTGAATAAAAGAGCTCAGGGATAGCACTCAGGTCCTGACTAAGTTCAAGATCCAAAATGAAGAAAAAAGAAAAAAAGGGGGCTGGAAGATAGAGCTCAAGTGGCAGAGTACTTGCCTAGGAAACCTCAGTACCAAGAAAAAAAAAAGTCTTAAAATTAATAATTTAAGCTTCTTCTTCAATAATTCAGAGAAGGAGCCCATTATGTTGGCACTTGCCTAGCATTCTTGAGGCTCTGGGTTCAATTGTGAGAACTACAAGTAAATTAAAAAAAAAAAAAAAAAGAGAGAGCCAGAATAACTCATACCTGTAATCCTTACTACTCAGAGGCTAAGATTTAGAAGACTGAGGTTTGAAGCTAGCCAGGACAAAAAGTCCAAAAGACTCTATCTCCAAATAATGAGCAAAATGCTCAACTGGAAGTACGGCTTAGTGTCAGCTATCAGTGAAAAAGCCAAGCAAGAGCGCAATGGGCTGGGAATGGGCTGGGAATATGGCCTAGTGTCAAGAGTGCTTGCCTCATACACATGAAGCCCTGGATTCAATTCCTCAGCACCACATATATAGAAAATGGCCAGAAGTGGCACCGTGGCTCAAGTGGCAGAGTGCTAGCCTTGAGCAAAAAGAAGCCAGGGACAGTGCTCAGGCCCTGAGTTCAAGGCCCAGGCCTGGCCAAAAAAAAAAAAAAGAAAGAGCACAAGGCCCTGAGTTCATGCTCCAATACTGGTACATGTACACCCCCCCCCCACACACACACAGAACACAGTCAAAGCCCTGGATTCAATCTCCATTGCCATCATCAATAACTAAAAAAAAAATGAAGGGAGTTTTCATTAAACATATAAAAGTATAAAGATAAGACATGTACAACTATGGTCATAGCAAAATTTTCTGTAATGGAAAAGTAGTAGAAACAACCCTACTGGCTCATTGACAAGCAGTTAAATTCATTAGCTCTGGTATATTATGGCACAATGACCTACTATTCTGTCATGAAAATAAATCAACTATAACAACATGCATTGACATTAGTAAATCTCAAAATTAATGTTAAGTGAAACAAAACCATACATAATATGATAACTATACAGAATTCAAAACATGCCAAACTAGGCAATATATCATGTGAGTAGGCAGTTAAAATATTAACTAAAGCAGCAAAGAAGTAAACACAGAACTCTAGACAGTGATCAATCATGTTGAGGAAGCAGAGTGTTATGATCTAGAAGGGCCCCTGGTTGCTTCAAAAGTATGGTAACCAGCTGTTTATTAAGCTGGTTGTTCAGTATACAGTTGTTCATTTTATTGTTATGCTTTAAAACTTTCCATATATCCAGGTCACTGTTCTTGCTTTTCAGGAAAGCAATTTTTTTTTCTTCTCCTAAATCCTGCAGATACCTGGGCACTGATGGCTCATGCCTGTTATCCTAGCTACCCAGGAGTCGGAAACATGAGATTTGTGGTTCAAAGCTAGCTTGAGCAGAAAAATCTCTCAGATTCTTATCTCCAATTAACCAGCAAAAAGCCATAAGTGAAGGCAAACTGGTAAAGCACCAGCCTGAACAAAAAGCTAAGTAAGGCATGAGGCCTTGAGCTCAAGCCACAGTGCCAGCATTCACACACACACACACACACACACACACACACACACACACGCACCTGTAGAAAAAAGGAAAGAAGGGGAGGGAGGGAGAAAGGGAAGGAAGAGAGGGAATCAGATATTAATTCACAAAATATGACTTCTTGTTTATTTTTATTTTTTTTGCCAGTCCTGGGCTTTGGACTCAGGGCCTGAGCACTGTCCCTGGCTTCTTTTTGCTCAAGGCTAGCACTCTGCCACTTGAGTCACAGCGCCACTTCTGGCCATTTTCTGTATATGTGGTGCTGGGGAATTGAACCCAGGGCTTCATGTATACGAGGCAAGCGTTCTTGCCACTAGGTTATATAGCCCCCATGCCCCAGCCCATGACTTCTTGTTTATAAGTACATACATACATACTCATAGTACTAGCAATTGTCAACTCCTATAATAGCAATTACTATATGTGGGATCCTGTTGGGCCCTACTCAAAGGGCTTTACATGTATTAATTCACTTAAACCAGGCAATAGTATATAGTAATTATTATCAATATCCCCATTCTATAGATTTAAAAACTGAAGCACAGAAGTATCTTGTTCAAGGTCACACAAGTACACAGTGGCAGATAGGATTAAACCAGTCTTGTGACTCATTTGGGCTCCAAACCACCCTGCTGTATGACATTTGCTGAAAGTAAATACATAGGTGCCAGGAGCTCACACTTGTAATCCTTGCTATTTAGGAGGCTGAGATGTAAGGAACAAGGTTCAGAGTTAGTGCAGATAGACAAATCTCAGAGATTTCATCCAATTAATCAGCAAAATACTAGACTGGAGATTCCACTTAAGTGGTAAAGCACTAGCCATGAGTGAGCAGAGTTCAAGCCCTAGTACTAGCACATGCAAGCGCGCGTGTGCACACACACACACAAAGTAAGCATGCAGAAAAGCAATGGATTCATATACAATAAAGAAGAATAAGGTTTTTCTTTCCATATACTTCCATGGTATTTAAAATTTAGCAATGTGTCTGCATAACACTCCTATAATAAAACATATAAAGAGAAGGAAAGAAAGGCACCAGGCTTGGAATCGGAGGTGGAGTGTACTCTGACTGATGCCTCTTAATCCCTAAGCAAACCATTTCATCTCTGGACCTCAGTTTACTCCCTGTCAAGTAGGGGTGATCACTGCCCACATTTTAGTCAGGGCAGGTAGATGCAGAAGAACAATGTGAAAGTGCTTTGCAAACCATAAATCACTTCACAAAGGTGAGGCACCATTACTTTCCCAAGCAGCTCTGCAGGCAGAGGGTAGGGAAAGCACATTATCTAAATGGAGTTGACAAAATCTAAGGCTCTCAATACCCCCTCGTGCTCCAGAAGCAGAGAATGCTGTTTAATCTACAGGGCCACCAACCTCACCTCTTAACCCCCACTCAGATTAGAATCAAGGATGGAAAACCTAGGTTTCTGTCTGCTTGGCATGATTAGTTGAAACTGGATGACCTCGTGACTATAAGCAGAGTCCAGAAAGCCTTAGAGACACCTCAGAAATGTCTGGTAGGGTGGTCCCCACTAGGCACTCTTGGCAAAGCAAGATGGGATGCTTCTTCTCTAGGGAAAAAGAGCAGCCCTAATCACAAGGTAAGCCACCTCTAACCTCATAAACATGTTCAAGGAGAAGCCTGGCTACCTCTAAATTACAGGTAGCCTCTCTACTCTGTTCAAACAACTCTCCAGGGGTGACTCATTCCTCAAAGCCAACAGGGGGTAAACACATAGCTAAGGGCTTGGAGATCAAGACCTTAAGGAGAAGCGATTGGAGATAAACAAGGAGGCTCCAGGGAGATAAGCCTGACAGGCTGCAGGGGTTCTCACACCACAGGCTTATTTATACGTGAAAGAATAGACTCATGGGAAAAATTTATGAATGGGGGGGGGCGGGCAGGCAAGTATGATGAGAAGTATGTGTCAAAAATAAAGCTCTTTGTAAAGGGAAGGCAAGTACAGGAGGGGCCCTGTGTTGGAGACCCAGCACCTGTATCCCACTCTGTTCCTCAATCCTGACCCCTCTTCCACCCCAAGTGTACAAGATTCCTCAAGCTATAGTAGCAGCCACCTCAGTTTGCCCACTCTGAAAAAATAGAAACTGCTGTCACCTTGTAATACAGGCTCCCAAAAGGCCAGGATGGGGAAACCCAATAAGGTCAAAGAGGACCAGATGGGATGGCTGGGTGATGGTCCTCTCCCAGGGGAGACTCCCAACCTACCTGATATGTAGGTTTGGGGTACCGGATACTGCCTTCTACCCAAGGGCCCTTCATTGAATAGAAGACAATCACTCTTCCTTCCAGCCAACAAAATGGGTATTGCTTTTTATCTGGCTGCTTACCCAGAGGCATGGACTGGATATTATGCAGAAGGCTGAGCTGAGTCACTAGGAGATGACATTAGAAAAAGGGATTAAGAGCTTGGCACCTGGCTCACGCCTGTAACCCTAAACTACTCAGGAGGCTGAGCTATGAGGATCACAGTTCAAAGCAAAGCAGTCAGGGTAGAAGTCTGTGAGACTGTTATTTCCAATTAACCACCAGAAAACTTGATATGGTGCTGTGGCTCAAAGTGGTAATGCTAGCTTTGAGCAAAAGAAAGAAAAAAAGGGAGGAAGGAAGGCAGGCAGGCAGGCAGGCAGGCAAGCCGGGTACTGGTGGTTCACACCTGTAATCCTAGCTACTCAGGACTCTGAGATCTGAGGGTCTCAGTTCAAAGCCAGCCTGGGCAGAAAGTCTGTGAGACTCTTTTTTTTTTGCCAGTCCTGGAGCTTGAACTCAGGGGCTGAGCACTGTCCCTAGCTTCTTTTTGCTCAAGGCTAGCACTCTGCCACTTGAGCCATAGGACCACTTCTGGCTTTTTCTGTTTATGTAGTGCTGAGGAATCAAACCCAGGGCTTCGTGAATGCTAGGCAAGCATTCTATTGCTAAGCCACATTCCCAGGCCCTGTGAGGCTCTTTATCTCCAACAAACTACTCAGAAAAAAAGCCAGAAGTGGAGCTGTGGCTCAAAGTGGTAGAGCGCTAGCCTTGAGCACAAAGCGGCTCAGGGACAGTGCCCAGGCCCTGAATTCAAGCCTCAGGACTAGCAAAATAAGTACATAAATAAATAAAATAAAAAGGAGGAGGAGGAGGAGGAGGGGAAGAGGAGGAGGAGGAAGAGAGGTGGCACTCTAAATGGGCAGTCCTTCTCAGAAATGAACAAATGGTGAGGGAAGGTCCTCAGAGACCTCTAAAGGGCTGCAAAATATGACTGTTCTCTACTCTATGACCAGCTTGCCTTGTGATTTACTTCATTTCCCTTTTCTTCATCTATCCAACACCATCCTCCCCACTTCACAATCTCTTCTCTTCCCACCTCTGCTGGCCAGGCTCAAGTTTGGACCACAAGCCTTCCCGGCACCCACCTATTCCCCAATTAAACCTGCCCACCCATAGGAAACAAACATGTTGCACAAGACTGCACTGTGACCCAAAGAAGCACGGATCATAATTACCAGTGGGTAAGGAAGCTTGTCCCACCCGCTCTGAGCACACGTGTCTGGAACCGAAACCATCTAAGTGCACACCTCCCTCCACCCTGGAGAAATATGGGCAATGTTGGCACCAAATGCCTGGTGATTGAGTAACCTTCCTCTCTCAGATCCTCCCTTCAATCCTCCTGCAAAAGCTCTGCATTCTCCAAATTCCTGGCAGCCTAGGAGACATCAGCTGCAGTGTTCCTGAAAGTAAGTGCCTGGCAACAAATGGGGGAGATGGGACAATGTGAGGAGAAATTTATGAGTGTTGGTCAAGTCTCATGACTGGAAGACACAGTCACCAAACTTGAAAGTTCCTCCACCCAGGTGTTCCTTACCTACCCAGGTGCCACAGAGCCAGGCCCTCCATCATTTTAGAACTCATTCATTCCACTGGAGTAAGCACCAATGTTTCCAGATCAATCCTCTCCAAATGCAAATGTTCTGGAACTAGAGGTGTGGCTCAAGGAGTAGAGCTCCAGCTACAAGCAGAAGAGCTAGGTGAGAGTTTGAGAGCCTAAATTCAAGGCGAAAGCGAAGGCGAAGAAGAAGGAGAAGGAGAAAAAGAAGAAGAAGAAGCAGCCAGCAAATGTTCTGACCTAACAATTCTACTCTCAGATATCATCTCTCTCCAAGGGAAATGAAAACATACATCCACACAAAATTTCACAGCAGTATTATTCACAGTAGCCAAAACATAGAAACAAGACAAATGTCAATAATTTGTCCATGATAAACAAATCCATGCAATACAGTCAACAGAAGTCTTAGGATGTTACAGCACTTATTTAACATGCTATACATCCTAAATTTAATTCCCGGCACCACAGTAAGACAATAAATAAATAAATAAAGAGAGAGAGAGAGAGACAGACACTATGATTATAGACAATAGAATACTACTCAGTTTGAAAAATAAATAAGCATGTTATAATGTATGTGGCCTTAAAAATACCATAGACGTTGAAAGAGGGCTGTCACATGCTGATTACATTTATTTGAAACATAAAAAAGTAAATTAGCCAGTGCTGGTGGCTCACACCTGAAATTCTAGCTATTCAGGAGGCTGAGATCTGAGGAATGCAGTTTGAAGTCAGCCCAAGCAGGAAAAATCTGTGAGTCTCTCATCTCCAATTAACCACAAAAAAAATCCAAAAGTAAAAGGCAAGTGGTAAAGCACTTGCCTTGAGCAAACAAAAAACCCTCAGAAACAGTTCCTGGACCCTGAGGTCAAGCCTCAAGACCAATAAGAAAATAAAAAAATAAAAAGAATAAATGAATTTCAATAAAGCTATTATAAAAATAGATGAAGTTCATGGTAAGCTTTCAATAAAATGGGACTCAGCCAAGCACTCATGCCTGTAATTCTAGATACTCAAGAGGCTCAGATATGAGGGTTGCAAGTTCAAATCCAGCCCAGGCAGACATATCTAAGACTTTTTTTTTTTTTTTTTGCCAGTCCTGGGGCTTGAACTCAAGGCCTAAACACTGTCTCTGGCTTCTTTTTGCTCAAGGCTAGCACTCTACCACTTGAGCTACAGCACCACTTCTGGCTGTTTTCTGTATATGTGGTGCAGAGGAATCGAACCCAGGGCTTCATGTATATGAGGCAAGCACTCTTGCCACTAGGCCATATTCCCAGCCCTATCTAAGACTTTTATCTCCAATTAACTAGCAAAAATCCATACATAAAAGCATGGCTCAAGTGACAGAACACCAGCTTTGAGAAGAAAAGGCTAAGGGATAGCAAATCCAAAACAAAAGAAAGGTAATAATATTGGTAGATTAAAGAGAACCACCTAATCAGAGATCCCAGAGAAGTGGTATATACTAGTTGTGCTGGCCATGAGGTCAGAAGAAGAAAGAGGAAAGGAGCACTGAGAGGAATGTCAAAATATAAATCCTGAACATCATTCTCTGTAAAAACAATCCTGGCTGAGTTAGGACTAGCAAAGGCCCTCAGCTCTTTGCCGTGGGTCTAATCAAGGTTACCCTTGAGGGGCTGGGAATATGGCCTAGTGGCAAGAGTGCTTGCCTCATATGCATGAAGCCCTGGGTTTGATTCCCCAGCACCACATATACAGAAAACGGCCAGAAGTGGCATTGTGGCTCAAGTGGCAGAGTGCTAACCTTGAGCAAAAAGAAGCCAGGGACAGTGCTCAGGCCCTGAGTTCAAGGCCCAGGACTTGCAAAAAAAAAAAAAAAGGTTACCCTTGAGACCTTCATTGCAGAAGGACCTAGACCAATAATGACAGAAGAAAAGAATAGATAAGAACAAATAAATGTCAACACAATAAGGAGAAAACTCACAATGCCTCTGATCATATAAAATAATATTTGTTGGAATGAACTCCGGGAAATGAAAAAAAAAAAAAAAAAGGAGCAAGCTTTGTAGACTTGGGTGCTCACAAAAGGTTAAAACAGGCTGGGGATATAGCCTAGAGGCAAGAGTGCCTGCCTCGGATACACGAGGCCCTAGGTTCGATTCCCCAGCACCACATATACAGAAAACGGCCAGAAGCGGCGCTGTGGCTCAAGTGGCAGAGTGCTAGCCTTGAGCGGGAAGCAAGCCAGGGACAGTGCTCAGGCCCTGAGTCCAAGGCCCAGGACTGGCAAAAAAAAAAAAAAAAAAAAAAAAAAAGGTTAAAACAGTCTGGTCCAAGTCAGTAGCAAACAGGAAATAACAGCAAACATCTGAGCACTTACCATGTGCCAAGAACTGTACTTAATGTTTCACATGTATTATCTTACTTAATCCTCATAATATGATGAGAAAGGTATAATTATTATCCTGGCTTTACAGTTGAAGAAACTGAGAATAGAGAAATAAATTTACCAACGTAATCTTTGGCAAAACAAACATGAGAGCCCTGACTACAGCTCATTTTAGAATCCAAGACCCAGGCTTTTAAGTATAATGTTATTAACAGAAAGTTTAAAATTGTAATGTAATCACATTGGGATTATGGAAAAAAGCAGCATGTAAGAGGGAAAGAGTAGAAATCTTCCTATAATTCATATAACAGGAAATCAATAGATGTTGAAAACGGATACATCAAGAAATATCACTATAAAAATTTTATTTAGGAATGTGAAGATTTACACCAGAAAAAAAACAGCTAAAACTGGCCACTTATATGGAGCAGATCTATAAGTAGAGGACTGTTATATTCTTTTACAAGCTGTTTGGTATTACCAAATTTAAGTATGTGTGTACACATACACACGCATACACACACACATTATTATTTCTTTTTGTTATGACGCTTGAATTCAGGACCTGGGTACTGGCCTTGAGCTCTTTTGCTCAAGGCTAGCACTCCACTGCTTTGAGCCACACCACCACTTCTGGTTTCCTAGTGGTTAATTGGACTTAAATGCCTGGGCTGGCTTTGAACCGCAATCTTCATATCTCAGCCTCCTGAGTCACTAGGATTACAGGCATGAGCCACCAACACCTGTCTATAAATAAATAAATATATATATATATTCTTTTCTTTAAAAATATCTTGAAGAAGGAAGAGGGGAAAAGCAGGAGGGAGGACAGGAGGGAGATCGTCCATGCCAAAGTCTAATGCCATGGACATTTGTTCTTTCACGGAACAGCTTCCACTCTTCTCCGTGGTTTTGTTCTGCAGAGTTTCCTTCCTCAAGTGGCTGGTTAATCTTGTAGGCCTATCAATCAAGGAGCTCTGTCCTGTTCCCAGTTCCCCAGGGGTGGGGATGTCAGGAAACAATGGCATCCTCTCCCTGGAATCTTGTTGGCAAAAGACCTAAATACTTAGAGCCAATTCACCCAGAAATATAAAGTTCCCATTAGTTCCTTCTACTTACCTAAAGTCTCAGGACTCTGGACTCCCTTGGTTTGGACTTTTAAAGCTTTCCCTTAAAATTTGTGTACTGCCCCATTTCCTTCTAAGAAATTATACCTCACAGTAGGAATTTAACTGTTATTCTAACCAAAAGAAATTCATGAAAATGTCTAATAAACATAAGGGTTTGGGGTGTATTTGTATTTTATGTACCAATGTAACCAAAGGGACTTGCAAACATTTGTAACCTAAAAAATGCATTTTTTCATTGTACACACATGTATATATCACACATATATAAATTTGTAAACATATATATATTTGTGTGTATATATTTGGAAGAAAAGTCCTGCCAAAAAGTCTCCCTTCACTAACACTCTGAGAATGTTAATTCTATTTTTTTAATGCTGTTCCTACCCACACTGTTGATTTCAGGCTTACTAGTGGATATGTTCTTCAGTTTTCAAAAACATTGCCTTCTTGGGGCTGGGGATATGGCCTAGTGGCAAGAGTGCTTGCCTCGTATACATGAGGCCCTGGGTTCAATTCCCTAGCACCACATATACAGATAATGGCCAGAAGTGGTGCTGTGACTCAAGTGGCAGAGTGCTAGCCTTGAGCAAAAAGAAGCCAGGGACAGTGCTCAGGCCCTGAGTCCAAGTCCCAGGACTGGCCAAAAAAACAACAACAACATTGCCTTCTTGTGTCAGTTGCACCTAATTCCAACAATAAAAACAATCCAGGGTGTGTACTAGACATATTTCCATATCCATGTGTGACTAAGGCACATGGCCTGCTCATAGGGAAACACTAACCATGGCCAAGGGTCCTAAATCCCAGTCTACTGGTATTCCAACTGTTTACACTGCCAATTCCAAGAGAGAGAAAAGTCTGTTCATTTATTCACTAACTTTACACATGCCCTGAACACTTGTTTGATGGTATGAATATATGTCAGGTTCCTGGGGACTGTCCAGAGCCATAAATTCTATCTGCAGGCTGGCTCAGGGGAGAGGAATCCAAGACAAAGCCTGTCTCCTGACTGATAGTTTATCATCTTCTCCCCTTCTTTAAGAGCCCTGAAATGTCTCTAAGATCACACCTGGGCAATGTCTACTTCATCCCCAGCACAAGTGTAGCCTAGATCAAAGGAATAGAAGGGAATAAAAAGACATTAGGGTCTCCTCTTTGCTACAGAGTTTTCTGATTAGCTTTGAAGTTACCTATAGGTAATTCGGAATTCCTTGTTTACTGTTTTCCCAATTCATTCTCCATGCTTTCAATGTCAAGGTCATAGATTTGTTTCTGGAACTCTTTTCTACACCAGCAAAATGCAGCCCCCAAACCCCTCTCCATTTATCTCACATTCTTTGCCCTTCCTCAAACCATTTTAAAATAGCAAGAGTATGGACTAGGGCTTGGGATTAACATGAAAGGTTGGATTTTTTTTTCTTTCTTTTGTTTCTCCCTATTTCTTCAGCATCCCATAGCTGGGGTTGGACAGTAGCAAGATTTGTAACATGGCAGAAATGGTGAGGAAACTGAACAAAATGAAATGATCATCTGTACTCTAAACTTCGAGTGAGCACCTATTCTACAAATACTCTTTGACGAAAGCTAGATTAGTCCTACCTGGGGTGACATGCTGAGACAGGCAGAAGAGAATCAAATGAGGGGAGCATACAAACTCCCCAACACTTTAGCTCCCATTTCACTCTTGCCCACTACACACCTGTGCTGGGTTCAATTCCAGGCCTTAGAAAATACTCAGCCATAAACTACATTTGCCACTGGAGAACATATGTCAACTTAGAAATGGGAAATCAGAGACTGAGAGAAACAAGGCAGACGTGTATACAGTGCAGAAAAACAAAAACAAAAACACCCTCTCTCCTCAATCTTCCCTTAACCAGAAATTTACCTCATGAGGTTCATCTCTCTTCCCCTTCTCTCAGCCCAGGTTCTGAGAGATCCCCTTCATCCACTTTCCCTGTGTGGAATCAAAACCAATAGAATTGTCCCAGGAAGCGACCGGTGGGCCAGCAGAGGGATGACCACCGGGCGGAAGTAGGTCTCTGTATCTCTCAGCATTTTAAAGGTTAAGGGTCCCTGACCAACCTCCCAGTAATGTGAGTCCCACTTCCCCCCGCGGCGGCTCCGACTACTTGGATTTCACCTTTTACTACCTTCCCTTGGTACTGAGCACCTAAAGCACCAAACGATTCTTGGAAGGGCCTCTGAGGTCACCAGGACCCACGGGAAAACTTATTCCACACCCACAAGGGCCAACAGAGCGCCGGGGTCCTGTCTCTTGAGCTCGTTCTCCAACGACCCGGTCTGAGCTGCCCACAGGACGCCGGAGTCAGGGCGCGTCGAGGCGCGTGGCCCCCAGCCCGGGACTCACTCGCTCCGAGTCCCCGGCAGCAGCAGCAGCAGCAGACTCCTCCCGAAGGTCGGGAACATCCCCAGCCCTAGAGCCAGAAAAGACCCCACCACGAGCCTCCACTAACCGCCTCAGGGCACAAGAAAAGAGAGAAACAGTCGCCAAGAGCCGGCCCTCCCCGGAGCCAGGCTCCAGGTAAGTGTCAGTGAACTCGGCGCGGGGGAAGCCGAGAGGTGGAATCGGAAACCGAGAAGACCGAAGCCGGGAAGGTGGTGTGGGCACGTCTCCTTACCGCGGTCTGGCCTTCGGGGTGCACGTCCACCAGGGTACACCAGTTCCGCGTTCCGTTCATCTTCCCGCGGGGGTCACCAGAACGCAACCCACCACTCCGCCCCGCTGCTGTCCCGCTCCTACTGGGCGGGCGCACGCGGAACCGCCCCAAGGTCTAGGCGCGCCGGGGGCGTGGTCTAGCGTTAGCCACGCCCACCGGATGCTGTTCGCCAACGAGGGAGGAGAGAACAAAGTGGGTGGGGTCAAGAGTCTTCCAGACGCGCCTCTTTTGTGCGGGTTAAAATTCACATAAAGGTGGGGCTTAGTAATGACCTGCGCTGCTTAACTGAACAGTTTTTGGTCCTGCCTTAATATTCTTCTCTTTCGTGTGTGTGTGTGTGTGTGTGTGTGTGTGTGTATGTGTGCTAGAACTGGGGCTTACACTCAAAGCCTGTAGGCGCCTCAGGGGCTGAGTGTTTTTGCTCAAGGCTGGCGCTCTACCACTTGAGCCACCATGCCACTTCCAGCTTTTTTTGGTACTTTACTGGAGGTAAGAGTCTCATGTCATGCATGGAATTTTCCGCCCTGTCTGGCTTCGAACTGTGATCCTCAGATCCCAGCTTCCTGAGTAGCTAAGATTACAGGCTTGAGCCATTGGCACCCAGCTTCCACATTCCTTATTAATCCTCCTTCCAACTCTCAGTGTGAGTTAGAGGGAAATGCCCTCTTTGTTCTTCCTTTAGCTGAGGAATTAGGGCCTGCTCCCACTTTCAGGCACTTTCCTATTATAGGTAAACCAGCCTGTAGGCTTTGTAGAGCTGAGTTAACCTTTGCTCCATGATTTGAAAAGGCAGGCAGCAATGGGCCAGCTCACTCAGACTAGCCTAAGCCAGTCTGACAGGTGCCCTTCCCTGGCCAGGTGCCCTTCCCTGGCAAGGCGCCCAGGCCAAAGCCAAAGCCAGCTCTGGGTGGGGCTTGTTTTGCAGAAGCTATTATACCAAAGCTGCCCTTATATGGTGGGGAGAGGCGGGACACATTACCTTAATAGGAGTTTGTATTTTAGACCAAGAATGATTCTCAACTTTGCCAATGGCATTTGATCCCCGGGCTTAGGGTTTGGGGATCTTCAGTGCACAGAAAAAAGAGAATTGGTCACAAAGATCCCGGAGTTTCTTCCCAGCTCAGCTCTTCTGACCAGTGGCTGCTCTACTGGTCCATGATCTGCATGGGCAGAAGGCAGAATATACCAGGAGGCTTGGCTTCATTCTTGAGTGGGCAGCAGGTTTGGTGAACAGTTAGCTGCCTCTTCAAGCCAACAAAGGCAGGGGGCAGTGACATGAACTTTTTTGCCTGGGAGGTAAATGGTGGGGATATCCTTGTGACCTCAGGAAGTAAAACCCAGTTTCTGACCTTCCTATATTCCCAGAAAATAGGAGAAAATGGAGCACCAGTGGCTCATGCCTGTAATCCTAGCCACTCAGGAGACTGAGATCTTAGAATCAAGGTTTGAAGTCAATCCAGGTAGACAAATCCTTGAAATTCTCATCTCCAATTAACCAGCAAAAAGAAGTGGGGGTGTGGCTCAAGTGGTAGAGTGCCAGATGCAATTGGGGGGAAAAAAGAAAAAGAAGATGGAGCTGCTATATTTACTTCCAAGTTTTGATCTGCTCTAAAGGACCTCTTTAAAAAATGAGTGAAACCTCCAAAAGCTGTAGTTAAATTAACTTCTTCCCAAATCTTAGACCTTCAAATAAGCCAGGAAAAAGAAGACAATGATTCAATATAGTATATAATTTTAATATTTAATTTAAAATAAACCAGGGCTGGATTAGATGGGAGAAAATGTCTGATTTATGAAATATAGGTTTTCTTTTTTAATCATGAAATTACAAATCATTGGTGAAAAGAACCTTCTTCTGCAGGTTCCCTACAGAACTTGCTTTGGAAACACATGGTTAATCATCCCCCCTTGCCTCCTCCTCAGGGCCTCACTCCCCCCAAAATCCAAAGGAGAAGTAAATTCTCCATTGCCTCTTCCCATTTCTGCTGAGTCAGCTTCCAACGCTAGGCAAAGCTTTGAGTTGGGATCCATTCCTGAGCAAATGAGGCTCCACTGGTTTTCTGCTGAGGCTAGGTACATCTGGTCAGAGAAGCCAGAAGGAAGGCCATAGGAACTGAGTCTGTTGAAACCTGTATACACCATTGTTAGAGTTCTCAAGTGCAACTTCCTTATAACCACATCCAGTTAGAGTGACAAAAGGAAGAATAGAAACCCTGAGCAGAACCACCTTACCATGGCTCTCCCAAAGTCCCCCTCCCAAGATCTCCTTGGCAGAATAGCCAGTAGCTCTCTGGACCGGTCACTGAGGAAGTAGGGAAGGCTGAAGGTCCCAGCTGGGGAAAGGCTGATCATTGGAGAGGTATGAATGTGTAGGTATAAAAGGCAAGAAGAGCATCCTTATCTCCTCACCCTGGCTAAGGCACTGAGAGGAAAGAAGCAAAATGGGAAGGGGAGAGGATGCAGGGTCCCCTGGTCCCACTGGCTTAGAGAAGACCAAATTGTAGGGACTGGAGGTGTATCAGGACTACCAACCACATGGGCCCCCATGACTGTGCAAAGAGAAGCATATGAGAAGTGGGTAGAGCCACGCCTGCGTGTTCATTACCCATAACGTTCCCTTTACCTTGCTCTAGAATGGAAGGAAAATAAGTTGCAGGAATCCAAGGAGCAGAATAGCATCGGGTATTTCCCTGAGCTGTAGGGTTAAGGGCTAAAGAAATAAAGCTTTACATACATGGCAATTTCCATCTTTTCTTATCCTTCACAGTCCCCCTCAACCTGCTGTTGACCATTATTCCACTACAAGGGAGATGAAGGAGGGGTCGGCATGAACAGGAAGTGCTTAGCAGGCCTAAAATATCCACTCCTCCACTGGAAAGGCTAAGTCCATCCATCAGCTTATTGCTGATGTCTTTTTGTTACTATCACCCAGGTCCTTCCCTGTTTTAGGTCTGAATAACAGGGTCACCCATAGGAAAGAGGAATCCAAGGCAGTCAGGGCAAAGTAAGGCAAAGCAGGGCTGTCTGAACAGGCTTCAAGCCTGTCTCTGGACCTCTGAAGACTGCGGGTTAACAGGAGCTGGTCTGCAGGTTGCTCTCCGTAAGCAGTGACGCAATGGATGAGGGGTCGTAGACGCTGTCAAATTCCTCATCAGAGCTCAGTCCCTCGTGTTTGAGGGCTGACTCAGCCACTGAGCGGGAAGTTTTACGCCTGAGTCAGAGAGAATACTGGTAAGTGAGGGGGAATGGATTGTGAATAGATTTATACTAAGGAATTAATTCTTCCAGGGCCTAAGGTTACTCACAAGATTAACCCACGAGTCAGAGATCTAGGGAGATGGAATAGAGGATGGGGGCTGAGATACTAAGAAATAATCATACTAGCTACCAGGAAGGAAGGAATGACCACACATTCCAATCCAAGGAATCCAAGAATAGCATCTTAGAGATCTCCTCCATATCTAGCTCAAGAAGCACCATTCACTTCCTGTTCTACTGCTGTCATGGAGCAAGGTACAGAGGGGCAGTCCATACCAGGAGTCCTTTTCCAGGGACTTGATCCGAGTATGGAGCTGTTCATTGACCTCCTGCTGCTCCTCCAGCTCACGCTGTGCCTTCTTCCTCAAGCCATCTAGTCGTTCAATTTCCTCTTCTGCTTCATCCACCTGCCTCTTCAAAGCCTTCACCCTCAGGCTTAGCTGAGCAGAATACCAAGTCCCCACATTAGAAAAGCAACTGCTACCACTACCTGGAACCTCACCTGTAACAATTATGGCAAAGGATAAATGCTCCTGGAAAATTTTTGTGACTATGAGCAAGTTCCCTAGCCTCAGAAGGTTGTTTTGGAGATTAAATGAATTAATCCAAGAATAACACTCTAAGAAAGTAGTACTCAATATATAAGCTATGACTCCTCTAGTCCTTTCAATCCAATCTTTGTCCTTCTACAAGGAAATCTGAAGTTTGGAAAACCTATGAGAAATCCAGGCCTTCCTTGCCCTTTGGGCAAATGCATAATACATACCTGCGCTGTGATTGCTTGGCCTCACCTGATCTTTCTGGTCATTGACATGCTGCCGCTCATCATCTATTTGAATTGTTAGCTCTTTGACTCTCCTCTCCAGTTTTCGGTTGGTGGACTGAAGAACTGTCTTCTCCCTAGCAGAGTGAAAAAGAAAGAAATTTTATTTGATTCCTTATTGCCTCTAAGCGTTTTCTCAGTCATGAGTTCCATCAGTATACTGGGAAGCATCCATGAGTGATCTAAAGAAACAGACAGAAAGGGGGCTGGGAATATGGCCTAGTGGTAGAGTGCTCCCCTCGTATACATGAAGCCCTGGGTTCGATTCCCCAGCACCACATATAAAGAAAAAGCCAGAAGTGGAAAAGCCAGAAGTGGCACTGTGGCTCAAGTGGTAGAGTGCTAGCCTTGAGCAAAAAGAAGCCAGGGACAGTGCTCAGGCCCTGAGTTCAAGCCCCAGGGCTGGCAAAAACAAAAACAAAACAGAAAGAAGTCATATCTCAGAGTTTCTGGAATTGTCTGCTCCAAATCAGAAGAAAAAGAACTCCCAAAAGAAAAAGAAGCCAGGTTGGCTAGATTACTAGACAGAAGGAGGCCTAGAGGAGTAAAAACTCAGAGGGAAGAAGAAACTCTAATCACCTCTCTTCAGCTTGTAACTTCTCTTGCAACAACTGATTCTGAGATTCAAGCTGGGAGAAGCTGGCATTGGGCTTCTGGAAGCTTTCTGTGTTGGCCAACCGGGTCTTCAAGTCCTTGTTCTGAGAAAGATGGAAAGCCTCTATGGTTAGCATTCCAATAGGTCTCCTTACCCTCTGAGGTCCACCTTCAAGATCCTCCCTCCTTTCACCTGTCTCTCCAAGGAGATTTTGTCACACTCCAAGTCTTGCCGAGCAGACCTCTCCTGCATGAGCTCTGTCCTCAGCTGATCCACCTAGTGGGGATGTAGGAAGAAGCTGGACTTGGGAGAGGTCTAAAGTGAACCAGCAAGCTGAAGCAAGTGGGGCAGGGTCCTGGAAGATGAGCTCTGAGTTTAGAACTCTGAGTTCTAAAAATTCCCAGGCAACTAAGAAATTGCTGTCTAAAATGGAAGGAACCACGGGATTAAAACTGCTTTCCTTACTGGTACCAACAACCAATAGCCCTCTTGAACCAAAACAACTCTGACTCAGGTCAAAGTTGCCCAGGCCACTTCTTCCACTTAAATCCTTATAATTCTTCCAAAAGTAGACAAGACCTTGAAGTGAACTCAGCTACATACAGATTCTACATCCAGAACTCTCCAGGTTACAAAAGATGGGAGGGAAGAATTGTCTTTAAGAGGACCAACCAGTTACACGGGGAAGATATGATGAAAGGTAAAGAAAGGTCACCTGGTCCCGACCACGATTCACCCGGTCTGTTAGCAGCTCCACGGTATTCTTCTCTTCATCTAACTCTGCTTCCAGCCGGGAGATTTTTTCCTATAACAGAAGGACAAAATTCTTTCCCAAATTCTGGATTGCCCAATTCAGAGCAGGACCTTCTCAAACTCCCACGTCTCATCTCCACAAACTTTTTTTTCTCTTATCCAGTCCAGGAACTTTTTGGTCCCCATCCCTGCCAGAACCACCATGGAGCCAGCACCCTCTGCTGGCCAGGTGTGATATCAGGAGATGGGGTAGGACCTGCTGTGGTCATACATGGGCATGCATGCAGGGAAACCTCAGAACCCATTCCTCAATGGAGCACTCAAATTCCCCAAAGGAAAAACAAAGAAAGAAACCCAACCACCTAGGCTGAGAACAAGATGGAGAACAGATTGAGGGAGCAAATTTCAGCCAGGTAGTACCAGGAAGAGGCTCAAAAGATATACTTGGGCTAGACTTCCTGGGTTTAAAAATCCAATCTACTACTTCCTAGCAGTGGACCCATAGGCAAGTTACTTAATCCCTCTAAGCTTCAGTTTCCCTCATCTGTGAAATGGGCGAACAGAACAAGACTTATCCACTTTGCAGGTGATACTGAGAATGAAATCAGTCATAAGTGCCTGGCACAGAGCACAATATTTGTTAGTGGCTGCTACTGATACATGGCAAATTGAAGACCAATGTTCACTTTAAAGGTAGGAAGCCACTACTCAGCTCTAGCCAACTGTTGCTATGCAGAACTCAAGTCTAGAAGGTCAGTGTTAACATTTTCCAAATACGAAAGGAGACAGAAATCCAAATATTTATATGACAGCTAGAAATTTCTCAACATTAGCCTTTAGTTTGAAATTGCTTAAAATACTGTAGTCCAACAAAACCCATCAGCTGTGGCTTCTAGGCATCAATTATTTGTTTTGGCACTGAGATTTGAACTCATGACCTCCCACCTGCTAGGCAAGTGCTCTAACACTTGAGTCATGTCACAAGCATAAAACACACTTTTGTGTGTTTGGTGGAACTGGGGCAGGTGTTCTGTCATTTGAGCCATGACCAAGCTCTCTGGCTGCTAGTTGTTGGGTTTTTTGTTTTGTTTTGTTTTGTTTTTTGCCAGTTCTGGGGCTTGAACTCAGGGCCTGAGCACTGTCCTTGGCTTCCTTTTGCTCAAGGCTAGCACTCTACCACTTGAGCCACAGAGCTATATATGTGGTGCTGGGGAATCAAACCCAGGGCTTCATGTATGTGAGGCAAGCACTCTACCACTAGGCCGTATTCCCAGCCCCTTGGCTGCTAGTTTTAATCTCTAGTATAAAAAGAGGTTTGGTTCCTTTCTCTACAGATATGCCACCTGTGCTAGGACCGAGACCCAGACACACTCCTCCAAAACAGCCTCTCAATGTTCTCACCTCGAGGCTCTTCACTTGCCGCATCCTGTCATCCTGGGAGCGCTTTCTGTTCTCTGCTTCTTGCTCCAGTCCCTGCAATCGCTGGGCCAGCAGCTCTCTGTCCAGCCGGGCGGTGTCCCGCTCTGCCTGAGAGGTTTGCAGGGCCTGCCGCAGTCTCTGCATCTGGACAAAAGGAAAAATGGAAAAATGCAGCGGCTCTGGGTAGTTTAAGGTAGGGTGGTGAAGATCAGGAATAGTCTGCACTACCAGGAGAAGTATCCTATAACTGACACTTTGTTGTTGTTGTTGTTGGCTGTGGGGCTTGAACTCAGGGCCTGGGTGCTGTCCCTGAGCTCACTATGCTCAAGGCTAGTGCTCTACCACTTTGAGCCACAGTGCTACTTCTGGCTTTCTGATGGTTCATTGGAGATAAGAGTCTCAAAGACTTTCCTGCCCTGGCTAGCTTTGAACCACGATCCTCAGATCTCAGCCTCCTGAGTAGATGGCATTACAGGCATCAATCCAGCCACTGACATTCTTTAGAACTGCCCTCTCATAGTGAGACTATGACTGAATTTTTTACTCCATTTCCCTTTCTGTCTTAAAACTTTCTACAAAATGGAAATAATTTGAGGTTTTCTTTGGGGGAGGAGGTTGTAAGATGTCTGTATTGCCCAGGCAGTTGTTAAAACCTCAAGCAAATCCTGGGCACCAGTAGCTCATGTCTGTAATCCTAGCCACTCAGGAGGCTGAGATCTGAGGATCAGATCATGGTCCAAAGCCACCCCTGGCAAGAAAGTGCACGAGATTTTTATCTCCAATTAACCAGCAAAAAGCCAAAAGTACTGCTGTTACTTAAGTGGTAGAGTGCTAGCCTTGAGTGAAAAAGCTAAATAAAGGACAGTGCCTAGGCCTAGAGTTCAAGCCAAAAACAAAAACAAGAATACCAAGTGATTCTCCTGCCTCAGCCATCCAAGTAGCTCTATTCTTACAAGTAAATGTCACTGTACCTAGCTGATTGGTTTCTGTTGTTGTTGTTGTTGTTCAATACTGGTCCTGGGTGCCATCACTAGAGATGAATGACTAAGTAATATGGAATACATTTTTGGGACATTGAGACTTTTCCAGACCTCCTTAGCTGACTTTAATAAGCAACAGAGTTTGAAAGCCACTGCTCTATAGCCACTGTGCTCTCTGTTGTCTTATACCTAGGATGGATGATTCCCTTCCCCTTCCCCCCACCCCCCACCTTACTATGTCACTATATCTATACCTAACCCCAGGCTTCAGGATGCCAGGCCAGAGGCTCAGTTAATAAGCAAGGGTTTTCAAACTTAAAAATCCTGGCTGGTTCTTATCTTCCTGCCATTTAGGCTCCTACCTCATCCTGTAGCCGGCTCAGTCCCCCAGAGTTCTTTTCAGCCTCACTGGCCCAATCCTTGGCTTGTCGCTGGGCATCTGCCACTTCCCGCCGGGCTTTTTCCTTATAATCTTCCATCTGGGTCTGGAGCTGCTGCAGGGCTTGCTTAGAGTCATCCCCAATCTGCTCCAGCTAAAGTACAGAAAAAAAGTTTTTAGCATTCTTTTTGGCCAGAGCTGGGGATTGAACTCTAGGCCTGAGCGCTGTCCCTGAGCTCCTTTTGCTCAAGGTTAGCACTCTACCACTTGAGCCACAGTGCCACTTCTGGCTTTATTTTTTGTGATTAATTGAAGGTAAGAATCTCACAGACTTCCCTGCCCCATCTGGCTTTGAACCATGACCCTCAGATCTCAGCCTCCTGAGTAGCTAGGATTATAGGAGTGAGCACGGGAGCCCGGCTGTTTTTAGTGTTCTTTAACAGATGTTCCATCTCTTCTCTAGGCCCAGGTAGGTCCTAAGACTCTCCTCCCAAGAGACTCTGTCCTGCCAGGCAACCCTCTTTTTGCCCTTTTATAGGTCTACTTTCCTAGTGTGGCTGGTACTTATATGTAAATTCTGGGCTCAAATCCAGGCACTTACTACTGACCCAATACCAAGCTAGTTATTAACACTGAGTCTCAATTCCCCACCTATAAAATAGGATAACAGTAGTAGTATCTACAATGGTGAGTTGTTGTGAGAACTGTATCAGCTATATAAAATAAGTCAATAGTATCTGATATGAAGTAAACCTTCAATGACTATATTTCAGCAAACCCAAGGTACCAATGACTATCAGCTGTACCACTAAGAAAAATGTCGGACAACTGAACTATGACATACCAACAATTTTCAGATACAATCCAATTTCAGAGATGACAAAAGTATGTACTTTTTTCTGACTTGATAAGTGATAACATGAATGTTAGGCATTTGGTTTTATAAGGTAAAAATTTGGGCCAACCTTGCCAGCTAAAAGCAACTGATTTCCTTATCTCTCTTTCTCCTTGCCCTCTCTTCAATTTAAAACCCTGCTAAAGAGAAGATTTTCTGTGTAGGTCTTATAGACTTCTAAAAAAGAATCCCAGGAAATAATCTTTTTGTTGTTGGTGGTGGTCATGGGGCTTGAACTCTGGGCCTGGGCATTGTCCCTGAGCTCTTCAGCTCAAGGCTAGCATTCTATTACTTTGAGCTACAGCACCACTTCCAGTTTTCTGGTGGTGAATTGGAGATAAGAGTCTCACAGACTTTCCTGCCTGGCTTTGAACTGTGATCCTCCTCAGATCTCAGCCTCCCGAGTAGCTAGGAGCCGAGAGCCATTGCGCCTGGCTCCAGGAAATATTCTGCAAGAATGAGGCCATAAAGAAATAGAATAGTTAGCCTTAAGCAAAAAGAAGTCAGGGACAGTGCTCAGGCCCTGAGTCCAAGCCCCAGGACTGGCAAAAAAAAACCCAAAACCCAACAACCAGAAATAGAATAGGGCACTAGTGGTTCATGTCTGTAATTCTAGCTACTCAGGAAGCTGATATACAGGGATTGTGGTTTGAAGCCAGCCTGAACAGGAAAGTTCATGAGACTCTTATCTACAATTAGTCACCAAAAAGGCAGAAGTGGAGCTGTGGCTTAAGAAGTAGAACACCAGCCTTGAGTGAAAAAGTTAAGGAACAGAGCTGGGAATATGGCCTAGTGGCAGAGTACTTGCCTTGCATACATAAAGCCCTGGGTTCAATTACTTAGCAACACATATATAGAAAAAAGCCAGAAGTGGTGCTGTGGCTCAAGTGGTAAAGTGCTAGCCTTGAGCAAAAAGAAGCCAGGGACAATGCTCAGGCCCCGAGTTCAAGCCCCAAGACTAGCAAAAAAAAAGTTAAGGAACAGTACCTAAGCCCTGAGTTCAAGCCCAGTACCAACACACACACACACACACACACACACACACACACACACACACACACAAAAGGGCTGAGAACACAGTGGGGAGGTAAGGACCTTCTTTGAGAAGGTTGGACCTTGGTCTTGCCCATCCTGTACTTGAGAAAAAATAGTACACATCCTGACTCCAGCTCAAATCCAGTCCACAGACCAGCATCTGTGTGAGCCTGTTATAAAGGCCCAAGACTCCCATGCCCACCTCTTTGTTGAGTCTGTCCACAGTCCTGTCTAGCAAACGCTTCTGCTCTTCCAACTCTGCCTTGCTCCTGCGAAGTGCCTCCCGCTGCTTCCCCTCCTCCTCCAAGGCCCGGTTCAGTGCTTGCTGTTCCTGTCCCAGGCGTAACAGCCCCCGCTGGGCCTCATCCAGGCGGATCTCCAGTGCCCGCTTGGAGGCTGCCAGACACCCCTCCTCCTCCTGGGATACATTTAGTGCCTCCTGTAGCCGCTGTTTCTCTGCCTGGGAGAGGAGAGAGGGGAGACATGAGAGGGCTGGGCAGAGGCAAAGCTTGGGCTTAAAAGCATTTGGAGGTAGATAAATGGGAGGGAAGAGAGAAAAGTATGAAGTGGATAGTGAAAACAAGACTCGGGGGGCTGGGAATGTGGCCTAGTAGTAGACTGATTGCCTAGCATGCATGAAGCCCTGGGTTTGATCCCTCAGTACTATATACACAGAAAAAGCCAGAAGTGGCGCTGTGGCTCAAGTGGTAGAGTGCTACCCTTGAGCAAAAGAAGCCAGGGGCAGTGCTCAGGCCCTGAGTTCAAGCCCCAGGACAGACAGACAGACAGACAGAAAAGAGAGAGAGAGAGAGAGAGAGAGAGAGAGAGAGAGAGAGAGAGAGAGAGAGAGAGAGAAAGAAAGAAAGAAAGAAAGAAAGAAAGAAAGAAAGAAAGAAAGAAAGAAAGAAAGAAAGACAGACTCAGAGGAATCAGCAAAAGAAATTAAGACCTTGGAGAGCAAGCAAGGGTGGGAGATAGGAGATAAAAATACCAGTGTAAAGTCTGAAACATTCACACCAAAGTGCATTTCAGGAAATAAACCCAAGGTTAAGAGAGGATTTGGAAGGCAAAAGAAAAAAGAAACCCAGTACCAGCAAACTAAAACTGATGGCTGACTATTTAGTGAGGGATTATTTGGCTAAGGCTATAGGTAGAGAGAGTTGCAAAGCCAACCCTGTGGGCAGATGCACTGACCTCCAGCCGCTGCACTCTCTCCCGAAGTCGTGTCTCCACCACTTCCCCACCCTCCGCCAGGCCTCTTGACTCCTTCAGCTGCTGCTCCAGACCCAGGATGTGTCGTCGGAATTCATCATTCTCCTCCTGGGTCTCCCGAAGCGTGGCCTCCACTGCTGCCCGTCTCTGCCCCAACATTTCAGCCTCGGCCTTGGCGGCCACCTTGGCCTACGGGCAGTTGGGAGCAACGGCTCAGACCAGGGGGCTTCAAAGCCCACCAAAACCAGGCTTAATTAAAGAAGGATGGCCCCAGCCAGGGGCTCCACTGAGAATCCCACCCCTACACAGAGGTATAAGAGGTGTCAACAGGTACAGCAGCCTCCACTGCCAAATCATGCTTTTCACCACATACCTAAAGCCACAGGGCTGATTGGTACATACCCATCCTAGGTAACTTTGCACGCCCTCTGGCTTCTCAGCCCCACCTCAGCCTCCACCTCCTTAGCCCTGGGCCCACTCCCCTTGCCTTAGAAGCCTCTTCACAGTCCTGTCTCAGTTGCTGGATGGTTTTTTGTAGCTGCAGTTTGTGCTGTTCTAGTTCTCGGCTTCGATCAGCCTCCACCTTCAGGACTGCCAGCTGCTTTTCCAGGTCCCGGTCTCGGTGTCGCCCAGACACCTCCTGGCTCTGCAGTTCTGCCTGGAGCTCCTTAACCTCCTCCTGTGTCCTGCGTAGCTCCTATATATGGGAAGGAGATAGGTGATGGGGACACAGTCACAGCTAGAATGAGACTGCAGAAAATGGAAAAATATGGCATAGTGGTAGAGTGTTTGCCTCGAATACATGAAGCCCTGGGTTTGATTCCTCAGTACCACATATATAGAAAAAGCCGGAAGTGGCACAGTGGTTCAAGTGGTAGAGTGCTACCCTTGAACAAAAAGAAGCCTGGGACAGTGCTCAGGACCTAAGTTCAAGCCCCAGGACTGGCCAAAAAAAGAAAATATATAGTTCACACAAAAACTTGGATATGAATGTTCACAGTAGCATTATTCATTAGAGGCCAAATATAGAAATGATCCAAATGTTCATAAGGCAACAATTGAATAAAATATAGTAGAGTCAGAAGAGTAGAGCATTATTCATCCATAGAAAGTAATAAAGATATTTGTTCTACGTGGTTGAGCCCTAAAAACATGATAGGTAAAAAAAAAATTTTAAATAATAAAAAGCCAAAAATGAAAGACCACTTATTGTAGAATTACAGGTGCATGAAATAGCCAGAAGAGGCAAATCCAGAGAGACAGCAGGTTGACTACTGGCATCAGTGGGTAGAAAGAATGACTACTAATGGTCATAGCATACCTGTCTGGGGTGATTAAATTATTTTAAAAGTAGATAGTGCTGGTGGTTTCACAACTTAGAGTGTATACACTAAGAAAAACACTGGCTTGTCCATTTTTATTTATTTATTTTTGCTAGTCCAGGGGCTTGGACTCAAGGCCTGAACACTGTCCCTGGTTTCTTTCTGCTCAAGGCTAGCACTCTGCCACTTGAGCCACAGCACCACTTCTGGCAGTTTTCTGTACATGTAGTGCTGGGGGATTGAACCCAGGGCTTCATGTATACAAGGCAAGCACTCTAGACACTAGGCCATATTCCCAGCCCCGCTTGTCCATTTTTAAATGAGGAATTTCATAGTTTATAAAATATAACATCATTAAGAAATACTATGTAGAACTAGGAACCAATGGCTCACACCTGCAAGCTACCCAGGAGGCTGAGATCTGATGATCACAGTTCAAAGCTGGCCCAGGCAGGAAAGTCTGTGAGACCTTTATTTCCAGAAAAGGGGGGAAAAAAGAAAGAAAAAAAAAAAAGCCAGAAGAGGAGGTGTGGCTCAACTGGTAGAGTGCCAGCCTTGAATGGAAAAGCCAAGTGGGAGCACAAGCCCCTGAGTTCCAGCCCCAGCACTGGCACTAAATAAACAAACAAGCAAACAAAGACAAGCAGATGACCTTACAGCCAAAACAAGACTGGCTATCTATAAAATATAAGCTAAAGCAGAAAAAGAGGTGAGGGTATGGCTCAAATGGTAGAATACTTGCCTAACAAGCACAAGGCCCTGAGTTCAAACCCTAGTACTGCCAAAAAAACAACAGCTAGGCATGGTACTTGCAATCTCAGCACTAATGAGGCTGAGAAGAGGATAGAGAGTTTCAGATCTGCCTACGCTACATGGTATGACCATATCAAACTATGGTCTCCCTCATAAGGAATTGCACAGGTTTAGGCTAGTCACAGCAGAGGATCACAAGAGCCTAATAGCTATGCCCTTATGAACGCAAGACAATGCTAAGTGAAATGAACTCCATGTTCTGGAAACGATTGTTATATCACTGTTGTAATCATTTTCAACATGCCATGTGAAACCATAGCTTCTATTGTTGATGATCCTCTTGTATCCCCTTCCTGTGGTTGTACCTGTACTATCACTGTATCTCATCTGAGTACACTGGATACTATATATACTGGTATTAGAACTAGGGAAGTGAGGTCTGGGAATATGACCTAGTGGTAAAGTGCTCACCTCCTATACATGAAGCCCTGGGTTTGATTCCTCAGCACCACATATATAGAAAAAAGCCGGAAGTGGAGCTGTGGTTCAAGTGGCAGAGTGCTAGCCTTGAGCAAAAATAAGCCAGGGACAGTGCTCAGGCCCTGAGTTCATGCCCCAGGACTGGCAACAAAAACAAAACAAAACAAAAAGAACTAGGGAAGTGAAAGGGCATATCAAAATCGAGAGACAAAGGATAAAAAGACAAACGACTCCAAAAGGAATACTTGCAAAACCATTTGGTGTAAACCAACTGAACTCATGGGGGGAGGGAAAGGGGGAGGGGGAGGGGGAATGAGGGAGGAGGTAACAAACAGTACAAGAAATGTACCCAAGGCCTAACGTACGAAACTGTAACCTCTCTGTACATCACTTTGACAATAAATAAGAGAAAAAAAGGGAAACAAAAAATTTTCTTAAAAGAACCATATAAAAATAATAATATATAACTTTAAAAGTAATTTACGTGACCACGTGGCTACTGTATATATTCTTTCTTTTTTTTTTTTTTTTTTTTTTTTGCCAGTCCTGGGCCTTGGACTCAGGACCTGAGCACTGTCCACTGTCCCTGGCTTGTTTTTTGCTCAAGGCTAGCACTCTGCCACTTGAGCCACAGTGCCACTTCTGGCCATTTTCTGTATATGTGGTGCTGGGGAATCGAACCCAGGGCTTCATGTATATGAGGCAAGCGCTCTTGCCACTAGGCTATATCCCCAGCCCCTATATATTCTTGATACATTGTATATTGTATATATGTCTACCTGACCTAGAGAAGGGATAGAAAAACAGGGCGTAAGATATCACAAGAAATGTACACACTGCCCTACTATGTAACTGTACCCTTTTTGCACAACACCTTGTCAAAAAATTTGTGTTCAATATAATAAAAAAAAAGTAATTTAACTTCAACATTTTGAGGGACTACCTCTGAGAAAATAAAACTTAAATTTCCTAACAGGGCACCAAAAAAAACACCAAAGTATGTCTGATTGACATTTATGTTTTCCTCCAAATATTATGTATAATCTCAGATTTTTATTTACTTGGAAACTACAGAGCTGTTTCTTCTGTTGTTGTTTTGTTTTGTTTTTGTTTTTGTTTTTGTTTTTTGGCCAGTCCTGGGCCTTGAACTCAGGGCCTGAGCACTGTCCCTGGCTTCTTTTTGCTCAAGGCTAGATTCTGCCACTTGAGCCACAGCGCCACTTCTGGCCGTTTTCTGTATATGTGGTGCTGGGGAATCGAACCCAGGGCCTCATGTATACAAGGCAAACACTCTTGCCACTAGGCCATATCCCCAGCCCCTGTTGTTTTGTTTTGTTTGTGCTAGAACTGGGGCTTGAACTCAGGGTCTCCCACTCTCGCAGAGCTTATTTTTTGCTCAAGGTTGGCACTCTACCACTTGAGCCACACCTCCTCTTCCAGCTTTTGGCTGGTTAACTGAAGAATCTCTTGGATATGTCTGTCTATCCCAGCAACAAACTGTGACCCTAAGATCTCAGCCTCCTGAGTAACTAGGATTACAAGCATGGGCCACTGGTTTACAAAGCTCTTTCTTTAGTTTTGGTGTTTTGTTTTTTGTTTGTTTTGCCAGTCCTCGGCTTTGAACTCAGGGCCTGAGCACTGTCTCTGGCTTCTTTTTGCTCAAGGCTAGCAATCTACCACTTGAGCCACAGCGCCACTTCTGACTTTTTTCTATATATGTGGTGCTGAGGAATCGAACCCAGGGCTTCATGCATATGAGGCAAACACTCTGCCACTAGGCCATATTCCTAGCCCGTTTTTTTGTTGTTGTTTTTTTGCCAGTCCTGGGGCTTGAACTCAGGGCCTGAGCACTGGCCCTGGCTTCTTTTAGCTCAAGGCAAGCACTCTACCACTTGAGCCACAGTGCCACTTCTGGCTTTTTCTATATATGTGTTGCTGAGAAATCGAACCCAGGGCTTCTTTATGTATATGAGGTGAGTACTTTACCACTAGGCCATATTCCCAGCCCTAGAGCTCTTTCTTTTTTTTTTTTTATGTTTAAGGGGGATACATTTGTGTTTTCTTTAGATACACTGAAGCAGCTGCACAGTACAAAATCATAAGCTGTGGACACAGATAGGATGGGGTTTTTCTCTGTGAATTTACACAAATTTGTATCCAGATACATATATGGGAAAGGCACAAAATATTCAAATATTGCTATCAATTGTTGGCCTATGTAAATAAACCAAAATATGTTGTCAGCATTGTCATTATTATGTCTCTACATACATTGATATTAAAGGAGAAGAAATATTAAATGCTCTATTTCTATATTGGTGGTTAGTATTAATGTAGTAACAAAAATATGGGATATAGGAATATGAAAGAGAAGTAATGTCACATGTATTTATTCAGTAACTGGAGACTTCTATATTCCCTTTTTTTGGCTTTTTTTAAAATTAAATTTTGTTTACAAGGTGTTGTGCAAAAGAGGTACAGTTACATAATAAAGCAGTGGGTACATTTCTTGTGTTATCTTACACCCTCATTTTTCTTTCCCTTCCCTAGATCAGGTAGGCATATATACAGTACCAGTGTACCAAAATCTTATACAATAACCACGTGGCGTACGCCAAAGGAAATTCACCTAGAACTTTAAATGTAACGTCAACAATAGAATCCTCCTGTGTCTTTCTCTTGGGAGTTGTTTTTGCTTACCCTCGTCTTATATGATCATATATACAAAGCTGCTGAGCTATTGTGATTCACTGATAGGTCTATTCTAGACCTTTTTCTGTTTAATAGTTCTTTGGTTTTAGACACATAATGTAAGGTCGCTGACCTAAACTTGTGGAAATACCATTTCCACAGAGCTCTTTCTTTACTCACTTAAAAATAGCATTATAGTTGGGCACCAGTGGCTCACACCTATAATCCTAGTTACTCAAGAGGCTGAGATCTGAGGATCACAGTTCAAAGCCAGCTGGGACAGAACAGTCCCCATGTGGGCTGGGGATATGGCCTAGTGGCAAGAGTGCTTGCCTCGTATACATGAGGCCCTGGGTTCAATTCCCCAGCACCACATATACAGAAAACGGCCAGAAGTGGCACTGTGGCTCAAGTGGCAGAGTGCTAGCCTTGAGCAAAAAGAAGCCAGGGACAGTGCTCAGGCCCTGAGTCCAAGCCCCAGGACTGGCCAAAAAAAAAAAAAAAAAAAGTCCCCATGTGACTCTTATCTCCAATTAACCTCTCAAAAACTGGAAGTGGACCTGTGACTGAAAGTGGTAGAGTGCTAGCCTTGCAAAAGAGAGCTCAGGGACAGCACCCAGGCCCTAAGTTCAAGTCCCACAACCAACAAAAATAAACATACCATTATTTTCATTATAACTAGAATGTTTTATGGTAGAAATACAATACACAAGCACTGACTAATATTTGTAAACTAAGTGCCTACTACCTGTCTAGGACAATGTATCAATGAAATGCAGACTGAAATGCATCTTGAGGAAACCATAAATGCCAGTGCCCCAATGAAAGGATTTTCTAAGTTATCTAAGTTGACCAAAAATAACCCATTGCCTTCTTGTTCTTCATAAATGGAAACACCAAGAATATGAAGAAGTTATTTATGTTCATATCAATTTTATAACCTTATCATTTGTGACTGATATGAAGCATCACCCCAGGCATGATTTTTTTTAAAAAATAGAACTGACTATGAAAACAAAGACCAAAAAGGGAAGCTGACTGTGAACTTTGGGTGGTACCACCCCACCAGCAAGGCTGTGCCTTGAAGACTGGGGAGATAGACACACTAAACATGAGGGATTCTTTATTTCCCCATGGCTAGACTGTATATTCTACAACAGCCTTTGGATTACAATCTGGCTTCCCATGTAGGTCAGCTACATGCCAAAGAAGCATTCCAGTCCAGATGATTATATTTCTCATTGTAAATTAACCAACATTCTAGCCAAAAATACCATAGTTAATATCATAACCATAGTTAATGAGCCTCCCCCTCCCCCCTTGAAAGACAGACCAGCTTTTGCTATGCTGACCAAATTAAGCTCCTGAGCCTGCAAAAATGACCCTGGACTTTCACAAATCCACCTAAATGCTGTTACCCCCTGAGGTCTCTTGGGAGGCTGCCAGCAGCCTCTGGCTCTGCCCCAACCTGGCTGAGAGCCTTTTCTACTACAAACCTCCAGAACCAATAGGAAAACCAGTCCTATTGTGCTGGAAAGCAAACGCTGTGATGAGATCTGCAGGCGCAGATGGCCCCATGAGCATGAGGACCGTTGTGGATAAGAGAAGCAAGTGCCTATCACCCCAACTTGCCATTCTGTTCCCCAACTACCAAGTACCTTCTTGAGTTCCTCAACTTGTTGAGCATCTCTTCCACCACCTCGAGACTGATCCAAATTCCTCTGTAAGACCTCTATCTTCTCTCCAAGCTCCTCTTCTATCTCTTCCTTCTCCATGCGCAGCTGCAGGAGTCTGAGCCCAGCGAAATAAAATAAAGAAGAAAGGGAACAGGGTCAGGACTCTGGCTTTTCGCTTTCTGACAGTGTAAAGAAGCTCTATGGAGGCTACCACCCTGAGCAACCACTCTAAAGAAGAAGATGGATATGGAGAAGGGCAGTTTGAGAAATGGGAGAACATAGCAAGTTAGGAAGGATTGGCTAGAATTCTAGATAATTGGAAGATGGCGATAGGAAGATCCCAGTTCATTGTCAACCAAGGCATAGAAGTTTATGAGATTCCATCTCAACTAATGGCTGGGGGTGGTCATCTCCATGTGCTTGTCATCTCCAGTGACATAGGGAATCACAAGTAGGAGATGGCAGCTTACTTATACTGGCCCTGCCATTAAGTAAGACCCCTCCTTGAGAATAACCAATGCAAAAAATAAAATAAAATAAAGGAGTTGCATATGTGCAAGTCATATCTCAAATATAATTGGACATGATAACTCATACAGGACTCTAGGCATCACACACAATCAGGCTAAAAGAGAATACCCTTAGAGGGAGGAACACAAAGGGGAAACTCCTCTGAACATTAAAGTACTACTTATTGAAATGAACTCTAGGAAATGGGAACATGGGAAGGGGGGTTGTTTGTTATTGTTTGTTGTTATTGTGGTAGAGTTTGGTGGTTTTGCTTTGGGTGTTTTTTTCTGAGATGGTAAGGGAGGAGGCAGAAAGGGAGGGAGGAAGGGTGAACAAATGCAATCATGCTACACAGTATACACTGTGGAAAATTACCTAAATAACTTCTGGGCAGGGATGGGTGGGGGAAATTGGAAGAAAGTAAAGAAAGAGGTTACACAGCTCAGAAAAAGAAATGGCTAGGCACTGTTAGCTCATGACTGTAATCCTAGCTACTTAAGAGGCTGAGATCTGAGGATTGTGGTTCAAAGCCAGCCCAGACAGCAAAGTCTATAAGACTCTTATTTTCAATTAATCACCAGAAAACTGGAGGTGGCACTGTGGCTCAAAGTAGTAGAGTGCTAGCCTTGAGCAAAAGAGCTCAAGCCCCCAAACTGACACACACGCATACACACACACATATATATTATACACATATATATGTAATGAATGTATATTCATTACCTCACTAATGAAACGGTAGCCTTTCTGTACAATACCTTAACCGTAGCAATAAAATTACTTTTTTGGCAAAAGGAGTTGGAGATGTGACTCAAGTATACTACCTAGCAAGTGTAATGGCCCACAGTACCTCAAAAAAAAAAAAAGAAAAAGAAAAAGGATCTAAGAGTCATGGATAAGTGCTCCCAAGAGAAGATGAAGTCCTTACTCTTGCTTGGTGGCTCTCAGCTCTTCCTTGTTCTTCTGAAACATGTTCTGCCAGTGCCCTGTTTCCTCTGAAGTCTCCTCTAGCTCTCTCTGAAGCTCTAGCACCAGGGTTGACATCTTCTGCCTCTCAGCCTCCAGTACTGCATGGTCCTAGGGAAGAGAAAGGCCGGCATCAGGAGGCTCAGGCTCAGGGCAGAGCTCACTTCAAGGCAATCTGAGAATGTGCCCAAGAGGAAACTCAGGCTCAGAGGGCACCATGCTTCTGCACTGACAACAGGGTGTCTGGTTCAATGCCAGCAAGCTCACCTTCCTCATCACCTACAGGAAGCCTATCCTAGTTACTTCCCCCCACAAAGCTTAGTCACATATCCTCATGGTACTTCTGGCCTATGTTCCTCCTCTCTCTCTTCTCTCCTCTCTCCCTTCTCCCCTTCTCCTTTCCTCCTCTGTCTCTACCCTCCCTTCCCATGTAGATTTCCTGGCCAAGGTTTTCACTACTTCTCACATATGTCCTTTAGGGAGAGCTCCTATTGCAAGCACGAATAAGTCCAAATATAATATTAAGGCCGCTCCCTCCTCTCCCAGCCTCTGCCTTGGTCACATGCCTGGGATGCGTCCTGCATGCTCCGGCGAAGCTTCTCTGTGTCTCTTTGGTACTGCTGCCGGACATGCTCTACCTCTTGGTCGCGGGAGGCCACCTCCTCCTTCAGGGCCCCCTTCAGGGCTGTCAGCTCCCGTTCACGCAGCCTCAACTGCTCCTCTATTCGTTGTTTCTCTTCTAAGACTTCTTCTAGAAGTTCCCGGGTATCTAACAGATCCTGGGAAAAGAGAAAGTGGGAAGGGTGACTATATTAGGGTCCATCTGTTTAGGAGTAATTCATCCATTGAGCTGAAGAAATGAAAAATAACAAGTTGTGTGTCAGTGGCTCAAGGCTGACTATTCAGGAGACTGAGGATCATGGTTTGAAGCCTGTCTAGACAGACATATCCATGAGATCTCTTGCCACCTTTGTGTCTTCCTGAAAGCACACTAAATAGTACCTGTTATAAACTATACTACTTTGGGGAACATGTGAATGAGCAAACTTGAGGGTGCTCCAATAGAACGGAAGCTGAGGCTCAGGTCCACAACCCCATACTTTACCTTCAGGAGCCCCTCTTTAGCAGGCTCAGGGCTCTGGCCCTGTTTCAGCTTGCTCTGCAGCTCCTTCACCTGGGTCTCCAGCCCATGCCGTAACCTTTCACCCTGGTCCAGGAGAAGCTTCATGTTCTGGAGCCTGGTAATAGACAACATTATTGAACACTATGTGTCAGGCAGTTTCTAAATACTTTCCATCTATTAGTTCATTTAAGCTTCATTTGTTCAGGAGCTGGGAATGTGGCTTAGTGGTAGAGTGCTTGCCTAGCATGCATGAAGCCCTGGGTTCCATTCCTCAGTACCACATAAACAGAAAAGGCCAGAAGTGCTGCTGTGGCTCAAGTGGTAGAGTGCTGGTCTTGGGCACAGAGAAGCTTAGGTACAGAGCCCAGGCCCTGAGTTCAATCTCTAGGATGGGGGGGGGGGGGCGGGGGGAAAGGTGTATTTGTCCACATCTCTTTTTTGTTTGTTGCCAGTCTTGAGGCTTGAACTTGGGGTCTGAGCACTGTCTTTGAGCTTCTTTGAGCCACATTCCCAGCCCAGTTGTTTGTTTTATTTTGTTGTTTCATTGGTTTGGTTTTTGCTGTGGGAATAGAGCCCAGGATTTTGTCCATGTTATTTTGGCTCTCTACCACTGAGCTATATCCTCAGCCCTTGTTTAAATCTTAATAACAGCCCCCCTAACTATCTTATTTAATACTGCAATCTGCTACCCAACAGCCTGGTCCCCATGATCTGTCTGAATCTGCTCTATTCAGCACCTTCTCAAGTGTTACATATTTACTTCCATCCCATGCTTGCTCACTATGCTTGCCTACTATGTTTCTGGAAGGCAGGACCCTTCATCAGCATGGCTACCTCAGTGAGTCACCTCAGAAGCTTAAATTAATGCCTGTCATTATTGGGAAGATATGCTCTAAATAACTAAGTAAATTCTCATAATAAACCTATTTTATAGGTTAAGAACATGAGACATAAGCAAATCCATATTGCCTAAAATTCATGCACCATTACATTACTGATAGAGAAGGTGAAGAAAGGTCGTGTGCTGGTGGCTCACACCTGTAATCAAGTACTAGGCTTGAACATAAAGAGCTCAGAGACAGAGCCCTGGCCCAGAGTTCAAGCCCCACAACAGATGAGAGAGAGGGAGAGAGAGAAGAGAAGAGAAGAGAAGAGAAAGGTTCTGTGATGGAACCATCCCTGCCCTTTTCAGCTTCTGTCTCCTTCAACCCTGGGAAGGATGACCTCTAGGTCCAGCCTGGAGGTCAAACAGGGCCCCACATGTGCCCTCAGCTGCACTCACTCTTTGGTGCTCTGCTGGACCTCCCCTTTCCTTCTCTCTAGCAGCTCCTGCAGTCTGCTGCACTCTTCTGCTTTCTCCTCCAGCTGCCGCTCCAGCCCAACCTGGGATGGCTCTAGCTTCTGCCGCTTCTGGAAAAGAAGAGTATAGCAGGTAGAGAGTAGGGAGAAAAAAAGGCAGAAAGATCCACTATAAAGAGAATAACCAGGGGCTGGGAATATGGCCTAGTGGTGAAGTGCTCGCCTCGTATACATGAAGCCCTGGGATCGATAGCTCAGCACTACATATATAGAAGTAGTGGCTCAAGTAGTAGAGTGCTAGCCTTGAGCAAAAAGAAGCCAGGGACAATGCTCAGGCCTTGAGTTCAAGCCCCAGGACTGGCAGAGAGAGAGAGAGAGAGAGAGAGAGAGAGAGAGAGAGAGAGAGAGAGAGAGAGAGAGAGAGAGAAAGAGAGAATAACCAATACGCATTGGACACTTAACTCTATGACAGACACTGTACTAGGGAACTCATATATATTTTATGCATGTAATCCTCACAACAAATCTAGATGTTTGGGATGGGTAAAAACATGTACAGGGGCTGGGAATATGGCCTAGTGGTAAAGTGTTTGCCTCATATACATGAAGCCCTGGGTTCGATTTCACATATGTAGAAAAAGCCAGAAGGGGCACTGTGGCTCAAGTGGTAGAGTGCAAGCCTTGAGGAAAAAGAAGCCAGGACAGTGCTCAGGCCCTGACTTCAAGCCCCAAGACTGGCAAAACAAAACAAAACAATGTGAAGAAATTCATTAGCATTTCTTTCTATTCAGATCCCCTTGAATGTAGGCTAGAAGAGAAAAATGAGGAACTGACATGTGAATTCTGATGTTAGGTCATAAAAAGGCACTGCACTTTCTTCCATACTTTTTCTCTTCTATCACTCATTCTGAGAACACTCTAGCACCTCTATGAAGGGGTCCTTATACTCAAGAACTGTAGCTTCAACCAAAGTCATTTAAATAACCCATTTAAGAAGCAGATCCACCATCTCTACTCAAGCTTCCAGTCATAAGTTTGAACTTCTTTTTTTTGGCCAGTCCTGGGGCTTGGACTCAGGGCCTGAGCACTGTCCCTGGCTTCTTCTTGCTCAAGGCTAGCACTCTGCCACTTGAGCCACAGTGCCACTTCTGGCCATTTTCTGTATATGTGGTGCTGGGGAATCGAACCCAGGGCCTCATGTATACGAGGCAAGCACTTTTGCCACTAGGCCATATCCCCAGCCCCAAGTTTGAACTTCTGACTTGGGTCTAAATACCCAGCTAAGCTGATCTCAGATTCCTGGTCCTCAGACCCTAGAAAATGCTCATCTTAAGCTGTTAAATTCTAAGTGTAATTAGTGTCACAGCAATAAATAAATAATAGTACTCTTATCTCTACTTTGCAATTAAAGAAATAGAAGCTTAAAACACTTAAAGAACTTATCCAAGTTGTTACACAGCCAAGTATCAAGCTCTAAATCTATTTAGTTTGGTTCCATAGCCCATCACTTAATTACATTGCTGTGCCTTCTTGGGAACAAGGGGGACACTTATAATGAGTACTAACTACATGAAAGGCAATACTGTGAAAAACTTTACAAGCTGGGCACTGGTGACTCAGGTATGTAATTCTAGCTATTCAAGAGGCTGAGATCTGAGGATGGAAATTCGAAGACAGCCCAGGCAGGAAAGTGCACAAGAATCTTATCTCCAATAAACTACTCAAAAAAAGCTGGAAGTTGTGCTGTGGCTCAGAACCAGCAAAAAACTTTACAAAAAGGCCTTTAAGTTTTAGGAGAAAAAATATTTTTTTTTCTTTTTCCTTCCCTGAGCTCTTTTGCTCAAGGCTCGTGCTCTACCATTTGAGCCACAACTCCACTTCTAGCTTTCTGGTGGTTAATGGAGATAAGAGTCTCACGAATTTTCCTGCCTGGGCTAACTTTGAACTGCAATCCTCAGATCTCAGCATCCTGAGGAGCTAGGATTACAGACAGGGGCAACCGATGCCCAGTAAAAGCTGTCTTTTTTTTTTTTTTTAAATTCCTTTTCTGAAACTTACAGGAAATTCAGTTAACTTCTGTGATCTTCAGTTTTCCCATCAGAAAAAAGTATAGAATACCTATTTTGTGGGTCACTTTTATGATTATATATTACTCAGGATAGTATCTACTACAAAAATTATATTTAGTAAATGACAGCCATTGTTGTTGCTGGCATTACTTATGATGGAAGAACTTGAGGCACAGAGAACATGAGTAATTTTCTCAAGCTTAACACAGCCAAGTAAGAAACAAAGCTAGGAGAAGAATTTCCAAGAAAATGGAATGGCAAATAGCTAGATCCCTAATGTTCTCTGCATTTCCAAGTTCCACAGGAACCCCCAAATCCTTATCGATACTAATATAGTCTTATCACTTATCTTACAGCATATAATAAAACTTATCCTCTTGCTTGTAAAAGCCATTGTCAACAATCTCCAGGCCAAGGTGTTTTCCCTTTGGTCCCGCACACCTCCCGGAATTCTGACTTCTCCTCACCTTCATCTCTTCATCCAGTTTTTTCTGTAGTTCCTCTACTTTTTGGGTGAGCTCATCCTGCCCTGCCAGGGTCTTAGTAGAAGCAGGAGAAATAATCTGCCAGAGAGATGTTGGACAAGGAAGAAGGATGGGACATGAGTGCACATCCAGATCCCTGGATGTCCTCAAGATCCTAACCTTGATTTTTTTTAAATTTAATTTATTAATTGAACACAAATTTTTTGACAAGGTGTTGTGCAAAAAGGGTACAGTTACATAGTAGGGCAGTGTGTACATTTCTTGTGATATCTTACGCCCTGTTTTTCTATCCCTTCTCTAGGTCAGGTAGACATATATACAATATACAATGTATCAAGAACATATACAGTAGCCACGTGGTCACGCCCAAGAAAGTTCGCCTAGGGCTTTAAATGTAATGTTGATATTAGACCATATGTCGACAGTAGTCTTATATGAACGTACATACATAGCTTTTTTTTTTTTTGGCCAGTCCTGGGGCTTGGACTCAGGGCCTGAGCACTGTCCCTGGCTTCTTTTTGCTCAAGGCTAGCACTCTGCCACTTGAGCCACAGCGCCACTTCTGGCCATTTTCTATATATGTGATGCTGGGGAATTGAACCCAGGGCCTCATATATACAAGACAAGCACTCTTGCCACTAGGCCATATCCCCAGCCCCATACATAGCTTTTGAGCTATTGTATTCCCCTGAGAGGTCAATTTTTGACCTTTATATGTTGAGTAATTGTTTGGCTTTAGTTACATACTGTTGGGTCGCTGCCCCAATCCTGTGGGAAATACTATTTGACAAGCAGTTTTTGGTTTCACAGACTTGGTCTCTACTGTCTCTCCGTCTCCCTTTGTCAACAGTCATATATCAGGGAGATAATGCCCCTTTGTTGTCTGTGTTCTAGGCTTGTCTCGCTCAACATTATTTGTTCAAGTTCTGACCATTTCCCTGCGAATAACAATATTTCACCATTCCTAATTGCTATGTAGTATTCCATTGTGTATAAGTACCCTATTTTTTGGATCCATTCATCTGTGGAGGGGCATCTGGGTTGTTTCCATATTTTGGCTATTTGAATTGTGCCGCGATAAACATGGAAGTACAAATGTCTTTTTGATATCTTGGGACTTGCTGTTTAGGATAGATGCCTAGGAGTGGTATGGCTGGGTCATAGGGGTAGGTCTATATTGAGCTTTTTGAGAAACCTCCATACTGTTCTCCAAAGTGGTTGTACTAATTTGCACTCCCACCAACAATGGAGAAGGGTTCCTCTTTCCCCGCACTCCCTCCAGCATTTGTTGTTGCCTGAGTTCAGAGTATAGGCCATTCTAACTGGGGTGAGGTGGTATCTCAGCTAAGCTTGATTCTTATTCCTACTGAGTGAAGGTCACTTACCGAGAGAGGCTGTATCTGCTCCAGCACCAAACTAACCTTCCTCCTCACAGAGGCTTCACTTTCTGAGCTTCTAGAAGACAGAAGGGCAGAAGCGAAGGGGAGGGGAGGAGAGAGGCAAAAAGAGAAAGAAAAGAAAAAAAACAAGTCAGATGGAGGCAATGAAGTTAGATGAAAAAGAAAGGCTATTGAGCAGGCCCCACTCACCCCTCTTTTAGGATGCCAAAGATGGTGGCCTTCACATGATCCATACTGTCTGGTGGGGCTGTCTCCTGCTGATCTCGGAGAAGGTCTGGAGTTGATTTCAACTGCAGAGAGAGAGAGAGAGAGATGGGTGAGGTAAGGTATACAGCTTATCCCTAGCTAATTATGATACAAAATCCAGGAAAACTGTAAGACCCTATCTAAAACAAACTATAGCAAAAAGGGCTGAGAATGTGGCTCATGTAGTCAATCCTACGCCTAGCAGGCATGACACTCAGTTCAAACCCTGAGATTGCCAGAGAGGAAAGGAAGAAGGAAGGAAAGGAGAGAGGGAAAAAGGGAGAAAAGAAGGGAAGGAGGGAGGGAGGAAGAGAATAAAGAAGAGGAGGAAGGAAGGGAATGAGGGAGGGAAGGAAGGAAGGGAGAAAAGGATGTAGAGTTGACAGCAAGGAAATGAGGCCACCTCTCGATATGATGAACTTCACTGATGAGGCCTGAGCAATAGGCCTCATCACCTCTATGTTGTTACTATAAGCCAGATTTCCTTCAATAAGCAGATCTTAACCAGCTGTGGGCTATGTCGCAAAGCACTGTGACAGTTGATGTACTATATTCATAAATGATTTACTTTCAGAATGGACTTAATTTTGTCTCTAAGTAAAGTTGCTCTCCCATTTACATGCACTTCTGAGAAAGAAAGGCATAAAATTTTGGCAAGAACACCAAGCCTTCTTTGTGAAATTTGTAGACCTAGAAAATGAGCATTTGCTGGCTAACGTCTAGGGCAAAAACAAGTAACTGCACCTCTGTAAACAGTGAAGTCACAGCTCTCTTTTCTTTAAAATTTTACCTAGGGAACATCTTTGCTTGTGAATACCCTCTACTCAGTGGATAACAAGGAGAGCAAAAGGTCAAGACTTTCTGCCCTAGGTTATTTGGATGAGTAGAGTCTTAGGGTTGATAGGTCAGGGAGATTAAAGTGCTGAAGGGCTGGAACTAGGGAGGGATGGAATCAAACCTGCAGCATGGAGGGATCCTGGGCTTTCTCCCGTGGCTCCTCAAAACTCTTCAGGACCCAGTCCTGAGTCTGACGGGAGCGGCTGAAAGCACCAAAAGGGCTCTGGCTCTGAGGTGGCGGTGGATGTTTTGAACTGTCTCCGGGGCTCTCATGCTTCTTGCTAGGTGTCCAGTGTTTGGAAGACTGCTGTTCCCGTTCAGCAAGGGTGTCTTGTGGGGGCCGGCTATCCAGGCTCTGGCTCCGCTTACGCTGTTCATGGGGCAGGGTCCGTGTGCGACGACCAGTCCGGCCCCTGACCTGGCCCCCCACTTGATGGTTGAACTTGCTGATGAGTGAGTCCACTGAAGACAGGGGAGCAGTGTCAATGGTGTTAGCTGGGGTAGGCTCTGGGGGGGCTAGCTCCAGCAAGCTGGAACTCCTGTTGCTAGGACTCATAGGGGCAGGGCCTGCCAGTGAAGCCTGTGACTGAGAACGGAGCAGTCTTCTATTCCAACGAGCCCCAAGCTCCTCATCAGATGTGCTGCCCTGGGAGGGAGCAGATAACCCCTTGACCTGAGAGTAGGGGTTTTCAGGGAGTTCTGAATCGGAGCTCAGAGATCCTGGAGTTCCTTTGCTGTTGCCCCCCTTGATTTGGACCCCAAAGGAGTCACCCCCTTTCTCTCCACTGTTAAGCACCACAAAAGGCTGTCCAGCGATGCCCTGTACACGTACAGCAACCCCATAGCTACTGGCTCTTGCATCCTTAGCAGGGCGTCGCCCACCACGACGCAATGTGCCCTTCTCTGTAGCACCCTCTGGCTCTGTGATGAAGCGAATCTGAACTCCATGGTCTACAGGACCTCGGGGCTCAGCCATGGTGAATGCCTATTCCATGGGGGGGTGGGGAGACCCTGGAAGACAAAGGAAAGAGGCTTAGTTGAGGGACTTAAAATAGAAACCCAGAAACTTCCACCTTCCCATGCTAGTGGGGCTGACTTCCTTGTCAGTCCCTTCTACATAGCACCATGATTCTCCTACTTCATGTGAAAAGCAGAGATGAGATGTGAGGCTCTATCATCAGTTTCTAATTCAATAGGACTAGAGGAGATCTGAGATTTTACATTTCTCACCAAGTTCTCCTGGGCGATATTGACACTGTTGGTCCAGATAACATACTTGGAAGAGTTGGAGGATGTAACTCAGTGGTAGAGTACTCACCTAGCTTTGGTTAAGTGCAGGGTGGGGGTGGGAGGGGAGGGAGGCTGAGGGGGTAACAAACACATACACATAACACACTCTGAGATCCACTGACACAAAAGAATCTATTGCCTCTGATATAGTCCTGGAAATTATGACCTTGTTGAGAGTTTAAAAGACTTCACTTAGTCACCTGTGGCTCATACCCGTAATCCTAGCTACTTGGGAGGCTAAGATCTGATGTTGAGTTTCAAAGCCAGCCTGAACAAATTCAACTCTAATCTCCAATTAGCCATGAAAAAGTCACAAGCGCAGGTGTGGCTCAAGTGGTAGGGGGCCAGCTTAGGGGAGAAAAACATGAGGCCTCAAGTTCATACTCCAATACTGGTGCATTTGCGGACGTGCACGACACACACACACACAAACACACACACAAAGCTTTCACTTGATCTTCATATATATAATATAGGGAAAGCCTGTGCCTTCTCCCAAGTGAAGGCAGACCTCAAGCCCTGCCTACCAGGTACTTCTCTCCCTGGAGAAAGAGGGTTCATTAAAAATATAGAACAGAAAATACGTCATCCCGTTTCTGACAAGATATTCAAACCACAGCAGCGATAGCTCTGGGATGAAGAAACTGAGAGCTAGAGACATTCTCTGGAGAATAGAAAGGGATGGACTTTCTACTATGTACTTTTCTGTGTCTCTTTAATTTGGAACCAAGTACATATATTATCTACTCAAAGAAAAATTTAGGGCTAGGAATGTAGCTCAAGTGGTACAGTACTTGCCCAGCATGTTAAAGACCCAAAGTTAATCTCTAGCACTGCAGACAGCAAAAAAGAAAGGGGCATAGGAGGAGGGAGAACAATTTAAATAAAAGTTTAACTGTACCTATCCAAGGGGCCCCAGAAAACATAGGACTTTCCCATCTGGGGGCCAGGACAAAGGCCATCCACAGGCCAACTCACTGGTCCACATTGCCCAGGCTTAGAGTCAGCAAATGGAATGTGTTTCAGGTATGCTCTGGCTCTAGGAACTTCCCCACCCTTTCTGCTAATGTGTTGTCTCCATCAGAGCCCAGCACCAAACTGGAGGAGGAGTCACCAGCATGCTAGACTGGAAAACAAACATGCCCAACTCAACTTCCCTGTGGAGTTCTGGGCCAAGGAAACTTGGCTAGGTCCCTTTTCACTGGATTAAAGAAGCTCTAAGAAGCCAGGAAACCAACGTGAGCTGAGAGGGGAGGGGAAGGAATGGGAAGGGCAGAACTAAGAAAGGTAAGAAAGGGTTCCAGCTGAGAAATGGACTCTGAGGGTGACAGCAAGGAGTAAATTCATTCTACAAATTATTAGTAACAAAGGCAATGGACTAGAGCCAGGATCTCACTCAGAAAGTTCTAGTCTGTTCTTTACTTGATGTATATAACCTGAGCAAAGCACAATTCTTCTGAGCATCAGTTTTCCTCATCAGAAAAAATGGGTATGCTACTAACTCACAAGGTAAGTAATTACCTGTGAGAATTAGACAATAGTTATACTACATATGCAAAAAGTTATCGAATAGTAGTTTTAAGATGTATTTACTTTATAATAACCTTGTACTTAGGTTCAACTTCAGCCAACAATGGAGAAATGATAAGTTATTAAACACAAAAGCCCTGTTATATGCTGTTCGCTAGTAGCTCACAATCTGTAATTCTAGCTACTCAGGAGGCTGAGATCTGAGGATCATGGCTCAAAACCAGGTCAGGCAGAAAAGTCTGTGAGACTCTACTCTCCAAGTAACCACCAAAAAGCAGAAAGTAGAGGTGTGGCTAAAGTGGCACAGTGGCAACCTTAAGCGAAAAAGCCAAATGAGAATGTGAGACTTGAGTTTAAGCTCTAGTACTGACACAAAAACAAATACAGGGCTAGGAATGTGGCTTAGTGGTAGAGTGCTTGCTTAACATACATAAAGCCGAGTTCAATTCCTCAGTACCACATAAACAGAAAAAGCCAGAAGTGGCATTGTGGCTCAGTGGCAGAATGCCAACCTTGAGCAAAAGAAGCTCAGAGACTGTGCTCAGGCCCTGAGTTCAAACCTCATACATACATACTCCTGTCACAAATCTAACAAGTATCACCACTGACTCAAGCTACTCCTTTAGATATCACTTCCTCAGTGAAGCCTTCCTGACCACTCAACAGTTCAGATCTACATTATGGTCTTCAGTTACCCCCTTGGTGGGTTCATCTCCGTTGGTCGTTATGCATTTATTGGAGTGATTAATATCCATACCTCCCACTAAATTATAAACTCCTAGATGACAAAACTATGGCTGTCAGCTAATTCCAGTGCCTGGCACATGGAAGATGTGGATAAGTCCTTAATGAAGGTTGTGTCCTGAACAAAGGCATCTCCAACAGCAGTGGCAGGAAGATCGGCACAGATTCCTTATAGTATTGCTCTTTTATCTTAGTAACAAGTCTGTCATTCTGGTCTGGCTTGCCCTATACAGTTGTGATCTTAGAATCAGATGTGCCTAGACTGCCAGCCCTCTGAAGTCACATGATTTATTCATGACACCATTCTGCCCTGTCAGTACCTCTACAGATCTCCCAGATTCAGGTCAAATAGTTGCTGCCTTGGCCCAGCAAAGTGCACAGCAACTTGGGTGAGTGTTCTAAGTTGCGCAGACGTGATATTGAATGTTCCCTCAAGTCCCAATGACACCCCAATCTCAATCACCTTCAGTACCAGGACATAGGTGTCAGAGGCCAGAAGGGCTGAGGGATCTTTAGGGTGGGTCAGAAAGCAAGGCTCTAAATGATTCAACATGGAAAACCCGAAACCTACCCGCCTTCAGTTACAGAGGACAGTGGGGCGGGGCCAAAGGAACGGGCAGCTCAAGGCCTTGCATAAGCCCCAAAGGCAGGTAAACAACAATCTGGGCCCATAACATGGAGTCTCGAGCCTGCCTGACCCGGCTTTTCCCTCTCCTGGCACATGCCCAGGGCTCTTCTAACCAAATGTACTCTGGGAAGAGACCAGGACACAAGTGAATTAAGCTTCGTCTGTCTATCTCTGCCATTCCTGCTTGTGGGGAAGGGAAGGGCACACTACACCTGTACTGGACAGCCACTGCCTTCTCCCTGAGTTATTCATTAGCCTGCCCTGCCCCAATTCCATCACCTCTGGCCCAGCCATATGCATCTGGCTTCCAACTAGGAGTGACAGGGCCCCTGGACTTCTGGGAGGAAGTGGGGGGTGGGGTGGTTTCAGAGGAAGGACACTCAGAGCCAGGCAATATGCTAGATGCTAAATAACAGGCACATTTAGAAGAGAGGAGAGAACCAAGGGAACAGAGATTAGAATCCCCTTGGTGGAAATGAGGAAAGCAAATAGCAAAAACAGAAAAGGACAGCTCAGTGACCTTGATCACTTGGCTCCCTTTTTTACAGAGAGATAAGACGATTCCTTGTAGGTCCAAATAGGCCCCCCAAGTGGACTACTGGCTAGGTCCACTAAAAAAGCAGAAACCTGAGAGCCAAGCTAGAGCTGCTTGGCCAGTGGGGAGGGGGGGGGGAGTGGAAGGGGAGGAGACACAATGAAGAACAGGGCCCCTGCAAACTGGCTAGACAGGTTTGAGAGGCAAAGGGGAGTGCCAGGGAGACTACACTGGCAGCTTGTAAAGAAGACCAGAGATTCTACACCAGAACGGGCAGAGGGACAAGACCATGAGCAGGGGCACTATCCAGCCTGGATGCCAAAGCCAAGGTTCTGAAGGAGGCAGAAGGTTGGGCAGGGAAGAGACAAGAACAGCAGATGAACAAAGAACGTGGGTGAGTGACAGGCCAATGGGTGACAGAACCACTTTATCTACCTCTACCACTCCCTTCCAAGTTCCCAAAATTGCATTCCTAATCCCACTTACCTTGGCCACCTCCCAGGCTTTAGTTCTCCCCTCCCCAGCACGAAGAGAAACACTCCCCCCACTCCCCTCCCACAAGGGTAATAGCATGCAGGCCAGCCTGGGAACCTCAGGAAGCCAAAATCCTCTTAGTCAGGAGGCAAATCTCTGGATTAGCAGGCCCCCAGAGCCAGACCCCTACCCCTAAATATGCAGGATGAAAGAAGAGGTATCCGGGCATGCGTAGGCAGCATGTCTACAGACATAGCGGTTGCTAATTATTTCCCAATTACAACAACTGTACTCCAGCAGGGCATCAAAGGGGCCAAGCTCAGGTTGGCACTAGTTCCACAACTGCCTAAGGCAAGGAAATTTGCTTCAGAAGTCTTGTCTGGCCCCAATGTGTACCTCTCATCTGGCCTAGGGATTTGGAGGTGTAAATCCCCTAGTCTGTGGTCTCCTTGGGAGTTCTGCCTATTTCCTGTACCAGTAAAGCCTATTGCCAATCTAATAGCCATCAAGGATCAGGAGTCAAGAGATGCCTGGTGGTTTCTCCAAGTGAAGAGATTCTGGGAGACATCAGATAATTGATTAGGCTCCCAAATCTTACCCGCATGGTTCCCATCTAGAACCAAAGAAAAAAAATTATGTGTTCTTGGAAGAAGGGTTTGCTATTAGGCCCTGGAAAGAGGATTAGGAGAAATAAATATTTCTAGGTATTTTGCGAACCCATACATATATATTGTCTTTCTCTCTCTACACCCCCTACTCTTCAAGCTCTTCCCCTCAGCCTCATCCATCCTCCCCACCCCCACCCCAACTCTGGAAAAATTCTCCCTACCAGAAAAACAGAAAGCCCTAAGTAGTTTCACACCTAGCAAAGACGTGGGCTTGCCCTCTTGTTCGGTCCTTCAGTGGCATCTGATTGCACCTGTAGGTGCATAGTCAGAGGGGAGAAAGCCCACGCCGGAAGGGAGGTATCCGTGGCCAGCTCTAACTGGCAGCCAGGAGAAGGCACCCTAGGAAAACAGCACCTGCCGATGCCATGCACTTTCCTCTGAACCTCAGACACCTGCCGATGCCATCCACTTTTCTTCTGAACCTCCCTTTGCCCAGCTGAGACCAACTCCTTTCCCCCACCACTCCGGTCTCCAAGAGAAATTCTGCCCCAAGGGCTGGCGTCTGACCTCCAGAGATACCCAGGCGCTGAGACGCTTCCCTGCCCTGGGAATAGTCTTTCTTACCTTCATACGCCCCACGCCTGGCACCTTCCCAGCCACCTGCTTCTGGCATCTTACGACTCGGGGCCAAGCTCTGCGTTCTGCCACCAAACCCTGACCTTCCCTCTTCCCCTCTCCAAATCGGCACCGGTGCCCAAGTAGGGGCTATCGGATCGTCTCAACCCCTGCCCCTCACAGATCCACCTGGGGTTCCAATGGCATCTCCAGTGCCCTTGCCTCCGTTCAATCACTCACCCCAGCCGGGCTCAGCGCTCCAAGGCTCGCTGCTCCGGGCTCGGGCTGCGGGCTCGGGCTGAGCGGCACGCGCGGTTCCCAGGCCCTCCCCCTCGGTCCCTCGGTGCTCCCTCCCTTCTCCCCCTCCCACCAACCTGTTACTCCCCTCCGAAGCCCCGCCCCCATCTGACGTCAGCTCGGGCCCCGCCTCCCTCTTCTCCGGTTGGTCCGTTTTCCCGTGGGGGGCGGAGCCTCCACCGAGGGGGGAGTGGGGGAGGACACCCAGACCTGGGGTCTCGAGCCTAGTGGGCGGGAGGGGCGGCCGGGTCACGTGGGCTGGCGGAATGTGAGGTGCCGGGGCGGGGCGGGGCCCCCGGTGAGGGGCATGGGAGGCCATCTTGGGGGCGTAGTGGTTGGCGGTCAGTGGGCGTCCCCCCCAGATCGGGCCTCGGTACCACTGCAGTCCGAGCATCATCACCCGGGCCGTGCTGTGAGAGAGCCTCCCACCACCGGTCTTCTCCCCCGGAGCCTCCTCCTCTTGGAGCCCTTCCTGCTCTTCATCTACCTCTGCGCGTCAACCAGACATTTCCTGCAGAAAACGTCCGCGTGGTCCCCACCCCCACCCCACCCCCGACACCGGCGCCTCCCGTGGCTCAGCTCGCACCCCTTTCCCCCCTGCAGACCGAGCCAGATCCCCGATCCCGGCTCTCTCCTCTCCCCCCCCCCCCCCCAGTCTCCTGGCCTGTCACCTCTTCCTTTGGTGATATTCATCACCCAACTTCAGTGATTTTTTTTTTTTAATCACTTCCATCATTTGTCTCCCATCCCATGATCAAGCCCTCCGGGGCCAGGATCTTGTTTTATTGGCTTCCTCCTAAATGCCGACCACGGGGTCCCGAACATACTAGGCGCTTAATAGTGGCTGGACGAACGAATGGATGGATGAATAGGAGCTGAAAAGGTACATGTACATGCACTGGAATGACATTCTTTCCAAGGAGAAGGGGGACTCAAACCCGACCACAGATCTACCCTTCCTGAAAAGCCTTTCAAGAAGTAAAGAGATCGACCCCCAGTTCCCAGAAAAGGGCAGAATCTGGGGGTGTTCTACCAACTGCAGGCTCTAGGGTAACACCCGCTGCAGCTAAACATTAAAGGTGGCTTCTAGTGTTCACTGTTGGGGGTGGGGTGGGGAGGAGACACGTTAAAAAGTGATGGACTTGGCTTACCTTGCTGGGCTCTGAATGTGTCTCTCATTAATCTGTTCAATAAATATTTGTTCCCATCTATTCAGCTTAGAAGAGGAATCTCCCATACAGACAGCAGTCTGGTGCCAGGGCTGGATATTATTTCCTCCTCCTCTCCCCCCCCCCCCCAAGCCTTCAGAAGCTGGGTGTGGGCCCTGGAGGGGAAAGTCCACCTACCTGTTCTACACAGGGTTGCTAAGTCTCCACATTCCAAAGGAAGCTGCCTACTAGGAATAGAGCCATCCAACCGGCTCACGGCCTAGGGAGGAACCACAAGGAAAGGTGTGGTGAGTGTAGAGATAAGAAGTGGTCTGGTTTACCCCCCAAACCACTGGTGTCATTTTGTACAGATTTTTTTTAAAATTACAGGATTGTTGAATAGACCTAGGTACTGGAAAAGTGAAAGTGACTAAATTCTCCTCAGTAACCCTGTAACTACTTTGTGTCTTTGGGGCAAATAGAAGTAGGGTAGTTACCCTGCACTTCCAACTTCAGGCTACTCACTGTCTTGTTGGTCTATTCTTTGAGGAAACACTCAGTCTCAGAGGGATATGGTCATCAGGCACAAATGACAGGGTTAACATCATGTCAACAGATGTTTCCAAGCCTAGTGAAAATCACTCACATGTGCAATCCTAGCTACTCAGGAGGCTGAGATTGGAGGATGGTGGTTCGAGCCAGCTCAAGCAGGACTGTCCGTGAGACTCTTATCTCCAATAAACTACTGAGAAAAAGCCAGAAGTGGCTTTGTGACTCAAGTAGTAAAGCCTTAGCCTTGAGCACAAAGAAGCTCAGGGACAGTGCCCAGGCCCTGAATTCAAGCCCTGTTACTGACAAATAACAATAACAATAATAAATACAAAAAATTGATATATGTATTCAAGAGTGTAACTTTATTTTGTGAAATGAAGTAGAAGAGAAAGTTCTAAGTAAATTGGAGAAGGTTCACCAGAGATGTGAACTTGAAGCCAAATTATTTTCTGAATTACTTCCTGAATTATCAAAGACTTGTCACTACCACTAATTCCATTAAAGCTGGTCTTTCAAAAATCACTTATCAGGGCTGGGGATATGGCCTAGTGGCAAGAGTGCCTGCCTCAAATACATGAGGCCCTGGGTTCGATTCCCCAGCACCACATATACAGAAAATGGCCAGAAGTGGCGCTGTGGCTCAAGTGGCAGAGTGTTAGCCTTGAGAAAAAAGAAGCCAGGGACAGTGCTCAGGCCCTGAGTCCAAGCCCCAGGACTGGCCAAAAAAAAAAAAAAATCACTTATCAGAGAAATAACTGGGAGCCGGGAGTATTGCTCAGTCATAGAGCACTTGACCAGTATACTCAAGGCCTTGGGGTTTGATTCCCAGCAGTACTAAAAATAACTGAAGAAAGTAATTCCACTGTGAGATAAAAAAGAAAAAAAAGATGAGGTGGGAGTCGGGGGGGTCAAAGAATATGATACTTGAAACCTGTACCTTGTCTCAAAAATCACAAACAAGAAAAGAAAAGGTCATTGTAATAACCCTCCAGAATCTCCAAGAATCTCCAAAAAGTATTTCATTCTTCTGACCCAAGTTGTCCACTCTTCTCATTTAATTAGAGAAGCAGAACCATTAAAATTTTATATATCCATGAGCAGAGCACTGATTCTGGAGTCAGAAGATCTATATTCTAATTTTACTTCTGGGAAAGCTGTAGTTCTAGCTGTCTTCTAAATTACTTGGGAATCAGTTCCCTCCAAGAATTAAGAAAATGATCCCAGACTTTGTAATATTTTTCCTATAGGCTCCTTAGCAGGGAAAAGCAATTCATATCTTCTAGCCTCCCTTTTAAATATATTTAATATATGTGTATATACGCTATATATTTATTTTTTTGTTTGTTTTTTTGCCAGTCCTGGGCCTTGGACTCAGGACCTGAGCACTGTCCCTGGCTTCTTTTTGCTCAAGGTTAGCACTCTGCCACTTAAGCCACAGCGCCACTCTGGCCGTTTTCTATGTGGTGCTGGGGAATCGAACCCAGGGCTTCATGTATACCAGGCAAGTTCTCTTGCTACTAGGCCATATTCCCTGCCCCCGCAACTACTATTCCAGTAATGCTGAACCAAATTCAGATTAGTCCCCCCTGGAATCCACCTTTCCCTGCTTAACCAAGCCAGAGCACAGGCCTTACAGGCGTTTTTGGCCTAGTGGTAAAGTACTTGCCTCATATTTATTTATTTTTGCCTGTCCTGAGGCTTGAACTCTGGACCTGAGCTCTGTCCATGAGCTTATTTTTGCTCAAAGCTAACACTCTACCACTTGTGCCACAGCAACACTTCCGGCTTTTTCTGAGTAGTTTATTGGAGATAAGAGTCTCATGGACTTTCCTACCTGGTCTAGCTTTGAACTTCGATCCTCAGATCTCAGTCTCCTGAGCAGTTAGGATTACGGGTGTGAGCCACTGGCACCTGGCACATGTGTGTGTATGTGTGTGTGTGTGCAGGAATTTGAACTCAAGGTCTTGCTGAGCCACCTTCAGCCCCTTTGTACTCCCTCTGTGTGTGTGTGTGTGTGTGTGCGCACGCGCATGCGTGCACCTATACCAAGGCTTGAACTCAGTCCTGCTCTTGCTCTTTCTAGCTCACAGCAGGTGCCTCCAATCCTGAATTTTGCTGGTTAACTGGAAATAGAGCCTGAAAGACTTTTCTATCCAAGCAGGTGGACAGAAAACCCTATTGTTTATCCTTTCAAACCTCTCTAGGTTTTAGCCTCCTAAATAATTAAAAACATATTCTGCACAGCTAAGGACATAGCCACCAAAACAGAAAGACAGCCAACAATATGGGAAAGGATCTTTACCAGCACAGCAACAGACAAAGGCCTAATATCTGTCATCTACAGAGAACTCAAAAAACTAAGCCCCTCCAAGCCCAATAAAACAATTAGGAAATGGGCAAAGGAGCTAAAGAGAGACTTCACAAGAGAAGAAATAAAAATGGCAAAGAAACATATAAGGAAATGTTCAACATCCCTGGTAGTAAAGGAAATGCAAATAAAAACAACCCTGAGATACCACCTCACCCCAGTTAGAATGGCCTATACTCTGAACTCAGGCAACAACAAATGCTGGAGGGGGTGCGGGGAAAGAGGAACCCTTCTCCATTGTTGGTGGGAGTGCAAATTAGTGCAACCACTTTGGAGAACAGTATGGAGGTTTCTCAAAAAGCTCAATATAGACCTACCCTATGACCCAGCCATACCACTCCTAGGCATCTACCCTAAACAGCAAGTCCCAAGATATCAAAAAGACATTTGTATTTCCATGTTTATCGTGGCACAATTCACAGTAGCCAAAATATGGAAACAACCCAGATGCCCCTCCACAGATGAATGGATCCAAAAAATATGGTACCTATACACAATGGAATACTACATAGCGATTAGGAATGGTGAAATATTGTTATTCGCAGGGAAATGGTCAGAACTTGAACAAATAATGTTGAGCGAGACAAGCCTAGAACACAGAAAACAAAGGGGCATGATCTTCCTGATAGATGACTGTTAAGAAAGGGAGACAGAGAGACAGTTCTTAGCCTCCTAAGTAACTAAGATTAATCAAACAGGATTACTGGTGCTGGGCTCCAGCATCTCCTGTTATCATTATCTGGGAACAATAAGTACGCATAACCATATCTGGTACATGAAGGGTAACTGTTTGGGACAAAGAATCCCAAGCAACATTTTTCAGTTTAATCAGAGTCAAGGGAAAAGTCTCATCTGGACAGTCCCACACCTTCCAACCTCTTTCTTGTCCCTGTAGCTACCCTCCTCTACCACTCTGAACAACTAACTCAGTAGTGTTGAGTCTCCTGTGTACACTCAATAGAATCATGTCAAAGAAAAGAAAAAATGTATATAGTTTTGTTTTGTTTTTTAAGATATGTAGCCAAGGGGCTGGGAATATGGCCTAGTGGCAAGAGTGCTTGCCTTGTATACACAAAGCCCTGGGTTCGATTCCCTAGCACCACATATATAGAAAACAGCCAGAAGTGGTGCTGTGGCTCAAGTGGCAGAGTGCTATCCTTGAGCAAAAAGAAGCCAGGGGCAGTACTCAGGCCCTGAGTTGAAGGCCCAGGACTGGCCAAAAAAACAAAAAAAAAAACAACAAGATATGTAGCCAAAAGCCACATATATCCAATCCCAATGAAATGAAAAAGGCATGAAATTCTTTCACATTTTTTTAGGGGTTGTTAAAATGCCATTCTGAGGAGAAAGCCAGATTTCCACCACTCACCCAAACAACAGCTGATTCCACCTCCAATCTCTCTTCCCTACTCTCATCAATGAAGAAGACAGAAACTTGGCAGCTTAAACCCATATACACATTCCCAAAGGCGTAAGAGCCCTGCACTCCACACAGTCCATTGTAGCAAAGACTTTTAGCAGGCAATTAGTAGGAACTAATTGCCCAATTTGCTTGTTCCTCTTTTGAGTCTGTTTTTTTAAGTTTATGTCTCAGAGTACAGAGACAAGACACATAAAAATAGCACTGAACTCAAAGTCAGAGTACTTGGTACCTTTAGGAAAGAGTCAGTCACCAAATGATGATACTCTTAGGGGAAGAACACAAAGATGTAATGCCTCTGGTCATATAAAATAATATTGATCGAAGTGGATTCCAGGAAATGGAAACAAGAGGTTTGGGTTTTTTCTTTGTTGTTGTTTTCTTTTCCTTTTGTCTTGTTTGTTCATTTATCTGTCTTTGGGAGGGTAAGGGGTGCACAGAAATGGTGGCACAAAGCATGAACAAATGAAGCAATGGTACTCACTAGATATTGTGTTGGAAATGAACTATATAACTTGTGGGTGGGGATGGGAGGGAAAAACTGGGAGAGAGCAAGGGAAGGGGTGACATTGCCCTAAAAGAAATGTACTCGGGGCTGGGGATATGGCCTAGTGGCAAGAGTGCTTGCCTCGTATACATGAGGCCCTGGGTTCAATTCCCCAGCACCACATATGCAGAAAATGGCCAGAAGTGGCGCTGTGGCTCAAGTGGCAGAGTGCTAGCCTTGAGCAAAAAGAAGCCAGGGACAGTGCTCAGGCCCTGAGTCCAAGCCCCAGGACTGCCAAAAAAAAAAAAAGTACTCTATCTGGCTTATGTACCTGTAACCCCTCTGTAGACCACCTTTATAATAATTTTTTTAAGGAAAAAATAAGTCAGCCAGCCTCCTGTTTCATTGCCTTTGGGACCATCTATTAGACTTCTCTACAGAATGCTCTTTGCTGTGGAGCTTTCCCATTAAGTGGAGTACAACTTGGATTTGTACCATGGTTTCAGGTTCTTTGCCCAGTTTTGCTTCCTATCTCATTTCCTTTCAAAAGTATCATATTTGCATCACTACCCAAAAGCTTTCTCTGTGTACTCCCGACTCCGTCCTCTGATTTTCACAGGTGTTACCACTCATGCACCTTTTGTTCTCCTGACTTCATTTTTCCATCTGTTTGCCAAACCACCTGAAGGGACTCAGTTTTAGGAGTGATTTTTCTTTTTAAGTAAGATTTGAGAATCTCATTACTCACTACCTGGCTAGCAATAAGAGCCCCTCCTAGTAAACAATTGTAGTCCAAGCTATTCATGAGGCAGAGGCATGAGGATCAAGGCCCACTTAATCCTAGGAGTTCATGGCTAGCCTGGGCAACAAAACCATTTCTACCTAGGCACTGGTGGCTCATGCTTGTAATCCTAACCACTCAAGAGGCTGAGATCTGAAGATCATGATTCAAAGCCTGCTTGGGCAGCAAAGTCCAGGAGACTCTTATCTCCAATGAACTTTCAAAAAGCTGGAAGTGGAGCTGTGGCTCAAGCTGTAGACATTAGCTTTAGCACAAAAGCTCAGAGGCAGTTCCCAGGCTATTGAGTTCAAGCCCTAGGATTGGCACAAAACAAAATCAAAACTATTCCTAGATGGTCTAGGGGTACAGACAGTCTACAGGAAGAGCCTGTGGCCCAATTGCTAAAGCTTTCACTAAAGGCAAGTAGGAGAATGCTTCTATGGTGCAACAATTCTGGCATATAGGCAGGGCAGAGGGATAGCAATGAACACAGGAACAATGGAATTGGCTGCCTGTTATTAAATTGCATTGGGCCCTGCCAAGTTATAATGAAAAGCTGAGAGCAATTAACAAACATTGAAAATTAACTGTGAAGGCTACAGGGCCTCTTTGATGGCTTACAAAGAAGTCCTTATCTACAGTAGTGGGAGAGGAGAAAAAAATCCAAAGATCAAACTCCTGACTCAGTAGAGTTCCCAGAGGCAGATCTGCAATCAAGGTCAGGGCCCTTGTCCTGGTTGGGAAAACCTGAACATGGAGTGGAGATATCAGAAGGATGTCCCCCAAAGAGTCCGGCTCCCTTTATTCTTCTGAGTCTTTAGGGCCTTTGAAGGGAGCTGCTTAAGAATAGCTAGCATAGGGCTGGGGATATAGCCTAGTGGCAAGAGTGCCTGCCTCGGATACACGAGGCCCTAGGTTCGATTCCCCAGCACCACATATACAGAAAATGGCCAGAAGCGGCGCTGTGGCTCAAGTGGCGGAGTGCTAGCCTTGAGCGGGAAGAAGCCAGGGACAGTGCTCAGGCCCTGAGTCCAAGGCCCAGGACTGGCCAAAAAAAAAAAAAAAAAAAAAGAAAGAATAGCTAGCACGCCCCTCCATCTAGAAGACTGTTAGGTCCTCTCCCTGAGGGCTCCATGTAGATGCCCCCACCTCATTAAGTCTCCACCCAGTTACCTGGGTAACTTGCAGACCTTAAAAACCTAACAGAGACATACAAAGATCTCTCTCAGAATCTCCTGCCTGCTAGGATCTTAATTAAGGTTTGTTTTCAGCATAATCTAGAGAGAAAGAACATGCTGGGCTTGATAAGGGAGGAAAGGGACTATGCCTCAAAGTATCTGCAAAAACTAGCAACATGTAATGATAGAAGTTAGCTATGGGATTGGATCCTCTAACTCCACCCCCCACTCCCACTGCCTCCACCTTCCCTCTCACCCCATCCTCCTTCTACACAACCGGAGCTTGGGAAACTCTCTGTCCCTGAGCCCCTGGGATTGGATTTGAGTGATGTTTTATCTAGGAGATGACTACAAGAGTGAAAGAGAGAGTTAGTTGACTTGGGGAGCCATTTTCTTGGGATAGAATTTAACTTCCTGGTAAGAACCATGCACCAGTAGCTCTGAGAAGCAAGAAGGAAGTGATAACTCTTACTAAATGAAAGTCAAATGCCTGAATTTCCCTAGTGACTGGGAAAAGAAAGGATTAAATGCCTTAGTGAAGCAGGCATGGTAGAGTCCATTCTAAGAGGCCAGAAGCCCTGCTGAAGGAAGTTCCATTGAAAACCCAGAGGAACTGGGATTATCAAGGCAAGCAGGAATGTGCTGGGAAAGAAAAGTACCCACATAACTAAAAAGTTCAGTGGTGACTTCCTTTTTATAAATCAGAGCTAACAAAAGAACCTGTTACCAGCTTTGCCCTTTTGTATTAAGGATAGAAGGGTCTTGAAGCAATAGAGGCTATTGGCGGCATTTCATTGAGAGAAGCCTAAAGATAGGGGTTGCAATTATCAGTGACAAGGAGATCAGAAAGACAACCGAGGGGGCTTGACCTAAAAGTAGGAATAGCCTGGTGCCATACTTGTAATCTTAGCTCTCCGATGGGCCGCCAACAATTCACCAGATTCAGATTCTATTACATCAGTAAAGTTTTGAAGAATCCAGTGCTGACAGGGCATACAAGGGCATCTTTTCTAAAGGAAAAGACAAATTTCTGTGTCTTCCATCTCCTGTCCCCTACCCCAGGAGAAAAAATGTCATACATAGTATCTGGTAGGTGTCTTTAGGTTCTGAAGGAAACATTTTCCCCACTAGAAACACTGCTCTGACTGATGTATTTGGTGACACAAAAGGCTACCAGAGGGAAGCCTAGAGCAGGAAAGGAGTGGCCCCATTTCTATCCCTCTGATGACTCACTGGGGGACTTTGTGCTTCCTGGTCTTATGACCTTAGACAGCAGATTTGTAATTCCTGGCCCCCAAAGGGAATTATTCTTTCTAGTAAGGGTCATAGTGAATTACATGCTTGGGCTACATGCTTGGGCACTTTGAACTCTCTGTACATAGGGATCACCAGACAAGAAGAAAAATTACTGTGAGTGGCCCTGATGAGAGGGAGGAATAGGGCTGTTGTACATTGTTGGAGCAGGTAGTAATGTGCACATTGATCCACTTGGTACCTCTTGGTATTTGGCTTTTTTTTTTTCTTCTTTTTTTTCCCAGGCTGGGGTTTGGACTCTGGGCCTGAGCACTGTCCCTGGCTTCTTTTTGCTCAACACTATCACTTGAGCCACAGCACCACTTCTGGGTTTTTCTGTTTATGTGGTGCTGAGGAATCGAACCTAGGGCTTCATGCATTCAAGGCAAATACTCTACCACTGAGCCATATTCCCAGTCCCTTGGCTTTTTTTAAATACAGGCTCTGAGACTTGAACTTAGGGCCTGGGTGCTATCCCTGAGTTTCTTTTGCCCAAGGCCAGCCACTTGAACCACATAGCTCCACTTCTGGCTTTCATGGTGGTTAGTTGGAGATAAGAGTCTCACAGACTTTCCTGAGCAGGCTTGCTTTGAACTACAGTCTGCAATTCTCAGCCTCCTGAGTAGCTAGGATTACAGGCATGAACCACCAGCACCCAGCTTTGGTACTCTTTTGACTAGTTGTGACCATGAATGCCATCAAGTACAGAAAGCAAAGCCCGCAAAGGGGCCCTTAGAACCCGCAGGAATTAAGGTTTGGAACCCAGCATCAAGTAAGCCATTGGTAGAAGCAACCGCTAAGGCAGGAAAATGAGTACCTCTTGCAGCCCTAAGTCCAGCTTCAGCAACAGGGATGAATATTATTCTATTAACCTCCATCCTCTACATTTTTCCACAAGAAGAGAGGCCCACTCATGAAACCTTCTTCAAGTATAAATGAAGAAATGAACTCTCATAACAAGTGATAGACTGTAACAGCCACAGCAGTGCCCTGCTTGGATGCCTTTTGTGTTTTGTGTGTGTGTGTGTGTGTGTGCCAGTCCTAGGGCTTGAACTCAGGGCCTAAGCACTGTCCCTGGCTTCCTTTTTGCTCAAGGCTAGCACCCTACCACTTAAGTCACAGTGCCACTTCTGGCTTTTTCTGTTTATATGATGTTGAGGAATCGAACCCAGGGCTTCATGTGTGGGAAACAAGCACTCTACCACTTAGCCACATCCCCAGTCTCTTTGGATGCCTTTTGAGAAAATACTTTCTAGCTAGTTATAGTGGTATATAACTGAAACCCAGCACTTAGGAAACTGAAGTAGGAGGATTAAGAGTTCAAGGCGAGGGGCAGGGAATATGGCTTAGCAGTAGAGTGGTTTGCCTAGCTTGCATGAAGTCCTGGGTTCGATTCCCTCTAATCCTAGCTTCTCAGGAGGCTGAGAACTGAGGCTCACGGTTCAAAGCCAGCCCAGGCAGGAAAGTCCGTGCGATTCTTTTTGTTGTTGTTGTTTTGTTTTTTGCCAGTCCTGGGTCTTGAACTCAGGGCCTAAGCACTGTCCCTGGCTTCTTTTTGCTCAAGGCTAGCACTCTACCACTTGAGCCATAGTGCCACTTCCGGCTTTTTCTATATATGTGGTGCTGAGGAATCGAACCCAGGGCTTCATGTATACGAGGAGAGCACTTTACCCCTAGACCATATTCCCAGCCCATCCATGAGATTCTTATCTCCAATTAACCACCACAAAAATTGAAGTGGCACTATGGCTCAAGTAGTAGAGCACTAGCCTTGAGCTGAAGAGCTGAGGAACAGCACCCAGGCCCAGAGTTCAAGCCCCATGACCAACCAAAACCAAAGCAAAACAAAAAAAAGTGCAAATCTTACATTTCAGGTGTTCAGAAATAGTAACGAATTCTCAGCAAGCTCTAAGATAGAGTCTGTTTCCTTGCCTTTTTAAGCTTCTAGAATTTTTCCAGTCTCTGCATTCCTTGGCCCGTAGCCTTTCCTTTCATCATTAAAGCCAGCAACACAGCATGGTTAAACTAAATAGGTAAGAGGCCACTACTACCTAGAGGTTGTCTCTATACCTCCAGTTCCCAAGACACAACAAACTCCAACCAAACTTAGCATATAAACAGACTGAAAACTAATTTAAGAATATAACAAATAGGGGCTGGGAATATGGCCTAGTGGTAAAGTGCTTGCCTTGTATACATGAAGCCCTGGGTTCAAGTCCTCAGCACCACATATATATATAGAAAAAAGCCAGAAGTGGTGCTGTGGCTCAAGAGGTAGAGTGCTAGCCTTGAGCAAAAAGAAGCCAGGGACAGTTCTCAGGCCCTGAGTCCACACCCCAGGACTGGCAACAAAAACAAAACAAAACAAAAAAAAGAATATAACAAATAGCCAAGTTTCAGCCAATCACAGGTAGCCAACTTTTCACACCATGTCCAAATAAGGCAGATACCTGTCTGGGGCCAATCAGATGATTGTTCTCCACAAGCAGTAAGAAGACTGTTAAAGCTTGCTTCTCACATTACTGGATGGCATTCTCTTGGGTTTCTTCGGGTGCTGAATATTGCCTAATTCACAAATTGGCTTTTGCTCAAATAAATACTGCTAAATTTAAATTGTCTAAACTTTAAGAATTTTTTTTAGGGCTGGGAATATGGCCTAGTGGCAAGAGTGATTGCCTTGTATACATGAAGCCCTGGGTTTGATTCCTCAGCACCACATATATAGAAAACGGCCAGAAGTGGCGCTGTGGCTCAAGTGGCAGAGTGCTAGCCTTGAGCAAAAAGAAGCCAGGGACAGTGCTCAGGCCCTGAGTCTAAGCCACAGGACTGGCAAAGAAAAAAACAATTTTTTTTAGTATTTTGTTTTGTTGAGATTGTGACTCAATACTTAGCCCAAGCTGGGGGGCTGGGAATATGACTTAGCGGTAGAGTCCTCGCCTTGCATGCATGAAGTCCTAGGTTCAATTCCTCAGCACCACATAAACAGAAAAAGCTGGAAGTGGCACTGTGGCTCAAGAGGTAGAGTGCTAGCCTTGAGCAAAAAGAAGCCAAGGACAGTGCTCAGGCCCTGAGTCCAAGTCCCAGGACTGGCAAAACAAAACAAAAAACCCATTGTAATAGGTGTGGGGAACTAAATTTGGAGTCATTTAAATCCTTAGCCACTTCAGTATTCTTTAAAAAAAAAAAAAGTAATAGTTTCTGAAACGTCTTCAGCAAGTGTAAAGTAGACTTTCCCCAGCAAGTGTCTGATTGCTTGCTCAGTACTGGGTGCAGGGAACCCAGGCCCTGGGCCCTTGGACCATGTGAGTTGCACCAGCATCATTTCTTAGTACTGATCCTTAGAAACGACCTTGGAGTACCAGAATGCCAGAACACTGGCTTCCATTAGAGCAAAGGGATGGTCTTTTTAGATTGTGAATGTGAGGGTTTTTCTGTAGATCGAAGGGGACAAGGAGAGACTAGTGTCAAGGACAGAATCAACCAGTTACGTGAGAAATTACAAAACATTCACAAAAAGAACACAACATGCTCACTCCAACGAACAATGTTTTTTATCTACAGCTCTCCTCCCAGGAGAGGGAGAGGTTGGTTTACCCTAATATGGGGCTAGAATCCCACAGTGCCACTCCGTAGCTTGTGTCCCTTGACTGCCTTTCTTTTCCCCAAAGCGGTTATTTAATTTTCAGGTTGGGGGTGCAGTCCAGTGGCATAGCACTTGCCTGGAATGCAAAAGGCAGAAAGGCTTTGCGTTCATTCTCCACCATAACACAAACAAAAATTATTTTATTTCCAGATGACTTTATGATGCCCACAGAGATGAATTAGATCAATTTATATATGTAAATAAGCACATGTGACTTAAATGCCCAAACTGTATAATTTTTAATTTTTTTGCACATAATTTTTTTCTTTTGGAAAATAGCATTATTGAGGCATAATAGATTCGTGGTAAACTATGCAGATGTGAGGTGTACAATTAGATAGTACACACACACACACACACACACATATACATCTATGATATCCTACCTACAATAAAGATAATTGGAGGCAGAGATGGAAGCTAGCAATGTTCTCCCTGGTTTGTGTTTTTGTTTTTTCTGAGATAGAGTCTTATGGTGGAGGCCAGGCTAGCCTCAAACTCAGTATCCTGTCAACTCAGGCTCAATGCTAGGATTGTAGCAGTATGTGAGCCAGCGCACCCAGGCCAACCTGAATTTTGACCTCTATCAATTCACAAATACATACACACAACACACACACAACACACACACACACACACACACACACACACAAACACCACACACGAGATATATAGATAGAAATTCTGAGTAATGAAACAAGATGACTCATTTACAACAAAAAGTGTTCTACAAAAGTGAGTAGACTAAAAACTACTCCCACCCACTGAGCAGGTGATTAGTAGCTCATTAACTTAAATCAGGTCATCACACTGTCAGTTCTCTTGGCTCATTGTATTGAGGGGGACACTCAGCTTCAATGCAAAGGGCTAACTAAGCTCATGTTCTTGGCTGTTCTGTATGGCTGCAACTGGAGAATTTCTACGCTTGGTTCTCTAACAGGCCTGCCCTCCTGAGTTCAACCTCAGCCTGGTGGATATCATCCAGCTCTTCCTTATCTCTACTATCTGTTTTTTTTTTGTTGTTGTTGTTGTTGTTGTTGTTTTGGCCAGTCCTAGAGCTTGGACTCAGGGCCTGAGCACTGTCCCTGGCCTCTTTTTGCTCAAGGCTAGCACTCTGCCACTTGAACCATAGCACCACTTCTGGCTGTTTTCTATATATGTGGTGCTGGGGAATCAAACCCAGGGCTTCATGTATACAAGGCAAGTACTCTTGCCACTAGACCATATTCCAGCCCTGTCTGTTTACTTTTTATTTGTGGGAAAGAAAAAATTAGAACCTATTCTACCTCCCAAATGTAATTTGTGGGCTCTCCCTCTGCCAAAAATATGTGTAAGAGGAACTTCTAATCTTCTCACAGTGTGTAGCTGCTCTCCTCTTTCTTTCCCTAAGGTGTTTGGCCATCTCTAAGTATTTAATACCCAGTGTTTCAAGTCCCTCTAGTCTCTGTCTTGCAATGGAGCTCAAGGACTAGAGCTTTTCTCAGTCTTCCTTCTGCCAAAAGTTGCTTGGGCCTGTGACTCCACATTGTTACCCTCTTTCTTCCTTGGATTTTCATAGCATAACTCTTGTCTATACTCTCCAACTCTGATCTCCCTTGCATCTTCTCAGGGTACTTCTTCCTTGACCTTTATCTGTGAAAAACGGTCTTTCCTTTCCCCAGTGGCTCACTCTCACATTTTCCATTTCTACCTCCAAAAGCAGACAATCTTCAGATGTCTAAACACTGGCCACTATACTCATCCACATACTCAAGATAATCATAGAGATGATCATACGATGCTGACCTTTACTTCCAACTTTCTCCAGGACTTCTCATTCCTGTGCATTTCTCTGTTCTTAGAACACAGACAAACCAGGTGCATTAACTCCCCCAGCATTCCTCCCTAACCTCCCTGTCTTATCATAGTCCTCAATTCCCTCAGGATGAGGAGTGACTCCTTAGACTTGTACTCCACACTAGCAATTAAGAAAACCTGCCACCTACTCTGAAAATGGGAAAAAAATAAGATAAGCAAATACTTATGTGTGTGGGTAACCTCGATCTTTGGCAAAGAAGGTTAGGAAGCAGCTTTTGACTTCAAAGGAAGATTTGTTATTGTTAGGCTAAAGTTAGAAAACTAAGAAGCAATGTACAGGGCCTTGGGTGGAAATGGGGAGAGAGGAGGGTGCCAAAGCCTCTGAGAAGATGGACTGAAGGGCTGGGAATGTGGCTTAGTGGTAGAGTGCTTGTCTGGCATGCATAAAGCCCTGGGTTTGATTCTTCAGTACTACATAAGCAGAAAAAAGCTGGAAGTGGCACTGTGGCTCAAGTGGTAAGGTGCTAGCCTTGAGCAAAAGAAGCTCAGGGACAGTGTCCAAGGCCCTGAGTTCAAGAACCAGGACTAGCAAAAAAAAAAAAAAAAGAAAGAAAGAAAGAAAAGAAAAGAAGAGGAAGATGGATTGAAGAAGGAGAATAGAGATACTCAATGATTTGCTGATTCTATATCCTAAATAGGCCTAGCTCAGAAAGTGGCTCCCATTAATCAATGTAGGGATGTGAAATGGCAGATAAAAGCAGAAACAGCCAGTAGTGGTTGTTCACTATTGTAAACCTACTCAGAACGCTGGAATCTGAGGAGCTGGGTTTGAAGTCAGCCTAGGTAGACAAATCTGAGAGATTCTTATCTCCAATTAGCCACTGAAAAACCAAAAGTAGAGGTGTAGCTCAAGTGGTAAAGTACCAACCTTGAGCAAAAAAGCTAAGTGAGAACAGGAAGCCTTGAGATCAAGCCCCAGTCCCAGAAAAAAAAAAAAAAAAAGCAGAAATTCAACTGTCACAGCCAAGAGGTTTAAATAAACATGAATAAATTTAAAAATGAATTCAAATATGGTATGATATTCTGGATAGTATCCTAGAACAGAAGAAGAATCTGAGACTCAAAAATAAGAATGTAATAAACTTCAGGCTTTAGTTAATAACAAGATAGCAATATTGGTTCATTAATTGTCATAAGTAAAATGTTAATAATCAGGGAAAATGAATCTGGTATACATGGGGAATTCATACCTATAAACTTAAACAGGTTATTAAGAAAAATAAAAAAGCAGTAATGGGTTATCTTTTTATCAGCATACATTAGTTGTACAAGGGGGGAGACTCATTTCCACACATTCAGTGTATCCCCGTCACCCTCTCTATCACTCTTCCCATCTTACCTCTCCTTCTTAAAATGATTTCAGCCTATTTAGTGGTTCTATTTTCCTACATACAAATAAATCTTACTTGTGCTCATTCACCCTCTTCATGACCAGGAGTCACTTGTTCATGAGTTTCAATATAGCAACAACAGCCGAGCATCGAAACAAGCTTAGTTAGGACTCTTCAGAGTGAGAATCCTATACCACTGCACAGGTCTCCGCCCTTGAAGCTAGCTAGTCCTATCACCAAACATAGTTGATCTTCATTATTTGATTTTATGTTTTCCAAGTCACTTTTTTTGGGGGGGGAGGGGTCAGTTGTGAGGCTTGAACTCAGGGCCTAGGTGCTATCTGTGAGCTCTTTTGCTCAAAGCTGGTGGTCAACCATGTTGAGCCACAGCTCCATTTCCAGTTTTTCAGTAGCTAATTGGAGTTAAGAGTCTCACAGGGGCTTTTTCTGCCAGAGCTGGCAGATCTCCGCCTCCTGAGTGGCTAGGAGTACAGGTATGAGCCACCAGTGCCCAGCTCTCTAAATTTATATGTAATCCTCAGATTAACACTCCATGGTGGTTTTATGGTCATCCAAATGCACATAGCAGCAAAAACAGAAAAAAAGTCACTGGGCCACAGTCAAAGTCAGATAAGGCAACACTAAGGCCTTCTTGTCTCAGCCCTAACATTGGAAAAAAGTATCTTTTTATTTTTCATAATCTACTCAGTGCTACATTTTTTCATACTTTCTTTGTGGGGAGAGTGATTTTGTTATTTAAAATGTTGCCTCCAAACTGGGTGTAGTAGTACACCCAGTAATTCTGTGTTCAGGAGGCTGAGTTCAAGGCCAGCCTAGGGGGAAGGAAGGAGGGGAATAAAATAGACTTTTCTCAACAGAAGAAGCTTGGCATTGTGCTTCACATCAGCCGTCCCAACTATGGCAGGAAGACAAAATAGAAGGATCATGGTTTCGGTGTGGGCCTGAGCAAAAAGTAAGATCCTATCTCAAAATGACTAGTGCTCAAAAGGGATGGAGATGTGGCTCAGTGGTAGAGTGCTATACACACACACACACACACACACACACACACACACACACACTCCAGATGAATACATAAAAATGAAATGGCTCCTGACAGTTGTGTTGAAGTGCTATCTAATGCTCCTAAGTTTAAGAAGGCAATGATGTGCCTTATGGAGAAAATGCATATCAAGCCTTCTTCTGGCTTCCACGAGGTCACTGGCCATGAGGTCTGTGTTAGTCAACAGTAAAACAAGGGGGCTGGGGATATGGCCTAGTGGCAAGAGAGCTTGCCTCGTATACATGAGACCCTGGGTTTGATTCCCCAGCACCACATATACAGAAAATGGCCAGAAGTGGCGCTGTGGCTCAAGTGGCAGAGTGCTAGCCTTGAGCAAAAGGAAGCCAGGGACAGTGCTCCGGCCCTGAGTCCAAGGCCCAGTACTGGCCAAAAAAACAAAACAGTCTTTAAAAGAGAAACATACGGGCTGGGGATATGGCCTAGTGGCAAGAGTGCCTGCCTCATATACATGAGGCCCTGGGTTCGATTCCCCAGCACCACATATACAGAAAATGGCCAGAAGTGGCGCTATGGCTCAAGTGGCAGAGTGCTAGCCTTGAGCAAAAAGAAGCCAGGGACAGTGCTCAGGCCCTGAGTTCAAGCCCCAGGACTGGCCAAAAAAAAAACATAAAAGAGAAACATACATAAAATCACTTATGTATTGACCAAAAGAAAATATTATGAACCACAGAAATGTGTAAGACAATAAACCTGAATTTACCTTAAGATAAAAAGTTGTGAATTTTGTGTTTGTGACAAGCTTATAGAACATAATTGCTGTAAACCAACAGACAACTGTGGCCAGGCATTGGTGGCTCATCCCTGCAGGAGTGCTCAGGAGTCCGAGATCTGAAGATCACAGTTCAAAGCCAGCCTGGGCAGGAAAGTCCAGGAGACTCTTATCTCCAATTAACCACCAGAAAACCAGAAGTGATATTATAGCTCAAAGTGGTAGTAGAGCTCTATCCTTGAGGAAAACAGCTCAGGGACAGTGCCCAGGGCCTGAGTTCAAGCCCGACAACTGACAAAAAAACAAACAAACAAAAACAAAAACAACAACTGTGTGTGTCTTTACTTTTACCTTTGTAGAACCAGACCGGAGAAAGAAAAGAAAACCTCATCCAGTTTTTTTGTTTTGTTTTTATCTCCTCCATATCCAGTGCATCTTGGAATGAGGTCCTAACTGCCTCAGGCCAGAATTACTTTAACCACCTCCTAACTTTCCTCTCTTCTAATCGTTTCTCTGATCTTTGCAGAAAACCACTGCCAAATGGCTATTCCTAAAACACCTCTTTCATGCCATTTCATGTCATTTTGCACAGTAAAGGTGCAAAGTTTCCCTCTGTCCTATTTTAGCAAGTGTAACTAGCAGAGGCTTACATAATTAGGCCTCAACCTTACAGCTTCCTACTTCCAATTCTTCTCACTTCTCACTTTATGCCTGACCCACGCTAGTTCCTTTCTCCATGTTTTAGATTTTACCTCTTGGTCTCCACATCTGGGCACAGCTCTGCTATTACCCAAATCTCTCTCTCTCTCTCTCTCTCTCTCTCTCTCTCTCTCTCTCTGTCTCTCTCTCTCTCATTGTCTCTCTCTCTCTCATCGTTGGTAGTGGTGGTGGTGGTGGTCCTGGGGCTTGAACTGTGGACTTGGGTGCTGTCCCTGAGCTGAGCTGTGTTTGCTCAAGGCTAGCTAACACTCTACCTCTTGAGCCACTGCGCCACTTCTGGGTTTTTGGTGGTTAATTGGAGATAAGAGTCTCACGGGGTTGGGAATATGGCCTAGTGGCAAGAGTGTTTGCCTCGTATACATGAAGCCCTGGGTTCAATTCCCCAGTACCACATATACAGAAAATGGCCAGAAGTGGCACTGTGGCTCAAGTAGCAGAGTGCTAGCCTTGAGCAAAAAGAAGCCAGGGACAGGGCTCAGTCAGGCCCTGAGTCCAAGCACCAGGACTGGCAAAAAAAAAAAAAAAAAAGAGTCTCACAGATTTTCCTGCGCGGGCTGGCTTTGAACCACATTCCTAGGATCTCAGCCTCCTGAGTAGCTAGGATTACAGGTGAGAGCCACTGGCACCTGGCTGTATTAGTTCATTTCTGAATTCTTGTAAGCTAAAACACCAGATAAGTCTTACATGTATGTTATTTTTATCTCTAATTAGTCTGTGTATATTTATTATGATACATTTAAGCATTTTCTACTTTCATTACATTTCTAATTACTTTATAAGTGTTACCTCATTTAATTTGCATAATGACCTTACAAAGTAGGTAGTACTATTAACCTCCTTTCAAGTGCAGACACTGTATTTATTTATTTATTGGCTGTGCTGGAGATCAAACCCAGGGCATAGCATATGCTAGGCAAGCGCTCTACCACCCAGCTCCATCCCCAGCCCTCAGTGAGAAAACTGAACAGAGGAGGAGGAAAGCTATCATATCTAACACCGGATGGGAAGCAGCAGGATTCATAGCCAAACAGTCTGACTCGACAATTTTACTCTTAACCATGTGCTATTCTGTTTGTTGACTGCTCAAATGGAATAATTGTGAGTTCTTTGAAGGGAAGACCTTATCTCCCATTTGAGATATCTGTATCATGCTGAAGAAAATGTTATCAACTGCCTGGAGCTTTCTGGGCCTCATTTTTGTGGGAGGCTTACACTCCTAGCTGTGGGAATGAACTTGGGGACTCAGATGTTGGGTAGTGTAGCTAAGTGGAATGTAGCTAAGTGGTAGTGTGTGTGCTTAGCATCATCAGCACCCAGAGAGAGAGAGAGAAAGAAAGAGAGAGAGAGAGAGAGAGAGAGAGAGAGAGAGAGAGAGAGAGAGAGAGAGAGAATGAAAGTATGTTGGGCATTGAGCTAGATATGGTTCCCTTGAACTTATTCACTGCCACCCTTCTTTCTAATGCCTGATTTGTCTGCCATGGACAAGCAGACCCTTTGCTGATTTTTGCTCTTTGCATCTGGCTTTCCTCTAATAACCTAAAGTGCACAGTAAGTCCGATGGCCACTAGAGGGCAAGATGGATTCAGCTCCTCCATTGGGAAGACTAAAGTCACACAAGAGTAAAAGGCAGTATTTCATTCACTCATCCCCACCCAGCCCTCGACCTTGCAATGTATATGGCAATAGATTTAATGTAGTTTTAAGTCACTCAGGTCTCAGTTTGAATCTTGGCCCTACCACTTACTGTGTCATCTCAACAGTTACTGGAGCTTTCTAAGCTATAACCAGGCCTCTGAATTTGGTTGCATTATTGCCATACAGTAATTCATGGCTAATACTTCACATTTATTCTATGCCCAAGCATAGAAATGAAAATCTGACTTTTCTCTTATGTGGAAAAAGTCCAAAGCACACAAGCTGAAGTTGGTGGTATGGCTCTTTCATTTGGGATTTTCAGTTCTAGATGCCACACCATGTTCTAAGCAACAGGATGGGGATGAAGCAAAGGAGCAAGGAGTGACTTGTGAGTGAAGTCAGCCTGACTGAAAGAGCTTTCTAAGAAGTCCCATCCAGGGGCTGAGAATATGGCCTAGTGGTAGAGTGCTTGCCTTGAGTATATGAAGCCCTGGGTTCTATTCCTTGAAGTGCCAGACTTTGAAGTCAGGCCCCACTTTACCACGTGAACCCCACTTTACCATGCGAACCTGAGATAAGCAGGCCCTGTGAGCAAACCCAGGACAAGCCCATTAGGGCCCAGCCGGTCAAGAACTCTAACCTCTGGGAATGCTTAACTCTGACTGCCCCCCAGAGTGCCTCGAGCCCTGAGCCAATCAGATTTGTACCTGTGTCCTAATCTTGCTTGCTTGAACACCTGATTGTTGTAACTTTTTTTGCCTTTATAAGCCCTGTGTAATCGCAGCTCGAGGCTCCCTCCTAACCTCCGCTGTGTCTGTGGGTAGGACGAGGCCCAAGTTGCAGCTCGCTTAAATAAAGCCTTGCCTTGCTTTTGCATTTTGGAATGTCTGAGTCTCGGTGGCCTTCTTGGTGGTCGTTTTGCAACTTGGCACAACATTCCTCAGTACCACATATATAGAAAAAGCTGGAAGTGGCACTATGGCTCAAGTGGTAGAGTGCTAGCCTTGAGCATAAAGAAGCCAGGGCCAGTGCTCAGGCTCTGAGTTCAAGCCCCAGGATTGGGATTGGGGGTGGGGGAAATCCCAGCCAAATACTCCCATCTCTATCTCACCACATCCACCTACTGTGGAGTCTAAAGGATAGTGTTTGAGCTAGGCACATTGCTATCCTTAATAATAAGAGTTCTATCACCAAGAAGCATGAAAGAAACTCTATCTGAAAAGCAAAAGGGCTGAGAGCATGACTCAAGTAGTAGAATATTTTCATAACAACTGCCAGGCTCTGAGTTCCAACAACAAAGATCTTAAGGTGAGCCTGGCGCCTGGGGCTCACGCCTGTAATCCTAACTACTCAGGAGACTGAGGTCTGATGATGGAGTTCAAAGCCAGCTCAGGCAGAAAAGTGCTTGAAACTCTAATCTCCAATTAACCCCCCAAAAACCAGAAGTGGTGCTGTAGTTCAAAGAGGTAGAGTGCTAGCCTTGAACAAAAAGCTCAGAGACAGCTCCCAGGCCCTGAGTTCAAGCCTCATGAGAGAAAAATAAATAAATGAAATTTAAAGTGATGGATGTCTGTGATTATTTGAATGTGTAAGTGGACTTTAATCTGCAGGCTGACCCAAAGTAGTCAATTAATTAAGATCTTCGTTCTGGAAATAAGAAAATTAGAGGGGCTGGGGATATAGCCTAGTGGCAAGAGTGCCTGCCTCGGATACACGAGGCCCTAGGTTCGATTCCCCAGCACCACATATACAGAAAACGGCCAGAAGCGGTGCTGTGGCTCAAGTGGCAGAGTGCTAGCCTTGAGCGGGAAGAAGCCAGGGACAGTGCTCAGGCCCTGAGTCCAAGGCCCAGGACTGGCCAAAAAAAAAAAAAAAAAGAAAGAAAATTAGAGTGCACAAACCACAAATATCTTCATCAATATATCTAACTAATAAGGAGTGAGGGCTATTGGAAAGATGAGCCTATCAGATGATATGGTTCCTCAGATCCAGGCTGTTATCTATTTTCCTAGGCAAGTTTCCTTTCAGAAGAAGGAAAAAGACCTTATACTGAGTTTCTTTTTTGTTTGTTTGTTTTTTGTTTTTTTGGCCAGTCCTGGGGCTTGGACTCAGGGCCTGAGCACTGTCCCTGGCTTCTCTTTGCTCAAGGCTAGCACTCTGCCGCTTGAGCCACAGTGCCACTTCTGGCCCTTTTCTGTATATGTGGTGCTGGGGAATCGAACCCAGGGCTTCATGTATAAGAGGCAAGCACTCTAGCCACTAGGCCATATCCCCGGCCCCCTTATACTGATTTTCTAATGAGTTACCAGTATTCTAATTTTTCAGTATTACAGCACTGTCATAATGCAGCCTAGGTACCCAAAATGTAACTGCTCCCCAGATGTAAAGTTAATTTGTAGACAAATCAAATAAAATATATACCTTTGAACCACTGGGGGAAAAAATCTTAGGTATCATTTAGCTCATGGTCAAAGAAGGAGAAATATAGTCATTGGGGAGAATGGTAGTGATACTTTACTAAAACAGTTACAATTATGGGGGAAGTAAAGCCACTGTACCTGGCCTATTCACTTATCTATTGGCAGTGCTGGAGGATGAACTTAGGTCCTTGTGTTTGCTAGTCTGGTGTACTACCACTTTAGCCATGTCTGCAGCCCTGTTTTTCACTGGCAATTTTTGAAATATGGTCTTATGAACTTTTCTGCCCAGGACGGCATAGAAGCACAATTCTCCTGGTCTTAGCTTTCCAAACTCCGATAATAGGTAGTACTTGGGTTTTGAATTCAAAGCCTCATGCTTACTAAGCAGGCATTCTAACACTTAAGCCTATCTCCATTTCCTGAATTAAATTAGTCTTTTTATTTGGTGGTTGGGGTTTGAACTCAAGGCTTTGCACTTGCTCAGCTGGTGTTCTATTACTTGAGTCAACCCCTAGCCGGTGAGTTTGAATTTTTGATAGTTTTTTGTTTGTTTGTTTGTTTTTTTGGCCAGTCCTGGGCCTTGGACTCAGGGCCTGAGCACTGTCCCTGGCTTCTTCCCACTCAAGGCTAGCACTCTGCCACCTGAGCCACAACGCCCCTTCTGGCCATTTTCCATATATGTGGTGCTGGGGAATCAAACCGAGAGCTTCATGTATACGAGGCAAGCACTCTTGCCACTAGGCCATATTCCCAGCCCCGTGAGTTTGAATTTTTAAAAATAAATTATTAACTGTACAGACTGTAAAAGTAAAACTAAGCCTGGGGCTGGGGATATGGCCTAGTGGCAAGAGTGCTTGCCTCCTATACATGAGGCCCTGAGTTCTATTCCTCAGCACCACATATACAGAAAATGGCCAGAAGTGGCGCTGTGGCTCAAGTGGCAGAGTGCTAGCCTTGAGCAAAAAAGAAGCCAGGGACAGTGCTCAGGCCCTGAGTTCACGGCCTAGGACTGGCCAAAAAATAAAAATAAAATTAAAAAAAAACTAAGCCTGATTAAACATTTTTTATTCAATAGACATAAGATTACTCTCCCAAAATTGCCATGAAATGTATCAAAGGCTTACTTTGCATTTCTGTTCTTATGTTGTCAAACCTAGTAAGAAATGGCAAACCAATGCCAGTCTGTGACTCTCAATTTGGGGGTGCATACTTCTTCAAGCCCATACAAACCTCCTGTGTAGGTTCTCCCACATCTTTTGCCTAAAAGTTGTTATTAGCCTGCATTCTAGGAAGGCTGCAAGGAGGAGGGCTGCCCCCCAATAAGCAAGAAATAAGTCTATTGTATCATGCCATTATTCTTATTTGGTCCTATTTGTCATAGCAATTAGTTAGTCTATCCTAACTAATACAACATACTGCTTTTTTTCCCTCACAATTTAAATGTACCTGGAAAAAATCTTCAGTAAGTCTTTGAAGTAAAACTAAGGTTAAGAGCAAATTATTAGGATGGAATGTGGTAATCAGGCCCTGGATATTCACAGAGCAATGGTCAAAGGTAGGCAAAATCTCGGGGCTGGTGATATGGCCTAGTGGCAAGAGTGCCTGCCTCATACACATGAGGCCCTAGGTTCGATTCCCCAGCACCACATATACAGAAAATGGCCAGAAGCGGCGCTGTGGCTCATGTGGCAGAGTGCTAGCCTTGAGCGGGAAGAAGCCAGGGACAGTGCTCAGGCCCTGAGTCCAAGGCCCAGGACTGGCCAAAAAAAAAAAAAAAAAAAAGGTAGGCAAAATCTATTTATATCAGTTTGTGTCTAATACTAAAGTATTTTTGTAGATGGTCTCCACTGCAGAATATCATTTCACCATGAAATTCTGTGTGGTAAAATGTTGGAAAGTTTCTCTTAATGTTCAAAGATTAAAATATAAAATAGTACAGTAGAAAGTGTATAGGGAGCTGCCTCATATCTAGTATCTACTCGACAAATGCCAGTTGATTCTGAATGCCCAAGCTTTCCTGGAGCAGGCTACACTGGGAATATGGTTTTTCCTCTACACTGAGACATCTTTTCTAGGCTAAGATCCTCAGAGTCTGGGCACTATCCCTGATCTTCCGTGCTCAGGGCTCTATCATTTGAGCCACAACTCCATTTTCAGTTTTTTGGTGGTTAATTGGAGATACGAATGCCATGGACTTTACTGCTAGAATTGGCTTGGAACCATGATCTTCAAATCTCAGCGTCCTGAACAACTAGGATTATAGGCATGAGCTACGGATGCCCACACCTATTTCATGTTGATGTCTATTGTGTGCCTTAACATCAAGAAGTCTTTCTTATTTATGACTTCTAGTTTTCCTTCTGAAGTCTCAAGGGTTCTCTTAGCTCTCCCAGGCAGGAAGGGTGGACCAATGGCACATTGCTTATATTAGAGCCACAAACAGATGATGAATACATAAGGATCATAAATCTGCTTTCTCATAACTGCAAGCAATGGCCCATATGCCTAGCTCAGTTCTTCCAAGCAAAAGAACTAATCTTCCAAAGAAAAGATGTAAAGGTAAAGAACCTGCCAGCTCTCAGCACTCTGAAACTTTATTTAATTAGACATCTCATTTCTTTATTCACCTCCACAAACACTGAATTATTCACTTGCCTTACTGCTCTACTGCCAGAAGGCAGCATCGATATACCTAGATCAGCCTGAGACTTGCTCACCAGGAGGCCAAAACCTGGGTTCTTCTAAGGCTGCCAAGTCACTAAATGATCCTGGGTTAAGTAATTGCATCATTTCTTCTCTACTAATTGTGAAGCCTATTCTTTTTCTTCCAGAAGGTGAAGATAACATGTATTTCTCCACAGAAACTCACTCGTCTATAAGACAAGCTAACCAAAGACAAAGTCAAAGAATCTTTTTTGGGGTTTGAACTTAGGGCCTGGATGCTTTCCCTGAGCTCTCTCACTCAAGACTAATGTTCTACCAGTTTGAGCCGCAGCTCCACTTCCAGTTTTCCAGTGGTTACTCAGAGATAAGCGTCTCATGAACTTTCCCTTCTGGGCTGGCTTTGAACCATAATCCTCAGAGCTCAGCCTCCTGAGTAGCTAGGATTATAGGCGTGAGCCACCAGAAGAACTTGGCAAATGAATCTTAATCCTAATAAAAAGTCAAGCACTTCTGTTTTTTAATAAGGAACTTAGGCAACATAAATATTTAAATCTATTTATGTTCAATATTATTATAGACTACAGCAGGAAGAAAAGAAACTGGGAAGAACATAAAAGGCAAGAAAACAGAAATGAATAACTAATAAGTAACAGGAGGAAAGAAATGATGAAGAGCAGACTGACAAAAAGGGAGAAAACAAAGAGGCAGAAAAGAGCAGAGTGATGGGGAGAAATTGAGACAGCTGAATTTAGTCAGTGCACTTTGGGGCTCCATGCTCTATATCATCCTAGGTTTGTTCAATGTATATCCATCATATATTTAAGGTTTCAAGCAGGAAAGTGACATGAACTAATGTGTGCTTTTTTGTTTCTGAGGCAGGGTCTTTTTCTATACAGATTTGCTTTAAGTTTCCAATCCTCCTGATTTAGCCTCTCAAGTGCTGGGATTACAGATGATGGCTTTCAGCATATATATATATATATTTTTTTTTTCCGTGTGTGTGTGTGTGTGTGTGTGTGTGTGTGTGTGTGTGTGTGGTAGTAATTGAGGTTTAAATTCAAGACCATGCATTTGCTCTACCACTTGAGCCATGCCCTCAGCCTGGCTCTCAGTTTTAATGTTGACATTTTCATGAAAAAGACTTTCTGAAGCAGCTTACTCATTTCTTAAATTTACATGGCCATCCTTGTCCTTTTTTTTTTTGTCATCTTTGTCTTCTTCTTCTTCTTCTTCTTCTTCTTCTTCTTCTTCTTCTTCTTCTTCTTCTTCTTCTTCTTCTTCTCCTTCTCCTTCTCCTTCTCCTTCTCCTTCTCCTTCTTCTTCTTTCCAGATCTGAGGACTGAACTCAGAACCTTGCACTTGCCAGGCAAGTACTCTTTCACTGAGCTGAATCCTCAACCCTAATCTTTGTTTTCTTTTTTTGGCCAGTCCTGGGGCTTGGACTCAGGGCCTGAGTACTGTCCCTGGCTTCTTTTTGCTCAAGGCTAGCACTCTGCCACTTGAGCCACAGCACCACTTCTGGCCGTTTTCTGTATATGTGGTGCTGGGGAATTGAACCCAGAGCCTCATGTATAGGAGGCAAGCACTCCTGCCACTAGGCCATATACCCAGCCCCCTAATCTTTGTTTTCTTATGGTTATAGTTTACTTTTCAGCTCAGCTAATTGTTCTGGAAACTGAGTGGCTCAGTAACTGAGGCCCACGTTAAGGTGTACATTCTAAAACCAACTACTTACACATGAAACAGGGCTAACACATTCATATCTATGATGCTCTTCTGAAGTTGTGACTTCATTGTCACCAAATAGTTCAGCACTTTGTCAAAGTCTGAGTTACTAAACTCAGGGGGTTTGCACAAAACAGAATAAATGCAACGCCCAGCAGACTTGGTTGTCAAGGCCAGACTGAACACATCTTGAATTACTTCCCTTCGGTCTTACATGTACTGAGTTCAGCTGTCATATTGCATCAGTAAGAAAGTACAATATTACAAGCCATTTAGGCTCTGGCACATTCTATCTCTCAGAACCTTTGAAATTAATTCACTAAAGTCTTTCATCTAAGGAAACAGCTCAGTAAATCTCTTCAACAACTTTCCACCGTTTAACTGTCTAGCAGCATTAAAATAAACTAGATCGCCATGTTCTGCCTCAATCTTTCCCCAGACATACTAAAAACAGAATATAGCTAAGGGCAGAAACACAAAGAAAATCCAGACTTAATTCTTCCATCAAACCATGTGACCTGCAGAGCTCCAAGCACACACTTTTCTAAGGAATGATGTAATGGAAGCTGAGTTCCCCTAATCACTTCTGACATAAATAACATGTAGAGATCTTTTCCCCCCCTTATCTCTGTCAAGTGAGCTTAATTTTTCTGTATTTAGACAAACTTTTTTATGTTCTAGACTGACAAGTGATTAGGTCCTGTGAGCTAACAAAATACCCTTTTTGTCTGAAAATTTTAAATGATCCACATGATTGCCTCCATACTAAATATCACTGATGAAATGAAGTCATTGTGCTAGAGTGTCCACATTCTGGTGTTATCTCTATTGGTAGAATATGGGACATGGTGCCTTTATTCAGCCTACTAGTATTTACTGAATGTTTGCATGTGTAAAGCATTTTGAAAGATGTCAAGATAAGTAATACCCACAGATATCATTACATGTGTCTCCATTGCTTCCTAGATGCTTTTACATGCACAACACTGTAAGGAAAGGAGCTCCAAATCACTGAAGAATACAACAGGAAGAGTTTATACTTTATAAAGATGGCTGGTATATAACATGGTATAGATAGATGAAATCCTAAGTACTATTTCTAATGAGGATTAGAAAGCTGGTTGTTCAGACTGTAACACCCCACAACATCACTAACTAAACATATTCTAAATGTTTGTTGACAATGCTAACCAGGGGAAAGCAGGGAGGGAAGGAGAGTGGAGGGTGGAAGGGAGGAAGGGAAGGATTAAGCAAGAGAAACAAGCTGAGTTTTGTTGTTTTTGTGTGTGCAGGTGCACACACATATACCCACACATACCAGTACTGGATTTAAACTCCAGGCCTGAGTGTTGTCCCTGAACTTCTTTGGTCAAGGCTAGTAATGTACAACCTGAGGGACAGTTCCACTTTTACCTTTTTGGTGGTAATTGGAGATAAGAACCTCAAGGTCTTCCCTGATTGGCCTGGCTTTGAAATGCAATCTCAATCCCACCCTCCTAAGTAGTTAAGATTACAGGCCAGACTGAGCCACTTGGGCGTGCTTTGTTTGTTTTTTGTTTAATTTACACTAAGACAGAAAACAAACACCTTAAAAATGTACATAACAAGAAAACAAAATATCCTAAACCTGACTGACAAACTAGGTAAATTACTCACCAATGCAAAAATCTTAAAATGCTCAGAATTCTAAAGCCTGGACTAAGCTAGGTACATAATTTTACCTCTTGAAACAGAGTCTTAAACTAGAAAGAAGTAAAAGAAAAACTCAGGTATCACCCATGGAACACTTAGGAGGGTGATGTTTTTGAGAGCAGGCCTTCATTTGACAAAGATACTATTACACACACACACACACACACACACACACACACACACACACACACACACCTTTTTCTGGTGTCAATCAAAGGCAGAAGACTAGAATCTGCTGAGCCTGATCTGGCAGAGGCCCTTCTCACAGTGCAGTTTACAAGTAAATTAATGTGAAAGGAGGGAAAAATCTATATTTTTTTAATCCCATTTTAATTTTTTTCTCCAGATCACTTCATTTCCTTGCATTCTTGCTATGGCATCCTTAACTCAATCTGAGGCTCAGGGATCATGATAAGACAAATTATAGATCGGAAAAGGAGGCTAAGGTGTCTGGAGGGGTTAAGAGGGAGCTGGGGTGAACCCCAGTCCCTAGTCTGGGTTCACCGCCAGAGGCCAGCACGGCTCCCAGGGAGGTGGCCCGGGCAGGCTGGAGGACTCAGGGTGTCACCGGCAGTGCCTTCCTCCATCCCGTGGCCTCCTTCCCGGGCCCGGCATCCTCAGCGCCCCCGGGGTCCCCCCTGAGGCCGCCCAGCCTCTCACACGTCAAACTCCGCCTTTCCCCCTGAAAACTTTCTAGAAGGTAGGGACTATTTTCTCCCCATGTAACCTTCCGCCAAACTGGAGGGAAAAGTTACCCAAGGAAGGAGCAGGGCTGCGGCCTGGAGAGGGGGGGTGTACCCGCGGGGGTGGGGGGGGGGGAAACCCCGAGAATCAGAGGGCCGCCTCGGTCAGAAGCGATCGCTGGACAGCCAAGCCAGAGTTTTGGTTGTGAGGTTAATTGTTCAAGGTACATCTTGATGCTACATATTCAAGATGGAGATTTTGATTTTTTTTTTTTTTAAGAAAATTGATAGGAAAGAGATTCTATTGGACAAATGGTTCCTGTCTCCAGACTTGGCCTTTCTTTCCCTGGATCATCAGGTGCTTGGCCTCCACCTGCCCCCAAGGCCGCCTGAGTCCTGGGTGCACTGGCAGAGAAACCCAGGTCCTCCAGAGAAGGGCTTTTTTGAGTCCTAGAGACAAAAGTCAAAACTGTTCCTTCAGGAAGATGAGTTGAATTCCTTCCACGTTGTGAATGAAGAAACCCGCAGGACTATTTAAGGATTAGGAAAATCCACTAGACCTGTAGTTTTTCAAAGTAGGAGGCAAAATCAATTGGGTGTTAGGAAGAGAAGAGAAAGAGGGAAAGGAGGAAGGGAGAAAGGGAGGGAGGGATGGAAGGAAGGAAGGAGGAAGGGAGAGAAGGAAGGAAAGAAAGAAGGAAGGAAGGAAGGAAGGAAGGAAGGAAGGAAGGAAGGAAGGAAGGAAGGAAGGAAAGGAAATCCAAAGAATAGAAAGATATTACATAGTGAGGAACAGAGTTTGAAACCTGAATCATGGGAGAACATGGAGTATTTGTGCACACGAACTAAGGAGCTGGTAGGATAAATATACTTCTTAACTGTGGGTTGCTGTCAAAAAAAAAACAACCTTTAAAAAATATAGTGCTAGACAGCAGGATTTTTTTTTAAGGATGCTTAGATTTGAAAGATTTGAAAAGTCACCTAATTTATTCCACTATGCTTAGACAATATTTCATTTTTAAGAATAGTGCAGACTTTAATTATCTTTCTTGCTTATCATCTTCCCATCTCAACATTTGCTACTAATGATTTGTGAATAATTTGTCTCCTTAAAGCTATTATTTCTGTTAGGAAAGCTATAAATTAAAATAGATAGGCAATTCTGCCAGGCTCGCTCTCTCTCTCTCTCTCTCTCTCTCTCTCTCTCTCTCTCTCTCTCTCTCTCTCTCTCTCTCTCTCTCTCTGTCTATGTTGTTGCCAGTCAGTGAAGATACTCCAATATGTATGGGAAGTATAGCTCCAATACAGTTCCTTGTAGGTCTATTTTATCTTATTTCATCTTTAAATTTTAATATTTCTTTGTTTTATTTCTCCTTCTAAAATTTTTGGGGGTTTTGCCAGTCCTGGGGCTTGGACTCAGGGCCTGAGCACTGTCCCTGGCTTCTTTTTGCTCAAGGCTAATACTCTACCACTTGAGCCACAGCGCCACTTCTGGAGGTTTTCTATATATGTGGTGCTGGCTTCATGTATGGTAGGCAAGCACTCTACTACTAGGCCATATTCCCAGCCCCTCCTTCTAAAATTTTTATGCTTCTCATATAGATAATAAGGGAGTATGAAGGGCTTGAATTTGACTTTGCTTTCAGTTGGTTGGTTTTCTGTTGTACTAACTAAATGGCTGCTTGTGATCAAACTTTCCCTCTTTTCCCTCTTTTCATCCATCCCGTACCCAGCTTGCATACATCTTTTTTTCACCATTTGGATCAGAAGGCCATGCATGCTGAAGGTAGGAAATACATGCTGTTGTCAATAGTGAGGCACTATTGATTATACTAAACGGTAATGGCAACAATAATAATACAGCTTTATTGATACCTTATATTTATTTGCTTATTGGTGCCAGCTGGAGCTTGAACTCAGGGCACTGTACCTTGGCTTTTTCACTCAAAGCTGATGCTCCACCAGTTGAACTACAGCTCAGTTTCTGGCATTTTCCTGATTGGAGATAAATGTCTCATGTACTTTCCTGCCTAGGCTGGCTTTGAACCGTGATCCTCAGATCTCAGCCTCTTGGGTAGCTAGGATTACAGACATGAGCCACGAGTGCCTGGCCACTTTAAAAAAAATTAAATTTATTTCAAAAATTATCTGTAGATAGTTTTTCAAAGAGATTTTATTTCAGTATGTCAATTTATGAGTACAGTGTGTCTTGAATAGTGTCAACTTTAATACTTTCCTGTACTAATGTGCCTTAAGTCAACCAAGTTGCCTAATTAACCCTCTCTATCAAGACTGAGGCTTGGACAAGTTAAAGTGTCAGTTAATAGCTTAGGCAGGGTTCACAAATCCAGGTGGTCAGACTTCCTGCCTTTTGTTACACAGCTGGCAGGACCCTTTACCTGCTTCCTGTGTTGTTCGTTCTCTTTTTCTCATTGGCTCATTGAATATTGGGTCCTGTCTAAAAGGCAGTTGTGATATCAGTGCAAAAGATGGTATGCTTTAAAGCTTACCTTGTGAACTGACATCTTAATTGCTCTACCTCCTCTACTATCCCAAGGTGAAGGTCAAAGTGGTCTTTCAGATAAGCCAGAGAGGGTCCTGTAGATCCAGAGAGCTGAGGGGAGTTAGAAGATGAGCCCATAGGCTTGGGCAACCCAAGGAAGGCCAGCTTATAAATTATATCTACATCTTAGTGAAGCACAGAAGGAACATCGTCCCAGAGGACAAAGGAGTACAAATACACTATACTTGGAGATCTCTGGATTCTTTGCCTTTATCATATGTTATAAAGTCACATCATTATCTTCCATATAACATTCTCCTCCTCCTTTTCCTCCTCCTGATCTCCTCCTTTTGTGCTAGTCCTAGGGCTTGAGCCCCAACCCTTGGCATTGAGGTTTTTTTTGCTCAAGGCTAGTGCTCTACTACTTGAACCACAGATCTACTTCTGGCTTTTTGGTGCTTAATTGGAGAGTGTCAACAGACTTTCCTGCCCAGGCTGGCTTTGAACCAGCCTCCAGGAGTAGCTAGGCATTGTAGGAGGATTCTTAGCCTCCTGAATAGCTAGGATTATAAGTATGAAGCCACCAATATTCAGCTCCATCTTCCATTTTTAACAGTTTAAAAAAAAAAAAGTGTGGGCTGGGAATATGGCCTAGTGGCAAGAGTGCTTGCCTCCTACACATGAAGCTCTTGGTTTGATTCCGCAGTGCCACATATATGGAAAACGGCCAGAAGGGGCACTGTGGCTCAGGTGGCAGAGTGCTAAAAGAAGCCAGGGACAGTGCTCAGGCCCTGAGTCCAAGGCCCAGGACTGGCCAAAAAAAAAAAAAAAAAAAAAGCGTTGAGAATGGGCTTGAACTCTGGGCTTGTACTTGCTGGGCTAGTATTCTATTACTCAAGCCATACCATCAGCCATTTTTCTTTCTTTCTTTTTTGTTCAGTTGTATGGTTTAAACTCAGGACCTGAATGTTGTCCCTGAATTTCTTTGTGCTTAACCTTAGTGCCATAGTGCCACTTCCAGCTTTTTCTGAATAGTTTATTGGAGATAAGAGTTTCCTAGGCTTTCCTTCCCGGTCTGGCTTCAAACTGCAATCCTCAGATCTCAGCCTCCTGAGTAGCTAGGATTACAGGCATAAGCCACCAGTGTCCAGCGAGACCTATTTTTTTTGGATAGAGTTTCATGCTTTTTTGCCTCAGGTAAACCTCAGATGGCAATCCTCCTAACTATACTTCCTTAGTCATTAAGATTACAGATTTGATCTACCAAGCCTGGCTTGAGAATTTCTCTTTCTTTTCCTTCTTCCTTCTTCCCTCCCTCCCTTCCTTCTTCCTTTCTCTTTTTTAAAAAAATGAATCCTTCATTCTGACTTCTATTAGTATGTTTATTTATCATGTTTCTGCTTGATTCTGTTTGATTGCTTTGATAAGCAATCTTGGAATCTCCATGCCCTAGCACAATAAAGATTTTGTTGTCGTTATTCTGGTAAATGTGTGCTGGGCAATTCATTAATTCAGATCTCCATGAGATCTGCTTCTCCTACACAGTTCTTATTTCTAGCCTAGAATCTTTTTATGCATTATGAACTCCTCAACAATCCCAACGAAAGTTATGGATTATCTTTCCCAGAAAAGTACACAATTATTTAGATGCCAAATTTTGCAGAATATTCCAGGCATGAAGTTCATTTGAAGATCTGTTCATGAATGCCTGGGAAAGTACCTCAGACCCTGGGCTCCTTGAACAAGATTCCCTTCATTCTCTGTCTACCTAGAAGAGTAAAGATTCTTCTCCTCTAGCGATGAATTTATTCTTATTATTACTCTTATTTTGTATATATGCCTGTCCTGGGGCTTGGACTCAAAGTCTGTGTGCTGTCCCTAAGTGTTGTGTTTGTTTTTTGTTTTTTTTTTCCCCTCAAGGCTAGCCCTCTACAACTTGAGTCACAGCTCCACTTTCTGGTGGTTAATTAGAGAAGGACTTTACTGCCTGGACTGGCTTCAAAACTCGATTCTCAGATCTCAACCTGCTTAGTAGCTAGAATTACAGGCATAAGCTACTAGTTCCTAGATTTTATTCTTCTTAATATTTACTTCCTCCTTTATTTGCACTTAAGTTATTCTTTGTTTTTTATTTGTTTCAAGGTACAGTCTCAATATGTAGCCCAAGCTGTCCTCTAACTTGTGTTTCTCCTCCCTCCCTCAGCCTCTCAAATTAGGATTACAGAAGATATTCTTTAACATTTGGAAAGCCCAGAAACCTCTAGACCCAAGAGATGACCACATAGCCCAGCTACTTCAGCAAGTAAATCAATTATCATGAACACTGAGTTTGCCATCTCTGATTTTCCAACTCTGCAAACATAAAGGCTCCCCTGAGAGGCTTTATCCTACTTCGCTGATTCATTGACTAATCACTGAAAGTATACTATGTAATTCTAAGCCTTCCTTGTAGCTGTTATTGGTCTTCAAAACTTGCAAATGGGAATGTAAGAGCAGGTGTTGGATTATTTCTGAGCTCAGAGGAAATATAGGCAAATCTGCAAGCTGGATATGGTGGTTCATTCTAGTAATCTCATCACTCAGGAAGTTGAGAAAAAGGTTCTTGAGGTCAAAGGCTGCCTAGGCTACCTAGACATACCCTATCTGAATCAATCAATCAATCAATCAATCGTTGTTTGTAGGTCTACCTCCCATTCAGTGGAATGGCAAACTAACAATATAGAAGCAGATCCTAATTCTAGCTGCTTAGAAGCCTAGAAGCCAGAATCACTGTGATCCTAGGAAGATCACAGTTTGAGGCCAGCCTGTGCAAAAACAAGTCTAGGAGATTCCATCTCCAAGAAAGAAGCTGGGAATGGTGGTGTGTACCTGTCATCCCAGTTTTAACAGGAAAACAACATAGGTTGATGGGAGTGCAGGCACATGTCCTGACAGGAAGGGAGACCCTATCTCAAAAATAACATATACAGAAAGGGGCTGGGGATATGGCCTAGTGGCAAGAGTGATTGCCTTGTATACATGACACCCTAGGTTCAAGTCCTCAGCACCACATATACAGAAAACGGCCAGAAGTGGCGCTGTGGCTCAAGTGGCAGAGAGCTAGCCTTTAGCAAAAGGAAGCCAGGGACAGTGCTCAGGCTGAGTCCAAGTCCCAGGACTGGCAAAAAACAAAACAAAAAATCCTTAACTATAGGATCCTTAACTATAATAGAAAATGGCTTCTGGGGCTGGGAATATGGCTTAGCGGTAGAGTGCTCGCCTTGCATGCATGAAGCCCTGGGTTCCATTCCTCAGCACCACATAAACAGAAAAGGCTGGAAGGGGAGCTGTAGCTCAAGTGGTAGAGTGCTAGCCTTGAGCAAAAAGGAAACCTGGGACAGTGCTCAGGCCCTGAGTCCAAGCTCCAGGACTGGCAAAAAGAAAAGAAAAGAAAATGGCAATGGCTTCTATCTCTCCCTTTATGTACATACTCAACAATAAGAGGTAGGTGCTGGTGGTTTATGGCTGAAATCCTAGCTATAGTACTTAGAAGGCAGAGATCTGGAAGATTGAGGTTCAAAACCAGTCCTGGCAGAAAAGTTTGTGAGACTCAGTATCAAAAAATAACCATTTCTCCAAAATAACCAAGAAAAACCAGGGCTGGAGGTGTGGCTTAAATGGTGGCCCTCAGTTCAAACTCTGGTACAGGAAAAGTGAACAAACAACACAAGAAACAAAACAAAAGGGGAAGGGAGAGGGGGAAGGAGGGAGGAGGTAGCAAATTGTATAAGAAATGTACCCACTGCCTTACCTATGAAACTGTAACCCCTCTGTACATCACTTTGACAATAAATAAGTAATTATTAAAAAAAAATAAGAGATGACCCCTTATCTAGACCAGAAACCTTTGTAATTTAATTCTAAGGATGCTTCATTCTTATCTTTGTAGATATATCTTCATTCTTATCTTTATAGATATATTAGCCTTCAGATTAGTAAATTATTTCTTGTCCACGGTTCCATTCTGGAAATTATTCATGACTACAATAAGATGTAAACACTAGTAAATTTAAAAAGGAATATCTTAGAGAAGAAAACGTTATTAAATTTACTCTGTAGTCCATTATAATGAACAAGTCAGATATCAAGTATCTATAAAATTATGTAATTTATTTCTTCATAAAGGTTTATGAAATCAATTAATTACTAGATAAGCATACCTGGTCAGAACCATAGCAATAACTTAGATAAAACAAGTATAGCCTTGCTTTGGAGTATCTCTTAAATAATGATAATTTGATTGAAAGTTAATCTACATCATTATCTCCTATGAAATCAGGCAGTAACTCTGAAATCTCGATGACTAATGAAGTTGCTGCTCATGAATTTCTTACAGCATATATTTTGAAGCCAGAGATCTTTAATTGCTTCTTGCTGACAAGTAATAAGAATTTTTTTTCCCTCCCTTTAGAAGCGCAGTCAGTCTAAGGGATGAGGAAGGAGGACCGCCACCACTTGCCTCCTGCTCTGCATGTTCAGCTATAGGTACACATTCTGGACATAGCAGCTACTCTGGCTGTAGCCTAGCAGTGCCTATGAAGTTAGTAATGGCACTGGAGTCTGAGTTTTCTACATGACTGTTTTCTGTGTTCCTCTGCTCTGCTTTCCTCTGGGTAAGGAGAATCTGGACCTTGAGTTTGCTTTCAATTCAGGAGATGAAATCAAATGTATACAGATCAACTTCAAGATGGCAGCTGAAGAAAATAAATAGTCACAACATGATATGGTTTGGCCGCTGTTGTCCCAAAGCTGCAGGCATTATTCATCTTGGTGCCACCTCCAGTTAGGTCGGAGACAATACAGATTGGATCAGTCTAAGAAATGCATTTGACCTGCTTTTGCCAGAGCTTGCCAGAGTGAACTCTTGGCTTGCTCTTGGCTCTTTGTTGAGGAGTACACATATCTATCTACCTTAGCTTTCATGCATTGCAAGTCTGCTCAGCAAATCACAGTAGAGAAGTATTGCTGTCCTTGGATCTCTGAATGGATGATTGGCTCAAACACAATACTATCCCAGAGGAACCTCATGCTGAGAGCCTTGCTGAGCCTTGCTGAGCCTCATCATAGACCTGCTGCAGAGAATGGCTTGAATGGCTTATTCAGCACAAAATACCATTTTCAGGCCACAGACAACATCATCATAACAATGGTCAAAGCTGGGGGTGGGGGACAGCCAGCAAGATGGCTGTGAGAAAATTGGAGTGCTTTCCTAGCAGGCAGCTACTGTGGTTAAGCAGGAGGCCAGCAGGGGAGGGAGTGACAATGATCTCATCCAGTGCATCCAGGCCATGCCTGGTTTAGGCCCTTTCTGTCCCAGCTGGAGCATTTGCCAGATCCTCTTCCCTTCATTAGTCATGTAGTCCAGCAGGTACAAGGATTCTTAGAAGAGGTATGTCCCCTGTACCCACAAAATACAAAACAAATAAAAGCAAGAAGTAAGTGGAGGTGTGGCCCAATGGAAAAGCCAAGTAAGAATGTGAAGCCTCAGTGGCAGCCTAAAAGGTAGCAGTGGCTTCTTCCTGTAATCCTAGATACTCAGAAGGCTGAGGTCTGAGGATAGCGATTCAAAGCCAAAAATGAACTTTCTTTGATGCTCTGCTGTGCTTCCTGGTGTTATAGAGGGTGAGAAGTCTACTTTTTAAAGGAAACCTGACGTTATCTTTTCAAAATTGCTTTCTGCCCCAGCTGAACTCAGGATCTGTTCTTCCCCACTCCTCACTTTATTTTCCACTCCAACTCACACTGATCAACCAAAAGGGAGAGAAACAGTGTCTGTATATTAGCAAATGACACCACAGGAGTTTTATTTATTTATTTATCTATCTATTTTCAGTCATGGGGCTTGAACTCTGGGACTGGGTGCTGTCCCTGAGCTCTTCAGCTCAAGGCTAGAGCTCTACCACTTGAGCCACGGCACCACTTCCACTTTTCTGGTGGTTAATTGGAGATAGGAGTCTGACAGACTTTCCCAGGCTGGCTCTGAACTGTGATCCTCAGATCTCAGCCTCCTGAGTAGCTAGGATGACAGGCATGAGCTGAGCCACCAGTGCCTGGCTTAAAATGGTTTGTTTTTCTGTCCTGACACTTTCCAAGCTGCAGATGCTTCCAATTTTCAACTTGTGACAGAAACCATAAGCCAAAGAAGCAATTATTTCAACAATGGTAGGAAAAGAAACCCTGTCCTACTACCTAATTGTGAAAAGCCTCATTAGGACTGCCATTAGTCTTCGACTTTCACTTCTAGAAACCAGATGGACTTTGGGAGGGTAAGGGTAAGTGGGGACACAAATGGAAGGACAAAGGGTGCACAAATGCAGCAGTAGACCCTGTTGAAAAAGAACTATACAACTTGTGGGTGAGGACAGGAGGGGAAAACTGGGAGAGAGCGAGGGATGGAGTAACATTATCCAAAAAGAATGTACTCTACCTGACTAATGTAACTATAACCCCTCTGTACATCACTTTTATAACGATAAAAATATTAGAATCAAAAAGTTTCCCCCCCCACCAAAGAAACAAAATGGAAAGGATTCAACGTTTCTAAGTTGTTTACTGAAGACTGGGTAGAATTTTAGGATTAGGGCACAACTTCAACATACCAAACATCATTGACTTCCAGAGCCCTTTCCAATGTGTTATCAAGGCACAAGTGAATTGGTTTCTTTTTCTTTTCTCTTCCTTTCTTCCTTTCTTTTTTTGCTGGTCCTGGAGCTTGAACTCAGGGCCTGAGCACTGTCCCTGGCTTCTTTTTGCTCAAGGCTAGCACTCTACCACTCAAGCCACAGCCCCACTTCTGGCCTTTTCTATAAATGTGGTGCTGAGCAATCAAACCCAGGGTTTCATGTATATGAGGCAAGCACTCTACCACTAGGCCATATTCCCAGACTGTGAGTTGGTTTCTAAGGATTTGACTTCAATTATTTGTCTTTCTGCTTTGGTTTCCTGTCACTGTCACCACCATCAGTCCTGTTACTTCACTCAAGGAACCTGTGCATTAGCTGATGACACAGAATGTCCCAACATTACCCAAGTTAAATGGACATTCTGTTTAGCACAGGGATTCTGTGTCTGGAAGTGGGAGCATGAGCTATACAGTTTTGTTTTGTTTTTTGAATGCTGCACCAGGGCTTTTAGATGGCTGAGTTCAAACTTTATGATTCCTCTAAAGTTACAAAATACCTTTGACCACAATTTCATTCCAGCTGTCATTCAACTGTAAATTAATTCTGTCCATGGTGGCACGGTTAGGATACTGGAGAATGGTATACTACGCCACTACGCCACTCCTTAATCACCTGTTGATATTTACCCACTGTTACCTCACTCACTTCCTTGAAGCTGCCTCCAGAACTTGCAAAGCTTCCCTTTTTATATTTGGTACAATATTCTTCCTTTATTCCTTTGTGGCAAGCACTGTACCATCACTCACACCATTAGCCATTATATGTCAAAAGAGTCTCCCAGGGCACAAATTAAATGACAGAAAAATAGGTCACAGGGGAGTACGCAACAAACCAAAGGACTCACTCAGCTAACGTGGAAGCTTCAGCACCGTCACAATGGCCCAATCCACTGTCATAGGTCACCGGGATGGTTGCAATAGACTAATAACTGGTCTCCTTGCATCTATCTGCCCTTGCCCTTACCAGTTATCTACCAGCAACAAGAACAATCTTTAAAAATGCTCCTCAGAGCCAGATGCCAGTAGCTCATGCCTGTAATCATAGCTACTTGGGTTGAGATCAAGAAGGTCTCAGTTTGAGATTAACCTGCATAAAAAAGTGCTTGGGACCCTTTCTCTACCAATAAATCACTGGCATAGTGGTATGTGAATGTTATGCTAGCTGTATGTGAGGTTGGGGTTAGAAGGGTCATAGTTCCAGGCCAACCTGGGAAGTACAGTCCACAAAATTCCATCTCACAGAAAGGAGCCAATGTCATGGCACAAGCCTGTCATCACAGCTATGGCAGGGAGCAAACTAGTAAGATCAAAGTCCAAACTCAAACTTTGGATTAAAAAATAATCAGTGCAAAAAGGGCTGGGAGGATGATTCAGCAGTAGAGCACCAGTCTAGCAAATAAGAGACTCTGAGTTCAAACCCAACTACCACCAAAGAAAAGAGAGAGAGAGAGAGAGAGAGAGAGAGAGGAGAGGAGAGAGAGAGAGAGAGAGAGAGAGAGTTATTCCACTCATAGGCTCAAAATTCTCTAGTGGCTTTCCTTTCACTGGGAGTAAATCTTAAACTTTGTTTTACTTTCTTCAAGTTTTTGCCCAAATGTTACCCTAATGATGAGACCTTCTCCAAACACTCCACATAAAATAGTAACTTCTCCACTCCTCCCTGAACCAGAGTTATAACCACTGTTCTATCCTACTCCATATTTATTACAGCATCACATTATATCACATTATATATTTATATATATAATATGTGTCAAATTTCATTTCCTGGGAGGTAGATGGATTCCCTGTTCCACATGCTTTTCTTACAAAGTGACATGTCTACTGTTCCCGTGTGCATGCATGTGTGTGTGTGTGTGTGTGTGTGTGTGTGTGAGTGTATGTATGCATGCACATGCTAGTATGGGGCTTGAATTCAGGGCCTAACACAAGGCTGATTACATACCGCTTGAGCCACTTCTGGGGTTTTTTTGTTGGTTAATTGGAGATAAGAAACTCTTGGATTTGACTCTCTGGGCCAGTTTCAAAAATCAATTCTTAGATCTCAGCTGGGATTACAGGCATGTGCATCTGGTGCACAGCCCTCCTTGGAAAATGTGTGTGTGTGTGTGTGTGTGTGTATGTGTGTGTGTAATCTTTGTTTCCTAGGCTTTTGAACTAGAGTGGGTCTATACCTGTGGTAGAAGTGAAGGTAGGGAATCTTTGAGTATAGGTACAAAAAGTCATAAATTTATGCCTGGTTCTCTTGGGACACTCAGTCTTAGAATCCAGCCACTATGATCAGCCAAATACTGGGACATTTATAAATGTTCAGGCCAACAACCCATGTGTGGTCCAATCCAACAGTGATTATCAACTTCCAGACATATAAGGAAGATTTTTATATGCTTTCAGCACCAGCCATTGTATGTGAGACAAATAAGAACTATTTAGGTTAGCCTAATCAACTCCCAGAATCTTGAGAGACAATAAATTGTTCAGGCAGGTGTGGTGGCATACTTCTATTATCCTAGCATATGGGAGGCTAAGGCAAAAGGATTCTAAGTTCCAAGTTAGTCTAGGATGTATAGTGAGATACTCTCCAAATACCAGAAAACGGACATAAATCAAGGGGGGTGCTGGGTATGGTTACATTACTGTGATCCTAGCCACCGGAGAGGCAGTTAGGTAGATCACAACCTGAGATCCTTTCTGAAAAACTAAATGCAAAAGGACTGCGGGAATGGTTCAAGCAATAGAACATGAAGTCCTCAGTCAAATTCCTAGTATCATTTTTTAAAAATGCTACTTTAGGCCACTAAGGTTTGGGATTATTATTTAATAGTAAATAATAAACTAGGCACCAGTAGCTCACTTTTATAATCTTAGGCACTCAGGAGGCTGAGACCTGGAGGTTCAAAGTCCAAAGCCAGATTAGTCAAAAAGTCTGAGAGACTCCAATTAATCAGAAAAACATTGGACTTGAGGTGTAGCTCAAGGGGTAGAGCAACAGCCATGATCAAGATAGCCAAGGGAGAGTACAAGGCCATCAGTTCAAGCTCCAGGACTTTGAAAAACAGAACAGAACAAAAACAAGAAAAAAGAATATTAAATAATGGAACACTTGACATGCATGTTTGATTCCTCTTCCCTTCTTGAGTTTTAATATGTTCAATTACTGTAGTCCCAGCACCTAAAAAAGTACCTGGCAAATGACAAATACTCATTGAATATTTGTTGAATGAGTTAAATGATGCATGGTACATTTTCTTTTTCTTTTTTTTTTAAGTGTGAGCCTTTATTTGGTATGAGTACTGTTTTTTGTTTTGTTTTTGGCCAGTCCTGGGGCTTGGACTCAGGGCCTGAGCACTGTCCCTGGCTTCTTTTTGCTCAAGGCTAGCACTCTACCACTTGAGCCACAGTGATACTTCTGGCTGTTTTCTGTATATGTGGTGCTGAGGAATCGAACCCAGGGCTTCATGTATACGAGGCAAGCACTCTTGCCACTAGGCCATATTCCCAGCCCCGCATGGTACATTTTCAATATGCTATTGTTTTTTATTTAACAGTTCATAGGATAGTCTGATTAACTAGACTTCACTAGCAGAGAGCATACAATTGGCACAGAGAGCATGGGAACATATATTGGACTATTTCAGAGGTAAATAATATAAGACATATAATGTATATATGTACATTATAAACCAGGTTTCGGTGGCTCATGCTTGTAATCCTAGCTGCTCAAGAGGCTGAGATATAAGGATCACAGTTCAAAGCCAGCTTGGGCAGGAAAGTCTATGAGTTTTGTATCTCCAAATAGCCACACATACACACAAAAAAAGCTGGAAGAAGAGGTATAGCTGAAGTGGTGGAGTGCAGCTTTGAGTGAGAAAACAGAAGGACCGTGCCCAGACTCTGATTTCAAGCCCAATATAGGTACAGGAACACATACATGTGCGCGCACAGTTATTGCAGGACAGCAAAAAAAAGTAGAATTAGTGTTTCTGTAGAATTCATCTATTGTCAATTAATTTCATAATCTCACTATGGTCTTTCCCAGATTTGCTCAGAAAAAAGCTTCAGAAATATTGTCAGGAAGGTTATTCTCCCAACCCAATTCATGAGGACCCTGAGAATGACTAATTGGAAACAAGTTTTGGGGGGATGAAATTGGATGAAAATGGGTGTTGTCAGTATGAGTATGCATACACACATACCTGTGCGATTTGGAAAGCTTATTCTCATAGCCATTGGAGTGACGAATGTATACAAAGGAATAAGTATGGCTCTGGATCTCATTCTTGCATCAAGTATTTTAATTTCAAATTTGGTTTGGGAGCAAAGATCTGTGTATTGCTTAATGACCATTTGGTCATTCTCAAATACCCAAGGAAAGTGTTAAATTTTTATCAGGAGGAAAAAAAAAGAAAAAAAAAGGACAAACCTTCTTTAGCTACTTGAAGAGCTTAATTTATGATTGGGGGAAAAATAATAATGAATGGACTGATCAATTTATTTGGGCCAATTCATCTTGGTCTTGACAGGAGCAAATCACACAAGGGGATGTGGAATCTATTGTATCTTGCATTGAGGAATCTTTGACACAATGGTTTCAAAGCAGCTCCCCATCACAAGAATAGTCTCAATAGACAATCATGGGCAACTTCCTTCCAGAATATGGAAGGGCTTGAGGGTAAAAAAAAAAAAAAAAAAAGGTTTTTAAAAGTTCATCACTTAATCCAGGCCACTGCCACAAGGCCACTGGACGAGACAAGCATCTTTTGAGGCAGAAAATAAGTGTTATTTTGTTCTCTTTGTTTCAGTGATAATTGTTGGTGCTGCTGGGCCTCACCATCTTGCATATGGCAATGGAAGCTCTCTCCATTGGGTAGAAGCCTTGAGTGGAAGGTGGGAAAACTCCCCAAATTCCCCAGCAAAGTTCCAAGAAGCAAATTGTAAAATATCTTTTCTTTGGAGGTTCCATGTTTCTCACCAACATCCAGTCATTTGCTTCTATAGCTAATTTTATTTTCCCATTTTTTTTCCTTTAAATGTTATTTATTTATTTATTTATTTGCAAGCCCAGACAAACTTGGGCTAAAAAAGAAGCCCAGGCAAGGGTTAGGATGAGCCCATGACGTACCCCACTCTCCAGCCAATTAAAAGGCTAGGAGAGGGGAGAGCGGAAGTGACGCGCCGTATCCCTCCGCGGGGCGAGAGGGTCGGTGGGGGGAGTCGGCGTCTCTCTCCCCCGCGCCATCTCCCGTACACGGAGCCGCATTCCGAGGCCCCCCCACCCCCCTCCCTCGGGGCCCCCCCGCCCCCCTCGGGAAAAAAAATCCACCCCAAATCACTCGAACCCGAGGGAGGCTTCCTTTCACCCTCAGGGAGACGAGCTTTCAACGGCTCCCTCTTCTCTGTCTCCCCCCCCCATCTCAAGCCCCCGTCCCCTCCCCTTCCCCAGCCCCCTCCTCCCGGCGCCGGGTGCAAGGTCCCTTTAAGGCGACGGCGCCTTCCTCGGGTCAGACTACCGGCGGCGACGACCACGGGAGGTGAGTGAGCGAGCGAGCCTCGGCGCTCCCCACCCCCTGCTCCCGGGGGTTCCGTTATCTTTTCGCCCGGCGAGGTTTTCCGAAGCGAGACAATGGGGGGGGATGGGGCGGGCGCGCGCGGGAGTGGGGGTGGGGGCGCGCGCCCGGGCCCGTCTGCCCTCCGCTGCCGGCGGCGCGGGCCGCCCGCCCGCGGCGGCCGTGGGGCGCGGCGCGCGAGCGTGTGCGTGTGAGCGCCGTGCGGGCCGCGGGAGCCGCTCGGCGGGGCCGGCGGGCGGAGGCCCCTCGCCTGCCGGCGGACCGGCTACCCTCGCCCGCGCGCTCGCGCGCGCGCGCGCGGCCCCGCAGCCCCACGGTCCTGCACACCGCCCAACGTCCGCACGCACGCCCGGGTGCGAGGCGTCTCGGAGGAGTGGGCGGCGCGGGCGGGCGGTGGCGGCGGCGGCGGCGGCGGCCCCGCTGGGGAAGGGGCGGGGGCGCGGGCGGCTCCGGCGAGACGCGGCGGCGGCGGCGGTGGTGGGGCGGTGAGGGGCGAGGCCCGCGCCGGGAGGGGGCGGGGCGAGGGCCCGGCGGCGTCCGTGTCCCCGCGTGGGAGTTCCCGCCGCCCCGGCGTGGGCGCGGGGTTCGAGCGGGAGTCGGGGCAGGAGCGATCGCTGAGCCGATCCCTGGTGTTATGTAACCCGGGCTCTGCTTTTCCCGGGCATCCCGAGCCGCGTCGCGCGCCGGCGGCCTCGCTGGGCCTCCTCCCCTCGGCCCCCCAAATGTATGCAGGGCTGGCGCCGTGATTTATAAAATGAGATCTTTTTTTTTTTTTTTCCCTTTCTGGTGATTATGTCCTGCCGCTGTGGGCGCCATGTTTATCCAAAGGACTATTTTCTGGTTATGATTCCGAAAACGACTGGCAAGGAATTGTGTCCTGGGAGCCACCTGCACCCTCCTTCGCGCGTGTGGCCCCGGCTTCCCCCCCACCCCCTCGCGGGGTGTGAAGTTCCCTCAAACTGCCCGAAACTAACGGCGCGTCCCTCCTCCAGTCCACTGTCCTCCGACGCCCCGCTCAGCGGCAGAACTGAAGGTCTTGTTAGTCATCTGATCCAGTGAGCAGTTATCATTGATCATTACTGGAGAAAACTGGGATGCAGTTATAGCTCAGAACGGTCAAATGGTAGTCCCTCTCTCAGCTCTGCCTTAGACCCCACCTACCCACTCAAGCACAAAACTCCACAGAACATAGTTTTTGTTTTCAAAGGAATTTTCCCAACACGAAGAGGGGGAAACGGGAAAGACTTCTGCTTGGTGAGCAGCAGTGAATTTAGAGACCCCAGTTGTGGTTTGGGAAGCTTGGGCTGAGAGCTACTTATTTGGCATAAACCATCATGGAGTGCATAAAAAGTTCCTCGAACTGTTAAACCTGCATTTTCCGGGGACCTCACCCCCCAAACTTCTTTGGGTGTGGTAAAGAAGGGACATTGTCATCTCCACGTTTTTAACAGACACTCCTTCAGCTAACTGATTAAGAAAACAACTACAGTGAAAACAATCAGCATTATTGGCCTTACATAAAGATACTCCAAGTAATGCTATTAAAACACGGGCCGGCAGTCTGTGCTCTTGATTCCCTTGTCTTATGTGGGTGGTGTTATCTCAAACTGAAGTGGTATCTTTTGAGCCCCCCCCCCCCCCCCGTGTGTGATGAACTTTACTGCAGCGCTTCTAGCATCAAACCTCAATTGTCAGATCTCAGCCTCCTGAGTAGCCAGGATTACAGGTGTGAGCAACTGGCATCCTGCCTTTTTCCACTCCTATCATAAACCAGTAGTGTAATCACTAGGAAAGCAGTTTGAAAAAGTGTGGTCAGTTGTTGGGGATTCCCCCAAGGCCCTTTTAGGAGAGCCTGAGGTCATAGACATTTAAAAAACAATAACTTAGAAGTTGCACTGTGGCTCAAGTGGCAGAGTGCTAGCCTTGAGCAAAAAGAAGCCAGGGACAGTGCTCAGGCCCTGAGTTCAAGGCCCAGGACTGGCCAAAAAAACCCCCAAAAAACAGTAACTTGAAGCACTATTTTTTTCCTTATGTCTTTGCTGAGTGTCCAAAAGTAATACTACCAATAGTCAAACTACTGGCAAGGCAGTTGGTCGTAGACTCTGCTGTACTTGAGTATGTCCTTAATGAAGTTGTATTGAAGTTAATATTAAATCTCGTGGGTTTTTTGTTGTTTTTTGTTTTGTGATACTGGGCATTAAACTCAGGGTGCTTGCCAGACAGGCACTCTACCACTTGAGCTAACCCCTCCAACCCCTTTATTCCAGGTAGGACCTCACTCTATCTTGCCAGGTCTTTGGTCTTCCTACTTGTGCTTCCTGTGGGCTGAAAATAACAGGTGCACACCAACCACACTCAGCAGCTGGTTGAGATGGAGTCTCCCAAACTTCTTTTTCCCTGGCTGGTCTTGAACCACCAATGTTGACTTTCCAATCCTTCAGATTTTTGAGAATCTCTCTCCTACTAAGCTTATAAGCTAGACAAAAAGGATTTACAATATGTACAAAAGCCAGGTGCCAATGGCTTACCACTCCTGTAATCCTAGCTACTTAGGAGGCTGAAATCTGAGGATCAGGGTTCAAAGCCAGCCGGGACAGGAAAGGCTGATGAGTGTCTTATCTCCAATTAACCACCAGAATACCGGAAGTGGTGCTGTGGCTCAAGTGATAGAGCACTATCCTTGAGCTGAAGAACTCAGGAACAGTGCCCAGGCCCAGAGTACAAGCCTCTCGACTGACCAAAAGAAAAAAGTACAAAAGTATTACTTTACCTTATATTTGGGGGAAAATAGTAATTTTTCAATGTTTTTGTTTTTTTTTTGGCCAGTCCTGGGCCTTGGACTCAGGGCCTGAGCACTGTCCCTGGCTTCCTTTTGCTCAAGGCTAGCACTCTGCCACTTGAGCCACAGCGCCACTTCTGGCCGTTTTCTGTATATGTGGTGCTGGGGAATCGAACCCAGGGCCTCATGTATACGAGGCAAGCTCTCTTGCCACTAGGCCATATCCCCAGCCCTAATTTTTCAATGTTATTTATGTTAACATGTAATATATTTGTTTGAAAATGTGGTAAATATTTAAAACATGTTTTAGTGTCTAATATATTAAACTTGGAAAGCTACATGAACTTGAATCTTTGCGATCATCAATAAAGTTTGAGAATTCAAGAAACCAGAATATTGGAAAACCATTGGAGGGCTGGGAATATGGCCTAGTGGCAAGAGTGCTTGCCTCCTACACATGAATCTCTTGGTTTGATTCCCTAGCACCACATATATGGAAAACGGCCAGAGGGGACGCTGTGGCTCAGGTGGCGGAGTGCTAGCCTTGAGCAGGAAGAAGCCAGGGATGGTGCTCAGGCCCTGAGTCCAAGGCCCAGGACTGGCAAAAAAAAAAGAAAACCATCTATAAGCTCTCCACATCACCCAGATCTGCCTTATTTAAGAACTTTGTAGAAAAATGTATAAATGCTAGTTGGGTTAATAGAAGAATGACTTGGGGAGGAGTTGTAGGGAAAAAAAGAGTCTGATTTTAATTTCAGAAATTATCTGTAGCCTTAGTGAACTTACATGGATTCTCTATATCTCTGTTTTGACCTCATGTGTAAAAAGTAGTAACTGAATATATAATTATTGGGAGAATTCATTGAGACAATGAATGTAAAGTGTATAACAATGTCTAGCATATCACAATATGAACATGTACAGATCATAATTCAGTTTCTCCAGTTTAAGTTTTTAGCTTTTGTTGAAAGTAGAATTTCTAATTTGGGGATTTGGGTTAATGTCTTTGTTTTATCAATAGGCTAAGACTGTTTGAGTCACCGATATTCTAGCTTGTGATAGTAAGCCACATCTATAAAACCAAAGAAACAGACAGAGTTAAATTAAACTGGGGGGATAGAAATGGGAACTGTTGGGCTGGGAATATATATAGCTTAGTAGTAGAGTACTTGCGTAGCATGCATGAACCCCTGGGTTTGATTCCTCAGTACCACATAAACAAAAAGTCAGAAGTGGTGCTGTGGCTCAAGTGGTAGAATGCTAGCATTGAGCAAAAGCAGCTCAGGGACAGTGCTCAGGCCCTGAGTTCAAGCCCCAGAACTGGCCAAAAAAAAAAAAAAAAAGAAAGAAAAGAAATGGGAACTGTCAGAGAAGGAAAGCCATAGAAGATGGAAAAGGGACAAAGGATTATATAACAAAGTATTATACTATACCGTTCTATACTGTACAGTTAGAGTACTATGGACAAAATGGGCTATGTTTGGCTGTTTATGGAAACATAAATACCTTTTTTTCTTAGGATTATCATTACTTAATTTTAAACACTGGAGTTAGAATGGTATTCTTAAGATTTTGCTTATGTCTGTAGTTTCAGTTACTTAGGTTGCTTGAATCTACAAGTTCAAGGTCAGCCTGGCAACATAACAAGAACCTGACTCAGAAATTTAAAAAGATTGTTTGCCCTGCTCCAAATGTTCTTTTCATCTTGATTTATGGACAGATTTGTACTAGCAGAGAATTAAAGAATGATACACTGAATTCTTCATTCCTGGAATTTTTATTACAGTATGAAAAACAAATTGAAGTAATTCAGGGATGGAGTTATGGGTCTAGAAAGCATATGGCCCTGAGTTCAATCCCCAGTACCAAATAAGATAATTCAAAGCTTCAAGAACTGTGTATGAAGAAGATGTATAAATATTTGTTGCCCACTAAATACCACAGTAGTAGGCAGATATATCTGCAGGGTTTTTAATTTTTTTTCTGCTTTTAAATAGTAATTTGTAAAGGGTCTGTTAGTATCCTATATTTTTAATTATGTAGACTTATGCCAATTCATTGGTTATATAGGACTTGAGGATAGGTTACATATTTGCCCACTCTTAAGATATGACCCTTTACTCCTAAAAAGTATTTCATCTTGTACTTCCAGCTTGTGGGTAAGATGGTGGGAGCCAAAGACAGGTGACTGTGGGTATTTTCCTTTGTGAGCTACAGTTAAAGCCTTCTGAGTGCACAAAAATCATGTTACCAATATAATTACTACTATAACGTACAGAAAGCAACTAGATTTACAAGATGTCAATAGTGGATTAATGGGAAAAGTTGGTGTTCACCTCACAATCTCTTCTTGGTTCCCTATAGGACCTTTCTTTTTTTTTCTTTATCATTTGTTTTTTATCTTTTAAGAACTGTTAGGAGACCAAGTATAATGACATATTTGTAAATTCCAGCTACTAGGAAGGTAAAGATAGCCTGGGCTAAGGGCAAAGTTAGCTCAGAAACAAAATACAAACAGAAGAACAGGAGCTTGGCTCAATAGTGGCCTTCTTGTCTAGAATGCTCTGGGTTCAATCTCTAGTACCACAAAAACAAACATGAAGGGAAGCTGAGGCAAAAGAAAATGGTAAGTTTGAGGCCAGCAAAACCCTATCTCAAGAAATAAGCTACAGGGCTAAGGATGTGGCTCAGTGGTAGAGTGCTTGCCTAGCATTCATGAATCCCTGGGTTCGATTCCTCAGCAGCACCACATAAAAACAGAAAAAGCCAGAAGTGGGCGCTGTGGCTCAAGTGGCAGAGTGCTAGCCTTGAGCTCAAGGCTAGCACTCTGCCACTTGAGCAAAAAGAAGCCAGGGACAGTGCTCAGGCCCTGAGTCCAAGCCTCAGGACTGGCAAAAAAAAGACAGAAAAGAAAGAAAGAAAGAAAAGAAAGAAAGAAACTACATGAATATTGCTCCTAGAAATAGGAAAATTTAACAAATTTTTGCCAACGAGGCTATCAGCTAAATTAGTAAATGCCAAAAAGATAATGGTAAAATAAAACATTTAAGAGGTCACACCTTAGAAAATGTATTACTAAAAGCAATCTTCAGATTCAGTGAAATCCTCAAAATTCCACTTTCATTCTTCACAGAATATAAGTCCTGAAATTCTGTGATCTTTGAGGAAAACACTTCAAGATACAGTCATAGTGTCTTTCTGAAGATTCCAATAGTTCAAGGAAATAATTGCAAGAACTGACAAATAGGATAGCATTAAATTAAAAAGGTTTTACATAGGGGGCTGGGGATATGGCCTAGTGGCAAGAGTGCCTGCCTCATATACATGAGGTCCTGGGTTCGATTCTCCAGCACCAAATATCCAGAAGTGGCGCTGTGGCTCAAGTGGCAGAGTGCTAGCCTTGAGCAAAAAGAAGCCAGGGACAGTGCTCAGGCCCTGAGTCCAAGCCCCAGGACTGGCCAAAAAAAAAAAAAAGGTTTTGCATAGCTGGGCACCTGTGGAACCTGTAATCCTAGCTGCTCAGGAGGCTGAGATCTGAGAATTGTGGTTTGAAGCCAGCCTCAGCAGGAAAGTCTGTGAGACTTCTTAATGATTAAGATTAGAGTCATGAGCCACTAGCACCCTGCCAGACACTGACGGTTTTGTTTCGTTTTTTTGGCCAGTCCTGTGGCTTGGACTCAGGGTCTGAGCACTGTCCCTGGCTTCTTTTTGTTCAAGGCTAGCACTCTGCCACTTGAGCCACAGCACCATTTCTGCCCATTTTCTATATATGTGGTGCTGGGGAATTGAACCCAGGGCCTCATGTATACCGAGGCAAGCACTCTTGTTACTAGACCATATCCCCAGCCCACACTGATAGTTTTAAAGGGATCATTTTTTATTATTTTATAGAACATTCCACTTGTGTGCTTTTTTTTTTTTTAGTCCTGGGGCTTGAACTCAGGGCCTGAGCACTGTCCCTGGCTTCCTTTTGTTTGAGCCACAGCACCACTTCCAGCTTTTTCTGTTTATGTGGTGCTGGGGAATGGAACCCAGAGTTCATGCATGCTAGGTAAGCATTCTACCACTAAGCCACATTCCCAGCCCCCCCCCCTTTTTTGTGATAGAATGTTCCACCTTTGGGTTTATCTCATTTCTTTATAGTAGTACTCCATTTTTCCTTTATTGTATTTCTTGTAATCCTTTATTTTATTTTATTTTATTTATTTATTTATTTTGGCCAGTCCTGGGCCTTGGACTCAGGGCCTGAGCACTGTCCCTGGCTTCTTCCAGCTCAAGGCTAGCACTCTGCCACTTGAGCCACAGCGCCGCTTCTGGCCGTTTTCTGTATATGTGGTACTGGGGAATCGAACCTAGGGCCTCGTGTATCCGAGGCAGGCACTCTTGCCACTAGGCTATATCCCCAGCCCTTGTAATCCTTTAAATTAAATTTAAATGCTTGGCTTGATTCAGATAGTAAACATTGTCAATAATATTGTGAAGATTTGAGGGTCTTCTGTTTTTGATTTTACAGAAGAAACTACACCAAATAGCTCATAATTAACATTTGGATTATTAGATAATTGCTGACTCACATTTTTCTGTTTAAACTTAATATATGCTATGAATAATTCTGGAAGGACCAGAGAAAATAATTATCTTTCTGGAGCATCTTGGTAGGAATATTAAACGCAGTATATTGTCATGTTCTTGAAGAGTTTTTTGTGTTTTTTTTCCAGTCCTGGGCACTGTCCCTGGCTTCCTTCTGCTCAAGGCTAGCACTCTGCTACTTGAGCCACAGCACCAATTCTGGCTGTTTTCCATACATGTGGTACTGGGGAATTGAACCCAGGGCTTCATGTATACAAGGCAAGCTCTCTTGCCACTAGGCCATATTCCCAGCCAGTTCTTGAAGAGTTTTAAGAGTTGGTGTTTTTTTTTTTTTTTTTTTTGTAACTGGAAAACTACAAGAAGGTTGCTAAATTTTTTGCTTTCCATTTTTAAAATTTGCAAGGATTTAGATTGATATTTCCCTTGCTTACCCTTTTGATCTGAAGCTGTATAGATGCTGCCATGAAAGGAATCACTTACTTTCTGGATGGTAGTAGTCTAGGTCAGAATTGAGGATTAAATGTTTAAAATATTTGGTCTCAATGTCTTTGTTTTGGGGGTGGGGACACCGGGTACTGGGGGCTCAGGACCTTGCACTCTTCCTTGGCTTTTTCCATTCAAGGCCAGTGCTCTACCACTTCAGTCATCTCCACATCTAGGTCTTTCCTGGTTAATTGTAAATGAGACTCGCAGACTTGTCTGCCTGGGCTGGCTTTGAACCACAATCCCTAGATCTCAGCCTTATAAGTAGCTAGGATTACAGGTATGAACCACCAGTGCCAACTTGTGTTTGTGTGTGCTGGGATTTGGCCTTAGACCCTCGCTTGGCTTGAGCTACACCTCTACTTTTTCTTTTTCTTTTTTTTTTTTTTGCCAGTCCTAGGGCTTAGACTCCAGGCCTGAACACTGTCTCTGGCTTCTTTGGCTTCTTTTTGTTTAAGGCTAGCACTCTGCCATTTCTGGTCGTTTTCTATATATGTGGTGCTGGGGAATGGAACCCAGGGCTTCATGTATAAGAGGCAAGTACTCTTGCCACTAGGCCATATTCCCAGCCCCCCCCCCCCCTTTTTTTAAGGCATTAGTTTTTCTTTCTTTCTTTCTTTTTTTTTTTTTTTGGCCAGTCCTGGGCCTTGGACTCAGGGCCTGAGCACTGTCCCTGGCTTCTTTTTGCTCAAGGCTAGCACTCTGCCACTTGAGCCACAGCGCCACTTCTGGCCATTTTCTGTATATGTGGTGCTGGGGAATTGAACCCAGGGCCTCATATATATGAGACAGGCACTCTTGCCACTAGGCCATATCCCTAGCCCCAAGGCATTAGTTTTTCAAGGGGCTTCTTTTTGACATGTTCAGATATGCTTATAATACAGTGTGATGATCCCCTCTGTTGTACCTGCTCATCCTTTCCCCTCCCCAAAACAGTCTCGGTAAGCATCTCTTTTCCATTTTCACAGTATGCATAAAATATTTCAACCATAATCATCCTCTTTCTTCGCCTTCTGCCTCCCACTAGTACCCATGCCCCCATCTGTTTTACATTTTTTTTTTTTTTTTTGGCCAGTCCTGGGCCTTGGACTCAGGGCCTGAGCACTGTCCCTGGCTTCTTCCCGCTCAAGGCTTCCCACTCTGCCACTTGAGCCACAGCGCCGCTTCTGGCCGTTTTCTGTATATGTGGTGCTGGGGAATCGAACCTAGGGTCTCGTGTATCCGAGGCAGGCACTCTTGCCACTAGGCTATATCCCCAGCCCTGTTTTACATTTTTGTCATTCATTTTTAAGTATATGTTAACTGTTTAAAGGAGTTTTACCATGGTATTTCACATATAAATGTGTTGTATACATTAATCAGATTGACCTTTGATTATTTTGTGAGCAAGTGTAAAATATGCTGAGTGTGGCAGACTTATTTGCTGGGTAACCATCATTATTAACTCAATTTTTTATTTGTTATTTCATTTTTTGTCAGTCATGGGGCTTTAACTCAGGGCCTAGGCACGTCCCTGAGCTCTTTTTGCTCAAAGGCTAGTGCTCCACCACTTTGAGCTGTGGTGCCACTTCATGTTTTCTGGTGGTTATTTGGAGGTAAGAGTTTCAAAGACTTTCCTGCTCCAGTTAGCTCTGAACAGCAATCTTCAGATCCTCAGCCTTCTGAGTAGCTAGGATTGCAGGCATGAGCTACCAGGGCTCCCCGCTTGTATTAACTCCATTTTCTATACTGTTTTAAAAAGGACACACACACACACACACATTCTCTCTCACTCCCTCTCTCCCTCCCTCCCTCTTCCCTCCCCCCCCCCCCATACCTGGATGCTCCTAGCTACTCTGAAGGCTGAGAATTGCAGTTCAAAACCTGCTGGAGCAGGAAAGTTCTGTGAGACTCTTTATCTCCAGTTAACCACCAAAAAGCCAGAAGTAGAGCTGTAGCTTACTTAAGTGGTAGAGTGTCAGCCTTGAGCAAAAAGAGGTCAGGGACAGCACCCAGGCCAAGTTCAAGCTCTAGTAGTGGGATTAAAAAAAAATCATTTGGGGGCTGGGGATATGGCCTAATGGCAAGAGTGCCTGCCTCATATACATGAGTCCCTGGGTTCGATTCCCCAGCACCACATATACAGAAAATGGCCAGAAGTGCCGCTGTGGCTCAAGTGGCAGAGTGCTAGCCTTGAGCAAAAAGAAGCCAGGGACAGTACTCAGACCCTGAGTCCAAGTCACAGGACTGGCCAAAAAAAAAAAAAAAAAAAATCATTTGGACATGATGTTGGTTAGAACATTCACAATTATGATACTGAGAAAAAAATCACAGTTTGCATAGTTCTATTTAAAAAAAGTCTATAGATTGTTCAGAATTATTGTACAGATTGGAGAGTTTGCTTGTAGGCTGGTCAGGAATATAGTTCTTAAAAATGACCTGCAGAGGTTATTGTTGTAGGGAGTACAGCTGACTTCATCTTGATTAGGGAAACATGGTGGGAAATGTTGGGGGGAGTAGATTAGGTCAACCTGACCCCAAAATTATGCTTCTGTAAATGGCTTGCTTAACTTGTTTGTTGCTTGCTTCTACCCCATTTCAACCTCCTACATCTGTGCTGCGCTTGCTTGCTTGTTTGTTGCTTGCTCTACCTCCTGCATCAATTCCCTACATTTGTGCTACGCTTTTACCTTTATAAACCCCAATTTGAGGACTGCTCAGGGTCATGGTGTTAGCTCCAAGTCTGTGCTGTGTCCCTGACTGGTCAGCCCGCTTTATGCTTCCCCAATAAACCCATCTTTTTGCTTGAGACTGTCTCTGAATGGTAGATTCTTAGAGAGATGGGGAATCCCCTCCCTCGAACCCCATAACAGTTATAAATTATAGTTTTATTATATTCATTCTTTTGGGTGTTTGATTACTTATGCATTTATTTATTTATTTATTTATTTATTTATTTATTTTGGCCAGTCCTGGGGTTTGGACTCGGCCTGAGCACTGTCCCTGGCTTCTTTTTGCTCAAGGCTAGCAATCTGCCACTTCTGGCCGTTTTCTGTATATGTGGTGCTGGGGAATGGAACCCAGGGCCTCATGTATACGAGGCAAGCACTCTTGCCACTAGGCCATATCCCCAGCCCGTTATGCATTTATTATTTGTTAACACAAATGATTTATATTATTAAGAAAGTTAAGTGGCAAACAATGGTATAACTTTAAGTAGTTAGGACAAAGGTTTTCAGAATGTTAAATTTCTTACTAGAACTAGACTGAAAAATAAAGGGACCTGTTTTGTGGCCTTTGGCTCAAACAATTCCTGTGATATGTTTTTTTTTCTCTTTTCCCTCCCTTTCTTTTCCTCCCCGCCCCACGTGTGTGTGTGTGTGTGTGTGTCTGTCTGTGTCTGTCTGTCTGTGTCTGTCTTTGTCTGTCTGTCTCTTTCTTTCTTAGAACTGAGGGCCTGAACACTATCCGAAGCTTTTTTTGATCAAGGCTAGCACTCTAATCGCTTGAGTCACAGCTGTAATTTGGAGTCTCAGATCTTAGTCTCCCCAGTAGCTAGAATTATAAGCTTGGTTTCCTCTCTCACTCCTCTCTCCTACTCCTTCCCTCCTGCCTGCCTGCCTGCTTGGGGCCTAGGTGCTATCCCTAACCTCTTGTGCTCAAGGCTAGTCTTGTGCTCAAGGCTAGTGAGCCACACACAGCTCACTTCTTTTTGGTGTTTAATTGGAGATAAGAGTCTCATGGACTTTCCTGCCCAAGCTGGCTTTGAAACTTGATCCTCAGATCTCAGCTTCTGAGTAGTTAGGATTACAGGTGTGAACCACCAGTGCCTGGCCCATTTATATTCATATTCTCATTTTCTCTCTGTCTCTGTCTCTCTCTCTGTCTCTCGATCTCTCACCAGTCCTGAGGCTTAGGCACACTGTCCCTGAGCCCCTCTGTCCTCAAGGCTAGCACTCTACCACTTGAGCCACAGTGTGCCACTTCCAGTTTTTTCTGTTTATATGGTACTGAGGAATTGAACCCAGGGCTTCATGCTTGCTAGGCAAGCACTCTATCATGAAGCCACATTCCCAGCCGCCTATTTACTCTTTTTAATTCAGTTTCTGTAGTTCAATTTCTGACAACCATTGTGTGTGTGTATATATGTAAAGTAAGAAAAGAGAAATTTAAGGAAATCCTTTAGATGCTCTTCTTTCTCTTTTTGGTTTTGGCAAAATAGAAGATTAGAGATAAGTTAAAATCAAGGTAAACACCCCTTGGAACTGTGGTTCCCAAACTGGGAACCTGGTTGTAGCTAGCTGGGGCATTAAAGGATATTTTAAAATTTCAAAGGAAGCAGCACCATCTATTGGGCCTTGCCTGAATTACTACTGTCCTTTGGTTTAGTGGCTTGTGGATGTGGTGAAAAATTATTACTAAGAGCCTTTGCAATAAAGGTTTTGTTTGAGCATTGAATGTAATAATATTCTAAGACAAACTGACCCTTAGTTAACTAATATTGGACAGCGGAATAGCAGCAGTAGCTCTTTGTAGGGATGTTTTAGACTTGATTTACTTTTTATTTTTCAATAGTTTTATTATTAAGGTGTTGTGCAGAAGGGTTACCATTTCCTAAGTCAAGGAACAACTAAACGCACGATGTCACCCCTTCTTCTTTCCCCCTTTCGTGCTTACTACAATTGCCTAGTTCATTTTCCGCACAGTGTATACTGAATACCATGACTACATTTTCTTCCCTCCCTCCCTCCATCCCTCCTTCCCACATCCTAGGGCTTGGACTCAGCAACTGAGCACTGTCCCTGGCTTCTTTTTGCTCAAGGCTAGCCCTCAACCACTTGAGCCACAGCACCCACTTCCAGTTTTTTCTGTTTATGTGGTGCCAAGGAATCAAGCCCAAGGCTTCATGCATCCTAGGCAAGCACTCTACCAACAAGCCACATTCCCAGTTTTCTTCTTCTTTTCTTTTTTTTTTTTGGCCTTTCCTGGGGCTTGGACTCAAGGCCTGAGCACTGTCCCTGGCTTCCTTTTGCTCAAGGCTAGCACTCTGCCACTTGAGCCACAGTGCCACTTCTGGCCGTTTTCTATATATGTGGTGCTGGGGAATTGAACCCAGGGCTTCATGTATACGAGGCAAGTGCTCTTGCCACTAGGCCATATTCCCAGCCCCTTGTCTTGTTTTCTTTTCTTTTTTTTTTTTTTAGAGCTGAAGATCAAACTAAGGGCCTTGTCTTGCCAGGCAAGTGCTCTTCCACTGAGCTAATCCCCAATCCCATGACTACTTTTGTTCACCCTTCCTCTGTCAATTTCTGCATTCTTCCTTGGCACCTCAAAAAGACCAAAAAAAAAAAAGCAAAACAACATCACCAAAGCAGAACACATGTTTTTATTTCCTGGATTAATTTTTTTTTTGGCCAGTTCTGGACTTGAAGTCAGGTCCTGAGCACTGTCCCTGGCTTCTTTTTGCTCAAGGCTAGCACTCTGCCACTTGAGCCACAGTGCCACTTCTGGCCATTTTCTGTATATGTGGTGCTGGGGAATTGAACCCAGGGCCTCATGTATACGAGGCAAGCACTCTTGCCACTAGGCCATATCCCCAGCCCTCCTGGAATTAATTTTGATAAATAGTATTTTATTTTACATTTTGGGGCTTGAACTGCGGACCTGGGCACTGTCTCTTAAGGTTTTTTCCACTCAGGGTGAGCATTCTACCACTTAACCACAGCTCCACTTCCAGCTTTTTTGAGTAATTTATTGGAGATAAGAATTTCACGGACTTCCCTACCCCTGGCTTTGAACCACAATCCTCAAAGCTCAGCCTCAATAGCTAAATTTACAGGTGTGAGCTACCAGCACCCAGTGATAGTGTTAAATGTCCAGAGGAGTTCAAGTTCCTCCTCCTAATAGTATCCTACTTTAGTCTGACTGTGTGTGGATGCGCAGTCCTGTATAAGTTACAATGGCCAGTTACATTTTAGATCTAGAATCCACATGTAAGAGAAAACATGCGTCCTTTGTCTCTGAGCGTGGTTTACCTCACTTAACTGTTGTAGGGAGTACAGCAGACTCCATCTTGATTAGGGAAACATGATAGCAATTGTTAAAGTTAAATATTAGGTCAACTTGACCTCTAAATTCTGCTTTTGCAAATGGCTTGCTTAACTTGTTTGTTGCTTGCTCTACCTCCTGCATCAACCCCCTACATCTGTGCTACGCTTTTACCTTTATAAACCCAGCTCAAGGACTGTTAGTTGTCACAGTGTCAGTGCCCGAGTCTGCACTGTGTCCCTGGCTGGTCAGCGCGTTTTTCACTATCACAGTTCAGCTCCCAAGTCTGTGCTTCGTCCGTGGCCTGTCAGTTCGCTTTATGCTTCCCCAATAAACCCATCTTTTTGCTTGAGACTGTCTCTGAGTGGTGGACTCTTGGAGGGATGTGTAATCTCTTCCCTTGAACCCCGTAATGTAACATGGTTTGTTCTAGGTCCGTTCATTTCCCTGCAAAGGACATAATATTCTTTCTAATTGATGAGTAAAATTCCATTTGTATATATGAACCACATTTAATCAATCCACTCATTCATTATAGGACATCTGGGCTGTTTCCATAACTTGGTTATTGTGATAGTGCAGCAGTGAACATGTATGTACAAGTGTCTTTCCGGTATCCTAACTTGTAATGTTCTGGGTAGATGCCCGAGAATGGTTATAGCTGGATCATAGGGAAGTTCCATGTTTAGCTTTTTGAGGAACCTCCAGAGTAGGCTTTATTTTTCTTTTTTTAAAGACATATAATAAAAGCAATGTTTTTAAATTAAAGGTAGCTTCCAAATTCATGATGTAATAGCTTCTAGAATTTACTAGACTGGAAGTACACGATAGTAATAGAACTGGGTCTAGAATATGGCAAATGAATTTCTTATCTTAGGTGCAAAATTTAAAGAAATACAAAAGTCTCAATTACTAAGTAATATTCTATCACACTATTTTATTTTTGCCAGTCCTAGGGCTTGAACTCAGGGCCTGAGCACTCTGCCTGGCTTCTTTTTGCTCAAGACTAGCATTCTACCTCTTGAGCCACAGTGCCACTTCCGGGTTTTCTGTTTATGTGGTACTGAGGAATGGAACCCTGGACTTCATGCATGCTAGGCAAACACTCTACTACTAAGCCACACTCCTAGGCCCTGTCTCTGAGCTTTTATGCTCAAAGCTAGCCACTGTTCCACTTCCTGCTTTTTGGTGGTTAATTGGAGATAAGAGTCTCACGGGATTTTTTTGCCCCTCTGGCTTCAAACCATTATCTCTAGATCTCAACTTCCTGAGTAGCTAGGATTACAGGTAGGAGCCACTGGTGTCTGGCTTATTTATTTATTTTTGTGTGTGCCAGTACTGGGCTTTGAGCTCAGGGTCTAGGTGCTGTCCCTTAGCTTTTCCACTCAAGGCTGGTGCTTTACTGCTCAAGTCATAGCTTCATATCCAACTTTTTGCTGGTTAATTGGAGATAAGAATCTCATGGATTTTCCTGCCCAGGCTGGCTTTAAACTTGATCTCTAGATCTCAGCTTCCTGAATAGTTTAGGACTATAGGCATAAGCCATCATCGTCCAACTTGTTGATGATTATTTTTTAACTTTTAAATTGTTATTATATACATAGGGGTTATTATATACAGAGGGGTTACAGTTGCATAAACCAGATTAAAAGTATGTGTCTTTTTTGACAGTGTCATCCCTTCTCTCTAATTCATTTTTTTTGTTGGTTATGGGGCTTGAACTCAGTGCCTGGGTTCTGTCTCTCAGCTTCTTTGTGCTCTAGGCTAGTGCCCTGCCATGTGAACTACAGTGCCACTTCCACCTTTTTTTCTGAGTAGCTTATTGGAGATAAGAGTCTTCACGGACTTTCCTGCCCTGGCTGGCTTAGGAATACAAGCTTGAGCCACCAGTGCCCAAGTGATTTTTTTTTTTATTGGACCTTTGCATATGGTAGGCAAACACTCTACCTCCACCTAGTCCTAACATGTCATTTTTAGAAGGCAAGTAAGAGCCAGGTGCCAGTGGCTCACACCTGTAATCTTAGCTACTCAGGAGGCTGAGAGCTGAGGATCACCTTTCAAAGCCAGCCTCGGCAGGAAAAGCCCTTGAGACTCTTATTTCCAATAAACTACTCAGAAAAAGCTGGAAGTGGAGCTGTGACTCAAAGTGGTGTAGCACACTAGTCTTAAGTGACAAAGCTCAGAAACAGCACCCAGTCCCTGAATTTCAGCCCATGACTCCCCCCACCACACACACAAAGGCAAATATTAATGCAGAGTTGTTCATAATTAACAAAATAATGATTTTAAAGACTGGATGCAATCCTACCCTTGAGTGACTCAGTCATACCACTCACCTTAAGTTTGGCCCTGGAAATGTAATATTTTATAATCCTGAATGTTAAAGAACTTTCCATGAGAGAGACTTTATTATATTTTTAATGAGTTTGTGGGGCTTAAACTAAGAGCTTGGGCACTGTCCCTGAGTTGTTGTGTTTTGGTGTTTTGTTTTTTTTTTGCTCAGGACTAGTGCTCTATGACTGAGCCATAAAGCCACTTATGGTTTTCAGTGGTTAATTAGAGGTAAGTGTCTTACAGACTTTACTGCCCAGGCTGGCTTTGAACCTTGATTCTCAAATCTCAGCTTCCTGAGTAGCTAGAATTATAGGTATGAGCCACCAGTGCCTGGCTGAGAGATTGTAACACTCAGGAATAAAAGTTGTAATTCTGATCCCTTGGAAATGAGTTGGGATTCACACAGGGTGTAGATTGCTAATGGAGCCAAGAACCCAATTTCATATTTTGTAAAAATAGAAGTTTCTCCAGGGAGGAGGGAAGGTGGGAGAAAAACGAAGGAGGTGGTAACAAGTTTGATAAGAAATGTACTCACTGCCTTACTTTCGAAACTGTAACCCCTCTGTACATTATTTTGACAATAAATAAATAAGTAAATTAAAAAAGAAAAGTTTCTCCAGTTCTTAGGTTGATGCCTTATTAAACTTTTTTTTTTCTTGTAGCATGGCGGACACCGACTTGTTTATGGAATGTGAGGAGGAGGAGTTGGAGCCATGGCAGAAAATTAGTGATGTCATTGAGGACTCTGTAGTTGAAGATTATAATTCAGTGGATAAAACTACAGGTAACAAAAGCTCTTGATCTTAGATTGTTGTTCAGATTAATTTGAATGATGTTTTGGTTGTGAAATGTGAGGTGAAGGACTTTAAGGATTCATGAGTGCCTCATTATGGCATTGGTGCTATCTTCTTTTCCATGCTGTAATATGAGTATCTCGGTTTCTTCATCTGTAAAGCTAAGGGAAAACAAAATCTATTCATTAAAAACATTGAGAGGTTAAATTGACTAATGTTTATCAAACATCTAGCAGTCCTCGTACCAAATGATGCATGAACACAAATCTAAGTGATAGTGTGTGTCAGAACTGATTTACAAACCCAGTAAAAAACAGGTTGCCTAGTTTGTTTTACTTGAACTTGGTTTTCTTTGTGAGTTGAGTAGAAATTGCTTTGTGTTTGCCTTTATGGACATGGACAATTTATAAGTTGAGGTTTGCTAACTTCCCTTTTGTAAAGGTCACATTGCAGGGTTAAGTTGTAGATTGCCCTGAATTCAGAAAGTGGGTAGCAGTTCCTTTTTTTCTCTCATCCTAAATTGTTGCTTTTTATTTTTAATCATCTTTGCCTTGAGACCTGAAGAAGGCATTGATTTAGGGTGAAAAGGGGATGTTGTAGGGTTTTACAGATGGCTTTATGTGAATACCAGTAGTGGCAGTAATAAACCTTTGAATCCCAAAGATTGGCTAGTGTTATGTAGGCAGAGTATTCAGATTTTGGCTCAGTAGGGTCAATGATCTAACTTAATCAGAAAATGTGAGACAGAGAAGAAGGGATTGTGTCTAAATGGTGGACAGAAGGACAGTTAGGAGGAAAGATCAGATGAACAGCTGGATTTATGAATGAAACAGGAAACTTTTTGGCTATAGAGACAAGATGAAAAGGGAAGATTAGAGCAGTGTCCTTTAGTATCATCTGTCCCTATCTCCAAGTGACTATGCCTCCCCTTCCCCACAGTTTCTGTGAGCCAGCAGCCAGTCTCGGCTCCAGTGCCCATCGCTGCCCATGCTTCTGTTGCTGGGCACCTCTCTACATCCACCACCGTTAGTAGCAGCGGGGCACAGAACAGCGACAGTACAAAGAAGACTCTTGTCACACTAATTGCGAACAACAATGGTAAGTGAGATTATTGGGAATAAAAAAGGTTTTAGGGATACCTTTATCTGTTTGTGGTTAGATACTGATCTGGTTCTAATAGTTGGAGAATGACTTTGGTAATGTATTCCCTGAAAGTAATCCTGTTGGTGGTGCTGTTCCTTGTAAGATAGTGCTGAGTTGATGTTAGTGTTTCAAATCAGAGGCCATCACATTTTTGCTGCTGCTGATTTTCTAGGAGAGAAAAGTGTAAACCCAACACTCCTAACTATTGTAGAGATGTACAATTGTTGGTTCTTCGGTTTTCCTTATATGTTTTTAAATTAGAAGGGTCCTATTCATTTGGTAAGAATTTTTTCAGGACAGCTTTGATCTGTAGTTTCTCTGGCAAATTTGGTTTGTGATTGGTTCATGTGTGTGAAGGTAGAATTAATGTTCATTAGAAAGAAATGGTGAAGGAGTAGTGTTTTTATTGATTAGAGAGGCTAAATAGTATTCGTTTCTATTTCATTATTGATAGCTTTCTGTTCTAAAAATGAGTTACTGCCAAGTTGTTTTAGTATTCATAATGAAAATAAGTACTCTCACAGAATTATTGCATTGTTACAGGGACTTTATTTTTAAATATTTCTTTTTGCTTTAAATAAACTGCTGTTATAAAAAAATACATGCATTGTGGAAAAGTCAGGCAATAAAATTAAAAAAAAAATTAGCTGTGATTCTACCACTTGGAGGTAACTTACTTATAATTCTTCCCCTGAACATGTATATACTTTTTTTTCCTTTGGTCCTGGGGCTTGAACTCAGAGTCTGAGCACTGTCTCAGAGCTTTTGTGCTCAACCACCCTGAGCAATAGCTCCATTTCCAGATTTTTGGTACTTAATGGGAGATGAGAGTCTGTCTCATGGACTTTCCTGTCAGGTCTGGCGTCAAACCACTACAATCTTCATTTCAACCTCCTGAGAGCTAGCATTACAAGCATAAGCCACTGGTACCCTGCTTTTACATGTGTGTGTAGCAAACATATGTATATAAAAGTATATATCTAACATGTATATAGTGATTTGCTTTTTACAAAAATAGTTCATACAGGACTGGAACGTAGCTCAAGTAGTTGGGTGTAAGCAGAAGACCCTGAGCTCAATCTTTAGTACTGGCCCCCTCCCTCTCAAAAAAGGAATCATACAGACTCTAAATTGCCCTTTACCTACTTTTTGCCCTTGAGGGATAATGAATAACTTCTCATTTTTGGCAATTGACTTGACTATATTTCTTGTATTTCTTGTTACTTGTGTAGCAATAGATTATAAAAGGATTTATTGCTAAAGAGCTACAATAAATATATCAGTTGGGATCTTTTCTTGCATCCTTTAATTGAGACTACATTGCTAATAGTCATCTCATTGAATCCAAGCTTATCATAATTTTCATTGATTTGCTCAGTATTATTTCTGGGTTGGCCATCTAGAAAAGTTTACTTTTCTTTTAGAATAATAATGTCTGGTTTTCTTAATTTTGGAAAGTATCATTTATATATACACTTGCCTATTGTTGGACATTTTTTAGTTTCCCAGTTTTTCATTATTATAACAGTGCTGTGGTAAATATTCTCAGGTGTATGTCGTTGCCTATTATATAAGCTTATCTGCAAGATCTTAGAGGCAGATTGCTGAGTTCAGTTAAAACTGCCAGGAACTGGTGGCTCAGGCTGTAATCTTAGCTACTCAGGAGGCTGAGATCTGAGGATCCCTGTTCAAAGGCAGGCTGGGCAAGAAAGTCCATGAAACGTTCTCCAATTAACCACCAGAAAACCAGAAGTGGCAATGTGGCTCAAAGTGGTAGAGTACTAGCCTGAGTTGAAGAAGCTCAGGGACAGCACCCAGGCCCTGAGTTCAAGCCCCACAACCAACCAAAAAACCCCAAACCAGAACAAACAAACAAAAAATTAAAACTTAGTAGACATTGTCAAGTTGCCTTAATAGTTTGTTCTAAATAAGTGACCCCCAGTGAGTTTTTCCTCATATTGTTATGAACATTAGATATTTGACTTTCAAATCTTTATAGCTGTCAATTTTGGGATATTGAAAGTATGAATAATATTTCATGGGAAAGGAAACTTTTTGAAAACTTCTTCTTCTTCTTTTTTTCTTTTTGCCAATCCTGGGGCTTGAACTCAGAGCCTGAGCACTGTCCCTGGCTTCTTTTTGCTCAAAGCTAGCACTCTACCACTTGAGCCACAGAGCCACTTCTGGCTTTTTCTGTATGTGTGGCGCTGAGGAATCAAACCCAGGGCTTCGTGTTTGCTAGATAAGCACTCTGCCACTAGGCCACATTCCCAGCCCCTAGTAGGAATTCTTGTGTATATAAAGATGGGGAACCTTGCTGGACACCATTCACATCTATAATCTTAGCTTCTTAGGGTGCTGAGATCTGAGGATCGTGGTTCAAAGACAGCCTGGGCAGGAAAGTCCTTGAGATTGTTATCTGTAACCACCAAAAAGCTGGAAGTGGAAAGCTATGGCTCAAGTGATAAAGTGCTAGCATTGAGCAAAAAAGCTCAGGGACAATGCCCAGGCCCTGAGTTCAAGCCCCAAGACCAGTACCAACAAAAAAGAAAGAAAAGGAAAAGATAAAGAACCCTTATGTAGAGTTCTCTTGTTTCACAGATGTGTAAACTAAATCTTAGAAAATCTAAATAATGGGGTTGGGGATATGGCCTAGTGGCAAGAGTGCTTGCCTCCTATACATGAGGCCCTGGGTTCAGTTCCCCAGCACCACATATACAGAAAATGGCCAGAAGTGGCGCTGTGGTTCAAGTGGCAGAGTGCTAGCCTTGAGCAAGAAGAAGCCAGGGACAGTGCTCAGGCCCTGAGTCCAAGCCCCAGGACTGGCCAAAAAAAAAAAAAAAAAAAGAAAGTCTAAATCATTTGTTTAAGGTCAAATAGTTGGTAGGTTACTCAGGTGGATGGAAATTATCTGGATTGCAAGCTTGTGGTGTTTACGGTGTATTATATTGCTTCATGTGTTTCTCTTAACCTGAAGGAACCAATTTAGCTACTTTTCTTTGATCCAAGGGTTCCAAGACCCATACTGAGATGGCTGAGCATCTCATGACATGCTGAGAATCTCTTAAGTCTCCTTGACTCTTTGAATGTACCCTGATTCCTGAGCCTGCTTAGGGCAAGTGGAATAATTTTAAACATACATGAATTAATTTTCTTTACCTTAGAAACCGCGAGTATGTAGAAATGTTAACCCTTGTTCATAATAAATATCAATGGGTGTAGACTGACAGCCACATGCTTTTCGTGTATGTCAAAAAGTTTTATACATAGATAAATTGTCCAGTTGTCTAGCTATTTTTTTGGGTGGGTGGGGTATAACACATAGAACTCTTACCACATTTTTGTCAGATCCTCTTAAAATGGTAGCCCAAGTATAAGGATTTGTATTGAATGAAAGAAAAGATATCCTTTCTTACAATCCAGATTCTCTTTTATTTTTTATTTTTTTTATTTTTGTTTTTGGCCAGTCCTGGGGCTTGGACTCAGGGCCTGAGCACTGTCCCTGGCTTCTTTTTTGCTCAAGGCTAGCACTCTGCCACTTGAGCCACAGCGCCACTTCTGGCCATTTTCTGGGGAATCAAACCCAGGGCCTCATGTATAGGAGGCAGGCACTCTTGCCACTAGGCCATATCCCCAGCCCCCAGATGCTCTTTAAACTTTGAGTTTACTTGTATTTTGTCACTTATTACAATAATAACATAGCAAGGGAGAGTAACTTATAAGCATTTCAGTATTGATTTTGGTTTTGTTGTTGTTTGTTTCTGTGCTGGTACTGGGGCTTGAACTCAGCCTGGGAGCTATCCCTTAGTTTTATCATTCAAGGCTCTACCACTTGGGCCACAACTCCACTTCCCTTTTTTTTTTTTTTTTGTACTGGTAGTAGGGCTTGAACTCATCAGGGTCTGGGCTCCAAGGTTCCTTAGCGTTTTCACTTAAGGTTGGCACTCTACTTCAGCTTTTTGGTGATTAATTAGAGATGAGATTCCCATGAACTGTCTGGCCTAGCCTAGCCTAGGAACTGTGTTTCTCAAATCTCAGCATCCTGAGAAGCTAAGATTATAGATGTGAGCCACTGGCATCGGGCAGGGTTCCCATTTTTATACACACAAGAATTCCTACTAATTAAATTTTCAAAACGGAAGGACTTTCAGTATCCCAAAATTAAGAACTATAAGGATTTGAAAGTAACTATAAAGATTTAAATAATACCTGATAATACCTAATGTTCATAACAATGTGAGGAAAAACTCCCTAGGGGTCACTTATTTAGAACAACTTCATTGAGGCAACTTAACAATGTCTACTAAGGGAGATTGAATTTCGGGCTTTCTACTTGCTAGGCAAGCATTGTGTTCCTTAGCTGCAGCTTAAGTTAGTATCCAGGCCCTGAGTTTAAGTCCTAGGATTGGTACAAAACAAAAAACCTATGACCAATGCAGAGCCAGGTACTAGTGGCTCATGCCTATAATTCTAACTACTCAATAGATCCTGAGATTGAGACATATCTAATTAGCTGCTCAAAAGCTGGAGCTGGATAGTGATAGAGTATCAGACTTAAGCAAAAAAGCTAAGGGAGAACTCATGGTCCTGGGGTACAAGCCCCATACTGGTGCATGCACACACAGACATACAGACACAGACACACACACGAACAAAATCAAAAAAGAGACAGGTGGTGTGGGTCAAGTGGTAGAACTACCTTGAAAGCACAAGGCCCTGGCTCTAATTATCAATACTACCCCTTCCCCACACACAGAAAAGTTAACCATAAAAGATGAGATTAATAATTCAAGCTAATACATTAGTCAGGCATGGTGTCAGATGAATGATAAGTGTACAAGTGGTAGAGCACCTGAGTAGCAAATGTGAAACCCTGAATATTTAAATGGGCACACCTCTGAGATGAGTGGTAGATTTAAGAATGACTGGTTTTCTTTTCACTTTGTAAGTTAAATTTATGTAACATTTTATATGGATCAAATGTTAAGGTAAAGAAAATTATAAAAAAGAATAGGTGGCAATTGCTTGTGGGCACAATTTTGCCTTATACTCCACAGTCTTACTTGTTTCATGGAGGGTGATAATCAGTGATTAAGATTGTATAATCAATCCTAAACTGGGTATTGGTGGCACGTGCTGGTAATCCTAGCTACTCAGGAGGCTGAGATCTGAAGATCGCAGTTCACAGCCAGTGGGACAAGACAGTCTCCAGTTAACCACCAGAAAACCAGAAGCAGAGCTGTGGCTCAATGTGATAGAGCAGCGCTAGTCTTGAGCACAACAGCTCAGGAATAGTCCCCAGGCTCAGTTCAAGCCCCATGACTGACAAAAATCCTATCCTACTTGTTAGGAAATGTACATTTCAGGACACCACAATGCTCAATTTTGTGGTGGGCTATAATTTTATATTAATTGGACAGATTGATTTTTAAACAACTCTTTACTTGGGGAACAAGAAATTTATGGAAAAATATTTAGAAGAAAATGCCAGGAATTGCAAAATCAAAAAAAAAAAAAAGAAAGAAATATGAAGTTGGAGGCCCAGACTGCATGATTTTAGAACTTACCATACATATAGTAATTACAAGGTACTTTTTTTGGTTTAAGAATAGACAGTAGAATGGAGTACCACTGAGTGTCTATTTTTTGGTTAGTTGATTTTCAACAAGGGTGCCAAGATAATTCAATGGGGATTTTCTTTTTAAACAAATGATACTGGAACAACTGGATACTTCTTGCACATGGAAAAGAATGAAGTTATATCTATAACCTCACTTTACATACAGAATTAACTCTTCTTAACTGTGTGTTAGCTTTCTGACACTATAATAAATGCCTGTGGTAATCAACTTAACTTACATAAGGAAGTTTTAAAGTTTTCAGTCTATGCTTGCTTGGGCCTGTGGCAACACATCATGATTAAAACAAATGATAGAGCAAAACTACTCTGCTCATGGCTGGGAACCAAAACAGAAGAAGAAGAGAAAAGATTCCACAGTGCCTTTTGAGGGCATGCCTCAATAACATGAAGACATCTCCTGAGGCCCCACCTTTTTAAAGTTTTCACTACCTCCCAGTATTGCCAAACTGAGGACCATGACCACCATCCTTTAGCATACGGGCCTTTGGGGGACACTTATCCAAGCCATAACAAAGTAGATCAAAGGCCTTAAAAAGACCTGAAAAACCGTCAGTGCTGGTTGCTCATGCATGTAAACCTAACTACTCAGGAGGCTGAGATCTGAGGATCATGCTTCAAAGTCAGTCCTGGAAAACTGGGAGTAGAGCTGAGGCCCTGAGTTTCAACCCCAGGACTGGCATTAAAAAAAAGAACTAAAAGTACAAAAGTTCTAGAGGAAAACAGACTAAATCTTTTATTATTTTGTTTTTTTTGCCAGTCCTGGGGCTTGGACTCAGGGCCTGAGCACTGTCCCTGGCTTCGTTTTGCTCAAGGCTAGCACTCTGCCACTTGAGCCACAGCGCCACTTCTGGCCGTTTTCTGTATATGTGGTGCTGGGGAATTGAACCCAGGGCTTCATATAGATGAGGCAAGCACTCTTGCCACTAGGCCATATCTCCAGCCCCCAGACTAAATCTTTATTTATTTATTTTTATTATTTTTTTTTTTTGGCCAGTCCTGGGCCTTGGACTCAGGGCCTGAGCACTGTCCCTGGCTTCCTTTTGCTCAAGGATAGCACTCTGCCACTTGAGCCACAGCGCCACTTCTGGCTGTTTTCTGTATATGTGGTGCTGGGGAATCGAACCCAGGGCCTCATGTATACGAAGCAAGCTCTCTTGCCACTAGGCCACTAGGCCATATCCCCAGCCCAGACTAAATCTTTAGAATCATGCATTAGACAATGTTTTCTTTAAAATGACACCAGAAATCATAAGTAACCAAATAAAAATAGACTTTATGAAAAGTAAAAATCTTTTAGTGCTGTGAAGAATACAGTTAAGGAAATAAGATAATCTTCAGAATGAGAGGAGACATTTATAAACAATATCTGGGCCCTGGTGCTGGTGTCTCACACTTACACTAGCTACTCAGGAGGCTGAGATCTGAGAATCGAGGTCCAAAGCCAGCCTTGGGAATAAAGTCTGTGAGATTCTTGTCTCTAATTACACACCAGAAAACTGGAAGTGATGCTGTGGCTCAAAGTGGTAGAGCACTAACCTCAAGCGCAAAAACTCAGGGATAGCACTCAGGTCTTGTTTCAAGCCCCATGACCAACTACCACCACCAACAACAGAAATCTGGTCAGTGATACGTCTTTAGATATATGTAAAGCACTACTAAATATAATAGTAATAAGACAATCTAATTTTATTTTTATTTATTTATTTATTTATTTTTGGCCAGTCCTGGGCCTTGGACTCAGGGCCTGAGCACTGTCCCTGGCTTCTTTTTGCTCAAGGCTAGCACTCTGCCACTTGAGCCACAGCGCCACTTCTGGCCGTTTTCTGTATATGTGGTGCTGGGGAATCGAACCCAGGGCTTCATTTATACAAGGCAAGCACTCTTGCCACTAGGCCATATCCCCAGCCCGACAATCTAATTTTAAAATGGGTAATAAACATGAATAGGTATCTTCAAGAAAGATACACAAGTGGCCAGAAAGCACATCGAATGAAGATAGGTGATGGGACTGTGGTTCAAGAGGTGAATTACCTGCCTAGCAAGTACAAGGCCTTGAGTTCAATTTAGTTTGAACTCAACCATGAGATAAAAAAGATGAATAAGACAGGTGCCGGTGACTGACACCTGTAATCCCAACTACTAAAGAGGCTGAGATCTGAGGACCACAGTTTGAAGCCAGCCCAGGCAAGAAAGTCTATTAGAATCTTATCTCCAATAAACCTATACTCAGAAAAAGCTGAAAGTGGTACTGTGGCTCAGGTGGCAGAGCCTCTAGCCTTGAGCACAGAGAGACTTGGGGACAGAGCCCAGGCCCTGAGTTCAAGCCTCAGGACCAGCTAAAAAGAAAAAGATGAATATTATTAGTCATTAAGGAAATACAAATAAAAGCCCTATGAGATACCACTTCACATGATTTTTCCCATACCTGTAAAAAGACTTGAGTTTTTCAGATTGGACACACTACCTATGGTTAGCACTCATCCCTAGTTAATACATGGGTGAGATCTTAGTGAGCCACCTTGCCTCACTTGGGTTTTCTACTGGTTGTACATTTAGATAAAGCTTAACTTTTTGGTGTGTTTGGTATTGTTAAACTTGAGGTGAGTGGCAGTCTTCGATGTTTTAATGTCTGAGATAGCATTTCTAATACCATACATATTTCTTATAAAATATGGAGATAGCAATGTTTCTAACATTCCTTTTTTTTTTCTTCTTCTTCTTCTTCCTTTTACCCATTAGCTGGCAATCCTTTGGTCCAGCAAGGTGGACAGCCACTTATTTTGACCCAGAATCCAGCACCAGGCCTGGGAACAATGGTTACTCAACCAGTATTGAGACCTGTCCAGGTCATGCAGAATGCAAATCATGTGACTAGTTCCCCTGTGGCCTCCCAACCAATATTCATCACTACTCAGGTGAGTAGGACTCTCAGTTCTGGAATTGGTAGAGAGGTTAAAGACTATTGAACTTCCAGAGGCCTTGACTTAGACAAGGTCTTCAGGGCCATTAGAAATGGTTATGTCTTATCTCAAACTGGATTTTCTTACTGTTCATTAATTTTTTACTTTTGTGGAAAGCCCAGCAAAGCATTTTGGCTGGGTAATATTACTTCTTCATATCCTTTGAGGTCTGTTAATTGATTTGAGTAAGTCTTAGTGGGAATTAGTGGAAAAGCTAGGCTTAGGAAGCCTTCACATTGACTCTTAAGCCTTCTTACCCTTTTCTTGGTCTGCTTTTCTTCACATGGGGTAAGTTAAAAGACTTTCGTGGGTCTGCATATGAAATTAGTGATCTTTGAAAGAGAAGGAAGATGACTTATTTTAGGTTGAAAGCTTAAAATGTAGAATCCAAAGGCAAATGCTTCTCTTTGTCTTTGTCTTCCTAATTTATAAAACCTTCTCTTAATAATTTGCTAGTTGATTATGGCCTTTAAAGTGGACTTTGGGAACAATTTCTTAGGGCTGTTTACATGTTGAATCACTTCAGTGAATATTGTTAGTGTTTTTATTTTTTGTTTTTTCCCTTCTATGCTTTTGGCAATTTAGGGGGCCAGTCTATGGATACATTTTTTTTAAGCTGAAGCTCAATTAAGTGAGGAAAACCCTTTTTCATTTTGACTCATTAAGTCTTAAGTTTTACCACCCAAAAGTTTGCCAAACAAGGAGGACCACAAGTTCAAGAACATCCTGGGCTACATAGTAAAATCCAGGTCAACTTTGGCTACATAGTACCAAGACCCAGGTCAGCCTAGGCTACATAGCAAGACTTTGTCCCAAATAAAAAAACAAACAATGAAACAAAGAAACTCAAACAATTAAAAAAGAAAAGATTTTGCCAAATTTTCCTTAATTTTTTTTTTAATCTCAATCATTTGAAAGCTGTTAACTATATAGAGATAGAACCATTAAGTTAGAGTATGGGAATTTTTTTTGGATATACTGCAGTCAATGTTAGTGTTAGTTGTTCTCCTTATTAAAGATCACTTTGCTTTTTAATACAGGGATTTCCTGTAAGGAATGTTCGGCCTGTACAAAACGCAATGAATCAGGTTGGGATTGTGCTGAACGTACAGCAAGGCCAAACGGTTAGACCAATTACACTAGTCCCAGGTAAGGAAAAATTTCAATCCATTTGGACTAAGCTGGCATTAGAAGATTTGTTTCTTACTGTTTCAAAATACTCTTGTATTCAAAAGGTATATTTAAAGAAAATTTTGTTTTAATCTTCATGATTTAAGCCTAATTTAAAAAAAACAAAACTTTCTAACCTTTGGCCAGGGTGGTGGTTTTGTTTCTGTTTAGCTCTTCACCACCCTTTGTGAGGTAGTAAAACAGAATTTATCTAATAATTTTTTAAGAGCTGTTTAAGTCAGCTGTTAAATTTATTATCCTGAAAGAATTAATGGAAACTGCCAAATTCCCAAATGTATTCTATAAACATCTCCTTTAAGTGGTGGGGTTATAAATTTTACTTTATGGAATTTATTTTTAGCTATAAATTAAATGGTACGTTCTTCAAAGCTAACACTACCAGTGACTAGATAATACTAAAGATTGAGACTAGGAGTGTGACACAGTGATAGAGCACATTCATAACATTCAAGAGGAGGGCTTAGGTTGAATTCCCAGGAATTCGAGAAAAATTCTTTTCCTCTTAAGAAAAAAATAGAATCTTATAATTTTCTCCAAGTCCTCACCTTTCTTCTGTCTTAAATTTTCTACTATTCAGGCAAAAATAAAACAATAAAACTCTAGTCAGGGTACTACTATACTTGTCTTCCTAAGGTGTCTTTGGTTTGGTTTTGGGGTTTGTTTGTTTTTTTTTGTTTGTTTGTTTTTGTTTTCTGTTCTTGGAGTCCACAGTGGATTTTTTTGGTCATAAATCTGACAGTTTATCCTATCGTGTTCTAGTATTTCTGACTATTTATCCTATCGTGTTCTAGTATTTCTTAAATATTCTCAGTGGAGACATCCTGATGGACTGACAGCCTGTACCCTATTTGGATTTATAAGAGGATGGAGATTTTAGAGTTCTGAGAAATGAATCCCTTTTTTCAGAACCAAGTCTTCCCTTTAGCCTATATACATGCATCCAGACTGCCTTCTATTCTTTTCTAGTACCAAGGTCAAGCTACTGATTCTATTCACAGAATTTAAAAGGTAGTTTGGGAGGGTGTTTTGGAAGAAATTGATGGGACTCTTCAGTTTAAAATAATTTAGGTTACTTAGAATAATTTCTTTTGTCACCTTGGACACCTATTACAGTTTTCAATTTTAGAATCTATACTATTCTTGATTACCTCTGATGACCACCAGTTTGTAGAATCATTTTTTTTCCTATCCTTAGTATTTTTAATAAAGGCAAGAGAAGGTACAGGTGAGCTCATTGACCAAGATTTGATATTTTTCTCTGTCTCTTTTAAAAGCCCCAGGTACACAGTTTGTTAAGCCGACAGTTGGAGTCCCACAAGTGTTCTCTCAGATGACCCCAGTGAGGCCAGGCTCCACAATGCCTGTGAGGCCAACCACCAACACCTTCACCACTGTCATCCCAGCTACTCTAACCATTCGGAGCACCGTCCCACAGTCCCAGTCACAGCAGACCAAGTCCACTCCCAGCACTTCCACCACTCCCACTGCCACACAGCCAACCTCATTGGGGCAGCTAGCTCTTCAGCCTGCAGGCCAGTCCAACCAGACCTCAAATCCCAAGCTAGGTGAGGCTTGGGAAGAGGAGATGGCAGACAGGATGGGGTAATGGGTGGGTAACAGATGATTATCACTTGGCCAATGTAGCTCCCTCCTTCACCTCTCCACCTGCAGTGAGCATTGCCAGCTTTGTCACTGTGAAGCGACCAGGGGTTACTGGTGAAAATAGCAATGAAGTGGCCAAATTGGTGAATACTCTTAACACCATCCCTTCCCTGGGTCAGAGTCCTGGGCCATTGGTGGTATCCAACAACAGTTCTACCCATGTTGCTCAAAGAACCAGCGGACCTGAATCTTCAATGAAAGGTATAGTAACCCAAGAGGTCTTGAGTATCTAGTCATTCAAACCATTGACAAATATTTGTCCCATCAGAAACCTACATTTTAAAATTAGAAATAACAAAATCTAGGTGCTTTAACTTTTTTCTTACAGAAATTTTAGGGAAAATTACCAAGGAATTCTTGCTTCTCAGTTTGATTAGCAAATTAAATGGACTGATTGAAGATCGGTAGGATAATCAGTGTATAATTAGTGGTTTTGTGGGAGAAATATATTTGAAAAAAATTTTTTTGGGTCAGTCCTGGGGCTTGAACTCAGGGCTTAAGCACTGTCCCTGGCTTCTTTTTACACAAGGCTAGCTAGCACTCTACTACTTGAGCCACAGTGCCACTTCTGGGTTTTTCTGTTTATGTGGTGAGGAATAGAACCTAGGGCTTCATGCACGCTAGGCAAACATTCTACCGCTAAGCCACATTCCCCGCCCTCAACAATGTGTTTTTTCTTTTTCTTTTGTCAGTCCTGGGCCTTGAACTCAGGGTCTGAGCACAGTCCCTGACTTCTTTTTGCTCAAGGCTAGCTCTCTGCCACTTGAACCACAGCGCCACTTCTGGCCGTTTTCTTTTTTTTTTTGGGCAGGGGGGCCAGTCCTGGGCCTTGGACTCAGGGCCTGAGCACTGTCCCTGGCTTCTTCCCGCTCAAGGCTAGCACTCTGCCACCTGAGCCACAGCACCCCTTCTGGCCGTTTTCCATATATGTGGTGCTGGGGAATCAAACCGAGAGCTTCATGTGTAGGAGGCAAGCAAGCACTCTTGCCACTAGGCCATATTCCCAGCCCCTTAACAATGTTTTTATTTTTTTATTTTTTATTTTTTTTTGGCCAGTCCTGGGCCATCAACTCAGGGCCTGAGCACTGTCCCTGGCTTCTTTTTTGCTCAAGGCTAGCACTCTGCCACTTGAGCCACAGCGCCACTTCTGGCCATTTTCTGTATATGTGGTGCTGAGGAATCGAACCCAGGGCCTCATTTATACGAGGCAAGCACTCTTGCCACTAGGCCATATTCCCAGCCCCTTAACAATGTTTTTAAAGTAAGAATTTTTTAAAAAGAGGTTTTCAGATTCAGAAAGATAAGAGCATAGAAAAAGGGTTGGCACATTTTCTGTAAAGGGTCTCATGCAACTATGTGTATAATATGGCTTTGGGCATAATAATGGCCTCCATTTCAACTACTGAGCTGGGCTGTTGTAGTGCAGAAGCAGCAGCAGCAGAAAGTACATAAATAAATAAGGTGGGCTATGCTCCACTTTAACAATATATGGATTCTGAAATTTGAATTTCCTATTATTTTTATGTGGCAGAAATTTTTATTTTACTTTAACTCTTTAAAAATGTTAACGCTTTTAACAAGTAATGTTGAGAGACTGGATAGCCATAACCGATAAGTAGCAAATTGGACTTCCCTACATGAAATATAAAACTTAACTCAAAGTAGATCAAAGACCTTAAGTAGATGAGCTGATGTAGCTGCATATGTCTGTAGTTCCAGCTGTTGGGGGAGGCTGAGGTAGGAGAACTGCCTAGCTCAGAAATTCAAGGCATCCTGGGCAACATTTCCATATCTTGTCTCAAAAACAAACACAGGCTGGCTTATATCTCCCTATTCGAGCATTTGGCTTAGCATTCACAGGCACTGGTTCAACTCCCAGCACTATCAAAAAAACAATGGAGGGAGGAGAGACCTCTTTTAAAAATATAGAAAAGTGTCATGATAGTGGATTTGATAGTGATTCTGTCTCTTGGATATCAAAAGCACAGGCAAGAAAATAAAAATTACCAAATTGACATAAAAATGTTAAACTTTTGTGCATTATAGAATACTATCAAGGCTGAGAATATGGCCTAGTGGCAAGAGTGCTTGCCTCATATACATGAAGCCCTGGGTTTGATTCCCCAGCACCACATATATAGAAAAGGCCAGAAGTGGCGCTGTGGCTCAAGTGGCAGAGTGCTAGCCTTGAGCAAAAAGAAGCCAGGGACAGTGCTCAGGCCCTGAGTCCAAGGCCCAGGATTGGCAAAACAACAAAAACAACAACAACAAAAAGAATACTATCAGGAGGGGCTGGGAATATGGCTTAGTGGTAGAGTGCTTGCTTAGCATGCATGAAGCCCTGAGTTCTATTCCTCACCACATAAACAGAAAAGGCCAGAAGTGGCTCTGTGGCTCAAGGTAGAGTGCTAGCCTTGAGCAAAAGAAGTTCAGGGACAGTGCCCAGGCACTGAGTTCAAGCCCCAGGACTGGCACACATACAAAAAAATAATATCAGCTGAGTGCCAGTGACCCACACCTGCAATCCTAGCTACTCAAGAGGCTAAGATCTGAGGATCCAGAGCAAAGCCAGACCAGGTAGGAGTCATTGAGACTCTTATCTCCAATTACCCATTAGAAAACTGGAAGTAGAACTTTTAGCTCAAACTGGTAGAGTGATAGCCTTGAGCAAAAAGGCTCAGGAGCAGCACCCAATCCCTGAGTTCAAGTTCCAGAGTTGGCACCAAAAGAAAAGAGTACCATTGTCAGGTGCTGCTGCCTTATACCAGTAATCTAGCTACTCAGGAGGCTGAGACCTAGAGGACTGAAGTTGTTTTGTTGTTCTTGTTTTTTAAATATAATTTTATCATTAAGATGTTGTACATAGGGTTACCATTTCACAATCCAGATAATGAATACCTTTTTTTTTTTGGACAGTGTCACCCCTTCTTTGCTTTCTCCCATTTCCCCCCTCTTGCCCCTGCCCAGAAGTTGCATAGTTCATTTTCCACATAGTATATACCAAATATCATGATTGCATTTGTTCATCCTTCTTCCCTCCCTTTTACCCCCCAAAAGACAAACCCCCTAAAAAAATAAACCCCACCAACAACCACCACCACAAAAAAAGTTTCCATTTCCTGGAATTCATTTTGATAAATAGTATTTTAAATGTTTAGAGGAGTTCTTTGGTTATTTCCCCTAAGGAGAGAGATCTTCCTTTAGTCTGACTGTGAATGCCTAGAGTCCTGTCTAGGTTGCCATGTCCAGTTACATTTTAGATCTAGTTTTCACCTGTGCCCTTTGTCTCTCTGAGCTTGACTTACTTCACTTAACGTGATTTGTTCTAGATTCACCATCCATTTCCCTGCAAAGGACATAATATTCTTTCTAATTGATGAATAAAATTCCATTGTGTTTATGTACCACATTTTTTGGGTCCACTCATCTATTGTGGGACTTCTGGGCTGTTCCTACGACTGTGAATAGTGCAGCAGTGAAAGTGGATTTGGTGTCTTTACTGTATCTTGGCTTATAATGCTCTAGGTAGATACCCAAGGATGGTGTCTGGGTCATAGGGAAGCTCTATGTTTTTAGTGTTTTTAAGGAGTCTCCAGATTACCAACAATTACATTACATTCCCACCAACAATGCAGTAAGGTTCCTTTTTTCCCCATTGCTGCCACCATTGTTCCAGTTTTGTTTTGTTTTTTTTTTTTTTTTTTGTTTTTTTTTGGCCAGTTCTGGGGCTTGGACTCAGGGCCTGAGCACTGTCCCTGGCTTCTTCTTGCTCAAGGCTAGCACTCTGCCACTTGAGCCACAGCGCCACTTCTGGCCATTTTCTGTATATGTGGTGCTGGGGAATCGAACCCAGGGCCTCATGTATACGAGGCAGGCACTCTTGCCACTAGGCCATATCCCCAGCCCTGTTCCAGTTTTTTATGTTGTCCCAGAGTTCAAGTCCCCCGACTGACCCCCCACAAAAATAAAAGGCAACACCTTTTTTTTTTTTTATGTTGGCCAGTCTAACTGGGGTGACATGGAATCTCAAAGTTGTTTTGGTTTGCATTTCCTTTATGGCCAGGGATGTTGAACATTTCTCCTTATGTCATTTGCCATTCTTGCTTCTTCCGAGAAGTCTCTTTTTAGCTCCTTTGCCCATTTATTGATTGGTTTATTAGTTTTGGGGGGAGTTATTTTTTGAGTTCCTTGTATATTTTTGATATTAAGCCTTGTTGGATATATTGCTGGTAAATATCTTCTCCCAGTCTGTTGGCTGTCTTTCTAGTTTAGTAATTAGGTCCTTTGCTGTGCAGAAACTTTATTTTGATGTACTTCCATTTGTCAAGTCTCCTACGTGCTGTGTCCCTGGGGTACTTTTCAAAAAGTTTCTGCCTGTGCCTATAAGTTCTAATGTTTCTCCTATCCCATCTTGTAATAGTTCCAGATGTTTCAGGTCTTAAGGTCTTACTTCAGGTCTTACTTGATCCACTTTGAATTGATATTGGTGCGGGGTGACAAACAGGCATCCAATTTTAGTTTTCTACACATGAATGTCCTGTTATCCCAACACCAATTATTGAAGAGACTATCTTTTTTTCACCATACATTTTTGGCTCCCTTGTCAAATATCAGGTAACTGTAACTGTATGACTTTATTTCTGGGTCCTCTAGTCTGTTCCATTGATCTTTGCACCTGTTTTTGTGCCACTACCAAACCATTTTTGTCATTACACCTCTGTAGTAGAACTTGAAGTCTGGAATTGTGATGCTTCCAGCACTGCTTTTTTTTTTTTTTTTTTTGCCTAAAGTTGCTTTGCCTGTTCAAGGTCTTTTTGTTGTTCCATATGAATTTTTGGATTGTTTTCTCTATCTCAGCGAAAAATGCTGTTGGGATTTTTGATGGGGACTGAGTTAAATTTGTAGATTACATTTGACAGTATGGCCTTTTTCATGATATTAATTCTACCTATCCATGAAGATGGGAAGTCTTTCTATTTCCAGATGTTGACTTCCAGTTTCTTCAGCTGTTTTTTTTTTTTTAATAGTTTTCCCTATGGCGATACTTTGCTTCATTGGTTAAGTTTATCCTTAAGTATTTTATTTTATTTTTTGAAGCTATTGCAAATGAAATTGTTTTCCTGATTTCCTTCTCTTGTTGTACATTGTTGGCATATAGAAAGACTACTGATTTTTGTGGGTTGATTTTTGTATCTATTTTGCCAGTTATCAGTCTGCTCTAGGAGCTTTGAGGACAGCGCCTCTCAGGTCCTTTTAGATATAAAATCATGTTATCTGCAAGTAGATATAGTTTGACTTCTTTCCCTGTGTGAATCCCTTTTGTCTTTCTCTTGCTGTATTACTCTGGTTAGGCGGTCCAGAATTAGGTTGAAAAGGAGCAGAGGGAGTGTATGTTAAAAATGAGCAGAGAAAGTGGACATTCTTGCCTTGTTCCTGATTTGAGAGGAATTGGTTATAGTTTTCACCATTTAGTATGATGCTGGCTTTTGGTCTGCCATATATAACTTTTATTATGTTGAGGTATGTTCCTTCTTTTCCTGGCTTCTCCATAGCTTTAGAAGTCCTGCCAAATCCTGTAGCAACCTCGTGGTGATGCTTTGTTTCTGGATATGGCACTCCCAGTATGGCTGTGATGGCGGTGATAAGGGAAGGTGGTTTGGAAGGATTGATGTTTAAACTAGCCTGACAGAAAAATTCCAAGGAACTCCATCTCTGATAACCAGTAAAAAGGCCAGGCTTGATAAGTGACTTAAATGGTAGAGCACTGGCCTTAAAGCAAGCAAATCAAGCAAGAGTCTAGGCCCTGCGATCAAACCCTGATACTGGCACCAAAAAAAAAAAAAGAAAAAAAATAGTATCGGGGCTGCGAAAAGACTACTTACAGAATGAGAAAAGGTACAGTTTATGTACCTGTTAAGAGGTTAATATCAAGAAAGCAAAGATTTCCTACAGCTCAACAAAAATATAAAAACTTTAAAAAAATGGGCAAATAGGGCTTGGGGATGTAGTCAGTACTAGAGAGCTTACTAACATGGTCTTGTCTAGCACATGTGAGGCACTGCATTCCATCCTTAGTGGAGAATAAAAAAATTAGAAGAGACATTTCTCTAAAGAAAACTAGAAAATGTCCAGTAAACCCGAAAAGATGTTTAGTATCACCAATCACTAGAGAAATACAAATCAAAACTAAATTACCATCTCATATCCTGTAGAATGGCAATACCAAAAAGAAAGAAGAAAGAATATAGCCAAGTGGTAGTGGCTCACACCTATAATTCTAAGTGGCAGGAGGTTTGAGATCTGAGGACTGCAGTTCAAAGCCAGCTCAGGAAAGTCCACAAGACCCTTACCTTGAATTAACCAGCCAAAAGGTGGACGTACAGTCATAGCTCAAGTGGTAGAGTATACCAACTTTCAGCAAAAAAGCTAAGGGAAAAATCCTTTAGTTCAAGGCACCCCCCCACCCCCAGTACCAGCACAGTAAAAGAGAAAAGAAAAGAGGTGGTCAAAGCGGAATGTTTGTGTTCTGTTGGCAATAAAGTGATATAGTCATTATGGAAAACAGTATGTTGGTTCTTCTAAAAAAATTTTAAAAACAAGCATTTGACCAGGAGCTGGTGGCTCACGCCTATTATAACCGTAGCTACTGGCTGAGATCTGAGGATCGCAGTAGAAGCCAGCCCAGGCTGGAAAGTCCATGAGATTCTTATCTCCAATGAACACCAAAAAGCTGGAAATAGAGCTGTGGCTTAAGTGGTAGAGTGCCAGCCTTAAAGCACAAAAACTCAGGGACAGAGCCCAGTTCCAGGGTTCAGTTCCCCAGAACAGCATGCACACAAAATTTTTGCTCTGCGAATTCCACTTCTGGATATGTCCAGAAGAATTAAAAGCAGGAAATGGAACAGGTATTTCTATACCCAAACTCATAGCTGTGTTATTTACAATAACTGGAAGGTGAAAGTAAGCCAAATGTATAATGAATGAGTTACAAAAAATATGTTGTTTACATACGCAAATATAGATGTGTGTATATATATATATATATAACATATATATAATGTGATACATTCTCCGGTTTAAAAAAAAGGTTCTTCTGACATATGAGACAACATGGGAAAAACTTAGGACATTGTACTAAGTGAAATAAGCCATCACAAAAGAACAGGTACTATATGATTCCACGTATATTAGTTACCTAGAGTAGTATAATCATGTTAGACCGAAAAAAATGATTGTTAGCCTGGGAGAAATGGAGTTCGTTTGTTTGGGTAGTATTAGGGTTTGAATTCAGGGTCTCGCATGTGCTAAGCAGTTACTCTACCACTTGAGCCACTCTGAGGGCCCCTTTGTGCGTTGGTTATTTTCAAGGTATGGTATCACTTTATGCAGGGGGCCTGCACAGACTTCTGTCCTGCTATTTGTGTTTTCCTTTGTTATTAGGATAACAGTCATGAACCGTTGTGTCCAGCTATTAGCTGAGATGGAATCTCACAGACTTTTCTAAAACAAGTGTTCTTTGAACCTTGATTCTCCAGTCTCCACCTCTCAAGTAGCTAAGATTGCCAAGAAATTATTTATTTTGTCTTATTATTAAGTAGCTGTACAGAGTGGTTACAATTCAATAAGTCAGGTTATGAATGCAATGCTTCTTAGTATCAACCCCTTCTTTCATTCTGTTTCATTTTCCCCCCCTTGTATCTACCCTTAAGTAGTTTAATTTTCACATAATGTACATAATGACTGTGTTTGCTCACCCTTCCTCCCTGTATTCATGTGCTCCCCACCTTTGTCTACTCCCTCAAAACATGTTTCCATTTTGTGGTATTCATTTGGGGACTTTTTTAGTGGGTTCAAGAGTTTCAGTTTGGGGCTCAGTGGCAAAATGCTTGCCTAGTAAGTGCAACATCCTGGGTTCTATCCCCAGTACCAAAAAAAGAAAAGAAAAAAAAAAACAGAAAAAGAGTTTTGGGGTGGGAATATGGCTTAGTGGTAGAGTGTTTGCCTAGCATGCATGCAGTGCCACATAAACAGGAAAAGTCAGAAGTGGCGCTATGGCTCAAGTGCTAGAGCGTTAGCTTTGAGCAAAAGAAACTCAGGGATAGTGCCTAGGCCCTGAATTCAAGCTCTAGGACTGGCAAAAAAAAAAAAGTTTGTGTTTTAAGTTGAAGACTTCTGGAAATTGTATAATAGCGTGACTACTTAATACAACTAAAGCATACTTAAATAGTTAAGGTGGTAAATATTTTACATATATTGTTATGTATTTTTATATATATTTATCATTATTTTATACATATATGCATGTATGTATGTGTACATACACATATATATATTTATTTATCATATAGAAAAGAATTATCTGCCAGGCACAGTGGTTTACATACCTATAAACCCAGCACTCCAAAATCTAAGGCAAGAAGATTTTTAGTTCAAGGCCAGCCTATACTATATAGTCTGACCCTGTCTCAGGAACCAAAATAATTAACTAATAATCAGAAAAAAGTTTGCAGTAATAATGTTTTAGCTGCTGGGTCAAACAGAAACTGGTAGTTTGGCTGAATTTGGTCACTGGATTCTAGTTTGCCAATCTTTAAACCTAGAGTTAAAGTAGTAAAAAGAATGCCTTAAACACAATGATTTCTCATGCTTGCTTATTCTTGGATATTCCTCAGGGAATATTTGGTACTGTCATCATATTAATCTTAGCAATTCTCATTTCTTCCAGTGACCTCTTCCATCCCAGTGTTCGACCTCCAGGATGGTGGACGGAAAATATGTCCCCGGTGTAATGCTCAATTCCGTGTTACTGAAGCTTTGAGAGGTCACATGTGTGTAAGTGATACCTGCCTATAATAAGGATCTAGCTTAAGTAGTTATTGCTATATACCTCCTTACCTATTGGAAGCCTGAGAAGCAGGGTTTCTAAACTAACCTGGAAGCTTTTTAAAGAATTATTCTCTCTCTCAGTCTACTCTTGGGAATGTGTAATAGGATACATTTCCCTTCAATAGGACTAAAATATATATAACTTTATTTTCTTAACATGGTAGATTTTTTTAAACTGCCCAGGAAGACAGACAGGGTTCTTAGATCAGAGTACAAACCATGTTGACCTTAATTCATTTCTATTAATTACATAATTGTGTAAATTACAAACTGTTAACTGATTCCCATGTCCTAGCCTTTTCACTTTTTGATATTGTCTAAAGGCAAAGGGTAGAACTTCTTTCTGCCTGAGAGCTCAGAGTCAAATGATGCTAGTGAGAGGTTAAGTGATTTAAGACAGGCAGGAGAAAGAACTGTAAGGTTTGATGCTCAGAGTTAATATGGCTGGGGACATACACTAAAAAGAGTGAGATCTTAAAAAAATAAAAAAATGAGATCTAGAAACAGAAAACAGAAGGATGGGGCTGGGAATATGGCCTAGTGGCAAGAGTGCTTGCCTCATATACATGAAGCCCTGGGTTCAATTCCCCAGCACCACATATAGAAAACGGCCAGGAGTGGTGCTGTGGCTCAAGTGCCAGAGTGCTAGCCTTGAGCAAAAGGAAGCCAGGGACAGTGCTCAGGCCCTGAGTCCAAGCCCCAGGACTGGCAAAAAAAAAAAGAAAACAGAAGGATGAAAGCTTGATAAGGGTACCTTAAATAGTGACTGAGGATGTGAGCTTATAGTCACAGCTCATCAGGAAGCCGAAGTAGAATTGCTTTAGCTGAAAGGCCAGCCTGGGCAACAGGACCTTTGTCTAAAGAAAAAAGACAAAGAAAAAAAAATTTTATCACTTATGGTAATAAAACTGTTACCAAGATCCTACATCCTGGGTCAGAGGACAATTAGAATGATCAGACATCATCTTCCTTTATAGTACTGTTGCCCAGAAATGGTTGAATACCAGAAGAAAGGAAAGTCCCTGGATTCAGAACCCAGTGTCCCATCAGCTGCAAAGCCCTCATCCCCTGAGAAGACAGCTCCTGTCACTTCCACACCCTCTTCTACACCTATTCCTGCTCTGTCACCACCTACTAAAGTACCAGAGCCAAATGAGAATGTTGGTGATGCCGTCCAGACCAAGCTCATTATGCTAGTAGATGATTTCTACTACGGACGGGATGGTGGAAAAGTAGCCCAGCTCTCAAGCTTTCCTAAGGTCGCCACATCTTTCCGATGCCCACATTGTACTAAAAGGCTAAAAAACAACATTCGGTAAGTGTTTGAAGATTACCTGTCACAAAAGAAAACTAAACTGTCTTGGTTCCATCAGTGTTTGTTTTTGGAAAAGGATCCTAACTGTGATGCAGTCTTGCTTGGTGGTGGTAGGGTATCAATAAACAAGTCCTACTGTAGAAGCGGGAGAGGTATTGTAGTAATTTTGGATGAAGTAAAGGAAACCAAAGCATCCCCTTCCATAGAACTTTGAATTTCAAGAACTTGCTGCTTTTCTAGAATCAGGAAAGGTCTGTCCCAAGTAGAGAAAGTTGGGGAGCAAGAACTAAAGTAATGGTTGTTCATGGTTCTATCATTGTTTTTCTCAAAGGCTGCTGACCTTGTTTTCTGTACTTTCTGCTCTCTGCTACAGATTTATGAACCATATGAAACACCACGTAGAACTTGATCAGCAGAATGGTGAGGTAGATGGTCATACCATCTGCCAACATTGTTACCGCCAGTTTTCCACTCCCTTCCAGCTCCAGTGCCACTTGGAAAATGTTCATAGTCCCTATGAATCTACTAGTAAGTTTGGAAATTTAAACCCCAAGGGATGTATCTTATCAACCATTGAATGATACTAGAGGAGAGCCTTATATTTACTTATCTGAAGTAACAGTGTTTGTAGTCAACTTTTAACTTGACTTACTCTCTTGCAAGCCTGACTTAAAGGACTTGCCCATTAAAACAGTACTTAGAGTACAGTGTGCATGGGTTAGTGTGTGTATCTCACAGAAGAGGAACTATGTTTCAGGCAAGGTGCTGGTGGCTCATGCCTATAATCTTAGCTATTTAGGAGGCTGAGTTTTGAGGAACACAGTTCCCACCCCAAACAGAAAAGTCTGAGACTCTTATTTCCAATTAACCACCAAAAAAGTTGGAAGTGGAGCTGTGGCTCAAGTGGTAGAGTGCTAGCCTTGAGCACAAAAGTTCATGGCCCAGGCTCTTAATTCAAGCCCCAAAAGCCCCAGGCAAGACCAGCGCACACATGCACGTTTGTATGTATGTATGTATGTATACACACACACACACACACCTGCATTTCCATGAGCCACTCATAGCTATTCAGGTGGCTGACGTACACACAAACACACAACCACTTATGTTTCTATCCAGATGATATTGTAAGAATTTGAACCTAGTCTTCAGAATATTTTTAATGTCCTTTAAGGAATTTCCAGTTTTGTTGAAAAGATAAAGTTTATGTGAGTTGTAATTACAGCTTTTGAGACGAAGGCAATATATTGTGAACACATGTCCTCCATGATACCAGTCATAAAGGAGATAATTTAAAGATGGGAAAAGAACTTTGGCCAGGTTTCACAAAACGTGGTAGTACTTTTAGTCTTACTATAGAAAATATTTGGACCAATGGAAATGAGTAAGAAAAGCTTTTGGGTGATTGGAAGCAGTGTGATCTAAAGTATAAAGACAAAAAATGCATTAAACAAAGACATCAATTATGAGAGGTTGAGAGATAGAGCAGGCTTTAAGCCCAGAAGTTCTCTGCCTTGCTGATTCTTAATGGCTTATCTATGGTTCATGGCAGGTTGGCTGTGTTAGTCCCAGGCACTACATCTGTGTACAGAATTATCTAAATATATAGATCACCTTTTCCTCTGTCCTGAGTCTTTTTTTTTTTTTTTTGCTGAGCCTGAGTGCTGACCCTGAGGGACTTTTGCTCAAGGCTAGCACTCTACCACTTGAGGCACAGCGCTACTTCTGCCTTTTTCTGAGTAGTGTATTGAAGGTAAGAGTCTCACGGACATTCCTGCCTCAGATTTGAGGTCCACAGATCTCCGTGTCTTGTGTAGATAGCATTATAATTGTCAGCCATTGGCCCCTGCCCTTTCAGCCTCCTTTGAACTAGATGTATAATGTTTATTATAGCCCTAAACTTGTCCTGGTGTCCTCCTATTTTAGAAATAAGGACTCTGATACAGTGACACACGTTTTTTGGTTTTTGTTTTTTTGAGCAATTTTAATTGCACAAGGGAGAGTTTTATGCTACATTTCCACACATATATCCCAATTAATCGCACTCTATCATTCTCTTATTCTTCTTAAAACAATTTCCACTGGTTTTATTGTTCTACTTTGTGACAGGCAAACATCTTTGACTATATTCATTCTCATTCACACACTCCTGTTGGCCCAACCCACTTCTGCTGGTACCCTTCTCCCCTGCAAACCCTGCTCTGCCTTCTACAACTCATTATAGAAATCTTTACAAGCTCTACCTGAATACCAGAGGAATTATGTCCAGGAGGAAACACATTGGTGAACTGAGCTTTAAAAGGGGGAAAAGATGGGATGGGGATATGGCCTAGTGGCAAGAGTGCTTGCCTCGTATACATGAGGCCCTGCGTTCGATTCCCCAGCACCACATATACAGAAAACGGCCAGAAGTGGCGCTGTGGCTCAAGTGGCAGAGTGCTAGCCTTGAGCAAAAAGAAGCCAGGGACAGTGCTCAGGCCCTGAGTCCAAGCCCCAGGACTGGCCAATAAATAAATAAATAAATAAAATAAAAGGGGGAAAAGAGATTTATTTTTTGCCCTTATTTAAAACAAACAATAAAGAAAAACCTCACAAGAAATGTAGTAAATTTTATCTGTTGCTTTCTCTAAGGACTAGCTGGCATATGTCAAACAATTTCCCCTTTTTCAGAAAAAAGAAGGGATTAGAACATTAACTTTAAAAAGCACACTTCTGAATAAGACATCTTTAATAAAAAGACATCTTTTTTTTTTTTTTTTTGCCAGTCCTGGGCCTTGGACTTAGGGCCGGAGCACTGTCCCTGGCTTCTCTTTGCTGAAGGCTAGCACTCTGCCACTTGAGCCACAGCGCCACTTCTGGCCATTTTCTATATATGTGGTGCTGGGGAATTGAACCCAGGTCTTCATGTATACGAATCAAACACTCTTGCCACTAGGCCATATTCCCAGCCCAAAAAGACATCTTAAAGCAAAAAAAAAAAAAAAACAAATCTCAACTGGCTTTATTACATCTAGTGTTCAGTAACCATATGTTGCTGGTAGCTTCCCTATTGGATAGTGAAACTTGGGATTAATCATTTTGTTGTAGAATAAATGTTGGAATCAGTTATCATGACAAATATAGTGTGATCCAGGGTAGTCAATTTGGTCTAGTTTAGGATCAAAATTATTCACTTATCAGTGATGTGTATATGAAGCTACAATAATGCACTCAAACCTCCCAAATCAAAAACACCTACATTTCCTCTTCTATCCTCCAATGCTGAGGATCAAACCAGGGTCTTGCACGTTCTAGGCAAATATTCTGTCATTGAACTATATGCCCAGAGATGGGTAGGTTCTTGTTTCACTTATATATGGGTTCCACATAGGAAAGGTAAATTTTCTGTTGTGAAAAAAAGTTAAGGCTGCTCGGATTTTTTCTTCTCTTAACTTCCTACTCTCTTATCCCTGACTTTAAAATTTTTGAGTTTCTTCTGACAAAATTTGTTTTTATCAACAGCTTAATAACTTGTCAACTCAAGGAGATAAATACCTTTCATTAGTAGGTATCAATTTTATTCTTGGATTTCATTGTAACTTTGTTTGTTTTGGTGCTGAGTTTGAACTCCAGGTCTTCCACTTGACCCCTTGAGCCATGCCTCCACTTCTAGTTTTTTCCTTTCCTTGTTAGTCAGGTAGACAAATCTTGAGGATTTGTCTGCCTGGGCTGTAGTAGAACCATGATCCTCAGACCTCACCCTCTTAAGTAGCTAGAATTACATGGGCCTGTAATTCTAATAGTACTATGTTTTTTTGGTTGTTTTTTTTCCACACACACACTTGTTAAGGGCAGTAGATGCTTTAAGTGTGTGGCTCTTGGTTCTTTCATTGTTTTATTTATTTATTTTTTCCAGTCCAGGGGCTTGGATTCAGGGTCTGGTTACTGTCCCTATGCTTCTTTTTGCTCAAAACTCTAGCACTTTACCATTTGAGCCACTGTAATCACTTCTGGCCTTTTCTGTTTATGTGATGCTGAGGAATCAAACCTAGGGCTTCATGCATGCTAGGCAAGCACTCTACCACCAAGCCACCTTCCCAGCCAGTTTTAATATTTTTGTCGTTGGGTATTTCTTTTGTTTGTTGGATTATTTTGTTGTTGGTTTATATTATAATGGGGAGAGAATTTCACTGTCACATCTCCACACATTTACACTATACTCTGGTCTGTTTCATCCTTGGGTTTGTTCAATTGTTGGTGGTTATTTTTTGTTTTTAATGCCAAATCTGGGGCTTGAACACAGGGCCTGGGCACCATCAGCTTTTTTGCTCAAGGCTAACATTCTATCATTTGACCTACAGCTCCACTTTCAGCTTTTTTGGTGGTTACTTAGACATAAGACTCTCACAGACTTTAATGCCTGGGATGATTTTGAGTCCTGCTCCTCAGATCTCAGCCTCCATGAGTAGCTAGGATTACAGGAGTGAGCTACCAGCAACCTACTTGTTTTTGTTTTTGTTTTCCAAAGAATACTAGGTATCAAACTCAGGGACTTACATATGACATATTACATCCGATTAATATAAGATCTGTTTGTGCGTGTGTGTTGGTCCTGGGCTTGAACTCTGGGTCATGGCATTGTCCTGAACTTTTTTGCTCAAGGCTAGTTCTTCTACCTGAGTCACAGCACCACTTCTGGCTTTATTGAGTGGTTTATTGGAAATAAGAGTCTCATGGGAGTTTCCTTTCCGGGCTGGGAGGCTGGCTTTGAATCGCGATCCTCAAATCTCAGCTTCCTGAGTAGCTAGGATTACAGGTGTGAGCCACTGGCACCCAGCTTGGGTTAGTCTTCCAGTCTTAAAAAAAAATGTTGGTGGAAAGAAGAAAGAACAATAAAATGAGGAAGAGGTAAGCTTGAGGGATGTTTGCGTTAGGGAAATTAATCTTGTTCAGCTGCCAACAAGAGGAGCCTATGTTGATAGATATATTATTTTACTTTTTTGGTCAGTTGTAGGTCTTGGACTCAGGGCCTAGGTGCTGTCCCTGAGCTCTTTTGCTCAAGGCTAGTTCTTTACCACTTAGAGCCACTTTGGGTTTTTTGGTGGATAATTAGAGATGAGTCTCACTGACTTTCCTGCCCTGGCTGGCTTTGAACTGTGATCCTCAGATCTTAGCCTCCTGAGTAGCTAGTATTACAAGCATGAGCCACTGGTGTCCCGCCTACATGGGTAGATTTGAGAGGGTAAACTAGTTGATGACTGTCTTGAAACCATGGAATTGTGAGGTTAGATGAATCTTAGAAAGGCATACACATTTTTGGGGGGTTTTTTTTGGCCAGTCCTGGGCCTTGGACTCAGGGCCTGAACACTGTCCCTGGCTTCTTCCCGCTCAAGGCTAGCACTCTGCCACTTGAGCCACAGCGCCGCTTCTGGCCGTTTTCTGTATATGTGGTGCTGGGGAATCGAACCTAGGGCCTCATGTATCCGAGGCAGGCACTCTTGCCACTAGGCTATATCCCCAGCCCTGGGGTTTTTTTTTTTGGCCAGTCCTGGGGCTTGAACTCAGGGCCTGAGTACTGTCCCTGCCTTCTTTTTGCTCAAGGCTAGCACTCTACCACTTGAACCACAGTGCCCCTTCTGGCTTTTTCTATATATGTGGTGCTGAGGAATTGAACCCAGGGCTTCATGTATTTGAGGTAAGCACTCTACCACTAGGCCATATTCCCAGCCCAAGGTGTACACATATATTTTTCCATAATTTGGAGAGGGATGTCTTAGTTTATAATTTTCTCAAAGTAGGAGACTGTTGTAGGTGCTGAGGAGGTGAAGGTGACCCCCATGCTGATGTGTTGAAAAGGACAAGTGCTTGATAACTTCTGGGAGCCAATCTTCTTTAGTCCTTTTCATACATCTATATGGAATTATGTGTCAGAGATTAACAGATCTCTTAAACTCTCATCATTTGGGTTCCTCTGTCATTAATATTTTAGTTGTGAGATACTATGTGTAAATCTTTGAATAGCATTTATGCATTAAAAATTATATTAAGTGGTCTAGCATCTGGTGGCTTATGTCCGTAATCCTAGCTACTTTGGGAGGCTGAGATATGAGGATTGTGGTTCAAAGCTAGCCCAGGCAAACCCAGCTAACTAGTAAAATGCCAGAAATGGAGATGTGGCTCAAGTGATAGAGCTTTAGCCTTGAGCTAAAAAAGCTAGAGCACAAGGTTGAGCCCATGGCCCAACACACACACAGACACAAACAATTGCATTAACCTTTAAAAAAAATTACTGTTATTATAAAGATGATATACAGAGGGGTTATATTTATGTTTGTCAGGTAATAAGCACGTTTCCTTTGTACAGTGTCATCTGTTCCCTCATTCTCTCCCATTCCCACATTAACCTTTAATTATTGGTATTATGGTGACTATGATGTAGTCATACAATTGTGTAGGTAGGAAAAGCCTTTGAGATTGAATGATTTATCCAAGGGAGAAAAAGTAAGACACAGTTGAAGGTATTAACACTGAAAGATGTACTAGAAAGAGAGAGCTAATTGAAAAGACATGAACAAATTGAGAGGTAAGAGGAAAAGGATAAAGTATTGTGATGCTTCAGGTTAACTTTTCAAGCATGAATTTCTCTCTCTACATGTTTCTGCTTCTCTTGGCTCCTGTTTTTTTGTTTTGTTTTTTCGCCAGTCCTGGGGCTTGCACTCAGGGCCTGAGCACTGTCCCTGGCTTCCTTTTTGCTCAAGGCTAGCACTCTAACACTTGAGCCACAGTGCCACTTTGGGCTTTTTCTGTTTATGTAGTGCTGAGGAATCGAACCCAGGGCTTCATGTATGCTAGGCAAACACTCTACCACTAGGCCACATTTCCAGACCTTGGTTCCTGTTTTTTAATAATCTGTTCTTTGAAGGTTCAACTTGTATATCTCACAACCTTTCCTTATTCCTCAAGGCAGAATTTCTTATCTTTATCCTTGTAACACCTAACAATCCTTTAAGCAGTAGTTTTAAATGGGTGTGCAATCAGGTTTCTTTGAGAATAAGCACAAAGCCTTGGAACATTTCACCCTTTTGCATGTAATTTAAGAGGCTATCTTAAGTTTTCTGAGTTCTGTTGCTTGTCCAAAGTTAACAACTTTTTTTTTTTAAGTAATTATTCTTTTTTTTTTTTTTGGCCAGTCCTCGGGCTTGGACTCAGGGCTTGAGCACTGTCCCTGGCTTCTTTTTGCTCAAGGCTAGCACTCTGCCACTTGAGCCACAGCGCCACTTCTGGCCATTTTCTGTATATGTGGTGCTGGGGAATCGAACGCAGGGCCTCATGTATATGAGGCAGGCACTCTTGCCACTAGGCCATATCCCCAGCCCTAAGTAATTATTCTTTTTTTTTCTTTTTTTTTTTTTTTTTGGCCAGTCCTGGGCCTTGGACTCAGGGCCTGAGCACTGTCCCTGGCTTCTTCCCGCTCAAGGCTAGCACTCTGCCACTTGAGCCACAGCGCCGCTTCTGGCCGTTTTCTGCATATGTGGTGCTGGGGAATCGAACCTAGGGCCTCGTGTATCCGAGGCAGGCACTCTTGCCACTAGGCTATATCCCCAGCCCCCTAAGTAATTATTCTTAAAGCATTATTTCAACATGACTTTTTTTCCCCCCTCCTCCCCCAGTCCTGGAATTTGAACTCAAGGCTTGAATGCCGTCCCTGAGCCTTTTTACTCAAGGCTAGTGCTCTGCCACTTGAGCTCCACTTCTGGTTTGTTTGGTGGTTAATTGGAGATAAAAGTTTCATGGGCATTCCTGTCTGGCTGGTTTGGAACCACAGTCCTCAGGTCTTAGCCTCTGTAAACTAAGTTTACAGACAAGAATCACCAGCTCCTGGCTAAATCACTGTTTTTTGGGTTTTGTTTTTTTTTTTGGCCAGTCCTGGGGCTTAGACTCAGGGCCTGAGCACTGTCCCTGGCTTCTCTTTGCTCAGGGCTAGAACTCTGCCACTTGCCACTTGAGCCACACACAGCACCACTTCTGGCCTTTTTGTGTATAAGTGGTACTGAGGAATTGAACCCAGTGCTTCATGTATATATGAGGCAATCACTCTTGCCACTAGGCCGTATTCCCCGCCCTCACTTTTATTTTCTTTCTTTTCATTTTTATTTATTTTTGCGCCATTCCTATCCTTGACCTTCTTTTGCTCAAGGCTAGCACTCTACCACTTGAGCCACAGTGTCACCACTTTTTCTGTTTATGTGGTACTGAGGAATCGAACCCAGGGTTTCATGCATGCTAGGCAAGCACTTTACCACTAAGCCACATTCCCAGCCCATCACTTATATTTTTAATGGGTGAAGGAATTGATCATTGTCCATTCAATGCTTAAAACTTTAAGTCTGCAATTTCATATTTGCAAAAACCTGAAAATAATTCTGTAGGAAGTAAAAATCAAAACATTTTTGGGTGGGGGTCATACTTTATAATACAACACAATGAAAATTTTAACCAAAATTCTGAATTTTTAATATGACAAATTTTAAATTATCTTGATGTGCTAATGTCTACGGTAATAAAGACCATCTGTTCTAATTGTTAAATCTTTTGAGAGCAAATTCTTATTTGTACTCAAATTTTCAATAGATATTTGTTTTATTGCTTACAGATTCATTGTTCTTAAGGATAGGAATGAAGCATGTAGAATTTTTAAAAGAATTCATGCATTACGGGCTGGGGATATGGCCTCGTGGCAAGAGTGCTTGCCTCGTATACATGAGGCCCTAGGTTCGATTCCCCAGCACCACATATACAGAAAATGGCCAGAAGTGGCACTGTGGCTCAAGTGGCAGAGTGCTAGCCTTGAGCAAGAAGAAGCCAGGGACAGTGCTCAGGCCCTGAATCCAAGCCCCAGGACTGGCCAAAAAAAAAGAATTCATGCATTACTCCTGTGCCAGTGACTCACGCCTATAATCCTAACTACTCAAGACACTAAGATCTGAGGATTGTAGTTCGAAGCCAGCCTGGGCAGGAGAGTCCATGAGATTTTTATTTCTAATTACCCACCAGAAAACCAGAAGTCGTGCTGTGGTTCAAAGTGGTAGAACACCAGCCTTGACTGAAAAAGCTCAGTGACAGTGCCCAGGCTCCCTGAATTCAAGCCCCATGACCAACAAAAAAGAGGAAGTTTTCATGTGTCAGTAGTGTGTAAAGAATGAATGTACTGTGTAGATTTATTGGAGAAACTACTGATATTGAAAGTCAGTTGCTTATTAGTATTAGGAAGTAATAGGGATTTCTGTGACATTTTTGCCTAGAATAATGGATAAATAACAATTCCTAGATCATTTTGAAATAATGGTAATTGAAAATGGCTATGGAGTCTGAGACAATCCAGACTTTTATGGTAGAAAAAGGTGAAGTGAGGAAAGGGGAAATAGTAGGCCAAAGTTAGAATTGAAAATAGAATATTCAAATTAAATGTAAATAGTTTAAAATCTGTAGAGTGAAGCTGTAGTAAGAAGTCAGAACTAGAGAAACGTTAGTGATTAGCAGTTCAAATCCTGAAGCAGAAGGAACCAATTTAGAGAGACTAGAGGGAAAATGATTTATTGACTGTTGAAAATGAAAGGAACAGATCAGGAGGACTTCGGTTTTATTTTAAGGTCAATTTATTGATTCTTATTCTTACAGCCAAATGCAAGATCTGTGAGTGGGCATTTGAAAGTGAACCACTGTTTCTCCAGCATATGAAGGATACTCACAAGCCTGGAGAGATGCCTTATGTTTGTCAGGTATTGCCTTTTTCTCCCTCTAGTTTTAGCCAGTTTGTTCCTCTCAGGCTGAATGCAAACAATCCTTTCAGGAAGAAAATAAAAAAGCCAGGCACCGGTAGATCACGCTTGTCATCCTAGCTACTCAGGAGGCTAAGATCTGAGGATCATGGTTGAAAGCCAGTCCAGGCAGGAAGGTCTGTGAGACCCCTATCTCCAGTTAACCCCCCCCAAAAAACCTGGAAGTAGTGCTGTGGCTCAAAGTGCTAGAGCACTAGCCGTGAGCAAAAAAAAGCTCAGGGACAGCGCCCAGGCCCATGACTAACAATAAAATTAAAAGATAAGTGGGTTTGTGTGTATTTAGATGGTATACATAGGGGTTACCATTCACAGTTCAGGTAATTTCAGTACATTTCTCTTGGACAGTGTCACCCCTTCTTTTGCTCTCCCCCAATTTCCTCCTCATTCCTGTCCACAAGTTGCATAGTTCATTTTCTACATAGTGTATACTAAATAGCATGATTGCATTGGTTCACCCTTCCTCCATCTGTTTCTGTGCCCCCCCCACTACCCCCAGTCTTAAAAGAAGGAAAAGAAAAAAGGGGGGGCACACATAACACCACCACTAACAGCAGCATAAATAACCCGTGTTTCCATTTCCTGGAATTTGTTTCAGTAAAGTATTTCAAATGTTCAGGGGATCCAGGTGCCAGTGGCTCACACCTGTAAATCCTAGCTACTCAGGAGGCTGAGATCTGAGGATTGTGGTTCATAGCCAGCCTGGGCAGGAAAGTCCATGAGACTGGTATCTCCAAGTAACCGGAAGTGGCACTGTGGCTTAAGTGGTTGAGTGCTAGCCTTGACTTGAAGAGCTCAAGGACAGCACCCAGGCACAGAGTTCAAGCCCCATGACCACCACCACCAACAACAAAAATGTTCAGGGGAGTTATGCCTTTGGGATTCCTCCTCTCCTGGTATCCTCCTTTGATCTGTGTGTGAATGCCTAGAGTCATGGATAAGTTGTCATATCCAGTTATATTTCACATCTAGCTTCTGCATATAAGAGGAAACGTGCCATCTGTCTCTCTGAGCTTGGCTTATCTCACTTAACATAATTTGTTCTAGGTCCATCTTTCTCCCTGCAAATGACATTATCTTATTCCTTCATGGCTCTGCAAAATTCCATTGTGTGTAGCTACCACATTTTTGGGAATTCACCCATCTACTCTAGGACATGTGGGCTGTTTCCATAACTTGGCTATTTGTCAATAGTGCAGCAGTGATCATGGGATGTGCAAGTGTCTTTACGGTATCATGACTTGTACCATTCTGGGTAGATGCCCAGCAGTGGTGTGGCTGGGCCATAGGGAAGTTCTATGTTTAGTTTTTGGAGGAGCTTCTAAACTGCCTTGCAGAGTGGTTGTACTAGTTTACATTCTTACCAACAGTACACTTGGGAGTCCTTTTTCCTCACATCCCCACCAGCATTTGTGGTTGTTTGAATTCTTGATAGTGGCCAATCTAACTGGGATGAGATGCAATCTCAAATTGGTGTGAATGCAAATTCTTAAGGAATATTCCTACTGCACATGCTCAGTGTTGGACCTCAGAAGTATAGGAAAAATAATAAATACAGTTTCTGTCTTTAACATATTCCATGTTGGGGAAGAAATACATATAATAACCGCAGTATAATATTCCCAAGAGAAGATAGATAGACGAAGAGATAATTTGTTTTCCTGGACTTCTGAAAACATACAGAATGTTTTTATTTCTTAGTTATTAAATGTAGAAAGATCTCAGTTGTTCACGCTTAGCCTTTTTTTTTCCTCCTCTGTGACTCAGGTGTGTCAATATCGCTCCTCACTCTACTCTGAGGTTGATGTCCATTTTCGGATGATCCATGAAGATACCCGGCATTTGCTCTGCCCTTATTGCTTGAAGGTCTTCAAAAATGGCAATGCCTTCCAACTACATTACATGAGGCACCAGGTAGCAGGCACTAAGCCATTCATATGTTCTTTGTTTTATTTATAAATGCTAGGCAAATAGTTATACTAAAGAAGATAATATACATATGCGTGCAAAAATTACTCAATTTCAGCTATATGCCATCTTCTAAGGTAGTTGCTTGTAGTAGATAAACAATGGTACAATAAATGTGAAGAGTTTTGTTAGAGGAAAGTATAGGATACAGAAAAGCATATACTTCTTTTGGAACCAGAAAGTAGTGTTCAAGACCTGATGGATGACTGAAAATGATATCCAAGTAACATAGAATGGAAAATAGTGTACCTGGGGCACAGGTTAAGACTGGGGATCTATAGAATTAAGGTATATTTAGTGTAGATTATGAGGGTTAGAAGTTAGGAGGATCAGAGTAGGGAGGCTCTTGTTAAGACTTTATACTGATTCTTCTGAGGTGAATGTATTAAAAGAGATTAAGACTGAAGTTAAGAAGATGATCAAAAGGTTTTTTCAGCAGTCGGTGGGAGAGAATAGTGATTATTGGTTTTTGAAATGAAAAAAAGGGTATGTGAGATAGTGAGAATATATTGATATTTGTGACCTAGAGATGGACTGGAAAAAGTAGGAAAAGCTGAGTGTCAGTAGCTCATGCCTATAATCCTAGCTACTCAAGAGGCTGAGATCTGAGGATCACTGTTCAAAGCCAGCCCAAGCAGAAAAGTCCCCATGAGACCATTATCTCCAATTAACCACTCAAAAGCCAGAAGTGGTGCTGTGGCTCATAATGGTGTAGAGCACCAGGCATGAGCTCAGGAACAGCACCTAGGCCCTGAGTTCAAGTCCATGACCAAGAAAAAAAGAATGGAATGTAGTAACAACACTCAAGATGCTAAAGCGGAAGTATTGAGTTTGAAGCCAGCCTGGACTATACAGACTAAAAAAACAATCCATTGCCCTAAACTTCTATCTTTAGCAATGGAATGAATGAAAGGACTGTTAACTGAAATAGAAACTCTGAATTTGGGGATGGAAGCATGGCTCAGTGATGGAACACCTTCCTAACAAGCATAGGCTTGGAGTTCAAACCTGTTAAAAAAGAAAAAGTAAACAGAGCAAGAGGGGCTGGAAATGTGGCCTAGTGATAGAGTGCTCGCCTCGCATACATGAAGCCCTGGCATCAGTTCCTCAGTGCCACATGTACAGACAAAGCTAGAAGTGGTGCTGTGGCTCAAATGGTAGTGTGCTAGCCTTGAGCAAAAGAAGCTTAGGGGGCTGGGGATATGGCCTAGTGGCAAGAATGCTTGCCTTGTATACATGAGGCCCTGGGTTCAATTCCTCAGCACCACATATACAGAAAATGGCCAGAAGTGGTGCTGTGGCTCAAGAGGCAGAGTGCTAGCCTTGAGCAAAAAAGAAGCCAGGGACAGTGCTCAGGCCCTGAGTTCACGGCCTAGGACTGGCCAAAAAAAATAAAAGAAGCTTATGGACAGTACGCAGGCCCTGAGTTCAAGCCCCAGGACTGGCCAAAAAAGAGCAAGGTTGTTAGACTATTTTGAGTCAGCAGCATGTGTGGACTTCACGTATAGCTGTTAAATGATAAGGCTTATCCCTGTAATTCTAGATATTCAGGAGCCTGGAAGCTAGTCTGGGGAGAAAGGTCCAGGAGAGACTATCTCCAGTTAATTAAAAAAAAGAAAGCCAGGCTGGAAACATGGCTCAAGTGGTAAAATACTAGTTGTGAGTAAAAAAAAAAAAGAAAAAAAGCTGAACAGGTAGCTGAGTAAGTGTGAGACCCTGAGTTCAAGCCCTCATATCTGTAAAAATAGTAAGTTTAAAGTCTCGGACAAAAGTTGTTGAAAAGATACTTGGGAATCATTATTTTTCTCAAGTGTCACAGGCTCTCCAGCCCTGTCTGGAACAGAAAAGGAAAGGCTTAGGATTCCTGAAGTTTGTATCCACAATGCCAGCACCATAGTCTTAGAGGGAAGCAGAAAACTTGACGTAAGGGAAGCTGAGAAGTATTTTGAAAAAGAGGCATGATTAAAATGTCATAAACTGGACTGGGAATATGGCCTAGTGGCAAGAGTGCTTGCCTTGTATACATAAGGCCCTGGGTTCGATTCCTCAGCACCACGTATATAGAAAACGGCCAGAAGTGGCGCTGTGGCTCAAGTGGCAGAGTGCTAGCCTTGAGCAAAAAAGAAGCCAGGGACAGTGCCCTGGACCTGAGTTCGAGCCCCAGGGCTGGCCAAAAAAAAGTCACAAACTGCAAGAAGTTAGCAAGCAAGATAGACATTAATTTGTATTAACAAGAGTCATTTTATTTTTGAAGTAAAATTCTACAAATAAGAGGGAAGGAAACAGATAACCTAAAAGATGTTTGTTGGCCTGGGAATGTGGCTTAGTGCTAGAGTGTTTGCCCAGCATGCGTGAAACCCTGGGTTTTATTCCTCAGAACTACATAAACGGAAAAAAAGCCAGAAGTGGTATTGTGGCTCAAGTGGTAGAGTGCTAGCCTTGAGCACCGAGAGGCTCAGGGACAATGCCCAGGACCTAAGTTCAAGCCCCAGGACTGGCCAAAAATAAAATAAAAGGTGAGGAAAGGAGGGTAGTCGATCTAGGAGCAAGAAGTAACAGGAAAATTTAGGATTTTGTTGGTGGAGGTGTAGTTTGTTTATAAGATGGAATAAGTGTAACCTTGGTTTAAAATGATGTCAGAAGGCACTGGGAATATGACCTAGTGGCAAAGTGCTTGCCTCATATATATGAAGCCCTGGGTTCGATTCCTCAGCACCACATATGTAGAAAAAAGCCAGAAGTGGCACTGTGGCTCAAGTGGTAGAGTGCTAGCCTTGAGAAAAAAGAAGCCAGGGACATTGCTCAGGCCCTGAGTTCAAGCCCCAGTACTAGTAAAAAACAAAACAATGCTATCAGAAGGAACCGCTAAAACAGGAAAGTTAGGCATATAAAAGAATATAAAATGGAAGACAGAGTGGGTGCGTGGGTGCTCAGTGCTCACACTCAGATGGATGAATACATGTCACTTGCAAGTACCCCCTTCAGTTGTGCAGAAGTGATTACTGATAGTTTACCACAGGCATTTCCAAGTAGGGGTACAGAAATTGTTACATTTACTTGCTACCCAAGCAAAGAAAATTATACATACGAATCCTACTTTTGAAAAACTTGGGTACTAAGCAAACTCACAAGGATATATAATTAATATGTATTGATGTATTAAGAGGAAAAGCAACAAGATAAAAATGAGTGCACTAAATTATCGTTTGTGTTTTAAAGAGAAAAATAAGAAAGTAGTGATTCCTTATGAATGGTTATATGCACAGATTGCCCATTAAAAGGATTCAGAAAGCTAGCAATAAAAGCCAGGAGCCGGTGGCTCACTCCTGTTGTAATTCTAGCTACTGAACATCATGGTTCAAAGCCAGCCTGCGTACGAAAGTTCCCATGAAACTCTTATCTCCAGTTAACCACCAGAAAACCACAAGTGGAGCTGTGGCTCAAAGTGGTAGAACACTAGCCTTGAGCAAAATTGAGCTCAGGGACAACAGCCTGGCCCTGAGTTCAAGCCCTACAACCAACAAAAAAGACAACTAGTAATGAACTATCTACAACATAGGTTGAGTTGAAGTTATGAGTTGGTTTGTTTGCTTGGTGGTTTTACCATGTCCCATTTTATTGTCCTCTTTTTTTTTTCTTTCCAGTCCTGGAGCTTGAACTCAGAGCCTGGGCACTGCCCCTGGCTTCTTTTTGCTCAAGGCTAGCACTCTGCCACTTGAACCACAGCACCACTTCTAGCTTTTTCAGTTTATATGGTGCTGCGGAATCCAACCCAGGGCTTCATGCATGCTAGGCAAGCACTCTACCACTAAGCCACATTCCCAGCCCTATTGTCTTTTAAAGAGTCAAAAAAGAAGCACTAACTCAATGTAAAGATAAAGTTCTAAAAAGTAGGGACCAATAAGTTTATGTCACTGGCCCAAATTACTATAATTACTCTTAGTCATCTTGGCCTTGATTCCACCTTTCCTGCCATTGATTTTTTTTTTTTTTTTTTTTTTTTTTTTTTTTTTTGCCAGTCCTGGGGCTTGGACTCAGGGCCTGAGCACTGTCCCTGGCTTCTTCTTGCTCAAGGCTAGCACTCTGCCACTTGAGCCACAGCGCCACTTCTGGCCATTTTCTGCATATGTGGTGCTGGGGAATTGAACCCAGGGCCTCATGTATACGAGGCAAGCACTCTAGCCACTAGGCCATATCCCCAGCCCTCTGCCATTGATTTTTAATGGCAGGGTTCTTAATTCTCTTAAGAAAGGAAGAATGATGTAACACTGATCTACCTTCTCAGAGAAGAAAAGTCATTGGGAACCTTTAAGGAATTCTTGTCTTTCTTTCCTCCTCAGAAGAGAAATGTTTATCACTGCAACAAGTGCCGGCTGCAGTTTCTCTTTGCCAAGGACAAAATTGAACACAAGCTTCAGCATCATAAAACCTTCCGTAAACCTAAGCAGCTTGAGGGCTTGAAACCAGGCACCAAGGTAAAGGGTTTGCCAAAGTTTCTTTTACAGAACCAGAAAGGGGGAGAATAGAGATTTGCCGCATCCCAAAGTTATTGTGGGTAGACTCTCACTGTTTCTTCCCTCAACTCTCAGGTGACAATCCGCGCTTCACGAGGGCAGCCGAGAACTGTTCCAATCCCCTCCAGTGATACACTTCCCAGCACCTTGCAGGAGGCAGCACCACTGACGTCAACGGACCCCCTGCCCGTTTTCCTTTATCCCCCTGTCCAACGCAATGTCCAGAAGAGAGCTGTTAGGAAAATGTTAGTGCTTTCTAAATGCTGGGTGGGAGGGGTCTGGGTGGGCAGGGTTATTTCTGATACACAGTGTAAGTAAGCATCTCAGCAGGGTCGGTCATGTAAAATCTTACAATGTGGGGGTATTTGGAACAGTAATGAAATGTTTTGTTTGTTGTTTTTTTTGGGACAGGAGTGTCATGGGCCGACAGACATGTCTGGAATGTAGCTTTGAGATCCCAGATTTCCCTAACCATTTCCCTACTTACGTCCACTGCTCACTCTGTCGCTATAGTACCTGCTGCTCCCGAGCTTATGCCAACCATATGATCAAGTAAGTCATTATGAGTTCATTTTGTCCAGAATCATTTTATTCTCTTCCCTGCTCTCCTAGTTCATTTCCTTCTTGAACTCTTCAGAGAATTCTTTATTTCTTCAGGCAAGATAAGAGACCAAAGCCATGTTCACTTGGCTTTAGTTCCTGATTCTGTAGGATCTTTCTACTCAAAAGTGTGGGCCAAATACCAGCATTGGATGGAGCTTGTTAGAAATGCTTTCTCAGCCCCACCTAGCCTGGATCAAGACACGAATTGTAATCAATCCTGAAGTGATTTTGTGTTTGTATTAAAGTTTAAGAAGAATGATGCACATTGCACATTGTAATTGGTAGGGATCTCTAGCTTAGTGGGCAAAACCTCATGACTCATTTCACATTTTGTCTTTCTCAGCAATCATGTTCCACGGAAGAGCCCCAAATATTTGGCTTTGTTTAAAAACTCTGTGAGGTAAGGAAAAGCTTATGGTATTCTTTTTCTTTTCTAAGTCTTTATATGCTTTTTGTTGTTTTGTGGAGTGGTTGGTAGTGTGGATTGAGAGAAAAGAGAAAATATGTTTTCCTTCCCTTTTTTCCTTTTTTGTTGATCCTGGGCTTGAACTCAGGGTTTGGGTGCTTTCCTTGAGTGTTTTCAACTCAAGGTTTAGTGACTTACCACTTTAGCCACAGCTTCACTTCCAGTTTTTTGGTGTCCCATTAATTAGAGATAAAAGTCTCAGGAATTTTTCTGCCTGGGCTGGCTTTAAACCAGTCCTCAGATCTCAGCCTCCTGAGTAACTAGAATTACAGGCATGAGCCACCAGTGCGCAGTCTGGCTTTTCCAGCCTCAGAATTTAACTTTCTGTAGTGTCATTGCCGTATTTGTCTTATATGCTCTTGATTCTCTTTCACAGTGGAATCAAGCTAGCCTGCACTTCATGTACCTTTACTACCTCTGTGGGAGATGCCATGGCCAAACATTTGGTTTTCAACCCCTCCCACAGATCCAGCAGTATCCTGCCACGGGGTAAGTAGGAGAGAGGAAAGTTACTGGGCAAAAAGAGGCCTGTCCAAAAAAAAAAAGATGCCTGACATTCTTTGTAAGCCAGGAGCTCTCTTCTCCAGTGTCACCCATTCACTGTTTAGATAGACTGCACTAAATTAGAAACCTTCTAAATTAGAAACCTTCTAACATGAAGTTTATATAGGACTTGAAGGCACTCTGCAGCATGTATTTGTATGTGGGAGTTTGAAATGCTAAGACACCATCTTTTGGAGGACTCCTTCGCTGAGCTAACCTTTTTTATTGTCTCCTTTTCTCTAGGACTCAATTGGCTATCTCACTCAAGGTAACAAATTCTCACTTAATGATTTAATTGCTGTTTTGCAGTGTTTACAAATAGTGTTACTACACTATTTAAATTTTTGAGTTTAACTTACTTTCTTCTTTTCTCACCTACCTACCCCTTAGGCATGGTCAGACTCGTGACCGAGTACATGACCGGAACTTGAAGAATATGTACCCTCCTCTTTCTTTGCCACCTAACAAAGCTGCCACTGTGAAATCTGCAGGAGCCACCCCACCTGAGCATGAAGAGCTCCCAATGCCTGTGGCTCAAGCACTCCCATCACCAGCCTCAACTGCAACCCCGCCGCCAACCCCCACTCACTCGCAGCCTTTAGCCCTTCCACCCTTGGCCCCAGAGGGGACCAAGTGTCTGAATGTTGATGACCAGGATGAAGGTGGCCTAGTCACCCAGGAACCTGAGCCAGCATCAGGTGGCGGAGGTAATGGTGGAATTGGTAAGAAAGAGCAGCTATCAGTAAAGAAGCTTCGCGTAGTACTGTTTGCCCTATGCTGCAATACAGAACAGGCAGCTGAACACTTCCGGAACCCCCAGCGACGTATTCGGCGTTGGCTTCGTCGATTCCAGGCCTCCCAGGGGGAGAATCTAGAGGGCAAATACCTCAGCTTTGAGGCAGAAGAGAAACTGGCTGAGTGGGTACTGACCCAAAGGGAGCAGCAGCTCCCTGTGAATGAGGAGACCTTGTTCCAGAAGGCCACCAAAATAGGACGTTCTTTGGAGGGGGGGTTTAAGATCTCCTATGAATGGGCTGTGCGCTTCATGTTGCGGCACCATCTGACTCCCCATGCCCGGCGAGCTGTGGCTCACACCCTACCAAAGGATGTAGCAGAAAATGCAGGACTCTTCATTGAATTTGTACAGCGGCAGATTCACAACCAGGACTTACCCTTGTCTATGATTGTGGCTATTGATGAGATCTCTTTGTTCCTGGATACAGAGGTGCTGAGCAGTGATGACCGCAAGGAGAATGCCCTGCAGACTGTGGGCACAGGGGAGCCTTGGTGTGACGTGGTGCTGGCCATTCTAGCAGATGGCACCATCCTCCCAACCCTGGTTTTCTATCGAGGACACATAGATCAGCCCGCTAATGTGCCAGACTCTATATTGCTAGAAGCAAAGGAAAGTGGCTACAGTGACGACGAGATCATGGAGCTGTGGTCATCTCGAGTGTGGAGGAAGCACACAGCTTGCCAGCGTAGCAAGGGAATGCTAGTGATGGACTGTCATCGCACTCATTTGTCTGAAGAGGTACTGGCTCTGCTTAGTGCCTCTAGCACATTGCCTGCAGTGGTACCGGCAGGCTGCAGCTCCAAAATCCAGCCATTAGATGTATGCATCAAACGGACTGTGAAGAACTTTCTGCACAAAAAGTGGAAGGAACAGGCTCGGGAAATGGCAGACACTGCTTGTGATTCAGATGTTCTGCTTCAGCTAGTGCTAGTTTGGCTGAGTGAGGTGCTGGGTGTCATTGGAGACTGCCCAGAGCTAGTTCAGCGCTCCTTCCTTGTGGCTAGTGTTCTGCCAGGCCCTGATGGCAACATTAACTCACCTACTCGCAATGCTGACATGCAGGAGGAGCTCATTGCCTCCCTAGAGGAGCAGCTAAAGCTGAGTGGGGAACAGTCTGAGGAGCCCTCAGCTTCCACCCCCCGACTCAGATCATCTCCTGAAGAGACAGTTGAGCCTGAAAGCCTTCACCAGCTGTTTGAGGGGGAAAGTGAAACAGAGTCTTTCTATGGCTTTGAGGAGGCTGACTTAGATCTGATGGAGATCTGAGTGTTGGGATCATGAGAGTGGAGTCAGGTTGGGAAGGTGAGGGAGGGTAGAGGGAGTTAGGGAAAAGGGGGCATACCAGATGGGGTACTTGGTTTATATTTTTAATTTTATGCCATCATTTCCCCTGATGTTGACCTACACTTCCCTGTGAATTTGTGATTAGGAAATCAATAGTGATCATTTCTGAGCCGAGGAGCTGACTCCATTGGTCATTCACTTCTGCTAAAAACAGGCTTTTGTGACTTTTTTCTTTCTAAATTTAAATCACTGTGTTCAGTATTTTTCTGACAAAAATCAAAAAAAGAAAAAAAGAAAAAACCCTTTGTGGGTGGATGTTGTTTTGTTTCCCCTTTTACCTCAATTGTATCATAGTACTTCCAGGTTTTTTGTTCGTTTTATTGTGTGGCCAACGTCTTTGGGCATGATACTATCTAATAACCATTGTTAATGTGAGAACATTTCTGAAGATGGGAAAGACAAAAATATGTAGTTCAAACTGGTTTGTTATATATATGGATAAACTTTTTCATTGTGGTCTTAACACTTTTATATAAAAATGAAAATGCAAGGAAAAAAAAAACCACTGAACTCTTCTTCCTTCTCCTTTTCTTACCTTCCCTCTCCAGAGATGTTGGTTTCAACAGCTCTAGATATAAGATTGTGGCTTTAAAAATGCATGAAACCACCCTCAATCATCCAGAATGATGAATAGATTTGTCTTTTCTTCACCATCCTCCAACAAAAACTATTTTTTGCTCTTGGCGATCCTTGACCCCTCCTTGCCCCATTCTCACACTGCCCATCACTCTGGACGAAGGAGCACACATATCCTTACCGAGGCACTGAGGCCATCAGGCAGGGTGGAAGCCATTCCCAGCGTGTCTTCATCCTGCAAACCCTCCGGCGGTCCCTGCTTTTTGAACTTCATCCTGTTAAGTGGACAGCATGCCTGTTCAAGAGACCACAGATCCTACAGCCAGGAACTAATTGTGCAAACTTAAGTGCTGAACTTTAAAAAGATAGACAGCCTGTTGAAATTGTGCTTATTAACCTTGTGGCTTTCCCCTATTTCTCTTAATGCCTAGAGAAGAATCTGATGCGAAAGAAAAACACGGGAGTGTGCACAAAGAAAAAAAAACCATGAATTTTTATTTTTCACTGCCAGCTTGAAGGAAAATTTTTTCTACAATTTGCATGAGGGATTTTTAAAAAAAAATAAAAATAAAAAATTCACAGTTATAAGCCAAAATGTACTGTACCATACAGAGAAAAGGAGCAAAAAAAAAAAAAACAAACCAAGTCTACCTTTCCCGCAGCTACCCATTCTTCTGTCCATCCTGAGGCTTTCAGCAATGTTCTCCTCCTGTGAGCCAAGGAGGCAACCTGCACAAGCTTGTAAACGGTTCATCTTTAAAATGTACATAAGTGGAACATTTAATAAAATGAGCGGAAACAGATTTTATAAATTCCCCCAAACCCTAGGTGACCCTGTAGGCTTTCAGACTGGGAGATCTTCAAGCTGTCACACCGATGGTACAGGTGTGACATTTACCACCTGTTCCTCTCCCTGCTGTTGTTTTTTAAACACCCAGCACACTATAATATAGTGAACTGGAGCATTCCCTTCCAGAACAGCTTGGCCAGCTTTCAACCCATGGCACCTGAAAACTGAACTAAGGATCCATCTGGGCCTCTCTTCCCCAGCCTCTTGGCCCAGTGCCATTTTATTGAAGGACTGAACTTTCAAGTCAACCCTCTGCTTTTGAGAAATTCGGAGAACTATGATTGGTCACTCCTGTCTACACCCTAATCCTCTTTGGTAGTCTCTGCAGCAGCCACAGCCTTAGCAGAGCTGGGTTCCTTGTCTCTGCACTCTTTCTGGATGGGTAAATTTTTCTAAGATCATTAGCAATGGATCAACTGGGTTTTGGCCAGGAAGTTGTCTTTGTGGACTCCGCCTGCATGGCTTAGTAGTAGAAGGAAGTTTTTTGTTTTGTTTTTTTTTTATAATTCAGTTTAATCAATAAACACGTATTTATTGACTACTTTGTGTTACGAGTGAATGTGTGGAGGTTTTCAATTGAAAGTTCATAGTTCCTTGCCTAAGTTTGCTTATTTGCTGTTGTCTGTACCCATTTCTCAGAAAAAAAGGTTTGGAGAGGATATGCTAAAGAATCACTTAGGGCCCAGGCAGGCAGGGCACACTGGTATTAGCCTCGCCACTCAGTAGGCTGAGATCTGGGAGTCAGGATCAGGGTCAACACACAAGAGAAACTGGGGAGACTTACCTCTAATTACCTAGCAAAAGTCTGAAGTGGAGGTGTGGCTTAAGTGGTAAGAGTGCCAACCTTGAGTGAAAAAGCCGTGAGCATGAGGCCCTGAGTTCAAGCCCCAGTACTAGCAAGTCCACACACACACAAGCACCCCGGGTGCTCATTTTTAAAACCATTCTAGCAATGGCATGTGACTGACATGCAGTTGATTTGACCTACAGCTATATTTTGTACTTTCTAATGAACACGATTTTTCCCCTCAAACCAATTTAACAATGTCTAGGGGGTCAGGAATGCACAGTACAGATAGGTGATTCTGCATCAGTGTTTCTCAAACAGCAAAGCCCTTAAAAATCACACTTGAGGGCTCAACTCATAATGGCATATTCTCATAGCAGACATCCTAGTGGGTTTGAAGGATCTTTAGTTTCAGCTCCTGATGATCAGTTATGCAATCAATATTCTGATGCAGTGCTAGAATTTTAGATTCAAGCTATAGATATTTAGGTTAAATGTTTATACTGCTTCATACTCTCTGTATGAAGAGGCTGGACTTGGCGTGGGTTGGAGTGCCACTTCTAGGCAGCCTCCTTATAAAGAGCAGCTCCATAAAGACACTGCATGTCTTTGACATTGTGTTTAAAAAAAAAAAAATCACACCTGCCGCCAACATTAGCCAGAAGATCTGCATTCTTTTACAATCTAGCAAAGGGAAAATAGTACTGGAAAGTTTTAAACACAAAGAAACAGTTATGAGCTGGGCACTGGTAGTTCACACCTATAATCCCAGCAACTCAGATCTAAGGATCACAGTTCAAATCAATCAACAAGAAGCCAGAAGTGGAGCTACGGCTCAAGTGATAAGCACTAGTCTTGAGTAAGAAAACAGGGAGAGTGCCCAGGCCCTGAGTTCAAGCCTCCAGACTGGCACAATAAAGTTATGCTACCCATACAAATTTAAGTCTGGCTTCTACAAGAAGCTGCCTTTAGCACAGCATCAAATGAAGACTGTCCTGGGCTGTATTGGCATGTAGAGAGTGCTGTAGTTCTCCAACCAAGAAAGGTGGCACATGGCTGTACTGGGCAGTAGAGCTCTTGGTGTGACCCAGAGAGAATAAAACCACTCAGCAAACACTTTACAGGACTGATTTATTTTACAAAAGAAAGTCTACCTTTGAACTGGCCAAGTTCGAATGTAAAAGAAGGGTAAAACTTCAACTCTGGATAAGGCATTTGTATTTCATTCAAAACCACTAGAAAGAAAAAGAACATTAAAAGAATTGTGAAATATAAAAATCAATTCCCAAAAGCTTTACCCTCCCAGCTAGATATTTTTCTGGTTGAATCCTTTTAAAAAGGCCAGCTTAATGCAAACCACTATCTCACCTGATCATGTGGGCAATATCCCAGTTGGTCTCTGCAGACAGTGGGCCCTCGATTTCAACACCTTTCTCAGTTACAGTGGCAATTTGAAACTGAAAAGAAAACACCAACGAAATGCTTACTCTTAAATGAAGTCCAAGGCCTAATCAAAAATCAGATAGAGGATCTTCCCTCCAGTCACAGAGGTGAGACCTAGGAATTTAAGAATCCACAGCCTTAACAGTTGGGTTCCCAGAACCTTTGCTCCTCACCCGGTTATAAGAACGTGCATCTCGATAGTACAGCACTCGCATGCAGCGTTCCACCAGCTCTCGGGCCTCAGTCTGAGTCAACACAGGCTGCTTCTCCAGAACTTCTCGAAGCAGAGGCTAGGGAGATAGTGGGATAAAACATGGGAGATTTCAGACTGAGTTTGTTTGTCCCTAACAGCTGTAAATGAGTAAGTGGAATGGCAACTTTGTCTCAACAAAATGAAGTTGCTTACTAAGACCCTCTTGTTGTTGTTTTTGGCCAGTCCTGGGGCTTGGACTCGGGGCCTGAGCACTGTCCCTGGCTTCTTCTTGCTCAAGGCTAGCACTCTGCCACTTGAACCACAGCACCACTTCTGGCCATTTTCTGTATATGTGGTGCTGGGGAATTGAACCTAGGGCACTGTTGCCACTAGGCCATATCCCCAGCCCCCACTAAGACCCTCTTAAAGGGGAAGTTTTAAGACAATCAACTGACTCCCATTTATCTCACCCAAAGTATCTACTGTCTTCAGAATTCAAGAAACCAGTTGATGAGAAATAGGATCCCAGGAGAAAAACAAGCAACCAGGTAGGCCCCATTTTCTTTTTTCCCCTCATCTGCTACTCACCTGAGCCAAGTATGCACCATAACCAGTGGCCAGTGAAGGGGCTTCATAGGCCACACCAAGCATGTCCACATAACCAAGGAAGCTAACAGAGCAAAAGAGATCAAATAACTCATTTAATCTTAAATTTTCTGAGTTGAAAGAGGGGCTGGGGGGTAGGGGGAAGAATAGAAGAGTCCAAAACAGAGGTGGTCAGGTTGGAATCTCAGGGTAGTTATTTGTACTTAAACCAACCTTTCTCCATCAGCGTAGCCTCCAATGACCATGGTGTTCCACAGAGGGTTCATCTTGGAGCGGCGGCTGTACATGGCCCTGGTCAGCCACGAATGAATAGCTTTGGGACTATAGCTGTGTCCATCTCCCAACAGCTCTTCATCAATCCTTAAAGGAATTGATTGGAAGAAAAGAGAAACAGAAGGTAGGATGTCGACCCACATCCAAAAGAAATTGCCCGTCATCCTCATTTTATATGCCCTAAGGCCAAAACCCATTCACATTTTTTTTAAACTAATTGACTTTTTCAGACCTATCTATATACTTGTAGTTTGATCAAATACATCCCCTCGGCTGGGCGCTGGGGGCTCATGCCTGTAATCCTTGTTACTCAGGAGGCTGAGATCTGAGGATTGAGGTTTGAAGCCAGCTCGGACAGGAAAGTCTTATTTCCAATTAACCACCAGAAATCCAGAAGTGGCACTGTGGCTCGAAGTGGTAGATGGCTAGCCTTGAACAAAAGAGCTCAAGGACAGCGGCCAGGCCCTGAGTTCAAGTCCCACAACACACCAAAAACAACAAAAAACCCAACTCAACCCCTCCATTACTTTCTTAACCTTTCCCCCAGATTCCTACTTTTGAATCCCAACCGTTTTGTAGACTACGAAAGCCCCGAGTCCCTCCATCTTCCCAAAGGGCGTAACGGGGAGGGGGAGGAGGGGTCCCACTCCTACCCCAGACGACTTACACCATCTGGCCGAGAACTTGCTTCAAATACTGAAAATCAGCATAGTCTCCGGAGGCCCCGAGCATGGTGCTGTTGTTGACCCGCATGATGCGAGAGATGTTGCGGAAACGAGCGAGGGAGCCGTAGGAGCCCAGCATGTCGGCAGCAATCACCACTCCGCCCTCGAACTTGACGCCCAGCACCGAGGTCCCGGTCACCATGGGGTTCCTGGGGAAGGAGACACGTTCCTGGGGACGGGCGGCGCGGGGGATGGAGGCCGCGGGGCTGCTCGCGCGTCCCCGGGGGTCGCGGCGGCCGGGGGCCTCGTCCGGCACCGCGGGCCCGGGCGCAGCACTTACTGAGTCCGCGTGATGGGGGAGCTGTAGTGCGCCGAGACCGGGTCCGCCAAGGAGCCGGGAGTGGACGGGACGCGGTAAAACTGTCCCGGGGCCGGGCCCCCGGCCCAATGACCACAACGGGACTCCCAAAACGCTTCCATCTTAGTCACGGTCGCGGGAGGGAATGAAAGCGCTTGCGCCAACGGAAGCGGAAGTGGTCCTTCGGCGGCGCGACCTTCTTCCTGTAAGCTACTTCCCGCAGCCATGTTGGCGAGGTCACGCCGTCCGTCGCCCGAACGTCGCCACGCGATTGCGTGTCCACGCGGGAGAGTTTGCAGTAGATCTGTGGGTTTCTTTTTCCTTTGTTTAATCATCTGTGGGGCTTGAACTCACGGCCTGGGCGCTGACCCTGAGCTTTTTCACTCAAGGCTAGCGCTCCACCCTTCGGGCCACGGCGCCACTTCCGGTTTTTGAGTGTGTTCACTTTTCTGCCTGGGCTGGCTTCGAACCGCGATCCTCTAGGACTCAGCCTCCTGAGTAGCGAGGATTACAGGTGTGACCTACAAGTGCCAGGCTGATCCTGATTTGTTCCTGAATTTAGTCATTCCATCGTTGGCTTCCTGATTTTTACATTCCTTTTATTTTTCATTGTTTTCTCAGTAGCTTTCAATTCATTTTGAAATTGTGAATTGCATTTTGTTCACACATCAGTCTTGCTTTTGTTGGAAGTAGAGATGTTATTCTGCTCCTTATTCTATTCTTTTTTCCTGGTACTAACAGTATGAGAGCTGCCCTTCTCTTCTGTTGCTTATTTCTTCTGGGGAAAAAAATGTTTCCCCTAGCTTTAAAAAAAAAAAACAAAGTATGGTTTGTGTTTTGTCGTTGAGACAAGATCTCACTATGTAACTCATTCTCGCCTGGAACTTGTTACCTTCTGGCCTTCTAAATGCTCCATCATGCCCAGTTTAGGAGGTATGGTTCAAGGCAGCTCTTTTGAATGGCTCAGTGCTCCCTCTGCTGTTATTTTTGTGTAATGTTTCAGAAACTATCAGTTGCTAAGATTTCCTGACTGCTGCTGTGTGTGTGTGTGTGTGTGTGTGTGTGTGTGTGTGTGTGTGTGTGTGTGTGTGTGTTGGTTTGGTTCCTGACTGCTGCTGCTGGGTGTGTGTGTGTGTGTGTGTGTGTGTGTGTGTGTTGGTTTGGTTCCTGACTGCTGCTGCTGGTGTGTGTGTGTGTGTGTGTGTGTGTGTGTTGGTTTGGTTTTTGCCAGTCCTGGGCCTTGAACTCAGGGCCTGAGCACTATCCCTGGCTTCTTTTTGCTCAAGGCTAGCACTCTACCACTTGAGCCATAGCGCCACTTCCAGCTTTTTCTGTTTATGTGGTGCTGAGGAATCGAACCCAAGACTTCAGGCATTTAGGCAAGCACTATACCACTAAGCCACATTCCCACCACCTCCTTCTCCCCCTTCCCCTTTATTCCCCCTCCTTCCCCTCCTCTTTTCTTCCTTCATTATTGGTCCTGGGGTTTGAACTCAGGGCCTGGGTGCTGTATCTGAGCTCTTTTTGCTCAAGGCTAATATTCTACACTTTGAGCCACAACTCCAGGTTTTCTGGTGGTTAATTGGAGTTGTCTCATTTCCTGTCCAGGCTGGCTTTGAATTGTGATCCTCAGACCTTAGCCTCCTAAGTAGCTAGGATTGTAGGTGTGATCCCTAGCACCTTGGCTCTATTCTTCACTTTTATCTAGACCCTCTTTTCTTCTGTTTTTGGTGTTTTCTGATTCTTTTTATTGAACAGTTTCTCCTCCTTGTGTACTCTTCCTTAAACAAGAGCCATACAAGTCAGTGTACAGCAGACCTGGTCTGCCCCAGCCCCTTAGCTTCCACAGATTTCTGGCATTCACCAGTTACTGGATTAGGAGAAACTCCTGTTTGAATTACCACTTTCACACTAGCCTGTTAGGCTTCCAGGACCTCCCTACTGTCCACAAGCCCTCAAGATCTTAGTACAATTAGTTGCCTTGGCCTTCATGGGTTTTGCAGCTGTTGCCATTTGTCCCCACCTGCATCTATTTGGGATGTCATCAGGATACATTGTCACCTACTTTTGGAATTGTTATACATGCTGTTCATGAACATTTTTTTTTTTAAAGGTGAGGAGTTCATTTTTTTTTTTTTTTTTTTTTTGGCCAGTCCTGGGGCTTGGACTCAGGGCCTGAGCACTGTCCCTGGCTTCTTTTTACTCAAGGCTAGCACTCTGCCACTTGAGCCACAGCGCCACTTCTGGCCGTTTTTCTGCATATGTGGTGCTGGGGAATTGAACCCGGGGCCTCACGTATACGAGGCAGGCGCTCTTGCCACTAGGCCATATCCCCAGCCCCCCATGAACATTTTTTTTGTCAGTTGTGGGACTTGAACTCAGAGCCTGGATGCTGTCCCTGAGCTCTTCAACTCAAGGCTAGTGTTCTACCACTTTGAGCCACAACACCACTTCTGGTTTTTGAGTGGTTAATTGGAGATAAGGGTCTCACGGACGGGCTGGGAATATGGCCTAGTGGCAAGAGTGCTTGCCTCGTATACATGAGGCCCTGGGTTCAATTCCCCAGCACCACATATACAGAAAACGGCCAGAAGTGGCGCTGTGGCTCGCATGGCAGAGTGCTAGCCTTGAGCAAAAAGAAGCCAGGGACAGTGCTCAGGCCCTGAGTCCAAGCCCCAGGACTGGCCCAAAAAAAAGAGTCTCTCGGAAACGTTTCTGCCCAGGATGGCTTTGAACCATGACCCTCAGATCTCACCCTCCTGAGCAGCTAGGATTACAGGTGTGAGCCACCTGTGTCTGGCTTGCTCATGAAATTTTTATTTTGATTCAGAACAGTTGTTCTGTTTTTATAAGATAATTCAGTGAAATTCAGAGAATTCAGGGGTTAGAAGCATGTCACAGGTGGTAGAGGGCCAGCCAATGAGTGAAAGTGTCAGATGCTGAGTTTGAGTCCCAGTCTCGGACAAAAAAAAAAAAACCAAAAAACAAAAAATCTTCTGTACCATCACCACTAACTCAGATTCCTGTGATCATTTTTGCAGTGTATAAATACAGAAAGATGCAGTAAAAAACAATCTATTTGTGAATATTACTGTATGTAAGTTATAAGTTGACAGAATTTATTTAAAAATTTTAAAACAAACCCCAGGGGCTGGGAATATGGTCTAGTGGCAAGAGTGCTTGCCTCCTACACATGAAGCTCTGGGTTCAATTCCCAGCACCACATACACAGGAAACGGCCAGAAGTGGCGCTGTGGCTCGCATGGCAGAGTGCTAGCCTTGAGCAAAAAGAAGCCAGGGACAGTGCTCAGGCCCTGAGTCCAAGCCCCAGGACTGGCAAAAAAAAAAAAAAATCCTAACGGCCTAGTATTCAAATATGATCACATTTTGACATAGTTCTTTTTCAAGGAATTTACAGCATTTGCTCTTTCCTCTATGGATACTGCTTTTTTTTTTCTTTTTCCTGTTTTGGTTTGGTTTGTGCCAGTCCAATGGCTTGAACTCAAGGCTTGGACACTCTCCTTGAACTCTTTTGCTCACAACTAGTGCTCTACACTTGAACCATAGCTCCATTTCAGGTTTTGTGTTTTTGTTGTTGTTATTGTTTGGTGGCTAATTGTAGATAAGAGTCTCACAGACATTCCAGCCTGGGCTGGCTTTGAACCATGATCCTCAGATCTCAGGCTCCTTTAGTAGCTAGGAATGGGTATGAGCCACTGGCACCCAACTATTTCTGTACTTTTCTGTATTTCACTTCAGAGCAAATACAGTCAGGCAAAACAAATATGTTTTTTAAAAAGTAATAGTTGTTTTCTCCCAGATAGTGTTTGAATTTGGAATCAAAGAAAAAAAAAGCATAGGAGTGCATCCTCCTATACTTCCCACTCAATTTATAAATGTTGGAGATTTTTCTTGGGCCATATTTCAAGTCCATAATGTAAGCTTATAGAATGTCCCCTGGCTCATACATAAGATCTGCCCTTGGCAATGTGACTCCGCCCTCAGCTGATGATACCTGAGGGGTAGGCAGAGCACCTCCCATCTTAGTTGCATGAGGGTATAAAGAACTCCCTGAGAGAGAGTTCAGGCGCCATTTTCCTTTCCTCTGTGGGAACTTGGCCTTGCCGGTCCTGCTGGCAATAAACTCTTTTGCTCTACGTGACTTCGCCTGTGGTCTTTGGTTCTCCTGGGATAATTTTACTTTCATCGGTGCCGAAACCCGGCCTTTCACATAAAGGTAGTATTTTATACTCACTTTATCCTCTCTTCTCAGCAGTAAGCCTTTTTTAATATAATTCCTTAATATAGATGGATTCTTTTTTAACAGTTACATTATATTCCATGGAAGAATATAATTTGGTATTCAATAATTTTCACTTTAAGGATAATTCTAGGGCTGGGAATGTAGCTTAGTGGTAGAGTGCTTGCCTAGGATACATGAAGCCCTGGGTTCAATTCCTTAGTTCTACTACATACACAGAAAAAGCCAGAAGTGGCACTGTGGCTCAAGTGGTAGAGTACTAGCCCAGGGACAGTGCCCAGGCCCTGAGTTCAAGCCCCAGGACTGGCAAAAGAAAGAAAAGAAAGGATAATTCTTTGTAGCCAGAGTAATTAGGCAAGACAAAGAGTTAAAGGGTAGCTGGTGCCAGTGGCTCACTTGTTACATCTAGTAAATTGGCAGGCTTACAGGGTCATCAGACAATAGTGTTTGTATATACCAAGAGCAAACTGTTTGAAAAAGAAATCAAGAAGGTAATTTCATCATAAAAGATACAAAATATTACACAAGAATAAACTTAAGGAAGTGAATTAATCTCTTCAATAAAAAACTATTGCCAGCCTTACATATGTAACTGTAACCCCTATGTATATCACCTTGACAATTCAATTAAATTAAAAAAAAAAAAACTATAGCCAGACAATGGCTCACACTTGTAATCCTAGCTGAGGACTGCGGTTTGAAGCCAGCCTGGACTCAGAAAAAGCCAGAAGGGTACTGTGGCTGAAGTGGTAGAGTGCTAGCTAGCCTTGAGCAAAAATTGCTCAGGAACCCATGTGCTGGTGGCTCATGCCTGTAATCCTAGCTACTCAGGAGGCTGAGATCTGAGGATTGCTGTTCAAAGCCAGCCTGGGCAGGAAAGTCCGTGAGACTGTTATCTCCAATTAACCACCAGAAGGCAGGAAGTGACATTGTGGCTCAAGTGGTAGAGTGCTAGTGTTGAGATGAAGAACTCGGGGACAACGCCCAGATCGAGTTCAAGCCCCACGACAGACACCCCCCCAGACACCCCTCCAGAAAAAAATTGCTTAGGGACAGCACTGCCCAATCCCTGAGTGCAAGCCCCAGAACTGCCCCCCCAAAAAAGAAGATTAAGATAAAGAAAACTATAAAACATTGGTGAACAAAATTGAAGAGGACATAAAAAAGTAGAAAGATAGCCCATATTCATGAATTGGAAGAAATAATATTGCTAAAAATATCCACAGTACCCAAACCAATATGTAAATTTAAGACACTTCCAATTAGAATGTCAATGGCATTCTCCACAACAATTGAAAAAAAGCAGTCCTAAAATTCGTATGGAAACACAATAGACCCCAAAGAGTCAAAGCAATCTTGAGCAGAAATGAGCTAGAGGCATACTACCTGACTCCAAAATACACCTCAAAGCTTAATGACTTGGAAGACATTGATCTGAAGGCCCTGTGAATTCCCTCTTCTACTTGAAACACACCTATAATGCTTTCATGGGAATTTGGTTTTTGAGACAGAATCTCACCAACTTTGCCCAGACTTGCCTTGAACTCTTGATGCTCCAGCCTCTGCCCCCTGAGTAGCTGAGATTACAGGAGTGAGTCACCATGCCCAACTCCTGCTCCCTACTTGAGCAGAGAGGAAAAGCTATGTGAGTGCACAGAAATGAGGCAGCTGTTTGCAAACCAGGAAAAGATACCCACCAGGAGCCAACACACTGGACTTGACCTTAGACTTCCAGCTTCCAGAATTCAATAAATATACTGAGAAAAGAACATGTTGTTCAAGCCACTCAGTCTGTGGTATTTTGTTTTGGCAGCCCAAGCAAACTAAGAGGAAAGAGAATTTATATTCATCCATGGCGTATGATAGTGCATGGAGCATCCAGTTTTCCCTACAACCTCAAGTCAACTGGATATTATCGGTCTTGCAATTCTCGCCAATCTGATAGAAAAAAAAATCTGTGTATTTTCATTTCCAGTTTTCTGATGAAGTACAAGATACCTTCATGTCTCTTATATATTGCTTCCTAGTAATTTTTTTTTTTTTTTTTGCCAGTCCTGGACCTTGGACTCAGGGCCTGAGCACTGTCCCTGGCTTCCTTTTGCTCAAGGCTAGCACTCTGCCGCTTGAGCCACAGCGCCACTTCTGGCCGTTTTCTGTATATGTGGTGCTGGGGAATCGAACCCAGGGCCTCATGTATACGAGGCAAGCTCTCTTGCCACTAGGCCATATTGCCAGCCCAACTTCCTAGTAATTTTTATACTTTGCTTGATTTGCTTTGATTTTTTGGATCTTTATTCTCTTTTATTTGTGTGCGTGTGTGTTCTGAGATTCTGAATCTAATTTTTTTCCAAAAGCAATACACAGAGATTCCAACACTGTGTTATTAAACCACCTTTTCTTTTGCCCATTTTCGTCAAATAGATACTTACATATACTTAAAATCTGTTTGTAGGGTCTACTCCACAGATCTGTTTCACAGTGACTTAATAATAAGAGTTTTTGTGGTTGGTTTGCTTGCTTGTTTTGAGACAGGGTCTCTCTGTGTATCCAGGCTGGCCTCAGAAGTTTCCATCCTTCTGTCTCAGCCTCAAGTGCTAAGATTATAGCTGTGCATTACTATTTCCAGCTGTAATTGTTTTTTTGTTTGTTTGATCATGAGGCTTGAACTCTGGGCCTGGGTGCTGTCTCTGAGCTCTTCAGCCCAAGGTTAGTGCTTTACCACTTGAGCTACAGCACCACTTCCAGTTTTCTGGTGCTCAATTGGAGATAAGACTCTCACAGACTTTCCTGCCCAGGCTGGCTTTAAGCTATGGTATTCAGAGCTCAGCCTCCTGAGTAGCTAGGATTACAAGCATGTGCTACCAGCACCCAGCTTATAGTAGGTTTTTGTGTGTTTGTTTGTTTGTTTTGTTTTTTGCTAGTCCTGGGGCTTGAACTCAGGACTGAGCACTGTCCCTGAGCTGCTTTTTGCTCAAGACTAGCACTCTACCACTTGAGCCACTTCCAGTTTTTTCTGCTTATGTGGTACTGAGGAATCAAACCCAGGGCTTCATGCATGCTGGGCAAGCACTCTACTACTAAGCCATATTTCCAGCCCTGTATTAGGTTTTAGTGTAAAACAATAACCCAAAATATTACCATGTTTTCATAATTTTCTTGGCAATTTTCATACATTTATTCTCCCAAGTGAGCTATAAATTAATCTCTTAATAGAAACGAATTACTTATTCATTTGAAAGGATTGGCATTTTATATTAAAAACTTCCACCCAGGAATGTAATTTTCTGTATAGTCATTTCTTTTTTTTTTTTTTTGGCCAGTCCTGGGCCTTGGACTCAGGGCCTGAGCACTGTCCCTGGCTTCTTTTTGCTCAAGGCTAGCACTCTGCCACTTGAGCCACAGCGCCGCTTCTGGCCGTTTTCTGCATATGTGGTGCTGGGGAATTGAACCTAGGGCCTCGTGTATCCAAGGCAGGCACTCTTGCCACTAGGCTATATCCCCACCCCTATAGTCATTTCTATGTACTTATTTATTGCACTTGGGGCCTCATGCATGTTCAAGGATGTTGCCCCAATAACTTGTTCCCTAATAACTGAGCCTTTTCAAATGGAGAGTAAATGGCCTTGGGTTTTATAATAAGAACAGGTAAGTTCACAGTCATTATAATTTTCCAGTGCCATTTTGAAGACTTCTGACTTAATTACTCATTGAACTGTCTATTGAGTGCTTCCTCTCAAATGTTTTATATACAAAGATATGACTGTGAATAAAAATTCTTGCCTCTCTGATGGGCCTAACCTATTGAAAAGATCCTGTCCTTTATAATCTTCATCCTGCAGTCCTTCCCATAGAGGAATCACACTGCTGTGTTGTAGTAATTCACTGTGATTTATAACAAACCAGTGGTGTCATTCCATTGTGTTGTGTACCTCGTCAAACTCTGTATGTGAATTATTTATTTATTTATTTATTTATTTATTTTTGGCCAGTCCTGGGGCTTGGACTCAGGGCCTGAGCACTGTCCCTGGCTTCTTTTTGCTCAAGGCTAGCACTCTGCCACTTGAGCCACAGCGCCACTTCTGGCCATTTTCCATATGTGGTGCTGGGGAATCGAACCCAGGGCCTCATGTATACGAGGCCAAGCTCTCTTGCCACGAGGACATATCCCCAGCCCTCTGTATGTGAATTTAATGAACTTAAGTTTGCTGGCTGTACCAGAGGTCTGCTTGTGATTTATATATTACATGATATTTTCTGTAAGGTTGATTAAGGTAGCCAGCCGATAAAGGAGACTACCATGTGGTATTTAGGCAGGAAAGAAAAGTTTATTCCAGAACTGCTGGCCTGTGGCCAAGATGATGCATGGTGGGAGAGAAGGGCTGAACCACCGCAGGGCCCTGCCCTATCTAGGGCAGGGGCAGGAGGTATGGCCAGGTGGATTGAATGTGACCTCAGAGAAAGGGGAGGTAACTGCTTCCAGGTGTGCCAGTTACCTAAGTAACATAGGTACTGGGTGTAGATTTAAACAGGTGGGGGTAACTGCATGGAGCCCTCCCCAGGGTGGACCTTATAGTTTCCATTTCAGTTTGACATGTAGAATCATTTTTAATTTTATGGCAATTGGCAGTCCTAATAGCTCAGCTAACAATCTTGCTATGTACAAGGGAAAATGGTGTTTGTTTTCAATAAATGTTAAAAAAAAATCTTGCCTGTCACATGTTCTGTATCATAGGTGGAAGCTAGGTCTAAAATACAAGCATTTTTGGGTGCTAGTGGTCGATGTCTATAATCCCAGTTACTCAGGAGACTGTGATCTGAGGATCACAGTCCGAAGCCAGTCAGGGCAGGAAAGTCCATAAAACTCATCTCCAATTAAACACCAAAAAAAGCAGGAAGTAGAGTGGTGGTTCAAGTGGTAGAGCACTAGCCTTAAACAAAAAGCTCAAATCCCAGTGCCCTGAGTTCAAACCTCAGGACTGACACAAGACAAAAAGACCCAATAAAATAAAAGTATACATAATAACATATATAGGGTTTTACTCAAACACACAAACAAACTTACTAAAGAATAGTATACACAGGGAAGGAATCCAGAGGTGTAATGCCCCTGAATGATGAAGGAATGAATGGCTTAAAAGAATAAATATCAGGAAGCAGCAACATGTTTGAGGGGAAGGGGGCACCAAAATGGAGGGAGCAAACAAACTTGTTATATTCATTGTACATGATGTAAAAATTGAACTACTGCACTTGCAGGTAAGGATGGGAGGGAGAATAATGAGAGAGAACAATGGAAGGAGTAAACTTGACCAAGATTCATTGTCCTCATAACCTGACATATAGAATTGTAACCTCTTTGTACAACCACATACTACTACTACTAGTACTAATAATAATAGTAACTACATTCTTTTTTTTTTTTTTTTTGGCCAGTCCTGGGCCTTGGACTCAGGGCCTGAGCACTGTCCCTGGCTTCCTTTTTGCTCAAGACTAGCACTCTGCCACTTGAGCCACAGCGCCACTTCTGGCCGTTTTCTGTATATGTGGTGCTGGGGAATTGAACCCAGGGCCTCATGTATACAAGGCAAGCTCTCTCGCCACTAGGCCATATCCCCAGCCCCGTAACTACATTCTTGCCTCTATGGAGCTGAAGGAATATGATAAGAAAGTAAAAAAGTGGCATAAAAGTATGCGAAAAAGGCCAGGCACTACTAGCTCATGCCTGTAATCCTAACTACTCAGGAGGCTGAGATCTAAGGATCAGAGTTCAAAGCCAGCCCAGGCAGGAAAGTCTATGAGACTCTTACCTCACCTCAAATTAATCACTAGAAAGCCAGAAGTGGCACTGTGGCTCAAAGTGGTAGAGTGCTAGCCTTGTGCCTAAAGGAGCTCAGGGACAGTGCCCAGGCCCTGAATTCAAGCCCTACAACCAAGAACAACAATTTTTTTTTTTAGAAAAATAAGATCAGGTTTGCATTCAAATGTTACTGTAGTTTTAGAAATTCCAAAGAACTTTGGGGGCTGTGAATATGGCCTAGTGACAAGAGAGCTCGCCTCGTATACATGAAGCCCTGGGTTCGATTCTCCACCACCACATATCTAGAAAATAGCCAGAAGTGGCGCTGTGGGTCAAATAGCAGAGTGCTAGCCTTGAGCAAAAAGGAAGCCAGGGACAGTGCTCAGGCCCTGAGTCCAAGGCCCAGGACTGGCCAAATAAAAAAACAAAAAACCTGAATGCATTAAAGAAATTCCAAAGAACTAAACCGTAAGAGCCTAAAACTTGATAGTGTCTAAATGTACCCAAGGGCATTAGACTGAATGCTGAATGTACCCATTCAGCATTGGACTGCTTACTTAGTATTCAGAGGGCCCTGGGTTCCATCTCCAGCAAAAACACACACACACACACACACACACACACACACACACACACACACACACGTAAACATAATTTATGCAGTGCTAGAGATGAAATCAGAGCCTTGCGTACTTTTGACAAGCACTCTACCACTAGGCTTATACCTCTGGCTCTACAGGCTTTTAAAATTTGTATATTGGTCCTAGAGCTTGAACTCATCAGGACTTGGGTTTTGTCTCTGAGCTTTTTGCTTAAGGCTAGTGCTCTACCACAAGCCACAGTTTCACCCAGGCTCTTTCTGGGTTATTTGGAGATAAAATTCTCATGGGCTTTCCTGCCCAGGCTGGCTTCAAACCATGATCCTTAGATCTCAGTCTCCTGTGTAGCTAGAATTATAGGTGTGAGCCACTGGCATGTGGCTTCTACACACATTTTTTTTTGTTTTGGTGTGTGTGCACGTGCATGTGTGTGTATGTGTGTGTAACAGTACTAGGGCTTGAAGTCAGAACCTCACACTTTCGCTTGGCTTTTTCACTCAAGTCTCTACCACTTGAGCCACATCTCCAGTTTAGGCTTTTTGCTAGTTCATTGGAGGTAAGAGTTTCCCAGACTTTTCTGCCCAAGGCTGGCTTCAAATCCCACTCCTCCAATCTCAGACTCCAAAGCAGCTAGGATTGCATATATGAACAACCAGCAACCTCCCATGTTTCTCTGCCTTTATCTTGTTTTTGAGATAGGATAATAATAATAATAATAATAATAATAATAATAATGAGCAGACAATACACCCTACAGTTTCTCCTAGTGGTAACATCTTGCAGAATTCTGGTATAATGTCACAACTGAGACTTTTGTCATCAATCTAGCCAAGAGACAAAATATTTCTTTTCTTTTTTTTTCAGGGCCTAAGCACTATCCCTGGCTGCTGCTGCTGCTGCTGCTTCTTTTTTTCATTTCTTTATTGTCAAAGTCCCTGTCTTCTTTTGTTCAAGGCTAGCACTCTACCACTTGAGCTGCAGCTCTACTTCCAGCCTTTTCTGTATATATGGTGCTGAGGAATCGAACCCAGGGCTTCATGCATGCTAGGCAAGCACTCTACCACTAGGCCACTTTCCCAGTCCTCTTTTTTCTTTTTCTTTCTTTTTTTTTTTTTGGCCAGTCCTGGGGCTTGGACTCAGTGCCTGAGCACTGTCCCTGGCTTCTTTTTGCTCAAGGCTAGCACTCTGCCACTTGAGCCACAGTGCCACTTCTGGCCATTTTCTGTATATGTGGTGCTGGGGAATTGAACCCAGGGCCTCATGTATACGAGGCAAGCACTCTTGCCACTAGGCCATATCCCCAGCCCCTCTTTTTTCTTTTTTTTTTCTGCCAGTCCTGGGGCTTGGACTCAGGGCCTGAGCTCTGTCCCTGGCTTCTTTTTGCTCAAGGCTAGCACTCTGCCACTTGAGCCACAGCGCCACTTCTGGCCGTTTTCTGTATATGTGGTGCTGGGGAATTGAACCCAGGGCCTCATGTATACAAGGCAAGCACTCTTGCCACTAGGCCATATCCCCAGCCCCCCCTCTTTTTTCTTATATCTTGATTTTCTGTCTTCCTTCCTCCTTCTTTCCTCCTTCCCTCCCCCATTTCCTTTCTCCTTCCCTTTTCTCTTCCTTTCACCCTTCCTTCCTTCTTTTTGTTTGTTTGGTTTTGTTTTTGTTGCGAGTCCTCGGACTTGAACTCAGGACCTGAGCACTGTCCCTGGCTTCTTTTTGCGCAAGGCTAGCACTCTACCACTTGAGCCACAGCGCCACTTCCGGCTTTTTCTATATATATGTGGTGCTGAGGAATCGAACCCAGGGCTTCATGTATACGAGATGAGCACTTTACCACTAGGCCATCTTCTCAGCCCCCTTCCTTCTTTTTGACTTTACATAGTCCAGGCTATCCTCAAACTCCTCCTGCCTCAGCTGCCCAAGGGCTACAATTACAATTACACAAGGTAGAAATTTTCATTACAAGGATCCCTCATTTTGCCTTCATAACCAGACTCTCTTCCTTCCCTCCCCTGTATCCCCTTAACTCTTCAACCTCCACTTTGTTCTTAGTGCTCTAAGTTTGTCACTTTGAGAATCATTTGGGACGAGGCTTTTGTCACTCAGCACAGCAGTCTGGGGACTCACCCGGTATTTGTTCTTTTCTAGGGCCAAGGAACAACAACACGTGGATGTGCTATGTGCAGTCCATTTCCTTGATCACATGTTGACAGAGGTCTGGGTTGTTTTATGTCTAGTTTGGGCTATTACAAATAAAACCAGCACAAGCATTTCTGTGCACGTCTGTGCTCATTGCTCTCACTTTCACAATGGGCCCGGGGGCTGCAAAGAGTTAGTATTTCCTCTTTTGCTTCTTATTCCTATACCTTATATTAATACTTACATTTATAGAGTGTTTATTACATGCCAGACCCTGTACAAAGTGCATTGAAAGTACCACTTAATTCTCACAATTACCATTTGAGGTATGAATTATTATCGCCCCCCTCCCCCTCCCATTTAACAGATGTGGGAACTAATGAAGAGAGAGGTACACAGCCAGCATTTATTGACAGGTAGGGTTGATCCCAGGTAATTTGGGCTGCCTCTTAAACTGCCGGCTATAAGGCCAGGACCTCAGGCAGCCCCAGGGCTCTTTCCTGTGGAGTAAGCTAAGCCTTCACTCCGGGGGTGGAGGTTCTGGACGCTCAGTTTTCTTATTCTGGCTACTTTGACCTTCTGTTAGCTTTAACTATTGGGGGTTTCCTTGGGTTCCCCCATCCTACTACTGGACCACCATTGTGTAACAGTGACACTACTTCCTCTAAGTCATGGTGCTCTTAGGATCAATCCTCCAGCTAATATGTCTCCCCTCCTTTCCGCCTGCTCATCCCATGGTTTGAAGAGAACAAACTAGTCAGCTAGTTGTCCCTCAAGTTCCAGCTCAACAAAGCAACTCTGTCCTCTGCAGGCATTTTCTTTGTTTTTCTTATAGAGAGGAAGAAGCTGAGGTGTAATCATTTGCCTACATTCATCTGGCTAGTAACTGGTGGAACTAGAATTCAAACATGAGAAGGCTGGTTCTCAACTGTGTGCTGTTAATCTCTTAATAATAGACCATCTGATGGGAGATGGGGGCTGGTGAGAAGCTAGCCACCTATAAGCCAGGCTAGAATGGGCTTTTTTTTTTCCCTGATCTCTTTCATGCATGACTTCTCAACCTCTTTGCAGTGGCTGGAGAGGTTGTTGGTAAACTAGGGCAAGGTGGGGATGAGCCATCTTACTTATGGGGAGATTGACAGCTTCCTCCTGCCCTCAGCCTGTTCCCAGGCTCAGCCCAGTTTACCTGAAGAAGACCTGCTCTGGTGTGTCCTTGGGTTCCTGGCTACATCAGATTATCCCTGGTTTGGGAAGAGGCCTGAGTTTCACAGTCACCTTGTGTCCCATAGTCCTGTGCTTCGATTCTTTTTGGGAACAAGAAGCATCCAAATGGCTAATTTATTCTTTTTTTTTCTTTGCTTTTATTTTGTTGTCAAGGTGATGTACAGAGGGGTTGCGGTTACATAAGTAAGATAATGTGCACATTTCTCTTTTGGACAATGTTACCCCTTCCTCCACTTTCCCTTAACTTTTTTGCTCGAGATTAAGCACTCTACCACTTGAGCCACAGCCCCACTTTCCAGCTTTTTTGGTGGTTAACTGGAGATGAGTCTCATGGACTTTCTTCCCCAGCTGGCTTCAAACTGGGGTCCTCAGATCTCAGCCTCCTGAGTAGCTTGGGTTGTAGGTTTGAGCCACCAGCAGCCAGGCTGGCTGCTTTGTTCTTGCTGTGTGGGATGGGCTTTGGACATTCTCTTTCTCCAGAGTTTGCTCGCCATGGTCTCATAGATCACCCCAGTGTGCTAGGCACTGTCTGAGTCATAAGACCCCAGCTGGGAACAGCCAGAGCTTTTCCTGATCCAAGATCTCTCTCAGAAGACACTGTGCCCCTGCCCCAGAATGGCAGTCTGGGCCCTGGGAGCTCCTGCAAACCTGTGTAGCCTCCTCCCAACATCAGCCAAAGCTCCACTCCCCACTGCCCCTACTTTTGTGGGTTAGAGTCCTCAGGGGGCACAGCTGCATGTGTTCAAGGCCGGCCACAAGCTGGCTGTTCTCTGCAAAGATGCCAGAGAAGGAAAGTGTATTTGGCCTTTTGCCTCCCAGCAAATACTCTAAAAACAATAAACAGGAACAATGAAAGACAGAAAACATATGGCTCAAGGGCTGCTGTGAAGGTAGTACAACTTAATGCACTGTAGTGCAGGGGTTATGGACTCAAGAGTTTAAGACTGACTGCCTGACAACCAGATTCTAATGGTTCATGCCTGTAATCCTAGCTACTCAAGAGGCTGAGATCTGAGGATCACAGTTAAGAGCCAGCCCAGGCAGGAAAATCTGTGACACTCTTATCTCCAATTAACCACCAGAAAACCAGAAGTAGCACTGTGGTTCAAAGTGGTAAAGTGCTAGCCTTGAGTGAAAAAGCTTAGGGATAGCACCTGGGTCCTGAGTTCAAGTCCCACGAATGATAAAAAAAGGGTGGGAGGCTCAGAATGTGTCTTAGTGGTAGAGTGCTTGCCTTGCAAGCATGAAGCCCTGGGTTCAATTCCTCAACACCACATAAACAGAAAAAGCCGGAAGTGGTGCTGTGGCTCAAGTACTAGAGTGCTAGCCTTGAGCAAAAGGAAGCCAGAGACAGTGGTCAGGCCCTGAGTCCCAAGCCCCAGGACTGGAAAAAAAATTAAAAAATAAAAATGAAATAGGACATAAATTGATATTCTTATCAGTATCAAAAATTTGTCTTTCTGGGGCTGGGGATATGGCCTAGTGGCAAGAGTGCTTGCCTTGTATACATGAGGCCCTGGGTTCGATTCCCCAGCACCACATATACAGAAAATGGCCAGAAGTGGCACTGTGGCTCAAGTGGCAGAGTGCTAGCCTTGAGCAGGAAGAAGCCAGGGACAGTGCTCAGGCCCTGAGTCCAAGGCCCAGGACTGGCCAAAAAAAAAACAACAAAATTTGTCTTTCGGGGCTGGGGATATGGCCTAGTGGCAAGAGTGCCTGCCTCATATACATGAGGCCCTGGGTTCGATTCCCCAGCACCACATATACAGAAAATGGCCAGAAGTGGCGCTGTGGCTCAAGTGGCAGAGTGCTAGCCTTGAGCAAAAAGAAGCCAGGGACAGTGCTCAGGCCCTGAGTCCAAGCCCCAGGACTGGCCAAAAAAAAAAAAAAAAAATTTGTCTTTCCTTCATATTCTCACCAACACTAGGATTGTGTGTGTGTATGCGTGTGTGCACACACACTCGTGTACCTAGTACTGGGCTTAAACTCTGGACTCCATGTTCTAGCCTCCTGAGTAGCTAGAATTACAGTTATGAGGCATCAGTACTTGGCCCCCAGGTCGTGGGGCTTGAACTCTGGGTCTGGGTGCTGTACCAGAGCTCTTCAGCTCAAGGTTAGCACTCTATCACTTGAGCCACAGTGCCACTTCTGGTTTTCTGGTGGTTAATTGGAGATAAGAGTGTCACAGACTTTCCTGCCTTGGCTGGCTCTGAACTGGGATCCTTAGATCTCAGCCCCCTGAGTAGCTAGGATTACAGGTGTGAGCCACCAGCACCCAGCACCACTACCAGATTTTAACTATTAAATGTAATTGACAATAACATTTTTGTATTCTTTCACTATTTCAATTCTTAAATTATGCATGCATGCATGTTGAACTTAATATAAAATTTGAGTATATCACTGGTTATGAAAATAAGAAAACTAAAAATTGCTTCTTACAATACAAATCTTCCAAAGAAGTGACTATTAGTTATAGTTGTATAAGGGAATGTTTATGGGGCTGGGGATATGGCCTAGTGGCAAGAGTGCTTGCCTCATATACATGAAGTCTTGGGTTCGATTCCTCAGCACCACATATAGAAAACGGCCAGAAGTGGCGCTGTGGCTCAAGTGGCAGAGTGCTAGCCTTGAGCAAAAAGAAGCCAGGGACAGTGCTCAGGCCCTGAGTCCAAAAAAAATAAAAAAAAAAAATAAGGGAATGTTTATGAATCCTTTTCCATGAACATATAAGTAAATCAATAAATATATCATTTTTTGTTGGATCTTTGAACTTGGGATCTTCTGCTTGCTCTGCTTTCTTACTTGCCGAACTGGGATTCAAACCCAGGATGTTGTACTTGCTAGGCAAGCACATTGCCATGAACTACATCCTGACTCTCTCACAGACTTTTCTGCCTGGGATGACTTTGAGCCCTAATTCTCATATCTCAACCTCCTGAGAAGCTAGGATCACAGGTATGAGCCTTTTAAACTTTGGTTTATTTTTCAAAGCAAGGACAAGAAATCTTGGACTCCCATATCCCACACAATTCATTTCCCATGAATATTTTTTTCTAAGTTGTGTGAATTTTTCGAACTTTATTTATTTTTTATGTTTTTGTGGTACCAATGAATCGAGCCCAGGGCCTCATGCATGCTAGGCAAGCACTCTACCGCTAAGCCACATTCCTTGCTCCATCCCAGGAGCATTTTTAGTATTTCTGAGTCAACAACAATCTTGGAGAAATCTTAGTGGAAGCCAGCAACTAAAATGGCATAGTGAATGCTGAACAAATCCAGGACAGGCAATGAGACTCCCAGCAACCTTCTGACTCTGTGGAGAATTAAGGACAGGCGCCCAAAGTCTCTAGAGTCCTATCTTTGGCATACCGGAAAAAGGATCTCTACTTTCTTCACAGGTAGCATCCGGGTACTGAGGTGAGAAAGTGGTGGCTCTGGGCTCCCCCTGAGAAGTAGGAGATTCATTTCTGCCCATCCTGAGCCTTCATAGAGAAACTGTAACTCAGGAGATGACTCTAGGAACCAAAGGCCCATTCCAGCCCCAGAGAGAAGAGCTCTTTCCCCCCCCCCCCCTTTGGATATTTTATTTAAGTTTTGTAACATGTTCAAAATGGAAACCTTATTAGGAAGGTTGATGGTTTCATTTGGACGGTGAACCAAGACTGATGTAATTCTTTCTTAAAAAGGGTGTTAGCCAAGGAGGCCTCTGCAAAGGTGCAGACTGTTGCATAAAAGCCATTTTATGGCTCTTGTCCCAGCTCTTCTGGAGCCAGGCTTGGCACAGGAGGCAGGCTGGAGGGAGGGTGCTGGTGCTGGCAAACTTTTTACTTATGTTTGCTCCTGTAATCAAAGTTGCTGCTAACTGGGCACTCTAACGAAGGTCACCCTCTCTGCCTGTCCATTGGATGTATAACAGAAGATTTTGCTTCTGCCCTAGTCAAGCCCTTCTTTATTTACACAGAACAATCAGTACTTAGGGATCCTCCCTCTCTTACCAGTAGACTAAAGATCATATGAGATTATCAGAAAAGATAAGAAAAAGGTATAGACCTCTTTTCACTAGATTCAAATAAACAAAGACAAAATATTACCTGACAAGAGGAGAAATTTGACACTGAATATCGAACCACTGTAAAGACCTTTAATTAGTTTAGTGGAGGTACCGTTTGGAGAGATAGGTAAAATTTAATATTAAAACATTAATGCAGAAAATAATTTTTAGGACTTGTTTTGTTTTGGGTTATTTTTTGCCAGTCCTGTGACTTAAACTCAGGGCTTGAGCACTGTCCCTGGCTTCTTTTTGCTCAAGGCTAGCACTCTGCCACTTGAGCCACAGCGCCACTTCCAGCTTTTTCTATATATGTGGTGCTGAGGAATGGAACCCAGGGCTTCATGTATATGAGGCGAGCACTTTACCACTAGGTCATATTCCCAGCCCCTAGGACTTGTTTTAAAAAATTCAGGATGGTGGAAGTCTATCAGATCCAAACAAAACAAGATTGTCATCTGGTGAGTTTTTTAATTGAAGATATGATCATGTGACAGGGGTTCCTTATATCACTCTGTGTGTGAGTGTGTGCATGCATGCATGTGCGTGTGTGTGTGTGAACTGAAGCTTGAAATCAGGGCTGTGGCACTGTCCCTTAGCTTTTTCTCTCAAGGCCGATACTCTGTCACTTAAACCATAGCTCTACTTGCACCGTTCTGATGGCTAATTGAAGGTAAGAGTCTCATGGACTTTTCTGCCCAAACTTGCTGAGAACCTTAATCCTCAGAACTCACCCTCCTAAGTAGTTAGGATTACAGGTGTGAGCCACTGACATCCGGCCCGCCAGTCTCACCTCCAGCTTCCCAAGCTGCTGGGTTTTGTGTCTTTTAGACATTTTACATACATTTGGTTGTTGTTGTTTTTTTTTTTTAACCAATCCTGGGCCTTGGATTCAGGACCTGAGCACTGTCCCTGGCTTCTTTTTGCTCAAGGCTAGCACTCTGCCACTTGAGCCACAGCGCCACTTCTGGCCGTTTTCTGTATATGTGGTGCTGGGGAATCGAACCCAGGGCTTCATGTATACAAGGCAAGCACTCTTGCCACTAGGCCATATTCCCAGCCCCTACATTTGGGTTTTTGAGGGAGTGGAGGGTTGCTATTGTTTCTAGTTTATGTTGTATATTTGCATATAAATTCTTGAGTGTATTTATCAGACAATCCTATGGAATACTGAATTTTGTCACCCTTGCATTACCCTACCTCCTGCCTTAAGTGAAAAAGCCAAGCAAGAGCATGAGATTCTGAGTTCAGTATCAGCATGCACACACACACACACACACACACACACACACACACTTGTAACTTTTATAAGTTATATAAAGGTTGGGTATCAATGACTCATGCCTATAATCCCAGATACTCAAGAGACTGAGATCTGAGGATCACGGTTCGAAGCCAGCACAGGCAGGAAAGTCTATGAGATGCTTATGTCCATTTCACTATAAAACATACCACACACACACACACACACACACACGTATATATGTATATATACACATATACATATATACAAAGGAAAATGGAAAATCATCCCCTTTCTGATACTCTCTCTTAAGGTGACTAGCACTTGAGATATATATCCTTTCAGCCCCTTTTATGTGGTCTAGGGTCTCCCCATTCCTACCTGTGTCCCTCCCCCATGAGGATCTCACTGTTGAGTTCAGCACACAACTCCTTCTTCATTCTCTCCCACTCTCTGTCCTGGGACTTCCCAGAAACAAAATCTATGGCTTTTGTCATTCCTTCCAGTCCTTCTGCCTCCTCTCTTTCCTTCCCTCTCCCCCCAACCCAACAAGTCAAAGCAAAGCACAAAACAGCATGGAGTGCCTGCAGAAAAACTCTGAGCCCTGGAGTCCAGGGTCTGGCTGAGAATCCAGCTCTGCCATCTGTCAGCAGTTTGGGCCCTTTCTAAGCCTGTTTCCTCAGAGGCAAAATGGAGATGATATTGAAACTGAGATTTTAGATCCCAGGCCCAAAGCTCAGGAGTCCCAAGTCAGGTCCTGCCACTCGCTCTCATAAAGATGCACAGAGAAAGGAGACTTATTACCTGGCAGCCAAGGGTGCACAGCACTTCAGCACATCTTCCGCCATCTTCAGGAGTACAGACAGTGGCATCCAGTTAAATAGGGAGAATTGGAGGGATGGGGTGAGAAGAATATGCATAGTTAAAATAGTCCCAAGTCACAGGTATGACCTAATTGACCATTATCTCCTCGGAGTTCTGGAGACCTTATATTTTATCTCCACAGTGGGAACAGAAGTAAGTGGTCTGGCCTGTGGTCTCCTGACTTTTCAGCTATTTCCTTTAAGATAATAAGAAGGCATTGACAGTTTGAGGGATATGTCAAATGCCTTTCTGTACCAGTTTTTTTTTTTTTATCTTTTTTTTCCTTTTGTGCCAGTACTGGGGCTTGAACTCAGGGCTTAGGAGCAGTTGCTTAACTTTTTTTCCCCCCTCAGGGCTAGTACTCTACCACTGAGTCACAGCTCTACTGCCAGCTTTTTGGTAGTTAATTGGAGATAAGAGTCTCAAGGTCTTTCCTGCCCAGGCTTGCTTTGAACCACAATCCTCAGATACTCAACCCAACTCAGTTAATGCTCAGCCCCAACTAATTTGGCTTCCTTCCTTCCTTCCTTCTTCCTTTCCTTCCTTCCTTCTCTCTTCCTTCCTCCCCCCCCCTTCTTCCTTTGTGCCAGTACTGGGGCTTGAACTAAGGGCCTGGACACTGTCCCTTACCTTTTTTGCTCAAATATGGCTAGGATTACAGATATGAGCCACAACGTGCCCAGTAGTGAAGAACTAGGACGACTCCATCTTGAGGCTGCAACCATCTTGTTGTTTGTGTTAAGCTAAGAATAACCCAGCACATACATAAAACCCGGGAAATGGCTTGTTTATGGTGAAACTAGCCAGAAATTGTACATATTCCAGGAACAAAGGTGTTTGTGCGGATATTTATGCCGAAACCAATTGGCCATAAAACCCATTTCCCAGATGGCCCAACCAGTTTGGGAACGTTCCGGTCACGATGACCACCCTGGAATTTCCTCAAACCAATTTCAGAAATCTGGAGTGTCCTTTGATCAATTTTAGAAGAACCCCTAGCCCCGAGCCAATCAGACTTGTCCTCGCAACCCTGCTTGCACTTCTGGTTTATGTAACTTTGTGGGTTTTTTCCTTTAAATACCCATGTAAAACTCTGCTCATGGCCTTCCTCCTAACCTCTGCTGCGTCAGAGTGTAGGACGAGGTCCAGGCTGCAGTTCACCTAAATAAAGCCTTGCTTTTGCATTTTGGAACGTCTGGCTCTCGGTGGTCTTCTTGGTCTTCTAGGACTTGGGCACAACAGTAGAAAGTAACTTCATCATCTCCTTCTCTTCTCTTCACTGGATTTAGTTTGTTTTGCCTCACTTTTCTACCACCTCTGTTAAAAGATTTGAGATCTGTTGAAAGAAGCCCCAAAAATCTGGCTGAGGGTGAGTATAAAGGAGAGGAGCCCCCAGAAGGTGAGTATAAAGGAGAGGAGCCCCCAGAAGGTGAGTATAAAGGAGAGGAGCCCCCAGAAGGCTGACCTCCTACAGAGTGCCCTCCCTTCATCTCTCACCTCCCCCCCCCCCCCCACATCATTGCTCACATTCCACTTGCTGTTGAAGGAAGGGACGAGGCCAAAGTTCCTGTGTGCAGTTACACAATCACCAACCTTCCTGCTGTCGGCCTGATAACCAGCCTCCTCTGATGATTTCTTGAGTGCCTATGAGCCTCACACTGCACCCGCCCGCCCGGGGAGAAGGTGCCAGCATGGAGGCAGCACCCCACCGTCAGCTGGGAGTGCTCCCTGGCCTCTTGCTTGGGAATCCTGAGTTGGTTTGCATAGCTTCTTCTGCTAGAGAAAGGCAAATCCGACTGGAGAGGAAGTGCTTTGGTCCTGCCAAACAAAGTCAGGACTTAGCAGATGCTGCTGCCAAAGCCCACGCTCTTTTGTCTGTGGCAGAAGGGAAGACCCTGGGGCATCAGCCGCCTCCGCTCCTCAGCCTGGATGGATACCGCTTCCTCCTGCCAGTTGGCTGGCTCCACAGCGAAATGTGGTTGAGTTAGCAGCAGGCCAAGGTGAGGGGTGCTGCGGAGAAATCACTGAATCAGAGATCAGGAGCATGAAAGAAATGGTAGTCAACAACAGACCCAAGGACAAACAAAATAAGCTTCTTTTTGGGGGAGTAAATGACTCAGTAATTTTTGTTGTTGTTGTTGTTGTTCCAGTCCTGAGGCTTGAACTCAGGGCCCCTGGCACTGTCCCTGGCTTCTTTTGCTTACGGCTAGCACTCTATCGCTTGAGCCACAGCTCTACTTCCAAATTTTTGGTAGTTAATTGGGGATAAGAGTCTCACAGATTTTCCTCTCTGGGCTGGCTTTGAACTACGATCTTCAGATCTTCAGCCTCCTTAGTAGCTAGGATCACTGACAGACGTGAATCACTGGCGCCCAGCTCAAGAACTTGTATTAAGAGGGTGGGGATGGGATTTCTTTCCCTTGGAGATTGTAGGTAGTGAGCTACCTCAAACTAAAAGCAGGAGAGTAGAGAGAAGGTAGGAGATGGAGACCTCGAGAGAGGAGAAAGCCAGAGGTCTGGATGAAGGCAGGGTGAGTAAAAGTAGCTAGGAGACCAGGAAGATGGTAAGCACAAAGAATCATCTCCGTGAGGCTTCCCCAGTGGGGCAACTGCATGCGAGAGACTGATTTCTATTTTTTAGTACTGAAATTTAAACTCGGGACCGTTTACTTGCTAAGCAAGTATTCTACCACTTGAGACACACATCCAGTCCTTCCTCCCCAACCCCCCCTTTGTTTTTTTTGCCAGTCCTGGGGCTTGAACTCAGGGCCTGAGCAGTGTCCCTGGCTTCTTTTTGCTCAAGGCTAGCACTCTGCCACTTGAGCCACAGCACCACTTCTGGCCGTTTTCTATATATGTGGTGCTGGGGAATCGAACCCAGGGCTTCATGTATACAGCCCCCTTTTTTTCCCTTTTCTTAGACCTTTTTATTTTTCAAATAGCCTCTCATATGTTTTTTTGTTTTGTTTTGTTTTTGTCAGTTATGCGGCTTAAACTCAAGCTCCCTGAGCTTTTCTGCTCAAGGCTAATGCTCTACCAATTTGAGCCACAGTATCACTTCCAGTTTTCTGGTGGTTAATTGGAGATAAGAGTCTCACTGACTTTCCTGCCCAGGTTGGCTTTGAACTGTGATCCTCAAATCTCAGCCTCTTGTGTAGCTAGGATTACAGGCATGAGCCACCAGTGTCTGGCTCCACCCAGTATTTTAAAAGTTAGCAAGTAACTTTAGTTGTATAGTTATTCCTACAAAGCTGTACCTTGACTGATGGCCCCTGTCCCCAGGGTAGCAAGGGTCACACGTGTTACCACACCCAGCTATATAAGGCTGACTTTGATGGCCTCATTCTGACTCTGCATGACAGACAAGAACTTGGCACTGGTGGTCCATACCTATTATTCTAAGCTACTGAAGAACCTCAAATCTGAGGATGAGAGTTCAAAGCCAGCCCAGGCAGATAAGTCTGACACTCCTATCTCCAATTAACCAATAAAAAGCTAGAACTAGAGGTTGGAAGAGGTGGTAGAGCTCCAGTTGTGAGTAAAAATGCCAATCAAGGGCACAAGGTCCTGGTTCAAGTCCTAATATAGACACACACACACACACACACACACACACAGATGACAGAGGGCAGAACCAAGAGGTGCTGAGGAATATTAGGAATAAGAGAAGAGTCCTGCCTGGGCAGCTACAGTCTTCCTTGACCAGTACATGATCATTCACTGAGGGGAACCAGGGGAACAGAGACCAAGGCCTAGGTTTCTTTGTTTTGTTTTTGTGCCAGTACTGGGGCTTGAACTCAGAGCTTAGGCACTATCGCTGAGCTTTCTTGCTCAAGACTAGTGCTCTCTCACTTGAGCCACAGCTCCACTTCTTTCTTTTTGGTGGTTACTTTGAAGTAAGAATCTCACAGACTTTCCTGCCTTAGCTGACTTTGAACCGTGATCCTCACATCTTAGCCTCCTGAGAGAGCTAGCATTACAGGCAGGAGCCACCAGCACTTGGCTTCTTCCTTCCTTTCTGGACACAAATTTATAATAGTGATCCATATACAGTTATCTAGTTCAAAGAGATTCCTCACTGGGCACTGGTGGCTCGTACCTGTAATCCTAGCTAGTCAGGAAGCTGAGATCTGAGGGTCAAGATTTGAGGCCAACCTGGGCAGGAAGTCTGTGAGACTATTATCTCCAATTAACTACCAAAAAGCTAGAAGTGGAGCTGTGACTCAAGTGGTAGAGTGCTAGCCTTGAGCAAAAAAGCCCAGGAACAGTGCCCAGGCCCTCAGTTGTCTGAGAGAGAGAGAGAGAGACAGAGAGAGAGAGAGAGAGAGAGAGAGAGAGAGAGAGAGAGAGGTGTCTAGGCTTGTTAGAACTCTAGCTTCTTGCATCAGAAACAAGTAGTTCACAAAGCATCCCATAAGCTGCATTTGTCCCCTTGAAGGTCTCTCCTTTCTTGTAACGATACCTGTAGCCCTTTCTCCTGGCAATGCTCTCAAGCTCAAACTGTACCCTTTTCCCTATCCAATAAAAACCTCATAATAGAGCTTTCATCCAAGGAGATGAAAGCAGCTTCTGCAGACACAGCGTCAGCAGATTTCCTGAAGAGTGGGGACAGGGGATCCCCTGGGCAAGCAGCCAGCGCTGAGGAAAGGGGGCCCCTGGCTCTAAGGTGGAGACCAGTTCGGGAGGATTCTCTTGTCCTGTCTCTGGTCCAACCCTTCCACCACTGGCTTCTCCGGAAGGACAGCCCTGGAGGAAGTTAACGGAAGCAGACCTCATACCTGCCTTGAATAACCCTGCATCCTGCTCTTCTGCAAGCAGTGGGCATGGGCCTCTCCCTAGCAGGGTATGCAACCTGGACAGCCACCCACTCTTCTGGCTGGAGGAGCTGATCTTTTCCAAGATAGACAGAGGCCCCCAGGGTTTTCTAACTGTCCCAGCTCCTCTAGGAACAGTGGCATGTGTTGGGCTACCCTCAGACCCTGTCCTCCAGCCCCTGGGGCCTGTTGTAGCACTAGACTGGGAGATGAGGGGGAGGCACTCCACCTTTACCTCCTGAGGTTTATGAGGGTAATCCAGGATAATAATGGGCACTGCCTCCTTTCTTCTACTTCAAAGCTCAGCTTGGGGCAAACAAACTGAATGGTTCTGGGAAAAGCAGAACCTGGATCCACCCTCAGCTCTGTTGGGGCAGCTAGGGCAGGAAGACAGAGTCCTGGCTGGAAGACTGTGTCTTTTGGAGCATCAGCATCTGAAATAAGGACAAGGCAGAGCAGGCCCTGGTTGTACAAGACAGACCAATGGCCTCATAGCCCTGGGTACCCCACAATGCCAAGAGACCTGACCAAATATGTAGACGACCATTTGAAGACACACAAACATGTGTGTACATGCTCACACAGGCATTAATACCCTGACAGGCATGCACTCACACACAACATACACAAATCCAGACACAGGTATGTTCACACATACAGTCACTCATAAGCACATGTTCATGCTCAAGCACAGACACAACTCATGTAGGTACCTACACAAATGCACACACAGGGGGCTGGGAATATGGGCTAGTGGTAGAGAGCTCGCCTCGTATACATGAAGCCCTGGGTTCAATTCCTCAGCACCACATATATAGAAAAAGCCAGGGCTGGGGATATGGCCTAGTGGCAAGAGTGCCTGCCTCATATACATGAGGCCTTGGGTTCGATTCCCCAGCTCCACATATACAGAAAACGGCCAGAAGTGGCGCTGTGGCTTAAGTGGTAGAGTGCTAGCTTTGAGCAAAAAGAAGCCAGGGACAGTGCTCAGGCCCTGAGTCCAAGCCCCAGGATTGGCCAAAAAAAACAAAAATAAAATAAAATCAGAAAAAGCCAGAAGTGGCGCTGTGGCTCAAGTGGCAGAGTGCTAGCCTTGAGCAAAAAGAAGCCAGGAACAGTGCTCAGGCCCTGAGTTCAAGCCCCAGGATTAGCAAAAACAGAAAACAAAACAAATGCACACACATAGGAACACATAGGTACCTACTAGGAGCATGCACACACACATACACACACTCACACACACACTTACAGCATACCCAGGCATCCACTGAAGGCACAGACCTAGCTGCATAGGCCCAGGTTCCAACACATACACACAAACACTCACACCCCTTAACTCAGATACCAGCAGCCAGGCCACTTGAGCCCGCTCTGGCTGGCTGCCCAGGGAAGTTCATGCTGGACAGCAGCCCAGTCCCGCCCCTCGCCTCGCCCCGCCCCCCTATCGCTTGTATAAATTCCCTTCCTTTGCCCCTTCCACAACACAGCAGGCCTGTGACACCAGGACAGCACCTCGCCTGGCTTCTGCCCACTCCTGGCAAACCAGTCAAGGCCAAATTGCACCAGCCAGCAGCAGCATGGGTAAGACTGTACATCGCCCACCCTGTGCCTGCCCCTCGTTTGAGGGGTCTTCCTCACGGAAATGACCCAAATCCAGGGGGAGGGAGCACTTAGAGGAGGAAGAGCTGGGCTTATCTTTGTACCACAGACAGACAGGCATACACACTCACACACATACACACACATGCACATACGCGTCTGTGCACGCTTATCCACTCAGAGGCAAGCACAACTCACGGAACCTAGACGGCTCACACACACCAGCTTAGCCCAAGTTCTGAAGAAGGGTAGAGGGATGGCTGGGGAGGGTGGTCCTGGACTCTTCCTGCTCATTCAGCAGGAGAGGGGCTTCCTGTAGCAAATGAGGGGGGGACCCATAAAGGGGCTGCTATGTAGGAGATGGACAGTCCTGGTTTCAGCCCTAAGCTGGCTTCTGGCTGGGAGGATTGTAGGGAATGCTAGCCTTTGGGGTCCAGGTCTCTAGCTGCTCCATGACAACCAGTCACATTGGGAACCAAATGAGCCCCCCATCCCCCATGCTTGCTCACAGAGGACCTGTTTCTTTGTCCCCCTGGAGCTGGCTTTTCTCTGGGCTGGCATAGAAAACCCACTGAATGTTCCCTGAGTTTACTGCAAACTCAGAATTGTCAGATACCTGAGATGCTGGCCGGGGATGGAGTGGGGCAGTTGAGATACTCCCCCAAATCAGAGTAGCCTTAGAGGTCTGACCCTAAGAAGATGGAGAGGACAGAGCTGCCTGGGCAGGAGCTATGGAAAGGGCCATGCTTTCATGGCATCTCTCTCTTTATTGTGTTTGTCTCTGTCTTAATGTCTTCAAGTTTACGAATCTCCCTCCTGTTTCCAGCAACTTCTTTCTCCTCCCTCTGGAATCATAAGCCAAGCCCTGCTATAGCAACAAGCCTCTCTAATTCTATTCCTTGAGACTGGTATTTCTCTCTCTCTCTCTCTCTCTCTCTCCTCTCTCTTTCTGGCTTTCTCCCCTCTCTCTTCCTCTTTCTCTCCCTCTGCCCCCCCACCCCCACTTTCTCCCCTCTCTCTGGCTCTCTCTCTCTCTGGTTCTCTCTCTCTGTCTCTCTCTCCATTTCTCTCTCTCTGTCTCTCTCTGTCTCTCTGTCTCTGTCTCTCTCTGTCTCTCTGTCTCTGTCTCTCTCTCTCTCTCTCTCTCTCTCTCTCTCTCTCTCTCAGCATGGAATATTGCCTAACATGCTCTCCCTCCTCTAGCAACCTACTCATATTTTTACCACTTCTATTTCAGCCGCATGAAAAACTTGTTGCTTACATTGTCTCGGTAACTCATAGTTCTACACAATTCTTTTTTATATTTTCTCTTACTTGGAACAGTGCCTGTGACTATGTTATTTAAAATCCATCTGGAGAAGTAGGTATGTTATGTTATTACCTCCTTTGGGGAAATGAAGGAAGTGGAACTGGAAGTCAGGCTTCTGGAATTGAGTACCATTGCTGCCTCCTGGTCTTCTAAGCCATCTGGCCCCCAGGCACCAGTAGAGGCTGCACTCTCGCTACTCCTGGATTCCCACTTGTGGCCATGAGACCTGGCAGGAGCTGGTGCCGAGTCCTGTAAACTCCACTCCAGGATTTCTTTCAGCCTGCAGCCAGCAGCCTCCCAAGTCAAGTCGTTCCACTCCTGCTTCTGGCAGGTCCCAAACTTCCCAGCTTAGGGTCCTGGCCACTGTCCTTCAGCGGCAACTTTGGTCCTGTGGGTCAACATGACCTTTCTTCCCAGACTCTAGGTTCCAAGAGGGCTGCTCCCCTATGGGTGTTGGGGAGGGGACAGAAAGTGGCGGGAGAACACCCAGTCTTGACCTCTGGCCTCCTCCCCCTGGATGGGTTATGTAATACAGGATGTGGCCAGCAGCCTGGCTCAGGACCAGGGAGAGAGAAGCAGGAAGCCCAGCCTCTGCAGTGGGAGTGGATTGGTGGAGGTTGTTGACCCCAACACCACCCTACTTTCTTTCTTTCTTTTTCTTTTGCCAGTCCTGAGTCTTGAAGGACTCAGGGCCTGAACACTGTCCTTGGCTTCTGCCACTTGAGCCACAGCGCCACTCTGGCCTTTTCTGTATATCTGGCCACTTTTGGCCATTTTCTGTGTATGTGGTGCTGAGGAATCGAACCCAGGCCATATTCCCAGCCCCCACCACCCTACTTTTTTTCTTTTTATCAGTTGTAGGGCTTGCAGCCTGGGCACTGACCCTGAGCCTTTTTTTTTTTTTTTTTTTTTTTTTTTTTTTTTTGTCAGCTGTGGGGCTTGAACTGAAGGCTTGGGCACTGTCCCTGAGCTCTTTTGCTCATGGCTAGCAATCTAACTCTTGAGCCACAGCTCTACTTCCATTTTTTGAGTGGTTAACTGAAGATAAGAATCTCAGCCCAGGCTGGCTTCTAACTGTGATCCTCAGATCTTAGAGCCTCCTGAGTAGCTAGGATTACAGGTATGAGCCACCCATGCCTGGCTCAACACCCTACTTTCTCCCTAAGTGCTGCTCACATCAGGCTGCAGGAGGCTACACGTGACTGTCCCACCTTGTTTAAAGCCTTCTAGAACATTTTGTGGGTGTTGTTTGCTTGCTTGCTTCTTTGTTTTGTTTGCTTTATGGTGGTAGGGACTAATCTAGAGTCTTGCATATGCTAGGCAAGTTCTCTGTCCCTAAGCTGTATCTCCAGTCCTTATGTTTGTTTTTTTGCCAGTCCTGGGCCTTGGACTCAGGACCTGAGCACTGTCCCTGGCTTCTCTTTTGCTCAAGGCTAACACTCTGCCACTTGAGCCACAGCACCACTTCTGGCCGTTTTCTACATATGTGGTGCTGGGGAATCGAACCCAGGGCTTCATGTATACGAAGCAAGCACTCTTGCCACTAGGCCATATCCCCAGCCCTATCTATCCTCTTGCCTCAGCCTCCCCAGGGATGGGATTACAGGAGAGCACTACCACACCTAGTATATTGTGTGGTATTCTCATTATTCCCTTTCCACAGATGAAGTGGCAATTGAGACTGGGTGTTAAGTAACTTGCCCAAGGGCTAGGCAGTGATAGGCTGTTAGGACCTGAGCTGTTGTCATAACTGCAGCATATAATAGTAGGCACAAGTGGGCATAAGCACAGCCTCTACTGTGCTTGGCCTGGCTTGGCTCTATTGTTCTAGGCCCTACTAGAGTGTCTATCTACCTTCAGGTCAGAACCCTCAGCTCTTCTGCGCACCCTCACAGGGAACAGGGTGGTGGGGCTGGCGTGGGGACCTGGGCAGCCAGGAATGGGGAAAAGGAGCCTTCATCCTCCTGAGCAGGCCCCTGCCAACATGTCCCATTGTTTCCACAGCTACAAAATGTTCCAAGTGTGGCCCTGGCTACCCCACCCCTCTGGAGGCCATGAAAGGTAAGTGCCTGATGTCTGAGAACCAGTGTCCCTCGACTGACCCCAGGGCTGGTCGGGCTGGGGAGCCTAGGCCTGGCTTCTGTTCCCTGGCACATGCAAGGTGGCCATCCTCTCCTCTCCTACCATTCCTACTGGCTGTTTTCTGCCCCCCAGGACCCCGAGAGGAGATCATCTACCTACCCTGTATTTACCGGAACACGGGCACTGAGGCCCCGGACTATCTGGCTACGGTGGATGTGAACCCTAGGTCTCCCCAGTATAGCCAGGTGAGGCAGGGCTTGGACGTTGGCATCTATGAGACCCCACCCCCACCTCTGCGCCTGGTGCCGGGGGACTTCCCTCCCTTAATTCCATCCTTCTTTGCTCTTGCGGTTCACTGTACAAGGGTGCCCCCCTCCTAAGGGATAAGGGGGGGGGGTGCTGAAACCCAGCCTGTGCTGTGCTGTCAAGTCAAAATGAGGCAGGAGCAGGGGTGGGGGGAGAGGGAGCACCTGTTCCAAGAGAGCCCCTCCCTCCTTGCCACCTGCACCTTAGGTCATCCACCGGCTGCCCATGCCCTACCTGAAAGATGAGCTGCACCACTCGGGATGGAACACCTGCAGCAGCTGCTTCGGGGACAGCACCAAGTCCCGCAACAAGCTGGTGCTTCCCTGCCTCATCTCCTCCCGCATCTACGTGGTGGACGTGGGCTCCGAGCCCCGGGCCCCAAAGCTGCACAAGGCATGTCCTCTGCTCTCCCAGCTGGGAGACCCTAACCTCTCATGAGCGGGAAGTCACCCCTAACCAGGCTGCTGCCTGCTCTGGCCCAGGGTCTGGCTCAGCAGCGGGGAGGGGGAGGGAGGGCAGGCTTGAGAAGTTACCTGGGCATGATGAGCTGGCATCACCCAGTTCTTCAGCCAAAATGCCAGAGAAGACCAAAGAGGCTTCTTTTATAGAGAAGAAAGAGATCCCCTTTGCCCTCCACCCCTCCCACCCCATTAAGAGCTCAGAGTTTCCCTGAGGCTGGAGGCTCCAGACCTTCCCCTTCACACAAAGGCCCACTGGGAGGACATCTTAGCAGTCTGACTTGCCCTTGCTCTTCTGTAGAAGTTACTAGATTGAATCTATAGCGTGCTCCTGCAGGGAGAGAGCTGTTGAAATTTCCTTCCGTTTTTCTTTTTTTTTCCTTTTTGTTGAAATTTCCTTCAATTTTTCTTTTTGTTGAAATTTCCTTCAGTGTGTGTGTGTGTGTGTGTGTGTGTGTGTGTGTGTGTGTTGCACACGCACCAGTCCTGGGACTTCAACTCAGGACCTGTGCACTGTCTCTGAGCATTTTTTGCTTAAAGCTAGAACGCTATCACATGTGCCACAGCTCCACTTCTGACTTTTTGGTGGGTTTATTGGAGATAACAGTCTCACAGACATTCCTGCCTGGGCTGGCTTTGAACTGGGATCCTCAGATCTCAGCCTCTTGAGTAGCTAGGATTACAGACATGAACCACTAGCATATGGCTCCTTTGATTTTTTTTTAAAGGAAAAGTGCCAATAAAATAGGGGAGTATGGGGACGGAGAAGGGGGCCTCCAGGCTATGGAAAGCTCTGACCCCATTTCCCGCCCCTATCCAGGTCATCGAGGCCAAGGAGGTTCAAGCTAAGTGTGACCTGAGCTACCTGCACACCAGCCATTGCCTGGCCAGTGGGGAGGTGATGATCAGCACCTTGGGAGACCCCAAGGGCAATGGCAAAGGTACTCGCTGGCACTGGGAGCTTGTGAAAACTTCTGCAGCTGTGAAGTGGGGTGGGGGCGTTGGTATGTGGGGAACAGAGCCCAAGCGTGGGAGCCATGGGATAGAGAATGGGGGAGAGCCAGCCAATGAGGCCCATCCAATGTTTTAAAAGTTAGCAAGTAACTGTAGTTGTATCAGTTATTCCTACAAAGATGTACCTTGGGGCTGGGAATATGGCCTAGTGGCAAGAGTGCTTGCTTCGTATACATGAGGCCCTGGGTTTGAATCCTCAGCACCACATATACAGAAAACAGCCAGAAGCGGCGCTGTGGCTCAAGTGGCAGAGTGCTAGCCTTGAGCAAAAAGAAGCCAGGGACAGTGCTCAGGCCCTGAGTCCAAGGCCCAGGACTGGCCAAAAAAAAAAGATGTACCTTGCCTCATGGTTCAGTCGGAAGTATAGCCAGAACGCTGGATGCTGATGGCTCACACCTGTCATCCTACCCACTTAGGAGGCTGAGATTAGAGGATCACAGTTCAAGACAAGCTTTGGTAAGAGAGTTTGAAAAACACCTCAGTCAACCGCTGGACACAATGACACATGTCTGTTATCCTAAGCTACTTGGAAAGCTAAGCTCATGAGGCTCGTGGTTCTAGGCCAACCTTAGTAGACATGTCTGTGACACTCCATCACAGCAGATGAGGCTAGATGTGGCATTGCTCACCTGTCATACCTGAGCAGAAAGGAAGACCCTGCCTCAAAAATAACCAGTGCAACAAAGGACGGGAGGAGTGGCTCAAGTAGTACAGAAACTGCCCAGCAAGCACAAGGTCTTGAGTTCAAACCCTAGCTGGTACTACCACACACCAAAAAAGTTCTGTTGTGAGGAATGCAAATGTAGACATGGCCCCAGAGAATACATACACTTAATGCCAGCCTTTGTGGATTACGAGCAAGTTCTCAGTCCTTGAGAGTCTTTATCTCATTTATGGTCATGATCGAAGTTGACACCTACAAAATGTCTACTGTGTACCAGAGACAACCTATGGGGCAGGTGCCATTATTTTCAGGTGAGAAAATGAAGTCACGGACTGGTTAAGTCACTTACCCAAGCTCACACAGCCAATAAATTAGAGCTAGAACTCAAATCTAGTGATCAGGCTCCAGAATCATTTTTTGGTAGTACTGGGGTTTTCAAGTCAAGGTCTCCTGGCTCAACAGGAGACCACACCCCAGCTTTTCTTTTATTCTTTTGTGAGAGCTATGCTAGCCTCAAACTGTAAGATCTTCCTTAGTGTTAGGATCACAAGCATGTGCCCTCACGCTTTGCTTCTGGCTCCAGAATCTATGTCCTACTCGCCATTATATACTACCTCAGTCAGATCTCACCAGAGACCTCCATCCACAGGCCCGGATGGGGCATGGATTAGCGTCACCCAGCTAAAGGCTCTGCACTAGCTGTCACCTGACTGCCTTGTCCAGATGCAAAGGATGCAACCTCAGTAACACCTAGGAGTAGACAGCTGTTTGCATCTGCAAGCATGTATCAAGGCACCGTAACATATTCAACCAAGAACCAACATATTTTTGAATGACAAAGAAGTATTTGCTCTATGGGGGTGAAATGCAGGGAGCAGAGTGGAGTTTAGACTGGGAGGAAACTTGCTATGGCTGTGGGAAACCGGGCAAGAAAAGCCCTCGACCTTACTCTCCTCCTTCTCCCGTGCACAGGGGGCTTTGTACTCCTGGATGGGGAGACCTTTGAGGTGAAGGGGACGTGGGAGCGGCCTGGGGGTGCTGCACCCATGGGCTATGACTTCTGGTACCAGCCTCGACACAATGTCATGATCAGCACCGAATGGGCCCCTCCTAATGTCTTAAAAGATGGCTTCAATCCAGCTCACGTGGAGGCAGGTACGAACCACCCCAGGGGGCAGGAGCTCCCTGCCAAAGGCAGGAGCCTTTGGCCAGTGATCCTTGTTTCTTTCCCCAAACCCCGCTCCAGACCTATGGATCCAGAGGAATAGGAGATTTGCTCGTGTCCTCTGAACCCATTTTCCACCCCTCTGCCCTATGGCCCTGATTCTGAGACCAGTCTTGGGTCTCCCCCTCACTCCAGGATTGTACGGAAGCAGCATTCACGTGTGGGACTGGCAGCGCCATGAGATCATCCAGACCTTGCCTATGAAGGACGGGCTCATTCCCCTGGAGGTCCGCTTCCTGCACAACCCAGCTGCTGCCCAGGGTTTTGTGGGCTGTGCCCTCAGCTCCACCATCCAGCATTTCTACAAGAATGAGGTAATCTATGCCCCTCTCAGCAGGCTCAGCGCCTGTGCCCAGGCTTCGGTGCCCATGTTCCCTGGCTCCACCAGCTCAGGCTTCTCCAGGAACAAAACCATGGCCACATGCCCTGCCTCTATTCTATCGGTGCCAGACTCATCTCCCCCTCATGTGAGTCTGTTTTCTGTTGCCACAATTAAACATCACAGACAAAGGAATGAAGAACAGAGGTTTATTTAGCTCATGAGTCTGGAGGTTGAAAGTTTCAAGGTTGAGGAAGGGTATCTGGTAAGATACCCTTAGTTAGTGGTGCACACACACAGATCCTGAGGCTTAAACTCAGGGCCTGAACTCTGTCCCTGAGCTTTTGTGCTCAAGGACAGCACTCTACCACTTGAGGTACAGCTCCGCTTTTGGCTTTTTGGTGGTTAGTTGGAGATAGGAACCTCACAGACTTTTTTTCCTCGGTCTGGCTTTGAACCATGAGCCTCAGATCTCAGCCTTCTGAGTAGCTAGGATTACAGGTATGAGCCACCAGTAGTTGGGCTAGGGTCCTTTGCAGGGTCCTGAGATAGCACAGGGCACCACCTGGTGACAGGGGCAAGTATAAGAGAGAAACTGGGGGGAGGGGGGAGGGGGTAACAAACAGTACAAGAAATGTATCCAATGCCTAATGTATGAAACTGTAACCTCTCTGTAATTCAGTTTGATTATATATATATATATATATATATATATATATATATATATATATATGAGAGAAACTGGCCTTTGTAAGAAACCCATCCAGGAAATAACTCCCTAACCATCCCCCAGGGATGGGGGACCATTTCTTTGCCAAAGGCCATCTGGATACTTATAATGATCAATACAGGAAGGCAGCCAATAAACACAGGAGGAACAGGATATGTCTACCTATTGGACCAAATGCTTTTGAGGGCTTTACACGGCCCACAGGCTGGATGTTCCCCTCTCAGAGGTCCTACCTGTACCACCTCTGCATGCTTCACAATGAGGATTACATTTCAACATGAGCACACTTGAAGCCAGGCTTGAGCAAAAAAGCCAAGAGATGGCACAAGGCCCTGAGTTCAAGCCCTAGTAGTACTATCACACACAATAAAGCACACTTGAACCCTAACTGGCCATATTAATCGGCTGATTGACAAACAATTTAGTGATCTGTGTGTCAGGCACTTCTGACAAGAAGCACCAGCCATGTCACAGGAAGGCAGTCTCTTTCCTGCCTCAAGGGGGGAAACCCCACGGGCAAGAAGACCCTGTTTCTGCGGGCTTCTGCCTAGCTCCTGACTGATGGGCGCCCTTCTCTGCCTCCTAACCTCACCCTCCACTCTCTGATGCAGGGAGGTACTTGGTCAGTGGAGAAGGTGATTCAGGTGCCACCCAAGAAAGTGAAGGGCTGGATGCTGCCAGAAATGCCAGGTGAGTGCTTAGGAGGGGCGGAGGCAGAAGCCTGACTCCAGCCCAGAAGCCAGAGGCCTTCAAGCACCTGAACCCACTCTCCCAGGCCTGATCACCGACATCTTGTTGTCGCTGGACGACCGCTTCCTCTACTTCAGCAACTGGCTGCACGGAGACGTGCGGCAGTATGACATCTCCAACCCCCACCAGCCCCGCCTCGTGGGACAGGTAGGGACCAGGCAAGAACGGGGAAGGAGGGGGAGTCTGCAGGTGGAGAGAAGGCTGTGAAGGAGCTGATGGAGGAGGAGGGAGGAACAGGAAAAGTACAACTGTGGGCCAAGGGAAGAATCAGGCTCAGAACTGTGGAGGCCATGGGTGGACAAAGGGTGGACATGGGGGGGGGAGTGAAGAGCCCTCCAGGAGGCAAGCTGCTTTTCCTGCCATGTCTGTGCCTCCCACTATTGCTCCCCCCCAACACTCTGTCCCTGCACCTCCCCATGCAGATCTTCCTAGGGGGCAGCATTGTGAAGGGAGGCCCTGTACAAGTGCTAGAGGACCAGGAGCTAAAGTGCCAGCCGGAGCCACTGGTGGTCAAGGTGAGGCTGCCCCCTCTCTGCAGGCCTCCTCACCTCCATGCTCCAGGAGGAAGCAGGGCGTGTGGGAGCACGTGTTGGGGATGAGGGTGCTGCTCGCAGTTCCCTGCTCAGATCTGGGTGCTATCTTGTGGTCTGACCCAACCCATGGTTTCCCCAAGGGAAAGCGCGTGCCTGGAGGCCCGCAGATGATCCAGCTTAGCCTGGATGGCAAGCGTCTCTACCTCACCACATCCCTGTACAGTGCCTGGGACAAGCAGTTTTACCCCGACCTCATCAGGTGAGAGGTTCACCTCCCCCACCTTCCTCTCCCAGAGGGGTCATTTGGGGAGCCTCACCTACCCATCTCCAGGAACCCATCCCATATAAGTCAGAATCTTGCCGGAAGGAAGCAGCCACCTCTAACCCCTCTTTACCCCCTGCCTCACTCTACCAGGGAAGGCTCTGTGATGCTGCAGATTGATGTAGACACCGTAAATGGGGGCCTGAAGCTGAACCCCAACTTCCTGGTGGACTTTGGGAGTGAACCCCTGGGCCCAGCCTTAGCCCATGAACTCCGCTACCCAGGGGGTGACTGCACCTCTGACATCTGGATCTGAAGTCTGGCCTCGGAGTCCCTTCCTCTACATCCTCGGCCTCCACTGGAGGATGAGCTTGGCTTTACTCTGCTCGCTCTTGACCCTGACCGGGGGCAGTGTGCCCCACCAAAGCCAAACAGAGACATTTCAAACACGTCACGTGCCATCTCCCTTCCTGACCACTGTTGCTTGTTGTTCACTGTGCTGTTTTTACACAAGCTCTCAGAAGCACTGGGAAATAAACTGGTGAACCCCTCTCAGGTTGTCTTGTCTCTGGGAGCACCTGACTCTTCTTCTGCCCCCATCCTTTCCTGAATGGAGGGGCCTGGAGAGGATCCCAAGGAAGTCCATGATAATTCATTCTCACCAGGGATGCTAATGACACCCTAACTGAGATTGGGGGGGTCATCTAAACCTTAACCATTTGGACTGTGATTGAGACGAGACCCGAAGACAGAAAATGTCAATTAGTGTTTCTACCCTGTTTTAAATTCATGTACAGAGGGGTTACAGTTACATAAGTTAGGTAATGAATACATTTCTTTCTCCCTTTTTTTTTCTTTTTGCCGGTCCTGGAGCTTGAACTCGGGGCCTGAGCACTGTCCCTGGCTTCTTTTTGCTCAAGGCTAGCACTCTGCCACTTGAGCCACAGCGCCACTTCTGGGCCATTTTCTATATACGTGGTGCTAAGGAATTGAACCCAAGGCTTCATGTATACAAGGCAAACACTCTTGCCAGTAGGCTATATTCCCAGTCCATGAATACATTTCTTCTTGGACAATGTCACCCCTTCCCTTGCTGTCTCCCAGTTTTTCCCTCCCACCCCACCCACAAGTTGTATAGTTCACTTTCAACATAGAGTCTAGTGAGTACCACTGCTGCATTTGCTCGCTGTTTGTCCCTCCATTTCTGTGCATGCTTTCTTTTAACATCCCTAAAGGAATATAATGTGCCTCTTCACACACACCCTAGACCTCTCCTATAGGCAGTTTAAATGATTTCCACCATGTGTGAGATTGCTGGGAAAACTTTCTATTGTTTCTATCTCCCACTTGGAAGACAGGTACATGACGACCCAGGAGGTCTGGGAACACCAAGGTAAACCAACCAAACAAGTGATCATGGTAGTTTTGCCTACACCTGTACAGTGCTTTGGAACCTTGCCTAAATCAGACATTCAAACATGACTCTGGAGGTGGAGGTGTGGTTCAGGAGGTAGAGTGCCAGCCAGTGAGAGAAAGCGTTGAGTCCCAGTCTCAGAAAAATAAACAAAAAACACGTCTCTGTTCTCTGTGCTATCCTTTCCTATCCTTCTAGTTAGCCATCTAGTTGTCTGTCCGTCTCTTTTCTTTTGTTCCTTTCCTTCCTTCCTTTCTTTCTTTCTTCCTTTTTTTTCCTTCCTTCCTTTGTCTCCCCACTTCTTTTCTTTTTTCCTTTAGCAGTATTGGAGTTTGAACTCAAGGCCTCACACCTGTTAGACAGGAAAAAGAGATAGAGTGAACGGTTCCATCTGTACCATTCTTTGTATGTTGGTTAGATAGAGTTAGATAGAGTCTCCTCTATGCCCCTTGGCATAGAGGAGTGAGTATGTGCCTGACAGTACTGGGGTTTAATCTCAGGTTCTCTTGCTGTCACTTGGCTTTTTCACTCAACACTGACATTCTTCCACTAGAACCATACCTCCGCTGGTAGCTTGTGCTGTTTATTTTATTTTATTTTTATTAAATTCTATTGACAAGGTGATGTACAGAGGGGGTACAGTTACATGATAAGATAGTGAGTACATTTCTTATCATATTTGTTGCACCCTCTCTCATTTTTCTTTCCCTTCCCTAGTTCAGATAAGCATATACCCAGTGTCCCAAAATCATATACAGTGACCACAGGGAGTACACCACAGGAAATTCACCTAGTATGTAAAACCTAATGATGATAAAGTCCTCCTGCTTCCATCTCTTGGAGTTCATTTTGCTTAGCCTCTTCTTATATAATCATATGTACATATATGCTGTTTATTTTTTTATTTTTAAATTTAATTTATTAATTGAACACAAATTTTTCGACAAGGTGTTGTGCAAAAAAGGTACAGTTACATAGTAGGGCAGTGTGTACATTTCTTGTGATATCTTACGCCCTGTTTTTCTATCCCTTCTCTAGGTCAGGTAGACATATATACAATATACAATGTATCAAGAACATATACAGTAGCCACGTGGCCACGCCCAAGAAAGTTCGCCTAGGGCTTTAAATGTAATGTCGATATTAGACAATATGTCGACAGTAGTCTTATATGAACGTACAAACATAGCTTTTGAGCTATTGTATTCCCCTGAGAGGTCAATTTTTGACCATTATATGTTAAGTAATTGTTTGGTTTTAGTTACATACTGTTGGGTCGCTGCCCCAATCCTGTGGGGAATACTATTTGACAAGCAGTTTTTGGTTTCACAGACTTGGTCTCTACTGTCTCTCCATCTCCCTTTGTTAACAGTCATATATCAGGGAGATCATGCCCCTTTGTTTTCTGTGTTCTAGGCTTGTCTCGCTCAACATTATTTGTTCGAGTTCTGACCATTTCCCTGCGAATAACAATATTTCACCATTCCTAATCGCTATGTAGTATTCCATTGTGTATAAGTACCATATTTTTTGGATCCATTCATCTGTGGAGGGACATCTGGGTTGTTTCCATATTTTGGCTATTGTGAATTGTGCCACGAAAACATGGAAGTACAAATGTCTTTTTGATATCTTGGGGTTTGCTGTTTAGGATAGATGCCTAGGAGTGGTATGGCTGGGTCATAGGGTAGGTCTATATTGAGCTTTTTGAGAAACCTCCATACTGGGCTGGGGATATGGCCTAGTGGCAAGAGTGCCTGCCTCATATACATAAGGCCCTGGGTTCGATTCCCCAGCACCACATATACAGAAAATGGCCAGAAGTGGCGCTGTGGCTCAAGTGGCAGAGTGCTAGCCTTGAGCAAAAAGAAGCCAGGGACAGTGCTCAGGCCCTGAGTGCAGTCCCAGGACTGGCCAAAAAAAAAAAAAAAAAGAAACCTCCATACTGTTCTCCAAAGTGGTTGTACTAATTTGCACTCCCACCAACAATGGAGAAGGGTTCCTCTTTCCCCGCACCCCCTCCAGCATTTGTTGTTGCCTGGGTTCAGAGTATAGGCCATTCTAACTGGGGTGAGGTGGTATCTCAGGGTTGTTTTTATTTGCATTTCCTTTACTACCAGGGATGTTGAGCATTTCCTCATGTGTTTCTTTGCCATTTTTATCTCTTCTCTTGTGAAGTCTCTCTTTAGCTCCTTTGCCCATTTCCTAATTGGTTTATTGGGCTTGGAGGGGCTTAGTTTTTTGAGTTCTCTGTAGATGACAGATATTAGGCCTTTGTCTGTTGCTGTGCTGGTAAATATCCTTTCCCATATTGTTGGCTGTCTTTCTATTTTGGTGGCTATGTCCTTAGCTGTGCAGAAACTTTTTAATTTGTAGTAGTCCCATTTGTCAAGTCTTTCCCCTATTTGTTGTGCCCCTGGGACTATATTCAGGAAGTTCTTTCCTGTGCATAAGTTCTAGCGTCTTTCCTACTCTGTCCTTCAGTAGTTTCAAGGATTCAGGTCTGATATTGAGGTCCTTGATCCATTTTGAGTTGATCTTGGTGCATGGTGATAGGCTTGGGTCTACTTTGAGTTTTCTGCATATGGCTGCCCAGTTCTCCCAGCACCAGTAGTTGAAGAGGCTATGTTTATTCCATTGTATGTCTTTAGCTCCTTTGTCGAATATCAGCTGACTGTAAGAGTGCGGTTTTATTTCTGGATCTTCAATTCTAATCCATTGGTTTTCCGATCTGTTTTTATACCAATACCATGCTGTTTTTGTTATGGTAGCCTTGTAGTAGAGCTTGAAGTCTGGTATTGTGATACCTCCTGCACTGCTTTTTTTTGCCTAGAATTGCTTTGGCTATTCTAGGTTTTTTGCTGTTCCATATGAATTTATGGGTTGCTTTCTCTATTTCAGTGAAGAATGTAGCTGGGATTTTGATGGGGATTGCATTGAATTTGTATAACAATTTGGGCAATATGGCACATATGATATATATCTCCTTGTGTCTTCTTTGATTTCCCTTATTAGATTTTTATAGTTCTCATTAAATAGGTCCGTCACATCTTTGGTTAAGTTGATCCTAGGTACTTTATTCTTTTTTTGGCTACTGTAATGCAATTTTTCCATAATTTCATTTTCTGTTTGTGTATTGCTGGTGTACAGAAAAGCTGCTGACTTTTGTGGATTGATTTTGTATCCTGCTACTTTGCCAAATTGGTTTATTAGGTGTAGGAGCTTGGGTACTGAGTTTTTTGGGTCCTTCAGATATAAGATCATGTCGTCTGTGAATAGAGATAACTTGATTTTTTCCTTGCCGATGTGGATCCCTTTGATGTCCTCCTCTTGCCTTATTGCTATGCGTAGGGATTCCAGCACTATGTTGAACAGAAGTGGGGAGAGTGGGCATCCTTGTCTTGTTCCTGAGTTTAGGGGAATGATTTAAGTTTCTCTCCATTTAATATGATATTAGCAGTTGTCTGTTGTATATGGCTTTTATTGTTTTGAGGAATGTTCCATCTATTCCTGTTCTCTCCAAAGCTTTTAATAGGTATGGATGTTGTATTTTGTCAAAGGCTTTTTGGGCATCGACTGAGATAACAATGTAATTCTTAATTTTAGATCTGTTTATGTGGTGAATTACGTTGATTGATTTACGGATGTTGAACCATCCTTGTGACTGTGGATGAAGCCTACTTGGTCATGATGTATGATTTTCTTGATCAGTTTCTGGATCCTGTTAGCTAATATTTTATTGAGGAGCTTTGCATCTGTGTTCATTAGTGATATTGGTCTGTAGTTCTCTTTTTTTTTTTTTTTTTTGGCCAGTCCTGGGCCTTGGACTCAGGGCCTGAGCACTGTCCCTGGCTTTCTCCCGCTCAAGGCTAGCACTCTGCCACTTGAGCCACAGCGCCGCTTCTGGCCGTTTTCTGTATATGTGGTGCTGGGGAATCGAACCTAGGGCCTCGTGTATATGAGCAGGCACTCTTGCCACTAGGCTATATCCCAGCCCTGTAGTTCTCTTTTTTTGTTGGGTCTTTGCCTGGTTTGGGAATGAGTATGATATTAGCTTCGTAGATGAGTTTGGGATTTCTCCCTCTGTTTCTATTTCGCGAAAGAGTTTGAGGAGTATTGGTAGTAGCTCATCACTAAAGGTTTTGTAGAATTCGTTGGTGAATCCATCTTGGCCTGGGCTTTTCTTTGTTGGGAGGTTCTTGATTATCTCCTGTATCTCACTGTAAGTTATTGGTTTATTTAGTTGATTTATTTAGTCTTGGTTCAGTTTTGGGCAGTTTGTACTTCCTAAGAATTGATCCATTTCTGTAAAATTATTGTTTTTTGCTGAGTAGAGGTTTTGGAAATAGCTCCTTATGATTGTTTGAATATCGTGTGTACTTGTTGTAATTTTTCCGGTGGAGTCCTTGATTTTACGTATATGAGTCTCTCTCTTCTTTTTTTTGTAAGTCTTGCGAGGGGTCTGTCAATTTATTTATTTTCTCAAAGAACCAGCTTTTAGTCTTATTTATTTGTGGAATGGTCTTTCTATTTTCAATCAGATTTATCTCTTCTTTTTTTTTTGGCCAGTCCCTGGGCCTTGGACTCTGGGCCTGAGCACTGTCCCTGGCTTCTTCCCGCTCAAGGCTAGCACTCCGCCACTTGAGCCACAGCGCCGCTTCTGGCCGTTTTCTGTATATGTGGTGCTGGGGAATCGAACCTAGGGCCTCGTGTATCCGAGGCAGGCACTCTTGCCACTAGGCTATATCCCCAGCCCATGATTTATCTCTTCTTTAATCTTTGTGATCTCTCCCCTCCTAGTCGTTTTAGATTCTGTCATTTCTTGTTTCTCCAGTTGTTTTAGTTTCATCGTGAGGTTATTCACCTGCTCTGCTTCCATTCTTTTAATGAGAGTGCTGAGGGCAATGATCTTGCCCATCAGTACTGCCTTAGCTGTGTCCATAGGTTTCTTTGTGATGTGTTTTCATTGTCATTGTGGCTTATGAATTCGTTGATTTCATCTTTATTTGGTCTGTGGCCCAAGTGTTGGATAGCAGTGTGGGGTTTTAGCCTCCAAGAGTGTGTATAGCCTCTGTGGTATCCTTTGTTGTTGAGGGTTACCTTTAATCCACTGTGATCAGATATAATACATGGGATGACGTCATTGTATTTGCTGAGGTTCTTTGTGTGGGCTATGACATGGTCTATTTTGGAATATGATCCATGGGCTGCTGAAAAGAAGGTGTATTGGGTCTCTGTAGGGTGGAAGATTCTGTATAGGTCTGTCAGATCCATTTGGGATATGGTGTTACTTAGGTCCTCAGCTCCTTGCTAATCCTCTGGGTGTTGGATCTGTCTCTTGGAGAGAGTGGGGTATTAAGGTCACCCACTATGATTGTGTTTGCGTCTATCTTGTTCTGTAATTCTGTGAGAATTTGCTTGACATATGTAGGGCCTCTTTTGTTCGGTGAGTATACATTTATCACCGTGATGTATTGATTCTGGATTTTTCCTTGTATTAATATGTAATGTCCTTCTTTGTTTTTTTGAGTTGATTTTAATGAAAAGTCCAGCTTGTCTGAGATCAGGATGGTTACACCTGCCGTTTTGGTAGGTGCGTTTGCTTGGTAGATCTTGCTCCATCCTTTCATTCGGAGCCTGTTTTTGTCTCTTGCTGTAAGGTGGGTCTCTTGTAGGCAGCAGATGTCAACTTTTTGTTTGCGGATCCATCCTGCCAGTCTGCTCCTCTTTATCGGAGAGTTTAAACCATTTATATTTAAAGAGATCAAGGATAAGGGTGTTTTTTCTCCTTCCATTTTCTTTTTTTTTTTTTTTTTGGCCAGGCCTAGAGCTTGGACTCAGGGCCTGAGCACTGTCCCTGGCTTCTTTTTGCTCAAGGCTAGCACTCTGCCACTTGAGCCATAGTGCTACTTCTGGCTGTTTTCTGTATATGTGGTGCTGGGGAATCGAACCGAGGGCTTCTAGGCCATATTCCCAGCCCTCCTTCCATTTTCTTGTAGGGCTGTTTTTCCTCTTTTTTTTTTTCCTTGTCTTTAGTGAGCTGTTCTTTCTGTTGGACTTTGGCTATTGTAGTTTCTTTCTGTTTCTGTCTGTGTGTCTTGTACGATCTCTGTTGGGTGGGGCTCCCCTCTTAGAATTCGCTGTAGGGCTGGTTTTTTATTCACAAACCCCTTTAGCTCCTCTTTGGTGTGGAAAGATCTGGTTTTCCCTTTGAATGTGAACTCCAATTTCGCTGGATATTTGATCCGAGGTTGCATATTTTTAGCCTGAAGTACTTGGATGGTGTTCTTCCACTCACTTCGTGCTTGGTAAGTTTGTGTGGATAAGTCAGCTGTTATTTGAATCCTCTTCCCATTGTAGAAAATTTCTTTCTTCGCTTTGGCTGAATTCAGAATTTGCTCTTTAATCTTGAGGTCTGAAGTCTTGAATATTATGTGCCTTGGGGTGGCTTTTCTGGGGTCTGGCCTGCCAGGTGTCCTATAGGCTTTGGTTACCTGGATGGGGTCCCCTGTGAGATTGGGGAAGTTTTCTGCAATAACTTTATTGAGAACATGTTTAAGCCCTCTGCTCTGGTATTCGGCTCCTTCTTCTATTCCAATTATGCGCAGATTATATCTCTTGTCTTTGTCCATTAGTTCCTGGATTAGTCTGCCCTGAAGCTTCACCATTTCTTGGAGTGTGGTCATTTTCTGGTTGTTGTTGGCTGCTTCATCATCCAGGCGAGAGATTCTGGATCCCATATGGTCAACTCTTTGTGTTATGGTTTCAATTGCAGAGTTTATGGATGTCAGAGAGCTATTTATAGTTGTCAGATCAGCTCTGATCGTGGAAATTTCTTCCTTTAAAGAGTTGTATTTTAAATCTATTTTTTCATGCATTTCAATTCTCATGATGTTAAGATTTTCTTTAAAGCAGGCTTGCATTGTATTCATTTTTGCTTCCATTTCTTTCTTGGCTTCCTGGGTGTCCTTCAAGATTTCCGCTCTAAACTCCTGGAATTGTTTTCTGATTTCATTTCTGATGCTTTCCATCATTCCTGTTAACATGGCCTCATTTGCTTTTTTAGTCTCCATCTCCTCTTCAGTCGTGCTGCTTTTTGGAGCTGGCGAGCTGGCTTGCTCTTTGATGAACTGTGTTATGTTTCTTTGTGATTTGCGCATCTGGAGATCTGTGGGTAGCTTCTCAGGTTTGGTTTATAGCTCTGCCCTCCTTCCTGTGTAGGCGCGTCTACCAGAGCAGGTGCTGCCGCTGTGGCCCCGCCCACCTGTGCAGGGTACGCCTACCAAAGCGGTCACTGTCGCCGGGGGCCCTGCCCACCTGTGCACTGTGCGCCCGCTACAACAGGCGCTGGCGCTGTGGCCCCGTCCACTTTAGTGGGGTACGCCTCCCAGAGCGAGCCCCGGGTTGTTGGGTTGTGTTTGCCCCCTCCCGTGAGTCCGTTGTGGGGGGCAGTATGTGTGGGGCCCAGTGGGATCAACTGTCGGGGTGCGGATTGGTGCCCTCAGACCTCACCTCTGCTGCGAGGGGGGGGGGCGTGATCAGGCCCAGGTGTCCCTGCTGTGCTGGTATTGCCCACCAGCGCCTGTGATTTTAGTCGTAAGAGTCCACAAGGTCCAGGTGCCTCGGGTGGGGCTTGCACTGCTGGCCGTCCCCCAGCCCCTGTTGGGAAGGGGGCAGGGCCGATTCTGCCCGTTCAGGATCCTGTGTGGCCTTGGGGCTGCTCTGCCCTTCCCCTGCTAAACTGACTTCCCAGTGCCTGATGGGAGCTTCCCGCCTGATTTGGGGGTTCTTTGTTCCCTCGGGGTGGGGAGGGGGAGGGGGGAGTTCTAGCTTCTTTGTAGGGCCTGGGTCTCTGATAGCTGGTCTCCCATTGAGTGAGGGGGTAATGGGGGACTCACTGATCCTGGATTGTGTGTGTGTCCCACGCAGCCGTTGGTCCTTCAGGGGGTGGCTAAGTGTCGTGGTGGCGTCCCCGGTTCCCCCCTTCTGCTGCGCTGGGTTCCCCAGCCGCTGTCCGTCCAAACCCGGTGTGGACCCGAACTTCTCGGCACCGCCGTCTTATGTCTTGGTCCGCACCCTCCCTAGTGACCGTGGGGTCTCCTGCTGTCTGAATTCTGCGCTCCCAGCAGCCTGTCTGCCGATCGCCAGGTCCCCTTTCCCAGCCTGGCCCTGTTCGAGCCAGGGTCGACTGGTGGGGGGAGGGTGCCCCGGAGTTTCTCCGGCTCCGTGTAGGTTTTCGACTCTTCTTTTTTACTCCTTTGTGTTTTCCTGCGTATCTCCACTGCTTCTGGCTGCTGGTTTTGCTGGGTTCTTGATGGGGTGCTGGGTGTTGGAGTTCCCAGCTCGCTATTCAGTTGGAGTGAGTCGGGGTGCCTCCCTACTGTGTCGGCGCCATCTTTCTCCTCTCAAAATGTGCTGTTTATTTTAAAGATAAGAGTCTCACGGACTTTTCTGCCCATGGCTGGCTTCAAATTATGACCTTCAGATCTCAGCCTCCTGAGTAGCTAGGATTACAGGCCTGAGCTCCCGCACTCAGCTCAAGGAAACTATTGAAGATAATTGGGTTACAGCTAAAAACACATGATATATCTGACAAAAAGATATATATTCTGCACCCTGAATGCATGGAAAACTCTCAAAACTCAACAGTAGAAAATGAAACTATAGGGGCTGGGGATATGGCCTAGTGGCAAGAGTGCTTGACTTGTATACATGAGGCCCTGGGTTCGATTCCCCAGCACCACATATACAGAAAACGGCCAGAAGTGGCGCTGTGGCTCAAGTGGCAGAGTGCTAGCCTTGAGCAAAAAGAAGCCAGGGACAGTGCTCAGGCCCTGAGTTCAAGGCCCAGGACTGCCCCCCCCCCAAAAAAAAAGAAAATGAAACTATAATTAACAAATGGGCAAACCATGCACAGATATTTTACCTAAGAAGTTGTACACATGGTAAACAAGCACATAAAAAGACAGTCAACTTATGATCCATTAGGTAAATTCAAGTCAAAACTACGATGGGGGCTGGGATTGTGGCTTAGCAGTAGAGTGCTTGCCTAGCATGCACTGGGTTTGATTCGTCAGTACCATATAAACAGAAAAGGCTGGAAGTGGTGCTATGCCTTAAGTGGTAGAGTGCTAGCCTTGAGCAAAAGCAGCTCAGCCCAGGCCCTGAGTTCAAGCCCCAGGACTGGCAAAAACAAACAAACAACAACAACAACAAAAAAAAAAAACAAATGATGATAGGGCTGGGAATGTAGCTTAGCACTTGCATAACTTGTGATTGAACCTGCTTTGATGCCTAGCACTACAAAAAAGCAAAATAAACATGTACTATCACTAAATATCTATCTGAATGGCTATGATAAAAATAATGAGGCTGGATGTATAGCTCAGGTCCAGCACGTGCTTAGCATGTGCAAGATTCTAGGTTTAATCTCCCTAGCATCAAAAAATTGATGGTGATAATGATGACGCTGATGTGAAATAGCAACAATGTATGGAAACTAGATCATTTATATATTGCTGGTGAAAATGTTAAAAATAAAAGAAGCAATAACTCTTAAAATAGCTTTTTGTTTGTTTGTTTGTTTCATTTTTGCCAATTCTGGGGCTTGAACTCAGGGCCTGGGCGCTGTCCCTGAGCTTCTTTCACTCAAGGCTAGCACTCTACCACTTGAGCCCTAGCACCACTTCTGGCTTTTTATGTTCACGTGGTACTGAGGTATGAAACCCAAGGCTTCACATGTGCTAAGCTAGCACTCTACCATGAAGCCACATTCCCAGCCCTGAAAAATAGTTTGAACTGGGAGAGAGTACGGGAAGGGGTGACACTGTCTAAAAAGAAATGTACTCATTACCTAACTTACATAACTATACCCCTTCTGTATATTACCTTTATAATAACAATTAAAATTAAAATTAAAAATAGTCAGGTGCTGATTGCTCACATCTGTAATCCTAGCTACTCATGTTGTGCCAAGTCGCAAGACCACCACCAAGAAGACCACCGAGACTCAGACATTCCGAAATGCAATAGCAAGGCAAGACTTTATTCAAGCGGGGCTGCGGCCCGGGCCTTGTCCTACCCACCGACACAACAGAGGTTAGGAGGCAGCCTCGAGCTACGATTACACAGGGCTTATAAAGGCAAAAAACAAAGTTACAACAATCAGGTGTTCAAGCAAGCAAGATTAGGACACAGGTACAAATCTGATTGGCTCAGGGTTCAAGGCATTCTAGGGGTGGTCAGAGTTATGCATTCCCAGTGGTTAGAGTTCTAGACCGACTGGGCCCTAATGGGCTTATCCTGGGTCTGCTCACAGGGCCTGCTTACCTCAGGTTCACGTGGTAAAGTGGGGTTCACGTGGTAAAGTGGGGCCTGACTTCAAAGTCTGGCACTTCACTCAGGAGACTGAGATCAATGAGGATCATGGTTCGATGCCAGCTTGGGCAGCAAAGTCCATGAGACTCTTATCTCCAGTTAGCCACTAGAAAACCAGAAGTGGTGATGTGGCTCAAAGTGGTACAGCGCTAGCCTAGAGCAAAAAGATCTCAGCAACAGTGTGCGGTCCCTGCATTCAAGCCCTATGATTTACAAAAAAATAAGTAAAAATAATTTGGCAGTTCTTTGTAAAACTAAACATCCATTTGTCATATGACTCAGTAACTTCACTTTTGACCATTTATTTTGATCAGAGATTTGAAGATGTATGTTCATATAAAAACTAGTACACCATTTATAAGGTTTTGGGTTTTTTTTTAGGAACTGGGGTTTGAACTCAGGATTGCACTTGCTACACATGTGCTCTATCACTGAAGCCACACCTCCAGGCCCATGTCTATAACATCCTTGAAATGACAGTCACAGAGATGGAGAACAGATTAGTGGTTGTTGGGGGCTGAAGAAGGGAGTGGTGTGGGAGGTGAGTAAGGCTTTTAAAGGGTGGCATGAGGGAAAGTGTTCTGTGTCATAACTAAGGAGTTGGTTACACAAATCTATAATGGGATAGAATTACACAGGACTAAATACATATGCACACAAATGAGTGCTTATAATAATGGTAAAATCTGAGTAAGCTCAGTGGACTAATTGTGAATGCCAACTTCCTGATTGTTATATTATACTATGGTTACATAATATGTATCACTGAGAGAAGCAGGGTAAAGGCTACATGAGATCATTCTGTATAAATTTCTGCAACTGTATATGAATCTACTATTATCTCCAAATAGAAAGTATCACAGATGACAATTAGAAGGAGCATCCACTGGCCAAGGATGGAACAACTTTAGTATCAAAAAAGTAGTATTCAAAGAGATTGCAATACACAAATATGTTAAAAATCCTAAACTTTGTGATAACACTCACATAGTACTCTCAGGCGTCTCTGGAAGGTGTTAGGATATCATCTCATTATTCTGAAAAGTAGAATATAAAGAGAAAAAAATCAAGGCCTGGTGCTGGTGGCTTACACCTGTAATCCTAGCTGCTCAGGAAACTGAGATCTGAGGATTGCAGTTCAAAGCCAGCCAATGCAGCAAAATCTGTGAGACTCTTATCTCCAATTAACCACCAGAAAACTGGAAGTTGAGCTGTGGTTCAAAGTGATAGAGTGCTAATCTTGAGCAAAAAAAGCTCAGGGACAGCACCCAGGCCCTGAGTTCAAACCCCATGACTGACTAAAAAAAAAAATAAAGAACTTGCCTTTGGATAATGAATGCTGATTCGAGTACGTTCTTTGTAGAGTTCAGCTAGTAAATCAGAGTGAAAGTAGTGTTTGAACAGCACCAATTTGTAACTTCTGAAAATAAATGGATCTAGGTAGTGACCAACAATGGTTGCTAAAACTACTCAATCAAAGACTAGGATGGAATCTTACAACACTGGATTAAAATGACCAACCCCAAGGCCACTGAGCCATCTTTACACCACCAAGAGACAATCAGACATTACATGCACCCAAATGAGATGCAATAACCTACATCATAACAGCTAAAATAGGCTCACCTAAAAAAATCAAAATGAATTTGATAGAGCCTCAAGATCTGGCAACCCACTCACAGGAAATACAGCGTGTTACAGACGCACAATGGGAGCTCTATTCCCTTCCCACTTCCTATTTCTGGTCTTCAGGTGGAAGACTCTGGAGTAGATAGCTTTCTAAGCACTTGGTTTCTGTCCTTGGAAAACAAGCTACCACAGAGATGTGCTAGAATAATTAAAAGAGAGATTGAATTAAAAAGTTATTTAGGGGCTGGGGATATAGCCTAGTGGCAAGAGTGCCTGCCTCGGATACACGAGGCCCTAGGTTTGATTCCCCAGCACCACATATACAGAAAACGGCCAGAAGCGGCGCTGTGGCTCAAGTGGCAGAGTGCTAGCCTTGAGTGGGAAGAAGCCAGGGACAGTGCTCAGGCCCTGAGTCCAAGGCCCAGGACTGGCCAAAAAAAAAAAAAAAAAAAAAAAGTTATTTAGTTGGGGGCTGGGGATATGGCCTAGTGGCAAGAGTGCTTGCCTCGGATACACGAGGCCCTAGGTTTGATTCCCCAGCACCACATATACAGAAAATGGCCAGAAGGGGTGCTGTGGCTCAGGTGGCAGAGTGCTAGCCTTGAGTGGGAAGAAGCCAGGGACAGTGCTCAGGCCCTGAGTCCAAGCCCCAGGACTGGCCAAAAAAAAAAAAAAAAAAGTTATTTAGTTGTTGCAGATGAATCACATCTGTTAAATGACAGAAAGGTAGAACCAAGGCCAAGTGCCACTAGCTGCTTGAGAGGCAGAGATAAGGAGGATAGCAATTCAAGGTCAGCCTAGGCAAAGAGTTCCGGAGACGATCTTAGCAGAAAAAGCTGGGTGTGGTGGCACATGCCTGTCCTGGGAGTACATATCTGACATCCCAGCGATGGCAGGAAGCATGAAATAGGAAGATTACTGTCCAGGCCAGCTCAGGCAAAACTAGACACTATTAATACGCACACACACACACACACACACACACACATATTTTTTTGCCAATCCTGGGCCTTGGACTCAGGGCCTGAGCACTGTCCCTGGCTTCTTTTTGCTCAAGGCTAGCACTATGCCACTTGAGCCACAGTACCCCTTCTGGCCATTTTCTATATATGTGGTGCTGGGGAATCGAACCCAGGGCTTCATGTATAAGAGGCAAGCACTCTTGCCACTAGGCCATATCTCCAGCCCCCTTATATATATTTAAAAAATAGTTATCAAAAACAGCAAGATTATAAAGGACTGGAAATACGGCTCAAGTAGTAGAGCACCTGCCAGGCAAACCAAAGCTCAGTAATGCTAAAAAAGAATAAGAAAAATATAACTAAACAAAAAGTGTCTATTTTTAACTGAGAATTATGTTTGTATTTCTGTCCTCTATTATTGTAATTGACTTACGTACTTAGGCCATGATAGCCTAGCCTAGGAATCGTACTTTGAAAGTCTGTGTTGGGAAGATTTCCAGCCTTCATGTGACACTCAATTAAATAAAACTGTTCATCACCTTTTTTCCCCTTGCTCTCTCACAATCTTAATCATACTTTTGTGTCTCACTAGAAGATAATCAGTAGATAAACTTTCATTCTATTAACAAATCTGGAGGAAAAAATATGACTGATGCTTAAAATGTCATGACTTGTTTACCTTTATGAGGAAAATCTAGAGAAATGGTAGTTGAAAGTATTCTCTTGATAAGGCTATGAGTCCAATGTATTATTGTGATTTTAAAATATTACATGGGAAATTGTAGAAATAATAATAAATAATTCATACAATTGAGCTCCATTCTGAGTACCATAATGATTTTTTAAAATTTAGTTTTATTGAGAAGGGTTACAATTACATACATAAAGTAGTAAGTACATTTCTTGTCAAACTTGTTACCTCCTCTCTCATTTTTCTTTTTTCTTTTTTTTTGGCCAGTCCTGGGCCTTAAACGGCCTGAGCACTGTCCCTGGATTCTTTTTGCTCAAGGCTAGCACTATGCCACTTGAGCCACAGCGCCACTTCTGGCCATTTTCTACATATCTGGTGCTGGGGGATCGAACCCAGGGCTTCATGTATACAAGGCAAGCACTCTTGCCACTAGGCCATATTCCCAGCCCTATCCTCTCTCATTTTTCTAATTTTTTTTTTCTAGTCCTGGGGCTTGAACTCAGGATCTTAGCACTGTACCTGAGCTTTTTTGCTCAAGGATAGCACTCTACCACTTGAGCCACCATGCCACTTCTGGCTCTTTCTGTGTATGTGGTACTGAGGAATCAAACCCAGGGCTTCATGCATGCTAGGCAAGCACTCTACCACTAAGCCACATTCCCAGCCTCTAAAATATTTTTTAAATTACATTTTTATTGTCTTTAGGTAGTAGTTGTACAAAGTGATTACATTAAACATGTCAGTTTATGAGTGCAATGGATTTTGATCAATATTACTCTTTTCAGCATGACGAAATCTTGAATTGTCCTGTTCTTGAATGTGGACCATCCTTTTGTCGAGTATTTATACCATATTTACCACCAACATAGTAGTTACTTAGTAGCCCTCTTGTTTTTCAATATTTTCACACTACGGAAAACACATTCATTCAATGTATCTTAAGTAATTATCACTGTGCTGTGCATATAGTAGCCCCCCTTATCCACAGGGACTTCAGCGACACTCAATGGATGCGTAAAGTCTTAGATTATATGCAGGTCATTCTGCATATACTACTTTTTTCTTCTACATACTTATCTGTGACAATATTATTATCTATGATAATAATTAGATAGAAAAATATATGGTAATAAAATACTGTATGGTCTCTCAAAAAAGAAGTAATAAAATAGAAAATGCACAATGACTCTCTGGTGTTAAAAATAAATAGACACACAAGCAAAGATATAGGGTTTATGAGGTTTTTATCCCAGTCCAAACTGTCCCTCGTCCTGGTCAAGGAGTTAGGCTCACATTCAAAGCACAATTGATTAACAAGGTTAGAGAGGAGCTGTTCTTTAACTTTTACCTTTTCCCCAGCTGGCCAGGAGCGCGGCTGGGAACAGGGTGGCTGGCAGACACAACTGGAGGAGGTTGATGGGGCTAGTGGACAGCGCCCACTGGAAAGGGGGCCTCATTCCTTCTAACTACATGATAAAGATTTCTCTTTCTAACAAGCAGCACACTTGGCAGTGGAAGTCTAATTCTTTTAACTCCTTTGACAAAGATTTAGCTCCCTAACTTGGCTAGCTGGTCATAAACAGTACACCTAGTAATTACAGTTTCTTTTTTTAACTCCTTCGAACAAGATTCACATTCCCCACACAGCTGCTGATCACAAACAGTACAAAAAATAGTTATAATTGAAGTCAAAAGGCAGATCCTCAGTTCAAGCCTCACAACCAACAACAACAAGAAAACAATCCATGATAAAAACTTTAAACAGAAACATTGTTCATCTTCATGCGGATCCTGATCTCATCTCTGTCCAGCTCTACATACGAAAACAGATAGTTCGAAAGAGGGGCCCTCCTCACTGCTGATGCAGGCATCCGCATCTGTGTAAGGCCTGCTTTGCCCACCCTGCCATCGCTCTGTGCCATTTGCTGCACCCACTTATATACCCTCAACACACCAGCACCAGGCTAGACAAACCAGAGTAACAGAGATGAGCCTGCCGCTAACAAAGGCTCTCCTGATAGCACCATGGCCAGCTCCATGGGTGGGCCTGGTAGGCTTTGTGGAAGGTTCTAGAGAGTTTGTTAAGTTTAGGAAAAGGTACCCTAAACACATGAGAGAGCATTTAGAGAACTGCAGCCCATCGGGCAGTTGGTCCTGTAATCAGGATTAGCTCTCTCACGTGCTGCCATGCAGCTAGTGTTGAAAGAAAGGCTGTAGGTAACTGCTCACCCTGAGGATGATGGAGCGCCTTCCTCCTCTTTGCAGACCTGCATGCAGTTCTCCCTACCTCGCATCTTCCAAGTGTTTGCTTGGCCCACTGTATGCGCTTAACTAACCTCTCCTGGTCATCTTTCTGGCATGCTATTAGGAGTCTCTACCCTGACCCACTAGTTTTAATGCCTAGCAGTCTCTGCTCTGAGCACTACCTGACCTTTAGGAACACCTATGAATTATCCAGTGTACTATGTGTATAACAGAGTAGGATACTGGAGATCAAACCCAGAGCTGCATTTATGCTAGACAAGTGCTCTACTATTGAGATAATTCCCTATCCCTTAGTCCTTTGGCCCCACCTGTGTATGTGTGTGTGTATGTGCACACATGTGTGCATGTGAGAGTGTGAGCAAGTACTGGGGCTTGAACTCAGGACCATATGCTCTCATTTGCTTTTTTTTTTTTTAACTCTAAGCTGTGCTCTACCACTTGAACCACACCTCCACTTTTGGATTTTGCCAGTTAATTAGACACGTGTCTCTCAGAATTGTCTGCCCAGGTTGGCTTCAAAGCACAATTCTCAGATCTCAACCTGGGGGCAGAGAATCTGGCCTAGTGGTAAAGGGCTGGCCTTGTATACATGAAGCCCTGGGTTCAATTCCTCCTTCTGAGAAGGAAGGCTTACAGGCATGACCCACGGGTGCCCATTCCACTTTAGGATTAAACTCAACCACAACATCAACAAAAATCTTATGTGTTTGTAAGAACATGGAAATGAGTATGGGAGGGTAGTTTCCTAAACATATTAGCTCTGAAGGGTGAGGAGTTTCTATTGAAACTGGACAAACTGTTCTAAAAGCAATCTGAAAATGTAAATACAAAGGGTTTCAATGATGTAGAGCTGTGTCACAAAGCCACCTCAAAATCGAGACGCCTTTAAAGCAATGACATAATTTTTGCTCACACATCTGCTGGTTGGACAGGGTTCAGTGGGACCAGCTGGCCTTTGTTCAGCTCGCCGTGGCCTGGGGCGGTTTAAAGGCTGGAGGAAGAATCCTCTGCTGCTCACTCACTCTCTCACTTGTCTGCCCACTCCGCCTGCCTGTCACGTGCTGCCTCAGCTGGAACTATGGTCAGAACATGGACACATGGCTTTCCCATGTGACTGCTTGGCTCCCTCACACCATGGTGGCTGGGCTCCAAAGGGGCTTGTTTACTCACCAAGAGCAAAGAGGAAGCTCTGTTGACATTCTCAGACCCATTCTGGCACATTCCATTCACAAAGGCATGCAATGTCTTGAATAGGAAATTGCCTCCCCTTTGGTCTCCAGCTGGTGGCACTTTGAGGGAGGTTCTGGAAACTTGGAGGCCTAGTTTTGGGAGGTAGGCCACCTGGGGAAGTGCCTTTGAAGGTTATACCTGTTCCCTGTCTGGCCCCTTCTCTCTGCACCCTGGCTGCCATGAGATGTGCCATGTGCTCCTAATAATAACTCTAAATTCATCAATATTTTCCTTTGTGTTTGTTCAGTAAGTTGATTGTCAATATTAGAAGGCAAGGAGAAAATTCTGGATCTAGTTGGTCTAAATTCTGATTCGGACTCCATGGCCTACTAGTTGTGTAACCTTGGGCAAATTATTAACCTCCCAATGCCTCCCTTTCGGCTCTGTAAAATGGAGGTAACCTTAGCACAGATCTGATAGTTGCCATGAGACAACAGGTAACACCTGTGAGCTCTCTATCCCTTCTCAGAACATAGTAAGCCCTACATAAATAAATATTTGTCATTATTGTGATGATGATTATCAGACAATGTTTATTCTTTTTTTTTTTTTTTTTTTTGCCCATCCTGGGGCTTTAGCTCAAGGCTTGGGCACTGTCCCTGAGCTTCTTTTGCTCAAGGCTAGCACTCTACCACTTGAGCTACAGCACCACTTCTGGCCTTTTCTGAAGAGTTTATTGGAGATAAAAGTCTCACAGCCTTTCTTGCCCCAGATGGCTTAGGACTGCAATTCTCAAATCTCAGACTCCACAGTAGCTAGGATTATAGGCAGGAGCCACCAGCACCAATCCTTATTCATTTTTTATTCATTCATTTATTTATGGTGGTACTAGGGTTTGAACTCAGAACCTCATACTTGCCAAGCAAGAGCTACACAATTTTAGCCATGCACAGCCCTTTTTTGTGCTAGACAGGGTAGCTTCCTACCCAGGTGAGCACCTGGCAGGATCCACCGATTTTAGGCTTCCTGTCATTGCTGGGATGATACATGTGTACCACTGTATCCATTCCCAGTTGGGAAAAGGGTCTTCTGAATTTTCCCCCAGGCTGGCCTTGAACTGCAATTCTCCCAGTCTCAGCCTTCCAAGTAGCTAGGATTTCAGCTACAAGCCAGCCCAGCGCTTGGCCACATTCTGTTTTGCTTTCTTTCTCTCTCTCTCTCTTTCTTTCTCTCTTTTTTCTTTTTGCCAGTCCTGGGTCTTGAACTCAGGGCCTGAGTACTATCCCTGGCTTCTTTTTGCTCAAGGCTAGCACTCTACCATTTGAGCCACAGCACCGCTTCTGCCTCTTTTTGTTTATGTGGTGCTGAGGAATCAAACTCAGGGCTTCATGTATGATAGACAAGCACTCTCCTACTAAGCCACATTCCCAGCCCCACATTTTTTCTTTTCAGTTCTCGGGGCAATGCGTATCTTATTTAGCTTTATGTCCCCCAGCTCATGGTACAATACCTGGTATCAATGATAGCCTTTCCCCAATCAACTTTAACTTCTAGAGTGTTGCCCAAATAATCTGTGATACTTTCTCTCCTCTTAGTAAAATTTTGAACCATTCCCTATTTCTTGGAAATCCGTTTATTATTGTTGTTATTGGTATTACTGGAACTGAATTCAAAGCCTCACTCAGCTGGTACTCTATCACTTGAATCACAACTCCAGTCCCAGCCCTGGTTTTTGTTGGTTATTTGGAAGGTAGAATTCCACGGGCTTTTCTACCTGGGCATCTCAGTCTCCAGTTATTAGGATTATAAGTGTGAGCCACGTCCTTGCTCCTTGCAAGCCTTTCAGTAGAAAAATGTATCCAAAATTCTACATGTAAAGTGTTATAGATTTGCATTTACACCAAAAACATTGGGAATTGGGTACTTTTCCATCAGTTTCTCCCCATATTTGTACATGAGCCACCTGCAAATACATCTACATGCAGTCTGGGACATGGTGGAAAGAACAGGCTCTGGAGACTACCTGCCTTCAATTCCTGACTCTGGCACCTACTACATGTCATGGGACACAGGCCCTTACTCTCCAAATCTCAGCTTACCTATTTGTACCATGGAGACAATAATTATAGCTACTTCAGACAGTTGCTGTGAGCATGCCATGGGTGTTCAGAGATAGGTGGTAACAGCTAACCAGGAGTGATGGGTCTATATAAAGAAAATTTCAAATGGAGGATGGGATCACAAAGAGAAAACACTGTACTGTAGGGGCTAGGAATATGGCCTAGTGGTAAAGTGCTCGCTTCCTATACATGAAGCCCTGGGTTCGATTCCTCAGCACCACATATATAGAAAAAAGCCAGAAGTGGCACTGTGGCGCAAGTGGCAGAGTGCTAGCCTAGAGCAAAAAGAAGCCAGGGACAGTGCTCAGGCCCTGAGTCTATGCCCCAGGACTGGCAAAAAAACAAAGCAAAAAAAAAACAAAACACAAATAAACACTGTACTGTAATTAAAACTTCCCCACCAGGGCTGGGGATATGGCCTAGAGGCAAGAGTGCTTGCCTCGTATACATGAGGCCCTGGGTTCAATTCCCCAGCACCACATATACAGAAAATGGCCAGAAGTGGCGCTGTGGCTCAAGTGGCAGAGTACTAGCCTTGAGCAAAAAGAAGCCAGGGACGGTGCTCAGGCCATGAGTCCAAGCCCCAGGATTGGCCCCCCCCCAAAAAAAAAACAAAAAAACTTCCCCACCCACAGGTGGCCTCAGCCCGGTAGACTGGACCTAGGGAAGGGCATTTATCACAATCTCATTAAGTGCTCACAACTGCAAAGGTGAATGCTGATGTTCTCTAGAGAGAACTGCTTTCAGTCTATGGAAAGGGTATTTGTAATAGGCACTTAAACTGTTTGAGTTGTTATGAATTAATTAAAAGCAAGAGAAAAGCCTGGCATCTCTGCCTCCATGTTGTCTTTACTCTAAGCTATTTGTTCTATAGTCACTTTGCAATCACCTTTGGGGTTCCAGAAAAGACAGGACTGACCATAGTTAGTCCCTTATAGCCAGATCACCGGATTGAATGAGAACAATGGAGTGGGAGGAATCATCTTTCAGGAATCAGACTACAGCCCTCAAGGGATGACAGCAATAACAACTTCTATGCAACAACTCCTATGAAACCCCAGAGAACCAGAGCTGATATATATAAGATCAACCAGGACACACCTGTAAACTGGGACTCCTTTTTTTTTTTTTTTTTTTAACTTTAATATCAGTCCTGGGTGTTGAATTTAGGGCCTAGATGCTGTCCCTTAGCTTTTTTTTGCTCAAGGCTAGTAGCACTCTACCACTTGAGCCATAGTTCTTCTAGCTTTTTGGTTATTAATTGGACATAAGAGTCTCATGGGGCTAGGAATATGGCCTAATGGTAAAATGCTCGCCTCGTATACATGAAACTCTGGGTTCGATTCCTCAGTACCACATATATAGAAAAAAGCTGGAAGTGGCACTATGGCTCAAGTGGCTGAGTGCTAGCCTTGAGCAAAAAGAAGCCAGGGACAGTGCTCAGGCCTTGAGTTCAAGCTCCAGGACTGGCAAAAAAAAAAAAAAAAAAAAAAAAAAGTCTCAGGGACTTTCCTGCCAGGGCTCTCTTCAAACCATGATGCTCAGATCTCACCCTCCTCCTGAGTAGGTAGGATTATAGCACCCAGCTGCAACTGGAACTCTTAAAGGATGCATACTGTTGCTACCTTCCCCTATTTCTTCCTGTATCTAAACCTACCACTCAAAGAAAGGTGACAATGAACTGAAGTGTTGTGTTTTGGTGGTATCAGGCCATGCAAAGATCTCCGTTCTGTCATATTCCTTTCCTAATAAATTTTCCTGACACTTTATTTTTTTTTAATTTTTATTGTCAAACTGATGTACAGAGAGGTTACAGTTTCATACGTTAGGCATTGGATACATTTCTTGTACTGTTTGTTACCTCCTCCCTCATTCCCCCCTCCCTCCTCCTTTCCCTTTCCCCCCATGAGTTGTTCAGTTGATTTACACCAAACAGTTTTGCAATTTCATTATGTTTTGTGTCTTGCTTGAATTCTGTCACTGAACTCAGGGACCAAGTTAGCTTTTTGCAGGTTAATTAGGGATAAAAGTGTCACTGACTTTCCGGTCTGGGGTGGCTTCAAACCTGGATCTCTAGATCTCAGCCTCCTGAGCAGCTAGGATAACAGGGCACAAACCACTACCACCTGGCTCTGTAGGATTTACCCAGCAAAAAGTAGGAAGTAGAGGTGTGGCTCAAATGGTGAGCTGAAAAAGCCAAGCTAGAGTTTGAAGGCCTCAGTTCAAGCCCTAGTACCAGCACACATGCACACACACATACATGCAAGAAAACCTTCTTCATTTTGTGAGTATTGTTTTCTGTCAAACTAAAGTGAATTTGCTATTGTACATTAATGTTTCCTGGGATGATTTGCTTTATTTACTTCAATTTTAACTATTATCTGTACTGTTTGTTTTTGTTTTTACCAGCTAGCCATCTAAGGGAGATAAATCTTAGGTTGAAGTTAAAATAATAAACCATAATTGCTAAGTGGGGAAAAAAAGTAAATTCTGGGGTTGGGAATGTGACTTAGTGGTACAGTGCTTGCCTAGTATGCATGAAGCCCTGAACTCGATTCCTCAGTACCACATACACAGAAAAAGCTGGAAGTGGTGCTATGGTTCATGTGGTAGAGCTCTAGCGTTAAGCACAAAGACGCTTAAGGACAGTATCCTCAGGAACAGCAAAAAAAATAAGTAAATAAAAGTAAATCTTTGACAGGAATTAAACAATGGCCCACTTTCTAACCTTGGTAATCAATTGTACTTAGACTATGAGCCTAACTCCTTGACAAGGAGGAGTGACAGTTTGGATTGGGATAAAAGCTTAGCAAATTGCCCTGCACAGTGTGACTGGTGACTGCCTAGCTCTGGAGAGAGTAATGGCATTGGGCTCTTTTGTGCAAAAGGAAATTGCCCTGACAAGATCTCCTATATCTCTTGTGTGTCTCTTTATTTCTGACACTGGAGGGTTATGCATTTCTTAAGTTTGGGGGCCTGGCTCAAGTTACAGATATTTGATCTTGCTAGTACAAGGCCTTCAGTTTAAAACCCCTCATATAGAAGCTGGGAATATGGCTAAGTGGTGGAGTATTTGCCTAGCATGCATGAAGCCCTGGGTTTGATTCCTTAGTACCACAGAAAAAAGTGGAAGTGGTACTGTGGCTCAAGTGGCAGAGTGCTAGCCTTGAGCAAAAGCAGCTGAGGGACAGTGCCCAGGCTCTGAGTTTGCATGACTGGCAAAAAAATAAACAAAAAACCTCCCATATAATGAGTAATGAGTGTGGTTCACGGTTCAAGAGCCTGCAACTTGGAGTCCATGAGCTCTCTGAAATCACACACAAATGTGCTCTTCATGTTCAGTTTTCACAGCTAGAGATCCATTGCTTTTACCTAATTTATGACCTTAAAAAAAAATCTTAACTATGGTTAAGCCTAGTCAGGTGCTAGCTGAAGGACCTTCTAGTGGGAGTTGATTTTGCTCTCCTTGCTTTCATTCTCCTCTACTAAAATTCTTTGCTAAGCTTCTACCTCGCGAGATCCTCCTTTTTGTCAGGCTCCCTGAAATTCCTTCCACGCGTGGATCTTCAGTAGCTAAAATTTTGCTTGGAAACTGGGAAGCTCAAGAAACAACACCTTCCCCCCCTGCAGTGTCTCTCAGGGTGTCAAGTTCAAGGGCGCCTCCAGCACGTCCCCCCCTCCACCCTTAACGCCCCCCCCACGAGAGACAGCAAAATTTCCACGGTTCAGAAACACACGGCAGGCACGCACGTGTGGGGTGCCGATGCATGTATTAGCAACCCTTGGGGAGGAGATAAGGTACACCCGGAAACCAAGGGGTCCTCAGGGGGGGAGAGGGGAGCATGGCAGCTCAATGCAGTACCAGTGCGGGGGGGGGGGGGGAGGGTGCGAGGCCTCCCCTCTCGGAGGGGGGGTGAAGGTGTCCGCAGATGGCGCGTGGAGGGGGCGCCCGTGGAGAGAGGCGCGGGGGGGGGCGCCCGTGGAGAGAGGCGCGGGGGGGGGGGCGGGGGGGGCCGAGGGGGGAGGCCCGGGATGGTTCACCTTCTTTTACCTCTAAAGAGAGTTCTAGGAGTTCATAAAGAACTCCCACCATTCCTGCCAACGATTGTGTCTACGGTTCCTTTTCTTCCAGCAGGTCTGACATCCGAAGGCAAAAACAAACAAACAAAACCGGAAACGACATCGGAAACTGCGTGAAAGCTCCCCAGGGAAGCGGAGCCCGGGGCCTCGGGGCTCCCGTCCGGCCGCGGCCCCTTTAAGAACCTCTCGGGGGACCGTCGTCCGCCCCACGCGGACCCCGGCTCTCACCGAAGCCGGAGCCGGACTTCCCCCTCTGGACTCCGAGAAGACCAACTTTGGATTTTCCCTCCGGTGCGGACCAATCAGCTGCTGTTGCCAGGCAGACTTCGGCGGCCACCCGTGCGAGTCCCCCGCGCCTTCCCGTCTCCGGGTGGTGGCGACGGCCAATGAGCGAGCAGGCCGGCCGTGTATCCGGGCAGACCCCGGCTCTTACAACCATTCAGAAAAAGGAAAATAAAGCAACGCGCGAGCCCGCCGCCGAGCCGGGACGGCGGGGCTGGGCTGGAGTGAAGGTGGCTGCCAGGTAGTTTCTCTTTTCTCCCTTCTCCTAGATTGTTGCTCCTGTCGGAAGGCGGTGGTTCAGAGGTAGGGGTGGGGGTGGGGGGCGGCGGCACCGGAGTTGGGAGGAGAGCAAGAAAAATAAATAACAATAGTAATCATAGCTTCGGGCTGTATTTTCAACAGCTTCTTCACCCATGTGCACGCAGTCCCCCCTCCCTCCCCAGCCGAGTCCCCTCCTCCTCCCCCCCACCGAGAGCCCTACACCCAATTCCAGGCTTTCCGCACCGCCCCCCCCCCCCCGACACTTTGCAGCAACGCGGGTGGTGGTGGTGGGGTGATTGAATGGGGAAGGGGGGGGCAGGGAGGGAGGGCAGGGCGAGCATCAGGATGGTGGGGTGATGACGTAGGAGCTGGCCCAGCGGGAAGGGGGCAGCGGGGGAGGCCGGGGCAGTCGTGCGAGAGGAAGTAATGACAACTTGGGCCCAGTGTGTGTGTGTGTGTTTTCCAAGCCTGGCAGGTCCGAGTTATGTTCATCTCCTTTCTGACCTCCTAAGCGAAATAAATATATAAATAATCTATGGTCAAAGAGTTATATTAAGAGAATTAGAGAACTTCGTTTTGTCGTTGTTTTTTGTTGGGTGGAGAAGGGCTGGGTCAAAGAAGGGCACATTTCTTTCTAAGGTAGATTCCCCGACCCCCTTATCTCTTCCTTTATAGTTTTCCAGATTTGGGAGACTTCAGAAAGGGGACAGGTAGAAAGGAGATGGCAGAGATCTGTTTGGGTATACATGGGCCTGGCAAAGTAATGGAATAATTTCTAAGTTTTGGAGAAAGCAAAGGGTAAGGGTGGGGGGAGGGGAACCCCACAAGGAAAATCTGGCAGCTTTGTTTCTATTTCTGCCTTTCTGGGTAGAGAAATGAGGACTTTCTTGGGGTCTTCAGAGGAAGGGGCAGCTGGTAGGAGTTAAATCTTAATACCTTCTCCCCTCTCAGCTCTAGCCTTCATGCAGGAATGGCAGAAGATGAGCCTGATGCTAAGAGTCCTAAGACTGGGGCAAGGGCCCCTCAAGGTGGTACTGATGCTGGGGAACCTACCACACTTCTTCAAAGGCTCCGGGGTACCATTTCGTAAGTATTCATCATCTCCCAATCCTATTCCAGACCAGGTAGCAAGCACTTCACCCCTCTGCAGACAGATTGCCTCCCCTCAGGCAAGTACCTTGGGGCAGGGGAACAGTATACAAGCAATTCTTGAGCTCTTCTAGGCACTCAGGTCCTTTCCCCAAGTTGGGATTAAAACAAAAAACAGACACAGGGATGGGAAAACCTCATGACCTCTAGCTTTCTCTTCTTCTCCACAGCAAGGCCGTGCAGAACAAAGTAGAGGGAATTCTGGTAAGCACATTGGGAAGAAGGCAATCTAGAAACATCATTGGTGGGATGAGGGTGGTGGGAAGTTACGGGTAAATGAAAGGTTTGCGCGGGAGAGGCAGTGTGGTCTACCTCATCAGAAGATGGTTGGCTTTACAAATTGCTGCCGGTTTGACAGTGAGCATCTCACATGATCCATCATCCCTCTCTGACTTCTCATGTAGAAGCCTGAAGAGAGAAAATCAAGAGCTGCTCCCTTTCTCTCCACGATAGCCCACAAGAGTTCCTTGAGGCACAGTGAGCACTTGGCCTCAAGTTATTTGAGTTCCCCTTGTCATAGTCTGACAACTTATGAATCATCATGACTTAGGTTATAAGGACCAAGAGAACATAGGATTGGTCTTTTCTGCATCATATTATTTCTCTTTCCTCTTCCTTCCTACCTCAGCAAGATGTACAGAAATTTTCAGACAATGACAAGCTCTATCTCTACCTTCAGCTACCTTCAGGGCCCAGCACTGGAGACAAAAGGTGGGTTAAATGTCAGAGGCTCTGGGTTGGGTGAGTAGGAAAACACACAGCTGCTATCTATGATCAAGCAAAAGGCCCTTGGCTGGACACTGGTGGCTCACACCTGTAATCTTTTTTTTTTTTTTTTTTTTTGGCCAGTCCTGGGCCTTGGACTCAGGGCCTGAGACTATCCCTGGCTTCTTCCCGCTCAAGGCTAGCACTCTGCCACTTGAGCCACAGCGCCGCTTCTGGCCGTTTTCTGTATATGTGGTGCTGGGGAATCGAACCTAGGGCCTCGTGTATCTGAGGCAGGCACTCTTGCCACTAGGCTATATCCCCAGCCCTGTAATCTTAACTACATAGGGGGCTGAGAGCTGAGGATCTCTTGTTCAAAGCCAGCCTGGTCAGGAAAATCTAGAAGATGTGGGCTGGGAATGTGGCTTAGTGGTAGAGTGCTTGCCTAGCATGCATGAAGCCCTGGGTTTGATTCCTCAGCACCACATAAACAGAAAAGGCCAGAAGTGGCACTGTGGCTCAAGTGGTAGAGTGCTAGCCTTGAGCAAAAAGAAGCTCAAGGACAGTGCCCAGGCCCTGAGTTTAAGCCCCAAGACTGTCAAAAAAAAGAAAAAAAGCCAAAAAGCCATAAGTGGAACTGTGGCTTAAGTGGAAGAGTGTCAGACTTGAATGAAATAGCTAAGGTACAACACCTAGATCCTAAGTTCAAGATCCACTACCAGCACCAAGAAAAAAAAAAAAAGGCCTGTAAGGCCTGTGCTCTGGCTTGGTTAAGCAGGGAAAGGTGGATTCCGGGGGGACTAATCTGAATTTGGTTCAGCATTACTGAAATAGTAGTTGTGGGGGCTGGGAATATGGCCTAGTGGCAAGAATGTTTGCCTCATATACATGAAGTCCTGGGTTCAATTCCCCAGCACCACATATATAGAAAACGGCCAGAAGTGGCAATGTGGCTCACATGGCAGAGTGCTAGCCTTGAGCAAAAAGAAACCAGGGACAGTGCTCAGGCCCTGAGTCCAAGCCCAGGACTGGCAAAAAGAAAGAAAGAAATGAAATAGTAGTTGGGGAAGAACCAGGACAACTGTTGGCCTTTTACTAATGCTGGTCTCTATAACTTCTCTTACAGCTCAGAGCCAAGTACACTCAGCAATGAAGAGTACATGTATGCCTACAGGTGGATCCGCAACCACCTGGAAGAGCACACAGACACCTGTCTACCAAAACAGAGCGTTTATGATGCTTATCGGTGAGTGGAGGGGGTGGGCATAGGATTCATCCCGCACTCCTGCAGAGCCCCCTGCCTTGCTAGAGTCTGACATCTTGAATGGTTCCCCACACTTGACCTCTAGGGACTCTCAGAACCCACCCAATAGCCTCCTCTTCTGAGTGTCTTGCAATCTGCCCCTCACTCAGGAAGTACTGTGAGAGTCTTGCCTGTTGCCGCCCACTAAGCACAGCCAACTTCGGCAAAATCATCAGAGAGATCTTTCCTGACATCAAGGCCCGAAGACTTGGTGGCCGGGGTCAGTCTAAATATCCTTGACTGGAGGGGTTGAGACCTGAGGACCTGGGGAGGAAATCATAGGCTGTGGAGAGCCAGGTGGAAATGGCCTAATTTGCCCTCAAGGGACCTAGAGTGCCCCAATGTTGGCTGCTCCTTAACTTGGCATCAGATATTGCTACAGCGGCATTCGAAGGAAAACCTTGGTGTCTATGCCACCCTTGCCTGGACTTGACCTAAAGGGTTCAGAAAGTGTAAGTAACAGCCCTCCAACTCCATTCTTCTTTCCTAGGTTTTTGGAATGCTAGGTATTGAACCCAGGGCCTTACACATGTTAAGCAAGCATGCTAACACTTGGGCTCCCAGCCCTTTAGTTTTTATTTTGTCTTGAGACAGGATTTTGCTACTTTGCCTAGGCTGGCTTCAAATTCAAGATACTCTTGCCTCTGCCTCCTTGGTAACTTGAGGTTACAGGTATACACCATGATACCTGACTTTGGAACATGTTTTGAGGGCTAAATCTAGGTCATTTGCACATTGCTTCCAGGTGCCCTTCTAATTCCTCTATGGCCAAAGGAAAGCGAGAAAGAGTTTGTGGATTTCTGGGTTGGGATGGTCTCAGACCGGTCTCCAATTTGGTCTCAGCTTTATTCAGTAGAAGTGTCGAGGAAAAGGTTCTGTTGTTTGTAATGTGATTAGGCACTTTTGCCACCACAGCCAGAAATGGGCCCAGAAGTAACCCCAGCACCTCCGGATGAGTTGGTAGAGGCAGCCTGTGCCCTGACCTGTGACTGGGCAGAGCGGATCCTGAAACGGTCCTTCAGTTCCATTGTTGAAGTTGCCCGCTACCTTCTCCAGCAGCACCTCATCTCTGCACGATCTGCACATGCCCATGTGCTTAAGGCCATGGGGCTAGCCGGTGAGTGGACCTGCTCATGTACGTGAAATTCTCAACCATTGGCAACTTTTTCTTTTTTATTTTGGCCAGTCCTGGGGCTTGGACTCAGGGCCTGAGCACTGAGCTTCTTTTTGCTCAAGGCTAGCACTCTGCCACTTGAGCCACAGCGCCACTTCTGGCCGTTTTCTAGATATGTGGTGCTGGAGAATCGAACCCAGGGCTTCATGTATACAAGGCGAACTCTCTTGCCACTAGGCCATATTCCCAGCCCAACTTTTTTTTTTTTTTAAATGAGTCTCACTACGTTGCCCAGGCTAGTCTCCAACTCCTGCACTCAAATGATCCTCCCACCTCAGCCCCCTTAAGTAGCTAGGACTACAGGCATGCAGCACAACATGCCTGGTTTCACACTGAGCCTTAAAGTCCACCCCATGGACCAGAATGGACACTTTGGATTGCCTTCTATTCCTGGAGTCCCTTTGTAGGCATGATTCGACCACCTGCCTTGCCCTGTCTTCTCATTCTTCAGTGCTCTTCTCACCCTCATTTTATTACCTTTTCTGACACCTCTGCAGAAGAGGATGATCCTGCCCCTCGGGAAAGGTCATCTAAATCCAAAAATGGTGCAGAGAATCTGGAAGGTGGAGTCCATAAGAAACCAGAGAGACTGGCTCAGGTAAGAAAGTTGATGACTCTGACTTAGCTTTTCCCCTGGTTAGTCCCTCTACTTTTTCTCTTCTGGTGCCTCGGGCGCCTCCATTTCCTTCCACATTCATTCTCTGAAACCTACTGTGGTCCTCTCTTTTGCTTTTTAGCCTCCTAAGGAGCTGGAAGCCCGGGCTGGGGTGAGCCCTCCAGTGCGTGGTGAGCGGAAGAAGAGTGTAATTGAGAGCTCAGCCTCAGCACCCAGTAATCCACAGGTCAATGCCCTCGTGGCCAGGCTGCCTCTGCTCCTTCCCCGCGTCCCTCGAGCACTGATTCCACCAATCCGAGTCTCTTCACCCATCCTGGCCCCCAAGATTTCTTCAAGCACACTGAAAGTGGCGACACTGCCTCTGCCCAGTAGGGCTGTAGGACCACAAGCAGCGGTACCCATTATTAACATGTTCTTACCAACTGTTCCTGCTTTGCCTGGGCCTGGACCTCAATCTGGGCCAGGCCCAGGGCGAGCCCCACCTGGGGGACTTACTCAGCCCCAGGGCACAGAGAACAGGGAGACAGGCATAGGTGGTGACCCACGACCTCATGACAAGGCTGTCAAGAGGACGGCTGAAGTACCAGGGAGTGAAGCCAGTGGGCAGGAACCAGCAGTTAAAGCAGCAAAGCAGGATACAGAGGATACAGTAAGTGATGCCAAAAGAAAACGGGGGCGCCCTCGAAAAAAGTCTGGTGGAAGTGGGGAAAGACATTCCACCCCTGAGAAGTCAGTAGCTGCCACGGACTCTGCCCAGGCCTCAAGGTTACCGTGGGAGACGTGGAGTTCGGGAGGGAAAAGCAATTCAGCTGGAGGGTCAGAGGCGCCAGGGCCAGCAGGAGAGGTGGAGCAAGAGGCAGCGCTTGCCCTTGCTCAGGAAGATGTTGCTGGTTCCAAAGGAGGAAGGGCCCCCAGTCTGCAGCAAGCCAAAGACACCGAAGATAAAACTCCTCTTGTCCCCCCAAAAGTAAGTGTCATCAAGGGCAGCAGAAGCCACAAGGAGGCTCTTCAGTTTGTAAAAGGAGAGGTAGACACTGCAGCACAGAAAAATAAAGGCTTCAAGGGGCACATGCTTCAAAGATCTTTAACCCATGAGCGGAAAGATCCTAAAGCAACTCCCCCGTGATAGGCCTGTAGGGAAGAGTGGCTAGAACTACATGCTAAGGACCTGATCGCCTGCTAGAGACCCTTTCTCTGCACTTGCTTCACACTTGGCTATTTCCCTAAGGGAATCCATTGTCCTCTGCATAGACAGCTGAGTCACCCAGTATTACATAGTGCCTGGTGGCTGCTTTTAACCTTTCTAGCTCAATACTTTAGTGTAACCCACAAATCTGTAGTGGCCTTCTGATCTGGATTCCTTTGCTCTCCTCTGGGAAAGCAAGGGTATGTATGATGAATGTATAACTTAAGGATCTTCTAATTTTTAATCATAAACTAACTCAAACTCATTTGAGATAAAGGGATTTATTGGCTCATGTAACTGAAAATCTAGAAGTCGTGCTGGCTCTAGGTGAAACCTGACCTGGTTGCTCGGTCGGTTTGTTTCCAAAAACCTGATTGATTTTTGGTCTCACTGCTCCACCTAATGTAAACCATCTTAAACCCAGGTCACCTCAATAGCTGCCAGCATGCCTAAGATTACGTTAGCCCATTTATGACCAACCAGAAAGAAAGGGTATCTTTGTGCCAGATATCCTAGCAAAAGACTCACTCTGATTAAGCCACATGTCCACCCCTGACCAATCAGCGTGGCCAGGAGGATGGTAAGCAGCTATGTTTATACCACACCTTTAGGGGAAAAGGGTAGAATCAGCCTCCCAGTCAGATTCCACAGATGAAGACTGGGCCAAGGGTTTCTGGGAGGCAGCTGACATCCCTCAACAACTACCAAGTGCATGTATTTTAAGCTTGCTAAGTCCAGATCAGCTAGACCTACAGCCCTTCCCCCTTAGTCTTGCATTTCCCTTACTGCAGCAATAGCTTTCCTTTTGATCTGGCCTCTGAAAGGAGAGAAGGAAGTCATTCTCCTTTGGAGACTTTCTTCATCCTCACTTAGAAGATAAGTCCTTTTTCCCACCTACATCTCAGAGACAACTCCTTTTTTTTTTTTTTAACCTTTTTCTGAATTTACACTTTATCCTTACTCCCTATCCCCAAGTTGGTTGCCCTTTTCACCAAATACAGTGAGATGACTTCCTAGTTGTTTCATTAAATTCATTCTGTATCCACCAGGTGTCAGTCTCTTGTCATCCATGTATCAGGCTGTATCTGTGGGGTTTAGGCTGCTTGTATGGAAGGAGGTAGTTCTGAATGTCAGGGAGTTCTGAATGTGGGGAGGAGATCCAGATCCTTGGGTGTGTCCACAGGAAAAGTAGTAAGCCAGCCCTTATTTATTGAGGACCTCCTTTGTCCTCTATGTAAGAGAGCTTCTGTCAGTGAGCTGTGGCTCTTATTTTCTTTCAGGGAAATGGCATTCATTTGTGTTTCCACCATATATTTCTACCACAGGTTTAAAAAAATTATGTGTGTTGTTTGATATGAAGATGTATGTAACGAATAAATTATGATATGTAATAGTAAAATGAGTAACTGTGACCCATCACTCAGTACACATACACACACACACACACACACACACACACACACACAAAACACTATGTTTGTATCCCTGCCCTGCCGCAGACCCCCACCTCTTAGAGGTAACCACTGTCCTTAATTTATGTTTATAAATCACTTGTTATGTGTAAATTTTGACCTTATTTGTAATATTTTTAAGAATGTATTTGGTTTTTTAGCTTTACAGGTGTTACACTCAGTCCTTTGAAGTTTGCTTTCTTGCACTTAATATAGTTTCTAAAATTCATCCCTGTTGCAATACCTGTGACTCATTTTCATCTGTATAGTATTCCATCAAGTACATAAAGCACAACTTTGGGGGCTGGGAATATGGCCTAGTGGCAAGAGTGCTTGTCTCGTATACATGAAGCCCTGGGTTCGATCCCCAGCACCACATATATAGGAAATGGCCAGAAGTGGCGCTGTGGCTCAAGTGGCAGAGTGCTAGCCTTGAGCAAAAAAGAAGCCAGGGACAGTGCTCAGGCCCTGAGTCCAAGGTCCAGGACTGGCAAAAATAAATAAATAAATAAAGCACAACTTAACCACACCTGTCATTGGATATTTGGGGCTGTTTCTATTTTGTGCTATTATACAATGCTGCTATTAACATTCTTGTACATTGTTAGTGCCTTTGTAGCAAGGTTTCTAAAGAGTTCTAAGATGGTCCTTTTAGTCTGTAAACCTCTGAGTTGTGGACTGTCATATCTTGTCTTACTCTCCAGCAAAGTTTATGTCAGATTGAAATGAACTATTATTGAACTTTTGGTAAAACTCACCTTGTAAAGCTATGTGAGCCTTGTGTTTTTTTGTGGGAATACTTATAACTATTGCTACAATGTCTTTAATAACTACGTAACTGCATTTCCTCTTGAGTCAGTTTAGACAGTGACTTTCTAAGATTGTGCTTTTCATGTCTTTTTTACATGAAATTCTAATATTCTTGTAGTCACATCCTTCTCATTTCAATTGTTTAACTTGTGTCTTTCCCTTAATTTGCTAGAAATTTGTGCACTTTATTTTTATTTGTGTAGCTTCAGATACTACTTTGGGTTTTGTTGATCTCTTACATGTTTGTTTTCCTTTCGTTAATTACAAATATGTATAGTATCTCCTGCTCTTTTTTGTTGGTGGTGGTGTAGGGCTTGAACTCAGGACATGGGCCTTGGCCCTGAGCTTTTTTTGTTCAAGGCTGGTGCTCTCCCACATCAAGCCACAGCTCCACTTCCAGTTTTTGAGTGGTTAATTGGAGATAAGAGTCTCAAGGGGACTTTTCTTCCCTGGGTAGCTTCAAACCGGGATCCTCAGATCTCAGCCTCTTGACTAGCTAGGATTACAGGTATGAGCCATCAGCACATGCCTTAGAGACTTACGTTTTTATCTTTTAAAAAATGTTTTGGCAGTGCTAGAATTTTTTATATTGGTCTTTTGTTCAGAAAAGTTTTTGAAATTTGTTGGGATTATTTTATATTCTATAAGTTATTTTGGAAGTCTAAATCTGTTTTAAGGCTTTCTGCTGATTTCTGCTTATGATAACTTGTGTGTGTGTCCTAAGGCTTGAACTCAGGGCCTGGGCACTGTCCCTGAGCTTTTTGCTCAAAGTTAGCACTCTATCACTTGAGCCACGGTTACAGTTTAGTCTTTTTGATGGCTAGTCAGACATATGAGTCTCACAGACTTTCCTGCCTGAGCTGGCTTCAAAAGGTGATATGCAGATCTCAGCCTCCTGAGTAGGTAGGATTACAGGCGTGAACTAGTAGCTCCTGGCTAGTTGTAATATTTTCTCCTTTGTTTTTCTTTTCTTTTCTTTGTTGCCAGTCCTGGGGCTTGGACTCAAGGCCTGAGCACTGTCCCTGGCTTCTTTTTGCTCAAGGCTAGCACTCTGCTACTTGAGCCACAACGCCACTTCTGGCCATTTTCTGTATATGTGGTTCTGGGGAATGGAACCCAGGGCTTCATGTATATGAGGCAAGCACTCTTGCCATTATTCCCAGCCCCTCTCCTTTGTTTTTCTAAGTGCCTTAATGCAGCTTACTGACATTCTATCTTCAAACATTCTAGGTGGGAAGGTAAACTAGTCAATGATGATCACAGTATGAGTTCGATGCAACCAGGGCTATGCAGTGCAGAGGAACAGCACCCAAAAAGGGATCAGAGAGGCCTTGTTGGTAGAGGTAAATAGGAGTTAGCAGGTCAAGTCTAGTTCACAAGCAAAGATAGGCCCAGTGCTTGTGACTCATACCTATAATCCTACCTACTCAAGAGGCTGAGGTCTGAGGATTGCAGTTCCAAACCAGCCCAGGCAGGAAATTCTGTGAGGCTTGTTATCTCCAATTAACCATCAAAAAGCCAGAAGTAAAGCTGTGGCTCAAGTGGTAGAGTGCTAGCCTGGAGAAAAAAAAAGGCTCAGAAAGCCGGTGGCTCATGCCTGTAATCCTAGCTACTCAGTAGGCTGAGGTCTGAAGATCACAGTTAGAAGCCAGCTCAGGCACAAAAGTTCTTGTGAGACTCTTATCTCCAATTAACCACTCAAAAACCAGAAGTGGCTCTGTGGCTCAAGTGGTCTTGAGTGAAAGAGCTCAGAGACAGCACCTAGGACCTGAGTCCACGCCCCAGGACTGACAACAAAACAAATAAATAAAACAAAAAAAAGAAAACTTAGGGCTTGGAGGTAATGTGAAAACTAGTAGAGCACTTTAGAAAAGGCAAGATGGTGTGGATATGGCATGGCACTGCAACCTAGGAAAGACATGGGGATTTGGAGAGATGTGTATAGACAATAGTGCAAAACTAGAAGAGCACCACACATTGTAGGGATTTGTTGGTTGAAAGAAAATGAATAAATAACAGGTGAGAAGTTGATCATTGTGGATGGAGAACTGGAATCTAGAGCTGTTGTCATTATCCATGTGGGAAGAGGGACTGGTCCTGGCTGCTGGCATTAGAAGTAATGGGAATATGGAAAAATAAATCACCAGCAACAGGATACAGAGAAGCAGGCAAGGAAATGTCATCCTCCTCATGGCTGGGGATGGATATATCTACTCACTGGAATACCAGACCACTGGATGATCCTGAGATTTGTGTGGATTTTAAAGTAGCCTCATGCAACCTGTTTTTATTTATTTTTTTTTTTGGCCAGTCCTGGGCCTTGGACTCAGGGCCTGAGCACTGTCCCTGGCTTCTTCCCGCTCAAGGCTAGCACTCTGCCACTTGAGCCACAGCGCCGCTTCTGGCCGTTTTCTGTATATGTGGTGCTGGGGAATCGAACCTAGGGCCTCGTGTATCCGAGGCAGGCACTCTTGCCACTAGTCTATATCCCCAGCCCGTAACCTGTTTTTAAAATGGAAGATGAACCAGGTTACTTCTTCATAGTTGAAGCAACATTCAGTATTTTTGGTTTGGTTTGGTTGGGGTTTTCTTTGCTAGTCCTGGGGGCTTGAACTCAGGGCCTGAGCACTATCCCTGAATTCAAGCCTCAGTATTGCAAAAAACAACAAAATCTACCTTCTATTGAAAAGGTGGTCCCATCTCTTTCTGGGTTGTTGTTTTTTGTTTTGTTTTGTTTTTGCCAGTCCTGGAGCTTGAACTCAGGGCCTGAACACTGTCTCCAGCTTCTTTTTGCTCAAGGCTAGCACTCTACCACTTGAGCCACAGCGCCACTTCTGGCCGTTTTCTATATATGTGGTGCTGAGGAATCGAACCCAGGGCTTCATGTATACAAGGCAAGCACTCTACCACTAGGCCACATTCCCAGCCTGGTCCCATCTCTTTCTATGATGTTTCTAAAGGTTAGTCTTGTGGCCCTTTAAAATCCTACTCCTTAAGGGGATGTGACATTTTAGGCTAAAGCAGACATTTTTGCCATCACCTCTTTAAATTTGTTTTGTTTTTGTTGCCAGTCCTGGGGCTTGAACTCAGGGCCTGAGCACTATCCCTGAGTTCAAGCCCCAGTATTGGAAAAAAAAAAATCTACCTTCTTTTGAAAAGGTGGTCCCATCTCTTTCTGGGTTGTTGTTGTTTTTGTTTTGTCTTGTTTTTGCCAGTCCTGGAGCTTGAACTCAGGGCCTGAGCACTGTCCCTGGCTTCTTTTTGCTCAAGGCTAGTACTCTACCTCTTGAGCCACAGCTCCACTTCCAGCTTTTTTCTATATATGTGGTACTGAAGAATTGAACCCAGGGCTTCATGTATACGACACGAGCACTTTACCACTAGGCCATATTCCCAGCCCCTGCCATCACCTCTTGATACTTGGTGGAATAACTAGTTGCAAGCAGGCCAAGAGCTGATCCTAACAGGTGGATGCCTCACTGCAGACTGGTGATGACAAATTGAAACCATCTTGTTTTCTGCACATCTTTCACTAATATACTCCTGCTTCAACCTAGTGTACCTTCTTGCCCTGTCCTTATGATTGAGTAAATTTCCAGTTCTATTTTTCTTTTTTTTTTTGGCCAGTTCTGGGGCTTGGATTCAGGGCCTGAGCACTGTCCCTGGCTTCTTTTTGCTCAAGGCTAGCACTCTGCCACTTGAGCCACAGCGCCACTTCTGGCCATTTTCTGTATATGTGGTGCTGGGGAATCGAACCCAGGGCCTCATGTATATGAGGCAGGCACTCTTGCCACTAGGCCATATCCCCAGCCCCCAGTTCTATTTTTCTACAACTGTTATATTTTTTATTTTCTTTTTTTTTTTTTTTTTGCCAGTCCTGGGGCTTGAACTCAGGGACTAAAACTGTCCCTGGCTTCTCTTTGCTCAAGGCTAGCACTCTACCACTTGAGCTACAGCGCCACTTCTGGCCTTTTCTGTTTATGTGGTGCTGAAGAATCAAACCCAGGGCTTCATGAATGTGAGGTAAGTACTCTACCACTAGGCCATATTCCCATCTTCTCTACAACTGTTTTGACCTTCAGAATGTGCTCTTTTATTTTGCTGTATAATATCCAATATCTAATATCTACAATCTAAGTCACAGTATTCTTTTCTTTTTGCCAGTACTGGGACTTGAACTCAGGACTTGGGCACTGTCCTTTGGCTTTATGCTCAAGAGCTTTTCTGCTTCTTCATTTGAGCCATCTATTTCCAACTTTTTGCTGATTAATTGGCCAGCCAAGTCCACGTTGACCTTGAATTGTGATCTTCAAATCTTAGCCTCCTGAATAGTTAGGATTACAGGCATGAACCACTGGCACCTGGCTTTGATCTGTACTCTCTGGACCCTCACAAAACTTTCTGATGTGTTAATATTACTGCACCCACCTTACAGACACAGATACTGATGTTCAAGCCTGGGGTGGATGATATGTGGCTATAGTCCCAGCTACTAAGTAGATGGAGGTAAGGGAATCACTTGAGCCCAGGAGTTCTAGACCAGCTTGGGCAATCGGAGACCCTGTCTCTAAAAAGGAAAGGAAGGAAACTTGAGCTTAAAGAAGTTATATCAGTTATCACGAATCACCTTTGTCAGTGTCAAGGAAGATGGATGGCATCCAAGATCTGGATGCCAAATAACTATCCTCACTGTAGAATATCAGGTAAGATTCTTTTTTTTTTTTTTTTTTTCCTGTCCTGGGGTTTGAACTCATGGCCCTGGGCACTGTCCCTGAGCTTTTCACTCAAAGGCTAGTGTTCTTCCACTCTGAACCACAGCTCCACTTCAGGTAAGATTCCAAGGGGGTGTTAGATATTCATTAAATCCCTTAGGAAAGACACCGGGACAGAGGTTCTGAGAAGGAAGTCTCTGGATTATCAATGCTAACCAACAAAAAACACAAAACTAACACCAGAAGCCCCTTGTGCCTGTTTATTTAGTCCTTTGCGGTGGTTGCTTTCGTCAGAAAGAAGGGATTTGTGTTCACTCACCTCTCCCAGCCAGGGGCTGACTCCGGAGGCAGAACCGAGGCCGCCAACTGTTGAACTGTTAACATCCCGGAAGCGAAAAGCAGCACACGCGTGGCATTTCCCTTCAAGATGCCTAAAGGAAGAGCAGTCGGGGGGACCGTCTTCCTCGCCCACCCAGGTCTTCCCTTCTCCTTCCTGGCCCCTCCTCCAGCTTGGATCCCAGAGTCCGGTGGGATCCGGGAGGAGGGAAAGTCCCCGATTCCAATTACAGTAGCCTGGTAGCTAACTCAAAGGCTTCATTTACATATAATTTACATGTCCCGGTGTGTACAGAAGTACTTTTCTAAGAGGGCGCCCAAGCCCGGCCGCCTAACCGAGAGGTTCGTTCCGCAGTGCTGCCCTCCCGGCTTCCTTAGTCTCGCAAAACCTTTTCTGGCTCAGGCCCGCCTCTCAAATATTGGCCCCGCCCGCCACCCGTAAGCCACGCCCCCTCCTTCCCTCGAGATTCCAAATATCCCTTCCCCGCCCCCTTTTCTATTTTTGAACAGGCATATTCTGGGCAGCTCACTCGACTCCTTAGATTACTGTCGGATCGATGGGGGTCCTGAGCGTCGGGGAAGTAAGAAAGCAAATCCCGTAAAGTAAGGCTTGAGTTCAGGAAAATCTGACGTCGCGATCTGCTGGAGAATTGTGATTATCGTTACTGTACGTTCTTTCGGTACTGCCTGTGGAGCAGGGTCCAACTTGAGGCAGCATCAAGGCCCCTTCAGGCAGCGCCGTGGGCAGCCCCGCAGCCGGGGCCTGGTGCAGCCGCCGCGGCCGCTGTCAGGGAAGCGCAGGCGGCCAATGGAACCCGGGAGCGGCCGCTGCTGCTGAGGCGGCGGTGTCGGAAGCCCGACCCCGACCGCCTGCACCCCCTCCGCAGGGGGCCCCCAGGAGGTAAGCGACTCCCACCCCTTGAGTCACCTTTGCCCCGTGTGGCGGTGTGGGGGGGTTCGGGGGGGGGGCGCGCTCTCACCTTGTCCCGCAAAGCCTCCCCTCCACCTGGGTTCGACTACAAAACTGCCCTCCGGGTGGCAGCTGCACCCCGCCCTCTGCCCCTTCCCCGCAGGGCTGGGGTCCCCCTCTGCTTTGGGGTTTCCTCTTCTGTTTAGCCCCTCCTTCTGCCCCGAGGATTCCCGCCCCCCCCTTACCCTTATTGCCTCCGTCCCTAATTATTTTTCCTGTCATGAACCCTTCCCAACTTAGATCCCTTCCGTAGTGTCCAGCCTTGTGTGTGTCCTTCTCCGTCTTCGCTGCTTCTGCCCCAAACCTTGTCCATGGACTCCGCCTTTATCCCTTTCCTTATTTTGCCCCACTCCACCGAAATCTGTGCGCCCGCTGCACGGAGTTCCCGTTTTGTTTTTTTTCCTGAGCTCGAGATGGTAGCCCCCTTTTCCTGTGCTGCTTCTGATGCCATTACCTCACCGTCTCCCACCCAGCCAGCTCCCGGCTTCCAAGAATTGCCCATTCCTCTCTCCTTAATTGGTCTCGGGCCCTCGTCATCACTTCCAAAGTGCCATTTACATTCTACTTTGACCTTAACCCTCACCTTCTCTAGGGTGTTTTATGATTCCTGGAGCCATCTAGCTTCCTTTCTCCCCCTTCTCAATCCCAGTGCTCTGGAGGTTTGTTCCCCTTAGAGAAAGAACTGACTGGGTCCTTTTCCCTTTTCCAACTTTGACACCTCCCCGGAGAAAGAACTGACTGGTTCCTTTTCCCTTTTCCAACTTTGACACCTCCCTGTAGTAGTTTCAAGGATTTTGCTGATCTTTGTGTCAATTGGTTCTGTTTTCTCCTGTGGCTTTTTATGTGTTCTCTATCACACTCTTTATCTCCAAATACCACTTATTTCAGGATCAGCTAAACCTTGAACTAAGAAGAAAATGTGTTGGGAGGAGGGGGAGCCTCAGCTGTCTCAGGCTTTTCTGGACAAAAGGGTGTTTCTGGAGGATGGAGCAAGTTTTGAAGAAGTCCCTATCAGATTACACTTTGTTGACTACTCAGGAGCAGCCACTAGGAGGGATGAACAGGCCTGCATGGAAACTGAATGAGGTTGTGAGAAATTTTGTTTCGGATTATTTTGGGGTTGTGTTAAATAAGTCACAGAATAGAGTGTCTTCCCACCCCCTTTTGAGATCTGAGGGGAATCAGTTTACTGATTGAGGCTTACTAGAATAGTTTTGGTGGATTTCATAAGAGCTCAAGTTTAGGGTGGGGTTGATGGGGGGAAATGGGGGGAAAATCAGACAATGGAAAGAGCTTGTACATTCAGAATCAGAACTCCTGGGTTCAGCATATAACTTCCTCACTTAACTTCTAGAATGGTCTTTTTGTGAAAATGGCCCACTCAATAAGCATTGATGCAGTAATAGGCTAATAGCAGGATGTGGGTTGGGAGAAGAATTCTACTTGGTTTATTTGTTTATAAAACATTCTGGGTTCTCAGACAAAAGGCATTTATTGCTAGTGGTTTTGTCATCCTGAGAATTTTCCTTCATCTGGATCTTTCCAGTCTATAATCATGAGTGAAAGTTTAAAACACAAGCTCCTGACTTGTTTCTTTCATCAGCCCTGCTTCCCCCCCCCCCATTGCACTAATAATGCTGCCAACCACCTGTGCCATTCCTCTTGCTCATAAATCCAGATTCTTTGAGGGCAGAGAGTGTTGGAAATCCTTTTGAAAAAGCTGGCTAGGAAAGATAATTTGGGCTTGGAAACTACTTGTATGCCATCTCTCTTGGCTTGTGATAGTGAAGAGGACACATGAAGTTTCACTTACCTTCCAATCCCAGTCCCATTTAAAAGTAGTTATGCCACCTCAACCCCACTTCTTTTTCTACACCATAAATTAGCTGGAGTACAGTCTGTTCATAATACCCTTTATAGAAGAAGCTTTACTTCTTGGAAGCATCATCAACCAGAAATATTTCTCCTACTTTCTCTGCTTCCTTCTCAGCTAGGTTCACACTACATGAGAACATGTTTGTTGAACACTATCCAGAGGAACAAACTGAGATTCTTTGATTTGGGGAAGAGGTTTGGGAGGATCCTTCAGTGATTAGCATAGGATAAGAGAGGGCCTAGTCTAAGCACATTTGGAACTTGCAAATGGGAGGAACAGTTCAGAGGAAAGTGAGCATATAGGTTGCTTCCTTTGCCATCTGTCAGTTTCATCAGGGGTTCTAAGAGCTGGCTTGGGCTGTCTGGCTGGAATCTGCTCATACAAGCTTCATAGCCCTGCACATTCTTAACCTGATTCAATATTGACTTTACTACCTTGAGACCACTGTCTCCCTACCCACCTACTGTAGCTTGGGAATGCCCTCTCCCCTAATGCCAGCACCCTTTGGGGCCTTGGGTAAGCTTTGTCTGCTTCCTGGTGGGGCTTGAGCCTGCCTGCCTGCTTAGCTTTGAGTAGCTACAGGGAAATGGAGGATTTTTTTTCTCTATTTTTACCATTGAAGCCAAAAAAGGAAAGATGATTTGAGACCTCTTTAAAGAAAGGTTTGAAGCAGAGCACCTGTAGCTCATGCTGTAATCCTAGCTACTTAAAATGCTGAGTTCCAGAGGATCTTTCATAGAGACCAGCAAAAAGCCAGGGTGAAGGTAAGGCTAGAACAAAATGAGCATGAGGCCCTTAGTCCATCAATACCATACTGAAACCTGGTGCTGGTGGCTCACGCCTGTAATCCTATCTGCTCAAGAGGCTGAGATTTAAGGATTGCAGTTCAAAGCCAGCCCAGGCAGAAAAGTCCCTGTGAGACTCATATCTCCAATAACAATCAGAAAACTGAAAGTGGTGCTGTGGTTCCAAGTTATAGAGCGCTAGCAAAAGAGCTCAGAGACAGGGGACCGGGAATATGGTAGAGTGCTTGCATTGTATACATGAAGCCCTAGGTTCGATTCCTCAGCACCACACATATATAGTAAAAGCCAGAAGTGACGCTGTGGCTCAAGTGGTAGAGTGCTAGCTTTGAGCAAAAAGAAGCCAGGGACAGTGCTCAGGCCCTGAGTTCAAGCCCCAGGGCTGGCAAAAAAAAAAAAAAAGAGCTCAGAGACAGCACCCAGGCCCTGTGTTCAAGCCCCACAACTGACAAAAAACAGAACAACAACAACAACAACAACAACAAAAATACTGGCAAAAAAAAGAGAAGGTTTTAGTTAGACCTTAAAACATTGAGACAAGATAGGAACTTCTCAATAGCCAAACAGCCTACAGTGATATAGAGTCTCTTTTGAAGACCAATTTTTTTTTTTTGGCCAGTCCTAGGGCTTGAACTCTGAACCTAGGCTCTGATGGTAAGCTTCTTTTGGTTAAGGTAGCACTCTACCACTTGAGTCACAGTGCCATTTCTAGCTTTTTGAACCAGGATCCTCAGATCTCAGCCTCTTAAGTAGCTAGGATTACAGGCGTGAGCCACCAGCATCCAGCACAATCTATTCTTTAAAATTTTTAAAGGAATACATGTACTTGGTAACAAATCCAATAATATTTTTGTTTTGTTTTTTTGCCAGTTCTGGGCCTTGGACTCAGGGCCTGAGCTTCTGTCCCTGGCTTCTTTTTGCTCAAAGCTAGCACTCTACCACTTGAGCCACAGCGCCACTTCTGGCTGTTTTCTATATATGTGGTGCTGGGGAATCAAACCCAGGGCTTCATGTAATCGAGGCAAGCTCTCTTACCACTAGGCCATATTCCCAGCCCCCCAATAATATAAATATAAATATATATATATGTATATATATATATATATTTTTTTTGCCAGTCCTGGGCTTGGACTCAGGGCCTGAGCACTGTCCCTGGCTTCTTTTTGCTCAAGGCTAGTACTCTGCCATTTGAACTACAGCGCCACTTCTGGCCATTTTCTATATATGTGGTGCTGGGGAATTGAACCTAGGGCTTCATGTATACGAGGCAAGCACTCTTGCCACTAGGCCATATTCCCAGACCCGCCCCAATAATATTTTTTAAATGTGATGAAAATCAACAATCCAGGCAAGCTTATGACTATAATCCTAGCTACTCAGGAGACTGGGACCTAAAGGATCACTATTCAAAGCCTGCCTGTGCAGAAAAGTTAATGAGATTCTATTGCCAATTAAACCACAAAAATCCAGACTGAAGGTATTGTTCAAATGGTAGAGGACCGGCAATGAGCAAGAAAACTAAGTGAGAGTCTAGAACCTTCAGTTCACAAATCACACACACACACACACACACACACACACACACACACACAAAACAAAGAAAAGAAAAAACAATCCTTTTCCTTTTATCCCTCTCCCTACCTGCTCAAAGTTAACCTCTTTAGTTATCTCAGTATGGGGGGTGGGGGAAGGGGAGTGCTACTAATTATTCGAACTCAGAGCCTCATTCATGGCAGGCAAATGCTCTACACTTACCTACTGTCCTAGTCCTCTTTTTCATTAACTTTAAACATTCTCAAGCCCTCTCAGGCTCTCTGTCCTCTTTCCTCTTCTGTCTCTCCTCTCTTTCCCTCCCTCTCCTCTTTCTCCTCCCTCTCCTGTGAAATAGGGTCTTGCCATGTAGCCCATATTGACCTTGAACTCTACCTTAACAGGGTTTACAGCCATGCATTACTATACCTGGCTAAATACCTAGTAGGTACCCACCTAATAGGATAAATATATTGTACCTTTCCTTTTTTATTCACTCTTATGATCCATCTCTAAGGACATTTCAAAAAGAAGAGAGTTTAGCTACATAACCCAAAATGACCTTGAACTCACTAGATAGCCTAGACTAGGCCATATGGGAATCTCTGCTGTTCTCCCTCAGCTGCCAGAGTGCTTAGATTACAGGAATGTACCATCTTGCCTGGCTTGGAATGATCTCTTAAAGGTCATTCTGTAAGCCAGGTGTGGTAGTACACTTTGGAGGCTGAGGCAGGAGACTTATGAGTTCAAGGCCAGCCTGGGCTACATGGTAAGTTTGAAACTAGCCTTAATTACATAGTAATGAACAAAGAGGGAGAAAGATCATTGTGTGAAAATATAGGAATATATAAAACATTGAGACTGATCTAAAACAATTCATATTTATTGAGTCTGTAGGGAAAAAAAATTAAAGAGAAGAATGGAATGGTGATTAACTATGGCAGGGGATTGATTTGGGGCTCTTTGCCATTCTTTCCTGAGGAAGACCAGTTCAATAAGTCTTTTTTTCTTTTTTGCCAATCCTAGGGCTTGAACTCAAGGCCTGGGCTCTGTCCCTGAGCCTCTCTGTGCTCAAGGCTAGCACTCTACCACTTGAGCCACAGTGCCACTTTCGGCTTTTTCTGTTGATGTGGGACTGAGGAATTGAACCCAGAGCTTTATACATGCTAGGCAAGCATTCTACCACTAAGCCATTTTCCCAGCCCCTCAATATGTCTTGCAGTAGAAGGCAATGGAAGGTTTTTTGCATAGAATCTTTTGAGGATGAAGATCAGGAAGCTTGGTTAAGTGGTAGAATTCCCCCCTTGCAGATGTGTACTTAACTGCTCAGTTCCACAAAACACATGTGTTCAGTCTCCAGCTGTTGCTTTCTCCCTGCCCTATAATAATCCCCGATGCTCAGACTTGATTCCCTACCTTGCCAAGACCTAAGCTACAAGGCACAGTTAGTTGTGAACACTCTCTTCTTATTTCTTACTCTACCTTTCCTAGGAGCCAGCTGCTACGCTAAGGCAGAGGAGGCCTCTTTTTCTTCCTCTCTTTTGTGCCATGTAGAAGGAGAGTTCACCTAGGCTTCCCAATGAAGTGTGGCATCTGAGCTATAGAAGTCTCTTGATGCTAATGGTTTGAATTTTCCTTTACTTTGTGTGTATGAGTGTGAATGTGCATCAGTGTGTCAGTGTCAGTCAGTACTGAGGCTTAAACTCAGGGCCTGGCTCTGTTTTTTAGGTTTTCCACTCAAGGCTCTACCACTTAAGCCACAGGTCCACTTCTACCTTTTTAGTGGTTAATTGCAGCTAAAAGAATCACAGACTTTCCTTCTGGGGATGGCTTGAAACTGCAATCCTTAGATCTCAAGACTCCTGAGTAGCTAGAATTATGAGCATGATATACTGATGCTGGCTTATTATTCTTGACACTGAGTAAATTGATGTGGAGGACCATGTCTGAGATTTTTGGTTGGTTTGTTTCTGTGCCAGTACTGGGCTTTCGACTCAGGGCCTAGATACTGTTCCTTAGCTTTTGTGCTCAAGGCTGGAACTCTACCACATGAGCTACATCTCTACTTCCAGCTTTTTGGGGGTTAATTGGAGATAAGAGTCTCATGGACATTCCTGTCTGATCTGGCTTTGAACTGCAATCCTTAGATCTCAGGCTCCTAAGCAGCTAGAATTACAGGAGTGAACCACTAGTCCCTGGCATATTTGTTATTTTTCTATTGTGGTGGTGAGGATTAAATCTGAGGCTAAGCAAACTTTCAAGTTTTGAACAGTGGACTTCTTGAAGTTTTTGTTGACCTAGCAGTCTCTAGAGTAGAAAAAAGGAGGATGTGCCAAGCATAGAGATACAGAGAAAAAGAGTTGTTTGTATAGGATGATTGCAACTAGCATATGAGTCTCTAAGCAGACCTAAAAGGTAGAGGTCCCAGTTGAATTAAGGTGGCCCTCTGAGGAGAGTGCCCTACAAAGGTGTGGCAGGGAATGATTAAAGCTTCCTTCTTATTATTATTCCTATGCAACACATACCTGCGAGTAGAGACAGATTCACAGAGGCAGCCATGCTGGTTTTACTGCTCAGAGGACACTGCATAATTTTAGGAGGCAGCATAGGAAAAGAGTGGTTACCTTCTTGCTAATACCAAGCTCAAACTGCATCAGAGAAATTAAATCCAGGAATGAACTTCCTTTTTTTCTCCAATTAAAAAAAAAAAACTATTATTATGAAGATGATGTACCAGAGGGGTTACAGTTATATAAACCAGGTAAAGAGTACATTTCTTTTTGGACAAGGTCATCCTTTCCCTCACTGTCTTCCAGTTATTCCCTCCCATCTCCACCGACAAGTTGCATAGTTCATTTTTAACATAGTGTCTAGTAAGTACCACTGCTGCATTTGTTCACCCTTTGTTCCTTCATTTCTGTGCCCCCTCCTTGCCCTCTCAAAGACAGATAAACAAACAAGACAGAAAGAAAACAAAAACAGCAACAAAGAAAAAAACTCCTCTTGTTTCCATTTCCTGGAGCTCATTTTGTTGTTGTTGTTGTTTTTGTTTTGGGGTTTTTTTTGCCAGTTCTGGGCCTTGGACTCAGGGCCTGAGCACTGTCCCTGACTTCTTTTTGCTCAAGGCTAGCACTCTACCACTTGAGCCACAGCACCACTTCTGGCCATTTTCTATCTATGTGGTGCTGGGGAATCGAACCCAGGGCTTCATGTGCTTCATGTATACGAGGCAAGCACTCTTGCCACTAGGCCATATTCCCAGCCCGATACATATTATTTTGTATGATCAGAGGCACATAGGCATTTCGCCTTTGTGTTCCTCTCCGAAGAGTATCCCCGTTTGGTCTCACTGTGTGTGAGGAATAAACGTCTTGCTTAACAGATAAATTTTCTTTTTGAAATTTTTTGCTAGTTCTGGGGCTTGAACTCAGGGCCTGAGCACTGTCCCTGAGCTCATTTTGCTCAAGGCTAGTTATCTTGAGCCACAGTGCCACTTCTGGCTTTTTCTGTTGATGTACTGAGGAATCGAACCCAAGGCTTCATGCATTCTAGACAAGCATTCTACCACTAAGCCACATTCCTAGCCCCTTTCTTAAAAAAATTTCTTTTGGTTGTAGAGTTTGAACTCAGAGCCTCATGCTTACGCAGTAGGCACTCTACCACTTAAGCCACACCTCAGCCCCAACTTTATTTATTTATTTATTTGCCAGTCCTGGGCCTTGGACTCAGGGCCTGAGCACTGTCCCCGGCTTCTTTTTGCTCAAGGCTAGCACTCTGCCACTTGAGCCACAGCGCCACTTCTGGCCGTTTTCTGTATATGTGGTGCTGGGGAATCGAACCCAGGGCCTCATGTATACCAGGCAAGCACTCTTGCCACTAGGCCATATCCCCAGCCCCAACTTTATTTTTAGTAGCCCATGTTTGTTCACCTCTGAGAACAGAAGAGTTCCCTATCTTATTTTTCTGTGAAGTAGTAATCTTGACCTGACATTTCAGTGTTTTGAGAAGAGGCACTAGAAGGGTGGTGGTAGAAAACAGGGCTTCCCAGAGTGACCCAAAGAATCTATGTGCCAAGCAGCCTTTTCTTGCTTACCTTAAGTATAGGCATCCAGAGTCACCAGGGCCAAAAGTGATGTCACTGATCTTGGAAATCACCGACATTCCAGCTCTGCAAAAGCTTCTATCTCCTCTTGCTCATGTTCTTACATGAATCCTTTTAATTTTTTTTTTAATTTCAGCCTCTTGAGTAGCTGAGATTACAGGTTTGAGTCACCAGTGTATCATACTCATACTATTTGCATTTTTCGGAAGAGGACTAAGTCTGTTGTTGAGCTGACAAAACTTCTTTCCATTCTACAGTGATTCTTCTGATGTGAACCACTCTGAAATTTCTTTTCTCACTAATTTTTCTGATGTGGATTTGGTGAAGTTTGGGAAAATCATTCTTGGAGGGCAACGTTCCTTCCAAGAGTGCCTCTAGAGAGTTCTGAGTAATGATTTTTGTGCTTCCCTATTTTTTAAAAGTTCTGGGGCTGGAGGTGTGGCTCAAGTTGTAAAGCGCCTGTCTAGCAATCACATAAGCCCTAAGTTCAAACCCTAGTACTATCAGAAAGCAGAAATTCTAGACCCACATGCCAGATACCAGTGGTACACAACTGTATTCCAAATATTTAGGAGGCTGGGAAGAAGCAGAAGGATTATGAGCTCACGACAATCTTAGATTACATAAGTAAAATTCTGTCTCAAAAACAAGCTGGGCACCAGGTGTCTCACCTATATAATCCTAGATACTCAGGAAACTGAGATCTGAGGCTCATGGTTCAAAGCTCACCTAGGCAGGAAAGCCCATGAGACTATTATAATCTCCAATAAACTACCAAAAAAAAGCTCAAAGTGGAGCTGTGGTTCAAATGGTAGAATGCTAGCCTTGAGCAAAAGAAGCTCTGACACAGCTCCTGGGCCCTGAGTTCAAGCCCCAGGTCTGGCCTACACACATAAAAACAAAAAACACAGAACTTCTAGATCCACAAGTCTTCACTTGATTTCTTTTTGCCTTCTTATAATCCCTCCAGTACTTGGAGTATCTGTGACAATGGGTCAGGAGAGAGCTATCATCATAAACGTTTTACCCCTCTGCACATCACCTTTATGATAACAATAGTTGTTGGGGTGTTTTTGTTTGTTTGTTTTTGTTTATTTGTCGGACATGGGGCTTGAACTCAGGGTCTGGGCGTTGGCTGTCCCTGTGCTCTTTTGCTCAAGGCTAGTGCTCTACCACTTTGAGCCACAGTGCCCACTTCTGGTTTTTGAGTAGTTAATTGGGGATAAGAGTCTCACTTGAAGGCTAGGAATGTGGCTTGGAGGTAGAGTGTTTGCACAGCGTGCATGAAACCTTGGGTTCGATTCCTCAGTACTACATAAACAGAAAAAGCCGAACGAAGTGGCACTGTGGCTCAAGTGCTAGAGTGCTAGCCTTGAGCATAAAGAAGCCAGGGACAGTGCTCAGGCCCTGAGTTCAAGCCCTAAGACTTGGGGGAGGGGCGGCAGGGAGGTTCACAGACTTTCCTGCCTGGGCTGGCTTCAAACTGCAATCCTTAGATTTCAGCCTCTTGAGGAGCTAGGATTACAGGCGTGAGCCACCTGCACCGGCACCCAGCTAAAAAAATATTTTTTTAAGGAGTTATAAGTAATTAATGTAACTCTTTCACCTTTTTTGCTTGCTTGCTTGCTTTTTCCCCTGATACTGAACTTTTGAACTCAGGGCCTTGCTCCCACTTGGCTTTTTCACAAAAACTGGAGCCAACCCATAACCTGTGCCACTTCCACCTTTTTTGCTGGTTATTTCGAGATAAGAGCATTGCAGGTTTGCCTGCCCAGGCTGGCTCTGAACTGCAATTCTCAGATCTCAGCCTTCTAAATAGCTAGGATTGTAAGTGTGAGCTACTGGCACTTGGCATAATTTACTTCTCCTAAAAAATAATATAAACATGTATACACACACTTATTGTTTACTAACCTTTTGGGTAGTTAGTATTCAACTAGCATTTTTGTGTGTGTGTGGTGGTATTGGAGTTCAAACTCAGGTCCTCATGCTTGCTAGGCAGATACTCTACTACGTGAGCTATACCACCAGTCCTTTTTTGCTTTAGTTATTTTTGGGTAGCATTTGCTGCACCTTTGCCTGAAGCTAGCCTTAGACCACAGTCCTCCTACCTATGCCTCCTGTAGCTGGGATCACAGTTACAAATTACCCTGCCTGGTTTACTTATTGAGATGAGGGTCTCACCAACTTTTTTGTCTTTACTGGCCTCAAATGGTTATTCTTCCAGTCTCCTCCTCCTGAACAACTTGTACAAGTGTATGTGGCTTCAACTAGCATTTGAGTGCTGCTGTGTGCCAGAGACTCTACTAAATCCTTGCTTCGCCATGAACTTATTTTTCTTACACAGCAGCAGTAAGAAGTAGTTTGTTTTCCCACTTGGCAGTTGAGCAAATGGAAACTCAAAAGACACATGGCTTGCATAACTTTACATAGTATAGAAAGGATTTTGAACTCCAGCATATTTGCTACCAAGTCCAGCATTCTTTCTACCATCCTTCAGCTGTCATCATGTTGAAGAAGAGCTATGATGTCATGAAGCCAGATAGAGAATTTGTACAGCTTTTATTCCCCCCTCCTTGAGGCTTGAACTCTGGGCCTGAGAGCTGTCCCTGAGGTCCTTTTGTTCAAGGCTAGCACTCTACCACTTGAGCCACCACAACACTTCGACTTTTTCTGTGATTAGTTGGAAATAAGAGTCTCACAGACTTTGCTGCCTGGCTGGCTTTGAACCTTGATCCTCAGATTTCAGCCTCCTGAATAGCTAGGATTACAGGCCTGAGCCACCCCACTCGTGCCAGCTTGTACAGCTTTTGAATGGTTGATGACGGTGGCTTCAGAGCTATTATCTTATAAGCAAAGCCTAACATAGTATGTGTTGGCCCTTATTCACTAGGAGCTTTGAGTCTAAAGACAGAAGGTAAGAAAGTATCTGTAACTGGAAAAATGCATCAAGACTTTAATATTAAGTATAGATGAGATGCATAAGACCTGAGTGCAGAATGCTATGTGAGTAGGAAATTAAATTTGAAGAGGAGGCTGGGAATGTGGCTTAGTGGTAGAGTGCTTGCCTAGCATGCATGAAGTCCTGGGTTTGATTCCTCAGTACCACATAAACAAAAAAAGCTAGAAGTGGCGCTGTGGCTCAAGTGATAGAGTGTGAGTCTTAAGCTGAAGAAGCTCAGGGACAGTGTCTAGGCCCTGAGTTCAAGCCCCAGGACTGGCAAAAGTAAAAAATAAAAAATAAATAAATTTGAAGATGAAAAGGAAAGGGTTAATGGAAGCATTTGAAGAGAGATACATGATGAGGAAAAGATAGAAAGAGTTTACCATGTTAAAGACAAGGGGATAAGAGTGGAAGTGGTTCCCAGTACACCTGGGATATTTGTAAGTTTGTATAAACATAACCTAAAGTAACATTTTGCAAGTACAAGCTGAGAAGTGAGGCCAAGGTGAGTAACTAATGCAGAAAGAAAGAGGAAAATAGGGTGATCGGAAGTGGGTATAGGGAGGGTAAGCTTCCTGGGAAGAGATAACTTTTCATACGATTTTGAAGGAGTCCAGGTAGACAGAAAGAGGAGATGCCGGGTACGGTTTCATGGCAAAGGGAAGATCTGAGGATGACACCATTAACCAGTGTGTGTATGTCTCCTTTTCTGTTCCTTTCTCCCTCCATCCTGCTATAGCTTGGAAGCTCGAAGTCTGGCTGTAGCCATGGGAGACATGGTAGTGGAGCCTGCCCCCCTGAAGCCAACTTCTGAGCCTACTTCTAGCCCACCAGGGAATAATGGGGGCTCCTTGTTAAGCGTCATCACGGAGGGGGTCGGGGAACTATCAGTGATTGACCCTGAGGTGGCCCAGAAGGCCTGCCAAGAGGTGCTGGAAAAAGTCAAGCTTTTGCACGGAGGTGTGGCCATCTCCAGCAGAGGCACCCCACTGGAGTTGGTCAATGGGGATGGTGTAGACAATGAGATCCGTTGCCTGGATGATCCGCCTGCCCAGATCAGGGAAGAGGAAGATGAGGTGGAAGCTGCCGTGACCTCGGGAACAGCCAAAGGAGCAAGAAGGCGTCGGCAGAACAACTCAGCCAAACAGTCTTGGCTGCTGAGGCTGTTTGAGTCAAAACTGTTTGACATCTCTATGGCCATTTCATACTTGTATAACTCCAAGGAGCCTGGAGTGCAAGCCTACATTGGCAACCGGCTTTTCTGCTTTCGCAATGAAGATGTGGACTTCTATCTGCCCCAGTTGCTTAACATGTACATCCACATGGATGAGGATGTGGGTGATGCTATTAAGCCCTACATCGTCCACCGTTGTCGCCAGAGCATTAACTTCTCCCTCCAGTGTGCCCTATTGCTCGGGGCCTACTCTTCAGACATGCACATTTCCACTCAACGACATTCCCGTGGGACCAAGTTACGGAAGCTGATCCTTTCAGATGAGCTGAAGCCAGCTCATCGAAAGAGGGAGCTGCCCTCCTTGAGCCCAGCTCCTGACACAGGGCTGTCTCCCTCCAAAAGGACTCACCAGCGCTCTAAGTCAGATGCCACTGCCAGCATAAGTCTCAGCAGCAACCTGAAACGAACAGCCAGCAACCCTAAGGTGGAGAATGAAGATGAGGTAAAATTCGAGGGCGGGAGCGAGAGGCAGAGAGAGGAGAGAGCTTGAGAGGGCTGCATGAAGACAGGATGTCTTACATAGGGTTATTCTGTTCTTTCTGTCCTTTCCACTGTTTCATTTCACTGCTGAAAGCATGGAATGATAGAATGGAAAAAGACCTTAAAATTCATGTATTCCAACTGCCTCATTTTACAGAGGAAGAATCAAGAGACCTGGAGGGATAAAGTGACTTGCCTCAGGTCAGATAGCTAATGGAAGGTTGATCCTTCTGACCCTGTCCAGAGTTGTTTTCACTAAACTGCGCTGTCATTCCATTAACTACTTGTTGAGAACTGTGGTGGAGAATGTGCCCAGCATGACCGGAGACTCAGGACAACTTTCAGGGCAGCAATCAGGGAGGGGAAAGGAGCTACGGTCTTTGTGTGTGCTATAGGAGGGGAGATGTTAAATAGAACATCAGCTTCATTTTCCTGGTCACTCTTCATAATCCTGCTCCTTTACTCCTGAATACTTCTTGTTAACATAGAGTAAGGTTCATACCCTCTTATGGAAGCATCTGCAGAATGCTCTGCCTGCCTGCCTTCATTTGGGAGAAGCACAAAGGGAAGGAGAAGCAGTCAGCAGAGTAAAGCTAGTGCCTGGTCAACTATTTAAGACTGAGGGAACAGGAAGCTACAGCAGCAGTTGGGGATATCTAATGTAAGATACAGAGCAGAGAATAAATAAGCACATCTGCAGGTTATAGATACCCTCCTCTGCACATCTGGACAGATAGCAAGGAAAATGGTCAGGCAAGTTTGGTGACCTGGTGTCCCAGTTAGTCCTCCTGTCTGATTTACCATTGGCCAGGCTCCTACATTGGCTGTCAGCCCAACTTAGAAAAGAAGGGAGAAAAAAAGATGAGGAATTTGCACTGCTGGAAAATGTCTATGGCCATGGTCTGGTCCTGGCCTCAGCCTCTGTGGGGCACAATCCACCCACACTTTTTATACAATGGGCTGTCTTTCAAGTTGAGGGAAACCAGAGTGACCAGGCAAGGGAAAAGCATGAGAGAAGGCAGACTATAGATCCCGCTTTTCTGGAAATGTTTGAGGATATTTTGGTTTGGTTTGGTTTGGTTTCTTGGTGCTATTTAGATTTGAACTTAGCTTGCTAAGCGAGGGCTATACATACCCCTTGAGCTAATCCACCAGCCCTCTCTTACATTGGTTACTTTCCAGATGGTGACTTCTTTATGCCCAGGTCCAGATTCAAGCTTTCTATTTGTGCTCTCCTAAGTTAATGCGGATGACAGGTACACACCACTGTGTGACCAAATAGAGTCTCAATAACATCTTTTGCCCAGACTAGTCCATGATCCCTTGATCTCCACCTCCCAAGTAGCTAGGATTACAGGCTTGAGCCACCTCGCCTGGTCTAGAAATCTGTTTTATTATGGTAATTGAATAATGGTAAAGCTAAAAGTGTTATTATTTGCCAGTCCTGGGGCTTCTTTGCTCAAGGCTAGCAGGTGCCACTTCTGGCTTCTTCTCTTTATATGGTACTGAGGAATCCACCACCAGGGCTTCATGCATGTTAGGTAAGCACTGTACCACTAAGCCACATTCCCAGCCCAAAAGCGTTAGTTTCTATTGAGCATTTACTATGTGTCAGGTGTTATGTCAAGTGCCTTACACTTAATCCTTAGAACAACCTTACCATATATTTTACCAGTGAAGAAACTGAAACACAGTGAGATTAATTTCCCCAATATGTTTCAACTGGTAAATTTCAGACCAGGACCCAAATCTACAGCTTGTGCTCATAACCATTCAACTGAGCTACCTTTGTTATTTCTCAGCATCTACTTGCCCAGCTTTTAGCTGTCAGAGGCCACTGGGGAAGAAAGGCCCGGCTACAGCCATCTACCCTTTCACATCCATGCACAGACAAAGCCCAAGCTGTTGTGGGAACCACAATGGCTAGGGGTTTTTTTGTTTTGTTTTGTTTTGTTTTCAATTTCTGTTTGAGATTAGCAGCTGAGTCCAGGATCCATGAAGGGAGAAAGTTGCAGAACAAGAAAAATTCTCTAGATTCTGGTGGATCTAATGGCATGTAGTGTTTGATAGCTCTCTCATCTAATGTCTTAAGCTTGTGACAGAATGGGTGTGAGCTGCTGGAAGTGAGTTCCTTGGCGCCTCTTGTCAGGCTTGGCTTTTTGCTGTTTCCATTTTTTAGTCCTCATCTTAGGGTCAGAAACCCTAAGAAACTTTTAGACGTTAGGATTTCTCTTGCCCCCTGCTGGTCTAGGGTCCCTCTTCTTTACATCTAACTTCTGCTCCAGGATTATGGATGACTCTTGAGAGGCAGGTATTCTCTGCATGTATAAAGCTCTAGGGCCAGCCAGACACTGGTGGCACATGCTTGCAATCCTAGCTACTCGGAGGCTGAGATCTGAGGATTGAAGTTGAAAGCCAGCCCAGGCAGAAAAGTCTGTGAAACTCTTTATCTCTAATAAACTACCCAGAAAAATCTGGAAGTGGTACTGTGGCTCAAGTGTTAGAGTGCTAGCCTTAAGTACAAAGAGGCTCAGGGACAGCACCCAGACCCTGAGTTCCGGCAGAAAAAAAAAATCTCTATGGTGGGTTCTCCAACTGGTTGCCACTCTTCCCCAACCCAGCTTCTTATGGAGGAAAACATGAAGATTACAAGTCTCTGGGCCCTCCTGGGTTATCTGATGCTAGCAGAATGAGACACCTGAATCCACTATGGCTCCAGGAAATATGAGAGTAAAAGAGAGACAGAACACAAATGTGAATATTACCAGGCTTCTAAGCACTGGAGTCTTCATCTGGGGTCTCTCCCAAACCCTTTTACATTTTGAGGATATCTCTATCAATGCCTTTGTCCTCTAGATACCAAGGGAATTGGTTTTCCTTCTTTTCTTCTTCCTTCTCCCCTGTCACGCAACATTCATTCACCCAACAACTGACCTTGTACAATGTACAAAAACCCTGTTGAAAAGACAGCAGAAAATAGAGGACAAAATACGGTTCCTCCCTGTAGTAAGTGATAGGGTGATATGGAAACCACAGATCTAGGGAGGTTAGTTTATGACTCTTGAAAAGTTTTCTGCTCTTAGCCAGGAAGTACACATTACAAACACGAAGCATAGAATTTTCTGAGCCTGAGCAGACTTTTGTGAAAGGAGAGTCTCTAGGTGAGCCCTGGTGCTCTGCTCTCCATGTCTACTTTTCTTCTGGGTCCTGCATTTCATCCTGTGCTTCTACCACAGTAGGGAGCTCCTGAGACTCAAGTGGCACCACAGTGACAAGGGAAGAGCTGGTCCACTTCTCTTCTTGCCTGGAGTCTCCTGCACAGCTCTTTTCTGCCTGGAGCTCACAGAAGGTTCCATTTTCTTTTCTTGATGAGGAATCTTTTATACTCCCCCCATGATGAGAAGTCTCTAGCAGTGATCTCTCCCATTTCCCACTATTCTCCTCCAAACCTGCCTCTTTAAGGCAGTTTTTTTTTTTTTAATCAACCACTTTAGGGCTCTCTGCTCAGGCAGCCTTCCTTTCCATTTGTAGCCAAATGACAAATATTTTGGCAGAGAGTGTTGAGATGCAAGGAGTGGTTTAGGTACCACCTCCGCCCTACCCCACGTAACAACACCAGATCAATCTTTTCAGGAGTGCAACCTTTGTACAGAGAAATGTGCTGCATGTCACACTAGAGGCCCAGTGGGCCTTCCAGCCTGATAGGGTGTGATGTCAGCTTCTTGGCCTCAGCTTTATTCCCTACAGCTGACTCAGTATGAGTGACTCAAACCCAGGGAGTAGGAGGAGAGGGGCAGGTCATAGTATACCTCCCTCCCCACAAGGCTGTTAATGAGTCTGCTGAGACCTTTCTGTGAGAGAGTCAGCCCGAGCATTGCTCATAGAGCCAATGTCCTGCCAGCTGTTCCTTCCCCAGCCAGATCAAGTGTAGAAATTGAACCACTAAGTTGCCTGCGTTGTCTCTCACACTTGTATTGAAGTGGAAGAGATGTTGCCTTAGGAGAGTGTTTCCAAGTGTGGCTTTTCCCTGCAAGTGTCCTTCTGCCCAGATTTTCCAAGTAAAAACCCAGATATAGGACCTCCAGCTAGAGTAGAAGTTAAAACATGAAACTGAATTGAGTTGATACTTGAGATGCAGGTTGTAAACCAGAACTCAGTGTACATGGGTTTTCTGCCCTGAGAGCTTTCTGGACTTGGCCTTCTCAGTCCAGGCTTTTCTCCTCCTGCCATTTGTGTGCATGTACTGCCCCTGCACCCTTCCCTGGTAGACCCTGTTGGACAGAACCCAAGATGGCCTTGTGCTTTGAGTGCTACTGCAGAATTACTGAATGAGAGTTCAGCTACCATCCCTGTCCCCAGGTTTGTTTGCTGACACCAGTTAAGACGCAGGAATGAAGTGATGCTTAGATTATACCCCTGGGCTAAGTAGGAGTAGGACAGCTACTGCCCAGCTAATAATCAGCTTTCTCCAGTGAATTTAGGTGGATCTTAACTGCCCAGTTCAAGTAAGAAAAACTTGTAATATACTCAATGGCAAGTGAAATAGCCTGTCAGAAAGCTTTAGAAGGTTTGATGAATATGAGATTGAGCTATTCTTACTTCCTCTATCATCCAACCCAGAGCTTTTGTGTTCATGGGTCTTGTATGCCCTTGTCACATAGGCTCAAGCTTGGGATTAGGCTTCCCAGGGTGATCCAGAAGCTGATTGGAGAAGAGGTAAATATACTTGGCAAAGAAAGTTTAGCTCTGAGATTTCCAAAAAGCTGGAGGAACATGGGATTTCTAGTATGGGAGCCGTGCAGCTTGTTTGGTCCAGTCTCCCCTCCATGATCTTCATGAAGAAGGGGTTGGTTGAGAGACATATGAGTAGCTGTAAAAGAAGAACAGGGAAGCTTGGCAGTATAGTTACTGCCAAAAGGGCCCAACTTCAGGGTTTGGTCCCTAAAACATGATTCATTCAGGCACGAATCGACAAGGATAAAGTAAAAAGCAGGGGCTGCCTGTCTCTTCAGCCTTTTTGACTCGAGGTCTGAGCTGTCCTTTCACCGTCCCACAAATGTCTAGAGTTGGGCAAGTGGGATTTCTGGGTTTATATGTCTTTCACTAAATTAGAGCAGTATAAGAGAAGCAGTTATGGTCCAAGTTGGTGCTAAATTCTTTGCCTTTGTCTCTTTCCCTTCCCTCCCTGCCCCTCTTCCTCCCTCTGCCCTCTGGCCCTTTCCCAGGAGCTCTCCTCCAGCACCGAGAGTATTGATAATTCATTCAGTTCCGTAAGTGGGGCCAGGCTGGGACTGGGTGGCAGGCTCCCCCCATGGCCGCATTTCCTCTCCGTCCCAGGTCTTCTGAGCCTCCAGGCCAAGGCTAGTTCAAAGGCCCCTTTAATTCCTGGGAGATGAGCTTCTCCCTTTCAGGCCTCCCAGACCTGGAGGCCTCCACATGAGCCCAGGCAGACAGGGTGATCCTTCGCTCAGAGACAGCTAGGCTGGATCCTACACTGCTCCATGCCAGCTCCCGGGTCTCTGGAACCAACAGCTGGGAAAGAGGTAGAAATCACTCCTGGATTTCTGCCAAGGACTCCTTGGCAGAACTCCCCCCACCCCCGGCCTCCCTGGTCTTATTTCTCCCACCCAGAACTCTTCCCCATGGCTTCTGCCATCAGACCACAAAGAATTTATCCAGTCTTCTAAATGGTAGACCCTGTGCTGGTTGGGGCCAACTCCAAAAGCAAACAGGACCTGACCAGAGGAGGTTTTGTTTTTTCACTTCCCCACAACTGTTTTTCCTTTTTAACTTTTAACCACATCTCTTCCAGGTCTGAGTTCTTCCCTTTTCCCAGTTCACTGTCCAGGATGTCCTTTAATCCCCATTTTCCTTTCTTATTCCCTCCGGACTAACTCCTGACCCTCTGGACCCACAGTGTCTTGGACCTTATTGCTGGATAAAGACGTGAGAGGAAATGCTGGACCCTATGGGAGTTTAAATGATTTTTTCTTTTCTATTTTATTTGTCTACCCAATCAGTTTTCAATGTTCTATGCTGATCCCCTTTCAGTCATGATTGCTATCTCCTCCCATGTGGCAGAGCCTCTCTCTTAGTGGCCTGGGGTCACATTTCCAACATTGTCCTGTAACTTAGGGGTCACATTTCCAACATGTTGCTGTAACTTAGGGGTCACATTTCTGACATACTCATGTAACATAGAGGTCCCTATCTCAAATGCTCATTTGAGGACAGAAAGGAATTCTGCCTTTTATAATATGAGGCGGCTATGAATTGGTTGGGGTGGAGGGTCCTTGGGATGGTGACTGGTTGCCACCTGAGTGGATGGATTAGGGGATTGATATTTCAGATATTTCTCTTTCTCTCTCTCCGTCTCTCTTTCTGTCTTCATGTGAAGCTTGAACCCAGGGTTTCATTCTTTTCTATTAAGCCCCCAGGCTATTCCCCCGGGTTCAAAGAAGCCCAATACTATTATCTTTCTTTGTTTCTCTTATCCCTATCCCCTAAATCATTCCTAATTCTGATACCTTCTTTGATTCCTTACTGCCCGGCTCATCTCTTTCTGTCATGAGAGGCTGACAGAGGAGCTGTTCCTTTTCTGTACCTTGGCTCTGTCCTATATATACAAGAGGGAGTTAGGTAGAAATTCTCTATCGGGAAACTAAGCAAAGCACATTCAAGAAGGGAGAGAAAAGCCTGGTGAGTGCAGTGCTATGCCTGTAAGAGGAGGAGATACTCTGCTTATCTAGCTGGGTGGAAGTTGGGAAGTTGAGTGGCTATGTTGATAAAATGTCCCTTGGAGTAGAACTTTGACTACAGAGCCCTTCCTCATGGCTAGCTCAATCCATCTTTTTCCCCATCCCATCTTCCCAGACTGACTTTGCCTTTTGAGGGATGACTGACGTGCCTAGCATGAGAAGCAGCTTCACAATGGGGAGCTAATACGGGGAGCATGGTTGGTGAGAAGTAGGGGAGGAGGACCTAAGGAGGACTCACTAGAGAAGGCCTTCAGGCCCATCAAAAACTTTAAAAGGCTGCCATTTTCTCCATTCATCTACCCATCCCCCCCTTCTGCTTTTTCTTTTCCCCTTGGCCATTCCTTCATTAATATCCTTTTCTCATCTTGTGCATGTGCATTGATCTTGTGTTAAGAGAATGTGGGATGGTTGTGGGGTGCCATGGAAGGCACCTGAAGTCACGTGGATAAAGAGCACCTTCCTTCTTTGAAAGGGCAATCGAGATGAGGGGCTTCCTTTGCTGGTCTGTGGACCCTGGCAAAGCCCTTCAGCAGGGATCCAGACCAAGGACCCAGATGAGGAGACAATCCTGTCTTGAATGAGGAGCACTTCTGTCTGGGGACCTGTTGTCCCCTGCCTGTCTGTGATAAAGCCTTGGGACAATCCTTGAGGAACTCAAGTCTAACAGAAAAGGAATGTATATCCCTTGGGTTTCCCAAGGAATAAACTTACAAAGAAGGAATGTTCTGGTGGTTCTCAATTCAAGCTGAGAGGGGCAGGGTGGAGCTCCTTTCCTAGAGTTCTCTAGATATTGGAGGCCCTGGCCGAATGGCCAGGAGTCATTGAATAGAGTGGGCCACTTTTTTCAATATTTCTTGGTCTTTTTTTTTTGTTTCATCTCAATCTTCTCTGTAGCCTGTCCGACTGGCTCCTGAGCGAGAATTCATCAAGTCCCTAATGGCAATTGGCAAACGGCTGGCCACTCTCCCCACCAAAGAGCAGAAAACCCAGCGGCTGATCTCAGAGCTCTCCCTGCTCAACCATAAGCTCCCTGCCCGAGTCTGGCTACCCACCGCTGGCTTTGACCACCACGTGGTCCGCGTGCCCCACACGCAGGCTGTTGTCCTCAATTCCAAGGACAAGGTAGGTGGATTCTGACTCAAACTCACCACTGATCTGACTTTTCACCCATGATTGCCCAAGTTTATGTATGTACAGAGGGCCCTCAACATTGTGGTGTATGTGCCAACCATGACTGAGCCCCATCACTGTTGTGATGCTGAGAGCCCTCCTTCCCTGTTTTCTTAGACTTTGCTTTTCTGAGCCAGAAGCTTAATCTTTTCAGCTTCCCTCTTTTTTTTTTTTTTTTGGCCAGTCCTGGGCCTTGGACTCAGGGCCTGAGCACTGTCCCTGGCTTCTTCCCGCTCAAGGCTAGCACTCTGCCACTTGAGCCACAGCGCCGCTTCTGGCCGTTTTCTGCATATGTGGTGCTGGGGAATCGAACCTAGGGCCTCGTGTATCCGAGGCAGGCACTCTTGCCACTAGGCTATATCCCCAGCCCTCTTTTTTTTTTTTAACTAGAAAGAAAATATTTTAATTGAGTTCAACTTAAAAAATAAGATGTTTCCTTACCACCATGAATACATCAACCACATTTTCACATACAGAAAATTTACATTCAATTGCTTACAAGACAAATCGTCATATAATACAGTTACATTCATGTGAAGTATATGAACTTATTTAATTGTATACATTTTTTACCATTGTATCTGATACCTTTCAAAATGACAACTGCAAGAAATAATATGCTAATTTTCTAAAAGTTAGCTAATACAATGTTATTTAAGGTTAGAAGAGTCTCTTTTGAAGAATAAAATTTCATTCATACAGTGAAGTTCCAGTGATTCTTCTAAATACGTGTTTGAAGGTAAAAATTTTTACCAATTTTTAGTTATATAACTTGCAAGGCATGACAGTTTGAGCAGGTTGCATTGATTTATAGTTTAAGTCATTTCAAATGGTTCACACTTTTTGTGCACTGAGGGGAAAGCACCAATAATTAGGTTGACATATTTTCATATCATGGATGAAATCACAGCACTATGGTTTCAATTTCCATTTAAAACCCAATCACTTATAAAAAAAATGTGTATTTCCAAGGCTCAACTTTTGCTTTGTCAATGAGACTGACTGACAGATTAGAGACAAAGATGGTAATGGTAAAAAAAAAAAAAAAGATGCTATACATAATACCTACTAACATAATAGAGCTCAGCTTAAAATGGACAATTTTCCATTTTTGATCAGCTTCCCTCTTAACTATTTCTTAGGAGAATTACTCTCCACCCTTTCCTTATCCTCATTTTGGTAGTTCTTCCGAAACTCTCAGGCTGTCCAGATACAGCTACTATGAGGGTAGAGAAGTATTTTGTTTCTAAGACCTTTTCTGATCATTGTAGGCAGAGAGGAGAAAAGGGTGCCGAACACTGGAGAAAATTAGCTGAATGAGGGCTGGGAATAGGGCCTAGTAGCAAGACTGCTTGCCTTGTATACATGAAGCCCTGGGTTCAATTCCTCAGCACCACATATATAGAAAACGGCCAGAAGTGGTGCTGTGGCTCAAGTGGCAGAGTGTTAGCCTTGAGCAAAAAGAAGCCAGGGACAGTGCTCAGGCCCTGAGTCCAAGCCCCAGGACTGGCAAAAAAAAAAAAAAAATTATCTGAATGTGCTGATTAGAATGTATACATTGTTCCAATTCGTCAGTACTTCACAGGAAGTATTGAAGATTAGAATCCTCCTCAGGACCATGCCTGGTTTTATCCAGTCTTTATGTCCCCAGCAGCTTTTAGAGCCCTGTCTTTAGAACAGGCCCACAGAAGCTTCTGGGCCTCTCTAACAATTTGTAATTGCTAGTTGAAATAATTGTGCCCAATTGCGTCATCAGTACATTTTGAATCACAGCTGGAAAACTTGTTTTTTTCTCACCCAAATACTTTATGAAGGTGATCATATATGACAAGTTCCTGCCTTAACTATGGTGTTCATGTATGAAGGGACTGACAGATGAGGCTTGGAGTTAGGAAAGAACTGTGTTAACAGAGTTGAGATTTAGAAAGTGATGGTAGAAGCCAGGCGTTGGTGGCTCACACCTGTAATCCTAGCAACTCAGGAGTTTGAGACCTGAGAATTGTGGTTCAAAGCCAGCCTGGGCAGGAAAGTCCGTGAGACTCTTATATCCAATTAACAAACAAATAACTGGAATTGAAACTGTGGCTTAAGGTGATAGAGCACTAGCCTTAAGCAAAAATGCTCAGGGACAGCATCCATGCCCCATGACCAACAAAATGGAAGGAAGGAAGGAAGGAAGGAAGGAAGGAAGGAAGGAAGGAAGGAAGGAAGGAAGGAAGGAAGGAAGGAATAGGGGTAAGTTACAAATACTGTTTTCATCCCCTCCACCAGGCTCCCTACCTGATCTATGTAGAAGTCCTTGAATGTGAAAACTTCGACACTACCAGTGTCCCTGCCCGGATCCCCGAGAACCGAATTCGGAGCACACGATCTGTAGAGAATCTGCCTGAATGTGGTATCACCCATGAGCAGCGGGCTGGCAGCTTCAGCACCGTGCCCAACTATGACAATGATGATGAAGCCTGGTCAGTGGATGACATAGGCGAGCTGCAAGTGGAGGTGAGGGAACTCCATGTGGGCAGTACTGGGACACCATACCTGTTCTTCAGGAGCCTTCAAGGCATTGGAGATAAGACAGACTCCTCCCTGGCAGGGGAGACAAGAGCCAAAATGAGTGGTATAGATGTGAGCAGGACAATCTCTGAGCAGCTGATCTGGGTTAGATTTCATGTGGAGCTTGTTCTGAAGAAAGAATTCAGGTTAAATGTAAGGAAGAACTTGTAGACCCAGGAGAGTGAGAAATTTCATTTATTGAATACTTTCTAAATAAAGCTGTTTTGAGCTAGCAAACACTGGCAGGCCGTACTTTCTTTCACAAAGTATTTTTGATATTGGACATGGTGGCTCATGCCTGTTATAATCCCAGCATGCAGAAGGCTGAGGCAGGAGGATCATGAACTTGAGGCCAGTCTGGGCTTCATAACAAGACTACTCTGTCTCAAAAAAAAAAAAAAAAAAAGAAGAAGAAGAAAGAAAGAAAGAAATAATAGGGCTGGGAATATGGCCTAGTGGTAAAGTGCTTGCCAAGCATGCATGAAGCCCTGGGCTCAATTCCTTAGCACCACATATACAGAAAAAGCCATAAGTAGTGCTGTGGCTCAAGAGGTAAAGTGCCAGCCTTGAGCAAAAGAAGCCAGGGACAGTGCTCAGGCCCTGAGTTCAAGCCCCAGGACTGACAAAATAAATATCTAAATAATAAATATTGAAGGAATTTCTGGGTGCCACACCTGAGTGCTATAGGCTAGAATAAGACTTGGCCTCTGTCAGGTGCTGGTGGCTCATGCCTATAATCCTAGCTACTCAGGAGGCTGAGATTTGCAGAACATGGTTCAAAGCCAGCTGGGGCAGAAAAGTCCGTGAGACTTTTATCTCCAACTAACCAACCAGAAAACCTGAAGTGGTGCTGTAACTCAAGTGGTAGGACACTAGCCGTGAGCAAAAGAGCTCAAGGACAGCAGTGAGGCCCTGAGTTCAAGCCCCCGGACCACCACCACCAAGAAAAAAGTTTTCTTAGAAGAAGTGATCTCTTGTTGATGCCTGAAGCATGGTAGGAATTAGCTGGACAAAGCTGTGGTGCAAAGGACTTGTATACAAAGACTGGAAGATAAGACAGAGCCTGGCCCCTGATAAGAACTGAAAGAAAGCTTGCATAGCTGTGGGAGTGAGGTGAGAAGCAGTGAGTAATGAGGCTGGCATGGTTGGCAGAAATCATATTGTAGGAAAGATCTGGTTAGCTGTGGAAACCTAAATTTTATTCTGGGTTATAGGGAACTAGAGCAGGATTTTATGCAGGGCCTTAGCGGGTTGCCAGTGGCTCATACCTTTAATCCTTACTTCTCAGGAGGCTGGGATCTGAGGATCATGATTGGAAGCCATCCTGGGCAGGAAAGTCCAATTAACAAGCAAAAAGCCAAAAGTACAACTGTGGCTTAAGTGGTAGAGCACCACCCTTAAGCGAAAAAGCTCAGGGACAGTGCGCAGGCCCTGAGTTCAAGCCCCAAGACCAGCACACACAAAGGAATCTCTGTGCTTGAGTTTTCAATTTTTCTAGAGAAATTAGACATAGACATTTAAGAAGAAAAATTACAGAAGATGTATGTATAAGGCAGCATGCATTAGGTAACAGAGACATCTAGTCCAGAAGAGTTCTAAACCCATGTGGAGAATACATCCTTCACCTTGGGGGCCTCTCAGAAACAAGGCTGAGAATTCAGGTTATGGTCTTTGGCAGTGGTTTGCAAACTTTAGTGTGTTGGGAGTCTTCTGGAGAACTTTTTACAAATTCAGACTTCTAGTTTTCATTTCTCAGTCATTCTAATTCAGATGGGTGGGTGGGGCCTACAATTCTGCCTTTCAGCCAGCTGCTCCGCGCAGCTACGGGTAGCTCACACTTTGAGAAACACTGCACTGCTCTAGGGTCCATAAGCACGCCCAGGCAGCTCAAGCTGCCAGGGGTCAGGGTGGCCTGGAACCAGGGGAGGCTTACTCTACAGTCTGGAAGCAAGGGGTGAACATGGCACGTGGAGTGACAGAGGGAGCTCCACGCTTGGTACCTCTGACCAGCACTCCCCTACTCTCCCCAGCTCCCTGAAGTGCACACCAACAGCTGTGACAACATCTCCCAGTTCTCCGTGGACAGCATCACCAGCCAGGAGAGCAAGGAACCTGTGTTCATTGCAGCAGGGGATATCCGGTATGGCCAGTTCACATCGCACCTGCTTTTTTATCTCTTCCGGAGACACTGTTCTGTCTCCTTCCTCTCTGTCTTCCCTGCTTTGGGCCTGTCTTTCCCTTTACTTACTCTGTCCTTGTCCTGAGGTCACCTGACTTGAGGCAGTGAAGACAGTGAAGAAGGTTGAGATGTTACTGTAACAACTGCAGGAAGAAATGAAAATTTAAGAGGGATTCCAAAGGGTGGGCATTCCCAAGAAAGGAATTCAAGCAGTGTTTCTCAAAGTGGGGGGCTAGCACAGTGATAGAGTGCTTGCCTAACATGTGCAAAGCCCTGGGTTTGTCTGCAGCACCACCACCACCACCAAAAGTAAATAAATTAAGACAAACAGAACAAAAACGTCAGGTCCCAAAGTGATGTGCCTCAGAATCTGATGGGAGGGAGGAGATTCTATAGTCACACCCATTCTAAATCAGTATTTGGGTAGAAGAATAGACAGGACCAGGTACTCTGAATTTTTATTTCATTTATTTTATGTATTTATTGCCAGTAAATGTGTTTAAACTCAGGGCCTCCTGCTGGCTCAACAATTCTTGCTCATGGCTGGCGCTTTGCCACTTGAGCCATGCTTCCAGCCTGACTTTTTCTGGTCAAGTAGAGATGGAATCTCACAAACTTTTCTGCCTGGGCTAGTTTCAAACCATGATCCTCCATGTCTCAGCCTCCTGAGTAGCTAAGATTGCCAGCACGAGCCACTGATGCCCAGATTAGCAAAATGGTGCTGTAGATTATGCTTCCTTCCATGCATCTCTCTCAGTGTAGGTGCCTATCTACGTGCTTGGAGTCTGGGACTAATGCAGAGACTGCCAGCATAGACAGGGCCGGAAGCTGTGGGGTAACTTCTCTAAATAAATTATGTATTTTCTTCCTGTCAGACGGCGCCTTTCAGAACAGCTAGCTCATACCCCTACAGCCTTCAAACGAGACCCAGAAGACCCTTCTGCTGTTGCCCTCAAAGAACCTTGGCAGGAAAAAGTACGGTAAGTCGGGATGGGGAGTGGTTCTTTACTCAGAACTCCTGGGCATAGTCAGGCATCCATCAGCCTTCCAGGCAGCAGAGTCCTCAGTCTTCATCCAGTGATACGTTTTTTTCCTTCCTTATTCTCAGACGGATTAGAGAAGGTTCCCCCTATGGTCATCTCCCCAATTGGCGGCTCCTGTCAGTCATTGTCAAGTGCGGGGATGACCTTCGACAAGAACTGCTGGCCTTCCAGGTGTTGAAGCAACTGCAGGTAAGGAAAGAGAAGGAAAGGGGCCTCAGCCTAGCTCCAGCCCATCCAAATGACCACACAGGTTATTTTTTTATTCTTCTTGTCAATAGTGAGGTTTAAACTCAAGGCCAGCTTCTGCCCTCTTCTCAACTGGAAACAGATTAAAGCAGGCTGTCTCTTAACTTAGGCCAGTTTCCTGGGAAGCCATGACAGCTGTATGGCGGCCTCTACTGGTGCTTTTGTAAATTGCACCTACCTCTTTCTGACCACTGAAGACTGGGCTTTGCGCTTAAAATCAGAACTTCCATATGGTCTGTGGTGGGTGGGGTCCAGTGTGCAGATACAGATAGCCTGATTCCCCTGAATCAGTCACTTACAAGAAGATTCACCTGTTTAATGTCATTCTTTTGTTTTGTTTTTGCCAGTCCTGGGGCTTGAACTCAGAGCCTGAGCACTGTCCCTGGCTTCTTTTTGCTCAAGGTTAGCACTCTACCACTTGAGCCACAGAGCCACTTCTGGCTTTTTCTATATATGTGGTGCTGAGGAATCGAACCCAGGGCTTCATGTATACAAGGCGAGCACTTTACCACTAGGCCACATTCCCAGCCCTTTAAGCTCGTATCTTTAAGCTAGTATCTTTTTTTCTCCTTCTTTTTCTATTGAGAAAAGGTCTTGCTATAAAACACAGGCTGGCCTAAAACTTGAGATTCTCCAGCCTCAGTTGCCCCTCCCTCACCCCCCACCCCCCACCCCCCGGCTGGACTCTTAGGCATGTGTTACCATGCCCAGTTTAAACATGTTCATTTTCTGGAGAAGCTTTCTCTGACCCTAAATCCTTTTCTGTCTTTGCTATGATCCTGTGGTTTTAATCTCAGAGCATCATACTTCCTAAGTGGTTGCTTTGCAAACTCCTTCAGCTCTTTTTGCTTTAGTTATCTTATTAAGCAGGATCTCAGGAGGTTTTGAAATCAAACGTTTTGGGCTCTAGGCCCAGAGTCAAGGAGTCCCACATTAAGTCCTACCACTTACCCTAAATACTAAATAAAGAGACATTGTGAGACAGAGCTATTATAAAGCACAAAGAGCGGAGATTTATTTCATGAGAGCCAGGGAAAGAGAACACTTAGTACATCTTCACCTGTGTTGATGTGTATGTGTGTATACACACACATGCACAAGCAGATATTGACCTCAAGTTAAATAGGAAGAATTGGGGCAGGGAGTAAAAAGGTCAGCATAGTTAAAGCAGAGCCAAATTACAGGTGTTTGATTAACCATTAGCTCAGTGTTTGTCTCTAGTGTCTGGTAGTCTGTATCTTTTGGCTATTCTCTTCAAGATGATTAGAAGATGGTGTTGCCTGTTTGAGGAGCAGTTTGCTTTTTCTCACCAGATGCTTGGTGAGCCCTGTTCTTTCTAGGGGGAATGTACTGTGATCTGAAGATCACAGTTCAAAGCCAGCCTGGTCTGAAAAGTCTGTGAGGCTCTTACCTCCAATTAACCAATACAAAGCCAGAAGTGGAGGTATGGTTCAAGTGGTAGAGCACCTTACGTGAAAAAAGCCAAGCAAGAGCTCAAGACCCAAGTTGAAGCACCAGTACTGCCCCCATCCAAAGCAGCTTTTAGGTTTCACCTAAAACTGGCCTTTGACCTTGATCCTCCTACCTATAGCTTCTTTTATAGCTAGGACGACATCCACATACCACCATGTCCAGCTTATTTGTTGAAATGGGGTCTCACTAATATTATGCCTGAGCTAGCCTTAATCTGCCATCTTCTTGATCTCTACCTCCCAAGTAGCTGGGAGCCACCATACCTGGATTTTTTATTTTGTTTATTTATTCAAAGTCTAGCCATTTGGCCTAGACTAACCTCAAACTCACTGTCTTCCTGCTTCTTCTTCCCAAGGGCTGGGATTACAGGCATGTCCCACCATATCTGGTTCTTGGTGTTTTTTTCCTTGTTTTTTTTTTTTTTTTTTTTTTTTTTTTTTGCCAGTCCTGGGCCTTGGACTCAAGGCCTGAGCACTGTCCCTGGCTTCTTTTTGCTCAAGGCTAGCACTCTGCCACTTGAGCCACAGCGCCACTTCTGGCCGTTTTCTATCTATGTGGTGCTGGGGAATTGAACCCAGGGCTTCATATATACAAGTCAAGCACTCTTGCCACTAGGCCTTATTCCTAGCCCTCCTGTTTTGTTTTGTTTTATTTATAATGATAGTCCCAATTTCCTTGTTTAGATGATGATAGAGATTTTCTGGACTTTCTCCCTATATGAAAACTTTTCTTGCATTTCTCTACATGTAGTTTGCTGTGAGGCCCTTATCTTTCTTTCAACACTTCCTGGCCCTCAATAGACCACTCACTTGATGGCCTAGAATTCAAAATGATAAAGGGGAAAAAGTTAGTGAAAGAGGGGAAATTTAGCCTTCTCTTCTAGTCTGGAGAAAGCTGAGAGTTGCAGTACTTTTGTGTCTCCTCACAGTCCATTTGGGAACAGGAGCGAGTGCCCCTTTGGATCAAGCCATACAAGATTCTTGTGATTTCGGCCGACAGTGGCATGATTGAACCAGTGGTCAATGCTGTTTCCATCCACCAAGTGAAGAAACAGTCCCAGCTTTCCTTGCTCGATTACTTCCTGCAGGAGCACGGCAGTTACACCACTGAGGCGTTCCTCAGTGCCCAGCGCAATTTTGTGCAAAGTTGTGCTGGCTACTGCTTGGTCTGCTACCTGCTACAAGTCAAAGACAGGTGAGTGACTTTTCATCTTAATCCTTCCTAGATCCTTTCTGCCCCTTCATATGTAGTCAACAATTGATGAACAAACATTTGTTTTAAAGAGACAAATTATTTCCTTTTTGTCTTTTGATTTAGTTGTGTTTTTAATTTATTCTTAATTTTTTTTTCAAGAAATTGTACAAAGGGGTTTCTTTTTTTTTTTTTTTTGGCCAGTCCTGGACTCAGGGCCTGGGCACTGTCCCTGGCTTCTTCCCGCTCAAGGCTAGCACTCTGCCACCTGAGCCACAGCGCCCCTTCTGGCCGTTTTCCATATATGTGGTGCTGGGGAATCGAACCGAGAGCTTCATGTGTAGGAGGCAAGTGCTCTTGCCACTAGGCCATATTGCCAGCCCAGGAGTTTCATTTCAATGAGTCAGAGTATAAGTATAGTGCATCTTGATCAATGTCACCATTCCATCGTTCTCCCCCAACTTTCCCAATCCCATCCAGACTATAAATTATGTAGTTCCATTTTTATACCTTCCTTTCTCTATTCATCTGTTCCACTTCCTCTTGCTTACCACCCCGCAACAAAACATGTTTGAGGTTCCTGGTATTCATTTGTTAAACCATTTGTTAATTGTTCAGAAGAGTTATACTATTAGACTCCTCCCCTGAGAATATCTTTCAGTCTGTTTGTGTATATATGCATATAACCTGGTATAAGCTTTCATATATGTTTGTAATTTAGATCTTCCACATATGAAAGAAAACATGTACCATTGTCTCTCTGAGCCTAACTTATTTCACTTTACATATTGTTTTTCAAGGGCCATCCATTTCCTTGCAAACAACACAATATTTTTTTTTCTTTTTTTTTTTTTTGCCAGACCTGAACTTGAACTTTGAGCCTGAGCACCATCCCTGGCTTCTTTTTGCTCTAGGCTAGCACTCTACCACTTGAGCCACAGCACCATTTCCAGCTTTTTCCGTTTATGTGGTGCTGAAGAATCAAACCCAGGGCTTCATGCATGCTAGGCAAGCACTCTACCACCAAGCCACATTCCCAGCCCTGACTGTTCATATTCTTTTTTTTTTTTTTGGCCAGTCCTGGGCCTTGGACTCAGGGCCTGAGCACTGTCCCTGGCTTCTTCCCGCTCAAGGCTAGCACTCTGCCACTTGAGCCACAGCGCCGCTTCTGGCCGTTTTCTGTATATGTGGTGCTAGGGAATCGAACCTAGGGCCTCGTGTATCCGAGGCAGGCACTCTTGCCACTAGGCTATATCCCCAGCCCCCCATATTCTTGATTATGGACAGTCTTACTGAGATGAAATAAAATCTCAATGTTGTTTTGGTTTTCATTTCCTTTATGGCCAGACATGTTGAACATTTCTACCTATGTTTATGGACCATTCTTACTTCTTCTGAAAGTCTGGGTTTAGCTGCTATGCCCATTAATTGGATTATTGGGGGGAGTTTAGTTTCTTGAATTACTTGTATATTCTGGATCAGACCCTTGTCAGATGTATAGCTGGTAAATGTCTTCTCCCATTGAGTAGACTGTCTTTTTGGCTTAGTTATTATGTCCTTTGCAGTGTAGAAACTTTAGCCTGATGCAATCCCATTTGTCAATTCTCTCTCCAATTTTCTGAGTCCCTGGAATTCTACTAAGGAAGTTCTACCTATGCCAGTAAGTTCTAATGTTCCTACTACTCCTTCCTGTAGTAGTTTAAAGGTTTCAGGTTGTACATTGAGGTCTTTGATCCATTTTGAGTTGATATTAGTACAAGATGACAGACAAGGTCCAGACCCAATTTCAGTCTTCTACATACGGATATCCAGTTTTCCTAACAACATTTGTTGAAGAGGCTATCTTTTTTCCAACACATATTTTTGCTTCCCTTCTCAAATCAGATGGCTGTAAGTATATGGGTTTATTTCTGGGTCGTCTAGTCTGTCCTGTTGGTTTTCAGACTTATTTTTATGCCAGTTCCAAGCTGTTTTTCTTACTATATGCTCTGTAGTAAAGTTTGAGGTTTGGAATTGTAGTACCTCCTGCATTTTTTTGGTTCCAGATTTGCTTTGGCTGTTTGGGCCTTTTGTGGTTCCATGTGAATTTATTTTTAACTGGTGTTTTTTGTTGTTGTTGTTTTGTTATTGGTGGTGGGGTTTTTGTTGTTGTTGTTGTTTGGTCTTTTCTTTTTTGGTACTGAGGATTGACCCCAGGATGTTGCCACTAAGATACCACCCAGCCCCATATGAATTTTTGGATTGTTTTATCTCAGTGAAGAATAGCACTGGAATTTTGTTAGTACTGCAGTACCTTTGGCACTGTGGCCATTTTCACAATATTAATTCTGCTGGTCCAAAACACGGAAGGTCTTTCCACTTCCCGGTGTCTTCATCAATGTCTTTCTTCAGAGTGTCATCGTTTTCACTCTAGAGATCCTTCACTGCCTTGGTTAGGTTTAGTGATAGGGTTTTCTGTTTGCTTGTTTTTTGAGGCTATGAGACAAATGTTTGTGTAAGCCAAGAAGGCCGACTGACAAGTGTTTAAAGGAGTAAAAGAATGAAGGATTTGTAGGATTGAGAAGTAAGGTTTTGAGTGAACAAGGACTGAAAAGACAATAGAGATTGGAAACAGATAAAGCTCGGAGGAGGGCTGAGATTGTGGCTTAGTGGTAGAGTGCTTGCCCCACGTGCATGAGGCACTGAGTTGTTGTTTTTTTGTTTTGTTTTTTTAAAGGAATTTTTTTTTTTTGCCAGTCCTGGGACTTTTTTTTTTTTTAACTCAGATCCTGGGCACTGCCCCTGAGCTTCTTTTGCTTAGGGCTAGCACTCTACCACTTGAGCCACAGTGCCACTTTTGGTGTTTTCTGGTTATGTGGTACTGAGGAACCAAACCCATGGCTTCATGCATGCCAGGCAAGCACTCTACCACTAAGCCACATTCCCAGAGCTCTTCAGCTCAAGGCTAGCTAGCTCTCTACCACTTGAGCCACAATGCCACTTCTGGTTTTCTGGTGGCCAATTGGAAATAAGAAGCTCATGGACTTTCCTGCCTGGGCTGGGTTTGAACTGCAATCCTCAGACCCCAGCCTACTGAGTAACTAAGATTATGGGCGTGAACCACTGGTGCCCAGCAGGAATTGATTTTTAAAAAGGAAAAATAATAAAGTTTTAAAAATTGAAACACAACATTATGGCAGGACACATGCCTATAATCCTAGCTACCCAAGAGGCTGAAATCTGAGGATCAAGGTTCAAATCCAACCTTGGCAGACAAAGCTGAGAGACTTTTATCATCAGTTAACCAGCAAAAAGCCAGAACTGGTGGCATGGCTCAAGTAATACAGCACCAGCTGAGTAATAGCACCAAGATGGATATAAGAGACATTATGAAGATAAAGTTGAAACTCACAGCTGTAAGTTCCCTTTCTTTTCATTCTAACATACAATTTCCATAACTTTCAAAATATCTGTTGTTTTGCCCAAACCGCCATTTCTTTCAGCATCATATGACCATTCTGAGGCCTAGCCACACCTACATATTGCATGTAGATAATTATACCACCTAGGCTCTTCCCTACAAATAAATCAGCATAGGTTCTGCGTTTGAGGGCTCTAGAGGAATGTAATTATAAGGAGCCTGATTGCAGCTTCCGACTGACCCTGAAGTGTCAGGATGTTGAACCCAGTGCTTAAGAGCCTAGAACTTGGGGCTGGGGATATGGCCTAGTGGCAAGAGTGCTTGCCTTGTATACATGAGGCCCTGGGTTCAATTCCCCAGCACCACATATACAGAAGTGGCACTGTGGCTCAAGTGCCACATTCTTTTTTTTGCCTTGAGCAAAAAAAAAAGAAGCCAGGGATAGTGCTCAGACCCTGAGTTCAAGGCCCAGGACTGGCCAAAAAAAAAAAAAAAAAAAAAAAAACGCCTAGAACTTAGCACCAGGGTTGAGTAAAATGGAGTGAAAGAAGCTGGCAATAGTCAGGCCTCAAGGGATTTTCTTAAGTGTTTGGAAGATGAAAGTCTGTCCTTTGGGGAAGAGGAGCCAGGCAACTGAGTAAACTCAATAATAACTTTTTTATTTAGCAGTTCCCAGGCTTGAACTTAGTGCTTCATGCACTTATTTGGTGTACTTGCTCACAATTGGTATTCTATCACTTAAGCAAAGCCTCTAGTCTGGCTTTTTTGCTGATTATGGACTCTCTTGGGTTTTTCCATGCATTCTAGCTCAGGTCTCAGCCTCCTGAGTAGCTATGTCTTGAGCCACCAACTCAACAATAGGGTAGTGCCTTTTTTTTTTTTTTTTTTTTTTTTTGCTGGTCCTGGGGCTTGAACTCAGGGCCTGGGCACTGTTGGTTTTGCTCAAGGAAAGCACTCTACCACTTGAGCCACAGCGCCATTTCTGGCTTTTCTTTTTTGAGTAGTTTATTGGAGATAAGGGTTTCACAGAGTTTCCTGCCTGGGCTGGCTTTGTACCTGGCTTAGGGTTATGTCTCGAGCTGGGAGCTGGTGGCTCATGCCTGTAATTCTAGCTATTCAGGGGGCTGAGATCTGATTATCACAATTTGAAGCCAGCCTTTGCAGACGCATCCCAAGAGAGACTTATCTCCAATTAAGTACCAAAAAGGCAGAAGTGGAGCTATGGCTCTGGTGGTAGAGTGCTAGCCTTGAGCACAAAAGCTTAAGCCCCCAGGTTGTGAGTTTAAGCTCTAGAACCAGCTCCAGAACACGAACACACACACACACACACACACACACAATGTAGGGCTGTTCTTGTTTAGGTGCCAGAAAGCTGGGGTGGGGGAAATTATTGGAGCTGATCAACTCTAGGCTTCAACTTGTGAAAAATATATGCTGAGAAGCCAGGTTGGTGGTGAAAGCCTATAATCCTAGCTACTTGAGAGTAGAGATGGGAGGACCATGGTTTGAGGCCAGCCTGGGCATTAAAGTTTGCACGACTCATCTAAACCAATGAGTGTGAAAGCATAAGTAGGAGGATCACAACCCAGGATACTAAGCCCAAGCTTAACATGAGACCTTGGGGCTGGGAATATGGCTTAGTGAGTAGAGTGTCTGCCTAGCATGCAGGAAGCCCTGGGTTCAGTTCCTCAGCACTATATAAACAGAAAAGGCCGGGAATGGTGCTGTGGCTCAAGAGGTACAGTGCTAGCCTTGAGCAAAAAGAAGCCAGGGACGGTGCTCAGGCCCTAAGTTCAATCCCCAGAACCAGCAAAAAATAATAATAATGCAAAATGGGCTGGAGGCAAGGCTCAAGAGATAGCCCATCTTCCTAGTAAGCATAAGCCAGTGAATCATGCCTGAAATCATAGCATCTCAGGAGGCTGAGATCTAAGGATCAAAGTTTGAAGTCAGTCTGGGCAGGAAAGTCTGAAACTTATCTCCAATTAGCCACACATGCACACACAAAGCGAGAAGTGGCGCTGCGGCTCAAGTGGTAGAGTGCCAGTCTTCTCTCTTTAGCCTTGGAACCTTGGGCAAAAATATTCTCTTGGGGTGGGGGGACGACTCAGGTGGGCCTTGTTCTCCTTCTAGCCCCCTCCTCTTTTGGCAGACCAACTCCAGAAGGTAGCCCTCAGACACAGCTTTCAGACTAACAAAGCTTCTATTGACAGTGAGAAGATTGGTTATACTGAATAGGCCAGGCCTCACATGCTTAGCATGTTAATTGTTCTTTCCACTGGCCATTCATGTGGGACTCACAAAGACCTAGGATTTATCTCCCTTTAACTCTTCTTTCCCTACAGATGGCCTGTAGTACTTGGCTTATGAGGTTTTTAACATAAGTGATTTAACACTTAGTGTTTGAAATCCCTATACTGTTTTACATCGAAACACACTGAGCCTGCTTGCCTCCTAATTGTTGCTCAGTTTTGATGGAGCTTCATTCTGCAGTGAGCTGATAAGAATTACAAATAAAACACAGGTAAATCTCTCCAGTATGGAGGCCACCCACCTAGCCAAGTGCTCGGCTTCTGTGACAGCTGGCTGGCGCCTCAGAGGCCTTTGCTTCAGGACTTGCTAGATTGAGCTCAGTTTGGGTGCTAGATGTAGGATTTCTGGGAAACTGGGATAATCTCAAACTATTTTAAAAATTAATTTATCAATAGTGGTTTCAGATACCACAGCCTTTAGTGGTTCTTTTTAGATTTCCTTTCTTTCCATCACTAACTTTAGGTCCGAGGAGGTTGGAGCCAGTTATGGGCAGGAAGGTAACATGGCTGAGTACTCCCCTGCCTGTTATTCCATGGCACTACTACTGCTTCTTTCTTTTCTCAGGCACAATGGAAACATCCTTCTGGATGCAGAAGGCCACATCATCCACATCGACTTTGGCTTCATCCTGTCCAGCTCACCCCGAAACCTGGGCTTTGAAACATCAGCCTTTAAGCTGACCACAGAGTTTGTGGATGTGAGTCAGAAAGGAGGTGGTACCTCTAGAATCACTGTATTCTTTCTCTGTCATGGGAAGAGAACTGGTGGATTTCCCTTAGACTTGGGAGGAACAGAACAGAAATAACAATAAGTCAGGATGAGGCAAGATTTCCTGGGAGCTTCCTGCCCTTGTAGGTGAATGAGGAAAAAAAATAAACAGTAAATGAGGAAATAACAAATGAGTTGGCATGGTTGCTCCAAGAGAGTAACTAGTTCTTTTATTTTTTTATTTTGTGGTCAGTCGTGGGGCTTGAACTCAGGGCCTGAGCACTATCCTTGAGCTCTTATGCTCAAGACTAGTGCTCTACTACTTTGAGCCACAGCTCCACTTCCAGTTTTCTGGTGGTTAATTGGAGATAAGAGTCTCACGGACTTTGCTGCCAGGGCTGGCTCTGAACCACGATCCTCAGATCTCAGCCTCCTAAGTAGCTATGATTACAGGTGTGACCTACCAGCACCTGGCTGAGGAAGTAGTTCTGAAGGCCCTTGGGACAAGGACCCTACTTGCCAGAAACACTTTTGTTCACGTGACTTTCCCTTCCCAGGTAATGGGTGGCCTGAATGGTGACATGTTCAACTACTACAAGATGTTGATGCTGCAAGGGCTGATCGCTGCTCGCAAACACATGGATAAGGTGGTGCAGATTGTGGAGATCATGCAACAAGGTGCGGCTGGGGGCAGTCCAAGTCCCAGGGCGCCTCAGGATTCTGCTCAGGTCGGGGCCCTGGAGCTTAGGACTTCCAGAAAATTGATTCCACTGTGAGATTCAAGTTTACCCTGAGGATTTCTGGCTCTGACCCAGTGCTGTTTTTCCTTCAGAACCCTGGCAGAGCTGGGTCTTGGGTGGGAGGAAGGAGGCAGCAGAAAGGACTTCTTAGGCACCCTCAGGGAGAGCAGCCCTAGTTTCTGGTCCTTCTAACAACCCTATCTGCTTTTGAATGTTTGTCTCCTGCTCCCGCATCATTTTGCCAACTCAGGTGTTTCTATTCAAATTCCTCCCATTCCTCTGTGACCTCTCAGTGCCCTGGCCTCAGCCACCTGGTATGCCACCTTCCTTTTCATACTACTCACACATCCTGCCCTGAGTTTTGCTTTCTGGTCTTTTTATCTCTATTATTCCACTTCCTGGTTGCCTTCACACCTGTAGTTGTTTGATCAGGATGTCCTCTTCTACCAGCTTTTCTGGGCCCTCCTCCTCCTCCTCTTCCCAAGGCTCGAGGTGTACATCAGGTCTGAGCTGCCAGTCTCCTCCCATCCCTACCCCTACCCCACAGGTTGTCGCCGTTGCTCAGGAGCATCCCCGTCTGGCCCCGTGATGACGGTGGCCCAGGTCATCTGTGAGTGTCAGACGTAGCGTAGACAGAGTCCTGCAACCAGATAAGTGTGCAGGGCCCATTCCCAGAGCCTCTTCCCAGCCTTCCTTCCCCCTGGGCCCTAAGCCTCTGCTCCCTCAGCCTTCCTTACTGGGGGAGAGATGGTGTGGGCTCCCATCCCTCCTCTACCCATATGCCCTCACCTACAAAGGGGCTAAGGAGTGTGGGGTGAAGCTGGGCTGAAGACAGGGCTGCCCACCAACTGCTGCTCTCTGCACCAGTGCACTAGCACCTTTACCATCTCAGGCCTTTGGGGAAGGGAGGGGAGGGGTACTCAAGACCTGACTCTGCATTCCTGGTGGTGGTCACTATTGACTTGGCTTCCTATCCATCTGTGACCCGTCCCCTGTCCCCTAGGTTCTCAGCTGCCTTGCTTCCACGGCTCCAGCACCATTCGCAACCTTAAAGAGAGGTTCCACATGAGCATGACTGAGGAGCAGCTCCAGATGCTGGTAGAGCAGATGGTGGATGGCAGCATGCGGTCTATCACCACCAAACTCTATGATGGCTTCCAGTACCTCACCAACGGCATCATGTGACACTCTCCTCAGGCCCAGCAGTAGTGGGGGGCATCTCTGGCACCCTCTCTGGGAGGGCCCTTGTCGAAGAAACCCCAAACCATGAAATCCCACCTACCCAACCATCTACCCAAGGGAAATGGAAGGCAAGAAATACAAAGGATCATGTGGTAACTGTGAGAGCTTGCCAAGGGGTCCAGACTTGTTGGGGTTCCCATGCCCCCTGCGGTGTCAGTATTACCACCTGACAAGACTCCAGGACTCACTGCCCTCCAGAGAACAGATGATGAACGAGGGGCACCAGGGCCTTTCGTCTCACCAGGGTAGGATCTGAGGCTCTTTCCACAGGCCATCTTATCTTTTCTGGGCCCCAGCAAAGGGAGAAGAGTGGGTTCTTGGTACTTAGGATTTGATCCTATGGTTGGCCTTTGGCCATGCTGCTGCCCAACTCTCCTCTGCCAGGGACTGACCCCTAGCCAGAGTTCCTCTTGGTAGGTGGGCTGACACAGGTTCCTGAAGTTGCTGAGCTTCCCTGTCATGGGGATGAGGGAGGGAATTACCACAGTCCCTCCGGCGTATTGAGGGTATTGGCCTAACCATGAGGAATTCCTGACCCTCATACCTTCCTTACACCCAGGGAAATGGCTCTCAATTTTTTATTTTTAATTTTTGTCTGAAATAAAGTCCTTAGTTAGCCACCTGTGTCATATCTGAGTTGTTCCTTTCTTGAGGGGTGGGAACTGCATCCAAGATCCAAAAGGCGCACATGCCCCAGGTGGAAAAGCTTCTGACCCCACCCCTCCCTCTTGAGTCCATTGTGCAAGTTGTACAAAAAGAGCAACCTGAGTGGGGATTAAACCACGAGCAGTTTTAATGGTCTGGTTTTCTCCCTCCTGTTTTCTCCCACTGTTAGTATTATTATTACAAGAATAAAGGATTCCTGAGAGCCTGTCTCCTCCTCTCCCTGGGCCCCTCTGACAGGACATCCCCACCAACCTCCCCGCTGAACTTCTGGGGGAAAAAAAGAATAAAAGGCACTGCAGGGTGGGGGGTGTGCGTGCCAGGGTGCTAGGGCAGGACCTAGCCTAGAGAACAAAATCCTAGTCTGCCCTGAAGGAATCGTGGAAGGTTGTATCCAGCCCCCCACCCCCGCCATCAGTCATTCCTTGTGCCTGTCTAGCAGGCTTTACCAAGGTCCCATCCTCCCACCCTCAGTCACACACTGAGGGTCTGCAGCAGGAACATAATTAGTGTTGGGCTCAGAAAGGAGGAATGGAGAGTTCATCTGACTAGGACCCAAGGGAGGGGAGGTTACAAATCACTATAATCCTCAAAAGCCTTTTCCTTCAGGATCTGGAGAAATTGAACAAAATGGGGATGTTAAACAAAGTCCCCAGCCCAGGGACTGGGTGGCAGCAGCAGTGAAACCCAGGCTTCCTGCCCGAGGGGGGTCGGGGAGGGCTGGGCAGTCCCAGCCTGGGGCCTAGTTATCCCCACTGCCCCCCTGCCGAGCCCTGATGAACGCCATGCCATGCGTGCGGAAATGGGTCTTGAGGTTGAGTGGACTGTCACAGCTCTTGCCACAGACCTTACAGGTGAGTGGGCCTCCAGCAGCAGACAGGAGTGACTCTCCACCCTCTAGGTCAGACCGTGTGGGAGGGGCAGCCTCTTCCTCCCCATCCTCCAGCCCCAGGGCACTGGCTCTACCCACACCCCGTTTCTTCTTGTGGCTGATGAATCGGTGCCTGCTCAGGGAGCCTGGGGAGGCAAAGCACAAGCCACAGTCCAGGCACTGCTGGGCACCACCGTCCACCCTCAATCCCACCATGAGGCTTTGCTCCACTGAGCCACTGCTCCTATAGCGGACTGGACCATGGCCACCTGACCCAGGGCCACCCCTGGGAGACTTGGCTGGCGGTGTTGTGCTGTCAGGCTCCTCACTGCAGGAGTCAGAAGACTGACGGCGCTTCCTTCCTGATCCCTGGAGAAGAACGGGAGACATTGGGCCTTACCACCCCCCTCACTCTCTCAGGTACCTTCACCTGGCTTCCTGCCAGGGTCTGCACCCTCCAGCCTCCCACTCCGTGGTCTCAGTATGTACTGGGCCTCTGCCTACCTGGGCTCTGACACCCGAACTTCGAGCTATGGTACTCCCTGACTGGACCCCGAGGGGCAGGCCGTGCCGGACCTGGACATGCTTCTCGAGGATCAGGCGGCTGCTGAAGGTGCGCTTTCCTTCTGTGCAATACCTGAAACCAGGGGAGAGGGCAGAATGCGCCACAGGCCGAGCCCACAGCACCTGCGGGGGGGCTGCCAGAGCAACGGAGGCCTCAGCCACTCGCCCCAAAGGAAGAGGCAAGCAGGAAGGTACTCTGGGTCTGTGGGCTGGAAAAGAGTGGGAAGCAAAGGTTACCTGCATGGGTAAACTCGCTTGATTCCCTCGTGATTGACCCTGACATGGCGCCTCAGGCTGGGGCCAGAGCAGAAGGAGCGCTCACACAGGCGGCAGGGGAACTTCTTCACTGACTGGGAGAGCAGGGGGTGAGAGTTCAGAAAGCCCTGCCCCATCAGCACACAGCCAGCCCTGGGGCTTCCTTGCCCATCCTATCCCGACCAGGGGGCCACCCACCTTGCCATGCTCCTTCTTCATGTGAGCCACGTATTCATCACGCTCAGGGAACCAGGAGTGGCAAAGGCCACAGGTCCAGCCTCCGGGCCCCCCACCCCCACCTTTGACGCCCTTGCTTCCCAGTTCCCGCCTGGGCCGTTTGGTGGGGCGAGGGGGCGAGGGGGAGCTGGGTGGCTCTTCTTCTGAAGATGAGGATTCCTCAGTAGCAGGGGCTGCCCCTTCCCCAGCCACAGCCAGCTCTTCAGGTTCAGTCTTGGGAGTGAGAAGGGCACCTCCACCCCCTTTCCCAGCAGTTTCCTCCCCAACGCGTCCAGACTGATGGGTGTTCTGGGAAAGACACAAAGCCGGTGGCTGTGGTGGAGTCCATACTGCTGGAGGGCTGTGCAGACCCAGCCCAGCCAAGCACCCATTATCCCCCGGCTCTGGGTGCCTGTACCTTGAGATGGTCCAGCATGGTCCTTTTTTGGGCAAAAAGCAGAGGACAAGATGGGCACTTAAAAACACTGACGCGCTGGGGCATCAAATGTTGGTCGAAGTGTGCACAAAGGAGGGGTTTGTGAGTGAAGACCGTGTCACACATGGCGCACTTGTAGATCAACCTGTGCGTAGAAGGAACAGTGCAGACACGGGGAAGGAACAGGTGGAGCCCTCCTCCCATCCGGCCCTCCCACCCACCCCACCTCCCTCTGCTCAACCCCCAGGTCTCACTTGGCTTGCTGCATGAGGAAGCTGGGATGTTGGGAGTAAAGGTGGGCATGGGCGCTGGGTCCAGACTTGAAGGCCATGGGGCAGATGGGGCACTTGTGGAAAATCTCGCAGTGTGATGTCTGGACATGAGACTTGATGGAGTTCACACCTCCAAACACCACTGCACAGCTAGGGCACCTTGTGGAAGAAGCAGAAGACGCAGTGGTGAGGCCCGGGCATCTCCCAGGCCCCCCAACCCCACCCTGTACCTATTCTCCTAGGCCTAGGTGTGCTCTAAGAAAGAAGTCAGCAGCGGAGCATGAACAATATAGGAAGGGAAGAGCGGGGGACCCAGTCCCCAAGGGGACCTGAGGCAGACAAGCTGCAGCTCCAGCAGAGGCCCTGCTCTCCTCCTGGGGATCCCCAAGAGGAATGCCTAAAGGCAGGCTATGATGTCACAGGGCTGAGTCCCACAACCAGCAGAGCTGAGGGGTGGAGAGATGGATGTCGCTTGAGGTCATTTAAAAGACAGCTGCTGGGGCTGGGAACATGGCCTAGAGGCAAGAGTGCTCGCCTCATACACATGAAGCCCTAAGTTTGATTCCTCAGCACCACATATATAAACAACGGCCAGAAGTGGCGCTGTGGCTCAAGTGGCAGAGTGCTAGCCTTGAGCAAAAAGAAGCCAGGGACAGTGCTCAGGCCCTGAGTCCAAGGCCCAGGACTGGCAAAAAAAAAAAAGGTCTGCTGAGACACTATGCCCTGAAGCTCTACCGGGGAAGAGGGGTTCACCATACCTGTATCCTACACGGCGAGAGAAATGCAGACAGGCCTCCTGCAGATGGGTTTGGAAATTGGCTTGAAGAAAGTTGCCTCCACATTCAGGACAGACGTGAGGGGGTCGGTTCTTATGCGTGCGCTGATGGGCGCTGAAGCTGCAGCGATTGGGGAGCATCATGGGGCAGGAGGGGCATATCTGTTGAGAGGGTTAGACAAGGTTAAGCTGGCAAGGGTGCCATCATCTCCATGATTTCTCCTAACCCAGCCTGCCTAGATCCTGTCTTCACAGTGTCTGGCGGTCCCCTCCCCGGAGAAGGGCTGGGGAAGGCAACTCACATTGCTGGTGGCCCCAGGTGCAGGGGGCCCCAGCTGCTGGAAGTGGGCCGCCATGCCAGCCTTGTCCCGGCACTGCTCCTTGCACTCCAGACAGCGAAAGCATGTGTAAGTGGAGGAGGCAGGGACAATGGGCGGCTCTGTGGAGAGTGGCAGCACGGGGGCTTCGGTGGCAACTGTAGTAATGGCAGAGGCGGTGAGAGCCCCCTCACTCTTGCCTAAGATAGGCAAGGTCAGAGGTCCGGGGACAGATGGCACAGTCACAGGCAGCAGAGGTGTGATGTCTGGCTGCCCCACCATCTGATCAAGGGCTACAGGTCTCATGACTAAATGCGAGCACTGCATGACAAGCCCCTTGTCCTTGTGCTCGCGTGCATGCAAGAGTAAGCTGCATTTGTTGAAGAAGACCAGACGGCGAGCACAGTGGTTGCAGGTGACCTCAATGCGCATGCTCCGGCGGTCATAGTGCCGCGCCAGGCTCTTTTCCAGTGAGAAGGCATCCCCACACTCCAGGCAGCGGTAGCCTGTTGGTGGCAAGGCCAGTCCAGCCTCCGCCGGTGGACTCAGGTTTGGTCTGTAGGCAGGCAGCAGGTTCTTGCTGTTGAGGATTTTGTTGAAAGCTTCCACCAGGCTGGACTGAGTCCGTGAGATCACCGTGCTACTTGCTGTGCCTGGAGCGGGAACAGGCTTTGAAGGCTGCACCATCAGCAAAGAGGCACCGTTTACTTTCTGTGCCCCTGTTCCCAGCCCTACCCGCACATCAGCCTTGGACAGAGCTTGGGGCACCAGGCCTAGCACATTCTTAATCATCTTAGGGCTGGTGGCAGCTCCCCCAGGCAGAACCACAGCTTTTCGAGCCACACTAGCTGCCATGAGCATAGCAGTGCTGGCGTTCTGGATGGTGGCCACAGGCAACACTGTGCCTTTCAACCTAGTGCCATCACCCAGCTGTACACTCACCACCTTCGGACCATCAGGGTTTGGGGTAACGGGGGACAGCTTCAGGAGGCTAGCTTCAGCCAGGAAGGCCCCTTCAGCCAAGGGGCCAGGAGGGTCAGGGTCTGAGGGAACCCTGGTGACAGTCCTTGTGATACTGCCACAGGATGTTTTAATGGTCTTGATCCGCACTTTAAGGGGCCTGGAAGAGTTAGAGGAGGCAGGGGAATCATTGCTGTCCTCGTCTGCAGCATCAGCTCCACTAGAGGGGCTCTGGGGACTTCTCGGGGGTGACTTTTCCACTGGCTCCTCATCTTCTTCTTTCAAGGGCTTACAGCTGGGAACTCGAGGGGAAGCAGGTGGGCTCTGATGCCCTGGAGACTGCTTAAAGGACACCCCAGTGACCTGGGGAGGGGAGGGACTAGAAGGGGCATGCGTGGCTTCCAGGCTACAGCCTGAGCCTCTCTGGGCTAGGCCTTGGGAATGACTAGGGCTGCACCTTTCCTGCTTCAAGGTCCCTAGTGGTGGGGAAGAACTCGATGGCACCAGGACTGGGCTGTTCTCTGGGGCTAGCTCAAAGGAAGAGGGGAAGGGAGGTGAGGTCATGGCCCCGTGCTGAGGGGGTGAAGGTGCAGGAGGCAGAGGATCCGGGTGCTCGCCTGGTTCAGGTCCAAAATGAGCAAAGAGGTCCAAGGGAGCTTTGCCTTCCATAGTCTTTTCTTTCCAGGTATCCCCAGTGGGAGGAGCTGGAGAATTGGGGGTTTCTGGGAGAGATGGCTCAGACCCATCAAATCCATTTTGCATTAGGCAAGGCCCCACAGTCCCTTCCTTAGTTGCCTCCCCAGCTGGGATCTCTTCCTCTCCTGAACCCCCAGCCAGAGGCTCGGGCTGCTCAGGACACACTGTGTTCTTGACAATGACACTGACTGTAGAAGTGTCTGCTGGTGGCAGGCCATGGTCAGAAACTGGAACTTCAGAGTCATCTTCAACAGCTGCTGCAGCTCTACCTTCAGTTTCACCTCCTACATTGGGTCCTGGCTTCTCTGGGCCCCCTGGCCCCTCATTTTCTTCAGAACCAGAGTGGATGGCTTCATTCGCATCAATATCAGGGATGTCAAAGGCAGCAAGAAGGTCATCAAAATCAGGGGTCTTCATGTCCCCCATAACAGCAGCCCCCAGTCCTGATGAAAACAGGAAGAAGGAGAAACTGAGATGCCTGTAATAGAGACCTTAGACCTCCTTCAGGATCTCCAAACTCAGCCCTTCCAACTTATACATCTTCACCATATTACAGGATCCTAGACAGCTGCTGCAAATGCTTAGGGTGCCAAACCCTAAATCAGGTTGGTGGACACAAGGAACAAGAGAAAATAAGTAAGGGAGATTCTCAGAAATACATGGAAGTCAGGCACTGGTGGCTCATACCTGTAATCCTAGCTACTCGGGAGGCTGAGATCTGAGGATTGTGGTTCAAAGCCAGCCCAGGAAGGAGACTCATCTCTAATTGACCACTATAAAACCGGAAATGGAGCTGTTATCAAGTGGTAGAGCGCTAGCCTTTCAGCTGAAGAGCTTAAGGACGCCACCCAGGCTCCGAGTTCAAGCCCCATGACCGACCAAAAAAAAAAAAAGGATGAAAAGGATGGAGACAATGCTCTAGGTCTAAGAATTTATTTGTATCAGCATGGGATTGATTCACTCTCTTCATGGACTTGGTGTTCACAGAGATTTGTAAAGCCATCTATATAAAATAGTGACTAAAACCAAGACCTGGGACATTTTTCCAGTTTACTTTTATCACAAGGCTGCTCCATAAGCAAGTTATTCCACTGCCTGACTTTTACTGTTCAAAAGAGGGGACAGGTGATCTATCTATCTATCACAAGGTTATTCTAAGCACATGAAATTGTGAATATGAAAATCAGGATACAATCTATTATTACAGCTGAGCCAAACAAGTACAAGAGCAGCTGGAAGGAACATCCATTGGACAACTAGAGCTGGGGTCAGAGACAAGAGTCAGGGGTCATGTAAGGTCAAGGGTGGACACACGTGGGCCACCAGAGACATCTGAAGATTTAACTTAGTAGGGAGAAAAAGACTCAGGAAGATCAAGATGGAAAGAATATGACACAGGAACAAAAAGAAACAGAAGAAAGAAAGACAGGAGGGGGGGCGGGGGTGGGGGACTGTGACAGCAGCCTAGTCACAAGGGCCCAGGTCCTCTCCAGTCGCAAACACCTGCTGCTCGCTCACCTACCTTCCCCAGAGTACCTTCTCTTTCCTACCCATCTTGCTCTCTCCAGGCTAAAGCTCCAGGGTATAAGAACATCCAGCACAATTGCCACAATGGGGGAAAGTCGGTTCCCTTCCCTTCCCTTCCCTTGTCATGTCATTTCTGCTCTGAGCTCCTCACCCCAAGTCTATCCCTCCAAATCAAACTCCATCTTCCTTTCACAACAAGAGTCTAAGAAGTCTCACTCAACCTCCTACCTGGCCCAGTGTAAACAAACAAGTACCACAAGAACTTATGGGGCACTTAATCAACAAGGAGACCTGATCAGAGTCTACCTCCTCCCAGTTCCTCCCCGTAAGAGTTTCTGTATCTAAAAGAAACAACTGAACAAGTCCATCCTTACATAGTCCCTGCTCAGGATGCAAGCCATTTCCCAGGGCCAATTCTCTCACCTCTCCCCAGCCTTTCCACTGTAACTGGAGATAGTCCCAGCAGGTGGCGGCTGGCATTGCTCAAACCAAGGAGGGGGTTGGGGAGATGGGTACCAACCACAGGAAGAAAGGGGAGTCCACCGTATGCCCTCCCCCCCCTTACTTAATTCTGCCGACTCTGGGTTTAAACAAAGACCTTGCTTCTGCCCTCCTTTGCTTGGATCCTTCCCCGGACAGGGAGAGTCCACTCCGGCCCCCCAGCAAAAGGGGCTGGTGGAGCACGCAGGCCGGTGGTCACTATGAGAAAACACCTGCGAACTTGCCTTTACTAACCATCTGCCTCTCTGGCCAGTGACTGACTTAGAGGTCATCCCACCGCCACCTGGAGCAAACAGCCGTCCAACCAGCGGAGGCTCCCCAACTCCCAAGCGCAGGCCTTTCTGCGGCTGCTGGCTGCGGTGGCGGGTCTCCAGGGCTCCCGCCTCGCCCGCCCCCTTCTCCCTGTGTTCCTCAAAAGCCAAAGGAGAAAGGGCTTAACATTAAGGGGTGAACAGACGGTGGTGGGGTTGGGTGGGGGCTCCAATGCCCTCTGCCCAGGGCCAAGGCCTGCTGCGTAAAGGGCAAGGGGCCGGGCGCCGGGCCGGGGGCGATTATTGCGGCCAAGCTGGGCAGCGAGCGGAATTAAGTCTCTGCCATCTGCCGAGGGCTGGCGCGAGGAGCAAGTCTGGGGGTGTGAGGAGGGGACGGGATGCACGGGAGGGGGGAGAGGCTAGCGGGGAAACTGAGGCGTGCGGCATTTCTTTCACTTCCACTAGCAGCAAAGTGAAGGCCGGGCCTCGGCCAGGCCAGGCCCTTCGGGAGCAGCGGCAAAGCCCCTCGGGCATTGAACTCCGGGGGAGTGATGGGGAGGGGGTCGATGGCTCAGGGAAAGTGGGCAAAGGGGAGGGGGCATCCCTGCGTGGCTCTCGGCTCTCCAGTCGGGGTCTGTCCCAACTCCGATCTCATCCGCTCCACTCCGAGCGCGGACGCTCCGGGGCTCTAGAAATTGGGGAGTGCTGCGGACGCGCGTCGGCCCCCCGGCGCCAGCCCGAGCGCGGCCCGGCCCCGGCGCTCCCCCGCGCCCAGTTGGGATGCAGGCTCGGCGCGAGCCCAGCGCCGCTCCCCCGCCCCCATCCCCGGGCACGGACACCATTTTAGGTCGCGACATCCCGCAGCCCGCAGTCCCCGGACTGCACTTCATTGCCTCTACGACTGTGGGGCGCCGGGACGTGGGGGTCCCGGGCCCGCCCCCCACGGTTACCTGGCTAGGGACTGTGCTTTCAACAAGCTGAGAGTTTGGACCATCCGCCCCAGGTGATGAAGGCGGTGTCGGGGCCTTCCAAGAAGCCGCCCCAGGGGGCGGCGCGGGGGGTGGGGGTGGGTAGTTGACCAAGTGGGGGAGGGGCGGGGGCATTTACCCGCCCCCCCCAGGGGGCGGAGCCAAGGGCGGGTATTTACCCCTGGCACGCTTACTTGTTCCGTTCCCAGTGCGGGTTAGACCCGACGGCTTCTACCCCGCTGCAGCCGCCACCACTGCCGTCGCCGCCGCCCTCCCCGCGGCCACCGCTACTTCCTGCTTCTCTCCGGTTCAGCCTCCTCTCTCTCTCGGCTCCCTCCGCGCTCCTGGACAGGGCTGCCCGCTTTCATACTCGCCATTGGCTACTACCTCTGTCACTCAGTCCTTCGTCCCGCCCACCTCCGCGCTAGGTTGGCCTTAAGTACTGCCGCTCGGAACTAGCCCTGCACAGTCCTCTTCTTCTCATTGGGCCCGAGGCCTAGGCCTTCTGAAGAACCCTCCTCCCATTGGCTACTCTGGAATCCACCTGCCCTCTCTGCGCATGTCAAAAGCGATTGGGCGCCACGACTGTCGCTCAAGAAGAAGCCAGCCAGAGTCCTGGCTTTCCGACCGGAGGGGTGCCTATCCAGGTGCGTGTCTCCCCCTCGCTCCTATTGGCCGCTGGAAGCTGGGAGCTGTGGTTCACTTATGCAAATTTAAAGAACTCTTGGCTTCTGTGTGGCGAGCACTCTGAGAACCTTACCGACTCCAGGTGGAATCTCGGTGCTCAGACCTGCTGATGCCTTCTTCCTCGAGCTGAACCTCCACGTCCGCGGTGCTGTGCTGTAGTCACAAAATGAGACGTCACCCCCAAGCATGACGTCATCTGGCTGACCAGCGCCGCTCTTCCCTCTGCATCGTTTTTACATCTGGATAGACTAGGTCCTCCAGCAGGCCAGCTCCTCCCTTGGCGGGAGACTTTGGCCTGAGCTTGGGGTTTAGCATGTGGAAAGAACCGGGACATCCAGCAGGGACCGGCTTGCGGACCGGAAGTTGGGGAGGTGACGTGGCCTGGACCATTTCCAAAGGGATCTAAAGGACGCCTACTGATGGGCCTCCTGAGCCCTGGAAGGTGGGGATCCTAGATGCACTTCCCACCGAAGAGCCCTCTTACCTCCCCTCCTCCAGCACTGAATGAGGCTTAGGAGCCAGGTTGAGCTTTCCCGCGCTTTCTTGCCCCACCCCCTGGAGGCGGGGAAAGGGCGGGGCTCCTGGGTAAAATGAGGCGCTGGCCACCCCCTCGCCCCCACCCCATTCGGCTGGCATTCGCAGAATCCACCTGCAGTTCCTGCGTGCCACCTGGCGCTCCTGCTGCCACCCGGCTCGGAGCTCCGCCGCCCACCGGGCCTGCAGCCGCCCTCCAGGAGCGATGCTTTTCATATGTACTTTTTTGCAGGGCTAGCTCGCAAGAGCAGACACTACCACTGAACTACATCCTCTAAGGAGATAGTATCACGTGCCCTAGGGTCCATGAACGTTTAACTGAGAATTCTCGGGCTCATACGCAGTTTATAAAGACTGCATGGAATTGTGTAACACGGCAGCTAGGTGGGGGTTGGGGGCCACCATTTAGCATATGACTGCTCTGGGCAAGCCACTCAATTACCCTGAGCCTATATTCTCATGGATGAAATGAGGATTTTAATATCCACCTGGTGAGATTTTTATGCTGATAAGTAGTTTAGGATACATACAAAGTCTAGAGCCAGTGGCTCACACCCGTAAATCCTAGCCACTCAGGAGGTTGAGAACCATGAGGTTAGAAGCCATCTTGAGTGGACAGATTAGAATGAGACTTGGATATCAAAAAGACATTTGCACTTCCATGTTTATCGCTGCACAATTCACAATAGCCAAAATATGGAATCAGCCCAGATGCCACTCCACAGATGAATGGATCCAAAAAATATGGTACCTATACACAATGGAATACTACATAGCGATTAGGAATGGTGAAATATTGTTATTCGCAGGGAAATGGTCAGAACTTGAACAAATAATGTTGAGCGAGACAAGCCTAGAACACAGAAAGGGGCATGATCTCCCTGATATATGACTGTTAAGAAGGGGTGACGGGGGCTGGGGATATAGCCTAGTGGCAAGAGTGCTTGCCTCAAATACATGAAGCCCTGGGTTCAATTCCCCAGCACCACATATACAGAAAATGGCCAGAAGTGGCGCTGTGGCTCAAGTGGCAGAGTGCTAGCCTTGAGCAAAAAGAAGCCAGGGACAGTGCTCAGGCCCTGAGTCCAAGCCCCAGGACTGGCAAAAAAAAAAAAAAAATTGACCTCTCAGTGGAATACAATAGCTCAAAAGCTATGTATGTACGTTCATATAAGACTACTGTCAACATATTGTCTAATGTCGACATTACATTTAAAGCCCTAGGCAAATTTTCTTGGGCATAGGCCACGTGGCTACTGTATATGTTCTTGGTACATTGTGTATTGTATCTATGTCTACCTGACCTAGGGAAGGGAAGGAAAAACAGGGTGTAAGATATCACAAGAAATGTACACACTACCCTACTATGTAACTGTACCCATTTTGCACAACACCTTGTCAAAAAAAATTTTGTTTAATTAATAAATAAATTACAGGGCTGGGAATATGGCCTAGTGTTAAGAGTGCTTGCCTCGTATACATGAAGCCCTGGGTTCGATTCCCCAGCACCACATATGTAGAAAGTGGCCAGAAGTGGCGCTGTGGCTCAAGTGGCAGAGTGCTAGCCTTAAGCAAAAGGAAGCCAGGGACAGTGCTCAGGCCCTGAGTCCAAGGCCCAGGACTGGCAAAAAAAAATATATATATATATATATATATAAATTACAAAAAAAAAGAATGAGACTTGAGGGCTGGGAATGTGGCTTAGTGGTAGAGTGCTTGCCTAGCATGCATGAAGCCCTGGGTTGCATTCCTCAATATTGCATCAACAGAAAAAGCCAGAAGTGGTGCTATGGCTTAAGTGATTAGAGCACTACCTTGAGCAAAAAAAGCTCAGGGACAGTGCCCAGGCCCTGAGTTCAAGCCCCAAGACTGACAAAAAGAGATATAGAGGGAGACACTCAGCATGGAATGTGCTTAGTGATAGAATGCTTGCCTATCATGCATGAAGCCCTGGGTTCAATTTCTCAGTGCCACCTATTCAGAAAAAGCCAGAAGTGGCACTGTGGCTTAAGTGGTAGAGCCCCAGCCTTGAATACAGAGAGGCTCAAGGACAGAGCTAGGCCCTGAGTTCAAGCCCCAGGACTGGCAAAAAAACAAAACAAAGTTAAAGGCAGTAAAGTAATTCAAACACTAAATTTATTCATTTATTTATTTTTGCCTTGAACCCAAGGCTTCATACATGCTAGGCAAGCACTCTACCACCAAGTCACATTCCCAGCTAAACACTAAAATTTTTAAGGGTTCCTTGCTAAGAGAATTTTGAACAGAAGTTTGTTTTCAATTAAATGTATTATTCATTCATTTAAGAAATATTTTAAACTGGGCACTGGTGGCTCATGTCTGTAAACCTAGCTACTCAGGAGGCTGTGAGATCTGAAGATTCTGGTTCAAAGCCAGCCCAGGCAGGAAAGTCCAAGAGATTCTCATCTCCAATTAACCACCAGAAAACTGGAAGTGGTGTCATGACTCAAAGTGGTAGAGCACTAGCCTTAAGCAAAAGAGTTCAGGGACAGCACCCAGGCCCTGAGTTCAAATCCTATGGCCAACAGAAAAAAGTAAAAGAAAGAAATAATTTAATGCTACCAATATTTAGCAATATTTAGTTAAGTACTATTTCAGACATTGGAATGAACAAAGCAGGCAAGAATCCCTAGCTAGGAACCAGTGGCTCAAACCTATATTCCTACCTATGAAGGGGGCTAACATCTGAGGATCATGATTCAAAGCTAGCCCAGGCAGGAAAGTTCAGGAGACTCTTATCTCCAATTAACCACCAAAAAGCCAGAAGTGAAGCTGCAGTTCAAGTGGTAGAGTGCTAGCATTGTGCAAAAAAGGTCAGAGACAGCACCCAAGCCCTGAGTTCAACACCCATGTGCGCATGCACACACACAGAGTGAAAGTTAATGTAAAACAATGTTTTTTAGATCATTTAAAACAAATACACTGGGGCTGGGAATGTGGCTTAGTGGTAGAGTGCTTGCCTAGCATGCACGAAGCCCTGGGTTTGATTCCTCAGCACCACATAAACAGAAAAAGCTAGAAGTGGCACTGTAGCTCATGTGGTAGAGTGCTAGCCTTGAGCAAAAAGAAGCTCAGGGACAGTGCTCAGGCCCTGAGTTCAAGCCCCAGGACTGGCAAAAAAAAAAAAAAATGTACCACACCAATGCAAGAAGTTACCAGGGAAAGTTGAGGGAGATGAGATATATGAACTCTATGTTCTACCCAAATTTTCTGTCAACCTAAATGGTTCCAATAAGCCAAGCATGTTATTTTCACAGCAGCATTTCAAAGCAGGAAGGAAAACAGGAAGTTTGGGAGGGTTGTAATGTTAGATAGGGTGGCTGAGTGAAGCCCTTTCTGATGGTGATTAAATAGACCCGAAGGAGGCAAGGGAGTGAGCCATGCTCAGTGTGTCAGGAACATTACAGAAAGGAAGAACAGTTTCCAGCTGGTTTCCAACTGGAAGTATAATCCAGAGGAATCAGCAGGTAAGAGGGCCGAGTCAGGTCATGGGGTGATCTGGGTGCTCTTAGAAGGTATTTAGCATTTCCACAGAGTGGATAGGAAGCCATCAAGAAGGTGAACCAGACATGATAGTACACACCTATAATTCCAGCACTCAAGAAGGATGTAGTTCAGGGGCTGGGAATGTGGCCTAGTGGTAGTGCCTTGCATACATGAGCCCCTAGGTTCAATTCCTCAGCACCACATAAACAGAAAAAGCCGGAAGTGGCGCTGTGGCTCAAGTGGTAGAATGCTAGTCTTGAGCAAAAAGAAGCCAGGAACAGTGCTCAGGCCCTGAGTCCAAGCCCCAGGACTGGCAAAAAAAAAAAAAAAAACAGAAGGATGTGGTTCGATGACAGAGCACTTGCTTAGCATGCACAAGGTGTAACTTCCATCTCCAGCACTTGAGAAACAAAGAAAAAGAGACTGAGAATAAGAAAGACTACAAAATGTAGCCTGCCTTACCTTTTAGAAGTGGTATGTGACAGACCCAAAAGCCTGGGTCCAAGAAAGTCTGTAAGAAAAGAAAAAGAGCGGCAAGGAGAACTCAGCAGCCCAACATGGTTTATTTGAGCTGAAAACCTGGGAAGGGCAACTAAGTCTCCTTTAGTAGGCAGAAAAAGTGAAGTCAGGCCGGGCAGATGGAGGCGGGGTAGGAGAGCAAACTTATCTTGAGTAAAGGATTTCAAGGTTTCAGTAGCATCTGTGTCAGCCAGGGGCATCAGCACCTCACATGGCCTTGGTCTCAGGCTCTCTTCCAAGACCACCAGGTGCATTTGTTCAGGGGAAGGGGAGGGAGGTGATTCAGTGGGGTTGGCAGCAAGGACAGTCCTAAGATAAGGCTGTCAGTTCAGGTTCATTTCTGTCAAAGTTCAACAGTGTTGTTGCCATGAAAAGCAGCAGGTGTCATGGGCTAAGACACTAGCTCCGTGTCAGCCATGTTGACTGACTCCGATTCACCAGTGAGTGCCATCAGCTCACAGACAGTAACTAAAGCCAGGGCAGAGGGAAGGAGGCCATTACAAAAAGTCAGGAGGGGCTGGGAATGTGGCTTAGTGGTAGAGTGCTTGCCTAGCATGCACGGTAGAATACTAGCCTCAAGGGGGAAAACAAAAAGCCAGGGACAGTGCTCAGCTCAGGCCCTGAGTCCAAGCCCTAGGACTGACCAAAAAAGAAGAAAAAAAGAAAAAAAAAAAAAGAGGAAAAGTCCCCATAGGGAACTCCGAGATTTACTGGCCAAGGAGATCAGAAGACCAAGGAAACAAGGAAAGGAGTTAGAAGAGCAAAGGGAGGAAAGAGGAACCTGAAGGATGTTTTTTTGTTTGGTTTGTTTTTTTGCCAGTCCTGGGGTTTGAACTCAGGGCCTGAGCACTGTCCCTGACTTCTTTTTGCTCAAGACTAGCACTCTACCACTTGAGCCACAGCGCCACTTCTGGCTTTTTCTGAGGAATTGAACCCAGGGCTTCATGTATATGAAATGAGCGCTTTACCACTAGGCCATAGTCCCAGCCCCTGAAGGACGTTATGACCTTGAAGTTAAAGGTCACAGGTGAAGCCAAAAGTTTCAGAGCAGAGGAGGAGATGGCTTTGAGCTGTGAGACACCACTAAGATGCCATGGAAGATGCAGACTGACTGGTGAATTCAAGCAAAGTGGTATTGCATCCTACAATATGTAACCCCTTGTGTTTGGCTGTGTGTGTGCACATGTGTGCGCGCATGCACATACATGCCAGACACACACATGCCAGACATAGAGTTTGAACTTTCTTTTTATTTTATTAATTTTATGCTTTGTGGTACCAAGCAATGAAACCCAGCACCTCCTGCAAGCACTGTATCACCAAGCCACATTCTCTGCCCTTGCTTGGCTTTTTCACTCAAGCACAACACTACCACTTGAGTCACATCTCCACTTCCAGCTACTTGCTGGTGAATTAGAGATAAGAGTCTCTTAGAGCGCACTAGCCTTGAGCACAGAGAGGCTCAGGGACAATGTCTAAACCCTGAGTTCAAGCCCCTAGACTGGCAAGAGAGAGAGAGAGAGAGAGAGAGAGAGAGAGAGAGAGAGAGAGAGAGAGAGACTCTTGGGTTTATCTGTGTAGGCTGCTTTCAAACCATGATCCTCAGATCTGAGCCTTCTAAGTAGCTTCAATTACAGGTATGAACCACCAGCTGCTGGCTAATATTTGTTATTTTGTGTTGTTTTCTTTTTTACTCTACAAAATGTTTTTAAGGCTCACCCAAAAAGTTCTTCATTTAAATAAAGTTCTATTTAATAGCACTTCTTTTATAGTTGGTGCTTTTTTTTTTTTTGCTGGTCCTGGGGCTTGAACTCAGGGCCTGGCACTGTCCCTAAGCTTCTTTTGCTCAATGCTAGCACTCGACCAATTGAGCCACAGCACCACTTCTAGCTTTTTCTGTTGATGCAGTAATGAGGAATCAAACCCAGGGCTTCATGCATGCTAGGCAAGCACTCTACCACTAAGCTACATTCTCAGATTTTTATGTCTTTCTTTTTCTTTTTTTTTTTGCCAGTCCTGGGCCTTGGGCTCAGGGCCTGAGCACTGTCTCTGGCTTCCTTTTGCTCAAGGCTAGCACTCTGCCACTTGAGCCACAGCGCCACTTCTGGTCATTTTCTATATATGTGGTGCTGGGAAATCGAACCCAGGGCTTCATGTATATAAGGCAAGCATTCTTGCCACTAGGCCATATTCCCAGCCCTTTATGTCTTGTTTAAGATAAAAAAAAAAAAGTTGTTTTCTGAGCCAGGTGCAGGTGGCTCATATCTGTAATCCTAGCTACTCAGGAGGCTGAGATCTGAGGATAGTTGTTCAAAGCTAGCCTAGGCAGACAAATCCATGGGACTGTCATCTTCAATTAACCAGCAAAATAAATAAATAAATAAATAAATAAATAAATAAATAAAATGCCATAAGTGGAGTTTTGGCTCAAGTGATGGACCATTAGCCTTGAACACAAAAGTTCAGGGACAGCACCCAAGCCCTGAGTTCAAGACCCAGGACCAGTACACACACACACACACACACACTTCTGTTTTTTTCTTTTTTTCTTTTTTTTTTTTTTGCCAGTCCTGGGCCTTGGACTCAGGGCCTGAGCACTGTCCCTGGCTTCTTTTTTGCTCAAGGCTAGCACTCTGCCACTTGAGTCACAGCGCCACTTCTGGCCATTTTCTGTATATGTGGTGCTGAGGAATCGAACCCAGGGATTCATGTATATGAGGCAAGCGCTCTTGCCACTAGGCTATATCCCCAGCCCCAACACTTCTGTTTTTTCCCTCCTCTGTTTTCTATGGACCTTTGCACATATAGATCTTTTCACATTGAGGTGATCTATTGCAAATTAATGTTTGCATATGGCGTGAGGTTAGAGATTGAAGTTCATTCCCAGCATCTTTGTTCTCTGGCTTGCAGTGGAGTGACGGTGAGCTATTGCTGAGTCAATTCTACTTACCTCACCAGCCGTAACGGCCTGCTCTCAGCCAGGACAGCGGCCTCCCTGGCTTCTAGAATCATTCCTAAAACCCATACGAGAGCCCTTCCTACTGCCATTCCAGTAACTTCATAAACTCAGAACTTCATGAGCCACATTTCTTTTTCCATAAAATACCTAGATGGCCTTTATTTCTTGCACCAAACCCTGACCAGCAAAGTTCTGGAAAATGCGTCCACAATTCATCTGGCTTGACCCTGTGGTTGTCTATACATAAATGTCTTTGTCCTAGGAAGTGTGGGAAAAGAACGGGAGGCCTTTCCCATGGCTTATAGTACGTTGTTGACCACCTACCAGCAAAAGGGAGCTAAGGCCACCACTTGGGTGCACCCTGCCCTCAAGGCAGCCTCTGCTCCCCCACTCCACGACACTCCAGACTCAAACTGGAAAGTACAGCCAAGTGTGGTAGTCTATGCCTGTAATCTCAGTTGTTGGGGAGTTGAGGCAGCAGGATTGTGTGTTCAAAGTCAGCCTGAGTGAAGTTGGGGAGACTTTAAAAACAAACAAACCCCAAAAAGCTGAGTGTGCTGGTAGCTCATATCTATAACCCTAGTTACTGATGAAGCTGAGATCCAAAAGATCATGGTTAGAAGCCAGCTGGGGCAGAAAAATCCATGGGATTCCATCTCTAAAATAATGAGCAAAGGGGCTGGGAATGTGGCCTAGTGGTAGAGTGCTTGCTTTGTATACATGAAGTGATGGGTTCAATTCCTCAACACTACATATATAGAAAAAGCCAGAAGTGGCACTGTGGCTCAAGTGGTAGAGTGCTAGCCTTGAGCAAAAAGAAGCCAGGGGGCTGGGGATATAGCCTAGTGGCAAGAGTGCCTGCCTCGGATACACGAGGCCCTAGGTTCGATTCCCCAGCACCACATATACAGAAAACGGCCAGAAGCGGCGCTGTGGCTCAAGTGGCAGAGTGCTAGCCTTGAGCGGGAAGAAGCCAGGGACAGTGCTCAGGCCCTGAGTCCAAGGCCCAGGACTGGCCAAAAAAAAAAAAAAAAAAAAAAAGAAGCCAGGGACAGTGTTCAGGCCCTGAGTCCAAGGCCCAGGACTGGCAAAACCAAAAATAAAAACGAGCAAATCTGGGCTGGAGGTGTAGCACGAGTGGTAGAGAGCCAGCTGAGCAAGCTAAAGATCTTGAGTTCAAACCCTAGTGCTGACAAAAATTAATATATATATACATATGTATGCATATATACACATATACATACACATATATATACATACTGTATAGGGATATTGCTCAAATGGTAGAGTAGTTGCCTAACAAGCACAAGCTCACGGACCTGGGTTCAATATCCAGTAACAGGAGGGGAAAAAAAAAGAGAATTCAGGAGCTAGGTATGAAGCATAATTTATAATTTGAGGCTTTCCTGGGCACCATTCAGAGCCCCCGAAGCAGGTGTTTCCCACCTATAATCCTAGCTACTCAGGAGACTGGGATCTGAGGACTGCGATTCAAAGCAAGCTCCAACTGGAAAGTCTGACTCCTATCTCCAGTTAACTACCAGAAAACCAGAGATTGCATTGTATCTCAAAGTGCTAGAGCACTAGTCTTGAGCAAAAAAGCTCAGGAACAGCACCTAGGCCCTGAGTTCAAGTCCTATGACCAACCAAAAAAAAAAAACGAAGAAAGTTAATATTCCACAGAAAGCAGGAAAATCATCCTAAAGACAAAAAGAGTATAATATTTGCATCCTAAATTCTGAAAACCCTAGCCCTGTTCCCAATTGAGCACCCAGAACACAAGCAATTGGATTTACACTCATGTAGCTTAACTGGTAGAGAACCTAACCTAGCATCTGGGAGATCCAGGTTCAATCCCCAGGAGTATGGAGGGGAAAAGAATTCCACTCTCCAAGCAGGAGATGGAATGGGTTTGCTGTGGAGAATCTGATCTCTGGGCACTGACAAGGGGGTTCCCTCAGGAAAAGACCTGGCCGGATCATCCTAGAAAGAACCTCACACTCTATGGCTCCCACAAAGGCTCAAAAACATTGTCCCCCACACCCTGAGAAAATAAATGTAGCTTTGAGAAAGAATAATTCTACTCTTCCTTTTATCAAGTTGAGATTAAAAACAAATACAGATAAAGCCAGCTGCAAAGTTAACAGGAAGCAAGCTGGGTGCCTCCTTAACTGGGCACCCTGCTTGTTCAATTACTCTTGCTGTTACACTGTCTTATCAGGTCAGCGATAACCAAGAGGTCTGCTCATTACATTTGAGTCATTATGTCATAGATGTCTGAACTACAACGAAGAGTAGGCGCCCCCAGATGCTCCCACAAGACTGGTGTCCAGCCATGAGGTAAATATTTTCCTCTGCACTTTTATGATCAAAAGAGTCATTTTGGGCTGGGGATATGGCCTAGTGGCAAGAGTGCTTGCCTCGTATACATGAGGCCCTGGGTTCAATTCCCCAGTACCACATATACAGAAAACGGCCAGAAGTGGCTCTGTGGCTCAAGTGGTAGAGTGCTAGCCTTGAGCAAAAAGAAGCCAGGGACAGTGCTCAGGCCCTGAGTCCAAGCCTCAGGACTGGCCAAAAAAAAAGAGTCATTTTTACCAAATGTTCCCCACCACCGCCACCCAGAATAAGTGTCATCCTTAACATGTTCTTGTTCCCTTCCTGAAGTGTGGTACTTATTCCCTCAAGGTCAGACTAAAAGAGCTGGGTTTTCTCTTTTTAATGGAGTTTTATTTTTGTTGTTGTTTTGTTGTTGTTCTTTTTTTGCCAGTCCTGGGGCTTGGACTCAGGGCCTGAGCACTGTCCCTGGCTTCTTTTTGCTCAAGGCTAGCGCTCTACCACTTGAGCCACAGCACCACTACTGGCCTTTTCTATATATGTGGTGCTGAGGAATTAAACCCAGGACTTCATGTATATGAGGCAAGCACTCTACCACTAGGCCATATTCCTAGCCCTGGAGTTTGTTTTTTTTAACTTTTTTTTTTTTTTTTTTTTTTTTTTGCCAGTCCTGGGGCTTGGACTCAGGGCCTGAGCACTGTCCCTGGCTTCTTTTTGCTCAAAGCTAGCTCTCTACCTCTTGAGCCATAGCACCACTTCCAGCCTTTTGTTTATGTGGTACTGAGGAATCAAACTCAGGACCTCATGCATGCTGGGCAAGTACTCTACCACTAAGTCACTTTCCCAGCCCCTGTTTTATTTTTTTAAAACTTTTAATGTTTTGGGGGTTTTTTTTGGGGGGGGGGTAAGTCATGGGGCTTGAACTCAGAGCCTGGGCACTGTCCCTGAGCTCTTCATCTCAAGGCTAGTGCTCTACCGCTTGAGCCACAGCACCACTTTCAAAGAGCTGCCTTTCCCCTTTCTTTCTCCCTTGTTTTGTTCTGAATTTTATCGATATGTGTATATATTCTTTTCTTTTCTGTTTTATTTGTCGGTCATGGGGCTTGAACTCTGGGCCTGGGTGCTTTCCCTGAACTCTTTAGCTCAAGGCTATCGCTCTACCACTTGAGCCACAGCACCATTTCTGGTTTTCTAGTGGTTAATTAGAGATAAGAGTCTCCTTCCTGGGCTGGCTTTGAACCACAATCCTCAGATCTCAGCCTCCCGAGTAGCTAGGATTACAACCATGAGCCTGGTACCAGCCGCTTTTTTTGTTTAAAGACAATAACAACAAACATTTTAGCGTTGCAAGGGAGGAATTTAAAGCAAATGGTGCCTGTAAACTTTTAAACAAGACTAATCCAATATTTATTTCTGAATTCTTGGCTGCTCTTTCTCATGGCTCACTTTCCCTGACTGTCCTCAGCTCCAGGAAAGGTGTCTTTGAAAAGGTGAGATTAACCATACTTTCAGAGGAGACCCAGAAAACTGAAGACTTGGGGCTGGGAATATGGCCTAGTGGCAAGAGCGCTTGCCTCATATACATGAAGCCCTGGGTTGGATTCCCCAGCACCACATATACAGAAAATAGCCAGAAGTGGCGCTGTGGGTCAGGTGGCAGAGTGCTAGCCTTGAGCAAAGAGAAGCCAGGGACAGTGCTCAGGCCCTGAGTCCAAGGCCCAGGACTGGCAAAAAAAAAAAAAAAAAAAAAAAGCTGAATATTTTGGGACCAATTGCTAATAAGCAGGCATGGTGTAATCCCAGCTACTCAAGAGGGAGAGGGCGAGGGCTAAAGGTATGGCTGAAGGTATGGCTGAGGTGGTACAGGTAAGACCCTGAGTTCAAATCTCAGTACCAAAACCAAAACAACAACGAAAAAAACCCTAAGCCGTTGGCTGGGAATATGGCCTAGTGGCAAGAGTGCTTGCCTCCTATACATGAAGCCCTGGGTTCAATTCCCCAGCACCACATATACAGAAAACGGCCAGAAGTCACACTGTGGCTCAAGTGGCAGAGTGCTAGCCTTGAGCAAAAAGAAGCCAGGGACAGTGCTCGGGTCCTGAGTCCAAGCCCCAGGACTGGCCAAACAAACAAACACAAAACCTAAGCCCTAAGAGCTAGATGCAGGGGGACTGAAAGTTCAAGGCCAAGGCCAACCCTGGCAAAATTAGCAAAACTTCATCTCAAAAACAAATTTTAATTTGGAGCCAGGCATCCATGGCTCACTCCTGTCATCCTCACTACCCAGGAAGCTGAGATCTGAGGATCTCACTTCGAAGCCAACCTGGGTAGGAATGTCTGTAAGACTCATCTGCAGTTAACCAGCCTAAAGCTAGAAGTGGAGCTGTGGTCAAGTAGAAGAGGGCCAGCCAACTTTGAGCAGAAAAAGTCAATAAGAGACCAAGCCTCAGTACCTGTGGCACAAGAAAGAAGAAAAGAAATAAGAAGGGATATGAACGTGGAGTTTTAGGTAAAAAGACAAGCACTGGGGAATGGTAGCAAGATTGAGTTGAACCAGGCTGTATCAGCAAGACAAGGGGGCTCAGAGGCGTCTCGGAAGGCACCTGCCTTGGCCTGAACCTTAGGTGTAAGAAGATGGATGGCTCTAGGGAGGGCAGCGGTGCCATGCCTAAACAAGAAGGAAGGGGGCCATACTTTTTTTTGTCCATCTGTGTTCCACCTTTTTGCTATATTTGTTTTTCTAAAACACTTTTAACTACCTATGTGTTTAAAGAAAGGAAAATGATTTGCTAAGGGCTTCCCAGTAGCGAAACCGAAGTTGCACTCGGGATGGAGCTGGCACCTGGTGGCCAGAGTTAGGCCAAGTGGGGGACACCTGTGAGAGCAAAGGCCTCCTCCTCTCAGCTGAGGCCCGGCTAAACCTGGGCTCCAGAAAGCCTGCATGAGCCACACTCGCAGGGCAGGTGTCTCCTTTACACTTGGAACCACTTGTGCACTGGGGCTTCGAATCCCAGGCCACATTTGGCACCTGACATCTCCTGTGTTTGCTTGAGTAGAGTGTAAACTTTGCCAGGCCCAGCTCCTCCGTGGGTGAGTGGATGTAGCTTGGTCATCTCAGGTTTGTCCACATATAATCCTATCTCCTCAGGTAAGCTTCAGCTGCTTCATCCAGGACACGGGGAAGGAAATGGGACAATGTGCAAGTACACAGCAAGTACTGGGTGCGTGTGGGGCCCATCCCTGTCTCCCTCAGAGAATGGCAGGCCCGATCGCCCTCACCAGTTAAAACAGATAGCCTTGCTAGACAGTCCCTTACCTCAACCCTGCCTTCCTGATGAGCTGAAGCTAGTGACTATATAAAAGACCCATCAATGCTGTAATCCTAGCTGCTCAGGAGGCTGAGATCTGAGGATGGCTGTTCAAAACCAGCCATAGGGCTGGGGATATGGCCCAGTGGCAAGAGAGCCTGCCTCGTATACATGAGGCCCTGGGTTCGATTCCCCAGCACCACATATACAGAAAACGGCCAGAAGTGGCGCTGTGGCTCAAGTGGCAGAGTGCTAGCCTTGAGCAAAAAGAAGCCAGGGACAATGCTCAGGCCCTGAGTCCAAGCCCCAGTACCAGGGGGAAAAAAAAAAAAACCAAACTGGTTTGGAAGCATGACTCAAGTAGTAGAACAGCAGCACATCAAGCAAGCCAAGTAAGCAGATCCTGGCTGGGAATCCAGCACTGAGAAGCAGGAAACACATTTGACTGAAAGCCCAGATTTTCAGGTACACAAATGGAATTTTATCCTGTGCATAGTAAAAATACATCCTGAATTACTCCTATTTCTGAATTATCATCAATGATCAAATCTGTTCTCTAAAAATGGGAAGTGTTGGGTTTTTTTCTCAAAGCTCTAGGGTACCTAAAATGTGAATTCCATCATGATTTCAAACAATACCTCATTTTGTTGTTTTATCATGGTAGTCATAACTCATTTGCCACATTGCTCTGATTTCTTTATCCTTACTTCTCATACAGTGACCTTGTGTTGTATGCATTAACTGAGTTCCATTCTCAGGAAGATGAGTAAAATTAAAGATGGATCAACTATGACATCCTACTGTAAAGTAAAATCTGTTGGGTGCTGATGGCCCAAGCGGCTCAAGAGTCCATGAGACTCTCATCTCCAGTTAGCCAGCAAAAAGCCAGAAGTGGTGCTGTGGCTCCAGCTGTAGAGTGCCAGTCTTGAGTGAAAAAAGCTAAAAGACAGTGCTTGGGCCCTTAGTTCAAGCCCAGTACCAGTACAAAAACAAAAATGTAAAACCTGAGAGAAGATATGAAGATGGACGCTGGTGGCCCATACCTATAATCTTAGCTACTCAGTAGACTAAGATCTGAGAACTGAGGTTTGGAGCCAGCCTGGGCAGACAAATTTGAGACTCTCATCTCCAATCACCAAACAAACAAAAAATGCAGAAATGGAGGTGTGCCAAGTCGTAGAGCACTAGCCATGAGTGAGCAAAAAAGCCAGTGAACATGAGGCCAAATTTAAGCCCCCGTTTTTGTTTTTGTTTTACACTGGGATGCCAACGCAGGGAAATTACTATAGTTGAAGGCCAGCCTGGACTACAGAGTGAGACCGTGTTAAAAACAAAAACCTGGGGCTGGGGATATGGCCTAGTGGCAAGAGTGCCTGCCTCATACACATGAGGCCCTGGGTTCGATTCCCCAGCACCACATATACAGAAAATGGTCAGAAGTGGCGTTGTGGCTCAAGTGGCAGAGTGCTAGCCTTGAGCGGGAAGAAGCCAGGGACAGTGCTCAGGCCCTGAGTCCAAGCCCCAGGACTGGCCAAAAAAAAAAAAAAAAAACAAAAACCTGCATCGGGCACCGGTGGCTCACGCCTGTAACCCTATCTACTCAGGAGGCTGAGATCTTAGGATTGCAGTTCAAAGCCAGCCCGGGGAAGGAAAGTCTGTGCGACTCTTCTCCAATTAACCACTAGAAAACCAGAAGTGGCCCTGTGGCTTGAAGTTGTAGAGCATTGGCCTTGAGCTGAAGAACTCAGGGATAGCACCCAGGCCAAGAGATTAAGCCCCATGACCAGAAAAAACAAACAAACCTGCCAGGTGCCCTTGGCTCATACCTGTAATCCTAGCTTTTCAAGAGGCTGAAATCTGAGGATCAAAGCTTGGGACCAGCCTGGGCAGACAAACCTGATTCTTCTCTCCAATTAACTGGCAAAATGCCAGAAATAGAGGTCTGGCTTAAGTGATAGAGTGCCTGCACCCTTAGCAGAGAAACCAAGCAAGACTGCAAAGCCCCAAGTGCAAGTCCCAACTACTGGCACAAAACAAAAAGTGAATCCTGAAAGTGTATATTATTATAAAACTATTTTCTATAGAATTCAAAAACAGGGCTAGGAACGTGGCTTAGCAGTAGAGTGCTTGCCTAGCAGGCACAAAGCCGTGGGTTCCTCAGCACCACATATACAGAAAAAGCCAGAAGTGGTGCTGTGGCTCAAAAGGTAGAGTGCTAGCCTTGAGCAAAAAGAAGCCAGGGATAGTGCCCAGGCCTTGAGTTCAAGTCTCCGGACTGGCAAAAAAAATTAAAATATTGACATGATTCAAGCATATTATATATACATGTATATGGATATATAAACATACACACATACATGTGTGCATTTAATAGAGAATGTTAATAGTAAATAAGTGCAAAACTTGGAAGAATAACAGCTAACTCTGAGAATGCAGGGATGGTTCCGGTACATAGCTAGGCATCAGGAACATTCTTGTAAATTGAGTGGCTTTGTGTATGTCTGAATCTTTTTTTTTTTTTTTTTTTTTTTTTCCAGTCTTGGGGCTTGGACTCAGGCCTGAGCACTGTCCCTGGCTTCTTTTTGCTCAAGGCTAGCACTCTGCCACTTGAGCCACAGCGCCACTTCTGGCCGTTTTCTGTATATGTGGTGCTGGAGAACCGAACCCAGGGCTTCATGTAAACGAGGTGAGCACTCTTGCCACTAGGCCATATTCCCAGCCCCATGTCTGAATCTTTGTTACCACCACATGCCACATATAGGTTTTTTCTTGCATCATCTGCTTTACATAATAAGCAAAGGGAGGATGATTTCAAATTCCACATCACATCCTACAGGGAAACCTTCGTCTGGATTTGGTGCTCCATGAAGAGACAGCACATTTTACCCCATGGGTATATAAAGCCTCTGTGGAAGTCAGGCCTAAATGGGTTTCTGGGCCTTGGTGTCCTGAGCCATTCATCCAACTAGTCTCTGAGCCCCGAGATTCCCCCAACATGTCTCCACTGTTCCTGAAGACTAGCAACATCCCGCCTTCTTGACTGGCTGAACTTTGTACCCCTTTAGAGGGCTCACATGTACACCCAGAAGCCTATCCAAAGGTGGGCTGTCTCCTCACAGTTCCACAGCGCCAAGGTCATTCTCCTTTCAACTCTGAGATAGATGGCGGCACTCGCACGTTGTGTTCTACTCACCTCCGCGGCCCAAGCGCACAATGGGGACTCGGCAAAGCGGCCCCACAACAGAACAGAAGCCAAGGAAAGAAGGGAAGGAGCTCCTTCCGGCCTTGCGCTCCTCCCCTCAGGCAAAGCCACCACTCGTTGAAGCAAAAAGGAAAAAACAACTTGCCAAACTTTATTTAGGTTGGAAAGGCTGCAGACAGCATATCTAACTCTACCATCCACCCACACTGCGCAGTCCAGGCAGGCTCGGCCACGCCGCCCTCCACTCTCACTTCTTCTCTTCCTCCTTCTTCTCCTTCTTGCCGTCCTTGGTGGCCTGGGAGGCCAGGGAGCCCATGGCGTTTCGGATGGCCTCGTTGTTGGGATCCACGCCTGGCAGGTTCTCAAGGACACTCTGAAGGAACTCGGGGTCCTGCATCACATCATAGTCATCCTCCTCCTGAAAAGGGGTGGCGTGAGTTTGCAGGGGGGCCTGGGTGGTGGAGAGCAAGCGGGCATGCAGGGCGGGGTGGGGCGCACTGCTGTGGAGCCCAGCTCTCCTGAGGCGGGGGAGCAGGCCTGACTGAACCCCGAGGAGCTTTCTTGCTCCCAGATCCCCAGCTGCCATGCGTTCTCTTCCCAGACTCTGCACCATTCCAGGAAGAGAGGGTCTGAGGGCGAGGGGGTGGAACCCGCGGGGGGGCAGAGGGTCATCGCTGGCCTCACCTTGGCTGGCTCCGATGTGTCCATGGCCGAGCTGGCATCAATGTCAGCTGACTCTGCCTGACTAAACTCTGGGGAAAGGAGGGCAGTCATTTAGTGTAGCTCAGTATCCCCACACGACCCGCTGACACGACCGAGCACTACCCCGGGAGCCATGGCCCACCTGCCCCCTGCAGGGACATCTGCATGGCATAGGCGATCTGCTCCTCCTCCGTCATGCTGCTCAGGTCGGGGAGCCCGGGGCGGCCAAACTCCTGCTGGTTGATGGTCATCTTCAGCAGTGCGTCGTCCGAGTCTGGGGACGGGGGATGCAGAAAAGGGCAGGATGGAACCGGAGCGGCACCCCACACGGCCCCGGCCCCCCCTCAATGGTGAGCACCCCACAATCTGGGACTTCAGATTCCACCTCTTTCACCTTCAGCCCCAGTCGTAGCAATTCCAGCCTCGGCCGCAGAGGCGGCCGCCGCCCGCCGCGCCTCCTCCTCCTGCCGCTGCCGCTGCTCCTCCATAGAAACACGCAGGGCCTGGCGAGGGGCAGGGCAGGGTCAGACTCCCCCAGCCGCAACCCACGGCGGTGGGGAAGGGGCGCGAGCACCGCGTCTGCTGATCGTGTGGGGAAGAAGCTAGAAAGGTCAGGAGAGGGGGTGGGAAACATGGCTAGAGCCTGGGGCTTGGTCAGACGTGAACACACTGGTCTGATACGGGTCAGACAAACCCAGACTATGAGGGAGCGAGACAGAGCCTGGGGAAATGAGTGAGGGTCATGCGCGTGTTTAGACTGCCCAGCGCTGCCACCTGCGTGTCAGCAGAGGAGAACATTTGCTCACCAGGGCCAGCTCAGGGTCAGCGCTGGGATCCACTCCAAATTCAAAGTCACTGGCACCAAGCCCCAGCATGGCGCCGCCTTCACCAGCCAGAATGGGAGAACTGATGAGGGCATCTGCTAAGCTGGGCCCCGGAGGCACCGTGACCAGATGAGAGCCAGTTCCATCTTTGCCGTTCAGCGTGTTCACGAAAGCCGTCAGCTTCTCCGTGTTCACCTCCTGGGAAAGGGGGCCACAGACGCGATCCTTCGCACCCCACCTCTCCCGCTTGAGCCGCAGCTGCGGGGGGCCTGTGCTGAGAAGGGCTGTCCCACCAGAAACAGCCAAGTCAACCAGTGCCCGATGGCCCGACTCACCTCTTCCCCAAAATTGATGATGTCAACATTCACCTTCTCTTTCTTGAGGCGTTTAGCTAGTTTCACCAGCTGGGAAGAAGAGAAAAAGCAAGAAATCTACTCTACACCCTGAGGGAAAGGAACTCACTTCACAAAAGCATACAGCAAATCATTTCTTTTGCAGAAACAGAGATCTGCCCCTCTACTCTGCCCACAAGGGCAGCCCAGTGCTCCTGCCAAACCTCCTTCCCTAACATGGGCTGTGCCACGCGCGCAGCCCCGTGGACTCACGTCCTTCTCGTTGTCTTCCACGGGGCTTCCCACAAAGGCGATGATGCGCATCTTGTGATTCTTGCCCTGCCGGTGTTTCAGAGCCAGCTGGGAAAGGACAGGAAATTACATCAACCACAGAACCCCTGGCTCTTCGCGCAGACGTTCTGTTTCATCTTTACAGATTATATGTATCTCAGGTCTAATCATTCTGCTCACACAGGGTAGAAACCCCTGGAGTCTTGCTGTGCCCCCCACTGGATCCACAAAGGGAGGCTTCATTCTCAGTTGGAGGGATGTTTCCCTTTACAGTCCTCAGGGATCCTGGGATTCATCCCACCACATTCTTTCCACCCTTAGCTTCCTCCCGACCCGTCTCGCCTTGTACTCGCTCGCTGTAAGCCAGGCGAAGAGCAGGAGGGACACGGAGGGGAGACTCACGTGGGCCACGCGGATACCAGTACAGAAGGTGATCTTGCCCTTAGGCTGGACTGTGTGGAGTTTGGAGAGGATGCGGCCAGTGTCAGGGGTGAGTGTGGTCAGCACTTCACAGTCACTGGGAGGGGGAGGGGGCAGAGCGTTTGGGTGAGTGCACGTCAGTAGGAGGACCCCAAACCACGCGTGTCCTCTCTAATGTTTAGTATATACCATGCACAGCACGAAGGGATTTCTCTGTACCAAAGCTGTCCTCCACCTCCCAAGGTTTCCTCCTAACTCCTGTCCTGCTCTGGGGCCCTGTGACGACACAATAACTGAACCCTGATAGACAGCATCCCACATTCTCCATTTGGAGATCTAGTTTTCAGCTAAAAGTATATATGACAAAAAACTATCAGCTCCTAAAACAAATGACTTTTGGGGTAGCAGGATATTTGATACATGCCAAAGGACTCTGACTGAAAAATCACCTTTCATTATCTTTAAAATTTCAGGGGCTGGGGCTGGGGATATGGCCTAGTGGCAAGAGAGCTCGCCTCGTATACATGAGGCCCTGGGTTCGATTCCCCAGCACCACATATACAGAAAACGGCCAGAAGTGGCGCTGTGGCTCAAGTGGCAGAGTGCTAGCCTTGAGCAAAAAGGAAGCCAGGGACAGTGCTCAGGCCCTGAGTCCAAGGCCCAGGACTGGCCAAAAAAAAAAAAAAATTTCAGGGGCTGGGAAATGGCCTAGTGGTAGAGCACTTGCCTAGCATACATGAAGCCCTGGGTTTGATTCCTCAGCACCACATAAATAGAAAGTCAGAGGTGGCGCTGTGGCTCAAGTTGGCAGAGTGCTAGCCTTCAGCAAAAAGAAGCCAGGGACAGTGCTCAGGCCCTGAGTTCAAGTCCCATGACTGGCAGAAAAAAAAATTCACCCCAGGAGATTTATCTTCATACCTATATTAAATGAGCAGGGGCTGGGAATGTGGCTTAGCGGTAGAGTGCTTGCCTACCATGCACGAAACCTGGGTTCAATTCCTCAGCACCACATAAACAGAAAAGGCTAGAAGTAGCGCTGTGGCTCAAGAGGTAGGGGGCTAGTTTTGAGCAAAAAGAAGCCAGGAACAGTGCTCAGGCCAAGTCCAACTCCCCCCCTCCCCCAATTTTTTAAAAATTGAATGAGCATTAAAAACAGGAGCTGGAGGTGTAGCTCTGTAGTACAGCATGTGGGCATGAGACCCTAAGATTATCCTCATGAGGGAAGAGAGCTGCTATTTGCAAATACAGTCATAGAAAGGTGACGGGCAAAAGAAGTCTGAGGGACAGCTGTGACAGTGATACACAAGGAAAACCATGCCCCTTTCCACACCCCACCTCCTCTGCTCCACCTACTTGGCCAGTGTGATGAGGCCTACGTTGTTTTCGGGGTTGCTGCGAGTCTTTGAGTGACATACTATGTTGACAGCGTCCTGTTGGGCCTGCAGCCGAGTCGGCAAGAAATCCCCATTCCGCATATACTCACTGTTGTCCACACTGGCAGAGAGAGTAAAGGGGGAAAGGGAAAATATTGTCTCCATAGCTTTTTTGCTCAAGGCTAGTGCCACACCTACCACTTGCACCACACCTCTACTTTCAGCTTTTTGCTGGTTAATTGTAAATAAGAGCCTCCCAGCCAGGAGCTCCTATAATCTTAGCTACTCAGGAGGCTGAGATCTGAGGATAGCAGTTCAAAGTCACCTGGGGCAGCAAAGTCCATGAGTCTTATCTCCAACTAACTAGCAGTGGCTTGAGCTGAAGAGCTCCGGGACAGCACCCAGGCCTAGAGTTCAAGCCCTATGTTTGACAAAAAAAATAAATAAAATAAGAGCCCCACAGACTTATCTGCCTAGGCTGTCTTCAAACATTGGTCCTCAGACCTCAGCCCTCTGAGTAGCTAGGTTTATAGGGATAAAGCATGGTGCAAGAAATAGAAGGCACATCATTTCTCTGTCTAGGAGAACCTGACTTAGCATGTTAAGAGTAAAGTCAAACACCTACATTTCTTAGCAATACTGGGGACTGAACTCAGAGCTTCAATCTTTCCAGATAGGTACTTTACCACTCAAGCCACACTTCCAGCCCCTTTTTGTATCGGTTATTCTCCAAGTAAGGTCTTGCCTGGGACATCTTGCACTGGGATTCTCCTCCTTGTGCTTCCCTGTGTTGCTGGGGATAACAGACATAGACCACTGTGCCCAGGCACTGTGCTTCCTCTGTAGTAGGATGTTAGACATTGACCACTATGCCCAGCCATCGGCTGAGATGGAGTCTTGAAAACTTTTTTTGTTTTTTGGCCAGTCCTGGGGCTTGGACTCAGGGCCTGAGCACTGTCCTTGGCTTCTTTTTGCTCAAGGCTAGCACTCTGGCACTTGAGCCACAGCACCACTTCTGGCCGTTTTCTGTATATGTGGTGCTGGGGAATTGAACGCAGGGCTTCATGCATACGAGGCAAGCACTCGTGCCACTAGGCCATATTCCCAGCCCCTCTTGAAAACTTTTATGCTTAGGCTAGCTTTGAACTATGAGCTCCATCTCTGCCTCTCAAGTAGCTAGAATTACAGGCTTGAGCCACCACACCCAGAAAACACATTGTTAAATTCCTCCAGAAAATTCTAATGCATGGCAAAGAATGAGGCCCTATGGAAAAACAGAGGTGGCCCTTGTTGTTACTCTATGCCTGACTATTACAGCTAATGGGCAATTTGCTCCTCTGGTCCTAATCTTTTCTTGCACAACAATCCAGACCAGCTTTTGTTGTAGTTGTTTGCTTGTTTTTGAGACAGGATTTATGTATCTCAAGCTGGCTCCAAACTCACAAACCTCATGCTACCACTATGTCTAGTAAAGTCAACATTCTTAAATGAATGACAATTTGTATACAGGGCTGTATCTGCCATGCTCAGAATCATGTACAAAACTGAGTTCACTCTCCTCATCTTGAAACTCACAATATTCTACCTGATCCCATCTACTACATTAAAAAAAAAAAAAAAGTACTGGGGGGTGTGGCTCCAAGTGGCAGATCACTTGCCTAGCAAGAGGCCCTCACTTCAATCCCCAGTACCATTCATAAAAAACAAGGTTACCACCTGACACATGTAAATGCAACCCTGCTGTGTATCACCTCTAAAGTAACAATACATAAAAATCAATTTAAAAAAGCAGAGGGCTGGGAATATGGCCTAGTGGTAGAGTGCTTGCCTCATATACATGAAGTCCTGGGTTCGATTCCTCAGCACCCCATAAACAGAAAATGGCCACAAGTGGCGCTGTGGCTCAAGTGGCATAGTGCTAGCCTTGAGCAAAAAGAAGCCAGGGACAGTGCCCAGGCCCTGAGTTCAAGGCCCAGGACTGGCAAAAAAAAAAAAAAAAAAGACCTAAGTGAGATAAACACTTGACACACAGAAAACAATCTCTACGCGCTGTGAAGATGACACAGGGAAAGACAGTGGCAATTAGAAAGGAGGTACGGGGTGGTTTACAATCTCTCTTCCTAGCACCCATTATTTTGAGGAGAGGAGAGGAAGGCAAACTCCCAGGGGCTGAGCAAAGGCAGCCAGGGCCCGCGGGTCGGGGGCGGTCCCCGGGCCGGTGGCTGTCCCCGGGTAGGGGCTGCAGGAGCGGCTAGGCAGGCCTGTCGTTTCCCGGGGCCCTAGGATGACTCAGGGAGTCGTCCGGCTCCTTGCCTCTGGCACCCAAGGCCACAGCTCGCCCGCCGCGGCACCCCCTCCCGCCCCGTGACCCCAGGCCCCGCGGGCCCCAGTGCTGCGCGCGCCCCCGGACCCAGGCCCGCCCCCACAGGCCCCGAGGTAGCTCCTCACCAAACCATAGTGCTTTCCAACACCATCTTGCCACTTTGCTCCCTTCCCGACCGGCTCTAGGAGACTACTGAACAATAGCTTCTTCAATTGGCCGGAGATCATCGCCAATCACAGACCTCGGTGATGCACGACGGACCCGCCTCCTGCCCCGCGTGGTATTCTGGGAGTTGTAGGCGCAGCGCGCTTATAGGGCTGTCTGGCTTTTGGGAAGGTGGGTGGAGGTTACCGCCGCGACACACAAAACAAGGGGACCTTATCTCCACCTTCCCAACCATTCTGATTCTCAGGTGAGATCCCAGAGGTTGTGGTTATGTCAGTTCTAGCATTCTCCTCTCCTCTCCCTCCTCTCTTCACTATCTCCTGTCGTCTCTAGGCTTGAATTCAGTGCCTAAGTGCTGTCTTTTAGGTGTTTTGTTTTGTTTTGTTAAAGGCTGGACCTCTACCACTTAATCTCCAGCTTTTTGGTGTTTAATTAGAGATAAGAGTCTCACGGCCTTTCCTGCCTGGACTGGCTTAGGACCGGGATCTTCAGATCTCAGCCTCCTAAGCAGCTAGGATTACAGGTGTGAGACACTGGTGCAGAATTACATTTTTTGAAAGATTCATCAGTGCTAGCAGTATAGCTGAATGGCAGAATAAAGGTTTTAGGGGACATGTGTGCCTATAATCCCCACTACTCTGGAAGTGGAGGGAGGCCGGAGGAGGATCAAGGTCAGAGGCTGACAGGGGTAGTTCAATCTGAAAAGTCAAAACTCAATCTGGAAAATAAACTAAAAGTAAAAGATTGGGGTATAGCTGGTGAGATCCTTAGTTCAATGCACAGTACCACAGAGGAAGGAGGGAACAACATAGATTTTAGTGACTGGGATACAGTTTAGTGGCAAGAGCACTGGCTGAGAATGGTTTGCAAGATCATGGGTTCAACTTCCACCACTAAAATCAAGCATCCTTAACTTTTTTCTTTCCCTTATCATCTGTTAGATCATATGTTGGAGTACTTGGGGATCTGAGGCTAGGACTTCTGGAATTTATTTTAACTTAATCATTTGAAGGTTCAGAGAGAAAGATAGAGTGGAGTAGAAAGTGACTGGCACTTATGTTAATTATTAAAGCTGGGTTATGTGTACATTAGTATATACTACTGTACTTTCGGTTGGAAATTTACCTAATACGAAGTAAAAAGAGGGCAAGGGGTAAGAAAAATAAAAAGTCTCAAGTGCTAGAGCACTTGCTTAGGAAATGTGAAGTAAAAATAAAACACAGACCTTTTATAATGGACTTTAAGACTTGATGATCTAGTTGTGCTGTTTTTGAAAAATGAAAGTTCAGGGCTGAGGATATGGCCTAGTGGCAAGAGTGCTTGCCTTGTATACATGAAGCTCTGGGTTCAATTCCCCAGCACCACATATATAGAAAATGGCCAGAAGTGGAGCTGTGGCTCAGGTGGCAGAGTGCTAGCCTTGAGCGGGAAGAAGCCAGGGACAGTGCTCAGGCCTTGAGTCCAAGGCCCAGGACTGGCCAAAAAAAAAAAAAGAAAAATGAAAGTTCAATCTAATCTATTCAAATGACAAATATTTAAAGAATGAGATTCCAACTGATAAGCATATCTTTCCAAATAGCTAAGATTGACATTTGAAACATTAAGCCAGATGAGAATTTTCAGTTTTATTATTGTGTGATTTTATTTCCCTTTAGTTATCAGTTTTACACCAAGACCACATTTGTAAGACTGTAGGTTAGTGTACAACTACCAACACTAGCTACCATTCACCACTAGAGGGACCCCCTGACCAAAAGGTGGCCTCTATCCCTGCTCTGCAGTAACTGATGCACTAAAAAGGGTGTGTGACAAAGATCGGGGCAGCAGAAAGTCTAGAACACATTCAGATCCAGCTCCTCCTAAGAGAGAATTGAGCCTGTAGGTTAAACTCAAATAAAAATAGGATTGTTCTGCAGTATTTTTTTTTGTTTTGCTTCTTTTTGTATTGTACAAGTACTGTGGCTTGAAGTCAGGGCCTGTACTTAGCTTTTTTCACCTAAGGCTGGTGCTCTACTGCTTGAGGTACAGCTCCACTTGGTTTTTTTTTTGTTTGTTTGTTTGGGTTTTTTTTCCTTTTATCGGTCCTGGGGCTTGAACTCTGGGTTTGGGCATTGTCCCTGAGCCTTTTCTCTCGAGCATAACACTCTACTTCTTTGAGCCACAGTGCCTTGAAGTCTCAGGGACTTTCCTTCCCAGGCTGACTTTGAACTGTGATCTTCAAATCTCAGCCACCTGAGTAGTTAGAATTACAGGTGTGAGCCACTAGCACCCGGTCACTTTTTTTTTTTTTTGGTGGTTAATTGGAGATAAGGCTCATAAGACTTTCTTGCCCAGGCTGGTTTCAGACTTCTGATCTCAACCTCCTGAGTAGCTAGGATTGCAGGTATGAGCTGCAAGTCCACAGCACTTTTTTTTTTTTGGCCAGTCCTGGGGCTTGGACTCAGGGCCTGAGCACTGTCCCTGGCTTCTTTTTGCTCAAGGCTAGCACTCTGCCACTTGAGCCACAGCGCCACCTCTGGCCGTTTTCTGTATATGTGGTGCTGGGGAATTGAACCCAGGGCCTCATGTATACGAGGCAAGCACTCTTGCCACTAGGCCATATCCCCAGCCCCTCCACAGCACTTTTTACTGTATTTCCCTTGCTCTCCAATTGCTGTCCCTACTACCCCAAGACCCTCAGTTTATTAATCTAACCAGTCTTGCCTTCTTTATCATTTCTTTTGAATTTGGTGGTTGATATTGGGATTTGAGTTTATAGCTGTCCACTTGCTGAGCACTCTTATCTCTTGAGCTATACCACTTATAACCATTGATAGACATGTTAGCAGACAGTCTCTAAAAAACTTTTTTTTTTTTTTTTTGCAGTTGGAGATCCGACACAGGGTTTCACACATAGGCAAGTGCCTACTGCTGAACTACCCCAGCCCCAAATTGTTTTGGTCATATCCAAAAATATTTCATGATTCCCCTGTTTACAAAGTGAAAATTCCTCACTCCAGCCTTTTCCAGTGTTGTCTCTACCTATGCATATTTGAATATTCTCACCATCATCTCATTCTCAAAAGTAAATCACTCTTATACCTCTACATCCCTGTGAACTTTATAGCCCATAAGAAGTGTCTAGTTTCCTTCCACTCTGATAGTTTGCATTACTCAAGAGAACTTAAATCCTTGGCTATGGCAAATCTAATATTATACTTGTATATGCGTTTTACTTGGGCACTATAAACTTTTTTTTTTTTTGCCAGTCCTGGGCCTTGGACTCAGGGCCTGAGCACTGTCCCTGGCTTCTTTTTGCTCAAGGCTAGCACTCTGCCACTTGAGCCACAGCGCCACTTCTGGCCGTTTTCTGTATATGTGGTGCTGGGGAGTTGAACCCAGAGCTTCATGTATTCAAGGCAAGCACTCATGCCACTAGGCCATATCCCTAGCCCTAGGCACTATAAACTCCTCAAACACCTTTGATTTGAACTCAGGGCACTTACTAGGTAGGCATTGTAATACTGAGCCATATGTGCTGTATTTTGAGACAGGATCTTGCTTCCTGCCCAAGAGTCCATCCAACCTATGATCTATTTTAGGCTTTCTATTGTAGCTACAATGACAGCTGATATAACCAGATATGGGGTCTGCTAGACTTTTCTGCCCCGGTGGATCCTCCCAATCCCAACCTTCCAGGTATATGCCATCATACCAAGCTACTAGGTGAAAAGAGGTGCCCTATAAACCTATCTTCCTGCGTGGACACTGATGAAAGAGAACTAAGCAATTCAAGAACAGCAGGGCGGGGAGAGGAGAAATGAGAGAAAAAGAGGGAACATATTATAGTAAGCAAAAGGAAAGAAATATACATATTACCAGGAAAGTTAATAAGCATTGTACACTAGAATAACGACATCCATCATTGGAAAGGTTAAAAAAAATGATGAAAGCAGAGGGGTGGGCTAGAGGGAGAAAAATGAGGAAGGGGGTAACAAGTATGACAAGAAATGTACTCATGGGGCTGGGGATATGGCCTAGTGGCAAGAGAGCTTGCCTAGTATACATGAGGCCCTGGGTTCGATTCCCCAGCACCACATATACAGAAAAAGGCCAGAAGTGGCGCTGTGGCTCAAGTGGCAGAGTGCTAGCCTTGAGCAAAAGGAAGCCAAGGACAGTGCTCAGGCCCTGAGTCCAAGGTCCAGGACTGGCCAAAAAAAAAAAAAAAAAAAGAAATGTACTCACTACCTTAAGTATGTAACTGTAACCTCTGTACATCTTTTTTTTTTTTTTTGCCAGTCCTGGGGCCCTGCTCAGGGCTTGAGCACTGTCCCTGGCTTCTTTTTGCTCAAGGCTAGCACTCTACCTCTTGAGCCACGGCGCCACTTCTGGCTTTTTCTATGTATGTGGTGCTGAGGAATTGAACCCAGGGCTTCATGTATAAGAGGTGAGCACTTTACCACTAGGCCATATTCCCAGCCCATCTGTACATCATCTTAACTTAAAAAAAAAAAGATACTTGTCTGCCTAGGCTGGTCTCAAGCAATTCTCCTGATCTCTCAAGTAGCTAACTCGCAAAAGCCACTGGCTCCAGACAAATTATTATTTATTTATTTTTTGCCAGTCCTGGGGCCTTGGACTCAGTGACTGAGCACTGTCCCTGGCTTCTTTTTGCTCAAGGCTAGCACTCTGCCACTTGAGCCACAGTGCCACTTCTGGCCATTTTCTGTATATGTGGTGCTGGGGAATTGAACCCAGGGCTTCATGTATATGAAGCAAGCACTCTTTGCCACTATGCCATATCCCCAGCCCCGACAAATTACTTTTTTGTGTGTGTGGTTTGTGGGACTTGAACTTAGGGTCTGGGCACTGTTCCTAGGCTTTTTTGCTTAAGCCTAGTCCTCTAACACTTGAGCCATTGCTCCACTTCTAGCTTTTTGGTGATTAATTGGAGGTAAAGAGTTTCACAGGAGGGAGGGAATGAGTGAGAACGAGGGGGAACAGATGATACTAAATAAAAGGAAAGCAATATACCAATGTACGTATCATTCGATCTGGAAGGAATGATTTTATTGTTAAGGTTCATAGAGTTCGTAAGTTTTGTAGCATAGAATGATGATTTTCATCATTGTGAAGATTAAAATGTGTACTGTGAAATATATGTACTTAAACTCAATAAAAAAATAAATGAGTTTCACACTGGCTTCCAACAGTGCTGCTTAGCTCTCAGCTTCCTGAGTGGCTAGGATTACAGGGGTGAGCTGCCAGCATAAACCCCAGTTCTTCTGATCTCCAACTACCGCAGGTATTGCTCACTAGCTGCTATATAAACACTTGTAAGTTGATCCTAAGATAGAGAACAGTGGCATGATAAAGAACAATATTATCCAGGCATGGGGACACAGGCCAAAAATCCCAGCATTCAGGAGTCAAGGCCGCCTCCTCCTTTCAAGGTTAGCCATGCTACCTAGTGAGATGCTATTTGGAAAACAACAAAAACCCAGAACAATGTTTGCTTTTCTCTAAAGCTTTCCCACCTCCAAGTTTGTCCCTTTGTCTAGTTTTTGACATAAGAACCTAACTGCAACCTCATGAAAGGGCTAAAGAAAGGGCTGGAGGCATGGCTCAAGTAGTAGAACCGAACAGAAGAAAGAGTGGAGGTAGTATGGATGCTTTTGAGTGACACCCTGGGGCCTGCTCAGAAGGGAGGGAATCCTAGGGGCAACTGACAGGAGGCTTGCTCACCTCAGTTCCTCTCCCTTCCTCTGCGCCTGAGTAAACTGAGTGAGCTTCAGATCCATGGATCGATCCTTCAGTTAAACTGGATTGCAATCCGTGCTGTAAACAGCTTTTCCTTGTCAGGTTTGAATTGTGAGGTGGCTGGAAAGCAGGGAATGTAGCCATTTCGCTTGGCTGCAGTTAGACTGAAGTTGGAGTGAGGGCAAGTGGAAAACAAGAAGCATTTTGTTCATGGCAACCTGAATAAAAGTGAGACTGGATGGTTGAGGAGGAGGCTGGAGCAGATGCAATATGAAAAAGGTCCAAAGAGAGCTGGGCTATACCTCAGCCAGAGAGGATGTGTTAGATACTGGATTCAATCCCCAACATTAAAAAAAAAAAATGAAACGGAATAAAAGGTCTAAATAAGTGATGAAAGTTTATACATTAAAACCAGATATTTGTATTTATTACTTTTATATTGCATTTGCCGTTTCTGAACAATACAAAGTAGAGGCAAGTAGTAACACTTCATAAAAATGTCGAGTCCCCATTCCTTTCCCTAAGACTTAGTCCCTCCCACCCCTTACAGAACTCTGTCCTGAATAAAACACATAAATACATCATAAATAGTAAATTATGAAAAAAATAGCAAGAACTGTTTCTTTCCTTCTTGTAAAAAAGAACATGGCAACAAAGACAGGCAGCCAAAAACTGGCTGGGGGTGTCTAATATAGACAGTTACTTGGGTATGGGCTAGCCTACTATCAAGGTAGGGTAGGATGGAAAAGAGATAGTGTAACTTTAACGATCTGCCTGAGACACCACGCCCCCTTCTTCCCTGACAAGAGTGGCGGATCAACAGAGATGGACAACCACAACTCTCAGACATGGGGAGGGAAGGACTTATCAGCCCCGTTTCTAAGTTCCCTGCGACGAGAGGGGGCAGGCCATTTGACACAGTGACAACCTCACCAAGGCAAGAGTCTGCTGCTCCCCAAGTGTTGAAGAGAATATTCTCTAGCCTCAGAGATATGGACTGCCTGTTCAACAGATGCAAGTGTCTCCCTCTACTTTAGCTCCAGGGAGAGTGGAACATTGTTGGAAAAATGGGAAGAACAAAGAAGCAATCTCATTTGGAGAATAGTCAAAAATTCATTTGCTAGGTGTTCATATTTAGAAAAAGAATCAGAATACATTTCAAACTGCAAAACAGTACTAATCATTATGGCCTGGCAGTGAATGAGTTCTTCTTAAGAAGGAGCTTTCATCTCCCAGCCCCATGGCTGCCCCAGTGTTTTAATAAAAAGGGAGGGGACAATCCATGTCTCCTTTGCTTCATTCTTTCGGCCTTAAACTCATCAAAAGAGGAGTTACAAGGAGCTGCTGCTGGCAGAACTAATTCTGCATACTGAGAGGCACCTCTTTTGACACTACTGGAGTTTTATCTGAAACTGGCTTGAAATTGTGCTGTGTGCTGTTTATTCTTTTCCTTTGTTAAGGAAATCTAAAAAAGGTTGGGAGGTGGTTTAAATAACATTAACACCCCCCTCCTGCAAAAAAAAAAAAACAACTTTAAAAAAATTACAGGGGTCTTCCTCTAAGGATCAGAAAGAAAGAGCTACGGTGGGAATAATGTGGTAGGCAGTCTGTCCTGAGGAAATTAAGAGTCCAGCTCCTGGTAAAATTAAAGGAGGGAAAAGAGAACTACCAAGTCCAGTAACCCCACTTCCAACATGAAAAATGGGGATTTGAAAAAAATTCAGTGTGGAAGCAATGGCTAGCCACTGGAAAATTCATGTCCCCCAACTGTGGAGTGGAGGAAACGCTGCTGTCCTCAGCTGTCCAAGGCACTGCTGCCCACTAGAGGGAGGGAGAGGGAACGAGATCTTCTTCTGAAAGGAGATGGAGATGTCCCCTAGACTCCAATTTCTACTCCTTTTTTGATGACCAAGAAGAGAAGAAAATTCAGCATTCCCGGGGCAAGGGCTGACATCTTGGGATCACAGAGACAGTAGGATCTTGTTTTGGGTCTTCTGAGGTCTGCTGTTCACTGAAAAAAGGAGTATAAAGTTAAGCAAGCAGAATATGAGATAAGGAGACAGGAATAGAATTTAAGTTAATTTTAACCTGGCTGCTATGTTGACATTTTTGTCTCAGATCCCAAATATGAAGCACCAAACCACAATTTTCTTAAATTTGTCTTGTTTTTGTTGCCAGTCCTGGGGCGTGGACTCAGGGCCTGAGCACTGTCCCTGGCTTCTTTTTGCTCAAGCCTAGCACTCTACCACTTGAGCCACAGCGCCACTTCTGGCTTTTTTCTACATAAGTGTTGAGGAATCGAACCCAGGGCTTCATGTATGCGAGGCAAACACTTTACCACTAGGCCATATTCCCAGCTCCAAACCACAATTTTTAAAAAGCAAGATTCAAGACCCTCTACTTTCCTGCTCCATCCTACCCGTGATCCATTTTATACCCTTCAAAGCATTCACCTCCCCTACATCTGAGACACTTACATTGGTCAACTCTGGCTCTGTAATTTCAAGCTTTTCCAAGGTTGTACTAAAAGGAAAAAAAGAGGAAAAGGATTAGAAGATAACAAGACTCTCCTCTGAGGTCAAATCTCAGATTGCTTCTCCATATTTTACTTCAGAATTAAGATTCAGAAACAGGAGGCTTGGAAGATACTAGAATCAGAAGCTCATTGTGCTGAGTAAGTGGTTTCTTTAGTTCTAGCACTCTGCTCTTCTGTTTTCAATCCCCAGGTGTGGAAAGCAGCTTCTAAAGTGGCTCTCAACGATGGAAATGTCAATTCTGAACTAGATTACAAAAAGATTGTAGCTTCCTCTTTGGTCATATGTTGTCTGCTTGTTTGCGGAAAGAAGCTACTGCCATGTTGTAAGCCGCCCTCCAGACAAGGCAATATGACAAGGAACTGGGAGAGTGTCACTGGCCAATAGCCAGCCATTGAGGAGCTGAGCTCTCAATCCAACAGCCTTCAAAGAAATGAATCCTGCCAACAATCACACAAGAGAGCTTTTAGAAGCTGATCCTTCTCTCTCCCTCCCTCCCTCTTTCCCCCTCTCCCTCCAGTGGGCCCTGTGATGGAGCCTGGGGCCATCTGAGTGCCAGGCAGGCATTCTACCACTTGGTTACACTTGAACCTCCAGCCCTGAGGCAAATTTCCAAGTCAGACTACTGCCTGGAAAACAGTTAACTTCTGGAGAAACTGAGACAATGGCATCCAGCGAAGACATGCTCTAGACTCTTGAGCCACAGAAACTGGAAATAATGTTTGTTGTCTTCAACTACTCCATTTTGCGATAACTTAAGAAATAGGATAATATATATATATGTATGTGTGTATATATATATATATATAATTTGTGCGTGTGTTTGTGCTGGTCCTGGGCCTTGAACTCAGGTCCTGAGCACTATCCCTGAGCTTTTTTGTTCAAGGCTAGCACTCTACCATGTGAACCACAGCTCCCAGCAAGAGTCGCATGAACTTTCTTGCCTGGGCTGGCTTTAAACCTGATCCTCGGATCTCAACTTCCGGAGTATCAGCTAGGATTACAGGCATGAGCCACAGGTGCTGGCTAAACTGGCCCCTTTTGAGCTCCTAGAAAGAGGCCAGGCACCAGTGGTTGATACCTATAATCCTAGCTATTCAGGAGACTAGGAAAGTCTGGGCAGAAAAGTCTATGAGACTAGCTCCAATTAGCCATCCAAAATTCAGAAGTGGGGGCTGGGGATATGGCCTAGTGGCAAGAGTGCCTGCCTCATATACATGAGGCCCTGGGTTCAATTCCCCAGCACCACATATACAGAAAACGGCCAGAAGTGGCGCTGTGGCTCAAGTGGCAGAGTGCTAGCCTTGAGCAAGAAGAAGCCAGGGACAGTGCTCAGGCCCTGAGTCAAAGCCTCAGGACTGGCCAAAAAACAAAAAACAAACAAAAAAATTCAGAAGTGGTGCTGTGATTGAAAGTTGTAAGTTCTAGCCTTAAGCAAAAGATACTAAGGAACAGCACCCAGGCCCCAGGTCCCAAGTTCAAGCTCCAGTAAGGATACACACACACAAAAGTGCACAGATCTACTAATGAGCACAGTAAACCCTTGAAAAAGAGGAAAGGTTCTCAAAGTTCCCAAGGACGTGAAGATAGAAGGTAAGATTATATGGAGAAGGGCTAAGGAACTAACCTTGTATTTAGTACTTGTAGAGACTCTGCAGCTGCAGCTGCAGCTGTAGCTGTAGCTTCAGTTTCAGTTTTAGCTACAGCTGAGACACTGGGGCCAGGAACAGGTGAGCCCTCACTGACTCCCTCCAAAGGTGGAGTCTGAGGTAAGACATCAGGACGGCCGAGGTGGATGTCTGGAAAGGGAAACAGGGAAGAACATGAATAAATGGAACAAGATTTAATGGGATCAGGGCAATACAGGGGAAACTATGTAGCAACTGGACTTTTTCCTGGATAGAAATGGGGAATAGAGGTGCTGGTCAGAGATGATGAGGACTTAGGGAGGAGGGGAGTGCCCAATCACATGGGGACCCCAGCCCTGGCGCTGACCTGGCTCCACTTCCGCCTTTGTTGTCACTTGTGCTTTGTGCTCCCCAGAGATGGATGACTGGAAAGTAATGCAGGAGTTGCCGCTGGGGCCTGCTCGCCGAGAGAAAGATGAGCCAGACCGAAACTTTTTGGAAGGAGAGGGCTTCACTTCAAAAGGGAAAGAGAGAGCCTACTTAGCACCCACCTCAGAAACCATCACCAAGACATAGATACAAACTGCTAGTGCCCCAACACAGACCCAAAGTTGTTCTTCTAAAGCAGAGCAGGAAGAGAGAGGTTAATGTCAACAACGGTAAGTTCTACAACATACTACTCAAAGCAGAGGTCTTCTTCACCTTGCAAAGTAACAGAAAAACGTAGAGGAAAAGTAACACATATCCCCCTCCCCTGCTTCCCACATGCAACCCTTCATGGCTTTGCTTCAACCAATGAGAGATGCCCTCCATTCCATAGTTCCTTGCTTTTTAATAGTATCTCCAAGACCCTTTCATTCTATCTTCTTAAGTATTTATGGACATAGCACTATGTTAAATGTCACTTTGAAAACACAACAGCAACCATGTGCAAAAAACATAAGGGAGCATGCAAGGCCCTGTGTTCAAGCCCCAGTACTGGTGCGTACGAGAATTTTTCCATGCCTGTTAAGACTGTGACATGCCTAGGTCCTCTTTGCCTTCCTAAGGGACTACTGCTGCCAATGGTGTGAGGAAAAGGAAGAGCTGGAAGATGCCAATGTCAAAAGCACGAAAGGTTTGAGGAAAAGAACACAGGCAAACTAAATAAGTTGAGGGAAAAGATTTAAGAAAAACTGGTCATGCTTCAACCCCTTGAACTAGTCTGAAAACTGGTGCCCGGGACATAGCTAGAGTGTAAGAAGACTAACAACCTTGTCTATCTCTGTACAGAAAAGTCTGTGGTTCAAGGGCTCAGTGGCAAAGCGCTTGCCTAGAAAGGGCAATGTCCTGGGTTCGATTCCCAGGACCAAGAAAAGAAAAGACAAAACAACAACACAAGTCTGTGGCTCTGTCTAACTCAACCTGTGGTGTATATCTATTCACAAGTATACTGTTTTTCTCCCCTCAATCAAACCAATTCCCCAGAAATGGCCCTCACCTCAGTGATACATGTAGGGAGAGCCAGGGGAAAAGCAGCAACTCGGAAACAACTGGGACAGACAGAGTGACTGACACAGGGACGAAAAGCAGCTCTCACAGGATGTAGGTAGAGCAGTAGAGGCCTCTGGCCTTTGCAGCTCCCCGACAGAAGTGTCCTGCCCCCCATCTCTGGGGGTAAAGGAGCCACTGAGGGGTCATCCAGTAGAAGCCACTTACAGGGGATCTTCTTGAACACTGTATTGCACATGAAGCGCTGGAAACGTTCAGCATAGAAGCCAGGACGATGCACTGACACAGTGTCCTGTAAAAAGAAGAGATGGCTCCAGAATTAAAGAGAAATCAACAAGAGGATTTATAATCAAAAGGTCATGTTACCCTAGACTGTAACTCTAACAGAAGGGTAAAACCAGGAAAAAACAAAACAACAACAACAAAAATCCGGGTGCCAGTGGCTCACACCTATAACCTTAGTTACTCAGGAGTGAGATCTGAGGATCTAATTCAACGCCAGCCAGGGCAGGAAAGTCCATGAAACTCTTATCTCCAATTAACCACCAGAAAACTGGAAGCAAGGGCTGGGAATGTGACTCAGTGGTAGAGTGCTTCCCTAGCATGCATGAAGCCCTGGGTTCGATTCCTCAGTACCACATAAACAGAAAAGGCCGGAAGTATTGCTGTGGCTCAAGTGGTAGAGTGCTAGCCTTGAGCAAAAAAGTCAGGGACAGTGCCCAGGCCCTGAGTTCAAGCTCCAGGATGGACAAAAAGAAAGACAGACAGAAGTGAGGGAGGGGGGCTGGGAATATGGCCTAGTGGCAAGAGTGCTTGCCTCATATACATGAAGCCCTGGGTTCAATTCCCCAGCACCACATATATAGAAAACGGCGGGCTGGGGATATAGCCTAGTGGCAAGAGTGCCTGCCTCGGATACACGAGGCCCTAGGTTCGATTCCCCAGCACCACATATACAGAAAACAGCCAGAAGCGGCGCTGTGGCTCAAGTGGCAGAGTGCTAGCCTTGAGCGGGAAGAAGCCAGGGACAGTGCTCAGGCCCTGAGTCCAAGCCCCAGGACTGGCCAAAAAAAAAAAAAAAAGAAAAGAAAACGGCCAAAAGTGGCGCTGTGGCTCAAGTGGCAGAGTGCTAGCCTTGAGAAAACAAGCCAGGGACAGTGCTCAGGCCCTGAGTCCAAGCCCAGGACTGGCAAAAACAAAAACAAACAAAAAAAGAAGTGAGGGAGGGGAGGGGAAGGGAGGGGAAGGAAGGGGAGGGAGGGAAGGAAGGAAGGAAGGAAGGAAGGAAGGAAGGAAGGAAGGAAGGAAGGAAGGAAGGAAAGATAAGAGGAAGTGGTGCTGTGGCTCAAAGTGGTAGAATGCTAGCCTTGAGTGAAAAAGCTCAGGGACAGCCCCCAGGCTCTGAGTTCAAGCCCCATGGTTGGGGGAGAGGGGAACAGTATAAGAACTTGAGGGGACAAATTAGAAATAAAAGACAAAGAGAGGAGGTTAAGCTGGGCACTGGTAGCTCATACTTATAATCCTAGCTACTCAGGAGTCTGAGATCTGAGGGTCATGGTTCGAAACCAGCACAGGCAGGAAAGCACATCAGACTCTTACCTCTAATAAACTACTTGGACAAAGCTGGCAGTGGGGGCTGGAAATATGGCCTAGTGGCAAGAGTGCTTGTCTCATATATATGAAGCCCTAGGTTCGATTCCTCAGCACCACATATATAGAAAAAGCCTTTAGTGGCACTGCGGCACAAGTGGCAGAGTGCTAGCCTTGAGCAAAAAGAAGCTCAGACCCTGAGTTCAAGGCCCAGGACTGCCCTTCCCACCCACCTCCCCCCCAAAAAAGAAAAAGCTGGCAGTGGCTCAAGTGGTAGACAGCTAGCCTTGAGTACAAAGAGGCTCAGGGATAGCACCTCAGCTCTGAGTTCAAGTCCCAGGACCGAAGGGGAAAAAAAGGGAGAGGAAACCTTTAGTTTTGTGTTACACTCACCCCATCATGTACCAGCGCTTTCCAAGAGTGCTCCAACTTCTTAACGAATCTGCCAAGGGAAATTTGATCACACACTGTTTTTGAATGTGTAACTTTATTAGTTAATGATAATAGACACCTTGGAAAGGCAACAGCTGGGAAAGTATATCCACTGGGGATGTAGCTTTCCAAAGAACAGGCATGGCAGTGTAGGTTCTACTTGGAGACTGACATGTTTCGAGTAAAGTCAATTGTTCGCCCATGAGAAAATGGAGCTTTCAAGTCCCTGTTATCCCAGGGACAAGAATATGCATTGCAAATGCAGTGGCAAAACACCTGCCTAGTATGCATGAGAATCTGGGTTAAGTCTCCCAGCAGAGCACAACTAAAGTAAAAATAATATTAATTATAAAATGAAAACTGGAGGAACGGATGGACAAGCTTGGGAAAGGGTAGCTAAAATTAGGTGCTGAGTCAGTAATTCAAGTCTCGTTCAATCTGAAATATTATAGGAACAAAATGGGGATCTAATATTCCTAATTTCTCCCTCTTTGCTGCCTCTTAGATCCACAGGTTAATAGGCATTATAGAACACAGTGACCCTCTTGTATTTTCTCTGGGGAAACGCAGTCGTGGTTGCAGCTGCTCCCAATGTGATGCGTGAATCAATTCACAGGTTTTTCACAGAGCTAGGCAGATGGCACATTCTATTCTCAAGCTTCCAAGCACTGACTCAGCTTTCCATTGGAGGGTGTGGGGTAGGAAAGCCAAGGAGGATAGGCAAAATCAAGGAAATGAATTTATCTTGACAACAATGTGACTAGTTATCTGCATCTACTCTGTGTCCTATTTTGTGATACAAATGTATACCTCACCTGTAGGATTGTAGAATATCAATGATGCCAATATAAAGGAGGAGCCTCTCCCCTTTATTATTCCGGGCAGGGATGCCACCCATACTGGGAAGACAGAAAGCAAAGGATCAGAAAATCTGTTGCTAGCAAGTATAGGACACGGAACTTGAACATAGAAACATGACCGACTTACTCTCCACAAACTGAGAGACTGAGATTGTCTTTCCAACCATAGAAATCTTTTTGGGATATGTACTGTCATCCTCTCTCCAATTTCTTTGCTACCTTCTCCTACCCTAGATTCTACTGACAAGACTATAACCATTCCCACTTATCAACGGAATACTTCACCAATTTATGGGAAACTGTCTGAGAATATTTATAGATTCATTTGTTCTCATTTAGATACTTTTAATAAATCATGTTACAAGATACCTAAAAAATGAAACTATGTAACAGTTACATTTGAGTAAATATATGTACTAGATAAATGCATGATGGTAAGAAAGATCTGCAAAGAAATATACAATAAATTGTATGTTAGGGTTTAGGTTCTAATGAAACTTAGCTTGTTTTCTTTCTTCCTTTTTTATTTTTAGGGCTGGTTCTGGGGATTGAGTTAGGGCCAGGGAGCTGATGCAGAGCTTTGATGCTCAAGGCTCTACCATTTTGAGCCATAAAGCTGTTTCTGGCTTTTTAGTAGTTAATTGGAGATAAGAGTCTCTTTCCTGCCAGGGCTGGCTTTGAAATGCAATCCTTAGATCTCAGCCTCCTAAGTAGCTAAGATTATAGGTGTGTGCTGCCGGCACCTGGCTTCAGGCTTTTTTTGTTAGTTAGTTGGAAATGAGAAATTAACAGGCTTCCACTGCCCAGAACTGTGATTCTCAGATCTCAGCCTACTGAGTGGCTAGCAATACAGGTGCAAGCCACCGGCACATGGCACTCTTTATATATTTTTAAGATAGCTTAATCAAGGGGTGGGGTGGGTCATGGCTTCAGTGGTACAGTACTTGCCCAGAGCAAGATGGCTAGAGCAAGGCCACCAGAACAACAACGGTATGGTGAATCACACCAGTAATCCCACAACTCTGAGGTCCCAGCACTCCAGAGGCTGAAGCAGGACCACAATGAGACTGTGTCTCAAAAACAAAACAAAACAAAACTTAAAAAAAAAAAAAAAAAAAAAAAACCAGCCTGTGCTAGCAGCTTACACTGGTAATCCTACTTACTCAGGAGGTTGAGATAAAGAGGATCTGGTTCAAAGCAAGCCTGGGCCAGGAAAGCCCAAAAGACTCCTATCTCCAATTAACTACCAGAAAACCCAAAGTGGCACCACGGCTCCAAGTGGGCTAGCCTTGAGCAAAAGAGCTCAGGGACAGGGCCCAGGCCCGAGTTCAAGCCTTGTAACATTAACATACCAAAAAAAGAACAAGAGTAGAACATTATGAGTGCTAAGAAAGCCCAGCAAGAGCATAAAGCCCTGAGTTCAAGCCCAGTACCACCACAAAAGTCAATAATAACTAAAAAAAATTAAAAACTCAAACAGAAACAAAAAGCTTATTCAAAGGCTCTAGAAGTCTTAATGCAGCTGATCTAACTGCTAAAGCAAAGCTACTCATTTCCAGAACTTGCTATGACCTATGCTTGACTCCCTCCTGCGTGAGCCCACTCACTGGTCCTCAGTCTCCATGGTGCCACCCCGTCGAGCCTCGCCCTGGATCGATTCCATGGCTGTGGAATAGAGAGCCTTCTGGGGAGCTGGTCTTCGAGAGTCAACTGAGTACTGTGTTTCACTGCTTAAGGGCTCTCGCTGTGCATGATCTATGTTGTGGATTGACATCAAGAGGCTATAGTCCATTATCTTGAAGCTCTGTAGCACCTAAGAGGAAAAAAAAAAAGCATAGGCTAAGCTTGGGGATGTATCAGGACTTTTTCAGGCTCTCACAGCTTCCATGATCTAATTTTACTTGATAGTGAACTGGCAGGTCTTATCCATTGGTCTTCCTAGTCCTTGGAAAAGAATTCTATTAACCTCCTCTGGTCAAGCTCTATTTACACAGTCTTATTTTTCTCTCAGTCCCACTGCTTAGATCACAGATTCCATTCTTTCCTTTTCTTTCTTCATGAAAAAAATAACACTATATTTTCAAAGGAACAAGTATCTGTGTTTTAAAGAAACCACAATGAGGACCTAACAGAAGTACACTGTGTGTCAGAGCAGAGCTGTGACATGACCTTATCTGATCTTAACTTCAATTCAGTTCAACATTCACTGAATCCCCACCATATATAAGTACTGTGCCTGATTATAGGGATATAAAGATATTTAAGACAGTTTCTGCGCTGAAGTATATAGCTCAGTGGTAGAATGCTTGCCTACAAAGAGCAAATGCCTTGGAATTAAACAATAGCAAGCAAAAAGTTTTCATCATCAAGGATATTATAAATTTAAATTAAGAAAGGTACACAAATGTAAAATAAGTGCAATACAGTCTAATATGTACAACAATGTAACTGGTTATGTGATGAAAGAGAATAGAGATGGCCAAGAAATTTCATTTAAATAATTTGTAAGTAATAAACTGGAGATAAAAAAGTCTGTGTAAATAAAACAAAAATACCCATAGCATTAAACAACATGCTCTATATATATAGGAAGATAGGATGCAAAGGGAAGGTGTGCCACACAGGAGGCTGGTAGGAGCAAGACATCAGGTATGCTATGTCACAATAAGGAGCTGGAGAGCACCCCACTGCTTCTAAACCCTTTTTCACTTTAGAATCTCTCCTGAAGCTCACACTGGCAGTGCAGCTCAACAAAGGAATCTTGATAAGCAGGTGGAATAGAGGAGGAAGAAACAAATATGGTCAAAATACTTCATGTGCATATGAGAAAATGGAACGATGAAGCTTGTTGATAGGGAATGATGGAAGAGGCAAGTCTGATTAAGGTACCTTATAAGTATTTATGGACATGTCAAAATGAAACCCTCTTGTCTAATTAATTGATGCTAACAAAAAAATATAAGAAAAAATAAAAAGAAGAGAGACCTAGGACTCTTTTTGGAAAAAAAAAACAAAAACAAGAAACCCTCTCAGTCCCATTGGTTGTCTCTAGCCCTTGAAATAAAAGTTAGGAGATGAGGGCTGGGGATATAGCCTAGTGGCAAGAGTGCCTGCCTCGGATACACGAGGCCCTAGGTTCGATTCCCCAGCACCACATATACAGAAAACGGCCAGAAGCGGCGCTGTGGCTCAAGTGGCAGAGTGCTAGCCTTGAGCGGGAAGAAGCCAGGGACAGTGCTCAGGCCCTGAGTCCAAGGCCCAGGACTGGCCAAAAAAACAAACAAACAAACAAAAAAGTTAGGAGATGATTAAATTCACTTCCAGTATCCTGGAAATAAATACAGAATGAGCAAAATAAGGGCAAAGACAGATGACATTATGGACTAAGTGGAGAAAGATGATCTTGCAAAAAGTAGTTTGAGAATAACCTCCAGATATAGAAAAACTCGTGGGAAAGATGCAATAAAAGCCTTAAGATGTGTTAAGAAAATGTAAATAACCATTGAATACTGCAGAAACCTCAAGGAAAGACTGAGAAGGACTATTTAGCATCACTTAGGAGAGGTCTATTGAGGTGGTGAGAATAAAAGTGAGGAAACAGTAGGATGAAGCAAAAGTACAAGATGAAAAAAGAAAAGGAGAACTGGAAGCATTAGGTGAAGGTGCTAGAACTTAATGCATTATCTAAACTTAAACTAGAAGAGATAAACCTGCTTGGATGTAGAAAGAGAACAGCCAAAAGAGGCTGCAGTTAGAAGGAAAGAAGAAGAGGAAGGAAAGGAAGCATGTAGTCCTGCCACAGATCAGAATGGTGTGGATGGATCTACTTGTAATCCCAGCCCTTGGGAGGCTGAGGCAAGAGTTCTCTCGGCCAGCCTATCTCAAGAAAAAGAATTGATGCAGTAGATCTAGAGTCATGAGGATCTAGAGCACAAAACACAGATTGAGATAAGCCAGGAGGTGAGGGGAGGAGGGTAAAGAGGGAAGGAGACTAAGCATTTTTAGTAGATCCAGAGATGCATGGTAATGTAGGCCTGTGGTCTCATATACTTGGGAGGCAGGGGTAGAAGGATCTTAGTCCAAGGCTAAATGTAGTTGTTTTTTTTTTTTTTTTTTTTTTGGTGTGTGTGTGTGTGTGTGTGTGTGTGTGTGTGTGTGTGTGTGTGTGTGTGTGTGTGTGTGTGTGTTTTAACCCGTAGTAGGGCTAAACTTGGGGCCTGAACACTGTCCCTGAGCTTTTTTGCTCAAGGCTAGTGTTCTACCACTTTGAGACACAGTGCTATTTCTGATTTTCTGGAGGGTAAAAGCCTAAGCTGGGTTTGAACTGTGATCCACAGATCTCAGCCTCCTGAGTAGCTAGGATTATAGGTGTTAGTCACTAGCACCAGGCTGTGGTACCCTATTCTGAAAAACAAAACCAAAAGGGCTGCCCTCGGTACCAGTAGCTCATGCCTATAATCCTTGCTATTCAGGAGACTGAGAACTGAGGATCACAGTTTGAAGACAGTCAGCTCTTGTCTTCTTCTTGTAGGCTGATTAGAGTCTGTTATCTTCAATTAACCATCAAAAGGCAGGAAGTGGAGCTGTGACTCAAGTAGTAGGAGCACCAGACTTGAGAGAAAAAGCTAAGAGATGGAGCCCAGAGTTTAAGTACCAGTGTGTACACATACACACACAAAGCAAAAGTACTGGAAATGTGGCCTAAGTGGTAGAATTTTTACCTACCAAGTACAAGTACCTGAATTCAATCCCCAGTACCACCAAAAAAAAAAAAAAAAAATTGAACAGAGCACCAAACCTTTTAGAAATCTTAAGCTTAACATCTAGGACCTATAGACCTAAGGAACAGAGCCCAGGTCCTAAAAAAAAAAATCCCTAAGAACAACCAAGCTGTTTCAGTGACTGAGAATTTTTAGGTGTTTTTTTAAAAAAAACAAACATTATTATTATTAAGGAGTTGTACAAAGGGGTTACAATTCCTTAAGTCAAGTAATGAGTACGATGCTTCTTAGACAATATCACCCCTTCCTTCATTGTTCCCCATTTTTCCCATCTGGTCCCTGCCCACAAGTTGCATAGTCGATTTTTTACATAGTATATATTGAATACCATAAGTGCATTTGTTTGTTGTTTTTTGTTTTTTGGCCAGTCCTGGGCCTTGGACTCAGGGCCTGAGCACTGTCCCTGGCTTCTTTTTTTTTGCTCAAGGCTAGCATTCTGCCACTTGAGCCATAGCGCCACTTCTGGCCATTTTCTGTATATGTGGTGCTGGGGAATCGAACCCAGGGCCTCATGTATATGAGGCAAGCTCTCTTGCCACTAGGCCATATCCCCAGCCCCCATAAGTGCATTTGTTTATCCTCCCTCCCTCCATTCCTGTGTCCCCCTACTGCCACCACAAGAAGACAACGCCAACAAAAATAAAACCACTACCACTACACCACCACAAAAAAATGTTTACAATTCCTGGAATTTGACTGCAAATTTTAATGTCTGAGAGAGGCAAATAAAAACTCACCAAACAGTCACGCTGTAGGGTCTTACACAGAGCACTGTACATGTCAGCATCCAAAAAAAGACCATCAGGCATGTCTTGTATGAAGTCCAGGTCTTTGTAAGTGGGAAGAGGTTTATCTCGTTCTTTCTGAGAAGCCCGCCGCTTGTAGGTTGAGCCCTTGAGGTCATATTTCATATGCATTTTGACTGATCGTGGTAAGAGATTGTTCATCACCACAATTCGTATGTTCTTCCCACCTGCCTGTACACAGTACAGTCCATAGAATTTAGGCAGCAAAGTTCGAGGATTCTGGTTGAGGTTCTGATGACACAAAGGAAAGTAGAATAAGTTTTGAGAAAAACTCAAGGGCAAAAATTGCCATCCTCCTTCCTGTTTCCTACATGGGATTCAGACACAATGTGTCTACCATATATTCTGTTCAGAATATCCTAATACATCTACCTTAGTGATGATATCACCACCAAGCCAGAGATTATCCAATAGAGTAATTAGGATATCAAACTTATGATGGGTGTATTCACACTTAGTAAGGTTTAAAGAAAAAAAAAAAAAGGCTGGGAATGTGGCTTAGTGGTAGAATGCTTGCCTAGCATGCATGAAGCCTTGGGTTCGATTCCTCAGTACCACATAAACAGAAAAGGCCAGAAGTGGCACTGTGGCTCAAGTGGTAGAGTGCTAGCCTTAAGTACCAAGAGGTTTAGGGACAGCACCCAGGCCCTGAGTTCAAGCTAAAGGACTGGCAAAATAAATAAATTAATTAATTAAATAAATTTAGAAGGCTGAGGTACAGTATAGCTCAGTGTTTTGTAAAAGCACCTGCCTAGCATGTATATAGTATAAGGTGCTAGGTTCAATGCCAACACCACAAACAACAACAAAAGATCTTAACCCTTAGCCCTGGTTGTAGTACATTACTGGAAGACTAAAAAAAGTTCCCTAAAAGGGGGAGGAGGAGGGGGGAATGAGGGAGGAGGTAACAAACAGTACAAGAAATGTATCCTATGCCTAACATATGAAACTGTAACCTCTCTGTACATCACTTTGACAATAAATAAGAAAAAAAAATTAAAAACAAAGAGTTCCCTAAATTCTCTAGAACCTACAAGAGCTATCTATCAGAGTGAGATTAGAAAAGAAATGAACTTCTTTTCCAAACTACAAGGTTGACAACAAAAACATCTTAAATCTTAACTCTGGGCAAAATTTAAGCCAAACACAATTTAAAACAAGGCAGAAAAACAAATCCCTGAGTTAAAAGAGATGGGGCAAAAAGAGCAAAAAGGAAAAATACTCTTTAGACAAAAACTTTAGGGGCTGGGAATATGGCCTAGTGGTAGAGTGCTTGCCCTGTATACTTGAAGCCCTTGGGTTTGATTCCTCAGCACCACATATATAGAAAAAGCCAGAAGTGGCGCTGTGGCTCAAGTGGCAGAGTGCTAGCCTTGAGCAAAAAGAAGCCAAGGACAGTGCTCAGGCCCTGGGTCCAAGCCCTAGGACTGGCAAAAAACACCCACAAAACTTGAACACTATGCTACCTTGCCGAGGACAGCCCCCTCAGCCTTACCCAGGAATGAATTGGTGCTCCTCTCTCCCTCTGCTTACCATGTAGTATCCTGGAAGCAATTTCTGCAGAAATTCTGCTTCCTTATGCTGGACTGTCTTGATGATGAATTCATCATCACTGGAGACGTAGAAGAGGGAACCACTAGCTCCAGAGTTGCAGAGTTCAATCAGAGGCTCACTGCAAAGAGAGCACTAAAGCCAAGAGAGAAGACAGTAAGGTATTCAGACATACCAGAGACATAGTACAGATGCATTTCTGTCCTAAAGAAAAACCTGAGCAAGCCTGTGGAAAGGAGCTTTTCTTTGGGACTATCCCTCTAACACTGGAGATTAGAAGTTTACCAAGTAATCATCAGGTCGAATGCCAAACAGCTCCCGAAAGTAGCGGAAGGCAACAGGTGCATAGGTCTTGAAACGAAAGTCATTGTAATGATGAGCGGGAGTCAGGTTGCTTCCTTCACTGTGGAGTTAAATAAAAGAAACCTTAATTTCCCAGTTTCTATCATCCATCCCTAAGGACACACTCAGAGAGAGGCAAAAAACATCCTCCTGAGACAGAGGGACTGGGACAAAGGCATAGTATCATTCTAACTTGGGTTTTGTATGTATGCATGTGTGTGTACATGCACATGTGTATGTGTGTGCATGCCAGTCCTGGAGCCTAAACTCAGGGCTTGGCCACTGTCCCTGAGCTTTTGTGCCCAAGCCTACTGCTCTCTATATGAGCCACAGCTCTACTTCCAGCTTTTTGGTGGCTAATTGGAAATAAGAGTTACAAATTTTGCTGCCTGAGCAACCAGCATTATAGGCGGAAACCACTGGCACCAACTGAGTTTGTTGTTGTTTTTTTAAAGACTCACTCCAAATGCCAGAAGCTCATGGACACATCTAAAGAATATCAAGTATTCTCCAATGGCACAGTCCTATTCACCTAATTACAACAAGGCCAAGGTCTTGATACATCCTAAATCACACCAGAACCCTTAGAAGTGTTTGTACCTGGGGAAGAAGATGCTTTCCACCACATAGAAGTCTTGCATGAGAACATCCCGCTCTGGTTTGGTACTCAGGCTTCCCACCGTGTGTGTAATGCCTAACTGGATGGCACCTTTCAAAGCTGATGAGGTTGTCTAATAAACAGAAAAGAAACAAGGAAAATTTTTTTTTGGCCAGTCCTGGGCCTTTGACTCAGGGCCTGAGCACTGTCCCTGGCTTCCTTTTGCTCAAGGCTAGCACTCTGCCACTTGAGCCACAGTGCCACTTCTGGCCATTTTCTACATATGTGGTGCTGGGGAATCGAACCTAGGGCCTCATGTATACGAGGCAAGCACTCTTGCCACTAGGCCATATTCCCAGCCCAGAAAATTATTTTTATTTCCCGCCCACCCCCCTTTCCTTTTTCTGGTACTGGGGCTTAACACCAGGCCTTGCACTCTAACCTAGCTTTCTTTTCTCTCTGTGTGTTTGCATATATGTGTATGCGCCACTCCTGGGGCTTGAACTCAGGACCTGGTTGCTATCTCTGAACTTTTTTTGCTCAAAGCTAGTATTCTACCACTTGAGCCAGAGCTCTACTTCGAGCTTTTCTAATGAATAATTGGAGATAAGAGTTTCATGGACTTTCCCATCAGGGCTGGCTTCAAATCTCAGTCCTCAGACTACTTACCTGAGTAGCCAGGATTATAAGTGTGAGCCACTGGTGCCTGGATTCTAGCTAAGTCAGGCTGAGATCTGCAAGACTAAGATTCAAAGTCAGCCTATACAGGAAACATCTGGGAAACTCAATCTCCAATTAGCTAGCAAAAATGCCAGGATAGAGGTATGCCTCAAGTGGTTCATTAATTGAAGTATAAATCTCATGGACTGTTCTGCCTGGGCTAGATTCAAACCGAGATCAAATTCCTGAAGCTAGGATTACAGGTATGAGCCACTGGCTTTATGCTTGACCTTCTTCTAATCTATTATATTAACACACTAGACTCTGAACCTTACTTCATAAACATCCAACATAAGACAGATAGGAAGTCTTCAAGAAAAAAATGGGGAGAAAGAGAGAGACTTCAGGAAACATGGCTCCCTAATGTAAGAATGGCCTTTAGGGACTAGTTACATGGTTTTGGTTTTGGTTTTATTGTTTTGTTTTTGCCAGTCCTGGGGTACTGAGGAATCAAACCCACGGCTTCATGTAGACAAGGCAAGCACTTTACCACTAGGCCATATTCCCAGCCCGGAGTAGTTATATGTTTATTCTTTTTTTTTTTTTGGTCAGTCCTGGGCCTTGGACTCAGGGCCTGAGCACTGTCCCTGGCTTCTTCCCGCTCAAGGCTAGCACTCTGCCACCTGAGCCACAGCGCCCCTCCTGGCCATTTTCCATATATGTGGTGCTGGGGAATCGAACCGAGAGCTTCATGTGTAGGAGGCAAGCGCTCTTGCCACTAGGCCATATTCCCAGCCCCGTTATATGTTTATTCTTAACAGTGAAATTCAATTTCTTAAGCTCAGTAGAACAGCAACCAACATTAGATCTGCTCATTATGAATATTCTTGCCAGGCAGAGACTGAGTACTGTGAATCAAGATTCAAAGTCAGCTGAAGACAACAAATTGAATTATTCTCATCTCCAATTACTCAATAAAAACAAAGAAGTACAGGTGTGGCTCAAGTTGTAGAGTGGCAGCCTTGAGCAAAAAAAGCCAAGTAAGAGCATGAGGCCCTGAGTTTAAGTCCCCGTGGCAGCACACAAATATTCTCATCTAGGACTAGGAGTACACCTCAATGGTAGAGTATTTGCCCAGAATACACAAGGTCCTGGGATCCATTCCCAGAACTACACAAGACAAACAATATTCTCCTTTAAACATACAAATAGATGATAGAAAGCAATCTACCCTTTCTGAAATAAATTCTAAAAGTCCAAGCTATATGATTATTTTTCAAAGGCCAAGGATATCAAGAAATGGGATGTATGGCTAGATGCCAGTGGCTCACATCTGTAATCCTAGCTACTCAAGAAGCTGAGATCTGAGAATCAGTTCTTTCTTGCCAGCCCAGGTAAGCCCATGAGGTTCACATCTCCAACTAATCACTCAAAGCTACAAGTCAAACTGTGGATCAAGTGGATCAAACTCAGAGATGGAGGCTGGAAATGTGGCTGAGTGGTAGAGTGTTTGCCTAGTTAGCATGCATGAAGCCCTGGGTTTGATTTCTTGGCACCAGATTAACAGAAAAGGCCAGAAGTGGCACTGTGGCTCAACTGGTAGAGTGCTAGCCTTGAGCAAAAGGAAGCCAGGGACAGTGTTCAGGCCCTGAGTTCAAGCCCCAGGACTGGCAGCAACAACAACAACAACAACAAAAACCCTCAGGGACAGTGCCCAGGCTCTGAGTTCAAGCCCAAAGATTGGCACACACACACACACACACACACACACACACACACACACACACACACACAAAAAAAAAAAAACTTGAAAGAAAAAGAGACAGAAAGAAAAAAAGAAAGAGCGAGAGAGAAAAAGAAAAAGAGCCAGGTGCTGGTGCCTCATGCCTGTAACCCTATCTGCTCAGGAGACTGAGATCTGAGAATCGTGGTTCAAAGCCAGCCCAGGCAGTAGAGTCTGTGAGACTCTTAGCTCCAATTAACCACCTGAAAACTGGAAGTAGAGCTGTGGCTCCAAGTGGTAGAGGACTAGCCTTGAGCAAAAGAGCTCAGGGACAGCACGGAGGCCCCAAGGTTCAAGCCCCACTGTAAAAATAAATAAGTACTATCGGTGTTTACCCTTGCGGAGTTACCAAATAAGATGAGAGGGTCAACTCAACCTACCTTTTTATATGTTGTCTCTCCTGAGGGATCAACCCCTCTGTGGCCTATTTTCTTGATGGGCATAGTAGAGGTATAAGGCACCTAGAAAAGAAGAGTTAAGATTAACATATGATTTCAATGTAACATAATAAACAGGTATAGTGATAGTTTTTCTTTTCTTTTTTCTTTATTGTCAAATTGTGATAGAGAGGGGTTACAGATTCATGAAAGGCAGTGAGTAAATTTCTTGTTCTACTTGTTACGTCCTCCCTCATTTCTTCCCGCCTCCCTCCCTCTAGTGATAGTTTTTCAAAGCAAAAATTTTCACTCGACACTCTTTCTGTATTAAAAACATTTTATAAATATTTTTCATAAGTCCCACCCTATGAAAACACAAAACACGCTATGGAATTCACAAAAGCAGGTACATGTCTGTAATTCTAGCACTCAGAGGTTAAGGCAGGAGGACGGCCAATTCAAGGCTAGCTTGAGTTACATACATAGCAAGACAATGTCTCAAAAAATAAAATGAAACAAACAAACAAACAAAACCCACCATCAACAATGTTTCCTAATGTTGCTCAGGCTGGTCTTGAACTCCTTTCTCAGCCTCCCAAGTAACTGGGATTATACGTACTGACCACAGTTCCTGTTTTCCTTCCTTTTTCACCAGCTTCCTTTCAGAAATCACTAACTCTTCTAACCTTCAATCCAATATCACTACTGTTTACTCAAACTAAATTCTCCAGTTTAAAGAATCTAGCCCTTGGGGGCTGAGAATATGGCCTAATGGCAAGAGTGCTTACCTCATATACATGAAGCCCTGGGTTCGATTCCCAAGCACCACATACATAGGAAATGGCCAGAAGTGGCGCTGTGGCTCAAGTGGCAGAGTGCTAGCCTTGAGCAAAAAGAAGCCAAGGACAGTGCTCAGGCCCTGAGTCCAAGGCCCAGGACTGGCCAAAAAAAAAAATAATAATAAATAATCTAGCCCTTGGCATAGAGTAATTCTACAGACTAGGAATTTTAAAACTAAGGCAATAAAATGAATTCTCTTAAGACAGGGGCTATAGTGCCTTGAAAATACTGTTGAGGTACTAGGGAAACAAACATTAAAATGTTCTGCATTTTGCTAGTAGTCATTAAATTAATAAGCCATGGTCTCATATCTGTAATTCCAGCTATGTGAGAAACAGATATTGAGGACTGAAGTTCCAGGCCTTGCCCAGACAAAAAGTTACTTAACTTTCTTCCCTCTCCCCCCAGCACCTTTCATTTGCTAGGCAGGTATATTACCACTTAAGCCAACCCATTCAACCCAGGAACAAGTGTGCATCTGTGTGTGTGTGTGTGTGTGTGTGTGTGTGTGTGTGTGTGACAGGGCTTGTACTAAGGATGTCAAACTTTTGCAAGACTTTCTTGCTCATCACTAGAACTTTACCAATTGAGCCACACTTTCAGTATGGCATTTTGCTGATTAATTGGAGATGAAGTCTCAAAGACTTTTTCTGCGTAGGTTGGCTTCAAACCACAATCTCCAGGTCTCTGCCTCCTGAGTAGCTAGGGTTACAAGCATGAGCCTAGCCAACCAATGTCTAGCCAACACCACACCCACAGTGTAACTAACAAATAAGCTGGGCACAGTGTACACCTGTAATACTAGTTTCTGGAGAAATAAAAGTAAGAGGACTGAGGCCAGTATAACCAAAAGGTTCAAGACTGAAAGAACTAATGAGCAAAAAGGACTAGGGCACAGCTTAAGTAAGAGGCAAAGTCTAACAAAGCACAAGGCTCAGAGTTTGAGCACTAGTACCTCCAAAAAGTTACTAAGCTAGGAAAAACAGGATGTCAAAACCTTAAGATCTTATATTCAAGTTCTACTCTTCTTATTGGAAAATATATAATATATATCCTGGGAGATCTTAGAAATTTTTTCTGAGAAAAGCCTAAAGTCTTAAGGCATAGGACTAGTCTTAGATCTCTGATATAAAATGCAGGAGGAAAGAGGTGAGAGAGATTCGGGGTAACTGCACGAGGAGAAAGTAAACAAGATATTTTGCACAGAAAAGAGAAACTTGGAAAATTAATAGTCTTCTTTTGATCAAAAGAATTTGACTGCCAGGAGCTGGTGGCTCATGCCTGTAATCCTAGCTACTCAGGAGGCTGAGATTTGTGGATCACGGTTCAAAGGCAACCCAGGCAAGAAAGTCCATGAGACTCTTATCTCCAATTAACCACCAAAAAGCTGGTAGTAGAACTCTGGCTCAAGTGCTAGAACTTCAGCCGTGAGCTAAAAAGCTACAAGACAGTGTCCTGGCCCTAATTTCAAGCCCTAGTACCAGCACATGTGTGCGTGTGCACACATACACTGATCCTATGAACTAAACATACACAAACAACAGGGCTGAGGATATGGCCTAGTGGCAAGAGTGCTTGCCTCTCGTATACATGAGGCCCTGGGTTTAATTCCCCAGCACCACATATGCAGAAAATGGCCAGACGTGGCGCTGTGGCTCAAGTGGCAGAGTGCTAGCCTTGAGCAAAAAGAAGCCAGGGACAGTGCTCAGGCCCTGAGTCCAAGCCCCAGGACTGGCCAAAAAAAAAAAAGCAAAAAACAAAACCATACACAAGCAACAGACAGTAACAGCAAAACAAGACTACTGGACTATCTGGATTTTAATCCTAGTCTTTAATAAGCCTTTTCAGGAATCCTCATTTCATAGGTAAAACATTAATAACAACAGTACTTACTTGAATTGTTTTCAGGATTAAATAACAATATCTGTAAAGAACACTTACAAAAAAGTATACTCGGGCTGGGGATATGGCCTAGTGGCAAGAGAGCTTGCCTCGTATACATGAGGCCCTGGGTTCGATTCCCCAGCACCACATATACAGAAAAAGGCCAGAAGTGGCGCTGTGGCTCAAGTGGCAGAGTGCTAGCCTTGAGCAAAAGGAAGCCAGGGACAGTGCTCAGGCCCTGAGTCCAAGGCCCAGGACTGGCCAAAAAAAAAAAAAAAAGTATACTCTTTGCCATATATTGAGTATGGTATATTAAGAAATATTTAAGCTGGGCACTGCTGGCTCTCACCTGTAATTCTAGGGACTCAGGAGGCTGAGAACTGAGGATCACGATTTGAAGCCAACCCAGGCAAGAAAGTCTATGAGACTCTATAATCTCTGATAAACTACTCAGAAAAAGCTGGAAGTGGCACTGTGGCCCAAGTGGTAGAGCACGCACCTTGAGCACAAAGTGACTCAGGGACAATGCCCAGGCCCCAAGTTCAAGCCCCAAGAAAGGAAGAAGAGAGAGAGAGAGATAGAGGGAGGAAGGAAGGAAGGGAGAAAGAGAAAGAAAAGAAAAAAGAAATGTTCAAAAAAAAAAATTTTTTTTTTGCCAGTCCTGGGCCTTGGACTCAGAGCCTGAGCACTGTCCTTGGCTTCTTTTTGCTCAAGTCTAGTACTCTGCTACTTGACCCACAGTGCCACCTGTGGCCATGTTCTGTATACGTGGTGCTGGGGAACAGAACCCAGGGATTCATGTATATGAGGCAAGCACTCTTGCCACTAGGCCATATCCCCAGCCCCCTCAAAAATTTATTTTTTATGAACATTGACAATATCTCATATTCATTAAGTGCTGTTTGATCTCAGGGTCTGGACACTGTCTCTTAGCTAGTTCACTCAAGAGTAGCACTCTACCACCTGAGCTATAGCTTCACTTCCAACTTTCTGGTGGTTAGCTGGACATAGATCTTCCTGCCCAGGCTGGTTCTGAACTGAGATCCTCAGATTTCAGCCTCCTAAGTAGCTATAATTACAAGTATGCCCAGCTTTGAGTGTGTGTATATGTGTGTGTGTGAGAGAGAGAGAGAGAGAGAGAGAGAAAGAGAGAGAGAGAGAGAGAGAGAGAGAGAGAGAGAGAGAGAGAGAGAGAGAGAGAGAGAGAGTGTGAGTGTGTGTATCCTGGGCTTGAACTGAGGCCTGGACACTATCTCTGAGCTTTTGTACTCAAGGCTAGCACTCTACCACTTTGAGCCACCACACCACTTCCAACCCAAACAGCTTTGAGTACTTAATGTACCAAATGCAATGTAGATCTGAGTGTAAACAATTTCTAGAATTTCCCAAAAGAACAAAGAATGAGATCTAGGACTGAGAGTGTAGCTCAAGTAGCATAGCATTTGCCTAGCATATATGATCTCAGCATTCCCACTCAAAAAAAAAAGAAAATCGGCGCTGGGAATATGGGCCTAGAGGTAAAGTGCTTGCCTCAAATACATGAAGCCTTAGGTGCGATTCCTCAGCACCACATATATAGAAAAGGCCAGAAGTGGCGCTGTGGCTCAAGTGGTAGAGTGCTACTCTTGAGTGAACTAGCTAAGAGACAGTGTCCTTGAGCAAAAAGATGCCAGGGGCAGTGCTCAGGCCCTGAGTTCAAGCCCCAGGACCAGCAAAAAAATAAAAAATCCTTTCTAGTTTTCCAAGACCTAAGAATGGAGAAAATAAAGATATTGTAAACATATCCTTCCATCCCAGGATTAAAATTTTAGTAACCATGGTTATGAATATTCAACTCACCTCGGGTGCCATGGATTTCTTGACTCCAGGTGCTGCTGCTAAGAAAAAAAAAATTATGTGTGTATATATGTATACACATATACATATATAATAATAAATGATAAATGTACACATACACTGTCTATCAAGCACAACAAAAGAAGCAAAGTTTTAGTCAACTCAACAAAACGATTAGCTAGCAGGGCAGGTGGCTCACGCTTGTAATTTTAGCTACTCAGGAGGCTAAGATCTGAGGATCGCAGTTCAAAGCCAGCCAGGGCAGGAAAGTCCGTGAGACTCCTATGTCCAATTAACCACCAGAAAACTGTAAGTGGTGCTATAGCACAAAGTGATAGAGCGCTAGCCTTGAGCTGAATAACTCAGGGACAGTACCTAGGCCCAGAGTTCAAGCCCCAAGACCAAAAAGCAAAAAAACAAAACAAAACAATGAGCTATGCCTCTTGTTCACTGGTATGAGAGCCTTTTGAAAAGTATTCTCTCCATACCACAAAGGTCTTATGCATATTTTTTGCTTATATATTTATTTGTTTTTGCCAGTCCTGGGGTACACTACCACTTGAGGCACAGCACCACTTCTGGCTTTTTCTGAGTAGTTTATTGGTGATAAGAATCTCATGGATTTTTTTTTCCCCTTTGAGACAAGGTCTCTTTTGTGTAGCCCAGGCTTTGAATTTTTTTGGTTTTTTTTTTTTTTTTGCCTATCCTGGATCTTGAACTCAGGGCCTGGACACTGTCCCTGAGCTTCTTTTGCTCAAGGACAGTGCTCTACCACTTGAGCAAAGCGCCACCTCTGGCTTTTTCTATTTATATGGTACTAAGGAATCGAACCCAGGGCTTCATGCATGCTAGACAAGCATTCTACCACTAAGCCACATTCCTGGCCCATTTCATGGATTTTTCTGTCCAGGCTGGCTTTGAACCTCAATCCTCAGATCTCAGCTTCCTGAGTAGCTAGGGTTACATGCATGAGCCACAGGTGCTCTCTCTCTCTCTCTCTCTCTCTCTCTCTCTCTCTCTCTCTCTCTCTCTCTCTCTCTCTCTCTCTCTCTCTGCCATAAAGTCTTAAGCACTGTCCCTGGCTTCTTTTTGCTCAAGGCTACTTTACCACTTGAGCCACAGCGCCACTTCTTGCTTTTTCTATATATGTGGTGCTAAGGAATTGAAGCCAGGGCTTCATGTTATGTGAGGCAAGCACTCTATCACTAGGCCATATTCCTGGCCCTTTTTGGTTTTGGCCAGTCCCGGGCTTGAACTCAGGGCCTGGACACTGTCCCCGAGTCTCTGTGCTCAACGCTAGCATTCTACCACTTCAGCTATAGCACCACTTCCAGTTTTTTCTGTTTATGTGGTACTGAGGAATCGAACCCAGGGCTTCATTCATACAAGGCAAACACCCTACCACTAAGCCCCCAGCTCCTCAATCTTTTTTCTAACAAATATATTTATAATTTCTTTGGAAAACGTAATTATTAATATTTTTTGTGTGTATGCCAATACTGGGGCTGAATCAGGGCCTTATGCTCTTACTTTGCTTTTCTAATCAATGCTGGTGGCTCCATCACTTGAGCCACAGCTTCACTTCCAGTTTTTGCTGGTTAATTAAAGATAAGAGTCTCACTGACTTTTCTGCCTAGCCTGGTTTTGAACCTATATCCTCCTATCTCAGCCTCCTAAGAAGTTAGGATTATAGGGGTAAGCCACTGCACCTGCCTTTTTTTTTTTTTTTTTTTTTTTGGCCAGTCCTGGGCCTTGGACTCAGGGCCTGAGCACTGTCCCTGGCTTCCTTTTGCTCAAGGCTAGCACTTTGCCACTTGAGCCACAGCGCCACTTCTGGCCGTTTTCTGTATATGTGGTGCTGGGGAATCGAACCCAGGGCCTCATGTATACGAGGCAAGCTCTCTTGCCACTAGGCCATATCCCCAGCCCTGCCTCATTTTTTTAAAAAGTTTTTTTTTATTGTTATTATGAGAGTGATGTACAGAGGAGTTAAAATTATATGTCAGGTAAAGAGTACATTTGTTTTGTCTTTTTTGGTTGTGGAACTTGAACTCAGGGTCTGGGTGCTATCTCTGAGTTGAGCACTGTCTCTGAGCTTTTGTGCTTAGAGGTAGCACTCTACCAATCTAAGCCACAGCTCCACTTATGATTTTCTGGTGGCTAATTGGACCTAAGAGTCTCATGGACTTTCCTCCCCGGCTGACTTGGAGCTATGATCCTCAGATCTCAGCCTCCTGAGTAGCTAGGATTACAGGTATGAACAACAGCTAAGAGTACATTTCTTTTTGGACAATGTCACCTTGTGCCTAGTTCTTAACACATTTATATAACACACTGGAATCAGAGGGCCTCATTGTTTACCATGGATGAAAGGGCTTAAGAGATACCCAAAACTCACTGGAAATCTTAAGACCTGAGTAGTAATCTGTTGTTTCTTTTTTGTTTTTGGCCATTCTTGGGGCTGGACTCAGGGCCTTTGCTCAAGGCTAGCACTCTACCTTTTGATCCACAGTGCCACTTCTGGCCTTTTCTGTTTATGTGGTGCTGAGGAATCGAACCCAGGACTTTATGTATGCTAAGCAAGCACTCTACCACTAAGCCGCATTTCCAGCCCAATTTTTTGTTTCTTCTTTTTTAAATATATATATATATATATATATATATATATAATTTACTGAGACATGGTCTCAAAAATACTGGGACTACAGGCATATGCCATAATGTCCAGAAACAATTTTTTCTTTCACAGGTAGAAGACTAAGAACTTTTAGCACCATCTATGGTGTTTTTCTCCTGTATTTACTATTTTAGAAGGTAAAGACCTGATTGATGGTAGTGAGGAGGCTAAGGATGGGATTGAAAAGCATATAATGTAGGTAGAAATTTGAATCTGCATTACTACATCCCAATCTTGATTTCTATGATCAGGAATTTTTTGGTGTTTAAGATTTACTTACAGCCGGGCATCAGTGGCTCATGCTTCATAATCCTAGCTACTCAGGAGGCTGAGATCTGACAATTATCATCTGAAGCCAGCCTGGGCAGGGACACAGCATTCAAGCCTTGAAGTCAAGTACCAGGACCAGCACACACACAAAAAGACTGAAGTAGGACTAGCTCAGTTGGTAGAGCGCCAGCCAATGAGCAAATAAGCCACAGTGTCAGGTACAGAATTTGAGTCCCAGTTTCAAGCTGCTAAAAAAAGAAGAAGGCCGAGACAGGATTGCAAGTTCAAGACCAGTTTGAGCAAATTAGTGAGATCTAGTGTGAAGTTTGTTTTTTTTTGCTAAGTGTCAATACTGGGGCTCATAGTTATGCTTGGCTTTTTCACTCAAGGCTGAGACTCTACCACTTGAGCTACATCTCCATTTTCAGCTTTTTGCTACTTAATTGTTGATGAGCAAAAAAGTCAAGTGTACACATGAGGCCCTGAGTTCAAGCTCCAGTACCCACCCCCCATCATAGCTATAGAAAATCTGTTCAGAAAAGTTAAACTCTTAAGGGTTTGGCATCCCACAACTTCCACTCATGATTACACTGGAGACAAATGATCAACTCAAAGGCAGGCCTTCCTCCACCTCATATTCAGAGAATGTTGTCCTCCTTTATCTTCAAATACTACTGAACTATCACTTTGACCTAGTTTTTAAAAATTCAAAGGAAGATTAGCCACGTTAAAGAAAACTAAAAACAGAGGCCGAGAATGTGGCTTAGTGGTAGAGTGCTTGCCTAGCATGCACGGAGCCCTGGGTTCGATTCCTCAGCACCACATAAACAGAAAAGCCAGAAGTAGCACTGTGGCTCAAAAGGTAGAGTGCTGGGCTGGGGATATGGCCTAGTGGCAAGAGTGCTTGCCTCGTATACATGAGGCCCTGGGTTCGATTCCCCAGCACCACATATATACAGAAAACGGTCAGAAGTGGCGCTGTGGCTCAAGTGGCAGAGTGCTAGCCTTGAGCAAAAAGAAGCCAGGGACAGTGCTCAGGCCCTGAGTCCAAGCCCCAGGACTGGCCAAAAAAAGAGAGAGAAAGAAAACTAAAAATAGAAGTCCAAATGGAATAGTATATATTAATACTGAGTCAGAAGACCTCAATGCACATGTAAGGATTAATAGTGAAGTAGCAACAGAAACACTTAAGACTAAGGACAAATCAAGTAACTGTGACTGTCTAAGAAAAAAAAGGATCAAGGGCTCCTAAAGTTCAGAATATAGGACAGCTAAGTGGTTGTGATAGTGCACAGTAATTAAAAGGCTACAGATTAAATATTTATAGTATCAATAAGAACAACAAGGGGGCTGGGAATATGGCCTAGTGGCAAGAGTGCTTGCCTCGTATACATGAAGCCCCGGGTTTGGTTCCTCAGCACCACATATATAGAAAAGGCAAGAAGAGGCACTGTGGCTCAAGGGGCAGAGTGCTAGCCTTGAGCAAAAAGAAGCCAGGGATAATGCTTAGGCCCTGATTCCAAGTGCCAGGACTGGCAAAAAAAAAAAAAAAAAGAACAACAAAATTTTCTTCCCCACAGTGAGGCAGGGTAGAAAAAAATGGAATGGATAGTTTATAAGACTCATCTCAGAAACAGAGAAAGAAAAATACCATCTATCTGCTAGGAAGTATGCTGCAATGACCCAGACAATTTAAAGATAGAACAGACCAATTTTGATTGCAAAGCCTCTCTAGCAATCTAATTGAAAACTAGTTATTCTAGCGCAAGTGGCTAGCCTTGAGGAAAAAGCAGCCAGGGACAGTGCTCAGTCCTTGAGTTCAAGCCCCAGGACTCACAAAAATAAATAAATAAATAAAAAGGAGCAAGATGCTAGTGGCTTAAACCTATAGAGACTGAGATGTGAGGATCACAGTTCAAAGCCATCCAGGCAGGAAAGTCCAGTGAGACTCTTATCTCCAACTTACCAACAGAAAATGGAAAAGTGAAGCTGTGGCTCAAAGTAAAAAAGCTCAGGGACAGCACCCAGGCCCTGAGTTCCAGCCCCACAATCAACAGAAAAAGAAAAAAGGTCATGTGTTTGTTCACAACCCCGCAACAGTGTATGCACACGCATGCACGCGGGTGCACACACACACACACACACACACACACACAGTTACCCTTTTCCTTGCCAAAATTGCTGCTGTACATATCAGAGATCCATCAAAGAAAGGCAAAGAAAACAAAAATGCCTACAAAATTTTACCAATATTACTTTAACATCTAAGTTGGTCCAGAGGGCTGGGGGTATAGCCTAGTGGCAAGAGTGCCTGCCTCGGATACACGAGGCCCTAGGTTCGATTCCCCAGCACCACATATACAGAAAACGGCCAGAAGCGGCGCTGTGGCTCAAGTGGCGGAGTGCTAGCCTTGAGCGGGAAGAAGCCAGGGACAGTGCTCAGGCCCTGAGTCCAAGGCCCAGGACTGGCAAAAAAAAAAAAAAAAAAAAAAAAAGACTCTAAGTTGGTCCAGAAACCCAACAAAAAGCATAGTTGACAGAGTACAGGAAAACAGATACCATCTACCACCACTTGGTCCAAGGGTCTGCCAACAAAAACTCATCTGTTGAGGAAGAAAATGAACCTGAGGCATTGCATAAGTCCATCTTATAATTAAGTTTCTCATTGAGAAGTCTAGAAAGGGGGGAGGGGACAAAGAAGAGAACAAGAAAAACATGGAAAAGAAAACCAACTAAGCATGGTAACACCTGGCCTAGTAATACTGGCCAATATTTACAGAGAATAAAATTCATCCTCATGGGTAAGACCAGAATATTATATTCAATAGAAAATTGCTTCCTGCCAGGTACCAGTGGCTCACATCTGTAATTCTAGCTACTCTGAAGGCTGAGATCCAAGGATCATGGTTCAAAGCCAGCTCAGGCAGAAAAGGCCATTAAGATTCTTACCTCCAATTAACCACCAGAAAACTGGAAGTAGTGCTGTGGCTCAAAGTGGTAGAGCACTAGCCTTGAGGGAAAAAAATTACAACAAAAACCCAGGGACAGTGCCCAGGCTCTGAGTTTAGTTCAAGAACCAGGACTGGCATACAAACAAAAACAAAAAGCCAGGCGCTGGTGGCTCATACCTGTAATCCTAGCTACTAGGAGGCTGAGATCTGAGGAATGCAGTTCAAGGCCAGCTCAGGCAGGAAAAGTCTGTGAGACTCTTATCTCCAATTAAGCACCAGAAAACCAGAAGTGGTGCTATGGGTGAAGTGGTAGAGCACTAGCCTTGAGCTGAAGGGCTTAGGGACAGCGCCTAGACCAGAGTTCAAGCCCCATAACTGACCACAAAACAAAACAAACAAACAAAAAAAAAAACAAGTTTCTGAAAGAATGCTCAATAATTCCAAATACTATGCACAGAGAAGCTCAGCATTTTGTTGCCATTTTTTAGGAGAGCTAAAGTAAGAAAGCAAAGTCTTTTCAGCGCCAATTCTCTCCTTCACCAAGGACTGACTTCTGGTCCAGACAGAATCCACTCAGCAACAAATATTTACTGATTAAAGTCACATTAATTCACACAAAGACTTTGAGATTAGCAATGGGGAGTGCTGAGAGTGTAGCCAAGTGGTTGTCTAGCATTCAGTAGGTAGGAATCAGACACCTTTGAGTATGTATAAGGCACAACATTTACTAAATAGGTAGCAGAGCAGGTTGGTTAAAAGTTCTCTAGGCCTTGGTTATTTCATCTATAAAATGCAGAAATAAAGACTGAGTATAACTCAGTGGTAGTGTCTGCTCTTATGTTTGGGTTCAATCCCAGCACTACAACCAATTAATAAACAAACAGAGCCAGCTAGGTAAAAAACTAAAATGAACCTCCATAGGGTATTATAAGAAATAAATTAGTTAAGTCATATATTGATTTAACATGTACTAAATGCTCTCTATATATTAGCAAATATAATCATGAAAAATGAAATCCCGGGCTGGGAATATGGCCTAGTGGCAAGAGTGCTTGCCTCATATACATGAGGCCCTGGGTTCAATTCCTCAGCACCACATATACAGAAAATGACCAGAAGTGGCGCTGTGGCTCAAGTGGCAGAGTGCTAGCCTTGAGCAAAAAAGAAGCCAGGGACAGTGCTCAGGCCCTGAGTCACGGCCTAGGACTGGCCAAAAAAAAAAAATGAAATCCCTTCTGTAGGATGGAATACATTAGGAGAAATGAGAAGTGGAACAGGGAAGTGCTGAGACTAATTTGCTAATCCAAAGTAACTGTGAAAATGATACTTTATCATTTTATATTAAAATGCATCTTTCAGCCTACAGTAGGGGAGCAGGCCTATAATCCCAGCTCTTGGGAGGTGGAGACAGGATGATCTCAAGTACTAGGCCAGTTTGGGCAAAGAAAGCTTGTGTATGTATATGTGTGTGCATATATGCATATATATGTGTATTGTACACATATACAAAAAAAATAAAAGGGCTGGGAGCATGGCTCAAATAGTTGAGCGCTTGCCTGGTATGCATTCTTGGGTTCAATCCCCAATACTAGGGGAAAAAAAGATAACATCTTTTACAGAGCTATAGTTAAATGCTTGTGTGGTGTGTACAGTCTTCTGAGAAGACCACTACAAAAAAATGTGTATTCATAAAAGGAGGAGGAGCTGGCTGTCAGTTACTGCGAGGAGCTCATGCTTCTTCAGCACAGATACACATCAGATCTACCTCTCTTACGGTTGACCCCACAGCACAGATACTTGAAACCTAATGAGGAAAAACAGAGAGTTATCACTTACTTCTATCATTCTACTTGCTTTTAGCAGAGTAAGTATATTAAAAGCACACAGGCACACAGTATGGTACTCCATCTCTAGCACCATACTATGAAATGTATAATTCTTTTTTTATTATCTTTAGGTAAACATCCAAAAAAAGAAAGAGTAGCTCTAGCACAGTATTCCAGTAGTCATAAACAGATTTGTACCTAAAACATTTTTCACTATCAAGTGAATTGAATCTAATAGAGGCTTATATAAATACATAGAATATTTACAGTATTATTATATGTATAGCCAGTATATATTAATAAGTACCATTATTGAGAAGAACCTAAGTGAACAAAAGGGGATTGGTGATATTAGTCAAAGTGTATTTTAAAATGGAATACTATACTTGTAAATGTATAAATAATATAATACCATTACTTGAAATTTTACTTTTTTTTTTTCTTTCTTAAAACTTATTACGTGCCAATACTGGAGCCTGAATTCAAAGCCTGAGAGCTGTCCCCAAGCTTTATTGTACAAGACTGGCTCTCTACCTTTGGAGCTACAGTTCCACTTCTAGCTTTTAAGTGAAGTTAAGATTCTCACAGACTTTCCTGCCTAGGCTGACTTTGACCCTCGATCCTCAAATTTCCCAAGTGATGGCTCATACCTATATTCTAGCTACTCAGGAGGCTGAGATTTCAGGATGGGCAGTTCAAAGCCAGCAGGGGCAGGAAAGTCTGTGAGACTCATCTCAAATTAACCACCCCATCCAACAAGAAGTGGCACTGTGGCTCAAGTGGTAGAGTGCTAGCCTTGGACTTAAGAGCTAAGGGACAGTGCACAGGCCCAGAGTTCAAGCACCACGACTGACCAAACAAAAAGGCAGATGATAAGAGATTCTTCTAAAAAAATAGAGCCATATCCCTCTGAGTATCAATGATCTCCAGCAAAACAGGAATACCTAATTTTGGCCTAACTTATGGATGTTAAAACTTGAAAAAAAAATTTTAAGCTAGCCTTTAAATTATGAAAGTAGCTGGGCGCTGGTGACTGAAGCCAATACAGGCAGGAAAATCTATGAGATTTGTATTTCCAATTAACCACCTTTCAAAAAAGCTGGAAATGGAGCTGTGGTTCAAGTGTTAGAACACTAGCCTTGAGCACAAAAGCTCATAGAGAGTGTTCAGGCCCAGAGTTCAAGCCCCAAGACCAGCAAAAGTAAAATGCCAAAAAGCCAGAAGTAGAGTTGTGGCTCAAGTAGTACAGCACTAGCCTTGAGTATGAAAACAAAGGGACATAGCACCTAGGCCCTGAGTTCAAGCTGCTGGAACAGCACAAATAAAAAATAAATTATGAAAATAAACTAGGAAATTAACGCTACTAAAATAATCTCAGAGCCACTGAACCAGTCGATTCTTTTTTTTTTTTTTTTGGCCAGTCCTGGGCCTTGGACTCAGGGCCTGAGCACCTTCCCTGGCTTCTTCCGGCTCAAGGCTAGCACTCTGCCACCTGAGCCACAGCGCCCCTTCTGGCTGTTTTCCATATATGTGGTGCTGGGGAATCGAACCGAGAGCTTCATGTGTAGGAGGCAAGCACTCTTGCCACTAGGCCATATTCCCAGCCCCGATTCTTGTTAAAAGACAAAGTTGAATCATCGTACTGTGTCATAGAAAGTTTTTTCTGGGCAACTCTGTACCAGTCTTATGGAAGTATTCCATTTTGGTCCTTGGCCCCACCCTATCTTGTTTGTAGAGAAAAGGGTACTGGAAGGGCAGGTTGCTAGTCCCTTGACAAAACACCACTGAGACTGTCCATAAATCTGCTTGCTATTACTAAGTCACTAGAGACTAAAATTCACTATTGAGAGGTATTCGAAAAATATCAAAGAAGAAAAAAAATTACCAATATAATCCAGAGAAACATGAAAAGAAAAATTTCAGATGGGAAATGAGCCAGCCTTAAGAGAAGAGACAATTTAAAAAAAGATATTTTCAGAGAGTGAATAGCTCTGAAATGAGTTGGGTCCTGCCATTCCCACCAACCCCCAGCCTGTGGGACAAAAGTTGGTTTTAATAGCAGAGCCTCTCCCTAAACTTTCAGAGCAGAAGCATTTCCGTAGGAGATGAGATGACATCATTCACCAGATGAGAAAAACTAAGAGGCAGTGTGTCACTGACTTCAATGTTTGAAGTACACATATAATTTGGGGACGCCAGAGGCTAGCCGGATGTGCATTCCTCTCAGACAACTAGAGTTTTGCCTGAACAGGTCAGAGAGAAGCAATCTCAGAGGCTCAATGTAAAGATCTACCAATACTACTACATACATGTATCAATAATCCCTACATAGCACAGAGATTAAGCAGCCTTTTTTAAAGCAAATTACTAACTGAGCTTTTTTGATAAGATTACAAACCATGGCGGGGAATGTGGCTTAGTGATAGTGTTTGCCTAGCAAGCATAAAGCCCTAGATTCAATTCCTCAGTACCACATAAACAGAAAAAGCCCAAGTGGCACTGTGGCTCAAGTGGGAGAGCACTTGCCTTGAGCACAGAGAGGCTCAGGGACAGTGCCCAGGCTGTGAGTTCAAGCCCAGGACTGGCCAAAAAAAAAAAAAAAAAAAAAAAAAAACACAAAAAAACGAAAGCCAGAGGTTTTGTTGTTGTTGTTGCTTTTTTAAAGGAAAACCACCTACAGGGGCTGGGAAGGTGGCTTAGTGGTAGACTGCTTGCCTAGCATGCATGAAGCCCTGGGTTTGATTCCTCAGTACCACATAAACAGAAAAAGCCAGAAGTAGCACTGTGGCTCAAATGGTAGAGCACTGTCCTTGAGCAAAGAAGCTCAGCGGGGCTGGGGATATGGCCTAGTGGCAAGAGCGCTTGCCTCTTATACATGAAGCCCTCGGTTCGATTCCCCAGCACCACATATACAGAAAATGGCCAGAAGTGGCGCTGCAGCTCAAGTGGCAGAGTGCTAGCCTTGAGCAAAAAGAAGCCAGGGGCAGTGCTCAGGCCCTGAGTCCAAGGCCCAGGACTGGCAAAAAAAAAAAAAAAAAAAAAGAAGCTCAGGGACAGTGCTCAGGCTGAGTTCAGCCCTGTACTGGCAAAAACAAAAAACAAAATCAAGTTAGCCCAAACCTATAATCCCAGCACTCAGGAAGGAGAGGCAGGATTATGAGCTCTAGGATAACCTGGTCTACATAGTGATAGTTTGTCTCAAAAAAATAAAGAAAAAAAAGTCAGTTTTGGTGGCTCATGCCTATAATCCTAGCTACTGGGAAGGCAGAAATAGAGAGGACTGAGGTTTGTAGCCAGCCAGGACAAAACGTTCACAAGACACTCTTCTCAACTAATAAAAAGTTGAGCATAGATGCATACATATTACCCCAGCTGAGAAAGAGGCATAAATATGATGACTGGGGTCAGGCCAGCAGATTGTTACATGAGATACAACTCAAAAATAACAAAGCTGGGGTGTGGTTAAAGTGGTAGTACACATGGCTGGCAAGCACAGGTGCTGAGTTCAAACTCCAGTATTATTTGTTTGTTTGTTTGTTTTGTTTTTGCTGCCAGTCCTGGGGCGTGGACTCAGGGCCTGAGCACTGTCCCTGGCTTCTTTTTGCTCAAGGCTAGCACTCTACCTCTTGAGCCACAGAGCCACTTCCGGCTTTTTTCTATATATGTGGTGCTGAGAAATCAAACCCAGGGCTTCATGTATACCAGGCGAGCACTTTACCACTAGGCCATATTCCCAGCCCCTTCAGTATTGTTTAAAAAAAGGAAAAGCAGCTGGGAAAGTGGCTTGGTGGTAGAGTGCTTGCCTAGCAGGAATGAAGCCCTGGGTTTGATTCCTCAGCACCACATAAACAGAAAAAGCCAGAAGTGGTGCTGTGCCTCAAGTGGTAGAGTGCTATCCTTGAGCAAAAGGAGCTCAGGGACAATGTCCAGGCCCAGAGTTCAAGCCCCAGGACTGGCAAAAAAAAAAAAAAAAAAAATCAAGCTCGTCGTGTGCTGTGCTATTTGAGTGCATTTCTCTGGTCCTAGTTAACTTGGAAATGCTGAAAATCATTCAACCATACCCCAATAAGTAGAAGGCACAGGATGTTCTCCAAATGAAAATACTCAAAAATGCACCACGTAACAAGTATCTCTGAACATAAAGCCCAATGAGACAATATTTTAAAAATATAAATACAAAATAACACCTATGGGCTGGGAATATGGCCTAGTGGCAAGAGTGCTTGCCTCGAATACATGAAGCCCTGGGTTCGATTCCTTAGCACCACATATATAGAAAATGGCCAGAAGTGACGCTGTGGCTCAAGTGGCAGAGTGCCAGCCTTGAGCAAAAAAAAGCAAGGAACAGTACTCAGGTCCTGAGTTCAGGCCCAGGACTGGCAACAATAATAATAATAACAACACCTATACCAGTGAGTATGGTAGTGCATACCTAAATCCCAACACTCAAGAGACTTGAGACAGGAGGATACTGAGTTCAAGGTCAATCAGCTTGGGCAACCAAACACAAAGCCTTGTCTCCAATGAAAATGATACCATGACCATATCCTCAGGAGTGACATAAATAAGCCAATTTAAATCAAACACATTTCAGAGAAGAGCCAAATCTTGTTTCCTAGCAGGAAACTGTTTTGTGTTTAAAAAGAAAAGCTCAAAAACAGTCTAACCTACAGTCCTGAGGTCATCTTAGCTAAGAGCCAGCAGCAAGAAATGAGTCACAAATCTATTCAGATCTACCTTAATAACGTACAGCCTTTGTGCAATATCTCTACCCAATAACCATCCCTTGTAACTTCAGTTTCCTAAACTGGTAAATAAGGGAACTAAATTAAAATAACTCTTTCTAGTTAATTCTGGCTTCGAAATCCATGAGAGCAAATTTCATGATTCTCAGGCCTCAAACAGATATTCCTTGACATCAATAACTTTATTTGAAGTTGTTGAAAAAAAAAAAGTCCTTCCTTAAAAAGACCAGAGTCTCTCCTGAATATGTCACTCATGACCAAGAGGCATTTCTTTTTTTCTTTCTTTTTTTTTTTTTTTTTTTTTTTTTTGCAAATCCTGGGGCTTGAACTCAGGGCCTGGGCACTATCCCTGAACCTATTTATACTCAACGCTAGTGCTCTATTACTTGAACCACAGCACCACTTCCAGCCTTTTCTGAGTAGTTTACTGGAGAAAGAGTTTCACAGACTTTCTGCCAGGGCTGGATTCAAACTTCAATTCTCAGATCTCAGCCTCCTGGGTAGCTAGGATTATAGGTGTGAGCCACCAGTGTCCGCTCATTTCAGATTTTTGTCAGACTACCACCTCCCAGTTCTGGCTCTATTTACCCAAATCTGTCCAACTCTGACTCTATTTTGAATAAGCCATGAGTTTGGCTGAATTATAATGCACATATTTTAACCAAAAAAAAAAAGTTCAACGTTAATGATATAATAGGCAGAAACGGGAACTGGAGGCACGGTTCAAGTGATAGAGCACCAGCTATGAGTGAAAAAACAAACGGGGCTGGAAATATGGCCTAGTGGTAAAGTGCTTGCCTCCTATACATGAAGCCCTGGGTTCCATTCCTCAGCACCACATATACAGAAAAGGCCGGAAGTGGCGCTGTGGCTCAAGGGATAGAGTGCTAGCCTTGAGCAAAAAGCCAGGGGCAGTACTCGAGCCCTGAGTTCAAGCCCCAGGGCTGGCAAAAAAAAAAAAAAAAAACTGGCTCATCACTGTAATCCTAGCTATTCAGGAGGCTGAGATCTGAAGATCACAGTCCTAAGCCAGCCTGGCTGAAAACTCCCCTGTCGGACTCTTATGTCCAATTAACCATTAGAAAACCAGAAGTAGAGCTATGGCTCCAAGTGGCAGAGCCTTGAGCAAAAAAGCTCAAAGACAGCACCTAGGAGCTGAGTTCAAGCCCCATGACTGACAAAACAACAACAACAACTGAGTAAGAGCAAGAGGCCCTGAGAGCAAGACTCAGTAAAGGAAAAAAAAAGAAAGAAAAAGTTGGACACCAGTGACTCGTAACTATAATTTTAGCTACACAGGAGGCTGAGACCTGAGGACCACAATTCAAAACTAGATTGGGGAGAAAAGTCCATGAGACCCTTATCAAGGATAGAAATAAGAAAAAGGGGGAGGTTACAACCCTGCAGTATAGAGCAAAAAGAAAAATCTCTACTTACAAAGTATAATTCAAATGGTATCTGCTGATATTCTGACTATATAACACTGTATTGTTCTACTTTACATTTTCAGATTTCAACTCTAAGCTCAATTAGAACTCTAAATTGGTGTAATATTTCACTAGTGTGAAAGAATTTAAGGGATACAGATAACCCTTACAAATGGCTTCCAGCTAACACTTCCTCCCCCAAACCAACAATAACTCCAACCACTGAAGTTACCAGACTATAGCATAGTTTATTAGCGGGGCTTTGCTAAGGAACAACAAAGCCAGTCATGAGACTTCCCCACTTTATAAACAAATATGCTCCAGTCCTGTGTGCTCAGCATCCAAGAGGGAAACGTCAGGAAAGCTACCCCAAAATCATTTGTGTTCCTGGCAAAAATCATACAAGTGAAGGGTGACTTCAATATTTTCTGGTATGAAGCAGAAGAAGCTACAGTTCATGATCATCTAAGGTTTCAAGTGCTTTTCCTTCAGGGAGTCACATGGGATTTTATCACACAGCTCTTATTTCAGGGAAACAGTATATATCTTAGCATCTTAACTTCCTTTCCAACCTCTCCACTAACTTCAAATAAAGACTCAAAAACAGAAACTTTTCTAGTAAAAAGTAGACTTGAATTTCCAGCTACTGATGGTTTATAAGAAGTTAAATTAAATGCAGTAGTGGTACTCGGTAGACAGTATGTTGAAAATAAACTATACAACTTGTGGGTGGGGACAGGAGGGAAAAACTGGGAGAGATCAAAGAGGGAAGGGGTGACACTGTCTAAAAAGTAAGTACTCTTTACCTGACTTACATACTGTAACCTTCCATACATCAACTTTATAATAACAGAAAAAAAGTAAGTTAAAGATAGGGCAACTGGCTCTCTGAACATTGACTGGACAGAGGCCACACTGTCAACAATATCTCAGGGTTGATTTTTATTAAGTGGTGCTATTATCCAAATAATAAAGATGGAGCTTTAAAAAAGGGAATAAATTCTCTTTACATACCAACAGTTGAGACCAGAGAGCAAAATACATCACATTTTACTAATAACCAAAGCATAAGGGCAAGCACAAGATGATAGCTACTGTTAAAATGATATTCACTTAAAATTACCTCCCCCAGATCCAAACATGGCAACTATTCCACTGGGAAAAGATGTTAACATCACTTAGAGCTGATGATTTTTGTGCTGCTCTTTATTTCACTTGTCACCAGTATAAAAGACCAGCTCTGGCTGGTAAAACAATCTACATAAGGCATTTATTACTGGCAGGGAAAAACTATTCTCAAAAACTATTCTCTTGAAAACCAAGATATGAACCTCTAAAGATTATGAATTGTTTATCTAAAATTATGCTCACCAATCTGTCCCTGAAACATGACAGTCTTATTTTATACCCATTTTCAACATTACTAGGAAACCTTGTCCTTAGGATTTCAGAGTTTCACCAAAACTTAGGTGGAGTTCAGCTAAACATCTAATACATTGGTTTTAGGATGGCTGAAACACAAACACACCTTTAACAAGTTAGGAAATCATAAACCATAATTTACACTTCTCAACTTCCTAATCCTTCTGATACCACCCAGAGAATTATTCTTCTCTGATCACAAAACCATTTCTTAAGTCTTTTTCTGAATCTCAACCAAATATTTTATTCTTTTCAAAAACATATCCTTGAAAGGAAATTTTCTATTAAATTCACCAAACCTGAACTTAGGTGAACACATAGACGCAGACAAAAATGCCAAAATGCTTTCAGGTATATTTATGACCAGAATATTTCTTAACCCAACTGTTTCCATATGTATGTGCCAAAGAAAAAGAGGTGAGAAAGAAAAGCTTAAAAACAAAAAAGTAATCTAAGATCATTTACCTTTAAGACATTTTTATACCTTGATTTTACATGTAAGCCCCTGTAAAGTCCACTGAAGCCTAATATTTGATATTCAAGTGAAAACAGAAAAACATTTACACAATCTGTATTAACTGCTACACCTAAGATCTGCCAGAAAATTTAAACCTGCAAAAATGTCAAACAATAACATCCAAAAGAAGCATCTAAAATAGATATTAGGGTTATTTGGACAAGAAGCAAAGATAGAAAAAGACAAAGCTGTGTTAATAAGTGAAAAAGAGACTTACTTCCATAAGATGAAGGCTGAACCCAACTCCAGGTTATAAACATACTGCTTTTAAGATTTACTTCCAGTGGTGTTTTTGGTGGTATAGTGGTAGGGATTAAACTCAGGGCCTGGTACATGATATGCAGAGCTCTTACACTTAGCCCTTGTTTTTGTGATCTGGCTTGCTTGGGTTTTTGTTTGTTTTTAAGACAGGGTCTTACTATGTAGCCTAGAGTGGCCTGTAATTCATAATCCTCCTGTCTCTGCCTCCTGAGTTGTGGGATTACAGACCTGTATCACCATACTCAGGACAATTAACCTGATTTCTAATGGAGGGACTGAGTTGACAGTTGAGAAACTTGCTTAAGGAACACACACAACCATTCTTCTTTCTGGGTTAAGAACAATGGAGAGAAGGTTTCAAATTAAGAAGCTACTGTATTAAAAACAAAACTGTCACTTGTACTTTTCCTTGGTTCATGCTTAGAATGAAACATGATTTGTTCTGGCCTACTACTTTTTATTTTTTTGAGTCAGGGACTTCCTAGGTAGCTCAGACTAGTCTTGAACCCATGGTGTTCCTGCCCTTCAGATATCCTGATTGCTGGGGTTATAAACACATGCCACCTCCTGCCCCTCTAATGCTTTTTATAGGAAAGGCAAAAATCATCTCTCCAAGAAACTAAAAATAGATGTACATAAATAAAACTGTGGCTTATGAAGAAGGTATCTATGACTACGTATTTTCTCATCTAATCTGGAGGGCTCAAGGCAGAACTCTTTATTAAGCCAATTCAAAACGGCAAGATTGCAATCCCAGACCTAAGGAAATGTCAAAATCTCAAGTAAAGCATCCAACATCTCCTATTCACAGTGTAAAGCCAACAGGGATCGTGGATCCCCAGATATTTCTGACAGAAGCTCTAGAACAGTTTCTGACTCACACACTCCAACTCGCATTTTCCCTCCTACACACAATCTGTTGCTTTTCTTGTAGGCCTCTTCAACCCTCCCCTAATCTTCATTAGTTTCCAATTCTGAGCTATCCTGAGCGCTCTATATTCCCTGGCTCCATTCTCCAAGTTCCAATTTCTTAAACGTTCCTTCCAGTTTATTTCGTATTATGTAATATTCAGCCACAGCAATTAGAACCCTCGCCACCCCAATCATTCTTCCTGATACCTAACTCCAAACATCACTGCCCTGGGGGGGGGCGGGGGGGGAGAGGAGCACTACCAGTCCAGGCTCCATTTAATTTGTTTTAAGAGTATTAGGGCCTTAACTCCCCCCACGTTCCTTAGGTTCGCTCTTGAAACTTCCCTTGCTTTCCAAAGCTGTGCAGTATAGAGACCTCCGCCCGCCCCCCTCCCCAGTCATCCAAGGAGCTGTTACAAGTGTGTGTGCATGTGCGCGCCCTCGCGCCCCCACCCAACCCCCGCGCGTGGGAGGAGGGGGCCAAGCGAGAAAGCATGACGCAGTTGGGGGAGTCTCTGAACGGAAAAACCGCTCCAACAATCCCCACTCTCAACCCTCAAAAGCACCCCGTAACTCCTCGATACCTTCAGGTCCCATGATTTCAACACCTGGAACTCCCCAGTGAACTCCTCTACCTGCCCCTCACACCACGTAGTTCCTCTCAACCGAGCCTCCATTTACTGTCTCTGCCCCCTCGTTTCCGTCCCCCCCCCCGACAACCTTCGTTCTCCATCCTTCCCCCTCGAGGTCCTCAACCCCAGTCTCCTCGACGACTGTATTTTGACCGTTTCCTCTTTCGCCGCCAACCCCCTGCCTGCTCAGGAATCCCTGCGGTTTGATGAGAGCCTACAGTCTTTTCCCACCCAGCTCGTTATCCGAACCCCCTCGGCCGGTCGGTCGGTCCCACAGGTGCCCCCTCAGGTCCAGAGCCCCCTCCCCCCGCGGAGTGTTCTCACCGGCCCGCTGCCCGCCACCACCCCTGGCAGACCTACCTGAGGTCGAGGTGCCGGTGGGAACCCCAGGATCAAAGGCTGGAAACCCGGCCGACGACGGCCCTGAGGAGGCTGACGCCATCTTGGCAGCCCCCTCCCTCCCTCCCTCTCAGCGGGCTCGCTCCCGTTCACTCGCGCTCTTCCTCTTCTCGGAATCCAAGGTTCCCCGCGTCTCCTCACAGAACCCGCGTCCCGCGGGCCACCCTCCCGCCCCCTCCGGGGCCTCTCCTAGACACGTCGGGCTGGCTCCGGGACCCGCTCAGGGCCGCACCATTCGCCGGGATGGGGGGGGGAGCTCCCGGCTCGCACTCCCTCCGCAACTTGAACCGCTCCCCACACAAGCTGTTCTCTCCTTTCAGAACGGTGTTAGGGCTCAAACTGGCTTCCCTAAACCGGCGTCGGATCTTAATCCCACCGAAAGGAAAAATGAAGCACCCGAAGTCCAAGAGAAGCGAGCCCCCCTCCCCCTCCTTCCTAGTCACCACCAGTTTATTGCCCAACCCCACCGCTCCGCTCCAGGTGGCTAAGGAAATCCCCCGCACTGCGCATGCGCCCCTCCTTCTCATGGTTCCTTTCACGCCACTGGAGCAAAAACGGAGCCAATCCGCAGGCTGCCGTTGGTCACGTGACGCGGGTCGCTCGGGTCCTAACGAATCCCCGGGCGGAAGCCTTGCGCTGGGCGGACCTCCCCTACGGTGGCTCGACAGGTCATTCTCATTGCGGCCTTTTGAGCGAGCCGGTTCCTTCACACTTTGACCCGCCGGGAAAGAACTCCAAAGCTAAGAGCTGTTGTCAAGGCAGAGACGTTAAACGATCGAAAACTACAGACTATGACATGCCACCTAGCACTCTTCCTAGCCTTCTTCCGGTTTTTATTACCTTGTTTACTGTTTAGTTTGACGTGTGTGCTTATTTTACCTTCCTCCGAATGACATTAGAAATAGATCTTTCTTTGTGTCAAACACAAATGCTCGGCACTGTACAGGGACAGAGTCCAGTAAATACTTGATAAATGAATCCACATAACAAAAAAAATTAAAATAAGAAAAAGCATTTCTTTAAAAGAGCTGACAAAAAGGATCTGGAAGGAGACCAGACCTTCCCTTCATCCAAAGTCCTTATCCTCTGTCAGTTATCTATGCTCCAAAGTTCGTGGAAACGACTCCCCTCCCATTCTGGTCTAGTCTTCCTATTACCTCTGCTGAGTTTTAACAACGAATCCTGAAGGTTGTGAACCCTGGTGGGATCTAAAGAGATCTGTCTCTAAGATTCTGGATAGCAAGGACTATGTTTGCTTTGTTCTTGTGTCTCCAGCTCCTCGCTTGACTTTATAACAGAATAAGAGTTAAGTAATTTGTGGAACGAGTAAGTGAAGACAATATATTTTTAATTCAGTTTTGTCAGCCTCTAGGGAGTTACCTTATATCAAGAATTTTTTCTGAGTCCTCCAAAGGAAAATAGGTTCTAAATGTCCATACTTGCTTTCTGCCTTTCCTTCAAGACCTAAAATATTGTTTCTTTGCTGCCACCTGCTGGACTATTTGGTACTATTTTGGCACTATTTACTTTGGGTACTGAGGGCAGACAAACTTCAAATTGTACCCTAATTTCACAACAGTAATAGCCATGTGGTGTTGAAGGATTTTTTTTGTGTGGTCTATGTTGCTCATCAGACTGTACAGTACAGAAGCTACAGGAACAAAACACAGGTATTCAGTAAATATGTTGAATACTTATTTCCAGAAATTATTTCTGGAATTACTTTAAGAATTGGCCTGGGGGCTGGGAATGTGGCTTAGTGGTAGAGTACTTGTCTAGCATGCATGAAGCCCTGGATTCAGTTCCTCAACACCACACAAACAGAAAAGGCCAGAAGTGGTACTCTGGCTCAAGTGGTAGAGTGCTAGCCTTCAGCAAAAGAAGCTCAGGAACAGTGTCCAGACCCTGAGTTCAAGCTCAGGACTGGCAAAAACAAACAAACAAAATTGGGAATAGATGAATAAATCTTTGAACAACTCAAGGCAGTCAAACAGGGAAATCTTCTACCTGGGAACTGATGTGACGAATTTGATGTCAGCACTCCTAAAAGAAGAAATGCTAATTTTGTGGCTTTTTGCAAATCTTTATTTGTACCTGTTGTACTAAAAAAATGATTACTTCTACACTAACCACCTCACCTGTGAATCTGTTTACTTGGCTGTCTTCCTCAGAAGACTGAACTCCAAAGCAAAGGTTACATCTCAACCATTTTCACATCAAGCATCTAGACTACTACCTAGCACATATCTCCTCAACATGGGAATAAGTGAAGGTAAAATTAAAAGAGATGAGTTAGGAGTGGGGTGGAATGATGTGTGCCTGTAGAGTCAGCCCCTAAGGAAGCCGAGGCAGGAGAATTGATGTAGAGTCCAGCCTAGGTAACAGATAAAATAGCAAAAACTTGTCTCAAAAATAAACAAAAAAGGAGTTAGGGATATTTAAGAAGATGTCTCTCATCTTTTACTCCTGACTCTTGTCTCTGCCTTCACACCCACTCAATCTCTAGGGTGTGCTCTGAGTCATGGAGATACTCTTCCCCAGTAGCATTCCTGGCATAGCAGCACTGGGGTGACGTGGCAAGGTGTGGAAGCTGGGGCAAAGCAGGATGGCTTGGCTTGGTGCCCCAGAGGAAATGGAAAAGGGTGTTCACCAATACATACTTTGAGAAGGAAGGCCATATAGTTGCCTCGAAACAGGGTCATACATTTAGAGCACTTGGAGCACGGTTCCAAGGTGGGGACATACTGAAGTTGTATAGTACTTGCCTATGCTGGTACAATGCCCCAAGTTTGAGGCCCAGTATTTTTTAAGTAGCTTTCAAGAAGTCTTAGAATTCAGATCCTAGTGGTTCACACCTGTAATCCTAGCTACTCAGGAGGCTAGGATTTGAGGAGTGAGGTTTATAAGCCTGGACAGAAAAGTATACAGGACTCTTTTTCCAAATAAGCAGAGAAAAAAGATGGACTGAAGATGTTGCTCAAGTGCTAGAGTGCCATATATGATTTAAAAAGCCAAGCAAGATTATCAGGTCTTGAATTCAAGCCCCAATACCGGGGGGGGGGGGAGAAGAAAAAGTCTTAAAATATTCCCTAAGGTCAGAATAAAGAGCTAGAGACTACAAAAGCAACACAGAGGCAAGAACAATGTGATGGGCCAGGCCCATGTCTATAACAGCATTCTAGAGGCAGAGGCAGGAGGATTACATATTTGAGGCTAGCCTGGGCTATGGAGGCTATGTCTCAAAAGAACAGGGGTATTATTACTACCTCATTCATTCATTTAATTAAGATGGGTTAATTCCAGCTATATACTAGGCACTGAAAATTCTTAGTACACACAAATGAAGATAAAATCCTTGCCCTTGCTGAGGATGTCACTCAATGGTAAAAGCACTTGTCTAGTATTTGTGAGGCCCTGAGTTCGATCCCCAGCACTATAAAATAACAACAGCAGCAGCAACAATAATAATAATGCACTCAGCCATTCCTGGTAGTATATGCCTATAATCCCAGGTGCGTAACAAATTGAAGGACGACCTGTTCTACATAAAAACAAAAACAAAAAAAATAGTACATTAATAAGGATGAGACAGACATATTACAACATCTTACATGAGAATGAAATGTAGCCAGTCATTGGTGGCTCACACCTATAATCCTAGTTACCCAAGAGGCTAAGAGGGCTGGGGATATAGCCTAGTGACAAGAGTGCTTGCCTCATATACATGAAGCCCTGGGTTTGACTCCCCAGCACCACATATATAGAAAACGGCCAGAAGTGGTGCTGTGGCTCAAGTGGAAGAGTGCTAGCCTTGAGCAAAAAGAAGACAGGGACAGTGCTCAGGCCCTGAGTCTAAGCCTCAGGACTGGAAAAAAAAAATCAAGAGGCTGAGATCTGAGGATTGTGGTTCAAAGCCAGCCTGGGCAGGAAAGTCTATGAAATTCTTATCTCCACTTAACTAAAGAGCTGGAAATGGTGCTGTGGCTCAAAGTGGTAGAGTACTAGCCTTGTGCAGAAAAGCTTAGGTACAAAGCCCAGGCCCTGAGTTCAAGCCCCAGAACTAGCAAAAAGAAAGAAAGAAATATAACATCACAGAGTATATACAGTGCTACAATTTGATAACCACAGTTTCAGAATAAAAGAATAGGAATAGAAGATAACACAGTCTTAGCCAGTGCTGGTGGCTTATGCTTGCAATTCTAGCTACTCAGAAGGCTGAGATCTGAGGATCTCAGTTGGAAGCCAACCTGAGCGGGAAAGTCCATGAGAGTCATCTCCAATGAGCCACAAGAAAATTAGAAGTGACACTGTGGCTCAATGTAAGAGTGCTAGCCTTGAGTGAAAAAAAAAAAAAAAACACCTCAAGGACAATGCCCAGGCCCTGAATTGAAGCCTAACAACAACCAACATAAAGAAAGAGTGAGAACGAGAGAGAGAAGAGAAAGTGAGAGAGAAATTAAGTCTTGACAGTACCATGAGATTGGAACTATTCCAGAGAAATCTAGGACACATGACTTCAGGAAGACTTCACTGTCCTGTAAAATTAGAATTTGCCAGATAGAAAGGAAACAAGTTCTAAGAAGGAAAAAGCTGGTGGCATGACAGAGAGTTGGATGATAGGGGAGTGACCCTGACATAAGGTGATATGTCAAGAGATGAGTTAGAGGGCTGGGAATGTGGCCTAATGGCAAGAGAGCTTGCCTTGTATACATGAAGCCCCAGGTTCAATTCCCCAGCACCACATATATAGAAAAATGGCCAGAAGTGGTGCTGTGGCTCAAGTGGCAGAGTGCTAGCCTTGAGCAAAGAGAAGCCAGGGACAGTGCTTGGGCAATGAGTCCAAGGCCCAGGACTGGCAAAAAAAAAAAGAGAGAGAGAGATGAATCAGAAAGACTGGGAGAGGCTAAATTATGAAAGATTTTGAATGTCACATTAATAGTAGTTGTCATCATCTATGAAACATTTACTATGTGCTTAACACTGGGTTAAGCAGTTTACACGGATTATATATTAGCTAGGAGCTGGTGGCTCATGCCTATAATCCTAGCTACTCAGGAGGCTGAGATTTGAGGATCACGGCTCAAAGCCAGACAGGGAAGAAAAGTCTTATCTCTAAAAGGCTCTTATCTCCAATTAACCACCAGAAAACCAGTAACCGAGCTGTAGCTCAAGTGGTACAACACTAGCCTTGAGCAGAAGAAAGAGCTCAGAGACAGTGCCCAGGCCCAGAGGTCAAGCCCCATGACCCACCAAAAAATAGCTCTTCTGCTCAAGGCTAGTGTTCTATCACTTGAGCTACTGGTTTTCTGGTGGTTAATTGGAGGTAAGAGTCTCGTGGACTTTCCTGCTCAGGCTGGCTTTGAACTGAAATTCTCAGATCTCAGCCTCCACAGTAGTAAGGATTGTGCCACTAGCGCCCGGATTATTATTATTATTTTCAACAACCTGAAAAAGGTAAATAATGTTAGTCTCATGTTACAGAAAAGTGAGTTTAGAGAAATAAATCTATTTGTCCTACGTCAGACACCTAGAAAACCATTCAAACTCAGGTCTGGTTGGCTCTGAGGCTATGTACAAACCACAATACTGTGCTTTCTGCTTATCTTGTACATGATGGGGAGTCACTAAAGACTTTCCAAGATAGGAGTGACAAAGTGCTGGATTTTTAGCTAAGTCCCCACTAGCACAGTGAAAAACAGACTGGAACAGAGTGCTGTGGAGGTGTGTGTGTGTGTGTGTGTGTGTGTGTGTGTTTAATTTTAATTTTTTGCCAGTCCTGGGGCTTGAACTCAGGCCCTGAGCACTGTCCCTGGCTTCTTTTTGCTCAAGGCTAGCACTCTACCACTTGAGCCACAACAACACTTCTGGCCGTTTTCTATATATGTGGTGCTGAGGAATCGAACCGAGGGCTTCATGTATATGAGGCAAGCATTCTTGCCACTAGGCCATATTCCCCTATTTTGTTATTTTGACTCTCAAATTCTAGTTAGGGTAATAGGAGTCTTGGAGTCTGGGAACAGAATCATCAACAAACTAGGTGGCAAAGTCATCTGAGTCCACAAGAGTGGGCAGGGCTGAGAGCGTCTCGATGCTCTGCTGCTTTTGCCTGTAGACGCCTTACCGACGGTGACCACACCTCCCGCCCTGCGTAGGTAGTGGTGTCGAGCGACGAGCCGCAAGAATCGAGCTGGGTGAGGGGCGGCGGAGTGGCGGCGCAGCCTCGGTAGGAGACATGAGTTTGGCCGGGGGCCGCGCCCCCCGGAAGACGGCTGGGAACCGGCTCTCTGGGCTCCTGGAGGCGGAGGAGGAAGATGAATTCTACCAGACGACTTATGGGGGTTTCACCGAGGCAAGAGCCGGGACCAGGGAGAGGGAAAGGAGGAAGCGGAGCTCTTCGGGGAACAGCCCCAGACAAAGAAGAAGGGGGGCGGGGAGCAGAGGGGCGCTGGGAGCCGACACGGGGGCCGGGGGCGAGGCGGGGGCAAGTAGGGTCCTAGGAGAGCCTGGGCCGGGCTGGAGAAACTCCCGGAGGCCCCTCAGAACGGTAGAGACCCGCATGGGGCTCGTCTAGTCGCGAGCGGCCGCGCTTAGCCCAGCCGGCCGCACGGAGTCAGTCTCCCGGTCCTCGGCCGGATGATTCGCCTCCCGCGTAGGAAGGAACCGCTCCGAAAAGCAGAGGAGCTTAGACAGCCCACTTCCTTTCTCAGCCTCCAAATCTCAGCGTGAATGGGTTCCCAGATAACCGTCCTTTGTGTGCTTCCTTCTGGGGACAGGGTTTTAGTTAATAGATCTGGTTCACCTCTCCGCGCTTACTTTCCCGTTGGATTGTAAACTCCCTGTCCCCTTAGCCTCTGCCGCATAGATCCAAAGCCCAGTCCAGTATCTGCATTGGGATGACACTTAACGAAAAATTATATCGATTCAGTCTGTTTTGTTTTGTTGTTTTGAGGCAGGATCTTCCTATGTAGCCCAGCTGACCTGCTCTCAAAATCTCCATCCTCTCACCTCAGCCTCCCAAGTGCCGATTACAGGCAGACACTACCATGCCCAGCTCTACCTATTCACTTTTTTTTTTTTTAACTGATCCTGGAGCTTGAGCTCAAGGCTAGTGCTCTGCCACCTGTCATAGCTCCACTTCTGGTTTTTTAGTGGTTAATTGGACTTCCTGAAGGGCTGGCTTTCAATAACAACCCTCAGCCTCTTTTTCTTTTTTCTGTTTTGTTGGTCGTGGGGCTTGAACTCAGGGCCTGGGCACTGTCCCTTAGCTTCTTTATACTCAAGGCTACCAATCTACCACTTGAGTCACAACACCACTTTCGGCTTTTTTCCGGCTTCATGAATGGTAGGCAAGCACTCTACCACTAAGCCTCATTCCCCGCCCCTCCATTCACTTTTAATATCTCTTAATATTTGAGATCAAGCTGTAGGTGATGAGTTGCTGTAGACTTTGGGGAAAACAGTATTGAAAACACTGTCCTGGGAGTGGGGATACAGCCCAGTGGGGGACTGGCTGGGCTCACAGTCAATTAAGCAATTATAATGTCTAAAGCAAGAGGTAAGCATAAGGTACTATGGGAACATATGAGAACCTAGGCAGATATAAGCTGAGGACAGTATGAAAAGTAGGTGTTGGCTGGATGAAGAAAAGGAAGAGAAAGGTCAGTCCCTGGAAATGGTGGAAAGTGTAAAGGGTACTGAGATCCTGATATGGCCAATTCTGTAGGGCCTCATGGGCCTTCTTTCTTCCTTTGTTTCCTTCTTTCTTCTCTCCTCTTTCTGTCTGTTTTCCTTCCTTCTGGCCTTTTCTTTCCTTCTTTCTTGTACAGTACTTGAACTCAGTGCCTCATGCCCTCATTCTCTTGCTTGGCTTTTTCTACTCAAGGCAAGCACTTGAACCACATCTCCACTACCAGATTTTACTGGTTAATTTGACATAGGAGTCTCATGAGCATGCCTGGGCTGGCCGTGAACTGGAATCCTCACATTTTACCCTCCTAGGATTATAGGCAAGAGCCTATAATAATAATGGCTTATTACAAGCCATTTTCTTTAGGAGTTTTGCTCTTTATCCAGAAGTCTGGAAAGTGACCAGAGTTCTGTGATCAGATTTGTACTTTAAAAAAGATTACTCTATAATGAGACCAGAGAGAAGGGAGCAGTGGCAGTAGAGAAACATAGGCAGTGATTAGGGATATAGATCAGTAGTAGGACATTTGTCTAGCATGCCTGAACATCTTGGTTCTGTACCCAGCACTATTACCAAAGAGGAAAAGAAAATTTACATGAACAGTAGGGCTTAAAGGAAATTAAAAAAAATAGAATCCACAATCATTACACAGAACCCTAATCAACTAGTTTAAAATAGAACTTTCTTATCCTTCAAGACTCACTTTCCTATTCCTGTCATTTTATGAGTCGTTATTTAATATGTACCCTTTGTGCTTCCAAAAGTAAGAACAGTAAAAATAGAGACAGATCAGAAGCACTTATACCAGGAGCCTGTGGGATAGTGATATTGGTATTAAATTTGGCTGTGAGTTTCCTACTGAATGTGTGTGTGTGTGTGTGTGTGTGTGTTGGTTGGTCCTGGGACTTGAACTCAGGGCCTGGCGACTGTCCCTGAGCTTCCTTTTGCTCAAGGCTGGTGGTCTACCGCTAAGCCACAGTTCTACTTCCAACTATTTCTGAGTTGTTTATTAGAGATAAGAGTTACTGACTTTCCTGCCCAGGTTGATTTCAAACCTAGATCCTCAGGTGTTAGCCTCCTGAACAGCTAGAATTATAGGCATGAGCCACTGGTGGCCAGTTTCTGAATTTCTTTTTTTTGGTAAGAATGAAGCATAAAAGTACTTCAGCAAAGATAAGCTTGTTCAGCATTAAATCATAGGGAGAATATATCATATCCTTATATAAGCTATACCTAAAGGAAGCCTAGTGTTTCATAGATTATATGAAAACATTCTCTTACATGGTCTTGTTTATTAATGACTTGCTAAAAACCCAAGGGCTGATAAATTCATAATTTACTGAAAGTATTTCAATTGGGCATTAAACCAATGGAAAGTTGATCTACAGTCCTCTGGTGATGTGGCTTAATACCAGATTAGACTTGAGGGGATTAGTGTGTTCTCTGTCAGTCTTTACAAACATCATTTGGGAGGAAATGATGGTCATCAGTGTAGGATTGAACTCTAGCTGGCTTGGAGTGTCAGCCATCTGTTACTTGTTTTGGCAGCCTGTGTACTAAGATTAGTCCAGTAGTCTACATCATTATTAAAAGATAGAGCCGCATGTTGAAGGAACTACAGAGCCCACTTGACTCCTCCTCCCCAAGTGATTACTCTTTCCAATATGTCTGCCATTCTAACCTTTATCTTTATCACTTCAGGTCTTCGTGGCACTTCAGATTCTCTACTTCAGCCCAACTAACTTCCCAGCTTTCTGAAACAGCCCTTGTACATATCTCCAAATCTTCAGTAGCTTCCCATTACGCAAATACTTTTCTTTTCTTTTTTTGCCAGTTCTGGGGCTGAACTCAGGGCCTGAGCACTATCCCTGGCTTCTTTTTGCTCAAGGCTAGCACTCTGCCAACTTGAGCCACAGCGCCACTTCTGGCCTTTTCTGTATATGTGGTGCTGAGGAATCGAACCTAGGGCTTCATGTATATGAGGCAAGCACTCTTGCCACTAGGCCGTATTCCCAGCCCGCAAATACTTTTCTGTCGCAGCATACCTAGGAGTTCTCTCAGAACTTTAGCTCAACAAAGAATATTAATGCTGGGATAGGTAAAGGGAAGGGAAGTTTCTTTCTCTCCTTTTTTCTCTGTGTGTGTGTGTATGTGTATACGTCAGTGCCCATACTGGGGCTTGAACTCAGAGTCTAGACACTGTCCCTGAGCTGCTTTTGCTTAAGGCTAGCACTCTACCACTTGAGCCATAGCTCTACTTCCAGCTTTTATAGTAGTTGATTGGAGATAAGAGTCTCATGAGCTGGGTGCAGATGGCTCAGGCCTGTAATCCTAGCTGCTCAGGAGGCTGACATCTGAGGATTGCAGTTTGAAGCCAGCCCATGCAGAAAAGTCTGTGAGGCTCATATTTCCAATAAACTACCCAGAAAAAGCCAGAAGTGGCACTGTGGCTCAAGTGATACAGTGATATGATAGCCTTGAACAAAAGCTCAGGGACAGCATCCTGCCCAGAGTTCAAGCTCCAGGACCATCAAAAAAAAAAAAAAAAAAAAAGTCTCACACATACTTTCTTGCCCAGACTGGCTTCTAACTGTGATTCTCAGATGTCAGCCTCCTGAAATCTATCTAGAATTATAAGCCATCAGCACCTGGCCTGTTTGTTTGCCTGTCTGCCTACCTGCTTGCCTTCCTTCCTTTTTTTTTTTTTTGCCAATCCTGGGGCTTGAACACAGGGCCTGGGCACTGTCCCTGAGGTTTCCTTGCAGCTGGGAATGTGGCTTAGCGGTAGAGTACTTGCCTTGCATGCATGAAGCCCTGGGTTCGATTCCTCAGCACCACATAAGCAAAAAAAAAAAAAAAAAAAGCCAGAAGTGGAGCTGTGGCTCAAGTGGTAGAGTGCTAGCCTTGAGCAAAAAGAAGCCCGGACAGACAGTGCTCAGGCCCTGAGTCTAAGCCCTAGGATTGGCCAAAAAAAAAAAAAAAAGTTGCTTTACTTGGCTCTAAATCCTTATGGCATAAACATATTGTATACATTCCTGCTCTTCTATCTACCTGCAATTCTCTCTTAGCTGTTTAAATATTTCCCATGTTTTGAACCATGGCTATTAGTCCTAACTATCCACTAGAGTCTAAAGCAGGTCTCAAACTACAACCCATGTACCAGGCCCACTACCTGTTTTAGTCTAGTCCTGTTCAAAGGAAATTTCCCAGCTGAGCACTAGTGGCTTACACCTGTAATCCTAGCTACTCAGGAGACTGAAATCTAAGGATCCTAGTTCAAAGCCAGCTTAGGCAGACAAAGAGTCTTAATCAGAAAAAAAAAAAAAGTGGAGGGATGGCTTAAGTGATAGAGAGCCAGCCTTGAGTGAGAAAGCTAAAAAGACAGTGCCCCGAGTTCAAGCCCCAGTATCACCCCACCTCCTAGGAAAGGAAGTTTCCCAACATCTGATGTAAAGAAGCAAAGTCCAAAGTTTACACAAGCCTCCTCTGTTCTGTATATATTGCTTTGCATTCAGCCTTCTGTGGCCCTTAGGTTTGAATGTCTGGGTGTTGAAACCTTAACCTTGAAGGTTTGGGCGTTCTTTCATTTTAGCCATGTTTCCAGCCGTGTGTGCGTGCGTGTGTGTGTGTGTGTGTGTGTGTGTGTATTTTAGCCATGTTTCCAGCCGTGTGTGTGTGTGTGTGTGTGTGTGTGTGTGTGTGTGTGTGTCCTGGAGCTTCAACTAACGGTCTGAATGCTGTCCTTGAACTTTTGTTCTCAAGGCTAATGCTCTACTACTTGAGCCACAACTCCATTTCTGGCTTTTGGTAGATAATTGGAGATAAGAGTCTCATAGTCTCCCTGGCCAGTCTGACTTCAAACCCTAATCCTCAGATCTCGACCTAGCTAGGATTATAGATGTGAGTCACTGGCACCTGGCTCCAGCCTTATTTTTTGCTGGTTATTTCAGAGATAGAGTCTAGTGAACTTTCCTGGCCCAGGCTGGCCCTGAAACTACTATCCTCCTGAGTAGCTAGGAATAAAGCATGAGCCACTGGTGCCCAGCTTAAAACTTCTTTTTATGATGGTATCATGTGAACCCCTTGAAGTGAGACCAAACCATATTCTTTTGTTCCCCAGTAATTAATACAGAGTGCTGTAGATAAAACACAATTAAGGCTTGAAGGGAGTGATGCTGGAACTAGAGGCTACAACCAAAAAAATATTTGCCTGAGAAAAGCAAAGTGCTAAGTTGAAAAGGAAAATGGGGCAGCCCTTCAGGAAAATGAGGAATTCTGTTCCTCCTGAAGGAATTCTATGCTACTGGGCACCAGTGTCTCCTGCCTGTAATCCTAGCCACTCAGGAAGCTATCTGAGGATCAAGGTTCAAAGCCAGCCTAGGTAGGAAAGTCCATGAGAATCTAATCTCCAGTTAACCACCACAAGACTGGAAGTAGAGTTGTGGCTCAAAGTGGTATAATGATAGCCTTGAGTGGGGAAAAAAAAGAGCTCAGGGACAGTGCCCAGGCTCTTAGTTCAAGCCCCACGACCAACAACAACAAAAAGATCTTCATGGCCAACCAGTTGTCATCTTCCTGTGTCCTCAGGAATCTGGAGATGATGAGTATCAAGGGGATCAGTCAGACACAGAGGATGAGGTGGACTCTGACTTTGACATTGATGAAGGAGATGAACCATCCAGTGATGGAGAAGCCGAAGAGCCAAGAAGAAAGCGCCGAATAGTCACCAAAGCCTATAAGGTACAAAAGTAGTCCTGGATTCATTGGGCTCACTGTATCCCTGCCCCTCCCTTCATCCTGTTCTAGTACTCCTCAGACCAGTCCCATTGCCTACAGTTGGTTTTTCTTTAAGCTCTTCATCTCTCCCTAAACTTACTCTGATTCTAATCTCTCCCCAGGAGCCTCTAAAAAGCCTGAGGCCTCGAAAGGTCAGCACCCCCGCTAGTAGCTCCCAGAAGGCCCGAGAAGAGAAGGCTCTGCTGCCACTAGAACTACAGGATGATGGCTCTGACAGTGAGTAGGGAAGTTTGGGTTCAAATGAAAGACATGGAATGTGATAATGAATTACATTGTCAATGTTAAATTTACTGAAGTTGATAACTCCGCTGTGTAATAGAAGGAAAATCCTTAAGAAATATGCACTGAAGTATGCAACTTAACTCTCATCATTCAGAAAAAAAAAAACATACAGAATGAAGAAGAACAAAATATGAACACAGTCTCTATGTATGTTGATTATACTACTCTTGTAGTGATTTTATAAATTTGAAATTATTTACAAATAAATTTAACCAGGTGCTAGTAGCTCATACTTGTAATTCTAGCTACTCAGGAGGCTGAGATCTGAGGATTGCAGTTGGAAGCAAACCTTGGCAGAAAAGTTCATGAGACCCTATCTCCAACTTATTAGCAAAAATGCTGGATTAGAGATGTGTGTCAACTGGTAGAGCACCAGCCATAAGCGAACAATCCAAGCGAGAGCAGTCAAAAACAATGAGAGACCCTGAGTTCAAGCCCTTGTACCAGCACCAGCGTGCTCGCGCTCCCTCTCCCCTCCCCTCCCCCCTCTCTCTCTCTCTCACACACACACACACACAAATACACAAATACACACACTTTTAATAAGTACATGTCTGTAGTCCCAGGAGACTGAGTTTAAGAAATCCTAAAAACCTGTCTATAAAAAAAAAAAAAAGAAAGAAAATGGGGGGCTGGGAATGTGACCTAGTGGTAGAGTGCTTGCCTTGTATATATGAAGTCCTGAGTTGGATTCTTCAGCACCACATATATAGAAAAGGCCAGAAGTGGTGCTGTGGCTCAAGTGGTAGAGTGCTAGCCTTGAGCAAAAAGAAGCCAGGGCCAAGTGCTGGTGGTTCACGCCTATAATCCTAGCAACTCAGGAGAGTGAGATCTGAGAATCATGGTTCACAGCCATCCCTGGCAGGAAAGTCCGTGAGACTCATCTCCAACTAACCACCAGAAAACCAGAAGTGGCACTGTGGCCCAAGTGGTAGAGTGCTAGCCTTGAGCTGAAGAGCTCAAGGACAGTGCCGTGCCCAGGCCCAGAGTTCAAGCCCCAGCACTGGCCAAAAAGAAAAAGAAAGAAAGAAAAAAAAAAGATAAGTAAACAAAGACTAGATGAATGGATGTGAATTCGAAGATTTCCTTCATGCTGGGCGCTGGTGGCCCATACTTGTAATCCTAGTTCCCCAAGAGGCTGAGATCTGAGGATTGTGGTTCAAAGCCAGCCTGGGCAGAAAAGTCCCTATGAGACTCTTTATCTCTAATAAACTACTCAAAAAAGCCAGAAGTGGTGTGGCTCAAGTGGTAGAGCACTCACCTTAAGCACAAAGAGGCTCCGGGACAGCACCCAGGCCCTGAATTCAAGCCCCAGGACCAAAAAAAAAAAGGATTTCTTCCCATTTGATTTTGTTTTAGGTCGGAAATCCATGCGTCAGTCCACAGCTGAGCATACACGGCAAACGTTCCTTCGGGTACAGGAGAGGCAAGGCCAGTCCCGGCGGCGAAAGGGGCCTCATTTTGAGCGACCACTGACCCAAGAAGAGCTACTCAGGGAGGCCAAGATCACAGAAGAGCTCAACCTACGTTCACTGGGTCAGTCTGCGGTTTGGGGAAAAGTGGGTAGAGATAATGAAGAGCATGAGAAAACTGTGAAACCTGGAGGACCAGAGAACTGGAGAAATGGAGATTGGGGATAAAATAATCAAAAGAAGGAAATGATGACAGTAGGTGATTAGAAACAAGGGTCAATTGTATGAGAGTTCTGAAAGATAGTTAAATTGAGGAGTTTAGCATAAAATAGTAAAGCTGGGCTCCATTGGCTCATGACTATAATCATAGCTACTTAGGAAACTGAGATCTGAGGATCGTGGTTCGAAATCAGCCCAAGTGGAGACTCTTATCTCCAACTAACCACCAGAAAACCAGAAGTGGTACTGTGGCTTGAAATGGTAGAATGCTAGTCTTGAGCAAAAAGAGCTCAGGGAGTGCCTACGCCCTCAGTTCAAGCTCCATGACCAACCAACACTCCCCCCCCCCCCCAAGGGAAAAAAAAACAACTAGAGAACTGAATTCAAACCCTAGTTACTTAAATAATACAGCCAAATTGCTGAACCTCTGCATCTTGCTTTCTTAGTTCACAATATGAATGATAATGGTAATCAGAAGAGCAAGGCCAGGTGCCAATGGCTCACGCTTGTAGTCCTAACTACTTAGGAAGCTGAGGTCTAAGGATTTCCGTTTGAAGCCAGCCCAAGTAGAAAACTCTAAGAGACTTATCTCCAACTGACCAGCAAAATGACAGGCTGGAGACATAGTTTAAGTGGTAAAATGCCAGTGGTAAAAAAAAAAAAAAAGGCAAATAAGTGCAAGGCCCTAAGCTCAAGCCCCAGTACTTGGATTTTAAGAAAGAAAAAAAAAAAGCATGAAAGTTCATGCATGTATTCTCACAAGACTGAGGCAGCAGAATTGCAAGTTCAGGGCCAATCTGAGCTACAGAGTGAGATCCTGCTTCAAAAAATAAATAAAAGCCAGGCACTGGTGGCTCATAGGTATAATCCTAGCTGCCTAGGAGCTGGGATCTGAGAATAGTGGTTGGAAGCCAGCCCAGGCAGGAGAGTCCCTGAGACATTCCTAATTAATCACCAAAAAGCTGGAAGTAGAGCTGTGGCTCAAGTGGTAGAGTGCTAGTCTTAAGCACAAAACCTCAGGGACAGTACCCAGGCCCTGAGTTGAAGTCCCAGGCCCAGAATGAAAACAAACCCTTCAATTTATGTGCTATGGGTATATAATCCTACAAAAACATAAATATCACAGATACATCCTCTGTGGGATGTGAGAGAAAGCAGCCTCTGGAGGGCCACAGAGAAAGCTGTAGCCTTGGATCACCAGGTTCCCAGTAGGGTAAGCTGCATACAGAATGCTGTGTAAGGAGCTTGAAGATACAGATAGGTGAGGTGACTAATTATAGAGCAAGGAGTCCCACAGGGCACAGACAAGGAGAAGGGTTAGAAGGTTGGCCCAAAGGAGGGATAGTATTATTAGTCAGAATCCAAGTTCCAAAGAGTTTCAGTCACTATCAGGGTTTCCAGAGGACAACAGTTAGACTAGAGGATTATGCTCGCATTATCCATATACAAGAATGACACAGTAGCCAGCACCAGTGGCTCATACCTGTAATCCTAGATTTGGAGGCTGAGATCCAGGAAAGTCTGCAAGATTCCATCTCCAAAATAACCAACAAAAGGTCAAAGCTGGGGGCATGGCTCAAGTGGTAGAGCACCAGGCATGAATAAGCAATCCAAAAAGAGTGTAAGTCAGAGTTCAAACACAGGGACTGGTGAAAAAAAAGCCAGACACAGAAATTTAGACTTCATTTTGAGGAAAGGGGCCAGGACTATTTTGATTTATTTATTGTGTGCCCAGAATATATGTAATACTGCGCACAGCACTAATAATGAGTCACGGTCTGCCCTTAGGGGGAAACGTGTGAGTGTGAATGTGTGTGTGTGTGTGTGAGTGTGTATGAAGTGTGGTGTAACAAGGGTCCCGGCAGGTACTATATAGAGTGTAAGTAGCCGCAGGGACTAAAGTGACTTGAAAAGGAATGCCTTGCATGGCCCTCGTTTCAACTATTTGAAGGACAGCAATAAGCCACATTAGAATTGTGTCCTTTATGGCTTTAAAAGATAAAACTGCTCACCAGGAATTACCTTTTCGCTGAAAATAGGAAAGTACTCTTAGTGATGTAGTGGGCTTTTTTTTTTTTTTTTTTTTTGGCCAGTCCTGGGCCTTGGACTCAGGGCCTGAGCACTGTCCCTGGCTTCTTCCCGCTCAAGGCTAGCACTCTGCCACTTGAGCTACAGCGCCGCTTCTGGCCGTTTTCTGTATATGTGGTGCTGGGGAATCGAACCTAGGGCCTCGTGTATCCGAGGCAGGCACTCTTGCCACTAGGCTATATCCCCAGCCCCTGTAGTGGGCTTTTGACCCAGATTGAACCAGGGCATTTGTGGAGCAGATTTTGATTTCCAGGGAAATAAACAGGTTCCCTTTTGTGAAGTCCCTTCCAACTCAAGGTCTTCCAGTTCTGAGTGAGTAAGGCCCCAAGTATACTTGAGAAAGGAGGAGAGGAGACAATATCAGGAGGGGCAAGCAGAGAGCTCAGGAAGTAGGGAGTACTGGGGTACCTTAGAACTGCCATCTTGCACTAGATGGGTAGCCAAGAAGAAAATTGAGACCAGAATGTAAGAAAAAGAGAAACTGATTATCTTTTTCTTATCCCTGAAGAGACATATGAGAGGCTTGAGGCTGACAAAAAGAAACAGGTTCATAAGAAACGCAAGTGTCCGGGGCCCATAATCACCTATCATTCTGTGACGGTGCCACTTGTTGGGGAGCCAGGCCCCAAAGACGAGAATGTGGATGTAGAGGGGTAAGTAAATTAACTGTGTTGTCTTGATGGAGTTTCACTGGCTTTCCTCACAGCTCTCTTATACTTGTATACTTTTCAGATTCTGTCCTCTCTTCAGCACCTTATTTTTCTCTTTACCTCTCTTTTATTTTCTGTGTGTGTGTGTGTGTTTGTTTATGTATGCACACACGTATACACACACTGGTGCACGCACGCTTGAACTCTGGATCTTGAGTTGCCCATTAACTGTTTTGCTCATGACTATTGTCCTACTACTTGAGTCACATCTCCATTCTGGCTTTTCACTAGACAATTGAACATAAGATCTTGCCTCTAGGATTTGTTTGCCTGGGCTGACTTTGAACCTTGTTCTGCAGATCTCAGCCTTCTGAGTAGTTAAGATGATGAACATGAGCAACTGGTGTCCAACTTCCTATTTTACTTTTTTTTTGTTAGTGTGGGGCTTGAACTCAGGGCCTGGGCACTGTCCCTTAGGCTCTTCGTGCTCAAAGCAAGCACTCTACCCTTTGAGCCACAGCGCCACTTCCTACTTTATTTTTTATTTTTTTATTTTTTGCCAGTCCTGGGCCTTGGACTCTGGCTTCTTCCCGCTCAAGGCCAGCACTCTGCCACCTGAGCCACAGCGCCCCTTCTGGCCGTTTTCCACATATATGTGGTGCTGGGGAATCGAACCGAGAGCTTCATGTGTAGGAGGCAAGCACTCTTGCCACTAGGCCATATTCCCAGCCCCCTACTTTATTTTTTAACCTCACTTCTTCCCCTTATTTACAGCATTTAGTAGGTTCTCTATGAATATTCTCACCATTCTAAGTCTGTTCCCTTCCCTCAGCTCTGATTTTGTTCTCTATCCATGGCCTTCTTTTCAGCTCTTTGTGTTCGTCTTTTGCCCTCAGACTCGATCCAGTTCCTACAGCTTCTGCATTGACTCCGCATGCTGGGAGTGGACCTGTCATCCCTCCTGCTCGCTGCTCACGTACCTTCATCACATTTAGTGATGATGCCACATTTGAAGAGTGGTTCCCCCAAGGGCGACCCCCAAAGGTCCCAGTTCGGGAGGTTTGCCCAGTGACCCACCGTCCAGCCCTATACCGGGACCCTGTAACAGACATACCCTACGCCACTGCTCGAGCCTTCAAGATCATACGCGAAGCTTACAAGAAGTATATCACCGCCCACGGACTACCTCCCACTGCCTCGGCTCTGGGGCCCGGTCCCCCTCCTCCTGAGCCCCTCCCTGGTTCTGGGCCCCGAGCCTTACGGCAGAAAATTGTCATTAAATGAACAGATGTCTAGTCCTTAGAAACCTCTTTCCTGCCCTACCCTGGGGCTCTTGACTTTTCTCCTTCCCTTCCTTTGTTTCTCTCCTTCATCATCTCTGATATTTGCTTAGTCCTCTCCTGAGTCCTTTCATCACCTTTCCTCTAGTAATTTCTGGTTTTGTTTTTTAATCTAATAAAACAGAAAGATTTATTTTTGTCTGATGTAGAAGTATGAGAATGCGTGTGTGTGTGTGGAGTGTGTGGTGTGGTCTGTGGAGTGTGTGGTGTGTTCTATGGAGTGTGTGGTGTGGTCTATAGTGTGTGTGTGGTCTGTGCTGGGAATTGAACCTAGCACCATGTGCTTGCTAAGCAAGTAGCTCTATTACCCATCTATCACCAGCCTTGAGTGCTTGTATTTCTTTGATAGCTTTTATTATGAATTGTCTTTTTTTTCTTTTCTTTTATGACATTAGGTCTTGCTTGATGCAGTCTTCCTGCCTCAGTGTCCCAATGCTGGGGTTAAGGATGCATGTCTTTGTGCCAAGCTGGTCCTTTTGAAAATTGTATTCATTCCTCCAATTATACTATAAATACCTTAAAGCTAGATTTCTTTTTCTGCTTACGTGGTGCTGAGGAATTGAACCCAGGGCTTCATGCATGCTAGGCAAGCACTCTACCACTAAGCCACATTCCCAGTCCCCAAACTAGATTTCTAAGAACCCTTACACTTAAATTTTGTCACCTTATAGTCACTGCTTTGAATATAGCAGCCACCAAATAGTAGGAACTTCTGATGTGCCTAGAAGACTCGTCCAGGACATGGGCCTGCCTGCAAAGGAGGTGCCGTGGCTGCCGCTGGCCACTAGAGGCTCTCAGGGCTGGGCAGGGTATGGGGGCTGTGTATATGTGATCTCCCACTACCCCCCACCTGGCCAGAGCTAAAATAATAAAATGCTGAGCTCACTGTTCCCCCACCCTCTCCCCCGGCACTGGACTCTTCCTGCTGCCGGGACAGTGCCCCAGTAGAATAGGCAGAACAGACTGGAAGGTGAGGAGAGAAGTGGCCATCGGACCGGTAGGTGGGGAAGGAGGGGGGTTCTGGTGGGAGAGGGAAGAAGAATGGTTCTTCCAGGGAGTGACACAGAGTGTGGCTCTGCCTCTGTCACTCAGTGAATGTTGCTGCCACTGTCTTGTCTCTTATCTCTATAGTTTATGTTGTCATTGTGTGTCTCACACACTTTGTATCCTTCATATTATGAATGTGGAGCTAGTGCCTAGTTTCGTGTTGTGAAAGATTGTGTAAGTTTAATCGTCCTGCTGTTTTTAGAGAAACGACTCCATTCAGAAGCTATTTCCTATCCATTGGTCTGGTGTCACCTTTCTGGTGACAGATTATGGGGACTCAGTCCCTTCTGAGGCCACTGCCCTTCCCCCACCCTGGAAGTCTCCCAGCTTCAGAGCCTTTGCTTTCCTCTAGGATTTAGAATTTTAGCAAAGTGAAATCTTGATCCTCCACAGTAAAAGGAAATGAGGATGGTATGAGAGACTTCCCCTCATCCAGCCTATGTTCCTTATTTTCTTTAACCAGTTTAGGAGAAAAAGGCCGGATAATAGAGGAAGAGCAGAGGGATTTCCCTGCCGCTTTCTGTCACCCCCCTCCCAGTTTTCAATAGGGACCTGGCATGGAGCCAGGTCTGCTGGCAGAGCCCCCAGCAGCTGTGCTAGGCTGACAGGCACTGATGGTGAAGTTGTAGGGAAAGGCGTGTGCTGCCAGGATTTCTTTGCCACACAGCTTGGATCCTGGGATCCCCAGCCAGAATAGCCAAAGGTTAGAAAAGCAGGAAAAAGACTAATTCTAACTAAACATCATAGCGTTCCCATTTTCCCATCTCCAGCTAGAGTGCTAACCTCCAAAGGTAGCTAACTCCTTGATCCTCCCCTGCCTGGTTACTTTGGGGCCCTACTGTGTCCATGTCCATCTTTTCTTGTTGAGATACATTTCCCATGTCCCCACAGGCTCTGAGTGCACACAGTGGGGAGTGGGTGGGGGCCATCATGTCCTCCTATCAGAAGGAACTGGAGAAATACAGAGATATCGATGAAGATGAGATCCTACGGACCTTGAGCCCTGAAGAGCTAGAGAAGCTGGACTGCGAGCTACAGGAGATGGACCCTGAGGTAGGGAGGCTGGTCCAGGGGACCAGGCATTTGGGAAAGGTGTTGGACTCTGGGTGGCTGAGACCAGGGCTAACTACAGGGGTAAACGTATCTCGAGATGTTTTAGGGAGCCCTAGAGTTCCTATCCCAGAAGAGAGTACCTGACTTGCTCCCCAAAACTCATCTCTAAGAACATGCTCCTGCCCGCTGGACTAAGACAACGTGATCAGACAAAGAAGAGCCCAACAGGGCCGCTGGACCGAGAGGCCCTTTTGCAGTACCTGGAACAACAGGCACTAGAGGTCAAAGAGCGTGATGACTTGGTGCCCTTCACAGGCGAGAAGAAGGGTATGGGGACTCTGATGTCCATGCTGCTCAGAAATCAAATGACTTTCTCATGTTTCCCCTCCAGCTTCCCTCTTACCTTCTAGCTCCTACCTGCCTAGGGACTGAGGTGCCTGACACCTGTATGCCAGCTTGTACTCTTTGTTTGTTTTGAGGGTAGGTGGGTGTATCTGTGTGTTTTATTTAACTTAATTTAATTTTGAGATAAGGTCTCATTACATAACCCAGGCTGTGCTCACACTCTGGATTCTCCTACCTCAGCTCCTGCCTCCCAAGTGCTGGGATTATAGGCATGCACCAACACACCTGAACTCTTCAGTTCTTTTCAAAGACCCTGGGGCCCAAGAGTCCTGGGTTTGTAGAGGATCCGGGCTTTCCTATGTTCCCCTAGTAATCCAGTGTTGTACTTCCTAGAGAAAGAAAGGAAGCTGGAGGCAAGGATCTTGGGAGAAATATTCCCTACCTGAAGCATCCTTCATCTCCCCATCAGGGAAACCCTACATTCAACCCAAGAGAGAAATCCCAGCACAGGAACAGATCACCCTGGAGCCTGAGCTGGAAGAGGCACTGGCCCATGCCACAGATGCTGAAATGTGTGATATTGCAGGTGGGCAGCTGGGGGAAAGTGGGGATGAGAAGGGCAGGCTCACCCTAAAGGAGAATTAATGGGGAAGGCCTTAGACAGAGGCCCAAACTCCAAGCTGGAGCTCTACCACTTTAGCCATACCTTTAACTTCTGGCTTTCTTTTGTTAACTACGAGTCTCATAAGTTTGTTAACTACAAGTCTCATAAGTTTGTCTGCAGGGGCTGGCTGGCTTCAAAGCACAAGCTTAAGATCTCAAGCCTCCTGAGTAGCTAGGCATAAGCTACTGGCACCTAGCAGTTCTTACCTTTTGAGATGTTTGCTTATATATCTAGTCATTTTAAATGTAATAAGTTGGTATCTCAGGAGCAATTTTATAGGGATTGTGAAAGCAAATCCAAGGGAAGATGCTGGTTAAAAATCAGTAAGGAATTTATGCAGACTACCCTCACCCTTTAGTGGCTCTTAAGGAACTTCCTGTCTCAATATTTGAGAGGCCACTGTCTTACTTAGGCAGTGTTTGGAACAGACCCCTGGGACCCGAGAAACCTCTCTGAAAGACAGGAAACTGGCCAGGTTGTAAAAACTGCTGCAGCAGAGTGAAGTAGGAGGCAGGCTTGGACCAGGCCCCATGCCCATCGTTTCCCATGCCCCTCTGCTTACCCTTTCCAGCAATTCTGGGCATGTACACACTGATGAGCAACAAGCAATACTATGATGCCATCTGCAGTGGAGAAATCTGCAACACCGAAGGCATCAGCAGTGAGTGTAGCGGGGAAGTACGCACCCCAGGGACCCAGCAACGGGTTTAGAAAAGAGAAATTTGGGCGAGAACATGGTGCATGGGTGGTAAGAGGAAATGATGAGGAGGTTGTGGGGGACATGTTGGGGCTCCCTTCCTGCATTCACCCATTAGGTGTGGTACAGCCTGATAAATATAAGCCAGTGCCAGATGAACCCCCAAATCCTACAAACATTGAGGAGATGCTAACGAGGGTTCGAAGCAATGACAAGGAGCTGGAGGAGGTGAACCTCAATAACATACAGGTATTTGATGCCAATCTTCCAAACAATAGCACTCAGATTACTGTTGACATAGAAGACTCTTTCGTCACCACTTCCTATGCCCCTCTGATAGGACATCCCAATCCCCATGCTAAGTGAATTGTGTGAGGCGATGAAGACCAATACCTATGTCCGGAGCTTCAGTCTGGTGGCCACAAGGAGTGGCGACCCCATTGCCAATGTAAGGCTAGTTGATGTGTACTCCCTGCAAGGCGGCTGTTCCTAGCATGCTTTCTTAGGACAACTCTCATCCTGTCCCTTGGTCCTAATGGCCCACAACCCTGAAACCCTGAGATGGTTTTCCCAAAGGACCACAACTCCTCTTTAAGGTCCCCAACTCCACCACTCAGTTAATCTCCCTGCTCTCATCTACTGCCCTCCTCTAGCCCCACTTACAGCTCCTCACGTCCTCTTTTCAAAGAGCCATTTCTCTCTCACTCCTGTTCTTTCTCTCCTCGGTCATCTGTGAACACTCTAATCCTAACCCAAGCCCCTACTCCCCAGGCAGTGGCTGACATGCTGCGTGAGAACCGGAGCCTTCAGAGCCTGAACATCGAATCCAACTTCATTAGCAGTACAGGGCTCATGGCTGTGCTGAAGGCAGTTCGGGAAAATGCCACACTCACCGAGCTCCGTGTAGACAACCAGGTCAGCATTCCTTTCCCATGGTCTTAGCATACAGCGGAATACTCATTGAGCTTCCTTCCTGAGACAGCCATGAACTAGCTTTTTTTTTTTGGTTGGCTGTGGGACTTGAACTCAGGGCCTGGGCACTGTCCCTGAGCTCTTCTGCTCAAGGCTTGCAGGCTCTATCAAGCACTTTGAGCCACAGTGTCACTTCCGGTTTTCTGGTGGTTAACTGCAGAGAAGAGTCTCACAGATTTTTTTCTCTGGGCTGGCTTTGAACTGTGAACCTCAGATCTCAGCCTCCTGAGTAGCTGGGATTACAGGCGTGAGCTACCAGGGCACCTAGTGGAAGTGTCTCACTTAATCATGTGTTGGAATTCTCTTATTACCTCCATGAAGGGAGCCAAGTCAACACCTCTCGTTTCTGAACAAGCAAGCCTCTTGACTTCCCAAAGGCGCCCGTGGTGGTGTGGGATAGGGAACCACCCACAGCATGGCTGATGGGCTTTACCTCCGCATCCTCCAGCGCCAGTGGCCCGGTGACGCAGTGGAGATGGAAATGGCCACCGTGCTGGAGCAGTGTCCCTCTATTGTCCGCTTTGGCTACCACTTTACACAACAGGGGCCACGAGCTCGGGCGGCCCAGGCCGTGACCCGCAACAATGAACTACGTGAGTAACTACAGAGCTCATGTGAGGAGCACAGGACAAGCAGTCCAGGAACTGGTAGATCCTCCCGAAAATAGACTTAGTGAGAAACAGCTTGGGTTGCTACCAGATATTTACACCACAAGTTCAAATCCCATGAATGATCACAAAGTAGACAGAACAGCCTCCTAACCTGAACACTCACCAATAGAGAGGTAGGAAGGGAGACCTAGTCATTAATACCTGGTAGGAGGCATGGCATTTTTATTTTTGTATGGTTTCTTATTTTGTCGTGCTAATGTGGGATGGGCTGTCAGGTGGCCTAAGACATTACCACGCTGTGAGTCTGGCTAAGGAACTGGAAAGGAGAAGGGGAGTGCCTTTGCCAAAAGCAAGACAGGAAACACTCATGTCCTTTACAGGTCGCCAGCAAAAGAAGAGATAACACCACTCTGCCCTTTACCAACTAGAGCTGGGAACCCTAGAGATACAAGTCCTCTCCTTTCCTGTAAATAAAGTCCTTTTGTCCACTCTGTCTGCCTCCTTCCTTGGGCTTCTGGGTGGGAATCTTGGCGCTAACTCCCAAGGGCTACTGCCAGTTCATCAAGGGATTATTTATACTCTGGGGATCAGCAGGCAGGGAGGTTCAGGTTACTTAGAGGAGGTGGGGGAGCTCCCTCTCTTGGTGTTCCCCATAAATCTGCTGGTGCCCTTTAATCTTTTCAACTTCTACCTGGTACTTGGCCTCAGTTCTTTTTCCAGATGTAGCCAGAAAGCCCCAGTGCCTACCCACACCTCTCTTGCGATCTGAGGAGGGAAAGACTTGGAGTGGAGGTGGGGAAGGAGGCAGACAACATGAAGGGCAAAGACCTCTTTCTGACAGACTTATTAATAGGGCACCAGGCTGCATGCAGCTGACGCATGGCAAGATTTCAGCAGGAGGTGGGGGAGGGGTCAGAAGTATGGGGAGCTGTGTACGTTGCAGGGAAGGAGCGGCCAGGTACAAACAAATAGCTCTGCAACCCCGAGACTGGACACGGAGCCATACAGTAGCACAGGGAGGCTCCCAGCACCTGGTGGAGTTTATTTGTGAAACGAATGGGGAAAGAGGATATCAGTCCAAGGGCAGATCGGGGGGTTCTTCCTCATCAGAGTCAAACTCCACATTTTCGTCTTTTCTCCACCGACCTTGTCCATCTGGAATCCATCCAGAGCTAGAAACAGCAAAGAAAACAGAAAGAGGTTTATTAAGAAGTTAGTGGCAGCTGGGCACTAGTGGCTCATGCCTGTAATCCAGGTTACTACTAGCTATTAGTACCTCCTCCCTCATTTCCCCCCCCTCCCTCCCCCCTTTTTTCTTAAAAAATTAATTTACTTTATTGTTATAGAGGTGATGTATAGAAGGACTGTTACAATTACATGAGTCGGGTAATGAATACATTTCCTTTTTTTCTGTTGGTCGTGGGGCTCGAACTCTGGGCATAGGGGTACCATCCCTGAGCTCTTCAGCTCAAGGCTAGCACTCTACTGCTTGAGCCACAGCACCACTTTTGATTTTCTAGTGGTTAACTGGGGGTAAGAGTCTCACAGACTTTCCTTCCTGGGCTGGCTTCGAACCTCGATCCTCAGATCTCAGCCTCCTGAGTAGCTAGGATTACGGAGTGAGCCACTAGCACTTGATTAGCCCAGTTTTTTTTTTTTTTTTTTTTTTTTTTTTTGCCACCAGCACCTGGCCCACATTTCCTTTCTTACAGTTTTCTGTTCCCTCATTCCCTCCAAGTCCCTCCCTCCCATTTCCATCCCGAGTTGTATAGTTCACTTTCATCAATGTCCAGTGAGCTCCACTGCTACCCTTTTCCCCTTGATTCCTGTGCTCTCCCCTAAGATTGTTATCTCTTAATGCCAATTAACCACCAAAAGCAAGCCCCAGTACCGGCACACACACAAAATGAGCTAGGCTAGAGGAGGCATAGCTAAAGTGATAGAGCACTAGATTCACAAGCAAGCCAAAAGCCAAGGATATCCTGAGTTCAAATCCTGGAGCTGGACAAAAAAAAAGAGGATGATTAGAGAGAAAAAGAGAAAACCTGGCATATTTACCTTCGAAGTCTGAGGTAATGGTCTATAACACGTTTTCTTGTGGGGCTGACAGATGGAGGAGCTGAGACAGTTTCTGACTCTTTGGCTTGTGGGCCAGCCTCAGGCTCAGGATCCCTACTGATCTTCTCACCATGGAGCTCCACCTCTGGAGCTGGCAAAGGGGAACTGGAAATGGAGGGACCAGGGGCTTCTGGTCTGCGTAGAGAAGAATCAAAGCCTGTAAAAGCAGTAAAGGAAAGATCCAACTCTTCTATGACTCCCAACTCCTTAAAACAGTATTTCCTAAAGTCAGTTTCTAAGATCATAATAAAAAAGATTTAGGAATTATAATTTTGGAAAAGCTACCTTCACCCTTTTAAACTGTTTTCATCTTAAGACTCTGTATAGCCCTTTAAGTATGCCAATGTTATTATTCTTCAAATTAGATCATAAGCCAGGCATCAGAGACTTACATACTTGTAATCTTAGCTACTCAGAAAGCTGAGATCTGAGGACTGAAGTTCACTGCTAGGACCAGTAGGAAAGTCTATGAGGTTTTTTTTTGTTTTTTTTTTGCCAGTCCTGGAGCTTGAACTCAGGGCCTGAGCACTGTCCCTGGCTTCTTTTTGCTCAGGCTAGCACTCTACCACTTGAGCCACAGCACCACGTCTGGCCTTTTCTGTTTATGTGGTGCTGAAGAATCGAACCTAGGGATTTGTGCATGCTAGGCAAGCACTCTACCCAGCACCATGAGGTTCTTATTTCCAATTAACAACCAAAAAGTTGGAAGTGGAATTGTGGCATAAGTGGTAGAACACCAGCCTTGAGCAAAAAAAGTTAGGGACAGCACCCAGACCCAGAGTTCAAGCCCCAGGACTGGCACAATAAGTAAGACCAGAATGTTCCATTTCCTGAAATTTACTTAAAATCACAAGATTATTTTTCTTTAAATGCCAATTAACATCTACATGACACCAGTATGACTCAGAAGACAATGTGGAGGGCAATAATTTTAGAGTCATCTTAAGCAAACATATAAGTAAATACATATGATGGTATGTAAGTGTATACAAATGTACTAACGGGGGGCTGGGAATATGGCCTAGTGGTAAAGTGCTCGCCTCATATACATGAAGCCCTGGGTTTCATCCCGCAGCACTACATATATACAAAAAGCCGGAAGTGGTGCTGTGGCTCAAGTGGTAGAGTGCTAGCCTTGAGCAAAAAGGAGCTAGGGATAGTGCTCAAGCCCTGAGTTCAAGCCCCAGGACTGGCAAAAAACAAAACAAACAAACAAAAAACAAATGTACTAACGGAAATACGGTAAATTTACTGCAGAACTCAAATAATCTAATTCCTTAGAAAAGCAAAGTCAAAGTTCAACAAAAGGGAGTGGGAACGTGGTTTAGTGGTAGAATGCTTGCCTAGCATGCATGAAGCCCTGGGTTTGATACTGGTGGAATCGAATTGGTGACTCACGCCTGTAATCCTTGCTACTAAAGAGGCTGGGATCTGAGGATCATGGCTCAACGCCAGACTGGGAAGGAAAGTCCATGAGACTCTTATCTCCAATTAACCACTAGAAACCAGAAGTGGAACTGTGGCTCAAGTGAGAGAGGGCTAGCCTTGAGCTTAAGAGCTCAGGGACAGGCTGGGGATATGGCCTAGTGGCAAGCGTGCCTGCCTCGGATACACGAGGCCCTGGGTTCGATTCCCCAGCACCACATATACAGAAAACGGCCAGAAGCGGCGCTGTGGCTCAAGTGGCAGAGTGCTAGCCTTGAGCGGGAAGAAGCCAGGGACAGTGCTCAGGCCCTGAGTCCAAGGCCTAGGACTGGCAAAAAAAAAAAAAAAAAAAAAAAAAAAGAGCTCAGGGACAGCACCTAGGCCCAGAGTTCAAGCCCCATGATGAACCAAAAAAATAAAAAAATTAAAGTGAAGAAGGTCCAGGCACCAGTGGCTGGTGTAGCTACTCGGAAAGCTGAGATCTGAGGATAGTGGTTCAGTGGTTCAAAGCTATCTCGGGCAAGAAAGTCCTGAGACTCTGATCTCCAATAAACTACTCAGAAAAGCTGGAAGTGCTGCTGTGGCTCAAGTGGTAGAGCACTAGCCTTGAACATATAGAGGCTCAGGGACAGCACCCACGCCTTGAGTTCAAGCCCCAGGACTGGCAAAAAAAAAAAAAAAGAAAGAAAGAAAGCAGGTGCAGGTGGCTCACACTTGCAATCCTTGCTTACTTAGAAGGTTAAGATCTGAGGATCATAGTTCAAAGCCAGCCCAGGCAGGAAAGTTCGTGAGACTCTAATCTCCAATTACCACCAGAAAACCAGAAATGGAGCTGTGGCTCAAAGCGGCAGAGTGCTAACCTTAAGCAAAAAAGCACAGGGACAGTGCCGGCCTGAGTTCAAGCCCCACCACCAACCAAGTAAAAAAAAAAAAAGTGAGGGGCTGGGAATGTGGCTTAGTGGTAGAGTGCTTGCCTAGGATACATGAAGCCATGGGTTTGATTCCTCAGTACCACATAAACAGAAAAGGCCAGGAGTGGCGCTGTGGCTCAAGTGGTAGAGTGCTAGCCTAGAGCAAAAGAAGTTCAGGGATAGTGCCTAGCCCTGAGTTGAAGCCCTAGGACTGGCAAAAAAAAAAAAAAAAAAGAGGGAAGGGGTAGGTAGGGAGGGAAGGGTGAGAATGGTAGAAGTAGAGACACTGATTAAGACCCATTGTATTCATAAACTGCTTTGTTGAATGGCAACGCTTTTACATAACTACTTAAATATAATTGAAAAAAATTAAGTTATAATTTCCTGTTTCTTCCTACCTTTTGCTTTCCACAGGCTTGTGCTTCCGCCGGCAGCAACTGTTATAGTGGGGAGCTCTGTGTAGAGCACTCTGGGTGATAAATCGAGTCTGGGCTAGCAGAGGAGCCTGGTATGAGGATGAGAGACAAAGTCAGAGCCTTCAGAAGCAAAAGCCTTTGCAGCTTGTTGTGTGCAGCGGCCTCCAGTCTAGAAAGCATCCTCCTCCCTCTCTTGATTACCTCAGCTTTGGCTTCTTCCCTCATCAATTCATTCTGCTGTCTTGGATTTTGTTCTGTTTCTTTTCTTGGATGTTTTTTGCCATAGAAAAGCTGCAAACCTGAGAAGAACAAGGAGAGAAAAGAAAAGCAGAGCACCAAATGATGTGCTAGGATTTCGAGAGTTAATATATTCTCTATCCCTTGTCTTTCCCCAGACTTACTAGACAGATGCTTCTTGCCTGAACGGTGGGCAGTCAACATGGACACGGTGTCCAGTACCGGCCGGTGAGGGCAGATGGCACAAGCAAAGCTGGGAACAGGAGGAGGCATACAAAGAAGAGTAAGTCCATGAGGGTAGGTGGTTCCCGGAGACAGCGGGGTAGCTTCGACCCCTGACCTCGCAGTCTCTTCCCCCAAACCAACTCCTCATCTACATTTCTTCCGGAATACGAACTACTCCAGATTCTTTAATAACAAAAAAAATGTGTTGGGCCTCTAACCGCAAAACTTTCGGGCTGGATCCACTCCTCGCCCTCACCGTCCATCTCGTAGCATCAGCGCCTCATCTTCGGGGATGTAACTAGCCAGCAAATCCCCAACTCTTCGTTTCTGTGGGAGACAGAGAAAGAAGTCCGGACAGGATCAGAAAGACAGGAAGAACAAATGGAAGAGAAATAACAGGATCCAGAAGGCAAACAGAATAAAGGCCATGGAGAGAACAGTGAGCCAGGCAAAGGAGGAGCCCCTCCCCCGCTTCCAGTCTCCAGACATCCCTTTCCCCCCAGAGCTTTCCAGAGCAACAAAACAAAGCTCCTTCCCAGCCTTCGAAGGATGGCCGAAGCTTCTCCAGACCCGCTGCACTCGAACGTACTTTGAGCACATTGAGCTGACTCCAGTCGTCCCCTTCCCTCTTGAAAGACATCACGACGCCGAGTTCCAGAAATGATCAACTCTCTGGCGTGGCTTCACCGCTCCTCTAGGCCACCGTAGAGTGGACCATTTCCCCCCTCCTTCCCTTCTTCCGGTCTTCTTCCGGTAGATTCCGTACTTCCGGGGGCCGAGGTTTCCGGCATGCACTGCGCGTCCGCGAAAGCCCGCCTCCAGGGCACTGAGAGAACTACGTTTCCTATGATGCTCTGCGACATCGCGGAGCCGCGGAGCCTTCTGGGAGATGAAGTCTTATTTTCAAAGAGCTTGCGGCTCGCCTAGCCCTTGGCCTTTTGCCTCTTGGCGGATTCGCTGCGTTTGGAGTACGGGACCCTAGGTGTGGTGACCAAGTTTAAGACTGTGACCTGTCTGATCCGGAGCGAGCCTTTGAGGATCTCAGAGTGGAAAGTGTACTACAAACTCACGCAGACCTCACGCGCTTCGTCTGCAGCCACAGCCTACCTGGGTGGGCCTGATTGATTCCTAACCCTAGCAGGCGAAGCCCCGGGACGGGGCAGAGTCGGCATGTTAGCGACCACCCGAAATTTGGGGATAATCTGAGGAGATTGTGAAGGAGGGTATCTAGAGTTGAAAGGTCAGAGGTCAGAGGAGTCGGGGGGGGGGCGCATCGGAGGAGTCACTACTCCGTAGACAGATGTGTGGGTAAGGGGTGTGGAGGAAGGCAGGCAGGGCAGGGAGGAGTTGGGGTCGGAGGAAGCCGGGAGACTAAGGAAAGAAGAGAGGAGGGGAAAGGAGTTCCTTCGGGTTGTCACTGCCCGTCCCTGAGCCAGGCCCTCCCCCACTTGCAACCCCTGCCCCTGGGCAGGGTGAGGAGATCGATGGCTTCTCCCTCTAGACAGCCCCCGCTTGGGGGATCAGGGTTGCTGCAGGGGAGTCGGGCTCGCTCTTATGGAAGCCTGGTGCAATCAGCCTGCTCACCAGTGAGGGAAAGACGCCTGGAGCATCAGTTGGAGCCCGGAGATACCCTGGCTGGCCTAGCACTCAAATACGGGGTGACGGTGAGTTTTCCAGGATTGGAGTATGATCAACGTTTGGGAGAGCTTTAGTCCTGTGGAGAATTGGGTGGCCCAGGCCACCTCCCCTGATACTTTCCTAATCGTGTTGCCGTCGGTTCCTGTCGTTATATTTTTGTTTTCCCATCTTAATGTTGCCCTGTGTGATGGAATAGATCCAGTCCCCCTGTCCCGATGGAGAAGAGTATCTTCTATTTATGATGCCAGACATTTGGCTAGGGGCTTTCCGCTCATTAGCCCATGTGAGTCTCACATCCCTATCGAATATACAACTATTGTTTTTCATGAGGATGAAGAAACTTGAGACTTTGGTTAACCAAGTTGACCTAGGTCAAATAACTGAGTGTCAGAACTGGAATTTCTTACTGTACAGCCCATACTATTAACCGCATAGGAAATTTTTAATTGAGTGATTAAATCAAATAAGAGAAAAGCGATAGCAACTAAACATTTACAGCAAGTAATGAAGAGCTATTTTGGTTTGTTTTTCAGTTCTAGCTTCTAAAATGCCTTCTTGGTGCTCTGCTTTCTTTCCAACAAAATGCCAGATAGGCATTTTCTAAGCCAAGTATTTCAAGTCCTATCTAGAAGAGATAGGTGTAAAAATATATTGCATTAAAATTGATGAAATCCCCTCCATTTTCTGTTCCATCTTATATAAATAGATGTTGAATTTAGGCAACATTTCTAAGCTTGCTATATTTAAAACTACATGGTAGCTCTTTTTAGACATAGAAACATAAATGTATGGTTGTTCTTTATGTGATCTAAAATGTAGTGAGAAATGGATGAGGATATAAGTAATAATTATAGGTGACAGAATGTGGTGTTTGTGGGTACTAAGAAGGAGTGAAGAAAAAATGACAAATATATGTTGGGTTTTTTTTTTTTAAGCAAGGGGTAGAAGCCTGGTGGTGGTGACTGTAAATCCTAGCTACTCAGGAGGCTGAGAGCTTAGGATTTCGATTCAAAGCCTGCCCAGGCATGAAAGTCTGTAAGACTCTTATTTCCAATTAGCCACCAAGCAGCTGGAAGTGGAGCTGTGGCTGAAGTGGTAGAGTGCTGGCCTTGAGCATAAAAGCTCCAGGACAGTGCCCAGGCCCAGCATTCAAGCCCCAGGACCAGCACCAAAAAAATAAAACAAAGCAACAGGTAGAAAATCAGAAGAGAATTATTTTTACTTGCAAGGACACGGGAGTGGCATTAGATCAAGCTTTAAGGGTTTCCTTACTATTGGCTTAAAAGACTTTTTCTCCTATCCTCTTTCCTATAAGTCTCTGAACCCCAGTTGTTTGTATCTTTTTCTTTGCAATGCTTTACATATACTCTTTAAAAATAGGAACTATTTGTCAGGCACTGAAATCTGGAAGCTGAGATCTGAGGGTTGAGGTTTGAAGCCAGCTCTGAGAGAACTCTGCGGAACCCCATCTCTAAAATAACCAGCAAATAGCAGGGCAAAAGGTACAGTTCAAGTGGTAGAGCACCAGCCATATAAATAATCTGAGAAAAAGCCTCAGGGCTTTAAATTCAAATCCCAGTAACAGAAAAAAAAGTAGTTTTTATTTTCCTCCCCAGCTTTTTATCTCTAAACCCTGGCATAGTCCCTAGCACGTAGATGCTTCAGTGATGGATTCTCTTTTTTAAGCCAGGCATTGTAACACATACCTATAATTCCAGCATTTCAGAGATTGAGGCAAGAATATGTCCAAGTTCAAGGCCAAACTGGGCTGCCCTGTCTTTAAAAAGAGAGGTAGGGAAGAAGATGAGAAATAGCCCATTATTCTTTTTTTTTTTTTTCTTTTTGGCCAGTCCTGGGGCTTGGACTCAGGGCCTGAGCACTGTTCCTGGCTTCTTTTTGCTCAAGGCTAGCACTCTGCCACTTGAGCCACAGCGCCACTTCTTCCATTATCTCTTGAGATTTCTCTTTCTTTCTTTCTTTCTTTCTTTCTTTCTTTCTTTCTTCCTTCCTTCCTTCCTTCCTTCCTTCCTTCCTTCCTTCCTTCCTTCCTTCCTTTTTTTGTGATCCTAAGGATCAGACAGGGTTTCTGCAATGCTAGGCAACTTTCATATTACCACAATCTCCACATCAAGCTAGAGTGTTTTCCTTCCTTTCTTCCTTCCTTCTTTTCTTCCTTCCTTTTTTTTTTTTTTCTTGACAGTACTGGGGTTTGAATTCATTGCCTCCTGCTTGCTAAAGTAGCACTCAACCATTTGAGTTACACCTCCTACTCTGTTATTTTTTTTAGGGGGGGGATGGGTTGTCCGTCCTGGGGCTTGAACTCAGGGCCTAGAGGCTGTCTCTGAGATTTTACACTCAAGGCTAGCATTCTACCACTTGAGCCATAACTCCACTGGCTTTTGGTTTTGTTTTTTTGTTGTTGTTGTTGTTGTTTTTTTGGCCAGTCCTGGGGCTTGGACTCAGGGCCTGAGCACTGTCCCTGGCTTCTTTTTGCTCAAGGCTAGCACTCTACCACTTGAGCCACAGCGCCACTTCTGGCCATTTTCTGTATATGTGGTGCTGGGGAATTGAACCCAGGGCCTCATGTATACGAGGCAAGCACTCTTGCCACTAGGCCATATCCCCAGCCCCACTCTGGCTTTTGGATAGTTCATTAGACTCAATTTTTTGGTGACACTTTATTTATTTATTTATTTATTTTTTTGCCAGTCCTGGACCTTGGACTCAGGGCCTGTCCCTGGCTTCTTTTTTTTTTTTTGCTCAAGGCTAGCACTCTGCCACTTGAGCCACAGCGCCACTTCTGGCCATTTTCTGTATATGTGATGCTGAGGAATCGAACCTAGGGCTTCATGTATATGAGGCTAGCACTCTTGCCACTAGGCCATATTCCCAGCCCTAGGGTAGTTCATTAGAGATAAGAGTCTCATGGACTTTCTTGCCTGGGCTGGCTATGAACTGAGATCTTCAAATTTCAACCTCCTGAGTAGTTGGATTACAGGCATGAGCAATCAGCACTCGTCTATTTGGGAAAACTTTTATGCCAGGCTGGCCTTGACCTTTGATCAAGCCTCCCAAGTAGCTAGCATGACAAGCCACCTGCTTAGATTTCTTACATCTTTGGAAACTCTGTAATCTAATGAGTAAGATTTTTAGGTTCTGGTTCTGTTCTGCATTGTAGCTTGGTCATTTTCCCTTAACTGAAGCCTATTTCTCTACCATATAAATGGTAGAGAAATTTTATAAAAAATAAAGGAAATTTATTAATGAATAAAATTACTTAATTTATTGCCTATAAATTAGGAAAGTGTGTGCTAGGCTTTATGCATACATTATCACATATCTTCATAAGATTATGAAGTGCAGAAAGTGTGGTAGTACACTATTGTAATCCTAGCAATAGGGAGGCTATTACAAGAGAATTATGAGTTTGGGGCTGGCCTGAGCTGCATAGTGGGATCTTGTCTTAAAAAAAAAAAAAAGAGAGAGACTATCAGGTAGATATAACTACTCCTGCTAGAAGATGAATGAAGCTGGGTGCTAGTAGCTTATGCCTATGATCCTAGCTGCTCAGCAAGTTGAGATCCAGAATATTAGGTTTGAAGCTAGCCAGGCAGAAATATCTGAGAGACTTCATTTCCAAAATAAGCAGCCAAAATCTGGGCTGGAGATATGGTTCTGATGAGCTTGGCACAAGCCAAGCAGGCAAACAAGCCAGGCAAGACCGAAGTCCTGAGTTGAAAACCAAGGTAACAGAAAAAAATTAAAAAGTTGAGCAATGGTGACTCATGCATGCAATCCTAGCTACTAAGGAGGCTGAGATCTGAGAATCATGGTTCGAAGGCAGCGCACGCAGGAAAGTTTGTGAGACTCTTATCTCCAATTAACCACCAAAAAGATGGAAGTGGAGCTGTAGCTTAAATGGTAAAGTTCTGGCCTTGAGCAAAAGAAACTCAGAAACAGCATCCAGGCCCTGAGTTCAAGCTCCAAGACCAACACACACACACATACACACACACACACGCATGCACACACGAGAAAGCTACTTATTTCAAGGAGTATTATTTCTTGGAGGATCTTGGCTCAAGACTAGCATCTGTTAGCATGAGACCTTACCTGAAAAATAAACTAAAAGCAAAAGAACTAAAATATGACTCAAGTAGTAGAATTCTGGTCTAGCAAGTTTAAGGCCCTGAGTTCAAACTCAAATACCACCACTACCACACCAAAAATAAATAAATAAATAAAGAGGGGCTGGGACTGTGGCTTATTGATAGAGTGCTTGCCTACCATGCATGAAACCCTGGGTTCGATTCCTCAGTACCACATAAACAGAAAAAGCCAGAAGTGGTGCTGTGGCTCAAGTGGTAGAGCACTAGCCTCGAGCAAAAGAAGCTCAGGGACAGTGCCCAGGCTCTGAGTTCAAGCTTCAGGACTGGCAAGAAAAGAAAAAAAGAAAAGAAAATTAGGCTGAAGGAAATAAGTTAATATATCTGTTACCTTTGGGGTTTAAAAAAAAATTGTCAGTACTGGTGTTTGAAGTCAGAGAGTTACACTTGCTCTGCAAGTGCTTTACCACTTAAGCCACATCCATAGTACCTATTTTCATCATTTTCTGCAGTTCTGGGGGTCAAACCCAGTGCCTTGCACATGCTAGACAAGTACTCTTACCACTCAGCTATAACCGTAGCCCATAAGGAAAATATTACAGCAATCATTACAGGATGTGGTAGGAAAAGAAGGAAGGAAGGAAGGAAGGAAGGAAGGAAGGAAGGAAGGAAAGAAGGAAGAAAGGGAGAGAGGAAGGGAGGGAAGAGAGGGAGGGAGGGAGGAAGGAAAGAAGGAAGGAAGGAAGGAAGGAAGGAAGGAAGGAAGGAAGGAAGGAAGGAAGGAAGGAAGGAAAGAAGGAAGGAAGGAAGGAAGGAAGGAAAGAAGGAAGGAAGGAAGGAAAGAAGGAAGGAAGGAAGGAAGGGCTAAAACTGTATGCGTTGGGAGTCCTGAAGACTAATGCAAAGGGTGTGTGCTGGCTGCTGAGTAGAAGCTTTCCCAAGCTGAGCAAGAGGAAGTGGGCAGCCATTTCAAGCAAAAGGAACAGCATGAATAAATGCCGATGCCCCAAAGTGTCTGGAACCATCAAAGGAAATTGAAAAGTTCAGGAAAGCAAAAACTACAACAACAACAACAACAAAACCCAAAGCATAGATGCTACAGACAAAGAAGCTACACATTTCCTGTGGAAGCTAGTTTGAGAAAGCTTTTTGAATTTTATTGTTTAGCCAATAGGAGCCATTGGAGGTTAAACACCATTGGAGGTTATGGGATTAATCTGATTTATTTTCTTAGTTGTCAAGAGGAAGATGTGTAAAAATGAAAAAAGAACAAACTGTTGGAATAAATCACATGAGAAATAATTGTAAGGCAATGCCAGTAGACATAAAATGAGACCAAATGGAAGAGCTCTTTTTTGTGTGTGTGATGGTCCTGGGGCTTGAACTCAGAGAGCCTGGGTACTGTCTTTGAACTTCCTTTGCTCAAGGTTTGCACTCTACTACTTGAGCCACTGCTCCATTTCCAGTTTTTTGGGGGTAGTTTTTGTACTTTCCTACCTGGGCTGCCTTCAAATCACTATCTTCAGGTCTCAGCCTGCTGAGTAGCGATGAACCACTGGTGCCACACTGATCTTTTTTTCTTTCTTTCTTTTTTTTTTTTTTTGCCAGTCCTGGGGCTTGGACTCAGGGCCTGGGCATTGTTCCTGAGCCTCTTTGAGCCCAAGGCTAGCACTCTGCCACTTGAGCCACTGTGCCACTTCCGGCTTTTTCTGAGTAGGTTATTGGAGATAAGAGTCTCTCAGGGGGCTGGGGATATGGCCTAGTGGCAAGAGAGCTTGCCTTGTATACATGAGGCCCTGGGTTCAATTCTCCAGCACCACATATACAGAAAACGGCCAAAAGTGGTGCTGTGGCTCAAGTGGCAGAGTGCTAGCCTGGAGCAAAAGGAAGCCAGGGACAGTGCTCAGGCCATGAGTCCAAGGCCCCAGGACTGGCCAAAAAAAAAAAAAAAGAGTCTCTCAGACTTTCCTTCCCAGGTTAGCTAGGATTACAGTCATGACCCACCAGCACCAGCTTTCAATTAAGACCTTTTTTTTTTTTATTATTAGCCTGCATTGGTTGTAGAAGGTAGGTTTCATTGTGACATTTCCATACATGAATACAATGTTTCCCATCAACCTTTCTTCCTCTTACTCTCTCTTATTCTTCCTCCAACTTCTTGAAGCAATTTTTACCAGTTTCACTGTTCTCTTTCTATACATACATAGAAAGTACTTCAGCCATAGTCATCCACATTCACCCCCTCCACTCACCCTCCTGCTGCTATCTGTCCTCCAACAGAGCCTGATTTATTTTTCTGTCATTCATTTTTGTATATTAATTGTATATTAATTGTACCAAGGGATTTCACCATGGTATTTTATACATGCACAAATTGTAATTATATTTTAATCAGAATAACCCCCCCCAGTTGCTTGCTCTCTTTGCCCATGCTCCTATGCCTCTATTTTAATTTTTTTTAATTTATTTATTTATTTTGCCAGTCCTGGGGCTTGAACTCAGGGCCTCAGCACTGTTCCTGGCTTCTTTTTGCTCAAGGCTAGCACTCTGCCACTTGAGCCACAGCACCACTTCTGGCCTTTTCTGTATATGTGGTGCTGAGGAATTGAACCCAGGGCTTCACGTATACGAGGCAAGCACTCTACCACTAGGCCATATTCCTAGCCCTCCTGTCCTCTGTTTTTCACCAGCTTTTAGTGACATTCCTTGTACCACCTAGCCCACAGTAGTTGATCAGTTTCACATGGGTGACAAAAGTTAAGAACAATTTAAGTACAATATTCATGTCTCTAAACAGGTTCTACAGACATGGACAATTCTGCTTCGCAAAGCAAGGAAAATGGATGATGATGGTAGCCATATGTGTTTAGTGATGAATAGAGAGAAAGTAAATATTTGGCGAAAAAATTATTAGTATTACAGGGCTTAGAATATGCCTAGCATGCATGAAGCTCTGGGTTTCATTCTTCAGTACCACATAAACAGAAAAAGCCAGAAGTGAATTTGTGGCTCAAGTGGTAGAAGTCTAGCCTTGAACAAAAAAAGCTCAGGGACAGTGCCCAGGCCCTGAGTTCAAGCTCCAGGACTTGCCAAAAATAAAAAATAAAATAAAATATATATATAGACAGATAGACAGACATACACCCACAGGTGTGTATGTATGTATTTATGTATTACAACAATGAAAAGCACTCCTAAGCCCTGAAGATGTAGCTCAATTGATAGAGCATTTTTCAGGCATCATGTAAGAGGTCTGAGTTCTTTCCCTAGCACCAAAATAAATAGATAAATCAATAGCATATATAGGAGAAAAAAGATCTGGGATTCTAATTTCACTTTTCCTGTTAACTTGCTAAATAATCTGAAGCATGAAGCAAGTAGCTTTATCTCTCTGAGCCTCAGTTCCCTGTTTTTCATAGTGAAATGAGGTCCCTGAGACACTTCAGGGGTCCATGGGTCAGAACTATTTTTACTGTAATCATCGGGTGCTATTTTCTTTCTTCACTCTCATTTTCTCATGAATGCGCCGTGCTCTCTGAAGGCTATATGTGTGATATTGCAGCAGATTGAATTGATTGAATCTGTGTGGCCTTGTGTTAGGCAGAATTAAAGTGTTTTCCCTCTTTTGTTGATTTTGATTTGAAAAGTAGGGTTTCTTTTTTATGAAAATAATTTCGTTTTTCTTAAAAGTTTATCATCTTTAGTCTGGGCACTGGTGGTTCATGCCTGTAATCCTAGCTACTCAGGATGCTGAGATCTGAGGATCAAGGTTCAAAGCCAGCCCAGGCAGGAAGTGGCGCTGTGGCTCAAGTAATAGAGCACTAGCCTTGAGCTGAAGAGCTCAGGAACAGCACCCAGGCCCAGAGTTCAAGCCCTATGACCAGAGAAAAAGAAGAAGAAGAAGGAGAAGGAGAAGAAGAAAAAAAAGAAAGAAAGAAATCACCTCACTTCTAGCCTAATCTATTTGGGTTTTATTTTTGTTTTTGTTTTATGCTGGTCCTGGCGCTTGATCTCAGACCTGGGCACTGTCCCTTAGCTTTTTCAGTCAAGTGTGCCCCTTGAACCACAGCTCCACTTATGTGTTTTCAGTAGTAATTGGAGCTAAGAATCTTATAGACTTTTCTGCCTTGGCTGGCTTCAATGATCCTCAGATCTCAGCCTCCTATAGTAGTTAGGACTACAGGCATGAGCCACTGGTACTTGGCTTGTACAATGAAAAGCTTGAGATGCTACATAAGATTGATCATTGCTACTCTCATTGATTTTTGGTGACTTTTTTTTTTAAGATGGAACAGATTAAACGTGCAAACCGCCTCTATACAAATGACTCCATCTTCCTGAAGAAAACCATCTACATTCCCATAGTGACAGAGCCCAGAGACCTGTTCAACAGCTTGGATTCTGAGGAAGAGAAAGATGCAGAGGAAGAGGCACACTCAAGTAAGGATGAAGCTCATTCACACTCAGCTGAGAGGAAGACACGACAGACAGGTTCTGGCCGTGCCAATGGTGAAGTCCCCTCTACACCTGGCCAAGAATCGCCCCCACCCACCCATGACCTCTCTGCCTCTGATTTCCTTAAGAAGCTTGATTTACAGATCAGCCTGTCAAAGAAGGCTGCTGCCCGGAAGCTGAGAAAAGGGGAAAGTGGGTGAGTCTTGAGTGGTTCCTTAACAGTTCCTCCATAGTCTCCTTCATCTTACCCAAACCACAAACACAAGTAAGGAACACAGTGCCAGCAGAAGCAAAAGGATACATTTTCTCTAGTTGGCTCCAAGACAATGGGGTCAGAGCTAGTGGCTGCTGGAAGGGGTGGAAGTGGTAGGAAACTAGCTTAACCCTTCTTCATGCTGTGATAAGTGAGAGGCAATCAGACACTTGAACCATGCCCTGCTTTTTGATGGTTATTTGGGGCTTAAACTCAGGGCCTGGGCACTGTCCCTGAGCTTCTTTTGCTCAAGGCTAGCACTACCACCTGAGCTACAGCACCACTTCTGGCTTTTTCTGTTTATATGGTACTGAAGAATTGAACCCAGGGCTTCACGCATGCTAGGCAAGCACTCTACACTAAGCCACATTCCCAGCCCAAGCTTTGTGGATTTTTCTACCCAGGATTTTTCAGGATTGCTGAGCTATAATCCTCTGGATCTCAGCTGGGAAAGTAGCTAGAATTATTGGAAGTATGAGCCATCAGTGTGTAACTATTCATACTCCATCTTGGTTTTTGTTTGTTTGTTTGTTTGTTTTTTTGCTAGTCGTGGAGCTTGAACGCAGGGCCTAAGCACTGTCCCTGGCTTCCTTTTTGCTCAAGGCTAGCACTCTACCACTTGAGCCACAGCACCACTTCTTGCTGTTTTCTCTATATGTGGTGCTGAGGAATCGAACCCAGGGCTTCATGTATATGAGGCAAGCACTCTACCACTAGGCCATATTCCCAGCCTCTTGGGACTCCATCTTAGGGCAATCAGTTCATGCATGAAGAGAGGCTGATAGCTTCTCTGAACCTCTTCCCTTGGCCCATTCTCTGATTCTTGCCTTTATCTTATCACCTTTCCCCCCCTTTCCTTACCTACAGGGTACCTGGGGAACACACAGCTGTCCATCAGAGCTCCCCTCGGATGCAGCAACGAGCAGTCCTAGGTCCTGTGCCACTGACCCGGACCTCTCGGACCCAATCCCTACGGGAGCAGGAGGATGAGATCTTCAAGCTCTGATGTCCCCAGCACGGACTGAGAGAAGCAGGGTGGTAAAGAAACAACTTGAGGGGAAGAGGAGCCCGAGGTGAGGCTCAGAAACATGGCCATGCCGCCTGCCTCCCTCTACTCCAACCATCTTCCCCAACCTTCTTGTCCATCAAGAATGCCTCCATCTGGGGCAGTTATTATTGTTATTATTTTGATAGGCGTAGGAGATGGGGACTAGACTCCTTCCCAGTTTGGGAGCTGAATCTAGAGTTGTCTTTTAGATTCAAAAAGCTCTTATATTATACCCTCCCTCCACCCCTTTGCCATTTCCTGGCTTTATAGCAGGGAAACTAGAGATTCCCCTTCAACTTCCTCCCCATCTCCAACTAAGTTACCTAACTTATTTGGTGCTATATTGAAGTACTATTTATTTGCTGTATCTAATTCCTTCCCACTCAGCTGATCCAGGGGACTTAGAGCTCCAGGGTGAGGGGGACCCCAGAGACAGGGAGTCTGGGACTGCCGGCTCCTCATCTTCCCTGCCTCCTTAGCCAAGCTTGTTACCCAGGGCAAAGGAATCAGTGATGGAGCATCGCTGCACAGAATTGTGGACTCTACTGAGTCTTTTCCTCAGTGTCAAGGTAAAAGATTTGAGCCGTCTTGACTATCCTAACCCATTACAGATAACTTTTTCACAACAAGCAGCTGCCTAAGGACCTGCACCCCTTTTGCCCAGTCCCGTCCCCCCTGCTAGCCTCTCCTCTGCTCAGCCTGTGGGGTACTGAGGGATGGGAAATAAATGCCTTGGGGCTTGAAGAGGAGGACAGTTGTAGGAGTCTTTTGGTAACGGCCCCCTTCCCATCAGAGCCTATCTAGGCCTTGCTCCTCACTGCATATTTATTTGCAATGTGTAGCACCGATCTGAAGTACAGCTTGTGTGTGTGTGTGCGTGTGTGTGTGCGTGTGTGTGTCTTAAACAGAAATAGTAATCAAGGCAACCTCAGTAGTACTGGAAATAGGCCTCATTGTCCTGTGTGGAAATGGTGAGGAGATGAGATAAGCGGTTTGTACACCTCCTTTCCTCCACAACGATCCTAAGTCACAAGAAGCTGGAGAGATTAAACGTTGAGCCCTTTGCATGTCTTAGTAGTTTTTATTTCTCGGGTGAGGATCTCTCCTCCCCGGCCTCTACTCCCTCCGTTCTGAAACAGCCTAAGGTAGAACCAAGCTCCGCCTACAGCTGGAAGTCTAGCGCGTCTCCAAGGGTCACCATCCCGGTTCTGTCTGCGGTGTGGTGTCCCCCGTGGGGCTCCACAGCCTCGCCCCCTTTCCCCGGCGCTGGGAGACAGATCCAAGTTTCACTTCGCCTTTTTCGGGCAGCTCCATTTCCTGCGCTGGGGGCCTGGCTCCAGCACCCGCGTCCCCGGGGGTGGGGGTGGGGGGGCGGGTAGGGGGGGGTCCGGGCCTGCGGGAGGGGGGGGGTGTTGGGAAGCCCTTCCCCCCACCCCGTGATCGGTGGTGGCGGTCCTGCCGCGCCGGCGGGGGGCGCGCGCCCTCAGAGCTTGCCCTCGTCCAGCAGCCGCCGCAGCCCGGCGCAGATCCTGCCCAGGTGCTGGGTGAAGTCAGGCCCGTACAGGGCCTCCAGCAGGCCCGGGTCCGCGAAGTGATCGAACACGTGGCGGATGCGCCCGTGGGACTTGGCGGTGAGGTGGCCGGCCACCAGCTCCAGCAGCGCGTCCCGGCACTCGGCCAGCAGCCCCGCCAGCACGGCCGCCTCGAAGGTGAAGTCCACCTCCCCGAAGCTCAGCGCCGTCATGGCGCCCTGCCGCAGCTTCTGGCGGAAGCGCGCGGCCAGCGCCAGCTCGCCCGGCGCGAAGCAGCCGTTGCGGTGCAGCACGGCCACCTTGACGGCCACCTTGACCAGGTCCTTGAGCACGCGCTGCGCCTGCGCCCGGCTGCGCGTGTACTCCTTGGACACCCGGTACAGCTCGTCCAGCACCGCGCCGCTCGCCTCGTCCAGGAAGAGGTGAACCACCGACCGGCCTGCCATCTTACTCAGGAGCTTCTTCTCCGCCTGCAGGGCCAGATTCCTCGAACTGAAGGGCTCCATCGCGCCCGGGGGTGCGGGTGGCAGGAGGTCAGCCGCTGGGAAGAGAGGCCACAGGCTTCCTTACCAAGAGAAAGGGAGCCGCGCGCGGGACTGGGGCTCACGCCTGGAATCCCGGCCGCTCGGGAGGCTGAGAGATGAGGGTTGTGATTCGAAGGCAGCCGGGGCAGAAAGGTCCCCGTGAGATGACCCCGCCAGGAAATCAGAAGGGTGGCTCAAAGTGGTAGAGGGCCAGCCTTGAGCAAAAGAGCTCTGGGATGGCACCCAGGCCCTGAGTTCAACCCCACGACTGACAAGAAAGGAAGAAGAGGGGTGGGGCTGGTGTCTTTCCCTTATTTCTGTTGCTTCTTTGGTTTGTCTTCCGTTTCCCTTGGGCCTCTCACTCCTTGATATCTGGCTCCTGCTTTCTTCCCCTCAGTGCTGAGGGGAATCAGAATTTCTCCCAAACAGCCCAGAACTGCCGTAGTCGCCCTGGCTGGAAAAGGGGCACACAGGAGTGCTGTCTCCCACCAGTTAAGTCTTAGGCCAAGTACCTTATTGCTACTAGAATGGAGAGGGTATGCTTACTTGGCAGGTAATTCTCACAGCTGCTAAGTGTGTGTGTGCGTGTGTACATGTGTGTGTGCATATGTGGGGGGGGGACTGGGTTGGAATTCAGACCCTTGCATTCTTACTTGACTGACACTCTACCACTTATGCCACACCTCTACTTCTGGCATTTTGCTGGTTAATTGAAGGTGAGAGTCTCTCAGATTTATGTGCCAGAACTGGCTTTGAACGTCTATCCTCAGCCTTCTGAGTAACTTGGATTACAGGCATGAGCAACCAGCCACCAGCCCCCAGCTTCACAGATGCCACTTTTTCCTTTCCTTCCCTCCCTCCCACCCTCCTTTTCTCCCTCCCTCCCTCCCTCCCTTCCTTCCTTCCTTCATTTCTCTCTCTCTCTCTCTCTCTCTCTCTCTCTCTCTCTCTCTCTCTCTCTCTCTCTTTTCTTTTTTGCCAGTCCTGGGGCTTGGACTCAGGGCCTGAGCACTGTCCCTGGCTTCTTTTTGCTCAAGGCCAGCACTCTGCCACTTGAGCCATAGCACCACTTCTGGCTCTTTCTGGTTATGTGGTGCTGAGGAATTGAACCCAAGGCTTCATGCATGGTAGGCAAGCACTCTACCACTAAGCCACATTCCCCAGCCCCCACAGATACCATTTTTGAGAACTAACTCTAGTCTCTAGGAGCTGTAGGTATTACTCTCCTTGATTTTCAACTTAGCAATCTGAGTCTTATGTGAAATCATTTATCTAATATTAAGCACAACCTTTTCTGACTCTAAAAGCCCATGTCAGCTGGTATGCTTATGGCCTTAAAAGAAGTGAGGAAAAAGTACTCCCAGGTCTCCTCATAAGAATAATGGAACTTTCCTGAGAGCCCACGTGCCGAGCACTCCATGTGAACCACCTCGGCCTTCCCACAAGGTAGGTAGGTATCCCTTATTTTGCAATGAGAAAACTGAAGCTAAGAGACAGTAAGCAACTGGGCTGAAATCACTAGTAAATGATAAAATAGGGTTCAAACCAAATAATTCAAAGAACCTTCTGGAAGGCTGCCAGTGGTTTGAAGCATGGAAGGAGTGCAGAAAACAGCACTAAGGTCTAAGGTCTGCCTGGCTGAGCAGAGGACCCTCTGCCTATCTGCCCCTGTGTCCAGAGTTCTCTCCCTGTGGTTCTGCTTGTTTTGCTTCTTACTTCCCCCTCCCCTGCTCCGCAGGATGTGGCTGTGACCACAGGGAGGAACAGCCTCACCCTCTCCCCTAAATGAAAAATAGGAGTCTGAAGAGACAGGGGAGGCGGGTAACAGGGGACAGGGGGATGGGGGTGTCTTTCCACTGGGACCCCCCCATTTCTGATGTGCTCCTGGCTTCCCTGGACCATGCTTCACAGGTGGAAGAAGTGATTGCTCCATGTGAGCCTCCCTTCCTCCCCAGCCTTCCTGTTACCCAGTTCTCCTTTGCCCCTGGTGCCATTTCGAATGGGGCCCACTGTTCTCTCACCGTCTCCTTGTTAAGGCCTCCTTTCTCTTGTTGGGGACTTTCCCCGTGGCTGTGTTCTTTCCCTGGACCTGACTTCAGCTACTTCCATGTCTCTTAAGACTTCTTGCGTATCTCAAGTCCACTGCCACACACTCATGCCCACCCCTGTCCTGCAGCCCTACCCCCTGTCCCCCTCAAGTCATAGCTTTGTTGCAGAGGCTACTTTTGCTCCAGGAGACCCAAGATTGCTACAGGTGAGAGTTTCACAATATGGAAAGAAAAGTCAGGCTTAAAAACCTGGAGACCTTCCTGCCACTGTCACCCGGAAGCTTACCCTTCTGTCGGTCAGTGCCCAGCCCTCACCTACTATGTCCTGGGTGCCAGTCTTGCTTGCCTTGGATGTCCCCCGAGGGCTGAGGGAATGGAGAAGCTCCTGAGTGAGAGGCACTTTGGTCTAACTCCACCCCTCAAGCCCCGCCCACCTGCTCTACCCAACCTCCCCTGGTTCATCGCTCCCCAAGAAGGCCTATGGCCCAAGAACAACCTTCTGACAAAGGTCAAAAGGAATAGAATTCTGTGAGAAGTGGACTTGACTCTCTGAAGTGGGGTGGGGAGCTGTACACCTCTACACCTCCCTCAAAATTCCTGCTCATCTTTTTTTTTCCCCTTGTTGCCTTAACATCTTAAAATCCTATTTGTGAGGTACTGAGGAAAAAGTCAAGTTCAGATTGCTGCATTCAGATCCAGTGGGAAAGTTTGTGAAGACCGAAGAGTGGTGCAGAGAGGCCGCATGACCGCAGGCATCTTCTGCCTGGCAGGTGCAGATTGTCCTTTAGTACTTGAAGGAAGATCTGGAGCCAGGCTGCGGAACCCCCTGTGACCAGCAGGGGTCAGGAGCGCACTGAATTACTAGAGGAACAAACCTACAAAGCGGTGCAGCAGTTACAGGGAAGCAAACATGAAGGGGAAGTTTTTTATTTTTTTGTTTTTGGCCGGTCCTGGGGCTTGAACTCAGGATCTGGGCACCATCTCGGAGCCTCTTGGTGCTCAAGGCTAGTCCTTGAGCTACAGCACCACTTCTGACTTTTTCTGTTTATGTGGTACTGAGGAATTGAACCCAGGGCTTCATGCATGCTAGATAAGCACATTCCCAGCCCTAAGGGGAAGTTCTTGAAGGAAGCAAAAGTATTTGCTATCAAGAATCTTCCAGGGCTGGGGATATAGCCTAGTGGCAAGAGTGCCTGCCTCGGATACACGAGGCCCTAGGTTCGATTCCCCAGCACCACATATACAGAAAACGGCCAGAAGCGGCGCTGTGGCTCAAGTGGCAGAGTGCTAGCCTTGAGCGGGAAGAAGCCAGGGACAGTGCTCAGGCCCTGAGTCCAAGGCCCAGGACTGGCCAAAAAAAAAAAAAGAATCTTCCAGCGGGGCTGGGAAGATAGCCTAGTGGCAAGATAGCCTAGTGGCAAGAGTGCTTGACTCTTGTATACATGTAGCCCTGGGTTCGATTCCCCAGCACCACATATATAGAAAATGGCCAGAAGTGGCGCTGTGGCTCAAGTGGCAGAGTGCTATCCTTGAGCAAAGAGAAGCCAGGGACAGTGCTCAGGCCCTGAGGCTAAGCCCAGGACTGGCCAAAAAAAAAAAAGAAAAGAAAAGAAAAGAAAAAACAAGAATCTTGGGAGGCGGAGCTTGGAGGATCTCAGTCTCTGACTGTTCAGGGCAAAAAGCTTTGAGACCTTATTTTAAAAACTAGTGAAAAAAAAAAAAAAGGACTGTATCTCTCAAATGCAAGCATAAGTTCAAACCCTAGGACTACTAAGAAGGAAAAAAACAAAAAAACAAAAAACAACTTACAACCTGGTCAGGGAGAAGAATTTAAGCACAGACAATGATAATACCAGAAAAGGATAATACCAGAAAAGTCCACTAACCTTGATGGAAGTCTTAAAGAAGCTTGGATTGGGGCTGTGAAGGTAGTTTAGTGATTCTTCAGTACCACATAAATAGGAAAAGAACTGGTGCTGTGGCTCAAATGGTAGCGCGCTAGCCTTGAGCAAAAGAAGCTCAGGAACAGTGCCCAGGCCCTGAGTTCAAGCCCTAGGACTGGCAAAAAAATAAAAAAATAAAAAGAAGTTTGGGGCTGGGAATATGGCCTAGTGGTAGAGTGCTTGCCTCACATACATGAAGCCCTGGGTTCGATTCCCCAGCACCACATATATAGCAAAAGCCAGAAGTGGCGCTGTGGCTTAAAAGGTAAAGTGTTATCCTTGAGCAAAAAGAAGCCAGGGACAGTGCTCAGGCCTTGAGTCTCAAGAGCCAGGACTGGCAAAAAAAAAAAAAAAAAAAAAGTTTGGATTCAATCTGGCAGTGGGGAAGAAGTAGACTTGCAAGGGTAGATTCAAGTTTCTAGTAGCCAGCGGTGGAGATGAAGCACTTTTCAGAAGACAGGAACAGAATAAGCACACGCCAGAAGTGGTGACTTATCCTCTATGTTAGGAGCATAGGTTCTCTGCTAAGTGAAGAAGGAAAAAAGTCCAGGATATGACAGGCTTTAAAGTGTTCATGCTTAAGCGAGGTACTGGTGTGGCTCATACATAGAATCCTAGCTATTCAGGAGGCTGAGATCTGCAAATCCAAGAATAGAAAAGTCTCAGAGATTCTTACTCCAGTTAAGCAACAAAAAGCTAAAAATGGAGGCATGGCTCAAGAGGCAGAGCACTAGCCATAAATAAAAAAAGCAGAGCAAAAGTTCAAGGCCCTCAGTTCAGGCTCCAGTTCTGGCGAAATAGCTCAGGCTTTCTGGGCTCCCATGGCTCATGCCTGTAATCCTAGCTTCCTAGGAGGCTGAGATTTGAGGATATTGGTTCAAAGCCAGCCTGGCAGGAAAGTCTGTGAGGTGTGTGTGTGTGTGTGTGTGTGTGTGTGTGTTTGTGTGTGTGTGTGTACCAGTCCTGGAGCTGGAACTCAGGGCCTGGGTGCTGTCCCTGAGCTTTTTTGCTCAAGGTTCATGCTCTACCACTTGAACCACACCTTTACTTCCAGCTTTTTGGTAGTTAATTGGAAAGAAGAGTCTCATAGACTTTCCTATCTGGGTAGGCCTTGAACCCTGATCCTCAGAGCTCAGCCTCTTGAGTAGCTAGGATTACAGGTGTGATCCACTAGTGCCCAGCCCTGAGACTTATCGCCAATAAACTACTCAAAAAAGCCTGACTAGAGCTGTGGCACAAGTGGTAAAGCACTAGACTGGTCTTGAGGCAAAGAAGCACCCTGAGTTCAACCCCCAGGCCTGGTACAAGAGGGGGGAGGGATAGTAGTATATGGCTGAAATCCCAGCACTTGGGAGGCTAAGGAGGGAAGATCTCAAGTTCAAGGTCAAGTCAACCTGGGTCTTAAGGCCATGTTTAGGATGGGGTAATTCTAGAAGGGAAAGTACTAGAAATCAATTGACTGAAGAGTACATAGAAATTTAGAAGTAAAAGTAGTTAGCATGGGCTGGGGATATGGCCTAGTGGCAAGAGTGCCTGCCTCATATACATGAGGCCCTGGGTTCGATTCCCCAGCACATATACAGAAAATGGCCAGAAGTGGCGCTGTGGCTCAAGTGGCAGAGTGCTAGCCTTGAGCAAAAAGAAGCCAGGGACAGTGCTCAGGCCCTGAGTCCAAGCCCCAGGACTGGCCAAAAAAAAAAAAAAGTAGTCAGCATATTTCTGATCTGAAACCATTTTGTTGTCCACTTTGAAGATCTGGGCAGGAGGCTGTTCGTGTATTCTGGCCTCTCTTCATTGCTCCTGAGTGGAGCTAAAGATCCTTGTTACAACTTGGATTATGAACAGTTGACAACTGTTTTTAAATTAGGAGATAAGATGTCATTATGTAGCCCCTTTGATGACCTCACACTCCAGATCCCTTTGCTTTAGCCTCCCAGTGCTGAGATTATAGTCAAGTGCCACTCTTCCTACCTGGTTGGCAACTCTTTGAAAGAGTTTAGTGCCCAAGGAATGAAGAGAATTGGAAAGCTGGGCTGGGAATATAGCCTAGTGGCAAGAGAGCTTGCCTCGTATACATGAAGCCCTGGGTTCGATTCTCCAGCACCACATATCTAGAAAACGGCCAGAAGAGGTGCTGTGGCTCAAGTGGCAGAGTGCTAGCCTTGAGCAAAAAGGAAGCCAGGGACAATGCTCAGGCCCTGAGTCCAAGCCCCAGGACTGGCAAAAAAAAAAAAAAAAACACCAAAAGAGAATTGGAAAGCTTAAGGGAGTGAAGTACTGGATTGAGAGAGAGACTATTTTTAGCTTTTAGTTGAGTACATTTGTCATTGGCTAAGAAAAGTGCCAATGGAGAGATAGGCTAAGAAAATGCAAACGAGAGCCGTTCGTTTTCTTGCTGATGGCTCACACCTGTAATCCTAGCTATTCAGGAGCTGAGATCTGAAGAAGGAGGTTCAAAACCAGCCCAGGCAAGAAAGTCTGTGAAACGCTTATCTCCAATTAAATGGAAAAATGCCACAAATGGAGGTATCGCTCAAATGGTAGAGCTCCTGCCTTGAGTAAAAAAAGTCAAGCAAGGGCATGAAGCCCTGAGTTCAAGCCCTAGAACTGGCACAAAAGAAAGGAAGGAAGAAAAGAAAATGGAAAGGAGTAAGGTGTAGGGGCAGATGGAAAGAATGACACTGGGTAGTTGTGCATGCCTATAATCCCAGCTCTTGGGAGGCTGATTCAGGAAGATTGTGAATTTGAAGCCAGGTTGGTCTACATAACAAGACTGTGTCTCAAAACTAAAAATAAATAAAAATAATGAACTAAGTGTTCAGAATAAGGAAGTGAGAGGTGAGGAAAGGGGGTAGCATTTGTGTACTTTGGTAGATGTTCAGAAAATAGCTTATTTAATCCTCATAGTACTTTGTGAATTAAATGTCACGACATCCCTTTTGCTGATGGGGAAAAAAAAGAGTCTTAAAGAGGTTAATGAGGTAGCAAGTGGAAGAATGAGAATTTTGATTCTCAAGCACATTTTTTCCTGATAATCACCTGACAAGTTTATGAAGTCATAACATCACCAGACGCCACAGCAGTATTCTCCTTTCGTATGCCCTGTCAATCTGCTGAGCACATACCCTGAGGACAAAATTCAGAAGTAAGTCATCTTTATGAGAAACATATTACCTAGTTGGGAAATAAGAAGAATGAAACCACAGGATATGGTGGGACTGGTGGCTTACATCTCTTTGCTTTGTTAATTGCCCTGTTCTAGACCACCCACTAGACTGTAAGCCCTCTGAAGACAAGAGACTAGGTTTAATTATACTCAGTAACTATTTGCTGAAAGAACAGTTTTGAAACACATCCAAGGATCAAGAGGTAAGGAAGAAGCCAGGCACTGGGTGGCTCATGCCTGGGATCTTAGCTGCTCTGGAGGCTGAGATCTGAGGATGGAGATTTGAAGCCAGCCCAGGCAGAAGTCTGTGAGACTCTTCTCTCTAGTTAATGACCAAAAAGCCAGAAGTGGAGCTGTAGCTCAAGGTGTAGAGCATTAGCCTTGAGCAAAAAAAAAGCTAAAGGACAGACCCCCAGGCCCTGAATTCAAAACTGAGTACCACCACCACCACACACACACACACACACACACACACACACACACACACACGGGAGCACGCTGTGCCTGCACAGAAAGCTGGGTGCTTGTGGCTCACACCTGGAATCTTAGCTACTCTGGCGAATGAGATCTGAAAATCACGGTTCAAAGCCAGCCAAGGCAGAAAAGTCCACTAGACACTTATCTCCAATTAAACATCAGAGAACTGGAAGTGGTGCCGTGGCTCAAAGTGGTAGAGTGCTAGCCTTGAGTGAAAGAGCTCAGGGATAGCCCCAGGCCGTGAGTTCAAGGCCATAGTGCTGCCAGCAAGGTGACAGTATCAGCACTGGTAGAATGTCCATTTAAATTTACATACAGACTTCGCCCTTCAGCCATGGCAGCTGCAGCCGGACCTTGAGCAGGCCGAGCGGCCTCAGCTGCGAGCCGAGCAGCGGCAGCTGCGCCCTCAAGAGACCACCAGATCACCTCTTCCTGTGGCCTCGCCATGGCGACCTACCTACAGTCCTGCATGCGGCCAGTGTGTATCCCTCCATCATATGCTGACCGTGGCAAAGCTGCCAGAGATATTTTCAACAAAGGATTTGGCTTTGGATTGGTGAAATGGGATGTGAAAACAAAGTCATGCAGTGGTGTGGAACTCTCAACATCTGGTTCATCTAATACAGACACTGGTAAAGTTACCAGGACTTTGGAGACCAAATATAAATGGAGTGAATATGGTCTGACTTTCACAGAAAAATGGAACACTGATAATACTTTGGGAACAGAAATCGCCATTGAAGACCAGATTTGTCAAGGTTTGAAACTGACATTTGATACTACCTTCTCACCAAATACTGGAAAGAAGAGCAGTAAAATCAAGTCCTCTTACAAGAGGGAATGTATAAATCTTGGTTGTGATGTTGACTTTGATTTTGCCGGACCTGCAATCCATGGTTCAGCTGTCTTTGGTTATGAAGGGTGGCTTGCTGGGTACCAGATGACCTTTGACAGTGCCAAATCAAAGCTGACAAGGAATAATTTTGCAGTGGGCTACAGGACTGGAGACTTCCAGCTACACAATCAATTTATCAGAAAGTATGTGAAGATCTTGATACTTCAGTAAACTTTGCTTGGACATCAGGTACCAACTGCACTCGTTTTGGCACTGCAGCTAAATATCAGTTGGATCCCACTGCTTCCATTTCTGCAAAGGTTAACAACTCTAGATTAATTGGAGTGGGCTATCCTCAGACTCTGAGGCCTGGAGTGAAGCTTACATTGTCTGCTCTGGTAGATGGGAAGAGCATTAATGCTGGAGGCCATAAACTTGGGCTTGCCCTGGAACTGGAGGCTTAATCCAGCTGAAAGAAACCTCTGGAAATGAATATCAGAAGATTTGGCCTTAATATATTTCCATTGTGAATAACAGGCTTTTTTCTTCCCCAAGAAGGTGATCAAAACAAAGGATAATCTAAACAAGAGCTGTATTTTAAATATTACACAGTTACTTGTTAGCTGGTTTCTAGTTCAATTGGTTATCTAGTTACCAATGCTGCAATTGTCAGTCATCTATACATTATTTAAATGTATTTAACTGTTAAATGCGCTACCCACCAATAATGAAATAGGCCTTTATGAAAACTGTGGGAAAAAAAATAAATTTACATACGGGGCTGGGAACATGGCTTAGTGGTAGAGTGCTTGCCTAGCATGCCTGAAGCCCAGGGTTAAATTCCTCGGTACCACATAACCAGAAAAAGCTGGAAGTGGCGCTGTGGCTCAAGTGGTAGAGTGCTAGCCTTGAGCAAAAGAAGCTCAGGAACAGAGCCACATCAAGAGAAGACTAAGGAAACAAGAAGACACTTGAATATGGCAACATTTGTTAGGCAGGCACCGTGAGCTACACCCCAGTTCTAGCTAAGGATCACCATGATTTAAAATATAATTTTATTATTATTAAGGTGTCATACAGCTGGGTACTGGTGGCTCACGCCTGTAATCCTAGCTACTCAGGAGGCTGAGATCTGAGGACTGCAGTTAGAAGCAGTGGGGGTAGGAAAAGTCCAATTAACTCCCAGAAAACTGGCAGTGGTGCTGTGGCTCACAGTGGTAAAGCTAGCCTTGAGTGAAAGAGCTCTGGGACAGCACCCAGGCCATGAGTTCAAGCCATGTGACAAAAAAAAATAGGTGTCATACAGGCATGTTGGTGCCATTTTCTAAGTTAGATAATGAGCACATTGCTGTTTTGGACAATGTCACCCCTTCTTTCGCTTTCCCCAAGTTTCTCCCTCCTGTCCCTGTTCACAAGTTACATAGTTCATTTTCTGGGGTTCACCATTTCAAAGATCAGTTTCTCCTGTCAGTTCAGGAAGAGAAAGTTCAATGCGACTTTAAACAGTCAAACGACTTGCAGCTGGAGATAGTTCACAGCTTTTCATCTTTTGTCCCCCTTTCATCTTTGATGCATTTATTTCTTCTTTTTCTTGCTGCATGTCAGAGATTATGACAAAGTGCTAGGGATAGAAAGATAAAAGGCAAGCTTCCTGTCTTCAGACTAAGTGGTAAATACACATAAAAAAACAAAACCAAATCAAAGTATCCAGTCAGCAGTGGCATACATGAGCCTGGAACTCAGGAGAAAGACCTGAAGACCTAGATTTAGTGGAGAGAAGCGCATGGTTATTTCAATTTGGTGTGGATTGTTTTGACCAGTGAGAACGTCCACAGCCAGAGGGGTGGCTAAGTACCGCCCCAGGGATCACCAACATTTAAGAAGAGGTCAGAGAAAGTTGAGAAAGACCACATTATTAGAAGGGATGCCATTCATTCCCTTGAGACATATATATGTATTAAGCCCCTAGTCTCAAGTCAAGAGAAAAAAGAACCCCAGGAGGCAAAAAGAGGAGAATATTTCAAGGAAGGAAAGGTCAACAAGGTCAAATGGCACAAAGAGGGCAAAAGGAAAAAGACTGAGGAGCTGTTCAGGGAATATGACCAGGAGGTCTCTGGTGGCCTTGATGAAACAATTTCCATGGACAGCAGGGGCAAAAGTGAGATGGTCTGAGAAAGGATGGATGTAGCGATGGAGAGAAAAGACACTCTAAACATCTATAAAGCACACATGCTAAATATAGACAAGGATCAAGGGAAAGTGTGGAATTTAGGGGTGTAAAAAGGATTGAACTCATGGCTTCCTATTTGTACTCTACCATTCAAACTACTCCCTCAGTCCAGTCCTTTTTTTTTTTTTTTCTTAATCAGGACTTTATCTTTTTTTTTTTTTAAGATTAAAAAAATTAGCATGGGGCTGGAAATGTGGCTTAGTGGTAGAGTGCTTGCCTAGCATGCACGAAGCCCTGGGTTCGATTCCTCAGCACCACATAAATGAAAAAGCTGAAAGGGGCACTGTGGCTCAAGAGGTAGAGTGCTAGCCTTGAGCACAAAGAGGCTCAGGGACAGAGTTTAGGTCCTGAGTTCAAGCCCCACGACTGACAAAAATAAATATATACAAATGGGCATATGTTACTTGTACAGGGATGGTGTTCATTGTGCTATTTCCACACATACAAGCGTTCATACAGTGCACCCAGACAAAGCTCACCCCTCCTTGTCTCTCCTTCATCCTCCCTTCCTAAAACACTATCAGCAGGTTTCATGGTTCTATTTTCAAACATATAAAAAATTCCACCAGGGCTGGGAATGTGGCCTAGTGGCAAGAGTGCTTGCCTCGGGGCTAGGGATATGGCCTAGTGTCAAGAGTGCCTGCCTCATATGAGGCCCTGGGTTCGATTCCCCAGCACCACATATACAGAAAATGGCCAGAAGTGGCGCTGTAGCTCAAGTGCCAGAGTGTTAGCCTTGAGCAAAAAGAAGCCAGGGACAGTGCTCAGGCCCTGGGTTCAAGGCCCAGGACTGGCCGAAAAAAAAAAAAAAAAGAAAGAGTGCTTGCCTCGAATACATGAAGCCCTGGGTTCAATTCCTCAGCACCACGTATATGGAAAAAGCCAGAAGTGGCGCTGTGGCTCAAGAGGCAGAGTGCTAGCCTTGAACATAAAGAAGTCAGGAACAGTGCTCAGGCCCTGGGTTCAAGGCCCAGGACAGGCAAAAAAAAAAAATCCACCATATTTACCTTCTCCATTGGCCCTTCCCCTTTCCCATGCACCTGCTGCCCCTACCTTATCACAGCCTGTTCCACTTTCTTTCCTATGATTCCTCTTTCTTTCTTTCTTTTTCTTTTTCAAAAATGAATATTAGTTGTACAAAGAGGTTTCACCATGGTAATGTGCACGTGCATACATTATAATTTAGTCAGATTAACCTCATGTATTGCTTTCTCATTCCCCGTCCCCACCTCCCACTCTCCTATTGTTCAGTAGCTGTCAGAGGATTTTCGTATGCCATCTTCATATGGAGATACGATGTATTTTAATATTGTCCTCAATCATTCCCCTTCCTCGTCCCCATCTCTCATCTCCCCAAACTGTCCTTCAGTTACATTCCTGTTTTCTCTATATGTATGTATATACACATATGTATCTATGTACATCCTTTAGATCTAGCTTCTGAAAATGAACAAATATGTGATATTTGGCTTTTTCTTTTCTTTTTTTTTTTTTTTGGCCAGTCCTGGGCCTTGGACTCAGGGCCTGAGCACTGTCCCTGGCTTCTTCCCGCTCAAGGCTAGCACTCTGCCACTTGAGCCACAGCGCCGCTTCTGGCCGTTTTTTCTGTATATGTGGTGCTGGGGAATCGAACCTAGGGCCTCGTGTATCCGAGGCAGGCACTCTTGCCACTAGGCTATATCCCCAGCCCATGATATTTGGCTTTTTGAGGTTGGCTCATTTCACTCAAGAAGAGGATCTCCAATTTCACCCACTTTCCTGGAAACGACACCATTCTTTTTTCTTTATGCCTGAGTAATATTCCCATCCAGCTAGCTAGCTAGCTTTTTATCTATCCTCTTTATCCATTCATCTCTTGTTGGGTACGTAGGCTGATTCTACTGCTGGCTATTCTACTGCTGGATTCTATTGCAGTGCTGCAATAAACATAGATATCTTTCAGGTATCTGTTTTATATATTGATTTATACTTCTTTAGCTATGTGCCTAATGGTGGTATGGCAGAGCCATATGGTGGGTCTATTTTTTTGCCTTTTTGAGGAACCTCCATACTGATTTCTATAGTGGTTGCACCAGTGTATAGGAGGGGTCCTCTCACTCTCTGCCCAGTGCTTGCCAGGACTTGTTGCATCCTGACTGGAGTGAGACTGAATCTTAGCGAGGATTTTAAAGTGTTTGCTTTATGACTAAAGCCATCTGTGTTGCACATTCTGAGGACTAGCTATTCAATTTGCCCATTTATTGATGTGGTTGTTTGCTTTTAGCTCTTTATATAGTGTGGATATTAATCTTGTATCTCTAAATAGCTGGCAAAAATTTCCCCCATTCTTTGTTTTAAATTCAGGACCCTGTGCTTGCTCAGCTAGCACTCTACCACTTGAGCCTCATCTCCAGCTCTGCTTTTTGCTGTTATTTTGGAGTTGAGCTCTCATGGCCTTTTCTGCTTGGACTAGCTTTGAACCACCATCCTCTAAATGTCAGCCTCTTGAATAGGATTACAAGCATGAGCCACCAGTGCTGTTTGCTAATTGGTTTGTTGGTTGATTGGTTTGTCTGAGTATGTATCCTGGGCTCACCTTGAACTCATGATTTTTCTGCCTCAGCCTTCTGAGTTCTGGGATTATAATGCCTACCTGGAAGTTTTTTTTTCTTTTAATGATCAGCCTATGTATATGTTAAAGGCAATTAAAGGCTAAAAATAGAAAAGAGGGGCTGGGAATATGACCTAGTGGCAAGAGTGCTTGCCTCATATACATGAAGCCCTGGGTTCAATTCCCCAGCACCACATATACAGAAAATGGCCAGAAGTGGTGCTGTGGCTCAAGTGGTAAAGTGCTAGCCTTGAGCAAAAAGAAGCCAGGGACAGTGCTCAGGTCCTGAGTCCAATCCCCAGGACTGGCAAAAAAATAATAATAATAATAAAAATAGAAAAGAGGGCTAGAGGTTGTGGCTCAAATGGAAGAGCCCCACCAAGCAAATACACCCCACTACCAAAATAATAACAATAACAATAATAGCATCTAAATAATAATAATAATAATATCTAAAGATCAAGGAAAGAAGGCCCAGAGCATGGTGGTGCACATTTATAATCCCAGCACTCTGGAAGCTGAGGCAGGATTGAAAGTTGAGGGTCAGCCAGGTTACACATCGAGTTCAAGGAAAGCCTAAGCTACATAGTGAGACCCTGCCTCCATTTCTGAAGCAGCCCAATGAGTAGCTCTCTAATTTCTCATTTCTTTCCATATCCAGCGCAGTTATCCACATCTGGCTGCCTTCTTCTCCCTGGATCTCTCCATTTGTTTTCCTGCTAATAGAATTCTCTGTCCTCTTGCTTAAAAACAAAGAAAACATTCCCACAACTTCTACCTTTATAAAGGGCTTAAAATGGTGCTCTACTCCTGCTGAATTGTTTTGAACCTCCTTGCCTTCCCAAATTTGGCTCCTCTGTGCCCAGCTATCCTAACTGGGGCTGTTCTCCGTGAGCCTCAACGGATTATTCTGGTCAGACGTCAGTCTCCAGGCTCCCCAGATCAGAGTTTTTCTTTATCTCTGTCCCTCTTTGGAACATTTTCTTCATTTTCCAAGTCAGCTCCCACCAAAGTTCCCTAGTCCTCCACAAGAAAATGTATCCAACCGACTGGGGATGTAACCCAGAGTGGAATGCTTGCACATTGTGCTCAAGGCTGAGGGCTAAATCCCCAGAACTGAAAAACAAAAACCATAAAAATGTATCCAGCATCTTTCTCTAGAGTCTTCATGAGGAGTAGCTATTACATTTACTTTTATGAATTTCTGTTCAATGTATTCTTTCCTTTAACCTTAGTATGGGTTTTTTTTGGTGGGTTTTTCTTTGTTTTTTTTTTTTTTTTCCCTTTTGTATCAGTATATAACCAGGCTGTCTTTCTACCTCTGCATTTAATTGATTGATTAGTTAATTTTGTACCCTACTGGAGCTTGAACTCAGAGCCAGGGCATTGTTCCTTCGGTTTTTTGCTCAAGGCTGCCACTCTACCACTTGAACCACAACTCCACTTTCTGCTCTTATTTTCCCATTTGTTTTTTTTTTTTTTTCTTTCAAGGTGGCTTAGTGGAGATGAGACTTTCTGGTTGGCTTTGAACTGCCATCCTCAGATCTCAGCTTCCTGAGTAGCTAGGATTCTAGTTGTGAGCCACTGGTGCCTGGATTGCCTTATAGTTTTTAGAGTGCTGGGTTTTCAGACATATACCACTATGCTCTGCTCTGCTTTTGATATTGCTTTTTAACTACTTAGTAACTGCAAATCTTGTTTTAATTCAAATAAATAGTTATTTTCAAAACTAGAATACATCCCACAATGAATTAAGCAAAAGATTGTGCCTGAATTGAATGTCTAATACTTACTGGATTGATGACCATTTGAGTTACGCCTTAAAAGTTTTCTTTTTTATTCCAATGAACTAGTGATTTTTTGTTTGTTTGTTTGTTTTTAAAGATTTACACAGAAGTAACACTCTTTCTTTCTTTTTTTTCTTTTTTTTTGGCCAGTCCTGGGGCTTGGACTCAGGGCCTGAGCACTGTCCCTGGCTTCTTTTTGCTCAAGGCTAGCACTCTGCCACTTGAGTCACAGCGCCACTTCTGGCCATTTTCTGTATATGTGGTGCTGGGGAATCGAACCCAGGCACAGTGCTCAGGCCTGGAGTACAAGGCCCAGGACTGGCAAAAAAAAAAAAAAAAAAGGAAGGAAAACACTCCTGGCTCCTTAGCCAGCTACTGACACCTGAAGCTAAAACGTTTTGTTGGTGGTGGTGGTCGTTGTGGGGCTTGAACTCAGGGCCTGGGTGCTGTCCCGGAGCCTCTTTGTGCTCAAAGCTAGTGCTCTACTACTTAAGCCACAGCACCACTTCCAGTTTTTGAGTGGTTAATTGGAGATAAGAGTCTTATGGGGACTTTTCTGTCCAGGCTGGCTTTGAACTGTGATCCTCAGCTCTCAGGCCCCTGAGTAGCTAGGACTACAGGAGTAAGCCACCAGCGCATGGCCTAAAACATTTTTAGTTAGCTCTCAGCTCTTCATCTGTCAGGTGTAAAAGTGAATTGACTAGGAAATGGTCATGGTGGAGAGATTTGTGGGAAGAAGTTGGTGTCTTTTCTTTTGGGAAGAATGATCACCTTGCACAATCCAAAGAAAAGGGGTTCTGAGCAGAGGCTGCCTTTTAGAAGACAGAGAGGAAGGGATGAATGGAAGGAAAGTTCTACCCACTTAATATGTAAAGGGATGGGTGCTCACTTGAATGTAAACCTAGGCCTCTTTCCCCACTACCATCAGTGTACCGTCCATCAGTCACCACAGTAATGGCTTTGAACAAAAGCCAATAGCAAAGTCAGCCTAGGGCCCCTGTCAGCCTAAGACAGCTCAACAGCATAGCCCTTGGTCCCTGTATCTTAGGCAGTGAGTTAGGCAGGACTTGTAGAGTGGGTCTGGTTCTCTGTATTTACTTGATTGTTTGTTTTGTTTTTTGCCAGTCCTGGGGCTTGAACTCAGGGCCTGAGCACTGTCCCTGGCTTCTTTTTGCTCAAGGCTAGCACTCTACCACTTGGGCCACAGTGCCACTTCTGGCTTTTTCTATATATGTGGTGCTGAGGAATCGAACCCAGGGATTCATGTATACAAGGCGAGCACTTTATCACTAGGCCATATTCCTAGCCCCCTCTGTACTTACTTGAGAAACTTCTACTGATGTGCAAAGACTGGAGTCACAGGGGAAAGGCCCACAGACCGCAAGCTCCCCAGACATGCAGCCTGGTATCTAAGAACTTTAGATTACCTAGGAGATCTGGGTCAGCGGAGCTGTGAAATAATATCCAAGCTTCATAAGTAAAATACCAAAAATGTGTTCTGCCAGGCATCAGTGGCTCACGCCTGTAATCCTAACTATTCAGGAGGCTGAGATCTGAGGATGGCAGTTCAAAGCCAGCCCAGGGAAGCAAAGTCCACGAGACTCTTATCTCCAAGCAACCACCAGAAAACAGTGGCACTGTGGCTCAAATGGTAGAGCGCTAGCCTTGAACAGAAGAGCTCAGGGACAGTGCCCAGGCCCTGAATTCAAGCTCCATGACCACCACCACCACCACCACCACCACCACCAAAATTTGTTCCTAGCTACCTCTAGGCCTTAAGGATGAGGATGAAGGTGAGAAAAATACATGTGCCCAGCCAGCTGGGAAGTCTCTTGCAAGAAGACACTTGTCCCTTTGGAGTTTAAAACAAAAGTATTAGAAAGGGAAACATTGGGGCCTTTTACTGAAAGAAGATAGGCTCCCCACCCCCCTCGGCCTCAGACCCTCAGATTCTGGGGCTCCAGGCATCAGACACAAGAGTCACTTTGAGGCTGTGCAAAGGGGACCTTATAGGTGGAGGGGGCATAGCTCAAGTGGTAAACTGCCGGCCTAGCAAGCATGAGGACTTGTGTGCATGTTCTGGTACTAACAACAAAACAAACAAACAAAAGAAGGCATATAGATGCAGTCTGGTTGGTTTGCTGGTGACATCCTAAGCAGACTGGCACAGGGGGAGGCTGCTGCCTGAAAGTGTCTATTTACTCAGTGTCCTGCTTCCCCGCCACTTGGAGTGGCTGAGCACCTCAGCTTCAACTGATGGTTTCAGGGAGAGGGGAGTCTTTGAGAGGAGAGTTGTCTGGGGTTTTTTTTTTTTGGTTGGCCGTGGGGCTTGAACTCAGGGCCTGGGTATTTATCCTTGAGCTCCTTTTGCTTGAGACTAGAGCTCTATCAGTTTGAGTCACAGCACCACTTCTGGTAGAAACCAGAAGGCGGTAAGAGTCTCATGGATTTCCCTTCCTGTGCTAGCTTTGGACCACAATCCTTAGCCTCCTGAGCAGCTAGGATTTACAGGCAGGAGCCACCAGCACCTGGCAAGGGTTTGTTTTTTTTGTTCTGCCAGTCCTAGAGCTGGAACTAAGGGCCTGGGCACTATCCCTGAGCTTCTTTTTGCTCAAGGCTAGCACTCTACCACTTGAATCACTACCACAGCGCCACTTCTGGCCTTTTCTGTTTATGTGGTACTGAGGAATCGAACCAGGGATTCATGTCTATTAGACAAGCACTCTACCACTAAGCCACATGCCCAGAGCTTGCTTGTTTTTTTTTGTTTTGTTTTTACCATGGGTAGACATGAACAGTTTGTTTAGATCCCTTACTGACTCTTTGATGGTGTTTTTCCCATGGATCAGAGTTCCTCTGCACAACCATCTTCTGTGGGGAGTCCATCACCTTCTTGGCTTCCTTCCTGTCTCTCTTCTGACTCAAGTACTACAAACTCAGCCTTCAAATGGGCCTTGATCTCTATTTTCCTGGTCTTCTTCCTGACACCCACACCCACTCTCCCCCCATGGGTCTTGTGCTCCCTCCACTTGCTCAGCTAGCACTTTACTACTTGAGCTATGCCTGTAGCATGGCTTATGGCTTTTTATGGTAATGTTGGAGGCAGAATTTTGTAACTTTTTCTGCCCTACTGACTTCAGACCTCAATCCTCTCGATCTCAGCCTCCTAAACAACTGGGATGATAGGCATGAGTCACTGGTGCAGGCTCTTTCCAAACTTTTTAACGCTTTCCAGTTTGCATATGATGTTTTGCTCATCTGCCCCATCTTTCTCTCTCAGTTTTACCTCCTGAATAACTTATCAATGCACACCTAGGGATACAATAGATACAATGTCTTAAAACTTTAGATGAGGGGCTGGGAATATGGTTTAGCGCTAGAGTGCTTGCCTTGCATGCATGAAGTCCTGGGTTCAATTCCTCAGCATCACATAAACTGAAAAAGCTTGAAGTGGCACTGTAGCTCAAGTGGCAGAGTGCTAGCCTTGAGCAGAAAGAAGCCAGGGATGGTGCTCAGGCCCTGAGTTCAAGCCCCAGGACTGACAAAAACAAAACAAAAAAACCCAACAACTTCAGAGGAGTCAAGCCTTGGCTCATGCCTATAATCCTACCTACTCAGGAGGCTAAGATTTGAGGATTGTGCTTTGAAGCCAGCTTGAGCAGGAAAGTCAATGAGCCTCTTTCCTCCAATTAACAACCAAAGAGCCAGAAAGGTAGCTCTTGCTCAGGTGGCAGACTTCAATGAAAAAATTCAGGAACAGGGCTTGGAATATAGCCTAGTGGCAAGGGTGCTTGACTTGTATACATGTAGCCCTGGGTTCGATTCCCCAGCACCACATATATAGAAAATGGCCAGAAGTGGCACTGTGGCTCAAGTAGCAGAGTGCTAGCCTTGAGAAAAGAGAAGCCAGGGACAGTGCTCAGGCCCTGAGTCCAAGGCCCAGGACTGGCAAAAAATAATAATAATAAAAAATTCAGGAACAGCACCCAAGCCGAGTTTAAGACCCAGTACTGGCATACACCCTCCCCCCACACTCTAATGAATTGTACTTTAATCTTTTTTCAGTAATCTATTCAAAATAAATACATATTTGAATACCTAAGCCCAGTCTTAGAGCTGGAAAAATTAATTTTAACCCGAGTGTCTCTACATTTTGATGTATCTTTCTCTCAAAACTTCTTTTCAGCCTTTTAAACAATTCCTACTTCAACAATCTGCCAAATTGGCTTGGGTCCAAAATCCCTCAGTGGTTTACTGGGCCTGAATCTGTCTGTTTCTGTCTGTCTGTCTGTCTGTCTGTCTGTCTCTCTCTCTCTCTCTCTCTCTCTCTCTCTCTCTCTGTGTGTGTGTGTGTGTGTGTGTGTGTTTTGCTTATTCACTAAGGGACTTAGCCCAGTTGTTGATGCTACACATTCTGATGCCCATCTAGTCAAAGCTGGTGGAAAAATGGTGACTGCCCTTCCTTTCCTCTAATCCAATGTCCAAGATGTAGATAAAAATGCCCACTCAGATTATCCCCAAATTCCAATGTCTCCCAGGCCACCTACTTTCCTGGGAACTTTAAAAATGTCTTTTGTTCTAGTCCTACGCAGGGAAGAATCTTAGCAGCTGGTATTAAGGTGGAAGCCAACAGCACTGTCTGAAGTACCCTTATTCTCCCCCTTCATTGACATTCCCAAAATGTAAGGGTCCCAAAATGGAGGAACCGTTTTGCTAATTGGAGGGGTGTCTGGGGTCCTCTCAGGAGAGGTGTAGGATGACTTTATACTTTTTGGATCTCCAGAGTGGCACTTCCTTCTATATTTCTCTGAATCAGGCTTAGTTCCATGTCTCTCTTTTGGCTTCAGCCCTCTCACCTGTCTTCATTCATCAGCCAACAACCTACCAACACCCTAGTTTTCTGACTTGGGTATGGTGGCCCAAGTCTATCCTGCTTTGACTGTGGAGGAGGGAAGGAAGGAGACGATGGAGACAAGGAAAACCTCCCATGGCCACTTCTTTCCTCTCCCAGGCCTCAAGTCCCCCAAGTATAAGCTAGGCTTTTCCTACTGGGGTCAGGATGAGCCGGAGGCAGCTCATGGGAATACAGAGGCAAAAGCACATAGAGGAGGAATGGAGGGTTGGAGCAGAGGCGAGGAGAAGCAGGAGGCACCCCTAGGGAGCAGAGTCGCCCAAGCCATTGAGGGGAAGTGAGGGAGGACGGCGCAGGCTCTGACAGCCCAGCCCATCTGAGGCCCCCAGGTTTCCTGTCTATTTCTCTCAGCTTCTTTTCCCTCTTCTCTTATGACATTTCTCCCCGGGGCCTCTCCTCGGACAGCTTGTCTCGGTTTCGGTGTGTGTGTCTTCTTCTATGGGGGGCGGGGGGGGCGGGGGAGGGTCTCAGCGACCGTCCGTGGGGTCTCTCCATCTCGCCCAGTCTCACCCTCCAGGCTCCGCCCTCTGGGTGGACGGTGCTTCTGGAGCCCCGCCCCCTAGCAATGCTATTGGTGGAAAGGTGGAGAAAAGGCGGGGTCTAGGCGACCTCTGAAGCCGCGATTCGTTGAGGCAGCTTAGAGGCGGGCCCGAGGCGGGTCCTGCCAGGAGGCGGGCGGGGCGGCTGGGGCCGAGCCCAGAGCTCCGGGCGGTCGCATTGTTTTCCTCCGCGGATCGGCGGAGGGAGTGGGGGCTGCGACTCGAACCCTGGGCTCTCACCTCCGGACAGCGCCTGGGCGCCCACATCCAAGTACCGTTCCGCCGGGACGTCCACCACATCTCACCTGAGCCTCGATCGCGGATGTCGAACTCTGCACGGCGTGGAGCTGCCGACCGCCTGCTTCGATCTCGAGCCTACTGACCTGGATCTCGAGCAAGTACCCCGGGGGCAGGAACGGGGAGGTGGGGGAGTGGCGGGGGCCGCTGGCGAGTCGGGGACTGGCTCCCGCGGTGCCGGAGCGACCCGGGAGGGTTCCAGAGCGCCGTGTGGCCGGCTTGCAGAGGGGGTCAGCAGAGTTGGGTGCTGAGGAGCGAAGGGGTCCGTGGCGGAGCCCCGCACCCCCCACCGCACTGCTGGGCGCAGGGTCTGCGCTCCTCTTCCCACCGATCGCTCGTGAGTCGCCTCCTGCCAGATTCCGGGTGCAGGAAAACAGGTTTTGTGTGTGTGTGTTTTTTTTGTGTTCTTTTTTTTTTTTTTTTTGAGGCGCGCACGGTACCGAGGGTGGAAAGCCCGGCCCCCCGCCTCCCTCGCTGGAAAACTACGGCTCTGAGACCCGCGGAGGGCCAGACTCTCGAAGCCCCTGCAGGGATGCCAAAGGCGATGTGTCTGTCGTTCGGACTTTGGTGTCAGGGCTGCACCTTCGTCCTTGTGCAAGCAGGAGTCCGAGCCCTCCCGGGGTGGGGCGGGGAGGGGGGGGGATCGGTTCGAGCAGAGTCGGGGTTCGGGGCTCTGGAGAAGCGTCGGTCTCAGCTCTCATCTCCTTCCTTCGCTGCCCCCCTGCTCGGTCCAGGGCTTTGTTAAGCCTCGTCTTCCCCGGGAGGAGCACGGAGCGCGCGATGGCATCGCCGCTCGGCGACCCCGCTCCGCGCCGGCCTGGGTCCCGGGGCCCGCCCTCGGCGGCGCTCGCTCGGCTGCTGGCGCGGTTTCCCTGGCCGGGGAGACCCGCCCCCGCTCCCCCCACCCCCGCGCCCGTCCCCGCCGCTCGGCGCCTGCAGGCCCCTCCAGCCCCTCCTCCCGCTAACGTGGCTCTGGGACCCGGTCCCGGCCCAGACTCTGCCACCCGCCCCTCCTTAGCTTCAGTGAGGGGGAGACGTCGAGCCCCGGGGCCCGAAGCCCCGCCGCATGCGAAGCTGGGGGGGACACCTGGATTCTCCTCGTTGGGGGCTGGGTAGGAGGAAGGGTAGGTGCCGAGCGCAGAAGGGCGGAGGGGAAAGGTCTTGGAGATCGGAACGCATCTGTGCTGCTGGGCTCCCCAGCGCGCCCCCGATGCCCCCCTAAGGAAGGTGGGCTGAGGCGGGAGACCAGCCCCAGGGCTTCCTGCTATTGTCCCCAGCCTGGCCTCCGCCGTCCCTTCCCCAGCTCCGGCAGACTCTGCTATGACCTCGGCCACTCCCCAGAGGTGGCTGCTTGCCCCACGGAGAGAAGGGCTGGGTTCTTCTCCCAGCCTGGGGGGGTGGGGGTGGGGGATCTGAAAGGGGAGGAAAGAGTGGCCAGGTGTGTTCCTGGGGTTCCTCCAAGTGACTGTAAGCCTCTCCCCCGCCCCCCAGACCCGAGGTTGGGTGGGAGCCACCCAGATGCTGCCTCCCCGAGCAGCTATGGGAAGCCCTCTTAAAGATGTATCACAGTCGAGCCTCCTGGGCCAAGGCAAAGGCCAACCAAGTGTTTTTAGAGGCTGGACTAATCCAGCCTAAAGTGTGCGTGGGGGGCGGTGTGGGCTGGTGGAAGGGAGGCAGGGCCTGCTTTCTCAAGGAAGAAGGGACTGGGGTGTGTGTGAGGGGGTGCTTGCTATCCGAGCGTTTTGCCTGGAAATGAAGAGCATGCAAATGAGATGTAAATTAGCCTCTATTGTCCCTAGCTAGGGCGCTTTTTGCTGAGGATGCTGTTGGATGCTGAAGGTTTCAACATGGGAGTGGTCATCGGGTCCCACAAAACTCTCTCGGTCACCCCTTTTCCCAAGGTTGGTCCCGAGGTTTCAGCAGTTTCTGGCTAGGGGTTCTCCCCAGCATGAAGATGTCAGTGCCTTTGTCACGGAACTAAATGTCAGCACCCCTCCTCACCCATGCGGTCCCCCTTCCAAAGCAGCATCCCGGACTTTGCCTGAATTCTCACGTTGACTTTTAAGGGCTGTGTTAAGGAAGTGTAACTTAGTCTTTTTCCTCCTTTTGTCCCTTCTTCTGTCAGGTTAGAGGTCTCCTAAGCCCCCTCCAGGCCCCCACAGGACTCACCACCCCAGGTAAGGAAAGGGCAGCTGGTTCCTGAGGGCAGGGGATACCAGCAGGCTTGCCTGGTATCCAGGGAGGAGCAAGAGGGTCTGGCTATTCTCCCCACTTGTCAGAGACCAAAGTTGTTTCCAGGGTGAAGATACCAGTTGCCCTGGGCAACTTGAGCGGGGGCAGGTATGGGGAGCACAGGAGACAAGCTGTGTCCCTTTTTCTTCCCCTGGGAGCATCAGCATCCTGAATCTTGGGCTGCGGGGGAGAAGGAGGCTAGACTTTGTAACACCAGAGGGTCGTTAGCTAGCTGACTGCTCTCCCTCTGGGGAAGTGGGGGTCATCATTAGGTGTTTCTACCCCTTCCCTTCCTCCCGCTCTCATGGGGCTCCACCTGACGTCAGCCTCCCCACCAGTGACGCTAGATTGGGGGTGGGGGACAATGGGTCCTGGCTTCAAGGAGCAGAATTACTGGGGAGATGGAAAGAGACTGGGCTTTAAACCCAGGGTTTCTTCTTTAGAGGGGACGTGGGCTTGGCAACTATCGCCTGCCGCGATCTGTTCACAAAAGAAAGGATGCTTCCCCCTTCGTGACCTGATTTCCGGAGCCTCCTCGGCCCCTCATTTCAATGTCAGGGAAAGGCAGGGAGCTGGTGTGCACCTCCCGCAGTGGGTCCAGCCGGGGTCAGCTGGCTGGGGGAGGCTGATGAGTGGGAACGAGACCTGTCTCATCAGCCCTTCTACCATATCCATCTTTCTCTGGACTTTGGGCTACAATTGCCTGTCATTGAATTATTTATATTTCAATTTCAGAGGCAGCCCAATGAGGGAAGAAAGGAAAAGAGAGGCGCGTCGAGTTATTAAGCTTCTCCAGTCCCTTCTACCCCTGGCTCCTCGTAGTTGGGAGTGGGGGGTGTCTGTTCTCCCCAAATCAAGTCCTTAGGAGCCAGGGAGGGAATAAGGGGCTGGGAGGGGGCCTAGTGGTCGAGGAGACAGCTGCAGCCAGAGCTAAATTTAGCCTCTGATCTGGCTTTGATGCGGATTCATTTTTGGCTAAGATTGTCATCTCCCCCCCCCCCCCATTCTTCCTCCCTGCTCAGCTTCTTCCTTAGCCATGGGAGGACCCCTGAAATATAAGCCTGGACCAGGACAATGTCCCCTAGGCTATCTGCCCCTGCATTCTGTCCTTCTGAGGATGGGCGCTGCCACCCAGCTGTGGGGGGGGGGGGCTGGGCGTGGTGCCCGCATTGCTCCCAGGGTGCTGTTGGGGTCTAGGAGGGAAAAGGAGCAGACTCGGTGCCCTCTGCCTCCTCCCGGTGCCAAGGAGTCACTATTTATAATTTTAAGGCTTCAGTGTCTAATTATAGCTTGAGAAGGGGTGAGCACGAGGGGGGCCAGGAGGTGTCACCTACCCGATGTCCCAGAGCCAGTCAGGAGAGAAGAAGGGAAGGCTGAGTGAGAAGGCTGGGAGAGGAGTGGGAGCCAGTATGTCCTGTCCTTACCTGGGGTCATGCGGGGGGGTGGGGGGCGCTCACACAAGCCAGTTTGAGCCAGTCAGAGAGGGAAGAGCCGTGAGTGACAATGACAGCTGGTTGGCACTGGGGCAGTACGGCGGCGAGGGCTCTAACCCCCACCCCACAAGGTCTTCTGGGGATAGGCTTGGGGAAGAGCCTGAACCGGGTAGAAGGAAAGGGTCCCTTCCCCCACTTTTCTGTCTCCCCTTCCAGGGCCAGCTTATGGGTGAGGGGGCACCCCCTGGGGCCTGAGCTGCCCCACGCAGGATGCCCCGAGCCCCCTACCTCATGCCCTTGCTGCTACTGCTACTGCTGCTGCTGCTCTCACTTCCCCACACCCAGGCTGCCTTTCCTCAGGACCCCCTCCCTCTGTTGACCTCTGACCTGCAAGGTGAGTACCCTCTACCCACCTTGCCCCTCTCAGGAACGAGGGGAGACTGAGACCCCTGTGTGGGAGGCAAGGTACACAAGGCTCTAGGAAGCTAGGAGTTGGACCAGCAGTGGGGAAGAAAGAGAGCTCGTGCCGATATGGGTTCCTTCTTATCCTGGGGTCTGTTGTTGTTTTTTATATAGAGGCAGCATCATTTAAGAATATGAGTTTTTGCCAGGTGCTGGTGGCTCACACCTGTAATCCTTGCTACTCAGGAAGCTGAGATCTGAGGAACAAGGCTCGAAGCCAGCCTGGGCAAGAAAGTCCATGAGATTCCCATTAACCTAAGAAATGGAAGTGGAGTTGTGGCTCAAAGTGGTAGAGTGGCCAGGAGCCCCGTGGCTCTTACCTGTAATCCTAGGAGGCTGAGATCTGAGGATCCTGGTTTGAAGCCTGGCTGGGTAGAAAAATACCCAGGAGACTCTTATCTTCCATTAATCACTCAAAAACCAGAAGTGGTGCTGTGGCTCAAGGGGTAGAGCACTAGCCTTGAGCACAAAGAGGCAGAGAGACAGCACCCAGGCCCTGAGTTCAAGCTCTATAACTGACAAAAAAAATAAGATAAAAAGTTGTACAGTGCTACCCTTGAGCAAAAAAGCTCAGGGACAGTGCTCAGGCCATGAGTTCAAGCCCCAGGACCAGCACACATACTCACGCACACAAAATATGAGCTCTTTGACACCTGTGATAGAACCCTCTTGTAATCCCAACACTGAGGAGGTTGAGGCAGGAGGATCTCAAGTTCAAGGCCACCTTGAGCTACATAGAAAAACCCTAATAACAAGACAAAATAAAACAAAGAAGAACTTGAGCTCTCAGCCAGATCAAACCTTAGCATACTTGAGTATCTGCTAAGCTGGTTATTAGCTATGGGACCTTGGTTAAGGTTATCTAACCTCCTTAGCCTCAGTCTCCTCATCTGTAAAATGAAGATAATAATAGTATTCTACCTCATAGAGTTATTTAGAGATTAAATGAGGTAATAGGTACAAATGAAGTAAAATGCTGAGAATACTGTCTGGCATGAGATAAATGCTTTATATTTGTTTGCTTTATTTTTGGCTACAAAGTGAAGGCCTGGGACTCCTGCAGTAGTTCTCAACAATTCTATTTTCCTCCCTGTCTACTACTTGTACCATCAGTAAGCCTCTGTCCCAACATGATGTAAATTACAAACCCACTATTTCTAAAACTTGTATATGTTTACAGGTCTTTGCTTACATATTTGGTTTTTTGTTTGTTATTGTTGTTTTGGTCTTTTTTTCCCCTTTTTCTGAGATGAGGGTCTCACTGTCTAGTGACTTGTGATCCTCCTGCCTCATCCCGAGTGTGCTGAGATTACAGGTATGCACCACCAAGCCCAGTTCTATGTAAGACTTGGAGTAATTTTTTTTTTTTTTTTGGCCGTCCTGAGGCTTGGACTCAGGGCCTGAGCACGAGTTGTGGCTTCTTTTTTGCTCAGGGCTAGCACTCTACCACTTGAGCCACAGCACCACTTCTGGCCTTATCTGTTTATGTGGTGCTAAGGAATCAAACCCAGGGCTTCATGTATACAAGGCAAGCACTCTACCACTAGGCCATATTCCCAGGCCTTGGAGTAATTTTAAGGAGGAAGGAATTGCAGTTGAGATACTGGAGGTAATTGTTGGGGGAAGAGATAAAAATAGCTAACTATGCCAGATGCAACCTTCAGCACTTAATGAATGGAAAATGACCTATCCCTAAGTGTGGGCTTCCTTTGAACACTTTGAGCACTGATGACAGTGGTTTCAGTGATGAGACCAGTGGATGGCTGGAGTGGGTCAGACGAGGCAGAGGCAGCGGGCACTGATGGCTCACACCTGTAATTCTACCTACTCAGGAAGCTGAGATCTGAGGATCGAAGTTCAAAGCCAGCCCAGGCAGGAAAGTCCATGAGGCTCTTATCTCCAGTTAATTACTAGAGAACCAAAAGTGGAGCTGTGGCTCAAAGTGGGAGAACACTAGCCTTGAGCAAAAAAGCTCAGAGACAGTGCCCAGGCCCTGAGTTCAAGCCCCGTGGAGGACTGGAAGAGAGAGAGAGAGAGGAGAGAGAGAGAGAGAGAGAGAGAGAGAGAGAGAGAGAGAGAGAGAGAGAGAGAGAGAGAGAGAGAGAAAGAGAGAAAGAGAGAGAGAGAGGCAGGCACATAGAAGGTTTAGAGGGCCGAGGTAGCCTGTGAAGAGCTTTGAGAGGAGTGTTCAGAGAACGGACTGGGAGAAATGAAGGAGTAAAATGTTCCTGCTCCAGGTGAAACAGTATACAAGGTGGGCCTGAGAGGAAACTGGTAGTCCCAAGAAGGAACTGGGCTCGGAATCAGACAGACTAATCCAAATGAACTCACGAAGTCCATGATGCTCCCAACCTTAAGCTCCTCAGCTGTGAATGAGGCCAATGTGAGTGCCTACCTCAGAGGGTTCCTGTACTAAATGAGACAGTGTGTCTAACGTGCTGTATAACCCAAGTTGTGGCTCAACTGGTAGAGTGCTAGCCTTGAGCACAAAAGCTCAGGGACAGTGCCAGGTCCTGTGTTCAAGCCCCAGAACCAGCACAAAAGAAAAAAAAAGTATTAACCAAATCCTTGGTGGGAATTAAGTGCCCATGACCTGGGAATGTGGCTTAATGGTAGAGTGCTTGCCTAGCATGCATGAAGCCCTGGCTTTGACTCCTCAGTGTCACATAAACAGAAAAAAGCTAGAAGTGGTGCTGTGGCTCAAGTGGTAGAGTGCTAGCCTTGAGGACAGAGAGGCTCAGAGACAGTGCCCAGGCCCTGAGTTCAAGCCCCAGAACCAGCAAGAAAAAAAAAGAAATTAAGTGCTCAGTGGTGTGTGTGTGTGTGTGTGTGTGTGTGTGTGTGTGTGTGTGTGTGTGTGTGTGTTGTGTTGGGGGTGGGGGAGGTCCAGGGGCTTAAACTCAGGGCCTGAGCAATGTCTCTGAGCTTTTTTTTTTTTTTTTTTGGTTCAGACTAGTGCTCTACCACTTAAGCCATAGCCCCAGTTCTGGCTTTTTGGTGGTCAGTTGGAGATAAGAGTTTCATGGACTTTCCTGCCCAGGCTGACTTTGAACCTCAATCTTCAGATCTCAGCCTCCTCAGTAGTTAGGATTACAGGCGTGAGCCACTGGCTCCCAGCTTACCGGTATTACTTTTTTTTTTTTTTTCCCCAGTTCTGGGGCTTTTGGACTCAGGGCCTGAGCACTGTCCCTGGCTTCTTTTTGCTCAAGGCTAGCACTCTGCCACTTGAGCCACAGCCTCACTTCTGGCCATTTTCTGTATATGTGGTGCTAGGGAATTGAACCCAGGGCTTCATGTATGGGAGGCAAGCACTCTTACCACTAGGCCACATCCCCAGCCCCTGGTATTACTTTTTTGAATAGCTTTTGGGCCCCTTTTACTTCCCATCACCAGTCTATGCACGGCTGCATGTTTCCTGGTTGGAGAGGGAGTTGAGGAAGAGAGCAGCGTCCTGGCTGTTCCCAGCAGTCCACTTCTCTGTGTCCTCTAGGTACTTCCCCATTAACTTGGTTCCGGGGCCTGGAGGACGATGCTGTGGCTGCACAACTTGGGTTGGACTTTCAGAGATTCCTGACCTTGAACCGGACCTTGCTAGTGGCTGCCCGGTAAACTGGCTGCGGCCCAGTTGTGGGGCACACATGCATGCTCCTGGGCAGACATGGGACCTGCATGGCACTGCAGCCTCTTGCAGGGGACACATGCAGGTGCACAAGCCATGGGACACGGACATGCTTGGACCCAATGCACAAATGCCAAGGCATGGATAAAGGGGAGGCTAGGGTAGGAGGTCCCTGTGGTTTGTCCCTGAGCAGGTGATGAGGGGCAAGGGGGGGGGGGAAGGAGCTCAAGCAGGGTGCGTTGACTCAGCCTTGATCCCTCCTTACTACCCCTTCAGGGACCACGTCTTCTCCTTCGATCTTCAAGCCCAAGAAGAAGGGGAGGGGCTGGTGCCCAACAAGGTGAGGAGCTGTGTGGGGGGGAGGTGCAGGCCTGGAGAAGAGGCCGAGAAAGTTCTCCTGGGGTCACGAGTGGAGGTCATGAGGGTCGGGAGAAGGAGCTGAAAGGAGCTGTCATGTGAGGAGAGGTCAAGGTTGTCCCATGGTTTCCCCTCTTTTATTCTTCCCTTCAGTATCTAACATGGAGGAGCCAAGATGTGGAGAACTGTGCAGTGCGGGGGAAGCTAACGGTGAGGATGGGATGAGAATTGGAGTGGTGGTCCTCCGCCGCGACCACCTGCTTTTGCTTTTTCCTGCCTTCTCTCTTGTTTGCTTGCTTGCTTGCTTTTTTCCTTTTTCCTTCTTTCCTACCTTCCTTCCTTCCTTCCTTCTTTCCTTCCTTCCTTTTGCTGGTCCTGGGGCTTGAACTCAGGGCCTGAGCACTGTCCCTGAGCTTCTTTTGTTCAAGGCTAGCACTCTACCACTTGAGCCACAGTGCCACTTCCAGTTCTTTCTGTGACTGTGGTACGGAGGAATTGAACCCAGGGCTTCTTGCATGCTAGGCAAGCACTCTACTGCTAAACCATATTCCCAGCTCAGCTGTGACCAATGTCTTTTTCTTTTTTTTTTTTTTTTGCCAGTCCTGGGGCTTGGACTCAGGGCCTGAGCACTGTCTCTGGCTTCTTTTTGCTCAAGGCTAGCACTCTACCACTTGAGCCACAGCGCCACTTCTGGCTTTTTCTATATATGTGGTGCTGAGGAATCGAACCAAGGGCTTTGTGCATGCTAGGCAAGCACTCTACCATTAAGCCATCTTCCCAGCACCCCTAACTAATTTCTTGTCCACTTCTCCCTCCCAGCCCACAAAGGACAATGGGAAGGAATGAGAACTCTTGCTTCTTATTTTCCTTTGCACACCTCATTAAAGAAGAAAAGTGAACTGGGTGCCAGTGGCTCCTGCCTGTAATCCTAGCTACTCAGGAGTCTGAGATCTGAGGATCACGGTTCAAAGCCAGCCCATGTAGGAAAGTCTGTGTGACTCTTATCTCCAATGAACCACCAGGAAACTGGAAGTGACACTGTGGCTCAAAGTGGTCAAGTGCTAGCTTTGAGCAAAAGAACTCAGGAACAACACCCAGGGCCTGAATTCAAGGCCTACAACTGACAAAAAAAAAAACAAAAACAAAAACAAGAAAGAAAGAAAGAAGAAGAAAAAGAAAAGGAAAAGTGAGGCTAAGAGGCCAGATGACCTGCCTGAAGCCACAGGCAGACACCCCCCCCCCCAGCCTCAAATGGCTTAAGGATAGTAACCTTACTTCCTGTGACTCCTAATCCCAGTCCAGGGGTCCCCATCACTAACCTAGAATTTTCGGTTCTCTAGGATGAGTGTTACAACTACATTCGCGTTCTCGTTCCCTGGGACTCCCAGACACTCTTGGCCTGTGGGACAAACTCGTTCAGCCCTGTGTGCCGCAGCTATGGGGTACAAAGGAGGTTTGGGTAGGGCAGGGTAGGGAGGAGCAGTCGGTTTGGTGGGAAGGGACTAGGGGTTGGGAATGGGCAGGCGTGGGATGCGAGGATTCTGAGGAAGCAAGGGGACAGGAGAGTGGGCTGCAGAGCCGTGTTCCAGGACCCAGGGTTCTAGGAACCTGTTTCATCTGTCTCCAGATCACTTCACTGCAGCAGGAGGGTGAAGAGCTGAGTGGGCAAGCTCGATGCCCCTTTGATGCCACCCAGTCCAATGTGGCCATCTTTGCAGGTAGGTGTGCACCTGGGCGTGTCAGGAGCAGGCGTGTGGCTGGAAGGAGTGCCCACCTTGGTCTTTTCCCCGTGTCCCTGAGTGGAGGAGGGGTTGAGGTAGGGTAGGGGCCAGGGCTAGTCCTAGGTAGGGTGTGGGTGGCCCATATTGCAGGCAGGGCACCGATTACTGAGCCCTTCCCTCATCCTGCCTCGTCACCCGTTCAGAGGGCAGTCTGTACTCAGCCACCGCCGCCGACTTCCAGGCCAGCGATGCTGTCGTTTACCGAAGCCTCGGGCCTCAGCCTCCACTCCGTTCGGCCAAGTACGACTCCAAGTGGCTCCGAGGTCAGGGTCCGCCCGGGGGAGGGAGACTGTCCTTGGGGGGTGGGCGGTGGGGGGACAGTGGGAAGATATTTGCAGAGGGGAGAGGGTGTGGAAGCAGGAGTTTCTGAGCAGGTGTGTAAATGCTCTTCCCTCCTCGCTCCTGCCCTACCCCTAGAGCCACACTTTGTCCATGCCTTGGAGCATGGGGACCATGTTTACTTCTTCTTCCGAGAGGTGTCTGTGGAGGATGCCCGGCTGGGAAGAGTAAGGAGATGGGCACCAGGGGTGGGTAGCTGGGGGGCGGGGTCCCACTGATCCTGAGGAGCCAGTTTGAGTCCGAAGGAAAGGTTTTGGTCCTAATCTCTACCACACAGTCTCCTGTGCTCTTGAGGCCCCAACTTTGCAGCTCCAGCTCTCTGCCCTGACAAAGGCTGTGAGCCCTCGCATCACATCACATCATGCCCTCTCTTTGTGTGACCCTTACAGTTTGCTTGGTTTTTTTAGTAGGTTGGGCACTGTCTCTTACGCTCAAATCTAGTGCTCTACCATTTTGAGCCACAGTGCCACTTCTGGTTTTCTAGTGGTTAATTGGAGATGGGAGTTTCACAGACTCGCCTTCCCAGCCTGACTTGGAACGAGAATCCTCAGACCTCAGCCTCCTGAGTAGCTAGGATTACAGGCGTGAGCCACGGACTCCCTGCTTATTATTATCACTTTTTTTAAAGAAGCAAATGATGAAACAGGTGCCCGTGGCTCACGCCTGTAATCCTAGCTACTCAGGAGGCTGAGGTCTGAGGATCCTGTTCGAAGCCAGCCCAGGAAGGAACGTACATGAAACTCTTATCTCCCACTAACCACTAGAAAACCAGAAGCTGTGCTGTGTCTCAGCCTTGAGCACAGAAGTTCTGGGACAGTACCTAGGCCCTGAGTTCAAGCCCTACAACAACAACAACAACAACAACAACAACAACAACAAAGATGAGCAGTATTTATTAACTTAAGTTTGTCAGGTTGCAAATTATTTAATCATCTTTATATACTTATAATTAAAATGGATAGCATTTCCACTTAAATATTTAAGTGCTTCCTCTGTCCCCAGCGTTTGCTTCTTGGTGCTGATCCCCGCGCATGCTCCTTTCAGCTCTCCACTGCTCTCCCGGCAGGTGCAGTTCTCCCGCGTGGCGCGGGTGTGTAAACGGGACATGGGTGGCTCGCCCCGTGCCCTGGACCGCCACTGGACATCCTTCCTAAAGCTGCGGCTCAACTGCTCTGTTCCTGGGGACTCTACCTTCTACTTTGACGTCCTGCAGGCCTTGACTGGGCCTGTGAACCTGCATGGTCGCTCTGCTCTCTTCGGGGTCTTCACCACTCAGACCAATAGGTTGGTACTAGGCTGACTGGTGCTGAATCTGTCCCTTGTCCTATGAAAATCCAAATGCCCCTCTAAAGCCCTACTGTTGGAGGTAGTGAGGTACACTTCAAACACACTGGTTTTCTGTTCTGCCCACTTTTTTTTTTTTTCCTTTTCTCCTAGCGTGTGGCAGCCAGTGTCTGCCCCAGCCCAGGCTCCGCCTCCTGGCGGAGTGCGTGAAGGGTGGCCACCCTTCCTACCTGGCAGGAACTTTGCAGGCCCTTTCTTTGATCCCGCATCTTTTCTGGCTTCCTCAGCATTCCTGGCTCTGCAGTCTGCGCCTTCTACCTGGACGATGTTGAACGTGGGTTTGAGGGAAAGTTCAAGGAGCAGAGGAGTCTGGATGGGGCCTGGACCCCTGTGTCTGAGGACAGGGTTCCTTCACCCAGGTACCCAGGATGGGGGTGGCTTTTGCAGGGGCAGAAGTGAGCAGTCTCTCCTCCTAAGATAGGATTAGGAGAAGGCCTAAGCGGCCAAGGCCCAAGGCAGGGGCTGTGGTGGGGCTGAGCTCAGCTTCCCTGCGCTAAGGTGGCCCTTTTCCATGCGCCTATCAGGCCAGGCTCCTGTGCAGGTGTGGGAGGCGCTGCCTTGTTCTCCTCTTCTCAAGACCTCCCGGATGATGTCCTGACCTTCATCAAGGCTCACCCACTGCTCGACCCTGCTGTGCCACCCGCCACCCACCAGCCTCTCCTCACTCTCAGTAACAGGTATGGAGCTACGAAACACCCACCGTGGCCTCCTGTCCTTAGCCACTCTCTTCTTGCTCTGGCTTTACTAAGTAACTTCCATTGGTGGGAGTACCACCTCGTGAAGGCAGAAGCGAGAGAGCTAAGAAGGAAATCCTAGAGGGTGTGAGGGCAGGACACTGGAGTGGGAACCTGGGTTCTAACCTTCAGCTAGACAGGTTGCCCTCACCCAAGGCCTGTCACTCCAGGGCGCTACTGACCCAGCTAGCTGTGGACGGTATGGCTGGCCCCCATAGTAACACCACCGTCCTGTTCCTTGGCTCCAATGACGGGACAGTGCTGAAGGTGCTGCCCCCAGGGGGGCAATCCGGGGAACCTGAGGCCATCCTACTGGAAGAGATCGATGCCTACAGCCCCTCCCGGTGAGTCCCTGGAGGCTGCTTTCTGAGGGGCAGAGGGGGCTGGGAAGTGGCAGACGGCTGTGTGGGAATGGACTAGGAACTCCAATGACGGCTTGGATGGGACAGGATCCATGGGTAGAGAAAGAAGCATGGTGAGAAGACCTGATCACAGGCTGTGCAACTTAGTTTGTGATCTCCCCTCCTGGTCATCAATTGTCTTGGGGAAAAAGGAGCCTTATTTGCTGCATTCTGATTCCTTCCGGCCTCATCCTAGGTGCAGTGGGAAGCGGGCAGCCCACACAGCACGACGGATTATAGGGCTGGAGCTGGACACAGAGGGCCACAGGCTTTTTGTGGCCTTCTCTGGCTGTATTGTCTACCTCCCTCTGAGCCGCTGTGCCCGGCATGGGGCCTGTCAGAGGTAAGAGGGGCCTGAGATCCAGTGGCACTGCCTCGACAGGACTAGCAAGAGCACAGAATGGGCTGGAAGGTGGCAAGGAAACGTAGGGGATGGTTGGGTACCTTGCACATTCTAAAGGTGAATAGCAACCAAGGCCTGGAGTAGAGATTGGGATGGGAATATGGGGCTGGGAACTTCCTGTAAGCCAGGGTAAGAGTAGAAAAGGCCGTGGGAAGGAATGTGACTGGAGTGGAGAGGGTCCCAGCCTCACATGACTCAGTTTCCCCTAGGAGCTGTCTGGCTTCTCGGACCCATACTGCGGATGGCATAGCTCCAAAGGCTGCGTGGATATCAGAGGACCCGGTGGGTAAGTGAGGAGCCCTTAGATCTCCTGAGGATTATTCTGCACCACGAAGAAAGGAAGCCTGTGAAGGGGGGGAGGGAGGATGACAGGAGTGCAAAACTAGGGGACTGTCTGCTAGGGAGTGGGAACAAGGAGGGGTGAATCTGATTGAAGTGCTTCTTGAGCAGGTATGAAAATAGAATAATGAAATCTGTTAAAATTGTTCGAAAGGGGGAGGGGGAAGGGGAGTAAAAAGATTAATAGAGAGGGATGAACTTGATCAAAGTACATTATATGCATGTATGGAAATATCAAAATGAAACTATTCAATTAATATACACCAATAATATATTAGAGGAAAAAAGGAATTAAAGAATTGAGAAATAGCCAGGCGCTCGCTGGTGGCTCACGCCTATAATCCTGGCTACTCAAGAGGCTGAGAGATCTGAGGATGGCAGTTCAAAGCCAGCCCAGGCAGGAAAGTCCATGAGACTCTTATCTCCAATCACCAGAAAACCAGAAGTGGTGCTGTGGTTTAAAATGGTAGAGTGCTAGCCTTACGCTGAAGAGCTCAGGGACAGCGCCCAGGGTTCAAGCCCCATGACCCATGAAAGAAAACAAAGAGAGAGAAATAAAGGCTGTGTGGGAGAAGGGGGATGAGGTACAGAACAGCCCTGAGTCGCCTCCTTTTTCCTCCTAGGACTGATGTGGACCAGGTTGGGGACCACGAGTCCACGGAGCAGGGTGACTGTCGAGGTAAACAGAAAAGCATGGCTACAGCCACTTGCCAGAGTTGCACATGTGTTCTCGTGGCCACGTCTCAAGAGTGGGCTTTTGTCATTCTCACCTTCAGGGGCATGGTCACCTCCTTCAGTTCCTTATGGGCTTCTTCCTGCCCCCATGTTCACCCTCTACTTCTTTTCTTTTGCCAGTTCTGGGCCTTGGACTCAGGGCCTGAGCACTGTCCCTGGCTTCTTTTTGCTCAAGGCTAGCACTCTGCCAACTTGAGCCACAGAGCCACTTCTAGCTGTTTTCTATGTATGTGGTGCTGGGGAATCGAACCCAGGGCTTCATGTATACGAGGCAAGCACTCTACCACTAGGCCACATTCCCAGCCCTCACCTTCTATTTTCTTCATAGATGGAGCCACAGGGAGTCGGTCTGGCCCTGGGGACTCTGCTTATGGTGAGTTTTCTTGCCCTAGCTTTTCTTTCCCTTGCTCAGCCCCCCCCCCCCCAACTCTGAGGCCCAGGGCAGCCGCAGACAGCACCCTGCACACTTCATGGTCTCAGAAAAGGGTCAGCAGCCTCCAGATACCAGCTTCCAGCTCATAACCCGGGTGCTTAATAAACAGCACTTAAATAAACTTAAATAAAATGGAGACTAGAACTCTTCTGAACTCTTAGAATAGTTCTGAACTCTTAAGCTCTTAGGTTCCAAAGATGGGGGGAGGGAACCCTTGTATGGGAGTCGGGTGGGAGAGCAGGAGCCTCACTGGCTCTGACCTGGTCTCTGTCACCAGTGCTTCTGGGTCCTGGCCCTTCCCTTGAGACCCCCAGTTCCCCCCGTGATGCCCACCCCGGGCCCCTGTCTTCCACTCTCGGAGCTCACACTGAGGGTAAGGGGACTACCTGGGAGGGATAGTGTGCAGTGTGGGGCTGCTGATGGCTGGAGAATTCCAAGGCTGGCGTGGGGTGCTCACTAACGCCCGTGTGGGTCCTTCCTTGCCCGGAGCAGGGGGTGGGGCATCCCAGCCCGCCTCCCCGTGCACGGGTAGAGTGGCAGAGGTTCCTGGCATGGCTACAGGGGCCAGGCTGGGCTGGAGACTCCCCAGACCTCCGGCCCGGCCTGTGTGCGAGGGGGGCGGGCGGGGCGGGGGAGGCCAATTCCGGGACAGCAGCGAGGTCCGGGCGCCGTGGATGCGGACGAAGGCTGCGCCGCCCCACGGCTGGTGTGGACCGGGGAACCTGCTCCGGAGGCCCAGCCCGGCGGCCTCTGCGAGGCTGAGCCTCCCTCCTCCCTCGGCAGGCGTGCGCCGGGACCTCCTCCCAGCCTCGGCCTCCCGCTCCGTCCCCATCCCGCTGCTCCTGGCCAGCGTGGCCGCCGCCTTCGCCCTGGGCGCCTCGCTCTCCGGCCTCCTGGTGTCCTGCGTGTGCCGCCGCACCCACCGACGTCGGAGCAAGGACGTGGAGACGCCGGTGCTGCCGCGCCCGCTGTCCCTGCGCAGCCTGGCTCGGCTGCACGGGGCGGGCCTGGAGCCCCCGCCGCCGCCCAAGGACGGGGACGCGGCGCCCACGCCGCAGCTCTACACCACCTTCCTGCCTCCGGCCGAGGCCGGGCCCCCGCCCGAGCTGGCCTGCCTGCCCACGCCCGAGTCCACGCCCGAGCTGCCGGTCAAGCACCTTCGCGCCTCCGGGGGCCCGTGGGAGTGGAACCAGAACGGGAACAACGCCAAGGAGGGTGCGGGGCGCGCGCGGGGCGGCCACGCGGCCGGCGGGCCCGCGCCGCGCGTGCTGGTGAGGCCGCCGCCGCCGGGCTGCCCGGGGCAGGCGGTGGAGGTGACCACGCTGGAGGAACTGCTGCGCTACCTGCACGGCCCGCAGCCGCCCCGCAAGGCCGCCGAGCCCCCGGCCCCGTTCACCTGCCGGCCGCTGCCGCCCGAGCCGGCCCCCAGCCCTCCTCTCTTCGCGGACTCGGGGGCGCTCCCCCGCGAGTGCGCGCCGCCGCTGCGGCTGGACGTGCCCCCCGACGGCCAGGCCGCCGCGCCCGCCGCCGCCCCCGCCCCGGCGCGGCCCGCGCTCTCCGCCCCGGCTCCCCGCCTCGGCGTCGGGGGCAGCCGCCGCCTGCCCTTCCCCACGCACCGGGCGCCCCCGGCGCTGCTCACCCGAGTCCCCTCGGGGGGGCCCTCCAGGTACTCCGGGGGGCCCGGGAGACACCTCCTGTATCTGGGCCGTGCCGAGGGCTACCGCAGCCGCGCCCCCAAGAGGGTGGACGTCGACAAGTCCCCGCTGTCCCCCAAGTCTCCCCTCGTCGGGGCCGCCCCTCACGGCAGCCACTTCAACTTTTAGAGGGGGGGGGCGCCCGGGGCCCCAGCCCTCCTCGGCCGCGCTCACGGACCTTCCCCCCTCCCCCCAAGGCCGCCACTGCCCTCCCTCCGCCCCGCGCCCCCAGCCTTCCTGGACTCTGAGAGTCTCCCGGGGTCCCCCCCACCCCCGTCCGGCCTCGGGCTTATTTATTACCGTCGATTGTCTTTTTTCCCCTGTCCCCGAGAGGGGAGTGGGAGGCGCGAGGCTCGTCCTCCCGGTGAGCCAGCATTTTAGGGGGAACCCGCCGACTCCCACTCCCCCCTCCCCACCTTTTCCCTTCCAGCCAAGCTGCCTTAACTCGCCCCTCCGGGCTTCCTCGGAAGACTGGGCCCCGGGCGGGCCGCACGGCGGGCCGGAGGACGGAGGGACCGGGCTGGGGCCACGCGCCCGCGTTGTGTACAGAGTTCTCGGCCCCCCCGGGACTGGGACGTGCCTCCTCCTACTATGTAGGAGCCCCCCCCCCCGCTCCCCAATACAGCTGTGTCCCCAGCCGCTGCCTGACTTCACTCGCGCCGGGGGCCGGGCGGGGCGGGGCGGCTTTCCCTCCCCACGCCGGCGCCCCCGCCGCCGCCTGCACCTCGCTCGGCCTGGGGCCGGCCGGCTCTCCCCGGCCCACGCCGGCGCCCTGCGCCTGCGCCCCTGCCGCCGCCCGCACCGCACCTCGGCCTGCAGCTCTCTCCCGAGTAATTGGGAAGGCTGCCGTCCCACCGGGGTTAATCAGGAAAGGTCTCCTGAAGGAGGCAAGCGAAGAAATGGCGTGTGGGGGATGAGCCAGGGCCCACGAGACCCACGGCAGGCGTTTAGGTGGTGGTGAGGGAGGCGCGCAGGAGGTAAGGGACTTTTTCAAGGCCTACTCTGTGGGTGGAAGAGGGAACTTTTTTTTTTTCCTTTTGAGAAATAAAATGAAGCAGCTTGATCTGAGTTTCACATCAGGAAATCTCGTCCTAAAGAGAATTGGACTTGAAGAGTGTGCAAAAACCCAGCCGAGAGGATTCCTCAGCCCTGCTGGAGGCAAGCGTGGCCCCAGCAGTGCTCAGGGGGGGGAGCAGCTCCCCTTCCGACCGCGGTCGAGGGCGGAGAAAGCGAGTGTTTCGAGCACGCATGCGCAGCCTCCCTTCCTGGAGCCTCCGGGCCGGCCCAGATCCCCAGCGTGCCGGGGATCGGCTCGCGTGTGCCAGTGGTGATGGAGCTCCATCACTTGGGCCGGTGCTGGCGGCAGATACCTGTTTAGACCCTTGGGTACCAATGGGAAGAACCGGACCAGCTGCCCCGCCCACCACTCTGGAGTTAAGGACACTTAAGGCCTCGCTTGGGCGGTGCCTGCAGTGGCGGATTTGCGAGTCCTGCTTGTGGCCCGCGCGTGGTGAGAACAATCCGCCCACTTCCAGCCCTGCGCCATCTCTAGCGGGCGCCGCCTAGAGGCGGGCCCCAGTCCTGCAGCCACGGAACTCGGCGGTTCCGCTCCATTAGCTTCCATGATCTAATAAGGGGGAAAACAAAGATTGTTTCTACCTCTCCTCCCATTACTACTTGCGAAATAATGGGGTTGCTCAAGTGCTATAAAGTCAACACTTCGTAAATGAGAAAGCGTGATACGGGTTCCTACAAACGCACGCTTAGGCTATTCCTAATTTTGTGATATGCTTTCACTAAGCAACAGTTTCCTGTTGCATCCTTATAACCTTCGCTTACATAGTTTCCTCTCAATGTTTTAAACACCCTCTGAATGGTTCTCGAAGGTCACTTAAGCTTATTTGGCCAAATTTGGTTGTCCTCCAGCGTTTAATCTTTTCTGCCTAGCCGTTTTTCCAGCAAACCTGTTTTTCCCTCCTTGGATTATACTTTGGGGCCATCATAACTATCCTGGACAGTGTGGCGTAGTGGTAGAGTGCTTGCCTAGCAGGAATGAAGCCCTGGGTTTGATTCCTCAGCACCACATAAACAGAAAAAGCCAGAAGTGGTGCTGTGGCTCAAGTGGTAGAGTGCTAGCCTTGAGCAAAAGAAGTTCAGGGACAATGTCCAGGCCCAGAGTTCAAGCCCCAGGACTGGCCAAAAAAAAAATAAAAAATCAAGCTAGTCGTGTGCTGAGCTATTTGAGTCCATTTCTCTGGTCCTAGTTAACTTGGAAATGCTGAAAATCATTCAATCATACCCCTATAAGTAGAAGGTACAGGATGTTCTTCAAATGAAAATACTCAAAAATGCACCACGTAACAAGCATCTCTGAACATAAAGCCCAATGAGACAATATTTTAAAAATATAAATACAAAATAACACCTATGGGCTGGGAATATGGCCTAGTGGCAAGAGTGCTTGCATTGTATACATGAAGCCCTGGGTTCGATTCCCCAGCACCATATATATAGAAAATGGCCACAAGTGGTTCTGTGGCTCAAGTGGCAGAGTGCTAGCCTTGAGCAAAAATAAGCCAGGGACAGTGCTCAGGCCCTGAGTCCAAGGCCCAGGACTGGCAAAAATAAATAAATAAATAAAATCACAATTTCTCAAAACCATAACCTCTAACACAATGTAAATAGCTGTTAATACTGTGTTGTTTAGAAACAATGGCAAGTGATAAAAGCCTCCACATATTCAGCAGAGAGTATTTTCCTACCAAATATTTTTTATCTGTGGTTAATTGAATCCATGGATGTAGAATCCAGAAATATTGAGCTTCAAAAATGTATATGTTTGTTTTGTTTTTGTTGCCAGTCCTGGGGCGTGGACTCAGGGCTTGAGCACTGTCCCTGGCTTCTTTTTGCTCAAGGCTAGCACTCTACCACTTGAGCCATAGCACCACTTCCGGCTTTTTCTATATATGTGGTGCTGAGGAATCGAACCCAGGACTTCATGTATACGAGGCGAGCACTTTACCACTAGGCCATATTCCCAGCCCCTTCAAAAATGTATACAGTGGGGGGCTGGGGATATAGCCTAGTGGCAAGAGTGCCTGCCTCGAATACACGAGGCCCTAGGTTCGATTCCCCTGCACCACATATACAGAAAACGGCCAGAAGTGGCGCTGTGGCTCAAGTGGCGGAGTGCTAGCCTTGAGCGGGAAGAAGCCAGGGACAGTGCTCAGGCCCTGAGTCCAAGGCCCAGGACTGGCCAAAAAAAAAAAAATGTATACAGTGGAAATTTTTTTTTGGGGGGGGAAACGAGATTCATATTTTATTTACAATTTACAAAGAAATACAGACTGTCTCCCATAAACTCTACTTTGGGAGAAGAAAAGCAATATAAAGATGAAGCTCCAGGCTCTGCAGGGACATGTGGTAAAGGGAGTCCATCGTTTCCGTAAACAGTGATTTTTCTTAAACAAAGTATCATAAAAATCCCATGATTTCTTCAAAGTATATATGTGAATTAACAATAAAACTAACTCTTCACAATTACAGTCTCTGGTTAAATGTATGAGGTGACCAGGGTGTCACTTTCTGTCAGTGACATGGTCCCTGATTACCAAGAGTGAGAACCTCTGAGCAGAGCGTAATACTCAAGAGTGTCCGCTCTGGGAATGGAGAGACCCTGATCTTTAAGAGCCTGAACTTTCAGCTTCTCGGCTTCCAACTTGCTTTGCTGTTCTACCCTTTGTTCTTCTAGGATCTCTTCAATAGACACTTGTTGCAGAGGTGTGTCACTCTCCTTTTCCAAGTCTATTTCTCCTAGTAGGACCACATTTTCTCCTCTCACCACAAAAATCCCTCGAGGAATATCACCATATTTTTTGCCCACATGAATACGCTCCACAGTCTGATGTAGCACTGTTAGCAAACTGATCAATGCTTCTTAAAAATCCTATAAGTGTCCTTCCATCTCAAAGCAGGACCAAGTGCTTTTTGTCTACGTCCTCGATGAGGCTGGCGGTGCCGGGCATGTAGTTCATGGTGAGCTGAGGTGCAGTTGCGAAGGGCAGCGGCGTGGGCCGGCACTTCCGACAGCTCTTCACCACCGCTGACAGCAGCGGTCGCCACCTCGCGACCCCCAACCCACAAGTTTGTACAGTGGAAATTTAGTGTTGTAATTTTTTGCAAGCAGCAGCAACTTACAGGTAAATTTCTGGTTGGAACTTAATTGTAAATGATATTCATTTGTTAGTGTATATGAATATGGTGACTTCTCTTGCCCATAGTGTCTAAGCTGGACTCTCAGGGCGAATAAAAACTCCTATGTTGTAGTCAGTATAACAGTCCTAGGGCTGGGCACTGATGGCTCACACCAGTAATCATAGCTACTCAAAAGGATGAGATCTGAGGATTGCTGTTCAAAAGCCAGCCCTGGCAGTAAAGTCCATGAGACACTTATCTCCAGTTAACCACCAGAAAACTGGAATGGCCATGAGGCTCCAAGTGGTAAAGGGCTAGCAAAAGAGCTCAGGGACAGCCTAGACCTTCAGTTCAAGGCCCATTACTGACCAAACAAGACCCCAAAGACAGTCCTTGGCCAATATGACTTGCTTTGTAGGTGACCTTAGCAACTCAACTAACCTCTCCTAGACACAGTTTTATGGGTTTCTTTTGTTTTTGAACGGGGCTTGGGCACTGTCACTGAGCTTCTTTTGCTCAAAGCTAGCACTCTACCACTTGAGAAACAGCACCACATCCAGCCTTTTTTTTTTGCCAGTCCTGGGCCTTGAACTCAGGGCCTGAGCACTGTCCCTGGCTTCTGTTTGCTCAAGGCTAGCACTCTACCACTTGAGTCACAGCACCACTTCTTGCTTTTTCTATATATGTGGTGCTGAGGAATTGAACCCAGGACTTTATGAATGCTAGGCAAGCACTCTCCCAGCCCTGGGACAAACATATCTTTAGCCAGATGCTGATGGCTCACAACTATAATTGTAGCTACTCAGGTGGCTGAAATCCAAAGGATTGAGGTTCAAAGCCAGCCTGGGCAAAAAAGACTTTTGTCTCCAAACTAACCAGCAACAAATGAGGTGGAAATGTGGCTCAAGTGGTAGAGCACCATCCTTAAGCAAGAAGACTGAGAGCTTGAGGCTCTGAGGTTAAGTGTCTGGAACTGGCAATAAAACAAAAACAAATTTATCTGTAGAAAACTAAATTGGAGCCAGGCTGCCCTTGGCTGGTGCCTGTAATCACAGCTACTAATGAGGCTGAGATCTGAGGATCATGATTCCGAGCCAGACCTGGCAGGAAAGTCCATTCGACTATTATCTCCAATTAACCACCAGAAAACTGGAAGTAGCCCTGTGGCTCAAGGTGGTAGAGCCTGAAGTGAAAAGCTTAGGGGCAGTGCCCAGGCCCTGAACAAACAACAAAAAAGGGGCTGGGACTATGGCTTAGTAGTAGAGTGCTTACCTAGCATGCATGAAGCCCTGGGTTTGGTTTCTCAGTACCACATAAACAGGAAAAGCCAGAAGTGGTGCTGTGGCTCAAGTGGTAGAGTGCTAGTCTTGAGCAAAAAGAAGCTCAGGGATAGTGCCCAGGCCCTGAGTTCAAGCCTCAGGACTGGCAGAGAGAAAGAGAGAGAGAGAGAGAGAGAGAGAGAGAGAGAGAGAGAGAGAGAGAGAGAGAGAGAGAGAGAGAGAGAGAGAACTAGAATTGTCTGGGCATGGTGGGTTTAAGCTAGCAATCCCAGTTGCTTAGGAGGTGGAAGTAAGAGGATTTCTGTGCTAGCCCTGACAAACTAAGCCAAGACCAGAACTCAAGAACTCACAATCTAAAAACAAAAAGAGTATGGGTGTGGCTCAGGTGGTAGAGCAATTGCTTAGCATGAACAAGGCCCTGAGTAAAAAAAAAAATGCCAACAGGAGGATAGAGTCGTCATCCCTGGGGTTTTCTAAGCTGATTTCTCAGAAGTATTCTAGTTATGGAGAAACCAGCGCCCAGCTAACAGAGCCTATCAGCTTCAAAAAGGCTTTGGGGACCTGACACACAAAAGGTTCCAAAGAGCTTGAAAAGCTGTTTAACATCTTGTGTTCTTTGGGAGCTAAGTCACAAGGGCCTGAGCTATTAGTATCAGAGTTGTTGCGCCCAATGCCACTGTTCCATGCTTTCAAACACACAGGTGTGAGTCACTCTTTACTACACAATCCAGCATTTGATTCTTCAGAAATGTTGGATCATAAGAATTTAAGGTTAAATCTGGGTGTTGGTAGCTCATGCCTCTAACCCTGCCTACTCAAGAGGTTGAGATCTGAGGACTGAGGTTCAAAGCCAGCCTAATCAGGAAAGTCTGTGAAACTCTTATCTCCAACTGACCACCAAAAAGCTGGAAGTGCGGCAGTGGCTCAGTGCTAGAGCCATATCCTTGAGCAAAAAAGCTCAGGGGCAGTGCTAAGTCTCTGAGTTCAAACCCCAGAACCCCCTCCCCCCAGCCAACACAACACACAAACCAACAACAGTGAATTTAAGGCTATATATGTTAACAGCAAGCCTCAAGTACAAGGATAAAATATGAAACCCATGAATTCAGAGGATCACTACCTTTTATCAGGAGTATTAGGATTCCAACATGATGCAGATGACATGCTTAACATAATGAAGGTGCTTAGATTACAGTCTTGTATCACCATGCTTGGCTTTCCCATATTTATTTGCTGGTATTGAGGTCTGAAACTAGGGCCTGGCTGTTCTCCCTTAGATTTTTTTGAACAAGGATGGTACTCTACCACTTGAGCCACAGTTCCATTTCCAGGTTTTTGCTGGTTAACTGGGGATAAGAATCTCATGCAGCCAGGCGCTGGTGGCTCATGCCTATAATCCTGGATATGTAGGAAGCTGAAATCTGCAGATCACCATTGAAATCCAGCTCAGGCAGGAAAGTCTGTGATACTCTTTATCTTTAACCACCAGAAACCAGAAGTGGCAGTGGCTCTTAGTGGTAGAGTGCTAGCCTTGTGCAAAATAGCTCAAGGACAGCGTCCAGGCCCCAAGTTCAAGCCCTATGATGATGATCATCATCATCATCTCAAACTTTCAAACCTTGATCCTCAGATCTCAGCCTCCTGAGTAGCTAGCTAGGATTACATTTGTGAGCCACTGGTGCCTGGCCTCTAGTGTTTCTTAAGAGCAATCTGAGATAAATGAAGCTGACTATATCCAGTGAACAATATTCTGACGAAAGGACAAACTACAGAGGAAAGAACATTAATAACTCAATGTAGAAACTGTAGTTTTAGAAAGAACGATGTTTACAAGTTGTGGGAATAAGCAAAGACATAATCTGTATAAAGTATATGAATGTGAATACCTTGCAAAAGAGGTATATGTATGCATGTGAATGTGTGTGTATGCATGCAAAGTACTAAGCTTATTGCCAGATATGTAGCAAAAGTTTTATTATAACATTGGGCCCTCTCCCAAACATCACCTTTACTTCCTTCCTTCCTTCTTTCCTTTCTTCCTTTCTTGTGCTGGTACTGGGGCTTGAACTCAGGACATAGGTGCTGTCCTTGAGCCTCTCTGTGCTCAAGGCTAGTGCTCTACCACTAGAGCCACAGCACCATTTCCAGCTTTTTCTGCTTATGTGGTACTGAGGAATCGAATCCAGGGCTTCATGCATGCTAGTCAAGCACTCTACCACTAAGCCACCTTCCCAGCCCACAACGAATTCTCTACAGTTTGAGCCACAGCTCCACTTCCAGCATTTTGGTGGCTAATTTTAGGAAAGTTTCATGGCTTTCCTGCCCTGGCTGGCTTTGAACCTGGAGTTTCAGACCTCACTCTCCTGAGTAGCTAGGATTACAGGTGTTGAGTCACTGGTTGTCGCTGGCAGGAACACCTTTTGAGAACACTACACTAAATGGGGACACCTTTAGCTGGCCTAATCAGTTTATTCAAGCCTCACTATCAATGGGGATTTTGCAACTACCAGACCACTCCTTGTATATAGTTAAAAAAAATGTGTGCTAAATTTGGGCTGAGAGAGCAAACACCTTATTAACTAAGAGTAGCTGAGAAGCCAGAAGAGCAAATCCACTTTCCAGACTTCCCTGAACTTAGTGTCTTCCTCTTTCTGGCTCAGCCATGACTCTCACATAAGACACAGGACCATTTTTCAGTTACTATTCTCCTCTCTTAGGTGTCTACTGCTAGGCAAATAGGTAGATTTAGGAAACTAGTCAAAAGCTCCTATGCTTTGCCTCTCAAGAACACCCAGCTATGGAGTAACAAGATAAGGAGAAGGCAGAAGGTATGAATAGGATCAGAAGACAGATATAATTTTTGCCTACATGACAAAAAAAATTCAAGAACACTGACACTTTATTAAGAAACATCTTTATTTTAACTGACAGTACAAAAATTGTATGTATAATATAGACCTGTATAAGTATATATTCATATAACTGCTCATACACACACACACATCCACACAAACTTACCAGAATCAAACTATTTTGTCCTAATTAAAAAAAGAAAGGATATTTAAGCTTTCCTAAAATTGAAATTTCTGTACATAAAGCTGTCAGATACCCTGGAAAACTGAAGACATTGTGAAAAGGACCAAGGAGTACTCCCCTGCTTAAAAAAAAGACAACACACAGTTGGCTGGGAATATTGCCTAGTGGTAGAGTGCTTGTCTCACATACATGAAGCCCTAGGTTTGATTCCTCAGCACCACATATATAGAAAATAAGCCAGAAAATGGCGCTGTGGCTCAAGTGGTAGAGTGCTATCCTTGAGCAAAAAGAAGCCAGGGACAGTGCTCAGGCCCTGAGTTCAAGCCCCAGGACTTGCGAAACAAACAACCACAGTGGCCTTGGCAGAAGGAGAGCACATTGGGCAAAGCCAGGGAACAGAGTGCTACCATTATTGTTGACAGAGCAAGATGCTGAAACCAACTGGGAAGCACAGTGACATGGAGGGTGTGACCTAGATTAATTCTCAGAAACAAATCATCTCAGAATAAACAAAATATGTGGTAATGGGGAGAGAAGGGGTCCAAAAGATAAGGCTCAAGGATTAGAGATGACCTACTAATTAAGTTCTAGTGCCTGGGAAAGCCTCAGTGAGATAAGAACAATGGGACCACAGAAGCAGTAGTGGGGCAGGGGGAAAGGGAAGGGAGAGAGATAGGGCATACAATTTCCTGCTATTAACAAGCCAAATTGCTACTGCAGAGTCTAGGAATGTCACCCCACCCCCTAATCCTAAAGAGGTTAATTTTTTTTTTTTTTAAAGGGCAGCACCAGAGGCTCAAAGCTATTTAATTCCAATTCACAGCCTTCTCAATTCTGGTCTCTTGTTAGATAAATTGGCATAGTTGAGTACTAACTCAGAAGGGGGAAAGAATCATCACATGAAGTCTAGATAGATCAGGGCCAAAAGCGCATACAGGTGCTTTGACATGTATTCCATTTGGGGCTGCACGAAGACTAGAGAGTAGCAAGTACTTCTCTAATAAACTAGGGCAAAAACTTATCCCCACGCATTGTTAAACTACTGGGATGAGTTCACTCTATGCTGTAACTCTTGTAGCCTGAAGGATCTTCATGTTGTGAAGAAATAGTCATACAGGCTTTCTCAAAATGAACATCATTTCTCAAAATGATGAGATTCTAAACCAGAATGGTAGATATACTAAAGAATATTTGTTCTGTTCCTTTTACTGTAACACTTTATCTGGAACTTCTTACTTGCTCAGCGGTGTTATTTTTTGTTGTTTTTCTGGGGTTTGCACTCTACCACTTGACTCACCTCTCCACTTCCGGCTTTTTGGATTGTTAATTGGAGGTAAGTCTCTAGAATTTGTCTGCCCAAGCTAGCTTCAAACCTTGATCCTCAGATCTTAGTCTCCTGGGTAGCTAGGATTACAGGCGTGAGCCACCAGTGCTTGGCAATAACTCCCTTTACTGCCAGGTTCTGGCTCTCCCTGAGACTTTACCTCCTGGGCTTCTCTTTACTGTCTGACAGAGAAGACCAAGGTAAAGCTTTCTCTTCCTCATTTTCAGCCCTTTCATTGGATACAAAGAAACCCTCTGTATTTAATTAAAATTACTATTTCCAGGTTATACCAGGTAATTTAGAGATGAACTTAAAATGAACAACAATAGTGGGAAAATGCATATGTATTTACAAACATGTACACTAACATACATCTAGAAAACAACCTATTATTCAATACCTAAGAAATGCAGAGCCAGCTAGTAAATTCAATTATTTTATATCAATATAAAAAAGAAAATTATTTTGTATGCCAAAGATTTCTAATATTACTGAACAGACACAAAAATTTTAATAATGCAATGGTAAAGCTGAAGTAGAGGGAAATCAAAGTAAAAAATAACAATATATATCTGGCAGAGAAAAAGAATCTCTTTTAAGGCACTGAGTTCAAAACAACCCTAAAGCCAAGTTCTTTCATGATTCAATCAAGATACCTTAACTCTGGCATTACAATTTAGAGGTCCCACAAAGTTAGGAAGGGAATGTACATTTATGCATTTACAATTAATTTCCCTGAAACCAGGAACAAGAACAGAAGTATTAAAATTCTTTTTTTCCATCTTTTTACAACAAAGGCTTGAGACCAAAATGCAAATACAGGGTCAAAATTCCTGACATTAATACTGATATTGCTAAAGCAGCATTATTTTAAAGCAGGTACCACCTGAAACTCCAAGTTCCTGGGATTCAAGCACCAGTGCTCAACTATTTTCTGTTGATTCTCAATAAACCAACACCTCCCACCCCCCCACCACCCCCCAAAAAAAGTTGGACTCACCAGGCCACCAGTGACTCATGCTTGTAATCCTAGCTACATAGGAGGCTGAAATCTAAGGAACTTTGTTCAAAGCCAGCCCGGGTAGGAAAGGCGGTGAGACTCTTCAAAACTACCAGAAAACTGGAAATGGCACTGTGGCTCAAAGCGGTAGAGCTCTAGACTTGAGGGAAAAAGCTCAAGGACAGTACCCAAGCCTTGAGTTCAAGCCCCATGACCCACAAAACAAAAACAGTTGGAGTCTTCTAAACTCAAAGAACTAGGCTGCATCTTAATGATTTCCATGGCTGATTCACTTATGAAAAGTCATAAAATGGTATTGCACTAGTTTGTTCAATATTTATCTTTTTTGTGCAGGTACTAAGGCTTGAACTCAGGGCCTCAGTGCTGTCTCTTAGCTTTTTCACTCAAGTACTCTACCACACTTGAGTCACAGCTCTACTTCTTTTTTTTTTTTTTTTTTTTTTTTTGGCCAGTTGTGGGCCTTGGACTCAGGGCCTGAGCACTGTCCCTGGCTTCTTCCCGCTCAAGGCTAGCACTCTGCCACTTGAGCCACAGAGCCGCTTCTGGCCGTTTTCTGTATATGTGGTGCTGGGGAATCGAACCTAGGGCCTCGTGTATCCGAGGCAGGCACTCTTGCCACTAGGCTATATCCCCAGCCCACAGCTCTACTTCTGACAGCTCCACTTCTGGCTTTTTGCTGCTGGTTAATTGGATCTTTCTGCCTAGGCTGGCTTTAAACTGTTATCCTCAGATTTCAGCCTCCAAAGTAGTTACTAGGATTACAGACATTAGCCACTTTTACTCAGATTTTTTTGTTTTGTCTTTTCTTTCCTTTCTAAATTTATTTTTTATTTTCAGACAATATTTCTATGTAGTCCAGGCTGGTCTCCCATTCTTGATCCTTTTGCCTCAGTTCCCTGAGTGCTAGGACTAATGGTCTGACCTTTCAATTTTTTTTTTCTTCTGGGGCCTGACCCCACTCAGCTTTACACTCTCAGCTTTTTTGCTCCAAGATAGCACTCTACCACTTGGGTCATACCTCCAGTCTTCAATATTTAATTTCTAACTACTTTGAAGGTATCCTGACCCATCACCCTCTCCATGTTAATATAACTAGAGATCAAATCCTTCTTCTCTTCTCTGGGATGCTAAACAGTCTCTTCCAAGTAAATAAAAATGATACAGGAACTGTGCATCTCCCTCCCTACCTCTTCTCTCATAAACTCCTTAGATACTCTGTTGTCAAAAATGACTTGAGCTGTGTTCAAGATGTTGTTTTTTTTTGAGTGCAAACATATCTTTTTCAATTCTCACTAGAGGTGGGGACTCTATATGCACAGAAGGGAGTGTCAGATGGACACCCCCATCCCCAATCAATGTCTCCAGGAGTGAGGTTGTTGGGCTTGGATATCTTGGGTTAACCTCTACTCCCTTAATGGGGGAGGAGGACTAAAACCAACATGTACACAAAGAATAAAGGCAACAGATACCTTAAATGATTCTTGGTTCTTGGCCCTCGTAGTTAAGCTAAGGCCAGAAATGCCAACCTGGCAGCCAAATTGTTAGCACCTGATTCCCAAAGTGACTCAGAAGAAGAAGAAGAAAAAGAAAGTACTTCAAACGGGAATAGGATAATTTGATAGCAGATTCAGTTTTACTTTTTCTCTTATGTATTCATCTGGGAAGTGCTAAGTACTCAGAACCAAGGAGAAAACCTAGCTTAGGTGGCTAGTAGCCAAGATTGATTTCAAAACCAATCCTATGTCTAAATGCCTCTAACAGCCAATTGTGTTTGCTAAATTTGGTTTGGGGAATTATATTTTCAGTCTATTTTGAGCCCAAAATGATTCTGCACCTTGGAACACTACAACAAATTACTTCACTAATCAAGGTAAATTGAATCAAGTTAACTTGTCAAGTTATTTTCCAAATTAAAAATCCATGTCTGATGGGTGCTGATGGCTCATGCTTGTAATCCTAGCTTCTCAGGAGGTTGAGATCTGAGGATCACCGTTCAAAGCCAGCCTGGACAGGAAGGTCATATCTTATCTCCAATTAACCACCAAAAAACCCCCAAGTAGAGCCATGTCTCAAGTGGTAGAGTGCTAGTCGAGCAAAAAAAGCTCAAAACAGTGTCCAGGACCTGAGTTCAAGTCTTAGGACTGGCACCAGGAAAAAAAAAAAAGCATGTTTCCCCATGACCTTTAATTAAGAAAACCACATTCTAAACAATCATTCAAATGTTTACTTGGCCAATCTCTCTCAGGTTTCTTCTCATTTACAAACAAGCAAGCGTAAAATGGTGAGAGCTGGATTTCAAAGGCAATAACCTATACAATGTAACTTCTTCACAACTTTTCTCTCTCCATCCCTTTTCTTTGTTTCTTTGTCTTTTAAACCCTCATGCTGATATACAAAGAAAACCCAGCAATGAGAGCACTTAACCAAAGGGAGTAGGCAGTAGGAGAAAAGGGAGGAAGGTAGACAAAGGGGCCACAATCTTGGATTTCTCACGTTATCCCACAGATAGTTGCTATTCCCCTAGTCAATATGCATTGATAAGGCACAAAGCTCTGTATTAGGCCCAAGCTTAGAGAAACAGAGCAATTAATTCACTCAAAATCAAATGGAAATAAAAGTATAATCATCAGCATTCATCATCTCTACTACTCTCCATGATTTGTTTTTTGACATGTAAGATATAAGTGCCATAGAAAAGTCCATGTATCCCAAATGACAGAAGATTCAACAGAATTTTACAAAATTAAAGAGTTTGAGTTCAATTTTATATAAACAGATGTCTGGAAACAAGTTGTTCAGACTACTCTCCTGGTTACAATTTCCTAAAATACATTCAATGCAAAGTTTTTATCTTAAGACCAGTTTTCATAGCCCAATAAGAAGCCTCTTGCTGGCCGTTTTCCAGCACTCTGAAAACATAGCCAGAGGACTTGGGTTTTATATACAACACCTCTCCCACATAAACAAGTGTTCTTTATAGTTTTAAAATGCTTGATGTCAAGGTTTTTTCTTTTTTGTGCCAGTTCTGGGACCTGAACTTATAGCTTTGTGCTGTTGCAGGGCTTTCTTGCTCACAGCTGGTACTCTACTACATCGCCAGTCTGGTATTTTGCTGATTAACTGGAAGTAGTGTGCTGGACTTTTCTGCCTGGGTTGGCTTCAAACCTCAACCCATTAAGTCTCAGCCTCCTGAGTAATTAGAATTATAGGCACGAGCCATTTGTACCCAGCTATTATTTTTAATTATGTATGTGCTGTTGGAAATTGAACCAGCTTTATCCATGCTAGGTACCCATTCTACCACTGAGTTACACCCCCAGCAATATTTCCATTTTTTAAGCTGACATCTGAGCTATGGACACACGATAGTGACAGAGTTAAGTTATGTAGTCCAGGCTGGCCTCAAACTGGCAATCCTACTATCTCAGTCTCCTGAGTGCTGGGATTATGGATGTACACCACCATTCCCAGCTCATAATTTATTTTCAGTAAAATTACCTTGGGATAGTTGAGTGTGCCTGATCCTTTAGAAGCAGAATATATGCTTTTTATTTCCCCAAAGCTTGCTTCTAATATCCTTCTAATCAGTCCCAAAAACATAAGGCAAAAAGTATCAGGTCACTTGAAATTTTCAGGCATAATTATTAAAGGCTCTTGGTGTGTATGTATTAGAAGTATTATTTTGAAATATTCTTATATAAAACCAGTTATTTATAAAAATAATCAACCCACAACATTCAGCACTCATTTGCCTCTATGCTTAACGCATTCAAGTAAGCTAAGAAATTTGGTCCTTTTTTTTTTTTTTTTTTTTTTTGCCAGTCCTGGGCCTTAGACTCAGGACCTGAGCACTGTCCCTGGCTTCTTTTTGCTCAAGGCTAGCACTCTACCTCTTGAGCCACAGCGCCACTTCTGGCCATTTTCTATATATGTGGTGCTGAGGAATCGAACCCGGGGCTTCATATATACGAGGCAAGCACTCTTGCCACTAGGCCATATTCCCAGCCCTTGGTCCTTATTCTTTAGGTCCCTTAGAAGTGTTCCCTGAACATGGCTTTGGATTCTCCAGTTGCATGCAGAGCCTTCTTGGGCCCAAGCATCGTATCCTCCTATAGTTTTCTTAAGGACATTTTTAATTTTTATATGTTTGTCTTTGCATTTTCTTCTTAAGAGGAATAAGATGTACTCAGTGCAAGTTGTGGCCCCTGCATGTTAAGATGAAACAGTTTCTATGGAAACTCCAATGTTAGTCTCTGTGGTGCCTCCTGAACTCCTGACTTCTGTTTCTCTTTCTTCCACCTCCCCCTCTGTTACTACTACAGTGTCCACCTCAGCTATCTCTTCAACCATGGTGAAATCAACTCCATTAGGCTGGTGTTGGGCCATAGCCTCTAGTTTAAGGCGGTACTGTTCTGCCTCCTGCTCTTTCTTTAGGAGCTGGTGTCGGTATTCCTGAGCTCTTCGATTGGCCTCCTGGAGTTGCTGCTGTAGTAATTCTCTTTCGTTGCCTTCCTGTAAAGCAAACCATGTCACCACATGGTAAACATTTCTTAATTCTTTTCGCCGATATATACTACATATTATCCAGAAAGTACATAGAAGATAAAGGTTCAGAACTTAATAGTTACAGTTTTTGGTTCTCTCTTTTCTTCTAAAAATAACATTACCTTGCTTTCTTCCCCAGTGTTTGTTATTTCTTCCATCCTTGCTCTCTTTGTCAATGGCAACTTCACTGCCTCTTCTTCCTCTTCCTCTTCAATTATAGTTTCCTCTGCAACCTGACCAGCAGGTACAGTTAGAACTATAAGCCAAAGGACACCAATTGGAGGTGATGAATACATAACCAAACAAAGAAGCTTTGCTTGTTTTTAACTAAAAAACGAAGTGAAATATATCCTGATACATTGTTTTTGATAACTCTGGGGCTTCAGAATCAACAGGCAAGATATGGCCCTTCAGAGAAAGACAGGAAAGATTAAAGAGTTAATACAAGCCCTACAACTGACAAAAAAACTAAAATTAATTAGGTTTTATCAGGCTGCTTAACATTTGTTTCTTTCTCAGAAGTTCTTTGTATTTGGCATTCTCCTACTCTCTTAGTACTTTCTTTTTGCAGGTCCTTGTATTTGCTTGGCTTCTTTGGCTGGTGCTTTACCACTTGAGACATGCCTTCCAGTCCTGCTTTTTGTTGGTTATTTTAGAAATAGATCTTCATGGACTTTTCTACTGGGAATAGCCTTGAACTGTGGTCCTACAGGTTTCAGCCACCTAAGCAGCTAGGATTACAGGCTTGAGCTACCAGTACCTGATTCTATCATTTGTCTTTTTTGTTGTTGTTGGTCGTGGGGCTTGAACTCAGGGCCTGGGTGCTGTCCCTGAGCTTTTCTGCTTAAGGCTAGTGCTTTACCACTTTGAGCCACAGAGCCACTTCCAGTTTTTGAGTGGTTAATTGGAGATAAGATTGTCTCATAGGGACTTTTCTGCTCAGGCTGGCTTTGACCCGTGACCCTCAGATCTCAGCCTCCTGAGTGGCTATGACAGGTATGAGCCACCAGCTTCCAGGAAATATTATTATTATTACTTTTGTTTGTTTTTGGCCAGACCTGTAGCTTTAACTCAGGGCCTGGGTACTGTCCCTGAGCTTTTTGCTCAAGGCTAGTGCTCTACCAATGAGCCACAGTGCCACATCTGGCTTTATGTGGTACTGAGGAATCAAACCGAGGGCTTCGGGCTGGGAATATGGCTTAGTGGTAGAGTGCTTGCCTTGCATGCATGAAGCCCTGGGTTTGATTTCTCAGCACTACATAAATAGAAAATTCCAGAAGTGGCACTGTGGCTCAAGTGGTAGAGTGCTAGCCTTGAGCAAAAAGAAGCCAGGGACAGTGCTCTGAGTCCAGAGACAGTCCTGAGTCCAAGACCCAGGACTGGCAAAAAAAAAAAGAAAAAAAAGAAAAACCCAGGGCTTCATGCATGCTAGGCAAGCACTCTACCACTTGAGCCACAGAGCTGTTTCCTTGTCTATATTTTGTTGTTGTTTTATGCCAGTACTGGGGCTTGATCTAGGGGCCAGATGCCCTGTCTGGAGAATTTTCACTTAAGGATGACACTCTCCTATTTGAGTTATGCCTCAATTTCTAGCATTTTAATGGTTAATTGGAGACAAAGAGTTGCATGGACTCTCTTGCCTTATCTGGCTTTGAATCTTAACCCTTAGATCTCAGACTCCAGGGTAGCTAGGATAACAGAACCACAGGGCTCTCATTGCTGCTTAGTTTTTTTTAGAGCTAAGCAGGTACTCAACCACTTAGGCCACACTTCCACTCTGACTTTTTGCTAGTTAGTTAGATCCTCAGATCCTCTGTGATCCCACCCAGATCTCAGTCTCTTGACTAGTTAGGGTTATGGGTGGGAGCCACCAGCACTTAGCCCATTATTGTCTCACTGGATCATTTTTAGGGAAATGTAGAATGTCTAAAATACCTTTTTTGTTTATTGTGTTATTGAGCACAATAGCTCAATAGCAATGCATACATTATCACATAAGATGATACTAAGTGAGATGAACTACAAGATTTTGAAATAAGTGGTTTATCTTTGATGTTATTTCCAAAGTACCCTATGAAATTATACCTTTTCTTTTGTCTTTCTTCCCCATGATTTTACCCCTGCTGTCACTGTAACTGACTTTGGCACACTAGGTATTGTATGTACGTTTATCAGAACTAGGGAAGGGGCGAAGGGTAAAAGGCGAACCAATGCAACAACAATACTTATAAGACAATATGCTGTAAACCAACTGTACATCTCAGGGGAGGGTTGGGAGGGAACTAGGGATGGGGGAAGATGGGAGAAAAATAGAGGTAAAAAGTTTGATAAGAGCTGGGAATATGGCCTAGTGGCAAGAGTGCTTGCCTCATATACACGAAGCCCTAGGTTCGATTCCTCAGCACTACATATATAGAAAAGTCCAAAAGTGGCACTGTGGCTCAAGTTGGCAGAGTGCTAGCCTTGAGCAAAAAGAAGCCAGGGACAGTGCTCAGGCCCTGAGTTCAGCTCCAGGATTGGCAAAAAATAAAAATAAATAAATGTACTCACTGCCTTATGTATGTAACTGTAACCCCTCTGTACATTACTTTGACAATAAAAAAATACCTTTTTAATATTTTTATGTGGAATCTGGGATTGAACCTAGGGCCTCACACATGCTAGGCAAGTGCTCTACCACTTGAGCCATACCCCTAAGTCTTTTGTTTGTATTTTACTTTTGGGATAGGGTCTCCCTAAACATACCTGATCATGAGCTTTTGCCCCTCTCTTGAGTAGCTGGGGTTACAGGTGTGTACCACCATACCTGGCTTAAAGTATCTTTTAATCTAAAAAAATTGTCTATGGGTGATACCTCACCTTGATGTCCATCCTGCACAGTTACAATAAATGGCTGGCCAATGCCTCCAGCAGGAATTGCAGTTTGGATATTACCCAGAGGAACTCCATCCGTCACGATGGTGATGACTCTCTGGCCTCCACTGTCCACTACTTGATGGATTGATGAATCAACAGAATTTCCCTCTATGAGCTCCTCTGAATTAGCTAGAGAAAACAAAAGTAAATTTAAATTTTCAACTTAAAAAAAATAAGAGTGTAATTTCATCCTCTTAGAAATAGACACTATCAAGAGAAAGGAAAAACTGAAAAAAATAAGTTAGTTCCAACACTTTACAAAAGCTTTCTTGAACAATGTTAAGTCAGAAAAGAAAATAGGGAATGGATTAGAACAGTATTTTCTGAAATGTCTTTGTTGAGATGCTAATTGCTTTCAACATGGATGGGTTTGATATATAAATACATCTTCAAACTGCTAATTTAAATATATTTAAACTTTTTGTTGTTGTTTTGTAAAGGAAGTATCAGTGGCTTCAATAGGCTAAGGAACATTGTGATTTTCCTACAATGTGTAAGATACATTGAGTTTCCCCAATATATTTGCTCTTGGAACCAATTTTTATGAACATTTTAAAAGTCTAAATATATCTATGAAACTCAGAAAAATAACTATAAATTAGAGTAGATAAAATGAGCACATTTGGGAATATGGCCTAGTGGCAAGAGTGTTTGCCTTGTATACATGAAGCCTTGGGTTCGATTCCTCAGCACCACATATATAGAAAAGACCAGAAGTGATGCTGTGGCTCAAGTGGTAGAGTGCTGGCCTTGAGCAAAAAGAAGCCAGGGACAGTCCTCAGGCCCTGAGTTCAAGTTCCAGGACTGGCAAAAAAAAAAAAAAGTACATTTAATAACAAGTTAACAAAATAGCATGTCTAGTAATAAAAAGATCAAAGTTTCACAGAAAAACGATATATTATATCTGTCCTATCTGATAAATCAACAGCAATATAAATAAATTATATTTGCCATTTATTATGTGGCAAGTTCTTTTCTAAGAGTTTTATATTAAGTATATTGAATTCATATTTTCAGTTTGATTAATCAGTATCTAAGTATACTAAGAAATAATAGGTACATAATTCCTTCCACTATGGGTAGGATTCTCTCTCTCTCTTTCTCTCTCTGTGTCGTTCTTGGGCACGGGCCTTGTTCAGAGCTTCTTTTTGTTTTTGCTCAAGGTTACCTCTTGAGCTATACTTCATTTCAGGCTTTTTTGGTAATTAAATGGATGTAAGATTCTCAGGGATTTTCCTGCCTCCACTGGCTTCAAACTATGATCCTTATAGCTCAGCCTCCTGACTAGCTAGGATTGCAGATATAAGCAACCAGCATCTGGATGTACTCACACTTCTTGGGGTCAAAGAGTAGTTAAGTATTATAGCTGAAAGGGCCTTGATAGATAATCTAATACAATTATCATGCCAGAGATGAGAAAATTGAAGACTTAGTGAAGTTAAATGATTTACTCAAGATCAAAGAACAAGCCAAAAGAGTAGCAAGAATAAGTTTACTATACTGACTTCCAAGGGTGAACAAATATAGCAGTGGTACTTGCTAGACACTATGTTGAAAATGAACTATATAACTTGTGAGTAGGGATGGAAGGGAAAAGCTGAGAGAGAACGAGGGAAGGGGCGACATTGTCCAAAAATGAAATGCACTCATTACCTGACTTACGTAACTGTAACCTCTCTGTATATAACCTTTATAATAACAATAAAAATTAAAAATAAAATTTAAAAATACTTCCCTTGCAGTGTTGCTCACTAATACATATCTGAGTAGATATCCTTATGGTTACTGTTAGTAAGATAAATAAGACTGAAATTAGAAGAATGTTTTTACCATCCAAATGTCAGTAGCAGAAAGAAATTGGAGCAATCTGCTTTCATTTATGACAGACTAGAGCCCTGTCAGAGAATTCTATAAAGATTCCTAGATGATTACTGAGCTCTACCTTTGACTATCTGCCCTCACCTACACAAAGCCCTAAGGTTTTCTTTCACGTTAAACTATCTGTGGCTAAGTGACTTGGAAACCTTTATGTTTTTAAGTATCAGAAGGGATATCAACATGGATTCACCTAAATCCATTGAAAATGCCAAAAGAAAACATCTTTGAATGGGCTGGGAATATGGTTTAGTGGTAGAGTACTGGCCTAGCATGCGTGAAACCCTGGGTTCAATTCCTCAGCACCACATAAACTGAAAAGGCTGGAAGTGGTGCTGTGGCTCAAGTGATAGAGTGCTAGTCTTGAGCAAAAATGCTCAGGGACAGTGCTCAGGCCCAGAGTTTAAGCCCCAGGACTGGCCAAAAAAACAGACAAAACAAAACAAAACAAAAAAACTTCGAAAACAAAAGCACATCAAAACTAAGTTTACAGGATAAGACAATAAGAATGTATATAAGTACTTTAATACAAGGTATCCAGGCTGCTACTTTGAATTGTTCTGAGATAGTTTCAGTCAAAACATAGCACAGAATATCTTTTTAAAACCTAGGAATTTGAGATAAAACATTTCAATCCAAACCTTACTAAAGTCAAGGCAAACCAGCCTTTTGTAAAAATAAAAAGGAATAAGTCATTCTCTGTTATTCAACTCTCTGATAATATCTCTTTCTCATTGATTCAGTGATTCTATACCCCTTTATTATAGCTGCCTCTAATTAAACTACAATTCTTTAATATTTCATGCAAACTAAATCTGTTGGAGATTTGAAAACAAAAGCAGTCTGGAAATTTACCTAGGAGATATCCCTTACCTACCTGTGACTCTGTGTGAGTTGGAGAGAGGGGCCGATGCCTCAGCAAGAGCTGCAAGGGTGGCCAGCACTGAGGTGGTAGGATTTGAGAATTGTACTGTTGAGGCATGGGGGTCACCTATTTCAGTAGAGAAGGCAGATGAGGTGCAGTGGAGTGAATAAATGGAGGCAAACTAAAACTGGCGTATTAAATAGAAACTTCACCTTTTCACATGAATGTCCTTAGTTTTGTTTTCTAATCCAAAATGGTATAAACCAATGATTTCAGGGTGTCAAAACTTGTAAGAAACTGGAGTGTGGCTCAAGTGGTGAAGCCCCTGCCTAGCAAACAGGAGACTCTGGGTTCAAACCAGAGTACCACCAAAACAAAACCTTTAAGAAGTTTTTCCTTTCAAATGGATCAATTTAATATGCTTGGTAGTAAGCGACTACACTCTCCTAATTGGATCATTTCCTTGGCACTGCCAATGCTGAACATTAGTAGTTAACAGACTATGATGCCATCCACTCGTTGAGTCTGGTTGTGCATTTCTCCTTGGCAGCAGGTTTACAAGCATGCTTCACCATGAGCTAAGTTTGGTAAGGGAGCATGCTCTGCAGGTCATTGTTCCACCCTACTATTTCTGTTCATCAGCTAGAAAGATGAGAATAGTATTGATCTCTAGTGCCAGGACAGCTAAAAACATGGTATTCTGAGCTGGGAACGTAGCTTAGTGGTAAGAGTGCTTGCCTAGCATGCATGAAGCTCTGGGTTGGATTTCTCAGCACCACATACACAGAAAAGCTGGAAGTGGCACTGTGGCTCACGTGGTAGAGTGCTAGCCTTGAGCAAAAATAAGCTAGGGACAGTGCTCAGGCCCTGAGTTCAAGCCCTAGGACTGGCAAAACAAACAAACAGAAAAGGCTGAAAGTGGTGCTGTGGCAGAATGGTAGCATATTAGCCTTAAGCAAAAAGAAGCTCAGGGACAATGCCCAGGCCCTGAGTTCGAAACCCGAGACTGGCTAAAAAAAAAAAGAAACTCATGGACTTTCTTGCCTGGGCTGGCTTTGAAACCATGATCCTCAGACCTCAGGCTCAAGTAGCTGGGATTATGGGCATGAGCCACCAGTGCCCAGCAAAATTATGTATTTAGAAAGCCAAGCAAGAACACAAAGGCCTGAGTTCTAGCCCAATATAAGAACACACACTAGGTAATTATCTGTAAAATACTTAGGTTAAACTCCTTTACAATTCACTAAAGCAAAAAAAAAAAAAAATCCTGGGCTGGGAATATGGCCTAGTGACAAGAGTGCTTACCTTATATACCTTGTGCTTATCTTATAAGCCCTGGGTTTGATTCCTCAGCACCACATATATAGAAAATGGCCAGAAGTGGCTCTGTGGCTCAAGTGGCAGAGTGCTAGCCTTGAGCAAAAAGAAGCCAGGGACAGTGCTCAGGCCCTGAGTTCAAGGCCCAGGACTGGCAAAAAAAGAAAAAAGAAAGAAAGAAAGAAAATCTTTTGCTTCCTTTTTTCTTGTTTGTGTGTATGTATCAGTCTTGGGACTTGAACTCAGGGCCTGGGTGCTGTCCTTGAGTTTTGCTCAAGACTAGCACTGTACCACTTGCACCACAACTCCACCTCCAGCTTTTGGTGGTTAACTGGAGATAAGTCTCAGGACTTTCCTGCTCAGGCTGCCTCCCAACTGTGATCCTCACATCTCTGCCTCCTGAGTAACTAGGATTACAGGTGTGAGCCACTCACACCTGACTGGCTAATTTAGGTAATATTACTGGTAAATTTTAGTAGGTTATTTATTTAGTTATATATTTATTTTGTGGATCTGGGCGCTGTCTCTGAGCAATCCTGCTCAAGGCTAGCACTCTACCACTTTAAGCCACAGTGCTACTTCTGGTTTTCTGGTGATTGGAGATAAGAGTCTCACAGACTTTTCTGCCTGGGCTGGCTTTGAACTGTGATCCTCACATCTTAGCCTCTTGAGGAGCTAGGACTACAGGAGTGAATCAACAGCACACTGGTGGTTTTTAAATTTTAAATAGGTGGATAGAGCCAGGCGCTGATCAGGCTATAATCCTAGCTACTCAGGAGGCTAAGATCCGAGGATCTCAATTAGAAGCCAGCCTGGACAGGAAAATCTGTAAGCCTTTTTTTTGGGGGGGGGGGGGGGTTGGCGTGGCGCGGGCAGTCCTGGGGCTTGAATTCAGGGCCTGGGCGCTGTCACTTAGCCTCTTTGTGCTCAAGGCTAGCATTCTATCACTTCAGCCATAGCTCCACTTCTGGCTTTTTCTGAGTAATTTATTGGAGGTAAGAGTCTCATAGACTTTCCTGTCAGGTTGTCTTCGAATCACGATCTTCAGATCTTAGCCTCCTGAGTAGCTAGGGTTACAGGGATGAGCCACCAGCACCCTGCTGGCTGTAAGACTCTTATCTCCAATAAACTACCAGGGGGGGGGGGAAAAAAAACTGGAAGTGGTGTTGTGGCTCAAGTGGCAGAGTGCTAGCCTTGAGCAAAAAAGCTCAGAAACAGTGCTCAGGCCCTGAGTTGAAGCCCCAGGACACCAGCATGCGCACACACACGGTGGATAACTTATTTATTATTCTCATAGCTCCAACCATCTTATATTAAAGCTTGGCTTGAGCGGGGAGGGGGGAATGAGGGAGGAGGTAACAAACAGTACAAGAAATGTATCCAATGCCTAACATATGAAACTGTAACCTCTCTGTACATCACTTTGACAATAAATAAGGGAGAAAAAAAAAAAGCTTGGCTTCATAACTGCTGCATTGGGAATGAGAGTGAGACACTGATACCATACCAATTTCATTCTAATTCCCTCATAAAAAAAAACTCAGAGAACTAAGTGATAAGAGTTGAATACAATGTTTGACCTCCAGAAGAATTTGTATCTATCTAAAGACACCATACAGAAGAACATTCAGGGGCTGGGAATGTGGCTTAGAGGTAGAGTGCTTGCCTAGAATGCCTAAGTCCTGGGTTTGATTCCTCAGCACCACATAAATAGAAAAAGCCAGAAGTGATGCTGTAGCTCAAGTAGTAGAGTGCTAGCCTTGAGCAAAAGGAAGCCAGGGACAGTGGTAAGGCCATGAGTTCAAGCTCCAGGACTGGCAAAAAAAGAAGAGGAAGAGGAGGAGGAGGAGGAGGAGGAGGATAGGGAGGAGGAGGAAGAGGAAGAAGGAGAAGATTCAGCTACCAATCCCTGAATTTTCCTGCTTAATTCACGACTCTCTTATTATTTAGCCTGTCTTATGAAATGCTAAAATAAGAACTCACAATTCTTCCAGTAATTCACTGGATAATAATGAGAAACCCTATTGGAAAAATAACTGAAGCTAAATGGGTTGGAGGCATGAAGTGGTGGAATACCTGCCCAGCAAGCACCAGCCCTGAGTTAAAACTCCAGTACTGACACAAAAAATGTAAGCTGTATCTATCTGTATGGGTAAGTCAACTCTGGTATGTGATCATTTAGCAATATCAATTTGCAGTTGTCAACACAGAAAAAGCAACAGGTCTGCCAAGAGCTACCTGACAAACAATACTGATCTAAATGAACCAAAGCTATGAATCTCTATTGTGAATGTGTTCAGCTTTATTCCAAAGCAGGTAAGGAGAATTTCAGTAGCTCCAACTCTAGCTCTTTTCACAAGTTTGTGAACATATAAATATTGGCTTCTAAAGACTTTGGAGGCATGGCTCAGGTGGTAGGGTGCTGGCCAATAAGCAAAACTGTCAGATCCTGGATCAAAAGAAAAAAAAAACTTTTTGCATTATAAAAGCATTTGCTTTTAAGCAGTATAATCCAAACCACTACAAACCAAACAGTTGTGAATGTTTTAGATTTACATGTATGTGTGTGTATAAATATATACATATATATTTTTTAAACCACTGAACTAAAATGACTTTAACTATTGATAGTCTATGAAATGAATGAAGGTCACTGTTGCCCCCTTGTGGGCATGGCATAATCACCCTTCATTAAAAAGTTAGATTTTCTTTTTCTGTTTGGATTTTTTTGTTGGTCATAGTGGTTTTTGTTATTATTTGTTTGAGACATCTTAGTATGTGGTCCAAGTAGGTCTCAAACTCATTATGTAACTCAGGCTCGCTAATTCCAGTTAATCTTCTTATATCAGCCTCTCAAATGCTGGGATCATATAGGTGTTCACTACCATGCCCAACACTAAGTCACTTAATAGTTATCACTGAAGTACTATTATAACATTATACCGATATATAAAGCCTCAACAAGAAACTCATAAGGATATATTATATTCTAATTTCATGGACATGTAAACAAGGTTTAGAGAAGTACTTTTCCTATTTTAAGCAGTCAATCAATAAATATTTGAATATTGTCTAGAGTCCCAAATTTCGTATATGTACATGTTTCTTCAGTTTTACCAGACTGCCTTAATAATACCTCATTCAGGGGGCTGGGAATATGGCCTAGTGGCAAGAGTGCTTGCCTCCTACACATGAAGCTCTTGGTTCAATTCCCCAGCACCACATATATGGAAAACGGCCAGAAGGGGCGCTGTGGCTCAGGTGGCAGAGAGCTAGCCTTGAGCAGGAAGAAGCCAGGGACGGTGATCAGGCCCTGAGTCCAAGGCCCAGGACTGGCCAAAAAAAAAAATAATACCTCATTCAGGATACTTACTTTGGCTGGGTGCTGGTGTCTCATGCCCTGTAATCCTAGCTATTCAGACTGAGATCTGAGAATCATGGTTTGAAGCCAGCCCAGACAGGAAAGTCTGTGAGATTCTTATTTCCACTAAACTAACAAAAAAGCTGTAAGTGCAGCTATGGCCAAAGTAGTACTTAGCCTTGAGCAAAAAGAGCTCAGGGACTGTGCCCAAGCTGAGTTCAAGGCCTAGGATTGGTACTAAAAAAAGGATACTTTCTTTGATGTTATATAGTTTAACTGGGAATATATTTATTTATTTACTCTTAATTACTTTTGTTTATTTCTTCTGGTTATGGAGCTTGATTCAGCACCAGGGCACTGTCTCTGGGCTTCTTTGGCTCAACGCTAGCACTTTACCACTTTGAATAAAAGCTCTACTCTGGTTTTCTGGTGGTTAACTGGAGTTAGTCTCACAGACTTTCCTGCCTGGGCTGTCTTAGAACCATGATCCTCAGAACTCAGCCTCCTGAGCAGCTAGGATTACAGGCATGAGCTACTGGTGCCTGGTTCATTTCTAGTTTTTTGTTCTTATCTGTCTAGGATGGCTTCAAACCATGATCTTCAGATGTAAGCCTCCTGAGTAGGTATAGATCTAAGTTACTAGCACTTGCCTATATTTTAATTTTAATTTAGGTACTTTATGTATAATCCTAATGTGTGATCTTCCTTTCCCCTAGATAGAATAGATAAATGTCTTGGCTTTAAGAGCTTTTAATACATTTTTTTTCAAGATTTTTTTTGTTTGTTTCTTATAGCTATTGGGATTTATACCCAGGGCCTTGCACACACTAGATAGGTGCTCTTCTCAGACCTTTAACTCCAGCACTGTTTTGGGAATATGTTAACAAAAGAATGAGTATTAGTCGGGAACTGCTGGCTAATGCCTGTAATCCTAACTACCCAGGAGGCTGAAATCTGAGGGTCATGGTTCAAAGTCAGCCCAGGCAGAAAAATCCGTGAGATTCTTATGTCCAATAACCACCAGAAACCAGAAATGGAGTTGTGGCTCAAAGTGGTAGAGTGCTAGCCTTGAGCAAAATAGCTCAGGGACATCATCCAAGCCCTGAGTTCAAGCCCCACAACCAACAACAACAACAAGTAGAATGAGTATCATACAGAGTAGTCATCCATTTCTAGGAAAATGTGGAGTTCTCTTCATTCTTAGGTCTAAAAGAAATGTCATGTTATTGACCATTACCTGAGGTTGTTTTGGTGTTGGTTGAAGAAACAAGACTAGCGAGGTTAACCACCTCTCCTGAGGTGAAAATGAATGGAGCAGCCACAGTCACAGGGTTAGTCACAGGGTTGGCTCTCTCTGGGTTAGCATTCACCTGATTCTGCATTGCTTCCTACCAAACAAGGCAGGGTATTTCAAAGTCAGAACACTGATTAACCTTAGTTATGCAGTTACTACACAGAAATGCACCCCCTCCACTTGTTAGTGCTCTATCAAGCTGAACTAGTTCTGGTACACAATGTCCTAGGGAGCTCAGATCTCATTAAGAATACTGTTTTCTTCGTTTTGTTTTTTAAACCAGACTTAACAGATATCAGATTGCTTTCTGAAACTTGTTTCTGCTTGAGAAAAGCAAAGGTGTATTATTTACAACAATTTCTATATAAGTCACTTCCCTGGTTATTTTTTTCTTTAAATATGATGGAATTGGTCTGAATAATCTAAAAAGTAATTTACATCACCAGAGATCAATTATCTATAAGTCAATGTGCTAGCAGGAGATCCCTGAAGAGAAAGGTATTCTCTAGAGTTCTGTCCAACTACTTGTTCCATTCTGCCACTGAGGAAATTCCTAAGAGAATATATAACAAGGAAATAAATGAGTGCCAGATTTCAAAATCAAGTAGACTTTAAAGTACCATATGTTTCACTTTCATTTCCAAGGATATTTGCTCAATTTTGGTAAAAGGATGCTTGTCTTTTATCTAATTAATTCTTTAACTTTCAGAACTTTTATACAAACATGATCACTACTTTAAAAATCCAGTTATAAAAGGGCTCTAAACAATTACTGGAAGTTGAAGAGAATAACCAGCCTCTGGGAAACCATCTGTTAGGGAAAACAAAAAGCTGAAAATGCAGCAGAAATGGCTATTTTTCATGTGTAATTATCCCTTGACTAAGAACTTGAATTGAAGCAGATTATTCACTCTCTGAGCACTGTTAAATTCCTTCTTCACTCTGCCCCCCTTTCTATCCTTTACCGTCACTTCCCTTCCTTCCTTCCTTCCTTTTGCCAGTCCTGGGGCTTGAACTCAGGGCCTGAGCACTGTCCCTGGCTTCTTTTTGCTCAAGGGTAGCACTCTGCCAACTTGAGCCACAGCGCCACTTCTGGCCTTTTCTGTATATGTGGTGCTGAGGAATCGAACCTAGGGCTTCATGTATATGAGGCAAGCAAGCACTCTTGCCACTAGGCCATATTCCCAGCCTAGTTACAGCTTTCATCAGTGCTTGCCTGGCCTAATGAAAGTCATCATATGGTTATTTAGCATTGTCTTCCCTCTCCTATCTGTGTGCCATACTCCAAACAATTACCTTTTAAAAACAAATTTAATTATACCAATCCTCTATTAAAAAGCTTCTAAAGAAGGTAGGTGTGTGGTGGCACACACCTATACTCCCAGCACTTAGGAGGCTGAGGCAGGAGGACCACAAGCTCAAGATTGGCTTGGCTACATAGCAATATCCTGCTTAAAAAAAAAAAAAATAGCTGGGCACAGGTGGCTCATGCCTGTAATCCTAGCTACTCAGAAGGCTGAGATCTGAGGATGAGGGTTCAAGGCCAGCCCTGTCAGGAAAGTCTGTGAGACTCTTATTTCCAATTAACAATCAGAAAACTGGAAGTGGTGCTGTGGCTCAAGTGGTAGAGCACTAGCCTTGTGCTGAAGAGCTCAAGGTCAGCGTCCAGGCCTAGAGTTCAAGCATTATGACTGGAAAAAAAAAATAATAAGGGGCTGGGAATGTGGCTTAGTGGTAGAGTGCTTGCCTAGCATACACGAATCCCTGGGTTCAATTCCTCAGTACCACCTAAACAGGAAAAAACAGAAGAGGCACTATGGCTTAAGTGGTAGAGTGCTAGCCTTGAACAAAAGAAGCTCAAGACAGTGCCCAGGCCCTGAGTTCAAGCCCCAGGACTGGCAAAAAAAATAAATAAATAAAAAATAAAAGTACTAATAGCAATGAGTTACAAGATTAAGACATGTTGATAAGATGTGGAAAATTCAGTTTTAATTCAACTTCCAAAAAAAACAACAGAAAGACTTTATACTTCAATTGAAGTATACTCCAGGGAGTATGAAGACAACCATACCTGGAGGATGACCAAAATCTCAGCATTGTTGTTCTCCAGCGCTATGTCAAAGGCAGATTTATCAAATTTGCTGAAAGCGTGGACGTCAGCTCCATACTTGATAAGTAACTCTACAACATCTCGATGGTGGTGCTCTGTAGCCCAATGTAAAGCTGTCATCTTCAGCATGTCCTTGGCGTTAACATCTGCACCATTCTGTCGCAGAAAAGCAACTTTTTCAATAGACACTGGTTACAGCAGTGCAGGTGCATAATCCTATCACCAGATACAGAAGACTTCCATAGAGATCACACAGACTTAAATTTAGATCACATACAAAATATCAAAGAGAAAAACATTTCTCAAGTTCTCTTGAATGCTGATAAACATTATGCTTTCAATGAGTGGGTCTTCTAAGGACATTACTGAGAAATTGTAACAGATGGGAGAGGAAGGGGGAGAGAACAGATTTTTGTTGCAATTATTTTCAGAGCTGAGTGCCTAAAAATATAAGGGTAAGCATAGAAAACACCTGCAGAAAAGGAATGAAGGGAAAAAAATCAATAAAGTCTTCCCAGCCCATTTTCCAACTACTATTTTAAAAAACGGGGGGGGGGGTATCTTTTTTACAATATATCCCTGTCATTATTCTTGCTTTACCCTGACAAGCAGTTCCACGATGTGGGCATGTCCATCAGCAGCAGCCATGTGCAGAGGAGTCCTATCCACTTTGGTTCTGGCATCCCTGCTAACACCTGCACGAAGGAGCACTTCTGCTGTGGAATAATGGCCATACTGGGCTGCAAGGTGGAGGGGCGATGTTCCAAGCTGTGGGGAAATAATACTCATTGAACATTTATTGCGTTCAAAGTCCTAGATCATTGCTAGATACACAGGAGCTCATGGAGAGAAAATCCGGGCAAGACTAAAAGAATTATTTACTTTAGAAATTAATATAGTAATGGACAATCAATATACCACCAGTTAAGAATTAAATAGGAAACAAAAAGTGAGAAAAACTAAAGCTCTTTGCCCTGGAGGGTAAAATTTTGCCCTTTTCTCTGTGGATGAAGCTGAGTTTACTTGAATATCGAGAGGTGGTTTATTGTTTGAATCTTTGGCCATCAGGTTTCCATTCCAACTAATTTGCCCTTTGTCTTGGGTAAACTCAATAAATACACGATTCTTTTTTGAATATCAAATTGACAAATTTTACTTTTGTTCAAAGCCTAACACAAATCACAGTGGTGCTGATTGTGATAATCACTATTAGGGAGAGTCCCATCCATAGGCCTGCCTGTAGCCATGCCAGTGGAGTGGCAGAGCTGATGACACCTGTTGGAGCATGCCCGTGTGGCTGGTAGAATGCCACCGTTGTTCAGACACTTTGTACATCAGGGGTGAGGGAGGGTTTTCTAGATTATGGGGGGGGGGGGTAAAATTGGGATTTTGTTTTGTTGTTCCTTTTTTGATGGGATGTGGGGGTATAGTATTCAGTTTATGCCCTAAAATAACGTGTAAAAAACCCTGAAGTATTGTATGGGTATGGGTGTATGAGTGCATTTGTATATGTCTGGCAATTAAACCTTTGTCTTCTGAAAATTAGCGAATCTTTTTTTTTCTCCAGAATTGTTATAAGATTTGTAAATAAGAGCTCTACTTAAGTCTGTTTACCATGAACGTGTTACAGCAAACCTTATACACCTAATTCCTGTGAGACTTAAGGAAAGACTAAGACTTACCAGGTTAAGCAGCAAAGTTCTCAGTAATTGTTTGCCTTGATTCATCTTATAGTCTGCATTATGCCAGCTCTAAAACTTCTAGTCTTCTTGTTTTAGTCCTTAATCTTTTCTGTTTTAAGCAGGAAGGGTAAAAGAACCTGCTTAACTGTATTAATTCATTAGTCCATGGCTGAAACCAGGCCTCCCTTTTTTCATTCATCCCGCCATGTCACTAGATACAAGATCAGATACCGGAGTGTTGGGCATTCTTAAATTTTTTTGGGGGGGGGACCAGTCCTGGTGCTTGGACTCAGGGCCTGAGCACTGTCCCTGGCTTCTTCTTGCTGCTCAAGGTTAGCACTCTGCCACTTGAGCCACAGAGCCACTTCTGGCCATTTTCTGTATATGTGGTGCTGGGGAATCGAACCCAGGGCCTCATGTATACGAGGCAAAGCACTCTTGCCACTAGGCCATATCCTCAGTCCTGTTGGGCATTCTTGCAATACCTTAACAGTGCTGAAATCTGCAGCATGGTACTAAAGAAGTTAAAGTTTGAATGTAACCACTTTATTTAAAGTTTTTTTTCCCTTTAATTTAAATGAAATGGGGTTGGAGTGAACATGATTTTGTCAACCATGTTCGTGAATTATAGATAGGATTTGTGTGATGATCTTTTGTGATACTTAATTTTTACATATCCCAGTCTCTGTATGTATCTGCATAAACAAAGAAAACAAATTCCTGCTTTGCTTTTATTGAAGGGTTTCCAGGACTATGTGTCTGCTCCTGAGCTTTGTTTTAAGTATGTGTATCCTTTGCTTGTATTTTGTATTAAAAAGAAAAAGAACCCATTATTGTTGAGCATGTTGGCATTGTCCCCTTTATTTTTTCCTCCCTCTTTTGGGGACATATGGAGCAAGTTATTCTTTTTCTGTATCTTTTTTTTTCCTTTTGTAAACTCTCGTTTCATTTAAAAATGGCTTTATAAAAGGGCTTTTATAACCCCCCCCCAAAAAAAGAATTAAGCAGGAAGTATAAAAGCTTTAAGTCAGGTAGATTTATCAGGTAAGACAGTCTACGGACAATATTTTAATCATTGTGAATTTTAGAAGGTGGTTTTTAAAAAGAGAGCTATTAAAAAGAGTATTCTAGCCAGGCACAGGTGACTCATGCCTGTAAATCTATCTACTCAGGAGGTGGAGATCTGAAGATCAAGGTTCAAAGCCAGCCTGGGCAAGAAAAGCCATGGACTCTTATCTCTAATTAACCACCTGAAAACCGGATTGGTGCGGTGGTTCCAAGTGGTAGTGTTAACCTTGAGCAAAAAGCTCAGGGGCAGTGCCCAGGCCTTGAGTTTTAGCCCCATAACTAACTTTAAAAGAGAGAGAGAGAGTCTAAAGCTGGATATAGTGACAAACATCTATAATCGCAGGAGGCTGAAGCAGGAAGGTCATAATTTCTAAGCAGTACATGATTAAGATGTCAAGTGGTGTGGATGATGTAAGTGCTTCTTCTGGGGCTCCCCACCTGCTGTGAGACTGGCAGGCACCCAGACCCCTCCAAACCAGAGGGCGGTGGTAACGCAGTTGCAAACATCCTCTAGGCCAAGTCTATTCATGCACCAGCCTGGCTTCTTCAAGGGTGCAAGAAGCCAACTAGTAGGAGCTTCAGGGTTCACTCTGGATTCCCCTACACAGTTTGAGCAGTATGAACCCAGTAGTCTTGGTTGGCAGAGGTCAGATGTGCCATCGAGGGTCCCAGTCAGGACAATCGGTGGGTCTGAGTCCTAGCCCAAGCCCTAGTTCCCAAGAATCAAAAGTGACCCACCAAAGAAGACAATTTTTATTTTTAGTGTCAGAGGGCTCAAACTCAGGGCCTGGGTGCTTTCCTGAGCTTTTTTGCTCAAGGTTAGCACTCTATCACTTTGAGCCACAGCTCCACTTTTGGCTTTTTTGGTGGTTAATTGGAGACAAGAGTGTAATGGACTTTCCTGCCCTGGCTAGCTTCTAATTTCAATCCTCAGATCTCAGGCTCCTGAGCAGCTAGGACTACAGGCAGGAGAAAACCAGCACCTGGCAACAATTAGCACTTCTAATAGAAACCTAGGTTTCCACCCAGACTTAATCTCTGAGGGCATGCCAGTGAAGTTTCTAAATTCTCATGGCTGCAGCCTTAGTCATGGTCTGCCTTTTTTTTTTTGGCCTTTTTTGGGGGGCTTGGACTCAGGGCCTGAGCACTATCCCTGGCTTCTTCCCGCTCAAGACTAGCACTCTGCCACCTGAGTCACAGCGCCCCTTCTGGCTGTTTTCCATATATATGTGGTGCTGGGGAATCGAACCGAGAGCTTCATGTGTAGGAGGCAAGCACTCTTGCCACTAGGCCATATTCCCAGCCCCGATGGTCTGCCTCTTAAGGTCCCTGGGGTCAGGGAGTAACATTCTATTCAGCTTAAAGTTAAGCCTTGAAAATGCACAATCAGTAGAGGAAAACTTAAAATCTTATGTGTTAACCTCAAGCTAGTGAAGGGTTAAGAAGCCTCATTTTTTCCCATTTGCCTCGGTGGTAACCAAATACTCCAAACTTAGTTTCAAATCAATGATCAGAGCTGGGCATGGGTAGCTCATGCCTGTAATCTTAGCTACTCAGGAGGCTGAGATCTGGGGATCATGATTCAAAACCAGCCTGGGCAGGAATGTCCTGAGACTCATCTCCAATTAATAACAGAAAAAGCTGGAAGTTGCATTGTGGCTCAAGCAGTAGAGTGCTTGCATTGAGCAAAATGAGTTCAGGGACAGCTCCCAGGACTAGAGTTCAAGCCCCAGTGTGGGACATGCCTGGGCATGTTACATCAGAAAGAGGCAACTAGCTGGCCCCGCCTGTTTCCCAGCCCTGGGGCTGGCTGCTGGCCCCGCCTCCCAGCCTTGGGCCAAGATGGCGCCTGGTTATGGCGGTCCTGTGGGCTGTGACATAGAATTAGGCCGCCTCTTAGGATTGGTCCCTCAGCGATCCACCCTTGACAGACATCTTAGGCCTCCCTTCATAGTCCCTAGATAGGTGCATGTACACCCCACCCCTTCCTGCCACTCTCTGACCTATTTAAGAGCAGATCTTATTTCAATAAAGCGAGATGTGCGCAGACATTCTCCCGGATGCATCTGGGGGGGGGGGGCTGGGTGCAGGCAGTCCGTCGACCCTTCTCCTTTCTTGGCCCATCCCGGTTGGGGCGTGCTTCCCCATCTCTCCCGCAGGTCAGGAGAGTGCTGGGGGGGGGGGGGGGGGCAAAGACCCCAACAACTATGGCCCAACGTGGGGCACGAGGAAGCATAGGTTTAGAAGTGAAGCTATAGGCAAGCCAAGTCAAGCGAGTTCCGAGAGGTAAGGGTATCCCCAGAAAAGATGGGGCAATCTCAAACTCAGCATGATGATCCGGCGCTTAGGTTGCTGAGGTTCATGCTTCAAAGCATAGATTTAGGCATCTCAGACTCCCAGGCCAAAAGGGTCTGGGAGACCTTGACACACGCCATGCCTTGGCTGGCGGACGCTAATCTCTTCAGCTGGGCTACTTGGGACCCGGTAGAACAAGTGGTGAGGAGGAGGGAAATTAACTTGGGAGAGGACCCCCCCTCGGAGTTTACCTGACCCTATCCCCCTCAAGGCCTGTTTCTCCCCAGGCCCCCCAACGCCTGGGGACAGTAAAGGCCCTTTTAAGATTCTCACTCCTCCCGCTTCTTGAATGGAGGGGAGACAGGCCCCTGGCTGCCCAGGAGGAGAGGGGCTTATTTGCTTAACATCTGCTTTAAAGGTTTTCTGTCCTTGTTATTAATGTTTGCTAAGTTTGGAGGTTCAGTTGAATTCTGCTTGTTGTTGGCTAAATCCTAAATTTTCTCTAGCATTCACCTCCCGGTGGACTAGAGAACTGGTTTTAGCAAACACCTACCACCCATGCCCCAGGTAGTGGGCGTGCTGAATTCCTGGAGGCTGGGCAGGGATGTGGAGACTCCAGCTCCCGGTTACCCTGCCCCCCACCCTAAAGTCTGCAACTGTGGCCTTGCAATTCAAATGCTGGAAGGGGAAGGTGTCTTGCTCTGAGCCTGCTGAGGCTCTGACCAGCTCCGCCGCCATTGTGGTGTCTGTGTTCTGTTCGGGTCTTGTCTTCCATTTCCTGGACCTTCTCTGGTCATAGCATCCCACTTCAGCCCCCATTGGAGCTGAACTGGTTTCTCAAAATGTGGCTACTAACCTTGATTTTCTTGATCCAGGATTGATATTTTGCTTTATAGGATGCAGGTCGACATGTGTGCTAGCTGCGTGGGCTATGGTGGTCCATGAAGCTGCCTCCACAGTCTGCTCCCAAACTAATATCTTTAACCAGTCTGTGTAGAAATTTGCAGGCAACCCAGCAGGAGGTGTCCAACCCATCTCTCCTGCCTGCCTCCATCACACATGACTATTGAGGCCTGCTGATTCTCGGGATGGAAGACACAGCCACTTCCGATCCGCTGAAGCTAAGACTTCTACATTGTCTTGACCCTTTGACCTCTTGATTGTTACTTATTTGTGCTCTCTAACACCTGCCGGTAAGGTTAAATGATATGATATGATTTGATTTGATGGCACCTATACTTTGGTGGAGCTACAAAACTGTTAGGTTAGATTAACTGGTTAAGGCCTTGGCTTCACCTGCCTACAGAAGATCTGCTTCCGCTTTTTGACTCTTTAAGGGATAAAGCCCCCACTGATATTATTACAATAACTCCATCACATCAAGTAATATTTCAAAAAATTCAGACGGCCTTAAATATGGCACAATTGGCTCGCTATAGGTCCCAATGTCCCCTTTGTCTTTGGATCCTTCCTGGCTCAGTGCCATTACTCAGTTGGGCAATCCTCTCCAATGGGTACATGCATCGGTGGGAGGTTTTACTCCCAGCTAGACCAGCTAGCTTACCTGGTAACTAAGGGCAGGGATATCTCCCCGAGACATTATGGACGCGATTCTGATATACTAGTTATTCCCTACTGGCTGTCAGACTTAGAGTGGGCCAAAAGAAACCATAATCAGGTGTCCATGCCTTGGACGGTTTCATGGGGAAGTTGGACTGCCATTATGGCACTTCAAGATGGGTAACCTCATTTTCGAGGTTACAATGGACTCCCCCCATACTTTTCTCTACCAAACCCCTTATTAAAGCTGTAAATGTTTTCACTGATGGGGGAAAAGCGGATCTGCCGCGGTGATATACTCCACCTCCTCCTCTGCCAATATAGAAGAGGGGACCCACTACCTTGAGCCAGTTACAGGATCTGCAGTTTAAGGAGCTATACGCAGTTGCCCTGGCACTAACCCATGTTCAAAAACCGATGAACCTGTTTTCTGATAGTTTGTATGTGGTCAATTTGTTACCAACTCTAATGTCATCGGTCAAGCTATAATTGAGAGGCATAACAAGACCCTAAAGGACCAATTAATAAAACAAAAAGGGGGAAGCAACCCCCATGACCAGTTAAGGACAGCCATGCTTACATTAAGTATTTCAAATTTTTCCAAAGACCAACCTCTGACAGCTTTTCAGAGGCATTGGTCAAATCATACACCTTAAAGGTGGAAGTCCAATGGAAGGACCCCCTTACTGGATCATGGCGAGGTCCTGACCACTTATTAGTGTGGGAAGGGGCTTTGGATGCATTTTCCCAATCAGGGAACCAAGCCCAATTTGGGTACCTGCTAGAGACCTAAAATACTGTTCACCAGAATAACTACCCAAGAGCACCCCCTCTTGAGGTATGATTCCTTGTTTCTCTCTAGGAATGCAAAGACCGTGGTGGATTTTTTCTGAAACGTGCCTGCATGTATCAGCAATTGTGGGCAACAATGGAGGCAGGCAGCCTCCCTTCCTTCCAGTTGCCCAGCCCTACCCCCTCGTTCAGGGGTATCCACCCCTACCCCTTCTCTACTAAATGTTACTTGCTTTGTTGGACTCTACCTTGACATCTTTATGGTGCAATGTTTCTCTGTGGTGATACCGCCTACAGCTTATTGTCAAAGAATTGGAATGGAGTTTGCACTATTGTTTTCCTTTTGCCCTTCCCCTATTGCTGAGCTTAGGGGTTCCTGTTTGGGGGGGGGGACAGGCGTTGGGGGTCTTGGTACCTTGCTTTATGTTTATGATAAACTGTCTACTAATGATATGCATCAAGTTGCTAGCACCATCCTAGATCTGCAATCTCAACTGGACTCCTTGGCTGCCGTGGTCCTCCAGAATCGCCAGGGCTTGGACCTGCTCACCGCCAGAGAAGGGGGACTCTGTCTGCTTTTATCTTGAGCAGCGCCGAAACGGACTGAACTCCAATTTTCTCTGGACTGGGCTAAATGGGTGGCTCCCCTACCTTCTCCCCCTTGTTTACCATGATTCCTGTGTTTCCATTTGGCCCTTGCGTGGTTAATAGGCTTCTCCAATTTCTTAAGAAATGAGCCAGAGCTGTCCAGTTAATGGTGGTCCAAGAGGAATATGCTGCCTTTAGCCGACTGGGAACCCTATGAGGTTGGCCATGAGCCCTACCAGGGTGTACAGGTGTGAGGCAAAAATAACAGGGCCTCCTCTTGAGTGTCAATTCCTCCCTCCCCCCCACCATCCTTCTACTGGGCTGGCAGGCCCTGCAGGTAGGATTGCCTAAAGAGCTGGAGTGGTAGTCAATGACGGGTAAGATCCTCAGAGGGGGACAACCTAAGACAGGCACACTCTTGAGTAGGGTAGCCACCTGCTAATAAAACAAAAAGGGGGAGATGTGGGACATGCCAGGGCATGTTACATCAGAAAGAGGCAACTAGCTGGCCCCGCCTGTTTCCCAGCCCTGTGGCTGGCTATTACACCGGAACCCAGAAAGGCGGTTCTAGCTGGCCCCACCTCCCAGCCTTGGAACCACGTATGGCCAAGATGGCGCCTGGTGATGAACCCGGAGGCGGTCCTGTGGGCTGTGACATATAATTAGGCTGCCTCTTAGGATTGGTCCCTTGGCACTCCACCCTTGACAGACAGCTCAGGTGTCCCTTCACAGTCCCTAGATAGGTGCACGTACACTCCTCCCCTTCCCACCGCTCTCTGACCTATTTAAGAGCGGATCTTATTTCAATAAAGTGAGACGTGCGCAGACATTCTTCCGGATGCATCTGACTGTCCTCCAGTGAGGGTGTGCTAGGTGGGGGTGGTCCGTCGACCCTTCTCCTTTCTTGGCCCACCCCGGTCAGGGCGTGCTTCCCCATCTCTCCGGCAGGTCGGGAGAGCGCTGGGGGCCAAAGACCCCGACACCCCAGGACCAGAAAACAATGATCAGTTTAAAAATACTGATTGAACCTGGGCATCAGTGGCTCATGCCTATAATCCTAACTACTCAGGAAGCTGAGATCTGAGGATTGCGGTTCAAAGCCAGCCCAGGCAGGAAAGTCCTTGAGACTCCAATTAACCACCAGATTGCCAATCAGCCAACAGAAAACCAGAAGTGGCGCTGTGGCTCAAGTGGTAGAGTGCTAGCCTTGAGCTGAAGAGCTCGGGACAGTGCCCAGGCCCAGAGTTCAAGCCCATGACTCTTCCCCACCCCCAAAGAGAAAAAAATGGCTGAATTCACACACACACACACGTTAAAAAAAAAAAGGAAAGAGAAAAGAACATTTTGAGTCAGTGATGAGAATCTGCTTTGTTCTCATAACTCCTTGTTGCTCCCCTCTCAGCCCATGCTTTTTATGTATCCAAAGATGGAATATGAAGGACTGACTCCCACCCTATTGTGCCAGGCTCATACAGATACCAGGCAAAACCCAAGCCCATCTGTAAATAATCCATTGTGGGTCCAAGGACAAGCCACCAACTTGCTACACACCTAGTGGCGCTTTCAATAACCTCTGCCTCCTTGCTCAGACCCTTTATAAGCCTGGCTCCAAATTCACCCCCTCATACAACTTCCAAACCCACAGGAAGGTTTGTGCCCTTCGCTGTTCGTCAATGAACAGTCCTCACCTGTTGATGATCGAGTCCAGCCTATTCCTTTTCCGTTCTCCATTTTCCCAACAGTTAGGGGTAAAGATAGACTCAGAGACTGGTTTACTATAAGTTATATGTGGAATTCAGGGTAAGAATTGCCTGGAATAGAAATTTGTTGCTACAGTAAAGCAGAGCAAAAAGAATGATGAGATGAAGAGGCACCAAAAATTTAGAAGTGATGTGTTGACAGCAGTTAAGTCCTTATGCCATCTGCAAACCTTGTAAAAGTTATCTGTCAGCATCCATTCTACACAGATGTCTACTCTTTAACCTGTTTAGTTTAGACTCAGCCTCTGTACCTGACTGGATTTAATTCATATTGCTTTTCACAGGTTTATTTATAGAAATGCTCATCTCATGGATTTCCTTTAACTCCTTTTGCTACTAACCTGTGCCTCCTGAAGTTATATAAATTAATTACCTCCACAACAGAGGTCACTTGATCATGTAAATTATTAACATCAGTGATGACAAAACCTGTGAACTTTATAAAACCCTTTTTTGGGGGGTGGGGGGAGAAGAGGTACAAACTTCCCTCCTTTTTCCTTATTTATTTATTTATTTATTTTCACCTTAAAAACGATTTATATTTTGGGGTAGGTTAAGAGTGGCGGAATTCAGGAGTCACAATGCATCCAACCTGGCTTCCTTATTTATTTAGGCAGCACATTTTTGTTGGTGTTGTTGGTTGTGATGCTTGAACTCTGTACTGTCCTTGAGCTCTTAGCTCAAGGCTAGTGCTCTACCACTTTGAGCCACAGCACCACTTATGGGTTTTTGGTGAGTAATTGGGGATCAGAGTCTAACAAACTTGTACTTTCCTGCCCAGGCTGGCTTTGAACTGTGATCCTCAGATCTCAGCTTCCTGAGTAGCTAGGATTATAGGGGTAAACCCCTACACCAGGCTTATGCATCACTCTTTTGCATATGTGTGATGGTACTAAAAGGCTTGAATTCAGAGCCTAGGCACTGTCACTGAGCTTTTTCCACTCAAGGTGGGAGCTTTACTACTTTGAGCCACAGTCCCACGTTTAGATCATTAGTGGTTAATTGGAGATGAAGTGCAGGAGGACCTGAGTTCAAGCCCTAGTACCAGCACAAAAAGAGAAATGAGAGCCTGGCTGGGAAGGTGGCCTAGTGATGCATGAAGCCTTGGGTTTAATTCCTCAGCACCACATAAACAGAAAAAAGCCGGAAGTGGGGCTGTGGCTCAAGTGGTAGAGTGCTAGCCTTGAGCAAAAAGAAGCCAGGGACACTGCTCAGCCCCTGAATTGGACTGGCAAAAAAAAAAAAAAGAAAAGAAAGAGAGAGAGAGAGAGAGAGAGAGACAAAGGATGGTAAAGGTACATTATTTTTGGAAACAAGAAACATTTCTGCTAAGCTTACCCAGTCTGTGGTGAATGGGGCACCATTTGCCATCAATGTTCTTACTTCGTCATCTTGGCCTTTTCTTGCTGCTTCTAACAACCTCTTCCCCAAGTCCACCAAAGACATCTTTATGCATAGGAACAAAAGTTTTGGGGTACCTAAATTCAAACACAAGGAAAGATGCCTATAAACTATTTTTCAAAGACTTCTTATAATAAATACATATGTACATGATGCATCTCAAGTAGACCGTCTGGTAGTCCCTTCTTTTCTACCTCAAGTAACACAAATCAGATATTTAGGGAAGTTTCAGACCCTAAATGATAGTTCCCTCACTTTTAATCTCTAGAAAAATACTATGGAAATAAGTGTAATACAGCACAATCTTCCTAATATAAAGAATCCATAAAAATATAATTTCATCCCATTGAAGGCTAGGAATGTGGCTTAGTGGCAGAATGCTTGCCTAGCACACATGGAGCCCAGGGTTCAATTCCTCAGTACTATATAAACAGAAAAAGCGGGAAGTGGCACTATGGCTCAAGGGACAGTGCCCAGGACCTAAAAATAGTACCAAAGCCACCCACCCCCCAAAAAGAATTTCATTCCATTGAAAGGACTAATAGTAGAATACAGGAATTTAAAGAACACAGTGCAAAGTAATAAAACATTCATCCTGACTTCCAAGCAGGATGCAACAGGGATGTCCATAGTAAAATTGTTGCTTAATGAAAATTATGAAATTCCTTATTAGCAACTTATTTTGACAGTCCTGGGGTTTGAACTGGGCCTGAGCCTCAGCCTCAGGCCTGAGGCTTTTGTGCCTCAAGGCTAGCATTCTACCAACTGAGCCACTGCTCCACTTCCGGCTTTTTGGTGTTTAATTTTAAATGAGAATCTCATGGACTTTCCTACCCAGGCTGGCTTCAAACTTGCTCCTCAGACCTCAGCCTTCTGAGCAGCTAGGATTACAGGTGTGAGCCAAGCTTACTTTTTTTTTTTTTTTTTTTTTTTTTGGCCAGTCCTGGGCCTTGGACTCAGGGCCTGAGCACTGTCCCTGGCTTCTTCCCGCTCAAGGCTAGCACTCTGCCACTTGAGCCACAGCGCGGCTTCTGGCCGTTTTCTGTATATGTGGTGCTGGGGAATCGAACCTAGGGCCTCGTGTATCCGAGGCAGGCACTCTTGCCACTAGGCTATATCCCCAGCCCCCAAGCTTACTTTTTTGTCCCCTTGCTCCAGAGACCCAAGCAGGGCCTCTCACCTGTTAGGCAAGTGCTCTATTTCTGAGGTATACTCTTGCCCCTAATTTCTCTTTCTGGAGGTGGATAAGTCTTTAGATGACACAGTGAAATAGGATACATCAAGGGCTCTAAATTAAGTTTTATCTGTTAATCTTTTTTTATCTGACTATGGTATAATGATATAATAAGGGTCAAAATTTACAGAGAGCAAACTCTTAGTGGTTACTCATCTGCTTAGGCTAGCAGTTAAAATCTAGTTCATGGACCAACTCAAAGTATTTCAGGGATCCATAGGTCAAAACATTATCTGCCTTTTTTACTGATAGACTGCTTGTGTCTTAGCAGAAATCAAATTGTGAAGCAAACTTATTGTATTCTTCACTGCCATGTTCTTTGGGGGAGAGTCAATTTTACCTCAGAAGGTCCTAGATGCCATAGTAAACATTAGTAACTTTATTAAATTTTAACACCCAAATGAGTGCTTTTAATTCCTGTAACAGAAAGGGAAATACATATAAAGCACTTCTGCATACTTAATACAACAAGTTCTTGAGAAACAGAATTGTGCAATTAAGTTGCAAACTGAACTAACTGCTCTTATTACTTACCATCTTTTTTTTTTTTAATGCTGGTTCTGGGGCTTGAACTCAGGGTCTGGGCACTGTTCTCAAGTTTTTGTGCTCAAGGCTAGAGGCTCTACCACTTGAGCCACAGCTCTACTTCTGGCTTTTTTGGTGCTTACTTGGAGATAAGAGTCTCACAGACTTCCCTGCCTAGACAGGCTTCAAACGGTGATCATTAGGTCTCAGCCTCCTGAGTAGCTAGGATTACAGGCATGTGCCACTGGTGCCCAGCTGTAACATAATTTTTATATGAAAGTGATGAACAGAGCTGGACTCTCAGGAGACTGAAGCAGGAGGATCAAGAGTTTGAGGCTGGCAGCCAGGAGTTTGGCCTAGTGGTAGACTGCTTGCCCTAGTATGCATGAAGCTCTAGGTTGGATTCCTCGGTACCACATACACAGAAAAGCCAGAAGTGGGCGCTGTGGCTTAAGTGGTAGAGTGCTAAACTTGAGCAAAAGAAGCCAGGGGTACAGTGCTCAGGGCCTGAGTCCAAGGCCCAGGACTGGCAAAAAAATAAAAAGAGTTTGAGGCTGGTCTGGGCTACATAGGGAGAATCATTTTTGGTTTTTGTAAGATAGAGCTGGGTGCTGGTGACTCAAAGCCAGCCCCAGAAGGAAAAAGTCTGTGAGACTCTTATCTCCAATTAACCACCAGAAAACCAGAAGTGGTGCGGTGGCTGAAAGTGGTAGAGTGCTAGTCTTGTATTATTTTTGTTTTGTTTTGTTTTTTACCAGTCCTGGGGCTTGAACTCAGGGCCTGAGCACTGTCCCTGCCTTCTTTTTTTTTTTTTTTGGCCAGTCCTGGGCCTTGGACTCAGGGCCTGAGCACTGTCCCTGGCTTCTTCCCGCTCAAGGCTAGCACTCTGCCACTTGAGCCACAGCGCCACTTCTGGCCGTTTTCTGTATATGTGGTGCTGGGGAATCGAACCTAGGGCCTCGTGTATCCGAGGCAGGCACTCTTGCCACTAGGCTATATCCCCAGCCCTCCCTGCCTTCTTTTTGCTCAAGGCTAGCACTCTACCACTTGAGCCACAGCGCCACTTCCAGATTTTTCTATATATGTGGTGCTGAGGAATCAAACCCAGGCAGGCTTCGTGTATATGAGGTGAGCACTTTACCACTAGGCCATATTCCCAGCTCCTAGCCTTGACTAAAAGAGCTCAAGGACGGCACCCAGACCCTCAATTCAAGCCCCACCACTGACCAAAAAAAAAAAAAAAAAAAAAGAGTTGGGCACTAATTAGTGATCCATATCTATAATCTTCTGTAATCCTAGGCACTCAAGAGACAGATCTGAGGGTCCCAGTTCAAAACCAACTCAGGCAGGAAAGCATGAGACAATACCCAAGCCCCTGAATTCAAGCCTCAGTAATAACCCAAAACAAACAAACGAAAAGGAGCCAGGTGTTCCTTGGGAAACTAAGATCTGGAGGACAATGGTTTGAAGCCCATACATGTGGAAAGGTTCACTCAAGCTATGGGGTAAGGGGGAAGCTGAACTCGTTGGCATGTGCCTGTGATCTCAGAAACAATGGGAAGCCTAAGGTAGATAGATTGAAGTTTAAGCTGCAAGAAGGATAAACATACTTCAAATACAGTCAGGAAAAAACAGGACTGTGGTTCAAGTGGTAGAACATCAGCCTAGCAAACACGAGGCCTTGAATCTAAAACTCAGTACTGACAAAAACAAAAAGACACCAAACCCAGCCTAGTGGTTCATACCTGTAATCCTAACTACCTAGGAGGTAGAGTTCAGGCCTCCAAAGCCAGCTCAGGCAAAAAAAAAAAAAAAAACAGCTAATGAGACCTCACCTCTTTCAGTCTTTAAGACTCCCTATCTTGATAAATAAGCAGAGTGTGGTAGCCTGTACCTGTGATCCTAGCTACAACCATATGGGAAGCATATGTAGGAGGATCATGAGCTGAGGCTAGCACTAGGCAAAATACAAGACACATCTGAAAAATAGTGAAAAAAAGCAGAGGGTATGACTCAAGTAGTAGAATAACTGCCCAGCAAGCACAAAGCTCTGAGTTCAAACTGCACATCCAAAAACAATTTTTTTAGAAAGCTTAAATCTACTACCATGAACTTGACAGCTTACTACTAAAGACTTTTGACAGAATTGGTGGTGGTAATATTGTGATTTTTGATACTGTACAATGAAATGAATCAACATTTGGATGATATGCATAATTTTGTAGGCCAATACTTTTCCAATGATCAATACTTGATGACAGACCAGTGCTTTAGGGTACAGAATAAGAAAGTTCATTGATATGGTTTCAGATTTCTCATTTCAACTAATTTATTTTTCATTCCCTTACTTCTTTTTTAGTAGCATCAATTAGTTGTTAAAGGGAATCATTTGACATGTCCATATACACATATTATGTCCCCTGATCAGACTCACCCTCCTCTTAGTCTCGCTCATCCTCACTCCCTTCCAGTAACTAACTTAAGAAAATTCTAGCAAGGAATGTAGCTCAGTGGTAGATTACTTATTCTGTATGGAGGATCCTGGGTTTGACTGTCAGCACTGAAAACAAAATGACCCTTTTTCAAGTTTTGATGCAGCATCAAAGTATACCTACAATTATTTGAGAAAGGTATTAAAGATCTGTGTGTGGTAGCATATGCTTGTAATTTCAGTATTTGGGAGATGGAGGTAGGAAAGACTGAGGCTAACCTGAGCCATAGAGAACTGTTCTAACCTGCCATTCCTTCTGTGTCAAGATGGACTGAACTTTCTAAAACTATCATAGTTTAGACCTTGAGCAGTTAAATGAGTTGAAGATGTCAAGTGATTCATTTGCATTGGAACTGATCCACAAACCTGAGTGCCCACTCTGTACTTTGTACATGTGCGATAATTGTTGGACCATTTTGATAATTAAGAAAATTATCTTAAAACAAACAAACAAAAACATCAGCTGAATATAACCGTGGATGTCTGTAATTCTTGCGCCCAGGATCAAGAGTTCCAGGCCAGTCAGGTGCCATGGCTTATGCCTGTAATCCTAGCAACTCAGAAGGCTAAGATCAGAGGATTTCAGTTCAAAGCCAGCCCAAGCAGAAATGATAATCTTATTGATAGTAAACTACACCGCCCCCTCCCCTTCCAAAAAAAAGCTTAAAGTGGAGCTGTGTTAACCCAAGCCTTGAGCAAAAGAAGCTCAGGGACAGAACACACACACACACACACACACACACACACACACACACACACACACTTACTTCCAGGCCAGCCTAGGCTACTTATTGACAGAACACACACACACACACACACACACACACACTCACTTACTTCCAGGCCAGCCTAGGCTACTTATTGAAAGCCTTTTTTTTTTTTTTTTTTTTGGCCAGTTCTGGGGCTTGGACTCAGGGCCTGAGCACTGTCCCTGGCTTCTTTTTGCTCAAGGCTAGCACTCTGCCACTTGAGCCACAGCGCCACTTCTGGCCATTTTCTGTATACGTGGTGCTGGGGAATCGAACCCAGGGCCTCATGTATATGAGGCAGGCACTCTTGCCATATCCCCAGCCCCGAGAGCCTTTTTTTTGACACTGTCTTTAAATAAATAAATGAATGAATAAATAAAGGCTGGCCAAGATGACAGTTATATAAAGATCCCTTCTCAGATCCCTTTTCTTTCCTTCCCTCTAGAAGGAAAGAAAAATAGTTAAAACTTTCATTTCAGGCAGGTGTGGTGATGGCATGTCTGTAGTCTCAGCACTGGAGAGGCTGAAGCAGTATGATAACAAGTTTAAAGTAAGCCTTCGCTACATAATTGAGAATAGGGGAACCTGTGTCTGAAACCAAGGGCTGGAGACCGAGTCAGTGGGGGAGCTCGACCAGCATGCGCAAGGGCCTTTGGTTTGATCCCCATCACCTCTGGAAACAAAACTGCTCCTAATATATTTTAGGAGAGACTGAATGCAGTGTAAGACTGAGGCAAACAGCACATGACGATGATCTCTACTTGTAATGCTGAGGAGTTAGAGGTTATCCTGGGCAACAGAGCAAAACACGGTGGCAGAAAGGGGGAGGGATGAAATCAGAAAAACAATCAGAGAGAAAAATTATATAAATTTTCATATATAACCCTGGTATTTTACATTTCTCCAAATGTGTTATCTTCTTTTTCAAATAGCAAATCTGGGATGGGGTGTAGCTCAGTGTTAGTGTGTATTTAGCATGCACAAAGACCTGAGTTTAATCCCCAGCATCAAAGGGGGGAAAAATTAAAACTGTTAAAATAGGTAAAAACAAGTTGGGCATGGTGGTTCATGCCTGTAATCCCAGCACTGTGTTTGAGGGCAGCCTAAGGCTACATAGTAAGACTATATCAACCCTTCCCATAACCCCTCAAAAAAAGAAGAGAGAAAGAGAGAGAGAAATGTCATATTTGAATCAGTTGCCATTTATTGGTAGTGATACCTGACTTACAAATATAATCTTTTACCCAGGCACTGGTGGCTCACACCTATAATCCTAGCTATGCAGGAGGCTAAGATCTGAGAATCACAGTTCGAAGCTAATCTGGGCAGGAAAGTCCATGAGACTCTTATCTCCCAATTAATCACAGAAAAAGCTAGAAGTAGCACTGTAGCTCAAAGTGGTAGAGTGCCAGAACTGAGCAAAAGGAGCACAGGGACAGCGCCCAAGCCAAGTTCAAGCCCTAGGAACTGGCCAACAACAAAAAAGATCTTTTTTATTTTTAGGTTCAAGACTAGGACGCAAACTGGATACCTGCCACCACTTTTACTCATTGGCAACCAGTCTACCAACTGATCCATGCCTACAAGTCCACATATAACATTTTTTAAAATCACTGAGTGGGGGGCTGGAAATATGGCCTAGTGGTAGAGTGCTTGCCTGGTATACATGAAGCCCTGGGTTCAATTCCTCAGCTCCACATATATAGAAAAAGCCAGAAGTGGCACTGTGGCTCAAGTGGTAGAGCGCCAGCCTTGAGAAAAAGATGCCAGGGACAGTGCTCAGGCCCTGAGTTCAAGCCCCAGGACTGGAAAAACCAAAACAAAACAAAATCACTAGGGACTAGGAATGTGGCCTAGTGGTATACTGCATGCCTAGCATGCATAAAGCCCTGGGTTCAATTCCTCAGTACCACATAAACAGAAAAAGCTGGAAGTGGCACTATGGCTCAAGTGGTAGAGTGCTAGCCTTGAGCAAAAGGAGCTCAGGGACAGTACCCAGGCCTTGAGTTCAAGCCCCAGGACTGGCAAAAAAAAAAAAAGAAGAAAAGAAAAGAAAAAAAAAGCACTAAGTGTCTATATGAAGATAACTCTTTCCCTTTTGCCTCTGTCTCCTAAATGTTGAAATACAAGCATGAGCCACAAATCTCATTCTTCAAGGCATGAAAAGGCTTTTTTTCTTTGCACTGGTAGGATTTGAACTCAGGGCTTTGTACTTTCTAGACAGGCACTACCCATCTGAGCTATACCTCCAGCACTGCTCCCCCTCCCCCAGCGCCTTTTGTCAGTCCTGGGCTTGAACTCAGGGCCTAGGCTCTGTTCCTGAGCTTCTTTTTTCTTTTGCTCAAGGCTAGCACTCTTACCACTTGAGGGACAGTGCCACTTCTGGATTTTTCTGTGTATATGGTACTGAGGAATCAAACCCAGGGCTTCATGCATGCTAGGCAAGCACTCTACCACTAAGCCACATTCCCAGCCCCTCCAGCCCTTTTTGATTTAGTTGCTTTTCAAGTAGGGTCTCACAATTCTTCTCAGTGACAGCTTGGACTGTGGTCCTCTTACTTTATGCCACCCTCAAGGGGAAGATTATAAATGAACACCGCCACACCCAGCTTGGCCTGAAATCATGATTCTTCTGAGCTGTACCTCCCAAGCAGCTAGGATTACAAGTATAAACCACTGTGCCAAGCTGGGAAGCCTATTTCTTATTATACAGATATATAATTAAACTTTGAAGCTACGATGTAAATAGTTTAGCCCTTATGTCCATCACCCTGGCATAAAAAGCATATTAGAAATGTGTTCTTCCAAGACTCTTCTTTCTCTTTCCCAAGTTACTGTTTTGTTTTGTTTTGTTTTGGTCAATTATAGAGGTTAATTAACTCTAGGCCTTGGAGCTGTCCTTCAGCTTTTGTGCTCAAAGCTAGCATTGTACCACTTTGAGCCATAGGGCCACTTCCAGTTTTCTAGTTGTTAACTGGAAGATAACAGTCTTGTGGACTTTCCTGCCTGGGCTAGCTTTGAACTGTGATCTTCAGATCTCAGCCACCTGAGTAGCTAAAATTACAGATGTGAGCCACCAGTGCCCTCCAAGTTACTGGATTTATTTATTTTTTTGCCTTTTTGTTTAGTTTTAGTTTGTTTTGTTGTCTTTTGTGGTGGTATTAGGGCTTGAACTGAGGGTCCAGGGCTCTGAGTGCTTTTTTACTCACCCGGCTTTTTTTTCCTGGTTAACTGAAGATAAGAATCATGAAGATTTGTCTGCCCAAGCTGGCTTTGAACCTTGGATTGTCAGATCTGTCTTCTGAGTAACTAAGATTATAGGAATGAACTGATGACTGGCTAAATTTACTCTAGATTTAACCTCAAGTACTTATCTGAAGTAAAAGTAAAATGTACCTGAACTAGGGAAGGGAAAGAAAAATGAGGGTGTAACCAATATGACAAGAAATGTACTCACTACTTTATGTAACTGTACCCCCTTTGCACATCACCTTGTCAATAAAATTTAATTTTAAAAAAGTAAAATGTATTTTTTTTTTTTGGCCAGTCCTGGGCCTTGGACTCAGGGCCTGAGCACCTTCCCTGGATTCTTTTTGCTCAAGGCTAGCACTCTGCCACCTGAGCCACAGCGCCCCTTCTGGCCGTTTTCCTTATATGTGGTGCTTGGGAATCAAACCGAGAGTTTCATGTGTAGGAGGCAAGTGCTCTTGCCTCTAGGCCATATGCCCATCCCAGTAAAATGTATTTTTAAAATAATAGTGTTGGGGACAGTGGGACTCTCCCAGTTATCTTCCCAAGTACCCCTATGGTCAAGAGAAAATCTAAGCAATTTTACTGACAGAAAATATTTTCCTTTACTGGATTTACTTTCACTTGTATTAAGAAAACAAAACTTGGTCTAACTTGTAGCATTTTCCCTCTCTCCTTCTGTTCCATAAAACACACCCCCCCCCTCGCCCAACCCCATTCTGGTCATTCTGGTGATTGAATTGAGGGCCTCAGGAATGCTCTACAAGCTACCCACTGAGATATCTTACCCTAGCCCTGCCTCATAGGACTTATAAATAAAATAACAAAGCACCCATTCCTCCTCCCTAATAAAAACACCAGAACTTTCAGGAAGTGTGTTTTGATAACTATGGAGTGTTTGAGCCAACATAGCACTCTATTATCAAAGAGTAATTAATTTTGTTTACATAATAACTTGGGGGAAGATAGCTGTCTTTATCAAAAACATCCATGAAAATGGTGTTTAAGATCATCTCTAGAGAGAAAGGAGGAGGGAGGAGGCGGGTGAAAAATGAGGGAGGAAGTAACAAGTTGAACAAGAAATGTACTCACTGCCTTACATATAAAACTGTAACTCCTCTGTACTTCACTTTGACAATAAAGCGAGGGGGGGGGGAGATCATCTCTATTAGTCTAGGGTGGATTCAAATGGTACAACGAAAATATGGTTACAGATAATAAAAAAATATTATTAAAACTGTTCAAAGTAGGCTGTAGAATGTCCTTTTCAATAGATGGTGAGACAGAAGACAGTAGAAAAGAGCTTTTACCAGAAGGGGGAAAGGAACAGTGATGGATGGTTCAAGTAAATCTGTAAGAATAGGAGAAAATTAGAGAGGGGAAACAATTGAGGAATCCAAGGAAACAGTATTATTATTATTATTTTGCAGCTGTGTGAGTCCCCCCTGAGTGGCCAGCTGTACAAACAACAGTGCAAACATTGAGGGTGGGGCCATGATTGCTCCGGTTCCGATTACAGAGCAGGCTTAAACCTTCAGGTTATTTCTGAAATCAGAGAACTGGCGGTCTCCGCAGGCTCCTCTACCCCAGCCCCTCCACTTCCCCACACCTAAGTTTTTTGTGGCAAAAGAGGAGGGTCCGTTCGCAACAAGGAGCACTAAAGTGGGAGTCCCGGCGGCCTCCCTCCCAGCCTCCGGCCGGCCGGGCTTGGCTCCGCGCCGCCCTCTAGTGGTCACCTCGGGGTCCGTGGCTTCCCTTGGTCCGGCTCCCCGGCCCAGGTCTCGCACCCACCCTCTTCCTCACCTCCTTCCAGTCCCCTCCCCTTCCTCTCCACAGCATCCCCTTCCTCCGTCCCCCTCCCCCCGCGGGGCGAGGGGGTGCGGGCAGGTCGGCCCCCACGAGTCTGGGGCCGGGCTGGGAAGCGGTCTTGGCCCCAGCCTGTCCATTCCGGCCCGGACCACCCTCCCTCCCTCCTTCCCCTGCTTCCCCTCCCGGACTCCACGCATCTCTTCTTCCCCCTCACCTTCTCGTCCGGGACGCTGCCAGCTCCGCTTCCGCCAAGCCCGCCAGTTTGGTCCTGTTTCTTTCTCTAGTTAAGATTCCCTGTCAGTGACGGCTCCTTTTTAAAAAAATTTTTTTGGCTTTTTTTCATATATGCATATTTTGGGGGCCTTTCCCCCCCCCCCCCCGCGTGGAGAAATGGAGGAATCAAAATGGCGGTCCCGGAAGTGGAGGTGCCGCAAGTGACTTGGCGGAAGAATCTGTGGAAGGGAACGGAAGGGAACACGCTGGTTTCCCTCCGGCGGGGCAAGGACGAAGCACCCTCGGGGATCGTTTCTTATCTACTTGAGGCCGCCGGAGCCTCGGAGAAAAAGCCTAAGGCTCGCATCTGAATGGGACTATTTGATAAGGCGGAGGGCTATTGATTACGCGCTACGTGGATGTAGATCCGGCAGGGGATGGGCCGGGATGGTGGTTTTGGCGCCAAGAACCTGGGAGCCGCAATCAGCTGTGGGTCTTTGGAGTGGTTTTTCCCTCTCTGTCTCTGTCTCTCTCTGCCGGTTCTCACCGGAGAGCGAGGGACGCCTTCCTTCTACTGTTCGGGAACAGCCCGAGTGAACTTACTTCCTAGTACAGCCTCCCTAGGAGTTACCCGGAGGCAAGCTGTCCTCCGATCTGTCTTTCCTTCTAGGGGCCTGGAGGAGGATGGCGCACCGGTGCAAACGGGTTAAAGCTTGAAGGACCACGAGAATCAGCAAAGGATGCGTCACTGACCTTTCCTGCTTCCATAATGCACATATATGTATGCGTGTGTGTCAGCATATATATATGTATATTTGATTGTTAATGGCGGGCATTAGGAAATATTGCAAATCTCTCTCAAAATTCTGTTGATCTCATCTTTGTCAGTCGTGAGGCTGGAACTCTGAGCCTGGGCGCTGCCCCTGCGCTTTTCTGCCGGTTTTCTGGTGGTTAATTAGAAATAAGAGTCACAGATTCTGGCCAGGGCTGGCTTTGAGTCCTGACCCTCACTCAGATCTCAGCCTCCTGAGTAGCTAGGATTACAGGTGTGTGAGCCACCAGTGCCCTGCTGATCTCATCTTTAAAAGTATTTGTAGGGTGGCTCAAGTGGCAGACTGCTATCCTTGAGCAAAACGAAGCCAGGGACAGTGCTCAGGCCCCGAAGTTCAAGCCCCAGGACTGGCAAAAATAATAATAAAAGTGTTACTTTAAGAACAAAAAAAAAAAAGTATTTGTAGGGGGCTGGGAATGTGGCTTAGCAGTAGAGTGCTTGCCTAGCATGCAGGAATCCCTGGGTCTCCAAAGCGGGAATTGGTGTTGTGGCTCTAGTGGTAGAGTGCTATCCTTGAGCAAAAGTAGCTCAGGGACAGTGGCCAGGCCCCGAGCCCAAGCCCCAGGACTGACCAAAAAAAGAAAAGGAAAAAAAATGTAGCAGCTAGACACCTATGGCTCACACATGTAATCCTAGTTGGAAGTCAGCCTGGTCAGGAAAGTCCATGACACTTTGTTTTTTCTCTTTTCGTTGATCATGGGGCTTGAACTCAGGGCCTGGACACCGTCCCAGAGCTCTTTTGCTTAAAGCTAGCATTTTACCACTTTGAGCTACAGCACACCACTTAAGGTTTTCTGGTGTTTAGTTGGAGATGAGTCACACAGACTTTCTTGCCTGGTTTGGCTTAGAACTGTGATTCTTAGATCTCAGCTTCCCGAGTAACTAGGATTACAGGTGTGAGGCAGCACCGGGCTCCACAAGAATCCTGTCTCCAACTAACCACCAAAAAGCCAGATGTGGAGCTGTGGCTTAAAGTGGTAGAGTGCTGCCCTTGAGGAGGAAAAATCTTAAAGTAGTAACGCACTACCCTTGAGTAAAGGGCTTTACCCCTGGATAGCACCCAGGCCCTGAGCTCAAGTCCCATACCGACAAAAAAAAAAAACTTTACGGCATACTTTCTATATGGGTTTTAAGTTTTCTCTCATTCCTATGTATATTCTTAATTTTGTCTGGCTTTAAAAAAAAAAAGAGGAAGAAGAAGAGAGAAGAGGAAATGGGAAATGGATAGAGGATTTGAATAGAATGTTGTAAAAATCTTTCACTTATTAACAAAGCAGTAAATCATAAAAATCATGCTATCTATATTTTATACATATATATTTTTGGTAGATAATAAAAATTGCTAAAATAAAAAAAATATTGTCTGGCTTTGCCTTTCATGTAGTAGGAACACAAACAATTTGTAAGTTGGTTCCAAATAAATCTTGGAATGAGATGAGTTAGAAATATGCGATAACATTTGGTCAAGCAGAACTTTCTACTTAATTTTAACTACATTAATTTTAAATTGATCTCACCTTTTATTACCTGTTCTACCTGAAGTGTACCATGTATAAATGCTATTCAAAATTGTTCTTCCTCAAAGCTGAATATTAGAAAGATAAATTATATGCTGTGTGTGTAGGCAGGAGAAATTTCTGGGTATATACTGCTTCCCTGTGGGGAGAGAGAACTAGAATCCAGCCTTGGGATTTAATGTGTTTATTAAATAAATGAGTAAATGGCAGCACAAATCAGCAGTAATAATTGTGGAAGGGGTGGAACAACAAGGTATAGGGCCTGAGACCCATTGGTCTATTTTATATATTGAAAATTCAGGGTGAGGTAGGGAGACAAATATAGAGGACCGAGCCCTCTGCCTGTTACATGACTGAGTCAAAACTTTACAAATAGAAAGTTTACTTTTTAATATTTAAAATGTTTTTCTCAGTTCTAATTTTCAGCAGAGAGATGGGGCAAAGTTGTAAAGCTAGTTCTCGAGAGAGTACTTAAGTATTTCTGAAATGTTTTAGTACTTTCCTCTATTTTTATTTTCCATGATGTATTATTTCCTCCATTTTTATTAAACTACCCCCAAATTTGGGGGGGCATAGACTGTATTATAAGGAGCAGACTCAAAAAAGCAGGAGTCTTATTACCTTAATATTTTAGAAATCCTACTTGTTTTGTAGGAAATATCTGAAAATTTCCACATTTTCACCATTGAGAAAATATTTATTGACCTAAAGTAGGGAATTAGGAAGATGTGAGTAATCTTTGAAGTTGACTAAAATAGAATGAAATAACCTTCCACTTTTCACTACAGCACTACTCTTTAGTCCCCTCCTTCCCCATAAACCTTGTTTTCCTGGCATTAATGATTCTGGAGTTTGGAGTGTGAGGAATCTCTGTTACCAACTACTCCATTGCTTGAACCCTATACTTTGTGAAGGCTTTTGAGAGAATTGGAGTATATCAATCATTCAATAAATAGATAGATAAATAAATAAATAAATAGATAGATAGACACAATCCAACTGGCAAGTCAGCACCACCAACACAATAGAGAAAAGAGAACAAGGTTGGAATGGGAAAGGGACAGGAAAGAGCTTCAAAGGGAAGACAGTGAGGGTAAGAAGGTGGGAGAGGTCTTAGCTTAGAGCAAGTCCAAATCAAAAGAGTGGATGCTGGCAATGGGAGCTCTCCAGAAGTTGAAGGTGCTGTATTCAAGGAGAGTATCGCCTTCAGGATTTTTCTTCTGCTCTGCTGCAGTTGCTTGTCCGGTCATTTTGCCTGGGCCGCTGTCTTTGATCTTGAAGGTGGATGTATCTGAGAGACCCAGGTCCTCCAACTCTGACAGATCCAGTTCTGGGATGGGCATCCTCCAGAAAAGAAAGGAGCTATACTGGCTACTCACAGGATCCCGCATAGCTTCCTACAAAGAAACCACTTGTTATTCTTAATGATAAAGCTCTCTGTTCTTTTTTTTTTTTTTTTGCCGGTAAGTACTCTACCACTAAGCCACATTCCCAGGCCAAGCTCCCTGTTCTTTCCATGCTTAAATTCCACATCCCCATGGGGCTAGGAATATGGCCTAGTGGCAAGAGTGCTTCCCTCATACATGAAGTTCTGGGTTCAATTCCCCAGCACCACATATATAGAAAATGGCCAGAAATGGCACTGTGGCTCAAGTGGCAGAGTGCTAGCCTTGAGCAAAACTGGCAAAAAATAAATGAAAATTCCAAGTCCCCAGCAGTGCACCAGTGGCTCACACCTGGGATCTTAGCTAGTCAGAAGGCTGAGATCTGAGAATTGTGATTTGAAGCCAGCCTGGTCAAGAAAGTCCATGAGCCTCTAATCTTCCATTAAACACCAAACAGCCAGAAATGGAGTTGTGGGTCAAAGTTGTAGAATACTTGCCTTGAATACAAAAGCTCAGAGACAGTACCCCGGCCCTAAATTCAAGTCCCAGGACTGGCACATACACCAAAAAATTTCCACATACACACAACAATCCCACTTACCTCTGTAAATAATAAAAGTTCCTCAAACAGGAACTCTTCTTCTATTATTTTCTATCATTTCCTAACTTTTCCCACAACTACTGCATCATTTGACTTGGATTTGATTTTTGAGTTCCACTCTTCCTAGTAATAGAACAGCCTCTACTAATTGTAGTTATGCTCATTCATGTCTTTCCAATTTTTTATTTTTTGCCAGTCTTTGGGCTTGAACTCAGGGCCTACGTGCTGTCCCTGAGCCTCTTTGTGTTCAAGGCTAGCACTGTGCCACTTCAGCTACACCACCACCTCTGGCTACACCACCACTTCTGGCTTTTTCTGAGTAGCTTATTGGAGGTAAGAGTCTCACAGATTTTCCTGCCCAGGCTGGCTTCGAACTAGGATCCTCAGATCTCAGCATTCTGAGTAGCTAGAATTATAGGCGTGAGCCACCAGCACCCAGGTACAAGTAATTTTTTTTCAGGTGGCACAATAACCTTGCTGTACCACTAAACAAAGCTTCCATGACATGCTTCGTATTTTGTATTGTATGCTTTGTATTTTCCTTCTTCTTTTTTTTTTTTTTTTTTTTTTTTGGCCAGTCCTGGGGCTTGAACTCAGGGCCTGAGCACTGTCCCTGGCTTCTTTTTTGCTCAAGACTAGCACTCTGCCACTTGAGCCAGCGCCACTTCTGGTCGTTTTCTGTATATGTGGTGCTGGAGAATTGAACCCAGGGCTTCATGTATATAAGGCAAGCACTCTTGCCACTAGGCCATATCCCCAGCCCCAGTATTTTCCTTCTTCCAAACCCTACTATTAACTCATCACTCCCAGAACAGCTTCTATTAATTTAATCAGCTCTATCTACCCTACTCCCCCAGCATCTCCTCTAGAGAGTTTTACCTGACTCCATTTATGGTTATAGATAATGGTTTTATGTTTATAAGGATGGTCTTATCTCCTTGAACAGATAAGAAGTTTCCCTAAGGGTAAACTTTCCCAGTCTATTTTCTGAGTACCACAGGTGCTAGACTTGGCAGACAAAGGCGTTCAAGGCTGCTGATTAATTTTCCTTCACTACTTAATACCATAAATACTTTGCCAACTCTTATTAGTCACAGGAAAATCTTACAATTGGTTTCTCTGTAAACTACTTTCTTCCAGACCAAAACTCAGGTGCTAGAAAAAATTTTCTAAGTTATAACAGGTTATCTTTCCTCTTGTCCTAGTGCTACCGTATACCTGACAATAACAAATGCAAATTAGCTGGAAATTTTACTTAAGGAAGTAAAGTTTAGGTTGGAAGAAAATACTGTAACAAAATCAGATATTTTTCCTTTTTTTTTTTTTTTTAACCTGTCCTGCGGCTTGAACTTTGGGCCTGGGCACTGTCCCTGAGCTCCTTTTGTTCAAGACTAGCACTCTCCCACTTTTAGCCACAATACCAATTCCAGCTTTTTCTGTGATTATTTTGTTTTTCTATTTTTTTTTTTTGCCAGTCCTGGGGCTTGAACTCAGGGCCTGAGCACTGTCCCTGGCTTCTTTTTTTTTTGCTCAAGACTAGCCCTCTACCACTGAGCCACAGCGCCACTTCCATCTTTTTCTATATATGTGGTGCTGAGGAATCAAACTCAGGGCTTCATGTATACGAGGCGAACACTCTACCAGTAGGCCATATTCCCAGCCCTTCTGTGACTAATGGGAGATAAGAGTTTCAAGGAGGGCTGGGAATATGGCCTAGTGGCAAGAGTGCTTGCCTCATATACATGAAGCCCTGGGTTCAATTCCCCAGCACCACATATATAGAAAATGGCCAGAAGTGGCGCTATGGCTCAAGTGGCAGAGTGCTAGCCTTGAGCAAAAAGAAGCCAGGGACAGTGATCAGGCCCTGAGTCCAAGGCCTACGACTGGCCAAAAAAAAAAAAGTTTCAAGGATTTCCCTGCTCCAGATGACTTCAGTTTCCTGAGTTGCTATGTGAGAGCTACCAGTACCTGGCTTTATTTTTCCATATTTTAATTAGTTCTATCACCTTTTCTGTTCATTCACTCTGTGCCCTGCCTGATGTTATATGACTATTACAGCTCCCGGTGCCCCCCCACCCTGTTACTTACTGGCCAACTGACAGGGCAAGATGCTTTAGTTGAAATGTTCCCAAAGGATCAGGAAGAACATTCCACTGCCTCCAAAAATAGAACCCTAAGTTTGAAAAGGCTTTTTCTGTAGCATACTCCATTGGCTCTCACCACACCTAAAATGTCTAGTGGCCTTAAGTAGGTTCCAAAATGCTTCCGTATAATGTGAAATGTCTGTGCAAGAGAGATCCCTTAATCTAGAACACAACACAATGATCTGCAAGAGTGTGGAGGTTTTAGGAGTGGTGGGTGGGTAGGCTAGATTTATATATTTACAGGGTCTACACTTAGGTAGATAAGCCTTAAATTTGTGATTCTCCTGCCTCAGCCTTCCAAGTAGGATTGACTATGGGATGTATCACCAGAATTTGACTTTAAAAACATCCTCGTTGCCTGTGTGGTAACACATGCCTATAATCCCAGTACTTGGGAAGCAAAGAGAGAAGGCCAGTAAGGGCTACATATTTAGTTCCAGCCCAGCCAATGCTCCACAGTAAGACCCTTTTCCCAAAGAACAAAATAAACCAGGTGCTTCAGATTGTAGCTGCTCAGGAGGGTTGAGATTTGAGGATTAGGGTTTGTAGCCCAGCCTAGGCAATGGAGTCCTTGAGACTCTTATCCCCAGTTAAACACCAAAAAGCTGGAAGTGAAGCTATGGCTCAAGTGGCATAGCACTAGCTTGGAGTGAGAGAGGTAAGGGACAGGCCCTGAGTTCAAGCCCAAGTACCAGGACAAAAACAAAACAGAAACCACATTCTGAATTGTTGAGTTAGGTGTTAGGACACATCCTGTCATCCCAGCAATCTGAGAGGCAGAAGCAGGAAAAGTGTGTTTAAGGACAGATTGGGCTACATAGCAACTTCCAGGCCAGCCTGGTCTACATAGCCTTTCTAAAAAAAAAAATCTGAATTTTTTTTCTTAGGTTCAAATTCCAAAATAAACCCTGGGAACTGAACATTACTCAGCAGACAAGCTCTTAAAAGGAAAGTGATTCAGAATGGGGGAGTAGGTTGGAAAGGTGAGATCATCTTATGATACTCATCTCTGATCATCTCCGCAGTAGCAGTAATTTGCAGAGACATGAGCATAGAAAATGAGCCAAAAAAAAAAAAAAGTCATACCTATTCATCAACTGATGCCTATTTTGAACTAGGATTGCAGAGATCCTATAATGCAGACTTTAAGAGTCAATGGGGGGGAGGGGGGAATGAGGGACTAGGGAACAAACAGTACAAGAAATGTATCCAATGCCTAATGTATGAAACTGTAACCTCTCTATACATCAGTTTGATAATAAAAACTTTAAAAAAAATAAAAAGAGTCAATGGTGCTATGGATTCTTCCTGTTGGTATTGTTTACTACAGTTCAGGTTTTTTCCCTAGTTATCTGGCTTCTTTTATATCCCCTCCCTTGTAAGTGTCCTATAAAGTGATCTTAGTAAATGCTGGACACTTCATAGGCTCTTAAAAAACAAACAAACCAGAATCATACCAGGTGCTACTGGCTCAATCTGTAATCCTAGTTACTCAGGAGGCTGAGATCTGAGGATCCCAGTTCACAGCCAGCCCAGGAAAGTCTGTGGGACTCTTAGCTCCAATTAACTACCACCAAAAAGCTGGAAGTGGAGCTGTGACTTGAGTGGTGGAGTGCTAGACTTGAGTACAAAAGCTCAGGGATGGTACTCAGGCCTTGAGTTCAAGCCCTGAAACCAGCACAAAACAACCAATTCTCTCTCTCTCTCTCTCTCTCTCTCTCTCTCTCTCTCTCTCTCTCTCTCTCTCTCTCTCTCTCTCTCCAGAATCATAAGGAAGAAAAATACCAGGTTTTGGGTTGCTTCCCCCACCCCCCCACAGGGTCTTATTATGCAATAAAGGCTGGCTTGGAGCTTAAGATCCTCCCATATGCTGTGATTACTGTTGGCCATCACCATACCTTGCTTAAAATCATAGAATATTAAAGCTAGAAGTTAATTTTAAAATGATTTAATGAGGGCTGGAAATCTGGCTTAGTGATGGAGTGCTTGCCTTGGATGCATGAGTCCCTGGGTTCGATTCCTCAGTACCACATACATAGAAAAAGCTGGAAGTGGCGCTGTGGCTCAAGTGGTAGAGTGCTAGCCTTGAGCAAAAGAAGCTCAGAGACAGTGCCCAGGCCCTGAGTTCAAGCCCCAGGGCTGGCAAAAAGGAAAAGAAAAAAAAGGAGTACATTTTGGGAGCTGGGAATGTGGCTTAGCAGCAAGAGTGCTTGCCTAGCATGCACAAAGCACTGGGTTCAATTCTTCAACACCACAAAAACAGAAGTCAGAAGTGGTGCTGTGCTCAAGTGGCAGAGTGCTAGCCTTGAGCAGAAACAAGCCAGGAACAGTGCTCAGGCCCTGAATCCAAGCCCAGGGACTGGGGGGGCGGGGGGGAAGACTTGTGGGGCCTTCTAGCAAATTTATGTAAAACTCAGATCTCATAATTCTTAATATGATCTTGCTTGCATTGTATACAGTTGCCTACAGGTTTATAGAACCCTATTTCAGTATTCTTAAAACTTCTGACTCTTCCTGTGTAGAATTTCCCAAGTAGGAAAAATGTGAAAGTAAGCTAAAATTTGAGAAAAGTGAAAAGACCACTTTAACAAACTTATTCCTTTTTCTTAAAATTATAATATATATAAAAATTGCTTGAACAGACTGAGTGTTTGGCAGAGCTATCTTGCAATTAAAGAAAAAAAGCTTAGAGCCAGGTGACTTGGCACATACCTGTAATCCTGATGAAGGAGGCTAATGAGTTAGAGAACAGGGCGGCTACATAAGGGGCCCCCATCTCAAAAGAACAAAAAAATAAAACCATAAAAAGGCTAAAGGAAATTATGTGAAATAGTAATTCAAAGGAACTAATATCTCTAGCTATGTCATAGACCCAGAGACGTGGAATGAACATATTCCAGACACCCAAGCATATGTGGCATTAAAACTAAGATAATGTAAGACAACACAGAAAATGGAAGCTAAAATACTAAAGGATATTTATTGATGTGAAGACAATAATAATTAAAATATGAATTCCTAAGTTCTCCAGTTTTGTGAAAGCAACATTTTCAGCTCACTTCCCTTTCCCTTCCCCAATATGCTCCACCATGCATTAATCTTATCATTCTCTCCATTACAGTTTTGACAGTATCTTGTTCCATGGTATATATACCCAATGAACCTTCCCATAATCCTTCAAGTTAAATGTCAGGTATTTTAGACAAAGGTAATTTCTAAACAGCAGTCTATTCTTAAAGGATCTATGGCTAATACATAGATACATATTAAAAGGATATACTTTCTCTGAGCCATATAGACATGTTCAAATCCCCTTTGTCCAGATTTGGTGGGCCTCCAAGGCCTAGTCTACACAGTCTTGCTGTGTCATGCTGCCACCATAGGAGTGGGGGTGGAGGGGAATGGAAGCCCTCGCATCTCAAGTGCCTCTTCTGAGCTTGGATTTTGCTATTAGCCACAACCTTCCCCCAGTTATGCTACTAGCTTCAAACCCTCCAGGGCTATACTGATTTCAATACAGGAGCAGACTTCTCCCGTCCCCACCTTTCCTATCTCAAGCTGCCTGGTAAAATTTGAGATGGGGAGGACCTATCAAAAAGAAAGGTCAGTATGACAAGAAATGTACTCACTACCTTATGTATGTAACTGTAACCCCTCTGTACATCACCTTGACAATAAATTCTTTTTTAAAAAGGGCAGGAAAAATTAACAATCATGCTTTCTGAAAAGAAAAAACACACGTCAGGATTACTCTTAATAATATCCCACTCCACCCACCCAAATTCTCTCACAGACAAATAGAACACTATTGTGGGGGAAGGAGGAATATGGGGAAGTAGAAGAGAGATCATAGGAGTACAGATTCATCGGGTAACTGGTAGGAAAAAAAATTATAGCTTGGAAAGAAGATATAACTGGAGTGAAGAAATTAAATACACAGAACAAAAAAAAATTATAGGCAAATGGAAACTTAAGGAGGTAAGTGCCGAGATGTAATTACACGAAAATTGCTAGAAATGAATGCCCAGGTACATGATAAGGAGGCATGGATGGAGATCTTAGTTAAGAGATCTAAATCGGTGACTACCTATTGTTCAGAGCACCCCCTTCTCTCTTCTTGAACAGTTTCCCACCCCAATCTTATTGGGGGTCTTCAGTCAGACCCCTTCCTCAATTTATTTACCTGTTATCAATGAATAACTAGCGTGTTCCAAAGATCGAGGGAGTGCCTCAGAGGCTCCGGCTGGCGTGGGGATGCAGAGAAAGGAAGCTGGTAGGGGCTTCGCCGGCTTTGTCTGCTCACTCCTCCCTCCAGTGACAGTCTGCAGCCGTCTCCCCCTGCAATGCAGCCCCTCCTAAGCAGGGCGGGAGGACTCCTCGCCCCCTCCCGGCCTGACTCGGCTAATTCAAATGATAGGTTCCAGAGGCTTTGGGGAGGGAGGGAGGGGCGCCGAAAGCATCTCCACGGGCTTATTGGTCCGCACCGTTCTTCCTCATCCCTTCCAGCATCCCTCAAGCTGGTGTGTGTGTGTGTGTGTGTGTGTGTGTGTGTGTGTGCGCGTGCGTGTGCACGCATCCCTCAAGCTGGCGGGGTGTATGCGCGCGCGCGCATCCCTCAAGGTGACTGTGTGCGCGCGCGTGCAATGAATGAGCAAGCACTTAATTGTCCTTTGATTTAGATCTACGGGCTAAACCTTCCCTCGACAATGGATTGGAGGAATGTCCCCGTTTCTTCCTGACACCTTAGGTTCCCAGAATAAGAGGCATCGCCACCCCTCATCCCAACCCCTCTTCCCCTCACCCCCGATTCTCCAATAGCTCAATAAACCCGGTCTTATTCCATCTGCGGCACTGCACAAGAGCCTGGGGGAGAGGCTGCTGCAGATCTCTGAACTCGGCCTGGTTTCGGGGCTCCGCGCGGTGTCGCCCCGCTAGGGCTTGGCGCGCGACTCTAAGGAGCCGGACCCCGGGCGCAGCCCTCGCGGCGCGAGCCCCGGGCCGGGCAGCAGCTCCCGCGTCCCTGGGCGGTGCAGTGCCCCGGCCGCCCTGGAGGGCGCAGTGCGCTCGCTCGGCAGCAGCCGGGCGGTTTCGTAATCGCGTCGCCGGCGTTTCCGCCCTCGGCCAGCCCCACCTCTGCCGGCCCGCCCTCGGCTCCGCACCGCACCGCCCCTCCCCGCGCCGCGCCGTGGAGGTTGCCCGCGAACGCATCCCGGCGGGCACCGGACCCGAGCCCCCTCCCCGCAGCCGCGGGACGCCTCGATGTCCAGGAAGGATCAGGTGAGTCCCAGGAGCGGGTCCCCCGCCCGTGCGCCCCGCCTGCCGGGCCGGGCGGAGACGCACCGGATGCGGGGGGATGGGGAGGGCAGGGCGTCCGGGACCCCGCGGAGCCGGGGCCGGGGCCGGGGCTGCGCTCCTTGGTGACCGGGCCTCGGAGGGCCGCGCTGGCGCGGTGCGCAGGCCGAGGCCGCCGGAGCGTGGAGGGGAGGAGGTGATTGGGGCGCGGGGGGTGGGGGGTGGGGAAGGTATAGGAAGGACCGGAGACTTCGCCGAGCTCCCCTAACCGCAGTGGTGGCCTGTGCCTGACAAAATGAAGTGTAGCTGGGTGCGAGAAGGTCAGACTGAGGCAGCCACGAAGAGCAGGGACAGTCCCCAAGAGTCACCGAGGTCCCAATCCTACTTCAGGTTTGGGAGGAGCAGAGCGCCCCCCCCTCTTGCTGGGCTGGGGGGGCAGCACTGGCGTCTAGGTGATGGGATCGATTGGGGGAGGGGAAGTTGAGTGCCTCGATTGGTTTCCTCCTAGCCTTTTCTAGACCAGTGGCGGGGGAAGGGGTGGTTTGGTGCTGAGCAACTGTCATTTGGTTGAAATATAGGGTCGACACCCCTCTTCCAGGCTCCTCCACAGGCCTGCTTGCCTGAGGGGAGCCCGCCTGGGGGGAGGGTCCCACCCTGGGACCAGCTGCATCCCTGGGCCGATAGCCAGAATTGCCCACTCCGGTCTCGATTCTCTTTCTCTCCAGCTGCTTCTTGTGAAGGCTTGTCAGGCAGCGGCTTGGAAGCCTTGGGGCGGGAGGGAGCAGACTGGGAAAACCGGTTTGGGGCTACCACAGGACCAGGGAACTACCTCTGTACATCCTTCCTGTCCCCCCTCTCCTGTTTGCCCCCCAACAGCATCGAGATTCCGAAGGCCTTAGCATGACCTTGGTGACGGCAGTGGTTTAGAGATTGCCTTCGTCAGTTCCTTATTTCACTTTTTACTTGGAACGGAGGGGCCCACTTGTCAGAACTACTGGACTGTCAGGCCGTGGCCTTACAAGGCCTAATCCTTGACACCTCCTGTTTTCTCAACCCCTTTCCCATTCACTGTGAGGTTGAAACCAGTGGACACCTCTTCCTCCTCAGTTTAGCAGCTCAGGACTTCATGTTTCTCCAACCTCCTCTTCTCTAGCTGCTTTAAAAGAGAGTGACAGCTAAACACTCTTTATTTCCTTTCTGGCTTTGATTCTACCCAATCCCCCACCCCCCACTGCTGCCACTTTGACCCTGTCCAGTCTTTTTCACGCTCTGACCCCACCCCCAAGTTTCAGAGACCCTAATGTCCTAGGGAATGGAATTTCCTGGTCACTTCTCATCGTCATTGGTCATTTCATGCCAAGTCCCACACATACTTTCCCTCCACCCAGCACTGGTCAGGTCCCTGGAAAAGAAACAGACCGGGCCTTGTTCTCTCACTACCCCTTTCCTTCTCCCTTCCCTCCCCACTGCCAGCACCATCCACTTCGATCCACTCAGCTTTGAGCGGAGTTGGGAATGTTGGGGAGAGTACAGTCTCAGCAAGGACTGTCTTGTGGTGTTGGGGGTTTCCTCTGATTCTTCATTGTTTTCTTCACTTCCCCCAACCCTTACCACCTGCACCCACCACCACAAACCCTATGACTGGCTGACTTCTCCACTGAGCACCGGCCTCTCTCTGGACAGCTGGGTTTTGACTTCCGCCCTGATTACTCCTCCCTTCCAGGGCTGGGAAGGAAGTGGGAGAAAGCCCAGACTCTAGGGTTCTTTTCAATGTCTGTGTGATCTCAGCTTGAGTCCACTTTTTTTTTTTTTTTTTTTGCCAGTCCTGGGCCTTGGACTCAGGGCCTGAGCACTGTCCCTGGCTTCTTCCCGCTCAAGGCTAGCACTCTGCCACTTGAGCCACAGCGCCGCTTCTGGCCGTTTTCTGTATATGTGGTGCTGGGGAATCGAACCTAGGGCCTCGTGTATCCGAGGCAGGCACTCTTGCCACTAGGCTATATCCCCAGCCCCTTGAGTCCACTTTAAGAAAAAAAAGTTTTTATGTTGTCCTAGTCCTGTGTACCAAGGTTCCAGGCCTAGTGAGTGGGTATGATTTGAAATATCCATAAACCTTTTCTGTTGGAATCTTTTTGGCAGCCCTATAGTGCAGGACAGGGCAATGCAGTGAGCAGAGGGAAGCCCAAAGGGGCCCTACCCTTGATTGGCAGTAATCAAAAGGACGCTGGTGGCTTACTCCTATAATTCTAGCTACTCTGGAGGCTGAGATCTGAGGATTGCAGTTCAATGAACTACTCAAAAAGCTAGAAGTCTAATTATGGCTTAAGTGGTATAGTGCTAGTCTTGAGCAAAAGCGCAGGGGCAGTGCCCAGGCCCTGAGTTCAAGCCCTAGGACCAGCGGGATGGGGGGTGAGGGGGAGAGAAGAGTGCAGAGAAAGTGTTTCCTTGAACACTAATACTACTGGAAAGTTCCTATGTCTGGTTGACTGGTGAAGCCTGCTGGTAGGAGTGGTGAGGAGGGAGGAGAGAGCAGGTCACAGCTTGAGGCATGAGAGGAGGAGAGAGGGAGGGAGGGAGGCCTGGGCCCTCTAGGGGTGTTAAGCAAGGCCTGGCTGCAAGGTAGAACAGGTGAGGAGGGTGGGGAAGCTGGAAATGATTCTTCATGGGACAGAAAAATACTCAGTAGCTGTACGTGTGCACAGATATATAAGACATGCAGATACAGCCATGCTGTATGGTACAAACAGGTATACGCATAGGCGTGCAGGACAGAGAGTAAACAGCTTTCTGGAAGGCTCTCAAGGTCAAGTATTAAAGGAACTGCTAAATGTGTTCTGGGAGAGGTTTGATCTCAGTTGAGAGAAACGAGAAGGGCAATCAGTTGGGTGCTGGTGGCTCACACCTGTAATCCTAGCTGCTCAGGAGGCTGAGATCTGAGGATCATGGTTCGAAGCCAACCTCGGCAGAAAAGTCCCCATGAGACTTATCTCCAATTAACCACTGAAAAATCACAAGTGGAGCTGTGGCTCAAAGTGGTAGAGCACTAGCCTTGAACAAAGGAGCTTAAGGACAGCACTCAGGCCCTGAGTTCAAGCCACATAACCACCAAAAAGAAAGGACAATGAACTGAGGGAGGGAAGAACTTCCTCATTATAGAAGGTCTTAGGGCAAGTGCTGGTGGTGGCTCACGCCTCTAATCCTCTCTACTTAGGAGGCTGAGATCTGAGGATCAAAATTCAAAGCCAGCCCAGGCAGGAAAGCTCATGAAGCTCCTAAGACTTACCTCCAATTAACCAGTAAAAGGCCAAAAGTGGCGCTGTGGCTCAAGTAGTAGAGCACCATCCTTGAGCAAAAAAAGCTAAGGGACAGTGCCCAGGTCTGGAGTTCAAGCTTCAGGCTCTCATACCATCATCGGTGGGGGGTGGGGGGGAGTTTTTCTTTAGCTCCAGCTTGTTAAGTGGCTAAAAGCCTCTTTTGGTCTTAAAGAAAATCTAGGTGTTCAAGACGAGGTAAGTAAAAAGGGAGGAAAAGGGTGGAGGTCTTATTTATGAGAACAAAAAAAACCACTATTTCCTCTTTAGAAGAAATGTTCCTACCCTTCTGCCCTAAACCCACAGACAAGACTTGAAGCTTGTAGCACCCCCGACTTTTCTCATTTCTGCTATACTCTTTTGGTCCCCTCTCAAAGGAGAGGAGTCCTCTAGCCTCTTTCCTTTCTCAGGGCCAACAAACTGCTCCTTAGCCCTCTGGTGTCTATTGGGTTCTGTTCTTTTCTTGGAGAGTCAAACTGTGAGGTTCCTACAATTTCTTTCTTTTTTAAGTACTCAGGGTTCAGCTTGTTCTTTTTTTTTTTGCCAGTCCTGGGGCTTGGACCCAAGGTCTGAGCACTGTCCCTGGCTTCTTTTTTGCTCAAGGCTAGCACTCTGCCACTTGAGCCACAGCGCCACTTCTGGCCTTTTCTGTATATGTGGTGCTGAGGAATCAAACCTAGGGATTCGTATATACGAGGCAAGCACTCTTGCCACTAGGCCATATTCCCAACCCCTCAGGGTTCAGTTTGAACTCAGGGCTTTGATGAACTTGGAGCTTGGCTGCTGTTCTGCCATTTGACCCATGCCTTCAGCCCAGCTGTTTCTTGGCTGATTGGATTTAGGGTCTTAAGGACTTTTATGCCTGGGCTGACTTTAAACAGTGATTCTCAGTCTCTAGAACAGCTATGATTACAGGAGTGAGCCCCTAGCCGGGTTCCTACAATTGGAAAAGATTGGTGTTGGGGTGGATGGGTCCTCTAAGGGATAGTTGAGAAGATTGGGCCATCGGACAGTTTCTGGGGGATTGTGGGGTGTTGGGGGGGTACATTTCTCATTACATTTTTTTCTTTCTGCTAATCCAGGATTCCAAATCTGAGGAAGACAGCCTTGTTCCTGCCTGCCCACCCTTCTCTCTGGCCCTGTTTCTGTCTCGGAGTCTGAGACCCTGACTTCATTGCCTGAGGAGTTCACCCTGTCCACAGCCATCCAGCCGAGGGAACCCAGAGTGCCCTTACGTTCCAAGAGCAAGGAGCGGGTGGGCCAGGGCACCAGAGCAGTTGCCCTCTGGGGCCTCCGGCACAGTGAAGCTGGAACCATCAGGGAATATGAGTGAATTCTGGCATAAATTGGGCTGCTGTGTGGTAGAGAAACCCCAGCCGGTGAGTCTCCCTACCTTACCCCAACAGACCCAGACATTAGTTACCCTGAAGTAGATAGACCATCTAGGATCTGCCTTCTGATAAGCACACTGCTCACCTCCTCTTAGGCAGGAAGGGTTCTGTGGCCAGGTAGGGTTTGTTTCCATATAATAAAGGGGACTGTACAATGAAGAGCATAGATTTAGTTGTCATCTCCTGTTCCTGTCCACTCTGAAGTATCTAGGATTGTAGCTAAGACCCCCACACACACATTGCTCCCTCATCAACCATAGATGACTTTGCCATGTCTTTTTTTTTTTTTTTTTTTGCCAGTCCTGGGGCTTGAACTCTGGGCCTGGGCACTGTCCCTGAACGTTTTTGCTCAAGGCTAGTGTTCTGCCACTTTGAGCCACAGCTCCACTTCTGGATTTTTCAGGTGGTTCATTGGAGATGGCTCTCAAGGACTTAACTGTCTGGGCTGCCATGTCCTTCTTTGTGCAGTATTACTTCACTCTCTAGGCACTTCCCCTATGACTTTGGTCCTGTCTTGTTTATGTTATTCTTTTATACTTAGTAACTGTCCTATTACAATGCCATGTCCCCTCTTCTCACCTGTCCCTCAGCTCGTCCTTAAGTGATTTTTAAGGCTCTTTCCCTTTTCTGTGACTGGAGACCACCACATACCTGATTGCTTCTTATCTTCTCCAAGCAGAAGAAGAAGAGAAGACGGATTGACCGAACCATGATTGGGGAACCAATGAATTTTGTCCACCTGACTCACATTGGCTCTGGGGAGATGGGGGCTGGAGATGGACTTGCTATGGTAATGAGGGAATGTGACTGGGACCCTTTTAGGTCAAGCAAGAGGTGTAATAAAATAGTAAGGAAGAATCTGGGGTTCTAGTGCTGGTCATTAATTGTGTAACTTGAGACAGCATTTCAGATCTCTGGGCCTACATTCCCTCATCTTTGCCATTAACATATAGTTCTTTGATGAGCTGGGATATATAGTTGGAGGATGTTTTCTAAAAAACCATCTTTTCTAACTAAGAATTATCAAACCAGTGCCACAATTAAGTCATATTGTAACTGGAAGTATCAGGACATGAAAATATCTGTAATGCATTTCTGGTCTCACAGATAGGGAGATGGGCCTTGAAATAGTGATAACGGGACTGGGAATGTGGCTTAGTGGTAGAATGCTTGCCTACCATGCATGAAGCCCTCGGTTCAATTCCTTAATACCACATAAGGAGAAAAAGCCAGAAGTGGCACTGTGGCTAAAAGTGGTAGAGTGCTTGCCTTGAGCAAAGCAGCTCAAAGACAGTGCCCAGACCCAGAGTTCAGGCCTCAGGACTAGCAAAAAATACAGTGATGAGTTTATACCGATGACAAAACTCACATGTACATGGAAGAGTTTTTGTGTGAGATCTTATTAGTGTCTCATTTTACTTCCCATGGAACACAATGTGAACTGGACTTTCCTGGGATGAATGGTGGCTAGTTCTGAACTTTTCAGATGAATATTATTGTTAAGGCGATGCGGTAAACCTCTTTTCTCTCACAGGGTAGACTCTCATTGTGGGATGTGAAGACTTGAGAAGGTTCTTACTTGTGCTTTTCAACAGACAGGTGCAGTTCAGGAGCAGATGAGATCCAAAGGAAATCGAGACCGGCCATGGAGCAATTCTAGGGGCTTGTAGCTCCCATGGGAATGGTGAGTCATTAGAGAAACACCTAACATTCATGTGTACAGCACCCTGATGCCTTGCTATAGAACCTTGGTCTTCTGATACAAGAATAGAAGGTAGGGGTGGAAGAATTAGAATGGAAGATTAAAGAATGGATCAATTCAGAAAGGCAGAAGGGATTATATAGACAGATTGAGCTGAACACCAGTAGATCACGCCTTTTATCCTAGCTACTTAGGAGACTGAGATCTGAGCATCACGAAGCCAGGCAAGAAAGTATGTGATACTCTTATTTCATTAATCACACACACGCACACACGCACGCACAGTGAAGCTGTGGCTCAAGAGCACTGGCCATGAGCAAATATAGCTCAAGGCTGAGCACTGGTGTTTTATACCTGTACTGTTATTCTAACTACTCAGGAGGCTGAGATCTGAGGATCGAGGTTCAAAGCCAGCCTGTTCAGGAAAGTCCATGAGACTCCTATTTCCAATTTACCACCAGAAAACTAGAAATGGCACTGTGGCTCAAAGTGATAGAGCACTAGCATTGAGCAAAAAAAAAACTTAGAGCAATGCCCAGGCCCTGAGTTCAAGCTCTATGACCAACCAAGAAAAAAAGAAAAGGAATTGAGAAAGAGCATACTGTACAAATAATTTAAAATGCATACTACTGGGCTGGGGATATAGCCTAGTGGCAAGAGTGCCTGCCTCGGATACACGAGGCCCTAGGTTCGATTCCCCAGCACCACATATACAGAAAACGGCCAGAAGCGGCGCTGTGGCTCAAGTGGCAGAGTGCTAGCCTTGAGCGGGAAGAAGCCAGGGACAGTGCTCAGGCCCTGAGTCCAAGGCCCAGGACTGGCCAAAAAAAAAAAAAAAATGCATACTACTTGGGGTTGGGAATGTGGCTTAGCAGTAGAGTGCTTGCCTAGCAGGCATGAAGCCCTGGGTTCGAGTCCTCAGCACCACATAAACAGAAAAGGCCAGAGTGCTAGCCTTGAGCAAAAAGAAGCCAGGGACAGTGCTCAGGCCTTGAGTTCAAGCCCCAGGACTGGCAAAAATAAAAAATCATACTACCTGTACATTCTCCCTGCCTTGAATTTTTTGTGTGTATGCCAGTCCTGGGACTTGAACTCTGGGTCTGGGACTGTTCCTCAGCTTCTTGTGCTCAAGGCTAGTGCTCTACCACTTGAGCCTCAGCTTCAGTTCCAGCTTTTTCTGTGGTTATCTAGAGATAAGAGTCTTAAGAATTTTGGACATTCTTGCCCAAGCTGGCTTTGAACCAGGATCCTCAGACCTCAGCCTCCTGAGAAGCTAGGATTATAGACATGAGCCATCGAGCCACTGGCTCATGGCTTAATTATTTTTTATTGTTATAAAAGTGGTGTACAGGGGCTGGGAATATGGCCTAGTGGTAGAGTGCTTGCCTCGTATACATGAAGCCCTGGGTTTAATTCCTCAGCACCACATAAACAGAAAAGGCCAGAAGTGGTGCTTTGGCTCAAGTGGTAGAGCAAAAAGAAGCTAGCCTTGAGCAAAAAGAAGCTAGGGACAGTGCTCAGGCCCTGAGTTCAAGCCTCAGGACTGGCCGAAAAAAAAGAGGAATTACAGTTACATAACTGTCTTGATTTTTCTTAGAGGCAATTTTTTTTTTTAATTCAGGTTCTGCTATCTTGAAGCTCCCACTCTGTGTCCAGCCCAGAAGAAATGCTGCCCCCATCGGATCCCTTCTAGAACCAGTGACCTAAGGGTCCTTCTTCCCTATCTGCCTAACAGTGCCTCAAAAGGTGTGGGGGCTGGACTCCCTCTACTTCCTCTGGCCATCGCCCCTCCTGGAGATGGGGTCAAGGCAGCAGGACTGACCACATGACTACCCGTTGGCCAGAGGAGCTCACCCGAAGCCCTGGGTACCCTAGATCTGAGCTAGGAGTTCTGTGGAAACCTGGAATGAGTTCCCCTCTCCTGAATGATGGTCTGGGTGCCAACAGTCCTAAACTTTTTATCTTGAATTCCTTAAACGGGGCAGGTAGTAGGTGAGATTACCAAAGCAAAGTCAGCTTTGCTGAGAAGCTCCTTACTTCCTTGTCCTCTTTCCTTCTGGAATGAGCTAAAGCAGATATCAAGGGGCTGGAAGGGTGACCACTGCCTAGTCTACTCTTTCTCTTCAGATTTCAGACCTTAAGCTCCTCAGTTCACTCTCCAGTATCAGGGTTTTTCTCTAGTTAGGCCTCTAACCCTGTTTCTATAGCATTACTAGCACCCCAGCAATGTTCCCTTTTTTAAAAAAAAAAATTAAAAGTTTAATTTAAGATGAGCTCTTTTAATTACCCCCGGCCCTGCTACTACCTCTGTCCTTCACCTCCTCTCTTATTAGGAACTTGGTTGAATAAGAGGTATGAGACAGCTGGTAGCCAGGTGACATTCCATTTAAGTCTTGGAGGGATCTAGCACATCCTCTGCCAACCTCCCCGCTGGCCCAGATGAGAGGAGGAAGAGGGGTGTGGCTAGAAAGCCACTGATTGCAGGCAAACTAGGAGTTGTCTTGAAGTGGCCCCCATGCTTAGGGATGGGAAAGTGGTGAGGTGAGGTGGGAAACGGTCATCCGAGAGAGTGAGGAGCATGAAGATCCCCATCGCATGGGAACACAGGGAGGCGCTAGATCAAGACTTCCACTGAGACCTTCTTGTGATGAAGAGCTGTTGTTTTATAAGCTATTTAGTGGCATCCCTGGCTCACCTCAGTTAAGACAACCAAAAATATCTCCAGAAATTGCCAAATGCCTCCTAAGATACAAATCGCTTACAGTTAGGAACCCACAGCTCTAAAGATGTTTCTCTTCAATGATTTCATTGTGTTCATCTTGACCCTTGGACGCCCCAGGCCCCCTTACAGAGTATGCTCAAAAGAGCTGCTCAGAATCTAGTCAGTGTGTTGCTTGTGCTTACAGGAGTTCAGGTTTCTCTGGTGGACATGCGCTGGGCTTCCGTGCGTGCTCTGTGGAAGCAGGGTTGTTGGAAGGTGGAGACATGACTAGGGTGTGTTGGCATTGGAGAAGGGGGAGCTTACCTACGTTAGTCATCGTCCCCAAGTTCTATTTCTGTACCCCAGTCCTAGAACCAGACACAAATAAGACTCAGGGAGTTTTGTCTGAAGACCATGTCCCAGCCCCACCTGGCTAGACCGTGCTTTAGATGGGAAAGCAATGTAGAAGAACAGGGTCTTTAGGCATTTTTGGTTTTCTCAGGTGTTTTTTGTTTGTTCTGGCCCTTTCCTTTAATTAGGCAGAATGAGACAGAAGAGTTCCTGCCTGCTCTATGACAAGAAATCTGGCACCATGAGCTCTGGTGCAGGAAGCCTGTTTTATGGTAGTAAGGTCAGGATTGTGGGAACTGATATCCCTTCAGCTGATCCCACCATCTGTCCAGTCCGTCCCCACCTCCAGTGGCTGAGGTTCTACTGTACCCAGTTTCAGTGTACTTCCTGCAGTTCTTTAGGGTCTGAGACTGGTCATCATGATACATTCCCGATTTACTCTGTTTTAGGTGCTCCTGAAAGCAGCCCACCTGGCCACCCTAAGGAGTGCGCTAGACTGGAATCTAAAGGGGTAACCAGACAGGGTAGATAGGTGGGGGACTCCAGATCTCCAGCCTCATCCTAATGCGTATTCTTTGGACACAGCCTTCTCTTTGGTGCTCTCTTGCCTTGAGCTACCTTCTCTAATGTGTATGCTAGCATCACTTTAACAATAAAGTGATAGGAACGGGTTTGAGAGTCATAATTTATATTGAAAAACTGTTGGACTTTTAAATACATTTTTCAAATAAAAAATGTAAGCAAAATAGTTGCAGAGTAATTACTACAAGTGTCACGTTGGATTCAAAGGATCAATACGAATCTGGGCACTGGTGGCTCCTGCCTATAATCCTACTCAGGAGGCTGAGATCTGAGGATCATAGTTCAAAGACAGCCAGGCAGAGGAAAGTGTGAAATTCTTTTTTCTCCCCAAGTCCTGGGGCTTGAACTCAGGGCCTGGGTACTGTCCCTGAGCTGCTTTTGCTCAAGGCTAGCACTCTACCACTTGAGCCACAGTGACACTTCTAGCTTTTTTTGTTTATGTGGTTCTGAGGAATTGAGATTCTTACCTCCAATTAACCACCAGAAAACTGTAAATAGAGCTGTGGCTCAAAGTAATAGAATGCTAGTCTTGAGCAAAAAAGCTCAGGGACAGTGCCCAGTCCCTGAGTTCAAGCCCCATGACAAGCAAAAGACTGGCTGATGAAAGCGTCTGAAGTGGAATTTTGTGCCAATACTGCCTTCCAGTGAGAAAGGGCCTAGCCTGAGAAAGCAATCTTTCAAGGGCTAAACTCTTCCTTGTTTTAAACAACCTGGGACATGAAGATCAGTTTGTCACCATTTTATCCTGGAGGAGGGGAAACAGGTCAGAGGCTGCTGGCTCTGAAATTTGGGGCTGAAGATTTATGGCTATCCTCAATATCTCTGTAAAAAGATACAAACCAGGTTTTGAAGGGAGGGTGGCTCAGTGGAAGAGTGCTTGTCTAGCATGTAGAGAGCCTTAAGTTTGACCACCAGAACAAAAGGCACAAAACGAGGTAATTTTTTTTTCAGTTTTGTATTTTTATATGAAAAATATCTAGTGGGTGCTGGGATTGAATGGGGAGCAACAGGTTGAGATGCTGATACCGCCTCTTGTGGGTGAAGTGGCCATTACCTCTGGGTTTGTTCTGTCTGAATATGGAAAAAAAGAGAAGGGCAATTGTAACCATATCTATATTCTCATCCTTTCCTTGTCTCTTTTTTCTTTTTTTTCTTTTTGCCAATCCTGGAGCTTGAACTCAGTCAGGGCCTGGGCACTGTTCTTGAGCTTCTTTTGTTCAAGGCTAGCACTCTACCACTTGAGCCACAGTGCCACTTCCAGATTTTTCTGTGTATGTGGTACTGAGGAATCAAATCCAGAGCTTCATGCATGCTAGGCTATTGCTAACCCACATTCCCAGCCCCTCCTTTCCTTGTTTTATCCTATCCTTCCTTTCACAAGTTGTGACTCCCAACTCCCTGCTCCTCCTACAGCTCTCTTTATGCTTTTTTTTGGCCAGTCCTGGGGCTTGAACTCGGTGTGGGTGCTGTCCCTGAATCCTTTTGCTCAAAGTTAATGCTCTACCACTTGAGCCACAGCGCCACTTGTGGCTTTTTCTGTGAATAAGTGGAGATAAGAGTCTCACAGACTTGGACTCCCTCCCTGGGCTGGCTTCAAACCACAGTCCTCAGATCTCAGCCTCCTGAGTACCTAGGATTATGGTGGGAGCCATCGGCATCCTGCTATGCTTCATTTTTATATTCAAAATTGTACTGGGGGCTGGGGATATGGCCTAGTGGCAAGAGTGCCTGCCTCATATACATGAGGTCCTGGGTTTGATTCCCCAGCACCACATATACAGAAAATGGCCAGAAGTGGCGCTGTGGCTCAAGTGGCAGAGTGCTAGCCTTGAGCAAAAAGAAGCCAGGGACAGTGCTCAGGCCCCAGGACTGTCAAAAAAAAAAAATTGTACTGGGGCTGGGAATGTGGCTTAGTAGTAGAGTGCTTGCCTAGTATGCATGAAACCCTGGGTTCGATTCCTCAGCACCATGTAAACAGAAAAGGCCAGGAGTGGTGCTAGCCTTGAGCAAAAAGAAGCCAGGGACATTGCCCAGGACAGGCAATTCAAATTTCAGTACCACCAAAAATATTCCTAAGTCAGCAAAATCACTGTGTATACCCTTTATTGTGTTCCCCCCCCCCTCCCCGCAATCATCTCTAGTAGTTAGGAGTACTTAACCAGGTCAATTGGAACATTTTTAATTCTTGGTAAAGCAAAGGACTACTGTCCTTTCAGAGAGAGAGAGAGAAAGAATGTATGCCTGCATTGGGGCTTGAACCTCAGGGCCTGGGTATTCCTTAGCTTTTTTGCTTAAAGCTACTGCTCTACTTCTTAAGCTATAGCTCCACTTCTGTCCTTTTTTGGGGGTGGGGGGGTTGACTTCCTAAGCTATGGGGGAATTGCAATGTCTGGACACAGTGGCTCACATCTGTCATCCCAACAACAAATGGATGTACAAATAAATAGGATCACAACCTGGGCATAAAGCAAGATCCTATCTAAAAAATAACCAGTGTAAAAAGAAGCTGAGAGAATGGCTCAAGAGGTAGAACACCTGCTTAGTAAGTGCAGGGCCCTGAGTTCAAACCCCAGTAACACACACACACACACACAAAGTAAGGGCTGGTAATGTGGCTTAGTGGTAGAGTGCTTGCCCAGCATTCATGAAGCTTTGGGTTTGATTCCTCAGAACCACGTAATCAGAAAAAGACAGAAGTGGTGCTTTGGCTCAAGTGGTAGAGTGCTAGCCTTAAGCAAAAGAAGCTCAGAGACAGTGCCCAGGCCCTGAGTTCAAGCCCTAGGACTGGGAAAAATAAACAAAAAAACACTAACTCAGTGGTAGTATGTGTGAAGCTCTAAATTCAATATTCCCAACACTAGAAAAAAATAAACCATGTCAGCCCGATGGCCCATACATGTAGTTCTAGCTACTAAAGAGGCTGAGATCTGGGGCTGGGGATATGGTCTAGTGGCAAGAGTGATTGCCTTGTATACATGACACCCTAGGTTCAATTCCCCAGCACCACATATACAGAAAACGGCCAGAAGTGGCGCTGTGGCTCAAGTGGCAGAGTGCTACCCTTGAGCGAGAAAAGAAGCCAGGGACAGTGCTCAGGCCCTGAGTCCAAGCCCCAGGACTGACAAAAAAAAAAAAAAGAGGCTGAGATCTGAGTATTGTAGTACAAAGCCAGCCCTAGCAAGAATGTCTGTGAGATATCTCTCCAAAAAAGTGGAGGTGTGACTCAAGTGCTAGAGCACCAGCTTTGAGTGAAAAAGCTAGGGGACCGTGCCTAGGCCCTGAGTTCAAGCCCTAGAACTGGCACAAGAAGAGGCCATAGCAGAGCACAGGTGGCTCATGCCTATAATCCTAGCTACTCAGAAGGCTGAGATCTGAAGATGCAGGCAGGAAAGTCCATGAGACTCTTATCTCCAATCAACCACTCAAAAACCGGAAGTGGTGCTGTGGCTCAAAGTGGTAGGGTACTAGCCTTGAGCAATAGAGCTCAAGGACAGAGCCCAGACTCTGAGTTCAAGCTCCATGACTGACAAAAAAATAAAAAAGGAGGCTGGGTGCCAGTGTCATGCCTGTAATCCTAGCTATTCAGGAGGCTGAGATCTAAGGATCAAAGTTCCAAGCCAGGCCAGGCAGGAAAGCCCATGAAACTCTTATTTCTAATTAACCAGCAAAAAGGTGGGAGTGGAACTATGGCTCAAGTGGTAGAGTGCTAGCCTTGAGCACAAAAGCTCAGAGACAATGCCTAGGCCCTGAGTTCAAACCCCAGGACCAGCACAAATTAAAAGAAAAAAAGAAGTATAGTGGTTCATGCCTATAGTCCAGTGACTGTAGACTGAAGCAGGAGAATCACCTAAGCCCTGGAGTTTCAGACCAGGTTAGGCAACTTTCAGAGACCCTGTCTCAAAAACAAAAACAGGCTGGGAATACATGAAGCCCTGGGTTTGATTCCTCAGCACCACATATATGGAAAACGGCCAGAAGTGGCGCTGTGGCTCAAGTGGTAGAGTGCTAGCCTTGAGCAAAAAGCAGCCAGGAACAGTGGCCCAGGCCCTGAGTCCAAGACCCAGGACTGGCAAAAGAAACAAATAACCCCCCCCCCCCCCACAAAAACAGAAATGGTAAAACAATGGCCAACAATAATGGGAATAAGCAGTGCATGTGATGAATCCATAACCAAGTAGATAAGGCAGTAAACAGTTCAAGCCAACACCCTGACCAGTGTAGCAACAGGGCTTGGTTAGTATCCCAACTTTTTAGCTTCATCCCACGTTTTTAGATACTGGCTCATCCTTAAAAAAAAACAAAAAAACCACTTACTGGTTGCATCTCTGTGAACACTGAAGAGAGACTATTCCAGATATCTTCCAAGCCATTCTTGACCCGTTTCCAAAAAGCAAGAGCGGGGCTGGGGGTGGGAGGCACCGGGAGGGGTCTCCGTCTGAGCTGGAGGGGGGGCAGGGTGGTGGAGGTGGTGGTCCGGGTGGTGATGGTCCGGGTGGTGGTGGTCTGCGAGCTGCAGCTGCTGTCCGTGCAGAGCCCGGGGTCCAGCGGGCACTCCTCGCGAAGCCGGTTGCAAGGACACTGCTGGTAGGTGCAAGGCCGGTGCTCGGTGCGGAGCTGGCTCAGGGCTCCCACCCGGAGGCGCCCGGATAAGCCCTGCAGCTTCCCTGCCCGGCTCCGGCTCATGGTGCCTGACTTGCAGTGGCAGTGCCAAGGGCCCCAGGGCATGAGCACGAGCCGCAGGTCCTCGGGCGCGGGCATGACCGTGTGTGAAGTCGATGGCCACTGCTTGGGGGTGGAGCCCGCCGTGGACCACTGGTTGAGGGAGGCCACGGAGCTCAGCAGCTCATCGGTATACTTGGCCGTGATGGGCGGCAGGTCCGTGGTCATCCTGATCTCTTTCTCCTGACTATTGGCTACCACCTTCCTGGGGCTGGAATTGAACACCTTCTTGGGAGTTGAATTGGGAATCCCGGGGCTGGTGTTATTCTTCCGGGCATCGATCACCACCCCTTCTTCCAAAGACCCATCCTCATCCTCACTGGGGCTGGGGATAGCCGTCCGGCTGATGCCCGTCACGGTGGCCAGGAGCTCGGCGGCGGCCGGGCCCGCCAGGCGGTCGGCGGTGGCCAGCGCATCGTTCTCGTCCTCCAGAGTTATCTTGGGCTTCCTAATAGTGGTCCCGTTGGGGCCGTCTGTGGTCCTGCGGCTGCGGGCTGGAGCCCCAAAGCGTAAGCTGACCCGCTGCATCTCCGTGGTCGTCGTGGGAGTTGAGGTAGATTCGTGGGCCCCCGCCGCCCGGGACCCCAGACTAAGCAGCAGGGCCCAGAGCAGCGCGCTGGCGGCGGGGACCATGGGGCCGGGGAGCTTGGAGTTGGGAGAGGGCGGGTTCCTATCTTCTCTCCCTCCCTTCCACTCGCCCCTAAGTCCTCTCCCTGAGGCGGGGTGCACCTGCAGCCCAAGGGGCTGAGCTCAAAATCCTAGGGAACCTGGGCAGTGAGAATTCCGAGCTAGAACCAAAAGGCGGATTGTGATGTAAGTGGATGGAGCAAGAGGGGTTCACTTCCTTGATACACAATCTCTCCTCAGTTTATTAACAGCTACAGGTCAGAATTGACTAAGGAGGGGGAAAATACAGGCATACAGGCGTTGGAAGTACTCCTTTCCAGGAGCAGAGGCGGCAGGTATATAGGAGTTCTTAAGATGTTGGGAGCTCCCTGCTGGCTCCCAGCAGGCGGGTTTTGGCTGTGGGAGGCCCCTCCACCCACCTCCCGTCAGCCCCTTCACTTACAAAGGTGCAAAATGAGACCCAAAGACATGAGGTTATTTGGCTAAGCTTTTACAGCTAAAGCAGGATTGCAATCCAGAGTTTGACACTCCCAATGCTACTGCAGTCAGCCTTCCACTGGGATGACTGTAATGCAAACCACTAGCAGATCAGGTTCCCAACCTCCAAGCCCTCCTGAATTCAGGTAGCACCATGGAAGGAATGACATCTTGAGAAGTCCAGGTCCTGTGGGGTGGTCCTGGGATGGAGGATGTGATGATTTACAAAACAGCTCGGATGGTTCTGGGATTAACGGGTAGGCAGATCTTTGCATGGTTCTAAGGTCTTTTATCCAGTCTTGTGCTAGGGCCTTCCTGAGCCACGAACTTCCTGGTCCAACCTATATTAGTGGGTGGAGGAAAGAAGTAGTTTGGGGTCAGGGCTTGGGTTTTACTCCTTAGTTTGGGGAAGGAAGGCAGGTGAATTGAATAGGCTAGAAGACTGGGTGCTCGAGTCTTCACATCTTTTACTTCTTAATACCTTCTTCTCCACTGGATATAATGTAGGCAATGCCAACATGGCCCTTCCTAATATCTAGGTTGTTCTGATCGTAAACTCTGGGCTATAATTGTTCTGTGATGTCTCTGAGCTTAAATATGCAATTGTTTTCATTTGTTCTTGATGGATGTTATAGTAGCCTTAATTTCTTCTCTAGGTATATGAACATTTTCCAGATACATTGAAGCACCTAAAAGGGTTCTTTTGTATCTTCCCCAAAGCATTAAGAAAGAGGGGACTGCTGTGTCTGGCTGCTTGTGCCTGTAATCCTAGCTACGCAGGAGGCTAAGATCCAAGGATCACTGTTCAAAGCCAGCTGGGGTAGGAAAGTCTATGAAACACTTACCATCAATTAGCCAACAAAAAGCCATAAGTAGACCTGTGGCTCAAGTGCTAGAGTGTTAGCCTTGAGCAAAAAAAGCTAAGGGACAGTGTCTAGGTCCTGAGTTCAAGCCCAGGACTGGCACAAAAAGACACAGAGACAGACAGACAGACAGACAGACACTGGCTTTACATATACCATCCCACCCCAAACTTCATCCTTTTATTAAAAGACTCACTGTCTGACAGCTTCAGGAATGTGGACTTGATCTAGGGAGATGAGTTGGGCCAATTCCCCCAGGCTGTTCAGGAAACGGATTTTTCGTGTGAACTTAGAACTGAAAAGAAGAAACCAAATACATTTTGTACTGAGGCCAGCATATGCACATCTTTATAAAAGGTTGGGCCTGGGCCTGGGAATATGGCCTAATGGTAGAGTGCTTGCTTCGTATACATGAAGCCCTGGGCTCCAGATATATAGAAAAAGCCAGAAGTGGTGCTGTGGCTCAAGTGGTAGAGTGCTAGCCTTGAGCAAAAAGAAGCCAGGGACAGTGCTCAGGTTGTGAGCTCAAGCCCCAGGACTGGCAAAACAAAACAAAACAACAGGTTGGGCATGATAGGGCATGCCTGTAGTCCTAGCACTCAGTTCAAGCAGGCTGAGACAGGAGGATAGGCCACAATCACCTATGTCACAGACAACCAATAGCTGGGTTGCCGCTCAAATGGCAAAACACTCAAATGGCAAAACTGAGTGCAAGGCCTCAGGTTCAAACCCAAGCCCAAAGGGAAATGTAGCAAATAGAATGGTGGAGAAGGATCTCCTAAATCTTGACTCTGAACATAGGAAAATGGACAGTTGTCGTCCCCAGAGTGCGTACCTGATGAAGGGCCGAAGGAGTGTCAGAAATGCCTTCACATACCACGTCGCATGGACAACCACTAGGGCTCGTAGGTTTTTCCGGAGCCTGTAGAACATGATGAAATGGTCTTATTCCTGGCTCCACCCTTGTCCTGGAGATCAGGTAGAGCTTTCTTCCAAAGTGCAAGCTCCTTGGCTTCCCTAATTTCTAGATTTGTCCAGCAGTTGGGTCTAACCCTACTCCTTTAGCTGCTGTCTCAGCTCCACCCAGCTTGTTCACCCTCCATGCTTATTTTTAGGACTTCTTCCTTCCAGAATATAGCACTCTAGCCTTCTTTACCCCCTGTCCCTCATGCCCTATTCTGACAAATTTTTCTTGCAAACTTTTTTTTTGCCTGTGTGTGCTGGTACTGGGGCTCAAACTCAAGGCCTCATCACTCAGCTTGCTTGCTCACAACTGGTGCACTACCACGTGAGCCAGGCCTCTCAGCCCAGCATTTTGCTGTCTAGTTGGAAATGGTCTCTCTCAAGTTTTCCTGCTCAGGCTGGGCTTCATACCATGATCCTCAACGTCTCAGCCTCCTGAATAGCCAGGATTACAACAGGCATGAACCACCTCCTTTTCTGACCAGGATTATTTATAAAATGCCACTGTGACCGGGAGAGGAGTTCAAGTGGTAGAGTGCCTAACTCATGAGCATGAAACTGAGTGCCAACTGGAGCACCTCAAGAAAAAAAAAATTCAATGGGGTTGGGAACGTGGTCTAGTGGTAGAATACTTGCCTCATGTACATGAAGCCCTGGGTTCGATTCCTCAGACCACATATATAGAAAAAGCCCAAAGTGGCACTGTGGCTCAAGTGGTAGAGTGCTAACCTTGAGCAGAAAGAAGCCAGGGATAGTGCTTAGGCCCTGAGTTCAAGCCCTAGGACTGGCAAAAAAAATTCAAGTGGAAAAAAATCAGTAAGGAGGAAAAAGGGCAAGAGAAAGAATAGTAACCAAAGGGAATCCGATGGGAGAAGCAAAAGAAAACAAAGGAACACGAGACTAGGCAAAGACATGTAGAACAGGGAGGAGGAAGAGAAAACAATGGTCACATGGAATGGGAAATAAACACAGACTGGAAGGAGAGAGAGAGCCTTCTAAGTGTCAGGAAGTGTGTTGATTTGTTTGATCTCCACAAATGCCTAATAGCAAAGGTTACCATTGCCATTTTCTAGACAAGGAAGCTGAGGCCCAGAAAAGCTAAACAACTTGACTAGCTTTGACTCAAAGCTAGATAGCCCTGGTGCCAAGAGAATGGCCAAAGACAGGAGAGGCTTTGTGGAAGGGGCTGTGGAGGAACAAAAGATAAAAAGGTTGAATGCAGTGGACCACACCTGCAACCCCAGAACTCAGGAGACTAAAATATATATATATATATATTTTTTTTAAATTATTATTATTATTATTATTTTGCAACTGGTCCTGCGGCCTAACCTGGGCACTGTCCCTGAGCTTCTTTTGCTCAAGGCTAACACTCTACCACTTGAGCCACTGTGTCACTTCTGGCTTTTTCTGTGTATGTGGTAATGCGGAATCAAACAAAGTCTTCATGCATGCTAGGCAAGCACTCAACCACTAAGACACATTCCTAGTCCCTGTCCCTGTCCCTGATCTTTTATGTTCAAGGCTACTGTTCTACCACTTGAGCCATAGCTCCATTTCAGCTTTTTTGGTGTTTAATTGGAGACAAGCCTCATGGACTTTCCTGCTTGGGCTGATTTCAAATTTTAATCCTCAGATCTCAGCCTCCTAAGTAGAAGGATTACAGGCATGAGCTATTTGGTACCTGGCTCCTACGATAGAAGACTATTAAGTTTGAGGCCAGCTTGGGCTACACAGTGAAATCTAATCTTGGAAAAATAATTACATAAATAAAAATATGAGGAGACTACAAAGATGGAAAAGTTTCAAAATGAGTTTTACGGTCCTCTTATTCTGTGGTCTTACCGCCGATCTAAAGTCTGGTAACACTGGCGTATCCAGCTCAGAGGGGGGACTTGGGCCCTGCTTGTGCCTCCACTCAAGTGAACAAGCAGGTAATTTTCAGCTACCAGCAGCTCCAGAGTTCCCACAATATACCTGGGAAGAAGAAATTGCAGGTGCGGTATGTACTGGGTGTTTTGGGGAATGAGGGAATACTATCTATCCCCTCTCTTACCTAAACAAGTGTTCCATGACATAGGTGTAATTGTGGATGTTGCTCCGGGGTAGATAACAGGAGGCAAAAACGATAACAGCATTGAGACCATCACCATGGTAGCCTAGGGGGTCAATGAGGGGAAAATTCACTCAAGCCCCAAATATGAAATGACAGACAGTACATCTGTTTAGGTTGAGGGATGCTGACAGTTTCTGGAAGTTATGGGAAGGATGGTGAACTCCAAAGCTGAATCTCCAGCTCAGGCAGTTTAGTCAAGAAGGTCTGGTTTTGAGCCTTCCACTTCTGTTAGCCATTACCTCCATGAGACAGGACCTTCTTATAGGGCTCAATGACAGTCATGTCCACTCGCTGCTCCAGCTGTCCTGCTCGAAACACTCTCCAGCGGTGGCCATCCTCTCCAGCCACATCCCACACACAGCCCCGGCCCAGCCTTTCAGCCGCCTCACTGGCTCGTAGGCCCTCTGCCCGGGGCAGGTCATCTAAAATAGAGGAGAGACGAATCCACAGTGGCAATTTCCTGCTTTCTGTCTATTGCAACTTTCCTAGATCCCTAGATTTTTCTACTTCAACCTCTCATTCAGACCTGGGGCATGGGACTCAGGTCCTGGGTTCGGTTCCTGTGCTTTTGTGCTCAAAGCTAGTGCTCTACCATGTTGAGCCACAGGATCATTTCTGGTTCTTCTGTATAGTTAACTGGAGATAAGAGTCTCACAGACTTTCCTGCCTGGGCCAGCTATGAGCCATGATCCTCGGATCTCAGCCTCCTGAGTAGTGAGAATTACAGGCGTGAGCCTCCAGTGCCTGGCATTCCTCAAATTATTTATTTACTTTTTAGCAGTACAAAGGTTTGAACTCAGGACCTTACCCTCAGTAGGCAGATGCTCTATGGCTTGAACCATACACTGCTGGCCTCCTTTGCTTTAGCTATTCTTCAGGTAGTCTCTCACATATCTGTGGAAGGTTAGCTTCAGACTTTGATTCTATCTGTGGCCTCCAGCATACCTAGGACCCCAGGCATTCACTACCACCTGGCTTATTTATTGAGATACAGGGACTCAATAACTTTTGTGGCTGACTTAGAACCTTGATTTTCCTGATCTCTATCTCTGAAGCTGGATTACAGGCATGAGCCACTGTGCCCAGCTCATTCCTCAAGTGTTTCTCTTGATCTTTAACCCCAGTTTGTCCAGTTAATCCAATCCCTTAGTGCTCTCTTTCTCCTGAGATTCATTAGCCTCACCTTTTCACTACAAAATGGTCTTAAGGTGACTTTGCACTATGGCAGGTCTGTGGTTCTTCTTAATATCAGAATTTTATCCTCTATATTTTCTATTTCTTTTTTTTTTGCCAGTCCTGGGGCCTGGATACAGGGCCTGAGCACCATCCCTGGCTTCTTCCCACTCAAGGCTAGCTCTCTTCCACCTGAGCCACAGCGCCTCTTCTGGCCTTTTTCCATATATGTGGTGCTGGGGAATTGAACCCAGGGCTTTATGTATACAAGGCAAGCACTCTTGCCACTAGGCCATATCCCCAGCCCTCTATTTCTTTTTGATGGTGCTAGGGATTGAACTCAAGGCCTTTTATTTGCAAGACATGCACTCTGCCATTTGAGTTATACTTCTAGCCCTCTTTTAGAGATGAGGTTCTCTATGTAACCAGGGTGGCTTTAAACCTGGGATCCTCCCATCTCACACTTTCAAGGACATGGGATTACAGGCATGCATCACCACACCCACTCACTTCACTTCTTTCTTTACATTCTTCTCCCAGGCTGAGCTCAACTATTTCTGTGTCTTCAATTATAACCAGTAAAGTGACTCTCAACAGTAAGTCAGGCTATTCTAACTCCAGATCTGTATGTGTAAATGCCTAGAGTGGCATCTCCATTTGTATCATCTGGTCAGCAAGTCATAGAACCAAAGAACTCAAAATCATTCTATTGTTCCTCTGCCTTGTATTCTGTATCTTGGTCCCATTTACCTAGCTGCCAGAGAGAAAATTTTATCATGTGAGACTATCAGAGGGCTCAACACCTGTAATCCTAGCTACTTAGGAGGCTGATATCAAAGGATTGTGGTTCAAAGCACTTGCACATGCATGCGTGCATGCACACATGCGCGTGCTCACACACACACACTCACACCCACAGCAAGCTGCTGAGTGGTTTTGTTGTTGTAGTTGTTGTTTTGCCAGTCCCGGGGCTTGAACTCAGGGCATGGGCACTGTCCCTGGCTTCTTTTTGCTCAAGGCTAGCACTCTACCACTTGAGCCACAGCGCCAGTTCTGGCTTTTTCTGTATATGTGGTGCTGAATCGAACCCAGAGCTTCATGTATACGAGGCGAGCATTCTTGCCACTAGGCCACATTCCCAGCCCAGTGCTTTTGTTTTTGAGTCCATGTCTCACTAGCCCAGCCTAGGCTGACTTAGATCCTCAGCTTCTTGCCTCAGTCTCCTGAAGGCTGGGATTACAGAGGTGCATCACCATAGCTGCTGCTGAGATGGATTTTGTAGCCATTCAATTTGACCAAATGACTCCCAGGATTAAACTTTCCACATTATTCCCCACCGCCTACAACACAAAATGTAAACTCTTTAGCCTGGCAACAAGGGCTTCCGACTTGACCTTTGCCTGTGTAACCCAGCGCGATCCTTTCGTATTCTTTCTTCACTACCTAGCCTTTCTCATAAGTAGTCATGCTTCATAGTTTGAATTCCACAACTTCCTTGCTATTGCTTTGTGGCTTAGTTTTCAAAGTTCACCACAGAATCACCTCATCTGTAAAGTCTTTCCTAACAGAAACTGACCTTTGCCTTCTCTACTGTATGCTAAGCACACATAGAGCCTAACCTTTAATTGCCTTTAACTCTTTTGTCTTTATAAACTTCTGGCAGGGGCTGGGGATATGGCCTAGTGGCAAGAGTGCTCGCCTCGCATGCATGAAGCCCTGGGTTCAATTCCCCAGCACCACATATACAGAAAACAGCCAGAAGTGGCGCTGTGGCTCAAGTGGTAGAGTGCTATCCTTGAGCAAAAAGAAGCCAGGGACAGTGCTCAGGCCCTGAGTCCAAGCCCCAGGACTGGTACAAAACAAAACAAAAAAATCTTGAGTCCTGGGCTGGGAATGTGGCTTAGTGGTAGAGTGCTTGCCTAGCATGCATGAAGCCCTGGGTTCAATTCCTCAGCCAGAAGTGGCAATGTGGCTCAAATGGTATAGGGCTAGCCTTGAGCAAAAGCAGCTCAGGGACCAGTGCCCAGGCTCTGAGTTCAAGCCCCAGAACTGACAAAAACAAAAAACAAAACATCAGTCCTAACTGAATGATTACATGTTACTGGCATTCAAGTTTTCTCTTCTCTTTTTTCTTTCCTTTTTTTTTTTTTTTTTTCCAGTCCTGGGGCTTGAACTCAGGGCCTGAGCACTGTCCCTGGCTGCTTTTTGCTCAAGGCTAGCACTCTGCCACTTGAGCCACAGCGCCACCTCTGGCTTTTTCTATATATGTGGTGCTGAGGAATCTAACCCAGGGCTTCATGTATATGAGGCAAGCACTCTTGCCACTAGGCCATATTCCCAGTCCCGATTTTTCTCTTCTTAATTAGTCTCACAATGAATGAACAAACTCTCACTTAGCTAGCCTTTCCTCTTGGCCCTAGCCTTATCAGTTCTAACATCAATCCTATTAAATCTACCCCGAGCCCATGGATTCATCTCCCACCTTCCCATTCAAATTCATGTGCACTGTCCAGTTGCTCCGAGTCTGAAGGCGTCTCCAATTCATCCACCTCCAGGTCTGAACTGACATCAGAGGAGTTACAGGTGGCGTGGGAGGGAGCAGCTCCGTTATCTCCAGGCCCCACTGTCAGATTCAGCCTTAACTCTGGGGCAGAAAGACGTTTACGCATGGGGCGCTGGCCACACAGGGATAAAGTGCTTGGGGTACCTGGAGTTGGAGAAAGGGAAAATGAATACATAGAAAGGCAAGTTGGGGGCAGAGGTGGGATCTAGGATTCCTAAATATAGATGATGATAGAGATGAACATGAAAGAAAGTACCACAGGGGATATTTGGGAAAGGGCGAGACAGAACTGAACAGGAAGAGCAGATAACCCTTCACCCACCACACTAGAACCAAAAATGTGAGGCCTAGTTGCTACCAAGCCTACCTGCCTGAGAGTCTTGTTGAGGTTTTTCAGGATCTTCCGAAGGACCAGCCTCTTCAGGAAGCAATCTAGAAGAGAAAAGATTAAAGGGGAGTCATAGACACAGCATACTAAGGCATCAAGCTAGGTATCAATTTATCTTACCCCATTCCACCGCGATTTTATCACCCATCCAGCCCCACCCCTCTTTCCATCCAATCCTAATGCATCCTTCCTGCCCTGTATTTGTAACCATCTCACCTAGGGAATTCTTCATCTTGCCATTCCTCCTGCAGCTCCAGTTCCTCAAGTCTCAGGGCTGCTCCTGTGTCTGTTGCTTCTACACTCTCCTTGACCCTACGATAGTCCCCAAAAAGAAAAATTATGAAACAACCTAGAGTGTCCTAAGTGAGCTGGGGTCAATGTTAGCATGAATAACTAAGGTATAACAGGCAGGCCTTAAAAGAACTTATCTACTGGGTGCCAAAGGCTCATGCTTATAAGCTACTCAGGATGCTGAATTCTGAGGATCATGGTTCAAAGCCAGCCCAGGCAGCAAAGTCTGTGAGACTCATCTCCAATTAACCACCAAAAAGCCAGAAGTGCAGCTGTGGCTCAAAGGGTAGTACACTATCCTTGAGCAAAAAAGCTCAGAGACAGCACCCAGACCCTGAGTTCAAGCCCCAAGACTAGCACCAAAAAAAAAAAAAAAAAAAAAAAAAAAAAAAAATTCATCTCTTATCTCCACAGATGTTTCTCCCACTTTCACTGCTTGCTAGAAGCAAGAGCACCAACTGTTTGGTTTAGGAGCAGAGAAGATAGAATATAAGCTGGTTATAATTTACCATTATGGCAATGACTCCTCCTACAATGTAAGCGTGAGAGATGTTCCACATTACAGTTGCCTGGAACCCGGATAAACCTGTCCCAGCCACTACCGGGCAAAGTTGGGAAAGATGGCACCTAATCAGGCCCGCCTTTTTCCTACCATTCAGAAGAGCTGCTATGGGAAACAGTGGAGGAGATAAAGGGATAGAAGATAGCTAAGAAGAGATTTGCTGGGGAAGAACTTGGCTGTAAGTGTAGTTCTGGGTCATCTTTTCTGATGGCAATTCTAGAGGATGCAAGTTAGAAAAAGAAAACATGGAAAACATTAGAGACTATGATAGATACTTTAACTTTTAAAACCAGGGGATTAGCCCTTTCCTGTTTCACACCATACTGACATTCCTAACTAAACCCACACTAGCCCTCCTCTGCAAATTATCTTTTACAAGTCTCCTTTCTTAGAGGAACCCAAGATCCATTCTAGTAAGGGTTGCTGGATGGTGGGAAAGTACCTCACTCCCTGATTCCAATCCCATGAGCCAAGCTTTGACTTACCCAAGATCTGATTGTTTTTCTGACTCGTGTATAGTCTCCATCTTCACAAGTCTTCCTGTCTTCTTAAACACTCAGGAGTTGCAAGGGAGCTGGCTGGCCCAGCTCCCGATACTTCTTTACCCCTTTCTGGCTCAGCTGTTGTTGCTCTTGCCTCTAAGGAAGAGGGAGGTGGTGGAAGGGAGGGAACCTCAACTTCAAACAGGTTTTGTTACCTCTCCTCCCCAGGAGCAGGTTTGCCCAAAAGAAAAAGCCTGCCTCCTCTGTGGGGGCGGGTTTGGGGGAGGAGAGTGTTTTCTAGGGTGGCTAGTCACTAATACTTTAGCTGTAAGACTATCTTGGGCCTACATTTTAGTGTAAGTAAAACGAGAGACATGTATCATATAAAGAAGGTTCTAGGAGAATTAAAAAAAAAAAGGGGGGGGGAGGTGAGGGAGACAGACCTTGTTGTTCAGAGACAACAGAAAGAGTGGGAAGAAGGAAAATGTACCGATAGGAGGCTGAAACACTTACAGAAGGGAAAAGCCTGATGATATTTGTAAAAAGACACAATAAGACCTCAAACAGGAAAAAAAAGTATTTAATACTTTAACAAAATGCAAAATGAAGTACCCAAGTTACAAAACATAAATTCCTTTGGTTCAGTAATCACACCACTATTTTTACATTCCAAATGGCTACAAACATCGTACCCTTAGAGTGAAGTCACACCGTCCCCTCATACTGAAGATGTCATGCCAAATCCATCACATACCCCGCTGTTTGGTGAAATGTTGGCAACTTACATGGGGTAGGAAAGGGGGGAGGGATTGGTCTGAAGAAAAAAGGGAGATTACACATGCACAACAAGTCAGTGGAGGGAGCTCTTTGTTGGGTCATCATGGTATGAATCAATCACACCCCTGTACATGCTACATGAGGCTAAGTCCCTTGGTACCATCACATATAAACACAGACAGTCCAGTGACCTCGAGCATTCCCAATGAAAATACAGAGGAGAGGAGAGAGAGCATGGCAGCCAGAGGCTGATCACAGCATACCAGGGAACGTCTAGTCCAAACCCTTGTTTTACAGATGAGGAAAACGAGACCTGGAGTAAGGAAATATCCTGTCAAAAGACACACAGTTTATGGTAGTTGGTATCAGAGTTGCATGCTGCTTTTTAACATGAACAGACAAGAGAAAAAGGAAGGGGGAGAGGGAAGAGAGTGTGCAGAAGAGGGAGGGGGAGAGAGAAAGAGAAGAGAGCAAGAGAGAGAGAGACAGAGAAGAAACTGTCTCCTGTAAGGGGACAGACCAGCGTTCTTATTCCAGTTTGCCTATGAAGTCTTAAGTCTTCTTAGATGCCTCCTGAACTCTCAAGAACCAGAGATTGGGTTCTGATTGTCTATCAATCTGTACAGAGCCCACCTAGCAAGCTAGAAAACCCCGTATCAAAACCAAACCAAACTAAATCCACAGGGACCTTTTCCAGATCTCTTCAGGGCTCTAAGGATTGCTTTTTTTTTTTTTTTTGCCAGTCCTGTGGCTTGAACTCAGGGTCGGAGCACTGTCCCTAGCCTCATTTTGCTCAAGGCGAGCACTCTACTACTTGAGCCACAGCGCCACTTCTGGCCTTTTTTTATATATGCGGTGCTGAGGAATCAAACCCAGGGCTTCATGCATGCCAGGCAAGCACTTTACCACTAGGCCGTATTCCCAGCCCCTTCAGAGTTCTTTTGGCTCTGGGAGAATGAGACCCAAAGGAAAAAAGTCAGGGGGGGCTGGGAATATGGCCTAGTGGTAAAGTGCTCGCCTTGTATGTGAAGCCCTGGGTTCGATTCCTCAGCACCACATATATAGAAGACGTCCAGAAGTGGCACTGTGTCTCAAGAGGTAGAGTGCTAGCCTTGAGCAAAAAGAAGCCAGGGACAGTGCTCAGGCCCTGAGTCCAAGCCCCAGGACTGGCAAAAAACAAAAACAAAAAGAAATGTACTTGCCTTACATATGAAACTGTAACCCCTCTGTACTTCACTTTGACAATAAAGAAGAAAAAAATTTAAAAAAGAAAAAAAGTCAGGGCCTGGGAATATGGCCCAGTGGCAAGAGTGCTTGCCTCGTATACGTGAAGCCCTGGGTTCGATTCCTCAGCACCACATATGTAGAAAACGGCCAGAAGTGGCGCTGTGGCTCAAGTGGCAGAGTGCTAGCCTTGAGCAAAAAGAAGCCAGGGACAGTGCTCAGGCCCTGAGTCCAAGGTCCAGGACTGGCAAAATAAAAAAATTAAAAAAAGGTCAGGACAGAAGCTAGTAGACTCCAATCTGCTCCACGTAAGATATGAAAAAGTTACAATAAACTCAGAAGACAGAGTTCAAATCTCTGAATCCCCATCACCTCCTTGGGGCCAAAAGGAGAACTAAAGAGTTAAAAATCTAGTGAAGACTGAAAACAAATAAGAATTTTGGAAGCACACTCTTTTTAGTTCAACGTAGATATTCAATTGGATATTGAACATTTGAATGAAAAAACGAATAAATGCATTAATGGACACCAGCAACAAACACTGAATTCTATTACAGATACTGGTTCTGTTTACAATCCTTACTCAGGGCACTTTTGGGGTCTACATTCTTTTTGTCCCCTCTGTTAGGACAGTTGAGTGTATTGTAATGTATCCCTGGAAAATAGAGGAAAGTCAGTGCAGATTTAAATAATACAATTAAATAATAAAATTTGATTGATACAGATTGGAGGGAAAAGGCAGAAAGCCATTCTTAAAAGCAGCTGCTTTCCTTCCCTTCTTTCTCCTCACAGTTTTATAAGAACAGTACACTAGATCCTAGAGCAATAAAGACACCATCGCTGAACTTGCCAGATATCTCAAAACATGCACCAGAGGTGGGCTGAGCCCCCTCCCCTCCTTTTCTTGCCCTCCTCTCCCCAGTCACTTGCTTGATGGAGAGGCATTGGCAGACTGGGACAGCGAGATCTGACTGCACTTCTCGAAGACAGCCTCTGCAGAGAGCTTGGGCAGCCCCTGGTCCAGAGGGCACTCATCCACTAAGCTGTTCATGGGTGTGGGGGGCAGCGGAGGGTCTTCTTCATCTTGACTCAATCCAGAAATCAGGGTGCTACATGCCCTGTCCAATTCCTTGTCCATCTGTTCTCTGGACACGGGTGCTGTCTCGGGCTGTCCTGAAGGGATCTTCATGGAGTCAAAGTATGCTGACAGGGCTTCCTGGAGCAGAGGGAGAAGCTTCTTTCGAGAGACCTGTGTGTTGCCTTGAAGATAGGCTTGGAGGTTTGGGTGGGTGCTTGGGAGAGAGGTCAGCTTCAGGGCTGGGGAGTGCGAGCGCTCCAGGACTCCACAGATCTACAGAGGAGACAAGAAGGGGAAGCCATGCACAGTCTGGTGTAGCAGAGAACGGAGGCTTCTAAGCAAGAGGCTTCGACAGAGGAGCCAAGTTTCTAAGTTATCCAGACTTCAGTTTTAATGCTTGCAACAAAAGGACATCTCTAATATAGTCACTTAAACCATACATTTCATTTTAATAAGGAAATCTGAGCTCAGAATTATTATCTGGAGTGAGAGCATGTGGATGATAGAATATAAACCAGAACACAGGGCCCTCAGCTCTTTTTTTTTTTTTTTTGCCAGTCCTGAGGCTTGAACTCAGGGCCTGAGCACTGTCCCTGGCTTCTTTTTGCTCAAGGCCAGCACTCTACCACTTGAGCCACAGCACCACTTCTGCCTTTTTCTGTTTAAGTGGTGCTGTGGAATCAAACCCAAGGCTTCATGCATGCTAGCAAGCACTCTATCACTAAGCCACTTTCCCAGCCCCCTCAGCTCTTAATCTAGTGGGTTTTTTGTTTTGTGCTGATACTGGGGTTTGAACTCAGAGTCTGAGTGCTTGTCCTTTAGCTTTTCACTCAAAGCTGGTGCTCTACCACTTGAGCCTGTGGGGAAAAACAAACAAACAAACATCTTTTCTATCAAAGTAATTTGCTTCCTTTCTGTTAATCTTGGGATTAAGTGTTTTTTCTGAAGGGTTCCTGTTTTTGCCAGGGGGCTAATTAGCCCTTGTTCATTACATTCTTTTCCTCAGTACATTAATTAAAAACACCTGTTAGAAACTTCTTGCATTTTAACTATATCCTATTAAGCCACATCCTTTTGCAGATTGTGAACCTGAGCTCAGCCAAGGGTGGGAGGAGGGGGGGGCAGGGTGTGCTGGGTTAGGGCTAAAAATGGCACATCCTTCTGCAGAAGTAAACTTTGCCTTGCCAAGTAACTTTAGAGTTGGTATCCTTATCCCTATGTGCCACCCCAACGTCCCAAGCTATTTCTAATAAGCCACAGCTTTATCTCTAGCATTTTGGTAGATGGAGATGACTCTTACATACTTTCCTGACTTTGAACAGAAATTCTTATTTCAGCTCCCTGTGTAGCTAGGATTTTCAGGGGCCTGGCTCATGTCTATAATCCTAGCTATTTGTTTTCAAGTGTGTACCTGCTCTTGACTCTAACCTTAGCTTGGAACTAGCACCTATATAGAATGAATAGAATACAAGGCTGGATGCTGGTGGCTCACACCTGTAATTCTAGCTACTCCAGAGGCTGAGATCTGAAGATCATGGTTCAAAGCCAGCCCAGGCAAGAAAGTTAGCCACCATAAAACTGGAAATGGAGCTATGGTTCAAAGTGGCAGAGCACTAGCCTTCCTTGAGCAAAAAAGCTCAGGGACAGTCCCCAGGCCCTGAGTTCAGACCCCACGACGGACCCAAAAATATTATCTCATTTAAATGAGCTACAGAGGGGCTGGGAATATGGCCTAGTGGCAAGAGTGCTTGCCTCGTATACATGAAGCCCTGGGTTCGATTCCTCAACACCACATATATAGAAAACGGCCAGAGGGGCTGGGGATATAGCCTAGTGGCAAGAGTGCCTGCCTCGGATACACGAGGCCCTAGGTTCGATTCCCCAGCACCACATATACAGAAAACGGCCAGAAGTGGCGCTGTGGCTCAAGTGGCAGAGTGCTAGCCTTGAGCGGGAAGAAGCCAGGGACAGTGCTCAGGCCCTGAGTCCAAGGCCCAGGACTGGCCAAAAAAAAAAAAAAAAAAAAGAAAACGGCCAGAAGTGGTACTGTGGCTCAAGTGGTAGAGTGCTAGCCTTGAGCAAAAAGAAGCCAGGGACAGTGCTCAAGCCCTGAGTCCAAGCCCCAGGACTGGCAAAAAAAAAAAAAAAAAAAAAAGAAAAGATAAATGAGCTACAGAAGACCAGATTCTGGAAGGCAGGTAGTCTTCATGACATGATTAGGAAGAGCCAATATGTATTGAGTATTTATTCGGTACCCAGCAATGTACTTTATTTTATTAATTAAATTTTTTTTTTGCCAGTCCTGGGGCTTGAACTCAGGGCCTGAGCACTGTCCCTGGCTTCCTTTTGCTCAAGGCTAGCACTCTACCACATGAGCCACAGCCCCACTTCTGGCTTTTTCTATATATGTGGTGCTGAGGAATCGAACCTAGGGCTTCATGTATAGGAGGCAAGTACTCTACCACTAGACCACATTCCCAGCCCAGCAATATACTTTATACATGACATTAGGTTATAATGACCACCTCAACCTCATCAGTAGGGACTAGTTTGAATTCAAGTGAACTGATCTGCCATAGTTCAAAGGTAAGTAGGAAGGTATGTCTACTTGAATTATTTCATTTTATGTATTTTTTTGGTGCCAGTCCTGGGGCTTAGATTCAGGGCCTAAACACTGTTCCTTAACTTTTGTGCTCAAGGCCAGCGCTCTACCACTTGAGCCACAGCTATACTTCTGGCATTTTGGTGGTTAAATAGAGATAGGAACTTCACAGACTTTCCTGCTTGGGCTGGCTTCAAACCATGACCCTCAGATCTCAGCCTCCTGAGTAGCTAAGATTACAGTTGAGCCACCAACGCCTGGCTCTATCTGATTTTTCTAGTTTCTTTTTTAAAAATTAGTATTTATCAGTGGCAAAGTGCTTGCCTAGCAATTGCAACGTCCTGGGTTCGAGCCCCAGTACCAAAAAAAAAGGCAATAAAATTAGTATTTAGGGGCTGGGAATATGGCCTAGTGGCAAGGGTGCTTGCCTCATATACATAGAAGCCCTGGGTTCTATACCCCAGCACCATATATATAGAAAATGGCCAGAAGTGGCACTGTGGCTCAAGTGGTAGAGTGCTAGCTTTGAGCAAAAAGAAGCCAGGCCTGAGTCCAAGGTCCAGGACTGGCAAAAAAAAAAAAGTAAAAAAAAATAATATTTATTAGTTGTTCAAGGGGGTATTACTCTAACATATTCAAATTTTCTTACAATAAACCCTGATCAGTTTCACTCCATCATTCTTCTCACCCCCTTGAAACTATTTCAATGGGTTTGTGATTTTATTTATTTATTATTATTGGGGGGGGGTGGGAGGCTAGGACTTGAATTGAACTCAGAGCCTGGATGCTGTCCCTGAGCTCCTTTTTGATCAAAGCTAGGGCTCTACGAGTTAGCCACAACACCATTTCCAGCTTTTTCTGAGTAGTTTGTTGGAGTCTTGTGGCCTTTCCTGCCCAGGCTGGCTTCAGTGATCCTCAGATCTCAAGCCTCCTGAGAAGCAAGGATTCCAGGCTGAGCAGTCCTGGGGCTTGAACTCAGGGCCTGGGACTGTCCCTGAGCTTCTTTTGCTCAAGGTTAGCACTCTACCACTTGAGCCACAGCGCCACTTCTGACTTTTTCTGTGTATGTGGTACTGGGGAATTGAACCCAGAGCTTCATGCATGCTAGGCAAGCACTCTACCACTAAGCCACCTTCCTAGCCCTGATTTTATTTTTGGGAATAGGGTTTTGTTATATAGCTCAGACTTGCCTCAAACTCACTATCCTACTGCTTCTGCCGCTGGAGTGCTGGGATTATAGGTATGTTACCATATCCAGAACAATTTTTAGACCTAGTTCTTCCCACAATGTCAAAACTCTTTTATTGTGAATAAAATCATAGAGTCTTCCTGGAGCAAACAAAGGCAAACAGACAGGGCAGATAGACCTTTCCAGAGCACAAAGGACTATCTGGCTACATTTTATCTTTAGCCTTCCTCACGTGGTCAGAGCAACCCAAAGAGCTCCTAGACTGCCTGCCTTAAGTCCACCTAAGGACGAATCTTTAATCAAGAGTTAAAAAAGAAAAAGGGAGGAGTTAGGAGAGGTGAGCAGTGGAAGGCTAAGAAAGGAACAAACCTGGCCCTTTTATCCTTGTCCTATAGAGTTCATGCCATACAAATTAATCCAGGCATGTTGCATAGCAGAAAAAGTTTCTGTTTTTTTTTTTTGTTGTTTCTTTTGTTATTGTTCTCTATTTACACTTCTTGTGTTGCTGGGGATAATAAGCACATACCATGCTAGTTACTGGTTGATATGGGGAATACTGGGTCTCGAGAACTTTTTGCCCAGGCTGGCCTCAAAATGTGACATCCCAATCTCAGCCTCCCAACTGGAGACAGGAGTTACCGGGAGGGCCTTTTCTTGTGGTTCTGGGAATTGAACCCATGGCCTCACATATGGGAAGTTAAATGCTCTATTACTAAGCAACACCTCTAGTCCTCTCTTGTATCTATGTCAGAGCAACAGAAGAGAAAGAAAAGAACTGTTTTTCAGGGGTGGCAAATGGATGATTAAAACAAGAATTCTAACTCCTACATTTGTAACATTTCCTCCCAACCAAATTTCAAGTTCCTAATAGGCAGGAATTGTGTCTCTAATTTTGCTTAGCATCTCTTCTGATTAAGGATTTTCCCATGTGTAGAGTATGAAAAAAAAGCAGGTCCTAAAAGCAGGTCACAGAACCTCTGTATAAAGATGAAGACCAAGGGGCTAGGAATGTGGCTCTAGTGGTAGAGTGCTTGCCTTGCATGCATGAGCCCTGTGTTTGATTCCTCAGCACCACATATACAGAAAAAGCTGGAAGTGGTGCTGTGGCTCAACTGGTAGAGTGCTAGCCTTGAGTAGAAAGAAGCCAGGGACAGTGCTTAGGCCCTGAGTTCAAGCCCCAGGACTGGCCAAAAAAAAAAAAAAAAAGATGAGGACCAAGAAAAGGCCCTTACAGCACAGAGCTGCACCAGCCCTGTGGGGCCTCATGCTGGGGGAAGGATGAAGACTCACCGACATTCGAAGTGCCATATGAGGACAGAAAATAGCCAACTGCCGCACAGGCTCATTGTGAGCATTGAAAAAGATAGTCATGGCAACCAGGGCATCATAGCTGTGAGCCTGGCAGAAAGCACTAAGCTCTGTAAGAAGGTTGGATCGCTGCAGAAAAGCCTGGAAGGAAGAAATGGAGGGATAAAGGTTACAGCTGGACAATTCTTGCTATCACCAAGAAAAAAATCCTTATGAAGGGTTTCTGTACATGTTAACCTACAACTTGTGCTCTATTTAGAAGGTATCTAGTATTGTATTGTATTGGGAGACAGTATGATAGAATGGGGAAAATGCAGGCTTTGGATAAAACAGATTGGGTTTGAAAAAGCAGCTCTATTGTCTATTTGCTATATATGATCAAAGAGCTGAACTACTTCCTGAACCTAAAGTACTTCATTGATAAAGCATCAACATTTGCTTTAAGAATTAAACACTTGGGGCTGGGAATATGGCCTAGTGGCAAGAGTGCTTGCCTCATATACATGAGGCCCTGGGTTCAATTCCCCAGCACCACATATACAGAAAACGGCCAGAAGTGGCACTGTGGCTCAAGTGGCAGAGTGCTAGCCTTGAGCAAGAAGAAGCCAGGGACAGTGCTCAGGCCCTGAGTCCAAGGCCCAGGACTGGCCAAAAAAATAAAAAAGAAATAAAAAAGAATTAAAATACTTGTTGGTGCCTGTGGCTCACACCTGTAATACTAGCTATTCAGGAGACTGAGATCTGAGGATCCAGGCTCATCAGTTCAAAGCCAGCTCAGGCAGGAAAGTCTGAGACTCATCTCCAATTAACCACCAGAAAACTGAAAGTAATGCTGTAGCTCAAGTGGTAGAGGGCTAACCTTGAGCCGAAGAGCTCAGGACAGTGCCCACAGAGTTCAAGCCTCATGACTGACCACCCCCCCCCCAAAAAAAAAGCTCACATGTATCATCTTAGCTTATACTAAGGAGGCTGAAATCTGAGGATCATGGTCCAAAGCCAGCCAAGAAAAGTCTGTGATACTCTTCTCTCCAATTAACCACCAGAAAGCTGGAAGTGGTGCTGTGGCTCAAAGTGATAAAACACTAGCTTTGAGCAAAAAACTGCAGGGATTGCGCCCAAGTCCTGAGTTTAAGCTCTATGACTGACCAAGAAAAAAAAAAAAGATAAGGCTCATATTTTAGATCAAGTATACAGTCCTGTAACCACAGTGAGGCCTTTAGATTGTATTAGAAGCACAATGGAAAGGAAGTAAGGGGAAGTGATCGGATATGATCTAATTCACATCTTAAAAGGATTTATCTGGTTGCTGTGGGAGGAGTGATTTGTAGAGGTGCAAAAGAGGAGGTAGGGAAACTGAAACTAATATGCGGTGCAGTGAGAGATGACAGGCTGTAGGGTCATAGAGGAGATGACGGGTACAGAAGTATGCTAAAGCTAAACCGGGAATGGGGCAAGGTCACATTCATAGCTAAAGGTTTTTCCCTTCCACTCATACCCACAACTTGCTCTTACCTCCAAGTCCATGTATACTGCACTAATGGCCACTTTGGTGCCTTGTCTATAAATGGTCTTCTGGTCTTTTCTTAGCATTTGCTCAGTGGTCAGTCCTAGAAAATAGATGTGAGACAAGGAGTATGGGAAGAGACCCAGGTTGGGAAAAACAAGGAAAAAGAAAAATATTGCCTCTCTTTGATACAACAAAGGGGAGAGATAACTCAAAATGTCATTTTATAATGAGCTTATTAAATAATTGGGTCACAGTGGTTACCTTTAGATCAAGGGACTTTATACAGAAAGGTAAAAGGAAGGGGAGAGGCTTTTACCACTCCAGTTCCTTTGCTGTTTGTTCCTGTACTGCTGGGAATAACCTCAGGGCCTTCTGTATGCAGGCAGGTGCAGTACACTGAGCTATATCCCAACCCTAGTTTCTCCTTTTCTGTATTGCTTTAAATTTCTACAAGTATATGTATACTTTCCTTTCCTTCTACTTCTTTTAAATTAGCACATAAAAATACTACAAGGGGGTTTCATTGTCATTATTTCATATATTTGTACAGTATATATTGAATTGACCTATGGTACTGAAGTTTGAACTCAAGGCCTTATGCTTTTTAGTCAGGTACTCTAGCCCCGCACAGCATACTTTGAACATGCTCACTCCCTTATGTTCCCTAAGCCCCCATCCAACTTCTCCCTTTTCCAAATAGCATTTGGTAGGTTTCATTATGCTATATCCCGTATATGTACATATATATTTACTCATGCACCCATGCACGTGTGCGCACGCGCACAACACACACTCACACGTATGCACATAACCTACTTTGATCCTCTTCAATCCCATGTCATCTCCTTGCCTCTCCCCTAGAAAGTCCTCTCTCTTTTCCTTTTCATCTAAATAGGTTGTGGCTGGGTTGGAAAATGTTTATTTTTGTTCCCTTCATCTTTTGTATATTCGCATTACTATTTATTATAGTACTGGGGTTTGAACTTGGCTTCCTGGTTGCCAAGCAGGCAATCTACCGCCTGAGCCACACCTCTAGCTCTATATACTTACTCTAAATGTTTTTCTCTGCCTCTAACCAATTATATTGCTCCTCAGTATATCTTGTTTTTATTCTATATTCTTACATTTGGCTTAAACCCTGAGACTTTGCTTTAGGTAGGGTTTTGCTTTGTGGCCAAGGTAAGCTTCAAACTCAAAATCCTACCTAAGCCTGCTATGTGGTAGGATTTCAGGGGCACCTCACCATACTTTCTCATCCTACCCAAGAGCTGAGACAGAATAATCCATTAAATGATTCTTCAGTTAATGATCAGATCCATATGTTCATACTTCCCCTTCTCTCTGATATAAAGCTTAAGTCATTATGCATGCTCTAAAATTGTTTAGATGGCATTCAAGAATATATGGAATGGGCTGGGGATGTGGCTTAGTGGTAGAGTGTTTGCCTAGCATGCATGAGGCCCTGGGTTCAATTCCTCAGTATCACAAAAATAGAAAAAGCCAGAAGTGGGGCTATGGCTCAAGTGGTAGAGTGCTAGCCTAGCCTTAGCACAGAAAGGCTGAGGGACACGGCTCAGGCCCTGAGTTCAAGCCCAGAACTGGCACACACACACACACACACATAAATGTACAAAACAAAGTTTGTCCACCTGCCTATTCCTGTGAAAGATGGAGAATTTAGGTTGAGATTTTATACCTGAAACATCAAACTTTGCTTTCTGTAGGGATTCAAAGATATCCTCTCTCTTGGGAAGATCTGGAAAGAGAGCCTCCAACTTTTCCACATATTTTGTATCCTTCAGAGTTGCCTTTCCAATTTTAGGATCCATATTGACACAGTCCAGGATGATTGTTCCTAAGCAAGAAAGATGACAGAATTTTAATCCCATGATTGAAACACAACCATAGGACACATAAAACCTTTAAAGTAAGACACAATACAGAAGAGACTTCCAGGATAAACTCACTGAAAACAAAATGAGAAACTGCAACTGACTGACTCAGTACCCTGAGTGAAGAAGACCTCCCAAATCGAATGGAAAAGTAGGGAAATGGAGAAAAAGTGGAAAGGAAGCCTGAGAAGTGCTGGAAGATTTTGTAATGTCATCAAATATATCTTTCAGCAGGCCAAATCCCACCAAACAATTTTTTTGTTTTGTTTTTTTTGCCAGTCCTGTGCCTTGGACTCAGGGCCTGAGCACTGTCTCTGGCTTCTTTTTGCTCAAGGCTAGCACTCTACCACTTGAGCCACAGCGCCACTTCTGGCTTTTTCTGTTTATGTGGTGCTGAGGAAATCGAACCCAGGGCTTTGTGTATGCTAGGCAGGTACTCTACTACTAAGTCACATTCCCAGCCCCTCAATTCTCTTTTTTTTTTTTGGCCAGTCCTGGGCCTTGGACTCAGGGCCTGAGCATCATCCCAGGCTTCTTCCCGCTCAAGGCTAGCACTCTGCCACCTGAGCCACAGCGCCCCTTCTGGCCGTTTTCCATATATGTGGTGCTGGGGAATCGAACCGAGAGCTTCATGTGTAGGAGGGAAGCACTCTTGCCACTAGGCCATATTCCCAGACCCTCAATTCTCTTTTTTTAAAGTCCTTTTTTTTTTTTTGGCCAGTCCTGTGCCTTGAACTCAGGGCCTGAGCACTGTCCCTGGCTTCTTTTTGCTCTAGGCTAGCTAGCACTCTGCCACTTGAGCCACAGCACCACTTCTGGCCGTTTTCTATATATGTGGTGCTGAGGAATTGAACCCAGGGCTGCATTGCCATTAGGCCATATTCCCAGCCAATTCTCTTTTTTTGTAAGTGGAAAAATGAGAAAAAAGATTACGAGTCACTTAAGGACATGGCTGTCTCCTGGTGGAAGTGTACCAGAATCCAGACCCTGCCTCTTTGGCTAGTGGTCCTTCCATTAAATATTGCTATGGACAATAGGAAGCTTCAAGGTCTATTGCCTGTGCTTCCTTTACACTTTCTCCAACACACTCCTTAGGCCACTGAAGGCCTGTTTCCAATAGAATCCCACCATCTATGAGCTAAATGGCTTTGAGATCATACAGTTAGGCTGGAAGAGTCTAGACTTTTCTATTCTCCCTTCTTTGAAACCAATCCTCTCATGGCCCAAAGCCATATTTACCATGCAGAAGGACTGCAGTTTGCCTGTCCAAGATCTCTGGTGCCCCCTGCAGGATTCTCTCAGTCACCAGGGTGGCACAGGATCCCACCAGTTCCACTGAAACATGACAAGGAGGGCAGTGTTTCTGGTCAATGGGTCGATGGTCTAACACCTCTGCTACCGCCTCCTCCAGAGCTCTGTCACTCCTGTGAGGAGGGAGAGTAAAAGAGAAAGAAAAATAGGCAGGAGCACTTAGCTTCTTCTAGCCAATCTTTATCCACCTTCCCAATAAAGGCGGGTAAGATGTCTCAGGCAACCATGGAGACCTGGTCACATCTACCCTTCACACCTCCCCATTCTCATTGATGTTGGATGTGAAATGGTATTTAAACATGTTTTACTTTCCTTAGTGGTTCTTCCATTCCCATCAAATTCTCACTCATTCCCTCAAACCTCTCAATACTCAAATTCCATGCAGATCACCAAGTACTGGGTTTTCAGCCAAGCTGTTCATTTCAGCCCACTGCTACTGCATTGTTGGAGGCCCTCACTCTCTCTCATCTGGACTATATCAATAATCACTTAAGCAATCACCACTTCAGACTAAGGGTACTCTTAAACTGTCCTTCACAAAGTTTTCAATGATCATTGGTAAAAGCAAATGTCATTCTGTTAGGAATAAATATAATCAAATTTAACACCATCTAAACACTCTCCTTAAAATGGCCTTTAAGGCTTCTGTGATCTGCCCCTTGCCTATCTCCTTAGCCTAATCTTTTCCCATGTCCTACTTTCCCCTCTGATTTTATGCTTCAGCTGTGCAAAACAAATTCCAGTCCCCCTAAATCACTATGCTATTTCATGCCTGCCTGGCTTTGTTTCTATTAATTACTCCCTTGGCCTGGAATGCCTTTCTTAAACATCTCTCCTTCCATTTAGGCAGTGAACACCTAGAAAGCTTTTAAGACTGAGATCAAGGATCAATTCTGCCACAAAACCTCTCCTGATGCCTTCAATTCTCCTTTGGTATACTGAATCTACATCCTGTCCTCTACTTTCTGTTCCCTAGACTGACAGTTATCACTGGCCTCCAACATTCATTACAATAACATACTTGCCTGATGCTCTCTCCCTGACGGAAAGCTTCAGGAAAACAGACTTGTATCTTCATCCTCTCAGTTTACAATGAGTGAATTCCAAGATGCATGTTTACGCTTAGGGTACTCTATGTAATATTTTTCTTGCTCCAATCATAGTATACTTAAAGTAAAAGTATATACTTTAAAATTTGCAGAAAGTAGACCAACTTTTGCAACTCTTACACTCAAGTTGCTTTTAGGGAGCAGCTTTCCAGTCTTAGAAGTAGAATTAGAATTAGAGGTAGAGCCAGGCACTGGTGGCTCATCCCTGTAACTTTCACTATTAAGGAGGCATCTAAGATCTGAGGATCGGGCTGGGAATATGGCCTAGCGGTAGAGTGCTTGCCTCGTGTACATGAAGCCCTAGGTTCAATTCCTCAGCACCACATATATAGAAAAAAGCTGGAAGTGGAGCTGTGGCTCAAGAGGTAGAGTGCTAGCCTTGAGCAAAAAGAAGCCAGGGACAGTGCTCAGGCCCTGAGTCTATGCTCCAAGACTGGCAACACAAACAAAACAAATAAACTAAGATCTGAGGATCAAGGTTTGAAACCAGCCCAAGCAAGAAAGTCCATGAGACTCTTATCTCCAATAAACTACCAAAAAAGCTGGAAGTGGCACTGTGGCTCAAGTGATAGAGCACTAGCCTTCAGCAAAAGAAGCTCAGGGACAGTGCCCAGGCCATGAATTCAAGCCCTAGGACTGGCAAAAAAAGAATTAGAGGAAAGATTATTACAGATATGCACATTTGTAAATAAGATACTTCTAGAGTAATGTACTGTTCTAAAATCACAACAAGTTTATTTAGGAATAACTTTTGCTAGGCTTTTTTTCTTTTCCTTTTTTTTTTTTGCCAGTCCTGGGCCTTGGACTCAGAGCCTGAGCACTGTCCCTGGCTTCTTTTTGCTCAAAGCTAGCACTCTGCCACTTGAGCCACAGCGCCACTTCTGGCCATTTTCTGTATATGTGGTGCTGGGGAATTGAACCCAGGGCTTCATGTATATGAGGCAAGCACTCTTGCCACTAGGCCATATCCCCAGCCCTCTTTTTTTTTTTTGTTGCCAGTCCTGGAGCTTGAACTCAGGGCCTGGCACTATCCCTGAGCTTCTTTTTGTTTGTTTGTTTGGTTTTTTTGGCCAGTCCTGGGCCTGAGCACTGTCCCTGGCTTCCTTTTTGCTCAAGGCTAGCACTCAGCCACTTGAGCCACAGCGCCACTTCTGGCCATTTTCTATATATGTGGTGCTGGGGAATTGAACCCAGGGCTTCATGTATACGAGGCAAGCTTGCCACTAGGCCATATCCCCAGCCCCTCCCTGAGCTGCTTTTTCTCAAGACCAGTACTCTGCCACTTGAGCCACAATGCCACTTCCAGATTTTTCCTGTTCAAGTGGTACTCAGGAATCAAACCCAGGACTTTATGCATGTTAGGCAAGCACTCTACATCTCAGTCACATTCCTGGCCCCCTGAGCTTTTTAAATCAAGAGTCTCACAGACTTTCTTGCCCAGGCTGGCTTTCAGCTGCAACCCTCAGTTACCTCCTGAGTAGCTAGGGCTATAGGCATGAGTCACTGGCACCTGGCTTGCTAGGCCTTTTTTTTCTTTTTTCTTTTGCCAGTACCTAGGTTTGAATTCAAGGTCTTATTTGGCTTCTTTGCTCAGCTAGTACTACCACCTGAGCTATACCTGCAGCTGTACATTTTTGCTGCTTAATTGGAGATGGCGTCTCTAGGGTTTTTCTGCCTGAGTTGGCTTTGAACTTTGATCTGCTCGATCTCTGCCTCCTGGGTAGGTAGGATTATGGGCATGAGCCACCAATGCTCAAATAACTTAAAAAAATTAAAAATGGAATAATACTTTTCAAAGTTTCTATCACATAAATCTGCCACAAAAATCTTAAGATAAATACCACAGGAAGACTTAAATTACTGTGGGGATTTTCTTTAGTTTGCAAAACTAAATTTTTAATTATTTTTATTATTTGTCTTTAATTCCTTTTATTATGGTGTACAACTCTATGCCATAAACATACATATTAATACCAATTTCTTTTGATTTGAACATATTAAATATGAAGATATCATTCTAAATTAACCTGTGAGAGTCCTGAAAACAAAACTGCTTTATTCATCTCTTTGTATTTCATTTACCAAATTCCAATATGGTACACAGTAAGCATGAATGGAACTTCCATCTCCTTACTTGGGTAAGACATGATGGTCAACAAGGATGAGGGTGAGTTGGCCAGCCCGATGTAATGCGTGGAGGTCAATCTCATCCCGAAAAATCAAGACCGTCTCGGGAATGTGAACCTTCTGAAGAAAGAAGACATTGTCGCCTCGCAGAGGGAGCTCAGAACGTTTTATATTTAAAACTGGTATAAAGATTTCCTCAGCTTCAGCTGTCTGGATAATAAAATAAGAAGGAATCACAATGTTTTAGAATACACAGGAGGAAGTCACAAGCCTGGGCTGGTGAATATAGCTCAATTAACAAGACTACTGAGACCACAGGAAACATAATCTTGGGCAAGTTACCACCTTCTCCAAGTCACAATTACCCAGTCTATGAAAATGTAAGGATTGTTATTATTTTTTTTTTGGCTGGGAATTGAGGCCAATTAAGTATGGAGTTCATGCTAAGTATGGACTCCGACACTGACACTAAGCCTTCACTCTTGGTTCCAAAGGGATATCATGCCTCTTCCCTCTTACAGTAGCATGGGAAAGACCTAGTTATAGAAGTGCTGCTGCAGAGAAGGGATTAGCACTGCTTAAGAGCTAACCTGCAGCTGAGCACCCAAGGCTCATACCCATTATCCTAGCTACTCAGGAAGCTAAGATCTGAGGATCATGGTTCTAAACCAGAAAGGGCACTTTTATCTCCAATTAACCAGCAAAAAGCTAAAATTGAGGTGTAGCAACTAGTGAAGTGCCAGCCTTGATTTAAAAAAACAAAAACAAAAACAAGGGGCTGGGGATATGGCCTAGTGGCAAGAGTGCTTGCCTCATATACATGAGGCCCTGGGTTCGATTCCCCAGCACCACATATACAGAAAACGGCCAGAAGTGGTGCTGTGGCTCAAGTGGCAGAGTGCTAGCCTTGAGCAAAAAGAAGCCAGGGACAGTGCTCAGGCCCTGAGTCCAAGCCCCAGGACTGGCCAAAAAAACAAAAAAAAAAACAAAAACAAAAACAAAACTAAGTAAGGGGCTGAGAATGTGACTTAGCGGGAAAGTGCTTGCCTAGCATGCATGAAGCCCTGGGTTTGATTCTTCAGCACCAAATAAACAGAAAAAGCCAGAAGTGGTTCAAATGGTAGAGTGTTAGCCTTGAGCAAAAGGAAGCCAGGGACAGTGCTCCGGCCCTGAGTTCAAGCCCCAGGACGGGCCAAACAGCCCCAGTAAAGACACACACACACACACACACACACACACACACACACACACACACACACACACAAAAAGCTATCTTGACAGGAGAAATACAAAAATACATACTGGTTCACTGATTCCCACAGAAATTCAATCTTTTTGAATATAGCTTTATGACTTACAAATATCTCTCAAAACCTATCCATTTGGCCTGGGGCTGGGAATATGGCCTAGTGGCAAGAGTGCTTGCCTCATTTGGCCTTCACAGCAACACTGCAAAATAATGTCATTGCAGATGGTGACGTGAGATTCAGCAGTCAAGGAATTTGATTTACCCAGTGTTAAATGGCAGAGTTGGGTCTTGAACCCAAATCTGTTCATTCTAAGGGATTAGGTAGGTACTCACCTTTGTCATGTAAAGCGCCAGGGCAAGAGCAGATACCATGGAGTCCAAGTCACAGGCTTCATTTCCCAAGACAACATGTAGAGGGCGCGACTCCTGGAGAGGAGGAAAGGGAAACTGCCAAAGTGGTCTCACCATTTCCATTCACCTTGAACTCATGGGGCCTCCACACTCATCCTCTCAATGATCTTCACAGAGGAAGTGGGATAGTCTCACTGGTCCTCACTTCAGAGATGAGAGTGTTAGCAGCTAGGACCTCAGGGTTTTAGGGGCTTAGCTAAGCTTCATGTGTTCCATTTAGTTGGTAGAAAAGTGCTCTTTCCTTAGTCTCCTTGAATATTACCTTACAGGACAGTAAACAATGATCTGGTTTCTTATGCCTCTTTAGGTACTCAATAGCCAAAAGTACCACATGGGGAGTTGGTAAATTCAAGTCACATGCTTTAGCTATCAACTCTGGTTGTGTGCCCCAATTTACTACCTTCATTTTCAGACCAGGGATAACAATCCTTACATTTTAAGCAATTAGACTAGGCCAAGGGTCTTTAAAAATAAAGTTCAAGGGGGCTGGGGATATGGCCTAGTGGCAAGAGTGCTTGCCTCGTATACATGAGGCCCTGGGTTCAATTCCCCAGCACCACATATACAGAAAATGGCCAGAAGTGGTGCTGTGGCTCAAGTGGCAGAGTGCTAGCCTTGAGCAAAAAGAAGCCAGGGACAGTGCTCAGGCCCTGAGTCCAAGCCCCAGGACTGGCAAAAAAAAAAAAAGTTCAAGGGGGCTGGGGATATGGCCTAGTGGCAAGAGTGCTTGCCTCATATACATGAAGCCCTGGGTTCAATTCCCCAGCACCACATATAGAAAACGGCCAGAAGTGGCACTGTGGCTCAAGTGGCAGAGTGCTAGCCTTGAGCAAAAGGAAGCCAGGGACAGTGGCTATGGCCCTGAGTCCAAGGCCTAGGACTGGCCAAAAAAATAAAAAATAAAAATAAATAATAAAGTTCAAGGAAATGACACTGTGGCTCAAGTGCTAGAGCACTAGCCCTTAGCAAAAATAAAGTTCAAGGGCTGGGAATGTAGTTTAGTGCTAGAGCGCTTGCCTACCGTGCATGAAGCCATAGGTTTGTTTCCTCAGTAACACACAGAAAAAGCCGGAAGTGGCACTGTGGCTCCCGTGGTAAAGTGCTAGCCTTGAGCAAAAGAAGCTTATTATGGACAGTGCCAAAGCCCTGAGTTTAAGCCCCAGGACTGGCAAAAATAAATAAATACACAATGAATAAACAACTTTCAAGCCAAGTGCCAGTGGCTCATGCTTGTAATCCTAGCTACCCAGGAGGCTGAGATCTGAGGATGGGGTACGAAGCCAGTTTGGGCAGAAAAGTCCCCATAAGACTCTTATCTCCAAGAAGCCACTCAAAAAATGGAAGTGGAGTTGAGGCTCAATTGGTAGAGTACTAGCCTTGAGCACCAAGAGGCTCAGAGACTATGCCCAGGCTGAGTTCAAGCCCCACAACTGACAAAATTAAGTTCATAAGCTCTAATTCATTATATAGAAAAATTCTCCCATGAGACGTCTCAGTGATAGCCATATATAACCAAGTACCTCACACAACTCAAGAAACAGATTCAGATTACAGCAACTGTTGCTGCTAATGGAACTTTTATTTTTAAAGCTTTGGAAGTCCAGCTGCTGGTAAGAAGATGGAGGGGAAAGCTGCTATTATTAACCTCTCATCTTAGTCTTTTCTTTTCTTTTTTGAGAATGGATCTTAGTATGCAGCCCATGCTGGCCTCAAACTCACAATTCTCCGGAGTGTTGGGATTACAGCATAACAACCATAACATCCAAATATGACCAGACTTAAAGCACATTTAGACTACATGCCCATAACAGAGGCAGACGTTTGCTTTGTTTTTAAACATTTTGAGTATGCCAGACATTATTTTTTAAATTTTATGTGCATTAACAAATCATACTAATCATTTAATCCTCAAACCTAACATGGCAGGTACTTTAAGAATTATTTGACCAGGTGTGCATGGCTCATGTTTGTAATCCCAGCTACTCAGAATGCTGAGAAGTGAGGATCACAGTTTGATGCCAGGCTGGGAGGCTCATTTCCAATTAACTAACAAAAAGTCAGAAGTGGAGCTATGGCTTAAGTGGTAGAGTCTTGAGTGAACAAACTAAAGGACAGCATTCAGGCCCTGAGCTCAAGCCCTAGTACCAGCATCACAAACATGCAAAAGAAATAAATAACTTGATGAAAAAGGAGAGTCTAGAATACTGTCTACTCTGTATAGATCATCTTTACCACTTCCCCTACTGAAAAGCCAGGGAAGGAAAAGGGACAGTTTTGGATTTCCAGTGGTATAAATTACCCTATTTAGTTACAGATAGACTTCTTGTTTTTTTCTATTATTTATTCTGGTGGGCTTGATATCAGAGAATCATGCTTGTTTGTCTGTTGTCCTACCACTTCAGACATGCCTCCAACCTTGAAGCTCTTTTGGGTGTGCAGGTCCTGGGACCTAAACTCAGGGCCTGGGTGCTATCTCTGAGCTTCTTTTGCTCAAGGCTAGCACTCTACCACTTAAGCCACATCACCACTTCTGGTCTTTTCTGTATATGTGGTACTGAGCAATCAAACTCAGGGCTTCCAGCATGCTAGGCAAGCACCCTATCACTAAGCCACATTCCCAGCCCCCAGCCCAGTTTTTCAAAGATGAAGTCTTAACAGACTTTTCTGCCTGCAGGCCACAAATCACAATCACAAAATATTTTTTAGCCATAAAGGAATGAAATTCTGTCATTTGCAGCAACATGGACTGAACTATAGAATAGTATGTTATGTGAAAACAGGCATAAAAAGTGAAATATCACACATTTTCACATGTGGAAGCTAAAAAAAATGATCTCAAAGAAGTAGAGCAGAAAAGTAGTTACCAGAGCCTGAGGAAAGAGCAGAGAAGATGTTTAGTAAGCACCCTTGTCCTTTATCTTTCTAGTGTCCTATAACACAGTACCTATACTATAGTTGACAATGACTGAATATTCCAAAATAGCCAGTACAGAGAATTTTGCATGTTCCCAACACACAGTGATAGGCTGGGGTGTGTTGCTTCCTTATATATAAGGTGTGTTTAGCATATACTACAAGGCCCTGGGTTCAATGCCTATCCGCTACACACATATACATAAAAAAATGTCAGGTTCTCTAATGCTAGCTTCTCAGGAAGCTGAGATTTGAAGATCTCAAGCCAGCCTCAGCTGAAAAGCTGAGAGGCAGAAAAGCCCTTGGGATTCCATCTGAATTATCCAACAAAAATGCTGATTAGAGGCATGGCTCAAGAAGTAGAACAAAAGCCCTGGAGGGAAGGAGTAGGAATACTGATCCAGAACATGAGTTCAAGCTCTTGTCTACACATACACATACATACACACAGATACATACACAATACACATGTCACATGATTTGATCAATGCACGTTATACATATGTATCAGAACTATATCAATATGTACAATTACTTTATCTTGGTTATTATGTCTATAGCATGGAAGCTCACGGATACTGGGGAAGGGTAAAATTTTCAACACTATTTTCCAAAGCAAAGAGAACTCTGTGCACAAGATCTCAGTCTTATAGTAATTCCTCTGACTTACAACTCCTAATCCTCATACCAGAAAAGGCCCCATTGTTTCCTAGATACCAAACACTGTGGACCACATACCAGATGGCTGTGGACCAAAGTGACAGCAAAACACTTGAAATAGCTGGCTGTGGATAATCTGCTCACTGAGGCAAGAAGGGGCATCCTGTGTTCTCTAGACAGGGAGCTATAGAAACACAGGGGAACCACATGGCCCCGTCTAGGGAGAAAAAAGGTAAAAGGAACAGAAAAGGCAGAACAAGGTAGAGAAACTATTGCTGTGTTCATGGAGGCTCTCAAAAAAAAAAACTTTTTCAAAATTTTAATATGAGTGCTTCTTTAAGCCAGGTGCTGGTGGCTCAGGCCTGTAATTCTAGCTACTCAGGAGGCTGAGAGCTGAAGATCAGAGTTCAAAGCCAGTCTAGGCAGGATAGTCTGTGAGACCCTTATCTCCAACAAACTACTCAGAAAAAGCCCAAAGTGGCACTGTGGCTCCAGAAGTAGACTACTAAGAAACTTAGAGATAGTCACCAGGTCCTGAGTTCAAGATCCAGGACTGCATGAGCGCACACACACGCACGTGCACATGCGCACGCGCACGCGCACACAAAGGATGCTGCATCATTGCATATGGTAGTTGAATCAGGATCTGTCAGATTCACGGCATGAAAAGTAGGCAAAGGAAAGCAGAAATTAGGGATCAATACAACTTCATAGCTCTGAGGTGAGGAGAGAAGATCTCTAGAACAAAATGAACAAGTAATTAACTCTTGTGCTAAGCCAAGACTAGATGAGATCAGCAAACAAAAGGAACAAATAAAAACAGAAGGCTCAGATTTGTAGCAAATCTTGGCAGAGGGGTGTGTGGTGTGGTGTGGTGTGGTGTATGACTTAGGGAGGTGGTAGCACTCTTTCCCGAAGTCAGCACCCACCGTTACCCTGGCCTGACTGGACTATTCCACCCCCAAACCCTGATATGCACATTCCACTCTGTCCTTTCTTTATACTGTTTGTTCTCTGAAAGCAGTAGGCCCAGTACTTAAAAAGCTGAACCCCCAGAGTTGCTTTTTACTGCTTTTTATATTAGAAAATGAGGCCGAATGCTGGTGGCTCATGCCTGTAATCCTAGTTACTCTGGAGGCTGAGATGTGAGGATCAGGGTTTGAAGCCAGCCCAGGCAGGAAAGTCCATGAGACTCATGTCTAATTAGCCACTAAAAAGCCACAAGTAGAGCTTTGGCTCAAGCACCAGCCTTGAATGAAAAGGCTAAGGTACAGCACCAAGGCCCTGAGTTCAAGCCCTAGTACTGGCACAAAAAAGAAAAAATAAATGGAGTTAACATGAACTAATTTCATGAAGTTGTTAGGAGGATTAAATGAGATAACATCAAGTGCCTATTCTGTAAACAGTAATGACTTATTCTCTTCCATCTTCTCTCTCTTCTCCTTCACATTCACTCTAGTTCTACCTAAAAGCACCCTTTCTCTGTAAAGTCTTCCTTACCACCCAGGCCAGAGCAATCCTCTTCCAATCAATCAACCTCCAGCTGCCAGCAGTTATGGTTCTCAGATAGAACCTAACTTCTACCTTAAGGGGCTCACTATAATTCATGGCTGTGCATTCTAATCCCTAACCCTTTATGAGCTATGGGACTATCTGTTTTGAACTTGGGCTACATTCTCTGAATTCAGACTATATCCTTTGAACTCAAGAGAGGTGGTTGTATTTGGTAGGCTAGTGTTCTACAGCTTGAGCCACATCTCCAGACCCAGGCCATCTTTCCCCTCCCCCCAGGTGAAAACACAGGCCAAACAGCCTCAGTTTTCTAACCATCAGAGGAAGAGCTCAGGGGAAATACAGCTATACTTAGTAGCATGAGGAAACCTGAGCTGCCAATGGAAGAAATGCAATCCAAGAGCCACAAGTAAATATAAACTTTTTTTTCTTTCAAAAGACCTCTACTGGTTAAAATGCTACTTATGCTGATGTTTTCTTTGTGGCCTCAGTGGGGGTTGGAAGTTTAGGGCTGGCAAACTAAACCACTGAAGCTGAATAGGTAACTAACTACTCTATAAAATAGTTAATGAGAGAGGAGGGTTAAAAAAAAAAAAAAAAAGAGGCAAAGATGGGAAAACTCAGGAAAAAATGGACCCATAGTGAAAAAGAAATTTCTAAGGGCAGCCAGCCACTCCTGCCTAATGTCTGAGACAAGTACACGATTCCTTATCCAAAGGCTCCTTAGAACCACTGACCTGGATGATCAGCTCAACAAGAACAGAGCCCACCTTGAAGAAAGGTGGCTTCTAGACATGAAGCGATCAATCACCTGGAAGAAGATATTAAGTAGGAGAGTGGGTGGGGGGAGGGGGAGAGAGAAAGAGAAAGAAAGAGAGCGTGCACACGCGTGTGCGCATGCGTGCACGGGCATGCATACCATTGAGGTTTAAATTCAGGGCCTCTTGCTTGCTAGGGTAGTGCTGCGCTATCACTTGAGCCAGGCCTCAAGCCTGACTTTTCTGATGGTTATTTTGGAGATAGGGGTCTCAAGGGCTTTTCTGCCCAAGCTGGCTTTGATCCAAAATCTCTAAATCTCAGCCTCCTGAATAGCTAAGATTATAGGAGTAAACCACAGGTATTTGACTCGGCCTCATACTTTTTTTTGGTGCCAATCTTGGGCCTTGAAGTCAGAGCCTGGGCAGTGTCCTCCAGCTTCTTTTGCTCAAGGTTAGTGCTCTACTACTTGAGCCACAGCTCTACTTCTGGCTTGCTCACTCTTCTTTCCTTCCTTCTTTCCTCTTTTGTTCATTTTGTTGTTGTTGTTGTTGTTTTGCCAGTCCTGAGGCTTGAACTCAGGGCCTGCACACTGTCCCTGGCTTCTTTTTGCTCAAGGCTAGAGCTCTACCACTTGAGCCACAGCGCCACTTCTGGCTTTTTCTGTATATGTGGTACTGAGGAATCGAACCCAGGGCTTCATGCATCTAGGCAAGCACTCTACCACTAGGCCACATTCCCAGCCCCACTCATTCTTTTTTTGTAGTTTATTAGAGATACAAGTCTCACAGACTTTTCTGCCCAGGCTGGCTTCAAACCTTAGCCTCCTGAGTACCTAAAGTATAGGCATGAGACACCAGCACCTGGATTAAGCCTTAAACTTCTCATCATCCTGCGTCAGGCTCACCCTCCCAAGAGTGCTGGAATTACAGACATGTGCCATCAGGCCTGGCTAAATAATATTTCCTCTAAATGGAACATCTTATACTGTGACAGAGGCTATAGAAAATGTCTGATATCGGGCTGGGAATATGGCCTAGTGGCAAGGGTGCTTGCCTCATATACATGAAGCCCTGGTTCGATTCCCCAGCACCACACATATAGAAAACAGCCAGAAGTGGCGCTGTGGCTCAAGTGGCAGAGCACTACCCTTGAGCAAAAAGAAGCCAGGGACAGTACTCAGGCCCTGTGTCCAAGGCCCAGGTCTCGCAAAAAAGAAAGAAAGAAAAAAAAAAAAAAAGAAAATGTCTGATATCACATGCTAATAATATGGTATTGCCAGAGATATGGCTGGATTATCAGGTGTGTCTATCTTGTGCAAAAGTCAGACATTAACAATACTCAAAACGTTATAAACGGTTATTTAACAGCAACATTCAAATGAATGGTATATTTATCTAAATTTATCTCTCTACACCAGTAACATAACATAGTAGGATGGACTTGGGAACAATCAGGCCAAAACCCCTTTTTCATTTTATCTTTTCATATTTAATATTTCCCTATGCACATTTACTACTTCCTATAATATGAAGCAATTCAAATGGTTGGCATGCACTGGTATATACTGCAATCAGTTTACCTGCTAACAGCCCTAGAGTCAATTTCCTTCTTTACCCAAGTCCTGGCAAGACTGTGTGGTGACCAGTGTTCTAACTCACCTTAAGGAGTTCACAAGTTTAGAAATGAACATTTGCATCTAACTCTTTGGGGATTAAAAAAGGCAGAGAAGAGCAGGGTGATGACGGCTCATGCCTGTAATCCTAGTTATTCAGGAGGCTGAGATCTGAGAATCATGGTTCAAACAAAGCCAGCTCAGGCAGGAAAGTCCTTGAGACTCTTATCTCCAATAAACTACTCAGAAAAAAGCTGGAAGTGGAGCTGTGGCTCACATGGTAGAGTACTAGCTTTGAACACAAAGATGTTCAAGCACAGCATCCAGGCCCTGAGTTCAAGGCCCAAGGCAGGCAGGCAGGCAGGCAGGCAGGAAGAAAGGAAGGAAGGAAGGAAGGAAGGAAGGAAGGAAGGAAGGAAGGAAGGAAGGAAGGAAGGAAGGAAGGAAAAAGAGAGGGTAAGTAACCAACACTACAGGGAAAACCAAATCTTTTCCAACTTTATAATACCATAGAGAAAGAAGGGGCTGGGGACTACAGAGGTGAGGAACTAGAAAGTTGATAACAACAAATGCTTTTTAGTGAGGTTTCAGGTCCAAGGGCTCTCGACCATATGGTGGGAATGTTACTTGGGAGAAAATTCCAGCTGTTTTAACCATAGAATAGTGCCATAAAAACTCAACAACAATACCCTTTTTCAGCTGAACTCCAATGAGTTCCAAGAAAGTAACCAAAAAAGAAGTGGAGTGTTGGTGCTTACATGTATCATCCTAGCTACTCAGGAGGCTGTGATCTGGAAGATCAAGGTTTGATGGCAGCTAAGGCAGAAAAGGGTGGAAACATCCCTGAGATGCCATCTCAATAATAATGACGACAACAACAACAACCAGTTTAAAGCCCAGCCTGGAGGTATGGCTCAAGTGGTGGAGTGCCAGCCGAGCAAGCAAGCATAAGGCCCCGAATTCAAACCTTTATAGGGAGGAAAAGAAAGGGGGGGGGTGGTTGGAGGCATGGCTCAGTTGGTACAGCACTAGCCAATGAACAAAAGTAGCAGGTCTGACTGAAAGAAAAAGAGAAAGGAAGGAAGGAAGGAAGAAAAGAAGGAAGGAAGGAAGGAAGGAAGGAAGGAAGGAAGGAAGGAAGGAAGCTACGTTGAAGACACACAAGCACTTGGGAGGTTGAAGCATGTATTTGAAGACTTTCATGGTTACTCAGGAAGGCCTTGCCTTAAGAAAAAGAAAAGAAAAAGAATGAGAAAGAAGGAAAAAAAGGGGCTGGGGATATGGCCTAGTGGCAAGAGCGCTTGCCTCGCATATATGAAGCCCTGGGTTCGATTCCCCAGCACCACATATACAGAAAATGGCCAGAAGTGGCGCTGTGACTCCAGTGGCAGAGTGCTAGCCTTGAGCAAAAAGAAGCCAGGGACAGTGCTCAGGCCCTGAGTCCAAGGCCCAGGACTGGCAAAAAAAAAAAAAAAAAGGAAAAAAAGGCTCCAAATTGTCCTATGTATTAAAACTTCCCATAAATTTTTCACAAAGAAAACTTTGGCATAATTGGTGTTAAAACTGAACCTTATCCCAGTAAGAGAACAAAAATCCAATAAAGGAATTGGGTGACTTTTAGGATTTGTTAAAGATCAGAACTTTCAGGTAGAGGAATTTGTAGACCTCAGAGTTTGGTTAGAAATGTTTTTCTGGGACTCAAACCCTCCAGCCTCCGAAGTGCTAGGATTACAGGCGGAGACCACCACACCCAGATAAGATATTCTAAAAGGAAGACTGTCAGCCATCTGTCTAGGTTTCTTAGGGACAGTGTAACTCAAAATAGGGGGAGCAGGAAGACCTAAATTCTCACTGGCTAGCTTTGTGCTGCTAACAGAGAATAGCAGCCCACTGCTGCACGACCAATCAGCAGGGTGGTGTGATTCCAACCCGCTAAGCACCCAAAAACATGCTACAAAACATTCAGGTGTTTTTATTTCAAACACATTGTGCTTATCCTTACCAGGAGGGGGTAGGGATTTTTATGTAATTTGTGAGCCTTAAGGCCAAGAAGAAATCTGGAAGCAAAGGAATGCAGGTTGTGGGTCAACTCATAATGCCTTGCATATATGTCTGGCTAAAAATACACAGACTCAAAGTGACCCCGCGCGACCACCTTTAATATCTAGAAAAGAGTTCGGCCACCACAGAGAAACCGCCATTTAGAGCAAGTAAAGCCTTGCACCTAGGTATTGTCCACACCTTCGAAGTTCCCCTACGGACCAGCGGGCTAAGCCAAGCCTGGGGAGCAGATCACCGAAAGAGGGGCGAGAGGGAAATGGAAAAAGCACACCCTGCAGGGCCAGCCTAGAGGCGGCCAGGCTCCAATCCTCCACGGGGAACTTACCCAGGCGACGGCGAGCCGAGACTCAAAGCCCCATTCGTTCTCGGTCAGACCCCAAAGGCGGGGACCGAGCAGCCGCCTCCCGCCCGTACAACCCCACAAGCCTGATCAGACCCAGGCCCCTTTCCCACAAGTCGGTGACCTCTCCACATCGCCTGTCTGGGCTTCACCGGATCCCCACCTCTTCTCCGTCCTTCCCGGACCCCCAGGCTCCCATTCCTCACTACCACAGACAGGGGTCCGTTACCTGCAGAGAAGCTCGACAACCCTGCAGGTAGGCCTCCATTGTGAAGCACAAGGCGTGCTGCCGCCCCTCGCCGAAGACAGGGTACCCGGCGAACACACCCCGCCCAGGACTCAGGGGCCAGAGGCGAGCCAGGAGGCGGGTCTCGAACCCGCCATACAGCGATTCGGCCGCCGACCTCAGGGGGAAGTACGTAAACCGATGCTCCCGGAGTCGGACACCGCCCACCCCCAGCGGCGGAGGCGGAGTTCTGCGCCCAGAGGCTCATGGGACCCCACCCAGAAAACGAGAGGGGCGGGGGTTGCGTGGCGCGTGGCACTCTGGGAGACGTAGTTCAGAAGTTCCAAAACGCCCCATTCAATTGAGGGCGGGACAGTTTTCTGAAAGCTTTGGCACATACTTGCACATGTGTGTCACGGTAACCTTCCTAGGTGGTATCCGAACTTTCTCAGAAGGGCTAAGTATATAGTCTTTCCACATATTACAACGTGCATCAGTTGACATTTTATTAATTTATTGAGACGTTGTCTTGCTGTGTAGTCTAGGCTGTCCTCAAACGCAGGACCTTCCTGAGATTATAGATGTGGGTCACCATGCACGTGCTGATTGACATCTTAAATTACAACATGGAAAAATAGTTTTCCATCTTCCTCCTTTGAATTCTTCCCTTTACCAAACTGACCCATTCCCACAAAATGTTGTGGTTGTCCATGCTAGAAAGATATCAGAATATTATTTTGCTCCTGTACTTTACCTACAGTTTAACTCTTGGTTTTTCTTTACATCTCCGTTGTTTGTCTTCTTCTTCAGTCTCCACAAATACCTCCTCATTCCATTCTTAGGCTGTTATAACCCTGAGTCTGCTTCCTGACTCCCTATTCCAATTCATCTTTCCTGCCAGGGTTGCTTAAAATCTTATCCTGTGGCAGCTGTGTAAACAGAATGTGGAGGGCCCTCCAGAATGCAGAGAGCTAGGAGCCAGGTTCTGGTGGCTCATACCTGTAATCCCAGCTACTCAGGAGGCTAAAATCTGAGGATTACTATTCCAAGCCTGAGAAAGTCTGTGAGACTCTCCTCTCCAATTAAACACCAAAAAGCCAGAGTGAGCTGTAACTCCAGTGGTAGAGCACCAGCCTTAAGCAAAATAGCTAAGGAACAGCACTTCGGCTCTAAATTAAAGCCCCTGTACCAATACCCACACACATACACATACACACATACCAGAATGTAGAGCTAGGTTTCAACTTTCCTTAGCTGCCACTTTCCAGCCCTAAGATAGTGCAGAGTAATGAAGAAGAAAAAAGTCTCTTTGTCATCAAATGTATCAAATGTCCCCTCATTTATTAATCGATTCCTTCATTTCCTACCACTAGCTTCCTATCAGCTTATCCTGTTCCCCCCCCCCCCACCCCTAAGCTGGAAGCTGAGAAAGAGGCTGAATATGGAATCGGAGTTAGGGGCCTTGAATCTCCCCCTTGCTCTGATGGTTCTCTCCCTACAGTGTTCTCTTCTGAGATTCTGGCTTCCTTCCACACCTTCTTCTGTGTACACTGGGTGCCCAAACCCAACCAGTTTCATTTCTAGACTTCATTTTTTTTTTTAAACATTGGAAAGGAGCCTTCTGGAAGTCTCCAGAAACACAAATTTTTTTTAAAAGCATGAGTAAATAGGCAAGTATGCTCTGTGACCCAGGTGTTTTAGATCCAGAGCAAAGGGCTGTGGGGTGAAGGGAGAAAGGCCTGCCACCATGCTGCCGCTGTCCAGCCCTGCCCCTCCCCGCCCTGCAAGGGCACTTGCTCTTCCCTCTTCTCGCCAGAGAGGCACAAGCGCTCCGTCCCTTCCACCGCCGGAGGAGGGAAGAGAAAGGGTCTGTTGTTTTTCTCTGCTTGTTTCTCTCTCTCTCTGCGGATCACCAGGCTGCTGACCGGGTCAGAAGGCCCTCATGGAACTCCTCCAGTGCTGGGTAGGCCCCTTCTCTTCTAAGGAGCTTGTCTTTGATTAATTTGTCTTTGTCCCGATGGGAAAAAGAAAGAGAAGGGTGAGAAGAAGAAGAAAAGAAGAAGAACCACAAACTTCCTTTGAAAACCAGGGTGTGTGGTCCGGGCCTGGAGCCCCAGCGCTGTCGGTAGCCTCTGCCACTCAGGAATTCTGAAGGCGCTGGGAACCACGGGGAGCACCGGGTCCCCCTCCCCGACCTGTCCTCCCCCTCCCCCTCCCTGCGTGGGCTCCCCAATCCTGGAAGTAAGTCCGGAAGTGGCCACGACCTGGCTGGCTTAGGGCGGCGACCGCGGCGCTCCTAAACCCGTGTCCACCTGTCCAAGCTCTGGCGTGGACGACGGGAAGGCAGCAGCTGGCACTGACAGGGCCCCCTCCCCCCCCCCAGGCCCCCCATCTCCCCATCCCGCTGGCGGGGAGCTGAGCCCTCCACATTCCTGGAGCTTCCCTCACCTCTTCAAGGTAAAAACAACTCGACAACAGACGACAAACTTTGTCTTAATGAGCTTTTCCCTCTCTTCTTTCCTGCTCCGACCGTGTGAATGGCTTAGAAGAACTGAGGCAGAAGGCATGTGTAAGGGGTGCTGCTTGGTCCTTTCATTTCCTCCCTCATCCAACTCATGCTCTCCCTCTCCTGGGGAGCAGGTTGACCTCAGTGCCTTGTGGTGGGACTGAACTTCTTCTGTGGGGAAATCTGAAGGTTTGGGTCAGACTGAGGAGATTAGCATGGGACTTGAGGGGAGGGGATGGTTCCTGGGAATGGACAATGGCTTCTTGAAGTGCTATCCAGACCTATTTGCACTCTGGGGCTATGACTGCCACTGACTAGGGAGGGGACAAGGCTATTTTTAACTCCTTTACCTGCCACCATAGGATCATTACAGCTGGAAAGGAAGAATAAGAAATGAGGTGAGAAAAGAGGAGGAAAGGGATAAAAACCCTGAAGTCTCCCTCATTCTTTCCTACACTGAAATATACTTTGTCCTTACAATCAGGAGAGTCCCTTATGGGGTGGGGGGTGGGGTTTGACCCTATTATACTTCCTGTCCACATACCTCTGAACAATTCTCTGAGGCTCCACTCCCTTAGGTGTTGAGCTTCTAGTTTCTTCTGGCTCATTCCTCTGGCCAGCTAGCTTCCCAGCCCCCACTTAATTATTGATCATTTCTAGCACTAGGTAGAAAGTGAGCCTTGTTCTTCAAGCTTTCAAGTTTTTTTCAATTTTCCTAGGCTCTAGCATCTGCTCCAAAGCTCATACTAAACACCATGTGTGAGGAAGGAAATAGTGTGTGTGTAAAGGTGTAAGGCCTACACACAATTTTTGCTATTTGGATTCTAATCTAAAGGCAACTAGCATGAATGACATTTGAATCAGGAGGATGATCAATTTGAGGGACTAGGCTTACTTTATTTCCGTAACTTTAACGTTTCTTATCCTTATCTGCCAGGCCTTTTCCATAGCCCCAAATTCCTACAAGTTTACAAGAAGAAAGCGTAGCATCAGTTATATCAGCTACACTGATGCTATGGAGGAAGAAAGAGATGATTTCTAACTATAATTTCTCCTATAGATCCCCCTCTGTGTGTGAGCATGTGTGTGTGTGTGTGTGTGTGTTTATATGTGGTGTTGCTGGGGATTGAACCTAGGACCTTGTGCACATTGGGCAAGCTCCCAACCACTGAACTACATTCCCAGGCCGCTCCTTTTTTTTTTTGGCCAGTCTTAGGACTTGAACTCAGGGCCTACGCTCTTTCTCAGAGCCTCTCAGTGCTCAAGGCTAGTGCTCTATCACTCGAGCCGCAGGGCCACTTCTGGATTTTTCCTGAGTAGTTTATTGGAGATAAGAGTCTCACAGAGTTTCTTGGCTAGGCTGGCTTCCAACCATCCTCAAATCTCAGCCTCTTGAGTAGCAAGGATTACAGGTGTGAGCCACCAGTGCTTGTCTCTCCTCATTTTTTATCCTGACTAAAGATCTAGGAAGGGAGCAGGGAGACTGAAGAGAAATGGTTTCCAGAAAGCAGGGTTTTAGGCTTCTTTTTTTTTTTTTGCCAGTCCTGGGCCTGAGCACTATTCCTGGCTTCATTTTGCTCAAGGCTAACACTCTACCACTTGAGCCACAGAGCCACTTCTGGCTTTTTCTGTGTATGTGGTGCTGAGGAATCGAACTCAGGGCTTTGTGCATGCTAGACAAGCACTCTACCTCTTAGCCACATTCCCAGCCCTGATTTGTGGCTTTTTATCCTTTACTGTTCAGTGTTGAGTAAATGTCTCTGCGCTTGACCCAATGCTTAGTGCTGAGAGAGAACAGGTTAAACAGATGTGTGTTCACAAATTAAAAGGAAAACAAGAGGCCGAATGCCAATGGCTCACATCTGGATTCCTAGCTATTCATGAGATTGAGATCTGAGGAGCTAGGTTAGAAGCCAGTAGGGAGAAAAAGCATGTGAGACTCTTATTTACAATTAACCACCAAAAATCCAGAAGTAGAGCTGTGGCTTAGATGGTAGAGCACTAGCCCTGAGTGAAAAAAGGGAGGGACAGTGCCCAGGCTCTGAGTTCAAACTTCAATAACCACACATATACACAAAAAGAAACAGAAAATAGAGGAATAAAATTTAAAAACTACCATGACCTAGATAAGACCAGACATAAAGAACATATACATGAGGAGGTGACTGCACAGGGAATATTTTTTGTGCAAATCATTATATTCATATCCATAAAAATAATGGAAAAGAGACTATCTTTGGGTTTAGGCAGTGGGGAGAACAAAGAAGAACTGGGGAGAAGTTGCTATGTAAACTCCAGCTGTCAAGAGAAGCTTACAGAAAGAATTTTTGGGAGCCAGGCGCTGGTGGCTCACACCTGTAATCCTAGCTACTCTGGAGGCTAAGATCTGAGGATCAAGGTTCAAAGCCACCCTGAGCAGGAAACTGTGTGACGCTTATCTCCAATTAACTACCAAAAAAAGGGGAAGTGGCACTGTGGCTCAAGTGGTAGAGCACTAGCCTTGAGCTGAAGAGCTCAGGAACAACGCCCAGGCGCAGAGTTCAAGCCCCACAACCCATAGGAAAAAAAAATTGTGGGGAATATGTTTGGTGTCTCAGTCTGTAGGTACCATTCCCTGACTCAAGCCTCCACAACCTCCATTTCCCCTCTTCACCCTCCAGGAAGCCCCTCCCACAACCTTTTTGCTTGTGGCTTGAGACTGTGTAAGGGTCCGCAGAGTCCTCTGAGGAGAATAACTTCCCCTTCTTCACCCACATGCTACTTTAAGGAGCTGGGGACTGACTCTTTGCATCCCTACTTCACCCAACTACTGTGTGATGATTAATCTTTTCAACCATGGAGTGAGGCAGACAGAAGGTATGCCCAAGGAGCCTGTATGCACTCCTGATGTTCTATGAAGAGGAAAGGTTTGGTGTAGAGCAGAGGAATTTCCACCATCCTGCCTCTGCTGTGGGCTACTGATGTGATTCCTTTTACTGGGTAAACTAAAGATCAAATAAGCCATTAGGATAGTCTGCTTTTGCTTCTTGGCCTTTTAAAACAGTTCTCAGGAGCTAAGGATTGTACCTAGGGCCTTGCACGTACTAGGTCTTAGGCCTAGGCCCCAAATAGAATTAAGATAGCTTTAAGCTAGGTACTGGTGGCCTGTAATCCTAGCTACTCAGGAGGCTGAGATCTGAGGATCAAGGTTCAAAGGCAGCTCAGACAGAACAGTCCATGAGACTCTTACCTCCAATAACCATAGTAGAGGTGTGGCTCAAGTGGTAGAGTACTAGTTTTGAGTGGAAAAAGCTAAAGGACAGTGCCTAGGCCCTGATTTCAAGTTCTAGTACCAGAAAAAAAAAAGAGAGAAGATAGTAATCTTTCCTTATCTCTTCCCTGGTCTTTCTCAGCACTCTCCCCTTTTCTCAATCTTTTCTTCATTTTTTTTTTTTTTTTTTTTTGCCATTATCTGTTTTAGGGAAGCTGATTCTACCAATATCTTCAATTCAACCAGATTCTTCCCCTTCAAGCCTGGAAGCTTCTGTCTGTTGGTCTCATCTGGTTACAGCAAGTTAGAGGTGGAAAGAGCTGAGTCCTGTTTACACAAGCGGAGAAAGGCCCAGTAGTACTCCCAGCCACTCCCAGCCAGGAGTGCCTGTATAGTTTACTAACCAGCTTTCCACGCCGCATTCACTTCTAAGACTTTTCTAGATCCCTCTCATTTCCAGCTCAATGGTCTTATTGGGCCAGTCTTGCTTTTCTGTACCACCATTGGCCTAGGCAATTGTGGCCCCAAGGTCAGAAAACACCTTCAAGTGCCCTTCAGTTAACTTCCTACCATGGAGCACCTTGAGCCAGAACAGCTGGCCACCGACCAGATCAGGAGTGCAGCAGTCACCTCTGAAAACTGTGAGGTCCTATCAGAACAGGATGAGCACTGGCGGGATGAGGATGCCAGAGACACTGGTGGAGCAGCTGGAGAACAGGAGCCAGGAGACCAGGCTTTGCCACCTGCCCAGGTTGGGGATAATCTTGAGTCGCCTCCTCCTGAAACTAGCCCAAGTCAGCCTGGGCCAACCTGTGGGCTGTCACCTGAAATAGAGACAATAGGAGCAGGCTCCAGGCCCCAGGAGCTTCCCCCGTCTCCCAGGACCCGACAGCCTGAGCTGGATGTCTACTGTGTAAAGTGGATCCCCTGGAAGGGAGAACGGACCCCCATCATCACCCAGAGCACCAATGGCCCTTGCCCTCTTCTTGCCATCATGAATATCCTCTTTCTGCAGTGGAAGGTAAGAGAGAGTTCCAACGGGAGCTTAGAAAATATCTGGGAGAGGGCTGGGAATGTGGCTTCACGGTAGAGTGCTTGCCTAGCGTGCATGAAGCCCTGGGTTTGATTCCTCAGCACCACATACACAGAAAAAGCCAAAAGGGGTGCTGTGGCTCAAGTAGTAGAGTGTTAGCCTTGAGCACAAAGAAGCCAGAGACAGTGCTCAGGCTCTGAGTTCAAGCTCCAGGACTGCCCCTCCCCCCCCCAAAAAAAAAAGAAAGAAAAGGAAAGAAAAAATATCTGGGCGAATTCTTCCTTTCCCATCTCCTTGACTGTGCTGATTTCCTCAAACTAGTCAAAACATTCCGCGCCCACCAAACTCTTAGCTACTCAGGCGGCTGAGATCTGTGGATCTAGGTTTGAAGCCAGCCTAGGCAGACAAATCCAGGAGACTTGTATCTCTCGGTTAACCAGCAAAAAAGCTAGATGTGGAAGTATGGCTCAAGTGGTAGAATACCATTTTTGAGCAGAAAAGGCCAAACAAGAGAGCAAGGCCTTAGTACCATTACACACACACACACACACACACACACACACACACACACACACACACTCCAGATTATTCATTGTCCTTTCTTTGTATGACCTGGGGCTTGAATTCAGGGCCTGGGAGCTGTTCCTGAACTTTTTTGGTCAAGGCTAGTGCTCTGCCACTCCAACCACAGCTCCACTACTAACTTAATTGGAGATGAGAGCCTTGTAGACCTTCCTGCTTGGGTTGGCTTCAAACTGTGATTCATAAAACTCAGCCTCCTAAGTAGCTTGGATTATAAATGTGAGTCACTGATGGCCAGCTCTATTCTCTGTTGTAATCCTATCTCTACTACTCCCTAGGATTTGGGAATGCCTTGCAGTTTTTCCCATTTATTCCCTTGCTCTCATTTTAAGTGCCCTCCTTACCCTTAACAATGGCCCCTCTCTTTCTATGGGTTCCTTTGTATTCTGAGCAGAGAAAGCACCCATTCAATCACCCTTTCTATCTCCAGGTGAAGCTGCCCCCCCAGAAGGAAATGATCACATCAGATGAGCTCATGGCACATCTTGGTGAGTGACTGGGCCTTGAAGAGGAATTTCCCAAAGGGGTCTAAGAGCAATTTCCTCAGCCTGAAGTCCACACTACTGTGGGATCCCATTTGGGACTCTGGTGTGGCAGGGATGATAAGGGCCATTGAGCTTTCTCTGCAACGCTAGAGAGAGCAAAGGTCAGGGTGTCCAGAATCCTAGGTTACAACAACAATCTTGCCCTTAGCCTTTTTGTTTGTTTTCAGGGCTGAGGATGGAATCCAAGGCCTTGAGTATTTTTTTTTTTTTTTTTGCCAGTCCTGGGCCTTGGACTCAGGGCCTGAGCACTGTCCCTGGCTTCTTCCCGCTCAAGGCTAGCACTCTGCCACTTGAGCCACAGCGCCGCTTCTGGCCGTTTTCTGTATATGTGGTGCTGGGGAATCGAACCTAGGGCCTCGTGTATCCGAGGCAGGCACTCTTGCCACTAGGCTATATCCCCAGCCCCGGCCTTGAGTATTTTGAACACTCTTACCACTGGGCTGCATATGTGTTCCCAGCCTCTTTTCTTGCTTGAAATGAGTGAAACTTTCTTCCTCCGAGAAATGAAGGTTTTATTTTTGCTGGTCCTGAGGCTTGAACTCTGGGCCTGGGCGCTGTCCCTGAATTCCTTTAGCTGGAGGCTAGCACTCTACCACTTGAGCAACAGTGCTACTTACGGCTTTTTCTGTGATTTAACTGGAGATAAGAGTCTCTCAGCCTTTCCCGTAGGAGCTGGCTTTGAACCATCATCCTCAGATCTCAGCCTCCTGAGTAGCTAGGATTACAGGCATGAACCACCAGCACCTGGCCAATGAAGGTTTTAGATTAGACTCTAAGGTCTTTTTCCAATTTTGAAACAATCTGTAGTTGGAATAGTATTCCTATTCATTAGGAGTTGGGAAAGCTGAACTTTTAGGGCAATTGAAAAAGTAAGCTGATAAAGGATCTTGTTTTTAGGAGACTGCCTCCTGTCCATAAAGCCCCAGGAGAAGTCGGAGGGACTGCAGCTTAATTTTCAGCAGGTAAGGGAATAGCAGACAGGGGTTTGCAGGTTTGCAAGGGAACACTGGCAGTACTGAGACAAAGAAGCCGTTGCTGCTTCTAAAGAGAGCTGATTTCTTTTTCCTGGGGAGAGGGATAGTCCTGAGGTTTGAACTCAGAGCCTTGTACGTCCTAGGCTGCTGTGATACCACTGAGCCACACATCTCTAGCACTTAAGGAGGGTTTCTTTTCTTTTTTCTTTCTTTTTCTTTTATTTTCTCTGTGTGTGTGTGTGTGTGTGTGTGTGTGTGTGTGTGTGTGTGTTGGTCCTGGGGCCTAAACTCAGGGCCTTGATTATTTGCACAAGGCTAGCACTCTACCACTTGCGCCATAGCTCCACTTCTGGCTTTTTTTTTTCTTTTTGTGCATAATTGGAGATAAAAGTCTCATGGACTTTCCTAACCAGGCCGGCTTCAAACTGAGATCCTCAGATCTCAGCCTTCTGAGTAGCTAAGATTACAAGTGTGAGTCACTGGTGCTCTGAAGGTTTCTTCAACCATAATTTCTTTCTTAGGAGAAGAGCATATATTTCTTGGGAAATATGTTTATTTCTCTAAGGTAAAGAAGGGTTGGGGGCTAGGAATGCGGCTTAGAGGTAGAGTGCTTGCCTAGCATGCACGAAGCCCTGTGTTCAATTCCTCAATACCACATAAATAGAAAAAGCCAGAAGTGGCACTGTGGCTCAAGAGGTAGAACGCTAGCCTTGAGCAAAAAGTAGCTCAGGGACAGTGCTCAGACACTGAATTCAAGTCCCAGGACTGGCCAAAAAAAAAAAAAAAAAGAAGGGTTGGGCAAAGGAGGAATACAATAGGCTATAGGAGAGCCAGAGAAGAAAAGTACATTAATGTTTTTTCTTTCTTCCTAAATCCTTTTTTCTTTGCTTTTCTGTTCTTTCTTCCTTCCTTTCCCCCTTTCTTCTTTCCTTTCTTCCTTCTGCCTTTCCCTCTCTTGCTCTCCCTTCCCTTCCCTTCCTTCCTTCTTTTTTTTCCTTCCTTCTGTACTGGGGCTTGAACTCAGGGCCTGGGTACTGTTCCTTAGCTTTTTTTGTTGAAGTCTAGTGCTTTAACACTTGAGCCATAGTCTCTATTTTCAGCTTTTGGCTGGTTAATTAGAGATAAGAGTCACACAGACTTCCCTGCTGTTTGGCTTTGAACTTCAGTCCTCAAATCTCAGCCTCCTAAGTATTTTAGGATTACAGGTGGTACCCAGATGTTTTACTTCTGGAGGTGGGGATGAGTGGTGCCGAGGAGGCTAGACTGCCCATCATTTTCTTTCTTGCTTGCTTGTTTTTTTGCCACTCTTGGGGCTTGAACTCAGGGCCTGGGGACTGTCCTTGAGCCTCTTTCGCTCAAGGCTAGCACTCTACCACTTGAGCCACAGCACCACTTCCAGCTTTTTCTGTGTATGTGGTACTGAGGAATTGAACCCAGGGCTTCATGCATGCTAGGCAAGCACTCTACCGCTAAGCCACATTCCCCGCCCCCTCATTTTCTTTTCTGTCCACAGAACGTGGATGATGCAATGACAGTGCTGCCTAAACTGGCCACAGGTTTGGATGTCAACGTTCGATTCACAGGCGTCTCTGATTTTGAGTATACGCCGGAATGCAGCGTCTTTGATCTACTAGGCATACCTCTGTACCATGGCTGGCTGCTTGATCCACAGGTGAGGGCAGGAGGTCCAGGGAGATTCTTTTCCAGCTCATGCTCACAGGAATGAGGCAAAATTTTGTGAGGTGGAAATTAGGTTGGCTTAGAAGAGGGCTAGGGATGGACCTGGTGCTGAATTCCTTAAATTTTTTTTTGGGGGGGGTAGCATTCTAATCCAAGCAAATCACATGCAAATAGATTCAGTTCCGTAAACATCAAAAGTTCAGGAACCTTTTTGTTTGGTTTTGTTTTTTTGCCAGTCCTGGGGCTTGAACTCAGGGCCTGAGCACTGTCCCTGACTTCTTTTTGCTCAAGGCTAGCTAGCACTCTGCCACTTGGGCCACAGCACCACTTCCAGCTTTTTCTATATATGTGGTGCTGAGGAATCGAACCCAGGGCTTCATGTATATGAGACAAGCACTTTACCACTAGGCCATATTCCCAGCCCCTCAGGAACCTTTGATCATGGGGTCCTGTAGCTTGGTTTTCCCTCCTTTAAAAAACTCAATTTATTTTTTGTTGGTCATGGGGCTTGAACTTGGGGCCTGGGCACTGTCCCTGAGCTCTTTTGCTCTAGGCTAGGGCTCTACCACTTGGAGCTACAGTTTCACTTCCGGTTTTCTGGTGGCTAATTGGAGATAAAAGTCTCAGGGACTTTCCTGCCTGGGCTGTCTTTGAATTTTGATCCTTAGATCTCAACTTCCTGAGCAGCTAGATTACAGCCATGAGCCACCAGTGCCCAGCTTCAATTTATTCTTTGTCCCATCCCCATCTTCCCAGAGTCCTGAGGCTGTGGGTGCTGTTGGGAAACTGAGTTACAATCAGCTAGTAGAGAAGATTATCACCTGCAAACATTCCAGCGACCCCAACCTGGTGACTGAAGGTGATACGCCCGCCCCCTCATGTATTCGGGAATGCTAACGCTTAGGTTTATTGTTTTCTGATTTTCATCTCCCACTACCTCTCACTAGAACATAAGCTCCACAGGACTGAGTTCAGGGACTGTAACTGTTTAGTTCACTGATGTCTTACCCCTAGGGCTTCCTAAGTAGCTGCTTATAAGTTGTTTTGTTTTGTTGAGCTAGGGTTTCCCTGTGTAACTCAGGCTGGCCGCAGTTTGCTGTCCTCCTGCTTCAGCTTCCCCAGGGCTGAGATTACAGGAGTGCACCAGCCTACCCAGACATATTTCTTAGATGAACATATGTATCCAGGCTTCAAGGAAGGCGTTCATCTCAACTTTTTTGTGTGCTGGGGTTGGAATCCCAGGCCGCATTCTTGTTAAACTCTCACTGTACCACACTGACCTACATACGTCCTCAGCGCCTAGAAAGGGGATTCATTATGGGACTCAGGAAGGCTCTGACAAGGGCTCCTGGCAGGATTCTCCTTACGCTGAACTTTGTGTTGTTGTGTCATGGTGTGGCCGGGGACCATGTGCTACACAAGGGATCATGGAGTTGGAATTTAAGCCAAGTTCCTCTGGCTTTTGTGCCTTCAGGCCTGATTGCAGAGCAGTTTTTGGAGACCACTGCAGCACAGCTCACCTACCACGGCCTGTGTGAGCTCACAGCGGCTGCCAAGGAGGGGGAACTGAGCGTCTTTTTCCGAAACAACCACTTCAGCACTCTGACTAAGCACAAGGTGATGAGGGGTTGGGGTGAGGTCATTTCCCCATGCCTCTTGCTCTTGGGTAAGTGTTTCAGGCAAGATAAAGTGGGTTCAGTCAGGTGCCAGTGACTCATCCCTGTAATTCTAGCTACTCAGGAGACAGATCTGTAGATAGAGGTTCAAAGCCAGCCTGGGCAGGAAAGTCTGTGAGACTCTCATCTCCAATTAGCCACCAACAAGCTGGAAGGAGAGCTATGTCTCAAGTGGCAGAGTGCTAAAGAGCTCAGAGACAGTACCCAGGCCGAGTGGGGGGAGGGGAGGTAGGTGGGAGAGAAAGAGAAAAAGATGAGGGTTCAGAAAAAGATAATGGGTTCAGTTGTTTTGTTTGTGTGTGTGTGTGTGTGTGTGTGTGTGTGTGTGTGTGTGCCAGTCCTAGGCCTTGGACTCAGGGCCTGAGCACTATTCCCTGGCTTCTTTTTGCTCAAGGCTAGCACTCTGCCACTTGAGCCACAGCACCACTTCTGGCCATTTTCTGTATATGTGGTGCTGGGGAATCGAACCCAGGGCTTTGTGTATATGAGGCAAGCACTCTTGCCACTAGGCCATATCCCCAGCCCCCGAGGTTAAGTCTTATTAACAAATCACCCCTAAAATCCTGTGGTGTTTAGCACAGCATTGATTTATGTCTCTCTCAGGCTGCATGTTCATTGGGGACTGGTTACCTTCTGTTACCTTCTGTCCCACACGGTCTTCACTCTGTGGCCCAGGCTGACAGGAGATCCTTTATCTGGGTGTGTGTAGGAAAGGAGCAGGGACACTGTGAGCTCACTCTGTGCTTCTCACCTGGTAGTGACACGTGGTCCTTTTGGCTCACCTCTTAAAGCCAGAACACAGGGACCCAAGCCTGCTGTCAGTGGGGCAGGAAAGCATCGTCCTTTCCCCCCAAAAAAGGCAGTTGGAACTTTTGAACATGGCGATAATGTCCCAGAGTTAGAAGTGGCCAGGGCTCTCTAGGAATTGTGTAAAGTGGGGAGACGTCTCTAAGGACCAGGGGAAATAGGGTAGAAAGCAGGCTCTTGGGTGGTGTGTCCTAGCCATGAGAACCCTGTGCTTACACCCCTTCCCTCTCCCCACAGACGCGCACATTTATGAAAGACTCACACTCATGCATCTCAGTGAACACACCAGTTGACTCAAAAGATCTTTAAATAAAATTTTCTTTTGTTTTGTTTGCCAGTAGTGGAGCTTGAACTCAGGGCCTGAGCACTGTTCCTGGCTTCTTTTTGCTCAAGGCTAGCACTCTGCCACTTGAGCCACAGTGCCACTTCTGGCTTTTTCCATATATGTGGTGCTGAGGAATCGAACCCAGTGCTTCATGTATACTAGGCAAGCACTCTACCACTAGGCCACATTCCCAGTCCCCCCCCCCCAAATTTTTTTTATGATGCCAGCACTAGGGCTTGAGCTAAGGGTCTGGGCTCTGTCCCTGAGATTTTTTTTTGCTTAAGGCTAATACTCTACCACTTGTGCCACAGCTCAACTTCTGGCCTTTTAATGGCTAATTGGAGATTAAGAATCTTATGGGGGGCTGAGGATATGGCCTAGTGGCAAGAGTGCTTACCTCGTATACATGAGGCCCTGGGTTCAATTCCCCAGTACCACATATACAGAAAATGGCCAGAAGTGGCGCTGTGGCTCAAGTGGCAGAGTGCTAGCCTTGAGCAAAAAGAAGCCAGGGACAGTGCTCAGGCCCTGAGTTCAAGCCCCAGGACTGGCAAAAAAAAAAGAATCTTATGGACTTCCTGCACAGGCTGGGTTCAAACCGTGATCCTCAGATCTCAGCCTCCGGAGTAGCTAGGATTATAAGCATGAGTCACCAGCACCTGGTTTCAAAAGGTCTCTGACTTCCTGCCAGTGGACTCAAGAAGTAACCTGAATCCAAAACACCTGTCTCACCAATTGCTCTGTCCCTTCCTTTGCAGAGTCACTTGTATTTACTGGTCACCGACCAGGGTTTCCTACAGGAGGAGCAAGTGGTATGGGAGAGCCTGCACAATGTGGATGGAGACAGCTGCTTCTGTGACTCTGACTTCCATCTAAGTCATTCCCTGGCCCAGGACCCTGGGGCAGACGGTGGGAGTGGCTCCCCAGCGAAGCAGCTGCAGGTAGACCAGGTACGTGTGGGGCCTTTTTGGGAAAGATGCAGAGAGCTCATATGTTGCAGAGATCTGTTTGCCCCAAATGAGCCAGGTGCATTTTATCACGTAGACATAATGCTTAACACCTTTGCCCCTTCACCATTGGGTAAGAATCACCTTGCTTGGTGTGGTGTATATATTTTCTAGTAGCACAGATAATACACTGTTTTGCTCCAGAGGGGCAAGGATGGGAGATTGTGTGTGTGTGCATCACACACACACGCCATTACTGAGGCTTGAACTGAGGACCTAGACACTGTCCCTTAGCTTTTTTCTGCTCAAGGCAACCACTCTAACATGTGAGCCACAGCTCCACTTCCAGCTTTTTGTTGGTTCAGTGGAGAAAAGAGTGTCTTCAAACTGCCATCCTCAGCCTCCTGAGGCAGCTTGGATTGTATCAGCACTGCCCAGCTAGGGCTGGAGAATTTAAAGGAAAATCTGATTTAGAAACGTAGCCTGAGTGGACTGGGAATATGTCCTAGTGGCAAGAGCACTTGCCTTGTATACATGAAGCCCTGGGTTCGATTCCCCAGCACCACATATGTAGAAAATGGCCAGAAGTGGCGCTGTGGCTCAAGTGGCAGAGTGCTAGCCTTGAGCAAGAAGAAGCCAGGGACAGTGCTCAGGCCCTGAGTCCAAGCCCCAGGACTAGCAAAAAAAAAAAAACAACAAACAAAAAACGTAGCCTGAATCTCCATTCCCACACCTTAATCTACCTTGTGACTTTTGGTCTTTCTAGGACTATCTGATCGCCCTGTCTCTACAACAGCAGCAACAGCCACAAGGTACTGTGGGCCTTAGCGACCTGGAACTGGCCCAGCAACTCCAGCAAGAAGAATACCAACAACAGCCCGCAGCAGTCCAGCCTGCACACACACAGGTCCCAGCACCTCAGGTGAGCCCGCTCTGCTCCTCCCTCAGCTTGCTAGGCTGCCTGGCTTTGCCTGGTCCAGAACAAATATTGTTCCTTCACTAATCTCTGCCAGGTTTCACGCCCTCTTTTCTTGGCACCTCTCCCTATCTTTCATCCCTATGGATCATGACCCTTGCCTTCTAGAATCTCTGTCCTTCGAGTTCTTCCAAGGTTGTTAGATGACCAACTGTTCAATCCCATGTAGGGGAGAGGAGCCACAGCTGGACGCCCAGCTGGAGAACGACGCCAGAGACCAAAGCCTGAGTCAGACTGTGTTCTTCTATAGCTCCGCCTGATGCCGGGCACACCTGCCCCTTCTTTCAGGGGCCCTGACTAATTACTTTACTTCCCCACCTCCACACTTGACACATGCGGGGTAATTTATTTATAGGCTATTTGGGGTCAGAGCTGGAAGTAAATGTCCAGATCAAACTCCGTAAGGTCCTGGGCCCTCACGTGCTGCTGACTTCTCTTCCACCCACCCAGGGCAATGCTGGAAGGGGTGGGGTGAAGATTTTAGGTTCCCAATTCCCTTTCCTAGAATAGTCATTAGGTATACAGACTCAGGCTCCAGGGTAAGGTCCCTATCTGGAATGCATCTCTCCAGCTACCCAACCCTGCCTGGGACTCCTAGGTTACCTGGCAGGCTTGTCTCCATTTCTTTCAGGGTTCAATTTGGGTTTCTATCTCTATTATTTGTAATGCCTTCCTAGGGGTATGCCAATAAAATTTCTTTCCTGGGCTCATTTGTTTGTCTTACCCTGCAGCAGTGCTGGGTTAAATATTTGACCCAATTGAGGAATGTGAAAAGGGGGAGGGGAGAAGTTGCCTGTTATTTCCAATGGTGCCAGCAGGGGGAGCCAGAGCCTTTTTATCTCCTCCTGTGCCTGTGTGCATGCGTGCGTGCATTTTGTGCGTGTATTTGTGCATGTGCACACTAGCACACATGCAGGGCCTGGGCAATGTCCCTGAGCCCTGAGTCTTTGTGCTCAAGGCTAGTGCTCTACTTCTTTGAGTCACAGCTCCATTTCTGGTTTTCTGGTGGTTAATTAGAGGTAAAAGTCTCACGGACTTTCCTGCCTGGTTTGGTTTCAACCACAATCCTCAGATCTCAGCCTCCTGAATAGCTAGGATTACAGGCATGAGCCACCAGTGCCCAGCACTGATCCTTTCTTGCCAGTTCATGTAGACGGTCCTTAGCTACCTTCTGACCTTGTTCTGGTGTTTGCTTCTCAATTATCTTGCCTCAAATTTCCTGAGAGAATACAGAGGGTGAGGGGAGACCCAAGAGTGTGGATTGCTCACAGAGGTAAAAACAGGATACCTTGCTGAGTAGCCAAGAACACATCAAAGGTGCCTCCAGCTCCAAGGCCTCTTTCCTGGTCCATGTCCTGTTCCACCCGAACTTCAATCAGGGACCATGAACGATGGTGACGTTTGCCAAAGAAGTCAAGTACAAGCAGTATATTCTGGCCAGGATAGGGGAAGGATGAGTGGGGCAAACACTGTGGAAGCGGTCCTGTTACCCCACCCCAAGACAGAGGTGAAAGACTCTGGGACAAGACCATGTTTTGAGATATGGGAATTTAAGGGATTTAAAAGAAAGGTATAGCCTCTCAAGGAGAAGTTCAAGTATGTGGTACTCCATGGAAATATTCTATTTGGAGGCCCAGCTGGACTACCGCAGGCTCAAGCACACATAGGTATCTCTTGTCCTTGAATGTCACATGAGGACGATGGGCCAGAAGATGTCACATGTCTTCTGCTCTGCACAAGGCCAGCAGGGCTGACCTGCAGTCTCCTTTCACTGCGTCCTGTAGGCAAGGAAGGAACTGTTAGAAAGCCCACTGCCAGCCAAGTGCTGGTGGCTCACGCCTGTAATCCTAGCTACTCAGGAGGCTGAGATCTGTGAAGTCAGCCCGGACCAGAAATTCTGTGAGACTCATCTTCAATTAACTACCCAAAAAGCCTGGAAATACAACTATGGCCTTAGGGGTAGAGCACTAGCCTTGAGCACAAAAGCTCAGGGACAGTGCCCAAGCCCTGAGTTCAAGCACCACAAGCAACACAAAAAAGAAAAAGAAGGAAAGCTCTTTGCCACCATGGTCCAAGCAGGTCAACCCCTTCCTCATGGGGTCCATGGCCGGAGGGAGCATGCGCCTGGTACTTGTAGTCCTGAACGCAATACACCAAACGCTCACATTTTACATGGTGAGAATATGCTCAGCTGTGGGTAGGGAAGGTGGAGGAAGGTGTGGAAGTGAGTCTCTCGGGCTCCAGGCTACAAACTTGCTGTTTTTTTTTTTTTTTTTTTTTGCCAGTCCTGGGCCTTGGACTCAGGGCCTGAGCACTGTCCCTGGCTTCTTCCCGCTCAAGGCTAGCACTCTGCCGCTTGAGCCACAGCACCGCTTCTGGCCGTTTTCTGTATATGTGGTGCTGGGGAATCGAACCTAGGGCCTCGTGTATCCGAGGCAGGCACTCTTGCCACTAGGCCATATCCCCAGCCCCCAAACTTGCTGTTTTACCTGGAGAGAAGAATACAAAGACTTCCCAAACTTCTTCTTGAACTCAGCTCGGATGCTTAGAAGGTCAGTCTCACTTCGAGAGATAAGGATTCGCATCAGGACTTGGTAATTGGGCTCAGTTTCCTGGGAAAGAAAGAAACAGGTTAGGGTAAACAGTAAGATTTTTCGCCAAGAATAAAGGTTGAGGACTGGGAAGGTGGCTTAGCGGTAGAGTGTTTGCCTAGCATACATGAAGCCCTGGGTTCGATTCCTCAGTACCACATAAACAGAAAAAGCTGGAAGTGGTGCTGTGGCTCAAGTAGTAGAGCACTAGCCTTAAGCACAGAGAGGCTCAAGGACAGAGCCCAGGCCCTGAGTTCAAGCCCCAGGACTGGCAAAAAAGAAAGAGTAAGAGTTGAATTGGTTACTGGTGGCTCATGCCTATAATCCTAGCTACTCCGGAGGCTGAGATGTGAGGATTGCAATTCAAAGCCAGCCCTGGTAGGACAGGCCATGAATCTCATCTCCAATAAACTACCAGAAAACTGGAAGCGGCACTGTGGCTCTAAGTGGTAGAGCACTAGCCTTGAGTACTCAGGGACAGTGCCTAGGCCCTGAGTTCAAGCCCCATGACTGACAATCTCCAAATAACCAGCAAAAAACAAAACAAAGCAAAACTAAAAATATTGCACTGAAATTATGGTTCAAGTGGTAGAATGCCAACCCTGAGCAAACAAGCTGAATAAGAGTGACAGGCAGAGTTCAAGCCCTGGTTCCCGCACAAAAAAGAAAGAAAAAGAGAAGAACAAGAGTTGAATGCTATGAAGGGTTGCTGTGGAAATGGAGGCAAGGTGGAGTTAGAGGAAAAGACAAGTATACTTTATCTCAGGGCCAAAGTCATCATTGCCCATCCTCATGGAGATGGTACAACAAGAAAGATAAAATTCTGAGAGAGCAGCTTGAATAATTCTCTCTTTTTTTCTTTCTTTTTGTAGTATTAGGGGTTAAACACCAGGTCTACACATGCCAGCAAACATTCTACAACTAGGTTATATCCTCGGCCCTTTCTAACATTTTAAGAAACGATCTTGCCAACATCATAAACTGGCCTCAAATCTGTGATCCTTTTACCTCAGCCTTTCAAGTAACTGGGATTATAGGCATGCATCACTACGCTAGGCTGTGGTACCTGCCTGTAATCCCAGGCTGTAATTCCTGCCCAGGGCTAGCCTTAGACTTCCATCCTCCTACTTATGCCTACAACTATGCCCTTGCTATCACTGTTTCCTAATATCCACTTTTTCCCTTTCCTGAGTCACTTGATTCACAAGACCCTTCCCAGAATGGCCTGCAGCTGTTAGGGTAGCCCCACGGATCACTCATTCCATGTAGAAACGACAGGGCTGAGGGTGTAGCTCAATGTAGAGCATGTGCTTAGAGCAGAAGGCCAATCCCAGGTAGCAAAAAAGGAAGAAAATGATCAAGTGAAAACAAACTGTAAACCGGGTGCTGGTGGCTCACATTTGTAACCCGAGCTCCTCAGGAGGCTGAGCTCTAAGGATCATGGTTTGAAGCCAGCCTGGGCAGGAAAGTCCATGAGACTCTTATTTCCAATAAACTAGTCAGAAAAAGCCAGAAGTGGAGCTGCAGCTCAAGTGGTTGAGTAAAAACGAAGTTTGAGACAGCACCTAGGCCCTGAGTTCAAGCCCTAGAACCAGAAATTTGTGTGTGTGTGCATGCGTGCGTGCATGCGTGCACACGTGCATGCACATGCAAGTCTTAAGGCTTGAACTCAGGGCCTATCTCTGAGCTTTTCTGCTCACCTAGCACTCTACCACTTGAGCCACAGCTCCACTCCTAGATTTTTGATATTTTAATTGGAGCTAAGACCCTCATGGATTTTCTTGCTCCAGCTGCCTTTGAACTGTGATCCTCAGGTAGGCTTACAGACATGAACCTGTATTTTTTCTGGACTAATTAATTATCAAAAGACTTCATGGCTACTTCATTAACTCTCATGAGTCATCAGTTGTCATAAAGACTGCCAATTGTTCCTCGGTATACATTCCATTCCTCCCTAATTCTTCTATTTTTTAGACTGGGTCTCACTGTATTGCTCAAGATAGTCTTGAAGTCAGTCCTCCTCCTCCTCCTCCTCCTCCTCCTCTTCCTCCTCCTCCTCCCCAGGGCTGGAAGGGCAGGCCTGAGCCAGCATGCCAAGCTCCCTTCATCCCATTCTTATCCTAACAAAGGTGTAGAACTGGGCAAGACTCATTCATTAACTGACTAGTCTCACGGATGTGCTAGTACTCTTCACACCAAAGCTATGTTAAGTATAATTCTAGTCTTAGCACTTGAAAATATACTTGGCATGTCACAGTGCCCCAGGCCTTTCACCAGGAATATTCATTTAGAGTTCAGATGGGACCTGAAGGGATGGCTCAAGCAGTAGAGTACCTGCTTAGTGAGCAGTTTAAATCACAGTACCACCAAAGAAAAAAAAGAGTTCAGACTGATTGAAGCATGTTCCAAATTAGCCTTCACTAGAAGCCATTTTTCTTTTTTTTCTTTTTTTTTTGGCCAGTCCTAGGCCGTGAACTCAGGGCCTGAGCACTGTCTGGCTTCTTTTTTGCTCAAGGCTAGCACTCTGCCACCTGAGCCACAATGCCCCTTCTGGCCATTTTCTGTATTTGTGGTGCTGAGGAATCGAACCCAGGGCCTCATGTATACGAGACAAGCACTCTTTTTTTTTTGCCAGTCCTGGGCCTTGGACTCAGGGCCTGAGCACTGTCCCTGGCCTCTTTTTGCTCAAGGCTAGCACTCTGCCACTTGAGCCACAGCACCACTTCTGGCCGTTTTCTATATATGTGGTGCTGGGGAATCGAACCCAGGGCTTCATGTATACAAGGCAAGCACTCTTGCCACTAGGCCATATTCCCAGCCCCTAGAAGCCATTTTTCTAAATAAATATTCTTCACAATCTATGTTTCCACATGTCTCTCAGAAAAGAATGCTATAGGAGTATGGTGATTTTTTTCCTTTTAAAGAAATTCATAAAAAAAGTCTGATTTTTTTTTCTAATTTGTAAGATAAACCTGGTATTTACATCCAAGAACATGGGTCCTGTAATCCCAATAATCTCAAAAATCATCTAGCGCTGGGATAGGTATGTGCGTGCTACAGAGTGCTCTGCCACTGAGTTACACTCCCAGTCCACAAGTTATTTTGATGACAGGAATGTAGGCAGGTAACAATAGCTCTTCAAAGGAGTGTCGATGTTGACTCATTACAATGATCCAAGCTTTCTTGGGCAAGTATAGTAATCTACTGTGAAGATGGAAATCTCTGGATGATGAAGCAAGTGCTTACACAGGCAGTGTTTGGAATAGTCATCACCAAAGCCTTCTCAGCTGGCAGACAGAAAGCTTTTCCCTCTACCAAAATGATCACTCTCCCATCCTGTTCACATTTTTACACTCCATACATCTTCATACAACAGAATGGCTGGGAGTGTGGCCTAGTGGTAGAGCGCTTGCCTAGCATGCAAGAAGCCCTGGGTTCCACTCCTCAGTACCCCATAAACAGAAAAGGCCAGAAGTGGCGCTGTGGCTCAAGTGGTAGAGTGCTATCCTTGAGCAAAAAGAAGACAGGGACAGTGCTCAGGCCCTGCATCCAAGCCCCACAACTGGCAAAAAAAAAAACCCAAAAACAACAACAACAACAACAAAAAACCACAAACAGCAGAATGACTTTGTTTTGTGCTAGAACTGAGGCTTGAACTCCAGGCCTGAACTCTTTTGGTTAAGGCTAATGCTGTACCACTTTGAGCCACAATTACACTTCTGGTTTTTGAGTGGGTAAATGGAGATAAGAACCTCCAGGGACTTATTTTTCTGCCTGGGCTGGTTTTGAACCATGATCCTCAGATCTCAGCCTCCTGAGTAGCTAAGATCACAAGCGTGAGCCACCTCTGCCTGGAGGTCTCAGCCTTTTAAGTAGCTGGTTTTACATAGTGTGAACCATCTGTACCTGGCAAAATGGCTGGATTAGTGAAGGTCACCAGTTTAAGGACATTAACATGGACCCCAAAGTAACATCTGAAGAAAGGATGCACTGGGTACTAAAAGCACTTATGGGAGTGAGTACAGGGTGGAAACTATATACTATGACTTACTAGCCATGTAAGGTACTTAAACTCTTCGTGTTCAGTGTTCTCATCTATAGAACAAGGCTGCAGAATGGCTTGGAGGATTATTGAAGTGTGTAATATACCAAGGATAGGTCCTGGCATACAATGAGCACCTAAGAAAGGTTGGTTCTTGCCATTATTAGCACTACTGCTGGTTTTATTGCCACAACCTCTGACATCTGATGATGGACAAGGCACTGTATTACAAAGCAAATTCATATCTATATTTGGTCACCTGGATATTCATAATGCCAACATTTTAGCTGCGGTGCCCTCATGGACCAAGTAACTCAGTGACAACTTACTCTTCTATGCTTCACAAGACAGCGTGTAAACACAGGGGAAGAAAACTACAATAGGTTTATAAAGTGTGCAAGAGAATTGCACCAAACCAGGCACCAGTGGCTCATGTCTGTGATCCTAGCTACTCAGGAGGCTGAGATCTGAGAGTTAAGGTTTGAAGTCAGTCTGGGCAGGAAAGTCCATAAGACTTATCTCCAAATAAACAGCAAAAAGCCAGAAGTGGAGCTGTGGTTCAAGTAGTACAACACCAGATTTGAACAGAACAAAAAGCTAAGGGACAATGGCCAGGCACACACACACACACACACACACACACACACACACACACACACACACACTTCCAGACAACAGCCTGGAAGAATCTCTTCCCAAGTTTTGTTCCCATGGAGGGAAAAGGAGTGTGTCTCTCACCTGCAGGGCTAACTGAAGTTTGTCTGCAAAGTACAGTGGTGTGTTCCTGATCACCGAGGCTGGAAGGAAAGGTGGGAAGGATGGAGGACCACTGTCAGAGCCCCAGGTCCCCATCCCAACAGAGAACCCTGCCCCACACCCTCACAGCAGGTCCCTACCTAGGCTGAGCAGGGCCGCCTGGGCATCCTCCGGGAAGTGCTTCCTGATAGCTTCCTCCACCTCGTGCCCAGTGCACTGCTGGTACTGATTAAACACTTGCGAGGTGAGGAAAACCAATTGCAGGGAAGGAGAATGAATTATCACAGAAAAGATGAGCCCACCCTGTCTACCCTCACCCTCCTCAGCGCAAGTCATCACTAGAGAAAACTGAGAGGGAAGAATTCAAGAAGGCTGTGTGTACCTCGGATGAGGTGTTCGGGATTGCGCTGGGTGAAGATTAGGACCCATGGCTCCTCCGAGCTGGGCCTTGCAGATTGCTGTAGAGCCTGGGGAGGGAGAAAGGAATCAGTAAGAAGTGAAGAAGGGGGCTGGGGATATGGCCTAGTGGTAAGAGTGCCTGCCTCATATACATGAGGCTCTGGGTTCGATTCCCTAGCACCACATATACAGAAAATAGCCAGAAGTGGCGCTGTGGCTCAAGTGGCAGAGTGCTAGCCTTGAGCAAAAAGAAGCCAGGGACAGTGCTCAGGCCCAGAGTCCAAGCCCCAGGACTGGCCAAAAAAAAAAAAAAAGAAGTGAAGAAGGATCTTTAACTTGGGAAGCCATTATTTTATCATGATGGAAATGAGGTTGAGTGAAAAAGGTGGGTTTTTTTTAACCCATATTTTGGTTGTTGTTGTTGTTTTTTGCCAGTCCTGGAGCTTGAACTCAGGGCCTGAGCACTGTCCCTGAGCTTCTTTTTGCTCAAGGCTAGCACTCTGCCACTTGAGCCACAGCGCCAGTTCCGGCTTTTTCTGTTTATGTGGTACTGAGGAATTGAACCCAGGGCTTCATGCATGCTAGGCAAGCACTCTACCACTAAGCCACATTTCCAGCCTGTAAGTTGTTTTCATAAGTTGTTTTACATGTGAGTTGTTTTTTTTATTTCAATTTTTTATTGCTATTAAGGTATGTAGCCAGCTGCTAGTAGCTCACGCCTGTGAGTGGTAGAACACTAGCCTTGATCAAAAGAGCTCAGGGACAGGGCCCAGGCACTGAGTTCAAGCCCTATGGCTGACAATAAACAAACAGGTTGATGTACAGAGGAATTACAATTATATAAGTAATAAGTATATTCCTTTTGGGACAATGTCACCCCTTCTCTTGCTCTCTCCCAGTTGTTCCCTCCTGTCCTGATTCAAAGGTTGTTTTTGTTTTGTTTTGTTTTGTTTTTCCAGTCCTTGGGCTTGGACTCAGGGCCTCAGCACTGTCCCTGGCTTCTTTTTGCTCAAGGCTAGCACTCTACCACTTGAGCCACAGCACCACTTCTGGCTTTTTTCTATATATGTGGTGCTGGGGAATCAAACCCAGGGCTTCATGTACACGAGGCAAGCACTCTTGCCACTAGGCCATATTCCCAGCCCCCTGATTCAAAGGTTGTATAGTTTGGGGCTGGGAATATGGCCTAGTGGCAAGAGTGCTTGCCTCCTACACATGAAGCTCTCGGTTCGATTCCCCAGCACCACATATATGGAAAACGGCCAGAAGGGGCGCTGTGGCTCAGGTGGCAGAGTGCTAGCCTTGAGCAAAAAGAAGCTGGAGACAGTGCTCAGGCCCTGAGTCCAAGGCCCAGGACTGGCCAAAAAAAAAAAAAAAAAAAGGTTGTATAGTTCATTTTTAACATAGTGGTAAGTTTGTTAACATAGTGGTAAGCCTGTACTGGGGTTTGATCTCAGGGACTTTGTGCTGCCCCTGAGGGTTTTTGTTTGTTTGTTTGTTTTTGTCAAGACTAGAGCTCCACCACTTGAGCCACAGTCCTACTTCCAGCTTTTTGCTGGTTAGAGATAAGTGTCTCGGGGATTTTCCTGCCGGGACTAGCTTCAAACTATGATCCTCAGATCTCAGCCTCCTGAGTAGCTAGGATTACCAGTGTGAGCCCCAGTGCTTGGTACTGTTTGTTGAGAGAAACAGGTCTGAGAGAGGCCCTCTATTTGCAACTCTATCTCCTAATTTGGGAAAATCCCAATTCTCTGATGAATTAAATCATTTCCAATCCTCAAGACAAGATTGGGGAGGCTTCCTTGACCCCAGGGCCTTCATGAGGAGTCTGTCAGCTTAGAAGCTTACTTCCTACGAGCAGCAGAGGTGAAGCACCCACTCAGGCACACGTCCTGTGGCAGAAACAAGCTTGCAGGACAGATAGGAACATGGGTCTAGGCCCAAAGATGCAATGGAGGAGCAGTGCTATGCCCAATCTCCCAAGCCTCTGGCTCACCTGGACATCCTGTTCTGTCAGATTGTAGTCAATGATTCCAGAGTAGCTTTCACGGCCCCCCTGCAAGGAGACAGTATTCTCAGGGAGACTTGGTGAGAGGCAGCTCTTATTTTTAAGTCTCCAGGTGAACAAACCAAGCCGTGGCCTCCCTAGAGCCTTCTCTTGTCCATCACGTGCCAGCCACGCGCTCTGCCTTCTCACCCATCCCCAGACCTGAGATTGAAACTCCCTCCCTTCTGAGGCCAGTCCTCACCTTGGCCAGAGCCAGGAGCAGGTCCCGCAACATGCCACTGGTTTCACACCTGATGTCCTCCTGGGCCTCCGCCTGGAAATCTGGAGTGGGGCCAGGAGCTCTCTGAATCCTCCTGATTTTTCCCTCCCATCAGAGTAGAGAGGGTAGAGTTCCCCAGGATGGGTCGCCATTCTTGCTACTTCTACTGCAGTAGCAAGAGTAGCTTAATGGCTGTTTATTCCCAGACTACCAGACACAACTGCCATTGTGACCACTCTAAAAGCATCCCAAAGCTGTGAGGAGTGGCATGGCCTCATTCTTTCTCCTCCAAGCCGGAAGCATCCATCATTGCAGTGGTATCCAGCTGGAGAAATCGATCATGTGAAGCAAGATGGCTAGGGCCTCACCCTGTATCCAATCCTCAGTGAGGACAGAAATGAGGAAATGAGGTAGAAATGAGGAACAATGATATGTGGGGTAGGATACAATGCAAAAGAAGAACAAGAAAAGCCCTGGGTTTGATTCCTCAATACCAAATAAACAGAAAAGGCTGGAAGTTGAGCTGTGGCTCAAGTGGTAGAGCACTAGCTTTGAGCACAGACAGGCTCAGGGACAGAGCCCAGGTCCTGAGTTCAAGCCCCAGGACTGGCAAAGAAGAAGTGTAGAATTGGTTGCTGGTGGCTCCTCATGCATATAATTCTAGCTACTCAGGAGACTGACATCTGAGGTTCATAGTTCAAAGCCAGCTGAAGCAGGAAAGTCTATGAGACTTTTTTTTTTTTTTTTTGCCAGTCCTGGGCCTTGGACTTAGGGCCTGAGCACTGTCCCTGGCTTCTTCTTGCTCAAGGCTAGCACTCTGCCACTTGAGCCACAGCGCCGCTTCTGGCCGTTTTCTGTATATGTGGTGCTGGGGAATTGAACCCAGGGCCTCATGTATATGAGGCAAGCACTCTTGCCACTAGGCCATATTCCCAGCCCCCTATGAGACTCTTATCTACAATTCACCATCAAAGGCCAGAAATGGAGGTGTGGCTCAAGTGGTAGAGTGCCTGCTTTGAGTGAAAAAGTTAAGGGACAGGGACAGCACTGAGTTTAAGCCCCAATACTAGCACCACCATCACCACCACCACCCCCCCCCAAAAAAAAAACAAACAAACAGGGAAAAACCTAGTTACAAATTCTACAAATAAGAAGGCTAGGCACGTGCAACCAAGCTGGACTAGCAGCTAGGGCCAGAAAGGTGACGTCCAATCTTAAAGTCCCACCTTTCCCCCAGGCTTCAGGGAGGGTTGAAGTGTGTCAGCTAGGGGCTGGGAAGGCGACAAGAGTCCCTTTGGGACTGTTTGGTAGCCTAATGTTGTTATTACTTTTCAAATCTGCCCTGAAGTCTCAGACTAAGATAGTTAATCATTGTTTCTCTGTCTTTAATGACCACGTTTGTTTCTTCCCTCTGGGAGAACTGAGAGGCAGGGGAGAGAGCCTGAGGGAACAGAACTTGGTCAGCCCTGCTCTCGGAGAGCTCAGAGGAAAGGAGTACAGAAGAGGAATGGAGGGCTGGGAATATGGCCTAATGGTAAAGTGCTCGCCTTGTGTACATGAAGCCCTGGGTTCGATTCCTCAGCACCACATGTATAGAAAAAAGCCAGAAGTGTGGCTGTGGCTCAAGTGGTAGAGTGCTAGCCTTGAACAAAAAGAAGCCAGGGCCAGTGCTCAGGCCCTGAGTTCAAGCCCCAGGACTGGCAAAAAACAAGACAAAAACAGAAGAGGAATGTATTGTCCTGTGGACCCCCTCCCACTCTGGCACCTCCCTGTTGCAGTCTTACTGTGTTTGTAGACTGCCAGGCATTCCTGCAGGCGAGCTGGGGCTCGGGTGGCAAGAATTTCCATGGCTACATCTTCAGCAGAACCTGGGGCCTGGAAGAAATGGGGAGGCTGCTCTGAGATTGGACCAGGTCAGTAGTACAGCAAGATGGCAGACAGAAAGGCAGAGGGCAGACACGGGCCACGCTCCATCCGAAGAGTCACTGTGGGACTGTGGGATGGTCAGGAGGATATCCATCAAGCCCACTCTCTGGAGGGGGCAAAGGCCAAGTAGTAGGCCATCTCCTTCCCTCAGTGGCGTCCTCCACCCGCAGACACTTCAGACACTGTCCTCTCCTGGTACCTACCTTCAGGGCTGTCCTCAATTCCTGGGCATCGAATTGGGCTGCAGGCTGCAGCAAAGCCACCACGATCCTCTCCACATTGCCTGAGAGTGCAGCCTGCAGTGACTTCAGCAGGTCCTGAAATAAATGCCCCCCACGGCTGAGGCAAGGAGATTCAGGGAGGAGGGCTCCAGAGAGAGAGAGAGAGAGAGAGAGAGAGAGAGAGAGAGAGAGAGAGAGAGAGAGAGAGAGAGAGAGAGAGAGAGTGTAGGTCTGGCTAGTTTTCCTTTTTTTTCAAGCCGGAAGCATCAGCTCTCCGTGTAGCCAGAACGCAGGGGTTAGCTTCAGCAGCAGGTGCTGCTGCACCCCAAAGCCTCGTCCACTGTTCCTGGGAGGACAGAGTGGTCTCACCTGTTGGGTTCGTTCCTGGAAGGCTCGAGAAATGAGCTGTCTTTGCTCTCTGCTCCGATTTGTTAGGACATCCACAATGGCACCGTGGTCCACACCTAGATGGAGGGGAGGGCTAGGCAGTCACTAGGGGCTCTGCAGGGGCGGGGTCCCCTACTCCCCAGAGGAGAGAACAAGGCCTAGAGAGGCCTGGGGAGGAGTCAGGACTACTTAATCCCTACTTCCAAAAGGAAATGCAAACAAATAGCTGAAATGGCGAGGAAATCAAGCAGGAGTGATCTGGTGTAATGATTTAAATAAAAGCAAAAGGAAGAAAAAGTAAGTTTTTTTTTTTTTAAATTAGGTAACTTGGATTGGAATTTCAGCTATTCTCTTATGAGTTACATCACTTTGAACAAAGCTCTTGGTCTTCCTTAGTCCCAATTTCCTTATCTGTAAAATGGAGAGTAAGCCTGACCTCCCGGAGGTACTGTGCGAGTGGGTATGGCACACTGCCCTGGCACCTGACATACAGGAATTAAGGCATTTGACAAACACTTCTGAGAATGAGCCATTCTAAACCTGGCACCAGTGACTCATGCCTATAATCCTAGCAATTCAGAAGGCTGAGATCTATTTTCCCCCCCATCTAGGGGCTTGAACTCAGGGCCTGGTCACTGTCCCTAAGCTTCTTTGGTCAAGGATAGCACTCTACCATTTGAGCCGAAGCACCACTTCTGGCTTTTCCTGTTTCTGTGGTACTGAAGAATTGAACCCAGGGTTTCATACATGCTAGGCAAGCACTGTACCAGTAAGGCATGTTCTCAGTCCCAGGAGACTAAGATCTGAGGATCATGGTACAAAGCCAGCCCAGGCAGGAAAGTGCAGGATTCTTTCTCCAGTTAACCATCCCAAAGCCAGAAGTGGCCCTGTGGCTCAAGTGATAGAGTGCTAGTCTTAAGCACAGAAGCTCAGGAATAGACGAGTGCTGGTGGCTCACACCTATAATCCTAGCTACTCAAGAGGCTTAGATTTGAGGATCCAAGTTCAAAGCCAGCCTGGGCAGGAAAGTCCGTGAGACTCTTATCTCCAATTAATCACCAGTAAACCAAAAGTGGCTCTGTGGCTCAAGTGGTAGAGCACTAGCCTTGAACTGAAGAGAGCTCAAACTCTAGGAACACATACACACACACACACACACACACACACACACACACACGCTCACAATTAGCAACTCTAACTTTCTGGCTGCTTTTAGCTTGTGAAAGGTAATTGGTAATTGCTGAAGAAGGGGGCTCACCTTGGCCTGTAATGGCCCTCAGCAGCCTCTGTACATCCTTGTCCACACTGAAGCTCAAGAAGGTCCTGAGGGTCCCCAGGGTCCCCCAAGCGGCAGTCTGTATGAACAGGGCACAATTAGGAGGGAGAATTGTCCAGCTGCCCAGCCAGCCTTGGCAGAGCCTCAGGGAGGGTTCTCCACTCCTAGCCCCTGAGGTGGCACATTAAAAACAATCCTAGAGTCAGGTGTTCATGGTTCACACTTGTAATTCTAGCTACTCAGGACTCAGGACTCTGGGGATCCGAGTTCAAAGCCTGGACAGAAAAGTCCATGAGACTCTATCTCTAAAATTAACAAGCAAAAATCTGGCTGGAGACATGGCTCAAGAAATAGAGTCCCAAACAAGCAAGCTAACCAAGTTCAAGGCCCTGAGTTCAAAGTGTCCTCTACCCCCCCCCCCCCATACAGGCAAGAGAAAGAGATGGAGAGACAGAAAGATAGGAAGGAAGAAAGAAAAATCCTAGATCTAAGATCCTGGCTCAAGTGGTAAAGCACTTGCCAAGTAAGTACAAGGTCATGGGTTGGGAGTATTTATCTTGGTAGTATAGCACTTGCCGATATGCATAAAGCCCTGGGATCCAGACCTGGCCCTATACTATTACTCAGATAGATAGACAAATTCCTAAAATTCCAACAGCCTCTACCTTGTTGGCAAGGCCCAGGTAGCTGAGTATCTCTCGGGTCACAGAGTATCCCACATTCTCGCTGCTCACGGACATTGTACAAGTGGCTTCCCTAAGGAAGGAAACAGGAACCAGTTGAGGTGCATCTCCTACCTGGGGTTACTATGACCCTCCCCCATCTACACCCCAGGCTCAGGCCCAAACTGGAATGGAAAGGGAGAAATAAGAGGAAAGCTTCCATTTTCCCCAACTGTCACCCCTCCGTAGGCAGCAAGCCCAGACGAGAGAGGACCAGACCCAAGCCTTACCAGTCCTTAGCCAGAGGTGGTGCTTCCATCTGAGGTCTAAGTCTTTCCAGGGCCTAAGGCAGTGCAGGGGAGTTAAGGGGATGTGGCTCAATTCCACACAGGGGAGAGGAGACAGCTCCTGCTTGTGCCTCCCTCCCACAGGTAAGCCCCCAACTCCTGCCTACAAAGTCGTCTACCTGGTTGTCTGCCTTTTTCCCTAGGAATCTCAGGCTGGGGTCTTCGGGTCAGCAGGTGCAATCTCTGACCTGATAGATGCGTTCTTGTGGGGACATGGGTCCCTGGACAAGAGAGCGGGGCTTCTCAGTCTGGGTAAGGAAACCGTTTTCCTCTCTCCAAGCCATCCACAAGCCCCTCTCCCAGACCTGCGGGCCCAGCACTTACCCAGCGGAGCTAGAGGTGAGATAGGTATTGTGGTGGCCTAGTGGCTTGCCTTTGTGGGCAGCAGCTGGTGTGTAGCCTGGTAGAAGGGGGGCGTGGGCAGTCTCAGCTGAGCAGCTGGTCAGATGACCTCTCTTGTGGACCAACCCAGCTGTTGTTTTAGGCTCTGGCCCCTCCCAGCCATGGGAGAGGACCAGGCAGTACCCCGTCCCCATACAAACACCTCTCCGCCTAGCATCTCTCCTCCCAAGAACTGGGCCTTAACCCACGCAAGTGAACTCAGCCTGACTCTCCGCAGCTCAGTCGGACACAGGAGGCTTTGTGCACTGGTTTCCCTGTGGGGCCGGGTGGGACTACAGAAGCCAGAAGTGTCTGAAGTCCAGCGTCTGCGGGAGCTCTGCCTCCCGGCTCCAGCTCCCTGGGGGGCAGGTCAGACAGGCTCTGGGCTGATTTCACGATTGATAGGGGAAAACCTGTTGGGGCACATACCAGTAGGGCACCCCAGCCTGCACCCTACAGGGGGTCCCAGCCCAGAAACTCCCTTATTAAAACCCAGCCAGCTTGGGTGGGGAAGAAGCGGATTGTTTCTATCTGTGAAGAGGGAAGGGCTGAGGTAATCAGGGGTGGGAGGCTGATGGGCCCAGTCAGGAGAGAAATATGCGAAGGGTGTTTGGTGCATGCATGTGGGAGCATTCTGTTCCCAAAGGCAACAGGAAGAAGGATATTGCTCCCTAGGCCCTAGGTTCTAAGATTCCTTTGGTTGCCTTTTTGGCTGCTGGGGCTCTCTAGATGTTTCTGCGGCTGGTGATACAATCCCAGCACCTGTGTTCAAGCTGCTCAGGGCACAGAGAAGCAGGTGACGATCTTGTGCAGCCTCAGGGGGCCTGAGCAATAATTGCTCCAGACTCACAACTGGCTCTCTAAGGGTTCCACACAATCTCAGTTTTGCCTGTTAGGTGAGAGGTAGGCAGGGAAACTGTGGCACTTGGCTTCATGCCTCTGCTAATCTCCCAGCCCCGGAAGGCCACCCAGGGTTTTCCTGTATCCCTAGAAGAGGGACGTACAGTGCTTCCATAGCCATTCCACAAGAACATCCCAGCCTGGGGGAACACCACGACAGAAGATTTCCAAGGTCATGAGTTACTTCTTTTTTTTCTTTTGTATTAAAATGGTAAACACAGAGGCAGAAGGTGTGGGTTCAATCCTGGGTTCTGCCAATTGTAATGTTCTGTACTCTGAAGTCATTTGAACCCTCTAAATGGAAATATTGGGAGAGGCTGAGCTTGGGAGGCATGCTGGTATCTGAGGACTGGTTTCCTGGGAGGGATAAGTGAGATAATGTGCGTAATAGCATGTGGCAGACAAAAGTACCTTGTAAATGAGAGGTGTTAGGTTAAGCAGACGAAAACACAGGACACCTGGTGAAATTAGAATTTCAGATAAACAATGAATAATTTGTTGGTGTGACTCAAATATTTCATGTAATATATTTAGGCCTTGATGTTTACCTGGTGTCGCGTCGTAATCTAACTTGATGTCCTGTGTTTTACCAGGCAACATGGAAAATGGGACTCAGTCTTAGCATGGTGGCCACAAGCTGAAGTGCTAGAGCCAGAATTGGCAAGTCAGAGTTCTGCTCTCTTTGTGTTGCTGGGTAAGAACCTTAGCCACTCTGTGCTCAGTTTCTCATTTTCAAAACAGACATAGTACACAGCACTAGTCACAATAGCCAAACTGTGGAATCAGCCTCTGTGCTTACTGACCTGTAGCGACCTAAAGAAAATTACATATATATGTATATATGTGACTATACATATATGTCATATATACATATATGTATACACATATATGCCATAGTGTGTTACTCAGACATAAACAAGAAAAAATTGTGCCATTTTCAGAAAAATGAATGGCACTGGAGATCACCATGGTGAGTGAAATAAGTCGAACACAAAAGGCCAAGTATCACGTTTTCACTCATTTCTGGAATCTAGACCTAAAATGGTGATGATGATGATAATAATAGTAATATGACACAAGTATAAAAGAGGGACTGTCAGGGGGATCAGAGGAAAGGGGGAAAGGAGACAGTTCTAGGGGGTGAAGAGGAAATAAGTACTTTATAGACGAGAGGAGAGTTCAAAGAAGTCTACTAAATACTGTTTGAAAATGGGAGGGCAACTTGTTCAAAGCATATTGTATCTATGGAATTATTACAATGAACTCCCTGTGTGCTAGTAATGTATGCTAATAAAAATAGTAAAACAAAACTTAGTAGTTTTTAAGTTCCGATTGTTGTGAAAATTAACTAAATACACATAGGGGTGGGTAGATAGCTCAGTAATAGAACAGTTAATTGCCTACCTAGCGCAGGCGAAGTCCTGGGCTTTATTCTCAGCATCTCCCTTCCCACCCAAATACACTTAAGAAAAGTTCTAGGGCTGGGGATATGGCCTAGTGGCAAGAGAGCTTGCCTTGTATACATGAGGCCCTGGGTTCGATTCCCCAGCACCACATATACAGAAAACGGCCAGAAGTGGCACTGTGGCTCAAGTGGCAGAGTGCTAGCCTTGAGCAAAAGGAAGCCAGGGACAGTGCTCAGGCCCTGAGTCCAAGGCCCAGGACTGGCCAAAAAAAAACAAAAACAAGAAAAGTTCTAGGTACAGAGTATTAAGTACATGTGTCAAAATGTTAACTAATATATAATAATAAGTATTCAAACAATATTATAACCATTCAACATTATAACCATAGCCGATCTTGTCTAAAGTCCTACCTTGGCCCGCTTCTGCAACTTCTTCCTTGCAATCCCCCAACCTGGTCACAAGAGGGCACCAGCAACCACCAACAGTATGAGTGTGGAGTCCCGAACACAAGCTGCTTGAGATCTCTGGCTCCTCCCCCAGATATCAAAGGGCTCTCTGCCCACTTGTTGAGAAGTGCAGACTCCAAAGGACAGCAGGTTCCTGGGTAGCCTTGGTGGGTAAGTAGTTAGGAGAAGAGCTTCAGGTAGATATCTACTCACCGCATCCAGATGAGGCTGACTCCTGGATCCATGCAAAGACTGCAATGACGCTGGCTGAGCGCAATACAATAGTTCCATACCTATAGTCTCCATGCCCTGGGCTTTGGAACTCTTCAGAATCTCTTCTGGCTGCACATGCCAAACAGACTTGGGAGAAAAAGAAGGGAGGGTAAGAGCATTTGTTTGTCCAGTCCAAATCTTTCCAAGGACTCCTGGCAAAACTGCAGACTACAACTGGGCACTGGTGGGTCACACCTGTAATCCCAGTTACTCAGGAGGCTGAGATCTGATGATCATAGTTCAAAGCCAGCCTGGGTAGGAAAGTCTGTGAGATGTAGGTCTGCAATTAACCCCCAGAAAACCAGAAGTGGCGCTGTGGCTCAAGTGGTAGAGTGCTAGCCTTGAGCAAAAAGAAGCCAGGGACAGTGCTCAGGCCCTGAGTCCAAGCCCCATGACTGGCAAAAAAGAAAGAAAGCCAGGTGCCAGTGGCTCACGCCTTAATCCTAGCTACAGAGGAGGCTGAGATCTGAGGAATGGGATTCAAAGCCAATCTGGGGAAGAAAGTCTGAGAGACGCTTAAAGACAGCACTGGGCCCTGACTTCAAGCCCCATGACAGATCCAAAAAACAAAAACAAAACCAACCAACCAAACCAACAAAGAAAAACCCTGAAAGCTACACTCTGAATTTGAAGAAGGTACAAAGAAGCCCAGTCATGTGGCAAGTGAAGTCTGGCTAATATGCCTGAGGGGTGTGTGTGTATGTGTGTGTGTGTGTGTGTGTGTGATACAACTATAGTGGATCTGCTGACACTTGGACAGAAACTCACTCCATTCATTCATTTACCTATCTTTTTGCCAGGCCCCTGGACTTGAACTTAGGGCCTCTGTCCCTGAGCTTCTTTTTGCTCAAGAGTAGCACTCTACCACTTGAGCCCTAGTGCCACTTCCACTTTCTCTTTATGTGGCACTGAGGAACTGAAACCAGGGCTTCATGAATGCTAGGCAAGCACTCTACCATTAAGCCACAGTTCCAGCCCAACTTACTCCTTTTATTTGTGGGTTTTGTTTTGCTCAACACCAGGAGCAGAATGAAGTTTTTCTGACTTGCCTTCCACCTTCATGCTCTAAGTCAGAGAGGATTTCCAGCTTAGCAGATATCTTAGAGATTATCTACTCTGCTCTCTTTAATTGCTGATTCAAGGAAGGTATGTGAATTCCCTGGGCTATGTTGCTAGAACCAGATCCTGGGATTCCCAATTCCTTGTCAGTGATATGTCATCCACCAAGGACATGGCTGATTTATAGTCCCTCTCAGTAGAACAGAAATACTTGCATACTCTAAGTGCTCAAATCCCTTTTTTTTTTTTTTGATGAGCACTTTACCACTAGGCCATATTCCTGGACACCCCCCACCTTTTTTTTTTGGCCAGTCCAGGGCCTTGAACTCAGGACTTGAGCACTGTCCCTGGCTTCTTTTTGCTCAAGGCTAGCACACTGCCACTTGAGCCACAGCACCACTTCTAGCCATTTTCTATATATGTGGTGCTGAAGAATAAAACCCAGGGCTTCATGTGTACGAGGCAAGCTCTCTCTACCACTAGGCCATATTCCCAGCCCCCCACCAACCGCTTTTCTATCCATATCTTGCATTACATGATTTCAGGATATACGGAGTTCTGTCCTATTTTACCTCACTAGGAAACTTCTCCAGACTGAATGTGTATCGATACCGACCAGACTCTCCTCCTTGCCCAGTTTCTGTATTTCATAAAAGGTCCACCTTTCATAATTGAGGTCCATGTGTTTGCCTGGCCCAGGAGCTTACTCAGCTACCTAGTTCTTACTTAGGGCTTGTCCTCTGTCTTTGGACAACTTCTCAGCTCATACAAAAGGAAGTGAGTCACTATGAGGCAGGCTGCACTTGAAGCACTTTGGGCGTGGCCATGCCAGTCTGAGCTGGAGGGAGGGGTTAAAAGGGTGGCCAGCAGAATCTCTTGATCTAGCCAAGGCAGTGTATGAAGAGCACAGTCCTGATGCTGGCTAAGTCAAATTTTCCCTTCTCTATCCACTTTATTCACTGTCTCTTGGAGGAGGGGTACATGGTTTTTATTTCCCAGGCCCTCATTATCCCAATCTCCTCACCGCTCTAACAACAACAAAACAGCATTTAAAATTTTTGGGATTGGGGCTGGGAATATGGCCTAGTGGTAACAGTGCTTGCCTTGTAGACATGAAGCCCTAGGTTCAATTCCTCAGTACCACATATATAGAAAACGGCCAGAAGTGGCGCTGTGCTGTGGCTCAAGTGGAGAGTGCTAGCCTTGAGCAAAAAAGAAGCCAGGGACAGTGCTCAGGCCCTGAGTTTAAGGCCCAGGACTGGCAAAAAAAGAAAAAGAAAAAAAATTGGAACTGGAGGTAGAGTGTCTACAGAGCAAGCACAAAACAAGCCATTTCTAGACATATACAATGCCTTATGCCTGTATGTTTAGCTACTCAGGAGACCAAGATCAAGAGGATCAAAGTTTTGAGGATAACCAGGGCAACAAATGCAGAGGTGTCCCCCATTACAACCAATTTAAAAAAGCTAGATGTGATGGTGTACTCCAGTCATCTTAGTTATGCAGAAAGTATAAATAGCAGGATGTTTGTCTAGCTTGCCCTCTCTCTAGCAAAAAGCAAGACCCTATTCCAAAAATGCTTAAAGCTGAGCTAGAAGTGCCAGCCCAGCAAGCAGGAGGACAGAGTTTAAACCCCAGGACAGAAAACAAATAAAACCAGGCAGAGAGCCCAGTGCTGGTGGCTCATGCCGGTAATGCTAGCTACTCAGGAGGCTGAGATGTCAGGTTCTGGGTTTTGAAGCCAGTCCAGGCAGGGAAGTGTGAGAGTCTTATCTGCAGTTTACTACCCCTAAATGCCAGAAGTAGAGCTGTGGCTCAAGTGATAAGAGTACTAGCCTTGACCAAAAAAGCTCAGGGGCAGCACCCAGGCCCTGAGTTCATGCCCTAGGACTGGTGTGTGTGTGCGTGCACACACACACACACACACGTTAATAAATTAATAAATAAAAGAAAACACAGCCAAAAAAGGCTGGTAGAGTCATCTGCCTAGCAAGCATCACGTCCTGAGATCAAATTCTAATAATGCCTAAATAGAGGGAGAGAACAATGGGAAATGGGAAAGTGTGGTATCTATTAAAACCACTTGAGAAAAGAATACAGAAGCTAAAAGAGGGGAAATAAATAGCACAAAAGTGCCAGGATGGGCTTAGGCTCCCAAATAAGAGCCAGCGAAGCCCATTTTAGGGCTGGGAATATGGCCTAGTGGAAGAGTGCTCACCTTGCATACATGAAGCCCTGGGTTCAATTCCTCAGCACCACATATATAGAAAAGTCCAGAAGTGGCGCTGTGGCTCAAGTGGCAGAGTGCTAGCCTTGAGCAAAAAGAAGCCAGGGACAGTGCTCAGGCCCTGAGTCTAAGGCCCAGGACTAGCAAAGAACAAACAAACAAACAAAAAACATCTTAGTGAATGTGTAGCAAAGACTCCAGGGGACACTGAAGAAAATTGGAAGGCTGAGAGAAGGGGAGTCACAGGCCAGTAGAAAGATACAATGTATTCTATTTTATACACTCTAACATAGGTTACCAGGGGAGGAGTTCAAAGGGACTTGGTCTGGCCCAGCCTAGATAGGTGGCTGAGAACTGGAAAAAAAATTGGGCAGGCCTGGGGCTTGAAAAGCCCAGAGGCCCCTGGAGGGGTGAATGCAGGGGACAGGTCAACTGCTTTCTTCTGCCATGGACAGTTCAGAAGCCTGTCAGCTTCTACCTCTCTACCCCTCTAAAATGAGCCTTGGATTAGGGCAAACCCCTCCTGAGAGAACTGGGCTTGCACTTGACTAGATAATGAAGGAGCCACTGCCACTGGTCCTGAATCTGACAGCACTAAAACACCAGTTGTTGTTGTGGTGTTTTGTGTTTTGTTTTGTTTTTGCCAGTCCTGGGGCTTGGACTCAGGGACTGAGCACTGTCCCTGGCTTCTTTTTGCTCAAGGCTAGCACTCTACCACTTGAGCCACAGCGCCACTTCTGGCTTTCTCTGTATATGTGGTCCTGAGGAATTGAACCCAGGGCTTCATGTGTACGAGGCAAGCACTCTTGCCAATAGGCCACATTCCCAGCCCAACACCAGTTTCTTCAAGGGAAACAAAGAGTACAAGCTGGGCACTGGTGGCTCAAGCCTAGCCTGGAACTTGAGCTTACTCAGGAGACTGAGATCCCAGGATCCCGGGGCAGAAATCCCTGTGACACTTTTCTCTCCAATGGAGTAGCAAAAAGCCACAAGTGGAGGTGTGGTTCAAGTGGTGGGGCTCTGGCCTGGTGCAGACAGAACGTGAGTTCAAGCTCCAGTACCCTCTCCCCCCGCCACACACACAAGAAAAAAAGGGGGGAAAGGCCACAAGCAAGCAAGGAAAAGTATTCTCTCTAAACAAACCCTCAGGTCCACGGGCCTCACGTCTGTACACGCTGGGAGGCCCGCTGACCTTTTGGGCGCGGGTTATTACCAGACTGCGGAGAGTGGGGGTGCGCTCTCAGCCTGGAGGGCAGCCGGGATGTGGGGGCTGCGGAGCGTGGCCCCAGCCCAGGCGGCCACTGGGGGCTGCTGGGGAGCAGGTCGTTGGTTGGGGGGGGGGTGTCTCGGGTCCGTTTGGATTCCGGACCCAGGAGGCCGATGGGCCCAGGAAGCCTGGGGCGTCCTGTCCTCTCCCCGGGGCGGGTGAGGCTATGGTGGGCCAGGTCGCCGGGGTTCGGTTCCCGGGACCCTGAGGCATGTCCTGATGGGGAAGGGGGGGGGGAGGAGTAAAGCCCTTCCCCTCCCCTGCCCTCCCACTCTCCTCTTCCCCCTTCTCTCTCCCCCTCCCTCTCTCCTCCCCTCCCCTCCCCTCCTCTCCCCTCCCCTCCTGGACGGCCGGCCCACGCCCAGCCTCTCGCCCGGCCCCGGCGGCTCGCGGCCTTTCTCTCGGGAGCTAGGCAGGGGACTCAGCCGGCCCTGAGCTCGGCGGGAGGCCGGAGGAGGAGGAAGGGGAGGAGGGAGGACGAGGAGGCGGCGGAGGAGGAGGACGAGGAGGAGGAGGAAGGAGGCGGAGGGAGCGGGCCGGAGCGCGGGCGGGCGGAAGGGGGAGGAGAGCGCGGGGCCGAGCCAGTCCGGCGGGGCCCGGCGCTGGGACTACAGACGGAGCAGCGGCTCCCGGCCCACTCCGCCCCGCGACGCCGCCACCGCCGCGTGAGTCGGGTTCCGGGATCCCGGGCGCCGCGCGCGCCGGGGTGGGCGCGGAAAGGCAGGGCTGGCGGCCAAGTTGGGGGGCGGGGGGGGGGACGGAGGCCTCGCGATGGGGCTGGGTGGGGAGGGCCGGGGTTTGGGTGGGGTGGGTGGGCGCGGGCTGGGGGAGGGAGGGGGGGATGCGACCCCGGGGAAGGGCGCCGAGCCCGCCGGAGCGGCCGGGAAGGGGCGGCCGGCGGCCGGGGGGCCTCAGCCGGGCGCTGGCTCATGGCGGCGGCCCGGGGCCGGAGGGCGGGCCGAGCGCCCGGCGGGAGCGGCCGGGCCCCCGAGCGCCGCCCGGGGGCTGCCAGGCCGGGCGCCGGGCGTTTCGTGGGCAGCCCCGGCTCCCGGGCGCGCTGCGGGGCAACAGGTGGGGGCGGGGATCGGGGCGCGGGGAACCCCCCCACTCTCCCCCGGAGCAGCGGGCGCCCGCCTGCCACGGAGCGGAGAAGCCCGATGACCGCGCGCGCACAGCCCCCGGCCCGGCAGCGCCCCGCGGGGTCGCCCCGGCCCGCCCGGGCCCGGGGAGCGAGGGCAGCGGCGGCTGCCGCCTCCTCTTCCTGTGCCCGCCGTGCCCACCCCGGGCCGAGGCTCGGACGCCCATGTGCTTAACGGAAAACAGGAAGGAGTAGCCCCGGGCGCCCCGGTCCCCGAGGGCCTGGGGCTCCCCCATACCGTTAGGAGCGGTGCGCGGCAGGTTTGGGGAGCAACTGGCAAAACTGGCTCTCCGGGCCACCCCGGCTCGTTCCTGGGCCCGACGCCCCGCAGGCCTGCGCTGGAGCCGCAGCCGGGTGGCATTCCCCCTTCGCCCGGGCTAGGAGGGAGGTCTGTGCCCCAAGCCGGGCTCCTGGCGTCCGAGTGGGGCTCCTACCTGAGTTGCCAGGTGCCAGCCTGCCTTGTCAGAGAAGGAAGACCCTCGGGGTCACCCCTGCCTTAGAGTAGGGGGCCGGGAGGGGTGGCTGCCCCGAGCCCCAGCTGAGGCGACAGCGTTTGTGATGGGCTCCTCAGGACAAGGATTTGTCTGCAGCCCTGTCCCTTAGGACCTGGCCCTGACCACACAATGACCTGCACCCGAGGCAGAGAGCAGAGAGGTGCTTTTGTTGTTTCTTCTGATCCCCTGGGTTTTTTTTTTGTTTTGTTTTGTTTTTTGGTTGTTTTTTTTAAACTGGGGCCTCAGGCCAGACTTTGCCCTGGAAGAGGAGCCTCTTTCCCCTGCCACTGTGCTGTCCAGTATCACCCCTTTCGGCCCTCCAGCCTTTGCCTGCTCCTATGGGCTCTAGTCTCAGGAGTGTTGGGGGCTGGGGGGGGGGGACAGATGGCTTTTGATGGGGCATCCCAGATGAGCTGTAAGCCAGATGAAGCCTGCGGACCACTGTCCTCATTGCCTCTCACTCCTGTCTTTCCCAGAATCTGACCCAATTTTGGGGGTCCTCTGTTGGAGCCTGGAGCAATGACACACCTCTTGTTGGCTTCACCCATTGCTTGCAGCCTTCTAGTTCATGACCCAGTCCTGTGAGCTGAAAAAGTTTTCAGCAGGGGAGATTATTCAGGATTCTCTCTCTCTCTCTCTCTCTCTCTCTCTCTCTCTCTCTCTCTCTCTCTCTCTCTGTGTGTGTGTCTCTGTCTATCTCTCGCAGTTGCTTCTGCAGAGACTAAGACTGAGACCCTCTTGTTTTCTCTCTCTGCCCTTGCTGACTCTTTGAGATTTCCCAATTTATTTCTCCAAACTTAGCAGTCATTAGCCTGTTAGGGTAAACATCTGTTTTCTGAGCCTTCTGGGGCTACAAGTTCATCCTCCTGGACATAGAGGGGCTTAGGGAGGGGGCACTCAGAGTTGGGGCAAAGGTTAGGGCTGGGCAGAGCCCTGCTCAAGTTCCTAGTAATCTAATGCTCATGAAATCCCTGCTCTGCTGGCCCCTATCCAGAGCTTGTGTCTCAGAAGGTAGCACTGTCTCAGGTAGGTGTGAGAAAGATACATGTACATGCCCCATTATCTGTGTGTGCATGTGTAATAATGGAATAGGATAGGTGTTGGTTTTTTTTGCCCGGTAAGAGGACTGAGGAGACTGGAAAAGCAGGGTTATCTCCCTGTCCTTGAGTCAACATGACTGTTGTTGTTTTGCTCTGGTCTCTTGTTTATGGGATGCTTTGTTTGGTTTGGAGTGCCATGAAGGCTCCTTAGTTGTGTGGGGATGTGTTTTGCAGGTTGCTTCCTTTCTCCTTCTATTTAGTCAGAAGTCCTGACCCTGTGAATCTGGTGCCATCTCCCTGCTAGCTAGAGCAGTTCATCTCTGCTAATGGCCTCCCAGAGTACCTGGGAGGGCTGTGGTCACTGAAAGCCTGAAGCCCAGGTGTGAGAGTGTGCCCTCATGAAGCCTTGACACATCCTGCTTGCTCTCACGCCTGCCTTCCACTTTCCCAGCTTGGAGAAAAGCAGGACAAGAGCCGGCTTGCCCAGGGCTTGAGAGAGGAGCGCCATGCAGTTGACCATTCTCTGACACCTACTCTGTCCATTAACTCCTCATGTCCTAGGTGTAGAGTAGGGATAAGAAAGAGACATTTCTGGGCCCCAAGAGGCCAGGGGAGAGGCTCTTCTATCTCCAGTCCCCAAGCTCCCAGTCTTCCTAGTTCCTGCCCCTGACCAGAGAAGCATCCCTGCCAGTTTCCCCTGGTGGAGTGGGATGGATGGATGGGGTGCGAGGCCTAGGCCTGCGCACGCTTTTGGCTTTAGGTCTCATTGGAGGAAAAGATGGGACTCTAGAGACATAGTGGTCAGATGACTAGGTCAGATAGAATTCCCCACTCCAGTCAGGCTAAGCGGTGCTAAGAGGTGCAAATTGCATTGTCCTTTCTCTGTTTTGTTTTTTTTTTTTTTGCCAGTCCTGGGACTTGAACTCAGGGCCTGAGCAGGGCCTCTTTTTGCTCAAGGCTAGCACTCTGCCACTTGAGCCACAGCGCCACTTCTAGCTTTTTCTATATATATATGGTGCTGAGGAATCGAACCCAGGGCTTCATGTATCCAAGGCAAGCACTCTACCACTAGGTCATATTCCCAGCTCCCCCACCCCCTCCCCGTTTTCTACTTTTCTGTAGGAAGAATGTTTGCTTATGTGGGGAAAGTTCCTCCATGAGCAGTTACATTTAATTTTGTTCAGTTCAAAAAGCTTCCATGTCTTTAACTAATTAAATATTTATTCTGGCTAAGGTGGAGGGGAAGGGGTAGTGCTGTGGGCTGAGGCTTGGAATGTGAGTGAGTGAGAGGACTTGACCTGGAGAGGAGGCGGAGTTGAAGCTTCTTTATTGTCAAGTGCTGATCTCTGATTTCAGCCAAGAGCAGTGACCAGGAGTGGGGACAAGAGGGTAAAGTCCTTCAGCTGGAATACTGACCCATGACAGGCTGAGAGGCATTTCGCAAGGGCTTCTGTGGAGAGTGGGGCGGAGCTGGGAGCAGCCCAGCTCAGCTGTGGGAATTTGGCCTGCCTTCTGCGGCACCTATAGGCCTCTGCCACCCATTCATGGTGGAGCAGCTCGGTGCACTCTTTCCCAGCTGAAAGAAAAATCACTTTTCTTTCTCAGCCTTCAGTCTTAGACCCATCCGAATCCTACCATCTCTCTTCCCTCTTGGGAGAACAGGGGGCCTGAACAAGATTGCCCTGCCCTGCCCACCCTGCCCAGGCCCCACTGCCAGGTGTTGTGCTCCATCCGGCATCACTGACTTTTCAGGGCTGTCTTACTGCATCTCTGAGCTCCAAATGGCTACTGTCTCCCCATGAGCCACAAACCACTCCCTTCCTCAGCTCAGTGTCCCAGGTGATCATGCCTGCCTCATGGTCCCTGTATCTTTCAGTGAAGGGAAGGGCAGAAGCGCTAAAGCAATAGCTCTTTCTTGGGTTGAGGGGTGTTCATGATGCATCTTCCCTGCAAACTATTTTCTGTACTTTGTATGAAAGAGTCCCCCCTGGGAAGTGAGGGACTGAGGAGAGAGCAACAGAAGGGGTTCTCTGGTTAAAATGTAATACATGTATGTGCGAAATCCCTTGGTGAAACCTCTTGGTACAACTAATACGTACTTAAGAAAAGCGAATGAGGGCTGGGAATATGGCCTAGTGGTAGAGTGCTCACCTCGTTTACAGTGAAGCCCTGGGTTTGATTCCTCAGCACCACATATATAGAAAAAGCCGGAGGTGGCACTGTGGCTCAAGTTGGCAGAATGCTAGCCTTGAGCACAAAGAAGCCAGGGACAGTGCTCAGGCCCTGAGTTCAAGCCCCAGGACTGGCAAAAAAAAAAAAAAACTGAACAAACAAAGCAAATGCGGGGAGAGTAAAGCAAGTTCCAATGGAAAATAGATGTCAGGGGGAGGGGGAGGGTGATTATGGTCAAAGTACTTTATATACATGTATGAAAATTGTGAGCCGGAGGCCTGGCTCAGAGCGAACACTTGCCTAGCCAGCACAAGGCCTTGAATTCAAACCCCAGTACTAGAAAAAGATAGAACTTAGAACAAGGAAACTTGACATTGTTTTAAGAAGAGAGGGATGGATAAGGGAGAGTGATTGGAGGGGTGAGGTTGGAGACATCGTATAGGTGAATGGAGATGTCACTATGAACCCCTCCCCCCCTTAAACAACTAATGGAAGCTAATAACTTAAAAACAAGCAACTTCGAAACAGCTTGAGCCAGGCATGATCATGTCACCGGTAGTCCCAGGACTGGTGGCTGAGGCAGGAGGCTCGCCAGCCTGAGGTCCATGGCAAGACTATCGCAGAAAAGTCAAAAAGAAGGGGCTGGGAATGTGGCTTAGCAGTAGAGTGCTTACCTAGCATGCATGAGGCCCTGGGGTTGTATTCCATGTTACCACATAAAAAGTAAATAAAATTAAAAAGAAAAAAAAGCTTGGTTCCATTAGCTAAAGATGTTTTTGGCTTCCAACTGTGTTCTTCTGCTCTTAGCCCCTGACTCCTGCAGCTCTGCCTTCACTTTTTTTTTTTTTTGCCAGTCCTGGGCCTTGGACTCAGAGCCTGAGCACTGTCCCTGGCTTCTTTTTGCTCAAGGCTAGCACTCTGCCACCTGAGCCACAGCGCCACTTCTGGCCATTTTCTTTTTTTTTTCTTTTTTTTTTTTTGGCCAGTCCTGGGCCTTGGACTCAGGGCCTGAGCACTGTCCCTGGCTTCTTCCAGCTCAAGGCTAGCACTCTGCCACTTGAGCCACAGCGCCACTTCTGGCCGTTTTCTGTATATGTGGTGCTGGGGAATCGAACCTAGGGCCTCGTGTATCCGAGGCAGGCACTCTTGCCACTAGGCTATATCCCCAGCCCTCTGGCCATTTTCTATATATGTGGTGCTGGGGAATCGAACCCAGGGCCTCAGGTATAGGAGGCAAGCACTCTTGCCACTAGGCCATATCCCCAGCCCCTGCCTTCACTTTCTAAAATGATAGACAGGTACCCTGGTTTGTGTGGGGACTGCCTGCAGTGTCAGTGCTGTGTGCCATTGTGTCACATTCCGAACTGTTCTGAAGGAGTTACTGTTGCCTTGTTGGTCTCTTGAGTTTGTCTACAGATGTTCTGCTCTGTAGGTTGTAGGGAAGGGGTGGAAACTTTTGCCCTAGTCCTCTGTTCTTGGGCTTTCTTCCTGACCCCTGCCCCTGGGCGGCTAAGGGGTAGCCTGATAGTAAGGTGAGGAAAAGGAACTTCTGACTTGATAGCTGTAGCTTCTCCAGCTAGTTCCTTACCCTCTGGGTTGAAATAACAAAATGACAACCCAAGACAAAAGTGTGTGTGTGTGTGTGTGTATAAGTAAACTGGGCCTTGCGCTTGTTAGGCAGATGCTCTACCACTTGAGCTTGACCCTTTTTAGTTATTTCTTCCATAGAGTTTCACTTTTACTCGAGACTGGCTTGGACCATGATCCTCCTGCTTATATGCTTAAGTAGCAAGGATGATAGGTATTTGCTACTATGCCCAGCTTTTAGTGGGTGAGATGGGGTCTTGCCAGTTGTTTGCCTGGGCTGGTCTCAGAGCTTGATCCTCCCAATCTCTACCTCTCAGAGTCACTAGGATTACAGGTTATGAGACACTACACCAACTCCAATTTCTTTTTTTTGGGGGGTGGGCAGAATTGGGGTTTGAACTTGGGGCTCTGTGCTTGTTCAAACTGCACTCTACCACTTGAGCTATACCTCCAGCCTGGCTTTTTGCTGGTTATTTTGGAGATGGAGCCTTTTGGACTTCACTGCCCTTCTTTCTGGCTTTGAACAGCAGCATTCCCAGATCTCATCCTCCTGGATAGGTGGGATTGCAGGTGTGAATCACTAGCACCCAACCATCCAGGTTCCAAAGACTTCTTTGATGTCAATGTCATCTGAAAGTTTTTTTAAATTGCAAAAGTGATATAGAGGGGTTACACTTACATAAGTCAGGTAATGAGTACATTTCTTTTTGAATCATGTCCTCTCCCTCATTTTCTCCAAGTATAAACAACAAATGGTACAACAAAAGCCACTGTATTACATATGAGAAAATTGATTTGTTCCAAAGCCACATGGACAAGACCAGAATCAGTCAGCCTCTGCTCTGTTTTCTTTTTTTTGTTCTGTTCTGGGACTTAATGCCTCACGCTCTCAATTCTCTTTTTCCACTCAAGGCTGGTGCTCTGCCACGTGAGTGAGCCATATCTCGTTGTCTTTTTATTGGTTAATTGGAAGTCAGAGTCTCGCAATGTGTTTCCTAAGTAGCTAGGATTACAGGTGAGCCACCAGTGCCTGGCAGCCCCCTAGCACCTTTTTGACAGGCTAAGAAAGCTTTTACTCTTCGATCTCTTCCTCCACAGCTACCCCTTTTGACATTGTTATTCCTCCTCACTCAGGATGCTCCAGACCTTGTATGATTACTTCTGGTGGGAGCGGCTATGGCTGCCTGGGAACCTAACCTGGGCCCATCTAGAAGATCGAGATGGACGCGTCTATGCCAAAGCATCAGACCTCTACATGACTCTACCCCTGGCCTTGCTCTTCCTCATCATTCGCTACTTCTTTGAGCTGTGAGCATACCAGGAGATCCTCAGTCTCTTGGACTTAATGTTTGTCTCTTGCTGTCTAGTTCTGGACCCTAGTGTTCTGGCTCTTCAGGTCCCTGCCCCCTGCGTCCCCCCCACCCCCAGGGCACCATTGTCTTCTTGAGGGCTCAGCACCCCCAGGCTCTTTCCCTTCAATGGTTATTTGTTCTTACCCTCCACCCGCTACTGCTTGGCCACTAATGAACACAGGAGGCTTTGTCAGCTATGGGCGGCCCTGTAGTCTAGAAGGGGGTTGCAGGAAACTGGGTAAACTGAGGCCCAGAAGATTAGTTATCTGAACTTGGAGTCCTTTCCTTTTCCTAGTCTTGGGGAATGCTCCTAAAGAGCCAGATATGTCTCTGTCACATCCTTTTCCCAGTTATGTGGCCACACCACTGGCTGCCCTCCTGAACGTAAAGGAGAAAACTCGACTACGGGCACCTCCCAATGCCACCTTGGAGCATTTTTACCGAACTGGCAGCAAGCAGCCCAAGCAGGTACAATCTGAAGCCTGTGCTCAGGCTCTGAGGTGCTGGGTTCTGGTGTGAAGACCATCAGGATGCTACGTAGGTGCTGAGAGAGGTTGGGGCGGTGGGGGAGCTGCTGCTTCTGAGGGGGATCATAATGATCTTTTCACTACACCCAGGCAGAAGTGGAGCTCTTGTCCCGGCAGAGTGGGCTCTCTGGCCGCCAGGTAGAACGCTGGTTCCGCCGTCGCCGCAACCAGGACCGGCCAAGCCTTCTGAAGAAGTTCCGAGAAGCCAGGTGCAGGAATTGGGGCCAATGAAACTGAGGGGCAGAGAGAGGTGCTGTCTTGCTGGGAGGGGTGGGTCCTGGCAGTTGGCAGGGGCAGGTGAATTGAGTTGTTCACAAGAGTATCTAGGTGCGCTCGGGAAGTGTGGAGGCCATGTCATCCTCCCCACCTAGCCAGTTTCGCTTCCTCTTCCAGCTGGAGGTTCACATTTTACCTGATCGCCTTCATTGCTGGCATGGCCGTCATTGTGGATGTGAGTTGGGATAACTGGGAAGTGGGAGTTAAATTCTCTGGCAGTGGTTGAGGCCACTAATATGTGGGAATCCTTTAACCTGTCATCTCTCTGCAGAAACCCTGGTTCTATGACATGAGGAAAGTTTGGGAGGGATATCCCATACAGGTATGAACTAGGCTCCTCTATAGGGGTGGCTGAGACATGCTCACCCTTGTGAAAAGATAGTATGAACATGTAATAAGTTCAGTCATGGAACGAGAGTAACTGCAGGAGCTAGAAGGGCTGGGCTTGGAGAGGTGAGCCCCCGGAGACTGGCTGCTCTGGGGCTCACCTCTCTCTCCTCTCCCAGAGCATTATCCCTTCCCAGTATTGGTACTACATGATTGAGCTTTCCTTCTACTGGTCCCTCCTCTTCAGCGTTGCTTCTGATGTCAAGAGAAAGGTGGGTGAAGGCATTGTGCAATGAAGTCCAAATGAGGCCCTGATTTCCTTTGGGTGCTGTGGGCTCTGGAAGGAGCTGCTGGGATCTGAGCGGAATGGAAGGTGGGAGGAAGGACAGTGGGAAGTGAGGAACCGGAAAAAGTTCTCTGGAGCCGGAGTCTTTTCTGCAGGATTTCAAGGAACAGATCATCCACCATGTGGCCACCATCATCCTCATCAGCTTCTCGTGGTTTGTCAATTACATCCGTGCAGGGACTCTCATTATGGCTCTCCATGACTCTTCAGACTACTTGCTGGAGGTCAGATTTCTTTAGCCTGGAGGCAAGGGGTCATGGGGGGTGGGCACAGACCAGTGCTGCTAAGGGCTGTGGGAATTGGGGATGATAAGAGACTATTCATGCAGTCAGCCAAGATGTTCAACTACGCGGGATGGAAAAACACCTGTAACAACATCTTCATCGTCTTTGCTGCTGTTTTTATCATCACTCGGCTAGTCATCCTGCCCTTCTGGTGAGTAGGTGGCCAGGCTATCCTGTGGCCAAGAATGCAGAAGTCTTGCCTTGCCCTCGTTTATTCACCTTCCATCTTTCCCCCCTCCTGTCCATGTTTACAGTTCTGTTTCCCCTTGAATCCTTAGGATGGTGTACTGTACCGTGCTATATCCGCTGGAGCTCTATCCTGCCTTCTTTGGCTATTACTTCTTCAATGTCATGATGGCGGTGCTACAGGCGCTACATATCTTCTGGGCCTACCTCATTTTGCGAATGGCCCACAAGTTCATAACTGGAAAGGTGAAGGTTCTGTTCCATTTTATATAGCCTAATAGTCTCAACTCTAGAATTTTAAATGTACACTCCAACAACCCCTTTTAGAACATGTGGGGCCCTGGGGATGGATGGTAGGAGCAGCACCCCAGAAAGGCAGTCCTCTGGAATCTGAGAATATCACATAACCCTTCTTATCCCTTTTCTACAGCTGGTAGAAGATGAACGCAGTGACCGCGATGAAACAGAGAGCTCAGAGGGGGAGGAGGCTGCATCTGGGGGAGGAGCAAAAAGTCGGCCCCTAGCCAATGGCCATCCTATTCTCAATAACAATCATCGTAAGATTGACTGAACCATTGTCCCAGCGGTTTCCCATATAATGCATAAAACCAAGGAACTAGCCAACTTTCCCTCAAGCAGGGTCACTTTAAGCTCTTGGGGACTAAGGAGAAAGGGAGAAGATAGTTCTCTCCTCCTTTTGTCACCCAGTTGCCTTTACACCAAATCCTAACCAGCCAGTTCCCAGTAGTGGAGGCTGGTTATATCCTTTGTTAGAGGGGGGATGGTCTTATTTTCCTCTCTATTCTCTAAGTCATCCTTTGGAGACCTCTTCTCAGCTCACCTCAGGAGGTGGAGGTTACAGTTCACATTCCTTCCTAAGAATTTGGCCCTCATTGTTTGCCTTTGACTCTCTGATCTTGCTTGAGTCAGGGTTGTGCCTTATTGTCCCATCTGTGGGCCTTATTCTGCCAAAGCTGGACCAAGGCTCACCTTTCTAAGCTCCCAAACTTCGGCCAGAAACCAAAGCTGAGCTGACTTCATTTTTTTCCTCCTAAGACACATGAATTGACTGCAGGAGGGCGTATGCAACCCTTCCCAAACCTCTGCCATAAAGTAGGGGCTACACTGGGGACTGTGCAGATGGTCTTTGTGTTACTTTTCTGCTAGCTGTTCCTTTAACCACAGGTCTAAGATCTTACTGCCTCCTTTCTCTGACCTCTCTTCCTTTCCTCTCCTCTTTAGACTAGCTGGTTTTGAGTAGAATGGCAACTAGCTCTAATTTTTATTTATTAAACATTTGGGGTTTCAGTTTCAAAGCCAGAACTACAGCTAGCACCTGGCACTTCAGCAGAGGGACCATTTCAGACCAAAATGTACTGTTAATGGTTTTTTTTTAATTAAAATATATTAAAGGTTAAATAAAATACGGTAAAAAGTGTCAGACTATTAGGAATTAAGAAAGGGGAGCAACTAAATAAACTAAAAGTCTTTCTTATGCCTTCCTTGCAGTTATGCAGCATTTTCTTTTTTAAAATTTCACTTGGCTAGTAAGAAAACAAAAGTAGAGAAAGTACAGGATTAATGACAGCTGCCCATTGGAAAGGAATTGGGGTATGAAGACTGAGGGAAATAAAATCACAATCTTAAGTTTGATCACCTTGCTAAATCTTTCAAGAACCAGTACAAACCAGGGATAGGTAGATGCACAGACCCCGTTTATCAGAATAGGGACATTTTGTACAAAGAGATGGGAGGGACGACAGGCCTAGGCTAGAGTGGTAATCCCTCCCTATTCCAGAGCTCTAAGTCACAGGGACCTTGCCTGCTAGCACCACAATGGAAGAGTGCTCCTGATCCAGACTCCCCATTTCTATCTACTAGGAGCTGGGGAGTAGCTAGACCAGAGGCTTGCTTGGGTCAGAGTTCAACAGTCAGGAAGACCCAGTTCCTGAGGAAAAGACAGTTCAAGAAGGGTTCTGAACGTGAGGAAGAAGGCTCCCCTCTAAAGAAGACGGCCTCTGCACTCGATGGCTCCACAGCAGCAGAGCAGCTCCTTGCCTTCCACACTGCCCACCTCATAGTTGTAGTCCCAAGTAAGTTCGGTCCCAGCTCGGATTCTCCTGGAGAGGGAAAAGGACAGGTGTGGTAAAGGTAGCAGATAACACAGGCACCTGGAATGACAGAGTAGTTGGAGAAGGACCAGACACAGGAGGAACCCTTATGATTCCAATAGTTCTCACCCCACCCCAAACAATCACTCTTTCAACGCCCTCTTACTTGCTGGCAAAGAAGGCGACCCAGGGGAAGCGAAGATCGTGGGTGTCCACGAAGACATTCTGGACAAACAGGTTGGGACTGCAACTGTGCTGTAAGTATAAGGATGGCATTGAGTCAGAGCCACAGAAATAGAATCTGGTTTTGTGGGATGAAAGGTGGAAGAAAATGATATCTCACCCTCCCCATTACAGCAGGGATGTTGGGAAAGAAAGCTACCTCTTAAGATTCTTTGAAGTCAATTTGTAGCAAGAAAAGGTGGCTTTATATAACATGTAAAAGGAGAAATTTGAGGACTGTGGGAAAACCCCAGTCTAGAGGTGGGGGAACAAGGTCTCACATTGAGGTAGCGGCCCAGGTTTCCTTCCAGCTTGGCATCAATGATGTAGCAAGACTCTTCACCATCATAGAATTGGCGTGTGTTCTTTCGAACAGGTGTACTTTCTCCCTTGTCCACAGAGGCCATGTTGGTTGACTTAATGGCAATTCCATGGGTTGATTTAAGAGCGAAGCCTCGGGTTGATTTAACTGCCACCTGGCGCTTTGTTGGACCTGGACAGGAAGAAGAATGGGGTCAGTACCTATCCTAACTTTCTGTCGTCCCCCTGCCCCTTTTGTGGGGGTCAATAACTGAGGTTAAACTCAGGGTTTCAATAAGCTTCCTAGTTAAGTATTCTGAGCCACACCTAGGAACCCTCCCCTTCCTTTGAGCATGGCCTCACTAAGAAGCCTAGGCCAACCTCAAATTCTCCATCTTCCTTGCCTTAGCTTTCTGAGTGCTGGGAAAAATAGTTTGGGGATACCAATATAGCAGTGCCTCAGGCTATCACTAAATGGCAGGGTTTCTTTTTGTTGTTTTTGGTGCTGGTACTGGGATTTGAATTTAGGGTCTGTGAACAAAAAAAAAGCTCAGCAAGCTTTTTCATCACAGCTGGTGCACTCATGCTTTCAGTTCTGACTCTTGGGTCTAAGACTGAATTTTGTTTGCATAGGCTGGCTTCAAACCATGAACCTCAGATCTTAGCCTCTTCAATAGCTTGGATTAAGAGGTCTGAGGTATAAGTCAGCTCCAGATAGCACTGTGGGTTTTTTTTTTTTTTTTGGCATTCCTGAGCTTATATAGCTCAAGGCTGGTAGCGCTCTACTACTAGTAGGGAAGGAAAAAGGAGGGAGGAAGAGTACTTGTTAAAGAATGACAGTTTAGTGGCTGGGAATATGGCCTAGTGGCAAGAGTGCTAGCCCTGGGCTTGATTCCCCTTCACCACATATATAGAAAATGGCCAGAAGTGGTGCTGTGGATCAAGTGGCAGAATATTAGCCTTAAGCAAAAAGAAGCCAGGGACAGTGCTCAGGCCCTGAGTCCAAGGCCCAGGACTGGCCAAAAAAAAAAAAAAGAATGACAGTTTAGATTAGTCAGAGAGTCCTCCCAGAGATGCCTTGAGTCCTAGAATCTTGAGGTTTTCCCCCCTTCTTGGCTTCCTTCAAAAATGCTCTATTGCTACTTTCCTCCTGTTTCTTCCTACCACTCCCGCAATTTTTCAAGACTACCAGACATGTTCTTCTTGTCCTCAAAGTCCTCCCCTTCCGAGCCAGAGGAGATGGTTTGGATATCATCACTGTCAACTGCTGTGGTTGAGGTCTGCCCAGCAGTGGGCTTGCGGCTGGTGCCACTTTCCCCCTCACTTTCTGTGCTGCTGGACAGCGTCAGGACATCCTGGGGAAACAGGAGGATGAGAAAGAAAAAGTAAATGGAAGTCTTTCAAGTCTTTGCTGTGAGGCTCTAACAAGATGGGATGAAAGAGTCAGGTAGGAATCTAAGGCCAAAGAAGCAAGGAGAGATGGAACGGTCTAACGGTAATTCCATTAGAGCTGATATGGCAAGATTGCTTCAAGCTCTTTCACTTATACTCTGATAAAATAGAAGGTTGGGTAAGGCATCACTTACATCAGGGTTGGAATGGGCAGAGGCCATGTGCCGCCGACTCTGGTGCATATTAGTCTTACTAGATGGACGGCGAGCTCCTTCAGCCTTCACATGAGGATTATAACCATAATTCCGAGAACTTTCTGTAACTCTGATGGGAGGCAAAGAAATGAGGGGCTGGGGTCATGGGCTTGAGAAGAGAAGGCACTTGGAAACAAGTCAGAATGACAAATACTTACACTGACACCTTGTTTCGATCATCAGGGTCCTAGAAAAAAAGCAAAAAAGTAACAAATCTAGACTTCTTTCAAAAGATCTCAGAGACAACATTATTTGAAGCTGCACTCTCTAAAGGGGTAGGGGTGGAGAAATCACTTGGCAATTTGACAGCAGCAATCATATTGCAACAACACTGTTGTATCACTTATTTCTCCTGGCAGAGCACTTCAACCCTTTCCCAATGATGAGACATAATGTCAGAGGAAAAACACTATGACCAGAGTCTAATAAAGACCACTTTTATCACCTGTAATGTATTAACTTTCAGTGTGATATATGTGAAATCAGTTCATTTTCTTTTTTGGAACTGGATATCCATATGTATATATAGTCTTGGCTGGCCTCAAACTTCTGGGCTTAAACAAGCTTCCTCTTTAAACTCCCTTGCCTGCACCTGTGACACAAGCTACTCAGGAGGCCGAGATCTGAGGATTGTGGTTCAAAGCCTGCCCAGGCAGGAAGTCTGTGAGACTTATCTCCAATTAATAGCCAGAATACTGGAAACATGGCTCAAAGTGGTAGAGCACTAGCCTTGAGCACAAGAGCTCAGGACAGTGCTCAGGCTCTGAGTTCAAGCCTTATAATCAACAAAATAAAAGCAAAAAACAACTCCCAGGCTTTGGCTTTGAAATAACCTATTATAGTAAAAGCAATAAATGATGTAGAAAAATTCAAACACCTTTCCTAGGTGTTCCAGTTGAGTACTGGAACTCGGGGCCTCATGCTCTCACTCAGTTGGCACTTCACCACTTGAGACATCTCTGGTCCAGTGTTTTACTGGTTACTTGAAAATGTGATCTTAAGACTTTGTTTGTGGGGGTTGGCTTTGAACTACAATCCTCCAGGTTTACCCCAAGTAGCTAGGATTCCAGGCATAAGACACCTACCTGTTTTTAAAACACCACTTAAAAACAACAAAACAAAACAAAACAAAAAAACCCAGCAAGTGCCAGTCCTATAATCCTAGCTACTCAGGAGGCTGAGATCTGAGGATCAAGGTTCAAAGCTAGCCTGGCAGCAAAGTCTCTGAAACTTATCCCTAGATAACCACCCCTAAAAAGCCAGAAGCTTTGAGCTAGCAAGGCCTAGGACAGCACTCAGACCTTGAGTTCAAACCCTAGGACTAGCCAAACTTCTCCCAAGGGGAAACAAAATCTCCATTTTGGAATAAATCAGACATTCTCGCTCAGAAAGTGGATTTTTATTTTTTGGGGGGCAGTCCTCGGGCCTGAGCACTGTCCCTGGCCTCCTTTTCCTCAAGGCTAGCACTCTACCTCTTGAGCCATAGCTCCACTTTTGGCTTTTTCTGTTTATGTGGTGCTGAGGAATCAAACTCAGGCATCCTGCATGCTAGGTAAGCACTTTACCGCTAAGCCACATTCCCAGCCCTAATTTGGTGTCCCCCCCCCCCCCCCCCCGCTGCCGCCCCAGTCCTGGGGTTTGAACTCACGGCCTGAGCTAATTTGGTTCTTTAAACAAATACTAGGAATATGCTGGGTTGAGAAGTCTAGACAATGGGGGCTGGGGATATGGCCTAGTGGCAAGAGAGCTTGCCTCCCATACATGAAGCCCTAGGTTCGATTCCCCAGCACCACATATACAGAAAACGGCCAGAAGGGGCGCTGTGGCTCAAGTGGCAGATTGCTAGCCTTGAGCAAAAAGAAAGCCAGGGACAGTGATCAGGCCCTGAGTCCAAGGCCCAGGACTGGCCAAAAAAAAAAAAAGTCTAGACAATGGGGTTGTCACAAAAAAAAAAAAAAAAAACAAAAAAAACAACAACAACAAAAAACCCAAAATGTAGACTTACTATACCAGTTAAAAGCCACAGTTCTCAGCCAGGTGTGGGTGGCTCATGCCTATAATCCTAGCTACTCAGGAGGCTGAGATCTAATGACTGCAGTTCAAAGCCAGCCTGGGCAGGAAGGGCTGTGAGATTCTCCAATTAACCACCAGAAAACCCAAAGTGACGCTGTGGCTCAAGTGGTAGAACGTTAGCCTTGAGCTGAAGAGCTCAGGGACAGCATCCAAGCTGAGTTCAAGACCCATGACCGACACCATACACAAAATAACCAACAAAAAAGCAGCCTCGAGATGTGAGAAGTGGTAAAGCATTAGCCAAACAAAATGAACCAAAATGAAAAACCCATCCCTAACAGACACTGCTCTACGCTTTCAGTACTTACCTCTTTTTTGGCCTGTTTGATGTCTCCTTCTTCCTTCATGCCCAGTACTGAAGTAGAGACCTTCTCAGCCTCCCCTCGGCCTCCATTCCGACCCTCCCCTGCTTCACTAGTCTTAAAGGATGAACGGCTATCTGAGTCAGCAAAACCACCTTCACTGACACTGTTGCAGCTCAACCATGAGGCCACCTTATTCTTGGGTGTCTCTTCAGAGGAAGGTGGATTGCAGCCCCCTCCAGAGACTGAAGGAGGGATGGGAATATGTGGGGGCCCAAGGTCTGGAGGGCGTGAATCCTTGGAAGTGGTTTCAGTGGGTCCATTCTCTTTTTGGCCTCGGGTCTGCCTCCGGGTAGCATAGCTACGCCACACTGAGCTGGTGCTGAAGTCCTCATCCTTACAGAAGTTATCATCTGAGCTATCATCATTGGACTCCTCAGGGTCCTCAGTACCACTATTGCCATCTTCCTGGTCCTTCATGTCAACACCACTGCTGTCAGAGGAACAGGGTATATCACTTTCATATCCTTCCTTGAAGTTCTCTACACTCTCAATATGGTCTAGATTTGCAAAGTACTCATCACCCATCTCCAGGCCTTCTTTGTCTGCAAAGTCATCCGTCAGGATTTTGCCTGAGAATGAAGAGAATTTTTAAGTCTTTCAGGGTTATGGTGATCTTTTAGAAAAATAAAGGTCACTTTTATGAGTACTCTGTCCAGTAGCACAGGGTCAAAATGTCTGCATTATAGTCTACTTGATGATACCACCTTTGTGTCTAAGATGACAGTATGGTAAAGGTTATTATAGTTTTAAATGTTGCCCTTTTGCCTTCCCATTTCTTTATTACTGTATTTACTGAAAGTTTTCAGCTATGCTAAAAGATCTCTGGGTAAAGTGATATAGGAGAAAACAAGACAAGAGGATTTAACTCATATCTCTCCTATGAAATATCTATGTCCAAAATCTTACTTTTCACTTTTGTCTTTATAACCCAATTTTGTCCCTCTCTGTGGTCTTCTCAGACAGCAGCATCATTCCTTTACATAAGAAATCTCTGGGGGGCTGGGAATATGGCCTAGTGGCAAGAGTGCTTGCCGCGTATGCATGAAGCCCTGGGCTCGACTCCTCAGCACCACATATATAGAAAACAGCCAGAAGTGGCGTTGTGGCTCAAGAGGCAGAGTGCTACCCTTGAGCAAAAAGAAGCCAGGGACAGTGCTCAGGCCCTCAGTTCAAGCTCCAGGACAGGCAAAAAAAAAAAAAAAAAAAAAAAGGAATCTCTGCATATTATTGTACCCAACTCAAATAGAGTATTTTTTTCTTGGTGCTGGAGACTAGATCCAAGGTTATATACATGTTAAGCATCTACTCTACTGAGCTACATCTGCAGCCCTCCTCTTTTTTTCTTGAAGCAGTCATGTTATATAGCCCATGCTGGTCTAAAACCAAAGAGTTCACCTAAATAGGCACTGGTGGCCCATGCCAGTAGCCTTAGCTACTCAGGAGATAAGATCTGAGGATTAGGGCTGGGAATATGGCCTAGTGGCAAGAGTGCTTGCCTCCTACACATGAAGCCCTGGGTTCGATTCCCCAGCACCACATATATGGAAAACGGCCAGAAGGGGCGCTGTGGCTCAGGTGGCAGAGTGCTAGCCTTGAGCGGGAAGAAGCCAGGGACAGTGCTCAGGCCCTGAGTCCAAGGCCTAGGACTGCCCCCCCCCCCCCAAAAAGATCCGAGGATTACAGTGTGCAACCAACCTGGGGGGTAGGAAAGCTTGTGAGATGTGAGACAATAAACAGCAGAAAGCCAGAAGTGGAGCTGTGGATCAAATGGTCGAGCCCTATCCTTGGAACAGTGCCCAGGCCCTGAGTTCAATCCCCTGCTGGGATTACAGGTGTGGACAATGATATCTGGCTAGTGCTTTCTTCTGTTCAATTTGTCTCTGGATCCATACCCCACCATGTCATAAGCCCAGGAAGTAATCTTTGTATTTTATCACCAACCTGCATAAATACAGACAAAAGAGCCTCTGGCAATGTCATCCAAGCAGCGGATACCCCAGCCTTTGTTCTGTGTCTTAAATAGCTGTAGTCGAACCTGTAGTCCATGCTGTACCAACCGATTTGTACACATGTTTGGGTCACATTTGCAGCGTTTGTTACACTCATAAACCCTGGAAGGAGGTTACAGTAAAATCAATGAAGCAAACAAATCACTAGGGCACTAGAAATCCATAAAGCGTGTCATATATGAAGATTACAAATTAATTCATTACTGAAGTCATTTATGGAATTTCCTATGCTCTAAAGAATATGGCCTACGGAAGCAATTCAAAGGGGGAAAAGTGATTTATAAAGATATTTATAACAGTGCAAGTGGCTCACGCCTGTAATCCTAACTACTCAGGAAGCTGAGATTTGAGGATCACATTTCAATGCCAACCCAGGCAGAAAAGTCCATGAGACTCTTATCTCTAATTAACCACCAGAAAACCAGAAGTGGGACTGTGGCTCAAAGTAGTAGAGCACTAGCCTTGAGCAAAACAGCTTGAGTCAAAACACTCATGCACCCAGGCCCTGAGTGCACGCCCCATGAACGACAAAAGAAAAGAAGATATAGTGATACAGTGAGTAAATGCCAGAATGCCCACCATCTAGATAGAGGAAAGCTAAGCAAATGTTGTGAATACAGACTGCAGAAGTACTAATACAAGGACCATGCCAATTCATAAAAGTATAAAATACAGCTGATAAAAGAAGTCAACAGAGCTGGGAATGTGGTTTAGTGGTAGAGTGCTTGCCTAGCATGCATAAAGCCCTGGGATCGATTCCTCAGTACCACATAAACAGAAAAAGCCAGAAGTAGCACTGTGGCTCAAGTGGTAGAGAGCTGGCCTTGAGCAAAAAGAAGCCAGAGACAATGCTCAGGCCCTGAGTCCAAGAGCCAGAACTGGCGGGGGGGGGAGCCAACATTAGATACTGACAGGAAATAAGGGAAGGGAGTATGTTCATGGAATTTTAAAAAAATATAAAGCCAATTTTTATTCAGGAAACATTGAAACAGCAAGAGTTGTGCACATTTCTAGAAATACAAATAATGAAAAAGGTCATAATGGCTAGCTTCAACAATCTCATTTTTTTTTTTTTTGCCGATCCAGGATTTGAACTCAGGTCCTGGGCACTGTTGTTCCTGAGCTTCTTTTGCTCAAGGCTAGCACTCTACCACTTAAGCCACAGCACCACTTCTGGCTTTTTGTTTATGTGGTACTGAGGAATTGAGCTCAGGGCTTCATGCATGCTAGGCAAGCACTCTACCACTAAGCCACATTCTTAGACCCTCATAACTTACTTTTTTTTTTTTTTTTTTTTTTTGGCCAGTCCTGGGCCTTGGACTCAGGGCCTGAGCACTGTCCCTGGCTTCTTCCCGCTCAAGGCTAGCACTCTGCCACTTGAGCCACAGCGCCGCTTCTGGCCGGTTTCTGTATATGTGGTGCTGGGGAATCGAACCTAGGGCCTCGTGTATCCGAGGCAGGCACTCTTGCCACTAGGCTATATCCCCAGCCCCCCTCATAACTTACTTTTAAAATAAACTATAAAGTTAGCCAGAGCCAGGTTCTCATAAATAGCATTGTTAAGGGAAGGTAATAGTTTTAAGGAGAAAATAATTTAATGATGCTCTATTTGCTTGGTTCACTATTAGTATTTTACTTATTATCATGGTATATAAATTTAAGGGGGGCATTTACTTTTGTAAAGGTAACAGTACCATTAGCTGGTGGTTGTTAATTAACCATATCCCTCTGGATGAAGAATAAACAGCAGCTTCTACTTAGCTAGCCTATAATATAATCCTATAAATGCCCATATCCTATAATGCCTATAAATAATCCTACCAATTTGGGAGGCTTAGAATAGGAGGCTATGGGGCTGGGGATATGGCCTAGTGGCAAGACTGCTGGCCTCGTTCGTATACATGAGGCCCTGGGTTCAGTTCCCCAGCACCACATATACAGAAAATGGCCAGAAGTGGCGCTGTGGCTCAAGTGGCAGAGTGCTAGCCTTGAGCAAAAAGAAGCCAGGGACAGTGCTCAGGCCCTGAGTCCAAGCCCCAGGACTGGCCAAAAAAAATAAAAAAATAGGAGGCTATGGTTCAAGGCCAACCCAGGCAGAAAAGCTCATGAAACCTGGAATGCAGTGGTGTCTGTTATTTTAGTTCTGACAGGAAGCCAAACATAGGTGGATTGTGTCCAGTTGTATACCTGGGACACAAAATGAGACCCTATCAGCAGAAGCAGGGCTACAGTCCTTGGCTCAACAGTAAGCATCTGCTTAGCAAGTACAACACCCTGAGTTCAAACCCCAGTACTATTCCCTTCAAATATACATGTATATATACATATTAATTCATACAGATACACATATACTGCCTGGCATGTAAATATTTTACATGCTTTTTTTTTTTCTGCCAGTTCTGGCTTGAACTCAGGGCCTGGGCACTGTTCCTGAGCTTCTTTTGCTCAAGGCTAGTGCTCTATCACTTGAGCCACCACACCACTTCCGGCTTTTTCTATTTATGTGGTACTGAGGAATGAATGGAACACATATAACTCAATGGATTTCCACAAACTGAATGTACTGCAAAATAAGCATCAGATCAGGAAACAACTTTGTTTCCTACTGGAACATGGAACAGAATGCTGCTTGTGTTTTTTTATCCTTTATTCAGAGCCCACAAAACAGGATTAACTTGGAAGGCAGAGGGACCGAATTAGAACTCAGGTCCAACACCACCACATAAAACCTTTATAGAATGGCTACACTGAGTCATTTATCTCTCAAAATCTGTTTCAGTGGCTAGTATAACTAGCCATTCTATTAAGTTAGCTGCCACTGATGCAATGGTACATAGACTGACAAGAAAGAAGAAAAGACTTAGACCCCTAGTTCTCATATAGCTTACATTGTTTTGTTTTCTTGTGCCAGTCCTGGGGCTTAAACTTAGGGGTTGGGTGCTGTTCAACTTTCTTGCTCAAGGCTAGTGCTTTACTACTAAAGGCCTAGATCCACTTCTGGCTTTTTTAGTGACTAACTGGAGCTAAGAGTCTGCCTGGGCTGGTTTTGAACTGCAACTTACATTCCAATGGGAAAACCAAAACTAAGTCAATGAATAAAAATTGTTATAAAGCTGGGAATGGGCTTAGGGGTAGATTGCTTGTCTAGCAGCCACGAAGCCTTGGGTTCGATTCCTCAGCACCACATAAACAGAAAAAGCCAGAAGTGGTGCTGTGGCTCAAGAGGTAGAGCGCTAGCCTTGAGCAAAAAGAAGCCAGGGACAGTGCTCAGGCCCTGAGTCCAAGCCCTAAGACTGGCAAAAAAAAAAAAAAAAAAAAAAAAAGAAAAATTGTCACAAAGAATACAAACATGGGGGCTGGGAATGTGGCCTCGTGGTAGAGTGCTCGCCTCGTATATATGAATCCCTAGGTTCGATTCCTCAGCACCACATATATAGAAAAAGCTGGAAGTGGCGCTATGGCTCAACTGGTAGGTAGAGTGCTAGCCTTGATCAAAAAAGAAGCCAGGGACAGTGCTGATGGGCTGGCAACAAACAAACAACAAAAGAATACAAACATGGTGCTCAATGAGAGAATTAAGAGTAAAAATGGCCTTTTAGACTGACATGGACACGGGCTGAGGATATGGCCTAGTGGCAAGAATGCTTGCCTCCTAGACTGACATGGACAGTCTTTTTGTTGCTTGTTTCCATTTTCTGGAATTCATTTCAATTAGTATTTTACATGATCAAAGGCACAGAACTTTTGTGATCCTCCCCTAAGACTATTGTTTTGTCTCAGTGTGTGAATGCCTAGAGTCCTGTTCGACATGGACAGTCTTTCTTTGTCAGTTGTGGGGCTTGAACTCGGTGCCTAGGTGCTGTCCCTAAGTTTTTCTGCTCAAGGTTAGCACTCTACCACTTTGAACCACTGCTCTACATCTGGTTTTCTTGTGGTAAATTGGAGGTAAGAGTCTCCCAGCCTTTTCTGCCCAGGCTGGCTTTCAGCTGCCATCCCCAGATTTCAGCCTCCTAAGTAGCTAGGATTACAGGCCTAAGCCACCAGCTCCCAGTTTTGGACAGTCTTGTTTATTTTTTATTTTTTTCCGGTCCTAGGGCTTGAACTCTGGGTCTGGATCTGTCCCCGAGCTGCTTTTGGGTCAAGGTTAGTGCTCTACCACTTGAACACCATGCCACTTCTGGCTTTTTCTGAGTAGTTTATTGGAGAGAGGCGTCTCCAAAATTTCCTGCCTCAACTGGCTTTGAACCATAATCCTCAGGTCTCAGCCTCCTGAGTAGCTAGGATTGTAGGTGTGAACCACTGGTGCCTGGGCAGTCTAAGGAATGAAGATTGAAGCTGCAAGCTCAGTGTAAAAGAAGATATCACATAAAGAACAGTGTAGGGGGCTATGAATCTCAGTGGTATACAGTGCTTGCCTAGCATGCACAAAACCCTGGATTCGATTCCTTAGTACTGCATCAACAGCAAAAAGCCAGAAGTGGTGCTGTGGCTCAAGTGGTAGATCGCTAGTCTTGAGTGAAAAGAAGCTCAGAGAGTGCTTAGGCACTGAGTTTAAGCCAGAACTGGCGAGAAGAAAAAAAAAAAAAAGAACAGTATAGGATGCCAAGAAGGTACAGTATATATATACAAAGGCCTCAGAGGCAGCCTGGAAAACATATGGTGAAAGAAATTCAGGAAGTAAATTTAAGCATAATTGGAAGAACTTTGGAGGAAGAGATAATGAGCCAGAGAGTACAGTGTTTTAAAACCCAAGGCTAAGGGCTAGGCTAAACTTCAAATGCAGTGGGAAGCTAATAATAGGTTAGCTGGGAAGTAATACATACGTATTATTTGTGGTTACTCAAAATATTTTTGCCAGGCATGGGGAACACACCTGTAATCCTAATACTTAGGAGGCTAAGGGAGAAGGATATCAAATTGAATTCTAGCATGGACTACACAGTGAGTTCTAGGCCAACCTGGACTATTCATGTGAGATCCTATATCCAAAAAAATCATACTCCTAGCCATTTTTGCTCATTTTATTTTTCAGATTGGGTCTTGAGTTTTTGCCACAGGCTAGTCTCAGGCTTTCTATCTTATTATCTCCACTTCCTGAAGAGGTTGGATTATAGACATAAACCTCTACGCCCAGTCTGACATTTTTTCTAGGGGGGTTGGGTGCTATCCCTGAGCTTTTGTGCTCAAGGCTAGCCCTCTACTGCTTAAACCACAGCTCTACATGTGGCTTTTTTTGTAGTTTAGTGGAGGTAAGAGTCTCACTGATTTTCCTGCGTGGGCTGGCTGTGAACCATGATCCTCAGATGTCAGCCTCCCGAGTAGCTAGGATTACAGGTATGAGCCACGGGCACACAGCTGTTTCTTATTGGTCTTTTATTTATTATGCTAAAACTTTTAAGTAATGCCTTTTTTTTTTCTTTTTGACATAAATCTGGGCCTCACACATGCCAGGCAAGCTCTCAATCACTGAACCCCATGCCCCAGTACATATAAGCCTTGGAGTTTGGAGACAGATTCTTCAATTAGAAGAAATCTTACATTACCTCATTGGTACTTTTTTCTTTTCCTCTTCTGTTATGTCATCTTGAGCATTGGGTTTATCAGTTCACATATACCAGTTTAACGTGTTATACTCCACTCTCTCATCATCCTCTTCTTTCCCTAACCTATTTTTCTCATTCTCACATGCTACCTCTACCTGTACATGCTGGGACAACCAGGATTTATTCCCAGGCCTCTTCTCCATGATCAGTGTTCTCTACAGAATAGATAAAATTCATTCAAACCTAATTATCATGCCTCTCTTGCTGATTCCCAGGCTTCTAGGTCAAGCTCTTATGCTTTGCTCCAGAAATCTTACTACCTTCTTGATGTATGCACTTAGGTTACATAATAGACATCTCAAATTTAACATGAGTCTCCCCACTTGTGCTATGTACACACTAAGCCTGCCCTCTACTACTGAGCAACATTAGCCCTACCCTCTTTTAGTCTTCTAAATAATGCCTTTTTTTTTTTTTTTTGCCTGTCCTGGGGCATAAACTCAGAGCCTTGTGCATTCACTCAGCTTGTTCGCTTATGTCTGGCACTCTAAAACTTGAGCCCCCTCTCTGGCTTGTATTTTTGCTGGTTTTTTGAAGATGGAGTTTCTTAGACTTTTCTGCCCAGATAGGCTTCTAATCTCAGTTCTCAGATCTCAGCCTCTTGAATAGCTAATATTACAGGCATGAGTCACCAGTGCTTGGCTCAAACTGTGCTTTAAGCTAGGCACCAGTGGCTCACACCTGTTTTTTTTTTTTTTTTTGGCCAGTCCTGGGCCTTGGACTCAGGGCCTGAGCACTGTCCCTGGCTTCTTCCCGCTCAAGGCTAGCACTCTGCCACTTGAGCCACAGCGCCGCTTCTGGCCGTTTTCTGTATATGTGGTGCTGGGGAATCGAACCTAGGGCCTCGTGTATCCAAGGCAGGCACTCTTGCCACTAGGCCATATCCCCAGCCCAGTGGCTCACACCTGTAATCCTAGTTACTTCAGAAGCTGGTAGGTAGAGAATCATAATGTGAAGTCAGCCTAGGTAGAAAAATCTGTGAGACACCATCTCCAAAATAACCAGAAAAATGCTGGACTAGAGGCTTGGTTCATGTAATAATGCACCAGCCAAACAAGCCTGAGTTCAAACTCTAAAATGGCAAGGGGGGGGGTTTGGGGGGGTTTCCAATAAACACAAAGCTACTTTAGCTGCTGTAAGATCTATATGCTACAAAGAAGCTAGAGTTTTAAACAAGTATCTATAAGTAACCACTTCCCATCACCCCTAGGTGATCAGTCTAGGTTACAAAACCCTGTTATAGTTCATTCTTTGCCTGCTTCTCCTCTCTGGAAAATAAATCACTTGCTACCATAAATCAATAAATCATAATCAGAACATTCACATAGCTGTTAAAATTAACCTTAACCTTTTTCTCAAACAAAAAAATTACCATACATTCCTTTTGAGACAGTATCTTTGTATCAAACTTGCTACCAGAGCTCAGGCTGGGGGTTAAACTAGGGAGTCTTCCTGCCTCTACCTTCCAAATGCTGAAATTACAGGCACATCCCACGACAGATAATCTAATCTTTAGATTTTTTTTTTTTTTGCCAGTCCCAGGGCTTGAACTCAGGGCCTGAGCACTGTCCCTGCTTCTTTTTGCTCAAGGCTAGCACTCTACCACTTGAGCCACAAAGCCACTTCTTGCTTGTTCTACATGTGGTACTGAGGAATCGAACCCAGGGCTTCATGTATACAAGGCAAGCACTTTTACCACTAGGCCATATTCCCAACCTCCTAATCTTTAGATTTTACTTTTTGTTTTGTCGGTTGTAGGGTTTGAACTCAGGGCCTGGGTACTGTCCCTGGGCCTCTGTGCTCAAGGCTAGCACCCTACCACTTGAGCCACAGTGCCACTTCTGTTTTTTGAGTGGTTAACTGGAGATAGGAGTCTTCTGGGGACTTTCCTGCCCTGGCTAGCTCAAACTAGATCCTCAGATCTCAGTCTCCTGAATAGGATTATATGTGTGAGCCACCAGTGCCTGGCATCTTGCCAGGAACATGTTCCAAGACAAGAACACAGTCCAAAAACAATTATCATATTCTCCAGCCTCTGAGATGTCCTAATTGCACTGAGTACTTACCCTGTGGGCAGACATTCTTCTAGTCTCTTGTACTGGTAGCCAGAGTTAGGGTTGATTTGGCCCCCTGGCGTACATGCTGTAGCCTGGATAGTTAGTTGATGGCAGGCACATTTGGACCTGTAGAAGATATAAAGACATGACAGTTAAGAGTTGAGAATTTTTTGGAGACTAGAACTAATAAAAGGATGGGAACAAAATAGTATTTTTTTCCATTTTTTTGTGTAAATAAGAAAGAGAAAGAACAAGAGAATAAGAAGATAGAATGAGACAAAAGTGGAACTGAAAACATGACGAACAGAAGCTGAGAAAAGAGTAAGGCATAGGTGCCAAGTAAAGGGAGATTCAGAGAGACAACACAAGACGCAGGAACCTGGGGTTACTCAGTGGGGCCACATCAGACTTTGGCCTCCCTACCTCATTATTTTCATGAAAGCCTTAAGGCAGGAGTTCCAGCTGAGGGAGGAGGTAAAGTGAGATGGGGAAAACAGTATAGATATAAGGCAAAGGAAGAGGTGAAAAGAAAAAACAATCATAATAAAGTTGGAGGCAGGGGCAGCAATACTTCCTCCCCCAACTCACTTGTCCCGACACCCATCCTTGCAGTCACAGCCAACCAGAAATTCAGGGCCTGTGTTAATGAAAACACCCTTGCCAGGGATTCGCTCTTTGCTGTAGGCCACCTGGGGTGGGGGCGTTGTGTCAATCTCATTAACACAGGACAGGGGAACATCTTCTTTGCCATAGGTGATATCCAAAATATAGTAAAAAGGTTTATAGGGTTGAAACTTTCTGTCCACAAGAACATATGGATCCAAACAAAACATCTCCAGGAAAAGAAAGTCACAGCCAGTTTCAAATAGGTAGCGTTCGATCTCCTGCATTGTCCGTAGGCAGAGGCCACAGGGTGTCTTGTAGATTACATGAAAGCCCATCTTGCGGTTGACTCGGCGTCGAGCAGTCATCCTCCGGAAGTCATACAGTAGTGGGACCAACAGAGGGTTCTTGCCGCGGTACTGCTCATTCCTCATAGGTCTGATCCGAGACAGACAAGTAAAGCTACAAACATGAGGTAAGTAGAAAAGCTTCTCCATTGGGGCACGGTAGGAGGGTTCTGCAGGGGCACGCTCAAGCATGCCATGGAAGGCTGGTGGGGCTGGAGGCCCAGGAGGAGCTGGGGGTGCTGGAGCAGAGGTTGTTGAGACTATTGGTAATCTGCAAATAAAAAAAAGTAATCACATCAGAAGGTAATAGGACCTCTTTGTTGCATAATAATCGTTCTAGGTAACTAAGACATTTCCCTCATATTTCATACAGAAAAGATGTTTTTGTTTTGATTTAGTCCCACTATATAGCCAGGGTTGGCCTCGATTTGCTATCCTCTTTTTCTTTGCATCCCAAGTGCTGGGATTACATGTGTACCACCACACACAACTAAAGATTAATGAAGAAAACTAGATTGCCTTACCAAAGCTAGCTAATGAAAATTCTCACTTACTCATCACTGGCTGGAAGCAACTGAGGAGCTGAAAGTGCTGGTGCCGAGGTTGTTGAGCCCAAAGGTGATCTGCAAATAAAATGCAAGCTATAACCTCCCTATTTCAATAGTATACTTTCCCCTAAAACTCATTTACTTATGAATCATGAAAGCAGGGTCCAGTCTTCTATTTTTTGGTTTTCTGTGTGTCCTGTATACATGCGTCCTTACTAACTCCTAGGATTCAAAGAAATAGATGGTAGTATATCCTTTCTACTGAAGCAATGCTAGCACTTTGTTCAATGAAAGTTTTGAAAAATTATTTTCTAGCAATATGGCATTTCTAAGTATCCAGAGTTTCTAATTCAGAAGGGTCTAAAATTAAAAGTTCCTGGGCTGGGATGTAGCTCAGTGGCAAAGCACTTGCCTAGCAAGTGCAATGTCCTGGGTTCAATCCCCAGTGACAAAAAAATAAATTAAAAAGATAAAGTTAAAACTTCCTTTTAAAGCCCACATTTCTGTCCTAATTTCAAAGTAAAGCCCATTGGAGGCGTGGCACTTTCCCTACACAGTGATCATGTAGGCCACATTGCCAACCTGCCTACATAGATGGAGCCTGACATTTTTCTCACCTGTATGTCTGGTTAATCCCAGGTTTCCCACCAGAGGCATTTTCACTGTGTGGAGGGGATGTAGGAGAGGAATGACCAGAGCCCACAGATCCTGGTCGACATGATGTGCTCTTTTTGGCTACCTGCTTCCGTGACTGAGCAAGCTGGCTTTCCAAGCTTCTAGGAGATTTGAGATGAAATCGTATAATAAAGAGTGTAGAAAATATATGGAAAAAAGTGAAGAAGAAACAACGAACAGCACTCACTCATTGTCACCTGCTTGGGGGGACAGAGGTGGAACCGCAGGTGGAGCAGGTGGCACAGATGGAACTGGTGGAACAGATGGAGCAATGGGCTGTGGAGGCTCCATTGGCTTGAACTGGGTTCCAGTACTAGTCAGATCCTGAGTGTATTGGACAACAGGACCTTTGCTCCTCACAGCACCTATATAAAAAGGAAACTAATCACTGAGAAGATGACATCTTGCCAGTATTCATTTTGATCCTCAACTTGCATGAGCCACCAGCACCTGGCTTTGGTGCATATTTGAGAAATGTATTCTGTTTGTTTTGTTTTTTACTAGTCCTGGGGCTTGAACTCAGGGCCTGAGCACTGCCCCTGGCTTGTTTTTGCTCAAGGCTAGCACTCTACCACTTGAGCCACAGCGCCACTTCCGGCCTTTTTCTATATATGTGGTGCTGAGGAATTGAACCCAGGGCTTCATATATATGAGGTGAGCACTTTACCACTAGGCCACATTCCCTGCCCAAGAAATGTACTCTTTGGTAACTAATGTTGGTGAGAAAAATCAACCATAAATGGTAACAGACGTAATAAGAACCAAAAAAAGCAGTCTAAGCTTAAAGAAACAACCTGATCACTGATAACACAGAGAGCAGATAATTTTCATGTAGGTAACAGAAGTTATCAGCTGTTCCACATTTTTCTGTGTCTGTTTAAAATGAGCCAAAGTCACAGAACATGGGGCCAGAACCGCAAGTCCATCACCATTACAAGAAACAACTTGCAGTAAACAAAGCATAGACATTATACAGAAACCCCTTCACTGGTGTGCCGTATTTCTTCCCTCCTCCAGGTGCCTTTCAGGACATACCCATATTTGGACGTGTCCTGAGCTGTCCCCCTTGCTTTTTCTCCAGTGCAGAGGCTGAAGATGTTTTCATGCTAAACATGGGTTCTAGTCGTGTAGAGCCTCGATAGATCCACTCACATCTTTTATCATCCTGGTGACACGCAGATAAAGAGAATCAAGAGAAATGAACCAAGGTTAGAGTTTCTCTTGTCACTTGTGGAGAATATATGTACTAGCCTTGAGTGAAAACACTAAGGGATAGTGCCTATGCCGAGTTGAAACCCCACTACCATACCCACTTAAAAAAAACTATAATGAAAATCATAAGTCTTAGGAACAAAGACTTATAACATTAAGAAGAATATAATTCTAAGAGAGTAGAGAGAAGAAAGAAGAGGATGGGTACAAAAGATCTAAAAGTTAAACTGAGCCTTGAAATGTCACCAAGACCTCAAATTCCTTGATCCCTCTTCTTCATCCCACTATACTTCTAAAACTGTAACCCTGGAAAAATAGAACTGGCTTCCTAATAAAACAGCAGTGTAGATGAAAAAAAAAAAAAAAAAAAAAAGAACTGGCTTCCTCTCTACATCTCCACGTAATGTATATATTCATAGAAGGAAGGAAGAAATCAAAAGCTGGCTTCCTCTCTACATCTCCACATAATGTATATATTCATAGAGGAAAAAAAGAAATCAAAAGCATGCAGTAGGCTTAGATATAGATCAGTGGCAAAGTGATTGCCTAACAAGTGTAGTAATGCCCTAGGTTTGAGCACCAGTACCAAAAAGACAAAAACCAAAAGAAGCTCAGGGACAGTGCCAGGCTCTGAGTTCAAGCTCCAGGACTGGTGGGAAAAAAACCAAAATGAGAACAAAAAAAATAAAGGAAGGCTATAAACAGTTATGAAATCATCCTAACTACTGCCTCTTATGCCTGCCCCCCCAAATGCACCCAATCCCCAACTTAACCTTCCCAAAATTCTATGGAGGAACAGTACCAGGAAGAGGATCTTGACTAGGCTGCCATCTACTTCCTCAACTCGGGACTTCCACCATGTCCCTTCCCATTCAGTCTTGATAAGCTGGCCGCTCTTGAGCAGCACCATGGGACGGTTGGGGTAGGCAGTGATATATTCCTCTATGAAGTCTCGGCAGGAAATGTCTTCTATGTCCTCCCAAGTCTTTTTCACTGTCCCAAGGAAGAGATAAAGCTGAGAGAGGGCAGGTAGGACATGTCCTGATAGAGGAAAATGGTTGACAAGGAGGTAGCACAAATTTTTGTATTTTTCAAGTTGAAAGAGGAAAAAATAAGTGAACACTCATAACTCCAAGGGAAACAAAACCCAAATCATCTAAGTACTGAACATAATGCATAAATGCACATGCACATCAAGTAAATACTAAATTAGAAAATATGCCAATAGGGGCTGGGGATATGGCCTAGTGGCAAGAGTGCCTGCCTCATATACATGAGGCCCTGGATTCGATTCCCCAGCACCACATATACAAAAAATGGCCAGAAGTGGCGCTGTGGCTCAAGTGGCAGAGTGCTAGCCTTGAGCAAAAAGAAGCCAGGGACAGTGCTCAGGCCCTGAGTCCAAGCCCCAGGACTGGCCAAAAAAAAAACAGAAACAAAGAAAATATGCCAATATAAGTGATACTCATTTCATGTAAATGGAAATGGGGAGGGGGCAGTAATGGGCTTAAAATCAGAACCTTGAGCTCTTCTCACTCAGGTGTTCTATCACTTGAGCCATGACTCCAGTTGTACATTTTGTTTTGCCAGTCTTGGGGCTTGAACTCAGGGACTGGGCACTGTCCTGGCTTCCTTTTTGCTCAAGGCTAGTATTCTACCACTTGAGCCACAGAACCATTTCCGGCCTTTTCTGTATATATGGTGCTGAGGAATCAAACCCAGGCCTTCATGCATGCTAGGCAAGCACTCTACCACTAAGCCACATTCTCAGTCCCCAGTTGTACATTTTTTGGGGTGCCAGTTCTGGGGCTTAAACTCAGGGCCTGAGAGCTGTCCCTAAGCTTATTTTGCTCAAGACTAGCACTCTACCACTTGAGCCACAGCTTTTCTTCACAACTTTTTTTGGTGCTTAATTGGACTTAAGAGTCTCACAGACTTTCCTGCCCAGGCTGGCTTTGCAATGCAATCCTCAGATCTGAGTAGCTAGGATTATAAACAAGAGCTATTTAGTGCCTAGCTTAATATATATATATATATATATATGGGCTGGGAGCGTGGCTTAGTGGTACAGTGCTTGCCTACCATGCATGAAGCCTTGGGTTCCATTCCTCAGTACCACATAAACAAAAAAAGCCAGAAGTGGTGCTGTAGTTCAAGTGGTAGAGTGCTAGCCTTGAGCAAAAAGCAGCTCAGGAACAGTGCCCAGGCCGAGTTTAACCCCCAGGACTGGTAAAAAACAAACAAAATAAGTAAATAAATAATCACATATGTAATCATAAATAAATATACTTGTTATATGGACACACAGAAGTACTAGTTGATTATTCTGCAATTAAATACAACTGCTGCTGGGCATGGTGGTGGACATCTGTGATCCCAGTTCATGGGAAGGTATAGGAAGATTGACAAAACCAAAAACCTAGTGGGACTATATCTCAAAAAACAAGCTGGATGTGGTGGTACTTGCCTGTAATCAGCTACTGTCCAGGTGGATATAGAAGGATCTTGGTCCAAGACTGGCCCAAACAAAGTGCAAGACCCTATCTGAAAACTAAAAAGTAAGAGCTAGGGACATGGTTCAAGTGGCAGTGTACTTGCCTAGCAAGTGCAAGACTGAATTCAAATACCATTACTGCCACAACAAACAACAACAACAACAACAAAAAGTTACTTCTGTAGGAGTATGCTATCAAGCAAACAATAAATTCAGAGGTCAGGGGCTGGGAACATGGCCTAGTGGCAACAGTGCTTGACTCGTATGCATGAAGCCCTGGGTTTGATTCCCTAGCACCATGTATATAGAAAATGGCCAGAAGTGGCACTGTGCCTCAAGTGGCAGAGTGCTAGCCTTGAGCAAAGAGAAGAGAAGCCAGGGACAGTGCTCAGGCCCTGAGTCCAAGGCCCAGGACTGGCAAAAAAAATAAATAATAATAATTCAGAAGTCACCATGAAGCCTCATCTAACACACTTTCTGCAGGAGGCAAACTACAGACTTACCCATGTTAAGGTGAAGTATGGGACTAAAAAAGAAGTGCCTTTTGAAATTTGAATCACTGAGAAAGGAAATCAAAACACAGCCCTAAAGATGAGCAGTCTACCTAAGTTCAATGATGATCTAGTGTTTTACTCTTCAATTACAAAGGCCTAGCCACAGAGTTAGCCAATAAAACTTGTATTTCCCAATTAACACTAACCAAACTTCAAGACTAGAAGGTTTTCCAACTGAACATCTCAAGAAATGCAATGATGAGAAAGAAAGTGAGAAATCTAAGGAAAGAATGGAAGGACACTTACATGGCCGGCAAATGGGATACAGTTCTGACTGTGTAACATAGGAAGCATAGCCATCATCAAAGAAAATGAGAAACCTGTAAGGGAAGAATAATGATTTTTTTTTAAATGTGGGGGTAAGGGCTGGGGATATGGCCTAATAGGTAGAGTGCTCGCCTCATATACATGAAGCTCTGGGTTCGATTCCTCAGCACCACATATATAGATAAAGCCAGAAGTGGCGCTGTGGCTCAAGTGGTAGAGTGCTAGCCTTGAGCAAAAAGAAGCCAGGGACAATGCTCAGGCCCTGAGTCCCCGCCCCAGGACTGGCAACAAAAACAAAACAAATAAACAAAAATGTGGGGGTATGTTTATATAACCTACAGAGATTATTTTATCTTAACTCCATTTCTCTGGGCCACAATAAAACATATTCCAGAGAAAATAAACCAGTTTTTCTCCACAGTCCAAAAATTAAAATTTTATGCTGGGCACCAGTGCTTATGATCCTAGTTACTCAGGAGACTGACACCTGAGGATGGCAGTTCGAAGTCAGCCCAGGGAGGAAAGTCAGTAGAACACTCTCTCTCTCTAATTAATCACCAAAAAAAAAAAAAAAAGCTAGAAGTGGATAGAAGTGGAACTATAGATCAAATGGTAGAGTGCTGACCTTGAGCAAAAAAAATCTCAGGAATAGCCCCAGGCCCTGAGTTCAAGCCCCGGGACTGGCATCAAAATAAAGAATTTTCCTTAGGTAACCAATATAGCCCACTTTTTAAAAGCCATTTATTTTTCCTTCTCTATTTCATTCTTTTGGTGCCAATTTGTTTCCATTTCATTTCTCCCTTCTATGTGAACTCTATAGTCTCCTAATCATTACTCAATCTAGTTTACTCTAGTTTTCCATTAAGATTTCTCCTTAAGAATAAAGTAAAAGAAGATGAAATTGCCCTCATGACTTGTGGGGCAAGAAAGAAACCTATGCCGCTTATGCAGGATCCTGGCTCCTGAGGATTAAGAGCACAAAAGCTAATTGTAAAATCTCAACTAAGGCATGAACACAGCAGGCATTGTGTTTCTGGACTTTTCAATCTCCTGTACAGGTACCTGAGCTTGTTTTTGACGTTTGGTGTCTCAGCTACAATGCCAGCATAAAGCCAGACCTGATTCCCATCTTTGTACTTGGCTACCACACGACTGCCCACATATAGCTTGTCAGCAGGAGGGTGGTAATCATAGGCAATATGGTTCCCCGACAGCAGACTCTTTCCTTTGTTGTCAAATTTCACTTTGTATTTCTTCCCTGGCCCTAGGTTAAAAAAAAAAAGACAAATAAAAATTTTAAAGCAGTTTCCAACTAAGTCCTGAATTCTACATAAGATAAAAGAAAAGACTGTAAGGGAGAGAAACAATCAGCAATGGAGACTAACATGTCACCTTTTGTTAGTCCCTCCTCTAGCTTGAACATACCAACTGTCTGGATAGCAATAAGGGTGCCTTTGTGCCATGTCTTGGTCCTCTTCTTGCCCAAAATCCGCATACTGACTATCAGGTCACCATCTTTGCTCAGTTCCCCAGACATGGGACTCAAAGTTCCTACGGAGAGAAGCCAAGTTGTTCTAAAAAGTGACACCACAAATGGGCAGTTTGGTATCAAATAAAATGAGGTAACCTGTGACTGTTAGTCATTTTTGTTGAACTCTTGATAAAGAAAGAAATCTAAGATACAGATAACCATTTGTGCTAACAGGAAAAACATGAAAATCAGCACTAGCATGGTTGAACTTTAATTAAATTACTAAGGGCAATGAATATAGAATATCAGAATCAGCAAAGACAAACAGACAACAAGAAAAACAAATGTGGACACATAACCAATAGTGGTAAAAGAAATGACTACAGATAAAAAGGAATTTCATTATCATAAATTTCTGTGAGAATTCACCTCCCATCTATACCTAGTACTCCTGGACCCTAACCTTTATGCAGATCTTGGGAACTGCTCTTCTTGTTGACAGCATCCATGAACTTCTGGACATCTTGAGCTGATTTTCTTAAGGCAGCCATAGCTTCACGAAGCTGTAAGAATGTGAATAAGGAACACAAACTTAATAGGATGATTTAGAAATAACTCGAGAGAGCAAGAGGCAACAGCTCAGTGGCAGAGCACTTGCTGTTAATAGCAAAAAGCAGGGACTGGAGGTATGGCCAGCCTTAAGCAAAACAGCTAAGTAAGAACTCAAGACCCTGAGTTCAAGCCCTAATATTGGTACATGCATGCACGTAAGCACACACACACACACTCACACACACACACTCACACACACACACTCACACACACCCGCATGCACACGCCCGCGCACACACACACATACACACAGAGAACCTGAAAATAAGAAATTCCTTCTTTAAAAAGAAAAGGGAATCAAGTGTATTTGGAGGATGAGGTTACATTAACAAGGAAAAACTGCCCTATTTAAAAAGATTTTAAAAATAACTTTACAAAGCTTTTCTTGATTAACCCTCTCCTTGCTGAGCTGTTTTTTGTTTTGTTTTGTTTTGTTTTTGCCAGTCCTAGGGACTGAACTCCAGGCCTGAACACTGTCCCTGGCTTCTTTTTGCTCAGGGATAGCACTCTACCACTTAAGCCACAGTGCCACTTCTGGCTTTTTCCATATATGTGGTACTGAGGAATCAAACTCAGGGCTTCATGTATTCGAGGCAAGCACTCTACTATTGGGCCATATTCCCAGCCCCTGAGCTGTTGTACTTTACTGTCATAAAGTACTCAGTGTATCTTTTACCATTTTTTTTGGGGGGGGGGGCAGGCATGGGGATTGAACTCAGGGCTTAGGCACTGTTCCCTGAGCTTCTTTTTGCTCAAGGCTAGCACTCTAACTCTTGAGCCACAATGCCACTTCTGGCATTTTCTGTTCATGTGGTACTGAGGAATCAAACACAGGGCTTCATGCATGCTGGGTAAGCACTCTACCACTAAGCCACATTCCCAGTCCTTCTGAGTAGTTTATTGGAGGTAAGAGTCTCACAGACCGGGCTGACTTTGAACTGCGATCCTCAGATCTCAGCCTTCTGAGTTGCTAGGATTACAGGCATGAGCCACCAGTACCCAGGGTTAATTTTTTAACCTTCCTTATCCATCCCAACTCACCTTCTGGTCTTTGGGAGTTCTACTCCCAGCATCACCTATGGAAGAGAAGAATTCTAATGAGTGTAAGAGACTTGTATACAAAAATTTCCAAAAATTTAATAAACAGTGACTTAAAAGTAACAAAAACATTAATGGTAATAGCAGAAAACAAATTAAATAAAAACACACACATAAAGCCAGGTGCTGATGGCTCAAGCCTGTAATCCTAACTACTCAGGTAACTGAGATCTGAGAATTATAGTTTGAAAACAGCCTGGGCAGAAAAGTCTATCAGACTCTTACCTCCCAATTAATCACCAAAAAGTGGAGGAGGAGCTTGACTCAAGTGGTCCAGGGCTTGCCTTGAGCAAGAAAAGCTCAAGGACAAAGTCCAGGCCATGAGTTCAAGATCCAGGAGCAGCACTGAAAGAAGAAGGAAAAAACAACAACAAAAAAGAAGAACTATGGCTCAGCTGGCAGAGTGCTACCCTTGAGCAAAGAAACCTAGGGACAGGGCTGGGGATATAGCCTAGTGGCAAAAGCGTTTGCCTTGTATACATGAAGCCCTGGGTTCGATTCCCCAGCACCACATACACAGAAAATGGCCAGAAGTGGCGCTGTGACTCAAGTGGCAGAGTGCTAGCCTTGAGCAAAAAGTAGCCAGGGACAGTACTCAGGCCCTGAGTCCAAGGCCCAGGACTGGCAAAAAAAAGAAAGAAAGAAAGAAAGAAAGAAACCTAGGGACAGTGCCCAGGCCTTGAGTTCAAGCCCTAGGATTGACACAACAAGATAAGAAAAAACAAAACTCCAACAACATACATCTACAAAAGTACTGAAAGTGATTACCTGTGAAAAAGTACTGGTACACAATGGTCTACGGGATTTGGTGTTTTGGCCATGTATTTGAGTTTCTGTGGCAATACTTTAATGAATAAAAATAACAAGTGGCTAACAAATTAACAAAATATTTATTTGCAAACAGCACTGTACAAAAGAGCCAACCATGATGATAGAAATATCCCATATATCAACCCTATTCATTCCACTAACATTTGGCTACATGAAATGTTAAAGAGGCTGGGAATGTGGTTTAGTGGTTAGAGTGCTTACCTAGCATGCATGAAACCCCAGGTTTGATTCCACAGTACCACATAAACAGAAAAAGCCAAAAGTGGCGCTGTGGCTCAAGTGGTAGAGTGCTAGCCTTGAGCAAAAAGAGGCCAGGGGCAGTGCTCAGACCCTGAGTCCCAAGCCCCAGTACAAAAAAAAAAAAAATTTTTTTTAAAAATTGCGGTTAATGTAATTAAGGAAATCAAGCTTTAATTCATTTAATTAACAAACTGAGGTATAATTTACATTCCATAAAATCTGCCTTTTCAAAATATAGTTCAGTGGGGCTGGGAATATGGCCTAGTGGCAAGAGTGCTTGCCTCGTATACATGAGGCCCTGGGTTGGATTCCTCAGCACCACATATACAGAAAATGGCCAGAAGTGGCGCTGTGGCTCAAGTGGCAGAGTGCTAGCCTTGAGCAAAAAAGAAGCCAGGGACAGTGCTCAGGCCCTGAGTTCACAGTCTAGGACTGGCCAAAAAAAAAAAAAAAAATATATATATATATATATATATTTCAGTGACTTTAGTGCAGTCACTAGATTATGAAACCATTATCACTACCTACTGAGACTATTTTCATTGCCCCAAAAAGAAACTTTTTTTGCCTAATCCTGACACATAGAAATCTATTGTCTATCCCTATGAACTTGCTTATTCTAGACATTTCATATAAATAAAATAAAACCATATACTGTGTAATCCATACAAGGTCCATTTGTGTTGAATCAGTATTTTATTGCTTTTGCATGTGTGTACGTGTGTGCCAGAACTGCAACTTGAACTCAGGGCCTGGGTGCTGTCGCTTACAACTTTCTCTGTTCAAGGTTGTAGCTCTACCACTTGAGCCACAACTCAAGAGATAATAATTTCATGAACTTTTCCTGCCCAGGCTGCCTTCAAACCATGATGCTCAGATCTCAGCCTCCTGACTAGCTAGGATTACAGGTGTGAGCCACTGGTGCTGGCTCTTCATTGGTTGTTATGGCTAATAACTCCACTGTATGGATATATCATACTTTACCCATTCATACTTAATGGACATTTGGGTTCCTTTTGGATATTATGAATACTGCTGAAATAAACATATACATGCATATTACATGCATATATGTATATATACATTACTCAAGCAAGTGCTCTATCACTTGAGCTATGCTCATACCTTTTTCTTTCTTTCTTTTTTTTTTTGGTGGGGGGGAGGTCAGTCGTAGGGATTGTACTCAGGGCCTGGGCACTGTCCCTGAACTCTTTATGCTGAAGGCTAGTGCTCTACCACTTTGAACCAGAGCACCACTTTCTGTTTTCTGGGGGTTAGTTGGAAGTAGAGAGTCTCATGGACTTTTGTGCCTGGGCTGGCTTTGAAATATGATCCTCCTGAGTAGCTAGGATTATAGGCATGAGCCACCAGCACCAGGCTCAACCTTTTACTTTTGTTTTCTATTTATTTTTGTGCCAGTACTTGGGCTTGAACTCAGAACCTATGCTCTCCCTTCACTTTTTAGCTCAAGGCTGGCACTCTACCACTTGAGCCACACCTCCATTTATGTCTTTTTACTGGCTAATTGGAGATAAAAGAGTCTCATGAATTTATTTGGCTTCAAACCATAATCGTGAGATATTAGCCTCCTGCGTGGCTAGGATCACAGATATGGGCCACCAGCTCCTGGCCTGGTTTCTCCATTCTTTTTTCTTCTACCTGCTCATCTTTCAGTATTTGAACCTCAATCTTGAAACTTATCCAAGGCCTCATCTCTTACCTGAATCAATACTGAGGACATCATCATCTTCATCAGGAATCTCAATTATTTCTGTGGGCTGGGAAGATTCATCCTCAGAGCTACTGTCACGGTACTGGAGTCCCAGCTTAGAGTAAAAGTCCTTCACCAAAGACTCACAATTAGTCACTGCCCTGAGTAAGAACACATTTTGAAAAGGTCAAGATCAACAGAGGGTATTCTATAGAAGTATAGGAATTTGAACTTATATATATATATATATAAAATATAGACTATCCTTAACTTAAATAGATACTATACTTTTTCACTTTTATTTCATCATTTACATGGTTATTATTTGGTGGCTCATGCCTATAATCCTAGCTACTCAGGAATCTGAGATCTGAGGATTGCAGCTTAAAGCTAACCCAAGCAGGAAAAGTTTGAGACACTTATCTCTCATTATCTAGCAAAAAGAAAAGAAGCTGAGGGCTGGGGATATGGCCTAGTGGCAAGAGTGCTTGCCTAGTATACATGAGGCCCTGGGTTCAATTCCCCAGCACCACATATACAGAAAACGGCCAGAAGTGGCGCTGTGGCTCAAGTGGCAGATTGCTAGCCTTGAGCAAAAAGAAGCCAGGGACAGTGCTCAGGCCCTGAGTCCAAGCCCCAGGACTGGCCAAAAAAAAAAAAAAAGAAGCTGAAGTTGAGCTATGGCTCAAGTGGTAGAGCACAAGCTTTAAGGGAAAAAGATAAGGGACAGAGCCCAGAATCTACATTCAAGCCCCAGTACCAACAACATGTACAACAAAAAGATCTGTATTTCTTTTCTATTTTTTCCTTTGTCAGTCATGGGGTTTGAATTCTGGGCCTGGGTGCTGTCCCTAAGCTCTCAACTCAAGGCTAGCACTCTACCACTTGAGCCACAGTGCCATTCTTGTTTTCTGATGGTTAATTGGAGTATAAGAGTCTCAAAGACTTTACTGCCTGGGCTACCTTTGAACCATGATCCTCCAATCTCAGCCTCCTGAGTAGCTAGGATTCCAGGCCTGGCAAAACTTGTATCTTTTTATAATTGATCATAATTTAGTCTCAGAAAGGTAAAGAAATTAATATATGTTTCTATGTATAATATATACACATACTCACAAGTATACATATATACACATGCAGCACATATATAATTCACACATACATATAATTGTGAGAGGAAGAATAAGGTCCCACAAAACTGTACTTTGTAAAGTATAAAGTACTTGGCACATGCCATGAATAAAAATATCTGCCAAAAAACACATTTCTTCCTCACCTTGATGCATCATCAAAGAGCTGGTCAACATGAGCAACTTCAGTTTCTTTCTGTATTACCCATGTCTCCAACTCTGCTAGTTGCTTCTTGCGTTGCTGTACACAGTCCATCTTTTCAAGTTCTTCATCAATGAACTGCCGAAGTTCCTCCATAGAGATACCCAGCTCCTGAACCACTGCCTGCTGTAGCTCTGCAATCTCTTCAGATTCCATTGCAGCTGTTGCTGCACCCAAACCAATGCAGCCAGGGAGGGAGGACATGCTTTTGTCCTGTATGCAACAAGAAACTCAAATTATTTCAGACCGGACTGAATACATGGCTCAGTGGTAAAGTAAGCTTGCTTAACAAGCACAAGGCTGAGTTCACCCTTTCCCAACAAATAAACAAAAATAATAAAACTGCCTTGCAATCTCATTATAGCAAAAATCTCATTCTTGCCTGGAACTAGTGACTTAGGCTTGTTGTAATCTTAGCTACTCAGAAGGCTGAGATCTGAAGATTTAAGTTCAAAGCCAGCACAAGCCCCTACCTGGATCTCCAATTAACCACCAAAAAGTGAAATGACTCAAGTGGAAGAGTGCCAGATTGAAAAAAACCAAGGAAGAGCAGGAAGCATTGAATTCAAGGCCACCCCCCCCACCCCTTACTGGTGAAAGGAAGAGGGAGGACAGGAAGAGACTTATTGTTATTCAAATAGGTCTCTCTCCTCCAGAGAGAATTTGATACTGAGAATTTTTATGGCCTTCTCATCTTCTGAAGGACTGTCAAGCCTGATTACAACTTCACAAGGTTGAGAATACTGATTATATAAAGGAGCTACTGAAAATAATGTTTTAGGACACTGAAGAGAGCCAACCTACAAATGAAGATATTTCTGTGACCTAATGTGTCCCTGTGTAATAAAAGCTTTGTTTCTAGTTTGTATCTACTTCAGACAACCACATGCACGTAGGGATCGCTAATTCGGTGTTTTTTATTACTTGTTTTATTGCTTTGTTATGTGTTAATTTACTTTTTACAAGCTGACCAGGCTAGGAGTGTACAGACTCCATGACAAAGGCATGCATATCATTCATGAGGCCCTAGCTTCAATCCTCAGCCCTAAAATGATCTGAAATGATCGTCCATAGTTATTAAACACACAAAATTGGCAGCAAAAAGGGTTCTCCAAAGACAAAGGAAGCAAGCAATACGGAAATAAAATGTAGGTACCTAACACCCACAATAAAAAAAGGAAAGAAAGAAAAGAAGGCCGGGCATCAGTGGCTCCCTCCAGTAAATCCTATTCAGGAGACTGAAATCTAAGGATCAAGGCTATGTATGAAGCTAAGCCCAGGCAGAGAAAAGTCTGATCTCCAACAAAGTAACAACAAAAAAGCCAGAAGTGGAGCTGTGGCTCATGTAGCAGAGCGTTAGCCTTGAGCGCAAAAAGCTCAGGGACAGCTCCCGGTCCTTGAGTTCAGGCCGCCCCGGGACCTGCAGGGGGGAGGGAAAAAAAAAGTGCTTTTTTTTGCGCGAACGGCTAACGCAAGGCAGATAGCACACGTGTCCGAGACCCCACCGCGGAGCAGCAGGGTCACCGTCCCCCGGTCCGCACGCCGACCCCACGCACGCCACTCACCTAAGAGGTGCGGCTCCCCCCCCATTCCTCCGCAGGCCCGGCGCGAGCGTGGGCCCCGCCCCCGCGGCCCACTGCCTTTCCAGAATATCTGCCCATGCGAGCCGACCGCCTCCCGAAAACAAAACGCCTCCGAGAGGCTTCTGCTCTTTAAATACCTCGGTCAGAAGTACTCGCCTCTCCTCCCTGCTCCCAGCCTCGAATGGCTTGTTGTTCCTCTCCTCAGATCCTGGACTCTCCTGTTTAGGGGTCGGCCTCCGAGCAAAAACAACACCGGGCGAGAAAGGGAGCCAGGGGGAGGGGAAACAGCGTGAGGGAAGGGAAAGGAACCCAAGGAGATGGCCGGAAGCAAGCATTCAGCGCTCTTTTCCGGTCGCTGCGACGGTGGCCTGATGGGGTCAAATCCAAGCTCCGCGGTGCCCCAGGGAGGCTGCGCCGACCAGGGTGGCTGACTACGCATGCGTTAAAGCGGGGCCTTCCACCGCGCTCAAGGCTGGGAAAGTAGGCGTGGCCTTGGGTAAGCCACGCCCACACAGCTGGCCCCATTTACTGCGTGAATTCTTTGTTGGCGCTTTTTTTATTTTTTTTAATTGTGAAGGTGATGTACAGAGGGTTTACAGTTACATAAGTAATGAGTACATTTGTTTTTGAACAGTGTTAACTCCTCGATTTTCTCCTGCTTTCACCCCCCCCAATTCCCCTTGCTCTCCCTCCCCATCTTGAGTTTTGATTATGTCTCCACCCCTCATCCCCGCCCCGTCTCTTTTTGCTTGAGTTAGTACTTTTATGTAAGTCTTACAACTTATAATGGAAATCAAAGCATCTTGAGATGTGGGCTTAGAGTGCAGCTCAGTGGTAGAGTGCTTACTTAACATTGCGTTGCCTGCCCAGCACTGCCAACAACGAAACAACAAAAACCATATGAATATGTAATAAGAAAGATGTGAGCCGTGCACGGTTGTCATGCCTGTAAACCGAACTACCGGGAAGACATATTGGAAGGATCCAGGTGCCAGGCTAGCTTGGGCAAAGAGCCAGTAGAGTACCCATCTCAACCAAGAAAACACTGGACACAGCCAGAAGCATAGGTAGGAAAATCCAATCCTGAAACCTGCCCTGGGCAAAAACAGGAGACCCAATTTAACAAATATAGCCGGGCGGGGCTAGGAATGTGGCTTAGTGATAAAGAGTGCTTGCCTAGCATGCATGAAGCCCTGGGTTTGATTCCTCAGTACCACATAAACAGAAAAGGCCAGAAGTGGCGCTGTGGCTCAAGTGGTAGAGTGCTAGCTTTGAGCAAAAGAAGCTCAGTGCTCAGGTCCTAAGTCCAAGCCCCTGTACTGGCAATATATATGGCAACGGTGGCTCATGCCTGTAATCCTAGCTACTCAGGAGGCTGAGATGTGAGGATCACAGTTCAAAGCCAGCCCGGGCAGGAAAGTCTGTGAGACTCTTAGCTCCAATTAACCACCAGGAAACCGGAAGCGGCACTGTGGCTCCAGTGGTAGAGCACTAGCTTTTAGCTGAAGGAGCTCAGGGACAATGCACAGGCCCAGAGTTCAAGCCCCATGATGGACAAGAAAGAAAGGAAGAAAGACAGAAAGAAAAGAAAGACCTCAGACACAGTGCCCAACTGAGTTCAAACCCATTACTAACAACAACAACAAAAAAAAAACCAAACACCTAGTACTTCCAAAACAGAAAAATGTAATAATATCACCTTGGGTAATATCTTCTCCAGTACCATTACTTACTATTCTACTCCTTTGAAATAAAACAACTTAGTGCTATACACTTGTATTATTCTTTTTTGTGTGCTTATGCCATTATTGGGGCTAAGATGATATGGGCCAGACCCCATCTCCCTACTTCACTACTTCTAGCCTTGCCTTTTGCTGGTTTAAGTGGAGGTAAAGGTCTCAGAGACTATCCTCACAGGGTTGGAAGTGGAGTTGTGGCTCAAGTGGTAGAATGCTAGCATTGAGCAGAAAAGCTTGGACAGAGCCTAGGCCCTGAGTTCAAGCCCCACAACCAACAACAAAAAAAAATTAAATTAAGATTTGAGGAACTGGCACCAGTGGCTCACACCTGTGATCTTAGCTACTCTGGAGACTGAGGACTGAGTATGGAGATCTGAGTATTGTGGTTCAAAGCCAGCCCAAGCAGGAAAGGCAGTGAGACTCTTATTTCCAATTAACCACCAGAAAACAGGAAGTGATGCTGTGGCTCAAGTGGTAGATCTGCCAGCCCTGAGCTAAAGAGCTCAGGGACAGTGCCCAGGCCAGTTCAAGCCCCAGACCCGCCCCCCCAAAACACACAATAATATAATAAAATAATAAATAAATAAATAAATTGAAGAAGTGGAAGAGCACTAGCCTTGCACTGAAAAATCTAAGGGACAGCACCCAGTGTTAGGTCTGTTCAGGAGGATCCTTCTCCTTTTTCCTCTTCCAGAAGGCCAGCAGTGGCCTTGTCAGAAATCACCCTGCTGAAACCTGTAACTGTCAGTCATCTGAATGTCAATCACCCAACTGTGAATCAGCCAAAGGACCCCAGGCACTATGGCAACTTCCCAGCTTAAGGCAACCACACCTCCTCTTGGCATGCTTGATAAAACTGTACTGGGCAACTAAGTCTGATTGCTACACTCACCTTAGAGTGTAGCCTGGAGGTTTGGCTCTCCCAATAAACTGCATGGTGGTCTCCTTTCATCCACCTTTACACCCAGGCACTGATTTCAACCCCATGACTGATGCCTGCAATCCTAGCTACAAAGAAGGCTGAGCTCTAAGGGTGCAGTTTGAAGCCAGCCTGGGCAGGAAAGTCTGTGAGACTCTTACCTCCAATTATCACAGAAAAAGAAAAAAAAATGCCAGAGCCAGGCATGGGTGGCTCAAGCCTGTAATCATAGCTACTAAGGAGGCTGAGATCTGAGGATTATGATTTGAAGCCAGCCTGGGCAGGAAACTCCGTGAGACTCCTATCTTCAATAAATTACTTTTTAAAAAGCTGACGTGGTGCTGTAGCTCAAGTGGTAGAGTGCTAGCCTTGAGCAAAAGGAGTTCAGGGATAGTGCCCAGGCCCAGAGTTCAAGGCTGAGCAATGGAAAAAATAAATAAATAAATCAATATATGAATCTTCCTTTCCTTCTGCAGTTTAGCCATTACTGGGCCCTTGTATATTTTGTTTAGGCACTTGTGTCTAATATGCCCATTGGAGGGCTTTGATCTCCTTCCCTGATTTTCAAAGAAACATAGAAATTTACTAAAGCTACAGAAAGGAAATGTCTTACTTCCAGGAATCAAGAACAGAAACAGGGCGCTGGGAATATGGCCTAGTGGCAAGAGTGCTTGCCTCATATGCATGAAGCCCTGGGTTCGATTCCTCAGCACCACATATGTAGAAAACGGCCAGAAGTGGCACTGTGGCTCAAGTGGCAAAGTGCTATCCTTGAGCAGAAAGAAGCCAGGGACAATGCTCAAGCCCTGAGTCCAAGGCCCAGGACTGGCAAAACAAACAAACAAAAAACAGAAACAGGGGGCTGAGTAGGGCTGGGAATATGGCCTAGAGGCAAGAGTGCTTGCCTCCAACACATGAAGCTCTTGGTTCGATTCCCCAGCACCACATATATGGAAAACGGCCAGAAGGGGCGCTGTGGCTCAGGTGGCAGAGTGCTAGCCTTGAGCGGGAAGAAGCCAGGGATGGTGCTCAGGCCCTGAGTCCAAGGCCCAGGACTGGCCAAAAAAAGAAAAGAAACAGAGGGCTGGGAATATGGCTTAGCAGTAGAGTACTTGCCTTGCATGCATGAAGCCCTGGATTCCTCAGCATCACATAAACAGAAAAAGCCGGAAGTGGCACTGTGGCTCAAGTGGTAGAGTGCTAGCCTTGAGCAAAAAGAAGCCAGGGACAGTGCTCAGGTCCTGAGTCCACATCCCCAATACAGGCAAAATAAAATAAAAATAAATTAAAAAAAAAAAAAAGAATGTAAACAGGCTGCGAATATGTCCTAGTGGTAGAGTGCTTGCCTTGAATACATGAAGCCCTGAGTTCGATTCCTCAGCACCACATATATAGAAAAAGTCAGAAGTGGCACTGTAGCTCAAGTGGTAAAGTGCTAGCCTTGAGCAAAAAGAAGCCAGGGGCAGTGCTCAGGCCCTGAGTCCAAGCCCCAGGACTGGCAAAAAAAAAAAAAAAAAAAAATCCAAAAACAATTATGAAGTCTCTGCTATCAGTACCAAGAACCAAGATAGAGTTGTGTCTCTATCTCTCACAGTACAGCAGTTCGCATTGATCAATGAAGGAAAAGTTCCAGAAAGGAAGGAAGGAGAAAGGATAGAAAGAAAAGGAAGGAAGGAAGTGAGAGAAAGAAGAAAGAGAGAAGGGAAGAAAAGGCAGGTGTGAAGGAGGGATTTTGCATCTTTTCTTTCTCTTGTCTGAATTGCCAGCATGTCTTTGGAATAATAGCTTTGGAATAATATTATATAAAAAAGAAAGTAATGAATGCAAAGTAACAAGAAAGATGGCTACTGAATACTTGGATGTTAATGTAAAGGTTAGACATGCTGGACAAAAGTGATTGACCTCACCTGCAGAATAGCAGGAAGGTATTAGATTTATCACACTACTCAGAAGGGCAAGCAGCCAAATATTTATAGAGTTGTTTCTAAAATTTTTCATTTAATATTTTTGAGCCATGGTTGACTGAAATCTCAGGTAGCTGAAACCTCTGAAAGCAAAACTGTGAATAATAAGGTCAAAGTTGTAAGGTCCTCTCCCTGAGGGCTACATGCAGATGCCCCCACCTCATTAAGTCTCCACCCAGTTACGTGGGTAACCTGCAGACCTGGAGGCAGTTACCTCCCCTTTCCCTGAGGTCACATCCTAATCCACCTGGCCACACCCCTTGCCCCTGCCCTAGATATAAGGCAGGGCTGGGTGGGGGTCTCTCTCTCCTCTCTCCCTTCTCTCCAGCCATGCATCATCTCGGCCACAGGCCAGCAGTTCGGTAATAAACTTTCTCTCCTGCCTGAATACCACGTGGTGTTCTCCTTTACCGGCTACCTACTTAAAAAAAACTAACAAAAGTGTTCCTCAGTATACATGGGAAATTGACTCTAAGAGCTGGAGGCTGACCTGTACTGTAATTACTGTTAAAAATCTGGTCCAGCACAGCCCCATGGTAAGAAACATGTCTTCTCTGCAGTGATCATTTATTGATCCAGATCCTGTATCACTGCGTAGGCCCAGGTGATTCCTCACACTTAATCAAAATTATGGCTCTCAGTTCCCATGATATCTTATTGTTACATAGAACACTTGGCAAGCATGGCTGGGCATGAAGGTTTTCATTCTCCATTATTTACTATGCCAAAGGAATCCTTTTCCCCCATAGTGAGCTTTGGTCAGCAGCCTCGTTGTCCCCTTTTCTTTCTAGTGGCTTTCCTCATAGACTTTCCCACCAGTTGGCCCATAGCCCACTCTTCCAAGTTTCTTTAACTCCAGACTTCAAGACTATAATTTCCTCTCCTGTTCCTCTGAAAGATCTCTAGAATGAAGATGGTAATGATCAGTATGCATTTGTTTCCTGGGATTGTCATAACAAATTACCTTTTCTTTTCTATTCCTTTTTCTCTGGCCTTAGGGCTTGAACTCTGGGCCTGTGCTCTGTCCCTGAATTTTATTGCTTAAGGCAAGCGTTGTACCCCTTGAGCCACACTTCAACTTCTGGCATTTTGTGCCTGCAAACGATTAATTGGGTATAGGAGTATCGTGGACTTTCCTGCTCAGGTTGGTTTTGAACTGCAATCCTCAGATCTCAGCCTCCTGAGTAGGTACAATTACAAGCTTGAGTTTTGTGATTTAAAGCACACACTTTTACTCTCTGACAGTTCTGGAGACAAGAAGTTTCCAGACAAGGTGTGAGTCCATACCCCCAGTGAGGCTGTAGAAGGGAATCTTTCTTTTCCTCTTCTACCTCTTCAAGCTTCTGGTGATTCTGGTCAACAGTTTCTTGGCTTGTAACAACTTCACTCAAACCCCTGCCTCCATCGTCACATGGTCTTTTTCTCCATCTTTCTGTGTCTTCTCTTCCAATTTTTTTTTGGGTGGGGTGTGAGGTATCCATGGATCTTACTCAAATTATCTGGAGATTCTTTTTTGTTGTAGGTGGTCTTGGGACTTGAACTCAAGGTCTGGATGTGGTCTCTGACCTCTTATGCTTAAGGCTGCATGCTACCAGGTTGAGCTACAGCTCCTCTTCCACTTTTCTAGTGATTAATTGGAGATAAGAGTCTCATGGCCTTTCTTGCCTTGGGCTGGTTTAACTGCCATTCTTAGATCCCAGCCTTAGGCGTAGATACCTTATGGGCAGGAGCCACTAGTGCCTGGCTATTTAGAGATTCGTTTATTTATTTATTTTTTTTGCCAGTCCTGGGGCGTGATCTCAGGGCCTGAGCACTGTCCCTGAACTTCTATTGCTCAAGGCTAGCACTCTAACTCTTGAGCCACAGCGCCACTTCTGGCATTTTCTGTTTATGTGACTGAGGAATTGAACCCAAGGCTTCATGCATGCTAGGCAAGCACTCTACCAAGTCACATTCCAAGACTGTTACCTTATATTTTTATAACTAAAAGAATCATTCAAGTTTGCCACTCTAGGTGATGTTCTATTTTCAGATGCATCTTACCAAGCATAGCATTACATTATATTATATCATAAAATTCTGTCTAAGTGTCCCATCTTAAGTACATTATATTCTGGACAATTGCAACCTATGGCCTTATTCTAGCCAAAAAAGTTCAATTTGTCTCTATCCAACTTTAGTAATCATTTCCTCAAAAAAAAAAACCTGGCTATTTCATCTCTTCTTGTTATTATTACTATTATTTTGTGCTGGTACTTGAATGCAGGGCCTGGGATCTATCCCTTCAATTTTGGTTCAAGTGTGGTGCTCTACCAATTGAGCCACAGGTCCACTTTCAGCTTTTTGGTGGTTAATTGGAGATAAGAGCCTAATAGGCTTTCCTGTTCAGGCTGGCTTTGAACTGCAATCCTCAGATCTCATCCTCCTGAGTAGCTAGGATTACAGGCATGAGCTACTAGTGAGGTGCCAGACTTTGAAGTCAGGCCCCACCACGTGAACCCCATTTTAGAATCGAACCCTGAGCCAATCAGATTTGTACCTGTGTTCTAATCTTGCTTGCACAGCTGATTGTTGTAACCTTGTTCTTTGCCTTTATAAGCCCTGTGTAATCACAGCTCGGGGCTCCCTCCTAACCGCTGTGTCGGTGGGTAGGACGAGGCCCGAGTTGGCAGCTCGTTAAATAAAGCCTTGCCTTGCTTTTGCATTTCGGAGTGTCTGAATCTCGGTGGTCTTCTTGGGGGTGGTCTTGCGACTTGGCACAACATTTGGGGTTTCGTCCGGGATAGCCCCAGAGACCCCGAGATCCCAGACTCCAAAGCCTTTTGGACTGAACATCTGATCAGAGCTATGGATAACGTTCTATCTTGAGGACCTCCATCTAGCCCCCTAGACTTGATCCTAGCTCACTGGAGGGAGGTTAAGGAGATAGCTCATTTTTGTGAGTTTCTTTCTTGCACTGTGCCTGACTGACAAACGGATGATGGGGAACGTTCCTTCCACTCCCCTGGACTTGAAAATGTACGGCCAATGCTTATTCAGCGCGCTTTAAGATCTTTTGAAAATGTATGTGTGTGTGCATGTGTGAGTGTGAACATGTTCAAGACTGCAGTATGATGCAAAACTAAGTTTAAATTCAAAGGTCTTCATGCCATGCAGTAATTGGGACTGAAAAAAAAAAAGAGGCTCTTTTGAAACAAGCAGCCCGTAAGCAAAGGGTGGCACCTGGTTTCAGATTGCCTGTGAGCTTCAGTTTTTCCGATGCAGATAAAAGCTAAAGTGTTGTGTTAGTGTTAGAAAGGCTTTGGAAATCAAGAATACATTTCTAGATAAGAAATTTGGAAGTAAAATTGTCCTAAATTATTGCAAAGTGAGAAAAGGAGAATTATGGCTACCAAAATGTTTAATTGCCATTCCAGCTTCTTTGTAGGTTTTTTGTAACAGTTTCCAGCAGGCCCACAGAGAAGCACAGGTGATTCCTACAAGTTTGTCAAGATCTAATACTGACCCTTAATAAGTTCCAGGTAAGAGAGCATGCTTAAAAACTACTTCTGTGTGGACCACCTTGTTGCTTATAATTGGAGTAAAGTGGCCCCTTATAAGACTCATTGATCTGATCTGCGGTTCGAAGCCAGCCCGGGCAAAGAAAGGTCCCTGTGAGAGACTTGTCTCTAATCAGCCAGCAGAGTGCTGGGAACGGAGTGGTGTGGAGCTCAAAAGTGGTACGGTGCTAGTCTTGAGCTGGAGAGCTGAGGGACAGCACTCAGGCCCTGAGTCCAAGTCGAAAGTCACTCCTCCTGGGACAAAAGTGATGGAGCATCCAGAGGCAGTAAGCCACTGCTTGGATGTCAGAGATGGTGTCAGATCCTAGAGTCACTACTGTTGGCCTTTCAAAAGTTAAAGCCGGGAAGTCCTAGAAGAATAGTTCATAAGCATGCCTTTCCAATGCCCATGTCTGTCTACTGGGCAGGAATTTACCAGTCATCTGTGATAGTGGTTAGTAAGGGTAAGTTTGTCAAATGAGAGGATAGATTAAAATCTCACCCCCCGCATTTACTCAAAGCCCTGACTGGCAGTGAGAATTTTAAGCTCATACATCTGTTTAGTAAAGAAAGCTTGTAGACCTGAGATTGTGTCCTTATTGAGATCTGTTAAAGGCCTGTCAGCTTGCCAATGCCCCCAATCAACAGATTACTAAAGGAGCTCGCCTCTGTGGGAATAGGCCAGGTGTGTATTGGGAAGTAGATTTCACAGAAATTACAAATATTTGCTAGTTTTTGTAGACACCTTTTCAGGATGGGTTGAAGCCTATCCAACAAAGCATGAGACTGCGAATGTAGTGGCTAAGAAGATCCTGGAAGAAATCCTACCCAGGTATGGCTTCCCATCCACCATTGGGTCAGACAACGGACAGGCTTTCGTCTCAAAAGTAAGTCAGGGAATAGCTGCAGCACTGGGGACGGATTGGAAATTGCATTGTGCTTATAGACCCCAGAGTGCAGGACAGGTAGAGAAAATGAATTGGACTCTAAAAGATATTATTCTGCTTCTGTCCCTACCCCCCATTTATTCAGACCAGGGGACTGAAATCCTAAGAACCACAGTGGAAGGAACCCTAGACGGCATCACCACTTGGGTTCATTGCTTCCATGCCAGGCCAGCTGACCCCTTTGCCCTGGATGACAACTACCGTGGTGGAACATGGGAGGTCTCCAAGCACCCAACTCAGCTGCTTCGCCTTCGCCTCAAGAAAAGAAAGTTAGACTGAATATTGTTATAATTTTCTTTTTGCCTTCTTTCCTTACTACCCTGGCTAGTGTTAATGTTATTTTGGCAGCTCACTCAAGTGAGGTGAATCCTGCAGTCCCTTGGTAAAGTAGACTAAGGTTATAGGTTCCTGTCTAGGTAAGGTCAACGCCCCCGAGTCAGCCTGAAGAAATTACAGAAGATGGATGATCTTCACCCATCAGCCCCCCTTTAAAACCGAGGGACCAGAGTTATTTTCGGATACTACTTTTGGCCCTACTGGCCCATGCCTTACCTCTATATCATCCCCTAGACATGCAAGCCATTGAAATGGACAGAATGGAGCCATGATTGGCTCCCAAGGTACCAAAAAGAAAAAGGGGGAAATGAGGTGCCAGACTTTGAAGTCAGGCCCCACCACGTGAACCCCATTTTAGAATCGAACCCTGAGCCAATCAGATTTGTACCTGTGTTCTAATCTTGCTTGCACAGCTGATTGTTGTAACCTTGTTCTTTGCCTTTATAAGCCCTGTGTAATCACAGCTCGGGGCTTCCTCCTAACCTCCGCTGTGTCGGTGGGTAGGACGAGGCCCGAGTTGGCAGCTCGTTAAATAAAGCCTTGCCTTGCTTTTGCATTTCGGAGTGTCTGAATCTCGGTGGTCTTCTTGGGGGTGGTCTTGCGACTTGGCACAACACTAGTGCCCAACTTTTTTGTTATTATTCTTAATTTATATGCCTGTTATAGAATGCAAGAGGGAGAAAGCTGAGAAACAAGGAGGCAAAATAGAATAAAGGGGGGCTGGGGATATGGCCTAGTGGCGAGAGAGCTTGCCTCGTATACATGAGGCCCTGGGTTCGATTCCCCAGCACCACATATACAGAAAACGGCCCGAAGTGGCTCTGTGGCTCAAGTGGCAGAGTGCTATCCTTGAGCAAAAAGAAGCCAGGGACAGTGCTCAGGCCCTGAGTCCAAGGCCCAGGACTGGCCAAAAAAAAAAAAATAGAATAAAGGCCAGGGGCTGGGAATATGGCTTAGTGGTAGAGTGCTTGCCTAGCATGCATGAAGCCCTGGGTTCTATTCTTCAGTACCACATAAACAGAAAAAGCCAGAAGTGATGCTGTGGCTCAATTGGTAGAGTGTTAGCCATAAGCAAATGAAGCTCAGAGACAGTGCCCAGGCCCTGAGTTCAAGCCCCAGGACTGGAAAAATAAATAAGTAAATAGATAAATAAATAAAGGACAAGTGCCAGTGGCTCAAGCCTATAATCCTAGCTACTTAGGAGGCTGAGATTTGAGTATTGAGGTTTGAAGCCAGCCAGGGCAGGAGAGGTCTGTGATACTTTTTTCTTTCTTTTTTTTTTTTTTTTGCTAGTCCTGGGGTTTGGGACTGTCCCTGGCTTCTTTTTGCTCAAGGCTAGCACTCTAGCTCTTAAGTCACAGTGCCACTTCTGGCTTTTTCTATGTATGTGGTGCTAAGGAATTGAACACAGGGCCTCATGTATGTTAGGCAAGCACTTTACCACTATGGGAATGTGGCCACATTCCCAACCCTTGTGATACTCTTATGTCCAACAAACCACCAGAAATTTGGAATTGATGCTGTGGCTCAAAGGGTAGAATGTTAGCCTTGAGCAAAAAGCTCAGGGACAGCACCAAGGCCCTAAGTTCAAGCCTCATAACTATCACCACTAACAACAAAAAACAACCAAAAAATGACAAAACATAAAGTCTAGATCATAAAAGTCTGTGTACCAGATTGCCAATCCAGTGAAGGGGGTGTCTTCCAGGGTTTATCTTACTTCAGTTCAGCGATGGTTCTGTGGCTATGGAGCTTGACTCATAGGGATTCTTCACCAACTTGGCACACCGGAAAATCATCACAATTAAGAATAGAAACAGAAGAACAACAAAGACAATGGCGAAGCCCTTGTCCACATCAACACCGCTGGACAGGCCTGAGTCTTCCATGTGGACTTGTACCTATTTACTGTTTCCCAGATGCAGCTACCTCTTCCTATGTATCTTCTGAATGATTATAGTCCTAGATGAAAAAGTATAAAAACAAGTGTTTGAGCTGGATGCTGGTGGCTCCTACTTGTAATTCTAGCTACTCAGGAGGATGAAATCTGAGGATCATGGTTTGAAGCCAACTCTGGCAGGAAAGTCCATGACACTCTCGTCTCCAATTATCCATTGAAAAAAGCCAGAAGTAGAGCTCTGGCTCAACTGGTAGAGTACTAGCCTTAAGCAAAAATGTTCAGGGCAGTGCCCAGACCTTAAGTTCCAACCCCATGACAGGTACCCAAAAAAAAAAAAAAAAAAGTTTGGCTAATTGTTTATGGCTTGTACCTATAATCCTAGCTACTCAGAAGACTGAGATCTGAGGATCACAGTTCGAAACCAGCCCAGGTAGCAAAGTCTGTAAGATGATTAGATCCAATTAACTAGCAAAAAAGCCAGAAGTGGAGCTATGGTTCAAGTGGTAGGGCTCTAGCCTTGAGTGAAAAAGCTAAAAGTCAGTGACAGGCCCTGAGTTCAAGTTGCAGTGTCAGCACAAAAAATCCCCACACAAAAAACTGTCTTGAACATCCTAATTCTGTAATAGATCCAACCCCCCTTTCTAAGATTTCTTCAAATTCTGAAAGCATTTAATTGTGCCTAGTTTGTTGTATGATCTTAACTCAGTGAGTAAGGACATAGAGTTGTTTAACTTTCCAGGCTGGAAGTGTGGCTTAGTGGTAGAGTGTTTGTCTAGCATGCATGAAGCCCTGGGTTCAATTCCTCAGTACCACATAAACAGAAAGCCGGGAGGGGGGGGGAATGAGGGAGGAGGTAACAAACAGTAAAAGAAATGTATCCAATGCCTAACATATGAAACTGTAACCTTTCTGTACATCAGTTTGAACAAACAAACAAACAAAACCCAGAAAGCCAGAAGTTGCATTGTGGCTCAAGTGGTAGAGTGCTAGCTTTGAGCAAAAGAAGCTCGGGGACAGTGCTCAGGCCCTGAGTTCAAGCCCCAGGACTGGCAAAAATAAATATAATAATAATATTTAGTGGGTCTTTTGTTTACATACAAGCAAAGTTAAAAATCTTGTTCAGTAAAAGACTAATTGAGAGGCAGAGGAGCTAAATTGTTCTGTGACCCATCAAGAGTTGTAGCTTGGAAGTGGTGCTGTGGCTCACGTGGTAGAGCACTAGCCTTGAGCTGAAGAGCTCCGAGATAGGGCCCAGGCCCAGAGTTCAAGCCCCCCAACCAAAAAAAATAAATAAATAAAAATAAATTGTAGCCATTAGGGCCATTAAATTGGTCTAGAGCGCCTCCTGATGGCTAAAAATATAAAAAGATTGGCAGTTATTTGTACCATCCTTAAAAGTATTAAAACATATATCATATTACTCTTGGGTCTTATACTTTCTAACGTGCTTTTTTCCCCCTGCCAGTGCTGGGGCTTGAACTCAGGGCCTGGGCACTGTACATAAGCTTCTTTTGATTAAGGCTAGTACTCTACCACTTGAGCCACAGCTTTTTCTGTTTATGTGGTGCTGAGGAATAGAACCCAGGGTTTCATGCATACTAGGCAAGCACACTACCACTAAGCCACATTTCCAGCCCGTTCTAGTGTTTTAATTCCTATGATTTTGAGTTCTAAAGACTTGTGGGATAGGCTGACAGACCCAGAGGTTTATAGCTTCAAGCACTGGGAACCTCCTCTCTCTCTCTCTCTCTCTCTCTCTCTCTCTCTCTCTCTCTCTCTCTCTCTCTCTCTCTCTCTCCCCTCCCCCAATCCTGAGGCTTGGACTCAGTGCCTGGGCACTGCCCCTGGCTTCTTTTTGCTCAAGGCTGCCACTCTACCTCTTGAGCCACAGCACCACTTCTGGCTTTTTCTGTTTATGTGTTACTAAGGAATCAAATCCAGAGCTTCATGCATGCTAGGCAAGCAATCTACCACTAAGCCATATTCCCAACCCTATGGCTCCAGTTCTTATTAGTCAGTCACTTGTAGGTGCTCTGGTTAGAGGCTTACTGACGATGTCCATTGGCCCAGCATACTGCAGCTAGTAAAAATTCGTGGCTCTAAACAGCAGCTAATGACAGCAACAGGCAATGCCTACTAGTGTTTCAGCTCCTAGCAGGCCTGAGGTATTGGGTCCCTGCAGTTCTTATAGTGGCTAATGTTCCAACTCTTAAAGCCTAGGGTGTCAGAACTCTTGGCTCTTTACAGCAGCTAATGTTACAGCTATTAGGCTTAGGGTACCATGACCTTTGACCCACAATTCTTGGAAGTTCTTATCCTTGGCTTCTGACAGCCAAAACTCTGTCTTCCTTCAGCCTTGTCTCTTCACCCTCTCCTCTCTCTCTCTCTCTTTTTTTTTTTTTTTTTTTGCCAGTCCTGGGCCTTGGACTTCCAGGCCTGAGCATTGTCCCTGGCTTCTTTTTGCTCAAGGCTAGCACTCTGCCACTTGAGCCACAGTTCCACTTCTGGACATTTTCTATATATGAGGTGCTGGGGAATCGAACCCAGGGCTTCATGTATATGAGGCAAGCTCTTTTGCCACTAGGCCATATTCCCAGCCCCATCTGACTGCTTCTTTACTGCTATTCTTTGTATTATCACCTCAACCCAAGCTACTCATGATAAAAATCACAAGCAGAGGTGGGTACCCAGTGGCTCACACCTGTAATCCTAGCTACTCAGGACAGTGAGATTTGAGGATTGCAGTTCAAAGCCAACCAGGGCAGGAAAGTCCATGAAACTCTTAGCTCCAATTAACTACCCAAAAGCCCAAAGTGGAGTTGTGGCTAGCTTTGGGCACAAAAGCTCGGCAGAACCCAGGCATACTCAATCACATACACACACTCAAACACACACACACACACATACACACACACACAGAGGGACAGAGAGAGAGAGAGACAGAGAGACAGAGAGATCACAAGTAGGCAAGTGTCCACCTAAAAGGCCTTCTATTGGGCCTAATGTAACAATACTAGGGGTCAGCACAGCAGCTTCTCTCCCAGCTGATTTGAAAAGTGAGCCAAACAGGCTGCTTGTATAGCCAGAAAGGGACTTAGCAAGGGCTTTCACATCAATTTGCATGAAGGACTATGTTTTTACGACTCACAGGCTGTCTACTGAGCCCTTAGGGAACGTGTTCTGACACTGGCCTAGTTGAAAATGACTGCTATAGTTCAAGATCCCTGAGTTCTAACCTCAGGCACCCACTCCCCCCAAAAGTTTAACCATTAATAGTGATTTAATACTATTTAAGAGTTTTCTACATTTTTTTTTTTTTTTGGCTAGTCCTAGGGCTTGAACTTAGGGCCTGGGCACTGTCCCTGAGCTTCTTTTGTTCAAAGATAGCACTATATCACTTGAACCACAGCACCACTTCCAGCCTTTTCTGTTTATGTGGATTTTTTTCTGTTTATGATGAATTGTACCAAGGGCTTCATGCATGCTAGGCAAGCACTCCACCACTAACACACATTCCTAACCCAGTTTTCTACTTTTGAAAAGAATTTGGGTTTTGTTTGTTTGTTTGTTTGTTTGGCCAGTCCTGGGCCTTGGACTCAGGGCCTGAGCACTGTCCCTGGCTTCTTTTTGCTCAAGGCTAGCACTCTGCCACTTGAGCCACAGCGCCACTTCTGGCCGTTTTCCATATATGTGGTGCTGGGGAATTGAACCGAGAGTTTCATGTGTTGGAGGCAAGCACTCTTGGCACTAGGCCATATTCCCAGCCCCAAGAGTTTGGATTTTGGGTTTTTTTTTTTTTTTTTTTTTTGGCAGTATTGTGGTTTGAACTTAAGATCTTGTGCTTGGGGGCTGGGGATATGGCCTAGTGGCAAGAGAGCTTGCCTCGTATACATGAGGCCCTGGGTTCGATTCCCCAGCACCACATATACAGAAAACGGCCAGAAGTGGCTCTGTGGCTCAAGTGGCAGAGTGCTAGCCTTGAGCAAAAGGAAGCCAGGGACAGTGCTCAGCCCCTGAGTCCAAGGCCCAGGACTGGCCAAAAAAAAAAAAAAAAAAAGATCTTGTGCTTGCTAAGATCAGGTGCTCTACCACTTGAGTCACTCTGCTAGCTCTTTTTTATTGTTTTATTCACCCATGTTTGTCAGCCTCAGGCTGTGATTCTTCTACCTAGCTGGGATGACAGACAGTCGGATGGCCTTACACAGCAATTTATCTAAGCTATACCTCCTGAGTAACCAGAATTAGATACGTGAGCCATGTGAGCCATGACACCAAGCCACAACAGTGCCTTGTTATGCAAGTATTCTACTACTTAAGCGAAGGCCCTAGTCTAACAGGGCTTTACGCTTCGCTTCACCAAATTCTCCTGGGGAAAGTGGATTATTTTTGTCTGTTTCACATGTCTCAAAAACAGGAAAGACTGAGGGGAGGAATCAAGAAATTATCAAAACCTTGGATATTTAGTTTCCTTTTCTCAAGATCTCTTAAGCAAAAATGGCTTTTCTTGACAGGTGCACTATAAAAAATGGCACAGTTCTAAAATTTATTTTCCAAAGAGCAAATCTGTTTGAGAATTTTTTTTTCTTTTAGTGGGGTTTAATCCTACTTTGAAACAAGTGGTGCACCCCTCAGGACCACGTGGGGGGGAAAAAGGGAAAAACATGACACCTACTGTTTACATTATATTTAATCCTGCTAATGTAAAAACCAGAATGACAGTACTTAGGATCTTCAGCAAAGTCACTTCTATTTTGACTTCCAATAAAGATGAAACCTTTTTTTCCTTTTTATGTTTTCTCTCCAAGTTATTTAACTCTCCTCACCTACTCTGTCATTTCTCACTTACTTTTTTTTTTTTTTTGCCAGTGCTGGGGCTTGAACTCAGAGCCTGAGCACTGTCCCTGGCTTCTTTTTGCTCAAGGCTAGCACTCTACCTCTTGAGCCACAGTGCCACTTCTGGCTTTTTCTGTATATGTGGTGCTGAGGAATCAATCCCAGGGCTTCATGCATGCCAGGCAAGCACTCTACTACTAGGTCACATTCCCAGCCCCCAAACTATCATTTCTAAAAAGAAGAAAAAAAAAAGCCTAGAAGAAAAAAAAAGCCTAAAAAGAAAAAAAAAAGATTCTGCTTTAATCTCCTGGTCATATATTTAGTTTGAAGGAAGATAAAGATGATGGTGGAGAGACACAATAATGAAGCTTTTTTTTTTAAAACCTCAAGTTCTAAAATTAAAATACACACACAACCCACCCTCTGGCTAATAGGACCAATCAGAAGTTCCTCTAACTAATATGTCCCCAGCAACTAATATCCTCTCAAATGAAAGTTTAACTTTTCCCAGAAAGTTCTAGTGGAACAAACTCTACTTTCCCTAGCATTTCCCCCATGTCTCCCAAGCTCCCAGGAAGGTACTATTAAATTCTGAATCATTGAAAAATTTCCCAGTTAAAATGCCAATAGGAAGGCAAGGGTAGTTGAGTACCTTTTGAGAAAGTTTTTCCAGGCTTGATTTGGCTGTTGCCAGGACGGTCTCCTCCTCTCCAAGCACATCTCTTGGCAGTCTCTTCTCTTTTTATCAACCCCCTTTTACAAAAGGAGAGTGGGTTGGTAGCTCTCTCTTCATTTTGACTAAGAAGCTTTGTGAATAGTTCAAACTAAAACAGGATCAAGTGTCAGACGCTCCGCTCGGTAGTGAGTGAGAAAATGATCCTGCTAGATTAAATTGGAGCCTAGATCAGTGGAGGAATATTTCCACCACTCTGCTAGGGCTGGGGCAGCCAAAGTTAATAGCTGAGGTAATAATACCTTCTAAGGTCTTACTACAAGGGTGGTAGAGGATGGTGTAGTATTGCCTATGGAATGGAAGGAAGGGGCAGTCTAGATCAGCATCCTCATCTTGGAACTTGTTAGGAATGCAAATGGTTAGATTCCTCCCAAACCAGCCAGCCTTAATGTGTAAGAAATCCTGGGGGGCTGGGAATATGGCCTAGTGGCAAGAGTGCTTGCCTCATATACATGAAACCCTGAGTTCGATTCCTCAGCACCACATATATAGAAAAGGCCAGAAGTTGGGCTGGGAATGTGGCCTAGTGGCAAGAGTGCTTACCTCGTATACATGAAGCCCTGGGTTCGATTCCCTAGCACCACATATATAGAAAACGGCCAGAAGTGGTGCTGTGGCTCAAGTGGCAGAGTGCTAGCCTTGAGCAAAAAGAAGCCAGGGACAGTGCTCAGGCCCTGAGTTCAAGGCCCAGGACTGGCAAAAAAAAAAAAGAAAGAAATCTTGCAATGTTGGTATCTGGGTTTTAACTAGCTCCTACAGGTGACTGTCATGCACTCTTAGATTTGAGAACTACTTGTCAGCAGGGTGAGGGAAGCTTTAAAGTATTTCCCAGCCATATGCTGGTGGCTCATGCCTGTAACCCTAGCTACTCAGGAGGCTGAGATCTGAGTATTGCAGTTCAAAGCCAGCTGGAAAAGGAAACTCTACGAGTTTCTTTTATCTCCAATAAACTACTCAGTAAAGCTGGAAGTGGCACTGTGGCTCAAGTGGTAGAGTGTTTGCCTTGAGCAAAAGAAGGCCAGGGACAGTGCTTGAGCCTAGAATTCAAGCTCCATGACTGGCAAAAGTAAATAAATACTTTCTTCAAAAGAATTGAATTCAGGGCCTTGTGCTCTTACTTTTTGTTTGCTAGGATGGCACTTTATCAATAGAGCCATTCTTATGATTTAGCACTTGGTTAATTGGAGATGAAGTCTCACAGACTTTCTGACTAGGCTGGCTCTGAACTTCAATTCTTAGATCTCAGCCTCCTGAGTAGCTGGAGTTACAGGTATAAGACACTGGTGAACAGATGATTTCATATTCTTTTTTTTTTGCAGGTCCTAGGGCTTGAACTCAGGGCCCTGGGGCTAACCCTAGTTTTTTTCTCAAAGATAGTGCTTTACCTAGGCGAATTTTCTTGGGCATGGCCACATGGCTACTGTTTATGTTCTTGATACATTGTATATTATATACTTATATATGTCTACCTGACCTAGAGAAGGGAAAGAAAAACAGGGCGTAAGATATCACAAAAAAATGTACACACTCGGGCTGGGAATATGGCCTAGTGGCAAGAGTGCTTGCCTCATATACATGAAGCCCTGGGTTCGATTCCCTAGAACCACATATATAGAAAATGGCCAGAAGGGGCTGGGGATATAGCCTAGTGGCAAGAGTGCCTGCCTCGGATACACGAGGCCCTAGGTTCGATTCCCCAGCACCACATATACAGAAAACGGCCAGAAGCGGCGCTGTGGCTCAAGTGGCGGAGTGCTAGCCTTGAGCGGGAAGAAGCCAGGGACGGTGCTCAGGCCCCTGAGTCCAAGGCCCAGGACTGGCAAAAAAAAAAAAAAAAAAAAAAAAGAGAAATGTACACACTCCCCTACTATGTAACTGTACCCTTTTTGCACAACACCCTGTCCAAAAAATTTGTGTTCAATTAATAAATAAATTAAATTAAAAAAAACTATTGGCATAACCAAAAAAAAAAAAAAAAAAAGATAGTGCTTTACCATTTGATCGACATCTCCAGTTCCAGCTTTTTGGTGGTTAATTGGAGCCAGCACCAAGCTGTCAGAGACTTAAGAGAAGACCATAAGGTAATCCCAAAAGTTTCAAATTGGAAGAGAGCAGAAATTGTATTCAATTTCATTAGTTGTATTCAGTTCTGAGAAGTATTTCCCCATTTTTTGCAACATTTGGATGTGGTTTAGAATATATCCGACAATATTTTTTTAAACCTCTAATGAAGAAAGAAAATGTGTGTTGGGAAATAATAAACTCTTGGCACGCAAAGCATTTGCATCATATTCTGGCCTTCTTACAAAATCCTGCTACTTTGTTCTTATCATTAAAAATCATGGTTTTGCATAGATCTTCCCTACAACCCAGCTGCACCACTCCTGGGCATCTACCCAGAACATCATAAGTCAGGATATCTTAAAGACACTTGCACATCCATGTTCATTGCTGCATAATTCACAATAGTCAAGTCATGGAAACTGCACAGATGCCCTACAACAGATGATTAGATCAATAAAATGTGGTACTTATACACAATAGAATCTGACATAGCTATTAGAAAGAATAGTATTATGTCATTTGCAGAGAACAAATCATGTTAAGTGAGGTAAGTCAAGCTCAGAGAGACAAATGGCACATACTTTCTCTCATATGGGAAAGCTAGATCTAAAATACAACGAGATAGGATAAATTACACAGGATTCTAGGCATTCACATACAGTGAGACCAAACGAGGAATCCAAAAGCACAATGCCTCTGTGACAACATATAAAATAGTATTTATTGAAATGAATTCCAGGAAATGAGAATAAAGTATTTTTTGTGAGTCCTGGGGCTTGAACTCAGGGCCTGAGCACTGTCCCTGGCTTCTTTTTGCACAAGCCTAGTACTTGAGCCACAGCACCACTTCCGGTTTTCTGGTGGTTAGTGGGAGGTAAGAGTTTCATGGACTTTCCTGTGGGGCCGGCTTTGAACTGTGATCTTCAGGTCTCAGCATCCTGAGTAGCTAGGATTACAGGCATGACTCAACAGCACCTGGCTTAATCCTAGCTTCTTGGGAGGTTGTTATCAGGCAGATCATAGTTTGAGGCTGGCCCAGGCAGAAGAGTTTGAGAGACCCTCTCTCAATATATGTCTGAGTGCAGTAGTAATGCATATATCATCCCAAGCTACGTAGGTGGCTGAGATTGGGAGGATCATGGTTTCAGTCGAGACAGAAAAATTTAAGACACTCTATCTTTATGGAGGGAAGCTGAAAATGGTGGGGCACACCTGTGATCTCAGCCACAATGGAACCCTGAAGTAGGTTGGTCAGGCTCCTGACTGGGTGTGAATTGATAACTTATATCAAAAGTAACCATAGCAATGGCATACTCTTGAAAATTTGCCAGACATGCCACTTGAAAAGCCTACTTCAGGGGCTGGGAATGTGGCCTAGTGGCAAGAGTGCTTGCCTTGTATACATGAGGCCCTGGGTTCGATTCCTCAGCACCACATATACAGAAAATGGCCAGAAGTGGTGCTGTGGCTCAAGTGGCAGAGTGCTATCCTTGAGCAAAAAAGAAGCCAGGGACAGTGCTCAGGCCCTGAGTTCACGGCCTAGGACTGGCCAAAAAAAAAAAAAGAAAGAAAAGAAAAGCCTACTTCATAATAAGATTAATTCCTATTAGTATTACTTGTATCACAAAAGTTTTTTCCACTTCTGTCATTATTAAAAATAAAAATATTGTGACAGCCAGGTACTGTGGCTCACGCCTGTAATCCTAAATACTCAGGAGGCTGAGATCTGAGGAAGACAGCTCGAAGCAAGCCCAGGAAGAAAAGTCTGTGAGACTCTTGTCCACAATAAAGTACCCAGAAAAATCCAGAAGTGGTATTGTGGCTCAATGTGGCAGAGCACTGGACTTGAGTACAAAGAGGCTCAGGAACAGCGCCCAGGCCCTGAGTTCAAGCTCCAGGATTGCCACAAAGAAAGATTTGGCTTTACTAACCAATGCAGTGGTTGATATTTTTAATAAATATAATGTGAAAACTTGGAAGGCTGAGATAGAAGGACTGCAAGTTACATGGTAAAAATCTATCTCACAATAAATCAAAGGAAAAACAAAACAAATAAAACAATAGCTAACACTACTCAGGTGGCTAAGATCTGGAGGATTGAGGCCAGTGTGGGCAATAAAGTCATTAGACTCCATCTCCAAAAATAGCCAGCAAAAGGACAACAACAACATAAGAAATCCATGCCTGTGTGATCCACCATCCATAGTACAACTGTGCCTATCTATTGGTGGTGTCCTTTCTTTCTTTTTTTCCCCCCCCAGTCCTGGGCCTTGAACTCAGGGCCTGAGCACTGTCCCTGGCTTCTTTTTGCTCAAGGCTAGCACTCTGCCACTTGAGCCACAGTGCCACTTCTGGCCATTTTCCATACATGTGGTGCTGGGGAATCGAACCTAGGGCTTCATGTATGTGAGGCAAGCACTCTTGCCACTAGGCCATATTCCCAGCCCCTGATGGTGTCCTTTCTTAAGGCAGGAACAGGGCTGATATTGCCTATTCATGTATATTGTAAGTCTGTGTGATGTTTGATAAAAATGTTGCCAACAGCTTGTCATACTTTCTCCAAACTAAGCATTGATGCTGTTGACTATGTGTACAAATATCTCTGTACAAAATGACTCAGTGGGACTTTTTTCTTACTTGATCTCCTTTGTGTACAACATTCAGTCATGATGTACTATAAAACGCTATTTTGCATTTCTTTTCCTTGGTAGCGATATTACTGCATTTATTTATTACCTTTTGGTTGGTTGTAGGGCCTGAGTACTGTCTCTGAACTTTTCTGTTCACGGATAGTACTCTACTACTTTGAGCCACAGCTCCACTTCCAGTTTTCTGGTGGCTAATTGGAGAAGAGGGTCTCACTGACAGTCCTGCCCAGGCTAACTTTGAACTGTGATCTTCAGATCTCAGCCTCCTGAGTAGCTAGGATTATTGGCATGACCCACCAGCGCTCAGATATTGCATTTTCCCCCCAAGTTTCAATGATTCCAAGACACTGACAAAATTTCATAATACTGAAAGTGCAGTGGGAAAAGGACAAATGGCATACTGTCCAATAAAATTTTATTTTTGGATAATCATTGTTGAACTTTTTATTTACATTTGATTTTTCAGGGCTGGGAATATAGCCTATTGGTAGAGTGCTTGCCTCACATACGTGAAGCCCTGGGTTTGATTCCCCAGCACCACATATATAGAAAATGGTCAGAAGTGGCACTATGGCTCAAGTGGTAGAGTGCTAGCCTTGAGAAAAAGAAGCCAGGGACAGTACTCAGGCCCTGAGACCCAAGCCCCAGGACTGGCAAAAAAACAAAAATAAAAAAACATTTGATTTTTCAGCTGCTTGCATGCCACATTTAAAGTAACATTCACATTCTGTATCTGTATGTGTATCTTCTTAGATTTTTTTACTGTATGCTTCTGAATTAGAGTACTTGTTACTTTTTTTTCTTCTGTCAGTCTTGGGGCTTGAATTCTGGGCCTGGGCGCTGTCCCTGAGCTCTTCACCTCAAAGCTAGCACTCTGCCACTTGAGCCACAGCACCACTTCCGGTTTTCTGGTGGTTAATTGGAGATAAGAGTTTCATGGGGCTGAGAATCTGGCCTAGTGGCAAGAATGCTTGCCTTGTATACATGAAGCCAGGGTTAGATTCCCCAGCACCACATATATAGAAAACGGCCAGAAGTGGCGCTGTGGCTCAAGTGGCAGAGTGCTAGCCTTGAGCAAAAAAGAAGCCAGGGACAGTGCTCAGGCCCTGAGTTCAAGGCCCAGGACTGGCAAAAAAAAAAAAAAAAGAGTTTCATGGACTTTCCTGCCTGGGCTGGCTTTTAACCACAATCCTTAGATCTCAGCCTCTTGAGTAGTTAGGATTACAGGCGTGAGCCACTGGTGCACTGGCTTGTTACTTTTGTCATCACTACTGTTTTTATTCTTTTTTTTTTTTTTTTTTTTTTTTGCCAGTCCTGGGCCTTGGACTCAGGGCCTGAGCACTGTCCCTGGCTTCCTTTTGCTCAAGGCTAGCACTCTGCCACTTGAGCCACAGCGCCACTTCTGGCCGTTTTCCATATATGTGGTACTGGGGAATTGAACCCAGGGCTTCGTATACGAGGCAAGCTCTCTTGCCACTAGGCCATATTCCCAGCCCTGTTTTTATTCTTTAATGTATTTTTTAAACCTTTTTTGGGGAGGGGCGTACAGGCTTATACTCAGGGCTTTGAACTCTCACTTGAGCCACATCCCTACATCTGGGTTTTTAGTAGTTAATTTAAAATAAGAATTTCAATAAACTTTTCTGCCTGATCTGCCTGAGCTGGCTTCAAACCATAATAATCAGGATTATAGGTGTGAGACACCTGTGTCTGGCTAAAAAACATTCTTTAACTTAAAAAAAAAAGTGGTTCAAAAAGACAGATATGATATCTACCATTTGAATTACTATTTCAAATGGATGACTTGTTCGTGTATTAGAAATAGAACACAAGAAAGTGGTAAATAAAAAATTTTGTGGGGGGCTGGGAATATGGCCTAGTGGTAAAAGTGCTTGCCTCATATACATGAAGCCCTGGGTTCAATTCCCCAGCACCACATATACAGAAAAGGCTAGAAGTGGCGCTGTGATTCAGGTGGCAGAGTGCTAGCCTTGAGCCAAAAAGAAGCCAGGGATAGTGCTCAGGCCCTGAGTCCAAGGCCTAGGACTGGCAAAAAAAAAAAAAAATTGTGGGGCACTGGTGACTCACACCTGTAATCCTATTACTCAGGAAGCTGAGATCTGAAGAGTACTGTTTGAAGCCAGCCTGGGCAGGAAAGTGTGTCAGACTTATTTCCAACTAACCAGAAAAAAGTCATTAGTGGAGCTGTGGCTCAAGTTGCAGAATACTACCTTGAGAAGGAAAATAAAAAAGTAAAATTTAACAAATATGATAAATAATATGAAAATTATACTAAAATGCTTCAGCTTTGAACTAAATAAGATAAATGGATCAATGTCTTTGTAGTACAAATACAGCTTCTAAGAATGCAAAGATGCGGGGCTGGGGATATGGCCTAGTGGCAAGAGTGCTTACCACTACATGAGGCCCTGGGTTCAATTCCCCAGCACCACATATACAGAAAGTGGCCAGAAGTGGCGCTGTGGCTCAAGTGGCAGAGTGCTAGCCTTGAGCAAAAAGAAGCCAGGGACAGTGCTCAGGCCCTGAGTCCAAGCCCAGGACTGGCAAAAAAAAAAAAAAAAAAAAAGAATGCAAAGATGCTTGACAGCATATTAACAGTGTTTTTATTGTTTCTAATTAGATTTATATTAAATAATTTGTGAAAAGGTAATGTTATCTTTTGATAAAAGCATGGAGCTACAACTAAGGAATAGGTGGAACAGGTTTTCTGCATCAGACTCTTTCAGTTTGCTTCCCATACCACAACTGTACTTACTGGCTTGATGTTCCTTGCTTAACCTCTTTTCTTGTGTTTCCATATCTGCAAAACGGTTACAAAGTAGAATCTATCTCAGAACGTTGTTGTGACCATTAAATGAGTAAATGTACGTGTGCAGCTGTAAATACTCAGTACTTGGGATTATTAGGAAATAAATGTGCCATCATATTATCACTTCTTTACTAAAAACCTATCACTTGGGCTGGGAATATGGCCTAGTGGCAAGAGTGCTTGCTTGGTGTACATGAAGCCCTGGACTTGATTCCCCAGCACCACATATATAACATGGCCAGAAGTGGCGCTGTGGCTCAAGTGGCAAAGGGCTGACTAGCCTTGAGCAAAGGAAGCCAGGAACAGTGCTCAGGCCCTGAGTCCAAGGCCCAGGAGTGGCAAAAAACCTCAAACCCTATCACTTTGTCCTTATCATTTATCAAAGGAGAGCATTCCATTCTTAAAGTCTCTTCATACTTTTCTGTCAGTGTTAGCAGTGTGTATTTCCCTTTCAGGGGTGGGGAATCCTTTTTCTGTCAAGGTTCATTTAAATATACATCAGTATGGGCCATACAAAATCATCAATACAGGCAGGACCATGGGCAGCCGAGGAGCATTATAAGTCAATGTCTGGTCAAGTACCAAAATGATGTTGTCACAGACTTGACATAGCCCACAGGCAGGAAGTTCCCTAGTGCCTACTCTACCAAGTCCACAGTAAACATTCAAAAAATTAGTTACTGGGGCTGGGAACATGGCCTAGTGGTAGCGTTAGAAAACCCCAGAAGTGGTGCTGTGGCTCAAGTGGTAGAATACTACTAGCCTTGAGCAGAAAGAAGCCAGAGACAGTGCTCAGGCCCTGAGAGGCCAAAAAATAAAAAATAAAAAAAATTACTGAACAAAAGTCCTTTAAAGGGAGAATTAAAAAAAACCACAGATTATAAATCACTATGTAAAGTTGAAGTATTAGAACACCTAAAAGAGGATTTACAAAATAAACCATTTGGAAATAGAACTCGGGCCTTACTCTAAGTGAAACTTTATTGGAAACACCCATTTTCATTGCTTTTCACTGACGTCACTCGATCACTGACCTCTGACGCAAAGAAGGCGGGATTAGGGAGACAGCTGGACTTTTCTCCCTGCTTTCCTGGGGACTCGCCGGCGCCCCACGGCAGCTCGGCCCTCTGGTTTCCATTGGTCAATCTTTCCCAAGGAGGCGGGCTATGAGTTGACTCCGCCCATCACTCGGGCGTGGCTTCTCAGCCCTTGGGGCCCGGCTGGAGTGTGTACGGGTTGGGGGTGGCGCGTCCGCCATCTTGGGTTCCGCGGTAGCGGTGGTTACTGTGGGGTGCCGCTGCTGAGGAGTGGCTCTTCCCCCTCCCTCCCCTCCCCCCCTCCACGGCTCGGTGGCGGCGGCTCCTCCCACTGGGGGGAGGAGGTGGCGAGGTGGCGGCGGCATCCAGGCCATGGCGGCGACTACTGCAAACCCGGGTGAGGAGACGGAGGGCCGGAGGGCCTTTAAAGGGGGAGGGGCTGGAGGGACTGACAACCGTGGAGACTCGGGGGGCTGAGCGTCGGCTGCCGCGCTGGGTCGGGCGGGGGAGGCCTGGGGCGGTGGGGGAGGCCTGGGGCCGTGGGGGAGGGGACTGGAGGGGGGGGGGAAGGGCGCCACCCTGGGAAGTGGTGGGGACCCCGGTGGCCAGCGGAGAACCGGCGAGTGGGACCTGAGGGTTTCTGACCCCGAAGTGGAGGGCCGGGGCGGCCCGCGTCTCCCTCTCTGGGCAGGGTTCGGGTCTGCAGCGTGGCGGTCTCGTAACCTTTGGCCGGCTGAGATTGTGCGATGTTGAGTTCGCTCCCTGTGGATGGAGGGGCTCGGTTTACTTTGAGGGTAGGTTTGGATTCGTGGGCGTCGTCGGGTCACGTTGCCGTTGTGCTGGGGTCCTGTTTCTGAACATTTGCAAGCTCAGGTTTTCATTTAACTTTTGGGACGCTGGGCAAATGGACTGTGATTCCTCGGGCAGAACCTCCCACCCCACCCCGCCCCCTCGGGCTACACTTTGTGGGAGGCCTCCGAGTTAAGTGACTTTAGCCGCTGAAGGCCGAGCGAGGTTTGGAGGACGCTTGTGGTTTCTCCAGAACTCCAGGTTTAAAATAGTTAGACATAGGTCGAGGCAATTCCCCTTCTTTCCGAAGAGTTTAGTTCCGGGACATTTCTCAGTGGATATTTAACACACACACATTTTTCAGTGGATATTTAAAACTCTCTCTCTCTCTCTCTCTCTCCCTCTCTCCTCTCTCCTCTCTCTCCTCTCTCTCTCTCTCTCTCTCTCTCTCTCTCTCTCTCTCTCTCTCTCTCTCTCTCTCTCTCTCTCTCTCTCGCCATGTCTCTGAGATGAAGTAGGTTATAATGCTGGTCCAGATAGCATATCTTCAAAAACCTAGTTCTAGTTTTCTCTATAATAATTTCTCTCTAGGAATCATTTCATTTTAGAACTAGTTTACCTTGCCAACCCTGGCTATTTTCTTACAAAGTATACTCCATTTTTTATCAGAAATCCATTATCTTTGTATAAAGGGAGAGGTGGAGAGATGTGGTGTGTGTATGTATGAGAGAGAGAGAGAGAGAGAGAGAGAGAGACCGAGACAGAGAGACAGAGACAGAGACTGAGACTCCCTGCTTTTCTCATGTTGGAATTTATATTGATTCTTTTTTGCCAGTCCTGGGGCTTGAATTCAGGGCCTGAGCACTGTCCCTGGCTTCTTTTTGCTCAAGGCTAGCACTCTATCACTTGAGCCACAGCACCACTTCTGCCTTTTTCTGTATATGTCTTTTTCTGTATATGTGGTGCTGAGGAATCAAATCCAGGGCTTCATGTATAGTAGGAGGCAAGCACTACCACTAGGCCATAGTCCCAGCCCTATATTTGATTTTCTTATTTGTGAAAGGCAATATTATAATGTACAGGTATTGGTAGTGGAGCTGAATCACTGTGAAATTTATTGTTTTTCTATTTGTTTCTGGGAACACCTATTTTAAGAAGTGGTTAATTTGTCATGTCAATGTAAGTTTTTTTTTTAATTGTTTAAAACAATCTGTTAATTGTTATTTCTCTTAAGGGAAATAGATATGAATTTAATGACTAAAAATTCCTTGGAAGAAGCACTGAATGATGGAATAAAACTAGACAACTGGAGAAGTGCTGTTAGGATAAACCTGACCTTGTAGTAAAATAACCGATCTGAGAATAAATTTAAACTGATCACACATTGCAAAATCCTTATATAACCCTAGTGAAATTGCAAAGCATTTCTCTTATTAAGAAGTGGCCTGGGTAAACAAGTTTTAGTTGGTTTGTCAGAAGCTTTTTTCCAGCTGTGTGGGTGGGGTTGCTTTGTTTTTAAACTGCAATTACAGAATGACATTCTCTTTGAGTATATTTTTATTACCTAGTCATTATTAACTTAAATCTCAAAGCAGAAAATATTTTTATAAGGTGCAGAATCTTTGTCAATAATCAAACAGTTGCTTTTGTTTTCTATCCCTTTGCTACTTGCTTGCTTCCCCAATTTGTATATTTCTTTCATTTTTTTTCTAGATATGAGATTTTATTTATTTATTTATTTTTGCCAGTCTTGGGGCTTGGACTCAGGGCCTGAGCACTGTCCCTGGCTTCTTTTTGCTCAAGGCTAGCACTCTACCTTTTGAGCCAGAGTGCCACTTCCAGCTTTTTCTGTATGTGGTGCTCAGGAATTGAACTCAGGGCTTCTAGTATCCAAGGCAAGCACTCTACTGCTAAGCCATATTCCCACCCTCTTTTTTTTTTAAACTATATATTTTTTAATTTTCTTCCTTTTTTTCTTTTTGGTACTGGGGATCAAACCCAGGACATTGCACTTGCTAGGCAAGGGTTTTGCCACTGAGTTCTTCCAGCCCCTTTAAAAATTTTTGTTTATTTGTTTTGTTTTTGTTGCCAGTCCTGGGGCGTGGACTCAGGACCTGAGTACTGTCCCTGTCTTCTTTTTGCTCAAGGCTAGCTAGCACTCTGCCACTTGAGCCACAGTGCCACTTCCGGCTTTTTCTATATATGTGGTGCTGAGGAATTGAACCCAGGACTTTATGTATACGAGGTGACACTTTACCACTAGGCCATATTCCCAGCCCCGCACCCCCCCCCCCTTTTTTTTTTTTTTTTGGCCAGTCCTGGGCCTTGGACTCAGGGCATGAGCACTGTCCCTGGCTTCTCTTTGCTCAAGGCTAGCACTCTGCCACTTGAGCCACAGCGCCACTTCGGGCTTTTTCTATATATGTGGTGCTGGGGAATTGAACCCAGCGCTTCATGTATATGAGTCAAGCACTCTTGCCACTAGGTAATATTCTCAGCCCTGCAGCCCCTTTTTTTAAAGACAGGATTTCACCATGTAGTCTCCCCTGGAATTCTCAATCCTACTCAGCACTCAGCTTCCTGAGTGCTGGGATTACAGATGTGCACTACCATGCATATAGCAAGATCTCTCTCTCTCTCTCTCGTTCTAGTACTGGGCTTGAACTCAGGGCTTTACACCCTCACTGGGCTTTTTTTGCTCAAGGGTGAGGCTTTACCTCTTGAGCCACATCTCTACTTCCACCTTTTTATTGGTTAATTGGAGATAAAAGTCTCCTTGACGGGCTGGGAATATGGCCTAGTGGTAAAGTGCTCGTCTCGTATACATGAAGCCCTGGGTTTGATTCCTCAGCACCATATATATAGAAAAAGCCAGAAGTGGCATTGTGGCTCAAGTGGCAGAGTGCTATCCTTGAGCAAAAAGAAGCCAGGGACAGTGCTCAGGCCCTGAGTTCAAGCCCCAGGACTGGCAAAAAAAAAAAAAAGTCTCCTTGATTTTTTTTTTTTTTTCCCCCACCCAGGTTGGCTTGGAACTGTGATCCTTAGGTCTCATCTTTTTGAGTAGCTTGGATTACACAAGTGTGAGCCATCATTGCTGGATAAGATTTCTTTCTTTTTTTTTTTTAATGTCAAAACATTTTTCCTGCTAGTCTATCTCATTGATCTAATATGTTTACTACATGGTCATATCACAATTTTTTGTCTTCAATTTTCCCTGTGCCCTTTTGTATCAAAAACGGTCTTGTGGACAGTTTGTTGTTGTTATTAGTCCCAGGCTTGAACTCTTTGGCCTGGTCCTTGTTGCTGAGCTCTTTTTGCTCAAGGCTAGTGCTCTTTGAACCCCTGGGCTCTTCCAGTGGCTAATTGGAGATAAGAGTCTTCAATTCCAGAAAACCCTGGAGGCTTCTCTGCTGTGCTGGCTTTGAACTTAGGTCCTTAGATCTCAGCCTTCTGAGTAGCTAGGATTACAGGTGTGAGCCAGTGGCACTCAGTTTTGTGTATTTTTTTTTTTTTTTTGTAGTGTGTTGCTTTTTTCTTTTGCTGTCTTCGGGCTTGAACTCAGGGCCTGGGCACTGTCCCTGAGAAATTCAGCTCCAGGCTAGTGCTCTACAACTTGAGCCATAGCACCACTTCTGGTTTTCTGGTGGTTTATTGGAGATAAGAGTCTTGTAGACTTTTCTGCTTGGGGTGGCTTTGAATGGCTATCCTCAGATCTCAGGCTTGAACTCAGGGCCTGAGTACTATCCTTGGCTTTTTTTTGCCCAAGGCTAGCACTCTACCACTTGAGCCACAGCCCCACTTCTGGCTTTTTCTATATATGTGGTGCTGAGGAATCAAACCTAGAGCTTCATGTATGCGTGACAAGCACTTTACACTCGGCCATATTCCCAGCCCCTAGAGACCTATTTCTTTCTTTCTTTTTTTTTTTTTTTGCCATTTCTGGGGCTTGGACTCAGGGCCTGAGCAGTGTCCTTGGCTTCCTTTTGCTCAAGGCTAGCACTCTAACCACTTGAGCCACAGTACCACTACCAGTTTTTTCTGTTTATGTGGTGCTGAGGAATTGAACCAGGGCTTCATGCATGCAAGGCTAGCACTCTACCTTGAAGCCAATTTCCCAGCCCTAGACCTATTTCTTTGAGCTTAAGTTTTCCTACTGTGTTTGCTATTTCTGTTTCCACATCTACAAAAGAATTTTTAAAAATGCATTTCACTTTTCTAAGTTATTTTTGTTATAAGTGACACACATTTATTGAAAAAGAACAAAATATCAAGGAACACAGTAAAACCATACCAAATTCCATGTATAAATAATAATAGTTAATGGTCATGCATTATTCAGACATTTTTTCTGAGTACAGATGGTCATATACAAGGTCACAATAGGTTGATGCATAATAGATTTAAAACAAAACAGAAAAAAATACTATTATGAACAGAATTATACTTGTTACTAAATTTAATTTTATTTAAGTAGAAAAAGGAAACATGAAACCTAAGGGGTTGTTGAATTTATGTTTTTTTCACAAGAATTATTTTCTACATCATCTTTCTGGTATTCAGAAGGATCATAAAATATCTTGAGCAGGCTGGTGGTGTGGTTCAAGTGGTAGAATGCCTGCTTAGCAATCTCAGGACCCTGAGTTCAGATGTACAGTTCTGTCTGGCACCAGTGGTTCATGCCTGTAATCCTATTACAGGCTGAAATCTGAGGATCAAAGTTCGACAGCAGCCTCGGCAGGAAAGTCATGAGACTCTTCTCTCCAATTAACCACCTAAGAGCTGGAGGTAGAATATGGTTTAAGTTGTAGAATAGTAGCCTTGAGCAAAAAAATCTGAGACAGAACTCAGGGCCTGCATTCATGTATTTAAGTCCCAAGACTGGCACAAAATCAAGTCAAGGGCTGGGGATATGGCCTAGTGGCAAGAGTGCTTGCCTCGTATACATGAAGCCCTGGGTTCTATTCCCCAGCACCACATATACAGAAAATGGCCAGATGCGCTGTGACTCAAGTGGCAGAGTGCTAGCCTTGAGCAAAAAGAAGCCAAGGAGTGCTCAGGCCCTGAGTCCAAGGCCCAGGACTGGCAAAAAACAAAACAACAACAAAAAAAAGTGAAATTAAAAAACCAAAACTGCCAAAAGACAAAACTATATACATACATACATTATATAATATACATGTATTATATATTCACATATATGCATGTATGTAATATATAATGCACATATACATGTGCACATGTAAAATGTAACACACTATTACACACATACATATATGGAGAGAAAAAGAAGGATGAGGAGGACTATGTAATTTAAAAAATCTTTTTGTTGCTGGTTGTCAGGCCAGTTGCTAGTGTCTCACACCTGTAATCCTACTGCTCAGGAGACTAAGATCTGAAGATCATGGTTTGAAGCCAGCCTAGTCAGGAAAGTCTGTGAGACTCTGATCTCCAATTAACCACAAAAACCTAGAAGTTGTGGCTGGGGATATGGCCTAGTGGCAAGAGTGCTTGCCTCATATAGATGAAGCCCTGGGTTTGATTCCCCAGCACCACATACACAGAAAATGACCAGAAGTGGCACTGGCACAAGTGGCAGAGTGCTAGCCCTGAGCAAAAAGAAGCCAGGGACAAAACAAACAAACAAACAAAACAACCTAGAAGTTGACCTGTGGCTCATGTGTTAAGTGCACAAAAACTGAAGGACAGTGCCCAGCCCAGAGTTCAAGGGCAGGCAAAAAAAAGTTAATATTTAGGATTAGTAACAATACTTGAGTATATTAATTGTATTTTTCCTGATTTAAAGAGTAAAGGCTACTAGTGGACATTTATTGTCTTTTGCATTTTCATTATATCTTAGTGATGCATAAAAAAAAGTTACAGTTTGTGGTCTCTGTTTATATATATGTGATTCTTTATGGGTATAAACGGAATATTACCATATAAGGTATGTTTTCTTTATTATTGAAAGTAATTCTTTTTTTTTTTTTTTGGCCAGTCCTGGGCCTTGGACTCAGGGCCTGAGCACTGTCCCTGGCTTCTTCCCGCTCAAGGCTAGCACTCCGCCACTTGAGCCACAGCGCCGCTTCTGGCCGTTTTCTGTATATGTGGTGCTGGGGAATCGAACCTAGGGCCTCGTGTATCCGAGGCAGGCACTCTTGCCACTAGGCTATATCCCCAGCCCTATTGAAAGTAATTCTTAAAAGTATATTAAATAATTTCTTCTTAAGAATATACATTGAATTTCCAAAGAAAGGCAGAAAGATGTTATAATTAAGGGATATAATGGATACTAGCAGAAATGCAAGTTAGAACAATTTGAAAAATTTGATTTTTTGTTTTGTTTTGTTTTTGGGCAATTGTGAGGCATGAACTCTGGGCCTGGGTGCTGTCCCTGAGCTCTTTTTTTTTTTTTTTTTTGCCAGTCCTGGGCCTTGGACTCAGGGCCTGAGCACTGTCCCTGACTTCTTCCCGCTCAAGGCTAGCACTCTGCCACTTGAGCCACAGCGCCGCTTCTGGCTCTTTTCTGTATATGTGGTGCTGGGGAATCGAACCTAGGGCCTCGTGTATCCCAGGCAGGCACTCTTGCCACTAGGCTATATCCCCAGCCCCTCCCTGAGCTCTTTTTGCCCAAGGCTCTGCCACTTTGAGCCACAGTTCTACTTCTGGTTTTTTGGTGGTTAATTGGAGAGAAGAGTGTGAGGGACTTTTCTGCCTGGGCTGGTTTTGGACCGTGATCCTTAGATCTCAGCCTCCTGAGTAGCTAGGATTACAGGTGCTGGGCTTGAACTCAGGCCTGGGTGCTGTCTACCTTTTGTGTTCAAGGGTAGCGCTCTACCACTTGAGCCACAGCTTTAGTTTCTACTCTTTTTTTTTTTTTTTTTGGCCAGTCCTGGGCCTTGGACTCAGGGACTGAGCACTGTCCCTGGCTTCCTTTTGCTCAAGGCTAGCACTCTGCCACCTGAGCCACAGCGCCCCTTCTGGCCGTTTTCCGTATATGCGGTGCTGGGGAATCGAACCTAGGGCTTCATGTATGGATGCAAGCTCTCTTTCCACTAGGCCATATCCCCAGCCCCTAGTTTCTACTCTTAAACAGTGTGTTGATCTGGGCACTGATCAGGAGGCTGGGATCTAAGGATTGAGAAAGTTGTGTTGAAGTGATAGTTTGTTTTGGGTTTTTTTTTGCCAGTCCTGGGCCTTGGACTCAGGGCCTGAGCACTGTCCCTGGCTTCTTTTTGCTCAAGTCTAGCACTCTACCATTTGAGCCATGGTGCCACTTCTGGCCTTTTCTGTTTATGTGGTGCTGAGGTATCGAACCCAGGGCTTCAAGTATACGAGTCGAGTACTTTACCACTATGCCATATTCCCAACCCCCTAACATTCTTTTTTTTTTTGGGCCAGTCCTGGGCCTTGGACTCAGGGCCTGAGCACTGTCCCTGGCTTCTTCCCGCTCAAGGCTAGCACTCTGCCACTTGAGCCACAGCGCCGCTTCTGGCCGTTTTCTGTATATGTGGTGCTGGGGAATCGAACCTAGGGCCTCGTGTATCCGAGGCAGGCACTCTTGCCATTAGGCTATATCCCCAGCCCCCCCCCCCCCTAACATTCTTAATAGTGTCACATTCACTTTCTTTTTTTGTTTTTAATTAAATTTTTTTGACAAGGTGTTGTGCAAAAGGGGTACAGTTACATAATAGGGCAGTGTGTACATTTCCTGTGATATCTTACACCCTGTTTTTCTTCCCCTTCCCTAGATCAGGTAGACATATATACAATACACAGTGTACCAAAAACATACACAGTAACCACATGGCATACGCCAAAGGACATTCACCTAGACTTTAAATATAACGTCAACAATAGAGTTTGCTTATCCTTGTCTTTTATGATCATACATACATACCTTTTGAGCTATTGTGATCCACTGAGAGGTCTATTTTTGACCTTTATATGTTGAGTAGTTGTTTGGTTTTAGTTACATAATGTTCATTTTGTGGTCTGTTTTAGTAACAGGTTTTGGTTTTTTTTTTGCCTGTCCTGGGCCATGAACACAGGGCTTGAGCATTGTCCCTGGCTTCTTTTTGCTCAAGGCTAGCACTCTGCCACTTGAGCCACAGCACCACTTCTGGCCATTTTCTATATACATGGTGCTGAGGAATCGAACCCAGGGCTTCATGTATACGAGGCAAGCACTCTTGCCATTAGGCCATATTCCCAGCCCTTAGTAACAGTTTTGAGGAACACTTTTTATATTTGGGACTTAGGTATTAGTTGGGAAATGATTAAGTTTTGATTTGATTTACAGTTCAGTAATCAAACCTGAGATGTAAACTAGCTTGTAGTGAGTATAAATTTTTTGTCCTGGGCTGAGAATATGGCCTAGTGGTAGAGTGTTTGCCTTGTATACATGAAATCCTGGGTTCGATTCCTCAGCACCACATATATAGAAAAACCCAGAGGTGGCGCTGTGGCTCAAGTGGTAGAGTGCTAACATTAAGCAAAAAGAAGCCAGGGACAGTGCTCAGGCCCTGAGTTCAAGCCCTAGGATGGACAAGAAAAAAAAAAGGTTTTTGTCCTTTACTTCCTTTTTTTCCCCCCTTCCTGGGGCTTGGACACAGGATCTGAGCACTCTCCCTGGCTTCTTTTTGTTCAAGTCTAACACTCTACCACATGTGCCACACCACCACTTCAGCTTTTTCTGCTTATGTGGTGCTGAGGAATGGAACCCAGGGATTCATGCATGCAAGGCAAGCATTCTACCACTAAGCCACATTCCCAGCCCATGTCCTTAGTTCTTTTTTTTTTCTTTTTGGCCAGTCCTGGGCCTTGGACTCAGGGCCTGAGCACTGTCCCTGGCTTCTTCTTGCTCAAGGCTAGCACTCTGCCACTTAAGCAAGCCACAGCGCCACTTCTGGCCGTTTTCTGTATATGTGGTGCTGGGGAATCGAACCCAGGGCCTCATGTATACAAGGCAAGCCACTAGGCCATATCTCCAGCCCCCCCATGTCCTTAGTTCTTGTATTCTTATTAGCAGATAACTCTTCCTGTGTGTTATGACAACAATATATTATATATGAAAAATGTAGAAGGTGAAGGATGGAACACTAGATTCTGATATTTAGATTAAAGCTGATATTCCCCAAAACCTTCTTAATGTAATTATCAATTATATAAATTATAGCTTTAAATCATAATTAACAATTTATTTATTTATTTATTTATTTTGCCAGTCCTGGGCCTTGGACTCAGGGCTTGAGCACTGTCCCTGGCTTCCTTTTGCTCAAGGCTAGCACTCTGCCACTGAGCCACAGCACCACTTCTGGCCTTTTTCCATATATGTGGTACTGGGGAATTGAACCCAGGGCTTCATGTATACGAGGCAAGCTCTGTTGCCACTAGGCCATATTCCCAGACCATGTCCTTACTTCTTGTATTCTTATTAGCAGATAACTCTTCCTGTGTGTTATGACAACAATATAGTATATATGAAAAATGTAGAAGGTGAAGGAACACTAGATTTCTGATATTTAGATTAAAGCTGATATCCCCCCAAACCTTCTTAAATGTAATTATCAATTATATAAATTATAGCTTTAAATCATAATTAACAATTTATTTTTTGTTTTTATTTTTATTTGTTTATTTATGCCAGTCCTGGGGTTTGAACTCAATGCCTAGGAACTGTCTTTGAGTTTCTTTTGCTCAAGGCTAGCACCACTTGAGCCATAGCGCCACTTCTGGCTTTTTCAGTGTATGTGGTACAAAGGAATCTAACCCTGGGCTTCATGCATGGTAGGCAAGCACTCTGTCACTAAGCTACATTCCCAGCTCCAATTAACAAAATTCTTACCCATTACCTTTAGATATGAGAAAGTAGAAATTTAGGCATTGTGACAAATTGTCAAAATGTTGTTTTTTTTTCTTTGTGATGCTGGGATTTAACTCAGCACCTTATACTTTTCTATTTGAGATGTGCCTTGCAGTCATGTGTTTTTTTTGTTTATTCATGAATATTTGTATGCATTTATTATTATTATTTTTATTTTATTTTATTTTATTTTATTTTTGGCCAGTCCTGGGGCTTGGACTCAGTGCCTGAGCACTGTCCCTGGCTTCTTTTTGCTCAAGGCTAGCACTCTGCCACTTGAGCCACAGCGCCACTTCTGGCCGTTTTCTGTATATATGTGGTGCTGGGGAATCGAACCCAGGGCCTCATGTATACGAGGCAAGCACTCTTGCCACTAGGCCATATCCCCAGCCCTGTATGCATTTATTATTTAGTGCTGGTACGAGAGCCTCTCACTCTCAGCTTTCTGTCTCACAGCTTGTATTATACCACTTGAGTTATACATCTAGTTTAGCTCTTTACTGGCTAGTTGGAGATAGAGTCTCAAAGATTTTTCTGCCCCTTGGTCATCCAGGCCTCAGCCTCATGAGTAGCTATCATTGCTCGTGTGAAACACTAGGACCTGTCAGCTTTTTTTCTGTATGGAATCCCTTCTTTTGCCCAAGACTAGCCTTAGGTCATGATCCTCTTGCTTAAGACCTCCTGAGTAGTTTCAGTTTAAAAATGTGTTTGTCACTCCTTGTTTGTTGAGGAAGGAAACTTGTTACCACGTTGCCTGTGCTGACCTCCAAATGTCATCCTCCTGATCTCTACCTCCTGAGTAGATGAGATTTACAGATGTGATCTACTATCCCTGGCCTCACTTGTTTTTTGTTTTGTTTTGTTTTTGTAATGGTATTGGGGCTTGAATGGGGCTTGAACTTAGGGTCTCCAGTTCTCACTCCCCCCCCCCCACTTTGGCCTTTTTTTCCCCCCCTTTTTTTCCCCCTCGCCAATCCTGGGGCTTGGACTCAGGGTCTGAGTACTGTCCCTGAGCTTCTTTTTTACTGAAGGCTAGCACTCTACTACTTGAGCCACAGTGCCACTTCTGGCTTTTTCTGTTTATGTGGTGCTGAGGAATTGAATCCAGGACTTCATGCATGCAAGGCAAGCACTCTACTGCTAAGCCATATTCCCAGCCCCCATGGACTTCTTTTTTGTTTTGTTATGGTTGACTTTATTATATCTTAAAATTTGAGAAAATGTTCTTGTGCCAGCACTTTGAAGGAAGACCTAGTTTGTCTCTTGGTCTTTGTGCTCATGGCTAAGCCATGCCTCTAGCCCTTAAAAAAAATTATATCTTACTGAAAAGACTAGGGGCTGAGAATGTGGTTTAGCGGTAGAGTGCTTGCCTAGCATGCATGAAGCCCTGGGTTCAATTCTTCTACACCACATAAACAGAAAAAGCTGAAAGTGGCGCTGTGGCACAACTTATAGCGTGCTGGCCTTGAGCAAAAGGAAGCCAGGTACAGTGCTCAAGCCTGGAATTCAATCCTTAGGACTGGGGGGAAAAGTAATAAAATACATTTCACTACTTTACTACTTTAGTTGAAATACAATTCATATTTTACGAAGAAACCTCAGTCTGAGTCCTTTTTTGTGGTAGTGTGGCATCAATCTTCTAAATTGTCTCTATTTTCTGAGAAATTAAGTAGATCATTTTGCATTCTTGGAGCTCTAGTTTTCTTGCCATTTTGAAATAATTGTCAGCATTGTTTTTGGAATTTTTGGCTTCCCTCCTATTCAGATAGTTCACTAAGAGATAAAATTGTTTTATGGATACTTTGTGAATTTTTTTTGTATTCTACTATAGGTGATTTTCTTCTGAGGCTGTGACAATAGAAATTTCTGATAGAATCTGCAAAGCTAGGGCTGGGGATATGGCCTAGTGGCAAGAGAGCTTGCCTCGTATACATGAGGCCCTGGGTTCGATTCCCCAGCACCACATATACAGAAAACGGCCAGAAGTGGCGCTGTGGCTCAAGTGGCAGAGTGCTAGCCTTGAGCAAAAGGAAGCCAGGGACAGTGCTCAGGCCCTGAGTCCAAGGCCTAGGACTGGCCAAAAAAAACAAAAAAAAAAAAAAACCAAAAAGAATCTGCAAAGCTAAATTGCATAATTTCAAGAAACAAGAACTTATTATTATTTTTGTCAGTCCTGGGACTTCGGACTCAAGGCTTGAGCACTTTCCTGGCTTCTTTTTGCTCAAGGCGAGCACTCTACCACCTGAGCCACAATGCCACTTTCAGCTTTTTCTGTTTATGTGGTGCTAAGAAATCAAACCCAGGGCTTCATGCATGCTAGGCAAGCAGTCTACCACTAAGCCACATTCCCAGCAACAAGAACTTATTTTTAATACAGTCCTACAGTTTATTTTAAAAAATTCAACTAGGACTTCATGCTCAAAAGTAAATATAATTATTTTGCTAGGTTCTGGTTTGTAATCCTAGCCACTCAGGAAGCTGAGATATGGGAATGGTGGTTCAAAGCCAACACAGGTAGATAAATCCATGAGGAACTGTCCCTGAGCTTCTTTTTGCTTAAGGCCAGTACTCTACCACTTGAGTCACAGTGCCACTTTGGCTTTTTCTGTTTATGTGGTATTGAGGAATTGAACTAAGGGCTTCATCTATGCTAGGCAGGTACTCTACCACTAAGCCACATCTCTAGCCAGCTTTTCGAGCTTTTTACATATTCTAGATATGAATGCGTTATCAGTTGAATAGCTGGTGAAGATTTTTTCCCATTCTGTGGATTGTCTCTTGGTCCTGATTATTGTTGGGTTTTTTGATTTTTTTTTTGCAGAAACTTTTAAATTTGATGTAGTCCCATCAGTCAGTCTGTCTGTCTGTCTGTCTGTCTGTCTGTCTGTCTCTCTCTCGGTGCCAGTACTGAGGCTTGAAGTCAGGGCCTGGGCTCTGGCCTCAATTTTTTTTTTCTTTGCTCATGACTAGCGCTCTACCACTTGAGCCAAATTTTTATTTCTGGCTTTTTGCTGATTAATTGAAGATAAGAGTCTTAGGGACTTTCCAGTCCAGGTTGGCTTTGAGCCATGGTCCTCAGATCTCAACCTTCTGAATAGCTAAAATTACTGGCATGAGCCTGTAGCTCAATTCTTGGTTTTGTTTTCTGGGCAATTGAAGTACTAGTCAGAAAATCATTTCCAGTGTCTACAACTTTTAGGGTTTTCCCTGTGTTCCACTGTAATAGATTTAAAGCTTTAGGTTTACTTTGAGTTCTTTGATCCATTTGGAGTGATATTTGTACAGAGAGAGAAAAATTGGATAACCAGTTTTGCCAACACCATTTGTTGAAGAGGCTTTCCTTTGTCAAAATGTAGATGGTTGAGACTGTTTATGTTTATTCCTATAGCCCTATTTATTTTGGAGATGGAGTCTAATAAACTTTTCTTCCCAGACTGGCCTTAAACTGATCTTTCAGATCTTAGTCTCTTGAGTTATTAGGATTATAGGCATGGGCCACTGGCACATGGCTGAAAGAGTATTCTTGTATTTGCTTTATATAGTGTTTGAGTTTAGTAAGAATAGTAAATACTACATCTACTTCTTTGTCCAGGAAAGCAAAAAGTTACCGTATGACATTTTATAAAATTTTGAATCTGAATGTGGTGGCACATACCTAATGTCCTGACACTCCAGAGGCAAAGGTAAGAGGATAGGAAGTTTCAGGCCAGCCTGTGCTCCATAATGAGTGTTTGCCTCAAAAATCCTTAAAAAAAATAAATTGATGGGAACGTTGAACTTTTCCTATTAGGTGATTAAAATATAAAGATGTAATCAAAGTGTTTAGGACTAATACAGGAATAGAAAAATGTATTAATGTGGAATAAGCATAGAGAGATAAAATATCTTTAGATATTTAAGCTATAATTAAGGTGATACTTTCAGATAAATGAAGAAAAGATATACTACACAGCAAGCAATTGGTATAGTTATCTATAGTTACAGGTTGTTTAGTGATGGGATAATTTTTGAGAAATGTGCCAGCTGGTTTTGTCATTGTGTGATCATTATAGAATATATTTACAGAAATTAAGATGGCTAGGGTGTTGTTAGACAATGTAATTTTATGGACTGCCATTTTATATGTAATCTGTTGTGGACTTGGCCATTTTAACATACATCTTACTTTATACTATGTTCAAAAATAAAGTCCAGATTAAAGATCTACATCTTAACCTTGTGCTGGTGGCTCATGCCTATAATCCTAGCTACTCAGCAGGCAGAGAGATGAGGATCTCTGTTCAAAGCCAGCTTGGGCAGTGAAAGTCTGTCAGACTTTTTATTTCCAATTAACTACCAAAAAACTGGAAGTGGAGCTGTGGTTCAAGCCCCAGGATGGGCTCATGTGTGCGTGCACACACACCTGTATAAATAACCAAGAGATAAGGGAGCTTTCCTAAGGAAGTCATAAGCCTAGGAACTACTTAGGAAAACTTCAGTAAGTATAAAATATGAGAAGGAAAAATGTATACAGTTAAAGTTATAGCATCCAAATGGTTTAGTATCTTTTACACACTGACAGAGTTTTACAAATTTACTAGATGACTGGAAATATGGCCTAGTGGCAAGAGTGTTGCCTCATATACATGAAGCCCTGGGTTAGATTCCCCAGCACCATGTATATAGAAAACGGCCAGAAGTGGCGCTGTGGGTCAAGTGGCAGAGTGCTAGCCTTGAGCAAAAAGAAGCCAGACACAGTGCTCAGGCCATGAGACCAAGGCCCAGGACTGCCCCCCCCCCCAAAAAAAATTGAAAAAACCCATTATATTTTTATGTTACCATAATGAAATACTTAGTCAACGAATTCATAAATGAAAATACAGGAGGAATAGATAGGATGACCCTGCTCTGAAGTTAGCCCTGGTCAAAAGTTGAGAAACCCTCTTTGAAAAATAAGTAAAGTAAAACACACTGGAGGCCTAATCAAGTGGAAGAACATTTGCCTAGCATGCACAATATCCTGACTTCGAACTAGCACCATTAAAAAAAAACCAAAACCGGGCTGGGGATATGGCCTAGTGGCAAGAGAGCTTGCCTCGTATACATGAGGACCTGGGTTCAATTCCCCAGCACCACATATACAGAAAACGGCCAGAAGTGGCGCTGTGGCTCAAGTGGCAGAGTGCTAGCCTTGAGCAAAGAGAAGCCAGGGACAGTGTTCAGGCCCTTAGTCCAAGCCCTAGGACTGGCCAAAAAAAAAAACAAAAAAAAACGTTTTAGATTTTGGAGCAGTTCAGATTTTGTATTTTCAGATTAGAGGTGCTCAGCCTTTATCCAGTGCTAGTAAGGGAAACAAATTCTGTTATGTACTATTAGTGGAAGTGTATATCAGCCGCACTTTGGCAATGTAATTTTGTACTGTCCATCAAAAATTTAGGGATTTCTCCCTGCTTTCCATACTGGAGTTAGAGTTTGTCCTCACACTTGATAGGCAGATACTTTACCACTGAGCCACAGTTCCAGCTCCACCAAAAATTTCATTGCTGGTCTGGTCTCAGCCTCCTGCAATCCTAGCTACTCAGGAGGCTGAGATCTGAGGGTTGCAGTTCAAAGCAAGCCTGGGCAGGAAAAAAATCCATGTGACTCTTATCTTTCATTAACCACCAGAAAACTGTAAGTGGCACTGTGGCTCAAGTGGCAGAGCACTAGCCTTGAGGGATAGTACTGTCAGGAACAGTAACAGGCCCAGAGTTCAAGCTCTACGACTGCCCCCCCCCAAAAAAAATGTTGGCTGGGAATGTAACTCTATGATAGCATGCATTTAAAGTTCTTTGGTTTAATCCCCAGGAATGCAGTGGGGAAAAAAATGAAGTCTTTATATCCTTGAGAACGGTCAATTCTATGCCCATGAATCCATTGTAAATAATGAGGACTAAAAGCTATATATGTAAACATTCTTTTTTTTCTAGTTTTTTTTTTTATTTGTTGTTGTTTGCCAGTCCTGGGCATTGAACTCAGGGCCTGAGCACTGTCCCTGGCTTCTTTTTGCTCAAGGCTAGCACTCTGCCACTTGAGCCACAGCGCCACTTCTGGCCATTTTCTATATATGTGGTGCTGGGGAATCGAACCCATGTATACAAACTTCATGTATACGAGGCAAGCACTCTTGCCACTAGGCCATATTCCTAGTCCTATGCAAACATTCTTAGAGAATTATTTATAATAGTAAAGTCTTGGGAACAGCCTAAATGTCATTCAGTTGAAGGCTGGTTGGTTGAATAAAATATGGTACCCATGAGGGCCTGTATTGTTGGAACAGAGAACACAGTGGAAGCAGGCTGGAACTGCTGCCAGAACCATGACTCCTAGCAGTAGTGTCAGCCTGCTTGACCAAGTGTGAAAAAGCAAGGTGACTGTTAAGAGACTCTGTTAAGAGCAAACACTAAGATAGTGAGCATTCTGCTACTCTCTACAAGAAGAGGCACAGAAAGATCACATAGCAGAAATAGAAAAAGGCAGATAAGAAGGAACCCAAGTGGTTTTGTGGCTTTGTGTCCACTCCTTTGTCTGGAGTCAGTCACACTCATGCTTCTTGTCTTGCTCACAGGTAGTACTGATGGCATTTCCTCTGCCCTGAGTCTTCAAGGGATCCTCTTTGTGCTTCCTTCCCTTCTGGAGCACTCATGAAGAAGAGGAATTTGCCCCTTTCTGCTGTTTTTTTTGTTTGTTTGTTTGTTTTGTGTTTTGCTTTTGATTCCTGAGAACACACTGCAATGTAAATGTTTTAATTTGGAAAATACATATGCATGGTACATGTATGTAATGTGAAGTCATACAAATAAAGTATATATGATCACTTCTCAGCCTTTGGCTAAGATCAAGTGTAGTATCTGTTATTATCAATTTACGATTTGATTCATCCTCTAAGGATAATGTGGATAATATGGAGCAGAGAGATAGAATAGTAACTTCTTTTTTTTTTTTTTTTTTGGCCAGTCCTGGGGCTTGGACTCAGGGCCTGAGCACTGTCCCTTGCTTCTTTTTGCTCAAGGCTAGCACTCTGGCACTTGAGCCACAGCGCCACTTCTGGCTGTTTTCTGTATATGTGGTGCTGGGGAATTGAACCCAGGGCCTCATGTATACAAGGCAAGCACTCTTGCCACTAGGCCATATCCCCAGCCCCAAATAGTAACTTCTTTTCACACGTGGACCTGGTATCCTGGTATTGTGGCACATTCAGGAAAGGTGTGCTCTATCCCAGAAAAAAAAGTGTGATTTCAAGTGTGTGTAAATAGATATCCATGCCAGGTGCTGGTGGCTCATGCCTATAATCCTAGCTACTCAGGAGGCTGAGACCAGAAGATAATGGTTTGAAGACAGCCCAGGCAGAAAAGTCAGTGAGACTCTTACCTCTAATAACTCAAAGATCCAGAAATGGTGCAATGGCTTAAGTGGTAGAGTGCTGGCCTTGAAGCACAAAGAGGCTGGGGCACAGAGAGCCCAGACCCTAAGTTCAAGCCCCATGACCAGCAACAACAACAACAAAGATATCCATGATGTATATTTAAATGTTGCAGATCAAGGTTCTATTTTTGCTGAGAAAACATGTGCTGTTTTTAATTACAAGCTCAAATGAGATGAATATAAACTAAAGAAAGCACTAGAGATACAGATGTACTCAGGTGTTAGCACTGTTTACTCCTAGGGGGTGAAACTGAGTGGGAAGAAGGGAAAAATGTTAAGAGGGCAGGAAAGAGACATAATAAGGGCCTTTTTGTTTTATTCCCTTTAAGTATTGGAACTTTAAGTATTGGAATTTAGGTGTTTTTACTTCTGTTTAATTCTTAAAAGGTACAAATATTCATTTCTTGCATGAAATATTTAACCAACTTGTAAATGTGTTTAGTTTCAATTTCTGTTATGTTACTGTTATAAGCTTAAAAGTGAATGCTAGTTTGGTATGTTGGCACATGCCTATAATCTCAGTACTCTGGAGGCTGTCTCAGAAGGATCGCATGTTCAAGGCCAGCCTGGGTTACATAAAAGACCCTGTTTCCAAAACAAAGAAGGCTACAGAATATAGTATTCATATGAAGTTAGAAAAGCTGAAGTATGTAAGCATTAAAGAAGAGTAATCTGTATCTGAATATTTGAGTCTTCTAATAAATTGAGATTTTTTTCCCCCATACATTGAACCTTTCTTTAAGCAACTTGATATTGGTGATAAATTGTCTCTTTCTCTCTTTATTCCTATTCTGAAAGAAATGGCATCAGATGTACCATCACTGGGACCCACTATTGCCTCTGGAAACCCTGGGCCAGGGATTCAAGGTGGAGGAAACATTGTCCAGAGGGCTATTAAAAGGCGACAAGGGTAAGTTTGAACATAGTATCTTTTTTTTTTTTTTTTTTGCCAGTCCTGGGGTTTGGACTCAGGGCCTGAACTCTGTCCCTGGCTTCTTTTTGCTCAGGGCCAACACTCTACCACTTGAGTCACAGCACCACTTCTGGCTTTTTCTATATATGTGGTGCTGAGGAATTGAAGCCAGGGGCTTCATGCATGCAAGGCAAGCACTGTACTGCTAAGCCATATCCCCAGCTGGAATATAGTGTCTTGAATTTCTCTTATAAGCTGTCGGATTTAGTTGTTGAATCTGCATGACCATTTCTGGCTTACTTCATCTGATTACTCCTTTTGCTTGTCATATAGTTGCTCTCTTCAGTCCTTGGATTTTTCCTCATGTCACACTGACAGTTTTCTTTTATGGGGGGGAGGCAGGGAGTCCTGGAGCTTGAACTCAGGGCCTGGGTACTGTTCCTGAGTTCCTTTTGCTTAGGGCTAGCACTCTATCACTTGAGCACCACACTTCCATCTCTTTTTGTGATTTAATTGGAGATAAGAGTCTCAGGGACTTTTCTGCTCTTCAGGTTTTAGCCTCCTGAGTAGCCAGGAGTATAGGCATGAGCTACCAGTGCCCAGCTATGGATTTCTTTTTGTTTTTTTTGTCTTGTGTTTCTTGTTGGTTTTTTTTTGTTGTTGTTTTTTGTTGTTTTGCTGTGTGTGCAAAAAAAAAAAAAGTCTCCTTCCTGTCCAGGTTGGCTTTGAGCCATAATCCTTATCTGAGCCTCCAGGGAAGCTAAGATTACAGGAGTTAGCCACCAGCACCTGGATTTATTTTTCTTTTTATTTGAGACAGGGTCTCTTTGTGTATCTAGACTGGACTGAAACCACTGTCCTCCTGCTTTCACCTCCCAGGTGAGGCTTTATTTTCTTTCTTCCTTTTTTTTTTTCTTTTTGCCAGTCCTGGGGCTTGGACTTAGGGCCTGAGCACTGTCCCTGGCTTCTTCTTGCTCAAGGCTAGCACTCCGTCACTTGAGCCACAGCACCACTTCTGGGCATTTTCTATATATGTGGTGCTGAGGAATCGAACCTAGGGCTTCATGTATACGAGGCAAGCACTTTTGCCACTAGGCCATATTCCCAGCCCCATATTTGTTTCTTAAGATGGGATCTTTCCATATAATTGAGGTTGGCTTCAAACTTGTGGTGGTCCTGCCTCAGTCTCCCAAGTGTTCGGATTACAGGCCTTTGCCTGGTAGAAAAAGAGAAGTCTTTTTTTTTTTTTTGGCCAGTCCTGGGGCTTGGGACTCAGGGCCTAAGTGCTGTCTCTGGTTTCCTTTTTGCTTAAAGCTAGCCCTCTACCTCTTGAGCCACAGTGCCACTTCTGGCTTTTATATATGTCTGTATATGTGCTGCTGAGGGATTGAACCCAGGGCTTCATGCATGCTAGGCAGGCACTCTACCACTAGGTCGCATTCCAAGCCCAGTAGAAGTCTACATGTTTCTTCTAGAGTAAGATTGGAAGATATAGAAACTTAATATATGTACTGCCGAAGCGAGCACAATATAGAAACTTAGAACAATCAAAATGACCATCAAATTGTGTGTGTATATGTATGTGTGCATGCCAGTATTGAGGCTTCAGCTCAAGGCTTAGGTGCTAGCCCTTAGCTATTTTGTTTAAGACTGGCACTCTACTGCTTGAGCCATATCTCCATTTTTTGATTTTTTGGTGGTTAATTGGAGATAAGAGTCTTATGGACTTTGCTACCCATGCTGGCTTTGAACCTTGATCCTCAGATTTCAGCTTCCTGAGCAATTAGGATTTCAGGTATGAGTTACTGGTATCCAGCATTATCATTAACCTTTGTAGTGTATTTCCTATTGCTTAAACCTTAATCTTTTTGAATAGTTAACAAATATTTACATCTTACTACATCAAACAGCCTTTTTATATTGCTTCATATTCTATGTAACAGTTTTAAATATTTACAGAGAAGTATGTACTTAACTCCTGTTTCAGAACACTTAAGTTGTTTTGAAGGTTTTACTTTTATCTATATTGCTGCAGTGAACTTCTTTATATATAAACACTTTCTTCCCTATCTCAAATCGTTTCTTTAGGATTCTTATTAATAGAGTTATAAGGTAGATTAGGATTTTGATAAATGATCAAGGATTTCAGGAAGGAAGAAGAGGAATGAACATTTTTAGGACTGATAGCACATATTTCATCTGTAACCCATTTAGACTTATCCTACCAAATTATCCCACTAGTAGAGATGCTAAAAGTGATTACTGGATTAAGGTGAGTACAGACATAATAGGAGATTGGCCTCCCCTTTTACCTATAATCTTCACTAACCCCCTGAAGTGAAAGTCATCTCTTTTTTCATTGAATATCTGTAGCATGCTATGTCCCTCACATGACATTTTCCTATTCTCACTTTTTTTTTTCTTAAGCAGAAACCTCATTGAGAACAAGTACTTTTTCCTCTCATCTAACATAGTGTCTTGAATGTACTGAAGTTTATATAGTTATATACAGTACATTCATTTAAACTAAAAAAGTTACTCTCATGTTACTGCTTTAAAAGATGTCAAGCTGGGTACCTATGTGCTTATGCCTATAAGTCTGTCTGTGCAGGAGGCTGAGATCTAAGGAACAAGGTTCAAAGCTAGCCTGGGCAGGAAAGTCCATGAGACTCTTATCTCAAATTAGCCATCAAAAAGCTGAAGAGGAGATTTGGCTCAAGTGGTAGAGTGTTAGCCTTGAGTATAACAATCAGGGATGGATCTTCTCTGGTCCGGTCATGTCTAGTCTGGTCCTGCTTGGTCCTGTCCAGTCCTGCCTGGTCTGGTTCGATTTCCTCTGATCAGGTCTGGTTGGGTCTGGGCTAGTCCTGCCCCAGTACTGTCCAGTCTGGTCCAATACTGTCTGGTCTGGTCCGCTCCTTTCTGGTCCAATCCTGTCTGGTCCAGTCCACTCCGGTCCTGCCCTGTGTGGTCCTCTGAGGTCTAGTCTGGTCTGTGCGTGCTGTGCTGTGCTGTCCAGTCCTGTCCTGTCCTGTCTTGTGTGCTACAAGGTCTTATGATGTAGCTCTGGCTGACCTCACGCTCACAATTCTTCTGGTCAGTCTCCCAACTGCTGATAGTCTAAGAATGGGCCATCATGCCTGGCCCAACTTCTTATTGCCCAACTTCTTTCCTTTTTGACATTATAGGGAAGAGGTAATAAAGATTTGACTAACTTCTGCCCACTTCCTCTTTTCCTTTTATTTGGGTGTCAGGAAGCTTGTGTTAAGAAATTTTAATTTCTCAGTGTTCTGCATTTTCAGTAGGCTTACGGTTATTTTTTGTTGGTTTCCCCAGGCTGGATTTTGATGATGATGGAGAAGGGAACAGTAAATTTTTGAGGTAAGAGTTAGAACATTTTTCTTGAGACTTCTGATGTTGAAAATTAACTATTGGGCTGGGAATATGGCCTAGTGGCAAGAGTGCTGCTTGCCTTCTATACATGAAGCCCTGGGTTCAATTCCCCAACACCACATATATAGAAAAGGCCAGAAGTGGCACTGTGGCTCAAGTGGCAGAGTGCTAGCCTTGAGCAAAAAGAAGCCAGGGACAGTGCTCAGGCCATGAGTCCAAGGCCCAGGACTGGCAAAAGAAGAAAGAGAGAGAGAGAGAGAGAGAGAGAGAGAGAGAGAGAGAGAGAGAGAGAGAGAGAGAAAGAAAATTGACTATTGATCTTCATAGTTTTGACTTGTAAAAGAAGAAAGAAAGAAAGAAAGAAAGAAAGAAAGAAAGAAAGAAAGAAAGAAAGAAAGAAAGAGAATTGACTATTGATCTTCATAGTTTTGACAAGCACTCTTGCCACTAGGCCATATCCCCAGCCCCAGTATTTCTGTTCTTAAGCCTAAGAAGTGTTTCATTCTAAAACTGTATATTTTCATATGTCTCTGAACACTTCCAGGCATTCTATGAATAATTTCAAAGATAAGACCTCAATGAAGAGAGGGCAGAGAGTTTACAAGAACCTCTGGATATTAGTTATCTGTTGATGCATGGCTTAAGAAGAATAAAGTAGTTAATTATTTCTCACAGTTCTGTGGGTTGACTGCCTGGTTATTCTGATCTTGCCTAGACTTGCCTAGTGGTCAGCTGAGCTGAACTCAGCTGGAATGGTTGTGTATCTGTTTGTAGTCTTGTCTTTAAGGCAAGTCTGAGTTTCTTCATATGATGATGACTATAATACAAGTAAAACACACTGGCAAGTCCCATTGTGCTTAACAGATTTCTACTTCTATGACATTTGCTAATGTCCCATTGGCCAAACAAAGTCAAGTGTTCATGTCTTGGGTCAGTGTTGGAGAGGGCTATGAAAGGAAGTGGATACTGGAAGGTATAATTCGTTAAGGTATAATTGAGTCATACCTTCTGATATCCTTTGTTGATTCCTTCCATATATATGTCCCAAATTCTACATATATATATATTCCAAAAATATATACGTTTTTTTTCTTTGGTGGTACTGGGGTTTGAACTCGGGGTCATACTTGATTCCTTTGTTGATTCCTTCCATATATATGTCCCAAATTCTACATATATATATATGTGTGTGTGTGTATATATATATGTGTGTGTGTATATATATATATATATATTTTTTTTTTGTGGCCAGTCCTGGGCTTTGAACTCAGGGCCTGAGCACTATCCCTGGCTTCCTTTTGCTCAAGGCTAGCACTCTGCTACTTGAGCCACAGCGCCACTTCTGGCCGTTTTCTATATATGTGGTGCTGGGGAATCGAACCCAGGGCTTCATGTATACGAGGCAAGCGCTCTTGCCACTAGGCCATATTCCCAGCCCAAATTCTACATATATAGATTCCAAAAGTATATACGTTTTTTTCTTTGGTGGTACTGGGGTTTGAACTCGGGGTCATACTTGCTAGGTAGTTGTTCTTCTGCTTAACAGTGCCCCTAGCTGTTTTTGCTTTCTGCTATTTTTCAAGTAGAGCCTTGAGATTATTGCCTGGGTCAGCCTGGATTGCAGTCTTCCTACTAACAGCTTCTTCATAGCTGGAGATCACAGGCACAGACTTTTTTGTTGAGATGAGGCCTTGCTACCTTTTACCATATCTGGTCTCAAACCATAATCTTCCTGATCTATGTCTCCCAAGTAGCTGAGATTACAATTGTGAACTGTTGTATCTGCTACTTTGTATGCTTGAGTAAGGAATCTTCTGGAGCATTGAAACTGGATTTTAAAATATACTTTTTGGGGATGGGAATATGGCCTAGTGGCAAGAGCGATCCCCAGCACCACATATATAGAAAACAGCCAGGAGTGGCGCTGTGGCTCAAGTGGCAGAGTGCTAACCTTGAGCAAAAAGAAGCCACGGACAGTGCTCAGGCCCTGAGTCCAAGCCCAGGACTGGGGGTGGGGGTGGGGCTGGGGAATATATATATATTACTTTTAAAGGAGTTCTTTCAGAGAGGTTGGATAGTCTTGTTGAATACCAAATATTTTATGTGAAAAAGCATAAAATTCAAAGAAAGGACAATAACCTTGACTTCAATCTTCCTTTTTTTTCTTTCTGAGTTGAAAATATTATACATGTAGTCTAAATATTGCTAAATAGATGCTTGATAAGTAAATAAAAGAGCCCTATTTAAAAATATTATTTGGGGGCTGGGGATATAGCCTAGTGGCAAGAGTGCCTGCCTCGGATACACGAGGCCCTAGGTTCGATTCCCCAGCACCACATATACAGAAAACGGCCAGAAGCGGCGCTGTGGCTCAAGTGGCAGAGTGCTAGCCTTGAGCGGGAAGAAGCCAGGGACAGTGCTCAGGCCCTGAGTCCAAGGCCCAGGACTGGCCAAAAAAAAAAATAAAATATTATTTGGTTATGTGGTTACCAAAGGAGGCATAGGAAATCAGAGTGAGTATATAAACATCCAGTGGAGAGTTTAGAACTAATGTGTCCTCATAGAGAGAAAGAGAGAGGGAGATATAAGTAAGTCAGAGCAAAGTAGATGATTTGGAGAAAAGATGAATTAGGCTTTAGTGTAATGGGTGGTATTGTGCTGATGAGGCTCCTAGGAATATATGGATGTTTCTGTCCTGAGCAGATAACTTGGAAGAACAGATTTTGTTTTTCACTTACCTTCATTTCAGTGTAATTAATATAGACCAGAGTTTGGAATGACATTTTCTAACTCTTCTAAGATAGGTCTCTGCCCTTATGAGCTGCCACTTTGATTGGCATAAATAAACAGGTAAATAAATGAGATTAAATTTTTTTTTTTTTTTTTTTTTTTGCCAGTCCTGGGGCTTGGGACTCGGTCTGAGCACTGCCCTTGGCCTCTTTTTGCTCAAGGCTAGCACTCTGCCACTTGAGCCACAGCGCCACTTCTGGCTTTTTCTGTTTATGTGGTGCTAAGGAATCAAACCCAGGGCTTCATGCATTCTAGGCAAGCACTCTACCACTAAGCCACATTCCTAGCCCCAAGATTAATTTTTGTAGGACAGTGAAAATGACAGAGATACAGATTACTACATAATGAGGGCTGATATAGAGACAGCTTTAGATTGAGGATCAGAGAGGCCTCTAGGGAGTAAGTACATGTTCCATCTGAGACTGAAATGTTGTTAAGTAGCTGAAATGGGATGACTGGTTTGGGTAGAATAGGCAGGTAGAAATTCTACTACATGATATAAAGTGTAGGAACCTTGAGGATTTTATACTAAAATAAGCCAGTCACGAAAAGACAAATATTACTGGGTACCGGTGGCTCATGCCCACCTACCCAGGAGGTTGATATTTAAGAATTGAGGTTCGGGGCTGGGGATATGGCCTAGTGGCTAGAGTGCTTGCCTCGTATACATGAGGCCCTAAGTTCGATTCCCCAGCACCACATATACAGAAAATGGCCAGAAGTGGCGCTGTGGCTCAAGTGGCAGAGTGCTAGCCTTGAGCAAGAAGAAGCCAGGGACAGTGCTCAGGCCCTGAGTCCAAGCCCCAGGACTGGCCAAAAAAAAAAAAAAAGAAAAGAAAAGAAAAGAATTGAGGTTCAATGCCAGCCCTGGCAGGAAAGCCCATGAGACTCTTACCCAATTAATCACCAAAAATCTGGAAGTGGGGCTGTGGTTTAACGTAGTAGAACACTAGCCTTTAGCAAATAAACTCCGAGAAGTGACCAGGCCCTGAGTTCAAGCTTCAAGACTGGAAATAAAAAGTACTACATGATTCAGCTATGTGAGGTATTATGTGAATACTCAAACTCATAGACACAGAAAATAGAATGGTAGTTGGCAGGGGTGAAGGTAGGGGAAAACTGTGTCCAGTGAGTATAGTTTGAGTTTTTCAGGGTGGAACAGTTTTAGATTATCTTTCTACCACAATGTGAATTGACTAATAAATTGAGTTGGGAGGCATGTCTAGGTGGTAGAGAGCTTGTCTAGCAAGTTATTTATTTATTTATTTATTTATTTTGGCCAGTCCTGGGCCTTGAACTCAGAGCCTGAGCACTGTCCCTAGCTTCCTTTTGCTCAAGGCTAGCACTCTGCCACTTGAGCCACAGCGCCACTTCTGGCCGTTTTTTTTCTATGTATGTGGTGCTGGGGAATCGGACCCAGGGCTTCATGTATATGAGGCAAGCACTCTTGCCACTAGGCCATATTCCCAGTCCTATTTTTTTAAAAAGGTAATTTGTGTTTGTGTGTATATACATGCATGTGTACTGGTACTGGGGCTTGAACTTAGGGCCTAACAATCTCACTTGGCTTTTTCACTCAGGCCATACCTTCATTTCCAGCTTTTAACTGGTTAATAAAAAATAAATGTCTCACAGACTTTATTGCCCAGGCTAGCTTTGAACGGGGATCCTCAGATCTCAGCCTTCTGAATAGCTAGGGTTACAGGCATAGAGTCACCAGTGCCAGATAGTATTTTTTTTTTTGGCCAGTCCTGGGCCTTGGACTCAGGGCCTGAGCACTGTCCCTGGCTTCTTCCTGCTCAAGGCTAGCACTCTGCCACTTGAGCCACAGCGCCGCTTCTGGCCGTTTTCTGTATATGTGGTGCTGGGGAATCGAACCTAGGGCCTCGTGTATCCAAGGCAGGCACTCTTGCCACTAGGCCATATCCCCAGCCCCCAGATAGTATTTTTTTTTAAACTGCAACTTTTAAAAAGGGAAATAAGTATATCCCTAATTTTATTTGTTTTTTTTTTTTTTTTTTTTTGCTGGTCCAGGCCCTTGAACTCAGGACCTGCTATCCCTGAGCTTCTTTTGTTCAAGGCTTTCGTTCTGCCATTTGAACCACAGTGCCACTTCTGTCCTTTTTTTCTTTTTCCCTGAGTAGTTTATTGGAAATAAGAGTCTCATTGATTTTTCCTGCTCAGACTGGCTTCCAAGCATGATCCTTAGATCTCAGCCTCCTCTGTAGCTAGGATTATAGGTATAAGCCCCTGGCACCTGGCTTATTCCCTAATTATATAGTGTTACTATATCAGGGCAGTTAGCTCTGTCCTCATGAAATCTTTTTTATTTTTTTAATGTCTGGTAAGGTAATGAAGAATATCAGAAACCTAGCAAATAATAGTTCTGTAGGATGCTATGCTGCTATTGTTTTAGTGCTTTATTATGCTTTTCTATGGGCTTTTTTCTTTTTGACCATTTTTTACTCCTTTCTAGTTTTTATATCAGGGTGTAATAGGTATAACAAATGTGATGCTTTGAATTAAATTAATCATTTTTTTCTCCTTCAGGTGTGACGATGATCAGATGTGTAATGATAAGGAACGGTTTGCCAGGTAATACAAAAGAGCATTTTGGCCCTTGTTATAGGACCAGACAATATAATCATACTAAATTTTAATTTTAGCTTAGTGAGAGTGAATTTCTCTAGTCTTTTTTCTTTTCTGAAAAGTGATGAAACAGTATTATAGCTCTCATATAGCTCTCAAATTAGTATTTATATATATATATATATTTTTTTTTTTTTTTGGCCAGTCCTGGGGCTTGGACTCAGGGCCTGAGCACTGTCCCTGGCTTCTTTTTGCTCAAGGCTAGCACTCTGCCACTTGAGCCACAGCACCACTTCTGGCCATTTTCTGTATATGTGGTGCTGGGGAATCGAACCCAGGGCCTCATGTATATGAGGCAGCACTCTTGCCACTAGGCCATATCCCCAGCCCCTAGTATTAATATTTTATATAGTGCCTTTCTATGTATGTGGCACCTATATGAGTTTGCTTGCTCTAGGTATCATTTTTTTTTTTTTGCCAGTCCTTGGCCTTGAACTCAGGGCCTGAACATTGTCCCTGGATTCCTTTTGCTCAAGGCTAGCACTCTGCCACTGGAACCACAGCGCCACTTCTGGCCGTTTTCTGTATATGTGATGCTGGGGAATCGAACCCAGGGCTTTATGTATATGAGGCAAGCTCTCTTGCCACTAGGCCATATTCACAGCCCTTTGCTAGGTATCTTTAGAAACACAGTGGATTTTTAAAAAATTGTATTTGGTATGAAATTAGTACAGGTAATGGAAGAAACTTTATAGCAAATGATTTTATTCACTCAGAAATGACATCCTGGAAACTGGAGTTTTGAGTAAACATAAATTTGTTGTAATTACTGTCAGAATGATAAAATATACTCCCTCCCTTTTTTTCTGGTACTGGGGCTTGAAATCAAAGCCTGGGGCTGTCTCTTAGCTCTTTTACCTAAAGCTGGCACTCTACCACTTGCCACATACCTTTCTTAGTGATTATTTGGTGGTTAATTGGAGATAAGAATGTCATAGAATTTGTTGCCTGGGCTGTCCTTGAACCACACTTCTTAGATCTCAGCTCCCAAGTAGCTAGGATCATAGGTGTGGGCTATTGGTGCTTAGCAGTAATTTTTTTTTACAGATTAAGTTTGTAGTTTTCTGGGCATGGCACTAATGAGAGAGTGCCTGCCTAGCAAGCATAAATAAGGTCATAAGTTTGAATCATAGTACTGCCAGAAAAATAAATTTGTAACAACCTCAGAAAATTAATAATCTTTCTTACAAATATAATACTTTCCTATAATATTTATTTTTGTTTGGTACTGGGACTTGATTGAACTCAGTGCCTTATACTCTCTCTTGCTTTTTTCACTTAGGGTTGGTATTCTACCACTTGAGCCAGGCATCCAGTGGCATTTTAGCTAGTTGAAGATAGAGTCTCATACATTTTGTCTAACTTTGAATATTAATTCTCTAGGTGCCAGCCTTATGAGCAGATAGGACTATAAGGGCATGAGCCATTGGTGCCCAGCCTACTATAGTACTTTATTCATTGCTGATTCTTGCCACTTGGAGAACCACTGATCTACAAAACCAAGAAATACTGGGTAGAGTAGCTTTAAATACTCTGAAACAGTAAGATGCTACTACCTTAGGCTTTGAATTAGAGCATTTTATATATATTAAATATTTGATATTGAGCCAGGTGCTGGTGGCTCACACCTGTAATCCTAGCTCCTCAGGAGCAGGAAAGTCATGAGACTCTTATCTCTGATTAACCACCAGAAAACCATAAGTGGTGCTGTGGTTCAAGTGGTAGAGTGCTAGCCTTGAGCTGAAGAGCTCAGGGTCAGTGCCCAGGCCCAGAGCTCAAGCCCCACGACTGAAGAAAAACAAAAAAAAGAAAAAAGAAAAAAAATTGATATTGATGGTTTCATGATGGCAGTTTATATATAGGATTGATAACAAAGAGGACTTTAGTCAGGGAGGTAGAAAGAACCTGTTGAAATAATATGAAATCATGAGTATCAGAGTGGTGGAAATTAAATAAGAAAAAGGAATAAAAGAGGTTTATCAAAACTAGATGTGAAGAATCTCTAAAATGAGTTGGCCATAGTTTTGGGAGATAGTTTTTCAAGTAGTTTTTCAAGCTGAATTAAAAAGTTAAGATATCAACCAAAGTGCTGGTGGCTCATGCCTGTAATTCGAGCTACATAGGAGGTGGAGACCTGTAATTGAAAGCCAACCTCAACAGGAAATTTTGTGAGAGTCTTTTCTCCAATTAACCACCAGAAAAGCTGGAAATAGAGCTGTAGCTCAAGTGGCAGTGTGCCTAGCCTTGAGCAAAAAACTGAGGAATAGTACTCAGGCCCTGAGTTCAAGCCCCAGGACCAGTCTCAATTAGTATGGGTGGCACAGTCCACAGTCTCTTGATTGAAATTCCAAAACACCATGAAAATGTGATCTGACCTGAGCTATTTTAGTTTTCATTTGTCCTGCTTAATGTGCATATTTATACATTATATATTTTATTTAGAAATTTTAGATTATAGAAGGTATTGTGGACTTGTAGTAAAAGGCAAAATTTTTTTTTTGGACTGATTTTTAAATTCAGGGCCTTGTCCTTCTTGCAAGGCAAGCACCCTATCACTTGAGCCATGCCTCTGGCCAGGAATTTTTCTTTCAAACAGTGGAACTCAGTCCTTTAATTTATGACTTGCTAAGAAAGTTCACCTCACATTCTTTAGAGAGTTTAATAGACGGCCATCAAAAGCTTAAAATGATGAATTTTCTCCATTTTTTGGGGCCAGTACTGAGGCTTGAACTTGGTCTGAACACTGTCCCTGAGCTGCTTTTTGCTCATAGCTTTCTACCACTTGAAACACAGTGTCTCTTTCGTTTTTTTCTGTTTATGTGGTGCTGAGGAATCCAGCCCAGGGCTTCATGCATGCTAAGCAAACACTCTACCACTAAGCCATATTCCCTGCCCCTGAATTTTCTCAAATTTTGAAAAAAAACTGTTTTGTAGTTTCTTAGTAGACTATCTAGAGTAACTCAAGGAACATGAAATTTTTTTTTTTTTTTTGGCCAGTCCTGGGCCTTGGACTCAGGGCCTGAGCACTGTCCCTGGCTTCTTCCAGCCCAAGGCTAGCACTCTGCCACTTGAGCCACAGCGCCGCTTCTGGCCGTTTTCTGTATATGTGGTGCTGGGGAATCGAACCTAGGGCCTCGTGTATCCGAGGCAGGCACTCTTGCCACTAGGCTATATCCCCAGCCCCCAAGGAACATGAAATTTTACACTGCTTAATATCATTCAGTTGTCTTTCTCTGTTTTCATCGAAGTATATACATAAAGTTTTACATGGTTTTCACTGTCAATGTTTGTGTATCTTTTTTTCCCTATGGACCATTTTATTGAAAACTTTACATATACTGCTAAAATCATTGCTTTTTTGTTTAGCTTTTTTTTTTTGAGACAGGGTCGCATTATATTGCCAAGGCTAGCTCATGATCCTCCTGTCTCAGTTTCCCAAGTACTAGTGTTAACCATGTGAGCCATTGTGCCTGCTTTTGTCATGGTCACTTTTTATAATTAAACTTTCCAGACTGTTATACTTAGACAATTTATTTGAGACTTATTTGCCAATCTAAAATAAAATTGAGTATGGATACACTGACCCTCTGACACCTTATTGTTGTTTTTGTTTGTTTGTTTGTTTTGTTGTTGGTGGGACTTAAACTCTAGGGTGCTGTCCCTTAACTCTTCAGCTCAAGGCTAGCGCTTCACCATTTTGAGCCACAGCACCACTTCCAGTTTTCTGTTGGTTAATTGGAGATAAAAGTCTCATGGACTTTCCTGTGCGGGCTGGCTTTGGACTGCAGTCCTCATATCTTAGCCTCCTGTGTGGTTAGGATTACAAGCATGAGCCACTGGAACCCAGCCACCTTATTTTTTAATTGACATCCACTCTTTTTTTTTTTTTTTTGCCAGGACTGGGGCTTGCACTCAGGGCCTGAGCACTGTCTTTGGCTTCTTTGTGCTCAAGGCTAGCACTCTACCACTTGAGCCACAGCGCCACTTCTGGCTTTTTCTATATATATGGTTGTATACAAGGCAAGCACTCTACCACTAGGCCATATTCCTAGCCTTGACATCACTCTTAAAGTATTTCAGTTTCTGGAAAAAAATGGAATGATGATTGTTTATCTTTCTCCAGAGGAGGAGGAGTTGATTTACATGTGCCTTGGTTATACTGTGGGACATTGTAAAGTAGTAGGATCAAAATTAAGAATTTAAACTTAGTTCTTAGGGTGTGTGTGTGTGTGTGTGTGTGTGTGTGAGTGTGTGTGTGTGTGAGTATGTGAGTCCTGGGACTTGAAATCAGGGTCTAGATACTGTCCCTGAGCTGCTTTTGCTCAAGGCTAGCACTCTATCACTTGAGCCAGAGCATCCTCACTTCTTGCTTTTTCTGAATGGTTTATTGGAGAAAAGAGTCTCATAGACTTTCCTGCCTGGGCTGGCTTTGAACTGTGAGCCTCAGATCTCACTCAACCTCCTGAATAGTTAATATTACAGGTGTGAGGGGCTGGGGATATGGCCTAGTGGCAAGAGTGCTTGCCTCGTATACTTGAAGCCCTGGGTTCGATTCCCCAGCACCACATATACAGAAGATGGCCAGAAGTGGCACTGTGACTCAAGTGGCAGAGTGCTAGCCTTGAGCAAAGAGAAGCCAGGGACAGTGCTCAGGCCCTGAGTCCAAGCCCCAGGACTGGCAAAAAAAAAAAAAAAAAAAAAAAAAAAAAAATTACAGGTGAGCCACTAGCACCCTGCATCTTAGTTTTACTTAATTCCTCCACTGAACTCTAGTTTGTTATTTTGTCTTGTCTTTGTGTTTGTGTGTGTGGGGAGGTGAGGATTGTAATTGTGATCATTTAATACTATCTTTATTTTCTCTTTAACTTTTTTATTATAGAATAGTATATGTGTATATTATTTTTTTCAGATTGACAGCAGTATATAAGAATGGTATTTTTAATTCCCTTGATGTTTCTTGTTCAAAGTGTGTATGTTTGGTCCCTGCAAAGATTGATTTACAGAATGCTTTGTGTTGAGATCTCATTAATGTATAATTGGCCTTACTTTTATGTTGACCTTTGTCTTGTAAGTTAATTTTCTTTATCCTAACAGATGCCTTTATAAATGACAGGCAAGATCCTGATCCATATTACCATTTCCCTCCCTCTTCTCTGCATTTCATTTTTTTCTTTTCTCCCCTATTACTTCTTCTCTCTCCTCTTCCCTTTTCCCTTTTTCTATTTCCATTTCCTTCTTTTTATTTACATTTTAGCTTAGTTCATTAATTCTGTTTTTAGGTCGGATGATGAACAGAGCTCTGCGGATAAAGAGAGACTTGCCAGGTAGGAGAACAGTGTTATTTAGCATGATGAAACCCATGCTGCTGCTTTTGTATCCTTTTTCTTACTCTATCTTTTCCCCTTTCTCTTTGTATTCTTCCTTATCTATGGCAAGAGAGGACAAGAGTTTTTAGAAGTTTGGGTGTAACAGGAACTTTGGCTTCCTCCCATCAGAAAGTGGGTGAGTTGAGGGAACGTCACTTAGGAATTTAAGAATTGGCTATTTTAACTTTCTTTTTTCCCTCTTTCAGCAAGTTTCATAGAACCAGAGGATTTAGAAAGAATACAGCTGTGTCAGTGTTTTAACAGGAAAATATATTTTATTAGAAAACTAATAGAAATATACCTGTATTTGCTGTTGTTCCCAGAATTTGGACTTCTGTATTTATACCATACACCTCTAGAAGACTCATTTTTATTTTCCTAGAAGACTCGTAGCTCAGACTATTATGCCACAGTAGAAATACTGTTGCTTTGGTGACTGAGTCCTTATTTGTGATTTCCCAGGAAAGTTTTAGCTGTCTTTGCAAGGCTAATCAAAAGATCAGGTTTCAGCTGGTCACTGGTGAACCACGCCTGAAATCCTAGCTACTCAGGAGGCTGAGATCTGAGGATTGTGGTTCGAAGTCAGTCTGGGCAGGAAAGTGAGTGATACTCTTCTCTCCAGCTAACAACCAAAAAGCTGAAAGTAGAGCTGTAACTTAAATGGTAGACTTGAGCACAAAAGATCATGGATGGATAATGTCCAGGCACTATGTTCAGGCCCCAGGACTGGACTGGCACTAAAAGAAAGAAAAAGGATCAGGTTTCTTTACTTCACTGTCAAAAATCTGTCAGATACTAGGAAGAGGAGTGCATAAAATTTGGGAATTTTCCATGTTTTCAGCAAAGTAAATATTGAGACTTTGCCATCTGGAACAAAGATTTAAGAATCTCTTTGGAGCTGGGTGCCAATGGCTTACACCTGAAATACTAGTTGCTCAGGAGGCTGAGATCTGAGGATTGTGGTTTGAAGCTAGCCTGGGCAGGAAAGCCTATAAGAATCTTATCTCCATTAAGAGCCGGTAGAGTGTTAGCTTTGAGTAAAAAAAAAAAAGAAAAAAAGAACTTTGGGAACTATTGTCCATAACATGGGAATAGTTGTATCTCCTCAAACCTTTCTGTCTGATCTGTCTGGTTTGTGATACCTTAGTAGGAAATACAGTGTTGGTATTGTTTTTACTATCTCCCCCCCCCCCCCAATGTTTATCATTTACCCCTTCAAGCCAGGCCACAAACTCAGCTTGGTGCACTTCAACGCATACCTGCTGGTATTGTTTTTACACTTCAGAAAGGTTTTTCTGCATGATGTGAAGAAATATCAACATTGTGCATGAAAGGAACCCTGAGGAAAGTCACTTAACTACTGGGCCTCAATCTGATCATTACTCATTAAAAGTAAATTTGGATTAGAGTATAGATTAGGAGTTTTTTTCTTAAATAACTTTTGTTCAGAAAGCATCATTAAGTGGTAATAGAAGCTAATAAAGGTGTTCAAGTAGAAGCAGAAATGCAGCATGTTGTTTGTTTCTCTCCTTAAGGCATCCTTAAGGAGGATACTGAGCAGCCTAGGCTTTTCAGAATTCAGTTTGAAAACTGAATTATTCCACTTAAAATAGTAATATGAAGCTAAGCACTAGTGGCTCACACCTGTAATTCTATCTATTCAGGAGACTGTGATCTGAGGATCATGGTTTAAAGCTAGCCTCAAGGAAAGTCTATGTATGACATGTACCTCCAATTAACCACCCAAAAGCCAGAAATGGAGCTGTAACTCAAGTAGAAGCAGCCTAGGGCAAAAAAAGGTCAGAGCACCCAGCCCTTAAATTCAAGCCCCAGGACCACCAAAATAAATACATACATACATACAGTGGTATCCTATCTCAGTTTTGAGCAAGTTATTATTAGAGAAGTGTTCTACTTAACCTGGTGATATCTAAATTGTATTTCTCCAGGCCTTCCCCCCCACCTTCAGTCATGGGGCTTGAACTCTGGGGCCTGGGCACTCTCTCTGAACTCTTCAGCTCAAGGCTAGCTAGCACTCTTACCTGAGCCACAGCGCCACTTCCAGTTTTCTAGTGGTTAATTGGAAATAGGAGTCTCATGGTCTTTCCTGCCGGGGCTGGCTTTGAACTACAATACTCAGATTGTAGCCTCCTGAGTAGCTAGGATTACAGGCATGAGCCCCCCAGCCCCCCAGCTTCTTCAAGCCTTTAAAGCATACTCTTTCTCCCTATCCTACCCCTAAGTTCTCAGTTCTCTCTGTTTTAGATTGGCAGCCCATATGATATTTTACAGTCCCTTTTAAGTTTAGTGTACTGGTACCACACCCAGATAAAAGAGGTAGGATTTTGTGAATGAGTAGGATAAATAAAACTCCTCCCTCTCTCCCTCCCTCCCATCCCTTCCTTTCTGAATCCCTCCCTCCCTCTCTCTTTCCTTTTGCCAGTTCTGGGGCTTGAACTCAGGGCCTGGGTGCTGCCTCTGAGCACTTTTGCTTAAAGCTCTACCTGGGCTGGCTTTGAACTACAGTCTTCAGATCTCAGCCTCCCAAGTATCTAGGATTACAGACATGAGCCACCAGCGCCTGGCAGATGAATAAAACAAGGCTCAAAGAAAATCTCACATTTCCGTTTCAACGTCTTTAAGAGATGATTATAACAAAGCAACATTTTATAGCCCAAAGGAACCTATCATTTCTTATATTAGCTATTGAGTAACATACTTGAGTTGGCAAAAATTGGTCATTTAATTGTCTGGTCTTCAAATTCACTAGTAAACATGTAGTCATTCAAGCTAAGATTATTTGTCTCCTTAAAAGCTTAAGTAAAGGGCTGGGATGTAGCTCAGTGGCAAAGCACTTGCCCAGCAAGTGCAACATCCTGGGTTCGATCCCCAATACCAAAAAAGAAAAGACAGAAAAAAGTTAAAAATTTAAGTAAATGACCTCAATACTTAAAGACACTGTCATTTCTTACAACAATTTTTGTTCTGAGGCAATGTAATTTACATAGGAAGTGAAGTTGCCAGGGAGAGAGGGAATTGAGGTGTCTGCTTGCTCTTTGTCTGTTTACCTTGTTAGTTTCTATTCCATGCCTGCTCTGCATGAAGTTGACAGACTTCACTTTTAACTTATGAGATTTAAGCATCATTAAGTTCTACATTCTTCAGCAGCACGCTTGGTATCCATATCATTGTCTCTGAAACCAGATGATCCTATGTGACCACCTGGATGGGTCTTCTCCTTTTTCTTTTTATGTAGGGAAAATCACAGTGAGATTGAACGGCGGCGACGGAATAAGATGACAGCTTACATCACAGAACTGTCAGACATGGTACCCACTTGTAGTGCCTTGGCTCGAAAACCAGACAAGTTAACCATCTTACGCATGGCGGTTTCTCACATGAAGTCCTTGAGGGGAACCGGCAACACATCCACTGATGGATCCTACAAGCCATCTTTCCTCACTGATCAGGTCTTGGACTTAAAACTGTGAGAGAGTAGATTCTGGGTGAATCAATGGAAACTTTTGATTTCTTTTTGTGACAAGAATTAAGTTATTCAGGAAAAATACAGTCCATGGAAAAATGAGTTTCAGCCCTTAGCTGAATAAGCATTAACAGTAAGAAGAAAAGAGTTATGGAATCTATTTAGCAAATTAATGGGTATTTTACAACGTGATCCATAAATATAGCCTGTAAAGGTAGAAAAATAATGACATCCCAGACAGAGTAGATTCATCCTTGGCTTTAACAGTTAGAGAGAATGGAAGAAACTGTTTCTAGAGGTTTTTATTGGTAGTATTGGAGTTTGAATTTTGGTCTCTGTGTTTAGTATGTAAGTATTCTACACTTAGCCACACCTCCAGCCCTATTTTCTGCTGGTTATTTTTTTAAGGGCAGAAAAAGATTTATTATATGACAGCCATTGTAAGACAACACTTCCGTAAATCTTCAGCTGTCTTCAAAGGTACAGTTATTGGCCTCGGGTTTGATAGGGAGAATTGAGGGCAGAAGGTGAGAAAGTTAGGCATAGTTAAAACAGTCCTAGGTCACAGGTATGTGGCTTGCTTGACCATTAGCTCAGTCTTTGTCCTTTGAAGAGTTCCAGAGAATTGTTATTACTTTAATAAGAACAAGAACAAGGTGGTCTCTTGAGTTTTGGGCTATTTGCTGTAAGATGACACGAAGAAGTCATTGCCTTCCACACAAGATAGTTATTACTGAATTTTCTCTGGAAATCTGCCTCCTGGAAGAGATTCTTAAATGTAACAACCTGCGCTGGCTAGACCAATTATGTTTATGACACTATTCTTAGTATACAATTGGCACTGAATACTCTGAGTAAATTGAGGAAAGATTGAGAAAACATTTTGTTTATAGGTTTGAAGGTAAGGAGAGAAAATGAGGACAGGTGCCAATGGCTGGCAAAAAAATGAAGGTAATTATATTTAAGGTAGAAAATGGTGGCTATCAGGTATGAATCAGGATTAGATATATATGTCCTGAAGGGAATCTCGCTTTTCATGAATAGAAATAATTATTTTTCAGAGTTCATTATTAATTTTCATTTCTTATCCTTTGCCAGGAACTGAAACATTTGATTTTGGAGGCAGCAGATGGCTTTCTGTTTATTGTCTCGTGTGAGACAGGTCAGGTGGTATATGTCTCTGATTCAGTGACTCCTGTTTTGAACCAGCCACAATCTGAATGGTTTGGCAGCACACTCTATGATCAGGTGCACCCAGATGATGTGGATAAACTCCGGGAGCAGCTTTCCACTTCAGAAAATGCCCTAACAGGTGAGAACTCTGAGAGTGGCAAGTAAATGGGAAGTTATTTATTTTTTTGATGTATAAGAACATTTATATTCTTAAATTGGTTTGTTGGATCTGGCAAAGCTTTAGAATTTTCTCCTTTAGTGAATATAATCTTTTTCTTTTTCTTTTTGCCAGTCCTGGAGCTTGAACTCAGGGCCTGAGCACTGTCCATGCTTCTTTTTGCTCAAGGCTAGCACTTTACCACTTGAGCCACAGCGCCACTTCTGGCCTTTTCTATATATGTGGTGCTGAGGAATCAAACCCAGGGCTTCATGTATATGAGGCAAGCATTCTTGCCACTAGGCCAGATTCCCAGCCAAATCAATTATTTTTATTCACATGCAGATTATCTACTCTATGGCTCATTCTTTTTTTTTTTTTTTTTTTGCCAGTTGTGGTGCTTAAACTCAGTGTCTGAGTACTGTCCCTGAGCTCTTTTTGCTTAAGACTAGTGTTATACCACTTGAGCCACAGCACCACTTCCGGCCCTTTCTATTTATGTGGTACTGAGGATTTGAATCCAGGGCTTCGTGCATGCCTAGGCAAATACTTTATCGTTAAGCCACATTCCCAGCCCTACTCTATGACTCATTCTTATAAAAAACTTTCATTAGTGATTATGTTCATATAATAACATATCTTATTATTAAATTATATCATTAAATTATATTATTATTATCATTAAATCATTATAAAATCATTAAATTGAAATTCACTGTGAGGTTTACAATTATGATTTGGCATAGCTTTTTTTCTGTCAGAGGAATTAGCATCATAAATCCAAGTTTATTTATCCTTTGTTTTGGGCAGCAAAACACATGTTTTTTTCTTCTTTGGTGCTTGTACTGGGGCTCAAGCTTGGTGTTGGGACATTGTCATCCAGCTTTTTGTATAAAGCTGGCACTCTACCACTTGAGACATAGTTCTACATCTGGCTTTTTGGTGATTCATTTGGGATAATTGAGTCTAACGCATGACATTCCTGACCTCTTTTGTGCTTGTATTTTGTTTTTTACAGTTCTTCCTTTCCCTCAAAAGTTACCCTTGTTTTCTATATAAATAAGAGCAACAACTTTGATTTCAGACAGATGTATGTTTCTATAGCATATAAAATTATATATTAACTCTGTATAAGTGTCTCTATGTAAAAACAATCAGGAGCTAGATACTTAGGAGGCTGAGACCTAGAAGATAGTGGTTCAAAGCCAGCCTTGACACTCCATCTCTAAATAGCCAGCCAAAAAGCCAGGCATAAGGTTTCAATAGTAGAGAACCAGTTGTGAATGAAAAAGTAGATAGAGTATGAGGCCCTGGAGTTCAATCCCTTGTACCAGCAAAACCCCCAAAACAATGACAACAAAGCCAATCAGGCATAAGAAAGTATTCTTGGCTCTTTCCACTAGCTTCCCTTAAAAGAGGTTATTTTCGGGCTGGGAATATGGCCTAGTGGCAAGAGTGCTTGCCTTGTATACATGAAGCCCTGGGTTCGATTCCCCAGCACCATATATATAGAAAACGGCCAGAAGTGGCGCTGTGGCTCAAGTGGGAGAGTGCTAGCCTTGAGCAAAAAGACGTCAGGGACAGTGCTCAGGCCCTGAGTCCAAGGCCCAAAACTGGCAAAAAAAACCAAAAAAACAAAAGAGGTTATTTTCAGTGTCGCCTTTGAATTTACAGTGAGATTCATAGATGAGAATTGAAATAATTTAGGCTTCAAAAAAACCATCACCCACTTGGCTTATTCTGTATGCAAGGAAGTTGGAGGGCATTGATAGGATGCTCACTTATCTTTTCCTCCATTGTTTCTCCCCTTGTTCCCTATTCATTAGAATGCACTCCAGATTGTTTTTCCCATCCTTCTTTGTCTTCTATTTTTTCCTTTTTTTTTTTTTGCCAGTCTTGGGGCTTGGACTCAGGGCCTGAGCACTGTCCCTGGCTTCTTTTTGCTCAAGGCTAGCACTCTGTCAACTTGAGCCACAGCACCACTTCTGGCTGTTTTCTGTATATGTGGTACTGGGGAATTGAACCCAGGGCTTCATGTATACGAGGCAAGCACTCTTGCTACTAGGCCCTATTCCCAGCCCTTTTCCCATTCTTTAGGGCGTATCCTGGATCTGAAGACTGGAACAGTGAAAAAGGAAGGTCAACAGTCTTCCATGAGGATGTGTATGGGCTCAAGAAGATCGTTTATTTGTCGAATGAGGTAAGTGAGAGGATTGGAGTATGGATTGGGGGAGGGGAGGGAAGGAAAGAAGAAGATGGGAAGGAGAAAGGGAGAATTGGACATTAATTTAGGGTTTTTTAATGGGTTGATTGCTGTTTTTGTTTTTTTGGATAGAGTTTAGGTGATGCTCAGGCTGGCCTCAAATTCACTATGTAGCCCAGGCTGGCCTCAAACTTGGAATCTTTCTTTCTTAGCTTTGTGTGTGTGTGCACATGTGTGCACCCATGTACATATACCAGGACTTGAACTCAGGACGTTGGTGTTCTTCCTTAGCTTTTTCACTCAAGGCTAGCTCTGTACCACTTGACACATACCTCTACTTCGGGCTCCTTTTGATAGTTAATTGATGATAAGATTCTCATGGACTTTCTGCCTGCCCTAGCTAGCTTTAAACTGCAACCCTTAGAACTCAGCCTCCTGTGTAGCTTGGATTATAGGTATAAGCCACCAGTGCCCAGCATTGCCTCAGCCTCCTGTATTCTGGAATTACATTTGAGCGTCACCACATTTGGTTTAAGCAAAGACATTTTATTTTTATTTTATTTATTTATTTATTTTTGGCCAGTCCTGGGGCTTGGACTCAGGGCCTGAGCACTGTCCCTGGCTTCTTTTTTTTGCTCAAGGCTAGCACTCTGCCACTTGAGCCACAGTGCCACTTCTGGCCATTTTCTGTATATGTGGTGCTGGGGAATCGAACCCAGGGCCTCATGTATATGAGGCAGGCACTCTTGCCACTAGGCCATATCCCCAGCCCGACATTTTTTTTTTTTGAGAAGGGGAAAATACTTTTATGTCTTCTTTCTCAAGATCTTTAAAACTATAGATTAGATCATTTATAACTTTAAGAAAAAATGTATAATCCTTGAGCATACGCACACACACACACATCTTTAATGCAGAACTTAAACCACTAACAATTCAAGGCAAGTGCAATTAGAAATAACCTCTTTGTACAACTACTTGATAATATTTCTTTTGAAGGATCAATTCTTGGAGTCTTTATTAGAGCATTAGCAGTCTGCAGGTAGCCAGTTGTTACAAAAGACCTGCAGCTCACAAATATTCTTTTTTAAATTAAATTTTATTGACAAGGTGTTGTACAGAGGGGGTACAGTTACATAATAAGGTGGTGAGTACATTTCTTATATTTGTCACACACTCCCTCAATTTTCTTTCCCATCCCTAATTCAGATAAGCATATATACAATATCCAGTGTACCAAAATCATATACAGTAACCACATGGGGTATGCCACAGGAAATTCACCTAGTACATAAAACCTAACGACAATGATAAAATCCTCCTGTTTACATCTCTTGGAATTAATTTTGCTTAGCCTCATCTTATATAGTCATAAGAGCTGTTGAGCTCTTGTGAACCTCTGATAGGTCTATTTTAGACCTTTTTATGCTTATTCAATAATTGATTGGTTTTAGAGACATAATGTAAAGTCGCTGACCAAAACATGTGGAAATACCATTTGAAAAGAAGTTTGTTGTTTTACAGACATGATCTCTACTGTTGTCCCCCCCCAACAACCACATATCAGGGAGATCATGCAGCTTTGTTCTTTGTGCTCTAGGATTGTCTCACTCAACATTTGTTCAAGATCTGACCATTTCTCTGCGAATGCCATTATTTTATCATTTCTAATTGCTATGTAGTATTCTATTGTGTACATGTTCCACATTTTTTGGATCCATTCATCTGTAGTGGGGCATCTGGGTTGTTTCCATAGTTTGGCTATTGTGAATGGTGCAGCGGTAAACATGGCTGTGCAGGTGTCCTTATGGTATCCTGGATCCTATTGTTCAGGATAGATACTTAGAAGTGGTGTGGCTGGGTCATAGGGTATGTCTTTGCTAAGTTTTTTTTTTTGTTGTTGTTGTTACCAGTCCTGGGGCTTGAACTCAGGGCCTGAGCACTGTCCCTGGCTTCTTTTTGCTCAAGGCCAGCACTCTGCCACTTGAGCCACAGTGCCACTTGCGGCTTTTTTTTTCTCTATATATGTGGTGCTGAGGAATCGAACCCAGGGCTTCATGTATACGAGATGAGCACTTTGCCACTAGACCATATTCCCAGCCCCTATGCTCAGTGTTTTTGAGGAACCTCCATACTGTTCTCCAGAGTGGTTGTACTAGTTTACACTCCCACCAACAGTGGAGAAGGGTTCCACTTTCTCCACATCCCCTCCAGCATTTGTTGTTGCCTGAGTTCAGAGTATAGGCCATTCTAACTGGAGTAAAGTGGTATCTCAGGGTTGTTTTTATTTGCATTTCCTTTACCGCCAAGGATGTTGAACATTTCCTCATATGTTTCTTTGCCATTTTTATTTCTTCTGTGAAGTCTCTTTTTAGCTCCTTTGCATATTTAATAATTGGTTTACTACTGGGTTTGGAGGGGGTTAGTTTCTTGAGTTCTCTGTAGATGACGGATATTAGGCCTTTGTCTGTTGCTGTGCTGGTGAATATCCTTTCCCATATGGTTGGCTGTCTTTCTAGTTTAGTGGCTATGTCTTTAGCTGTGCAGAAACTTTTTATTTTGTAGTAGTCCCATTTGTCGAGTCTCTCCCCTATCTGTTGTGCCCCTGGAACTCTGTTCAGAAAGTTACTACCTGTGCCTATAAGTTCTAGTGTCTTTCCTACTCTGTCCTTCAGTAGTTTCAGGGTTTCGGGTCTGATGTTGAGGTCCTTAATCCATTTTGAGTTGATCTTGGTGCATGGTGATAGGCTAGGGTCCACTTTGAGTATTCTACATGTGGCTACCCAGTTTTCCCAGCACCAGTAGTAGTTGAAGAGGCTATGTTTAAGAGAAGGCATTTCTTAATGTTACAAAATGAGTTGTATAATAGAAACATTGTTCTGACAAGTTCCATAGTAGAAATGATGTTAGACTATTAAAGATATAAAATTGAATATTGTATGTCTTAGTGGTTTTTGTGAATTCTTTTTTTTTTTTTTTGGCCAGTCCTGGGCCTTGGACTCAGGGCCTGAGCGCTGTCCCTGGCTTCTTCCCGCTCAAGGCTAGCACTCTGCCACTTGAGCCACAGCGCCGCTTCTGGCCGTTTTCTGTATATGTGGTGCTGGGGCATCGAACCTAGGGCCTCGTGTATCCGAGGCAGGCACTCTTGCCACTAGGCTATATCCCCAGCCCGGTTTTTGTGAATTCTAACTGCTGATTTTTTGGTTTTGTGAGAGGGTTTCATGTCATTCAGGTTGGTCTTGAACTCCTGGAATCAAGTGATCTTCTCACTTCAGCCTCCTGAATAGTTTTAGACTACAGGTTATATCACAACACCTGGCTGAGTTTTGTTTTAATCCACAGCATTCCATGGATTTAAATTCTAGCTTTGACACTTGTTTTCTGAAACCTTGGACAGATTATAAGACTTCTTTGGGCTTTGGTTTTATCATCTAACATTGGGAGGTAATACTAATTACTGACCTCAAAAAGTTGCTAAAAATCAGTTTATAAAAATACTTAGAAAAGAGCATGTCCCATATTAAAATTGATATAGGTGTCTTTGTATTTTAAAGGAAAAAGAGGGGGCTTGGGATATGGCCTAGTGGCAAGAGTGCTTGCCTCGTATACATGAGGCCCTGGGTTCAATTCCCCAGCACCACATATACAGAAAACGGCCAGAAGTGGCGCTGTGGCTCAAGTGGCAGAGTGCTAGTAGCCTTGAGCAAAAAGAAGCCAGGGACAGTGCTCAGGCCCTGAGTCCAAGCCCCAGGATTGGCCAAAAAAAAAAAAAAAAAGGAAAAAGAGGGAAAGTAGGATTTAGAGGTATGTCCTAAGATGTGGACATGGCTAAAGAAGGAGAAAGATAACTAGTAGATAACTAGTAATGAAATGTAGCAAAGGTAAAGCAGAAAAATATCAGCAGACTGTAGCTCTTTATTTGTAAATAAAGTTGGTTTTTTTTGTTTTGCTTTGTTTTTTGTTTTTTTTTGGCCAGTCCTGGGGCTTGAACTCAGGGCCCGGGCACTGTCCCTGAGCCTGTCTGTGCTCAAGGCTAGTACTTTGCCACTTGAGCCACAGTGCCACTTCCAGCTTTTTCTGCTTATGTGGTACTGAGGAATTGAAGCACTCTACCACTCTACCACTAGGCTGCAGTCTCAGCCTCCTAAATAAAATTTTATTGGAACATAGTTATGCTTTTTTGCTTACATATTGTCTGTGGTACAGTGTCAGGGCTGACTAGTTGCAAAAACTGGCCCATCAAGCTGCAAATATCTGGTCCTTTACTGTTTACCAACTTGTGGTATAGAGAATCTTTGAATTTGAAGAGCATGTATAAGATTTTCAACTTCAAATTCTAGGCAGTTATAAGTTTTAGAAACACTAAATCTGACTTTTATCATTCTTTATTTATGAGCAGTTTTCTGTCTAATTGTATCCAAGTTCTGCTATTGTGCTATGAAAGGTTCATTCATCAAACAACCTTATGCTAGGTTTTTGTTGTTGTTTTTGCTTGAAATTCTCACCTGGGTGCTGTCCCTGAGCCAAGGCTAATGTTCTTCCACTTGAGCCACAGCACCACTTCTGGCTTTTTCTGAGTAGTTTACTGGAGAATCTCATGGACTTGTCTGCTTGGGCTAGCTTTGAATCGTGACCTCAGATTTCAGCCTCCTGAGTAAGTAGGATTACAGGCATGAGCCACTGGCACCCAGCCAGCCTTACTAGTTTTAATCTCTGTTCAAACAGATGTGGCAATAGCACTGTGGACCCAGTCACCATGAACAGACTGAGCTTTGTGAGGAACAGATGCAGGTAAGGTACAAAACATTGCCACTAGCACCCAGCTTACAGTTAACTTTTTTTTTCTGGCAGTATTTTCTGGAACTTTGTTTTCCTAATTATATTTAAGGAAGCTATACACTTTTTGCCTATTTCCCTCTTGAAGTATGCTTTTAATTTTTGTTTGTTCTTTGGGTAAACTTAGGGCCTTGAGCTCTTGCTTGGCTTTCTTGCTCACTCCTGGTGCTCTACCACTTGAGCCAAACCTCCACTTCTGGATTTTTGCTGGTTAATTGGAGATAAGAATCTTGGGATATATATATCTGCCTGGGATAGCTCTGAACCTCAATATTTCAATCTCAGCCTTCTAAGTAATGATGGTTATAGGTGTGAACTACTGGTGCCCTGCACTTCAGTATGTTTTTGTTTTATTTTGACCGTGTCTAAAATATAATGGTCACTTCTGAGTGGGAAAGGTTCAACCATTGACTATCCTGTTTTCTAAACAGTGAAAGTCTAAAGGTACTAAGACAATATTACCTTTTAAGATTTATATTATAGAATGTTCCTACTGTTTTCTGTAACGTTTGTAGGAATGGACTTGGCTCTGTGAAGGATGGAGAGCCTCACTTTGTGGTGGTCCACTGCACAGGTTACATTAAGGCCTGGCCTCCAGCAGGTAGGAAATTTGAATTTCTCCACTCATGTACTTAATTACTAAGAGAGTCCAAGAAAGTTGTCAAGTTTAATTAACAGAATGTTTATTATATACTTGGTATATGAAATATCCTTAATAAGAAAGTTGGATAGATAAATCAGGCTTTTTCCTGTCTGTTCTTGAGTTCATATTTCAGTTGAGGGGATGGATTACTCAGATTTAAAAGTGATTTAGTATTGCTGGGTGCCAGTGTCTCACACCTGTAATCCTATTTACTCAGAAGGCTAAGATTTGAGGACAACAGTTCAAAGCCAGCTCAGGCAAGAAAGCTCCTGAGACTCTTATCTCCAACTAACCAGCAAAAAGCTGGAAGTGTAGCTGTGGCTCAAGTAGTAAAATGCTAGCTTTGAACATAAAAAGCTCAAGAATAGGTTCCAGGCCCTGAGTTCAGGTCCAGGACTGACATCCCCCTCTCCAAAAAAAAGGACTTGTATTGACTATGTCATAGAATGTAGTTGTTTGCTAGCTTTTTTGATTGATTGATTGATTATGCCAGTCTTGGAGCTTGTACTCAGGGCCTGGGCACTGTCCCTTAGCTTTTTTGTTCAAGACTGGTTACTCTTAGAGTTTGAACTCAAGGACTGTGCTTGCTAGTCAGACACTATGCTAATAAGTCAAGAATATAACTTTTAAATGTTTAAAATCATAAAAATGTATACTTAATACCAGTGTTCTAAGCAGTTGTTGCAAAGAAACATTGGCATTGAATTCAAATTATTTGAGAAAGCTCTGAAATATAAGACATTGAGAGACAAAGGGGAAATGGTTTAATTATAACAATTTTTTTGTGTGTGTGTGCCACTCCTGGGGTGTACTCAGGCCCTTATACTTTTGCTTAGCTTTTTTTCCCCAATGCTTTACCAGTTGGATCACACCTTCACCTCTGCCATTTTTTTTTCCTGATTATTTGGAAATAAGTCTCTGGAATTTTTTTATGTCTAGTCTGGCTTTGAACTGGAACACTCAGATCTCAGCCTCCTGGGTAGCTCAGATTACAGGTGAGCCACTGGTGCCCTGCACTGATAGTAACAACTTTAAAAGGAGATTTCTTTCCAAAGGCATTAAATCAAGCTTGAGCACTTTTAAAGTTGAAGTCAAACAAAAAAAAAAAATGTGATACAGAGCTAGGTGCCAGTGGCTCTTTTGCCTATAATCTTAGCTACTCAGGGGGCTGAGATCTGAAGATTGAGGTTCAGAGGCCGCCTGCACAGACAGATCCATAAGTCTTGGATCCTTCTATTTTACCATTCTGCAAGATTTCAATCCTATTTACTTGGATTACCAGACCTTGATCCTTCTATTTTTCACTTTTCATCATAACTAGGTTGCCACCACACCCAGCTTTTGGTTGAGAAGAAGTCTTGAGAATATGTTCGAGTTGGCTTCAAAGGCCAGTCCTCCAATCTCAGATTTCTCTGTAGCTGGGATGACAAGTGTATACCATTCTACCTAGCTATTGTTGAAAAGGGGGGTCGGGTGGGAGTGTCCTTGTATATATGCCTGTTCTGGCTTCAAACTTTGATCGTCCCAATATGAGCCTCCCAAGTAGCTAGGACTATAGGCATGGGCCACTAAATCTAAGGATCATCTTTTAAAATTGATTTGGCAAGTTTCCAAAGCTTAACAACTATATTGCTTTCTTTCTGTTTAGGGATTTGGGGCTTTAGGGTGATAGAAACTAAGAGAAAAGAGAGACAGTGCTAGATATATTTTGGGAAGAGATTAATCTTTGTTTTGGAAAAACCTGAGTTGATTACTGGCCTTATTATTTATTTTAATTAATTAATTAATTTATTTATTTATTTATTTTGCCAGTCCTGGGGATTGAACTCAGGGCCTGAGCACTGTCCCTAGATTCTTTGTGCTCAAGGCTAGCACTCTACCACTTGAGCCATAGTGCCACTTCTGGCTTTTTCTGTGTATGTGGTGCTGAGGAATCGAACCCAGGGCTTCATGCGTGCTAGGCAAGCACTCTACCTTATTAATTATTAGTGAAACATGCAAAGGTAAATTCTTATCCTTTAATTTGGATATAATACATCCTATATAATGTTGTTGTGATGATTAGATTTAATATAAGGGACGTATCTAGTTCAGTGCCTAACATGTATCTGCTCTCATTAACTAGTAGTGACTAAGAAAAATTTAATTTTAAGTAGTACAAGTAATGACATTTGAACTTTAAAAAATATATAAATCATACATTTAAGGTATGTGTGATTTTTTTTTTTTTACTTCTGTGTAGCTATCAGTGAAATACTATTTTTCTGGATAAAAGATAACTATGCAAATAATTATAGGAAAAATGCATTCTTCTTTCCATATAAAACATTGGTTTCTCTCGCTCTTTTTTTTTTGGTCAGTAGTAAGGCTTGAACTCTAGGCCTTGGGGCTGTCCCTAAGCACTTCAGCTCAAGTCTAGAGCTCTACCACTTGAACCACAGCACTACTTCCGGTTTTCTGGTGGTTAATTGGAGATAAGAGTCTTGTGGACTTTTCCTGCGCAGGCTGGCTTTGAACTATGACCCTCAGATCTCAGTCTCCTGAGTAGCTAGGATTACAGGCAGGCGCCATCCGTGCCTGGCTGGTTTCTCTCTTTTCCAAAGGATATAAGTAACTAAAGGTTGCTCCTTCCATTCTTTTTTCTTTTGGTTAATAGTACTGGGCTTGAACTCTGGGCCTTGAGCTCTTGCTTGGCTTTCTTAAACGACTGGCACTTTATCACTTGAGCCATGTTTCCACTTCAGCTTTTATTGCTGGCTAATTAGAACTAAGAGTCTGGTTGTTTTGTCTGCTCAGCCTGGCTCTGAAGCTTGGCTCTCAAATTTCAGCCTCCAGAGTGACTAGGGTTATAGACATGAGTCACTGGCGCCTGGCTTTGGTATACTTTTATTTTTTGTTGTTGTTGTTTACTTCAGAAATTACTATTCTCAGTCTATGAAATGGTCAGAGAATGGCTACCTTCCATATATGTTTGGTTTGGCCTGAATAGTGTTTTAGATTCTTTGGATGAGACTTGTAGTCTCTAGTTTATTACAAATAAAATTGGTAAAAAAAAAAAAATATATATATATATATTTATCAGTGTACACACAAACACAAACATTTCTATGTGGTAAATTCTATATAATTGTTTACATAGAATTTTTTTTACATAGTCCATAATAGTGGGATTCTCATTTATTATTCTATTGCTTACTCAACTAACCTGGCACTGGAGTTTAAGATCTCTATAAGTCCTTTTCTTTTCACTTTTCTGAAGGTGTTTCCCTCCCAGATGATGACCCAGAGGCTGGCCAGGGGAGCAAGTTTTGCCTAGTGGCCATTGGCAGATTGCAGGCAAGTGTGAATTTTCCATATTTTATCCCTTATAAATTAGAGTAAATCTTCTTTAGAGATTATATTCCTTTTCTCCCTCTTTCTCCTCTTTCTCATCTTCTCTCTCCCTCTTCCTTCCTCCCTCCATTCTCCTTTCATTTGTCCATTCTCCCCTCTCTCCCTCCCTCCTTCCTCTCTCCCTTTCTTCCTTTCATCATCCTTACCTTCCTTGTACTGAGATTTGAACTCAGGGTCTTGCATTTACTAGGCAAGCATTGTACCACTTGAAATACACCTCCAGTTAGTGTTTATTTTCTTTTACTCTCCAAAAATAAGGAGACCTATAACAGTGCAAACATCACTACTCTCAGATTTAGCAAAAGTTGAAGTGTATGAGAGAGGGAAGGGTACATATCAATGAAAAGACCAGAAATAAATCTGCAAAGAATAGTATAATTTTGCCTCATTTTTATCTCTTCACTTTTAGGTAACTAGTTCTCCTAACTGTACAGACATGAGTAGTGTTTGTCAACCAACAGAATTCATCTCCCGACACAACATTGAAGGAATATTCACTTTTGTGGATCATCGTTGTGTAGCTACTGTTGGCTACCAGCCACAGGTGAGAAGCTTGAGCTATTAACATCTTGAATACCTAGGCTTCTGTTTTCCCTTGCCAGTGTTGAAGTTACACAATTGTGTAATTCCAGAGATAGCTATAACACAGTAGTCCTAGCGCAGAAAAAAGAGGTGATCCTATCCTAATAGAGTCTCAGTTTATTCTCAACTTCTAACCAGGGCTATCATCTAGAAAAATATGGTATGTAAAAGCAGGTGAGAGCACACATATAGATACATTTTTTAAAACATACAAATAAATACAAGTATATTTTTTGTTCTGATATTAATACAGGTTATAGATTAAAAATGCTTCTTTTAGTTGATTATACTCATAAGACTATCTTTATACACCTTATGTAACTAATAATAACCCAAAAAAGACAAGTTCAGCATGCTATTGTAATTTAGTCATTCAGCAGAACAGTTAACTATGTTTAAGTTGATACATGTGAACTTGTAAAAGTGTAAATGCCAGTAGGTACTTTGTGTTATGACTGTGTGAAATGATCAGTGAAAATGAAAAGTTGGAGGTTCAGTACTTACTATAAAGCTGTTATTAAGCTATTAATGTGGTGTTGGTATAAGGAGAGATGTATAGATCAATAGAACAAAATTGAGTCTATTATTATAATTATGGTCAACTAATTTTCAGCAAATGTTTTTTTTGTTGTTGTTGTTTTTTCTTTTCTTTTTTTGCCAGTCCTGTGGCTTGAACTCAGGACCTGGGCACTGTCCCTGAGCTTCTTTTGCTCAAGGCTAGCACTCTGCCACTTGAGCCACAGTGCCACTTATGGCTTTTTCTGTTTATGTGGTACAAAGGAATTGAACCCAGAGCTTCATGCATGCTAGTCAAGCACTCTATCACTAAACCACAATCCAGCCTGAAATGAGTTTTTTTCTTTTTTCTTTTTTTGGCCAGTCCTAGGCCGTGAACTCAGGGCCTGAGCACTGTCCCTGGCTTCTTTTTTGCTCAAGGCTAGCACTCTGCCACTTGAGCCACAGCACCACTTCTGGCCATTTTCTGTATATGTGGTGCTGAGGAATCGAACCCCGGGCCTCATGTATACGAGGCAAGCACTCTTGCCACTAGGCCATATCCCCAGCCCCGAGTTTTTTTCTTTTTAACAGAGTGATAGAACAATTAGATAACCATATGCCCCACCCAGGCAAAAACAAGACACAAACAAACAAAAAAAAAAACCTTGTATCTTACTTTAACATTTTACTGAAAAAGCGGAGCTGGCAAGAGTTCAACACCATTAGTCATTACGAAACTCAAAATAAGATGTTATTATATACCAGCTTGAATAGCTATATCAGAAAGCGTTATCAAGACTGTAGAGAACCCGGAACCCTCATTTTTTAGTGGACATGAAAAATGGTGTAGTTGTTTTAATTTCCTAAAATGTGAAATATATACTTATCCTGCAACCTGGCAGTTCCACCCATAAACGTCTAAGTGACATGTAAATAAATGTTCACAAAGATTTGTACACGAATGTCCTTAACTGAATTATTAATAATAGCTAAAAGTAGAAGTGATGTAAGTGTACATTAATATTTTATGAATAAACACACAAAATGTTAGAATCATCTGAACAATAAAAAGGAATAAAATATTGTTACATACAACAACATAGAACTTAAATATTACAAGTAACATATTACAGAACTAAAGAATACAAATTATATGATTCTATTTGTATTAAATTTCTAGAAAAAGCAAAAATTAAAAAGGAAGAGAGAAGGTCAGTAGTAGAGTTGAGAGATGGGAACAGGTTTACTGCCAGTTGCCCAAGAAACTTTTTGGTGCAATGCACATATTCTGAAACTAAATTGTAATATATGCACTACTTTATAAACTTAGTAGGATATAACTTGCATCCTTTGAATGAGTGGATTATGAATTATACCTAAGTCCTGTAGTTAATACTGTTAAAGTTAAATATATAAGATTCTGAAAAAAACATGCAAGAAGCCAGCTGTTAAATAGACAATTGCTTTAGTTTGTTTTGTTTTGTTTCCCTTCATACTTATATTTGTAATCTCAGTATAAAGACAGAAGAAATCAAACCCAAACCCCCAGCTAATGGACTTGGAAGGTTAGATGACGACAAAAATGTTTACCTTCATCTTCTTTATTCTAGGAACTCCTAGGAAAGAATATTGTAGAATTCTGTCATCCAGAAGACCAGCAGCTTCTGAGAGACAGCTTCCAGCAGGTATACCTTTAACCTTTTTATTTCTGGATTATCTGAATATATATTTTTACCTCTTTGTTACATTCAGTTTATAAATGCTTTTTGCTCACTGATTAGTTGAGCATTGTGACAGTTCTATTTTCTTTGTATTTAGCCTATATTACTACTTTATTTTGCTAGCCTGTATTTTTAAGGAGTAAGAATATTTTTGGGGGGGCTGGGAATATGACCTAGTGGCAAGAGTGCTTACCTCGTATACATGAAGCCCTGGGTTCAATTTCTCAGCATCACATATAGAGAAAAGGCCAGAAGAGGTGCTGCGGCTCAAGTGGTAGAGTGCTGGCCTTAAACCCCAAGACTGGCAAAAAAAAAATATATATATATATATATTCTTTGGAACTATTAGGTAATATCCAGGGTATATTTGCTTATTAGTTTTGGCTAGTTACTGTATGTAACTAGCCAACCAGGTATATCCAAGCAATTGCTTTTTTTTTTTTTTGCCAGTCCTGGTGCTTGAACTTAGGGCCTGGGCACTGTCATTGAGCTTCCTTCACTCAATGCTTGCACTCTACCACTTGAGCCACAGCACTGCTTCTGGCTTTTTCTGTTTATATGGTACTGAGGACTAGAGCCCAGGGCTTCATGCATGCAAAGCAAGCACTCTACCACTGAGTCACATTCCCAGCTCCACAAGGAATTGTTTTTAAAGTATTTAAAATAATTGTCAGCTTCATTGATCTATAGATTGTTGTAGGAAAATATATTTCAGATTTATTTTATAGATAGGTGAAAGTTAATTGTGGCCTTTAATTGTAATTTTTCAAGCCCTACCTTTTGAAAGTACCTCCTTTAGATAACAGCTCATACTTTATACACAAGTTGATTAGTGTCCTTAAATCTCACTAGTATCTATACATAAACTAAAATCATGCCATTGAACTTAGCTTTCTGGTGTAGAATTGTAAAGTTACACAGCAACATTTTTGATGGAATTCTCAAGGAAAGTGGGACAGGTCTTCTGTCCTGGAAATAATTGCTATTTTCCTTTCACTTTTATGTCAGATAGCTTGGGACTCTGGGGGGAGGGGGGCGTGTGACAATCTTCCTCCTTATTTACACTTTGTTTTCTGCTCCCCTTTGTTGTTTTAACATTGAGAAAGACTCCTCTTATAGAAAAGGGAGTTTAGAATTTTAATTTTCTTAATTATTTTATGTTAACTTTTTCAGGTGGTAAAGTTAAAAGGACAGGTGTTATCTGTCATGTTCCGGTTTCGGTCTAAGAGTCGAGAATGGCTCTGGATGAGAACTAGTTCCTTTACTTTCCAGAACCCTTACTCAGATGAGATTGAGTATATCATCTGTACAAATACCAATGTAAAGTAGGTATCTTTTCATCCTTTTCTACTGTTGGAATCTCTCTCTCTCTTTCTTTCTGACTTTTTTTTTTTTTTTTTTTTTTTTGGCCAGCCCTGAGGCTTGAACTTGGGGCCTGAGCACTGTCCTTGGCTTCTTTTTGCTCAAGGCTAGCACTCTGCCACTTGAGCCACAGCGCCACTTCTGGCCATTTTTCTATATATGTGGTGCTGAGGAATCAAACCCAGGGCTTCATGTATATGAGGCAAGCACTCTACCACTAGGCCATATTCCCAGCCCTCTGACTCTTATTATAGGATATGATGTAGTTGATCAACTGTTTTAATAGTTCAGAAACTTGCTCTTGAGATGAAAGGAATTTTATTTCAGTTTTATATGGTAAACCTTTCTAGAAAAGATTTTTTGTTGTATATACTATTTATTGCTCTTTTCTGGTAGGATTTTCAGCTAGAACAGGGTTGAAAAAACTATTTTAGGTTTTGTGGGCCCTTTGGTCTTTATTGTAATAACTCTGCTCTTTTAGCATGAAAATAGTCATAGAAAAAAATCATGGCTATGTTCCAATAATCCATTATGTACAGAAAAGCAAGCACACAGTGATCTGGATTTGGTGTATGAACCACTGTTTGCTTTAGAGCTGGTTAGTTTTTGTTGGTCATGGGATTTGAATGCATGTCCAGGAAACTGTCCTTGAGCTTTTTTGCTCAAGGCTAGCATCCTACCACTTTTTTTTTTTTTTTTTTTGCCAGCTTCAGCTCAGAGCCTGAGCATTGTCCCTGGCTTCTTTTTGCTCAAGGCTAGCACTCTACCACTTGAACAACAGTGCCACTTCTGGCTTTTTCTGTGTATGTGGTGCTAAGGAATTTTGAACCCCAAGGCTTTTAATGAATGCTAGGCAAGCACTCTATTGCTAAGCCTCATTCCCAGCCCCATGCTCTACCACTTTGAGCCACAGCTCTACTTCAGATTTTCTGGGGGTTAATTGAAGAGTCTCACAGCAACTTTGCAGCCTGGGCTGGCTTCAAACTGTGATCCTTAGATCTCAGCTTCCTGAATAGCTAGGATTACAGGAGTGAGCCCTGGTGCTGGGCTCTGAAAAGTTTTATTGAAACCAGGCTCTGGTGGCTCAGGCCTGCAATCCTAGCTATTTAGGAGGCTAAGATCTGAGGATCAAAGCCAGCCTGGGCAGAAACCCAGAAGTGGTGCTGTGGCTCAGGTGATAGAGCACTAGCCTTGAACGCTGAGGCACTCAGTGCCCAGGCCCAGAGTTAAAGCTCCATGTCTGACCTCCCCTCCCCCCAAAACAAGTTTTATTGAGATACCTTTCACATATCATACAAGTCATCCATTTTAAAATGTACTGTCTATCTATTTGCCTATTTCAGTAATTGCATATAAATGGAATTGCAGAATATGTGGTTTCTTTGTGACTACCCTCCTTTACTGGGTATAATTTTTTTTTTTTTTTGGCCAAGTCCTAGACCAAGCCCTAGGACTTGAATTCAGGGCTTGAGCACTATCCCTGGCTTCTTTTTGCTCAAGGCTAGCACTCTGCCACTTGAGGCACAGTGCCACTTCTGGCTTTTTCTATATATGTGGTGCTGAGGAATCAAACCCAGGGCTTCATGTATTTGAGGTGCGCACTTTACCACTAGGCCATATTCCAGCCTGAGTATTTTTTTTTTTTTGCCAGTCCTGGGGCTTGGACTCAGGGCCTGAGCACTGTCCCTGGCTTCTTTTTGCTCAAGGCTAGCACTCTGCCACTTAAGCCACAGCGCCACTTCTGGCCGTTTTCTGTATATGTGGTGCTGGGGAATCGAACCCAGGGCCTCCTGTATACGAGGCAGGCACTCTTGCCACTAGGCCATATCCCCAGCCCTTGAGTACAATTTTTAAGGATCATCCATATTGTAGCCTGGATCAGTATTTTAATATACTCCATTGTATGGACTACTAATGATTGTTCCACCTACAGATAAATCTTAAATCTGTGGCACTTTCTGTATAGAGTCATCTCCCTACCTGTTTTTATTTACTTTATTTTCATAGAAACTCTAGCCAGGAGCCACGGCCTGCACTGTCCAACACAATCCAGAGGCCACAGCTAGGTCCCACAGCTAATTTACCCCTAGAGATGGGCTCGGGGCAGCTGGCACCCAGGTAAGAAATTGTGAAGTAATTATCTATTGAGGAATCACTAGGCGGGGGTGATTTGTACTCCTATGATCTTTATGTTAGGCGGTTTATTTGTTTTTTTGTTGTTTTTTTTTGCCAGTCCTGGGGCTTGGTCTCAGGGTCTGAGCACTGTCCCTGGCTTCTTTTTGCTCAAGGCTAGCACTCTGCCACTTGAGCCACAGCGCCACTTCTGGCCATTTTCTGTATATGTGGTGCTGGGGAATTGAACCCAGGGCTTCATGTATATGAGGCGAGCACTCTTGCCACTAGGCCATATCCCCAGCTAGGTGGTTTATTTTGTTTTAAGCCCTTTCCTTCTGATTTGTTAAAATCTTTGTTTCCCACCTCTCACTGATCTTTAACATACAGGCAGCAGCAACAGCAAACAGAACTGGACATAGTATCAGGAAGAGATGGACTGGCCAGTTACAATCATTCCCAGGTGAATATGTATCTTATTCTGTGAAGAAGACTATTAAGCATTTCCTTAAAAACTGTCCCCTAGGCTGGGCATGGTGGCTCATGCCTGTAATCCTAACTGTTCAGGAAGATTATGGTTGCAGGCCAACCCAGGCCAGGCTTGGTGGTGTGTATCATCCCAGCTATAAGTGATAGAGTGAGACAGGAAGCCACAGACTTGACTGCAGGCAAAAACATATGGCCCCAACTGAAAAAGCACAAAAGGGCTGGGGGTGTGGTTCAAGTGATAGAGCATCTGCTTGGCAGGTGCAAGGCCCTAGTACTACCCTCCCAACATCCCCCACAAAAAAATTTATATATATATATATATATATATACACACAATCTCCTATGTATTTTATGTGAACATCTGGATTGGTGAATGGTTGTATTAAGTCTTTTTTCTTTTTTTGCCAGTTTTGGGCCTTGAACTCAGGGTCTGAGCACTGTCCCTGAGCTTCTTTTTGCTCAAGGCTAGCACTCTACCACTTGAGCCACAGCGCCACTTCTGGCTTTTTCTATATATATGGTGCTGAGGAATCGAACCCAGGGCCTCATGTATAAAAGGCAAGCACTCTACCAGTAGGCCATATTCCCAGCTCTGAATTAAAGCTTTAAAGATTATTTTCATCATTTGATTCTATAGGTTTCTGTCCAAGCTGTGACAGCTACGGGGCCAGAACACAGCAAGCCCCTTGAAAAGTCAGATGGTCTGTTTACCCAGGATAGAGATCCAAGATTTTCAGAAATCTATTCCAATATCAATACAGGTAGGTTTCCTCCTTGGTTTCCCTTCAAGTTCTCATTTAGATCATCTGTTGATGGGCCTACCACTGCCTGATCAGTAATCTTCCAGCATATTTCCACTTAATTATAATAATTAATAAGTAGGAATTTACTCATCTATATACTACAGCCCCTTGACTAGCCCTCCCCCAACTCCTTTTGGTCCACAGATCAGAGTAAAGGCATCTCTTCCAGCACTGTCCCTGCCACCCAACAGCTATTCTCCCAGGGAAGCTCATTCCCTCCTAACCCCCGGTCGGCAGAGAATTTCAGGTGAGCCTGGTATGTGTGTGCTGCTTTATAGGGCCCTGAAGGATTCAGTTGCTGAATCCAAGTTTTATTCTTCCCTTTCTCTGGTTATTTATACAAAATAGTAGTTTGTAGGGCCTCAGTTAAGGCAAAGAAGCTTCTGTTTTCTTCCTTCTGTTTCTTTGCACCTGCCCTATTGCTATGTTCTAGGTTCCATCTGTGTCCTAGCCAGTGTGTAGCTATCGGTCTTTTTTTTTCCCCCCAACTGTTACCCAGTTTACTTCACTCCATGGAAGTCAAGGAGATAGCATTATATTACCATTGATTCCTAGCTTCAGTGATACCGTTTTTGATCTTTTACCTATTTGTTCACTCCTAGGAGTAGTAGTCTGGCCCCTCCTGTAACCATTGTCCAGCCATCATCTTCTGCAGGACAGATGTTGGACCAGATTTCTCGCCACTCCAATCCCACCCAGGGAGCAGCCCCAGCTTGGACCCCTAGTACCCGCCCAGGCTTCTCTGCCCAGGTAAAGCTTCCAGTCTCTCTGATCATCTATTTTTTTGCTTGTTTGAGCTTCTCTCAGCCCTCCCCCACATGTAAATTTATTATTTTCTATCATATCCTCTCCTTAACCTTTGTCCTTTCCCTTCTACTTTTCATCCTTGTTGAGAGCAATTAGATAATTAAAGCACTACAAATAGTGTGGCGCCGGTGGCTCATACCTGTAATCCTAGCTATTCAGGAGGCTGAGATTTGAGAACCATAATTCAAAACCGAGTCAGGCAGGAAAAGTATGTGAGACTTTTCATCTCCAGTTAACCATAAAAAGCTAGAAATAGAGCTGTGGTTCAAGTGGTAGAGCACTGGCCTTGAGCAAAGTGGCTCAGGGACAATGCTCAGGCCTGAGTTCAAGCCCCAGTCAGTACTTGCACACACACACAAAACACCACAAATAAACCAAACTCCATGTCTGTTACATATTCACCTTAATTCAGAATTTCTCACACAAAACAATTTGAGTAGGTTTGATTTTCACATTTGTTTTTGAGTAAATTTTAAGAAACTTTCTCTTTGTTAAGGACTATATAATGTAAGACTAGGGAGAAAAACTAGTATATAATGCAAAGTAAATACGTTAGATGTACGTTGCTATATATTTATATTGTGTGTTTATATGTATACTACATATTATGTATGTGTGTGCTGATGTGTATGTATATCAAATATATGTAGTTTGTGTATTGGGGTTTGAAGTCAGGGCTCATACTTGTTAGGTAGGCATTCTACTACTTGAACTACACTTCTGGTCCTTTTTGCTCTGGTTAAAATTTATTTAGGCAGTACTGGAGTTGGAATTGAAGGATTTGCACTTAACTAGGCAGGTGTTCTACCACTTAAACCCCACATCCATTCCTTGCTTTGATTATTTTCTCTCTGATATGCTATTGTTATTAATATGTGTTTATTTTGGGGGCCAATACTCAGGTTTGAACTCAAGCCTGGGTGCTGTTCCTGCACTTCATTTACTCAAGGCTAGCACTCTACCACTAGTGCTTTACCCACATCTCCCCTTCCCACTTTTTGTGATTAATTAGAGATAAGAGTCTCACAGATTTTCCTGCTTGGGCTGGCTTTGAACAGATTATAGATGTGAGCCATCAGCATCCAGCAATACTTCTACTTTTATAATTACATTAATCAAATTCTTTCACTTATCACAACTTTTTTTTGTACTTTTTTCTCACCTACCTAAAAAAGTGTTAACACACTGGGAATTAATTAGAAGTGTATAGTTGGGAATGTGATTAGCTTCGATTTAAAAGAATAATGATTGATAGAAATAATATATAATAGAATAATTATAGAAATGGTATACAATATATAGTAGAGTATATAATACAAATGGTTTGTACAGTAATGCTATTTGTTGGTCCCTGTCCCCTTTAGCAGGTGGCTACACAGGGTACAACTAAGACTCGTTCTTCCCAATTTGGTGTGGGCAACTTTCAGACTCCATCTTCCTTCAATTCCATGTCTCTCCCGGGTGCTCCTGCTGCAGCACCTGGAACTGCTGCCTACCCTACTCTCACCACTCGTGGATCCAATTTTGGTAAGTACAGAAGCAGGGTAATAGGAAAATGATGCTACTGAAGAAATAATTTGGTAATTAAAATGGTTTGTATCCGAGTACATTGACCTAATTATGAGGAAGTACAAGGTGGCAATATATTTAGCATTAAAAACCTTCATTCAGGAAAAATGCTTTAGCACATACAAGAAAAAGAATATTGTGGGCTGGGGATATGGCCTAGTGGCAAGAGAGCTTGCCTCATATACATGAAGCCCCGGGTTCAGTTCCCCAGCACCACATATACAGAAAACAGCCAGAAGTGGCGCTCTGGCTCAAGTGGCAAAGTGCTAGCCTTGAGCAAAAAGGAGCCAGGGACAGTACTCAGGCCCTGAGTCCAAGGCCCAGGACTGGCAAAAAAGAAAAAGAAAAAAAAAGAATATTGTAACATAATATTGTAATATTTACAATGATTTCACTATACAACTTACAAAATGCCTACCATTTAATGGTACACATATTTAATCTAAATGACCAAATAACTCTTTGGGGAAAACTAGGAAAGTTAACTTGGAAAAAGAAAAAGAAAAGTTAACTTGGGACTTTGCTTTGAAATAGAAGAGCACTGGTTAACAGAGAAAAGGACAGAAGGTATCCTAGGTAAAATTATTGACATGTATGTAGCTGTGTGCTAGTTTCTCATCTTCATTGGTATTACTAGGCTGAAGGTATTTATTCTTATATTTCTAGCTCCTGAGACTGGACAGACTGCAGGACAATTCCAGACACGAACAGCAGAGGGTGTGGGTGTCTGGCCACAGTGGCAGGGTCAGCAGCCTCATCATCGCTCAAATTCTAGTGAGCAACATGTTCAGCAGCCATCAGCACAACAGTCTAGCCAGCCTGAGGTCTTCCAGGTAAGACATTAAAGACTTCAGAATGTCAGAAGTTAGGAGAGGAGAGAGATAGAAGGAACCATACCTCTGTGAAAGTGTGGATTGGAAGTGTGTAGAAGACAGTAGATATGTAAAGATAAATGTCAGTAATGAAAAGATCATGAATGGTTTGATACACATCTTTTAACCAGACTAGACAAAATTTGTAAAGTGAAGCATGTGAAGATGCCAGATAAATTATTTTAGCTCATTCACGAAGCTTTGGATTTAAAATAGGGAAAATTTTAAAAGTATATGAAATACACTGATTAAGGCTATAATGGTCTATTTAAAAAAGTTCTGAGGGGACTTGCAAAATTGAATGGAGTCGTCTTAAGCCAAAAGAAGAGCTAGTATAAAGCACAGAAAGCAAGATGGGTTTCAGTAGATAAAAAATAAGATATTTAATCTCATATCTAGAAGGGGTTAAATGGAAAGTGTAATGTAGCAAGCAGATTTCTCTCCCTTTGAAAAGAGGAAACTTAGGGCTGGAGATGTAACTCAAAGTAGTAGCATGCCTGCTTCACAAATCCGAGTCTCTGAGTTCAGTTTCCAGTACTACCAAGAAAAAAAAAGTTGACAAAAAAATTTAGCAAAAAATAAATATGATTAGAAAAAAATGGCTAGGAAAAAAAATGGCTATGATGTAAAGGAATCACTGTTCTGGAAGTAAGGAAGGCTGAGAGAACTCAGTGCAAGGAAGACTTTTTGGGTTGAGGGATGGATTGTATTGTAGAGAAATGTTGGGAGGGAACTCAGTAAATTTAACAGTGTCATCTTTTTCTCTCATTAGGAGATGTTGTCCATGTTGGGAGACCAGAGCAACAGCTACAACAATCAAGAATTTCCTGACCTAACTATGTTTCCCTCCTTTTCAGAATAGAACTATTGGGGTGAGGATAAGGGATAGGGGAGAAAAATCACAGTTTTTAAAAACAAATCTTTTGTAAACAAAATAAAAGTTCCTCTCCCTTCCCTTTCCTCACCCCCTAATATGGTACCCCTATCCCTTGCCTCTTCTTCCCTTTCTGAGGTAACATTTATAGAAGGAATTAAATCAATCCCTAAGGCTTCTAGATAGAAGCCTTGGAAAAGTTGAGGATAGGTGAAGTTAGAATGCCTTTCTTTATGTCTCCTGACCAGAAGTTGCACAAAATTGGTTTGTGCTAGGGTCAAGGGGCAGTTAGAAGAACCTGACATCCACTATTTGCCTTGGATACTGTGGCTTATTTTTGGGAAGAAATTCTGAATAGAGTGGAACAGAGGAGGAATATCCTCATAATTGAGAACCATGAAACATGGTGTTTATACATGGGGCTTTAGGAAATGAATATAGGCTCTTTCTGCTACCTGTGAGCAATTCCCCCAGAAAGAAACATGTAAGAAAGAGAACAAGAATTTATGTGTGAGTGTGTGTGTGTGTGCGTGTGCGCGTGTGTACGCTCATGTGTGAGTACATGCATGGTCCTGTATTTCTTTCTCCCTATTAGGGAGTTTATGCAAAATTTGTCCCAGATTTTATCTTTGTCTTTCTGTATGCTCTTCAGTGAGTCCTAACTTGTTAAATCTTCCAAGTATTTTCCATTTAGTATTGCAGCCAAAGTATTTAAGTCTTTGCTGCACTTACATATATGCCCAGCCATATGCAGCTATAGGCAAATATATAAAGTTTTCTATTGATGAGGTTGATCTCTAACATATTCAGTGATCAAGCTGGATTACTGCTGCTTTTGGTGCTCTCGCCTTATTTGGAAGATCTGTAACATTACTGAAATGGGCTGGTCAGATAAACACTTTACAAAGTCTCAGACTTGGCCATAAGGATAATGCTGCATTTTCTGTCAGAATCACATGATGTGTGTTCTGTAGAGGATATTTCTGCATGGAAACTCAACTTCTTGGATTAACAGTCCCAGTGGAAATGCTCACTGTTGGAGTATAAACCAAATAGACAGTCCTTTTGCAAAGTAGCCTTTTTCATCCCATCCTCAAAATACCCATCTAGCAAGAAACACGCTGGGCCTCTAATTCTTTCTTCTTAGCTCCCTTTCCAATTTAAAGATTGGGTTTTGTTTGGAGCAATATAATTCCATGTGTTAGGTAGGACCTGGACTCCCATTCCAACAGGGTCACTTGATAATTGTAGCCATATAAATGTGGATCCAGGTTTCTACTCTCACCCTTTACCTTCCTCAGGTAAGTCATGGTCATCAGCCTTTTAAAAAATATTCCTGCCAGTATCTTAAATACAAAACTGTATTATTAAGGAAAAAATATATTAAGTGTATTCACAGTGGACTGAGGAGCACAGGCTGAGGGAATGTCCATTTACTGGGTTCCCCCACCCCTCTTTTGTCTCCAGTCTGGTGCCAGGTAGTAGAGTGGAAAAGGAGATGATTTATTTTTCTATTCTATGTGCACACATACAGTATACATATATATATATTTATATCACAATTTACGAAACCAAAAAGTTGAGTTTCCAATGGAAAACCCTGTTTTTTAATAATCAACTTGTTTTTAAATGTGATTGGGACTATAATATTGTACAGTTATTATAGGGTTTGGGGGAAGGGGAGGGCAGAGAGAAGATACTCTGGGGGTTTGCTTCTGTTTTCCTTCAGGGTTTTATTTTTGATTGATTTTTTTTCCTGGTGGCCCTTTCTGTATTGCTGGCATCTGTGCTAAGCCATACAGTGGCAAAAATAATGACATGTAGCAAAGATTTTAAAACAAAGCATTCTTTCCTTTTGTAAAATTCCTTGTGTTGTGTGATCTTGATTGCTGCGGCTTTATTCCTTTCCAGCATATAAAATACAGATACCCACCACTAAAAGGATACATAGCTCAGGCTTGAAATGTAATTCAGTGAGGGAACACTTGCTTAACATGCACAAGTTCCTGAGATCTATCTCCAGCACCACAAGAACAACTGAGAAGAATCCCTACTTTGAGCTTTAAAACACACAATTATAAAACAGCCTTTCATGTCAACAATCAGAAGTCACAGTGCCCTGATGACTCAACACCCTTCCTCCTCACTTGCCCTCCTGATCCTGACACATTCTGAGAAGACAGCAGACACATCTGGCTACATTGTAAGGGGTGGGGGTTGCCAAAGCCCATGGGACATGGTAGTGTTAGTACTTAAAACCAGTAGAGCAGCACATCTGGATATATGTTCTCTGGATTGAAGAGCATTAGGAATTAGGAAATACAAACTTTCAGATCTGGACCTGGATTTCTTCTCTAGGCCTGTGTGGTTCATAAGTACATTTAAAGTCAAAGGCCTTTGTTACTCAGGGTCTATGTATAGAATCCAGCGAGAAACGGGATCTCATGTTTTATCCTTTCTATTCCTCACATCTCTTTATCGAAGAAAATAGAGTTTGGGGCCAGGGATGATTTCATGACTGCACTAGAACCTTGTGATCTATCACATGTCTACATTTTGGGGAAGCATTTGAAGAAGCTCGTGACTGGACCTAGATTGGGAATTTTAATAATTGAGACATGCTCATCAGACATCCCACCATCTGAGAATTTTGTCAATAAAGTTATATGTGAATCCCTCAGTTGATTCATATGATGTTGTAAATAACCAGGAGTGACATTGGAGTTATTTTTAGAACCAATTTCATCTGGACAGACCCTCCTCTACAAAACCATGTTGGAGGCTGGGTACTATCTATGGCTTATGTCTGTAATCCCAACTCCTTGGAGGAAGTGATTGGAAGGCTTGAGGTTTGAGACTAACCTGAGCAAAAAGTATAACCCCATCTCAACCAATAAGCAAGCATGGTAGCACCCAACTGGGAGGTCCTATTTAGGACCACGGTCAAGGCTACTGGGCAGAAATAGTGAAACTATTCTAAATACAATTAAAACAAGAACTACAGTGGCTGGGAATATGGCCTAGTGGTAAAGTGCTCGCCTTGTATACATGAAGATCAAGAGGTAGAGTGCTGCTAGCCTTGAGCAAAAAAGCCAGGGACAGTGCTCAGACCCTGAGTCCAAGCTCAGGACTGGCAACAACAAAACCCAAGAACTACAAATGCCTTCCTAGTAAGCACAGAACCCTGAGGCTTAAGCCTCATTACCACAGGGAAGTGGGAATAGGAAAGCAATTCCACTGCTGGAAAGTGATAACCTTTAGCCAACAAGTCCAGGCACAGAAGTCTAAGCCTGTAATTCTAGCTACTCAGCTGGAGGTGATTATAAGATTGTGGTTCAAGTCCAGCCTGGGAGAAAAGGTTCCAGAGTCTCCATCTCAGTACAAAGCTGGGCACCAGTGGCTTGTGTCTGCCCAACTAGCTACACAGGAAGTGTAAATAGGATGATCAAGGTCCTGTGTGGCCTTAGTATAAACCTGAGACCTCTTTTAGGGAAAATAGCAAAAACAAATTCTTTAAAAGACCCTGCCTTAAAAACAAGGCCCTGAGTTCAAACCCCAGAGTCCCTTAGGTTACTCATTTTTGGATTTTTGTGTTTATTCCATCAACTCAGAAGGTCAAACATAAACTTGAAAACTGAGGTTTCAGTGTTAGGGAAGTGAGTCACAATGGGAAAAGATTCAGTCCCTTAATATAATAAACGATTTTAAAGAAGGATAGGATGACTTAGGCTATATCCTTCCATTTCCTCACCAACAAAAGTAATCCCGGACTAAAATAGGTATACTAAAGTTTTTGTCTGTCTCCAAAGACGGTCATGTGAAACTAGCAATTCTCCACCTCAGCACACAACTGCACACACACAGAAACACTGTAAATCTGATGCCATCTCCCCCATCTAACCCCCCTTTTCTCAACATTTCTGTCCCCGCCTGCCTTATCCAAATTTTCCAGCCAACTGCTGGAGCTGACTTCCGCAATCTTGATGGAATAAATCCAGCACCCCTAAGTCCTCCGCCCACATTAGACACACTTTCTGACCCGAGGAGCTCAGACAAGATTCCCAGCAGCAGGTAACATTTTTAACTTCTAGATCTTTCTAGCCTCAAATTCCTTTTCATTCTTTTAAGAGGATTAAGAGTCTAGTAAGTTGGAGATCAAAATAAGCTTTATGGAAAAAACGGCCTTCTTAGTTAATTTCCTGGCCAAATAAAAAAAATGTCTGGAAATTGTTATGATTCCTTGTATGGTTGTGCATATGCCTATGCAGTTTTAGTAAATGAAAATAATTACCCATTTCTCAAAAATGATCTCTATTAAGTTTCTTAGGCCACAAGGGTTAACAATGAGGAATAATTGAGTATGAGGAAGAGAGAGGAGAAACAGGAGGAGGAAGAGAAGGAAAACAACTACCACTGGTAGGCGGTAGCTCAGTATTTGTGCTCTGAAACATCTCAAAGCCCTGAATACTCCCGTTAGACATAAAGATAGATTCTAAATCTAGCATTGAGTAAGTCATATGACTTGCTTTTAAACAGAAGGATTTATATTTAAGCAAGCCAATGTAAAAAATTAGTGACACTGGAGCAAACTTCTGAAAAGCTTATAGAATATTGCCTTTTCATTCTACATTCTTCTAACCTTACTTCTGAGGCGTTTGTCCTGTGAGGCAGCTACAAAAGTTGTTTATTATTGAGGGGGAAAAAAACTGCTTCTCCTCAGCATCTGGTTAAGATTAGGGCAGTTTCCTGCCTAAGGAAGGAGGAGGCATGAGAAAGGGGGAATAAATGCATAAGGAGATTGAAAAATAGTTAAAGAGGATACGATCAACTTCAGCCTTACCCTTTTTCAGCAAGATCTGAAAAAATAATTTAGGATTTAGGCAAGGAAGAAAAAAAATGCCGTGTAGAAATGATCAGGAAGCAAAATGTAGCTAGAATTCTTTGTGTTTTCTCCAGCCCCCATTCCCAGCTTGTGCTTGTTTTGTCCATCTCCAAACTTGGAAGGTACACTGCAGAAGATAGGTGCTGAGCCAATCCCACTTAGCCCTTTCCATCCCATTTCTGCTTGCCAACAAATATGTGCATGTGACAGTTGGTTAAACAACCTTATGCCAAAATACTTGAAACCAGACGTAGGAGCACACCTTTTTCCAAACCCAGCCTCTATCATTGTTTTGTCATATGCAAACGACCCTTAATTCTTACCTTCTTTATAGAGCCAAGTATTCTTCAGCCTCACAGTTAAGGAGTTCTTAACTTTGTGTTCATGAATTCCCTAGGATTATTGCATGCACATGCATTTTTCTGGTAAAAGAGACTATACCTTTACTAGCTCCCTAAAAGAGTCTTAAAAAAGATTAAGAGCTACCTGTCTGGAAATACAGCTGCAGCTATTTCCTCATTCCAAGCCAAGCTGTGAATCCCTTTCAAATGGAAGTGTTCCCTAATTATTCCTTCAGGATGTGGGGGCTCAAGGTTCTGCTGCTACCCATGGTGAGCTTTGCTCTGTACCCTGAAGAAATACTGGATACCCAATGGGAATTATGGAAGAAGACCTACATGAAGCAATACAATGGCAAGGTGCCTGGGGGCCTGGAAGGGAGCATGGCAGGAAGGCTGGGACCTCAGAGCTCAAGTCTTAGCATATAGGCTTTGTTCTTCACAATACAGTAAAATCTACAACCGAGCAAACCTGTCTCTGTTCCCTAACTCTTAACATATGCTTTTCATTTTTGTGCCTCAATCACCATCCTTCTGTGCTATATAGAAAGAGATGTAAAGCTCTACATAATTGTAGAGTGCTTGCCTAGCATATACAAGGCACTGGGCCCACAAGAAAGAGGGAGGGAGGGGGAGGAGAGAAGATAAGAGAGGAAGGGAAGAGAAAGAAAGGGAGAGGGAGAAGGAGAGAGAGAATATGCTGGGAGGGGAGAGAGCACACCAGGGAGAGGGTGGGGGAGGAAAAGAGAAGAGAGGTGCGACTTTTTCTTTGGGAAGATTTCTCAAATTAATACTATTAATCTATAAATTATTCTATAGATTTCTCCAGTGTTTGCATTATTATTATTTTGCCAGTCCTGGGACTTGAACTCAGGGCCTGAGCACTGTCCCTGGCTTCTTTTTGCTCAAGGCTAGCACTCTGCCACTTGAGCCATAGTGCCACTTCTGGCTTTTTCCATATATGTGGTGCTGAGGAATTGAACCCAGGGCTTCATGTATGTGAGGCAAGGACTTTACCACTAGGCCATATTCCCAGCCCTGCACTAATTTTTACATAACTTTATGTGCTCTTAGTAAATGTGGTTAGTTGCTCAACTAGAGCACATGATTTTTATGATTATAAGTTACATCTTTTCTCCTAAAAAATAAAATACCTATTACCCATGTAACTTCTCTGTCAATGCATATACTGAATATGTTCTGTGTAGGAAGATGAACTCTCTCGGCGTTTAATTTGGGAAAAGAATCTGAAGTATATTTCCATCCATAATCTTGAGGCCTCTCTTGGTGTCCATACATATGAATTGGCTATGAATCACTTGGGGGACATGGTAAGTTGAACCTCAGTTTCTAGCCCACCTATCTCCTGTTTGTCTTAGTTTCCTGCTAATGCCTAGTTTCCTTCTTTGTCTCAGACCAGTGAAGAAGTAGTTCAGAAGATGACCGGACTCAAAGTACCTGCCTCACGTTCCCATAGTAATGACACCCTCTATATCCCCGAGTGGGAAGGCAGAACCCCAGATTCTCTCGACTATCGAAAGAAGGGATATGTTACTCCAGTCAAAAACCAGGTACTTGGGGCTGGGAATGTGGCTTTGCAGTAGAGTGCTTGCCTAGCATGCACAAAGCCCTGGGTTTGATTCCTCAGTACCACATAAACAGGAAAAGCTGGAAGTGGCACTGTGGCTCAAGAGATAGAATTCTAGCCTTAAGCAAAAGAAGCTAAGGGACAGTGCTCAGGCCCTGAATCCAAGCCCCAGGACTGGCCAAAAAAAAAAAAAAAACAGAAACAGGTACTTTATTTTCTTTGGGGATGTAGGTAGGCAATTTGGCATGACCAATCCCCTCTTCTGCTCTTTTGTTCTTGAGATAAGTGATCACCAGAAAGAAAGAGCAAGTAATTATGGCACAATACCTATGCTAAGAGAATATGGCCTATCCTATTATTTAATTTACTTTTTTTTTTTTTTTTTTTTTTGCTGCAAGGTCTTGGTCTTGGTTGTCCTTATCTATGCTGTATTGTGTCATTGAGAGCAAAAGCATGTATCACCATGCTGAGCTCATTACCAAACTCAGGTTCTCTGGGTTATTACAAATAATGTTGCAATAAGTATCTTCATATATATATTTCTGTACGTTTATACAAATACTTCATGTAAAATAAATTCTAAAGCAAATTGCAAGGTCTGAGAGTATCCTTTCCTAAGATCTTACCTTCTTACTAGCAAAAGAAAGCTAGTTTTCCCATAAACTTAACAGCACAGATTTGTGTCTGTGAGGTGAACAATTCATTTAACATCCCTCTCTCTTGCCTAGAACTGACCAGGTATATAGTGCTAGGAAGTAGAGATTCAAAATAGCTAAAACAGCTCTTCAAGAAATAGTCTTAAACTGGGGATATGGCTTAAGTGATATCGCATGAGCCTAGAAAGCACAGGCTCCAAGTTCAATCCCCAGTACTGAAGAAGAAAAAAACCCACCCAAAACAACAACAAAAACCCCCACAATTCTCAATCTTACCAATAAACCAGAAGTCAGGTGCTGGTGGCTCATACCTGTAATCCTAGATACTTAGGGGTCTGAGATATAAGAATTATAGTTCAAAGCCAGCCTGGGAAGGGAAATCCATGAGATTTTTTTTTCTGAAAACTAATTTATTAATGTTACTAATGTTAAAATACAATTACATAGAACTATACACTTTCTTGTAGTTCAGTAGCATTTGTCATCTCTAAAGCAAATGGTCATACAGAAAATTTGAGAAATACATCAAGACATGGATTCATTGTACTTCCATGAGATTCTCATCTCCAGTTAACCACAAGAGGAGCTGTGGCTTAAGTGCTTAAGAGTACTAGCCTTGAGCAAAATAGCCCAGGCCCTGAGTTCAAACTTAAGGACTGGCACCCACACAAAGACTAGGAAAGAAAGGAAAATGTAGAGCAATAATAACTCGCTTTTTGAGGGACTATTATATGTAAGAAACCTTAAACTCCAGATGCAAAATGTATTATTCTTTATTAAAATCTCATTAATATAGTATTGCCCCACATTTTACTGGTAAGGAAACTGAAACAGAGAGATTTAGTAATTTAGCCAAGCTCATATTGCTAGTCGGTGAAAGGCCAGGAGTACTACCTCCCAAGCTGCAATCTACTCTGTTTTACCACATCTAATGATAAGAACATTTACCAGTAGCAACAACAGCAACATAACAATGTAACAAATGTTAAAGGAAGGAAGACTATGATAAAGGTAACATTTGTTCTGGAATTTACAAAATGTGTAGAACTTCAGCAGGCTGATACAGCCTGTGTGAACAGAAATCACTGATAGTTTCTCTGTATGCTTTTCAGGGTCAGTGTGGTTCCTGCTGGGCTTTTAGTTCTGTGGGTGCCCTGGAGGGACAGCTCAAGAAGAAAACTGGCAAACTCTTAAATCTGAGTCCACAGAACCTGGTGGACTGTGTATCTGAGAATGATGGCTGTGGAGGTGGTTATATGACCAATGCCTTCCAATATGTGCAGAATAACCGGGGCATTGACTCTGAAGATGCTTATCCATATGTGGGACAGGTATGCTTACTCCTAAGAGTTTCATAGCCCTGTGCTGGCTCCTCCTCTCTCATTATGGTAGTTTTACTGGCAGTAATGTCAGAAATCTTTTTTTTAATTTATTTATTAATTAAACAAAAAATTTTTGACAAGGTGTTGTACAAAAAGTGTACAGTTACATAGTAGGGCAGTGTGTACATTTCTTGTGAGAAATCTTGTTTTCTGCCTGGCACCGGTGGCTCACGCCTGTAATCCTAGCTACTCAGAAGGCTGATATCTGAGGATCTAGGTTGGAAGCTAGACTGGGCAGGAAAGTCCATGAGACTCTTACCTCCAATTAACCACCAGGAAACCAAAAGTGGTTCTGTAGCTCAAAGTGGTAGAGTGTTGAGCAAAAAACCTCAAAGGCAATGCCCAAGCCCCATGGCAGACAAAAAAAAAAAAAAAAAAAGACAGAAAAATCTTGTTTGCTTGCCCTATCCCCTGCACCCTCTGTCAAGACCTGATATTAACACTGAAGATCAGATCAAGGGCCTTGTAGCCCAAGTTGGCCTTCCACTCAGCCTTTCTGGCTAGGCTTCCTGAGTGCTGGGATTATAGGTGTATACCACAGTCACCAACTTAGTCTTTTTAAAGTTTCATCTTTTTGTTTTGGTCAGTTGTGAAGGCCTGGGCTATGTCCCTGAGCCTCTTTGGGTGCAAGGCTAATACTCTACCACTGGAGCCACATTGGTAGAAAAAGCCACTTCTGGCTTTTCCTGAGTAGTTTGTTGGAGATAAAAGTCTCATGGACTTTTTTGCTGTGGCTGGCTTCAAACCTCAATCCTCAGATCTTAGCCTCCTGGTGCCTGGCTCTTCTGTGTCTTTTAATCATCTGGAGTTGATTTTTGCATGTGTGGTTGAAGGTAAGAGTTTTCTTTTCATGTAGTATTTTGTTTTTTTCTACAATGATAGACGGATAGCTGGGTGCTAGTGGCTCATGCCTGTAATCTTAGCTACTCAGGAGGCTGAGATCCAAGGATCACAGTTTGAAGCCAGCAGGGGTAGAAAAGTCCATGAGACGTGCTCTCTCTCTCTTTTATCTTTTGTTGGTTGTGGGGCTTGTACTCCGGGCTTGGGCACTATCCCTGAACTTTTTCACTCAAGGCTAGCACTCTATCACTTTAAGCCACAGCTCCACTTCCAGTTTTTCTAGTGGTTACTTGAAGATAAGAGTCTCAGGGAGTTTCCTTCCAGGGCTGGATTTGAACTGTGATCCTCAGATCTCAGCTTCCTGAGTAGCTAGGATTACAGGTGTGAGTCATGGGTATCTGGCTTCCTGGCACTCTTATCTCCAGTAAACTACTCAGAAAAAGCCAGAAGTGGTGCTGTGGCTCAAGTGGTAGAGTGCTAGCCTTGAGCACAAAGAGGCTCAGGGACAGTGCCCAGGCCCTAAATTCAAGCCCCAGGATTGGCAAAAAATAAAATAATAGAAGGAAAGGGGTGACATTGTCCAAAAAGAAATGTATTCTTTACCTGACTTGTATAACTGTAATACCCTGTCACCTTTATAATAACAAAAAATTTAAATAAAATAAAATGATAGGAGGAACAGACCCTGTAGAGACTAATTAGGTTAAAATGTCAATTCACTAACATTTACTCAAAATACAAGTTGAATTTCTTGTTCAACTTATTGCCTATTATAGCTTTGTCCCAATCTTATTGCAACCTTGTTGTTTTCAGGATGAAAGTTGTATGTACAACCCAACAGGCAAAGCAGCTAAATGTAGAGGATTCAGAGAGATTCCCATAGGGAATGAGAAAGCCCTAAAGAGAGCAGTGGCTCGAGTGGGACCGGTCTCTATAGCCATTGATGCAAGCTTGACCTCTTTCCAGTTTTACAGCAAAGGTATGGAACTATTTCCAGAGATCTCTCTTTAAGAAAAAAAAGTTGCAAGTGTTAGAGTTTCTCAAAAGGCCCTGAGCATTTTCAGTACTTAGTTCACCCCTCCTCCCCTCCCTGCCTCCGCCCGCAGTCCTGGGGCTTGAACTCAGGGCATGGGCACTGTCCTTGAACTTCTTTTGCTTAAGGCTAGCCTCTACTACTTGAGCCACAGTGCCACTTGGGCTTTTTCTGTTTATGTGGTGCTGAGGAATGGAACTCAGGGCTTCATGCATGGGAGGCAAGCACTCTACCGCTAAGCCACATTCCCAGCCCCTCTTCCAACTTTGTGTGTGTGTGTGTGTGTGTGTGTGTGTGTGTGTGTGTGTGTGTGTGTGTGTTTAACTGGAGATAAGAATCTCAGGGACTTTCCTGTCTGGTCTGGATTCCAACTGTGATCCTCAGATCTCAGCTTCTTCTTCTTTTTTTTTTTTTTTTTTTTGCCAGTCCTGGGCTTGGACTCAGGGCCTGAGCACTGTCCCTGGCTTCTTCCTGCTCAAGGCTAGCACTCTGCCACCTGAGCCACAGCGCCCCTTCTGGCCGTTTTCTATATATGTGGTGCTGGGGAATTGAACCAAGAGCTTCATGTGTAGGAGGCAAGCACTCTTGCCACTAGACCATATTCCCAGCCCAGATCTCAGCTTCTTGTTTAGCTAGGATAACAGGAGTGAGCCACTACAGCCCAGCTAAAACCACATCTTTTTTTTTTTTTTTTTTGGCCAGTCCTGGGCCTTGGACTCAGGGCCTGAGCACTGTCCCTGGCTTCTTCCCGCTCAAGGCTAGCACTCCGCCACTTGAGCCACAGCGCCGCTTCTGGCCGTTTTTCTGTATATGTGGTGCTGGGGAATCGAACCTAGGGCCTCGTGTATCCGAGGCAGGCACTCTTGCCACTAGGCTATCTCCCCAGCCCCTAAAACCACATCTTAATACTTGGTTTCCTAGGTGTATATTACGATGAAAACTGCAATAGTGATAATGTGAATCATGCAATGTTAGCAGTAGGATATGGGATCCAGAAGGGAAACAAGCACTGGATAATTAAAAACAGGTAATTACAACAACACTGCCTTTGTTATTCACTTACCCTTATAACACTCAACATCTCTTCCAGTTTCCCAGTTTCCTTTCTTTCTTCCAAATCATAGGGAATTCTCTCAAGCTTTTCAGTTTAGAGATTCTGACATATGATGGCCAGATAATAGCATGCAAAGTATGTGTTAGTCAGCTGCCCCCTCGGCAAGATGCTTAGTGATATACAAAAACAAGTAAGCAAATGTGTGCCCATTAAGATAGACTTTGACAGAAGTTAACACAAAGAAGACCAAAGTAGCATTAAGAACCAACTCATTTCCTCAGTAATCTCATCCACTCTCGTAGAATCATCCCTCTTGCCAACAAGGCTTACTCCCAAACCAAGATCACGGACTTTAGCCTCACTTTCAGTAAAGCTAAAAACTCTGGACCTGCAGTAATGGTAATTCAGTCTGATCTCAATCTACCTTTCCAGATATTATCTGCTGCTTTACCCTGTTAGGCACTATTTTTCAGCCACATGATCCTAACACATCTTACTTTCCTGTCTCTATGATTGATTTTACACCATTACACTTTGGGTTCAGCCTCAAATACCACCTCTCACTCAAGTACTCTTCCTCCGGGTCAGCAGCAGGTTCTTCTACCTTTGGGACCTGGGGCATTACGCTGTCTGTCCACTTCTTGACTTTAACTCTTTAAAGATAAAACTTTCTTACTCATTTTTGTATGCAATTGGTCCTTAGCACAATACAGTAAATGTCTCAAAGACTACTTAAAACCAAGGGTACTAAGTATTTTTATTGGTTGATCTTTCAGCTGGGGAGAAAACTGGGGAAACAAGGGCTACATTCTCATGGCTCGGAATAAGAACAACGCCTGTGGCATTGCAAACTTGGCCAGCTTCCCCAAGATGTGACGGCATCCAGCCAACCCCATCCGGCTCTTCAATTCCTTCTATGATGGTGCAATCTATAGATATACTTTGAAAGGGAATTGTATTATTCTTTAGGTAGATGTGATGATACTGAGATTGTTTAATTTCTCTAGTTATTGGTGCTTCAAGTGACACCGGTACTACCTTCTATTCTCTCCACTCTTTTTCTTTGTGGCCACAGCAGGAATTTTCCTAAGTTATATCCTTTTAGGCTACTAAGGTATATGACCACAGTCTACTTGACTTTGTTGTTCTGAGACTGTTGCTATGTGGATAGATGCTTCACATCTTCAACTAGGCCAGATTCTCATTCACTGGGTTTATTTAGCTTTAACTATCCCCAGAAGACTGAAGTGACCTGACTTCTCAACTTCCAAGTCCCCTTCTTCTAGATCCTCAAGGTAGATATTTCGGTGTTTTTTCACTCCAGTTCACAAATCTATTCTAAATTTTTGGTACAAGTTTATATTATATAGAAATGTATTTTCTTTTTCTTCTTTGAAGTTTTAAATAAAGTATTTATCTCTTGTCTTTAATAAATAGCATTCAGTATACATTCATTGTGTATTGGGTACTATGTTAGGTGCTAAAGACAAAAAGATGAGTGAAAAATGGTCCCTGCTGGGCATGGGTGGCTCAGGCCCATGGTCCTAGCTGCTCAGAAGGCTGAGATCTGAGCATCACAGCTGGCTTCAAGCCAGCCTGGACAGGAAGGACCATGAGACTCTTATCTCCAATAAAACACTGGAAGTGGAGCTGTGGCTCAGGTCATAGAGTGCTAGCCTTGAACACAAAGAGGCTCAGGGACAGCACCCAGGCCCTGAGTTCAAGCCCAGAACTGGCAAAAAAAATAAAATTAATATATATGTCAATAAATATACAAAAAGATGTATGTCTCACTCTTCAGACATTATCACTAGCCATTAGAGAAATATAACTAAAGCCACAATGGGTTGGCATTTTATACTCATTAAGATTTTTTTTAAAGAAGCTGGACACAATGACTCACAGCTGTATTCCTATTTGCAAGCTATTTGGGAGGCTACTCCAGCAAAAAATTCATGAGACCTCATTTCAACAAATGAAAAAGCTGAGTGTGGTGGTGCCTATCTCCCATCCTAGCTATATGAGAAAATAAATGGGAGAATCAAATTCCATGTCAGACTGAGTATAAATGTGAGACCCAATTATAAAATAACGAAAGCAGGGGCTGGGAATATGGCCTAGTGGCAAGAGTGTTTGCCTCGTATACGTGAAGTCCTAGGTTTGATTCCTCAGCACCACATATATAGAAAAAAGGCCACAAGTGGCGCTGTGGCTCAAGTTGGCCAAGTGCTAGCTTTGAGCAAAAAGAAGCCAGGGAGAGTGCTCAGGCCCTGAGTTCAAGACCCAGGACTGGCAAGAAAAAACAAACAAACTGAAAGCAGCCATGCTCTAGTGGCTCACACCTATAATCCTAGCTATACTCAGCAGGTGAGATTTGAGAATGGAGGTTGGTATGAAGCCAGCCTGTGCAAGAAAGTCCATGAGACACTTACCTCCAATTAACCATCAAAAAAGCCAGAAGTGGTGAGGCTCAAATGATAAAAGCTAAGAGACAGCACCCAGGCCCTGAGTTCAGTGCCCACTACTTAAAAAAAATGGTTGGGGTTGTGGCTAAAGTGGTAGAGCACCTGCCTAGAAAACTAAAGGCCCTCAATACAAACTCTAGTACTTGCAAAAACAAAAAAAAATAGACTAGAAACTCTTGAACACTGTCATTGGGAATGTAGTGTGCTATGGCAGCTATGGGAAGTTACACATAGAACTTTCATATGATCCAGCAATTCTACTAGATATACAAATTCAAGAGAAAATATTCAATTGAATGCTTTTCGCAACATTATTCTTTTATTTATTTATTTTTTGGCTCAAGGTTAACACTCTCCCTCTTGAGCCACAGCGCCACTTCTGGTCTTTTCTGTTTATGTGGTGCTGAGGAATCAAGCCCAGGGCTTCATGCATGTAAAGCAAATACTCTACCACCAAGCATATTCCCAGCCCACATTGTTCATAATAACCAAAAGATAAAAACAACCCAAGGGCCTATCAACAGATGAACTAATAAACAAATATTATATTCTATCCAAGGGACTATTATTCATCCACAAAAAGAAATGGGATTGTGGTAGATCCTATTGCATGGATAAACCTTGAAAACATGGTGAGTTATTTGTTTGTTTGTTTTGTTTTTTGCCAGTCCTGGGGCCTTGGACTCAGGGCCTGAGCAGTGTCCCTGGCTTCTTTTTGCTCAAGGCTAGCATTCTGCCACTTGGGCCACAGCGCCACTTCTGGCCATTTTCTATATATATGTGGTGCTGGGGAATCGAACCCAGGGCTTCATGTATACGAGGCCAGCGCTCTTGCCACTAGGCCATATTCCCAGCCCTCCTTGAAAACATGGTAAGGGAAACAAATCAGAACAAAATATTGTATTTCCACTTAACAGGAGGCAATTAATATAGTTAAATTCACAGGATAAGTAGCAGAATAGAGGATACCAGTGGTTGGTAAAGTGGTAGAATTTGGAGGCTACTGTTTAATGGGTGCAGAGTTTCTAGTTTGGATGGTAGAAAGGGGCTGAGAGAGTAGATTAGTTAGGAACCAGGACCCCTGGAGAGCATCTTGGCCTAACAGTTGAAACTAGATGGAAACACCATGTCTACCCATCTCTAGCCCCTTCTAGTTTGGACAACCTTCCCATGAATCTGGGGAAAGGATTTGCAGAAGGGAACCAATTAGGAACTAACAATCAGAATGTTGCAGGACCCAACCAACAAAAGTTACCTTCGAACATACCTAATTATAACAGGGACAACCAATCAGAGAACAGCATAGGGTATAAAAACTCTTAGATTCAGTCACCTGGGAGTATACACAGAGAATACACATAAAGATCAGTGGCCTTTAAGCAAGATACCTACTGCTGAACTGTAACACCATTAGGCACTGTCTGCTGGCAAGTAGTCAGCCCTAGTGGTCTATGCCAGCTGCAGAGCTAGAAGGCTGGGACACCACAAAGTTTGTGTGGGCTCTACCCACCACAACAGCAGAAGAATTCTGTATCAGTTTTATTCCCCCCCCCACCCCATTTTTCTGAGCCTGGGACTCAAACTCAGTATCTATGGTGGCTTTCACTCATTGGCTAGCATAATACCAACTGAGCCATGCCTCTAACCCTAAGGTTGGTTATTTCTTTTTTTCTGTACCAGTTCTAAACAGAGAGACAAGGGTTTGCTTTTCTCCTGGGTGTGGCATTGGACCATGAGCCTCCTAAGCTTTCCCTGGAGCTGGAATTATAGGCACATTACACCATGCCTGGCTAAGCTTTCCTCTGTGCTGCTTCAAACTGTGTCTTCCTTATCTATGCTTCCTCTGCCTCCCCTGCCTTCCTATCTGCTGGGATTACAGGTGAGCCACTTGATCCTGGCTGAGGTTGACTCATTTTAAACCCAGTGTATGTATATGTCCACGTTAAAATCAGGGTCTTACTACCTTAAGGTGAAATGGAAGATAAAACACACAAAAAAATCCCAACAGTACACTTCAGACATATTTTAGCTCACCTATTTTTTGATGACTATAAAGAGGACATGTTTATATTTGTGGTGCATTTCTCTGAAATACTTGCAAAATAATGCTAGCCTCTTAATTATCATACTTTTCTTTCCTAGAAAGCCTATTAGAATGGACATATATGAACATACTATTATTGCAGGGATAACCTAATTAATTTTAAATATATCATTTGCAGTTTTGTCTACTCTATTATTAGCAACAAATTTCTTGTGACTTTCCTTACAGTTGATTGTAACATATCAAGTGTGTCATAAACACTGTCAGTCACTTGGCGCAAAGGTCTTACCTGTAGTTTTCCAAGTACTTCCTAGTTGTGTTTTATTTTGATTTCTTGGTAAAATTAGCCTCCTACTTTCATCACATATTGTTAGGTGACAGAGACTAGTACTCACCATAATGAAGTCTACTGGGACCCAATATTGCCAGCAAGTAATGCACCAAGCCAATCACCTACATAGAGAGCATACAAATAGGGTGTGTGCTTGCCTCGTATCCATGAAGCCCTGGGTTCGATTCCTCAGCCACATATATAGAAAAGGCCAGAAGTAGTGCTATGGCTTAAGTGTTAGAGTGCTAGCCTTGAGCAAAAAGAAGCCAAGGAACCTGAGCCCACGCCCCAGGACTGGCAAAAATAAAAAATAAAAAAATAGGGTATGTTTTCAGCTTAAGAGAAAAGTGTTAACTACATAATTTCAAAGTTTATTGAGGGTGCTCTTTTCTCCTTCAACTAGCTTTATGTTTAAATTATCCTTCCTAAATCTTCCCATTCTCTTAATTCTATTTCACCTTTCTGTTTGTCTTGGGAGAAGAATAACAAATGAGTTATTTTATTATTAAAGTAATGGCTATTTCAACTAGCATACTTGTATAAATAGGAAATAAGACTAGCATCTGTATCACTACGGAAGTCAGGGTTTTAAGATTAAGTAAGGGGGCTGGAAATGTGGCCTAGTGGTAGAGTGCTTGCCTAGCATGCAGGAAGCCCTGGCTTCCATTCCTCAGTACCACATAAACAGAAAAAGCCAGAAGTGGCGCTGTGGCTCCAGTGGTAGGGTGCTAACCTTGAGCAAATGAAGCAAGGGAAGAGCGCTCAGGCCCTGAGATCCAGCCCCACGCCTGGCAAAACCAAACAGACAAACAAAAAGATTAAGATACTTCCTCAGAAAAACTTAAAGCAGCTGATTTTTGGCACATCTGAAGCTAAAGAGAGGGTGACTTCAAAACACAGAAAAAGCACAATGTTACTACATGCAGGCAGAAAGTTTCCTTGTTCTGCTTTCATTTCCCCTTTCTCACATCAGTCAGGAAATGCCCCTTCATCTATGATGGAAAGTTGCCAATGTTTCAGAGAAGATTTAGTATTATGCTGTTGGACACTTGTCTTGGTTTTTATTTTAATCATTTGAGTTAAATAAATTTGGAATAACAACTTACCTCCCAGGGGAAACCTACTGCACAGAAGTCCAATCTATAGCTTTAAAATGTTACAGAATGATTTCTTTTTTCCAGACAGGGACTCACTGTAACTCAGGCAGACTTTTAACTCACAATCCTCCTGCCTCAGCCTCCTTAGTGCTGGAATTGTAAGCATGTATCACTACACACAGCCAGGATGTTTTTTAAGCTTATAAAATACATTAAATGAGCACAGAGTAAGTTATCTAATGTCATGTTCCCCTAATATATTCAAATATAATATTTGATTACAGATTTAATATTACACAGAGACTATCTTCAGAAGCCATGCCAAAGGTCACTAAATAAAGAAAAATTAACCCAACAAATATTTATTAGTTGTTGCCTAAACGTGTGTTAAACTGTAGAACAATACAAAGGCCTTTGTATTGTTCCTTCCCTTTCAGACAGGGTCTTACTATATAGTCCAGGCTAGCCACACATTTTCAATCCTCCTATCTCTGCCACCTGAGTTCTTAGATTCCAGGCATGTATCACCACGTCTGGCTAAGATCCTATATTTTCAAGTTAACTGTTAAGGTAAAACTGTCTTAGATAATACAGATAAAGAATAAAGTCAAAATTTTGGTACAACTTTTAAGGGCTCATGAAAGTATAGATGGAGGAAAAATGAGTAGGGAAGTCAGAGAAGATTGCAATGGGGCATTTCTTGAAGTGAATCTTGCAGGTTAAAGAGGTCAAGGAAAAGAGAAAAATCATTCTTGAAAGAAGGCAAGAATTGGGGCTGGGGATATGGCCTAGTGGCAAGAGTGCTTGCCTCGCATACATGAGGCCCTGGGTTCGATTCCCCAGCACCACATATACAGAAAATGGCCAGAAGTGGCGCTGTGGCTCAAGTGGCAGAGTGCTAGCCTTGAACAAGAAGCTAGGGACAGTGCTCAGGCCCTGAGTCCAAGCCCCAGGACTGGCCAAAAAAAAAAAAAAAAAAAAAAAGAAGGCAAGAATAAGGGCTGGGATGTAGCTCAGTGGCAAAGCACTTGCCTAGCAAGTGCAATGTCCTGGGTTCAATCCCCATTACCAAAAAAGAAAAGACAAAAACAATACAGTTTAGAAAATCTGACCAAAAAGAAAGAAGGCAAGAATGATTAGACAAGGAAGGAGGCCCATGAGAACAGTATAGATGAACACAGAAGAAGGTGAGACTAAAAAGAAAAATGAAAAAAAAAATCTGAGCTAGTTTCTGGTGGCGTATACCTCAGCCATTCAAACCCAGCCTGGGCAGAAAACTCCATGAGACTTTTTTTTTTCCCCACAAAGTAGTAAGCCTTTATTTTCTTGTTCTGCCAATAAACAAGTTGATTGCTTCTAGGAAATTAGGCAAAAAGACCAAATCCCATATCTTCATCTGATTCCTCCGACTCTTCCTTGGCTTCAGCCTTGGCTGGGGCAGCGGCAGCGGCAGCAGCAGGAGCAGCTGGAACCACAAAGGCAGATGGATCAGCCAAGAAGGCCTTGACCTTTTCAGCAAGTGGGAAAGTGTAGTCAGTCTCCACAGACAAAGCCAAGACCCACTTGTACCCATTGATGATAGAATGAGGCACAGAGGCAACAGTTGGGTAACTGATCTGCAGGCAGACACTGGGAAGCGGGAATGCAGAGCATCCTCAGTGATGTCAAGCACTTCCGGGTTGTAGATGCTGCCATTGTCAAACACCTGCTGGATGATCAGCCCAAAGGAGAAGGGGGGAATGTTGAGCATGTTCAGCAGTGTGGCTTCACTGGCTCCCACATTATCTCCAGTCTTTATCAGCTGCACATCACTCAGAATTTCAATGGTGCCCCTGGAGATCTTAGTAGTGATGCCTAGAGCCTGGAAGAAGTAAGTCTTCTTAGGCCTCAGACCAGTGTTCGGAGCTGGCACAGTGACTTCACATGGGGCAATGGCACCAGCACGGGCAGCAGCTGGTACCTTATTGGCCAGCAGCAAGTCCCTGATCTCAGTAAGGTCCTCCTTGATGAACACAAAGCCCACATTCCCCCGGATATGAGGCAGCAGTTTCTCCAGAGCTGGGTTGTTTTCCAGGTGCCCTCGGATGGCCTTGCGCATCATGGTGTTCTTGCCCATCAGCACCACAGCCTTCCCTCGGAGCGACATCTGGATCTGCTGCATCTGCTTGGACCCCACATTGTCTGCTCCAACAATGAAGCATTTTGGATAATCATCCAAAAGTTGGATGATCTTAAGGAAGTAATTGGGCTTCCAGGTCACCCTGTCTTCCCTAGGCATCACGACGGTGCGTCAGGGATTGCCACGTAGGGTTTAAAGACGAGGTCACTCTCATGAGGATGCCTGGCGAAAGCTCCATGAGACTCTATCTCCAGAAGCCAAATAAATAAAAACAAAAACCCACAGAGGTGGAGTTGTAGTTCAAGTGGTAGAATACTAGTCTTGAGAAAAAAAGGCTTAGGAACAATGCCTAGACCTTGAGTTCAACTAGGACCAACACACACACACACACACACACACACACACACACAATCTGAGCTGGCACCAGTGGCTTATGCCTATAGTCCTAGCTACTAAGGAGGCTGAGATATGAGAATCACAGTTCAAAGCCAGCCCAGGCAGGAAAGCCCATGGGACTCTTCACTTAGCCACCAAAAGCCAGAAGTGAGCCAAGAGCTAGGGGCTTATGCCTAGAATCCTAGCTATTCAAGAGGTTGAGAGCTGAGGACCATAGTTCAAAGCCAGCGTGGGCAGGAAAGTCCAAGAGACTCTTATCTCCAATACAGTGGAGCTGCAGCTCAAGTAGTAGAGCACTAGTCTTGAGCACAAAGGCTCAGGGTCAGCACTCAGGTCCGGAGTTCAAACCCTAGTACCAGCACACACACAAAAAGCCAGAAGTGGAGCTGTGGCTCAAAGTAGAGAGCCAACCTTCAGTGGAAAAATGAAGGGACTGTTGTCAGCCAGGGCCTGAGTTCAAGCCCCAGTACCAGCACAAAATTTCCTCTATATTAGCCTCTGCTTTATCAGCATGCTCAGGGATCATTTATTTTTCTCTCTTTACTATTGAATTGAAGATTTATATGATAAAAAATGAACTCTGTTTTTATCAAGAGATGACATAATTATAGTGGTTAGGAGCATGGACTTTTGTGAGACTGTTAGCATTTACTAGCTGAGTACTGTGAATTTGAACTTTATAAAAATAGGAGAAATAACTATCTCACAGAACTTTGTGGTAATTAAATGCTATTATGCATAGAATGTTTAGAATAGTGCCTGGCCAGAATGTCTTCTTCTTCTTTTTTTTTTTTTTTTTGGCCAGTCCTGGGCCTTGGACTCAGGGCCTGAGCACTGTCCCTGGCTTCTTCCCACTCAAGGTTAGCACTCTGCCACCTGAGCCCCTTCTGGCCGTTTTCCATATATGTGGTGCTGGGGAATCGAACCAAGAGCTTCATGTGTAGGAGGCAAGCACTCTTGCCACTAGGCCATATTCCCAGCCCCAGAATGTCTTCTTTATCAGAGTTTGCTACTTCTGTTGTATTCATGGAAATAATATTCAGATCCCAAACTGTAGGGGGTGGGGAAGTCTCAGGAGCTGTTTGAACTGGTATAATTGAAACCAAACCTATTAAGCCTACAAATTGTATTCTTTGTGTTATCTAGCAACACACTAGAATAATTGGAGTCACACACAGTTATAATTCTAGCACTCAGGAAGCTAAAGCAGGAGGATCCTGAATTTGGTTCCTGGGCTGTATATCAAGACCTTGTCTCAACAAACAACAGAGAGTTAAAAAATAATTAGAGAAGAGGATAATCCTGTTAGTGTGGGAAATAAGTCAAGGAGACACAAAAATTCCTTTCCATTCCACCTGTTATTAACCCCTCCTCTTAAGGCTTTGCTTAGAATGCGTACTGTGCTTAGAAAGTACATAAATACCCAGGCACCAGTGGCCCATGCCTGTAAGCCTGGCAATTGGGAGAACAGGTCAGGAGGACTATGGTTTGAGGGCAGCCAAGGCATACCTATGAGATGCCTTCTCAATCAATAGCTGACACAGTGGCTCGTGCCTGTCATCCCAGCTACATGGGAGACTGAGATTTGAAGGATCATGGTTTCAGGCCAGCCCAGGCAGAGAACTTCATGAGAGTCCATCTCAAGCTATGACAGGAAGCCTAAAATAGATGGAAGAACAGACCTCTGCAGGAAGCTAGACCCTATTTTTGACAAAATAACTAGTTAAAAAGGATATAAAATGATGCTAAGTGAAATGAACTACAAGATTTGGAAATAAGTGGTTTATCTTTGTTGTTATTTTCAACATACCATATGAAATTATGCCTTTTTCTTTTGTCTTTCTTCCCCATGGCTTTACCCCTGATGTCACTATAACTGACTTTGGTACACTGGGTATTGTATGTACGTTTGTCAAAACTAGGGAAGGGGAACACCAAAATGGAGACAAAGGGTAAAAGGTGAACCAATGCAACAACAATACTTACAAGACAATATGCTGTAAACCAACTGTACATCTCAGGGAGGGTGAGGATTGAACCGGGGAGGGGGGGAAGGTAGGAGAGAAACGAAGGGGGAGGTAGCAAGTTTGATAATGCCTTACGTATGTAACTATAACCCCTCTGTGCATTACTTTCACAATAAATAAATAATTTTTTTTTAAAAAGGGACTTGAGACATGGCTCACCAATGGAACACTTTCCTAGCAAATCCAGTACTGACAAAAAGAAGTATACACAAATGACAAAAATTCTTAAATGGAATTTTGTTTCCTTCAAGACAATATTTGTTGCTTTTGTTTAGATGATAGTGTTTAGATTCCTCATTCACAAAGACAAAATGATGCTAAATGGCATGTTGATAAATACAAACCATGAGTGTTCATATTTCAAATAAATACCTCACATAGTAGCACTTTCTCATAAAGATATATCTTAACACTAACTATTTCATTAGAATTATACTCTGTGAAGAGAGCTAGGAATAACATTGGAACTATAAACTCTTATCACCTCCTGGAAGATTATTTTTTTTATTTTTTATTTTTTTGCCAGTCCTGGGCCTTGGACTCAGGGCCTGAGCACTGTCCCTGGCTTCTTCCTGCTCAAGGCTAGCACTCTGCCACCTGAGCCACAGCGCCCTTTCTGGCCGTTTTCCATATATGTGGTGCTGGGGAATTGAACCAAGAGCTTCATGTGTAGGAGGCAAGCACTCTTGCCACTAGGCCATATTCCCAGTCCCCTGGAAGAAGATTATGATTACATTCTATTGCCACCATCTTCCACTGTTTAGCAACCTAGAAGTCAGTATTATGTCTTGACTACTTATGCATAGGGAAACTGAAACACAGATACTTAAGTTTTATTTGTTCTAGGCCATAAAATCAGAATCATAGTGACAAAAAAACCAACAACGAAGCTAACACAAATGGCATAGAGCATTTCTTCCATCCCCCTTTTCCTGGCTCTGAGTACTTCGAACCAACACATAATCACTATAATGTCCCCTCACTTGAGGCCCAAACTAAGGAAGCCACTGAATGGAACCTCCGGAATTATGTGCCATCATAAATCTCTATTTTGTAATATGCTGTATAAAGTATTTCATGATTGTAATGTAAAGTTAATACAATGACCCTTGTTCTTTTTCTCACAAAAGGCAATTCAATGGTATTCCCCCCACCTTCCATGGGAGCGGGGAGATGAGCAGTAAAAATATATTATTTTAAATGAACAAAAACACAACAAATGAAAAAACTCCAGAAATCACTAAGAAAAAGCAACAAATGCAAGAGAAAAATGAGCAAAAGGGATGAAAAGGCAATTTAAAGAAAATTCAAGTGGCCAAAAACATGTGACAGATGCCCAGTCTCATTAGTTATAAAGAAAATGCTAATTCTTAAATGATAGCACATCTTGTTCCTGTACATTCAGGTAACTACAGTAGCAGTAATAGAAATATGAATATATTATTTTTGCATAATATAGTAGTGTGTATGTTGAGATATTTTGAATTGATTAAAAAGAGCTAAGTGAAAATTATGACAAAAACAGACCATGGATGAGTTGTATTAAAAGGAATAAAATAGGAAAGTTTGGGGGAGGGAAGGTGGGAGAAAAATGAGGTAGTGGGTAACAAGTATGACAAGTTACATATGTATCTGTAACCCCTTTGTACATCACCTTGACAATGAAATTTTTTAAAAGGAATATGACAAGCTGACAGTGGCTCACACCTGTAATTTTATCCACTTGGGAGACTAAAATCTGAGGATGAAGGTTCAAAGCCAGCCTAGGCAGCAAAGTCTGTGAGACTTATTTACTTGTTCATTTGTTTATTTTTGGTCAGTTGTGGGTCTTGAACTCAGGGCCTGGGTACTGTCTCTGAGTTCTTTTGCTCGAGGTTAGTGTTCTACCACTTTGCTCCACAGCTCCACTTCCAGTTTTTGAGTGGTTAATTGGAGATACGAGTCTCACTGGGACTTTTCTCCCAGGGTGGCTTTGAACTATGATTCTCAGATCTCAGCCTCCTGAGTAGCTAGGATTACAGGCATGAGCCACAAGTACCAGCTTCTGTGAGATTTTGTTTGTTTGCTATTCCTGGGGATTGAACTCAGGGCCTGGGTACTGTCCCTGAGTAACTTTTGCTCAAGACTAGCACTCTACCACTTGAGCCACAGTATCACCTCTGACTTTTTCTGTGTATGTGGTACTGAGGAATAGAACCTATGCATGCTAGGCAAACATTCTACCACTAAGCCATATTCCCAGTCCCTCTGTGAGATTCTTCTCTCCACTAAACTGCCAAAAAAGCCAAGTGGTAGAGTGCCACCCTTGAGCAAAATTATCTCAAGGACAGTGCCCATGCCCTGAGTTCAAGCCCCAGGACTGGCTTTAAAAAAAGAAAGAATAAGACAGAATTTCCTGGACAATCATGAGGTTAGGATTTAAGAAACTATTAATCCTAATCTCCTCATGACCACAATTATTTCCATCTCAAAATTGGTAGTCTTAAAAACAAGTATCAAAATATGTGGGCTGTGGGATTAATTTATAACCTTCTACTGATATTCTCTTGATCTCCTCAATTGAGGGCTGTTTCTCTCCCCTATAGTCCTACCCCCTCCCAAATTTGGGATTGAACCCAGGACCCTGAGCTGTGCTTTACCACTTAAGCACAGTACATCCAGCCTGTTTGCTTTTGTTTGTTTTTTTTTTTGAGACAAAATCTTGCTACCTTTGCCCAGGCTACAGTATTAGCTGGAATCACAAGCATGAGCTTGTTCTGGGGGCTCATCTTGATGATTTACTATACTCACTTTGTGCTCAAGACAAGAAGAAGACAGCCAATGGTAGCAGATCTTGTAAAACTTTAAATGAAACTGAAATGAAAGTTCACTTCCTCATTGTGGATACCTCATGTGACAGGTTTTGATTTCTTTTTAAAGCAAGTCAACTAATGCTTCTCTCCCACCTTTGAAATCTTGGGAGTGAGCACGCCAATTTACGGATTTTTACTACAGAATCTCCTGCTCTTTCTATCAAGTATGTACTATACGTTTGTTTGTTTGTTCTCCTGACATTGTTTTTAAATTTCTGGCATTGTTTGTTTTAAATATTTGATTTCAGGAAGTAAACAAAAAATCATGTTCAATTTGCCTCATTTTTCTGATTAAAAAGAAACTATTTTTAAAAAGTAATGTCTCCTTGAAAATCTGTACTGGAAACTAAATCTAGTCTTCTTTGCTGTATACTCTAGAAGTTTACATGGTTAAATTCCTATCTGTTTTTGAGTTTAAAAGAAATACAAAGTAGAATCTAGTTTTAGGCAGTTAGTCACTGAGTTTCTGCTAGTCTCTTTGAATTAAATATAGAAATGGTGTTTTAGAGAATAATTACTTCCTTTAAAAGCAGATATTTGATTTGTAGGAAAAAGGAAAATAACCTAAGGATCTGAGATTAACTAATAGAAGCTGTCTTTTAACTATCTCTAAAAAAGTTATTGGTATTTATTTTACTTATTGTCAAAGTGAAGTACAGAGGGGTTACAGTTTCATATGTAAAGCAGTGAGTACATTTCTTAACTTGTTACCTCCTCCCTCATTTTTCCTCCACCTCTTCCCTCCCCATTTCCTTCTCCCCCCCATGAGTTGTACAGTTTTATTTCTAAAATTATTTTTTGGTGAAGTCCTGGGTATCAGACCTAGTGTCTCATGCATGTTAGGCAAGTGCTTTACCACTAAGACTCATCCCTATTTTTATTTGCGTATTTCTGTTTGTGGTGCTAGGGATTGAACCTTGGGCTAAGGTAGTCTTCCTATCTCAGCCTCCTAACAGTGGGGACTATAGGTACATACACTGTGCCTAGCTTTTTTTTTTTTTTGCGAGTCCTGGGGCTTGAACTCAGGCCTGGGCACTGTCCTTGAGCTTCTTTTGCTAAGGCTAGCACTCAACCATTTAAGCCACAGTGCCACTTCCATCTTTTTTTGTGTATGTGGTACTGAGGAATCAAACCCAGGGCTTCAGGCATGCTAAGCAAGCACTCAACCACTAAGTCCCAGCCCATTATTTTTAAAATTAAATTTATTTATTATGTCACACAAACTATACATATTAGTAGATGCTATGAGATGTTTCAATATGTATATGCACTTGGGGTTTGATACTCATAGATTCAAAAATTCAAAAACCAAACTGATTTTTCAGTCCTCTTCTTAAGGATACTTTTTTTTTTTAGAAAGGAGAAAATAAAATTTACCTTGATTAGATTTGTAGGCAAATCTTAGAAAGTCCCTATTTTTAACCCCTTAGGTATAATCGGAAATCTATGAAAAAGTACTTTTTAAATCCTGAGTATTGGAAGTGATGTTTCAGACATAATTCCGTACTTATTTCTTGTGTCTATATATTCTCGGAAGTTATCTATGTAATTCTGACTTACAGGCAAGTGTTCCTTTAATGGACTTTGCACTGCTATACTGTTTTGGAAATACAGAGTCACCACATATGCAGCTAACAGCTGTACTTCCTATATTACCTTCCATATAACAGAATGAAATGGCTGGTTTGGGTGTCCCTGGTGTGGTCCTTCGCAGGGGCCCATGTCCATGAAGATCCCACCCTGGACCATCATTGGCATCTCTGGAAGAAAACCTATGGCAAACAGTACAAGGAAAAGGTAGCTACAATTGCCACTAGAGTAATATGCTTTTATACAAGTACCCTGCTTTCTCCTTTCCAAAGTCATTCTTACAGATGTTACGCACTTATTTCTTGTCAGATGTTGTTGTTGGTACTGTATAACAGGAAGCAAAACAAGGTTGTTGTTACTATGGAATTTGTTTCACACTGGTAGAAACAGGGAGTAAATAAACAAAAATATAAATAAAATATTAGCATGTGAGATGATGATAAGTACAGTACAGTAAGCAAGACATAGGTGGTAGCAATGAGAAATCCATCTGATAGGATAAGTTGGTGAAGAAAGCCCCACAAATAATGTGACATTGAAGTAGAGAATTAACAGAGAGGTAAAAGCAAAACAGATAGTGGAGTGAAAGTCCTAGCCTATGGGAAAATTAGTTTTAGACCCCAAGGAGACTATTGGAGCAACAAAAAGTCCTTTTTCTAGTTCCTGTCATGTAGAAGTACTGCTAGATGTTAATTCTTGACTCGCACTTACTGTTGTCTACTTTTTGTTTCAAAGCATATTTGTTGACTGTTTTTAACCTTACTGCTTGAAATATCTACATCCTATACTATGTGACATAAATTATAATGTTTCTTTGACATTATATTGTATAAAATAACTTAATGGTTACATAAACTTAAAGGTCACAGAAACCTTACATTCTCATTTATTTAGTTATTCATTTTCATTTGTTTATTCTTATGATGATACCAGGGCTTGAACTTAGAGCCTCATTCTCTCATTTATCTTTCTTGCTCATGGCTGGCACTCTACCACTTGGACCACACTTCCAGAGCAGGTTCTTGTTGGTTGTTTGGAGACAGTCTTCAGACTTTTCTGCCCAGGCTGAATTCAAACATCAATCCTCCTCGGTAGCCAGGATTACAGACATGAGCCACTGGCACCTCCTTCATGGGATATAATGTGATGTTATGATATTTGTTGCAGAATGATTAAATTAAGTGAATTAAAATTTCATCGGACACTCTTATCCTTTGTGGCAAGAATGTTTAAAATATGCTCTTTTGGCAATTTTCAAATAGAAAATGTTTTATCATTGATTATAATTATCACATTGTGTGATAAATTAACAACATATTCTTGTTTAACTGAAACATGTCCTCTGACTATGGTCTCACCTTTCACTGTCCACACTTCCCCCAGCCTCTGGTATCTACTACTTCACTAAATTTCTACTTATGAGTTGTACCTACCTTCCTTCCTTCCTCCCTTTCCTTTCTTTCTTTTCCTTCCTTCCCTCCCTCCCTTCCTTCTTTTCTTTCTTTTGCCAGTCCTGGGGCTTGAACTCAGTGCCTGGGCATTGTCCCTGGCTTCTTTTTGCTCAAGCTTAGCACTCTGCCCCACTTCCAGCTTTTTCTCTGTATGTGGTGCTGAGGAATTGAACCCAGGGCTTCATGCATGCTAGGCAAGCACTCTACCACGAAGCCACCTTCCCAGGCCCCTTACTATCCTTTATTTGTTTTATTTCTGGTGTTACAGATGAAATTTAGGCCTTGAATGTACTAGTTAAGCAGTCTACCAATGAGCTATACCCCCAGTGAGTGAGTTTATGTGTCAGTGAGATCATGTAGTATTTGTTTTTCTGTGCCTAATTATTCATCCATGTTGTCATCACAATAACAATTTCCTTTTTATTTTTAAATTTTATTTATATTTTTGTTTATGTGGTACCAAGGATTTGAGCCCAGGGCTTCATGCATGCTAGGCAAGCACTCCACCACTAACCCACATTCCTAGCCCCAATTTCCTCCTTTTTAAAAGCTGTGTTGGGCTGGGAATGTGGCTTCGTGGTAGAGTGCTTGCCTTGCATGCATGAAGCCCTGGGCTTGATTCCTCAGCACCACATAAACAGAAAAGGCCAGGAGTGGTGCCATGGCTCAAGTGGTAGAGTGCTAGCCTTGAGCAAAAAGAAGCCAGGGACAGTGCTCAGGCCCTGAGTCCAAGCCCCAGTACTGGCAAAAACAAACAAACAGCAATCTAGAGGCTGACACAGGAAAATCAAGTTCAAGGCCAACCTGGGTTCAAAGTAAAACTATCTCAAAAAAAGAAAAAAGAGGGGCTGGGGATATGGCCTAGTGGCAAGAGTGCATGCCTCATATACATGAGGCCCTGGGTTCGATTCCCCAGCACCACATATACAGAAAATGGCCAGAAGTGGCGCTGTGGCTCAAGTGGCAGAGTGCTAGCCTTGAGCAAGAAGAAGCCAGGGACAGTGCTCAGGCCCTGAGTCCAAGCCCCAGGACTGGCCAAAAAAAAAAAAAAAAAAAAAAAAAAAGGAAAAAAAGAAAAAAGAGCACATATATAAATAATAGCAACAATGATAATAGTAAAAAAAAAATAAAAGCTGTCTATTTATACCACCTTTCCTGTATCCATTCAAGTATGATGAACTCCTAGGTTGACTCCATACCTTAGCTACTGTCAGTGAACCAGGGGGTGTAGATATAATTTTGATGTCCTGATTTCATTTCTTTCAGATATATATCTAGAAGTGATCTAGGAAGGGCATCAAGCCCAGGGCCATGGACATACTAGGCCAGAGCTCTACCACTGAGCTATGACTTTAGTCTTACCTTTTTTTGTTTTTGTTTTTGTGGTGATACTAAGGACTGAACCTAGAGGAAAGTGTGTGTGTGCATTCTTGCTAGTCCTAGGGCTTTAACTTAGCACCTAGGCTTTTGTGCTCAAGGCTAGAGCTCTACTACTTAGGTCACAACTCCACTTCTGGCTTTTTGGTGTTTAATTGGAAATAAAAGTCTCATGTACTTTCCTGCCTGGGCTGGCTTCAAACTATGATCCTCAGATCTCAGCCTCCTGAATAGCTAGGATTATAGATATGAACCACAGGAACCCAACTTGAACTCAAAGCTTTGAACTTGCTAGGTAAGTGGTCTTCCATTTAAGCCATGCCCCTCACCTAGTTTGTTTTGGAGATAGGCTCCTGGTGACTTTGTTCTAGCTGGCCTCAAACCACAATTCTTCCTTTTCTGCTCCCCAAATCTCAATTCCTCTTTCTTAATTTTGTGTGTATATATATATATATATATATATATATATATATGTGCACATATGTGCATGCAAGTGTGTGTGCCCACCTGTCCTGGGCCTTGAGCTCATGGCCTGGGTGCTGTCCTTGAGCTTTTTTGCTCAAGGTTACTACTACTATTATCACTTGGCCCATGGACATACTAGGCCAGAGCTCCACCACTGAGCTATGTCTTTAGGCTTATCTTTTTTGGTTTTTCTGGTGATACAAAGGACTGAGCCCAGAGGAGGGTATGTGTTTGCATCCATGCTAGTCCTAAGGCTTAGGAACGGTGCTCAGGCTCTGAGTAAGCCCCAGGACCAGCACCCAAAACAAAACAAAACAAAAACAAACAGAAAAAAAATGTCCATAAAGGAAAAACATCCCCACTAATGAACATTAAATTATGAGGTAAATTAGGAATTCTGTAATATATAAACATATATTGGATAGATTCATGTTATTTGTATTATTGAACATTTAACTTGCCAAGGATGCAGTAAAATTTTGTTCTTTTTCTTTATATTTTAGAATGAAGAAGTAGTACGGCGTCTCATCTGGGAAAAGAACCTAAGATTTGTGATGCTTCACAATCTGGAACATTCAATGGGGATGCATTCATATGATCTAGGCATGAACCATCTAGGAGACATGGTAGGTAAACTACAAATAATCCTATTTTCCTGTCATTTCTGTCTCCCCAAAAGCAACCTGAAGAAAAAAGATAACAAAACGAAGGAGACTAAATAGCCAGAGCAGGGGGTATATCTCAATAGTAAATCTGTTGCCTGTCATATGTGAAGCCCTAGGTTTAATCTCCAGATAAAAACCATTAAAAGAAAAGAAAAAAGGAAGACAAGTATAGCCCTAAGCCTACAAAATTAGAAAACAGTATTTTCAAGGACATAAAAATTGGTACAGAAATCTACTTTGTCTTGCTTTTGCTATTTTCCTTAACAAATCCCTTATTTAGAAGAAATTTTATTTTGTTTATTTGTTTTGTTTTTGTTGCCAGTCCTAGGGTGTGGACTCAGGGCCTGAGCACTTGTCCCTGGCTTCTTTTTGCTTAAGGCTAGCACTCTATCTCTTGAGCCACAGTGCCTCTTCCGGCTTTTTCTATATATGTGGTGCTGAGGAATCGAACCCAGGGCTTCCTGTATACGAGGTGAGCACTTTACCACTAGGCCATATTCCCAGCCTAGAAGAAATTTTAAACTCGCAGATTACTTTTACTTTGTAATGAATTCTAAAGCACTTTCTGAAGACTACCAATCTTTTATTGTAAGTCAACGTGTGTGTGTGTGTGTGTGTGTGTGTGTGTGTGGTTGTTGTTGGTTGTGGGGCTTGAATTCTGGTCCTAGGCGCTGTCCCTGAGCCCTTCAGCTCAAGGCTAGTACTCTACCATTGAGCCACAGCACCACTTTAAGTTTTCTGGTGGTTAATTGGGTAAGAATCTCATGGACTTTCCTGCCCGGGCTGGCTTTGAACCATGATCCTCAGATCACAGCCTCCTGAGTAGCAATGATTAAAGGTAAGCCACTGGCATCCAGCAACAGATTTATATTTCTAAAGTATCTATTTAGTGTCATCTGCCTGCTTTCTTAGTGGCAACATGTAGAGCTGCAGGTTTTTTGTTTTTGTGTATTGATTGAACCTAGGATCTCATGCTTAAGAAGCAAGCACTCTACCCTTTGAGCCATGCCACCCACAACATGTGAAAAATGTAATATAAGTAATATGCTATTTGGGTGTTTTTCTTTTATCTTTTGCTTGTTTGTGATACTGGAGATCAACCCTAGGTCTTTGTGCATAGTAAACAAGTGGTCTACAATTGAACTACATCTCCAGCTTTCTCATTAGTTTTAGATTTTGTTCTATTCTACAAAACATTACCATTGTAGCCAAAATTAAGAATCATAGTACCTTCCAGCCAAAGGTGGTGGCTCACATTCATAATCTTAGTTACTTGGGAGATAGAGGCTAATCTGGGGAATAAAAAAAGGAAGAAAAGGTAAAGAGACTACAATTCAACCAATAAGCTGGGTATGATGGTTCATGCCTGTCATCCCGGCTGTTCAAGATGCATAAATAGGAGGACCTCAGTCCAGGCTGGCCCCAACAAGAACATGAAATCCTACTAAAAAGTAACTAAAGCAAAATGGGCTTGGGATGTGCCTAGCACCTGCCCTGAACTCAAACCCTAATCGTGCCAATAAATAAATAAATACTTGAGGGAAAGTGAACGAAGGGGGTGATCTTGTGCAAAAAAATTGTACTTATTACCTGACTTATGAAATGGTAACCCCTCCGTATATCACCTTTATAATAACAATAAACATACACAGTACTGTTAACATCTCTACATTCTGGGGGGAAAAATCATAGATTATAAAATGCTACCTTGCTTTAAACTACAAATCTAACTCCCTATAACTTCTGGTTTTACTGTTTCTTTCTTTTTGGCCAGTCCTGGGGCTTGGACTCAGGGCCTGAGCACTGTCCCTGGCTTCTTTTTGCTCAAGGCTAGCACTCTGCCACTTGAGCCACAGCACCCCTTCTGGCCATTTTCCGTATATGTGGTGCTGGGCAATTGAACCCAGGGCCTCATGTATATGAGGCAAGCACTCTTGCCTCTAGGCCATATCCCCAGCCCCTGGTTTTACTGTTTCTTTTAGTCTTCCCTTCTGCTTAGGAAACTGGAATGTTAATGCAAAGTATAAGACTAAAGAGTCTTTAGTCTCAATCTACTTATCTATTTCTCTTTAGTCTATTAGTAAGACTAATACTTATGTTGGTCACAAGAGACATTAGTTTTTCTTAGTTTTAAAATATATTTGCAAACACTAGGATATTAAAAAGAACATGCGAGGGGCTGGGGATATGGCCTAGTGGCAAGAGAGCTTGCCTCGTATACATGAGGCCCTGGGTTCAATTCCCCAGCACCACATATACAGAAAATGGCCAGAAGTGGCGCTGTGGCTCAAGTGGCAGAGTGCTAGCCTTGAGCAAAAGGAAGCCAGGGACAGTGCTCAGGCCCTGAGTCCAAGGCCCAGTACTGGCCAAAAAAAAAAAAAAAAAAAAACATGCGGGGCTGGGAATATGGCCTAGTGGCAAGAGTGCTTGCCTCCTACACATGAAGCTCTCAGTTCGATTCCCCAGTACCACATATATGGAAAACGGCCAGAAGGGGCGCTGTGGCTCAGGTGGCAGAGTGCTAGCCTTGAGCAAAAAAGAAGCCAGGGACGGTGCTCAGGCCCTGAGTCCAAGGCCCAGGACTGGCCAAAAAAAAAAAAAAAAGAACATGCAGCTGGGTGCTGGTGGCTCATGCCTCTAATGGTAGCTGCTGAAGAGGCTGAAATCTCGGGACTGTAGTTCAAAGCCTGCCTAGGCTTGAAAGACTATGAGGCACTGATCACCATCTAACCACCCCCCAAATGCCAGAAATGGAGCTGTGGCTCAAGTGGTAGAGTGCTAGTCATAAGCAAAAAACTCAGGGACAAGACTGGGAATATAGCCTAGTGGTAGAATGCTTGCCTCACACACAATGAAGCCCTGGGTTTGATTCCGCAGTACCACATATACAGAAGTGGCGCTGTGGCTCATGTGGTAGAGTGCCAACCTTGAGCAAAAAGCAGCCAGGGACAGTGCTCAGGCCCTGAGTTCAAGCTCCAAAACTGGCAAAAAAAGAAAAAAAAAACCAACAACAATGCAGGGATAGCATGCAGGCCCTAAGTTCAAGCCCCAGAACTAGCACCAAAAAAAAAGACATGAGGAATTTATAAAATTTTTAGTTTACACTGCTTCATTTATATTTCTAATTTTTTTCCAGTTCTGGGGCTTGGACTCAGGGCCTGAGCACTGTCCCTGGCTTCTTTTTGCTCAAGGCTAGCACTCTGCCACTTGAGCCACAGCGCCACTTATGGCTTTTCCTATTTATGTGGTGCTGGGGAATTGAACCCAGGGCTTCATTGTGTGTGAGGCAAGCACTCTACCACTAAGCCACATTCCCAGCCTCTTATATTTACAATTTTATTAAGTGCTGCGCTTAAAAATATCACCAACTTAAAAAAAAAGACATGTGAAAAGTGATGCGTATTTGTTCTATAGACCAATGAAGAGGTGGCATCTTTGATGAGTTCCCTGAGAGTTCCCAGCCAGTGGCCAAGAAATGTCACTTATAAGTCAAACTCTAATCAGAAATTGCCTGATTCTGTGGACTGGAGAGAAAAAGGGTGTGTTACTGAAGTGAAATACCAGGTGAGTATTGCTACTCCATGCCTCTGCATCCTAGGCAGGCCTCTCTTCCCTGTGTATACCTACATATTTGGAAAGGAATTTCGGTGTCTTTTGTTACTTTCTAATTGTTTTTTTTTTTTTTTTTTTTTTTTGCCAGTTCTGGGCCTTGGACTCATGGCCTGAGCACTGTCCCTGGCTTCTTTTTGCTCAAAGCTAGTACTCTGCCACTTGAGCCAAAGCGCCACTTCTGGCCATTTTCTACATATGTGGTGCTTGGGAATCGAACCTAGAGCTTCATGTATACGAAGCAAGCACTCCTGCCACTAGGCCATATTCCCAGCCCTACTTTCTAATTGTTTTTGTTATTGTTTTCCCAACTAAGTTGTAAGGTCCTTTGGGTATAAGGATCACATACTACGCTTTATTATTCCCTCAGTGCTTAGAACACCAGTGGTTCTGAGAACTCCACTGTACACAAAAATTGTTAACTATGTACATCGTTCTGTGAGACTTAGTGTTCATCTTATCCGTTGGTTACACCTGATCTTCCTAGGTTTGATCTAAGGATACTTTAAGGGAAGGAATCAACCTATTGCCTCTCAAAATCATGTTACTGTAGACATTTATCTCTCCTATAATGAAGATAGGTAGAACTTGGCACATGTTCTGTGAGTACTAGTAATATATTTGACTATGCTCACTATTCTCTGAGCTCAGATATTTATAAAGATCCATCATGGTTGAATCTTGCCTAGAGAACAATAAAATATTTAGTCTTTGTTCCCACTGTCTAAAAGAGAGGAAAATTGTAGTGGAGAATGCTTCCTGAGAATTACTGACAGATATGACAGCTAGAAGTTGCCCTGTTTGTATGATGAAAGCCATCCTTACCAATTTTCTGTGATTTCCTTTGTGACCTTTTGTGTGTTTTAGGGCTCGTGTGGTGCTTGCTGGGCTTTCAGTGCTGTGGGAGCACTAGAAGCACAGCTAAAGCTGAAGACAGGAAAGCTGGTATCTCTCAGTGCACAGAACCTGGTGGATTGCTCAACTGAAAAATACCAGAATAAAGGCTGCGGAGGTGGCTTCATGACAGCGGCCTTCCAATACATCATTGATAACAATGGCATTGATTCAGAAGCGTCCTATCCCTACAAAGCCATGGTGTGTCACAGGCAAACTTTGTGTGCTGTCCCATGACCTCGTTCAAATCATTGACTCTTTGTACCAGAATCACCACCTGCTCAATTGCTTGAGAAGCAGTGTGAGGTGTATGAGAGAGAACTCACATAAATAGTTCTTAAATTCCTGAGTTTTCTTTCTTATGCAATAGCCTTCTTAATTTATCAGTGGCAGTGGTATATATAATATATCAGTTGCTATACTCCCAGCACCTCAGGAATTTGAGGCCAGCCATAGGTAATGGAAGACCCTGTCTCAAAATAAAGTATAAGACTGGGTGCCAGTGGCTCACGCCTATAATCCTAGGCTGATATCTGAGGATCGCAGTTTGAAGCCAGCACATACAGATAAGTCCTTGTGAGAATCTTATCTCCAACTAACCACTCAAATACTGGAAGTGGTACTGTGGCTCAAGTGGTAGAGTGCTAGCCTTGAGCACAAGGAGGCTCAGGACAACACCCAGGCCCTGGGTTCAAGCCCATAATTGACTAAAAGAAAAAAAAAAAAAAACAAGACAAAAGGGCTGATAGGGTGACTCAGGGATTGCCTGGCATAGTGTAGGACCTGGGTTCAATCTCAGAGTGTGGGGATAGCCAGTGGTGAAATGTTTTTACATAAGGAAGGAATGTTCATAATTAAACAAATACTTTAGCCAAACCATCTTTAAAATTCTCTCTGTATAATCTCGCTAATATTTTTGTTATTGTTATTGTACAGTCTCCATAGTTGGCCTGATTTTCAGATCATCAGGTGGCACAAGTCACTCACGCCTATAATTCTGGCTACTCAGGAGGTTGCCAGGCGCCTGCTGGCTCACATTTATAATCCTACCTATTCAGGAGGTTAAGTAGGTAGGATTTGTTTTTGCTTGGCAGATAAATCCAATCTCCAGTTAAACAGCAAAATGCTGGACCAGAAATATGGCTCAAATAGTAGAGTGCCAGCCATGAACAAGAAAGCTAATCAAGAGCAAAAGGCCCTGAGTTCAAGCCCTTACTACAGTTATACAAAAAAAAATTAAGTAATACTAAAGTTTATTAACATTACACGCCAGATACTATGCTAAAGTCTTTATGTGCCATTTCTCACCTAAAGTGCATAATGAACCAGGTGCAAGTGGCTCACACCTGTAAGCCTAGCTACTTAGGAGGCTAAAATATAAGGATCGCAGTTCAAATCCAGCTCGGGAAAGGAAAGTCAGTGAGATTCTTATTTCCAATTAACCACCAGAAACCCAGGAATGGAGTGCAGCTCAAAGTAGTAGAGTGCTAACCTTGCACAAAAAGGCTCAGGGATAGCACCCAGGCTCTGACTTCAAACCTGACAACCAACAAAAATTAATAAAGTGCAGAAAGAAAGCATATTTGAAATATAGGCTTAGCATATTGGTAGTTTATAAAGGAAATTTAAGTATGCTTCTTTATCTGGTTTATACTTTTTTAAAGGACGAAAAATGCCATTATGATGCAAAAAATAGAGCTGCCACATGTTCAAAGTACACAGAGCTTCCCTTTGGAAGTGAAGATGCCCTGAAAGAAGCTGTGGCCAATAAAGGACCTGTGTCTGTTGCCATAGATGCGAGTCATCCTTCATTCTTCCTCTATAGAAGTGGTAAAAACAGATTATTATTCTCTTGTTATATGCTAACCTAGCAGATAGCTTAACCAGAATTTTCCATTTTATATTAACATTTTATAGCCACTTCTAATTAGGAAAGTAATACTTATTAAAGTTTATTAACCTTACATGCCAGATAATATGCTAATTTCTTAATGTGTCAGATCTCACTTACCACCACAATAACCCTATTTTGAAAATGAAAAATCTCAGTAGAGAAGTTAGTTTACCTAAAGTCATACAATCTGGATGTGGTTAAGCTGTTGGTGAGAGTATAAATTAGTACAGCCATAATAAAAAGTGGTAGGGAGGGCTGGGAATATGGCCTAGTGGCAAGAGTGCTTGCCTTGTATACATGAAGCCCTAGGTTCAATTCCCCAGCACCACATATATAGAAAATGGCCAGAAGTGGCGCTGTGGCTCAAGTGGCAGAGTGCTAGCCTTGAGCAAAAAGAAGCCAGGGACAGTGCTCAGGCCCTGAGTTAAAGGCCCAGAACTGGCAAAAAAAAAAAAAAGTGACAGGGTAGTTCTTCCTCAAATTAAAATAAGAACTACTACTGTGATACAGCAATTCCACTACTGTGTATAGATAGATCCAGAGGAAAATCAGTATGTGAAACAGCTGTATTGCCATGTTTACTGCAGCACATTATTTACAGTAGCCAAGAAATGGAAACAACCTAAATGTCCACAAACTGATGATTGAATAAAGAAAATGTAGTATACAGAGACTATGGGATATTATTCAGCCATGAAAGAATAAAATCCTGTCATTTGTAACATTGTGGATAGAACCCAGAATCATTATACTAAGTAAAATAAGCCAGTCACAGAAAGATAAGTACTACCTGATCTTACTCATATCAGATTACTTTAAAAATTATTTCAGACTGAGGATGTGGCTCACATGGTAAAGCATTTTGCCTAGCAAGCTTGAGGCTCTGAGTTCAGTCCCCAATATCACAATAAAATAAATAAGTAAACAGTTAATACCAGTAAGTTAAAAGCAGAATAGCTGGTCTGGTAGCTCACACCTATAATATTAGCTCCTCAGAAGACTGAGATCTGAGGATTGTGGTTCAAAGTCAGACTGGGAGGGAAGGAAAGTCTGTGAGACTTTAATTAGCTGCCAGAAAAGTGGGAAGCAGTGCTGTGTAGAGCACTAGCCTTGAGTACAAAAAGCTCAGGGGCAGTGCTCAGGCCCTGAGTTCAAATCCTAGCACCAGCACAAAAATAAAAAAATAGAATCATCATTAAGGAAGTAAAATAGGAGGAGAGGAGGGATAGGGAAAACTTGACCAATGGGTACTAAATTATAGTTATACAGGAGTAAAAAGTTTTCTGTAGTAAGATGACTAATGTATTAAGATGACTATAATGGGGCTGGGAATGTGGCTTAGTGGTAGAGTGCTTGCATGAAGCACTGGGTTTGATTCCTCAGCACCACATATATAGAAAAAGCCAGAAGTGGCACTGTGGCTCAAGTGGTAGAGTGCTAGCCTTGAGCAAAAAGAAGCCAGGGCAGTGCTCAGGCCACAAGTCCAAGGCCCAGGAGTGGCAAAAAACAAAACAAAACCAAGATGACAATAAGTACTCCAAGATTGCTCAATTGTGAAACATTTGCCTAGCATATTTGAGGCCCTAGATTCAATCTCCAGCAACTGGAAAGATTATTATAGATGAGTATAGTGATGTATGCCGGCAATTCCAGCATTCAGGAGCTTACCTCAATAAAAACAAACAATAACAAAAAGAAGATGGTTATAGCTAGCTAATGATAATGTAGTATATAGTTCAAAAGACTCTATGAAAGGAATTTTAACGTTTTCAAATAAATGTGTTTGAAAAGACAAAAACATTATGCAATGCACAATTGTGAGAACATCTGAGGGAATGACTAAACTGATGCCAAACTTGGCAAGAAAATGACAGATATAGCATGATGTCCAAGAATTATAAGCTCTAAAATAGTTGATAGATAAAAGTATGTTACTAACATTTTCATTAACTTTGTTATATGTCCAAAATAGTCTAAGAAAATGTAACGGAATCTTCAAGTATCTTTTATTATCAGATAGCATTCATTCTTTTCCCACAACTAAATTTTGTTCTCAGGTGTCTACGATGACCCAGAGTGTACTCAGAACGTCAATCATGGTGTGCTCGTGGTTGGCTATGGTAATCTTAATGGGAAAGACTATTGGCTTGTTAAAAACAGGTAATATATTTGTAAATTATTGTCTATTTAATTAAATCAAGTACTTAAGGGAGCATCAACAAATATGATCTTGTGATTATGATGATATTATTAACAATAGTAAACCTCTATAGTTTCTTACCAAGTAACATTTTAAATTGCTCAGGGCCTCCATTTGTTCACGTACTATCTGGCCTTCATCTCTTTGTTGTCATCATTTGTCGTCTTCAATACTTCTTTCTTTTCACTTCCTCTTATGAACGAGTATTCTTTTTCTTAGCTCCTAAATGTTGGTATCTCCCTCCCACCCATCTTCTGCTCATTATCTTTTTATTCTATGCTTTTTATAGTCCGTTCCAACAACGTTAGCTATAAGCCATGCTTATGGCTTTCAAGTCTCTATAAAGTCTCTACCTACAATAATGTCAATTAAATAGTTTTAATTTAAAAAATGTTCAACACCTCTCTGCTAGCTTCTGAAGGTTTGTTGACAACCTTAGGATTTTTGGCCTGTAGAAGCATCATACCCATTGCTGCCTGCATGGGGTTCCCCAGTGTGCATGACTGTGCGTCTAATTTCCTCTTTTCCTAAGATATTAGTTCCCAATGCCGGTGGCACACGTCTGTAATCCTAGGGTTTTCAAGGTTGGAAACATACAATGGCACAGAAATAAAAGATGTCTCTGCTTTATAATTGTTGTACTGCACTTCTTATTTTTGTTTTGTTTTGGGTTTTTTTTGGCAGTCCTGGGGCTTGAACTCAGGGCCTGAGCACTGTCCCTGGCTTCTTTGCTCAAGGCTAGCACTCTACCACTTGAGCCACAGTGCCACTTCCGGCTTTTTCTATATATGTGGTACTGAGGAATTGAACCCAGGGCTTCATGTATACGAGGCGAGCACTTTACCACTAGGCCATATTCACAGCCCTCCACTGCACCTCTATGACAGCATTATCGTGACTCATTTCATTATATTATCTTAATCCTCTTAGATTTTCTTACACTTGTCCCTTACATTGGTTTACACACTAAAACAAACTCAGAACTTTTCCTTCAGTTCTAATCATTGCCATTATGTAGATGATTTTTTATTTATAATCTCTAAAAATTACCTCCTTCCTATGCAACAGATTTTGCTGTCAACTTCCAACTTAGCAGCTCAAAGAAATCCAAATCCCTTTCTCCAGTTTATATTCCTTTTCTTCCCCCAGACTCCTTTGTGTAAGCAGATAAAGAGACTGTGCTGGCCCATGTGACTTTTTCATTCCCTCTATCTCTTGTTTAATATATGTGAACATCCTTAATCTGAGTATCTGAAATGCTCCAAAAGCTGAAACTTTCAGAATACCTACATGATGCACGGTTGGAAAATGCTATATCATAATTTTTTTTTCAGTTGTGGGGCTTGAACTCAGGACCTGAGGTCCTGTCCCTGAGACTCTTTGTGCTCAAGGCTAGTGCTCTACCATTTCAGCCACAGTGCCACTTCTGGTTTTTGAGTGACTAATTGGAGATAAGATCTTATGGGAACTTTTCTGCATGGATTGGCTTCAAACTGCGATCCTCAGATCTCAGCCTCTTGAGTAGCTAGAATTACAGGCATGAGCCACCTGTGCCCAGCATAATTTTTTTCCATGCATATAATTATTTAAAATGTTATATAATTTTAGACTTAAATTCCCCATCCACTGATTATCCCTCACAACATACACATACTTTCTCTTCACATTCAATAGAAAACAAAACAACACACCCATTGATAAGAGGTGACAATGGAGTTTGCATTTTAGTGTAAGATTACTGGAAAACCATTAAAGGGTTTTAAGTAGGGAGGTAGCAAGTAAGTGAAAGGAAGCTAAAATATGAGCCTAAGAAATAAGTTGAGAAGTTACGAAAAAAGACAAGAAAATAAGGACCTAGTAGTGTTTCAAAGCCAAGAAAGAAGTGAGGTGAAAGTAGATAGATAACAGTGTTACATGAAAATAAGACTTGAAAAATGTCCACTGGAGATTGATACATAGAATATTTAAGACATAGCTTCATTAAATTACGTGGCTTGAGTTCTAGCAAAGAATCAGTCACTTAAGTTTCTCCACTACATGCAAATATACAATTTTCCTTTGCAAACTTTTGTAGTAGATTCCTTTTGCTGACTTCAACATCAAGACCTCAGTTCAGACTAATAATAATCCTCTTGCCTATGCCTCCCGAGTGCTGAGATTATATGCATGCACTACCATGTGCCTGGCTCAATCTTTTCTCATTCTTCATTAAAGACACCCAGTTTTCCTTTCAACTAATTTTTACTGCATTCCAAACACAGTAGGTATCTCAGTTTCATGCTTCTACTTGTATTATAGTTTTAGCACTTAATGAATTCTGCCTTATAAAATAATTGTTTGTATAATTATAATTACAAAATCTCAGAATTATAAAAAAAATTCAGACAGCCAAAAATAAAGCAAAAAAAGTTCCTGGAGGAATTTAAGTTTGTTACAAAATCATTATACATGATCCTATTATGCAAAAACACTTAGAAATGGAGCCATATAAATACTGATTCATACAAAAGGCATATTTACAAAGCAGGGGACATTGACTGGATGAACTTAAGTCTATTCAACATTATGATGTTTCATATGAAATCACTCTAAGAGAAAAACAAAGATAAAAAGTGGATATGAGGGCTGGGGATATAGCCTAGTGGCAAGAGTGCCTGCCTCGGATACACGAGGCCCTAGGTTCGATTCCCCAGCACCACATATACAGAAAACGGCCAGAAGCGGCGCTGTGGCTCAAGTGGCAGAGTGCTAGCCTTGAGGGGGAAGAAGCCAGGGACAGTGCTCAGGCCCTGAGTCCAAGGCCCAGGACTGGCAAAAAAAAAAAAAGTGGATATGAGGGGCTGGGAATATGGCCTAGTGGCAAGAGTGCTTGCCTCATATACATGAAGCCCTGGGTTTGATTTCTCAGCACCACATACATAAAAAACGGCCAGAAGTGGTGCTGTGGCTCAAGTGGCAGAGTGCTAGCCTTAAGCAAAAAGAAGCGAAGGACAGTGCTCAGGCTTGGAATTCAAGGCCCAAGACTGGAAAAAAAAAGTGTATATGATTTCATTGTATTTGTTTTTAATTTTGTGTTATTTCTTTTTCTAAGTTGGGGCATCAACTTTGGTGATCAAGGATATATTCTAATGGCAAGAAATAGTCAAAATCACTGTGGGATCGCTAGCTATTGCTCCTATCCAGAAATCTAGAGGATCTCTACATTTTACAAGTCAAGAAGATGAAATATCCCCTTAATTTGACCTTCTGTATTCTGAAGAAATAAATGTGTCACAAACATTGTGTATTTAGTATGTTAACTAGAAGATATAACTTGCCTCTTCACTTTATAACTACACATTTCTGAGAAAAGCTTGGAAATTAAGTTATAAATTTACTGTAGGTATAACTGTATAAGAACTGGTCTTCCTGAGATAACCTGTTGTGTTTGTCATTGTTTTTTTTTTTTTTATACTCTGTCATTTTGAGTCTCCTATAGCCTTTTGTAACATGATGGACTAAAAATGTTTAATAAATCTATCATTTCAAGTTTCTACTATTACCACATATCCTTCTTTCTTTTTTATTTTTTTCTTTTTTCTTTTTTTTTGCCAGTCCTGGGCCTTGGACTCAGGGCCTGAGCACTGTCCCTGGCTTCTTTTTGCTCAAAGCTAGTATTAGCTAGTATTCTGCCACTTGAGCCACAGCGCCCCCTCTGGCCATTTATCTGTATATGTGGTGCTGGGGAATTGAACCCAGGGCCTCACGTATAGGAGGCAAGCACTCTTGCCACTAGGCCATATCCCCAGCCCACATCAGCTTTATTTTTAATGGTAGTATTTACTTAGTTACTTACTTACTTTAGGCAATACTGGGGTTTGAACTCAGGGTCTAACACTTTCTACCACCAAGCAATGCCTCCAGCTCTTAATAAGTGTTTTAAAACTAAGCAATACAAAGGAGGGGGGGCATTGATAGCTCACCTGTAATCCTAGCTACTCAGGAGTCTCAGATCTGAGGATCTCACTCTTATCTCCAATTAACTTCCAAAAAGCTGGAAGTAGATGTGTTTCTCAAGTAGTACAGTGCTAGCCTTGAACAAAAATGATCAGGGACAGTACCCAGGCCCTGAGTTCAAGCCCCAGGACTACAAAAACAAATTACATAATATAAACTTCATTAATCACTAAACACATATGCTTAAAAATTTTGCAGTTTTGGCTGGGAGCATGGCCTAGTGGGAAAGTACTTGCCTAACATGCATGAAGCCCTGGGTTTGATTCCTCCCTATCACCTATACAAAAAAAAAGCCGGAAGTGCTGTTGTGGCTCAAATGGTCGAGCGCTAACCTTGAACAAAAAAAAAGGAAAAAGAAAGGCTCAAGGACAGTCCCCAGGCTCTGAGTTCAAGCCCCATGACTGGCAAGAAAAAAAATGCAGTTGTTTTTTTGTGTGTGTTTTTTAGCGCTTTTGGAAGAAGTACTTGTTTGTTTATGTGATGCTGGGGCTCAGATCCAGAGCTCTACAGTCTAAGCAAACAGTCTACCTCTGAACCATATCCTAGGTCTGGAAGAATTATTATTATTATGTTTTTTTTGGCCAGTCCCGGGCCTTGGACTCAGGTGAGCACTGTCCCTGGCTTCTTTTTGCTCTAGGCTAGCACTCTGCCACCTGAGCCACAGCGCCCCTTCTGGCCGTTTTCCATATAAGTGGTGCTGGGGAATGGAACAGAGAGCTTCATGTGTAGGAGGCAAGCACTCTTGCCACTAGGCCATATTCCCAGCCCTGGAAGAATTATCTTAATCATCAACAATTTAGTATATTAGTTTAAATAATTTTTGCCTAATCATTAACAATTAACTAGGACCTTTTTTTTTTTTTTTTTTTCTTGCCAGTCCTGGGCCTTGGACTCAGGGCCTGAGCACTGTTCCTGGCTTCTTTTTGCTCAAGGCTAGCATTCAACCACTTGAGCCACAGCACCACTTCTGGCTATATTATATATATATATATATATATATATATATATATATATATATATATATATATGGTGCTTGGGAATCGAACCCAGAGCTTCATGTATGCGAGGCAAGCACTCTTGCCACTAGGCCATATTCCCAGCCTAACTAGGACCTTTCTTGAAAAAACAATTGAATAAAACAAAATTGCATTTCTTTAAAGTATTCTACTACTCATATTTTTATCTAAGTCAGATGGATCTGCCTCAAAAGTACTGTAGATGAATATATTGTTTCTGAAAAAGCAGCAAGAATTTAAAGTTTAAAAAATTTTAAATTCATGCCTGTGACATGACAAATGTGTTGAATTATGTCATTGTATATCCTAAACTGACCTTTAAATAATTTCACTGTCTCTAGCTCCCTCTTCATAGGCATTGAACAAGCACTGACAAAAAGTTTTAAAATACTTAATTATCTTTTTTTTTTTCATTTTAGTTTGTATTTGTACCAGGACTTTTAACATTTTAACTTAGAGCCTTGCACTCTTGCTCAGGTTTTTGTAGCATTTTTGCTCATGCCATTATACCACCTGAACCACACTTCTACTTCTAGCTTTGTTTGCTGAGACTCTCTCAAACCATTCTTTCTAGGCTGGCTTTGAACCACAATCCTCAGAGCTCAGCCTTCTCACTAGCCAGTGATTTAAACATGAGCTTCCAGTTCCTAGCTCTAATTTTGTTTTTAAATTTTTTTTTTTTTTTTTTGGCCAGTCCTGGGCCTTGGACTCAGGGCCTGAGCACTGTCCCTGGCTTCTTCCCGCTCAAGGCTAGCACTCTGCCACTTGAGCCACAGCGCCGCTTCTGGCCGTTTTCTGTATATGTGGTGCTGGGGAATCGAACCTAGGGCCTCGTGTATCCGAGGCAGGCACTCTTGCCACTAGGCTATATCCCCAGCCCTTTGTTTTTAAATTTAATTTTGTTTTACCCATAACTCTTCAAGTATTATAATGGAAACATTAATTCTTAAAATTTGGCATTCTGGTGACATCTATGTATGTGTTTCCCAAATAAAACAAAATATACAGAATTATAAATGAAGTCAATTATATTAAGATGCAGTTGTTCAAATGTTCAAATGTGGGCTGGGAATATGGCCTAGTGGTAAAGTGCTCATCTTGTATACATGAAGCCCTGGGTTCGATTCCTCAGCACCACGTATATAGAAAAAGCCAGAAGTAGTGCTGTGCCTTGAGCAAAAAAAAGCCAGCGACAGTGCTGGGACCCTGAGTTCAAGCCCCAGGACTGACAAAACAAAACAAAACAAAATGTTCAAATGTGAATTTATGATGTAAGACAGACACGGTAATACATGCCTATATTCCCAGCATTTGGAAAACTGAGGCAGATGATCTTGAGTTTGTGGCCAGCCTAGGGTACACAGTGAGACTGTCTCAAAAACAAACAACAACATATGCAGAAATGTCACAACTAAAACAAAAAACAGGAAGGAATTTGGATACTGTTGAAATAGGTTATTTGCAACTCTGAAAGCAGAACAGTGAAATTTACTGAGATTTTTTTTTTAATGGGATGGAGGGCAAGAAGGTGAGATTGATTGGAATGCATTGTAAACATGTACAGAAATGTAACAACAAAATCCCCCTCTGTATAACTAATGTAAGCTAATATTAAAGAAATAAATGAGAGGAAAGTAAAACAAGGTCAGATAGGACAGAAGGCAACAGCAGGTAAGGGGAGGGCTAAAAAGGGGGCTATATGAGGATATAACTATGATGCACATATAAAAGTAGAACACAGTAAAACCAGTTAAAATTGTTTTAAGGGGCTGGGAATGTGGCTTAGTGGTAGAGTGTTTGCACAATATGCATGAAGCCCTGGGTTCGATTCCTCAGTATCACATAAGCAGAAAAAGCTGGAAGTGGTGCTGTGGCTCAAGAGGGAGAGTGCTAGCCTTGAGCAAAAGAAGCTCAGGGACAGTGCCCAGGCCCTGAGTTCAAGCTACAGGACTGGCCAAATAATAATAATAATAATAATTTTAATGAGAGGGAGTAGGATTGGGAGATTAAAAACAAAATAAGTGAAATCTTCAGACATAAATACTCAAGTTTTAACATTGACTATTTGGATCCCCTTCCCCCCCCCCCTGCTCCCCTGCCTCGCACATATACCCCTGCAGAAAAAAGTCTTACTATATAGAACTGGTCTTGAATTTACTGTAGACTCAAGCAATACTGCTTCAGTCTTCCAGTCTCCTACGTATCTTGGACAATGGGCAGATACCACCATGCCTGGCTTTTCTTTCCTTTTTTTCCTTATGCCTGGCTTTACTTAACATTGTCCGTAAAGTTATGCAGATCTTGGCTTCCCCATCCATCTGATGCTGTTTTCCATGCTCCTAGCCATACAGGCCCATTTTCAATTTTTGACATATTTCCCACATTAAGGCCTTTGCAAGTGTTACAAAAGGATGACCAGAATATTTTGTGTTAGCAGTAAAAAAAAAATCCTAATAGATCTTTCATAATGTAGGAAATATAACTTTGTTTTTTGGAAACAGGGTCCCACTATCTAGGCCACATCTATCTTGAATTTGTGATCTTCCTGCCTCAGCCTCCCCAGTGCTAGGATTAGAGGCATGTGCCAAACATTTTGCTTATAGAAAATATTTTTAAATTCATTTAAAATTTAAAGGAATTCATAGTCGGGTGCTAGTGGCTCACACATTGTTATTCTAAGCTATTCAGGAGACTGAGATCTGAGGATTGTAACTCAAAGTCAGCATGGGCATATTTACTTAGCATGTACAGGGGCCTGGGTTTGATACCTAATACTGTTAAAAAAGAAAAGAAAGAAACCTACCACATTTCCTCTCTTTCCTTTCTAATTCCCCTCCCAGACTTCTACTTTCATGAAGATTTTGTTCCTTTCTCCTTTCTGCTTTGTTAAAGATAAATAGCCTGCCACCTGTAATCCTAGCTACGAATGAGACTGAGATCTGAGGATTGCCATTTGAAGCCAGCCCAGGCAGGAAAGGGCACGAGTCTTTTTTTTTTTTTTTTGGCCAGTCCTGGGCCTTGGACTCAGGGCCTGAGCACTGTCCCTGGCTTCTTCCCACTCAAGGCTAGCACTCTGCCACTTGAGCCACAGCGCCACTTCTGGCCGTTTTCTGTATATGTGGTGCTGGGGAATCGAACCTAGGGCCTCGTGTATCCGAGGCAGGCACTCTTGCCACTAGGCTATATCCCCAGCCCCTTTTTTTTTTTTTTTTTTTTTGGACAGTTCTGGGCCTTTAACTCAGGGCCTGAGCACTGTCCCTGGCTTCTTTTTGCTCAAGGCTAGCACTCTACCACTTGAGCCACAGCGCCACTTCTGGCCGTTTTCTATATATGTGGTGCTGAGGAACTGAACCTAGGGTTTCGTGTATATGAGGCAAGCACTCTTGCCACTAGACCATATTCCCAGCCCGGCCATGAGACTCTTATCTCCAATTAACCACCAGAAAATTGAAAGTGGTGCTGTGGCTCAAGTGGTAGAGTGCTATCCTTGAGCTGAAGAGCTCAGCCACAATGCCCAGGCCCAGAGTTCAGGCCCCACAACAGACAAAAATAAACAAATAAATAAATGAAAACAGGAGACTGAGTTTTTACCTTGTTCAACCTCATTTTGTATGGGACTATACATAATAATATTCAATTATTTTTCTACTTTGTGAATGTCTTTAAATGACTGCAACAGCCATATAGAACCAGTTACAATCTGGAGGATTACAAATAGCCAGTAGGCAAGTGTGTGTGTGTGTGTGTGTGTGTGTGTGTGTGTGTAAAATAAAAAAAATCTCTATACCACTGCTTTCCCTATAGGCTCAGAGCCTTCCTTCTTAGACTATGTAACTACCATTACTTGTTTCTTTCTTTTGTGATACTGAGGATTGAATCAATACATCAGAAATTCAGTTTAGATGGTATACTGGCCCTCTCTGCCAAGCAATTTGTTGTGATCTTGGGAAACCAGCCTTGCCTGAGACTATTTACTCATCTCTAAAAACTCATCCCCATCACAAAACCAAAAAAAAAGTGGGGGGAGTACACAACAGAAAAAGGCAAGTTAATAACTACATCTTTCCCACTAGGTTCTCCTTATAGAAGCAAAGTAAGAATATGACTTTAAAAGTGATAGAAATATATGGCAAAATAGTCATCAGACCAAAGTTTTCTCATTCTTAGCCTGAAAAAAACATTCTAGTTTTCATTGTCCTATTTGAATGAGCTCCAACAAGTCTTTTCATATCTAGGATGTTCCCTTCCTTAGTAATGAAGACATACCAAAGTTTGTGAAAATTTATGTTTACATTTCTAACACAATTTACTTGGACATACGAAAACATAAAAATAAGTAAAAATAGGCAGCTTGTACTATCGGACAATCTCCAACTAAAACCTTCTGAGCTTATTTTGTTTCTACTGTCTAGACACAGATGACTTTCAAAGTTATTCAGTGACCTCACTGTTCAGTAGAAGGGAAGCCTGGAATGGTGAAGCATACCTGTAATCCCAGCCACTGCAAAGGCCGAGGCCCGAGGCCGAGGATGGGGGCCTTCGATGGCCTGACTGGGCTTCAAAGAGAGACCCTGTCTTTAGCAAAGTCCAAGCAAACAAAACAAACCCATCAAAAACAAAACAAACAACCTACTGAGGTTGTTAGCACAACTCTTTCCTTGTAGACAAAACAGGCGGCAAGAAATACGACATGGAACATATCAAGAGTCGGGAAACAAATGGAAGTAAATGGTGGCAACACCGCACGTGCAACGGACTTTCTCCTAACGGCATCTACCTGTTCACGGAACGGAATGTGTAGCCTTTCTGCGCATGTACATTCCCGGCGTGCGGTGCACAGTTCTTGGCGGGAAAAAAATGACCTGACTGGGGGGAGGTGGGGGGGGTCAAAGGGCTCCTGTGGCGGCGCGTCGGCCAGTGACCGTTGAAGGCAGGCGCATGCGCATTGGACACCACGTGCGGCATTTCGCAGGTCCTGTGGTCTCCATCCGGCGTCCGCCTCTGGTACCTCATGAAATACATGTTGTGTGTGTCTGGGCTTTTCTTTGTCTGTTTTTTTCATTTTAAATCTCTTTTCTGTCACCTTCCACTCACTGTGACGTTTCTGAAGGCCCTGGTGGCAAAATATTTGAGGAGATATGTATTATTCTCCACAGATAACAGTCGACGCCGGGGTGGGAGGGGGGGGCGAGGTGGGGGGTGGCCCGCTGGCCCCGGCTTTTGTCAGGATAAAGTTAAATGTTCCTGGTAAAGAGATGATTCTGGGAAGTTTGATTACCTGTGACGGCTTCCAGTCGAACTGTCTGATTAAGAAAATTAAATCTAGCCGAAAAGAAATTCGCATTATCCTTCTAAAGTTGTGACTGGGAAATCAGGATCGGTCGTGATTTAAAAAAAATAATAATATTTTGTTACCCTTTAACTGTTGTGACAGAAATATTTACACCAGAGCCGTGCTGAAGAAAAGTTAAGTAGCTTGAGTATTTTTAAAAGCTATCTTTCATTTTTAATTGGGACGCCTTTAAAGGGTTCTGTCGGGGTGAGGTTTTTTGTTTTTCTTTTTTTTTAGTACTTAATACCTACCCATGCGGTGCTAGTAAGCCATGAACACTGTGTAGTGAAGGAAAGGAAGTTTTTGCGTTAGTAAAAATATCCTCTAGGACCAGGGGATCTGGCGCCAAGCGGTAGAGCGTCTACTGCGCAAGCGCGGCCTGCGAGGGCTACCCTTAGCCCGCCAAAAGAAAACCCAGTGGCCGCGGGCCACAAGAGGCTGGAAGCGGAAGCTGGTGGGGGGTGGTCACACGTGCCCAGGGACTTGTGGGCCAATCCGGAGGGCAGAGCCTCAAAACAGCAAAGACTAAACCTGAAGTGTGAAGTGTTTCTCTGAGGAGCGAGAATAGCATTAGCGGGGTAGAACATGTATGAGGCCCCCTGAGAGAGACACACACCAGACTGACTTCCTTAGTCATTTATGTAAGACTACTCGACAAAATGGCTTAAATTTAGGACCTTACTCAAAATAATTACACAACAATAAAAATTGCTATTTTTTTTTTGGGGGGGGGGGCAGTCCCGGGTCTTGGACTCAGAGCCTGGGCACCATCCTTGGCTTCTTTTTGCTCAAGGCTAGCACTGTACCTCTTGAGCCACAGTGCCACTTCCGGCTTTTTCTGTGTATATGATACTGAGGAATCGAACCCAGGGCTTCATGCATGCGAGGCAAGCGTTCTACCACTAAGCCACATTCCCAACCCAAAACTGCTACGTTTTTAAAGATCATGTTTTGATGCTCATATTTGTTCAGATAAAATCTTCACTGTTTTGTAATAAAATAGGGTCCGAAATAAGAATAATATCCTAAACTAAGGGCTTGAATTGTGTTACAGGTTGAATTAAAATTTCAGAAGAAGATGGCCACTGCGCAGTTGCAGAGGACTGCCATGGTATGATTTCTTGTAACTTAATATGTATTTATTTTTAATTTTTAGGAGTACTGGGGTTTGAACTCAGGGTCTTGGCTTTGGCCCTGTAATTTTGTTGTCTTTACTGGTTATTTTAGGATAGACTCTACAGACAGGTCAACTATATGTGTTTGAGCTAAGATCTACTCCTGGACTTTTCTGCCCCTGCTGGCCTGGAAATCTTCCCATTCTAAATCTCCCAAATAGCTAGAATTACATATGTGAACCATGAGTACCAGGCTCAACTACTTTACTTTTGCGAATTAAAGTCAACTGTTTAAGGATTTAATAATGCTAGGAAACCCCACATTTTAAGAAAAGAAGGTATTTGGGCTGGGGATATAGCCTAGTGGCAAGAGTGCCTGCCTCGGATACACGAGGCCCTAGGTTCGATTCCCCAGCACCACATATACAGAAAATGGCCAGAAGCGGCGCTGTGGCTCAAGTGGCAGAGTGCTAGCCTTGAGCAGAAAGAAGCCAGGGACAGTGCTCAAGCCCTGAGTCCAAGGCCCAGGACTGGCAAAAAAAAAAAAAGAAAAGAAAAGAAGGTATTTAAGAAGATATTTGCTAAACTATTGTGAATTAATTAGAGTTGGTTGCGTTACATAAAATTGTTGGTTCTGATTTAATTTAGATTAGGTGTTGATGAATGCTGTTCCACTACTTGGGTTAAATAGTTCACAAGTAGTCCATCCTTAGAAAATTTTCTTGACTCAGAAACAAAAATAAAACTGTCATATTTGCATAACATCTTGATTTGTGGTTAATCTTGTTAAAACCTAGTCAATTCCTAAAGAGGTAAATCACTATAACCCATTTGTGTATTAGGTTTTTATAGTTAATCTGCAAGTAGATTGTTAAAATTCTTTTCTTTTTTTTTTTTTTTGCTAGTCCTGGGGCTTGAACTCAGGGCCTGAGCACTGTCCCTGGCTTCTTTTTTGCTCAAGGCCAGCACTCTACCTTTTGAACCACAGCGCCACTTCTGGCTTTTTCTGTATATGTGGTGCTGAGGAATAAAACCCAGGCATGCAAGGCAAGCACTCTACTACTAAGCCACATCCCCAGCCGCTGTTAAAATACTTAAACACTTTCTGCTTATTATTTTTAGATCATTACCCTAGAAACAATCTGACATGTTACAAGCCACCCTGACTTCCTAGGATTACAAAGTACTATGAGTAGGAATTCTTTCAGATAGCACCATATTTATGCAAAACTGGATCTACTTTAAGTCCAAGAAAAAACTATTTTTAATACTTGTAAATAAGATGTTCTAATTTTCCTTGAATTTTAGAGTGCATTGGTATTTCCCAGTAAGATATCAACTGAGCAGCAGTCTTTGGTTTTGGTGAAGAGGCTACTAGCTGTTTCAGTATCCTGTATCACATATTTGAGAGGAATATTTCCAGAATGTGCTTATGGAACAAGATATCTAGATGGTAATGTAATTTTTAAGACTTTGTTTAAAATTTTTAAATTACTCAAAAACAGTAACTTTTGACTTAGACATTTTATTTTTTGGTAGCAGCTTTATTAATATAATTCACATGTCTGACAATTCACTCAAAGTGTACACTTTTTTACTTCAGAATGTTCACAAAGTTATACCACTCCACCACAATTTAAGTATATTTTCATTATCACAAAGAAGAAACTTCATACATGTTAAGTTCTATCAACTGCCCTTTCCCACATCATCAAACTTCCCAGCACTGGGATTTACCTATTCTGAACATTTCATATGAAAGGAATTATAATATGTAGCTGTTAGAGACTAGTTTCTTTTAGCATACTTTTTTTTGACATTCCTGCATGTAACATTGGTTAGTACTTTATCTTTTTGCATTGCTGGATAATGTTTCATTGTATGGCTATCAATCACACATCAGTTGGTGAACATTTGAGTTGTTTCCTCATTCTTTGGCTGTGATATATAATGTTACATTTATGTTCAAGTATTTGCAGTAATGTGGAAAGCACTTAATCATAAAAAAATTGCCCTAAGTTTCTTAAGTCACTTGACATTACATTTACAATGAATTAAATAGATTAAACCATTGTTATTTGTAACTTTGTAAAGTGGTAGTTTAGGGGCTGGGAATATGGCCTCGTGGCAAGAGTGCTTGCCTGGTGTACATGAAGCCCTGGGTTCAATTCCTCAGCACCACATATATAGAAAAGGCCAGAAGTGGCACTGTGGCTCAAGTGGCAGAGTGCTAGCCCTGAGCAAAAAGAAGCCAGGGACAGTGCTCAGGCCCTGAGTCCAAGCCCCAGGACTGGCCAAAATAAAAATAAAAATAAAGTGGTAGTTTATATTTTTGTGCTAATTTAGAGAGGTAAAAAAATGGCACATTCATGCAACAATAGTTACTTCTCAACACATACTGTGTACACATAATTGTGCACCAACTATGTGCCAAGACCTGTTAAGCACTGGTACATATAATTGTGCACCAACTATGTGCCAAGACCTGTTAAGCACTGTTACATAGACTATCTTTATAACTCATAGTCTTGTGAAGTAGATATCATGCCTATTTTTCTTTTCATGTGTGTATGTGTGTAGGGTACTAGGATTTGAACTCAAGACATTGGGTTTGCTATGCTGGCATTCTACTACTCCAGCCATAGCTCCACTTCTGGCTTTTTGGTGGTTATTGGAGATAAGAATTTCACTGGGCCCTAGTGGTTCACACTATAATCCTAGCTATTCAGGAAGCTGAGATCTAAGAATCACCCATGAAGCCAGCCTAGGCAGAAAAGCTTCTCATCTCCAATTAACCACCAAAAGAAAAAAAGAAAAGAAAAGAAAAGAAAAGCTGGATGTGGGGCTGGGAATATGGCCTAGTGGCAAGAGTGCTTGCCTCCTATACATGAAGCCCTGGGTTCGATTCCCCAGCACCACATATACAGAAAATGGCCAGAAGTGGCACTGTGACTCAAGTGGCAGAGTGCTAGCCTTGAGCAAAAAGAAGCCAGGGACAGTGCTCAGGCCCTGAGTCCAAGGCCCAGGACTGGCAAAAAAAAAAAAAAAAAAAAAAAAAAAGCTGGATGTGGAGGTGTGGCTCAAGTAATGAGTGTTAATCTTGAGCTTAAGCTCGGGATAGGACCCAGGTCCTAAAGTCAAGCCCCAGGACCAGCACACACGCATACACAGAACAAGAGAGAGAGGGAGGGATGGGTGGGGGGGGGAGAATCTCATGGACTTTACTGTCTGGTCTGGAGATCCTGGAGATCCTCAAACCAAGATCCTCAGATCTTAGCCTCCTGAGTAGCTAGGATTACAGGCATAAATCATTGGCCTTTGGCTGCTAGTTGTTTTAGAGATGGAGTTTAGTGAACTTTTTCTGAGTTTTGAGCCACAGTCCTCCAGATCTCAGCTTCCTGAGTTGTTAGAATTAGAGATGAGAGCCAGTGGTCCTTGTCTCCAATTTTTCCAATAATGAGATATGCTTTCAAGTCCTTTTCACTGTTACATTTTATTTTCTTACAGAATTGTCTTTAATACCTATTAACGTCTTGGTCTGTTGCAAGTATTTCAGTGGATAAAGGACCGTAACAAATACTCTTATAGTTCTAAGATACTAATTTTCTCTATTTTATAATTCTTAAGAATGACAGGAAATGGGTGTAGTAGAATCAAGAATCATAGTCTAGGGCTGGGATGTAGCTCAGTGGCAAAGCGCTTGCCTAGCAAGTGCAACGTCATGGGTTCGGTCCCCAGTACCAAAGAAAAGACAAAAAGAATCATAGTCTATAGCTACCCTTCCCCAGGGCAAAAGTGTGTGATCCTATCTGAAAAAAAAAAACAAAAGTTAAAAGACTTGGTGAGTGTCTCAAGGATTAAAGCAAATGTGAAGCCTTGAGTTCATTTCCCATTTTCACATTAAACAATTTTTCTACTTATCAATTTAAATTTCCATAATCATGATGACATTTTATAATAAAGATTAAAAGGAGTACTTTTATGTAACTTTTCTTCCTTTATGTCAATAATACCAGTCATTTGGAAGATCATTGCCTTTAATAATATACCAACAATATGTAGCTAAAGAAAATAAACGTTAGTGGGGCACTCATGGCTCATGCCTGTAATCTTGGCTACTCAGGAGGTTGAAATCTGAGAATCACTGTCTATAGCCAGCCCAGGCAAGAAAGTCTGAGTCTCTTATCTCCAACTAACCACCAGAAAACCAGAAGTGGCACTGTATCTCAAAGTGGTAGAGCACTAGCCTTGCGCAAAAGAGTTCAGAGACAGTGACCATGCCCTGAGTTCAAGCCCTATGAAAAAAGAAAAGAAAGAAAATAAACTTTATTTTAAATATAAGTTAGCTGGGTGTAGGTGGCTCATACCTGTTATCCTAGCTACTCAGGAGGGTGAGATCTGAGGATCACAGTTCAAAGCCAGCTGGGGTAGAAAAACCAGGAGTGGTGCTGTGGCTCAAGTGGTAGAACTGAAGAGCTCAGGGATATCACCCAGGCCCAGAGTTCAAGCCACACGACCCACACACACAAAAAAATGTTTACTGTTAAGTGCCATATTTGTTTCATCATTTTTGTGTTTAGATCTTTGTGTCAAAATTCTGAGAGAAGATAAAAATTGCCCAGGTTCTACACAGTTAGTGAGGTGGTAAGTAAAAGACTACCTACGGATAGAAAATTAGTATGTTTCTAAGTCATTTTTATTATTTTTTCTAAATCATTTTTTTGTACATAGAATACTTCTTAATATGTAACTAAGTTTGGGTGGTTGACCCTTTAGTGATGGGTACCATTTGTCAGGTGTTTGAATTTATACATTAAAATTATCCTTTATTTTATGCCCCATGGGAGCAACTTATTTTCCTTGTTGTCCTCACAAATACCTTCCATTCTGTATCATTTTATTTTCTTACCAAATTGTTTCTTATATTGTAGCTTGCTTTATTTAAAGCTAAAAAGAAGGATGCTTCTAATATTAAATTTGTGTATTATTTAATAATGAGGAAATATAGAAATTTATGAAAAATAGCTTTTGAAATTTCATTCAATCTAAAATAAATCTTTGATTTTTTTTAGGATGCTAGGGTGTTATGATGCTTTACAAAGAAAATATGTAAGTCTTAATGTCCTTTTTCTATCTTGTTTTTTTTTTCTATCTTGTTTTATATGTTGTATTCTACAACTCTAACCAGACATAGTAAAATATTAATTTAAACTAACTGAGACATAAGCCAGTATGAGTTAATGAAAAATATGGGCATTTGTAGGTATGGTTCAGGTGGTAGACTGCCAGCCAATGAGTAAAGCATTATATATAAAGTTTAAGTTCTGGTCTCTGGCTCCCAAAAAAGGAGAAAGAAAAGGAATTAATACTAAGCAAATTCTAGCAAGCTAGTTTTAGCCTATTAACACTCATTGGAGTTTATAGTGCATATTAACATAAAATACTGAATTGAAAAAGCCTTTAAAAATAGTTTATTAGGGGCTGGGAATATGGCCTAGTGGCAAGAGTGCTCGCCTCATATACATGAAGCCCTAGGTTCGATTCCTCAGCACCACGTATACAGAAAAGACCAGAAGTGGCACTGTGACTCAAGTTGGCAGAGCGCTAGCCCTGAGCAAAAAGAAGCCAAGGACAGTGCTCAGGTCCTATGTTCAGGCCCCAGGACTGGCAAAAATGAAAACAAAAAAAAAAAACGTACAAAAATAGTTTGTTAGTTTAACATGTTATTTTATTTTATTTTGGTTTGTGTTAGGGGGTACTGAGACTTGAACTCAAAACCTTTCACTCCAGCTTGGCTTTTTCATTCAAGGCTGGTGCTCTACCACTTGAGCCAAACTTCTACTTCTTGCTTTTTACTGGTTAACTGAAGATAATCTCTGAGATTTGTCTGCCTCACTGGCTTGGGGTTTTGTGTTGTTATTATTTTGTTTGTTTTTTTGTCAGTCGTGGGGCTTGAACTCAGCCTGGGCACTGTCTCTGAGCTCTTTTGCTCAAGGCTAGTACTCTACTACTTGGATCCACAGCACCACTTCCAGTTTTCTGGTGGTTATTTGCAGATAAGATCCTCACAGACTTTCCTGCCCAGTCTGGCTCGGAACTATGATCCTCATATCTTGGCTTCTGCAGTAGCTAGGATTACAGGCATGAGCCACAAGCACCCAGACCCACTAGCTTTGAATTATATTCCTCATATGTCAGCCTCTTGAGTAGCTAGGATTGCAAGCATGAGCCACTGGTGCCCAGCTTTGCATCCACTCTTACTATTATTCTAATAATGCAAAAAACGAGAGACTCCATCTTGACCAATGACAGGATCCAGTAGTCAGTGCCTGTCAATCCAACTCAGAGAAACATAAAAGGAATCAGAGTCAAGGTCAGCCCAGGTGCAAAGAGAGACTGTCTCTCTAAAATAACCAATGCAAAAAAAGAGGCTGACAGAGTGGCTTAAGTAGAGTTCCTGCCTAACAAACACCTTGAACCCTGAATACCACAAGAAGGTAAATAAACTGGTTAGTTCATTTCTTTGGACTGGGGAATGTAGCTCGATGGCAGAGATTTTTGTCTTAAGATGTGCAAGGACCTAAATTCAATTTCCAAGATGGCAAAATAAATAATTTTCATTTATTTAAGTTAAATTGTCACAAATTTTGGCTGTTGAGATTGTTGGCTGTTAAGATTTTACCAGTAAGCAGAGCACAGAGGCTCAAGTCTGTAATCCTGGCTACTTAAGAGACAGAAATCTGGTAATTAGATTTTTGAGATCAACCAGGACAAACAAAAAGGCGGGTGGTGGGGGGAGGTTGAGAGACTCCATCTCAATCAGTGGCTGGGCACAGTATAGTATGTGCATATTATCTCAGCTACAGGGAAAAGCAAAATGTGTAGGTGTAGGTGTAGTGGCTCCCAGGGAAAGTAATTAAAATAGGGACTGGTGATGTGGCTCAGATGGTAAAATGCCTACCTAGCTCAAGAACAAGATTAAGTTCAATTCCCAGTACCATCAGAAAAAGGGGAAAAAATTCAATAGACTATCAGTCTTCTTGCATACCTAGCATAACATTTTACTATATATATATATATATATATATATGTAGATTGAATGTGGTTGTTCATGACTAATCCTGGCACTTGGGAGGCTGAGGCAGGAGGATCATAAATTCAGGATTACCCTGGATTAGCAAGATCTAGGCTACAGAGCAAGACCATATTGCAAAAAAAAAAATCAGTTTCATCAAAATTGAAAGTGTGAAAATGAGTTTTTATTCATGGTACCTAATCCTCTTCATTAGGCATATTGAGTGCCTGCTCTGTAATGGGCACCTATTTTGGGTAGGAGTGAAAGTAAATTTTGTTTTCTTGAAAGAGAATTCTTTCTAACAGCAGTTAAAAAAAAACAAACAAACAACAAACACTTACCAATAGTGTTAGATGCCTTTAAAATATTTATGAAAATGATGTTATAAAAAGAGATCAAGGGGGGCTGGGGATATAGCCTAGTGGCAAGAGTGCCTGCCTCGGATACACGAGGCCCTAGGTTCGATTCCCCAGCACCACATATACAGAAAACGGCCAGAAGCGGCGCTGTGGCTCAAGTGGCAGAGTGCTAGCCTTGAGCGGGAAGAAGCCAGGGACAGTGCTCAGGCCCTGAGTCCAAGGCCCAGGACTGGCCAAAAAAAAAAAAAAAAAAAGAGATCAAGGGGAGGTATGACATTATCCAAAAAGAACTGAACTCTTTACATGACTTATATAACTGTAACCCCTCTGTATATCACCTTTATAATAACAATAAAAAATTTAGAGTAAAGGGTGCTATACATGTAGAGGTAGAGTAAGTTTAGATAGGATGGTCACACAGAATCTTCTCTATAATGTTTAGGCTAAGACCTGAACGAGAAGGCATTCATTTTGGAAAAGAATATCCTCCACAGAGTAGCAGAGAATTACAGAGGAGTTAGAGAGTCATAGAAATAGAAAAGGCCAGTATGATCAGAGAGCATTTGTGTCATGGAGGAAAATGGCCTGAGATAAACCTGGGGAAGTAGGCAGGGATAGAAAAATCATATCTGTGTAGATGTAGTTTCGATTTTATTTCAGGTGCAAAAGAAGCCTTTTAGAAGTTTTAAGTAGAACTATAACAGCATTTAAAAATTTTCAAATCCCTTTGCTATTTATACTATAGAAAGAGGGGAAGACTAGTAGTAAGAGGAATAGCACTTAGGCAATTACTATAGATTTGGTAAGAAATGGTAGTAGCTTAGACATGATGACAGAGGAGGAGATTCCGGATATGATTGATATTCAAACTTACTGAATTTGTTGATTGATTGGTTGTGAAGTAGAAGGAAAATATCAGAATCAAAGATTACTAATTTTTGGCAAATCATTTAAGTGAACAATTTTCTGTTCCAGTAATTTCCAAAGTCCCTTTCCTTTACTAATGAATAAGTCCTTGAACTTTCTATTTTTTTTTTCTTTTCAAATTACATACTCAGGGGCTTGGAATATACCCTAGTAGTAGAGTGCTTGCCTCGTATACATGAAACCCTTGGTTTGATTCCTTGGTACCACATATATAGAAAAAGCCAGAAGTGGCACTGTGACTTAAGTGGTAGAGTGTTAGCCGTGAGCAAAAAGAAGCCAGGGAGAGTGCTCAGGCCCTGAGTTCAAGCCCCAGGACTGGCAAAAAAATTCCGTACTCATATTAGTTTTTTCACAATAATTATTTTCCTTATAACTAGCAGTAGTGTCCTGTTTATGTAAATCAGTGAAATAAAATGCTAATATAAATTTCACCCACCAGTAAGCTAAATAGAAACATATTTTGGAAATAAGAAAGCATATATAAAGTATACACTTAGAGGCATGAAATAAAGGCTCCTACAGTAATTACTAAGAATGAATGTTGAGGGCTGGGACTATAGCCTAGTGGTAGAGTGCTTGCCTCATATACATGAAGCCCTGGGTTCAGTTCCTCAGCACTACATATATAGAAAAATCAAGAAGTGGCACTGTGGTTCAAGTGGCAGAGTCTAGCCTTGAGCAAAAAGAAGCCAGGGACAGTGCTCAGGCCCTGAGTTCAAGCCCCAGGACTGGCAAAAAAACAACAAACAAACAACTAAATGTTGAAAATGGTGGGATAAAAAGTGAACCGATGCTGCAGTGGTACTCATTAGACACTATGTTGAAAATGAACTATACAACTTGTGGATGAGGACAGGAGGGAGAAACTGGGAGAGAGCAAGAGAAGAGGTGACGTTGTTCAAAAAGTAATGTACTCTTTATCTGACTTATGTAACTGTAACCCCTCTGTACATCACCTTTATAATAATCATAAAAATACATGAAAAAATAATAAAATGTTGAGATAGGATACTTATTTTATTTTGATGATAGTAATGGAATCTAGAGCCTTGCACATGCTGAGCATGTACTCTACACTTAGCCTAAGAAATAGTATAAAATAAGTTTTATGATTTACCATGAAAAACTATTTTATACAAGTAAGATGTTTGTCCTTTGTTGTGTTTCAGCTGAGGATGGTCATTCTAGCTGTAAGTATGTTAAAATTATATTTTAATTTGCCCTTACTTCATTAAATGACATTGAAACTATCAGTTCATTGTCATTTTATTCAAACAATCTATTCAATGGGAATATTGGGGAGTCATTTTCTGTTTTGTTTTGCTGTATCCACTTAACACTTTAAATATACAATGTAGTTATTTTTTTAATACTTTAACTCACTTTATTTAATTTAAATTATTTTTAAATAGGTATATACCAATCCAGAAGACCCTCAGGTAAGTGTGTTTGCATATAATGCTTCTAATATCTAAAAATAACACAAAATCATTTTGTTTAACATATATGTTTAAATCTTGTATAACTCTTCTGAGCTTGTATTGTTATATTTAAAAAGAGAATTATGCTGGGCTGGGAATATGGCTTAGTGGCAAGAGTGCTTGCCTCATACACATGAAGCCCTGGGTTCGATTCCTCAGCACTACATATATAGAAAACGGCCAGAAGTGGCGCTGTGGCTCGTGGCAGCGTGCTAGCCTTGAACAAAATGAAGCCTGGTACAGTGCTCAGGCCCTGAGTCCAAGGCCTAGGACTGGCCAAAAAAAAAAAAAAAAAAAAGAGAGAGAGAGAGAAATATCCTTACTAAAGGAGGTGATGTGACTGGTCCTGTCCTACAAAGCTTATAAACCTTTAGAAATAACCTAAATCGCCTGACTTCTGGTTCATACGGTATTATTGGGAATAGTTATTTCAGTTCAATCACATCCACCTGTTCATCTGACAATCAAAGGAGAGAAAAGAGAACAAGAAATTAAAGGGAAGCCAGGTGCAGGTGTCTCATGCTTGTAATCCTAGCTACTCAGGAGACAGATCTGAGGATCTTGTTTCAAAGACAGCTGAGGCAGGAAAGTCCATGAGATTCTTATCTCCAATTAGCCACCAGAAAGACTGAAAGTCTTTGAGCTGTGGCTCAAGTGGTGGAGCACTAGCCTTGAGCTGAACAGCTCAAGGATAGTGCCCAGGCCCAGAGTTCAAGCCCCATGATCAACACAAGAGAAAAAGAAAGAAAAAAAGAAAGGAAGGGCGGGAGGGAGGGAGGAAGGAAGGAAGGAAGGAAGGAAGGAGAGAGAAAGAAAGAAATTAAAGGAAAAGATAGAAGACAAGAAACAAGGGGAGAAGTTTAGTGTTTGTTATATTAGACTTTGTCCTTTGGGCTTTATGAACATTTTCTCTCATTCATTATAACCCTCATGAGGTAATTACCATTATTATCTCCACTTTACAAATTAGGAAACCTAGACACAAGCTTTCTTTTTTGGTACCAGTCCTGTGTCTTAAACTCAGGGCCTTGGCACTGTCTGAGCTTTTTCACTCAAAATTAGAGCTCTATCACTTGAAACCACAGCTCCACTTCCTGCTTTTTGTTAGTTAGTTGTAGATAGTCTCACAGACTTTCTGCCTGGACTGGCTTTGAACCATGATCCTTATAATTTAGCCTCCTAAGTAGCTAGGATTACAGTCATGAGCCACCATTATTCAATGTTTCAATCATTCATTCATTCATCTATTTATTTATTGTCGGTCCTGGGGCTTGAACTCAGGGCCTGGAGGCTGTCCCTGAGCATCTTTGTGCTCAAGACTAGCACTCTACTACTTGAGCCACTTCCAGTTTTTGAGTCATTAATTGAAGATGTGTCATACTGGGAGTTTGCTGCCCAGGCTAGTTTCAAACAGTGATCTTCTGATCTTAGCCTCCTGAGTAGCTAGGATTACAGGCATGAGCCAAGCCTGGCAGATACAAGGTTTCTTAGATAAGGTTATGTGATAGAAGAGACAGAACCAGGACTTGAGCCTAGAAAGGTTATCTCACCATCTGGATGCTTACTTATCATAATACATATGTTACAATGTAATATTTTACTCAGTCATGGAGAAGATTAAATTAATTTAAAATACAGTAGAACCCCTATCCTTATATGAACACAGACATGCAAAGAAAGCAAACCATTCCAAGCTTCAGAAGGGCCAGGATTGGTGGTGAGTGGTGGTGGTGGTGGTTTGGGGGTTTTTTTGTTTTTGTTTTTGGAGTTTTTTTTGCCAGTCCTGGGGCTTGAACTCAGGGCCTGGGCATTGTCCCTGAGCTTCTTTTGCTCAAGGCAAGCACTCTACCACTAAACCACATTCCCAGCCGCTAGGATTGTTTTTATCTTTGATATTCATGCTGCAATTAATGCGTAATATATGCCATTAGTGACAAAGCAGGTTATTTGTGCAAAGGTTATCATTTAGTTAGTTGTTCTGAAAACTAGTTAATTGTACAGAAAATATTATAGTTGAACATTTTCTTCTACCAATAAATGAACAATCTTATTGATGCACTATTGTTAATAATATGGTGAACATTTACTGTATCAGGAACTTTATAGAGTATTCAGTAGCTGGAATACAGGGGGTGTGCCATCGTATCCAACTCTAATTGTCCCTTAAAGATCCCATCCTGTAACACTGTTATTCTGGGGATTAAATTTCCAACACATGAATTTTGGTGACACATTCAAGCTATAGCACTTAACTACTCTGTTGAGATATTGTTCCTCCCTTATTTGTTTCTTTTTGAAGACTTCCTAACATTTAGTGTTCATAAGCTGTAAAAACTATAGGAATAAAAAACTAGGAGAGTGAGGCCCCAAATCCCAGACCATTAGAATTGACTCTGAGGACTTGAAAACCTTAGTGAACTAGTAAGGATTAGCATGTAAGAACAAACTATTGACTAAATGTTAAGGGTCACATAAAAGTAGCATATAGGGCTGGGAATATGGCTTAGTGGTAGAGTGCTTGCCTTGCATGCATGAAGCCCTGGGTTCAATTCCTCAGTACCACATAAAAAGAAAAAGTCAGAAGTGGGTCTGTGACTCAAGTGGTAGAGTGTTAGCCTTGAGAAAAAAAGAAGCCAGGGACAGTGCTCAGGACCTGCCCAGGACTGGCAAAAAAAAAAAAAAGTAGCATATAGCTGTTTTATATAGCTAAAATTTACCTACGTCCAATATTTTCTATTTTAGACAATTTCAGAATGCTACCAATTTAAGTTCAAGTACACAAAAAATGGACCAGTCATGGATTTTGTAAGGTATTGTCCTATAGTATCATTTTTATATTACTAGTACCACTTATTTGTTAATGTTTTTAGCTCAGCTTTAAGATTAATTCTGGAAAGCATCATTCATTCACTCATTCATTCACTGAATTATTATATTGGGGCTTGAACTCAGGGCCTCTTACTTGCTAGGCAAGTGCTTTGCTATTTTAGCCTAATCCCAGCCCCAGGATTAATTTTAAAACTTTTCAAATCCCCAAATTAACCATCAAGATATGGCTGTGCCAAATAGAATAGTACCTTGAATAGCTGCCATACAGGATTATACTATTTAGGAAAGGAGTTGCATGATTAGAAATATGATTAAAATCTGTTATTTATTTCCTTTAAATGCCTTATTAAAACATAATGTTGGGCCTGGGAATATGGCTTAGCGTACAGTGTTCGCCTTGCGTGCATGAAGCCCTGGGTTTAATTCCTCAGCACCACATAAACAGAAAAAACCAAAAGTGGCGCTGTGGCTCAAGTGGCAGATTGCTAGCCTTGGGCAAAAAAGTTAGGGACAGTGCTCAGGCCCTGAGTCCAAGCCCCAGGACTGACAAAAAAAAAAAAAAAAAAAAGGCAAAAACACAATGTTTTATTATTATGTCTCATTCCTATAGGCCTAGCTACTCAGGAGGCTGAGATGTGAGGATCACAGTTGAAAGTCAGCCTGAGCAGAAAAGTCTGTGACACTCTTATCTTCAATTAACAACCCCCACCAAAAATAAACAAACAAACAAAAAAACCCAGAAGTGGAGCTATGAGTCAAGTGGTAGAGCACTAGCCTTGAGCACAAAAGCCCAGGCTCTGAGTTCAAGCCCCAGGATTGGAACAAACAATGTGTATGTATGTGCATGCAAGGATGTGCTTGTGTGTGTGTGCATGCATGCATGTAACATAAAATGCTGGGTACAGGTGGCTCATACCTACAATCCTAGCTACTGGAGAGCCTGAGACCTGAGGACCATGGTTCAAAGCCGGCTCAGGAATGAAAGAAGAAGCAGGAAATGGAGGTGTTCCTCAAGTAATAGCCACCTTGAGTATGGTAGCTCAAACCGGGTTTTTATTTCTTTTTAATTTTTGTGTTTGAAAGAAGGTCTCATCAACTTTGTTCCTCCCAGCTAATCCAGCTACTTGGAAGGCAGATATAGGAAGACTTTGAATTCAAAGCTAGCCTAGGCAAAGTTGATGAGACCTTCTTTCAAACACAAAAATTAAAAAGAAATAAAATGTGTAAAATTAACATTTGGATTATAGTGATAATGTTTTTATAATAGTGACCTTTAAGTACATTTTATGGTAACTGTCAATAATTTAATGCTATAATAAAAATAGGAATTTCAAATAGTTAAAATGTGAATTTATGATATTGGCAGTACTAGTTTTATGAAAAAAATCTGATTCTTTTCTAGTAAAAATCAAAACAATGAATCTAACATGTCATCTGCTGACACCAAGAAAGCAAGTATTCTCCTCATTCGCAAGATTTATATTCTAATGCAAAATCTGGGACCTTTACCTAATGATGTTTGTTTGACCATGAAACTTTTCTACTATGATGAAGGTACTATTTTCAATATGTCACTTTTTTATTTGAAACCTGCATTATTATTGAAATCATTGCTTTTCATTCAAAATGTTTTTAGCACTTACACTGTTAATATATTTTTGAGCTTAAAGAATTTGCAAAAGGGGCTGGGGATATAGCCTAGTGGCAAGAGTGCCTGCCTCGGATACATGAGGCCCTAGGTTCGATTCCCCAGCACCACATATACAGAAAACGGCCAGAAGCGGCGCTGTGGCTCAAGTGGCAGAGTGCTAGCCTTGAGCGGGAAGAAGCCAGGGACGGTGCTCGGGCCCTGAGTCTAAGGCCCAGGACTGGCCAAAAAAAAAAAAAAAAAAAAGAATTTGCAAAAGAAAGGCTTGAAAAAATAGACTTTAAAATATACACTTCTTGGCTGGGGATATAGCCTAGTGGCAAGAGTGCCTGCCTCAGATACACGAGGCCCTAGGTTCGATTCCCCAGCACCACATATACAGAAAACGGCCAGAAGCAGCGCTGTGGCTCAAGTGGCAGAGTGCAAGCCTTGAGCAGGAAGAAGCCAGGGACAGTGCTCAGGCCCTGAGTCCAAGGCCCAGGACTGGCCCCCCCCCAAAAAAAATATGTATATATACACTTCTCAGGGCTGGGAATATGGCCTAGTGGCAAGAGTGCTTGCCTCGCATACATGAAGGCCTGGGTTTGATTCTCCAGCACCACATATATAGAAAACGGCCAGAAGTGGCACTGTGGCTCTGGCAGAGTGCCAACCTTGAGCAAAAAGAAGCCAGGGACAGTGCTCAGGCCCTGAGTCCAAGCCCCAGGACTGGCCAAAAAAACAAACAAAATAAAATATATACTTCTCTAGTAATAGAGACATATCCATGTGAAATGTAGCTCTATTCATAATTAAAGAAAATAAACAGTGAGGCACCATTTTTTCTTAATAAATTGGTAACACTTGAACACCTATTAGTGGAAAAGACAGGAGAGAGCATTCTTTTTTTTTTTTTTTAGGAGAGAGCATTCTTGAGGAAATATATAAGTGAAACATTTTTAGAGGATCATTTGGCAATATCAAAAGTGTACACTTGGTGGGCTGGGGATATGGCCTAGTGGCAAAGAGTGTTTGCCTCATATACATGAGGCCCTGGGTTCAATTCCCCAGCACCACATATACAGAAAAAAACGGCCAGGAGTGGCGCTGTAGCTCAAGTGGCAGAGTGCTAGCCTTGAGCAAAAAGAAGCCAGGGACAGTACTCAGGCCCTGAGTTCAAGCCCCAGGACTGGCAAAAAAATAAATAAAGTTTACACTTTAATACAAAATATATAACTAGAAAAATATTTTGAATATATACTTGCAGAATTATGCAAGATTACACATTTATATATAATGGTTGTTCCTTGGAAATTGAGTAATAAAGTGTGGTACAAAGCTGGTTGCCAGTGGCTCACACCTGTAATCCTAACTAGATGAGATCTGTGGTTCAAAACTAGCTCAGGCAGGAAAGTCTATGAAACTCTTATCTCCAATTTACCACCAAAAAAAAAAAAGCTGGATGTGGATCTGTGGCTTAAGTGGAAGAACATAGCCTTGAACAGAAAGCTCAGGGATTAGGGCCCAGGCCCTGAATTCAGATCCAGGACAAGCATAAAATAGAAAAAAAAAATTGTGTTATATCAAGAACAGCTAGATATGTAATAGTATCATCACATTTCTGTTTCTAAGTACATATCTATTTCCTAAAAACCTATGTAAGAAACATTATATTGTGGGATGAGAATGTGGCTTAGTGGTAGAGTGCTTGCCTAGCATGCATGAAGCCCTGGGTTCGATTCCTCAGTACCACATAAACAGAAAAAGCCAGAAGTGGCACTGTGGCTCAAGTGGTAGAGTGCTAGCCTTGAGCAAAAAGAAGCCAGGGACAGTACTCAGGCCCTGAGTTCAAGCCCCAGGACTGGCAAAAAAAAAGAAACTTTTTTTATTACATGTATATTATTTTCAGGTACATAAAGCAAAGGCAATAGCAACTTAAATTTATCAAATATTCACTTGTATATTTATTGCCTGTTCTCTTCTGAATGTTTTACGATACTTTAATTAATTTTATAGCCATAGTGACACTATGAGGGCAGGTACTATAATTTTTCCCATTTAACCAACAAGGAAATCAAACCGAGGATAAGAAATAATTTGTTCCAAATCACATAGCCAGTCAAAAATATGAAGTAACTTGTAGGGAATTAGATGGGGATTTGGCAATAAGAAGAGAGTAATTTTGCTTTTCAATTTATGACATCTATACTATTTGAAACTTGCCTGCGAGTATTTTTACATATAGTAATACAGTTTCTTCAATTCTGTGAACATTATGGTTTAAACTTTTTTTTTGTAGTTACACCCCCAGATTACCAACCTCCTGGCTTTAAAGATGGTGATTGTGACGGGGTAACATTTGAAGGGGACCCTATGTATTTAAATGTGGGAGAAGTCCCAACACCTTTTCACACCTTCAAAGTAAAAGTGACCACTGAGAGAGAACGAATGGAAAATATTGATTCAACCATACTATTACCAAAACAATTAAAAACACCACTTCGAAAAATCCTGATGGACAAAGATGATATTGAAGATGAAAATTACTTAAGTGTGAGTATATTTAAGGAGTTATAAAGTGCAATAGTAACAAATGTTGGATTTAATTCTGAAGACTTAATATTCACATAAGTACTATATTATATACTTAAAATTGACTGGACCTTGGTGGCTCATGCCTGTAATCATAGCTACTCAGAAGGCTGAGATCTGAGAATTGCAGTTTGACGCAAGTCTATGCAGGAAGATCCCTGAGACCTCTATCTGCAATTAACCATCTAAAAAACAGAAATGGATCTGTGGTTCAAAGTGGTAGAGCAAAGCACCAGGCCATGACCAACACAAAACTAAAAACTTATGGTTGGAGAAGACCTTAAACAAAGGTTAAATTTTTTTTTACCTTAGTTCAAACCTTACACTCAAAACTTAAAAACCCAGCTAATCTAATTGAAGCAAGAAGCTCTGCTACAGGCCCAGCCAATTACCACCTTACCTATCCTCATAGTGGACTATGAGGAAAACCCTAGAATTCTCGGGCATAACTTGAAAACTGTTGTACTAGTCCAGTCCCCCAACTAATGGAATCCTTTCTAAAACATTCATATACAGCCTTAATTTCTCCAAGGCCTAATGTAGCCTGGAAGTTCCTTAAAGGTAAAAAGTATTGTCTTACAATCTTCCTGTGCCTATCATGTAAGTTTAGATTGCATCCTCAATATTAGTTGAATGAAATTTTTAGTTTCCTCATTCCCAGAAAATATGAAAACTATTGTTGCTTTAACCTTTCAATATTGTCCTTTAATGTCACTTCTTCTCTCATCTCATTCTAAATCGTAGCCACTGTATTTATGCCAGAATCTCGCTATTGTTTTTTGCCAGTCTTGGGGCTTGAACTCAGGGCCTGGGCATTATTCCTGAGCTTCTTTTGCTGAAGGCTAGTACTTTATCACTTGAGCCACAGCATTACTTTCGGCTTTTTCTGTTTATTTGGTGCTGAGGAATCGAACCTAAAGCTTCATGTGTGCTAGGCAAGCATTCTACCACTAAGCCACATTCCCAGCCTAAACTAGGTTTCTTGGCTTTGTAAGGTCCACCCCCAAGAGGGTTCCATGCAGATATCCCCCTCCTGTTTAAGTCTGTTCCCAGTACCTGCATTAACTAGATAGTTACCTCGCCCTTCTCTGAGGTCACATCCAATCCTCCCCCCACTGCCCTCAGAGAAGGGGGAGGTAACTGGCTCCAGGTGTATCAGTTACCTAGGTAACAATGCAGGTACTGGGCACAGACTTAAATGGAGGGAGGTGGTGGTATTTGCATGGAGCCCTCCCCAGTGTGGACTTTACAGGCCTCATCTTTTAAATTAGAAAATTCAATTTTTAACCAGTTCAGTCAAATTGTTTTCCTAAACCTAAATCTTAATCTTTCTATATAAACAAATATGGCCAGGATCTTGTAATATTTTAAAAATATTTGAATTTCTTTTACATATTTCACAAACTGGACAATAACTATAATTTAGACTTTCAGCTTGTTGCTACTTTTACAATATAGTGATTAAACTTGTCATGGACTTCCTGAAGAGGCTAAGTATATTCAGAGTATATACTAACACTTGTACAGAAACTATAGATCTATAGAAGTGGTAGCCAGATGTATGAATATGTCTGATTCAATGCCCTCAGACAATAATAAAATGTACAAATTTTTAGAAGCATCAAGCATTTTTGAGAAAGTTGTATATTGCTATCATTTATAAATTATTATTTATAAATGATAAACATAAAACGGTAACTAAAATGAAAATAAATAGAAATAGTTTATATTTTATTTGGATAAATAAGTTGCCTTGAACCAGACATAGTGATGCATATCCATAATTCCAGGTATAGGCAAGAAAGTCAGGATTTCTAGATCAGCCTGGGCAATAAAGCAAACCTTGTCTCAATTTTTTTTTCTTGTGATAGGAATTTAAGTACCATTTTATTTATTTATTTATTTATTTATTTGGTCAGTCCTGGGGCTTGGACTCAGGGTCTGAGCACTGTCCCTGGCTTCCTTTTGCTCAAGGCCAGCACTCTGCCACTTGAACCACAGCGCCACTTCTGGCCGTTTTCTGTATATGTGGTGCTGGGGAATTGAACCCAGGGCCTCATGTATACGAGGCAAGCTCTCTTGCCACTAGGCCATTTCCCCAGCCCCCATTTTATTTTTAGCAAGCACAGATAGTTGTGGTTTTAAATTTATCCTTCACATAAAATGAACTTGTTCATAAACACTTCTACACAGTTGTTTTAATTTCTTCTTGAGATGTGCCCATTTTTTTCTTCACATAATTGTATAGGATGATTTTGACTTTGAAACTAAAAGAGAAAAGCAGGGGGGAAAAACTATAGAGTTTCTGGAGTTGTAGGTGATAAGTTAAAAATATAGATAAACTAGCAATTCAGTTTGTTTCATACCACTTTAACTTTTTAAAAATTTTTACAGAACCAAATTTCATTTGTAAGGAAGATGAAATTATGAGGTGTAAAGAAAGTCCAAAATTTTCAATTTCTCATTCCCCAGTATACTTGACAGCTTTTTTTTTTTTTTTTTTTTTTTTTTTTTTTTTTTTTGGTCTATCTGGGGCTTTAACTCTGGGCCTGGGCACTGTCCCTGAGCTCTTCATCTCAAGGCTAGCACTCTTATCACTGGAGCCACAGTACCACTTCTGGTTTTCTGGTAGTTAATTGGAGATAAGTCTCATGGGCTTTTCCTGCACAGGCTGGCTTTAAACTGTGATCTTCAGATCTCAGCCTCCTGAGTAGCTAGGATTACAGGCATGAGCCACCAGTGCCTGGCACTTGATAGCTTTTAAAATTTTGGGGTTTGAACTCAGAGCCTCATACTTTCTTGTCAGGACTCCACCACTGATTTTTATCTTTACCCCCTTTAATGCACTGGTTATTTTTAATACAAGTTTCCTGCGTGGGTAAGCACCTGGATCATAATTTCCAATTTTTAGCTTCCTACCATATCTAGGGCGAAAAGTATGTGTCATCATACACTCCTTCTACTGAGAAGGAGTCTTTTGGACTTTTCTGCCTGGGCTGACCTGGAAACACAATCCTCCCATTCTCTGTCTTTTAAGTAACAAAAATTGCAGGCATGAACTAACAGTGCATGGCCTCTAACTTTTAACTTGCTTTTGCTGTTATTTTTAAAGATGATGGCTTATATGGTTAGTTATTTCTCAGATTTTCTTTTTTTTTTTGGCCAGTCCTGGGGCTTGGACTCAGGGCCTGAGCACTGTCCCTGGCTTCTTTTTGCTCAAGGCTAGCACTCTGCCACTTGAGCCACAGCGCCACTTCTGGCCATTTTCTGTATATGTGGTGCTGGGGAATCGAACCCAGGGCCTCATGTATATGAGGCAGGCACTCTTGCCACTAGGCCATATCCCCAGCCCCTCAGATTTTCTTATTCTAGGCCTTTTAGAATAAAATTAAGTACTTAGAATGTTTATTATTATTATTATTTTTTTTTTTTTTGGCCAGTCCTGGGCCTTGGACTCAGGGCCTGAGCACTGTCCCTGGCTTCTTCCCGCTCAAGGCTAGCACTCTGCCACTTGAGCCACAGCGCCGCTTCTGGCCGTTTTCTGTATATGTGGTGCTGGGGAATCAAACCTAGGGCCTCGTGTATCCGAGGCAGGCACTCTTGCCACTAGGCTATATCCCCAGCCCTAGAATGTTTATTATTAACAAAGACTTGTTATATGTTTAAAAAAGGTTTATATTTTCTTGTAATTTTTTTAGTAATAAATTCCAATATAGGGGCTGGGAATGTGGCTTAGTGGTAGAGTGCTTGCCTAGCATGCATGAAGCCGGGTTTGATTCCTCAGCACCACATAAACAGAAAAAGCCAGAAGTGGCACTGTGGCTCAAGTGGTAGAGTGCTAGCCCTGAGTAAAAAGAAACCAGGGACAGTACTCAGGCCCTGAGTTCAAGCCCCAGGACTGGCAAAAGAAAAACAACAAAAACCCAGTATAGAATCTAAAAATCTTAAGCAATTATTTAGTCCTCCCTGCTTTGTAGTATAAAACACACATTTGTAGTATTGGAGCAAAACATGTTTAATTTTATTTTCAATATACCATATAGGAAAAATTTGAAATAGCAATTTTAAATAATACAAACTTAGAAATAATAGGATTGATGATGGAGGTCCACTTTCCTTTGCCTTAACTCTTTCTCAAATGGGAGTGACCTAAAAGTCATATCATCTGGAAAGGAGCTACCTAGTAATCATTTGGAACCTTCTTGGTTCAGTGTACAGAATATAGTATTCAGTGTAAAATGTCAGTTTCACTAAATTTTGTTCTGTGACAATATGAGTCAACTAAAATTACTAGTTTTTTTTAAAAATGTAATACAACAAAGCACTGATCTTTGTGTGCTTGAATTTTTGGCCTGCATTATGTTATGAGTTGGATTATGTTATTGTTTATATAATTTCCTTCTTTTCTAGGTTGAGCACTTAGTCAGTAAAACATCTGAACTTGATGTATCTGACAGTAAAACAAGGAGTGGAAGAATCTTTCATAATAACATGGTAAAAAAAAAAAAAAAACCTTAAAATTGGGCTGGGAATGTGGCTTAGTGGTAGAGTGCTTGCCTAGCATGCATGAAGCCCTGGGTTCCATTCCTCAGCACCACATACACAGAAAAAAAAAAAGGCTGAAGTGGTGCTGTGGCTCAAGTGGTAGAGTGCTAGCCTTGAACAAAAAAAAAATATCCAGGCTGGGAATATGGCCTAGTGGCAAGAGTGCTCGCCTCATATACATGAAGCCCTGGGTTTGATTCCCCGGCGCCACATATATGGAAAACAGCCAGAAGTGGCGCTGTGGCTCAAGTGGCAGAGTGCTGGCCTTGAGCAAAAAGAAGCCAGGGACAGTGCTCAGGCCCTGAGTCCAAGGCCCAGGACTGGCAAAAAAAAAAAAAAAAAAAAGAAAAAAGAAAAGAAAAGAAAAATCCAGGGTTGGCTGGGAATATGGCCTAGTGGTAAAGCGCTCACCTCGTATACATGAAGCCCTGGGTTTGATTCCTCAGCACCACATATATAGAAAAAGCCAGAAGGGGCTCTGTGGCTCAAGTGGTAGAATGCTAGCCTTGAGCAAAAAGAAGCCAAGGACGGTGCTCAGGCCCTAGTCCAACCAAGCCCTAAGACTGGCAAAAAAAAACAACAACAAAATAAAACAAAAAAAACCCCTTAAAATTGTAAATTTTATTCTGATTGTGTAATTCACCTCCAATCTGTGAGTTTTACTATTTCATTTATTGGACTAGTATTAGTTGAAAGTGCTTTATGTGTCAGGTACCTTTCTAGGCACTGAGGATAGAACTTGGTTAACAACATATAGTTCCTGACCTTAGGAGAAAGATTGGTAACTGGAAGTAAACAGGCAATGATATGGAACCATTGTTGAAGTCTGGATGGGCTATGTAGAGGTACACAAGAAACAAAGTTTAATTTTACTGAAGGTGCATTAGAAAGGAGAATCTAAGGGGTTGGGAATATGGCCTAGTGGTAGAATGCTTGCCTCATATACATGAAGCCCTGGGTTCAATTCCTCAGCACCACATATATAGAAAAAGCCAGAAGTGGGGCTGGGGATATGGCCTAGTGGCAAGAGTGCTTGCCTCGTATACATGAGGCCCTGGGTTCAATTCCCCAGCACCACATATACAGAAAATGGCCAGAAGGGGCGCTGTGGATCAAGTGGCAGAGTGCTAGCCTTGAGCAAAAAGAAGCCAGGGACAGTGCTCAGGCCCTGAGTCCAAGCCCCAGGACTGGCCAAAAAAAAAAAGAAAAAGCCAGAAGTGGGGGCTGTGGCTCAGAGGTAGAGTGGTAGCCTTGAGCAAAAAGAAGCCAGGGACAGTGCTTAGGCCCTGAGTTCAAGTCCCAGGACTGGCAAAACAAAAAAAGAAAAGAAGGAAAGAAGAATCCAAAGAAAGCTAGAACACTAGAATATTCCCTTTTATAAATTGATTATCTTAGGGCTGGGGATATAGCCTAGTGGCAAGAGTGCCTGCCTCGGATACACGAGGCCCTAGGTTCGATTCCCCAGCACCACATATACAGAAAACGGCCAGAAGCGGCGCTGTGGCTCAAGTGGCAGAGTGCTAGCCTTGAGCGGGAAGAAGCCAGGGACAGTGCTTAGGCCCTGAGTCCAAGGCCCAGGACTGGCCAAAAAAAAATAAAAAAAATTTTGATTATCTTAGTAATAACATATTGGAATTTAATGTTTATATATCTTGAATTATTTCCAAAGCAAAAAAAGCTCACTTTAATTTTTGAATTATACTAAGTAGAATTTCATACATAAGAAAAATTCAAATTTGATATTAGAGTTTTAATTTCAAATGATAGGGGTAGATAATAAAGTCTGTAAAATATAACATATTATATTTGAAGTTAAGAAACAGATTATTCTGTCAGTGGTATCCCAGGACATGTCTTTCAACACTCATTTGTGATACAAGCTTGCAATCGACATTTACACCACAATTAACAAATGCCTCAGGGTTTGTCTATCTCACAAAACTGACTATAAAACATTTACCACTGATTATAGTGTTCTTTTTAGGAAGCTTCTTCTCCCCATATTCTCAATGGGAAATTAGAACTAATAAAAGGCAGAATTCAGACAGAAGCTGGTAGCTCATGCCTACCTATAGTACTCTGGAGGCTGAGATCCAAGGCACACAGTTCAAAGTCAGCCCAGGAAGGAAAGTTCATGAGACTCTTATCCCCAATAAACTCCCCCCAAAAGCTGGAAATGGAGCTATGGATCAAATGGTAGAGCACTATCCTTGAGGGAAAAACCTTAGGGACAGTGCCTAAGCCCTGAGTACAAGCCCCAGTTACTGGCATAAGAAAAGAGAGAGAGAGAGAAAAAATCCTGTTTATGAAATAAACAATAGAAAAAAGAAGTGCATTTGTTTTTTTTGTTTGTTTGTTTGGTTTTTGCTAGTCTTGAGGCTTGAACTCAGGGCCTGAGCACTGTCCCTGGCTTTTTTTTGCTCAAAGCTAGCACTCTACCTCTTGAGCCACAACACCACTTCTGGCTTTTTCTGAATATGTGGTGATAAGGAGTTGAACCCAGGGCTTCACGTATGCTAGGCAAGCACTCTACCACTAGGCCACATTCCCAGCCCAGAAGTATGGTATTTTAGAGCCTAATAGTATGACGGTTAATAATGTTACCTTCCAATTTTCATTGTAATAACAACATATACAGAATTAGTCACAATAGCTAAAAGGTAGAAAATATCTAAATGTCAATGAACAGATGAATGGATAAACAAATTGTAGTGTATCTATTCAATGAACTATTACTGAGCCACAAAAAGGAATGAAATATCAATCCATGCAACAACTTGAATGAACCTTGGAAATACTATGCTAATGGACAGAATACAGCCAGTGGTGGCTCACACCTGTAATCCTAACTACTCAGGAGTCTGAGATCTAAGGATCTAAGTTCAAAGCTAGCTCAGACAGGATATTCTTTCTGTGAGACCCACTTAACCAACAAAAGTCCATAAGTGGAGCTGTGCCTCAAGTGGTAGAGTGCCAGCTTTGACAAATCTTAAGAAACAGTGTACAAGGCCTGGATTGAAGCCCTAGTACACACAAAGGCATACATATCTACATACCATGTGACTCCATTCACGTGAAAGCATTGGAAGGTATTGAGACAAAAAACTTTAAGATTTAAGACCATTGGGAAGATAGAGGAATAAATGAGTTACAGTGAAGGACATAGGGCTTCCTTTTACGGTGATGAAAGTGATAAAAAGGACTGTGATGATAAATTGTGCATTCTGAGTATACTTAAGATTATTGAGTTACACACTTTAAATAGGTAAATCATAATATCTGTATTACATCTCAATAAATGTATTCTTTTTTAAAAATGAATATAGTTGCATATATTTGAAAATCAACTGTTAGGTATTTTTTGACAATAATCAATTAGTAATTAGTCTGTCTTTGTTAAGGTAAATGGAAATCATCCAGTAAAATGTAAAGAAAATCAGAAGAGAAGTGAACTTAAATCTAGGAAAACAGTAAGTCTTATGATAACATATAGGTTGAATGAAACGGCAAGCATCAGAATGTCATTACTATAAATTAAGAAAATAAATTTGATCATGTACCTGAATACACTTCAGAGCTCTAATACACAAATCTTGATCAAATATATTTTTTCAAATGAAATGATTTTGAAATAAGATTCATTATGTTGGCTTTTATCTCATTCCATGAGCACTTTATTTTTTTCCATAAATGATTTTAAATTACTAGAGGAATTTATAAAAACAAACATGAATGTTAGGAAAAATATGAATAGGATGTGAAAATTACATTATAAGCAGGGTGTTGGTGGCTCATGCCTGTAATCTTGGCTACTCAGGAGGCTGAGATTTCAGGATCGTGATTCAAAGCCATCCTGGGCAGGAAAATCTGTGAGACTCCTATCTCCAATTAACCACCAGAATACCAGAAGTGGTGGTGTGGCTCAAAGTGGTAGAGCCCTAGCCTTGAGCTGAAGAGCTCAGAGACAGCACCCAGGCCCAGAGTTCAAGCCCCACGACTGACCTATATATCTATATTATACATAATATAGATAGTATATGTTATATAATATAACATCTATCTACATTAGGACATTGTGTGTAAATGCAACTAAAATTGGCTTGCTTTTTTTTTTTTTTCCCCAATCCTGGGGCTTGAACTCAGGGGCTGGGCACTGTCCCAGCTCCTTTTGTTCAAGGCTAGTACTCTGTCTCTTGAGCCACAGGGCCACTTTCAGCTTTTTCTGTTTATATGGTGCTGAGGAATTGCTTCATGCATGCCAGGCAAGCACTTTGACCACTAGGCCATATTCCCAGCCCAATATTTGGAATCTTATTTTTATCAAACCATATACTTTTATTTTTTAGATATTTTTGTTTTTCAATGAAAAATTTTAGTGTTATTAATCTGTTAAAAGTAGGCAGGTGGTGGTGCTGGGGATATGGCCTAGTGGCAAGAGTGCTTGCCTTGTATACATGAGGCCCTGGGTTCAATTCCCCAGCACCACATATACAGAAAATGGCCAGAAGTGGCGCTGTGGCTCAAGTGGCAGAGTGCTAGCCTTGAGTAAAAAACAGAAGCCAGGGACAGTGCTCAGGCCCTGAGTCCAAGCCCCAGGACTGGCCAAAAAAAAAAAAAAAAAAAAAAAAAAGTAGGCAGGTGGGGATGGGAATATGGCCTAGTGGTAAAATGCTCGCCTCATATATTTGAAGCCCTGGGTTTAATTCCTCAGCACCACATATATAGAAAAAGCCAGAAGTGGCACTGTGGCTCAAGTGGCAGAGTGCTAGCCTTGAGCAAAAAAAAAAAAAAAGCCAGGGACAGTGCTCAGGCCCTGAGTTCAAGACCCAGGACTGGCAAAAAAAACAAAAGAAAAGAAAAAGTAGGCAGCTGAAGGGCTAGAAATGTGGCTTAGTGATAGAGTGCTTATCTAGCATTCTTAATACCCTGGGATCCATTCTCAGCATTAGGGGGAGAGAAAATTAAAAAACTGAAAATTTATGATTATTTTGAAATGTTAAAAGGAGGGATGGGCATATGGCCTAGTGGTAGAGTGCTCGCCTCGTATACATGAAGCCCTGGGTTGGATTCCCCAGCACCACATATACAGAAAATGGCCAGAAGTGGCGCTGTGGCTCAAGTGGCAGAGTGTTAGCCTTGAGCAAAAAGAAGCCAGGGACAGTGCTCAGGCCCTGAGTTCAAGCCCCAGGACTGGCCAAAAAAAAAAAACAAAGTTCCATAACTCAGAGAATCTTGTTAATATTGAATTCTTAATACATCCTCCTATTTATTCAACGTGTATTAGAGGTGTAGCTTAGCAGTAGAGTTGTTTGACTATTACGCACAGGGGTTTGTGTTCTGTTCCTAGCCCACAGTTTGTGTGTGTGCGTACACACACACATACTGCACACACACATACACACACGTATTTCATATATATCTAAAACTGTACATAATCTAATATATCTATTGTATAATCTAATTGTACTCTATCATATATATGTATTAGGTATATTAGATATCTAATATTGATATATGTACCTCTTAGTATCAGGGATACAAAAGTAAGACATGCTTTAAATCTCCCAATGGTCTCAAGATAGAATGTTTTTCTTTCTTTCTTTTTTTTGCCAGTCCTGGGCCTTAAACTCGGGGCCTGAGCACTGTCCCTGGCTTCTTTTTGCTCAAGGCTAGTACTCTGCCACTTGAGCCACAGTGCCACTTCTGGCTTTTTCTGTATATGTGGTGCTGAGGAATCAAACCCAGGGCTTCATGAATATGAGGCAAGCACTCTTGCCAGTAGGCCATATTCCCAGCCCAAGATAGAATGTTTTTCTATTTGGTTTTTTTTGGCCAGTCCTGGGGCTTGGACTCGGGCCTGAACACTGTCTCTGGCTTCTTTTTGCTCAAGGCTAGCACTCTGCCACTTGAGCCACAGCGCCACTTCTGGCCGTTTTCTGTATATGTGGTGCTGGGGAATTGAACCCAGGGCTTCATGTATATGAAGTAAGCACTCTTTCCACTAGGCCATATCCCCAGCCCCTGTTTTTCTATTTGTAATTAAATTCTGTTTTCTCCTCTCATTCCTCCAAAATGTTGAACTATGTATTTAATCTTATCATCTAATTTCTTTAACAACTCTAATGAAGATCTTATCCTTTGCAGTATGTATTTCAGCAGCTATCAAAAATGTACATATGCAATTAATAAATTTCATCCTACATTTATTTTCCCCAATTTTATTTGTTAATTGTTATTATTTATAAAGGTGATGTACAGAGGGGTTACAGTTATATAAGTCAGGTAAAAAGTACATTTCTTTTTGGACAATACCATCCATCCCTCAATCTCTCCCAGTTTTTCCCTCCCCTTCCTGCCCACAAGTTGTATAGTTCATTTCCAGTGTCTAGTGAGTACCACTGTTGCAATTGTTCACTCTTTGTCCCACCATTTCTGTGTCTACCCCTACCTTCCCAAAGACAGATAAGACAGATAAATGAACAAACAAAATGAAAAGAATACAAAAACAGCAACAAAGAAAAAAACCTTTTGTTTTCATTTCCTGGAGATCATTTTGCATGATCAAATGCACGTAGGCATTGTTCCTCTCCTAAGCGGCTCACTCTGTGCTCCTTTTTTTTTTTTAAGATCTGAGATGGGGACTTGAACTCAGTATCTGAAGTTTTTGGCACTCTACCAACTGAGCCATACTTCCAACCCCTAGTTTTCCTTTTTTGAGATAAGGTCTCTCTTTGCTTTCTTGAATTTATTAGTTAATTTAGGCTAGACTCCAATTCTGATCCTTCCACCTCAGCTATCCAAGTGTTGCGATTACAGGTATGTGCTAATATTCCCATCTAAAGAGATTTTGTTAGTGTGCCAGGGGTGGAACTCAGGACCTTGCTTGTGCTCTGCCACTGAGATATACCCCCACTCCTTTTTCTCTACTTTTAAAGCCAGACATCCTATCTTAGTTGAAATGATTTTTTTTTTAAAGAAAGAAACCTCAGAGACCTGAAAATAGATACAAAATTAAAGACCTGCAAGCTGGAAAGTATCTTAATACTTTTTTTCTTTTTACAGGTCCTCCATCACTTTGATTCGTCTAGCCAAGAGTCAGTTCCAAAGCGGAGAAAGTTTAGTGAACCAAAGGAACATGTATAAACATTACATTTTCCTTCTGCACATTTGCAAAGTTCTTCTAAACATTTAAGAGACACTATATGTCCATTTTTCTGATCTCTGAAAATTTATTTGTAGTTTTAAGTAGTTCATACACTAAAAGAACTGATAAAATAGCTATTATATTGTGATCCTGAACCTTCCCTGAAATAAATTCAAGAGAACAAAAAGTACAAGTATAATTGATTGTGTTCATTATCTACTGAATATTGATCTGCCTTTCATTTTAGTGGACATTTTTAATTGATTTTTAAGGTCTTCTAAAATCATTTTGTGAAACAATGATTATTTTGGCATTAAAATTTTGTAGATTCATTTTATACTAATATAAAAATTATATCATCTAACTGGCTGTCATTGTGTTGTTAATAAAGCTATGTTCTTCAATACTTTAATATAGTGTATTAGTATGATGATATATGATGTACAACTTAAAAATTGGTACTTTTTTACATTTCTTACTGAGGGTAAAAAGATGACACCTTAAAGACTAGCATGTTATCAGCATAAATAAAACATTGTTCAGAATGTTGGCTTTTTGTTGTTTCTAATTTTTGTTTAGCAAAAAGTGTTTAATGCTGCTTAATATTTCAGTAGAAACTATTTTCAAGAATAGAACACATTTTCTAGAACTTTTGGGTGATATGGTGAAAAGACTGCTTTTGATGAGAAACCTGGCACTTATTTCTAGCCTTACCATTTCCTTTGTTTTAGAAAAAAACACTTAAAACCTGGTCTGAAAGCAATAACAACAACAAAAAAATTAACAAGCCCCATGTAGGGAACGTTAATATATGCATGATGGTAGAAATGCACCCATCAGTCTCCTTTGTAAACCAAATAATATCCACAAACTGACATAGATGAGGTTTTAAAAGAACAGTCAAGGTTTTGCTGACCAAAACTCTGTTTCTAAGTGTTTGTTTACTCTTAGATGTATTGCTTGGATCCAAGCACTTACTTTACAAATTGTCCTTGTATCTTATGCTCCAAGTAACACACCTGCTTCGCAGAAATTGACCAACGGAAACCTTTCACGATTGGCAACCCCCTTTAGCACAGTGGATGCTTTGATTGGCTGATTTAATGGGGGTGGGGAGTGTAGCCCTGTTTCCTCTATTCCACCAAGGTTTCTTCATTGGACTGGCCAGCTGTCAGGTTGAACCCAAACCTGCCTCCTTTTGGTGATGTTTGTCTGGATCGCAACACAATAGCCTGGGGAGAGCCTCCCCTCTTAAGCTCGGATAGGCTGGGCTGAACCTTGGAGGTTTCTGATTGGTCCGATGAAGAAACACCAAGGTAGGTTGCCTAGTGATCCTAAGGAAGCTGATGTGTTATTCCCTCTCTGCAACGAAGGATCAGGAAGTTTGTGCTCTCTCCGTGGCTGAGAAGTTTTTCCACCTACCAAGACTGGGGTGGGGTGTGGGAACAGGTGTCTTCCTAAAATAGATCACAAGCTGCAGCCTGAGTCCAACTGTAACCCAGGAGTAACACCAGGTAAGCAACGGGAAAATTACATTTCCTAACATACAAATAAAAGCTAATTAAAAAATTTATTTTATAGGAAAAAGTTATATAAATATATATACAATATATATGGTCCATTTTTTCCAAATAGGATTTGTAACTAGTAAAAAAATTTCTCAAAATTGCCCTTTGTCTATCCTCCCCCACACACACAAGATTTAAAGTTTTTTGGATTGGGTTAGGGAATAATCCTAATTCAATGTTAGATAGTTCCCTAATGTATTTACTTTATAGTTTATTTCCTCCACTTTTCTTGCCTCCCACTGAATACTGTATTTAAAATGTATACCCATGAACAAAGAATCATTTGTAAATCATTTGTATTTCTATTTAAATGCTCACATGCATTTCTGAGGATTCATTTTAATCAGTATATATTTATTGATCAGTTACAATGCGTTAAAGACGTGCTAGTTGCTATGGAGAATATAAAAACCCAAGAAGACAATATCACTACCCTCAAGAAGTTTGCACTTGAGACAGCCATACCAAAAGAGAGTCTATAATCAATACTTGAAAGGAAGTAAGTATAAATAAATTTCTGTGGAAGGACAGCTGAGGGAGAGACCAATTCTGGCTTGAGACTATAGGTAACCGAATTACTCTTCAGTAGGCCTTAATGAATGGCTAAAATTTAGAGAAGAGAGGAAAAGAGTGACCCACAAAAAGTACTGTGGAGCAGAGGCAGAGAGAAAGCAGGAGACGTTTGAAAAAAGCTTGATAACAATACCTACATGGTAATAACAAACCTTGTTAGAAAGCAGAACAAGGTTCAGTCATAATGGCTCTTAAATACTATTCTTTTAATCTCAAAGATATTACTTTGTGCAATTTCTGGTTTTAAATATTTGTTTTATATTGTCTTAAGAATTGACATCTAGAGTTGTATAAAACGATGTGTTAACTTTAAACAACTATTGTACAGCGTATAAAGGGATGTGTTTGACTCCTTTTTTTTCCTTGCAGAGTTAGGAACAGACCCCAGCACATGCCTCTAACCCTGAACTACATCCAGACTTTTTTTTTTTTAATTGAGAAATAATTTGCTAAATTTTTAACCTTTTTTGGGCGGTCCTAGGATTTGAACTCAGGGCCTTCATGCTTGCACATCTTGCTTATTCTACTGGCACTATATCATATTGGCCATGTCTCTAGCCCTCTTTTAATATTCTTACTAATAGTTTTTGTGGTTATTGTAGCTATTTCTGTATTCACAAGGTAGCTAAAGCCTGAGATGTTAAGTGATGAATGAAATTACTATACGTGATTCTCTCAACATCATTTTCTAGCCTAGTGACCTACAAAGTGAATACATGAGATGCATTGGGAAGAAAATATAAAAGTATATATTTCTATTTCATTTTTCTTGTTCTTTACTTTCTAACTTGGTGCCATTGAATATTTAGATATGTGTGTGTATTACATTTGGCAGCTGGATTCTCATAATATTTTGCTGTGCAATCTCAATTTGGAGGTCCATTTTCTTTTGTTTGGGCCACACTAAGGTTTGAATACAGGGCTTTGAGCTAGTGAGGCAAGCACTCTAATACTCCTTGAGCTATTTGAACCACATCCCACCTAGAAATTTTGGGGCGGTTTGTTTTTGTGGTTGTTATTTTGGTTTGTTGTTGTTTTTGATCCAGTAGTAGTGCTTGAACTCAAGGCATGGGCACTGTTCCTTAGCTTTACTAAAGCTAAGCATTCTACCATGTGAGCCACACCTTCAATTCCAACTTCTTTTTCTGTCTAATTGGCGATTGGATTCTCACAGATTTTCCTACCTAGACTGGCTTTAAACTGGGATTCTCAGCTCTCTGCTTCCTGAGTAGCTAGGATTACAGGCATGAATCACCAACTCTGGGCTTAGAGATCTAATTTTGTAAAAGAAAGATAACCATGGTGGAATACCCTCCTGAGTTACAGTTTATACACAAGAAATCAGCATGTTAAAAGGTGATCATTTTGATTGGTCCTTAGAATTACTGATTGATTGATCGCTTGTCATTGCTGTATAGTCTAAACTGTTGGAATTTGGAAAAGATACTAGAATACCCTCCCAATTTTTCTGGTCATTAGTTTCTATATTTAAGTTTATAAATATTTTCTACTTGTGTACATTTTAGTATGCAAATATGTTTATAAGCATGCATATATGTATTTAGCATTATTTGATCATTTACACAAGCTAATATTCAGATATTTTAAACTATTCCCTCTAAAAATAGGTGAGAATGACTACTTTAACTCATCGTACCCGTCGTACTGAAGTAAGCAAGAGCTGTGAAAAGAAGGTAGAGAGTGAGGAAGACACTAATCAAGAGAAGAGTCCAGATAATGAAGACTCTGGAGACGCTAAGGATATCCGCCTCACCCTTATGGAAGAAGTATTGCTCCTGGGACTGAAAGATAAAGAGGTAATGCAGTTAGGTTTGTTAGGCTTTCTCAGATATTGGAATGCCACAGGAAGTAATCTGTTGAAATATTGTTAATGCTAAATTGACCTTAGAATTTTTACTCCATCTTGGGGATGGAAGAATTTGGGAGTTTACTGATGATACTAAGAGTAAAATCCATAAGTATAATTAATTAGTATGATTGAATTGAAAAACTGAAGAAGATAATACAGCATAAGATTTCATACTTAGAATTTTCCAAGTCAGTTTGATGGCAATATAATAACATTTTATTAAAGTAGGGAATAATCTTCATAGTCAACTAGTCTTGAGCTTTGAGGAGAAAAAGCTCTTAAAATGAAAAGATGAGAGGCTGGGAATGTGGCTTAATGGTAGAGTGCTGGCCTTGCATGCACGGAGCCCTGGGTTCGATTCCTCAGTACCAAAAAGTTGGAAATGGCACTGTGGCTCAAGTGGTAGAGTGCTATCCTTGAGCAGAAGAAGCTCAAGGACAATGCCCAGGCCCTGAGTTCAAGCCCCAGGACTGGCAATGCATATGTACATACATACATAAAATGAAAAGATGAGGAACATGTATGACTAGCTATTTCAGAAAGAAATGAAAATTGGTTTCTTAGAGCAGGAATAAATTTTTCATTCTCTTCTGAGGTTTTGGGGAAGTTAAATTTCAGCAATTGATGGGAATTTTTTAATTTTGGAAATGTTTAAAAAATAATTTCAGCTCAGGGGCTGGGAATATGGCTTAGTGGTAGAGTGCTTGCCTAGCATGCATGAAGCCCTGGGTTCAATTCCTCAGCACCACATAAACAGGAAAAGCCGGAAGCCAGGGACAGTGCTTAGGCCCTGAGCACAAGCCCTAGGAGTAGCAAAAAAGAAATAATAATAATTTGAGCTCTCCTTTCCTAAATTTCTTAGTAGAACATTTATTTTGTAGTAGAATTGGTCTTGAGAAATTCTTTCTATAAAAACAAGTATTTTCCTTTCCTTGTAGTAGAATACATTACTTTTATTTTGTAATTTAACTTTTTATTATATTTTCCTATGACTCTCTCTCATGAAGAAGTTGTGAAAGCATATGTAGGTGTCATATTTTAAACACTCTGCTTTCTAAGATTTTTTTTTCGGGGGGAGGGGTGGCACTCTAGTTTCCCTGGGGATTGATCTCAGGGGCTTGAACTTGCTAAGCAAAGACCCTATCTTTTGAGCCAAGTTCAATCAGGTGTCCAAGAAAATTTTGAGTAAATACCAAAAACAGAGCTAGATTTATTCTTGGCCTCACTTTTGAAAAATTACTTGATGCTAAAAAGTACTAAAAAGGGCTGGGAATATGGCCTAGTGGCAAGAGTGCTTGCCTTGTATACATGAAGCCCAGGGTTCGATTCCCCAGCACCAAAAAAAAAGTACTAAAAAGACATCAAAATAGCACTTTATATTAGGTGCTGTAAATACTGCTTTGAGACATTTACATACTATCTGAAGAATTGTTCACTGAATATCGAAGGCCTAAAAGATATTTAAAGTTTGCAGTGTAGTTCAGTGGTAAAGCACTTTCAAGGGTAAGACCTTGGGTTTGATCCCCAGTGCTAAAAAAAGAAAAGAGAAAGAGAAGGAAAAAAAATAAAAACAAAAGCTGTTTGTTTTGCCTAGGACTTTTGGTTGATTGGCTGGTTTGGTCTGGTCTGGTTGGTTTAATGATGATGGGGAGCAAATCTGGGACTTCTGGCATGATAGGCAAGCACCCTTCCACTGTGTCATATGTCCATCCTGTTTTCCAAAGGACTAATTAATTTCCTGCTGACCTTAATACCAGAAGTTTGTTTCTATACTAGAGAGAAAATACCTTTCTTTTGTGTGTTTATAAATTTGTAATAGTTAACAGATTATATAGTAGATCCTTGTTATTCATATGATTCAGAGGAACCACCATTAAGAAAAAAAAAATCATGAATGAGTAGGGGTCAGTGCTAAACTGTGGATGCTTGATTCATTTTTTCTGTAATACCACCCAACTTCTACTAACCATATTCTGAATTTTTTACTGGATATCACCTAAGGTGTGCCTTTCTTTTTTTGTTGATTTTTGTTTTTTTGTTTTATTTGTGGAGATTACAGTAATTTATCTTGTGTTGGGGGCACCATCTGCTCTTGTGGAAGCATATTTTCACAAAATGAAGGGCAGAGAAAACACTCAACAGATCATATACCATGTAAATACAACTGATGATACTGCAGGGCTGACAGCTTCTCTGCACCAACTCAGCTGTGTAATGTACATGTGGAGTTGAAAATTTTGTGTTCGAAATTATTTTTTAATTAATTTTTACCATGATTGGTGAAAAACACACGTAATAAATCCACAAATAAGGTTATATGTTTTCTATAAAGAATGCAAAATCATTGTCTACACACTATATTTCTTATAATGTTCAGGGAAGAAGCCAGACATAAAATAATACTATATGATTCCATTTACATGAAATTCAAAAACTATAGTGTTTGTGTTATATATTTGAGTGATAAAACTATAGCAAAAAGTAAGGAAAGACCAGGTACTGGTGGCTCATGCCTATAATCCTACCTACTTAGGAGGCTGAGACCAAAAGATCTTTTTTTTTTTTTTTCCCCTGTCTGGGGGCTTGAACTCAGGGCCTGGTCTCTTCCCTGAGCCTCTGTATGCACAAAGCTAGCCCTCTACCACTTCAACCTCAGTATCACTTCCAGCTTTTTCTGTTTATGTGGTACTGAGGAATTTAACCCTGGAGGATCTAATTTTTTTTTTTTTTTTTTTTTGGCCAGTCCTGGGCCTTGGACTCAGGGCCTGAGCACTGTCCCTGGCTTCTTCCCGCTCAAGGCTAGCACTCTGCCACTTGAGCCACAGCGCCGCTTCTGGCCGTTTTCTGTATATGTGGTGCTGGGGAATCGAACCTAGGGCCTCGTGTATCCGAGGCAGGCACTCTTGCCACTAGGCTATATCCCCAGCCCTTAATTTTGCCTCTTGATATTCAGTTAATACTGATATTTTTGGTCAGTAAGTTTGTAAGACTTATCAGTATTGATATACATATTTAAATTTAATCCAGTTCATTGTAATATAGTGTTTCATTATGTGAATATATCACTAATCACATATTCTGTAGGTTAATGAGCACCCATGAGTGGTCACTAGTACTCAAGGGCTAATGAGTACTCACAACACTACTATTAAGAATATCTTGGGGGCTGGGGATATAGCCTAGTGGCAAGAGTGCCTGCCTCGGTATACCCGAGGCCCTAGGATCGATTCCCCAGCACCACATATACAGAAAACGGCCAGAAGCGGCGCTGTGGCTCAAGTGGCAGAGTTCTAGCCTTGAGCGGGAAGAAGCCAGGGACAGTGCTCAGGCCCTGAGTCCAAGGCCCAGGACTGGCCAAAAAAAAAAAAAAAAAAAAAAAAAGAATATCTTGGGGTGGCTGGGGATATAGCCTAGTGGCAAGAGTGCCTGCCTCGGATACACGAGGCCCTAGGTTCGATTCCCCAGCACCACATATACAGAAAACGGCCAGAAGCGGCACTGTGGCTCAAGTGGCAGAGTGCTAGCCTTGAGCGGGAAGAAGCCAGGGACAGTGCTTAGGCCCTGAGTCCAAGGCCCAGGACTGGCCAAAAAAAAAAGAATATCTTGGGGGGCTGGGGATATGGCCTAGTGGCAAGAGTGCTTGCCTCGTATACATGAGGCCCAGCACCACATATACAGAAAATGGCCAGAAGTGGTGCGGTGGCTCAAGTGGCAGAGTGCTAGCCTTGAGCAAAAAGAAGCCAGGGACAGTGCTCAGGCCCTGAGTCCAAGCCCCAGGACTGGCCAAAAAAAAAAAAAAAAAAAAAAAAAGGAATATCTTGGGGGCTGGGAATATGGCCTAGTGGCAAGAGTGTTTGTCTTGTATACATGAAGCCTTGGGTTCAATTCCCCAGCACCACATATATAGAAAACGGCCAGAAGTGGCACTGTGGCTCAAGTGGCAGAGTGCTAGCCTTGAGTGGTAAAGTGCTATCCCTGGGCAAAAAGAAGCCAGTGCTCAGGCCCTGAGTCCAAGGCCCACGACTGGCCAAGAAAGAAGAGAGAATATCTTGGGCTGGCAATGTGGCTTAGTGGTAGAGTGCTTGCTTAGTGTGCATGAAGCCCTGGATTAGATTTCTCAGTACCATATAAACAGAAAAAGCCAGAAGTAACAAGTAGAGCTGTGGCTCAAAGTGGCAGAAAAGCCCCCGTGAGATTCTTATTGCCAATTAACCACTCAAAACCCGAAGTGGCATTGTGGCTCAAAGTGGTAGAGCATTAGCCTTGAGCAAAAGAGCCCAGGGACAGGTGTCTTTGTTGCTGGACATTGGTGGCTCATGCCTATAATCCTAGCTGCTCAGGAGGCTGAGGTCTGAGGACTGCAATTAAAAGCAAGCCCAGGCAGAAAAGTCCATGACACTCTTATCTCCAATAAAATACTCAGAAAAAGCCAGAAGTGACTCTGTGGCTCAAGTGGTAGAGCACTAACCTTGAGCACAAAGAAGCTCAGGGATAGCACCCAGGCTCTCAGTTTCAACTCCAGGACTGACAAAAAAGAAGAAGAAGAAGAATATCCTTGTGTTTGTCAGTTATGTTCTTTCAGCCATCTATAAGTATAGAAAAAAAGATCAATTAGCCTGGATTAAACTTGTATTTTCAATTGTAAAGTATATTAAAGCATTCAAAGTACTGATGATTCTCTATCAGCTATAGTTCATAATTTATTAGAAATGGAATGTTAGAATTAAAAGCATTTTAAAGCTGGTATAAAGAAATTATCAGTGAAGTAATCAAAAGTTTTAATAATCAGTCACAATAAGTACAGTAAACAACTTTTCACACATTGACTGTGGATGAAGAAAATTGCTCTTTTTAGAAGTGGCTGATTCCTAGAACATTTTGTTAAAATTAAAAGATATTAAAGTCTAACTTAGGTCACTACATGTTTTGCCTTATAGTTTCCTGATTGCACAAAATGAATAGTTTTGTATAAGTAGTGATTGTATTTGTCTGAGTAGTTATTGTCAGTGAAAAGGGCAAGTGTGTCAGAAGGACTTGTTTGTCAGGTTTTTTTATTTGGTTTGTGTAACACAGGCTGTTAAAAAGAGACACAGGAGAGAGAACATTTGTTCTTATTATATTCAGCTATATAACTTGAAGGAATTATTTACTATTGTGTAAAAGGAAATAAACTAAGAACAAAGTTCTGTTTTGATAGGAAGAAAATACAGCTTAAGCTATTTCATTGAGAGCCTCTCCCAGCTCTAAAATGCACAGTATTCTCTTGTAGAAAACCTAATTTTGAAATTGCAACAACCACCCATTTCAATTTTGACTTTTGACTAGAACCACTGATCATATAAACTCACTGTGAGCCTTTTCATCTCTTTTGTTTGCCTCATGTTTTTATAACTTAAAGAGTTTCCTAACTTTGTACCTTTTCTTGACTGACCCTTGATGAAAGTAACAACTTTCTTTATGGTCCTATCTCCAAATACAGTCACAGTTACCAGAGGTTATACCTCAACAAATGAACTTTGAGAGAATATGATTAAGTTCATAACAATGATTTACAAAAGTTTTGGAAGCAATTGCAAGTCTAGCTAGAGAACAGTTTATCCTCAGGAAGTCTTCTTTAAATGGTATAATAAAAACTGAAAATGATGATGCATACCTAGTAATCCTGAGATGGGCTGGAAGATCTCGAGTTTGAGGACAGCCTAAGGTTAATTATCAAGACCTTGTCTCAGCCACTGGTGGCTCACGCCTGTAATCCTGGCTACTCAGGAGTCTGAGTTCTGAGGACTGGGTGATTTGAAGCCAGCCGAGCAGGAAAGTCTGTGAGACTCTTTGTCTCTAATTAACCACTAGAAGCCAGGAGTGGAGCTGTGGCTTAAGTGGTAGAACACTGACCTTGAGCAAAGAGCTCAAGGACAGTGCCCAGGCCCGGAGTCCAAGCCCCAGGACTGGGGAAAAAAAAAAAAAAAGAAGAAGAAGAAATTAATTGGCAGTTACTCTTTCTATTCTGTCTTCACCTATTCATAGTTGTCCACAAGGTTTTTGTTTTTTTTTTGCCAGTCCTGGGGCTTGGACTCAGGGCCTGAGCACTGTCCCTGGCTTCTTTTTGTTCTGCCATGTGACCCACAGTGCCACTTCTGGCCATTTTCTATATACATGGTGCTGGGGAATAGAACCCAGGACTTCATGTATACGAGGCAAGCACTCTTGCCACTAGGCCATATCCCCAACCCCTGTCCACAAGGTTTTAAAGTAAATATAGAAATAGAAAACAGTGCTGATCAAAGAGTTTAACATTCAAAGATATTGTTTGGTAAGCTATATTCTTTTGGAGTTATCCTAGTTTTGAAATTGGCCTAGCTAGGCGCTGGTGGCTCACACCTGAATCCTAGCTACTCAGAAGGGTGAGATCTGAGGATTGCAGTTCAAAATCAGCCCAGGTTGGAAAGTCTGTGAGATTCTTTCCAATTAACTGCCAGGAAACATTAAGTAGAGCTTTGGCTCAAAGTTATAGAGTGCTAGCCTTGAGCAGAACTCAGGGACAGCACCCAGGCCCTGAGTTCAAGCCCCATGACTGACCAAAAAAAAAAAAAAAAGCCTAAAATATAAGTATGGCTTTATTACTTTTTGTTATTTTAAAGTGAAATATATTTAAGAAATATACTGGACACTTACCGGTCTGATAGAAATATTTTATTTTATTTTTAAAATTTATATTGATTTAGTGGTGCTAGGGATTGAGCCTCCCACATACTAGGCAAGTACTCTGCTACTGAGTTATACTCTCAGCCTAAAAGGTTGTATATACTGATAGAAGCATACAATAACATGCAAATCTCTATTTGTCAAAATTGTTTGAGTTTGCCACATTCCAGCAGCTCATGTCTGTAATCCTGGCTGTTTAGGAGACTGAGATCTGAGGACTGCAGTTCAAAGGCAGCCCAGGAAAGAAAGTCCATGAGTCTCTTATTTCCAATTAACCACCAAAAAGCCATAAGTGAAGCAGTAGTTCAAGTGATAGAATACTAGCCACTAGCAAAAAAAAGCTTAAAGACAGTGCTCAGGATCTGAATTCAAGCCCCAGGACCTCTCCTTCCCAACCCCCCATGCAAATTGTTTGAGTTTACTCTAAATTATACTTCAATATTGTGGGGGAAAAACGTATAGAGGCTAAAAGACAAATATCCCAGAATCTTACTATTCAAAGGTAACTACTGGGGGCTGGGGATATGGCCTAGTGGCAAGAGAGCTTGCCTCGTATACATGAGGCCCTGGGCTCGATTCCCCAGCACCACATATACAGAAAATGGCCAGAAGTGGCGCTGTGGCTCAAGTGGCAGAGTGCTAGCCTTGAGCAAAAAGAAGCCAGGGACAGTGCTCAGGCCCTGAGTCCAAGGCCCAGGACTGGCCAAAAAAAAAAAAAAAAGGCAACTACTGCTAAAATTTTAATACATGTCATTATAGCTTTAAATTATATTTAAATTTTTGGTACACATCCTTATAGTACAAAGGAGTGATTACAGAAAGATGATCATGCTGGGCGCCAGTGGCTCAGGCCTGTAATCCTAGCTACTTAGGAGACTGAGATCTGAGGATCACAGTTCAAAGCCAACCAGTGCAGGAAAGTCCCCCTGAGACTCTTATCTCCAATTAACCACCAGAAGACCAGAAGTGGCCCTGTGGCTCAAGTGGTAGAGCGCTAGCCTTGGGCTCTTGAGCTCACAAGGACAGTGCGAAGGCCTAGGGTTCACACCCCATGGCCAACAACAACAACAAAAAAGATCATATTAGGCAAGTTAGTTTACAGCCTTTTGTCTATTTAATATAATATGGACATCTTTCATAACAATAAGAGTAAAAACACAGGGCTGGGAATGTGGCTTAGCACTAGAGTGCTTGCCTGGCATGCATGAAGCCCTGGGTTCCATTCCTCAGCACCACATACACAAAAAAAGCCAGAAGTGGCACTGTGGCTCAATTGTAGAGTGCTAGCCTTGAGCAAAAGAAGCTCAGGGACAAGACAGTACCCAGGCCCAAAGTTCAAGCCTCACAACTGGCAAAAAAGAAAAAAGCCAAGACTACAAAAGTGGGGGCATGGCTCAAGAGGTACAGTGCCTAACTAGCAAGCTTGATACCCTGAATTCAATCCCCAGGACCAAAAAAATAAATAAAAATAAAATTAAAAAATCAGAGCCAAGGATATGCCTCAATGGTAGTTCTAAGTGACTTCTAAAATTAATTACTGATGTATAAAGGAAGGGAAATGGTTTATTATGTTATTTTTAAAACCTTTTCCTCAAGGAAAAGTTACTTTGCTATCATATGTATGCTCTCTGTGTACTGATGACTATTCCAGATTTGGAAGTACAGTTCCAGATTTTGGAAATACAGAATTCATGCACTCATAGCTTTACATTCTTTTCCATTGATGTTTCCTTCCCACTTTTGTTTTTGTTTCATTTCATCCTGATATTTTGAAACAGGATCCAATTTGTAACCAAGGCTGGTCTAGAACTGATTCTTCTGTTGTAGCCTCCCTTGATTGCTGGCATGTGTGCATTTTGCTTCTTTAGTTATTATTTTTCTTTGGTTGGTCATGGGGCTTGAACTCTGGGCCTGGGCACTATCCCTGAGCTCTTCAGCTCAAGGCTAGGGCTCTACCACTTGAGCCACAACACCACTTCCACTTCCGGTTTTCTGGTGGTTAGTTGGAGATAAGTGTCTCACAGACTTTCCTGCCTAGGCTGGCTGTAAACCGAGATTCTCAGATCTCAGTGCCCTGAGTAGCTAGGATTACAGGTGTGAGCTACCAGTGTCCAGCTCTTGAGTTATTTTAATCTAACTTGCTACAAAAGGATTTTATTGGAACTTGTTACTTACTTACTTTGGATTTTGCTTCCGTCTGTGCAACTCTGGAATATCCTAGATTAAAAATGATATTTGTATGGGCTGGGGATATAGCCTAGTGGCAAGAGTGCCTGCCTCGGATACACGAGGCCCTAGGTTCGATTCCCCAGCACCACATATACAGAAAAACAGCCAGAAGCGGCGCTGTGGCTCAAGTGGCAGAGTGCTAGCCTTGAGCAGGAAGAAGCCAGGGACAGTGCTCAGGCCCTGAGTCCAAGGCCCAGGACTGGCCAAAAAAAAAAAAAAAAAAAAAAAATGATATTTGTTCTGGGGGGTTCTTGGGTGAGTTTTGTTTGTTTTTTTTTGTGTTGGGGTTGAAATCAGGGCCTTACACTGCTAGACAAGCACTCTGCCACTGAACTACAGCCTCAACCTCAGAAAAATTTACTTAGTCATTTTATTATTTCTAGCAAGATTTTAAATTTTAAGTAACTAACTTTGAGATAAACTTTGTAACTGAAGCTGGAGACTGGTGGCTCACACTTGTAATCCTAGCTGCTCAGGAGGCTGAGGATCACAGTTTGAAGCCAGCTCAGGCAAAAAAAAAAAAAAAAAAGTCCCCATGAGACTCTTATCTCCAGTTAACAAAAACCAGAGTGTCACTGTAGCTCAAAGTGGTAGAGCACTATCCTGATCAAAAGAGCTCAGGAACAGTGCCCAGGCTTGTGAGTGAAAGCCTCATGACTAACAAAACAAACAAAAAAAAACAAAAAATCTTGTAACTACATTTAATTAAGTTTTTAAGTCCTTCATGGTGATAATAAGTGTATGTTTCCTAAAAGACTACATTTCGTAGATTTCATTTTCTTTTTTTATGTTAGTACAGGGCTTGAATTCAGACCCTTGTGCTCTCCCTTGACTTTTTGCTCAAGGTTAGTGCTTTACCACTTGAGCCAGGCTTCTGCTTCTTGACTTTTGATGGTTAACTGGAAGAATCTCATGGATTTTTCTGGCTTTGAACCATAATCCTAGATCTGAGCCTCCTGAGTAGCTAGGGTTATAAGAGTGAGCCATCAGTGCCTGTCTTCAGATTTTATTTCAACTTGATCTAGAGTTTCCACTTAATAGAATAGTGAGGAAAATGTGGTCTTATTTCTGAATCTCCTTATATTACTATTTTAGGTAATACTTTGGAGGGTAGTCAAGTAGAGTTGTTGGAGATATACCACCACTGTGTTCTGTGTAGACATCTAATTGCACTTGTGCTTTTTTTTTTTTCCTTCCCTCCCTTTGGTGATGATACTAAAGATTGGACTCAGTGTGGTAGTCTAGTTAGGCAAGCACTCTACCTCTTGAGCTAAACCTCTAGCCTTTTTTGCCGTTCTTATTTTTGAATAGGTTCTTACATGTGTACCAGGCTAGCCTACCTCCTATTAACACTTTCCACATAGCTAGGGTGACAAGTGTGTATACCACTGCATCCAACTCTTTTTTTTTTTTTGGCCAGTCCTGGGGCTTGGACTCTGGGCCTGAGCACTGTCCCTGGCTTCTTTTTGCTCAAGGCTAACACTCTGCCACTTGAGCCACAGCGCCACTTCTGGCCATTTTCTGTATATGTGGTGCTGGGGAATCGAACCCAGGGCCTCATGTATATGAGGCAGGCACTCTTGCCACTAGGCCATATCCCCAGCCCCGTAAAACAATCTTTAAAAGAAATTATCATGGCCAGGCACTGGTGACTCATGCCTGTAATCCTAGCTACTCAGGAGGCTGAGATCTAAGGATTGCAGTTTGAAGCCAGCCAGGGCAGGAATGTACATGAAACTCTTATCTCCAGTGAACTACTCAGAAAAAGCCGGATGTGGTGCTGTGGCACAAGTGGTAGAGCGCCAGCCTTGAGCACAAAGAGGCTCAGGGACAGCACCTAGACCCTGAGTTCAAAAGCCCTAGGACCAGCATAATTACATACGTACGTACGTACATACATACATACATACATACATACATACATACATACAATTATTATGGCTGGACACCAGTGACTTGTGCTTGTAATCCTAGCTACTCATGAGGTTGGGTTCTAGGATTATGAATGAAAGTCAGCCCAGGTAGAGACTCTTATCTCCAATTAACCATCAAAAAAGTGAGAAGTGAAGCTGTGGCTCAAGTGGTAGAGTTCTAGCCTTGAGAAAAAAAAGCTCTGGAACAGCTCCCAGTCCCTGAGTTCAAGCCCAAGAACTGACACAAAATAAATAAATGATTTAAACAAAGAAATGTAAAGGAGCCAAAGGTATAGCTCCAGTTAGAAAAAGCCAGAAGTGGTGCTGTAGCTCAAGTGGTAGAGTAATAGCCTTGAGCAAAAGGAGCTTAGGGGCAGCACCAAGACCCCAGAGTTCAAGGCCCTGAATGGGGAAAAAAAAATGGAGAGTTTACATGTTTTGAGTTCTTATAATGGGGAAGAGTAATATTCAAAAACATGATTTCTACATCCTGGTCTGCATTGTTCCTTTATTTGCAGTGCTTCTCATTTATAGCTCTTTTGACAATCTGACATTGTCACTGAAACAGAAGTTATATATAGTCAGGAAGAACTGAAAACACAAAAAAAACTTTTCCTCCAGTTACTTTAAATATTGGAATACTGAAATGTTTGCACACCTGTTGAGATTTATATTCACAAGGATTATATATGTTATACCTGAATAGAATATGTGTTCTGAAGTAGGTTATAATTTAACCTTAACTGGGCAGCTAAATTGTATAAAAGCAAATATTAAACTCAAAAAAGTAGTCTCACCCCTTCCTAAAGAATAAGTTTGAGGCTGGCAGGAAAGGAAACTAATCTCTTCCTTAAGTTTAAGATCAGGCCTTCAGTAAATTTGGAGATGTCTAAGGGATGTTAATGACTCAAACTGAGCTTTTGCTAGGTTAACACATTTGCTTTCATAATACATTTATGCAATCAAGAAATATTTATTGAAAACTAGAGATGTGCCTCAAGGGGCAGAGTACCCACAGTGAGTAAAAGAGACAAGCAAAAGGCTCTTCAGTTTAAGCCCCAATACCAGCAAATACTACTACTACTAATAATAATACAGTCTGAGGATGTAGTTTTTACATAATGAAACCTTGTCAAAACAAAAATTTTTGGGCTGGAATGTAGCTCAATGGCAAAGCACTTGCCTAGCAAGTGCAATGTCCTGGGTTCGATCCCCAGTACCAAAAAAAAAATTTTTTTTAAACCCAGCGTAAGCTATTTATTTATTTTCTGACAAGTACTGGGACTAGAATTCAGGCCTGGAGCTTGTGCTCATCTTTCTTACCCAGAGCTGATTCTCTGCCAAGTGAGCCTTTTGTCTGGCATCTTTCTGGTTAATTGGAAATAGGGTCTCTAGATTTTGTCTCCAGACTCTATCCAGTCTTTTCCTCCATGGCTGATTTCAGACCTGGATCCTCCAAATCTCAGCCTCCTGAATAGGATTACAAGTGTGAACCACCGGCACCCAGCTACAGGATTAGGTTACAGATGGAGATAATAAATTGGAAGCCAGATATAAAATAACTCTCTACCCTGCTGGACACAGGTGTATGCTACTCTGCTCAGTATTCTTAGCTGCTCTAGGAGACTGGAGGCAAGAGGATTGCTTGGCCCTGGTATTTGAAACAAGCCTGGACAATATAGTGAGACCCTGCTCTCCAACCCTAGATATAAAACTCTGCAAAAAGCAATATAATGAACAAGTAAATGGAAAATGTTTAAAAAGTAATGTGGGAATCATGAAAGACTTAATTACCAGAGGAAAAAAAGCATTAAAATGGAGGAGAACCAATATTCTTAGATAGGAAAGCCAAGATGAAAAGAACTGAACACAGAGAAACAAAGCACAATATCAAAGAGGACAAATAAGTTCACACACAGTCATATGTGTGGGCACTGGTGGCTCGCCTCTAGAATCTAGAAATCTAAGAATCACAGTTCAAAACCAGCCTAGGCAGGAAAGTTTGTGAGATTCATATCTCCAATTAACCACCAAAAAGCCAAAAGTGGAGCTGTGGTTCAAGTGGTAGAGCAGTAGCTTTGAGCAAAAAAAGCTCAGAGACAGCATTCAGGCCCTGAGTTCAAGCCCCAAAACAGAAGGGGGAAGAAGGAGGAGAAGGAAGAAGAAAGAAGAAGGAGGAGGAGGAGGAAGATGAGGAGGAAGGAGAAGGGAGAAGAAGAGGAAGAAGAGAAGGAAGGAAGGAAGGAAGGAAGGAAGGAAGGAAGGAAGGAAGGAAGGAAGGAAGGGAGTAAGCTTGTGAGGAAGGGAAGAAGGGAGATCAGAGAACAAAGAAGTATTACCTACAAAGAAACTACACCCATTAAGAATGATAGATTTCTCACTGTAACTGTGAAAGCTAGAACAGAAGGACATAATACTTTCAATGTAATGAGAGGAACTATCAACCTAGAACTTTATATCCAGAGAAACTTTCAAGAATGATAGTGAAATAAAGATATTTCAGATAAAATTTGCCTCCAACAGACTCACTTAAGGAAATTCTACTTTAGGAAGAAAGAAAATGGTTCAAGAGATGCAAGAAGGAACAATGAGCAAAGAAATTGGTAAGCATCTGAGTAAATTAAACCAAGTGCTACTTGTATAAAATGGTAATCTTTAATATCTCATTTGTGAAGTTAAAAAATAAAATACATGTACTAGTGGACAGCCAGAAAAGTGGGAAAGAGTACTGATTAATATTTGAGATTTAGGTTTTTAAAATTAATAGTCACACATGTTAAAATTTCAAGGATAATTTCTAAAAGAAATAAGTTAATAACTTTCAAGCCAATAACAAAGAAATATAGTTTTGGTTTTATTGTTTTTATTAGTTGAGGAAAAGAGTACTAGAAATGAACTCAGGGCCTCTGGTACTCAGAACTTGAGCCATATCTCTAGGCCTTAAAAAAAAAATAATGAATTATTTTGCCAGTGCTTTGCTTTGTGCTACATAATCCCTATAAATCTTAGATTCCTTGGCTTTACATTTGTCAGCTGTAAGTACTCCTACAGCGTTGTCGTGAAGATGTAACCAATTATGCATGTGAGAAAGTTTAGCACAAATCTAGTATAAAAGCATAAGTCTAGTACAAATCTAGTACATATTACTGCTACTGATAATGATTATTTGTAGTTCAATTCTTTGCTCATAGGTAACACCATGCTAAAACCTCTGTGCTATCATCTACCCAGCTTCTTGCTAGTGAGAGCCAAATATACCTAAGCATATTGAGCTATTCTGCTAAGTCTTATGTTGATCCTAAATCCTTGCTGAGAACATTCATGGTTCATTATTTGCCTTTCTTTTAAAAGTTCAAAACACTGAAGTTTTCCCACAACCTGTTGTCATGAATTTTTCTTTTAACACTTTCAGTTAGAATTCTTTTTTTTTTTTTTTTTGCCAGTCCTGGGGCTTGGACTCAGGGTCTGAGCACTGTCCCTGGCTTCTTTTTGCTCAAGGCTAGCACTCTGCCACTTGAGCCACAGCACCACTTCTGGCCATTTTCTACATATGTGGTGCTGGGGAATTGAACCCAGGGTTTCATGTATACGAGGCAAGCACTCTTGCCAATAGGCCATATTCCCAGCCCTCAGTTAGAATTCTATAAACATATTTGAGACCTCTTCGATAGTTTTGCCTAGATACCCTTTTGAAGACTAGGTAGTATTGAATCATTTTGTCCATCTGCAAAACTTTCCCTCTGTACCAAATTCAAATTATTCTTCAAACCCCAGCCCATAATGATTCTTGAGTACTCTAGCTCTAAATGGATTTTTAGCTTGAAATCCTATCATCCAAACTAAATTTTAACCAGCCATTTATACCTACTTCTTCTACTACTTTTTGTTATGTTTTGGTTTTTGCCAGTCCTGGGGCTTGAACTCAGGGCCTGAGCACTGTCCCTGGCTTCTTTTTGCTCAAGGCTAGCACTCTGCCACTTGAGCCACAGTACCACTTCCAGCTTTTTCTATATATGTGGTGCTGAGGAATTGAACCCAGGGCTTCATGTATACGAGGTGAGCACTTTACCACTAGGCCATATTCCCAGCCCCTTCTACTAATTTTTTAAAAAAACTTTTTAAAAATAAGTTTCAAAGAAGTTCATATTGTCACAGAATTTTCATCAAGTTTACATGGTCTTTCCAGTTAGATTTTTAGCTCCTTATGGCAATGTCTCTTGTTTTACGTCTTGGTGTATTTCTTATATCTTCAAGGGAAGGGGAACTAACACTGAAGTGCTTGCTGTATTACAGGTGCAAAGCTCATTGCTTTCTCATGTATTTCCTCTCATTTAATCTTCACAGCAACCTTACATTTTATGGATGAAGAAAGTACACTTTGGAAAAGTTAATAAATGGGCTGGGCATATGGGTTAGAGGTAGAGTGCTTGCCTTGCATGCATGAAGCCCTGGGTTCGATTCCTCAGCAATACATAAACAGAAAAAGCCGGGAGTGGCACTGTGGCTCAAGAGGTAGAGTGCTAGCCTTGAGTAAAAAGAGCCAGAGACAGTGCCCGGCCCTGAGTCCAAGCCCCAGGACTGGCAAAAAGAAAAAAAAAGGAAGAAAGAAAGATTAGTAAACTCAAGAACTTCACTAATCAGTGGGTTTCTATGGTGCTTTCCATCAAAATAGCTTGCTAGGCTAGAGATACTGTAGCTCAGCAGTAAGGATTCTTGTTTATCATGTGCAAGTGTCTGGGTTCAATGCCCAGCAAAACACAATACACAGAAAAAGCTTACTAACATATACCTAGGAGGAGTTAGACACCTAAATAGCTTAGGGTTTGTTTGTTGTTTTTTTTTTCTATCTGATATATTTGTACTCAGAGTGTTAGGGCTGGGAGTATGGCCTAGTGGTAGAGTGCTTGCCTCGTATACATGAAGCCCTGGGTTCAGTTCCTCAGCACCACATATATAAAAAAAGCCGAAAGTGGCGCTGTGGCTCAAGTGGTAGAGTGCTAGCCTTGAGCAAAAAGAAGCCAGGGGGCTGGAGATATGGCCTAGTGGCAAGAGTCCTTGCCTCTTATACATGAAGCCCTGGGTTCAATTCCTCAGCACCACATATACAGAAAATGGCCAGAAGTGGCGCTGTGACTCAAGTGGCAGAGTGCTAGCCTTGAGCAAAAAAAGGAGCCAGGGACAGTGCTCAGGCCTTAGTCCAAGGCCCAGGACTGGCAAGAAAAAAAAAAGAATATTCTTTCTGTTCTTTTTTTCCCTCTTTCCTAGGGTTACACATCTTTCTGGAATGACTGCATATCATCTGGCCTGCGAGGGGGCATCCTGATAGAACTGGCTATGCGAGGTAGAATCTATCTGGAACCCCCTACCATGAGGAAGAAGCGACTTCTAGACAGAAAGGTCAGCATCCTCTATGAGCATCTTTTTATTATTACTACTATTATTAATTAACTTTATTGTTATTATAGAAATGATGTACAATTGCTTATGTAGTTATAATCCTTTCGTACAGTGTCTTCTTGTCCCTCTATGAACTTCTTTTAACTTAAGGAACGTCAAATGCCAACAGTACATTTTGGAAGACTAAGATTTGAGTCATTGGACAAGATAACTACTATCAGTGACTCATCTGTCCCTTTGTCTAACAAGCTTAACTATCCTACATCAGAGGTTTTAAAAACTAAGTATTCTTAGTCTGAAAAATTAGAGAAAGCTCATGATTTTTGCTTTTTTTTAAAAACAAAAACTGTTTTGTTTATTTGTTTGTTTTTGTTGCCAGTCCTGGGCTGTGAACTCAGGGCCTGAGCACTGTCCCCTGGCTTCTTTTTGCTCAAGGCTAGCATTCTACCTCTTGAGCCACAGCGCCACTTCCAGATTTTTTTCTATATATGTGGTGCTGAGGAATCGAACCCAGGACTTCATGTATACGAGGTGAGCACTTTTACCACTAGGCCATATTCCAAGCCCCTTTTTGATTCTTTTTGTTGTTGTTCCAGTCCTGAGGCTTTAACTCAAGGCCTTGGCACAGTCCCTGAGGCTATTTTTTACTTAAGGTTAGCACTCTACCACTTAAGCCACTCTTCTACTTCTAGTTGGTTTTTGGGTTTTGTTAGGTAATTGGAGATAAAAGAGTCTCATGGACTTTCTTGCTTGTGCTGGCTTCAAATCTTGATTCTCAGATATCAGTTTCCTGATCATTCGGATTATAGGTATGAGCCCCTGGCCTCAGGGTTTTTGTTTTGTCTTGTTTTGTTTTTTTGTTTTTTGCCAGTCCTGGCCTTGGACTCAGGGCCTGAGCACTGTCCCTGGCTTCTCTTTGCTCAAGGCTAGCACTCTGCCACTTGAGCCACAGCACCACTTCTGGCCATTTTCTATATATGTGGTGCTGGGGAATCGAACCCAGAGCTTCATGTATATGAGGCAAGCACTCTTGCCACTAGGCCATATTCCCAGCCCCGTTTGTGTTTGTTTTTGTTTTTGTTTTGTCTTCCTACTATCAGCCCATACTACATTCTAAACTTATTTAGGACAGGTACAAGTATACTGTTTCTATATGTTCTGTAACAACAAATCACTAATACATATATTATATATTGAAGGATTTTAACTTGAATGAAACAGAAAGGTCCTTTGTATCTTCCTTTCTCAAAGGTATTGCTAAAGTCAGACAGCCCAACTGGTGATGTTTTACTGGATGAAACTCTCAAACACATCAAGGCAACTGACCCCACAGAAACTGTCCAGACATGGATTGAACTGCTTACTGGTAAGATAACTCAAAATGACGCACCAATTTCACACTTGATTATTGTAAACAGCCATCCCACGAGACCCCGCGGACAGTCACGTACAGGAGAAGAAGGCTTATAAGGAGGTTTATTAGAGGGACCATCTTCCCTATGGGAGAGAGAGCAATATGGCACCTGTCCCCATCCAGGCAGATCCCTGTAACTCAGGGACTAGAGATGGGCAGTACTGGGGGGCAGGGGAGAAGGAAGGCCAACCGATCCTGGGAGAGGTCCAGGGCAGGGAGGACTTCAGGTCTGGGTGGAGGGCATTCGCTGATGCATCTGGGGGCTACAAGCTGCGCCCCCCCCCAGTGAAGTGGGAGGTGCTGAGGACCTGATATGGGGGAATGCTAACAATTATCTTTATCCTAACTAAACTTTCTCAATGTACCTATCTTCTCTAACCTTATCCTGATAGCTCTTTCTCAGTGTCTTTGGTTTTGTTTTTAGACAGCATCTAAACTACTATGTAGCCATGGCTGGCCTCAGATTTATAATCCTCCCATTTTAGTCTCACAATTACTGGGATGACATTCATGCATCACCAGTTCAGCATAAGAAACATTTTTGGGAGCCTACTTAGGGCTGGGAATATGGCCTACTGGCAAGAGTGCTTGCCTTACATACATGAAGCCCTGGGTTCAATTCCCCAGCACCATGTATATAGAAAATGGCCAGAAGTGGCGCTGTGGCTCAAGTGGCAGAGTGCTAGCCTTGAGCAAAAAGAAGCCAGGGAAAGTGCTCAGACCCTGAGTGCAAGGCCCAGGACTGGCAAAAAAAAAAAAATAAAGAAACATTTTTGGGGGTTGGGGGTGTAGCTCAGTGGTAGCAATCCCCAAACCACCCCCTCAAAATAGGGAGGGAGGGAAAGGATGGAAGAAAAAAGTAATTTTTTAAACATCTTTTTTTTTTTTTAAGTCTTTATTGAGATCACAACAGGATATCCTGTTGACAATCTTGGTTGTTGAGTATTTGGTGTTTTTTGTTTTTGTTTTTGTTTTTTTTTAATCATGAAAAGTTATATATATTGCCCATCCTGTGGTTTGGACTCAGGGTCTGAGCACTGTCCCTGGCTTTTTGCTCAAGGCTAGCACTCTGCCTTGAGGCACAGCGCCACTTCCAGCTTTTTCCTTTGTATGTGGTGCTGAGGAATCAAACCCAGGGCTTCATGTATACAAGGAGAGCACTTTCACTAGGCCATAGTCCCAGCCCTTTTTTTTCCTTTGTGAAACGGAGTTTCAACTCAAGGTTTCACACTTGCTACCTGTTGCACTTGAGTTGTCCCCTTAGTTTTTTGGCATTAGTTATTTTTTCAGGTAGCATCTTGCTTTTCTTACCCAGACCAGCTTGGATCTCAATTCTGGAATAAAGTTTGTGCTGTACAAGCAAGGGATGGGAAACAGCACTCTCAGCTTCACCAACTAAACAATATGTATAATACAGGAAAGAGTCATCCAAGAACTGGTGACCTGGGAAAACGTGAAATCACAAGAATGATTATCAGTGTCACAGAAAAGTCATATACTAACAGAGATGTCCTTATGCACTTAATGTCCTTAAGCACTGACAACATGGAAGCTCTTGATGACTTTTTCTTTTTTCTTGGTGCTAGTCCTGGGGCTCAGAGCTTAGGGTTTGGGTACTGTCCCTAAGGTTTTTTTGTTTTTTTTTTTGCTCAAGACTAGTACTATACCACTTAAGCCACAACTCTATTTCCTGCTTCTTTAGTGGTTAGTTGGAGGTAAGTCTCATGGACTTTCCTGCCTGGGCTGGCTTTGAACTGTGATCCTCAGATCTCAGCTGCCTGAGTAGCTAGGATTATAAGCATGTACCACCGGTGCCCAGCTTAACATTTTTTTTGAAGGTGGCTTAATATGAAATATTATTAGAGTCAAAACTGTAGTATAAAAGACAAAGGAATAAACAGACCAGAAGTGAATAAAGATCATTCCTTCATTTAATGAGATTTTTCTTTAAAATGTTTAACCTTTCAAGATTCCAAATAACTTATTTGTTTTTCATTTTGCTTTCCTCTATCCTTTCATTATATCCTATTTCTTCTCCCCATAGGTGAGACCTGGAACCCCTTCAAATTACAGTACCAGCTGAGAAATGTACGAGAGAGAATTGCAAAGAACTTAGTCGAGAAGGGTATTCTAACCACTGAAAAGCAGAATTTCCTACTATTTGACATGACCACTCATCCAGTGACCAATACAACAGAGAAGCAGCGATTAGTGAAAAAACTTCAAGATAGTGTATTAGAGCGATGGGTAAATGACCCTCAGCGGATGGACAAGCGAACATTAGCACTCCTGGTACTAGCCCACTCATCTGATGTACTAGAGAATGTCTTCTCCTCTCTGGCAGATGACAAGTATGATGTGGCAATGAATCGAGCCAAAGACCTAGTAGAACTGGACCCAGAAGTGGAGGGGACAAAGCACAATGCCACAGAGATGATCTGGGCTGTGCTAGCAGCCTTCAATAAATCCTAAAGCCAACAGGTGGGTCTCTCCCTTGCCCCTGCTGGCTGGTGACTGTTAGAGACCCTATACTGAGTTTTATGTGAGGAGATGTTTCCATCATTTTTTTCTTCTTCTCTTGAATCAGATCATGGCTTGAGGAAAGCAACTGCAGGGCTTCTCCATAGACTTGGACCATTATGAGAAGTCTTTTTCTCTGTAGTTCCACTCCATAGATAAACTGGGTGAACCCCCTCACTCCTATACACATACCACAAACATATTCTCCCATTACTTGCTTTTGGATAAACAAGTGGTATTTCTCCAGCAAATAGAATGTGAAACTGTTTATTACATTTTTCTGAATTTTTTTTCTATCTTAAATATATATTTTCTCAGCCTTTGTCTCAGACTCTGTTAAATAATGTAGTTTACTGAAATAACTGTCTCTGAGTGAGGGGCAATGGAAACTAAACTAGTTTTTGAAGAAGATGGTTTCTGTGATTATATGTCCTGCTAGTGATTTTCTCATCTTTCCTTTTCTAATATAATGAAAATGTCCCAGATTTGATTACCTGGATACCACAAACTTAAAACCAGAAATATATCATGCGCTCCCTCTTAACGTTATCCTGCTCCCTCATTCATTAAGTTCAAGGTCTCAACGAATCATCAGAAGGGAGATGGCCTGAGAATTTCCATCCTCTGGCATATGGATTAAACCTCTGTGCTCTTACTGAATTGAGGGAATTGTAAGCTTCAGTTGTGGAATAATAACACCCTGAGTCCAGACAATATATCCAAAAATCTCACATCATCTTGTCCCTTAATTTTTACTTCCTATACAAATTGATTAAATTCTTCTCATAATAAAGACTCTAGGAATAATTTTGTCTATATTTAAGATACCCTCCTAGTTGTGTCTTGTTTCAGTACAACTATTATTCTGGCCAAATCTCTACAATGTTTTTCACTTTGGTAAAGAGAGTAAAGGGAAGTTTTATTAAGAAAGTTCCTAAGCTGGGCACTGGTGGCTCATGCCTGTTTATCCTAGCTACTCAGGAGGCTTAGATCAGAAAATCACAGTTTGAAGTCAGCCCAGGCAGAAAAGTCCCCATGAGACTCTTATCTCCAATGAATCACTCAAAAACCAGAAGTAGCTCTGTGGCTCAAGGTAGAAGAGCATTAGCCTTGAGCAAAAACAGCTCAGGGACCGCACCCAGGTCCTGAGTTCAAGCCCCACCACCAACAATTAAAAAAAAAAAAAAACAATAAAAGAGAAAAGAAAGTTCCTGCCTAACACCAATGGCTGGTGCCAGTAATCCTAGCTACCCAGGAGGCTGAGATCTGAGGAATGAAGTTCAAAGCCAACCTGGGCAGGAAAGTCCATGAGATTAATATCTCCAATTAAGCACTACAAAAGTCAGAAATAGAACTGTGGCACAAGAAGTAGAACACTAGCCGTGAGCATACAAGAAGCTCAGGGATAGTGCCCAGGCCCTGAGTTCAAGCCCCAGGACTGGCACACACACAGCAAAGTTCCTACCTAGAAGAGACAATATAAGTCTTAGGATTAGGGGATATGAAGAGGACAGTCAGTGAGCTATGCTAATGTTAAGTATTTATTATGTTTTCTTTGGATCTTGCCGGTTGACTACTACAGAGAGGCAGGCCATGGAAGGGTGGAAGGGTTAAAACACATGGCAAATCCTCCTGATCAGAAGTAATGAAATGGTTATAATAATGGTTATAAATGCATCTGCTCTCCAAACGACCTATCCCCACAAAAATTCTCCAACTCTTCGTTTTAACTTCAGTTGATAGAAAATAAGAATTATAAATCAAAACAAATTCTAAGAGACTGAGCAGAGCTTTAGTCTGGTTCTGTCACAATTTAAAAGATAGTCTACCTGTTATCTCTACCTGGCCTAGCTTTTCTTCCCTCATGAACAATTGGGCATGAACTTAAACCAGGTTTTCCTGTGGAAAGTCTTGTCTTGATTGGGAGATAGAAGTTGAGTTGAGTTCTTCCTTGCAGCTCTTAGTGTTTATTTTTATACTGTATGTCTATGAAAATGAAGATGTCTTCAGTTTGAATCTACATAACATTCACTGCCAAACACCTCATTTAATGTATATGGCCTTCAACATTTCTGTACAATAAAGATCAGTCATTGTCTCTCTGCTATATGTGTGCATAGTTTTATGATGTTTTCATTAGAAATAACTTTCCACAGCCAGGATCTGGTGGCTCACACCTGTAATCCTAACTACTCAGGAGGTTAAGATGTGAGGATCACAGTTCAAAGCCAGCTTGGGCGGGAAAGTCCTTGAAACTCATTTCCAGTTAACCACCAGAAAATCAGAAGTGGTGCTGTGTCTCAAAGTGGTAGAGCTCTAGCCTTGAGCAAAAGAGCTCAGGAACAGCGCTTAGACCCCCAAGTTAAAGCCCCATGAACGACCAAAAAAAAAAAAAAAAAAAGAAAGAACTTTCTGGACTGGGAATGTGGCTTAGTGATTGAATGCATACCTAGCAAGCATAAATCCCTGGGCTTGCTTCCTCAGTACCACAAAAACAAAAAGCTGCAGTGGCTCAAGTGGTAGAGCCTTGAGTAAAAGAAGCTCAGGGACAGTGCCCAGGCCCTGAGTTCAAGCCCCAGGAATGGCAAAAACAAAACAAAAAAACACCTTTCGGGCTAGGATGTAGCTCAGTGGCAAAGCACTTAACGTTCTGGGTTTGATCCCCAGTACCAAAAAAGAAAAGACAAAAAGCAAACAAACAAACAAAACCCCCCCAAAAAAAACTTTCCACAGAAGGCTAGTAATGGCTCTCCCTTTACAGTAGCATACCATCTTTTTTTTTTTTTTTGGGGGGGGGGTCCAAGAATGGAATTTGAAACTCTGGACCTGACCTGATGCTTTCACTCATTGACTTGCACTCTGCTAAACTGAGCTATGCCTCAACCCAACCACCTCTGTTTTCATCCTGTGCAGAAAATGAGGAATCCAAAAATGTTATCATTGTAACATGTATGGACTTAGGAGGCAGAGCAGACCCAGGATGCTGACCTGACCACCAGCTAGAATCTCAATAGTATCTCCATCTCGGTCAGAATAAGTTACCCAGATATGTTGTTTTACCATGAAATACGGGTGATCTTTCCTACTAACATTTTTGGATGACAGCTGAATTTACCTAAGAGCTGCAAGTCTTAAATTTTAAATATAGATTGCATTACTGTAATTCAGGCTGGCTTCAAACTCTATACTCCTGCCTCAGCCTCTTGAGTGCTAGGATTAGCCACAATGCTTGGTTTATTTTGTTTTTGTTGCTGTTTGGTGGTAAAACTGCAGGCCTAGAGCCTGGTACCACTTGAGCCATGCCCCTGGCCCTTTTTTTGCTTCTGATGTTTGAACATGGCCTTTGCTTGCTAGGCAGGCTCTCTAACCTCTGAGACCCAGATCTCTTTTGTTTTGTTTTGGTTTGGTTGGTTATGTGGCTTGAACTCAGGGCCTAGGTACTGTCTCTGAGCTCTTTTATTACTCAAGTCTAGCGCTCTACCACTTTGAGCCACATTCCACTTCTGGTTTTCTGGTGGTTAAAGAGTACCATGGGGGCTGGGGATTTGGCCTAGTGGCAAGAGTGCCTGCCTCGGATACACGAGGCCCTAGGTTCGATTCCCCAGCACCACATATACAGAAAACGGCCAGAAGTGGCGCTGTGGCTCAAGTGGCAGAGTGCTAGCCTTGAGCGGGAAGAAGCCAGGGACAGTGCTCAGGCCCTGAGTCCAAGGCCCAGGACTGGCCAAAAAAAAAAAAAAAAGAGTACCATGGACTTTCCTGCCTAAGCTGGCTTTGAACCATGATCCTCAGATCTCAGCCTCTTTAGTGACTAGATTTACAGGTGTGAGCCACCAGTGCCCAGCTTTTTTGTTTTCTTGTTTTTTGTTGTTGTTGTTTGGTCAGTGGTGGGGATCATGGTTCAAAGCCAACCTGGGCAGGAAAGTCTGTGAGACTCTTATTTCCAGTGAACTACTCAAAAAAAGCCAGAAGTGGCATTGTGGCTCAAGTGGTAGAGTGCTAGCCTGGAGCACTGAGAGGCTTAGGAACAGAGCCCAGGCCCTGAGTTCAAGCCCCAGGTCTGGCAAAACAAAACCAAAAAAACCCTGTTGATTCCCTCAATGCCTTGCCCAAATTCATCTCTGCTTTACTATTAAATATTTCTAGTAGTTCCTCACTCTTCCACCCTATGCTGTTGATCTCTGTCCTCTTCATCTTTAACTTGTACGTCATGCTTCGCATAGCCAACCTCTCCCCTATTTACTCACTGGCTTTCAATGTCTCTGCTCTTTTCTATCATCATTTGTCTCTGCATCTCTTGCCAATTTCCCCTACTTTCCTGTCTTGGGAATCTTTTTTCTCCTTTCTCCTTTTTGATCCTATTTACTCTGACATGTTTACTTATATTAATGCATAAAAACCCCCAATTAATACATATTTAGCCTGTGTTCTCTCCCAAATTCCATATCTACATTTCCTAGAGACCTAAAATTTCAGACATGGAAAATTCAAAGATCATTTATCCTGTGTTTGCCTACATATCTCTACCAAATAGCTTACTGTCATTCAAACCAGTGTTTCAAAACAACGTCTCAGCTTCCTGTTGCACTCCCAAACTGACTTCTCCTCTTAAAAGTTATTTCTACAAATGGTCACCATGAGGTACACAACCTTCTGGTTTTTATATTCTATCAGCTGCAAACTAGTAGATCTCATTGACATAGACTTATCCATTGGATTCACTGTTTTGTATGTGTTTGCAGCTGGTTACTGGTGGCTCACGCTTATAATCTTAGCTACTCAAGAGGCTGAGAGCTGGGGCTTTGGGTTGGAAGCCAGCCCAGGCAGGAAAGTCTGTGGGACTCATCTCCAATTAACCACCAACAAGCCAGAAGTGCAGCCATGGTTCATGATAGAGCCTTGAGCAGAGCCTCAGTGACAGTAACAGCACCCAGGCCCGAGTGTAGGTCCCAGGATCAGCACCCAAAAAATTCTCCAATACTACCTTTGCCTCAAAGTGTGTGTGTGTGTGTGTGTGTGTGTGTGTGTGTGTGTGTGTGTGTGTTTTACCCTATGTGGAATATGAGCCTTTCTTTGATCTCATAGAAAACTTTATTTTTTTTTTGGCCAGTCCTGGGGCTTGAACTCAGGGCCTGAGCACTGTCCCTGGCTTCTTTCCTTTTTTTTTTTTTTCTCAAGGCTAGCATTCTACCACTTGAGCCACAGTGCCACTTCTGGCCTTTTCTATATATGTGGTGCTGAGGAATGGAACCCAGGGCTTCATGTATACGAGGTGAGCACTTTACCACTGGGCCATATTCCCAGCCCTCTTACACTTTTATTTCTATTTAGGTTTTGTATGGTAACAGTCTGTGTGCTCCAAAGTTCCTCAAACTTTTCCACCTTCAGTGCACCCAATGATATAGAACAATAACCATATAGCCCTGAAGCTGTTACAAAAAGGTATCTGAAATACTTTTATTATGAAGTTAGCAGTGTTATTAATATTAGGCCAGTTTTTTTTTTGCCAGTCCTGGGGCTTGGACTCAGGCCTGAGCACTGTCCCTGGCTTCTTTTTGCTCAAGGCTAGCACTCTGCCACTTGAGCCACAGAGCCCCTTTCGGCTTTTTCTATATATGTGGTGCTGAGGAATCAAACCCAAGGCTTCACATATATGAGACAAGCACTTTACCACTAGGCCATATTCCCAGCCCCTAGGCCAATTTTTTTTAATATAAAGATATACAAGGCACCAGTGGCTCATTCCTATAATCCTGTCATCCTAACTACTCTGGAGGCTGAGATTCAGAAAATTGTGGCTCAAGGCAACCAGTGAGGCAGAAAAAGTCCACAAAACACCTCAAAAATAATCAGCAAAAGGGGCTGGGGATATGGCCTAGTGGCAAGAGTGCCTGCCTCATATACATGAGGCCCTGGGTTCGGTTCCCCAGCACCACATATACAGAAAATGGCCAGAAGTGGCGCTGTGGTTCAAGTGGCAGAGTGCTAGCCTTGAGCAAAAAGAAGCCAGGGACAGTGCTCAGGCCCTGAGTCCAAGCCCCAGGACTGGCAAAAAAAAAAAAAAAAATAATCAGCAAAACAAATTGAGGGACCAAGGATGAACAAATGCAGCAGTGGGACTCACTAAACACTACTTTGAAACAAGCTCTACAACTTGTAGGTGGGGACAGGAGGGAAAAATGGAGAGAGTGAGGGAAGGGGTGACATTGTCCAAAAAGAAATGTATTCTTTTTTTTTTTTTTTTTTGGCCAGCCCTAGGGCTTGAACTCAAGGCCTGAGCACTGCCCCTGGCTTCTTTTTACTCAAGGCTAGCACTCTACCACTTGAGCCACAGCGCCAATTTCCAGCTTTTTCTGTTTTTGTGGTACTGAGGAATTGAACCCAGGGCTTCATGTATGCTAGACAAACACTCTCTCCCACTAAACCACATTCTCAGCCCCAAATGTAATTTACCTGGCTTATGTACCCGAAACCTCTCTGTACATCACCTTTGTAATAACAATAAAAAGTAAAAACACCACAAAAGAACCAAGATGGAGGCATGGCTGAAATGGTCAAGCACTAGCTGTGAGTGAAAAAGCCCTGAGTTTAAGCCCTAGGTACAGCCAACAAAGCAGATGAAAACAAAAATACAAGTATTATATCAATTCCTGACAGACGCCCAAGAACTATTTTTTGAACCATGAGTTTATTTACATTAATATCAGCTACATTTGTGAAATGTATATCATGTGCCTAGAACTGTGCTCCCAGCTTCAAGGAGTTAAGTCTCTATGGGATGACCCTCAACAGTTATAAAGCCTTGCACAGGTTATGGAACACAAACCATAGTTGTCTTGGTTTTGCTAGGGTGGTACTGAGGCTGGACCATCAGAAAACTGTTGAGCATCACTTTGGTTGATTTTGACCTCCCAATTTGATTCCCGGAGATTGAGAATTTCTGGCTAACATAGCGCAAAGCTTAACCCACTCCACCTGAGAACAGAGGGAGGGTTTTTACATCCGTTGGCTCAGCCGCTGTTCCTCGCCTCGCAAGCCCTGGGAGGTAGAGTTGAAAAAAGTCGGAGCCCGCACTCCCAGCAAAACTGTCAACGCTCCTAGTCCCGCCTATAGTATCCTCTAACATATTCTAATTGGCCCTTGTGGCTCACTCTCTTCCCAGGTTGGTCTTCCAGCTTGTCGGTCACTTCAAGAGAGCCCACCCTTAGCCAGCAGCTATTGGTAGATCGTTACATCATTGTCCCATCCCTCCCACTCTCATTGGCTGCCCTAGGAAGAGGCGGTCTCAACGTCACGAGCAAGGGCCGCCATTTTGACTGAGCAACCATAGTGACAGGAGCCGAAGCAGCAGCGCTGGTTGTCCCCGTCTCCCCTCCCCCTTCCCTTCTCCGGTTGAATTCCCGGGCCCCCCTACACTCCACAGTCCCGGCCCTGCCATGTCCCAGAAACAAGAAGAAGAGAACCCTGCGGAGGAGACCGGAGAGGAAAAGCAGGTGAAATGGAAAGGGTGCAGGCGGGTGAGCTGGGGGCGGCTGCGTTGGGGCGGGAAACAGTCTCCCGCCGGTGCGGATTGGTCGCCATGGTCTCAGGCCCTGCAGGGGTTGGCCGCTTCTTGCGTCACGCAGGGTGAGCTTCAACGCGTCCTCTTCTCTAGCGCTGATTAGTTAGGTTGTTTGTCAGTCTGTGCAATGCTCTTCGTGATTGGTCAGTGGACCTACTACTCAAGCCATGGAAGCTACGGCATAATTGGTCAAAGTTGGATGTGGGCGGGTATTTGGAAAGACTAGGTGAATGACGGCTGAGGGAGAGGGGGTTGGTGGTCCTGGATTGTTGAGTGATGTTTGGTTGGTAGAGGTAAATGGCCCCCAAAGAAAGCTAGGGCCTGCGTCCTTAATCTGCAGAAATATACAGTCAAAGTAAAGATTTATATAGACATATATTTTTAAAAAGCATTGGGGGAAGGGAGAAGGTTAATTATTGCCATGGCTAGTTTAAGGTGGCAACTTTCTCAGACTTGTTTTGTTATTAGGGGTCTGTTGTTCACCTTCCCTGAGGACCGAACAAGAAGAAAAGTCTAGATTTCCAGACATAATATGGAGATTTAACCTAGAAAAGACACTTGAGTCGTGACAAGAAAGACACCACCATTTTTCCCTTAGACTTCTAAAGCAGTGACTCAAATCTACCTACCATTTCTATGATAAAAAACACTAACGTCAAATACACTCCTTGGGGATTGTATTTCATTTATAACGTTTAGTACTGGGCTCTAGTACTTTTGAAACACACTTGGTGTGATGTGTGTATAATTTTCTAGGGAAAATCCACTAATAAGAGGCACATATTGACTTCAGGGCCTTATAAAAATGAGGAAAGAGCAACAAGGCCCCCAGAAAACAAAGAGAGACAACAGTGAGAGCCCTGTGAGCCATTTGGGCTCCTGGCATTTCCCTAAACTGAAGTCACCCCCACCCTGAGGATAGGCATTGGTTTTTTTTAAAAAAATGAAAACCAATGTGTGACTACTGATGAAGCCACTGTTTCTTGAGTTTCCTGTCTTTTTTTTCTGCTTGCCTGTAACCTTCCTATCACAATAATGATGGAAATGTTGAAGCAATGCTATTCAATTACTCAGTTGGAGATCTTTGGAGAAAATCACAGAGCTAGCCACGTCCATAGGAAGATCTACCAAATGGCTGTCAGAAGACAGTTCCTTTAGCCTCCAAGACATCCTTGTTAGCTTTTCTCACCAGAAGCACTGGCTAGGCTTTTTTTCTTCTTGTTGTCTGTCCTACCGTCTGTGCTGAGTAAGGTACATGTCTCTATGATTCAAATGTTGTGTGAAGGCATCACCTTTGACCTGATTCTCACACTGGGTGTGGTAGGAAAAGCAGCTTTTCTTTTTCTTCTCATAGTACAAGTCATGTTGAGCTTTGGGGCTTTGAACAAAGGTCTATCTTTAATAGCAGAGTGAAGGTAGCTTAAAAGTGGGTAGATCTCCAGAAAAAGTTGATGAGAGTTTTCAGATGTTAAAAGCAGTTGTTTCTCAACCTTTTAACTTTATTTTGTTTGTTTGCTTTAGGATACACAGGAAAAAGAAGGTATTCTTCCTGAGAGAGCTGAGGAGGCAAAGCTAAAGGCCAAATATCCAAGCTTAGGACAAAAGCCTGGAGGCTCTGACTTCTTGATGAAGAGACTCCAGAAAGGGGTATGAGACATTCTTTCTCACCCTCTTTGAACAAAGGGTTCTTTGGATGAAGTCTGGAGGTTTTTTTGGAGGTTTTATTGTTGGTCAGTAACAAAGAAGAATCAAACTTGAAAAGAGCAAAACCAGTTTTGTAAATCTCGATACAATATCAGTTTCCTTTTTAGGAAATTAGGCCGATAGTAGGACATTTGGATGTATGGTAGAACAGGCATTAAAGGAAGGATGTTAGAGACTGGAAATGTAGCCTGCCCCCCCAGGCATCTGCCTGTTTGGGAGGTAAGAGGTTTTAGAGTTTACTGATAGATTTGGGGGTGCATCACTTCAGAAGAACATAAAGCCAGGTGTCTTATATTAAGCCTCAACTTGAAATGAGTAGATCTCTTCAGAACTTTGAAGTTAGCAGTAGACATCAAATATACTCCTTCAAGAGGCTTTTATTTTTCATATCTGGAGTGGTCTTCCTGAGGTGGGAATGTAGCTCGAGTGGCAGAGCCCTTGGTCCTGGATGTGATTCCTCAGCACACCAACACAGTAACCACCACCACAACAAAAAGGTTTTATCACAAAAGTCTACCTTCAGTCATCCTACTCTTAACCATGTTTCTTGGTACCTTAAGCTGACTGAAGGATTGTAAGGCATTAAACTGGAATGGGCTCCTACGTGTGGATGAAATGGAGACGCAACATATTCCTGTGGAGAATCCCAGTTATTGAGTCTTAGTCACAGATGATAACATGATGCTGTTTGCAGTTTGCATCTCCATTGCACGGCAGGCGTGGGCAGGCTGTCTTTGCCTGGAACATGTGTGGGAGTGGTGGGAGAGAGAAAGCATATGAGCCTCCCGAACAAGCCCAGTTCCTAATCCTTGTCTGAGAACAAAATTTTGTATTTTGAGATTGTTGGCTTCGGGCTGGTCTTCTGTGTCTGTTATCTATTCCTGTTTTTCCTGCACCAAGCTATTGCTTTGCACCCAGTAAGGTCCTCAGGAAGCCTAATGAGTGAAGTAAATAATTCTAGTTGATCCACACTCCAGTGGCTCACAAGTGTAATCCCATCTACTCAGGAGCCAAGATCTGAGGATCATTGTTTGAAGCCAGCCCAGGAAGAAAAGTCCATGAGACTCTTATTTCCAATGAACCACCAAAAAGTCAGAAGTGAAGTTGTAGCTCACGATAGAGTGTCAGCTTTGAGTGAACAAGCCAAGTGATGGTTCAAGGCTCTGAGTTCGAGCCCCAATACCAATGTGTGCGCACACATACACACATAATAGTAATTCTAGTTGAACTATCTTGTACTGAGTACAAAGGATGTGTGAGCTGTCCCTGGACTTTGGAAAACATTTACTATTACTGGGAAACTATTTACAAAGCCGTAAAAGTCAGAGCACTAAGAAGACATGAGAACGTGTAATTAATGTTCAGTGTGTGCATGAGGAGACCTCTTGAAAGATGTCAGTGTGAGTGAGAGTTTATAATGGATGCGAGATGTGAGTCTCCTTGCTTTTGTGGACTGTAAGAGCTCCTCATTCACCTGAGAACCCCCTCTTGTCTCTTAGCAAAAATACTTTGACTCAGGAGACTACAACATGGCCAAAGCCAAGATGAAGAATAAGCAGCTGCCAAGTGCAGGACCAGACAAGAACCTGGTGACTGGTGATCACATCCCAACCCCGCAGGATCTACCCCAGAGAAAGTCCTCACTCGTCACCAGCAAGCTTGCGGGGTAACCTGGGCCCTCTCCTCCCCTCCTCACCCACTGGACTTTCATAGATTGTAGGCAGGGATGGAACGGGCACCTAGGCAGATCTTTTCAGCTTGCTACCCAGAAAAAAAAAGCTGATTCTGCAAGGGGCTACTGAGAAGGTAACGTAGGTTGAAGAGGGGCTCTGAGTTCGTTCTTTTAGTTAACTGAGATATCTACACTCTCACTGCAGCCCAGATAGGGGCCCAGAAATAGGAGAGATTAGAGTTGGATAATACTGGCAACGCTTTGTCTTGTGTGAGTAACTGGGGTGATAGGATTTCTTTTGGTAGAGAAAGTCCCAAAATTGGCTAGGCTGAGCCTTGGAATAATGTGACAGATTTAATATCCCAAAGCTCACCTGACCTGACCTAGTTGGGAAAGGCAGGTTGAATGAGTCTTGTTTCCTGTGCTTCTAAGTGTTTTGTCCCTTAGGCTGCTATTGCTTCATGTTTCCATTATGACAGGTTTAGAACCTTTGAAAAGGAAACCTAATTTGCTTGCCTAAAACTACAGTGTCTACTTTACCTCAGCCTTTCTTACAGTTTGCCCTAAGTCACAAATGACATAAAGATTGATGAACATTATCTGTGGAAAGTGGGCACCTTCTCTCTCTTCCAGCATGTTGCTTTCGAAAGTATCATGGGCTAGTGAAAAGAGCAATGGTTTAGAAGTCAGTTTATCCGGGTTCTGTTTCCATTTAGTCTTAGCAGTAACTGATACATAACCTTGGCCGGGTTATTTAGCCTGTCTGCATTTCTGTTTCCTCATCCATGACTGTACAAAAGTGATTTCTGATTCCAAAATTCTGTACCTGCCAGCTGAAAAGCTCTGTAGTGTCTGTCATAAAACTGAAAGTGCAGAAGGCCCTGTAGGTGAGCCTCCGCACTGTAATCCTGGGCAGGCTCCACAGAGGGAAAACATTTTAGGACTGCAGGAAGAGAGAGGAAGTTTGAGATCTGAGGGCTATAAGTGTAGGCAACAGACCTGATAGTACATCATGGTCTTGAGGCTTATTTAAAAGAACAACAACAACAAAGAAAAACCTACCTTGAAGCGGCCAGGCTCGCTTACGCCCTTCTGGAGATCCATGTCTCAGAGGTCATTTGGGTGTCTGGTGTGTTATTAGGGAGAAAGGAAGAGAGGAGATAAACTGAGCTAGCCCCAGGACTTAGTGCTACTGCAGAGCTGGAGCAGCAAGTTTTTAGGAGTGGATTCACTTTAGAAGAAGCTGCAGAAAGTTTTCAGGGTTAGGAAAGGAAGACTGAGAAACCTGCCTTCTACTCTTGTGCAATAAGAAGGCAGCCATGTGGATTCATAAACGTGGGAGAAGAGATTGTGGTAACCAGGATCACCAGCGTGGCCTGAGTCTTACTGAATGTAGCCTGCTACTTATGACAAAGAGCACCAGGCTGAGAATTAACTATTCAAGAGAACAAGATTCTCTACTCCTCTCTTGCCCTTCATCTCACAAATTCTGATTTGCCAAACACTAGGCCCATGAGAATGACTTGCTGGGGTGCTGGTGGGGGGTGAGGTGTAGATATACTGCTGACTGTCTCTCAGATTGGTTTAGGAGAAGGTTGGTGAGGAAGGAATGGAGAGAGCAGGATCCCTGGACTCCCTGGCTCCCCCAAACTCCTTGACTGTCACCTGTAATTGTATATAATTCATGTGTTTCTTGCTCCATTTTCTCATGCTGTCACCCTTAAAGTCCATGTGGGAGGGGGAAAATGCTCAACATCATTGTATAGTTTCCTCGACTGTCCCAGCCATGTTGTACATAGATATGTCATGTTATTATATATATAAATATATATATAATTTTGTACGTTTTCTTCATCTCTGACCTTCTCGAATTCTGTATTTTTCTTTTCTGTCTGAGCTGCCGTCTCTTTCAGTCAAGTTTGAGTCCTAAAAATATTCACAATGAACCTGGTTTTTAGGAAGGAATAGAAAGAATAAGAAAATCAAACTGGCCAAGGTGCCAGTGGCTCATTCCTTTACTCCTAGCTGCTCAGGAAGCTAAGATTTGAGGATTGTGATTTGAAGCCAGACCAAGCTGTGAAGCGGATGAGACTCTTATCTCCAATTAACTACCAAAAAGCCAGAAGTAGCGGGGCACCAGTGGTTCACACCTATGGTCCTAGTTACTCAGGAGGCTAAGATCTGAGGATCATGGTTTGAAGCCAGCCTGGGCAGGAAAGTCCATGAGACTCTTATCTCCAGTTAATCACAGAAAAAGCCAGAAGTAGCGTGTTAGCATTGAGCAAAAGGAACTTAGAGACAGTGCCTGGGCTCAGAGTTCAAAGCCCAGGGCCAGCCAAAAAAAAAAAAAGACAACAAAAAACAGAGGTAGAGTTGTGGCTCAAGTTGTAGAATGCTAGCCCTGAGCAAACCAACCAACAAACAAGAAGCCTCAGAGATAATGCTCAGACCCAAATTCAAGCCCCAGGACTGGCACCAACAAAAAAAGAAAAATAATCAAACTGTTAGTCTTGTTCTACCAGGTCATCTATAAGAAAACAAAGAAACAAGCTAGTTTTATATTTGCCACCTGTTTCCACAGTTTGAAGTACATAGCTTCCTTGCCAAAAAGTCTTGGTAAATCCCAATGCGAATGTTTTGCTTAACCCCAGATGATTAAATGCACTCTAAATAGCATATGCTCGGAGTGGCCCTGGCCTCCACGTGGTGACACCACTGCGCGGCTGTGCTGCCAGGAACAGCATCCAGCCTCTGGAACAGCCTGCTTGAGAGGCAGGTTTACTTTCCAAAAACATGTAGTTATTTGGTGTCTACAGAATTGTTTTCCTGTGTTTGTTCTCTATAAGTATCTCCAAGAAAGGCAAGACACATTCTATTTGTAGATAGGAAAAGACTGATACTCTCCCTGTCCCTAAAAAGTTCTGCAATTCCCTATGCCTAAGACCAAGGTGGGTGTGGTACCAAGTGCCTGCTACTCCGAAGGCAGAAGTAGAAGCATCACAAACTGAAGGCCAGCCTGGGCAAAGTTAGCAAGACTTTGTCTCAACCCTCCCCCGAAAAAAGAAGACACCCCAAAAAAGGCTACAAGTATGGCTCAACTAGTAGTGGTTCTGGGTTTAATCCCCAGGATCATAAAAGTAAGAGAGAGAGAGAGAGAGATAACTTGTGTTAGGTGGTCAGATGAGTGTGTGCAGGAATCATGGGAGAGTGGGATGAAATTCAAGGTTTTCCCCTGTTACTTGACAGTGTTTTTTTTGTGTGTGTGTGTGTTGTGTTTTTTTTCTTCTGTGTTTGTCCACAGTGGCCAAGTTGAATGATGCTGCCTGGGGCTCTGCCAGATCCTGAGAAGCGCCCCCCGGTCCTGTGCTGGCTCCCGCCCCTCCCTGCTTTCGCAGCCGGGGTCAGGCGGTGGCGGGGAGCCGGCGGGAGAGGCAGAAGCCCCTGCCTGTTGGTGTCCTAAGCGCATGGAGCCCCTAGCCTGAGCACCAAGACCTTGACCTTTTTTGTTTCACCTTTTTCCCCCAAATAACTGTTGGGAGAAATCTCCATGAAATCCTGTGGTTGAGAGGGTGGGGTGGGAGAGTCCATAAATATGAATTTGAATTTAGAGTTCATAAAAAAGCATTCCTGACTATCTTCCTCCTTAATGGTATGGTTGGTGTCGGGTGGGTATAATGGGGGAAGAAGTGGAGTAGATTAATTAATAAGGGGTTTTAATTCTGCTCTGTAGACAAATGCCTTATTTGAATGTGGCTGGAAGCCTGGTGCCAGGTAAAATCAACAGGAACTACAGCTGAGGCCAACAGCTCCAATGGCTCTCAGAGCAACCTGGGAGCTTGGTGTTCATTCTTCACCAAGTGCTGTCCTTGAAATAGATTGATAGATGTCCTTGAAACAGGCAGTGAATGTGGGAGAAAAGAGCCATGCGGGAGGGGTGTCCCACAGACCCTGACTTTCTTAGTATTGGGGGTGGGGGAAGACCCAAGGAAAAACCCAGCCCAGAAATACCCTGAAGCAGTTGGCATTCCAGAGAGTAAAGAGAATAAAACGAAACACACCATTCAGGGGAGGTGATGTGGGGTTCTGACTTTGTAAGGAAGAAAGGGGGCTCTCCCCCCTGGCTGGCTTCCTCACTTCTATCACTTAGAGAGCAAGAGTGACAGACCCTGGCTTAACCCATCCGTCCCTTTGTTCTGAAGCTAACGTAGGGGCTGGGAATATGACGTAGTGGCAAGAGTGCTTGTCTCATATACATGAAGCCCTGGGTTCGATTCCCCAGCACCACATATATAGAAAGTGGTCAGAAGTGGCGCTGTGGCTCAAGTGGCAGAGTGCTAGCCTTGAGCAAAACGAAGCCAGGGACAGTGCTCAGGCCCTGAGTCCAAAGCCCAGGACTGGCCAAAAAAAAAAAAAAAAAAGACAAACCTGCAGCTAATGTAGAAGATAGAGGAGACGGTGGCCCACAAAACGAGTCATTTAAGGTATTTGATCTGAATGGTTTATTGACACTTAAATCTTAGTTCAGGCTCAGCAAAAAAAAAAGCCTTTCTTTCCTCTTTTAGTTTCCATTCCTTTGTAAGTTCTATGTGTGCAAGGAGAAATGTGATCTCTTAGTAATAAGCCAAGGGGAAAAAAAATGTTTCTGAGAACTGGAGGCATGTCTCAAGTGGTTAAAATGCCAGCTGTGAGCAAAAAAGCCAAGCCAGAGTATCAGTTCCTGAGTTTCAGCTCCAGTACTGGAGCACACACAAACAATTCTTTCTGCTTGTGGCCAGTGGAAAACAGTGACTTGTTTCCTCATGATATACCAACCTGCATGCCAGACTCCTGCCGCTGAGTGGTATTAAAGCTGCCTGTAGGTGCCATGTGTGACAGAAACACTTAGCAAAGGAGAAGTAACAAACTCACACACGCCTCCCTTCTCTCCCCTCCCACTGCCTCATTAGTCACTGCACAGATTGAAATGCTTTGCCCATTTTGCCCAACTTTGATTACAAGATTTGTTGTATTATTTTCCCCAATCTGGTTGCTTCAAGGTAGAGCAACAAGGTCCAGGAGATGTAGACAGTACAGAGATCCCAGTGTTGGGGGGCAGGACCAGGGAATGCTGTGCTGGAGAAGGAGTCTTGGCTCAGTATGTGACTCATTCTCTTAGCTTTCCAAATAAATTTTCAACCACTCAGGATGTTTCTGACTTTCTCTCTCCTGATTCAGGCAGGGGGTTATGATGTATCCTCACTTGAATGGGTATAAGCTCAAAGCTCTAGGTCTGAGGCACAAATGAATGCAATGTTTTAGTGCCAGTGAGGCTTCTCAATCCTGTGATTTCTTTTCAAGATGGGGAATATGGTGGAATTATTCATTTAGTGGAAGCTCATTTCAAAACAGGTGAGGAAGTTGAGGTATGGAAATAAATTACTTGGAGGAAGGCAGAGCTGGTTAGCTGAAGAATTAGTATCTAAAGTTTTTTTTTTTAATACTTTAATGGATTTCATTGTGACATTTTCATGTGCATAATGTACTTTGATCATCTTTGGCTCCCTATTACATTGTTCTCCACGATTTTCACATTCGCTGATCTTTAAGCTGTAACCAAGGAATGTTTCTAGATATCTGTATTTCTATTTAAAACTTGCCATTTGAGGCCAAACACCAGTTGCTCACACCTGTAATCCTAGCTACTCAGGAGGATCTGAGGATCGTGGTTTGAAGCCAGCCTGGACTGGAAAGTCCATGAGATTCTTGTCTCTGACTAGGCACCAGAAAATGGGAAGTGGAGATGTGGCTCAAAGTGGTAGAGTTTGGACACAAAAGCTCAGGGACAGTGCCCAGGCCCTGAGTTCAAGCCCCATGACCAGCAAAGAGCGAGAGAAAGGAAGAAAAGGAAAGAGGCAGGTATAAGAAACCTAAACTAAGTTGACAATAATGATGTACACCATAAGCTAGAGGCCTATACAAGAGTCGTCCTTGCATGAATGCATGTACACAGCGCCCTCTGCTGGGCCTGGAGACAATGTTCTACCCAGGGATGAAAGGATATGACGTGGCATACAAATAAAGCAAATTGATGTACTTCCAAAAACTAGGGGAAGATGAGTCAGGAGATGAGTTATTACTGGTTTTTACTAGAGACAGTTGTGCTGCCAGTAAAGGCAAGTTGGGTTCTGGGCCGAATGGTAGAGGCCTGTAATTCCAGCACATAAAAGAAGATCAAAATTCAAGGACAGCCTGGGCAAAAGTTAGACCCTCAGCACAACCAATAAAAGTTGAATGTGAGTGCATATGCCTGTCACTAGCCATGTGGAAAGTGTGAACAGGTTCAAAATTCAGGTTGGGGGATATGGCTCAGGTGGTAGAACACCAGCTGAACAAGCAAGCTTGAGGTCCTGAGTTCAAACTCGGATAGCAGGGTGAGGGGAAAAAACAAACTAGAAAATACAAATTATAGAAAGGTGTTTAGAGCTGGGCGCTGGTGGCTCATGCCTGTAATCCTACCTGGTCAGGATGCTAAGATAGAAGGATCACAGTTCAAAGCCAGCCTAAGCAGTAAAAGTGCCTCATGTCCAATTAATCATCAAAAATCCAGGAGTCAAGCTGTGACTCAAGTGATAGAACACGTGCCTTGAGTACAAAAGGTCATGGACAGTGCTCAGGCCCTGAGTTTAAGCCCTATGACACACACACACAGCAGAGCACTGGTGGTGCACGCCTGAAATCCAAGCTACTCAGGAAGCTGAGATCTTAGGATTGAGGTTCAAAACCAGCAGGAAAGTATAAGGCTCATCTCCAATAAACTACTCAGAAAAAGCAGGAAGTGGTGCTGTGGGTCAAGTGATGGAGTGCTAGCCTTGTACACAAAGAGGCTCGGGGACAACGCCCAGGCCTTGAGTTCAATCCCCAGAACCGGCAGACAAAAAAACCAAAGGGTAGCCATAGGAGGGTCTGTATGATGGAGGAAAATATAAGAAGAGCCAACAAAAAACTTGAGGTAAAGAGCTTAAGGAAAACCTGTGTGGTGGTATAAGATTATCATCAGCACTCAGGAGGGGTGACAAGTTCCAGGCCACCATGGGCTACATAGCTACATAAATAAACCCTGTCACAAAACAGCTACAACAAAACTAGAACAGACTCAAAGCCACTGAGTGTGTTCTAAGTGCCAGTTCATAGATCTGTGCTGTTTTGCCCAGTAGCATCCTACTGCTGGGCACAAGAACAGACAAGACACCATTGTGTGTGTCCTGACTTATGATTGTAAACACATAAAGAGGACTGATGAGCCAGATGATGATGAGGGCTGGGAATATGGCCTAGTGGTAGAGTGCTTGTCTCATATACATAACATTCTGGGTTCGATTCCTCAGCACTACATATTAAAAAAAAAAAAAAGCCAGAAGTGGTGCTATGGCTGAAGGGGTAGAGTGCTAGCCTTAAATAAAAAGAAGCCAGGGACAGTGCTCAGGCCTTAGTTCAAGCCCCAGGACTGGCAAAATAATAATAGAGCAAAAAGGGTTAAAGGCATGGCTCAAGCAGTATAGTGTCTGCCTAGCAAATGTGAAGCTCTGGGTTCAAACTACAGCGCTTTTCTTTTTTTCATGTGCTGTGACTACATACCCATTAATGAGCATCCTTTGTTTACTTGTTTTTGTTTTGTTTTCTGTTGAGACAGGATCTCTATGTAGCTCAGGCTGCCTCGGCCTCTTGAGTGTTAGGAGTATAGGTGTATACCACCACACCCTGAAACAAACATCATTCTTTTTTGGCAGTACTAGGATTTGAACTCAGGGCCTCACACTTGCTAGGCTGTCATTCTATCACTTGAGCTATCCCTCTAGTCCTGGTTTTTTCTGGTTATTCTGGAGATGGAATCTCCCAGACTTTTGTGCCAACGCTGGCTTTTTACAGAGATCAGCCTCTTGAGTGGTTAGGATTATTATAGCTGTGAGCTACCGGCACAGCCAAGTATCTTTTTTTTTTTTTTTGGTCTGTCATGAGGCTTGAACTCAGGGCCTGGTGCTGTCCCCGAGCTCTTTTTTGCTCAAGGCTAACACTCTACCTCTTTGAGCCACAGCGCCAACTGGATGTAAGAGTCTCATGGGGACTTTTCTGCCCAGGCTGGCTTTGAACCATGATCCTCAGATCTCAGCCTCCTGAATAGCTAGGATAACGCATGAGCCACTGGTGCCTGGCTTCATTTTTGAACTAGTAACAGTTACCTACTTTATAGTCCCAAACCCAGTTAGCATCAAGTTGACAGATATTCTAAGACATTTACATTTTATTTATTTATTTATTTATTTATTTATTTATTTATTTATGCCAGTCCTGGGCCTTGGACTCAGGGCCTGAGCACTGTCCCTGGCTTCTTTTTGCTCAAGGCTGGCACTTGAGTCACAGCGCCACTTCTGGCCATTTTTCTGTATATGTGGTGCTGGGGAATCGAACCCAGGGCTTCAAGTATATGAGGTAAGTGCTCTTGCCACTAGGCCATATACCCAGCCCCGACATTTACATTTTTTACTGTAGATAAATGTGGTTAGAAATTCAAATATCAGCAGACCTATGCGGGAACTTTTTGCAAGAGCAACTTACTGTCACTGAAGTTACCCATGCATGTGGATCCTACTTAGAGAAGTATTCGAAGGAAAGTCCTGGCATTATTCAGTGTCTGTGAATCTTGGTTTGACATTAAGATCCATGACTAAAATACATTTTATGATTAGGGAAATATGAATCATTGTCAAGCTTCCTTTATTACATTTCTGAGTCATTTCCTTTCCATGATGGACATCGTGGTACAACCGTATACTGCCAGCTACTTGAGAGACTGAGGCAGGATGGTGGTTTCAGCCCTTGAGTCCGAGATCAACCAGAGAAAAATAGATAAAAGCAATCTGGGGATTCACACATTAGACAAATGCTCTATCACTAAGTGGTATCCCAGCTTCCAGTTTAAATTGTGTGTGTGTGTGTGTGTGTGTGTGTGTGTGTGTGTGTGTATGCCCATGTGCTGATACTAGGGCTTAAGCTCAGGAGTTCTAGTTTGGCTTTGTTTATTTTCCTTACAAACACTGGTGGGCCACGTGAGCAACACCTCCAGTCCAGCGTTTTGCTGGTTACTTTGGACATAAGAGTCTCTCAGACTTTCCTGCCCAGGCTGGTTTCAAACCACAATCCTCAGATCTCAGCTTCCTAGATAGTTAGATTATAGATGTGAGCCACACCAGTGCCTTTTTTTTTTTTTCCAGTCCTGGGGCTTGAACTCAGGGCCTGGGCACTGTCCCTGAGCTTCTTTTGCTCAAGGCTAGCACTCTGCCACTTGAGCCACAGCACCACTTCTGGCCTTATCTGTTTATGTGGTGCTGAGGGATCAAACCCAAGGCTTCATGCATGCTAGGCAGGCACTCTACCACTAAGCCACATTCCCAGCCCTTACTTGTTTTTTATAAACAAATTAAACAGGGCTAAGGCAAGAGGATCATGAGTTTGAGGCCAGACTAGGCTGGTCTCAGTAACAAGAAAGAGGGCCTGGGAATTTGGCCTAATGGTAGAGTGCTTGCCTCATATTCATAAAGCCCTGGGTTTGATTCCTCAGCACCACATACACAGAAAGAGCTGGAAGTGGCTCAAGTGCTAGAGTGCTAGCCTTGAGCACAAAGAAGCCAGGGACAGTGCTCAGGCCCTGAGTTCAAGCCCCAAGACTGGCAAAAAAAAAAAAAGGTAAGAAAACTACTTGGTTGGTGTGGCTGTCTGAGAGGAACTCAGGGCTGAGAGAAGTAGGCTTGTGTAGTGTCCTCTCCATGTCCTCTGATATATTATTAACTCTCCTACCATGAACCAGAGGTTCAGGCCTAACAGGTTTGTTAACCTTTGGAATCCGATCATCCTTTGCTGTGGGGTATGTCCTGGGTGCTTCAGGATGTTTAATAGTATCTCTGCCCTCTACCCTTGGGTTGCTTAGTTATAACAGTCAGTAAGGCACTCCCCCCAAAATAAGAAATACTAATATAAGAACGAAGTGTAGTTTATCCATGGATGTTGCCAAGCGGGCCCTGGCACTCTTTGGTTGAGAACCACTGTGCTGACTGGTAAGCCACTCATGTGCCCATTTACTCCTCACTGCAGTGCCTGCCTTCCCTTCCTTCCGGTCCTCACCTTTACCGCTGGGGCTAGCACACTTTCATCAGATAGAATCTTCCAACCCTTGTGCACAGTGACCTTGAAAGTGGCACCTAGGGTGAAAATGGGAAGCAAGAGCTGCTACCCTTCCCCTCATGTACCGAGGGGATCTCCCAATTGGAAAGGAATTTACATAACTGGTAAAAATAAGACAATGTGTTCAGGGTTTAGTTCTGAACTGTGACTGCTATGAATTAAGATCGGAGCCTGAAGCCCTCTCTGGCTGGGGTAAGGGTTGGTAGAGAGTGCTTGCCTAACGTACAGAAAGCCCTAGGTTGGATATGGGAAAGTTGGTAGGTGAGAGCTAACCAAGAGAATCAGCCTTTTTGGCACAATTTCCCCTTGACTCTGTAGTTCCACTTATTTTCCCTAGCCTACACTTGTCCTTACCATTGCCCACATTTTGACAGTATAAGCCATGTTGTCATAGAAAGAAAATGGACACTTGCTATGCAGATTTGTTTAAACACACATCTAGAACATATCCCAGATTGAGTAGAAGTGAATAGCTCTGGGCTGGGAATGTGATTTAGTGGTAGAGTGCTTGCCTAGCATGCATGTAGCCCTGGGTTCAATTCCTCAGCACCACATAAACAGAAAAAGCCAGAAGTGAAGCTGTGGCTCAAGTGATAGCTAGCCTTGAGCAAAAAGAAGCCAGGGACAGTGCTCAGGCCCTGAGTTCAAAACGCAGAACTAGTTTTTTAAAAAAGTGAATAGTTCCTCCTAGGACCTGAATTTTTCCTCCAAATTCATCATCATCATCTGTGTGTGTGTGTTGTATGTAGTGTGTATATATGCTGACTTTAGGGCTTGAACTCAAGAGTCTGTGCACTATCACTGAACTTATTTGCCCACATGAACCACAGCTACACTTCTGGCTTTTCTGGGTGCATAACTGGAGATAAGCGTCTTGTGTAATTTCCTGCTTGGGCTGGCTTTGAACCTTGATCCTCAAATCTTAGCCTTCTAGGTACCTAGGATTACAGGTGTGAGCCACCAACACTGAGCCAGAAAAATCATTTAAGCATCAGATAGCCATCATGTTCACTCTAACAGATATGTCTTCCAAAGTAATTGTTGCTGAGTGTGGTAGCTAGTATACACCTATAATCCACGCTATTCTGGGGCTAAGAAGGAGGACTACTATAACCCAGGAGTTTGAGGCCAGTCTGAGCAACATGGGTAGGGAGATCTTCCCAAAAATATCCTTCCCACCCCAAAGGACAGCACCTCAGCACCTCATAGATTCCCTGTTTCATGCTGCAAAACACTTTACTGATAGCAGTAATTCTACAGAAGCCTGGATGGTATCCATCTGTTGATCCTGTATGATATAGATACCAATCTTAAAATAATGTCACATTCTGCTCTGTCATCCTTGTTCATGGAGCTCTATAGACTGCAGCTAAAGTGACTCTAAATATAATCTTTCAATTTCCACTACAGTTGCCCAGCTATAGGTTATCATTACTTTTTTCTTTTTTTTTGCCAGTCCTGGGGCTTGAACTCAGGGCCTGAGCACTGTCCCTGGCTTCTTTTTGCTCCAGGCTAGCACTCTACCACTTGAGCCACAGCTCCACTTCTGGCAATATACATATGTATATGGTGCTGAGGAATCAAACCCAGGGTTTCATATATACGAGGCAAGCACTTTACCACTAGGCCATATTCCCAGCCTGTTTGTTTTGTTTTGCTTTGCCAGTCCTGGGCTTGAACTCAGGGCCTGAGCACTGTCCCTGGCTTCTTTTTTCTTTTTTTTTTTTGCCAGTCCTGGGCCTTGGACTCAGGGCCTGAGCACTGTTCCTGGCTTCTTTTTGCTCAAGGCTAGCACTCTGCCATGTGAGCCACAGTGCCACTTCTGGCCATTTTCTATATACGTGGTGCTGGGGAATAGAACTCAGGACTTCATGTATACGAGGCAAGCACTCTTACCACTAGGCCATATCCCCAGCCCCCTGGCTTCTTTTGTCAAGGCTAACACTCTACCACTAGAGCCACAGTGCCACTTCCGGCTTTTTCTATATATGTGGTGCTGAGGAATTGAACCCAGGGCTTCATGTATATGAAGCGAGCACTTTACCACTAGGCCATATTCTCAGCCCCAGCCCATTATCATTACTTTTTGTTTTTTGTTTTTGAGACAGGTCTCATAATGTAACCCAGGCTGACCTTGAACTTGCAATCAATCCTCCTGCCTTCAACTCCTCAGTGCAGGGATTACAGATTTGTACTATTATGCTTGTCTAGCTTATCAACATCCTCATCATCATTACTTCTTGACTATTATATTACAGTAGCCTAATTTATCTCTTTGCCTCCAATCTTTTCTTTCTTAATATAGTCAAAACCCACAATTAAGGGCTGGGGATATAGCCTAGTGGCAAGAGTGCCTGCCTCGGATACACGAGGCCCTAGGTTCGATTCCCCAGCACCACATATACAGAAAACGGCCAGAAGCGGCGCTGTGGCTCAAGTGGCAGAGTGCTAGCCTTGAGCGGGAAGAAGCCAGGGACAGTGCTCAGGCCATGAGTCCAAGGCCCATGACTGGCCAAAAAAAAAAAAAAAAAAAAAAACCCACAATTAAGAAACTACATGAAACTAGCTAGGTGCCAGTGGCCCATGCCTATAATCCTACCTACTCAGGAAGCTGAGATCTGAGGATCGTGGTTTGAAGCCAGACCAGGCAGAAAAGTCCCCATGACTCTTATCTCTAATAAACCACTCAAAAACTAGAAGTGGCGCTGTGGCTCAAGTGGTAGAGTGCTAGCCTTGGGCACAAAGAGGTTCAGAGAAAGTACCCAGGCCCTGAGTTCAAGCCCCACAACTGACAAAACAAAACAACAACAAAAAAAAAACCCCACTAAATTAGAGCATACAACAGGTTATTCTAGTGTTGAGGTATTACCCAACACCTACGAGAGTTCAAAGCTCTTTGCCTTTCTCAGCCCTCAATAATATGGCCCGACCCACTTCTCTAGCCTTTATATGTCTCATATAGAAGAGTGAACATTCAGATTTATCCATTCTGGAGTAGAGCATCTGTCATGGGTCAGGCATGACTAGAGTTATAAAAGGAAGCTGCTGCTCCCATTGAGTGGACAGCACAATGAAAGATGAGTAAACCAGAAGAGCCGTCAGTGTGGAAGAATGAAAACCAGGAAGAGCTTCTAGAAGAGACTGAGCAGCCATGTTGCTTGAAATCAACTCAAAGAGTTTGGCTGCACACTGACCACTATGACTAGACCATATGAAGGTCACTGATAACTTTGACAAGAATGGTTTCAGTGGAGTAGTGGGAATTAAAGCTTAGAGTCGCTAAAGAGAGAAAAAGATAAAGAGGGTGAAGATTTTGGGTGTAAAGAAGATCATCAAGGGACTAGGAATATGGCCTAGTGGTAGAGTGCTTGCCTAGCATACGTGAAGTCCTGGGTTCGACTCCTTATCACCACATACACAGAAAAAGTCAGAAGTAGTGCTGTGGCTCAAGAGGTAGAGTGCTAGTCTTGAGCAAAAGGAAGCCAGGGACAGCGCTCAGGCCCTGAGTTCAAGCCCCAGGACTGGCAAAAAAGAAGAGCATCAAGCTGGGCACCGTGGTTCAAGCCTGTAATTCTAGCTACTCAGGAGGCTGAGATCTGAGGACCATGATCTGAAGCCAGCCAGGACAGAAAAGTCTGTGAGACTCTTATTTCCAACTAACCACCAGAAAACTGGAAGTGGAGCTGTGGCTGAAGCGGTAGAGTGCTAGCCTTGAGCTGAAGAGCTCAGGGACAATGCCCAGGCCCAGAATTCAAACCCCACGACCCACCAAAAAAAAAAAAAAAAAGAGAAGAGCATCAGGCTGGATGTAGGTATAGCAGCATGTGAACAATTTCAGCTACTTAACAGGCTGAGGAGGAGTGAGGGAAGGGGTGACATTGTCCAAAAAGAAATGTACTCTTTACCCGACTTAGTAACTGTAACCCCCTGTAAATCACTTTCATCACAATAATAATAATAAAAGATAAGGAGGAAAAATAACAAGTCCAGAAGTTTGAGATAAACCTGGGTAACATAGCAAAATTCTGTCTCAAAAAGGAAACAAACAAAAAGCACTGAAGAATTTAGTTTCTTTTTTAGAAATATGAGAGAGGACACTGTTTGTATGCTTATAGGGAAGTTCCCATACACACACACACACACACACAAATGATGGGAGAATATAAAGGGATAACTTCAAGTACTTGAGTGGGCAAATGTACCACCAATAAACAAACAAGGAAACTTTTCTCATGTTAACTATAGAGAAAGAAGGCAGGAGCTGGGCACCAGTGGCTCATGCTGTAATCTCACTACCCAGGAGGCTGAGATCTGAGGGTCACAGTCCAAGGATAGTCTGTGAGACTCTTATCCGCCAATTAGCCAGCAAAACTGGAAATGGAGATGTGGTTCAAGTGTAGCGCACTAGCCTTGAGCAAAACAAGCTAAGGGACAGTGTCAGGGCACTGAGTTCAAACCCTAGTACTGCATACACACACACTCAGAGAGGGGGAGGAGAGAAAATGAGAGAGAGAGCAAGAGCAAGCGAGCGAGCCGAAAGAATGGGAATAGAAGCAGTAAGATGAATTTAGTAGTGAGGAATGAAGAATTTTTTTCCTCTCTCATTGCTTTAGTTTTCTCAGTGAAATTATTAACTGAGACAAAGGGGTAGGGAGATTTACTGACAGTTTGGGACAAGAGGTATGCAAGTCATGTTGAACCACTTCTGGCTTATAATATAAAACTTGCTCAGGGCTGGTGCACTGCCAACTGGAGCCACGCCTCCAGTCTGAATGTGAAGCTTCTGTTCTTTTTTCCTTTGATGGTACTGTGGTTTAAACTAGTGCCTTGGGCTGGGAATATGGCCTAGTGGCAAGAGTGCTTGCCTCGTATACATGAGGCCCTGGGTTCGATTCCTCAGCACCACATATACAGAAAATGGCCAGAAGTGGCGCTGTGGCTCAAGTGGCAGAGTGCTAGCCTTGAGCAAAAACGAAGCCAGGGACAGTGCTCAGGCCCTGAGTTCACGGCCTAGGACTGGCCATAAAAATAAATAAAAATAAATAAATAACCTAGTGCCTTATGCTTGCTAGGCTGGCACTTTACCACTTGAGCCACACCTGTAGCCCTGCATTTTGATGGTTATTTTGGAGAGGAATTCAGTGAACTTGTGTTGACCTTAATTTCTGGGGCATCCCAACTTTAGGCTCCTGAGTAAGCTGGAATTACAGGTGAGCCACAGGCACCTGGCTTGAGGTTTGTACTTCTCTTTTCACTCTTAGAGAAAGGAAGAGCCTTGCTTTTACTATTTCCTCATTCGCTCCCCTTTTCACTACTTGATAAACAGTACTTTAGAAAACATAGCAGAGGGATAGGGAATGTGGCTTAGTGGTAAAGTGCTCACCTACCATGCACAAAGCCCTGAGTTCAATTCCTCAGCACCACATAAACAGAAAAAGCTGGAAGTGGCGCTGAAGTGGTAGAGTGCTAGCCTTGAGCAAAAAAGAAGCCAGGGACAGTGCCAGGACTGGCAAAACAAAAAAACAACAGCAGAAGGGGCTAGGAATGTGGCCTAGTGGTAGAGTACTTGCTTAGCAAAAATGATGCCCTGGTTTCAATTCCTCAGCAGCACATAAACAGAAAAAGCCGGAAGTAGTGCTGTGGCTCAAGTGGTAGAGTGCTAGCCTTGAGCAAAAGAAGCTCAGTGACAGTGTTCAGGCTCTGAGTTCAAGCCCCAGGACTGGCAAAAAAAAAAAACACACACACAAAAAAAACAAAACAAAACATGAAACCACCACCACCAACAACAAAAAAACAGCAAAAAAGCCACCTGTCTACAAAGCCTTCCTCTAGTTCTTCCAGCCCCAAATGAATTTCCCAATCTCTCATCTCTAATGTTAAGCTATGGATACCTTACATATAGCATACATTCCATTTCACATATGGTTAGTTGGTTTATGTGATGAGAAGCCCCTTAAGTAGAGAAGTGGTTCTTATTCACTATAAAATGCTGGTTTCCATCCTCCCACATGTAAAATTCTATGGTTTTAGATCCTGTCCCAAAACAGAACTGTATGTTATAGGTTCCCAATCTCCTGATTCAGCTGTGGCATCTGAGAGAAAACTTCCTCATCCCTTTCCTGCATAGTTCCTCAAATACTTTGTTCTCAAATGTTAGCCTGCTATATATATATATATATATATATATATATATAATATATTATATATAATTTTTATAGATCTTAACAGGTCATTTCAATTAACGTGAGCTGGCATACATTGCAAATAACAGGATCCTTGTTCTCAAGGGATTTATCCTTAAAAGTCAAATGTACCAAACTACGAAAATAAAACGGTGTCAACACTCTCAGAAGGCGCCAGGGGAGCGGGACCTGGAAAGAACACCAGAAACCGAAGGAGGGACGGGGGGGGGGGGGGGGGGAGGGGGGCAGGAGGAGTCTCAGTCCCCTGAATGCACGAATGGTGCTTTTTATTATTCTTTTTACCCAAGTCCATGGTGCGCTCCTATCTCAAAACACCGCAGGGCTGGAAGTGAGGGGTGGAGGGAAGGTGTGCAAAGCAATCCACGTCCCCCACGGTGCGCTCGGACTTCCTCCCATCCCCTTTCCTCAGCGCTCCGGGGGACCAAATGGCGAACCCTGGTTAGGTTACGAAAGGTAAAAGCTCCCGGCACGAAGCAGCCAGGGTGCCCGAGTCCAGTCAGTCAACGACCCGGCCACGAGGCCCACGAGGACGCCCCCTCAGGCCCCGCGGCGAGCGGACCCCGAGGCCTCGAGGCCCGGCCCACCGAGCCGCCGTTACGTAACCGGCAGCCAGCGGCCGACCGGAAGGCCCCGCCCGGCCGGGCCCGGCCCCGCCCCTGCTGCTGGGTGCCGTGCGCAGCCCTCCGGAAGCTCCCGCCCCTTTCCCCTTTTAGGGGAGCGAATGGTTTCGCTTCTCTGACGCCACGGCGTCGCGCCGGCCCTAAAACCGCGATCTAGGACCCACTCCCTCACTCCTTACTTCCGCTTCCTCCAAGTAAGGAGTCGCGGCCTTCCCCGTTCTGGTCAGGGCGGCGGCAGCTTGAGCGGCTGGCAATGTTTGGCCTCAGAAGAAACGCGGTAATCGGACTCAACTTCTACTGTGGGGGCGCCGGGCTGGGCGCCGGCAGCGGGGCCACCACCGCGCCGGGAGGGCGGCTCGTGACCACGGAGGAGGCCACGGCCCGGCGGGAGGCGGGGGGAGGGGAAGCCGGCGCGGTGATGGGCGGAAGCGCCGGCGCGAGCTCCTCGGCCACCCTGGCGCCGGACGCCCGGAGGGTCGCGCGTCCCGCCCCCATTGGCGCCGAGGTCCCCGACGTCACCGGGACCCCGACGAAGCGGGTGTTCTTCGCGCCCACCCACCGTGCGCCGACGCCTGAGGAGATGGAAGCCGCGGCCGCCGGCGCCATCATGTCGCCGGAAGAGGAGCTGGACGGCTACGAACCCGAGCCCCTCGGGAAGAGGCCGGCCGTCCTGCCCCTGCTGGAGCTGGTGGGGGAAGCCAGTAAGAGCTCCAGCACGGACGGCTCGCTCCCCTCGACGCCGCCCCCAGCGGAGGAGGAGGACGACGAGCTGTACCGGCAGTCGCTGGAGATTATCTGTCACTACCTTCGGGAACAGGCCACCGGCGCCAAGGACGCCAAGCCTCTGGGCGGGGCCGGCGCCGCCAGCAGGAAGGCGCTGGAGACCCTGCGACGGGTCGGGGACGGGGTGCAGCGCAACCACGAGACGGCTTTCCAAGGTAAGGCGTCCTTAGACACCGAACCCGCGCTCCCCCTTCTCCCACCTCTGCCCTTCGCTCTCCCGCCTGAAACCAGTCCCGGTGGAAAGAGGCTGACCCTGTTTCTAAAACCAGAACCTTCTGGTCTGTGAGTCATTGTTTCCGCCCATCTCGATTCTTTTTGGAAATAGCAGTTGTGTTCAAAGCCCGGAAAGGGTGGGATTGTCAGTTCTCCAGAGGGGTCGGCCTGAGGTCTGTGAGAGGCTCGATTGTGATTTCCTCCCGCTGCTGGTGGGCACGGGAGCGGTGCCCTGGTTCAGACAAAGGAGGCCATTGAGGACCTTGCATGCTTTTTCTTCCTCTTAGGCATGCTTCGGAAACTGGACATCAAAAACGAAGACGATGTCAAATCTTTATCTCGAGTGATGATCCATGTTTTCAGTGACGGCGTAACAAACTGGGGTAGGATTGTGACTCTAATTTCTTTTGGTGCCTTTGTGGCCAAACACTTGAAGAGTATAAACCAAGAAAGCTGCATCGAACCATTAGCAGAAAGTATCACAGATGTTCTCGTAAGGACGAAACGGGACTGGCTAGTCAAACAAAGAGGCTGGGTAAGTTTGCCTTAAGGTTGTAGCGGGCCTTGGAGTGGAAAGAGTTTTGAAGGAGAAGGTTGGGGTGGCTGGAGGTTTTATGGCGCTCCACCCAGTTTGCAAACTTTTTAACTTAGAGATCTCTTGTTGCCTGATACTAGTTAAACTAATGGGCCCATGGTGTCGGATGTGGGGGTGGGGAGAGTGGTATGTTGGTCTTGAACTGTATAAAAAGCCTTGGTTTTTTGCAGATTATTCGTGTTGTAATTCAGTTGGATAATCTTGAGACCATTGCATTCAAACTAAATACATTTCTAAGGGCCTCTTCACTCTGATTGAATTTGGGGCGGGGCCTGCGACTTGAACATACTATCCAGGTGGTTCTGGTGAAGGGTGTACTCAACCACAGTGAGAAACTAACCCTGATGGGTGAGGTGTTTTGTGTTGGGAATGTGAGCAAAGTTGGGGTTTTTGTCTTTTATCTAAATATTGGGAACTGTCACAGTTCCTTTATCTAGATTATACTCATATGACCAAGGTAGTACAGTAAAATCCACTTGAAATTCTGTAGGAGCCCAATTACTGAAGGACTCTGGAAATTTTGTTTTCCCCAAGCCCTGGAGTAAATAATTGTTTCATGGTGGTCTGTGTGGGGAATGTGGGGGAGGTACTTTTGGTATTCTAACTCATCTTTATTCTAGTGTTAAGATGGCAGAAACCCATGCTTGAAAATGTGCTCTTTTTTTGTTTTGTTTTCTAGGATGGGTTTGTGGAGTTCTTCCATGTAGAGGACCTAGAAGGCAGCATCAGAAATGTGCTGCTGGCTTTTGCAGGTGTTGCTGGAGTAGGAGCTGGTTTGGCGTATCTCATAAGATAGCCATATAAGTGCAATAGTTGACTCTTAACCAACTCCAGCCACCAAAACTACATACATCTGTGAAATGTATTTATGAACTTGGACTTCAAGCTGCCCAGGCTGTAACCTCCAAGAGTTCCATTCTAGCAATGTAGCCAGAAAGAAAGTGGCAAGAGGATTATGGCTAACAAGAATAAATACGTGGGAAAAGTAGTCCCCCTTGAAGAGTCACTGTCTGAAAGAAGCAAAGTTCACTTTCAGCAACAAGCAAACTTTGGGAGGCCGTGGAGAAAGACTTGGATTTAGTGAAGATGGTAGGGTGGAAAGACTTAACATCTTGTCTAAAACCAGAAAAGTGGCCAAAACTAGGCTAGCCAGAAATTTATTAAATATGCCCGCCAAATTCATTACTTTCCTATAGTGTTAAAAGCAAAGCACTAACAATGCCAGTGACCTTTGTAAAATGGACTTAAGCTACAAGTAATCTAACTATGACTAGAAGCCTCAGTACTGTACAACAGTGTGTGAAGGGAAGCTTTTTGTCTTGTGAATTAGCTTTCCCAGGTATATGTCTTGAAGACAAAGTCCAAGTGTTCAGGACTTTTATACCTGTTCTACTTCGACTTAGTTTGAATGATTCTTAGTTTATTAGCCTAGTAATGGCCAAGAATACTTGACTTGAAGTTCACTAATTAGTTACCAATGCAGAATATCCTCAATTTTTAAGACAGAACAACTTGTAAATCTATTTGTCTGTAAAAATTGTATATATTTTTACAGAGTTTATTTCTTGGAACAACATAAAAGGGACGGACGTCTTGAATTTAGTTTTTTTCATACCCTTTTGAAATTTGCAACTTCTGTAGTTAGCAATCTATTTCTTAAATCTTTTCTAAACTTTGTCCTGGTCTGTTCTAGAATGTATACAAAACCAGTTGATGTAAGTGTGTGCAACCTGGTTGATAACTGTGTGGGCTTAATTTTCCAATCTGGTTTTGGTAAGTATTTCCGTAGATTTTTTCTTTGCAAACATGATTGAGAGATTGAGGAATTAAGATTAGTTCTTCTGCTTTGTTATATGTAGGTTTTCAGTAACTGAGTGAAAGTGGAGTTTTATAGTTGGGGGGAGGGTTGGAATGGGCAGATGACTTAAAAATAATGGGCTCTGATTAGGCAACCACTCACTGGAGTTCTTCCATTTGACCTAATTTAGGGAAACCTAAACTGAATTTATGAGCTCATCTTTAAAGCTTTTACTGAAAGATTTTCAGCTGTTCCGAGTGGGACTTACTGGCTGTGTATAAAAAGATCACATCAGGTGGATAAGAGACATTTGATCCCTGTTTACTTAATAAATTGTAAAATGACAGCTTGGAAAATCAAGCTAGACTCTTAAACATGGTGCTATTTATGTGGCTTGCTTGTTACACACAGGTTTAAGCCTGGTATTATCAATAAAACGTCTTATTGTTTCTTTTCTATTAATGATTCCCAAGCTTTGTCTTGAATTTTTCATTGATATCTGTTTGGATTTCAGACCTGATGTACTATTGAACTTAACCTTTAATTTCTTGGCCTTCCTTGAGATATTTGCTGCTTGTTAAAGATATTTATATTGTTTTTACATCTTTATTCTGCCATCCCTGAACTCTCAGTAAGAAGCCTTGTAGTTTTCTACACTATGAGCCTCGCCCCCCGCCCCCCAACATCTCACACACACACACACATCTCTCAGGAGCTGACAGACCATCCCTCATAAATTGATAGTTTTCTTGGGAGGTGATAATACTTCCCTCCTTCATGAGTGCTTTGACAAGCATGGGGGCCAAAGGGAGTCTGTTTTCCTTGGTGTCTTTCAGTTGATTCATCCCATCTTTGAGTAAGAAATTTAAAAAGTCCTCTTAAGAATTTTCAGAAGAGAGAACATTTTGTATGCTTTTCTAAAGTTTCCTTTGCTTGAATGTGCTCACTGAAAATTTATATAAAGGTGAGCCCAGTTAAACCTCAAAGAGTAATATAATATAAAAGCTACTTTTAAACTGAAGAAAGCTCTATGTTGCAACTAGGGACATTGGAAAGCCTCAGAACATGACCTTTAGTATGGACTCCAGATAAAAATAGGCATGAATAAAATGACTAAGAATGTATAATTGGGAAGAATTGCCCTGCCTGCCTGTCTTGGAGCTATTAAGGTCATCTTTGTTAGAGCTGTTTTTACCCATGTATTTATCATTCTTGATCATAAACCATTTATTTATATCATGTCTGTCTCTAAGGACCTAAAGCACTTTATTTAGTTTTAAAATGGACATGAGATCTTGTTAAGGTGACTAGAAGGCCTGTGTCCCCATACCCAGTTGTGGAAATGAGTACAGAAATGCAAATTGGTGTTTAGGAGCCCTACTTCCCCCAACTCACTAGGCATGACTGCTGAAATATAGACAGGATCTTATTTGATGTTTTAGGTCCAGAGCAGTGAGATCTCTTTAGTAGAGCCCCTGTGGTTTGGGAAGGAAGGAGCAGATTGATAGGGAGAAGAGGAATGTGGTCTAAGTGCTGACTAGGTGCATAATTCAGGCACATCCTCCAGAATGGAAAGGGAGGGCTGCTTGGGAAGATGGCTCTCTTAGCAACTTGTCTTATACTTCTCTCAGGGAAAAATATGCAGTCTTCTAGTATCGTTTGTGTACATTCTATTGGGGGGTAAGCACCTTGGTTCTGGTTAAACAGCTAGTGTTTTTGACAGCTGTTCCAGGAAGGGTTAGGACCAACTGCAAATTAATGTGGGTTGTAAACTGTAGTATGTTTCCCTAACTTCCTGTTCCTGAAAACAAATAAATCTTTTTTTTTCAAATGTGAGGTGTGGTATGGGTCTTTTCTAATCAACACCTTTCATCCTTCTCTTTAAGCCTTCAGGGAAGTCAGTTGAGCAAATATGGGTAGGTGAATTAAAAGCAAAGTCCCACAGAGCTGCTTTACCTTAGAACAAAGGCCCTTTGTTTAAATTATAAGTGTTTGTAATTAAATACTGCTTCACTTTGGAGTAATGCTTGATTTCACTTCCTATGCTTTTATTTCAAGGCAGGATATTGCTCTGTACACCAAGCTATTCTATTTCATTATCCTACCTCATCTTCCATAGTGTTTTTGTAATATTGCAGGCATGAAATCCTTATCCTTATTTTATTTTTCTTTTGAGGTAAGGGTTTGCTATAGCGCTTTATCTCACATCCTATATCTTTTGAGATGAAAATAACCTTAGAAGAGCTTTGATTAAGTGTTTGATACTGTTTGTCTTTGCACTCTTCCCCCTTCCCCTTCTACCAAAAAGGAAGTAAGAATGAGCAGTCGATTTCAAAAATCTTACCCTGTTATCTTGAAAGGAGCTGAATCACCATGGAAATGTGCAAATATGAGGTTTGCTGATTGGTGTTCAGCCTTTACCTTCTAACAGTAAGCTTGCAAACAAATGTCTACCTCTGCCACTCAGTTTTGTCTGTAAACATATATCCCCGCTTTCTAGATCCTCATTACCAGAAAGCAACTTTTATCATTACCATGACCAAGCTGGGGGGGCAGGGGTGAATAACATAAATGGAAGACAGAAACAAGCCCCACTAATCTAGTCTGGCTCCCAATGTCTCATGCCTATAATCTTAGCTACACAGGAAGCTGAAATCAGAATCACGGTTCAAAGCCAGCCCAGGCAAAAAAGTCCATGAGACCTAGCTCCTTTAACCACCAGAGTCAGAAGTGAAGCTATGGCTTAAGTGGTAGAGCCTACCTAGCCTTGTGTGGAAAAGTGAAGGGTTGGTACTACTATCCCTTAGGCCCCATTACCAGCACACACAAAAGACCTCAAATCTTGGCCTGAGTCAGTACTGTTGGCAGCAGTGGGCTGTGACATGAATCCTGTCTTTAAACATTCTTTCAACAGCTTAAAAACAGGTTTCTGGAATTCCAGCTATAACAAGTATTGACCTAAAACCTCAGCACCAGGGAAACAGGGAATGTGGCTTGGTGTTTGCCCAGTGTGCATGAGGCCCTGGGTTCTACATAAGCAAAAGATAGAAAAAGTTGTTTTAAAAAATCAGCACCAGGGGGCTGGGAATATGGCTTAGTGTGTAGAGTGCTTGCTTTGTATGCATATGAAGCCCTGGGTTCCATTCCTCAGCACCACATATATAGAAGAGGCCAGAAGTGGTGCTGTGGCTCAAGTTGGCAGAGTGTTAACCTTGAGCAGAAAGAAGCCAGGGACAGTGCTCAGGCCCTGAGTTCAAGCCCCAGGACTGCCCCCCCCCCAAAAAAAAAATCCAGTCAAAAACAGCCCCAGACCTCATCACAACAAACAGGCATAAGCTAGGCACCGGTGGCTCACATCTATAATCCTAACGACTTGGGTGGCTGAGATCTGAGAATCACAGTTCAAAGTCAGCCCAGGCAGGGAAGTTCAGGACATTCATCTCCAATTAACCACTAGGAAAGTGGAGTTGTGGCTCAAATGGTGGAGCACCTGAGCAAAAGACTGTCCAAGTCCTGAGTTCAAGCTCTACAGCTGATTTTTTAAAAAGGCATGGTGGGCTGGGAAGGTGGCTTAGTAGTAAAGTGCTTGCTTAGCATGCGTGAAGCTCTGAGTTTGATTCCTCAGTACCACATAAACAGAAAAAGCCAGAAGTGCTGTGGCTCAAGTGGTAGAGCACTAGCCTTGAGCAAAAGAGCTCCAGGGATTCACCGGAGCCCAAAGTTGAATTCCCAGGACCCGCAAAAAAAAAAAAAAAAAACAAAAAAAAGCAGAAGGGTCAAATAGTAACTAGGTAACCTGAATCATGACAATCAACATTACTTGACACCAAGCTTTCGGTTCTTTATTTTTCTTTTTTGAGACTATCTCAACACCCTCCCACAACAAACACATACCTCCCATTCCCAGGCTGGCTCAATTAAACAAGATCCTGCCTCAGCCTTCCAAACACTTGAGATTATAGGCACAGATAATCAGTGGTCCCACATTTATACACCTGTGCTAGGGATTTTGTTGTTGGTTGTGGGGCTTGAACTTTGTGTCTAGGCGCTGTCCCTGAGCATATATGCTCAAGGCTAGTGCTCTACTACTTGTTTTGTTTTTGGCCAGTCCTGGGGCTTGGACTCAGGGCCTGAGCACTGTCCCTGGCTTCTTCTTGCTCAAGGCTAGCACTCTGCCACTTGAGCCACAGCGCCACTTCTGGCCATTTTCTGTATATGTGGTGCTAGGGAATCGAACCGAGGGCCTCATGTATACGAGGCAAGCACTCTTGCCACTAGGCCATATCCCCAGCCCCCTACTCTACTACTTTAACCACAGCACCATATGCAAACACTATTTTACTGGGCTACATTTTTTATTTTTTGGCCAGTCCTGGGCCTTGGACTCAGGGCCTGAGCACTGTCCCTGGCTTCCTTTTGCTCAAGGCTAGCACTCTGCCACTTGAGCCACAGTGCCACTCCTGGCCGTTTTCTGTATATGTGGTGCTGGGGAATCGAACCCAGGGCCTCATGTATATGAGGCAAGCTCTTGCCACTAGGCCATATCCCCAGCCCATTTATTTTATGTTTTTGCCAGTAATGGGGCTTCAACTCGGCATGAGCACTGTCCCTTCCAGCCTTTTCTGTTTATGTTGTGCTGAGGAATCAAACCCTGGGCTTCGTGCATGCTAGGTGAGCACTCTACCACTAGCCACATAGAATCAGGCAAAAAAAGTTTTGGGGTCCAGGCCTGAAAACTGTATTTTGTGCAGAACAGAATTTCGTTTATTTACAACCTGAAAGTTACTTAGCTGGACCCCAAAATGCTGAATGGTGCCTCACACTGTCCCTAATCTTGTTCCCGTGGGAGACTCAATTACTGCTATTCCCATCCTGATTCAAAAAAAAAAACAAAAAAAAAACAGTTTGCTCTGGCTGGCCAGACTTCCCCACAGGCTGCATTCTTACCCATGAGCTCATTGTTTTGGCTTGTTTGCTGGTATAAATCCAAAGCCTGTGCCAGAGGTCTCAGTTCAGCCCCTTAACTGGCTGGGACTACATTCCATTCAGAATTTCACCACCCCCACTTGGTGTTTTCCCGCCCTCCTGTGGTCACATGTGTGTGTTTATTCTAGTGAGCCTGGGACAAGGTGTGCTGGGAAAGCCACTGAAGCAGGCAAGGAAAAAATATTTGTTGGGTTTAACTTTATACATTCTGGGGACAGGTGATCACAGCAATACAGACCACTGCTGTGGAGTTTTGCAACTGGGGAGAAATCAGTCTTAACTTCCCCATTTACATATTGACATTTAGTTAACTTGGAAACTGCTTGTCACCATGTTGCCCAAGCTGGCCTCAAACTCCTGGGCTCAAGTGATCCACCCGCCTCCTCATTGTCCCCTGTAGTAGCTGTGACTATAGGCTCTCAATTATTGTACCTGGTTTTCTTCCCACTTTATTTTAATTAAGAAATGCCCTAAAAAGCTGGGTGTAGTGGCTTGTAATCCTGGCAAATTGGGAGATGGAGATTAGGGGATTCTGGTTTGAGGCAAGTCTGGGCATAAAAGTTCAAGAGAGGGCTGGGGATATGGCCTAGTGGCAAGAGTGCCTTCCTCATATACGTGAGGCCCTGGGTTCGATTCCCCAGCACCACATATACAGAAAACGGCCAGAAGTGGCGCTGTGGCTCAAGTGGTAGAGTGCTAGCCTTGAGCAAAAAGAAGCCAGGGACAGTGCTCAGGCCCTGAGTCCAAGCCCCAGGACTGGCCAAAAAAAAAAAAAAAGTTCGAGAGGGCTGAGAATATGGCCTAGTGGCAAGAGTGCTTGCCTCCTATACATGAAGCCCTGGGTTCGATTCCCTAGCACCACATATATAGAAAACAGCCAGAAGTGGCGCTGTGACTCAGTGGTAGAGTGCTAGCCTTGAGCAAAAAGAAGCCGGGGTCAGTGCTCAGGCCCTGAGTCCAAGGCCCAGGACTAGCAAAAAAAAAAAAAGTTCAAGACACTCTGTCGCAACCAATGGCAGGGTATGGTGTCATGCCTCCCATCCCAATGAAAAACTGAAGCACCAATAGGGCTGCAGTTCAGGCTATCTTGAGTATAAAGTAAGACCCTATCTTTAAAATAACCAATACCAAAAGAGATTGGAGATGTGTTTTAAGTGGTAGAACATCTGCTAAGCTAGCATCAGGTCCTCAGTTCAAAGTTCAGTACTACCAAAACCATCAAACAGCCAGGCATCTGTAGCCCATGCCTTGTATGACTCAGGATCAAGGCTCAAAGCCAGCCTGGACATGACAGAAAAGTCCAAAAGATGTGACTCCAAACCAGCAAAAACCAGGCTGGGGGCATTGCTCAAGTAGTAAAGTGTCAGCCACAGCAAGCAAGCATGAGGTTCCAAGTTCAAACCCCAGTACTAAGGGGGAAAATACCCTTCCTGTTTAGTAAGAAGATTTTTGCCATGAATTTTGTAATCTCTACTACTAAGCATAAGTATTCGATATAGGGACGGAAAGGAGCATTCCCTGGGAGATACTGCTTTCCTGTGCATCTTATGCCTGAATCTTCCATGGCCAGATCTACACATTCCTTCCTCAGCTCACACCTCCCTCCACTCCTTAGGGTGCCCAGAGCAATTTCCACCCATCTGTATCCTTGGTAGAAATGGGAGATGGCTGCTGTTAAGAAAACAGCTATTAGGTTTCCTGCTCTGTTACTGTTTGTTACCAAGATTTCCTGAAGGGAAGATGTCTTTATTTCCTTTTGACCCTGGGAACCTAAATTTAAGGAAAAGTGCAGACTTGAGGTGAAGGGCTATGGAAATCGTGATTCTTTTAACTTATAAAGCCTTAGAGTAATACTGTATGCTTCAGCAATATGCTTCTTTTCTCTCCCTCCTCCTTTGCATCTTAAAAAAAACCAAAACTGCAGACAGGCTGTGGGAAGTGACGTTTTCTCATTTCTCAGAAATCCCTCATGAGGCAGGGAAACAACTTCGTGTCGAAATGAGGTTTTGTATGAGTGTGTCTGTGTGTTGTATGGGGGTAGGGGAGAGAGATTGTTTTGAAATGACGTGGCTTTTATCTTCTGTGTGTGTGTGTGTGTGTGTGTGTGTGTGTGTGTGTGTGTGTGAGTGAGTGATATCAAACCCAGGGCCTGGGGCATGCTGAGCATAAGCTCCCACTGAGCTACACCCCAAGGCCTTGTTTTCAGTTTTGAAGAACAACAGCTACTAAGGAGCCTTTGGCTCCCTGCTTCTTTAGTACTCAAATAAGTTTTGATAGTTGGGATCTGGTCAGAAACTGGATGAAGGGCTCTATTTTCGTTTCTTCTTTGAAAGGGAGTATGTAGCTATGATGGATATGTATCAGTGGTATTGGATAGAAGAAAGAGTTGGGCCTACAGCTGATGACTCATGCCTGTAATCCTAGGATTATGGTTCAAAGCCAGCCTGGGCAGAAAAGTCTGCAGAAACTCTACTTAACCAGGAAAAAGTCAGCCTGAAGGTGTGGCTTCAAGTGGTAGAGAAGCAGCTGTGAACAAGCAAGTCCAACAAGAGTGAGTGAATTCAAGCCCTGGAACCATCAAAATAAAAAGATTTGGTAAGAAGTTGCAGATAGATTGTTTTCAGAGGGGAAAAAAATGCAGTCACATGGCTTTTAATTACAGAACATATAAACACAACTTTGAGTTTGTCCTAGAAAAAAAATCTGGCACTCAATTAGTAGTTATTGCTTCTACTTCTATATAAGCCTATGTTTACATGATGGTGTGCCTTAAACAAAGACCATGTAGACTAAAATTATTCACTGGACCTAAATATTGAATGCAATTGAGAGCTCTAATTTCTTTTCCCTTCCTTCCTTTTCCCTTCCCTTCCCTTCCCTTCCCTTCCCTTCCCTCTCCCTTTCCTCTCCCTTCCCTCTCTCTCTCCCTCTCTCTCCCTCTCTCCTCTCTCTCTCTTTCTTGTCAAATCAGTGCTGGGGCTCTGTCCCTGAACTTTTTCCCTAGGGCTCTACCACTTTGAGCCACAGGACCACTTCCAGTTTTCTTGTGGTTAATTGGAGATAAGAGTCTCATGGACTTTCCTGGTCTGGCTTTGAACCACAATCTCAGGAGGCTGAGAGCTGAGGCTCATGAATGGGAAGCTAGCCTGGGCAAGAAAGGCCATGAGACTCTTATCTCCAATAAACTACTCAAAAAAGCCAGAAGTGGCACTGTGGCTCAAGTGGTAGAATGCTAGCCTTAGGCCAAAAGAAACTCAGACAGGACCCAGGCCCTGAGTTCAAACCCCAGGGGGAAAAAAAAGCCCTGGTTTGAAAAATAAAATTTATTTTTGTTTTTTAATTGTGTGTGTTTGTATGTATATACTGGGACTTGAATTCAGGGCCTGCCTGGGAGCTATCCCTTAGCTTTTTCACTCAAAGCTGGTGCTCTGCTTCCAGCTTTTTGGTGGTTAATTGGAGATAAGAGTCTCATGGAATTCCTTGGCCAGGCTTATTTCAAACTGTGATCCTCAGATTTCAGCCTCTTGAGTAGGATTGTAGGCAGGCATAAGCCACCAGCACCTGGCTGCCTTTATTGTGGTTTTTAAGAAAGAATATAGGCACAATATTTTTTATGTTAAAGCATTATTAAAATATAAGGAGTTTTAGAAAGATCCCCAAGAGTTTACTCTGCTGATTATATCTAAGATACTAAATTCCCTGGGTAAGTAGGAATTGACCCCTGGACCAGTGAAACAGCACTTGCCTTAGCATGTACACAAGGTCCTGGACTTGATCCTGAGCACTGGAATAAAAACAAAACAAGGGACATGAACAGAGCATGTGAAGTCAGGCTCTCTAGCTGCAAGTTCCCTGCAGGGAATGCAAACACTTTCCCCTTGAGTTAAGCGGGAGCTCAGTCAAAAGGGAAAACTCCCAGGGATCAGGAACTCCCTACCTGCCAAGTCTGCCCTGCCCCCTATTTTTGTATAGCTTGCAAAGCTGAGTGTGGTTTTTTTGTTTGGTGGTGGTGGTGGTGGATTTTGTGGTTTGTTTGTTTTCATTTTTAACAAACTGATAAAAATCTAAAGAATATTTTGTGACATGTTGATATGATAGAATATAAAAATTTCAGTGTCATAAATAAAGTTTGATTGGCACACAGCCAGGGCCCTTTGTTTATTTATCGTCCATCTGCGGTGCTTTTGTGCTTGCAATATGCTGGAGGTGAGTAGTTGCAACAGATCCAACCTGCTGAGATATTTACCAGCTAGTTGTGTAGTTTGGTTGCTCAACCCTGCACTAGTGTTAAGAGTATCATCTTTTGTGACGAAAGAGGTGGAAACCAATGGTCAACTGTAAGGAGAGGAAGGAGGCAGGGATGGGAGAGAAAGGCTAATTTCTGGGCAGATGGACTCTGCACCTTCTGTCATGGGACCAGCCCTTGCTATTTGCCCTTTAGCCTAGGGATCCAGGCATTTAATCTCCCTTTTATGAGTCACCCACTGGTCTCTTAAAAGATTATTCAAGGTTCAGGAGAGTACACCTGGAGACCTTGCTCTTCTAACTACCGTGTTCTTCCTCAGGAGAGTTCTCTGGTGCTCACAGGGGAAATGCTGTGGTCTATCTTATTTCTGCCTTCCTGGGACCTCTCCTTCATCTCCTAATAGCAGATGGCCATGCCTCATGCTTTGGACTGGCCATGGATATACTTGTCTCAAATTTTACCCATCTTCAGACTACAGCCACCCCCAGGCACCCTCCTCTGGAGGTTTCCCCCAAAATTAGATTGGTGATTGCTGCTAGCTATGTGAGGTTAACCCAACCTGTTTATTTCTGTTGTTGACAGATTTAGGCTTAGGTACTTTTCTGAGACATCCTACTTCCTGTATAAAGAAGGTGCCTCTTTCAATTCTTCATCACCTCCTTGTGACAGATAAGTCTCCTCTACTCTAACCGCCCCCCCAGCTGCCTTCCAGCAGCAGAGATGATGAATTTGAGGGGTGCTAAGAGGCGATGATGAGAACCTACCCATATCACACTTGTTACCCTAACCATAATCTGTCCTAGAAAGATGCTCCATGATTGTACAGGCGGAGAGAGCCTGGTTCCTTCTATTCTGTCAGGGGAGGATGTGAAGTTAAAATGAAGTCTGTAAAACAGAAGAAGAGAGCATGAAATGAAAGGATCTGGAGGAGCCCGGCTCCATGCTTGTAGGTCTCATCCCACCCTCCTTTGTGTCAAGGTTCCCCAGAGGAGATAGCTTAAGGTGCCTGGGGCCTAGTTCCCAGTGTTTGAATCTGGATGAGTAGAGGTGAAGGCCCACCCTGCAGCTGTGAACACCTGCTGATATGGTGGCCTAGGGGTTGGGGAAGTCTAAGAACTAAATTTAGTCCAAAGGCAGCAGCTTAACTTGGGTGGGGATTTACCCCAGAGAGGGGGGCAGGGAAGTATTCTTACCCAGCTGAACATTTTCTTTAAAAAATAGTTCTGGGCACTGAGCCCATAGTCTCATGCATGCTAAGTGAGCTACACTCCATCCCCAGGTGAACTCCTGAGATGTCACAATTTTTCCTAAGTGGACTTATACATAGAACTACAAGCTTGCCCCAAGCAAACATTCACACATGAAGAGTTCTAGGCAACCAAATGTGCTAACCTCCTGCAAGGCTAGATGTTCTTCTTTTCTTTTTTTAGTCATGAGGCTTGCACTCTGGGCCTGGGCACTGTCCCTGAACTCTTCAGCTCAAGGCTAGCACTCTACCACTTGGGCCACAGCGTCATTTCCAGTTTTCTGGTGGTTAATTGGAGATAAGAGGCTCTGGACTTTCCTGCCTGGGCTGGCTTTGAACTGTGATCCTCAGATCTCAGTCTCCTGAATGTAAAGTCCACCCCTGGAGGGCTCTGTGCAGATGCCCTCCACCTGGGTAACCAACTGCCTCCAGGTATACCAGTTACCCAGGTAACTGGGTGCAGACAACTATGTGGGGGAGCATCTGCATGGAGCCCACCCAGGGTGGACCTTACACTGAGTAGCTAGGGTTACAGGTGTGAACCATTGGTGCCAGCAGCTTGATGTTTCTTGTGCATGTCAAGTTGGTGCCTATTTCCACCCCACCCCCAACATTTCTCAGGGTTCCAGTTCCTCTGAATCCTTCCCTAAATTTTCCCCAAGTGCACCCAATCTAGGGCTCCTGCACCACATCTCTCAGATCTTTAAGTGACAGCTTCCTCTCCTAGCCCCTCCAGAGTTTCAGCGGTCAGCAAAGGAGTTTCTGGCCACACTAACCCCCTCTAGGGGGCCAGGAAGGAATACTCCCCTTTATAAGGAGTTCTACAAGAACACAACAGGGACCTCAGTAACCAGAAGAGTGAATTCTTAAGGGAGGCAATGAAATGAGAGCTTCAAAATGAGAGAGAAAAGAGGGTGGACACCCCCCCCCCCCCCAGCCTAGCATAAGCAGAGGTTGGAGGCAGTGAGGGAGCTCAGGGGTGTTTAGAAAGTGGAAGCTTGAGACACCCCCCCACACACACTGCATTCTTCACCTGTGATTGGCTCTCAGGCTCAGGCAAACTCCAAACCTGCCCAGCAACAGCCCAGAGCACTGAGAGGCCAGAAGAAGGGGAAGGGCCAGGAAAGTCAGCTGAGTGAGGCCTCCACCCAGCCCTGCTGGGCTTCCAGGAATCGCTGGGAGGGCCCCAGCCCACAGCCACTCCTCCTGCCCAGGCCTGGCCTTCAGCCTCCGGTTTCTACTCCCTGTCTCATTCCCCCACCACCACATCTTTGACTCTTTACAAGGTCATTAGAGAGGGGAACTCATCTGCTAGCACCTTTTTGGAGGCTGGGCTCTCCTGTGCCCTTCATTGTCCCCTTTCAGTTTCTTCTTCCTGTGTTTCCTTTAGCGACTGCCAAAGGTCTGTCCATTCTCGGTGACTTCCAGCCCAAGGAGACTGAGTCCTTCACAACGCTCAAGTGTGCTCAGAAAACAGTACTCAAACTAAACTGTTCCTACTGGTCATGATGAGTGGCCCCGCCCATGTAGCCTATTAGTGAAGGGAGGCTTGGGTGAGGCTGTCTCCAGTGGAGGCTGGGCGGCTTCTGTTGCACTGTGGCCCTTCCTAAAGTAAGACTCAGCCCTCAGAGCTGGGGGAGGGGGGGACAGGAAGAAGCTGCTCCCTGTTAAACCACATCTAACTAGCAAGTTATTTACCTTAGGTGAAGAAATGAAGGGGAGGGAGAGGAAGGCGGAGACTAGGGTGAGACATCTCTGAAGTATGTATCTTTGGCAGAATATCCAGTACTGCCTTGGCCCCTCCCTCACCCAGTCCCGAGTCCCTTTGAGCCTGGCCAGGCTCCTCCTTCCCCAAGCCTTTTCCCTGCAGCAAGGAGGGAGGGGGGAGAGGGGGAAGTCACATCCCCTTCCCACCCCAGGAAAAGCTTAACAGGGAAATGGGTAATAGCACAAGACATAGGAGAGGCTGAAGCTCAGGGCCAAGGAAAGAGAATAGGAAAAGAGATTCCCCAAAAGCCAGCTGCCATTCAACTCAGTCTGGAATTGGAAAGTACTACTAGATTCAAACACTTGACAGAAAACCTCCCCAGAAACCCACCACAGGCCACTTCCCCAAACCGGATATCCAAGCTTCTGACTCCTTACCTTAAATTGAGAGAACCAGTGACCCCTAGTGGTCAATGGCCAACCTGCAGGTCTGAGGGGGGCCTGGGTCCTTATGCTTTCTTTTTGGCCAGTCCTGGGGCTTGAACTCAGGGCCCGAGCACTGTCCCTGGCTTCTCTTTGCTCAAGGCTAGCACTCTACCACTTGAGCCACAGCGCCACTTCAAGCTTTTTCTGTTTTGTTTATGTTGAACCCAGGGCTTCATGCATATAAGGCAAGCACTCTACCACTAGGCCACATTCCCAGCCAGTCCTTGTGCTTTGGTGCAGGCTATTTCAGGTGCTCTGGACCCTGCCCTTCTCTACCACCCTCCTCCCCAGGCCTAGATGAACTCTCTCCACCCTACATGCTGACATCACACTGCTTAGGGGGGGTTGGATATCTAGGTTCTCATGAGGACAATGAGCATGTTTCTCATTTGTCACAATCAACTTTAATAAAAAATAAATTAGTTCTGGGGTGGGAACCATTTTAGGAGGTGGGAGGGGCAGGGGCAAGCAAGGGTGTCTTGTGCTAACATTTCTCTTTAGCAACTTCTGCCCTGCTGGTCCCTGATGTGGGTAAGGTAGGATTGGCAGTGGCCAGCTCCCATGCTGGCTAATATCCCCTAGAGAGACTAGGGAGGGGGGGGGTAAAGGGATCAGAGACAAAAGGGCAGCTTTGCAGACATGAGGCCTGAAGACAAGAAATGAGGGTTTGGGCTCTAAATGGAAATGATGGGGAGAACACACTCGAAAGGAGCTACAACTTTGCTCCACGAACAGCTTTTCAGACTCATTTCCCTACTTTAGGGAAAATGATACACATAAACGAGGGCACACACCCAAGCAGGCCAGTCACTCAGAGGGCACATGTGCGCACACATCGCCGCACCACAGTCGTCCGTGCTGTGGCTCCCTGGCCACTCTCAAGTTACCCTGGAGGACATCCCCGGTGAGGCTGGGACAGGCTAGAGAACCAGGGGGTACAGAGTGGGCTGATCAGTGGGTGATCATTGCTGGCATGAGAAACGAGGAGAGGGCCACATGGTCCCATTTCACGCAGGCTCCAAGGACGACCTCTCCAGGACATGGGCACAAGAACGGCAGCAGGTGGCTGTGTAGTAGGGGTAGACGCAGAGCCGAGCCTGTACCACCAGGGGGCAATGTGGAGAACTGTCCTTGCATTGATCATCTGGGGACAGAGGAAACCAATGAGCACAAGACAATTAATTACAAGCATCCCTCTGCAGGGGTTGCTGCTTGCTCCCTCTGATCCTTGCACTCTTCTGCCCACACTTAGCTAACTATGTGGGGCTGGGGAGAGGGATTCTTTACCAGGGCGTTGGCTGCAGGGTTGGCTATTACAGGGTCGTTTCTTGGCAGGTTGTAAGTGAAGAGGGCATCGGACACTGAGAGTCTGGTTGGTACTCAAGCACTGGACCTCCCTCGTCTGCACACCCCCCTGGCAGGAGCGAGAACACTAAGGAGACAACAGTTATCAGCCTTTGGCGGACCTGGGGCTCCCCCACCCCACCCCAGGCCACCACTTCCCCCTCTGAATAGTAGTGAGATATTATCCAGGGACATTGGGAACCTCCCACAGGGGAAGGCCCACCTGTGCCCAAGTCCACAGGAAGGGACAGTAGTCCCTCAGGTCAGCTTGTCCAAGGGCTCACAAAGGCTTGGAGGGGTGCAGTGAGAGAAGCTCTCCCCCCTCCCCACCCCCCACCCCCCAGCCCTCTGCTTCCTGGAGGCCCAGACTGAGCAGAGCAGGGGCGTCAGGCACTCACTGGACTCCAGGGCGTAGAAAACCAGCGGTCCTGGCAGGCCTGGCCTTGACAGGACTGCAGGGCAGGGGGCCTGGGGAGGCGGGAACAGTTGCTAGGAGAAGTCACATTGAACTCAGCCCCAAGTTTGGACACACAGATGATATCTCTACGCTGAGTGCCAGAGCCACATTCTGAGGAACACTGTGTAGGGAAGGGGAGAAGAGCCATCACTCCCCATCACTGACGTAGAATGGGCACTGGCTCTCCCGCCCCTCCCCCTCCCAGAGCCTTAGCTCACCTCACCCCAGGGCCCTGTGTACCAGCGCCAGGTCATCTCACAGGGGCCTAAGCTGCAGGCACGCATGTCAGGGGGGCGGCTGCCCGGAGGACAGCTCTGCTCGCTGGCTCCCACTCCTGCTTCACCCGGGCCCTCCTTCAGGCTCTCTCCACTCCCGAGGCAGACCACAGCACGGCGCTGGATTCCAGTCCCACACTCAGCTGAGCACTGTGAGAAGGGACCAGATGGGAGGTTGGGGCTGAAGGGTTGCAGGTCTCCACAGGAGTCAAGGAATGCCCCCAGGGGAAACACAGATGGGTGTCCAGGCCCACTGAGCTGTCCCGAAAGCCTGTAACAGGACCCCGGGGGTGGGGGGTGGGAGCCCACCTTGGTGCTCCAGTCGCTGTGGAACCATGCTGTGGCGCAGGGCCCCATGTCACAGGCCTCTCTGCTGGGGGGCTGTGGAGGGCCTGAAGCACACTCCTGCTCACTCACTTCATCCCCATTGTTTCCAACACAGCGGACCTGCCGGCTCCTCTGGCCTCGACCACACCGAACAGAGCACTGAGGGGAAAGGGGAAGCCATCTCCATCTCTAGCTCTCCATCCCCAGCTCTGCGGCTTCTAAACTACAAATAGCCTTTGGTCCCACCTCAAGGATTGGAGGGCTTAATGAGGAGGAAACTGAGCACAAAGCCCCAGGCCCTCCAATCCCTGGTTCAGTCTTTTATCTGACATGCACTGGGGTGCCATATGAGATGATGTTTGTTTAAAAAAAAAAAAAAAGGGGCTGGGGATATAGCCTAGTGGCAAGAGTGCCTGCCTCGGATACACGAGGCCCTAGGTTCGATTCCCCAGCACCACATATACAGAAAACGGCCAGAAGCGGCGCTGTGGCTCAAGTGGCAGAGTGCTAGCCTTGAGCGGGAAGAAGCCAGGGACAGTGCTCAGGCCCTGAGTCCAAGGCCCAGGACTGGCCAAAAAAAAAAAAAAAAAAAGGTTCAGGGGGCTGGGACTATGGCCTAGTGGCAAGAGTGCTTGCTTTGTATACATGAAGCCCTGGGTTCGATTCCCCAGCACCACATATACAGAAAATGGCCAGAAGTGGCGCTGTGGCTCAAGTGGCCGAGTGCTAGCCTTGAGCAAAAAGAAGCCAGGGACAGTGCTCAGGCCCTGAGTCCAAGCCCCAGGACTGGCCAAAAAAAAGTTTCAGGCTGGGAATGTGGCTTAGCGGTAGAGGTAGAGTGCTTGCCTAGCATGCATGAAGCCCTGGGTTCAATCCCTCAGCACCACATAAACAGAAAAGGTCAGAAGTGGCACTGTGGCTCAAGAGGTAGAGTGCTAGCCTAGAACAAAAGAAGTTCAAGGACAGTGCCCAGGCTCTGAGCTCAAGTCCCAAGAATGGCCAAAAAAAAGTTTCTACTAATCTAGAAGGTGGAAAAACCACTGCTCTTTGCTGTCTGCCCCCGCACCCCACTGGTACTTGGCTCATACCTGCAATCCTAGCTACTCAGAAGGTTGAGGTCTAAGGATCATGGTTCAAAGCCAGTCCATGAGACTCTTATGTCCAGTTAACCCCCAGAAAACTGGAAGTAGAGCCATGGCTTAAAGTGGTAGAGTGCTATCCTTGAGCAAAAGAGCTCAGGGACAGCACCCAGGCCCTGAGTTCAAGCCCCATGACCACCACTACCAACAAACAAAAAGTCTCATAGACTTTCCTGCCAGATCAGCCTCAAACCTTAATCCTCAGATCTCAGCCTTCTAAGTAGCTAGGATTAAAGGTCTGAGTCACTGGTGCCAGGCTTTGCTGCTTGCTTCTGTGTGTGTGTGTGTGTGTGTGTGTGTGTGTGTGTGTGTGTGTGTGTGTGTATGTGCCAGTCCTGGGCTTGAACTTAGGGCCTGGACACTATCCCTGAGCCTTTTTGCGCAAGGCTAACACACTACCAACTTGAGCCATAGCTCTACTTCCAGCTTTTTGGGGTAGTTAATTAGAGTCTCACAGACTTTTCCTGTCCAGACTAGCTTTGAACCACACCTCTCAGATTTCATCCTCCTGGCTAGCTAGGATGACAGGTGTAAGACACCAGTGCCGGGCACAGCCCACTTTAAAGGTTCTCCTCACCCAGATGCCACTCACCTGGCTCCAGGGGGAGCCAACCTCCCAGTGGCCACAAAGGCGTAGCTGGCAGGCCTGGGTGATGTTGGGCCGGGGGAGATGTGCGCAGCGCTCAGGAGGCACCGAGGAGCCGCCGCCCCCAAACTCCTGCCGGCAGTGCAGCTGGCGGTGCTGGGTGCCGGGCCCGCAGGAGCGACTACAGGACGTCCATTCGCCAGCCTCCCAGCTGTGGCGTGGGGAAAGCAGGGACGAGAGGGAGGGGATGTCTTTGGGGGTGGGGCTGCCACATGGGGTGAGAGGAATCTTGTGGCATTTGTGGGGAGCTGGGTGCCAGGGGTTTCCTTTCTGTGGGATGGATGTCAACCTTTCCAATCTACTATTTTCTCTCTGCAGCCCAGAGACATGGGGCTGAATGTGGAGACCAGGTAAGAACCTATGGGCAGGAACAAGCCCAGGGACAACTTCATGTTCCAAGTGTCCTCTCCCTCCCTGTGGGCTGTACTCACTATGGAGGGCATGGGGGCCCGTGGCAGGGTTCAAAGGAGGCTGGGGGCCTGGCACCCACAGCACAGCTGTGTTCTTCCAGTTCTTGTCCTGACTCACGGGAAACGCAGTGGAAGATGGGGCGCCAGACACCTGAAGGGAGTGAGAGAGAATCCAGGGGAGGGCGGGGTGGCTCGGAGTTGAATTTCTGTAAGGTCCTAGACACAGGGTCAAGGCGTGACCCCGGATCCAGGATATGGACTTTGCAGAGTCAAGCTGAAGGCTTGGGTGTGAGATCTCACCTTTGCCGCAGGATACAGAGCATTCAGAGCGCCCCACTTGTTTCCAGTACCCGGCTGGAGACCCCAGAGTTGTCCTGAGATGGGGTGGGGCCGGCACCTGGGGGATCCGCACCTGCCGCTGGAGGGTGCCTGGGCTCCGGGCTGGGCGGGGTGCTGGCGCAGGTGGAGGGTCCTCCCTCAGCATCTCTGGGCACGAGTATGGAGGAGGCAGCTCAGATGCCTCTCCACCATCATGGAACCTGCTCTCAGCCTTCCCTTCCTGGGATCAGTCTTACCAAGCTGAAGGTGGGGGGCAGGGGGCTCTGTGGTGGGGCCCTGAAGGACTGGAGGAGGTGAAGAAATGACATACTGATAAGAAACACCTGGGTTGTCCTCCTGGAAGATCATCTGGGGTGAAGAGAAGGTAAGGGGGGGGGTGGTGAGAGAAAGAGCATGACACCGGCACTCTCTCCCACGTGACCCCCGGGCTTTGGGAGAAGCCTTCCAAGCAGCCGGCTTCCCAGGGGGCCCTGACATACATACATAGACATCCACAGGCTGGGTGGTGGGGCCTTCCGCTGACAGACTCTCCGCCTTGCCCTCCTCCCGAGGAGGCCGGTGGTAGTGGAACACAGTCCCCCCAGCCGAGTAGGACCCTGGGGGATCCACAGCCCAGTTCCCATTGATGATGGAGCGGCCCCCCGGGCCTCGAAGTGCTGGGGGAGAGAGATCCAGAGATCCCATGTTAGTCATTCTGTCTTCCTATACTTCTGGAGCAAGCCACCCAGAACCTACGACAACCCCAGGCCATCTCATCTTCCTCACCCTTCTCCTTCTCCATGCTGAATAAGGAGCATGGAGGGCAGAGCCAACAGCCCCCCCCCCGCCCCCCCCCCCCACTGTGGCGCGGCAGGGAGGACTGGGAGTGCAGGGTACGCACCCAGGTAGTTGGAGCTGGGCCGGAGCTGGGCAATTTGGAGCCGGGAGGCTCCAGCTGGAATCCACAGGATCTTCTGATAGCCCAGAGGACCTCCCCGGTCAGTGAGGTTCCCCGAAATGAGGCGGCAAGTAGAATCATCGCCCCCACAGACTCCGCAGCCATCCGGACGCCTGCCAGAGCCAAGGATTCCATCACAGCCAGGGCGCTGGGGAGAGTGAGGTGAGGCAGGGGCCACACGAACGCTAAACACAACCCCACCCCCACCCGGTCCACTCAGGAGCTGAGGCGCTCACCGCCCAGGCTGCCCTGCGTGCTACTGGAGCGAGCGCCACCGTTCCCAGCCAGGCTCCAGGAAGCACACATGCACCTCTCCCGTCTGCCCCGCTCAGCTTGCCACCTGAGCTCTCTCCCCGGGGCTAGCTCAGTCTGTTGGGTGTTTTGTTATTGGAATGATGAATTAGAGACTGAGAGTGTGTGTGTGTGTGTGTGTGTGTGTGTGTGCACATGCGCGCACACGAGAGCTCCACGTCCTCCCTCACCAGACAGCGTCCTCCCACGCAAATGTCGGGGGCTCCAGGCTGACACAGGGTCCCATCCTGGACCTTTTCCGTGTGCCGCACGTAGAAGCGGAAGCCCCGGGGGCGGCAGTTCAGCTCACAGCGTTGGGAACCCTGAACTGAGAGGCAAGGGGGAGGGTGGTTTCCTGGGGCTCCTGAGTGTTGGGTGCAGAGCTCAAAGGCCCGAGGCCTGACAGCAGCCCTGCCTGGTTCTTTTTTAAAAAAAATTTCTTATTCATTCTTCGAGTTGGAAGTCAGAACCTTGCACCTGCCTGTTCTACCACTTGAGCCATGCCACCAGCCTTGCCTGTCCTATCTGTGAGCCATCCTGAGGTGGCCCGTGCTGCTGGGGAAGGCAGCATGACAATTTCTCACACTACAAGGCTGATCTGGTCAACAGAGATCACTGAGCCCAAGATTTTTTTTGTGTTTGGCAGTCATGGGGCTTGAACTCAAGGCCTGGGCACTGTCCCTGAGCTTTTTCTGCTCAAGACTAGTGCTTTACCACATTGAGCCACAGCTCTGCTTCTGGTTTTCTGATGGTTAATTGGAGTTAAGAGTTTCATGGACTGTCCGGCCTAGGCTGGCTTCAAACCACAATCCTCAGTTCTTAGCTTCCTGAGTAGCTAGGATTACAGGTGTGAGCCACCCACCTGCCGACCAAGATCATCTTTATTTTTCTGTTGGGTTTGTTGTTGCTGTTTTGAGACATAGACTGGCTATATAGCCCAGGCCTAGCGCTTCCCAGACTTCTTCTCAGGGGAATTCTGCCAGAAGGCATCTCTGGACACCTCCTCCCCATGACCTCTGCGCTGACTTGCCTATCACTCTGACAGCTAAGAGGCCCAGGCTGAAACACACCCCCCCACTTTCAGGTCTGTGCTAATTCTGGCCCAGACTAGGGAGTAAGATACAAAGTATGAGCCAGGCACAACTGGCTCACTCCTGTGATCCTATCTACTCAGGAGGAGGCTGAGATCTGATGATTGACGTTCCAAGCCAGCCTGGGCAGGAAAGTCCCTGAGACTCTTATTTCCAATTAACCTGCAAAAAGCTGGAACTGGAAATGTGGTTCAAGTGGTAAGTGCCAGTCTTGAATTCCATCTCCAGTACTGGCAAAAAGAGAAAGAAAGGAAAAAAGGAAGAAAGAAAGAGAGAAAGAAAGAAAGAAGGGAAGGAAGGGAAAGAAACAAAGAAGAAAGAAAGGAAAAGGAAGGAAGGAAGGAAGGAAGAAAAGAAAGAAGGAAGGGGGCTGGGAATGTGGCTTAGTGGTAGAGTGCTTGCCTAGCATGCACCAAGCCCTGGGTTCAAGTCCTCAGTACCACATACACAGAAAAAGCTGGAAGTGGCACTGGCTCAAGTGGTAGGTAGAGTGCTAGCCTTAAGCAAAAGAAGCTCAGAGACAGTGCCCAAATCCTGAGTTCAAGTCCCAGGACTGGCACAAAAAAAAAAAAAAAAGGAAGAGATGGAAGGAGGGGGAAAAAGAGAAAGAAAGATAAACACAGAGAGGAAGAGTAGGGGTGTAATGGAAACCTCCAGGGCTGAGAATGAGCAAGTGTCTCCCTCTCTACTCTATGGTGCCCAATCCTGAGCCGCCCCTGCAGGGAACTGTGGGGGGTGGGGGTGGGGAACGGCTAGGAACCTCACCTTCAGTGAAGGGTTCCCACTGGTACAGCTGGCCCATGAACTCCTGGGAGTCAAAGGCTGCACACTGCAGAGCCTGGGGGTCTGGCTGCTCAGGGGGGCAGGGCTGAGGAAGGGAATAAGAAAGGAGTCAGAGGGATGGAGGAGAGCTGGGCTGAAGGCCAGCGCTAGGTTCAGGGGAGAGTTAGCTAACTCTGAGAGAGTTAGCTAATCTGAGGTCCCCGGATGCTGCCCGGCTTTCTCAGGCCCAGGTCACTCACCGCCTGGCTGCAGGCTCTCAGCTGCTCGCTCTCCCCGGAGCATCTCGGGACGGGGCTACTGGGGGCAAAGAGGCTCCAGAGGGAGCTGGAGTGGGGGCCAGAGCTCAGCAGAGGCAGCCAGTCATCTGGGTGTCGAGGGGCAGGCTCCACCCCAGACCCATGGGGCTGACCTCCCTGTCTCCAGGGCCCTCGGCCCTGCTGGCCTCGGCTCCGAGGGACAGAGCGGAGAGGGTCAGTGCGTGGCCTTGCTACCTGGGGACTGGCCCAACCCCTGGAATCGGGCCTTCTCAGCTGAGGGGAGCTGCTTTCTCTAGAGGAGGGGTTCGGCAAGGGCAGCCCTGTGCTCAAGGCCTGGGCTTTAGTCTGGGGCGGTGTGGGGACAGGGCTGGACCTGGGGGACATCAGGGTCACAGTGCTCTCAGGCTGTTGTCGGGGCTCTGCTGGGGGGTATGAAGGAGGGGGCTGAGTTTGGGGGTGGGGGATCGGGGAGGACAGTTGTGCTTCTGGAGTCCGGGACGGAAGGGCCCCTTCGCTTCTGGAGGAGAACTTGGGGAGCTCCAGCTGGAGGGGCCTCCGGGGGTGCCTGCGGCTTCGATGCAGTGGCAAGGCAAAGGGCACTTTTCCATAACCAAACATTCCCGGCTTGATCGGATCTCGAACTCGGGACCTGAGGTGTGGCAAACACGGGGAGGAATCACACCTCTGGCCATCTCTGACCCTCTCTCTCTAAGTCAACTTCCTGGTACCAAAGATCATCACCCTAAGCCCAAGGAACACCCTTTGCTCCCTCTTCCTCACCAGGGGCAGGGCCTGCCCTTCCTGCCCCAGCCTCACCTCCGTGCTGGTGTCTCCTGGGTCTCCTCTCTCCCTGACTGGGAAGCAGGACCTCGAAGTGGGCCACCTCTTCCCCGGGGCTGTGGCTTATACAGGGGGTGGCTTTCTCTGGAAGCCTGGGCTTCAGGACGCTGATTCCGTAGGCGGAGGGCTTCTGGATGTCTTGGGGGTCGGGGAGGTAGAGGCAGGCCTGGGCGAAGTAGGCATGTCCGGCTTCTGTGCTGTACCCCTAACCCACAGGGCTGGGAGCAAGAAGCCCACTGGTCCCACGGTCCCCAGACCCCCTCAGGAACCCGACCCTCCTCTGGAGGAGTCTGAATAGAGAATCCAGACAACACCTACAGAGAGAAAAAGGCCAGAGAGAATTAGAGTGAAGGGGGGGGGGGTAGCGGGGGAGCACCATACAGAGAATCTGTCTAGTCCAGGGCTTGAAGAGTTTTTACTGGCTCAAGGTCATATTTAGTAGCAGAGGTAGAGCTCAGAACGTGACCTCTTTTTTCTTTTTGGTGCCAGTCCTGGGGCTTGAACTCGGTCTGGGCACTGTCCCTGAGCTTTGCGTGCTCAAGGCTAACACTCTACCACTTTGAGCCATAGCTCTACTCCTGGCTTTTTGAGTCATTTATTGGAGATAAGAGTCATGATCACAGCCTTTTCTGCCCCAGCTGGCTCCAGATCATGGTCCTCAGATCTCAGCTTCCCGAGTAGCTGGGATTACAGGCATGAGCCACCAGCGCCTGGCAAGACTTGGCGTTCTTTGTGAGCTGGCAGAGGAGGCTGGGCGGGCCCAGTGTGAGTGGAAGGGGCCACAGCTCTGCAGCTGTGAGAAATGGGGGCGGCTAATCCAAGGATGCCAACTGGGGGTTGAGGAGGGTGGTCCGAGGATGCCAGCAGGTCAGCTGCCGCTCCCTGGCCCTGTGCTCACCTCCTGGTCCAGGCAGAGCTGGGGGAGGGACAGCAGCAGCAACACACACAGCCCGGGCCTGCAAACCAAAGCCAGAAGTGGGAGGACACCCCGCCCTGCCCCCAGCAGCTCCCCATATCTTGGCTGCCAACTTCTCAGAAAGCAGAAGTTCCTCACCAGGCCCCTCCCACCAGAGATAGTGCCATCCCTCCACCCTTGGAGCCCCTGTCTTACCTGCCCCTCCATGTCTCCATCGCTCAGCCCTCGATGGCCTTCCCTGGCCAGGGAGGCACTAATCAAGCATCTGGAGAAGGGGGTCTCCTGCAGGGACAGAGTCTGGTGGTTACCTTCGGGAAAGCGGGGTGACTGAGGGAGGCTTCTTCACAAAGACAGCTCTGCCAGGGGCGGGGAGGAATGCTGCCTTTGTCATCTGGAGGCTGGAGGGTGGGGGTCTGACCTCAGCCTCCCAATGCACAGCTCAGTCCCCTCCCCTTGGCCTGCTTGGGACTTCAGCCACTTCCTTAGTCTCAGGGAGGGGCGGCTGTGTGCAGGCCAGCTCAGGAATGCAAGCAGGTGCTTTCTTGAGGTTTTCATCTGGCTCCCATTCCTGCCCTCTGGGAGCACCCTGAAAAGCTGAAGAGGAGTGAGGAGAAGCCAAAACAGCCCCTCTGGGAAGCCAGCAAGAACCCCTGGGGATTTTTAGAAGTAGGCTGTTTCTCAATCCACCATTTCCTCCTTCCCTCTTGACCCTTCCTTCTTAAGTAAGCTCCTTAAGAACCAACGGGCAGGTTCATCTTGGCCTGACATGGCCTCAGATGCTTTTTGGCCCAGAGATAAATAGGTTGATCGTTCCATCTCTTCAGAAGACAAGGGTGACTCAACTTCCCCCTGGGCGCCACCATCCATTAGGCAGTGGCTCAATGAATGGGTGCCTATTTCATGCACAACTATAGCTATATTTCTCTTCACTCTTCTTTTTCCTTCCTCCCTTCCTTCCTTCTTCCTTTCGCCCCTCTTTCTCTTTCCTTCCTTTCTTTTCTTTCTTTTCCTGTGGTTGGGGAAACCTAGGAAGGAGAGCAACTCCTAGCTTCTATGGCCATTCCTTGTCACGTGCTGGGGTAGAGTGGGAAGTCCATCCAGAAGTCTAGCTTTGAACACTGGGGAGGTGGGGCTTGGAAACCTCCCCCAGGTTCAACATCTCAGCAGCCCCTCTTCTCCAGTGCCTTAGTTCTTTCATCCTTCTCTTTGAGCCCTCCCCACCCCCCTCCTCATCCAGTCTTAGTTCTGCTTTCCAGGAAAAAAAAAAAAAGCAGTGTTTCTGTTGGATCTGAATGGTACCGCACCAGGAGAGGAATCCAAGGAGTGCAGGCTAGGTGGGCCAGCTCTAGGGCAGGAAACAGCAGAGGGAAGGCTAGGAGTGTGGGTGGCAACACGCGGGGCCCCACGCCCCTCCCCAGGACCCCAGGACTTGGGAATTAGAGAGAGAGAGAGAGAGAGAGAGAGAGAGAGAGAGAGAGAGAGAGAGATCAAAGCCATTGCACCAGGTCATCTCAGCTGCTTGGGTTTGGGAAGGGGGTTAAGGGTGGCCATCCCTTCCCAGGGGTCACTGAGGTCAGCAACCCCACCCTGATGAAGGGGGTGAAGCTGAGGGGAGGGCCTTCAGCCCTCAGCCTGGCCTGAGGCTGGAAGGAAGGAGAGCTTGTTCTTTCTCCGATTCAGGGTCTCTTCCTCTGCATCTTGCTTCTCTCTGCCTCCCCAGGTCGACTCCTGCGGCCTCTCTCCCCGGGGTCTCCCCAGTACATATAATCCTGTCCCGAGCTGGCTTTGGCTTTGGCAGATCCCTGGAGAAGTGAGGGGTGGGGTGACGCGAGCTCCCGGGGCCCCAGCCAGGCCTGGCTCCCTCTCTGGAAAAGTCCCACCCTATCCTCCCCTGCACAGCCGGGCAGGGGGCCGATACCCCTCTCTGGGGAAAGACACCGATTTGATTTTTTTTTTTTTTTCCTCCCGTCCTAGACCCCTCATCGGGTGTCTTTTGGTCCCTAGGGTGAGGAAAAGAGGGGTCAGAAAATGATCACCCCGTTATCAGCTGGACCCTGGTCTGGAAAACCCTGGGCTCCTCCTGGCCACACCTCCGGGCCCCGGCCAGAGGTCAGGGAAAGTGACCTGGGCACAGCTAACCCCCTCTTCCCCGGGACCTCACCTCTAGGAAGGGGCTCGCCGCTGGGGGGCAGGGGAGGGGGGCTGGCGGTGGAGCCCCGGTCCTGGGTGGGAATTCCTCGGTGCTCGTGGAGCTCTGCGCTCCTGGGGCCTGGAGGACATCCCAACAGGTGCCTTTCTTTTCCGTCACTCCCTCCCGCCCTGGGGCTGAGCGGTCTCCAGGGCGCCCACCCGCACCCGGGCCAGCGCCCCCCGCCCTGCGCCCCGGGAGGGGCCGGGAAGCGGGCGCCGGCGCGCGCGGGGTGGTCTTGGTCGTGTTCTCCAACTTTATTACGAGACTTAGCAGGAACGTTCGGCTCCTTCCCCCGCCCGGGCGAGGGGAGCGGAGTGCCAGGGGACCGGACCCCCCCCCCCTCCCCAGGAATTCGACCCCGGGGCTGGATGTTCTTAGGAGATCATCAGCTCTGGGGCCGGGGTCGAATCCGGGGCGCGGGCGGGGCGCGCAGGCTGAGGACGGGGCGGACGGGGCGAGCAGGGGCGGCAGGCGGGGGTCGGGGTGGGGTCGTCTACCTGCAGTGCGCGCCCCCGGCGGCCCGCGGACCGGTCTGCGGCCGGGCGCTCCCTCCAGGCAGGCTGGCTCGGCGGCGGCCACTCGGGGCCCGGAGCCCCGCTCGGGACGCGGCCACCTCCGGCCTCGGCTCCGCCCCCGTGCCCGCCTCCAGCCCCGCCGCGCCCCGCCCGCCCGCCGCCCGCCACGCGCCCGGGACCCCGCAGCCCCCGCCCTCCAGGCCGCCCACCCCGGCGGCAGAGGTTCCTTCCCCCCCACACACACACACCTCGACGGGCGACGGGGCGAGAACCCCTGACCGTCATCGCGCGCCGGGCACTATCCCTGCGCACTGGCTCCATCACCCCAAGTCTCCAGACCGCCCCTGGGGCGCCGGCGCCTGGGGGACCCGGGCGATCCCGGGACCCCAGAGCGGGGTTCCACTCCCTGCGTGGCGTTGACCCTCGTGACCGCAGGTCCCGGGCGGGCGAGGCTCCCCCTGCCCCACGCAGCCTTCCCTGCACCCCATTCACCCCTGCCTGTCCTGGGCCGGGCAGCGAGCCGCGTGGCTCTGCTTGCGGGGGGCGGGGGGGGGGCGGGAGGGGCTCTGCGCCTCGGAGTCTCCATCCGTGCGGCTTTGCACGCGGAAGGGTGGTGGAAGCAGCGCGCGCCGGCTTCCACGGAGTACAAATGTGATGTACAGACACACAAGGGAATGGGAGGCGGAGGAAGGAGCGCGCGGCCCGGCTGGGGAGGTCTCACCTCGAGCTCTCCGGGCCGCCCTTCCCCCGCCCCCCACCGTGTGTAAAGTGGGAGCTGGGCGCCCTGGCTCCCCCCCCCCTCGTAACACTAGCCACTCCATCGCCCCCAATGGCGCCGGGGAAGGGGGGGGGAGCCCTGGCCTGCTAGGTGCCTGGGGAAGCAAGGATAGGAGGGTCACAGCCCCGGCCAGCCAGGAGCAAAGTACCTAGAAAAGTGGCCTAGGGGGAACGGGGCCAGAGGCCTGGCCCAATTTGCTCTAGAGACTCAGAGTTCAATTCCCAAAAAGAAAAGAGAGAGAGAGGGAGATGGAGATGGAGGGGGAGGGGGAGGAGGAGGGGAGAGAGAGAGAAAGAGAGAGAGAGAGAGAGAGACTTAGGTAGATGACACACTTGGCAATTTATGTTTGGAAGAATGCATCCTATACTCTGTAGTGAAGGGATGCAAAGCTGAAAGAGGGATTAAAAAAAAAAAGCTCCCCCCCTTTCATTTGCTATGTTTATGTGTTGTTTGACTTTTTTATTTTTTGGCACAGTCCTGAGCTTGAACTCAGGGCCTGAGCACCGTCCCTGGCTTCTTTCTGCTCAAGGCTAGCATTCTACCTCTTGAGCCACAGTGCCACTTCCGGCTTTTTCTGTGTATGTGGTACTGAGGAATCGAACCCTCATGTATGCGAGGGGAGCACTCTACCACTAAGCCACATTCCCAGCCAGCATTGTTTGACTTTTATGACAGGAGTTGTCTCTGCTGCTCCATAACTGCAGGGTCCAAGTGGTCATCCCACCACAGCCTCAGCTATGGTAGAATTATTATCATTAGTTTCATTATTCAGAGGACTAAACTCAGGGCCTAAAAGGTGTTCTAACACTTGAACCATGCCTCTAGCACCTGTTGTTTGAATTTTTAAACCACAAAGCATGATCAGTGTATTAGCTATGTTAAGAAATATATGGGGTGGGGGAGGGGGGTATGAGGGACAAGGTAACAAACAGTACAAGAAATGTATCCAATGCCTAACGTATGAAACTGTAACCTCCCTGTACATCAGTTTGATAATAAAAATTTGAAAAAAAAATATATGGGCTGAGAATGTGGCTTAGCAGTAGAGTGCTTGCCTAGCATGCATGAAGGCCTGGGTTTGATTCCTCAGCACCACGTAAACAGAAAAAGCCAAAAGTGGTGCTGTGGCTCAAGTGGTAGAGTGCTATCCTTGAGCAAAAAGAAGCCAGAGACAGTGCTCAGGCCCTGAGTTCAAGCCCCAGGACTGGCCAAAAACAAAACAAAAAGAAATATATGAGGTGAATTTGATCAATGTACGTTAAATGCGGTATGGGATTTTAACAAATAAACCCTTTGTATAATTAATATATGATAAAATATAATAATATATGGCTGACATAGAGGAGACAATAAATGGTCACAGTAGTAACCATTGTTGGATGTAATTAGTGTTTTTGTTGTTTTTGTCTGCCATGGGACTGGAGCTCAGGGCCTGGCACTGTCCTTGAGCTGTTTTTGCTCAAGGCTAGGGCTCTACCACTTTGAGCCACAGTGCCGTTTCTGATTTTCTGGTGGTTAATTGGAGATAAGAGTCTTGTACACTTTCCTGCCCTGGCTCGATTTGAGGAAATGAATCCAGAGCCTCATGTATAGGAGACAAGCACTCTTTGCCACTAGGCCATATCCCCAGCCCCGGTTCTTTGATTTTTGTCCCTGGCTTGTGCTTGCTTTGGGACTTGAACTCAGGGCCTCCAGTTCTTAGCCTTTTTCCCCCCTCAGTCCTGGGGCTTGGACTCAGAGCCTGAGCACTGTCCCTGGCCTCTTTTTGCTCAAGTCTAGCACTCTACCACTTGACCCACAGCGCCCACTTCTGGCTTTATCTGTGTATGTGGTGCTGAGGAATTGAACCCATAGCTACATGCATGTGAGACAAGCACTCTACCACTAAGCCACATTCCGAGCCCTCTAGTCTTGTTCTCTATACTGGTTATTTTGAGTATGGAGTATTGTAGACTTTCCTGCTTGGGTTAGCTTCAAACCGTGATCCTCCATGCCTCCGCCTGCTGAGTTGTTAGGATCACAACCACGAGCCACCAATGCTCTGCTGTAACTTCTCTTAACAAACAAACAAAAAGAAGCTCTAAGGTATATTTATTGTGTAGCTGTACAAAATAACAGAGGTCCTTGGTGCCCTACACATTAAAAAAAATATTTTTGGTTGATCATTGGCTTGAACTCAGGGCCTAGATGCTGCGCCTGAGCTTTTTTACTCAAGGCTAGTGCTCTGCAACTTTGAGCCACAGCACCACTTCTGATTTTCTGGTGATTAATTGGAGATGAGAGTCTCTCGGGCTGGCTTTGAACTGTGTTTCTCAGATCTCAGCTTCCTGAGTAGGTAGGATGACAAGTGTGAGCCACTGGCACCCAGCTTAGCTGAAATCTTTCCCCAGGAATAAAGGCCACTGGAAGCTTAATTGGTACTGGGTTCAGCAGAAGCAGATGATATCTTTAAGAAGATGATGAATATGGGAATATAAAGTTTTTTGAACTGGAGATGAAGCTCAGGGGAGAACTCATGCTTTTTCCCTAGATTTGGCTGGGTAAGAGGATGGAAGGGGAGCGGAGAGACGGAAAGGCAAGGGAAGGGGAGAGGAGGGAAAGGAAAGGAAGGGGAAATGAGGGGAGAGAAGGGGAGGGGAGAGAAGGGGAGGGGAGAGAAGGGGAGGGGAGAGAAGGGGAGGGGAGGGGACTTGTCTGTCTGCTGGTTCCCTTGCCCTTTTGGATTTTTGAGCCACAGCGTCATCACTCAGCCCAAGCTGGTCTCTAAGCTGCCGTCCTGCTTCGTCTACCTCTCAAGCACTGGGCTTACAGGAGGTCTACCATCACAACTGGCCAAAATTGTACCCTTTTTTTAAATAAAGCATGTATATGCATATTATTTTCTCAATAAATCCCTAACTTCTTTGCACATTGATTTTCTTTTCATATGTTGTAGGATTGTCTTTTGTTTTTGCTGTCTGTTGTTTTGTTTTTCTTTTTACCAGTCCTGGGGCTTGAACTCAGGGCCTGAGCACTGTCTCTGAGCTTCTTTTACTCAAGGCTAGCACATAACCACTTGAGCCACAGCGACACTTCCAGCTTTTTCTGTTTTTGAGGTACTGAAGAATCGAACCCAGGGCTTCATGCATGCTAGACAAGCGATCTGCCGCTAAGCCACATTCCCAGCCCCTGGTTTTTGTATTTGCAGGGTTATAAGAAGTATTTAAGTTAGAACTGGGCATGGTGCTTCACAATGGAATCCTAGCATTCAGGAGATTGAAGCGGCAGATGAGTTTGAGGTCAAGCTGGGCTCAAACAGTGTTTTTCTTTTCTTTTTAAAGATGGGGAGTGGAGGAGCTGGGAATGTGGCTTAGTGGTAGAGTGCTTACCTAGCATGCATGAAGCCCTGGGTTCGATTCCTCAGCACTACATAAACAGAAAAAGCCAGAAGTGGTGCTGTGGCTTAAGTGGTAGAGTGCTAGCCTTGAGCAAAAAGAAGCCAGGGACAGTGCTCAGGCCCTGAGTTCAAGCCCCACTACCAACCGAAAAAAACACACCAAACACCCACAAAACTTCAGGGACAACACCCAGGCCCAGAGATCAAGACCTAGGACTGCCACAGAAAGAAAGAAGAGCAGATCACAAAACACAGCTGTGGGTCAGATGTATCTGGTAGCCCCGTGGTCCCAGGTCCCTACAGTGCTTGGAAAGCCATGAGTTCATGCCCCCTCTCAGGAGGGCTGGTTTAGCTAGGGGTGGCTGGCCACCCTAACTAGGAAGCGTATTTATAGGGCTGGGCGGGAGGGAAGCACTCTGCTCAGCCTCAGAACACAGTGCACAGGAGGAGGGGCCAGCAAGATATTTGGGGCCAGGTAGCACACCTCATCAGCATCCACTTATCTAAGAGGAGACAAGCTGCTGCAGGACAGGAAGGCAGGGCCCGTGCTGGGAAGGGAGCCTGGGGGGAGGGAAGAGGTCTCTGGGAGTTTGTAATTGCTGAGAACTGAAGGTCAGAAATAGTCCTTTCCATTAAGAAATGGCTACGGACCAAAGAGCGCAGGAGATTCACCACAGCTGCTATCTCCCCTGGCTTTGTGTGGTCTGAAAATGTTGTATTAAAAAAATAAATTTCACCTAGAAACAAAATTAAAAATAAATCCAAGTTAATGTCTAAAAAAAATTTTCCTGTGCCTCAGACACTTGTAAAATACTGAGTTAAATTAGTGGACTTTATCTCAAGTATAACAAGGAGTTCTTGAACACATCTACTTCTGGTTAGTTTTGTTTTGTTTTATTAACTTACATAAGTTACTAAACATCTATTTTTTTTATTTTTTATTTTTGCTAGTCCTGGGGTGTAGACTCAGGGCCTGAGCACTGTCCCTGGCTTCTTTATGTTTTTCTTTGCCAGTCCTGGGGCTTGAACTCAGGGCCTGAGCACTGTCCCTGGCTTCTTTTTGCTCAAGGCTAGCACTCTACCACTTGAGCCACAGCGCCACTTCCAGCTTTTTCTATACATGTGGTGCTGAGGAATCGAACCCAGGGCTTCATGTATATGAGGCAAGCACTTTACCACTAGGCCATATTCACAAGCTCTCACTTCTTAAAGTAGAAGATTAAAAGATCCCTCAAGATAGATGCAGGTGACACATGTCTATAATCCTAGCAACTCAGGAGGCTGAGATCTAAGTATCTTGGTTCGAAGCCAGCCCAGGCAGAAAATTCCCTAAGACTCTTATCTCCAATAAACTACTCAGAAAAAACAAAAACAAAAAACAGAAGTGGGGGGCTGGGAATGTGGCCTAGTGGTAAAGTGCTTGCCTCATATACATGAAGCCCTGGGTTCGATTCCTCAGCACCACATATATAGAAAAAGCCGAAAGTGGCGCTGTGGCTCAAGTGGCAGAGTGCTAGCCTTGAGCAAAAAGAAGCCAGGGACAGTGTCAGGCTCTGAGTTCAAGCCCCAGGAATGGCAACAAAAACAAAACAAAACAAAAAAACAAGTGACACTGTGGCTTAAGTGATAGAGTGCTAGTCTTGGGCACAAAGAGGCTCAGGGGCAGTGTTCAGGTCCTGAGTTCAAGCCCTAGGACCAGCAAAAAAAACAAAACAAAAACAAGAAGAAGCCAGGGACAGTGCTCAGGCCAATAGCTTGGTGGCAGAGTATGTGCTTAGCATTTATGAAGCCCTGGGTTTATCCTCAGCACCAAAATAATAATAGTATTGTAACAACAACAACAACAACAGCAATATGACAAATGCTAATGTAACATAGCACTTACTCTGTGCCTGGGAGGTGTATAAGAACTTTTCATGTATCACCCCACTCTTTCCTTATTAAAACCATCTAAGAGGGGGACTGTTACAAATTTGCAAACAGGGGCTGGGAATATGGCCTAGTGGTAAAGTGCTTGCCTTGTATACATGAAGCCCTGGGTTCGATTCCTTAGCACCACATATATAGAAAAAAGCCGGAAGTGGTGCCATGGCTCAAGAGGTAGAGTGCTAGCCTTGAGCAAAAAGAAGCCAGGGACAGTGCTCAGGCCCTGAGTTCAAGCCCCAGGACTGTCAACAAAAACAAAACAAATTTAAAAAAATTTGCAAACAGAAAGACAAAACCCAGACACTAGGTTAATGTAGTGATTCATGCCTGTAGGACAGAAAAAACAAACAAACAAGAGACAGACCAGAAAATTCCAGTTCTTTGGGGGTGGGGTGGGGGTGGGGGTCGGGTTTTAAGTCCTAGGCTTAAGCAAGCATTCTACCACTTGAGAGATACCTCTATCTTAAAACAAAACAAAACAAAAACCCCTAATCATTTACCCCAAATCTCATGGCTAGAAAGGGAAAGAGGGCCAGTTTTCTAATCAGGCACTATTAATTGAATAAATTGTGTAAAGTTAAATTTTGGAAAGATTCATCAGAATTTACTTGAGGACTTCTTCGCTGATGTGTTAAGGAAGTGTTACTTGTAGCCTGGCACTAGTGCTTCCCACTTGTAATACTACCAACAAGCCAGAAGTGGAGCTGTGCCTCAAGGAGTGGAGTACTAGCCTGGAGAGAAAAAGCTAAGGGAAAGAACCCTGGCCCTGAGTTAAAGCCCTAGTACCGGCACCAAAAATATAAAATAAAATTCTACGCATGCTGAAATAAGCAGCATGGTAAACTAAGTTTTCCTGTGAAACACTCACCCCCACTCCTAGGTCACTGTGGTTAATGCCAGTATACACAGACGGGGGCCCAGAAACGGATGTGGAAGGGTTGTCTTTCCCCGTAACTATTACAAGCGCCACTTGACCTGTCACCACTATTTTCTCCAGAAACCTGAAGGGCGAGGACCTTCCCCCCATGTTTACCTTTGCAGCTATCGCCTCACCTTGCATGCAGCAGGCGTTTAATAAGTGCCTGTGTTATGAGTGCACGAAGAAGAGTTGGTGAGCACTGCCTCTGTGCTGGCCACATTCCAGCCCTTTCTGGCTACTGTCTCACGCCATCATGGCTGAGCTGGCACTTGGGTGATGGCATGACGAAGAAACAGGATGTGACCCATTGGGTGAGAGGACTGAGACAGGGCTGCGGCACTCTGGTCTCGCAGTCACTGCTCTGCAGACTGTAAATCCCGTCAGGAAACCTCAAAGCCAGAATTCTCCTTGCTTTGCTTTCTATATGTCAGCTAACTAGTGCCTCTCAGACAGGCCTGGGGGCTCTGAGACACACTTGCCTCTGTGCCCCCGCCCCCCACCCCTCCCCAGCTGCGTGTCTGCCCTGTCGAGTGGTGTGCTCCGAACAGGAACAGCTCAGTAAATATTTACGGAATTGAATGAATTGACCGGCCGTGACCCTGCCCCGCATTAGGCTTACAGAACCATCAGTACTTCAACAGCTATGTGAAGTGCTTTGAGCTCTTGTCCTCCCTGTCTGTGCTCCAGACACAAAGTACAGTTCCTGGATTAGGCCTCCAGGCCTCTAGATATTTGGAAAATATTTGCAAGTTTTCTCAGGTGACAGCCTTTGTGTGATGCAGTCTTCACACAACTGTTTTATAGATTTCTTTTGTGTGTGTGTGTGTGCCAGTCGCAGGGCTTGAATGCGGCTATGCTCTGTCACTTTGAGCCACAGCTCCACTTCTGGTTTTCTGGTGGTTAATTGGAGAACAAGTCTCATAGACTTTCCTGCCTAGGATAGCTTTGAAAAGGAAACAGTCCTCGGATCTCGGTCTCCTGAGTGGCTAGGATTACAGGTGTGCACCACCAGAGCCTGGCTTGTTCTATGGATTTGATCAGTCGGTACCTATCACAGTTCCGGAGTGGTTAACCAGGATCCCTCCCCCTCCCTCAAGCCACGACTCAGTCCTATTAAGACAGCCATACTTGGAGCTGGGCATATGGGTTAGTGGTAGAGTGCTTGCCTCGTATACATGAAGCCCTGGGTTCAATTCCCCAGCACCACATATACAGAAAACAGCCAGGAGTGGCGCTGTGGCTCAAGTGGCAGAGTGCTAGCCTTGAGCAAAAAGAAGCCAGGGACGGTGCACAGGCCCTGAGTCCAAGGCCCAGGACTGGCAAAAAAAAAAAAAAAAAAAAAAAAAGGATAACCATACTAGCTGGGTTCTGGTAGCTCTCACCTGTAATCAATCTGTAGCCACATCAGGATCTGAAGATGTTGGTTCAAAGCCAGCCCAGGCAGGAAAGTCTTTGAGACTTTTATTTCCAATTAACTGCCACCAGAAAGCTGGAGATCCAGAAAGCTGGAGATGGAGTTGTGGCTCAAGTAGTAGAACACTAGCCTTGAGCACAAAAGTTAGGGAAAGCACCCAGCCTTTGAGCTCAAGTTCCAGAACCAGCGCTCACACGCACGCATGCACACATGCACATGACCATGCTCAGTGCTGGGCCTGAACAGACAGACAGGGCAGTGAGGGAGAACAGCACTGAGCCATTTGCAGGCCCCAGTGCCTTCTGGGAGCTATGTGCTCTTGAGCACACTAAGCTGCTTTTCCATCAGTAAAGTTAGACTAACAATTCCCAGTTTATCTACTTCATAGCTATGTAAAAACAAAACAAAAGGAACAGACTGTGTATAAAAGCTGTAGTCATGTACAAAAATAATAGTTCTATTTTTGGCAGTACTGAGGATTGAACCTGGGGCCTTGTGTTTGCTAGGCTGGCACGCTCCCACTTGAGCGTCCCCCCCCCCCACTTTTATTTGACTAGTTATTTTGGAAATAGAGTCTAGTGAATTTTTCTGGCTGAGCTGACCTTTTGTCTGGGCTGGCCTAGGACCTTAATCCTCCTACCTGCACCCCCTGAGAAACTGGGATTATAGGCGTATCCTTGCCTTACTTGGCAACAGAGTGTTGTTAATGATGATGGTGATGGTGTAAAAAAATGTATTTTAGCTGGGTGCTGGTGGCTCACACCTGCCATCCTAGCTACTCAGGAGGCTGAGAGCTGAGGATTGTGATTTTGAAGCCAGCCAGGGCAGCAAAGTCCCCGTGAGACTCTCCAATGAACCACTCAGAAACCAGAAGTGGAGCTGTGGCTCAAAGTGGTTAAATGCCAGCCTTGGCACAAGCTCTGGGATCTCTTCTTAGCATGGCAGGCTCTTGGGTGGGGCTGCAGTGGCAACTTCCCAGAGGGCCCTGGTCACAGAGGAAGAGTGGGCACCATCTCGAGGTTGCCAGCCAGGCCGAGGTTGTCAAGCATTTTGAGGAAACAGAGTGAACCTATTCTCTGCTTCTCCAGCTTGGAATTGCATTTTATGTACTGGCCACGACACAGCACTGTGACCAATTCCCAGATCAATTACAGATGCTAGGCTCCGGCAGGAAACAGTGCATTTTGTCTCAAGGAAGAAAGGTAACAGGCTCTCATCTTCCCTTCCCAAATGAATAGAACGGACTCTGTGATCACTGATCACTGTGATCCAGCCTGGGAACTCATTCTAGAAGTGGCTGGGGACTGGCCACACAAACCAGAGACCCACAGAGCGACCGGTTTGCTGTGGAGGAGAAATGGGCCCTTGTTTGTGGACATCTCTTTCTGAGATAGGAAGCAGAGCAAAGAGATCAGGAGGGAAAAAAGTATAAGCAAGCTTCTCCCACCACCTGAGCCTCAAACAGGGCTTCTTTCTCCCTGGCTGTCACGCTCAGGGCCTTGCATGGCTGGTCTGCCTTGAGGAGGAGGCCCTGGTGCTTTTGCCCACATGAAGTGTTTCCTCACATTTGCAGGGTAAGCCAGTTTGGTGTCAAATTAATCTCGACAGATTGTGCTGAAGGCCTGAGAAAGACAGACATAAAAGGCTAGGAACAGGGTACAAAACTGGAGTCTGTAGCCAGAGCGCGGGCAGGGCAGCCAGAAGAGAGGCCAGGATTTCACACATACCAAGCTCTTGAAGTCAGAGGTAGGAGAGTCAGGGCCCACTGGGAGGGAAGCACAAGTCGAGGCAGGAGGTAACGCACTCAGCCTATGACCACAGGCCCAGGCCCATCCCGGTGGACGAAGGATGGACATGTCTGTTCCTAATGCTCCAAACATCCTCCTTCATGCAGCCTTCTTGTTCATCCTGACACCCTCTGGATCCCGGCCCAGTGCTTAGCTCAGCATGCAGAGCCTTTGCCCGCTGGCTTCCCGCCTGTGTCTCCAGCTGTTGCCACCCCCAAACTGAGCACCCCCAGCCAGGACCTGGGTGCCTCCTCACCCCATCATGCAGGGAGGGATGTTGGAGACACTGGGGAAGCGGGGGCCTCCTGGGATGGCCCCTGCCCACAGCTCTGGGCCTAACTTCAGAGGTAACTCTGCCGCCCCAAGGAGTCCTTCACCTTGGTGAGCCTGCCAATACCCTGCCAAGTGATTGCCAAGTAAAGAGGCCAGCCCCCACCGCCGGGTCATCTTGCTCATGAGCACCGCGGGGCCCTTAACACATCCAAAATGAGTCTTCCTGCTCCCACCAGGTTTGATGTGACCAGGAAACTCAGCTTATTTCTCAGTAACCTAAATTTCATCCTACCCCCCACCCAGGTACTCGTGCCCATGCAGAGCTGGAGAGGGTGTCTCTCGGGAGAGAAAAGCCCCCAACTCTCCAGCTGCAGAGGCAGCTCTGTTACTTTGACCTTGACATAGGCAAGGTCAAGAGCTTGGGGAAACAGAAACAGCAAGGGCCCTATGCTAGACTAAGAATGAAACTGTGTGGGCCAGATGCCGGTGGCTTGCGTCTGTAATCTGAGCTACTCAGGAGTCTGAGATCTGAGGGTCAAAAGTTCGAAGCCAGCCAGGGCAAGAAAATCTGTGAGACTCTTACCTCCAATTTAACCACCAGAAAACTGGAAGTGGTAGAGCACTAGCCTTGAGTGAAGACTGCATCTGTGGGTGACAGTGGCAACCAGAACCGAGGTCGACAAGGGCAGGGGGAGAGCCATGTGATTCATCTAACACCAAAGTCCCTTGGTTTTACAGGAAGGAATTGAGGCTCACAGAGGACTGTGGCTCACCAGGGGTTTAAAAGTAAACATAGTCTCTGGACCACCATAGATGTAAAGGACTGGCTGAGTTTCTCCTCCTATGTTTATACATCCCCCTCCATTTGTGGCTCTACCTGGCTAAGCTCTCCTTACTTCCTGTGTGGATGACAGCAACAGCAGTCCATGCAAAAGTAACCCTTTGTTGGGACAGAAATGGAATGCCCTGTCCTTCCTGTTGTAGGGAGTACAGCTGACTCCATCTTGATCATGGTAGGAAATGTTGGGGGGAGTAGATCAACCTGACCCCAAAATGCTGCTTCTGTAAATGGTTTGCTTAACTTGCTTGTTGCTTGCTCTACCCCCTGCGTCAAGCCCCTACATCTGTGCCATGCTTTTACCTTTATAAACCCCAATTTGAAGACTGCTTGCGGTCACGGTGGCAGCTCCCGAGTCTGGGCTGCGTCCCTGGCCGGTCAGTTCGCTTTATGCTTCCCCAATAAATCCATCTTTTTGCTTGAGACTGTCTCTGAGTGGTGGACTCTTAGAGGTACGGGGACTCCCCTCCCTCGAACCATGTAACATTGGTTCCCTCACTGGGAAGAGTCCTTCTTCTTTTGGGAGGAAGACGCCGGGTGAAGAAAAAGAAATCTCCAGAGGTGTAAGTGTGTGTGTCTAAGATTGGTTGACCAATTTGTTTTGTCTGTTTCTGTATCAGGAAAGTGCACTGTTTGTGGGCCTGAGAGAAGCTGAACTCAGGAGCTCTCTAGGGCCGGGGTGGCCTTGACCCCCTTCTGAAGGTCCTCATAGTGGAAGACATGTATGTTGATCTTGTTCCTTGTTCTGTGTATGGTTGTCTATCTGTATCTGTTCTCGATTCTGCTTTTGCTTGCTATTATTGTGATTAGATGTATTTTACAAGAAGACCTGGGACAAGTGGCATCTGCTGAGGAACTTCCCCTAGACCCGGTCTTACAACGTCTTAAAGATTTCCAGGAAAACATAAAGAGCTAAGCTATCTGGTGATTGTCTTCCCAGGAAAACTGACTACTTTCGGCCGGCTGGCAAAGAGGAAGTAGCAGAAAAGTAATGTGGAGGTTACCAAAAGGCCAGGAGAATATCCACAAGCCTTTTCACTTGTTCATGGACAAAAAGGCTGGGGTAGGAAAAAGCACACCCTCTGGGAATTTCCAGGGCCCTGCGGCCTCCCCACCACTCTAACAGCCAGTTTGTCAATGCCAGACATGCCATCCAAAAAAAAAAAAGACCAAAAAATCCTTTTGGGATTACTTAGAAATCTTCCCAAAGTCTCTATCCTGTTTTGTTATGTTTTCCTGAGTTCTGTGTTTGCCTTAGTCTTGAGTCTCTTGTTGTGTTCAGTCTTGTGTCTCTATAGGGGAAATCCGAGCCTGCTTTGAGCTGGGTCCCCTTTGGCGATGAGGCAGTTGGGATACGAAGGCAGCTGAGGACATTGTACTAGCATCTAAAGTTAACAAATTGAAATTATGAAGTGCTAAAATTGGCCTAAGATAGTCAGGCCACTTGGTGGGCTAAGAGATCAGCCTCAGGTAACTGCCCTTCTTCCAACAGAATGTACTTAAAGGGTCAATTGTTATGTAAAATACTCTAGTAAATTGGGCTGAGCCTTACTCCAGGGAACCCCCACCCAGCTTTCTCCAGCAGAAAAGTATTTGCTGCTAAAATGCCTTGCTAACACTAGCAAGCCCTGGAAAAATGGTAAAGTGCCTTGTTAAAAGCTTTATCTTAAATCTTGAACACCTGCAAGTGTTAGACTGGCAAATATATCGCTTGCTGCTGAAAATGTATGGCCCAATGTTCATTTTTGTGCTCTTTAAGATCTCATTGTGCGAGAGTGTGTGTGTGTGTGTGTGTGTGTGTGTAAACATGTTCAAAATTAAAGCTGTCAGCATGATGTAAAAATGTGTGAGTTTAAGTTTAAACTCAAAAGGTCATCAAGTTTGGGCGTTACCAAAAGTCTAAAAGGATATTGCTTTAAAAAAAAAAAAAAAGAGAGAGAGAGAAACAACAGTTAAAAGGAAATTTGGGCCATTTTCCTTACTCCTTTATGGGAACTTGGCCTTGTCAACTCTGCTGGCAATAAACTTTTGCTCCACGGGGGGGTGGGGGGGGAAATTTGGTCTGTTAATGCATTAGGATGTTTGCACTGTACTCAAGTTATCTGGTTTAGCAAAAGGCATTGGGAACTTGAAATTTATTTCCACTGTTAAAGTTTGGGACTAAATGTTAGAAATTTGGATGTAAAGGTTTATCACTGTTAAAGAATTGCTTGGGTTTCTCAGTCAATCTGTCAGAGATCAATAGAAAAAGACAGGAAAAACCTGGGGCAGGCCTGTGAACCTATCCTTGAGTGAGGGGTGATCTGGCAAAGGTGTAGCTTAGCTAGTCCACACGTGGTGGCACAGGTCCTAGTGGTGAGTCCACTCATGGTGGTACAGGCCCTGTGGGGAGTCCACACATGTGGGACAGGCCCTGGGGGAGTCCATGCATGGTGGAAGAATGTAAGCTGGCACCAAGGCAGTTCATCAAGCTCTAAGGAGTGGGATGAGTATATGCCTGTTCTGTAGGACAGGCCAATGGAGGCCTTTCTTCATCCTGTCTCTCTTGATTTCAGATGGACACTGGAAACCTGATGGTAAAAATTGGTACTTCTAAAGCTGCCCCTTGGGATGGATTAGAATTGGAAAATACTTAAGAAGAGGGTTAAAAAGTTTATTTGTATGATGTAACTTGACTTCTGTGCTATTTTGCAATTTGGAAGTATAGAAAAAGCCAAGGTGCTAAGTCTGGATTCTTGCTTGTAATTCTGGTGTTTGTAATTCTTGTATTAAGAAAAACCTCAATTGGGTTCAGATGTTCTAGGCAGTAATTCAGACTGAAGAAAAAAAAATGACTCTTTTAAAATGGGCAACCCTGAGGCTCTAGGCTTCAGAGATCTTCAAATGCAGGTGAAAGCCAAAGTGCAAGTGGTAAAGTTGAGGTTAGTAAAAGGCTTGAGAAATCAAAAATGGATTTCGAGATACGAAATTTGGAAGTGAAAATGTCTTAAATGTTTGTTTCAAATTGGATAAAGGAAAAATTAGGGCTACCAAGATGATTGTTTAATTGCTACTCCAGTTTGCCTTGCAGGTTTTCTGTAAAAATTGCAGGCCAGAAAGGACAGACGATTCCTACAAGTTTGTTAGACGTAATGTTGGCCCTTAAGTTCCAGGTAAGATCATGCTTAAAAACTACTTCTGTGTGGACCACCTTGTTGCTTTTAATTGGAGTAAAGTGGCCTTTTGTAAGACTCATTGATCTGAAATCTGAGGTTCGAAGCCAGCCCAGGCAGAGAAAGGTCCCTGTGGGAGTCTTTATCTCTAATCCACCAGCAGAGTGCTGGGAACAGAGTTGTGAGCTGTGTTGAGGCTCAAAGTGACAGAGTGCTAGCCTTGAGCTGGAGAGCTGAGGGACAGCACTCAGGCCCTGAGTTCAAGTTCAGTGACCGTAAAAGTAGAAAAGTCACTCCTGGGACAAAAGTGATGGAGCATCCAGAGGCAGTAAGCCACTGCTTGGATGGCAGAGATGGTGTCAGATCTTAGTCATGGGTGTTTGCCCTTTCAAAAAATCAGAGCCGGGAGGTCCTAGAAAAATAGTTTGTAAGCATGCCTTTCTAATGCCCATGTCTGTCTACTCTGTAACTGGGCAGGAACTTGCTAGTCGTCTGTGATAGTGGGTAGTAAAGCTGAGTTTGTTAAATGGAGGAATAGTTTAAATTCCCAACCCCCTGCATCTGCTCAAAGCCCTGAGTGAATTTTGAGCTGGCATATCTGTTCAGGAAAGGAAGCTTGCAGACCTGAGATTGTGTCTTTTTTTTTTTTTTTTTTTTTTTTTTTTTTGCGCCAGTCCTGGGCCTTGGACTCAGGGCCTGAGCTCTGTCCCTGGCTTCTTCCCGCTCAAGGCACTCTGCCACCTGAGCCACAGCGCCACTTCTGGCCGTTTTCCGTATATGTGGTGCTGGGGAATGGAACCTAGGGCCTCGTGTATCCGAGGCAAGCACTCTTGCCACTAGGCCATATCCCCAGCCCCTGAGATTGTGTCTTTATTGAGATCTAAGGCCTGCAAAGGTAATATAGGCATTGTTAGGTCATCGGAGATCAGTTTCCCCTGCCAGTCAGGAAAATCTTTTGTAAACCAGAGTGCTAAAAGACTACAATGTTGTAGCCAAGAAGAGGTCTGTACAGTTGCTAAAAGTTAAGTGTTGTAGGGGCTGAGAATATGGCCTAGTGGCAAGAGAGTTTGCCTCATATACATGGAAGCCCTGGGTTCGATTCCTCAGCACCACATATATAGAAAATGGCCAGAAGTGGCGCTGTGGCTCAAGCGGCAGAGTGCTAGCTTTGAGCAAAGAGGCCAGGGACAGTGCTCAGGCCCTGAGTCCAAGCCCCAAGACTGGCAAAAAAAAAAAAGTTAACTGTTGTATGTAATTTCCAGTCTGGAGTAAAGTTCCTAATGGACATCTGATACTGGGAACCCCTTGGCAAAGTAGGCTAAGTAAGGTTATAAGTTCCTGGCTAGGTAGGGTCAGCATTCCTGAGTCAGCCTGAAGAAGTTATAGAAGATGGATGATCTCCGCTCATCAGCTCCTCTTTAAGATCATGGTACCAAACAAACAGTACAAGAAATGTATCCAATGCCTAACGTATGAAACTGTAACCTATCTGTACATCAGTTTGATAATAGAAATTTGAAAACAAATAAAATAAAATGTACATAACAATAACATTCAATACCAAAAAAAAAAAAAAAAGATCAAGGTACCAGAGTCATTTTAGGGAAGATGAGGCAGAGGCAGGGAAAATAGAAGTAACAAATGTACCAAGAGTAAAGACTGTACTTTTGAGAGATGGTTCTTTAACCAGTCTATACAGAAAGTTGCAGGCAACCCAGCAGAAGGTGTGACATTCTACTGGAGCCACTGGGAGCCACTGCCCCTGCCCATTTCGTATGGGTTGAGATCAAGGACAGCCTGAAAGACATCTGGAGGAAACTACATCTTCACCCTGAGTACCTCTATGGTGGTAAAAGCAGATGGGTCTTCACCACACACAACTGATTCCTGCTGGAAGGCTGCTTTGGATCTGCTGAAACTAAGATTTGGGAGGGAGCATTCTTTCTGTGGTAACCTTCCCACTCCTGAGTTGACAGGAGTTTTTGCTCTATTAAGAAAATTGGGGGGGCTGGGGATATAGCCTAGTGGCAAGAGTGCCTGCCTCGGATACACGAGGCCCTAGGTTCGATTCCCCAGCACCACGTATACAGAAAAAACGGCCAGAAGCGGCGCTGTGGCTCACGTGGCAGAGTGCTAGCCTTGAGCAAGAAGAAGCCAGGGACAGTGCTCAGGCCCTGAGTCCAAGGCCCAGGACTGGCCAAAAAAAAAAAAAAAAAAAAAAGAAAATTGGATAGAGCATATGTAGCAGGCTAGAGAGTCACTCCCAGATGATGCCTGGGGTGGGAGGTGTGTCCAAGTGTATTAGTGTGTCCAGATGGATTAGGGTGTCACCTCAGACAAGGAAGGGAGGTAACTGCCTCCAGGTGTGCCAGTCACCTAGGTAACTGGATGGAGATTTAAACAGGTGAGAACACCTGCGTGGAGCCCTCCTGGGGATGGACCTCACAGATATCACTGGCCCACCTTAGGCACTTAGAGGAACAGGAAAGTGGATTTGCCCATGTGTTAATGCATTTTCATTTGTACAAAGAATTGGAGCCTAAAACAGGTCCTGCGCATCCAATACACACCCCTCAATGTTAATGAGATAAGTCAAGGGTTTGACTAGGCTGAAAGAAGGGAAGGGGCTGGGAATATGGCAAGAGTGCTCACCTCATATACAAGAAGCCCTGGATTCGATTCCCCAGCACCACATATGTAGAAAATGGCCAGAAGTGGCGCTGTGGCTCAAGTGGCAGAGTGCTAGCCTTGAGCAAATAAGCCAGGGACATTGCTCAGGCCCTGAATTTAAGGCCCAGGACAAAAACAAACACACAAAACAAAAACATTTGAAAGAAAAGGGATGTTGTAGGGAGTATGGCTGACTCCATCTTAATTAGGGAAACATGGTAGGAAATGTTGGGGGAGAGGGGTAGATGAGGTCAATCTGACCCCAAAATGCTGCTTCTGTAAATGGCTTGTTTGTTGCTTGCTCTACACCGTGTCAACCTACATCTGTGCCACACTTGCTTAACTTGTTTGTTGCTTGCTCTACCCCTGCATCAAGTCCCTACATCTGTGCTGTGTTTTTACCTTTATAAACCCCAATTTGATTTTTTTTTTTTTTTTTTTTTTGGCCAGTCCTGGGCCTTGGACTCAGCGTCTGAGCACAGCGTCTTTTTGCTCAAGGCTAGCACTCTGCCACTTGAGCCTCAGCGACACTTCTGGCCGTTTTCTGTGTATGTGGTGCTGGGGAATTGAACCCAGGGCCTCATGTATATGAGGCAAGCACTCTTGCCACTAGGCCATATCCCCAGCCCCATAAACCCCAATTTGAGGACTGCTCAGGGTCACGGGGTTAGCTCCCGAATCTGCACTGTGTCCCTGGCCAGTCAGCCCACTTTTCACTGTTGCAGTTTCATCTGCCGAGCCTGTGCTGCGTCCCTGGTCGGTCAGTTTGCTCTGTGCTTCCTCAATAAGCCCATCTTTTTGCTTGAGACTGTCTCTGAGTGGTGGACTCTTGGAAGGACGTGGAATCTCACCCTCCACCCCCCCCCCCCGACCCTGTAACACTTCCCATTCCTCACTTCCTGCTTGTGTGTGTGTGTGTGTGTGTGTGTCTGTCTGTGTGACTCCGAGTGTGAACTTAGGGCCTGGGTGCTGGGTGCTGTCCCTAAGCTTTTGTGTACAAGGCTAGTATTCTACACAGTGCCACAGCTCCACTTCCAGCTTTTTGGTGGTTAATTAGAGATGAGTCTCTAGAATTTGTTTACCATGGTCTTCCCAGGCTGACTTCCAACGGAGATCCTCAGATCTCAGCCTCCTGAGCAGCTAGGATTATAGGCGTGAACCAGCTGTGCCCATTCTTCATTGCCACTTCTTCGGAGAAGCATCTGCTGGTCAGGAACAAGCTCTCCTCTCCCATGCCTGCTGCTGCGCTAGGCCTCACTGCTTGCTCCATGGTGTGACTACATACTGGCATGCCTTTGCCTTCTCGGCTTTCCAATAGTTGGATTATAAATTCCAAAGGGTAAGGGCCTTGCCTCATGTGTCCTGATTTCCCCTAGCTGTGCCTGGTATTCAAGAGAAAGTGATAAAATTTCAGTCACCACTTACAAGGCAGTGCTAAGAAATCAGAAAAATGATCAGAAATACCCTCTGGGATGTTGGACATCAAGTGAAAACAAAACATCTAATTTAAAGGGTCAGGAAGGTTGAATGATGGTGGTTCATGACTGTAATCCTAGTGACTCAGGAGGCTGAGATCTGAGGATCAAGGTTCAAAGCCAAACCCAGCAGGAAAGTTCATGAGACTTTTTTTTTTTTTTTTTTTTTGCCAGTCCTGGGGCTTGCACTCAGGGCCTGGGCACTGTCACTGAGCTGCTTTTTGCTCAAGGCTAGCACAATAACACTTGAGCCACAGAGCCACTTCTGGCTTTTTCTATATATGGGATACTGAGGAATCAAACCCAGGGTTTCATGTGTGCGAGGCAAGCACTCTACCACTAGGCCACATTCCCAGCCCCATGAGACGCTTTTTTTTGGGGGGGGGGGGTAGGTCAAGGGGCTTCTACTTTAGGCCTGGGCGCTGTCCCTGATCTCTTCAGCTCAAGGCCAACACTCTACCACTTGAGTCACAGCTCCACTTCTGATTTTCTGGTGATTAATTGGATATAAGAGTCTCACAGACTTTCCTGCTTGCTTTGAACCTTGATCCTCAGAGCTTAGGTTCCAGAGTAGCTAGGATTACAGGTGAGAGCTATAGATGCTGGCTCTTATCTCCTCTTAACCAACAAAATGCCAGATGTAGAGATGTGGCACAAGTGGTAGAGTTCTAGCATTGAGTGGAAAAAGCTAAGGGACAATGCCCAGGCTTTCCCAAAACTCCAGTACCAGTACAAACAACAAAATGTTAGGTTTTTAAAGTAGGTAGCCGGTAAAGGAGAACGCCACGCGGTATTCAGGCAGGAGAGAAAAGTTTATTACCGAACTGCTGGCCTGTGGCCAAGATGATCCATGGCCGGAGAGAAGGGAGAGAGAGAGAGAGAGAGACCCCCACCCAGCCCTGCTTTATTTAGGGCAGGGGCAAGGGGTGTGGCCAGGTGGATTAGGAGGTGACCTCAGGGAAAGGGGAGGTAACTGCCTCCAGGTCTGCTGGTTACCCAGGTAACTGGGTGGAGACTTAATGAGGTGGGGGCATCTGCATGTAGCCCTCAGGGAGAGGACCTAACAGAAAACCCAAAGGGAAAGGCAGTTTCTAGAGGAGCCAAAGGTAGGAGAAAGAGTTGGTGTGAACAAGTCTAGAACATTCTAGAACAAGAGGGAAGATGCAGCTGGGCGCCAGCTGTTAATCCTAGCTACTCAGGAGGCTGAGATCTGAGGATTGAGGTTCAAAGCCAGCCCCATGAGACTCTTATCTCCAATTTAGCCACCAGAAAACAGGAAGTGGAGGCTGTGGCTTAAGTGGTAGAGCACTAACCTTGAGCTGAAGAGCTCAGGGACAGTGCCCAGGTTCAGAGTTCAAGCTCCACAACTGACCAAAAAAAAATGCAGTGCATATTAAGGCCCTGAGGTCCGAAAGGAGCAGGGTGAGACAAGAGAGCAGCTACCTGGGCTCTTCTGCACTCTAGCTGTTGACATTGCCCCTAAACAGAATGATAAGGTCACTGTAATATGGAGGTCAGATCTGGCCAGCACCATCATTGGCTGTTGAGGGGTGTCAGATTGATTCCATCTCAGATTAAAGAAGAGCAGAAGCCGACTCCATCTTCACTAAAATCTCCCTCACCCTATCCAGGGAAGTTCCCCTTCGCTGTGATAAGATTGTGTGAACTGCTTGACCACCTGAGTAGTGGAACTTCAAGGTTAAGCCTGTGCCCTTCCATGAATAGGCATATCCTGCATCACGTGAGCCTGCCAAATCCATGCGCCAATTCTAACTAGAATGATAGGTTGATTCAAACAGATACTATGAGGCAGATTGTAACCCCATTGGCCACCTGCGTGTGACCTGGAATGCTCTGTAAGTGTTGTAAACTCATTGGCTACCTGTGTGTGGCAAGCTGGACCATGTGGTGTTTGCCTTTATAACCCGACCCCGAGGGCTGGGAATATGGCCTAGTGGCAAGAGTGCTTGCCTCATATACATGAAGCTCTGGGTTCAGTTCCTCAGCACCACATATATAGAAAAAAGCCGGAACTGGCGCTGTGGCTCAAGAGGTAGAGTGCTAGCCTTGAGCAAAAAGAAGCCAGGGACAGTGCTCAGGCCCTGAGTCCCTGCCCCTGGACTGGCAACAACAACAAAAACAAATAACCAGACCCAGAGCACAGCCCAAGGTGCAGTCCCAGCTTCCAATTCTCGGGCCACCTGATTTTTGTGGTCACGGTTTCAGTTCCGGAGTCTGGGCCATGACCCTGGCTGGTCAGTATACTTTTTACTTCCTCAATAAATCCATCTTTTTACTTGAGACTGTCTCTGAGTGGAGGACTCTGGGAGGGGTGGGGATCCCCCCACACCCCATTACATTGTAGTCCCCTCCTTGGAGGGACCCCATTACAGTCACCCCTGCTTTTCTGCGACTGAGAAGTGGGCCCTGCCCAGTTGCCTCATGCTTGGGTTGACTTTTTCTGGACTCTCAGGTTGCCTTTCTGGTGTCCAGTTGATTTTCTTCAAAGCCACAGTCCCCGTGGGTCTGACATTTCCCATGGTTCTGCATTGCTACTGGGAGCCTCAGCTCTGCCACTCAGGCCCAGTATTTCAGAGCTCACTGCTTTCCACACCCGGCACACAGTAGGTTCTCAGTTTCTGTCCAACCATGTCTGTTCCCAAGGCTTCTTTGATGTCCTGCTGAGCCAGCACTGGCCACTGTGGGAAGACAAAGGCTTGCTTCTGCCCTCCTGGTTTTCTTTTTTTTTTTTTTTTGGCCAGTCCTGGGCCTTGGACTCAGGGCCTGAGCACTGTCCCTGGCTTCTTCCCGCTCAAGGCTAGCACTCTGCTACCTGAGCCACAGCGCCCCTTCTGGCCATTTTTCCATATATGTGGTGCTGGGGAATCGAACCGAGAGCTTCATGTGTAGGAGGCAAGCACTCTTGCCACTAGGCCATATTCCCAGCCTGCCCTCCTGGTTTTCAAACTCTAGCCTAGCTCTCCCTCTCCCCCCTCCCTCCTCTTCCTCCTCCCACCTCTGGAAGAGCCAGTGCCAGTACCACAGGAGGGAGATGTGGACAAAGGTGGGTTATTGTCTTGGAAGTTTGGGGAACACTTGCACCCTCACTTCAGGACCAGCTTTGTGAAACTCTCATAGGTGGAGAGTTGGAGAACAGCCATAACCCAGAATCCCTTCGGAGCACAGCAGCTCATGTTCTTTTTTGTTGTTTGGTTTTAGAACCAAGGGCCTTGCACTTGAGAGGACAGAGCCACACCCCTAGCCCTCCAAAGGCTTTTTATTTTTATTTATCTTTTTGCCAGTCCTGGGGCTTGAACTCAGGGCCTAAGCACTGTCCCTGGCTTCTTTTTGCTCAAGGCTAGCACTCTACCACTTGAGGCCACAGTTCCACTTCTGGCCTTTTCTATATATGTGGTGCTAAGGAATCGAACCCAGGGCTTCATGTATAAGAGGCAAACACTCTACCACTAGGCCACATTTCCAGCCCCTCCAAAGGCTTTGTAGAGTCATCCCCAAAGTTCTATGAAATGATTGGGGGTGGGGGGGCCAGGGGAAGTGGGGCTGGAAAGGTCAACGCTTGGACTTTAGAAGAGGAACTGGAACCAAGTCCTGAGTGCCTGGACTCTTGGCCCACCAGCATACCTGGTAGGGGTGGGTGAGAACTAGAGGCTCAGCCTGGGATCCCAGCTCACCTTTGGTTGCCCATGATCTACAGATTGCCCAGGAGGGAAGGAGAGAGTGCAGGCCACACCAGGAAGCCCCGGACTGGCCCAGCCCACAAGGTCAATGAGTGGTCATGAGGCCGACCCAGGCCTTCCGCCTTCTACTTCTCTGTGTGCACAACAAATGGTCAACATGGGGGCCTTTGTGCTTCAGTTGCTGGGCACAGATTGGAACCATTCAGTGAGGCTGGGACCTTGTCTTTATTTATGAGCAGCCTCAGGCATGGCTTACACACAGCTCAGCTCCCAACCAACTGCAAAAGGGGATACATTAGAGTTCTGCAGGGCCTAAGTGAGAGGATACCCTAAGAGCAGCCAATTTCTAACAAATAGCGGCACATATTACTTAGAATTTAAATGTTTGGCACTAATACTTGTTGGCCAGGTGACAGTGGCTCACGCTAGTAATATTAGCTACCCAGAAGGCTGAGATCTGAGGATCCAGGTTCAAAGCCAGCTTAGGCAGACAAATCTGAGAGGCCCCCCTCCCCCCCCCCCTTTTTTTTGTCAGTCATGGGGCTTGAACTCAGGGCCTGGGCTCAGTCCCTGAGCTCTTTTGCTCAAGGCTAGCACTTTACTGCTTGAGCCACAGCACCATTTCCAGTTTTTTTTTTTTTTTTTGGCCAGTCCTGGGCCTTGGACTCAGGGCCTGAGCACTGTCCCTGGCTTCTTCCCGCTCAAGGCTAGCACTCTGCCACTTGAGCCACAGCCCCGCTTCTGGCTGTTTTCTGTATATGTGGTGCTGGGGAATCGAACCTAGGGCCTCGTGTATCCGAGGCAGGCACTCTTGCCACTAGGCTATATCCCCAGCCCCATTTCCAGTTTTTGAGTAGCTATTTGGAGATAAAAGTCTCACAGGTGAAGTAAGGAGGTCAGGACTGGCCAGTGCCATCTTGGCCACGTGGTGAATTGTAGAGTCTGGCAGCTTGTCTTCATAGGTGTGCCTGGATTCCTAGAGGAAGGGAAGTCCTACCCCCAGGTAATGGGTGTTCCTGAATCCCTGGCACAGGGTGGGCACTTGGCCTATAGGTTACTGAACCTGTCAGTCCAGTGCTCAGGACTGGGAGCTTCCTGTGACTCAGCCCTCTGATCTGACCCTATTTAGGGTCAGGCCAGCTCAGGCACCATTATACCATGCCACACGTCTCCGTGTTCAAGTCCTGGGTCCTATCTCCTGGTCATCATCTCTGGCCACCATGGCGTCCCAGTTCAGCTGTCCATGAGAGCTGAATTGGTTTGTTGGTATTGGTTTTGTTCTTTCTTTCCTCTCTTGTGGGCTACAGGCCTTTGTAATAACCAACTGGCTACTTGCAGACTGCTAACATTCTAATAAAGACTCCAAGATTTGATCCTTCAAAATGTGGCTTCCCTGATAATTTACAACAAAGGGACTTTCCTGCCCTGGCTGGCTTTGAACCATGATTCTCAGATCTCAGTCTCCTGAGTAGCTAGGATTACAAATGTGAGCCACCAGCACCCAGCTGAGAGACTCTTATCTCCAATAACAGCAAAAGGCCAGAAGTGGAGGTGTGGCTCAAGTGGTAGAACACCAGCCTGGAGCAGGAAAAGCTAAGCAAAATTGAGAGGAGTTCCTTTATGAGCTCAAAATAGCAAAAACCCAAAATTTGATGTTCAGCCAAGAGTGTGGCTCAAATAGTAGAGACCCTGCCTCACTTGAACCCCAGTACCACCCAAAATAAGCCAAACAAAACACCCCAACATTGTCTACACAAATATGAGGGACTATACTGCTGCAGCTCTGAAAATCTCACGTGGAAGCCAGAAGTGGCTCGTTGGCTTAATTGACCTTGAACCACCCTTGTCTATTCCCCAAATATGGGGCCAAGCCCTCATCTGCTTTGTGTCCTGCCAGGGACCTGTCATAGAGTAGTTGACTCTATTCCCTGGCTCGTGGCCCGAGATTATTAGGGATCTGTACACAAGGGGGGATGGTTGCTGTCTGGCTGATGGCTGAAAACAGGTGGGTCTGTGGGCTGGGCCGGAGAGTATTTGTGGGGAGGCCAAGCAAATCCATGCCAAGATTCTAGAGAGATTAGGGAGAAAGTTCCATCCCAGCCTCCATCTGCTGGAGAGGGCTGGGCATGGATGCCACGAAGAGCCTGTGCTGAAAACAAAGTGGGATGTGGCCCTTCAGGAGAGCGGTGGGGACAAGTGCAGGTTGAAGCGGGGCTGGGAAGCCACACTTCTCTCCATGAAGGTGCTGGGAGGACAGTGCCTGCAGGGACCAGAACAATCAGCAGGCCGTCCACATCTGGGGTGAGGGCAGCCAAGTGCTCTGCAAGCTGAGGCTGAGGTGCAGCACCCTAGGACAAGCACCTTGGAGCTGATGTGAAGGGGTGCAAACTGGAGAAGGGGAGGACCACCCAAGTTAGGACCAGGGGCAGGGGTGTTGCTGTCCCTCCTTGATCAAGAAAGTGAGGTAGGGCTGGGAATGTGGCTTAGTGGTAGAGTGCTTGCCTGGCACCCATGAAGCCCTGGGTTCCATTCCTCAGTACCCCATACACAGAAAAAGCCAGAAGTGGCGCTGTGGCTCAAGTGGTAGAGTGCTAGCCTTGAGCAGAAAGAAGCCAGAGATAGTGCCCAGGCCCTGAGTTCAAGCTCCAGGACTGGCAAAAAAAAAAAAAAGAAAGTAGGGTGGCTGGGCTCTGGTGGCTCATGCCTGTAATCCCAGCTACTCAGGAGGCTGAGATCTGAGGACCTCAGTTCAAAGCCATCCTGGGCAGGAAAGTCTGTGAGACTCTTATCTCCAATTAATCACCAGAAAACTGGAAGTGACGCTGTGGCTCAAATGGTAAAAAAGAGCTCAGGGACAATGCCTAGGCCCTGAGTTCAAGCCCCACAACTGACAAGAAAAAAGAGGGTTTAGATGAGGCAGGGCTGCCTTCCCTCACAACCCTCCATGCCAGGACTTTAGCAGCCTCCTCCCCACCCAGGCACTCTTCTCCAGCCAGCCACTGAAGGGGTTACTTGTTAGCGTGTGCGCATGTGCCTGTGTGCCAATACTGGGGCACAATACTACTACCAACAGCTGCACAATACTACTGCAGACTCAAGGCCTGGGTACTGTTCTCCAGCTTTTTCACTCAAGGCTAGCACTCTACCCACTTGAGCCACATCTCTAATTGGGCTCTTGGGTGGTTCATTGGAAAAGAAAGTCACACAGACTTTCCTGCCCAGGCTGGCTTCACACCTTCGTTCTCAGATCTCAGCCTCATGGGTAGCCAGGGTTATAGGCCTTCCTTTCTGTTCTATATCCACCAAACCTGGTCCCACTTTAGAGCCTGGAAAGCTGCTTCCTTCAGAGTCAGTCACATTGCAGTCTCCTGACCATTCCTCTGTGAGCAGGGCCTCCCTTTTTTTTTTTTTTTTTTTTTGTTGTTGTTGGTGGTGGTAGTGGTGATGGGGCTTGAACTCTGGGCGTTGTCCCTGAGCTCTTCAGCTCAAGGCTCTACCACCTGAGCCACAGTACCACTTCCAGTTTTCTGGCACTTAATTGGAGATAAAAGTCTCAGACTTTTCCAACCGTAATCCTCACATCTCACCCTCCCAGTAGCTAGGATTACAGGTGAGCCACTTAGGCCTGGCCCACCCCTACCCTACTTTTTGTTTTGCCAGTCCTGGGGCTTGAACTCAGGGCCTTCTTTTTGCTCAAGGCTAGCACTTTACCACTTGAGCCACAGCACCACTTCTGGCCTTTTCTGTTTATGTGGTGGTGAGGAATCGAACCTAGGGCTTCATGCATGCTAGGCAAGCACTCTACCGCTAAGCCGCATTCCCAGCCCTCCCCACGTACCCTCTCTAAGGCTGGGTGTCCAGCCCAGCACTCTAACAATCTTCCTGAGTTATCATCTCATTTAAATGCTTTTCCCCCCCTCTCAGGGTACTTACCACTTCTAAAATCATCTTTTTCTTTCTCTTACTTTCTTAGTCATTCATTGTTAGGGGCTGTTTGCAGTCAGACCTGGCCTTCCACACCCCTCATGGGCTGAAGCCGGGGTGCTGCACAGGTTGACTGGCAGATACCCACGGCCTGGATGCCCAGATGCAGGGCCCTAGAGCCGTCTACACTGAATCCCAGCTCTCCCAGCCTCCGGGCAGCCTGGCAGCAGTTCCGGGCTGCAGCGAGGCGGAGGTCTGGCCTTGTCCTCATTGCACGATGGCCGCCTGCAGTCCTTTTCCCTCATCTTTGGGAGCCACTCCCTCATAATCAGTGTTTCACAAAAACCCTTTTGTGATTGTATGCCTGGGGGATTTCATCTGAGTCAACTGGCTTTGGCTGCCCCAGCCCGGCTGAGTCCAAAGGTCTGCTCAGCGTTTCCAGCCCCGCAGCCAACACTGCTGTGGTCTGAGGGCTCAGAGCTCCACCCAGGGGCTGTGAGGGGATGGAGGAGGCCTCCCGCCTGGGCTCCAGCCGGTTCCGGCTGCAAAGAAAGGGAGACAGCAGAAGAGAAAAGCAAAGGGCTTCTATTGCAAGTGGGCTGTGGGCTGGAGTCAGCGCTGGGACTGGATGGAGGTGACCCGCCTAAAGCCGGGCATCTTGTGCGGTTAGCTAAGGATGGCACATCCGTCCTTCTCTGGTGGGCTCTCCATTGCAAGTAGGGAACCAAATTAAGGGAGACTGTCCACCAGTGACTGAGTTCTGGCTAATGGGAGCCCATTGCCCTAGAGGTTATTGTTTAGCTTCCTAGGCTGTCCCAAGAGATGCGCCAGGTTGTGAGTTCAGTGTTGCATTTCATTGTTTTGGGAACTGGGCATGGTTTTGATGGTGGTGTACTGAGCTACACCCTAGTCTCTCGCTGTGTGTGTGTGTGTGTGTGTGTGTGTGTAGAGGTTTTACCAGCACTTGAACTCAGTGCCTTGTGGTCTCACTCAGTTTTTCTTATTTTTTCTTCTCACGGCTGGCACTCTATCCCTTGAGGCACGCCTCTAGTAGTTCTAGCTTTTCAATGGTGAATTGGAGATAAGTGTCTCCAGGATTTGTCTGCCCAGACTAGCTGAACCATGAATAGCCTCTTGAGTAGCTAGGATTAGGGGCATGGAGCACCAGTACCTAGCCTTGTTAATTGTAGTACTGGGGTTTGAATTCAGAGTCTTGCCCTTGCTCGGCAGGTACTCTGCTACTACCACTTAAGACATACCTTCAGCTCTTTTTGCTTTAGTTATTTTTCAGATAGGGTCTTATGTATTTTGCCCAGACCAGCTTGGAGTGATATCTTCCTATTCTCCTTCGTCCAACTGGCTGGAATTATAAATGTCAGCCATCAGGCCTGAGACTTTTATTTTTCTATATGGTCTAATCATTGTCCATTTGCTCAATTTTTTTTCTCTCTCTTTCTCCCCTCTCCAATTCCATACTGGGGCCTTAAACCTCAGGGATCCTACGCATGGTCCCTTAGCTTTTTCACTAAAGGCTGGCATTCTACCACTGCGGGCTTTTTAGTGGTTTATTAGAGATAAAAGTCTCTATGAGAGACAAAAGTCTCATGGACTTTCCTTCTCAGACTTTCAGCTGGAATCTTCATGTCTCAGCCTCCTGAATAGCTAGGACTACAGGTGCCCAGTTTTTTGTTTGTTTTTTTTGGCCAGTCCTGGGGCTTGAACTCAGGGCCTGAGCACTGTCCCTGAGCTTCTTTTTGCTCAAGGCTAGCACTCTACCACTTGAGCCACAGTGCCACTTCCAGTTTTTCTGTTTATGTGGTGCTGAGGAATTGAACCCAGGGCTTCATGCATGCTAGGCAAGCACTCTACCCCTCAGCCACATTCCCAACCCCCAGCCTTTTTTTTTCTTCAGTGCTGGGGTTTGAACCCAAGGTCTCACAATTGCCAGGCAAGTACTGTATTCCTGAGCCACAGCTCTTTGAGTATTCTTCTCCCCTTCTTCATGTGAGGGCCCCATAAAAGCAGATTTGCTGGGTATTCCCTTTCCTTCCTCCAGCAGCTCTGTCAAAGGCATTCTCTGTGTGCTCTCTTCAAAAGCACTTGTGCTAAAATTGGAATGGTGCAGAGATGGCCCCTGGGCTATACTAATTGGTTAGGAGAAGCACAGCATTGGTTCTGCAATGGGAATTCTCATTTGGAGGATCCAAAAGGCTGTGTGTGACCCTGGGGGACAAAAGCAGAGTTCTGGGGAATAAACACTATGAGGAGGGTGCAGGCAGGATCCTGGGGTTAGTCACTTCCTCCCTGGGTCTCGGGTCTTCATCAGAGCTGCTGTGAAACAGACAGCACATGAAGGAGCTTTGTGAGGTGGGAGGCTTCCGGGTCTTGGAGGGCCGTGGGAACCTGACAGAAAGGGCCCGTTCATTAAGATGAGCCTGAATGTCAGCTACAGGCAGTGACAGAAACAACAGGCAGTGACAGAAACAACAGGCGGCTTTTACTGTGTATGAGTCACTGCCTGAGCCCTGACAGAACCCCCACAACAATCCCATCAAGCGGTTGCTACTATTATTTGCATTTTAAAGATGAGAAAACTGGGGCATAGAATGAGGAAGGATCACACGGTAAGTATGAGAGAGGAGAGAATGATCAGACTTGGTGTTTTGCCCCAAATGTGTGCCCATTCCAAATCTTGGGCCTGGGCTGAGTTCAGCTTAATGGTGCAAGCATTGTCTAGCATTGTGCAAGGGTCCTGGGTTTGATTCTATGCGTTGAGACTTAACTGGGCACATCTGTAGTTGCAGCTCCAACAGGCTGGGGGCTGGGGGCTCGCTTGAGTTTAGAGCTTGGAGTCAGTCTGACAACAGAGTGAGACCCGAAATCTTCAAAAGTAATTGTCTTTTCTTTGCCAGTCTTGAGACTTGAACTCAGGGCCAGGGCACTGCTTCTGAGCTTCTTTGCTCAAGGCTAGCCCTCCATCACTTGAGCCACAGCACCACTTCCGGCTTTTTCTGTGTATGGGGTACTGAGGAATGGACCCCAGGGCTTTGTGCATGCTAGGCAAGCCAGCCCTAAGTCTTTGTTCTTGAAAGTGTGTCCTGATACTTTCCTATTAGTCATAATGAGAAGCAGGCATGGCCCTTAGGCCACGCTTACATCATCAGAAATTAGCCTTTCCAGCAGCCCCTGGAATAAAACATTGATGATCATTCCCATATTATGAAAGAAAAACTGAGGAGCTAATTAACTTCTGCAAGGTGGCCTTTAGGTCTCAGTCTGCAGCTCACTTCTGTGTCACACACCTGGTCAGTAAGCAGGGATGTGACCACCTGTCAATCAGACCTGATCCACAGATGTGGACCCACAAAGTGGCTGTTGACAAAGTACCAGCTTCAAGTCAGTGTCTTCCCTTTCTAGATGATAACTTTCCTGTGAGAATAGATGGAAGCCACAGACACTCGCCCCCGAGAATGTACGTGTGTGTGTGTGTGTGTGTGTGTGTGTATTGGACTTAAACTCAAGACTTAATACTCTTGGGGCTGGGAGTATGGCCTAGTGGTAAAGGGCTCGCCTCGTATACATGAAGCCCTGGGTTCAATTCCTCAGCACCACATATAGAAAAAGTCGGAAGTGGCGCTGTGGCTCAAGTGGTAGAGCAATAGCCTTGAGCAAAGAAGCCAGGGACAGTGCTCAAGCCCCGAGTCCAAGCCCCAGGACTGGCAAAAAAAAAAAAAGAAAAAAAGGATTTGTTTTACTGAGCTGGCTTCAGACCAAGATCCTCAGATCTCAGCCTCCAGAGTAGCTAAGATTATGGGTTGAGCCACTGGTGCATGCTTCAGAGTGATTAAGGAACTTGTCCACACACATGGTAATTAGCAGAGGGGAGATAATGCTTAGGGTTTGTGCTTTGCACTTGCTCACCCACATCTACCCTCCCTCACCATTTTGTTTTGTTCTGTTTTGTTTTGCCAGTCATGGGGCTTGAACTCAGGGCCTAAGCACTGTCCTTGGCTTCCTTTAGTTCAAGGCTAGCACTCTATCATTTGAGCCACGATGCCACTTCTGGCTTTTTCTGTTTATGTGGTGCTGAGGAATCGACCCCAAGGCTTCATGTATATGAGGCTAGCACTTTACCACTATGCGATATTCCCAGCCCACCATTTTGTATACACTAGGAAATTCCCAGCTTCCCTTAGGCTTTTCCTTGGATTCTACTTGGGAAGACATTAGACTGACTACCTTAGCCTACTATATTCTGCAGTCAGGACCCAAGGGCAAGTCGTTCTAAAAGATTTCCTTTCTTGAGGCAATGGAAACAAAGTTCCACATTTACTTTATCTGAAAAAGAACAAAAAGCAGCCTGTCCAGCAGGCCCCCATCTTTGGATTAATCTTATTATCCAAATTCTCTCCCACACCCAGACAAGTGAGGATTGTAGAGGAAAATCTCGTAATTCTGCCAATTTATGCCAGGCCACATTTATGGTTTCTAGTCCCAGCAGGGTCTTTAACACTACTTGGCAATCTTACTTGGACCACATCAATGCTCACACCCACTTCCCAGTGGCCATTCCAAATCCTTCTTTAATGATCCAGTAAGTTTGAACAGTCTTCATGTGATAGACGAACACAGTTACATATGCTTTAATTCCTACCTTTCATGATTTTTATCCCACATCACCTGGACATGAGATAAAACTGGAGATCATCCTGCCTCAGCCTCCTGAATCCTGGTATTAACAGATATGCACAGCCACATCTGGCTTCCATCTCTTTTGAATATTTATTTAGAAGTTACTATACCTGGTACTGGGTTGGCTAAACTCTGAGATTTGACACTGTCTGCTCTCTCATAAAATTACAATTATTCAATAAATAATTACAATTATGATGAGGGAAACAAGGCAGGTAGAGAGAGTTATAGAATGTATTGATAAGGGGTTTCAGGAATGTTTCCCAGAGAAAATGACATTTGAGGGACAATATGTCACTTAGGAATGCTTTGAGCTACACATAATTAAAAACCTGACTTACAGTGAAAATAGATTTTTTAGAGGGCTGGGAATATGGCCTAGTGGTAAAGTGCTCGCCTCGTATACATGAAGCCCTGGGTTTGATTCCTCAGCACCACATATTCAGAAAAAGCCAGAAGTGGCGCTGTGGCTCAAGTGGCAGAGTGCTAGCCTTGAGCAAAAAGAAGCCAGGGACAGTGCTCAGGCCCTGAGTTCAAGCCCCGGGACTGGCAACAAAAACAAAAACCAAACAAAAAGATTACTTAGAGTTGGGTGCCTTCCTGTGGCTCACATCTGTAATCCTAGCTATTCAAAAGGCTGAGATAGGAGGGTGAAAGCTCGATCCAGCCTGGTCAGGAAAGTCTATGAGATTCAAATTAGCTTTCAAAGGGCTGGGAATGTGGCTTCGTGGTAGAGTGCTTGCCTAGCATGCATGAAGCCCTGGGTTCAATTCCTCAGTCCCATATAAACAGAAAAAGAAAAAGACAGAAGTGGCATTGTGGCTCAAGTGGTAGAGTGCTAGCCTTGTGCAAAAAAGCTCAGAGACAGTGTCTAGTTCCTGAGTTCAGGATCCAGGGCTGGCACACATACACACAAAATGATTGCTCATTGTTTTGTCTCAAAGCCAAGAAGCAAAGGGATCCAAGATCTGCAAGAGGTCCAACAATATACAGAGCTACAATTTGACAAATGCAATTTTCTTAGTTTTTTCTTCCATTAAAATGTGACTTCAGGGGGCTGGGAATATGGCCTAGTGGCAAAGAGTGCTTGCCTTGCACACATGAAGCCCTGGGTTCAATTCCTCAGCACCACATATATAGAAAACAGCCGGAAGTGGCACTGTGGCTCGAGTAGCAGAGTGCTAGCCTTGAGCAAAAAGAAGCCAGAGACAGTGCCCAGGCCCTGAGTTCAAGCCCCAGGACTGGCAACAACAACAACAACAAAATGTGACTTCAGGGAGAAGCCTGGAGGGGGGCGGGGAGTGGGAGAAAAGCGAAGGGTGGAGGTTAGGACAACTATGTTCAACAAGAAATGCACCCATTATCTTACATATGTAATTTTGACCCCTCTGAATATTACCTTGACAATAAAATAATTTTTAAAAGTGTAACCCAGGCACCAGTGGCTCACGCTTTTGATCCTAGCTACTCAGGAGGCTGAGATCTGAGGACTGTGGCTCAAAGCCAGCCCAGGGAAGAAAAGTCCATGAGGCTCTTATCTCCAGTAAACTACTCAGAAAAAGCTGGAAGTGGTACTGTGGCTCAAGTGGTAGAGTGCTAGTCTTGAACACACAGAGGCTTGGGGACAGTGCCCAGGCCCTGAATTCAAGCCCCACCCCCCCAAAAAAAAGTGTGTGACTTCTTTCTTTATATAATATCCCAAAGTCAAAAGAAGGGAAAAAGCTCTCCTGCTTAAACAGCCTTCATTTACAAGGGCACAGAATTCATCCTTTTGTGTCTTTCTGCTTGCTAGTGGTTCACATGACCAACTCAGGCAAACAGGAAGATGTGACTGCATTTGACGTAGACCAATCAGTATTAATTTTTTTTGCTGCCAGTCCTTGGGCTTGAACTCAGAGCCTGAGCACTATCTCTGAGGTTCTCTCTCTCTCTTTTTCTTTGTTTCTTTTGCTCAAGGCTAGCATTCTACCATTTGAGCTACAACTTCACTTCCATTTCTTTTAGTGGGGTTAACTGGAGATAAGTCTCATGAACTTTACTGTCCAGATTGGCTTCAAAACTGGATCCTCGGATCTCAGCCTTCTGAGTAGGTAGAATTATAGGAGTGAGCCACCAGCACCTAGCATAAATACTTTCTAAAAACCTGAAAAACCAACTGAAGGCATGGCTCAAGTGGTAGAGAAGCTGCTTAGCAAGTGCAAAGTCCTGAGTTCTAAGCCTAGTACATATGTTGTACCAAGTCGTGAGACCACCACCAAGAAGACCACCGAGACTCAGACATTCCGAAATGCAAAAGCAAGGCAAGGCTTTATTTAAGCTAGCTGCAACTCGGGCCTTGTCCTACCCACCGACACAGCGGAGGTTAGGAGGGAGCCCCGAGCTGTGATTACACAGGGCTTATAAAGGCAAAGAACAAGGTTACAACAATCAGCTGTTCAAGCAAGATTAGAACACAGGTACAAATCTGATTGGCTCAGGGTTTGATTCTAAAATGGGGCTCACGTGGTAAAATGGGGTTCATGTGGTAAAATGGGGCCTGACTTCAAAGTCTGGCACTTCATTTCCCCCCTTTTCTTTTTGGTACCTTGGGAGCCAATCATGGCTCCATTCTGTCCATTTCAATGGCTTGCATGTCTAGGGGATGATATAAGAGGTAAGGCATGGGCCAGTAGGGCCCAATGTAGTATCCAAAGGGCCTGTCACCATTTCTTACAAGTACAGTCTCTGTACCTCTGTTTTGCATGCCTCTAGTTTATCCTGCCTCATCTTCCCAAAAACAACTCTGGTCCCTCGGTTTTAAAGGGGGGCTGATGGGTGAAGATCATCCATCTTCTCTAACTTCTTCAGGCTGACTCAGGGGCGTAGACCTTACCTAGCCAGGAACCTATAACCTTACCAAGGGACTGCAGGATTACTGCAAACTGAAAATTAACTTTCAGCTATACAGACTTACCATTAGCTGTATAGTGTTTAGTATCCAAATGTAAGCAACAAAATACATAAACTTCTCAGCTGTGCTCTAAGGGTCGGGTGGCTATACCCGTATTCCTGAGCAAGCCCAAAACTACCTAAAATAAGGGGGTCACTTCACTTTGAAGTGAGCTGCCAAAATAACATCAACACTAGCCAGGGTAGTAAGGAAAGAAGGCAAAAAGAAAATTATAACAATATTCAGTCTAACTTTCTTTTCTTGAGGCGAAGGCGAAGAGGCTGAGTTGGGTGCTTGGAGACCTCCCATGTTCCACCATGGTAGTCGTCATCCAGGGCAAAGGGGTCAGCTGGCCTGGCGTGGAAGCAATGAACCCAAGTGGCGATGCCGTCTAGGGTTCCTTCCACCGTGGTTCTAAGGATTTCAGTTCCCTGGTCTGAATAAATGGGGGGTAGGGACAGAAGCAGAATCATATAATGCCTTAAGTTGGGGTCACATTCTTGTGCACGAGCTGCGAATAATCGAGTTTACACAAAAATTCAGTATCATCCAAATCAGCAAGCAAGTCAGTCTGAAGGCTAGGGATAATGGGCAGGGCGTACCCATACATTATTTCAAAAGGAGTAAAGCCAAGCTGATAGGGAGAATTTCTTACTCTAAGCAGAGCAAAAGGAGTGACACCCAGTCTGTGCCAGTCTCTAAGGCCAGTTTAGTTAAGGTTTCTTTTAGAGTCTGATTCATTCTCTCTACCTGTCCTGAACTCTGGGGTCTATAAGCACAATGCAATTTACAAAAGCTGCGGCTATTCCCTGACTTACTTTTGAGACCAAAGCCTGTCCGTTGTCTGACCCAATGGTGGATGGGAAGCCATACCTGGGTAGGATTTCTTCCAGGATCTTCTTAGCCACTACATTTGCAGTCTCATGCTTTGTTGGATATGCTTCAACCCATCCTGAAAAGGTGTCTACAAAAACTAGCAAATATTTGTAATTTCTGTGAAATCTACTTCCCAATACACGCCTGGCCTATTCCCACAGAGGCGAGCTCCTTTAGTAATCTGTTGATTGGGGCATTGGCAAGCTGACAGGTCTTGCAATTTTTAACAATATACCTTTGCAGGCCTTTAACAGATCTCAATAAGGACACAATCTCAGGTCTATAAGCTTTCTTTACTAAACAGATGTATCAGCTTAAAATTCTCACTGCCAGGGCTGGGGATATAGCCTAGTGGCAAGAGTGCCTGCCTCGGATACACGAGGCCCTAGGTTCGATTCCCCAGTACCACATATACAGAAAACGGCCAGAAGCGGCACTGTGGCTCAAGTGGCAGAGTGCTAGCCTTGAGCGGGAAGAAGCCAGGGACAGTGCTCAGGCCCTGAGTCCAAGGCCCAGGACTGGCCAAAAAAAAAAATTCTCACTGCCAGTCAGAGCTTTGAGTAAATGCGGGGGGTGAGATTTTAATCTATCCTTTCATTTGACAAACTTACCCTTACTAACCACTATCACAGATGACTGGCAAGTTCCTTCCCAGTAGACAGACATGGGCATTGGAAAGGCATGCTTATGAACTATTCTTCTAGGATTTCCCGGCTTTGATTAACTTTTGAAAGGCCAAACAGTAGTGACTCTAGGATCTGACACCATCTCTGCCATCCAAGCAGTGGCTTACTGCCTCTGGATGCTCCATCACTTTTGTCCCAGAAGGAGTGACTTTCCACTGGACTTGGACTCAGGGCCTGAGCGCTGTCTCCCAGCTCCCCAGCTCAAGACTAGCACCCTACCACTTTGAGCTCCACACAACTCCGTTCCCAGCACTTTGGTGGCTGATTAGAGACAAGTCTCTCACAGGGACCTTTCTTTGCCCGGGCTGGCTTCGAACCGCAGATTCAGATCAGTGAGTCTTATAAGGGGCCACTTTACTCCAATTATAAGCAACAAGGTGGTCGACACAGAAGTAGTTTTGAAGCATGCTCTCTTACCTGGAAGTTATTAAGGGTCAGTATTAGATCTCGACAAACTTGTAGGAATCACCTGTGCTTCTCTGTGGGCCTGCTGGAAACGGTTACAAAAAACCTACAAAGAAGCTGGAATGGCAATTAAACTTTTTGGTAGCCATAATTCTTTTCTCACTTTGCAATAATTATTTAGGACAATTTTACTTCCAAATTTCTTATCTAGAAATGTATTCTTGATTTCCAAAGCCTTTTTAACACTAACACAACACTTTAGCTTTTATCTGCATTGGAAAAACTGAGGCTCACAGGCATTCTGAAACCAGGTGCCGTCCTTTGCCTACGGGCTGCTTGTTTCAAAAGAGCCTCTTCTTTTTTTTTTCTTCAGTCCCAGTTACTGCATGGCATGAAGACCTTTGAATTTTTCCTTAATGCAAGAATCAGAATTAGAAATACTTATCCATTCAGCTTTCCAATATATTAGTGAGAAACATTGGCCCATTTTGCCATTTCTTCCTACATACATAGAGTTAATGAGAGTTTACTTCTATCCCCATTAGTTTAGTATATATATATATATATATATCCTTTTAAATCCAAATTTCTGACGCTTAGCTCTGATTTTTTTTAATTTTAATTAAAGAACCCTGAGAAATCATTTAAAGCATTTGGCAATGCCCAAACTTGATGACCCTTTGACTTTAAACTTAAACTTAGTTTCGCATCATACTGCCATCTTGAACATGTTCACACTCACACATGCACACACACATACATTTTCAAAAGATCTTAAAGTGCACAGAATTAGCATCGGCCGTACATTTTAAGACAAAAACATTTAACAAATGATTTTAGCATTCTCCAGCCTCATTTTCCAGGGCTTGATAGTTTTAGTAAAACATTTTTAGTCTTAGTAAAACATTTTAGCGCACCAAATAATTTTCTGCTTAAGAAGGCTGGGTGGGGGTCCCCCTAGAGTTCTTTGTTGCGGACACTCTCACTGATTGACTGATTGTGGGCTGTCACCTGTACATCTTTCCAGTGAGCTAAAGTCAAGTCCAGGGGAGTGGAAGGAACGTTCCCCATCATCCGTTTGTCAGTCAGGCACAGTGCAAGAAAGAAACACACAAAAATAATCACAGGCACAAAGACCAGACAACACTTACAGACAGACTTAGGGAGCCGCGGCTTACAGGTTCGACTGTGTCTCTCCTGCCCCTGTGAGGGGGCAGACCACACAGTCTCACTGAGTCTCTTCTGCCCCTGTGAGGGGGCAGACCACACAGTCTTGAGGCTCTCTCTCTCCCGTTCCTGTGTAGGAGCGGACCAGACAACCCCGAATATAGAGTGGACTAGACAGGTGCCCGTTGGAAGGGCCTCCCAGTCCAGTCCTTCAGGTCCAGGGTGGTAGTGGGAAGCCTGAGCCCCCTGTGGAGGGCTTGAGTCCCCCAGGACTGCCCATACGAGCATGTCCACTCCGGCTGGTCCTTCACTACCTACAGGTTCAGATTCAAGCGGCTGGCCTAAACAGAAAACAAAACTACAAATCACACAGACACAGACACACAGAATGAACTGCCCTATTTTCTTACCTTCGGAGTCTGGGGTCTCTGGGGCCATCCCGGACGAAACCCCAAATGTTGTGCCAAGTCGTGAGACCACCACCAAGAAGACCACTGGGACTCAGACATTCCGAAATGCAAAAGCAAGGCAAGGCTTTATTTAAGCGAGCTGCAATTCGGGCCTCGTCCTACCCACAGACACAGCGGAGGTTAGGAGGGAGCCCCGAGCTGTGATTACACAGGGCTTATAAAGGCAAAGAACAAAGTAACAACAATCAGGTGTGCAAGCAAGCAAGATTAGAACACAGGTACAAATCTGATTGGCTCAGGGTTCAATTCTAAAATGGGGTTCACGTGGTAAAATGGGGCCTGACTTGAAAGTCTGGCACTTCATACACACACACACACACACACACACACACACACACACGTAACCCAACAGCTTGAAAACTCATCTTAAAAGCAGCAGAGAGCTAGGCACCGGTGGCTCATTCCTGTAATCCTAGCTACTCAGGAGGCTGAGATCTGAGGATCATAGTTCAAATCAACCCAAGGAGGAAAGTCCATGGGACACTTTTTTTTTTTAAGGGATAAAATATTTTATTTAAAAAATTCAAAATATGGTTCAAATGAAAATTCTTGTCCATTTATTGAGCACCCACAGAGTGCAGGGCATTGTACCACACGTAAGACTTACTTGTGCTCTTTTAGAGAACGGATGGTTCCAATGGCCCCGATTTTACACGATGCCCCCTCCAATCCCTCTGTCACAGACCGCTATCTCCAAGATAGCTCAAGACACAAGTTCTTCATCCACAGGAGAAGCAGGCCATGCAGTCATCATGGAACACCCCTGCAGCGGCAACAGCTTGTATGGGTCTATGTAAAACTTCTGTAGTTTGTTTTTTGTTTTTTTTTAAAGGAACCTGCTGGGCTGGGGATATGGCCTAGTGGCAAGAGTGCTTGCCCCGTATACATGAGGCCCTGGGTTCAATTCCCCAGCACCACATATATAGAAAATGGCCAGAAGTGGCGCTGTGACTCAAGTGGTAGAGTGCTAGCCTTGAGCAAAAAGAAGCCAGGGACAGTGCTCAGGCTCTGAGTCCAAGCCCCAGAACTGGCCAAAAAAAAAAAAAAATAAATAAATAAAAGGAACCTGCCTTCATATTTTCTGACAATTTAACTGAAAAGTAAAAATCTCTAAGTAGTCCAAATATTTCATCCACTTTTCCAATTTGTTATTTGTTTTCTAAATAAACAGGAGCATTGAAATAGAGAACTTTATTTTCTTCTGTGGTGCATTTACAAACTATGTCATCTTCACAAGGATGCAGGAATTCTCCTAGTAGGACTAGGTGATCCGGAGGTCCTTGATCTTGGCTTTTATTAAAGCCACCGCGGCCACCGCCTAGTCCAAATCCTCTTTGTCCCAATCGGCCGCCACCGCCTCCACCTCGGAAGCGGTTGTTGCTACCACTGCCACGATTAAAGCCTCCACGATGCCCGCCTGGAAAAGACATATCTCCTGCTGGCACCACGTCCGTGGGACTCTTGAGCTCCAATTAAACACAGAAAAAGCCACAAGTGGCGCTGTGGCTCAAGTGGTAGAGCGCTAGCCTTGAACAAAAGAAGCCAAGTACAGAGCTCAGGCCCTGAGTGCAAGCCCCAGGACCAGGAAAAGAAAAGAAGGAAGAAAAAAGCAGCAGAGGAAAGCCAGACACAGTGGTGAACATTTATAATCTCAACACTCAGAGGGTTGAGACTGGAGGATAGCCAACCTGTGCTATGTAGCGATACCCCTGTCTCAAAGAATCATAACATGTACATATGTGTATATACATATGTACATACATATATATGTATATGAATATATATCCATAAATTTAACACACACACAGAACCTGATTCTAAATATGGAACTATTAAGGGGATGAAGAGGAGGAGAGAGGGGGAAAGAGAGATGGAGGGTGAATAATTTCAAAATATATGACAACTATGTAAGAAGATGGCATAAGGAATCACAAGGAAAGATGTAGGTCAACAGGGGTTTGGGAAGTCAGAGAAAGAATAAATAACTTACAAACTTTCAGAGCAAGACAGTTGGGGAAGTACGAATGGGAAAATGCAAGGTTAAGGAGGAGGGTGAATGAGGATCAACACGGTCCACTTTGTTTATATGGACAAAACTAGAACAATGACAGCAGTTGAAATTCTTTTGGAAGGGGGAGTGGGATGAGGGGGAGGGATAGAGGGGTGAGTTTGATGGGATAGATATATACATGTGTAGAAAGGGTACAATGAAACCTCTTTTGTCTGGTGCTGGGGACTCATGCTTGTAGTCCTAGCTACTCAGGAGACTAAGACCTGAGTATAACAGTTTGAAGGCAGCCCAGGTAAAGTCCATGAGACTCTTATCTCCAATTAACCACCCAAAAGCTGGAAATGGAGCTGTGGTTCAAGTGACAAGAGTGCCAGTCTTGAGCAGAAAAAGCCAAGGGAAAGTAAGAAGACCTCAATTCAAGCCCCAGTACCAGTACTAAAAATAAGGAAAGCAAAGGAAAACCCTTTTGTACAACTAATGCACACTACGAAAAATCATTTAAAAAAAGGAAGAAAGGAAAAATGCAAATACAATAGATCATAGAAACACTTACAAGGTCTCCAGATATTGAAGTGATCATGACTAACAGGAATTACTAAATAATTGTAGCTATTCTACTGAAGGAATATGGCCAAGATTAGAACTAAGGCAAGATTTTTAAAAAAATTTACTTTATTGGGCTGGGAATATGGCCTAGTGGCAAGAGTGCTTGCCTCCTACACATGAAGCTCTCAGTTCGATTCCCCAGCACCACATATATGGAAAACGGCCAGAAGGGGCGCTGTGGCTCAGGTGGCAGAGTGCTAGCCTTGAGCAGGAAGAAGCCAGGGACAGGGCTCAGGCCCTGAGTTCAAGGCCCAGGACTGGCCAAAAAAAAAAAAAAGAAAATTACTTTATTGTTGTTATAGAGGCGATGTACAGAGGAATTACAATTACATGAGTCAGGTAATGAGTACATTTCCCTTCTTTTTTTCTTTTTTCTTTTTTTGCCAGTCTTGGGGCTTGACCTCAGAGCCTGAGCACTGTCCCTGGCTTCTTTTTGCTCAAGGGTAGCACTCTACCACTTAAGCCACAGCACCATTTCTGGCTTTTTCTGTGTATGGGGTACTGAGGAATGGAACCCAGGGCTTCATGCATGCTAGGTAAGCACTCTACCACTAAGCCATGTTCCCAGCCCTGCTATGGTTTTTCATAGGGCAGGATTTTCATGATGCCAGAAACCTGATACCTTAAGAACCTTTGGACTTGGGCTGGGAATATGGCTTAGTGGCAAGAGTGCTTGCCTCGTATACATGAAGCCCTGGGTTTGATTCCCCAGCACCACATATATGGAAAATGGCCAGAAGTGGCGCTGTGGCTCAAGTGGCAGAGTGCTAGCCTTGAGCACAGAGAGGCCAGGGACAGTGCTCAGGCCCTGAGTCCAAGCCCAGGACAGGCCAAAAAAAAAAAAAAAAAAAAAAACCAACAACAACAAAACAAACCTTTGGACTCTGCCACATTATGAAAAATGAAGGAAAATCAAGGAAAATGGCTGACTGTATAAATTCTATGTCTCACACCTATTTTCTCAGGTCTGAAGCAGTACGGTGGGCCAAGGTATACAAATGCAGTCGTATGTACTTCATTGCTCCTGCAATGAAGTAGAGGGTTGTGACAGCCCAGAACCGCTGCTGTGGAGATTTCCTGGGCACAGGAAAATGGAGACTATGTTAGCTTGCTTCTTCAGCTCACACAGGGGTCTTTGTGTACATTTTCTCGTGGACACTGGAGGTCACCAGCATTCATTAATGATAAACAGGGTCACTAGGCCTGTGTATACTTCCTGGGTACACACTATCCTCTCTGACCTGCCAAATGGTATGAAAGGAACCTACAGAAACCCCCAAAGAAGGAAATGTACACAATGAAGTGGGCAGAAATGAGGTACTTACCATTCAGATATCATCAACAAAATAAAAAGGAATGAAGCAATCATGAGCTGGTATGATACCACTTGAGTCACACCTCTTGCCCAGCATTTTGCTGGGTTTTCTGGAGATAGAGTCTCATGACTTTTTCTGCCTTAGTTGGCCTTGAACTGAAAGCCTCTAGATTTCAGATTCCTTAGGAGGCTAGGATTACATATGTGAGCCATAGCCTCCTCCCATATCCTCCCTGCCCACTACTATGTTTTTCAAACATATCACATCTTCTTTATTGTTATCTCTTCCAGAAAAATATACTTTAATCAATGAACATTCAAGTCTCTACTGACACTAATATTCTTTTTTTTTTTTGGCCAGTCCCGGGCCTTGGACTCGGGGCCTGAGCAATGTCTCTGGCTTCTTTTTGCTCAAGGCTAGCACTCTGCCACTTGAGCCACAGCGCCACTTCTGGCTTTTTCTATATATGTGGGGCTGAGGAATCGAAGCCAGGGCTTCGATGCAAGGCAAGCACTCTACCACCAAGCCACATTCCTAGCCCCCAAACAATAACTTTTGAAAACGGTGAGATCAGGCAAAAGGCTGACAAGGTGGCAGGACCAGTTGATATGAATGTCATAGGAAAACACACCTTGGTCACAAGAGTTTCATTTGGGGTATAAGCCTATAACCACTCAGAAGCTAGGGCTGGATTGGAGTGGTTAAGTGCCCAGAGAGGCCTTGATCATTTCCTGTAAATAGCAGGCAACAATGTAAACAGACAAGAACTTAAGTGCCTGTTCAGTTAGAAGGTAAACAGGTATGGACATTAGATGGGCAAGTTTATTAACTGTTTTCTTTTGATCTTCTGGCTCTGGTTAATTTTAAAAGGACAACTCCATTTAGAATATGATACCATCCCCTCTTATTCCAGAACTAGCTTTTGTCCCGGGAGTCTAAATGCTTATTGCTGGGATGGCTTTTCCCAGTTGGCATCTCTTTCAGTCATGGGGTTTGGACTCAAGGACTGTCCCTGAGCACTTTTGCTCAAGGCTACCACTCTATCACCTTGAGCCACAGTGCCACTTCTAGCATTTGGCTGATTGAGCTCAGAGACAGAGCCTAGGCCCAGAGTTCAAGTCCCACGATCAACAACAACAACAACAACAAAAGAACTATAGTTATTCTTTTTTTTTTTTTTTTTTTTTTTTTGTTTTTTGCCAGTCCTGGGCCTTGGACTCAGGGCCTGAGCACTGTCCCTGGTTTCTTCCCGCTCAAGGCTAGCACTCTGCCACTTGAGCCACAGCGCCGCTTCTGGCCGTTTTCTGTATATGTGGTGCTGGGGAATCGAACCTAGGGCCTCGTGTATCCGAGGCAGGCACTCTTGCCACTAGGCCATATCCCCAGCCCCTATAGTTATTCTTAATTGTATATAACACTTTAGGATACTAATTGAGGTTAAGACCTTGTAGATGTCACTAAGCCTTTGTGATTACAACAAAGAATGTAGGAGTTGTTGTCTTTTAAGCTCTGTATCAAAGGCAGCTTACATATTAAAAATAAGGAAAAAAAGGCATTTGAAGGACCCTGACATAAATTCTTTTTTTTTTTAATGGCTCAACAGAGTATTTATTTCTCATGTAAAGTATAATTGCAGTTTGGGGGTTTAAGTAGGAAAATTTCTGATCTTATCAATTGATTTTCTCTTCATCACAGTGGCCTTCTCTGACACAGCTCCCAAGGCCACCCTGACTGACATAAATTCTTTTTTTGTTTTTTTGTTTAGTATTTTTAATTTTTTATTGTTACTAAAAAGGTGATATACAGAGAGGTTATAGTTACATAAGTCAGGTAAAGAGTACATGTCTTTTTGGACAATGTTACCCCTTCCCTTGCCCTTTCCCAGTTTTTCCCTCCCATCCCCACCCACAAATTGCTCACTGTGTCTTCAACTTTCATGACTAGTCACTAGAAGAAACTGTGTGGTAAAACTTGTTAGTACATCTGTGTAGCTGGTAGATAGTGAAATTATATCTCTTTACAGTACTGTTACTACGTAGAACAAGCAAGACATTTCCTTTCTTTTTTTCATTTCAATGAATATTATTTTATATTTTTTATTATTTATTTATTTATTTATTGCCAGTCCTGGGCCTTGGACTCAGGGCCTGAGCACTGTCCCTGACTTCTTTTTGCTCAAGGCTAGCACTCTGCCACTTGAGTCACAGCGCCACTTCTGACCATTTTCTGTATATGTGGTGCTGGGGAATCGAACCCAGGGCTTCAAGTATATGAGGCAAGCGCTCTTGCCACTAGGCCATATCTCCAGCCCTGAATATTATTTTATATGATCAGATGCACATAGGCATTGTGTCTTTGTGTTCCTCTTCTTTTTTTCATTTTTTAAAATTTAAATTATTTATTAATTGAACACAAATTTTATTTTATTTATTTATTTTTTTTGGCCAGTCCTGGGCCTTGGACTCAGGGCCTGAGCACTGTCCCTGGCTTCTTCCCGCTCAAGGCTAGCACTCTGCCACTTGAGCCACAGCGCCGCTTCTGGCCGTTTCCTGTATATGTGGTGCTGGGGAATCGAACCTAGGACCTCGTGTATCCGAGGCAGGCACTCTTGCCACTAGGCTATATCCCCAGCCCTGAACACAAATTTTTTGACAAGGTGTTGTGCAAAAAGGGTACAGTTACATAGTAGGGCAGTGTGTACATTTCTTGTGATATCTTACACCCTGTTTTTCTTTCCCTTCCCTAGGTCAGGTAGACATATATACAATATACAATGTATCAAGAACATATATACGCCCAAGAAAGTTCGCCTAGGGCTTTAAATGTAATGTCGATATTAGACATTATATCGACAGTAGTCTTATATGAACGTACATATATAGCTTTTGGGCTATTGTATTCCACTGAGAGGTAAATTTTTTTTTTTTTTTGGCCAGTCCTGGGCCTTGGACTCAGGGCCTGAGCACTGTCCCTGGCTTCTTCCCGCTCAAGGCTAGCACTCTGCCACTTGAGCCACAGCGCCACTTCTGGCCGTTTTCTGTATATGTGGTGCTGGGGAATCGAACCTAGGGCCTCGTGTATCCGAGGCAGGCACTCTTGCCACTAGGCTATATCCCCAGCCCCTAAATTTTTGACCTTTATATGTTGAGTAGTTCTTTGGTTTTAGTTACATACTGTTGGGTCGCTGCCCCAATCCTGTGGGAAATACCATTTGACAAGCAGTTTTTGGTTTCACAGACCTGGTCTCTACTGTCTCTCCGTCACCCTTTCTTAACAGTCATATATCAGGGAGATCATGCCCCTTTGTTTTCTGTGTTCTAGGCTTGTCTCGCTCAACATTATTTGTTCAAGTTCTGACCATTTCCCTGCGAATAACAATATTTCGCCATTCCTAATCGCTATGTAGTATTCCATTGTGTATAGGTACCATATTTTTTTGATCCATTTATTTGTGGAGGGGCATCTGGCTTGTTTCCATATTTTAGCTATTGTGAATTGTGCCACGATAAACATGGAAGTACAAATGTCTTTTTGATATCTTAGGACCTGCTGTTCAAGATAGATGCCTAGGAGTGGTATGGCTGGGTCATAGGGTAGGTCTATATTGAGCTTTTTGAGAAACCTCCAGGCTGGGAATATGGCCTAGTGGTAGAGCGCTTGCCTCGTATACATGAGACCCTGGGTTCGATTCCCCAGCACCACATATACAGAAAATGGCCAGAAGTGGCACTGTGGCTCAAGTGGAAGAGTGCTAGCCTTGAGCAAAAAGAAGCCAGGGACAGTGCTCTGGCACTGAGTTCAAGCCCCAGGACTGGCAAAAAAAAAAAAAAAAAAAAAGAGAGAGAGAAAACTCCATACTGTTTTCCAAAGTGGTTGTACTAATTTGCACTCCCACCAACAATGGAGAAGGGTTCCTCTTTCCCCGCACCCCCTCCAGCATTTGTTGTTGCCTGAGTTCAGAGTATAGGCCATTCTAACTGGAGTGAGGTGGTATCTCAGGGTTGTTTTTATTTGCATTTCCTTTACTACCAGGGATGTTGAACATTTCCTCATATGTTTCTTTGCCATTTTTATTTATTCTCTTGCGAAGTCTCTCTTTAGCTCCTTTGCCCATTTCCTAATTGGTTTATTGGGCTTGGAGAGGCTTAGTTTTTTGAGTTCTCTGTAGATGACAGATATTAGGCCTTTGTCTGTTGCTGTGCTGGTAAAGATCCTTTCCCATATGGTTGGCTGTCTTTCTGTTTTGGTGGCTATGTCCTTAGCTGTGCAGAAACTTTTAAATTTGTAGTAGTCCCATTTGTCGAGTCTTTCCCCTATTTGTTGTGCCCCTGGGACTATATTCAGGAAGTTCCTTCCTGTGCCTATAAGTTCTAGCATCTTTCCTACTCTGTCCTTCAGTAGTTTCAAGGATTCAGGTCTGATATTGAGGTCCTTGATCCATTTTGAGTTGATCTTGGTGCATGGTGATAGGCTTGGGTCTACTTTGAGTTTTCTGCATATGTCTGCCCAGTTTTCCCAGCACCAGTAGTTGAAGAGGCTATGTTTATTCCATTGTATGTCTTTAGCTCCTTTGTCGAATATCAGCTGACTGTAAGAGTGCGGTTTTATTTCTGGATCTTCAATTCCAATCCATTGGTCTTCCAGTCTGTTTTTATACCAATACCAGGCTGTTTTTGTTATAATGGCCCTGTAGTAGAGCTTGAAGTCTGGTATTGTGGTACCTCCTGCACTGCCTTTTTTGCCTAGAATTGCTTTGGCTATTCTAGGTCTTTTGCTGTTCCATATGAATTTATGGATTGCTTTCTCTATTTCAGTGAAGAACGTGACTGGGATTTTGATAGGGACTGCATTGAATTTGTATAACAATTTGGGCAATATGGCCATTTTCACTATATTGATTCTGCCATGAGCATGGGAGGTCTTTCCATCTCCTTGTGTCTTCTTTGATTTCCCTTATTAGATTTTTATAGTTCTCATTAAATAGGTCCATCACGTCCTTGGTTAAGTTGATCCCTAGGTACTTTATTCTTTTTTTGGCTACTGTAAATGGAATTGTTTCCATAATTTCCTTTTCTGTTTGTTCATTGCTGGTGTACAGAAAAGCTGCTGACTTTTGTGGATTGATTTTGTATCCTGCTACTTTGCCAAAATGGTTTATTAGGTGTAGGAGTTTGGGGACTGAGTTTTTTGGGTCCTTCAGATATAAGATCATGTCATCTGCGAATAGGGATAACTTGATTTCTTCCTTGCTGATGTGGATCCCTTTGATGTCCTCCTCTTGCCTTATTGCTATGGCTAGGGATTCCAGCACTATGTTGAAAAGAAGTGGGGAGAGTGGGCATCCTTGTCTTGTTCCTGAGTTTAGGGGGAATGATTTAAGTTTCTCTCCATTTAATATGATGTTAGCAGTTGGTCTGTTGTATATGGCTTTTATTGTTTTGAGGAATGTTCCATCTATTCCTGTTCTCTCCAGAGCTTTTAATAAGTACGGATGTTGTATTTTGTCAAAGGCTTTTTGGGCATCGACTGAGATAACAATGTGATTCTTGATTTTAGTTCTGTTTATGTGGTGAATTACATTGATTGATTTACGGATGTTGAACCATCCTTGTGACTGTGGGATGAAGCCTACTTGGTCATGATGTATAATTTTCTTGATCAGTTTCTGGATCCTGTTAGCTAATATTTTATTAAGGAGCTTTGTGTCTGTGTTCATTAGTGATATTGGTCTGTAGTTCTCTTTTTTTGTTGGGTCTTTGCCTGGTTTGGGAATGAGTATGGTATTAGCTTCATAGAATGAGTTTGGGATTTCTCCCTCTGTTTCTATTTCATGGAAGAGTTTGAGGAGTATTGGTACTAGCTCCTCACTGAAGGTTTTATAGAATTCGTTGGTTAATACATCTGGGCCTGGGCTTTTCTTTGTTGGGAGGTTCTTGATTAACCCCTGTATCTCACTGTAAGTTATTGGTTTATTTAGTTGATTTATCTCTTCTTGGTTCAGTTTGGTGCAGCTTATACTTCTCTAAGAACTGATCCATTTCTGTAAAATTATTGTTTTTTTACTGCGTAGAGGTTCTGGAAATAGCTCTTTATGATTGTTTGAATATCATGTGTACTTGTTGTAATTTTTCCGATGGAGTCCCTGATTTTATGTATATGAGTCTCTTCTCTTCTTTTTTTGTAAGTCTTGCGAGGGGTCTGTCAATTTTATTTATTTTCTCAAAGAACCAGCTTTTATTATTTATTTGTTGAATGGTCTTTCTATTTTCAATCAGATTTATCTCTTCTTTAGTCTTTGTGGTCTCTCTCCTCCTAGTCATTTTAGATTCGATCATTTCTTGTTTCTCCAGTTGTTTTAGTTTCATCGTGAGGTTATTCACCTGCTCTGCTTCCATTCTTTTTTTCTTTTTTTTGGCCAGTCCTGGGCCTTGGACTCAGGGCCTAAGCACTGTCCCTGGCTTCTTCCCGCTCAAGGCTAGCACTCTGCCACTTGAGCCACAGCGCCGCTTCTGGCCGTTTTCTGTATATGTGGTACTGGGGAATCGAACCTAGGGCCTCGTGTATCCGAGGCAGGCACTCTTGCCGCTAGGCTATATCCCCAGCCCTGCTTCCATTCTTTTAATGTGTGTGCTGAGGGCAATGATCTTGCCCCTCAGTACTGCCTTAGCTGAGTCCCATAGGTTTCTTTGTGATGTATTTTCATTATCATTGTGGCTTATGAATTCATTGATTTCATCTTTAATTTGGTCTGTGGCCCAAGTGTTGGATAATAGTGTGGGGTTTAGCCTCCAAGAATGTGTATAGCCTCTGTGGTAACCGTTGGTATTGAGGGTTACCTTTAATCCACTGTGGTCAGATATAATACATGGGACGACGTCAATACTTTTGTATTTGCTGAGGTTCTTTGTGTGGGCTATGACATGGTCTGTTTTGGAGTATGATCCACAGGCTGCTGAGAAGAAGGTGTATTGGATCTCTGTAGGGTGGAAGATTCTGTATAGATCTGTCAGATCCATTTGGGATATGGTGTTACTTAGGTCTTCAGCTCCCTTGCTGATCCTCTGGGTGTTGGATCTGTCTCTTGGAGAGAGTGGGGTATTAAAGTCTCCCACTATGATTGTGTTTGGGTCTATCTTGTTCTGTACTTCTGTGAGAATTTGCTTGACATATGTAGGGCCTCTTTTGTTCGGTGAGTATACATTTATCACAGTGATGTCTTGATTCTGGATTTTTCCTTGTATTAAAATGTAGTGTCCTTCTTTGTCTTTTTGAGTTGATTTTAATGAAAAGTCCAGCTTGTCTGAGATCAGGATGGCTACACCTGCCATTTTGGTAGGTGCACTTGCTTGGAAGATCTTGCTCCATCCTTTCATTTGGAGCCTGTTTTTGTCCCTTGCTGTAAGGTGGGTCTCTTGTAGACAATAGATGGCAACTTTTTGTTTGCGGATCCATTCTGCCAGTCTGCGCCTCTTTATTGGAGAGTTTATACCATTTATATTCAAAGAGATCAAGGATAAGAGTGTTTTTTCTCCTTCCATTTTCTTGTTGGGCTGTTTTTCCTCTTTTTTTTTTTTTTCCTGTCTTTAGTGAGCTGCTCTTTCTGTTGGGTTCTGGCTATTGTAGTTTCTTTCTGTTTCTGTCTGTGTGTCCTGTACGATTTCTGTTGGGTGGGATTCCCCTCTTAGAATTCGCTGTAGGGCTGGTTTTGTATTCACATACTCCTTTAGATCCTCTTTGCTATGGAAAGATCTGGTTTTACCCTTGAATTCACATTCCAACTTCGCTGGATATTTTATCCTAGGTTGCATGTTGTTGGCCTGTAGAACTTGGGTTTTCTTCCACTCTCTTCGCGCTTGGTAGGTTTGTGTGGAGAGGTCTGCTGTTATTCGGATCCTCTTCCCTTGTAGTAAATTTCTTTCTTCGCTTTGGCTGCATTTAAAATTTGCTCTTTATTCTTGAGATCTGAAGTCTTGAATATTATGTGCCTTGGCGTGGCTTTTCTGGGGTCTGGCCTGCCAGGTGTCCTATAGGCTTCGGTTACCTGGATGGGGTCCCTTGTGAGATTGGGGAAGTTTTCTGCAATAACTTTATTGAAAATATGATGAAGCCCTCTGCTCTGGTATTCGGCTCCTTCTTCTATTCCAATTATGCGCAGATTATATCTCTTGTCTTTGTCCACTAGCTCCTGGATTAGTCTGCCCTGAAGCTTCACCGTTTCTTGTAGTGTGGTAATTTTCTGGTTCTTCTCGGCTGCATCATCATCCAAGAGAGAGATTCTGGATTCCATATGGTTAATTCTTTGTGCTGTGGATTCAATTGCGGAGTTTATGGATGTCAGAGAGCTATTTATGGTTGCCAGATCATGGAAATTTCTTCCTTTAAAGAGTTGCATTTTAAATCTATTTTTTCATGCATTTCACTTCTCATGATGTGAAGGTCTTCTTTAAAGGAGGTTTGCATTGTATCCATTTTTGCTTCCATTTCTTTCTTGGCTTCCTGGATGTCCTTCAAGACTTCCACTCTAAACTCCTGGAATTGTTTTCTGATTTCATTTCTGATGCTTTCCATCATTTATGTTAACATGGCCTCAGTTGTATTTTTATTCTCCATCTCCTCTTCAGTCGTGCTGCTTTTTGGACCTGACGAGTTGGCTTGCCCTTTGATGAACTGTGTTGTATTTCTTTGTGATTTGCACATCTGGAGATCTGTGGGTGGCTTCCCTGGTTTGGTTTTGTGCTGGTTCCCGCTGGTCCGTCAGTGGGAGCCTTGTGTCCTGGTGTCCTGGCTCTGGGTTTGGGTTTGGCTGTTGAACCTTGCTTCCCAATGGGTGAGCATGTCCTTCTCGGTTGTTGCTGAGGTGGTCACTCTCCCTGCACTTGGGGGCGGGTAGGTTCTGTGTCTTTCTCTGCGGGACAGTGTCCTGGCACTGTGCTGTGCTGACCCTCGCGTGCCCCTGGTGGGGGTTTGCTGGTCGCTGATTCAGTGTGGCGTGGAGGCTTATCTCTTCTTTGGTTCTTTTTTCCACTCTGTATCTTGGTCAGAGGAGCTCACCTCTCAGGCAGTTTGCCCTCCTGTGTGGACCACTCCGGGGCCAGGGTTGTTGAGGGGTGGCCCACCCACTTGTGCGAAATGCGTCAAACTGAGTAGGCACGGGCCGATGGAGAGCTCTGCCCTCTTGTGTAGGCGCGCCCACCGCTGTGGCCCCACCCACCTGGGCGGGGTACGCCTACCAGAGCGAGCCCCGGGTTGTTGGGGTGTGCTTGCGCCCTCCCACGAGTCTGCTGTGGGGGGCGGTATGTGTGGGGCCCAGTGGGATCAACTGTCCGGGTGTGGGTTAGCGCCCTCAGACTGTGCCTCCGCTGCGAGGGAGGCACGTGATTAGGCCCAGGTGTCCCTGATGGGCTGGTATTGCCCACCAGCACCTGTGGCTTTAGTTGAAAAAGTCCGCAAGGAGCAGGCGCCTCGGGTGGGGCTTGCACTGCCTGTGGTCCCCGGCCCCTGTTGGGAAGGGGGCGGGGCCGGTTTGGCCAGTTCAGGCTCCTGGGCGGCCTTGGGGCTGCTCCGCCCTTCCCCTGTTAGCTACTGTGTCTTCCCAGGGCCTGATGGGACCTTCCTGCCTGATTTGGGGGTTCTTTGTTCCCTCGGGGTGGGGAGGGGGAGGGGGGAGTTCTAGCTTCTTTGTAGGGTTTGGGTCTCTGATAGCTGGTCTCCCGTTGGGGGAGGGGGTAATGGGGGACCCACTGGTCCTGGATTGTGTGTGTGTCCTGCGCCGCCGTTGGTCCTTCGGGGGTGGAGTGGTGTGGTGTGGTGAAAGGTCGTGGTGGCGTCCCCGGCTCTCCCCTTCTACGCCGCTCCGTTCCCGTCGCCGCCGTCGCTGTGTGTCATGGTCCGCGCTCTCCCTGGTGTCCTTGGAGTCTCGCTGTCTGGACTCTGCGCTCCCGGTGTGAGTTTTTGGCAGTCGGTCTGCCGATCGCCGGGTCCCCTTCCCCAGCCTGGCCCTGTTCAGGCCAGGGTCGGCTGGTGGGGGGAGGGTGCCCCGGAGATTCTCCGGCTCTGTGTAGGTTTTCGGCTCTTCTTTTTTGCTCCTTTTTGTTTCCTGCGTTTCTCCACTGCTTCTGGCTGCTGGTTTTGCTGGGTTCTTGATGGGGTGTTGGGTGCTGGAGTTCCCAGCTCGCTATTCAGTTGGAGCGAGTCGGGGTGCCTCCCTACTGTGGCGGCGCCATCTTCCTCCGTCCTTGACATAAAATCTTTTTTTTTTTTTTTTTGGCCAGTCCTGGGCCTTGGACTCAGGGCCTGAGCACTGTCCCTGGCTTCTTTTTGCTCAAGGCTACTAGCACTCTGCCACTTGAGTCACAGCGCCACTTCTGGCCGTTTTCTGTATATGTGGTGCTGGGGAATTGAACCTAGGGCCTTGTGTATCCGAGGCAGGCACTCTTGCCACTAGGCTATATCCCCAGCCCGACATAAATTCTTAAATGAACTTTGGTTTACATAAACAATTACGTTCATAGATGGACATAAAGAATGAGATGCTAGTTTTCAGTGTAAATCACAGCCCAACTTAATTACATACCAACTTTACTCATAAGCCCTATCTTTTAGGACATACTCATACCATTGGCTACATATCCAAACTTTTGGGGGTTTGTAAGACAATTTTTACTTTTTGAATCCTTTTTATCCACAGGAAACCATATTTTAAAAATATATGTTTTGGATTAGCTCTTAAACAAAACTTTTGACCTTAAATACATTCTTAGTATAATGTCATACTCTTAGACACATTTGTTTACACCCAAATCTGATGAGCTTCTTTGCAGTTTGAGTTTAAAACCACCTGATTTAAAGCTTTTTCCTCACACTTGATAGTTAACTTTTTTTTTGCTGGTCCTGGAGCTTGAACTCGGCTTAGGCACTGTCCTTGAGATTCTTTTGTTCAAGGCTAGCACTCTACCACTTGAGCCACAGCCACTTCCAGCCTTTTCTGTTTATGTGGTATTGAAGAATCGAACCCAGGGCTTCATGTGTGCTAGACAAGCACTCTACCACTAAGCTACATTCCCAGCTGATAGTTAACTTCTTTAACACAAGGTTTGCATTAGTTACAATTGCATTACAAAAACAAAAACAAATATGAGAATATAGCCTAGTAGCAAGAGTACTTACCTTGTCTACATGAAGCCCTGGGTTCGATTCTTCAGCACCACATATATAGAAAAGGCCAGAAGTGGCACTGTGGCTCAAGTGGCAGAGTGCTAGCCTTGAGCAAAAAAGAAGCCAGGGACAGTGCTCAGGCCCTGAGTCCAAGACCCAGGACTGGCAAAAAAAAAAAAAAAAATATATATATATATATATATATATATATATATTACATCACGATGACAGTTTTTATGTATTACAATTAGATTACTTTGAACATGTTCACACACATACACACTTGTGCACAATATTTTAAGGGGTGCTTAGGTTTAAAAAAAATGAAAATCTGGCCATAAGTTTAGAACCATATGATCAATGCTAGAAACACCAAACAAAATAACCAGGGGCTGGGGATATGGCCTAGTGGCAAGAGAGCTTGCCTCGTATACAAAATAACCAGAACAGGAAAACCATTAAAACAATTTTGGTAAAGCTTGGAGGGAGTAGAGGTGACATGAAACCCCACCAGGTAGACTTTGTCTCATCCTAGGTAGATGTCAATCTCCAGGGCCTGCAGAGATTGAGGAAGGGAGGGGTTCTTCCAGGAGCCTGTAGCAGCCTCATAGAGGCATTTTGCCTTAAGAAAGAAATTAAGAGGGCTGGGGATATGGCCTAGTGGCAAGAGTGCTTGCCTTGTATACATGAAGCCCTGGGTTCAATTCCCCAGCACCACATATACAGAAAACGGCCAGAAGTGGTGCTGTGGCTCAAGTGGCAGAGTGCTAGGCTTGAGCAAAAAGGAGCCAGGGACAGTGCTCAGGCCCTGAGTCCAAACCCCAGGACTGGCCAAAAAAAAAAAAAAAAAAAAGAAATTAAGAATCCAGACTTTGAAGTGAGCAGACTCAAGAAAGAGAAAAGCCATGGATTAGTGTCCAAGTCCCAAAGGCAAAAAGATCAGGTTTGTTTAGGGTATGCTATCTGTCTAATTGCTTCCACACTTAGAGCAGGCAGTTTTCACTTAGGAAATTGAGACCAGCTGCAGAGAAGAAGAATGTAGAGCAAGGAGGAGGGCTGGGAATATGGCCTAGTGGTAGGGTGCTTGCCTCACATACATGAAGCCCTGGGTTCGAGTCCTCAGCACCACATATATAGAAAAAGCCAGAGGTGGAGGTTTGGCTCAAGTGGTAGAGTGCTAGCCTTGAGCAAAAAGAAGCCCAGGACAGTACCTAGGACCTGAGTTCAAGACCCAGGACTGGCAAAAAAAAGAAAAAGAAAAAAAAGAGCAAGGAGGAGAAATGACTTGGGTTTATGGGACTGCTGATCCAGGACAGCTAGCCTCTAAGAGGGGCATCCCTGGGAAGCTGCCTGCATCTCACTGTCAAGGGCACATGTCAGAGGGCTTTCAGTGGGAATGGAGGCCATGTAAATGATCTCCAGTCTGAAGGTTGTTAAAGAGACAGACAGACAGAAAGTGGAGGGAGAGATGGAGCTTGCTACAAGACAAAGTTAGTTACCTTTCTAGAGGATATGCCTGGCTTATAGTAGAGAAGGACTTGGTGTGCTAGGTCAGAGAGCGGAGGTGGGGAGGCCTCAGGAGTGGAGGTAGAGGACAACTTGGGTATAGGGGACCTTGAACCCCCCTCATTGTTTTGTTGGATAATTGTTTAAATCAGTAAGAGTAATATCCAAGGTTCTGAATTCAGGCCCACCTTGCCCATTGTTTACATGATAATGAGAGCACATTTCAAGTCAGTTTTCTTTGACTATACATCAGTGAGCCTAAGAGTCTTTTTTTTTTTTTTTTGGTCCAGTCCTGGGGCTTGAACTCAGGGCCTGGGCAATGTCCCTGAGCTGCTTCTGCTCAAGGCTAGCACTCTACCACTTGAGCCACAGTGCCATCTTCGGCTTTATGTGGTAATGAGGACTCGAACTCAGGACTTCATGCATGTGAGGCAAGTACTCTACCACTAAGCCACATTCCCAGCCCAAGCCCAAGTCTTCAGATTAGATCACAGGCAAGCCAATCAGATGTCTCCGGGAAACAATTTGGTTGGACTGTGGAGTGACCTGTCCCACCACTTCAGGTGTTCCCAATGCTTTGGGAAGGCAAATGAATGGGCCCCAATAATTAGGAGTGGGCATCCCCAAAGTCCTAATCAAGGGGTATCAGGGGGTCAGCAAAATGGGAGAGACTCTTGGAGTCTCTGGGAACCCTGCAGACAGGAAGTAAGGGACTCTTGGAGTCCCCAGATCTGGGTCAGGGTGCCTCCACCATGGACTGCAGCTGGTTCCTTGTCCTGAAGGCTTATAGGTGGTGGATGGAGTCATTCACCAAAGGGCGAAGAGCATAAGAGCATCTGGCCTGGAAATCGAGTCAGGGTAAGGGAGAGAGAATAGAGGGAGAGATGAGGCCTTCTCTGGGTTTATGCAGGGGGCCAATAATACCTCAAGTGATGTGAAGTGACTGTCCATTAGGCATGTACTGCTTACATAGACCAAGGCCATGAGGTGGGTTCAGGCAGCTGTTTAGCCCAAAGTCAGCTCAGAGGGCTCTGCGCTCCTGATGGAGAAAAGCCTCGGAAAGAAGGTAAAAGGGTGGTGAGAGGCCACCAGGAGGCAGGTCGAGGGGACCCAGTTACTCCTGGCACTTCTCCTCTCCCAGGTTCTGGCACCATATGTTAGGAAAATGGAGAATGGAAAAGGAATAGGTCAGACTTGATCAACGGTGAGGACTGTTTATTGAGGAATAGCGAAGGGTATAGACCTTCCCGCGGGGGAGGGCGTATGAAGGACTGGACTTGAAGGCCAGGTTTATATGGGTCTTAACAAGGAAGCAATTAGCTAGCATAAAAAAATCAGAGGTGGAGCTAGAGGTCAAGGAATAAAGCACCTCCCTCGAGCAAGAAAAAAAAAAAGGTAAGGGAGTGCAAGAGTCTGAGTTCTAGCCCTACTGCTGGCACAAAAGAACATAAAAAATAAGAAAATGAAAAGATGCTGGGCTGAGGCACTGGGGATCATCAGGCCCATGAGCTATATGTTTGGCAGCTGGCTAACAAGGTGGTAACCCTTTTCAGATGCATAGGTAAGTTCAAGATGACAAGTAGTGAAGACCAGCCAGTTAGCTTTGGCCTGCGGAACATCTGCTCAGCCGGGGAAGGGCAGTGGAGACGTCATTGAAGGAAATCCATGCAGGCTTAGGAGGGTGTGTTTGCATGTTACAGACAACAAGGACGCCAAATCCAAGAGGTGTTTATTGTAATGAGTGTTCAGGGAGGGTGGGGTGGGGTGGGGTTCCCCCATCTGATCCTCCAAGGCTCTGAGGTGACTCATTCTTCCTTGGACTCAGGGGTGGGGCTATTTGTTCCCTCAGTTGGGCTCGGTTCCCCCTGGCCCGTGGCACCCCCAATGTCTCCAGCCACTAGAGCCACATTCCTCAAATAATTGATGTTGAAGCAGTTGGTCTGTTCATCTCCGGGAACCAGGTCACAGCAAAGGGCAGGATCGTTCCAGAAGTTCCGTCGAGGACCACAGAGGTCATCAACAAAGGCCAATTTCTGAAGAAAGAGGAGAGCAAGGATCCGAAATGGTGATAGGGTATAAGGGAGGAGAGCTCAAAGACCTTCCATTAGCTCCTACTACTCTCCCCCAGGATGTCTTCCAGGGGCCCAGACACAGTGCAAGGCTGCTTGACATAGCTAGATTCCTTGTGACTGACAGATGTGCACATGTGGAGATGCCAGAAGTCTGAGGCCTAGAGAAGCTGTAATAGGAGCTTAGGAATGGGGAACCGGCCAGGTCAGGAAGGAGGACTTCAGGAACCAAGAGAAATGTCTCTCGTACTAGTCGTCCTTACTAATGGGCTGCTTGGAGGCAGTGAAGAGAAGAGGCAAGCCGGTGCTAGCGGCTCATGCTGCTACTCCTAGCTACTTGAGGCTGAAATCTGAGGATTACAATTCAAAGCCAGCCTAGGCTCTTATCTCCACTTAATCACCAGAAAGCTGGAAGTGGAGCTGTGACTCAAATGGTAGAGTGCTCGCCTTGAGCAAAAAAGTTTAGGGACAGCACCCAGGTCCTGAGTTCAGCCCCAGGACACCCCTCCCCCCTCTCTCACACACGCACACATACACACACGATCTGATCTCTTCTAGCTTTCTCTACTTCCTCGCACCCACGCTTTTTCCCCACACACCTCTTCCTCGGCGCAGCAGGCCTGTTCTGGAAACGGTAGGCCACAGCAGCGGGAGGTCATGTTCTGGATCAGCCCAGGGATGTGTTTGCTATGGTTGATGTGAAAGAGGTGGGGTCAGGGTCTTTGTACAGCCGGGGCATTCGCATGGTACAGGAAAGGCCCACTCTGTATGGCGTTTTGTAAGGCGGGATGCCTGCGGTCCAAGGGCACCCACTAGGGGAAGAGTGCGGGAAGGGTCTGGGTGAGACTCACTGTTTGCTGATAACTCTTTGGTTTCCACAGAGATGGCCCATGAGGTTGGGGGTAACTCGGCTGAGGTCAAGGGTCAAGATATCCCGGTCATAGTTGGGGTAGGGAGCCTGACTGGCAAAACACTCATCGCGGGCAGGGCTAGGAGGGTAGTGGCAACACGAGTGGGGATGGGTCTTTATGGCCTGCTCCTGTTCACAGTATTTATCCAGGGTATCTTCCCACTGTGGAGGAGCAGGGGGTGCAAGGAGAGAGAGACAGAGACAGAGAGAGTCAGTCAGACACCTAGACACTTGTCTCCTCTCCTCACCATCTACTTCCTTATCAACCCCAGCTATGAAATGGGGGGCTCGAGCCCCAGGGGCTAAGGTGGGAGGGAGAAACCCAGTGAGCAGGGAGGAAGGCGGCATGGGCAGCGTTGGGGAGGGCTGGAGGGAGGAAGCACAGAGGAGGTTCCATGGTGGAGAGGGCCGGGTGAGGCCGGGGCTGGCTGGCGGGACGACGGGGTGGATGCGTGCAGGGTCACAGGTGGACGAGGCCAGGGTTGTAGCATGAAGGCTCAAGACGAACAGACTCGGCTGACGGACGGACGGATGGACAGACGGACAGACGGACACAGTGGGTGGGTGGACAACCACAAGCGGACGAAGGAGGCCATGCTGGCGGCGTGAGGCACAGGGATGGACGGACGGACGGACAGACGGACGGGTCGGGTGGGCGGTGGCGCCGGGCGGGCGCGGCCACTTACAGCCTGGCGCGCGCAGGTGAGGTTGCGGCCGCCGCGGTGGCGGCAGCAGCGCAGCAGCTCGGCCTCCAGCGCGCCGAGCGCCCGCAGCTGCAGGTGCACCGCGTCGTCGGGCGGCAGCAGGCGGCTCGGCACGGAGCGGAAGCGCCGCAGGTAGCAGATGTTCCTGAGCTTATCCACGGTGGGCATGCCGGGGGGGAACGGCACCTCGGGCCCCGAGGAGAGCCCCGGCTGGGGGCTGGGGCAGACCCGGGCGTGGTAGTGGGGCCGGGGCGCTTCCTCCTGGAAGCAGGCGAAGCGCGCCTCCCCCTGCAGCCTGCAGCACGCGTGGGGTCGCGTCTTGACCGAGAACTCGGCCTCACAGAACCGGGTCATTGAGTCCTCCCACTAGAGCGAGAGGGGCGGGGTGGGGGGGGTCAGCCGGCGAGCCCAGGGGGGGACCCGCGGCGGGCAGGGGAGAAACCACAGGGCGGCCCCCTAGGCTGGGCCTCGAGGAGGGGCCGGTGGAAGGGACCTGGGCTGCTCCCTCGCCCCCCCCCCCCATACCATCTGGGGTAAAGGACACCCCCGGCCCCCGGCCCCGTCCTTACCACGAGCTTGGCACAGTCGAGGCGGTGGAGGTGGTGGCGGCAGCGGCAGCAGCGGGTGTAGCCGGTCTCCAGCAGGTTGAGGGCCTCCCCCTGGCGACTGAGGTGGGAGAAGCCGGTCTGTGGCAGGTTCCAGGGGCCGTAGACCACGTGCTGGCGGTCAGGAAGGCAGATCTGCTCCAGGTTGTCGGAGCAAGGCCGCCCGGGGGGAAAGCCGTCCAGCCGGTGGCTCCAGCCCCCGCGCGGGCGCCCCTGCGGGCAGTGCTGGGCGGCATTCCACGACGGATCGTCGGCAGGAGGGTTCTGGCCCCGGGTGGGAACCGGCCTTTCTAGAATGAGGAAGACAGAATGGTTGGCCAGGAGAGCGGGGAGGGCTGGAAGCACGAGGATGGGAAGCACTTGGCGTTGTGGAGAAAGGGCAGGACGTCAGGGGATTGAGGAACATGAACCTGGGCATCTTCATTTTTTGGAATAACTGACTAAAAGGAAGAAACCGGAAGCCTGAAAGGTTTGCCCTTGCAACCATCCTTCCTCTCAGATCTTTGCTACCTATGCTGTTTCCCAAGGCTCGGATGCCCAGCTCCTGCCCTGGGGCATCTACGTGCCACGCACCATTGCTCTGGTTGGATGGGGGGAGCTCCCGATGTGGGAGAGGGAGGACTGGGGGGGGGGGGTAGAAATGTGTTCGCAAAAATCAGGTTAGGATTGGCATCTCTAGAAATGGGACTCGGAGCTCAGTGTGGATGCATAGGCCTGTGATCTCAGCAGGAGGAAGGCCGAGGCCCGGAGGATCAGAGCAGCCTGGGCTACATAGGGAGAGCTTGTCAAAAACAAAGCAAAACAAGACAACGGAAACAGGAACCTGGCTGGTTGCCATTCACAAAGAGGAACTCAGGAGGGGTTATTTTATGCCATATAATTACATAATTTATCCAACAGGCATTATTTTCTCAGTTCTATAGACGAAGAGAGGAAAGCGTGGAGAGGTGAGTCACTACTCATTTAGTTACACGACTAAGTGACCAAACCCACCACCGTGTTTGCCTCCAAAGCCAGCTTTGGGGTGAGTCTCTGGAAGAAGGAATGGGGAGGTATTTACTTACTTTCCTTCTGTTCAGGAGGGGACAGCTCTTCTTGGGGGGAAATTTCTTCCTGAGCAACGGAGGAACCAGCTGCAAGACAGAGGTGAGCATGCACAGATGTGAAGACCAAGAGGAGCGGCAACATGGCCGGCATGGAGATGGAGAGCGGGCACAGACTCACCTTGCCTTCCAACGGGGAGCGGGGGTGGAGCCACCTCTTCCTGCGCCACGGGGACCACAGGGATGCCCAGGGCTTCCGGGGAGAGAGCGGCCTGCACTATAGAAGGGGAAGTGTGTAAGCAGCCAGCTCTAGGAGAGGTGAGGCAGGGTGGATTGGAGGCCTGGAGGGTAACTGAGCAGGGCTGCTGCTCTTACCTTCATGCTGTTCCTCAAAGGGAAGGTCATAATACTCAATGGTGTCAGGCTGACTCATGGAGAAGCCTCGGATCCGGGGTGGGGAAGGGGGTGCTGCATAGCCAACTAGAGGCAGGAGGGGATAGTCAGGGCCCACAGCTCCTCCTAGACTCCCTAGTCCTTGGTTATTCCCCCAAACTCTTACCTTCTCGAAGGCTCTGAATAAGGTGCTCTGGCCTCACCTTCTCTGGAGTCTTCAGGGCTGGGAGGAAGACACACAAGTCAGAGGCAGGGTTTTTGTTGTTGTTTGGTACCAGTTCTAAGACTTGAACTCAGGGTCTGGGTACTGTCCCTTAGGTGTTTTGCTCAAGGCTAGCACTCTACCACTTGAGCCACACACCACTTCTGGCCCTTTCTATATATGTGGTGCTGAGGAATCAAACCCAGGGCTTCATGTATACAAGGCAAGCACTCTACCACTAGGCCATATTCCTAGCCCTGAAAAATCTGTGACATTTTGATGGCCCCCACCTCTACCTGGCTCAGAGGTTAAGCCTAAAAGGAATATGGAAAATGAGGCTGAGAAGGAAATCCCTAATTTTCTCTTCAGTGTCTCCACCTCAGGGCTTATGGCTGCCCACCTAGGGCTCACTGTGTTGCTTGTCTATCTTTTGAAGGAAGTCTGACTTGGAACACGTCGAGGGGGGAGCTCTCTCACACACATCCTCTTGTCCTACCTCCCCTTCTAGGCCTTTACCCATCATTAGGCCTCTGGTGAGGGTCCCAGGCACGTTATGTGCTTCCCTTTAGACTTCGCTCTTCCTTGATTTAGATCTCAACTTAGGACTTGAGGGACTGAATCAGGCAGGAATCACTTATAGCTGATCCACAGGCCCCAGACTAAGAACTAGGAGGAAAATTGACAGAATTCTCCCAGATGCAGAGATTTACCTCTACAACAGTTCTCTCTGGAGTATTGTTCCCTTTGGTTTATGCATCAAAGCAGGTGGTATGTAAGTGCTAGGTAGAGGAGTCTGTGGGTGGACTCCCCTAGACTCTCCCTCTAACCAAGCAGTCAGTCAAAGCTCCTCAGATCAGTAGACCCGTTCTTAGCTTCCAAGGAAGAGCCTTTCTCCTTTACCTGCTTGAGAGCCCCCTCCACGTAGATTTTGCTCGGGCACTGACCCTTACTCTGTGATTTCACCTACCCTCATTGTCTACTTGACTCCAACTTCATGTTCCTTAGTAGCAATTGCCAGGAACCCTGTCCTGCTTCTGGTTAAAGGCAGCTGTGCCCCAGGCCTACCATGGGCTGCTCAGGAAAGAAAGGTCTAAGCATCCTGCTGGGGATGAGCTGTCTGGAGCCAGGTCCCTTCCCAGGGGGGACCCCACCCCTACTCACCTTCCTCAGAAGTGGCAAAGACAACAGACAAGCAGGCAAAAGCCAAGGCTGCTCTGCACATGGTCCCCATCCTGGGGCAGGAACTGGGCGCCGCCACTCACAAGCTGGGTTGTCTCAGGCAGATCTGGAGTTGAAGGTCGGTCTGCTGGAAGCCTGTTCCTCTGGTTACTGCTACTGCTGTTGGAAACTTCTGGCCTGCTGTCTCCCTTTATACGCTGCTGTCTGGTGTTATCTCCCGCCCTCCTCAGCTTCCTGCCATGACTCAGTCCCAGCTGCTCCTCCTCTGGCAGCCACGCCTCCCAAGCTCATCCTGAAGCCTGCTGAGAGGATTGAGAGGAATGGAGGTGATGGGAGGGGAACCCTCACCTAACCGGGAGAAACTGATTGAGACTCATGGAGCACAGGACACCGGAGCCTTAGTGTGGCCTCAGTTCCTCGACAGCTGCCTGTGGTGGGGAAGGATCTTATAAGCAACTGGACTAGGGGTGGAGAAATGGGACAGCTGCCTGAGGCAGCTCCCCTACTAGTAAAAGGACTATTGTCCCTGTCCCCCCAACTCGGGGACACAAGAGGGAGACACAGTGGAACTTTCTTTTACCCTTCTCTAGAGGTCAGAAATGAAGACACATATCCAGGAGCTTCAAGTGTGTTTATTTACAGCAATATTGGGGTTTGAACTCAGGACTGCACACTTGCTAGTTGATTTCTTTTCATTTCATTCTCCTCACATCCAAACAGTAGGGCTTCCCTCCCTCTGTGGAGTCGCCAAACCAAGTTCATTCTTCAAGGGAGCAGAGACCCACAGTTGTGAGGGTTCAGGAAACTCAGTGGTGTTGGGGTCTCCTGTGGGAGGGAAGCTAATGGGTCTCTGCTTCATCTACATACAAAGCCTCAGAAAATGTCTTCAGCGTTAGGGACCCTGGTGTTCTGCAGCTCCAGCAGCCTGTGCACAGCCGCAGTCCAGTCCCACTCCCCGAGCCGTCGATTATCGCGAGTCCGAATGTTCACTGTTCTCTTACTCTGCTCTTTTTGGCCAACTACTGCAAGGAAGCGGAAACAAGGTTTGGGAATGTCAGGACAAGTTCATCCACAGGGGATCTTCCTTTTGCTTTGCAGACACTTAGGGGACTTAAATCTCTAGGAAGGGTGGGAGAGAACATGATATTGTTCAAAGCAGTATATATTTAGCTGTGCCTGCTCTGCAGTCCACTGCCCATCCCGAGGAGATAAGCAAATGGCCCAGGCTCTGATCGCCAGCCTTATCACTTCTGTTCACAAGGCCAAGGCCAGGGGTCAGAGAGTACGGTCACTTGGAGAAAGACAAACAGATGGAGACACCAAGACAACTTGTACTTGTGAATGGGGTGAACGGGTGGAGGGTATGTGGCATGAAGGGGAAAGGAGTAGTGGGGGAACATTTAAGTGCCATCCACGGGACAGGGGGCAGCTTGCTGTGGTGCTGGCAGGATGAGGGGGTGCGGATGGCAACACAAGCAGGTGATCTGCTGGAGGCGTGTCTGTTCCTAGCCTTCAAGAACTCAACTCTGGAGAGTGAAAAAAGCAGAAGAAAGGCAGTGCTAGACTTTTCTCCTGGAGGCCTTTCTCCTCATCTCTAGGGAGGAAATAAACAAGGTTACCTAGGAAAGCCTTGTTTTTTTTTCCTGGTTTTGTTTTGTTTGGAGCTATGGACTGACCCAGGGCCTTGCACACACTAAGTGAGCATCTAGTACTGAGCTCTATATCCCTAGCCCTTGGTTTTCTGAGATACGGTCTCACTATGAAGCCCAGGCTGGCTAAGAACCTGTGCTTCTCCTTCTACCTCCTGAGTGCTAGGATTACAGATGAGCGCAACCTGGAGCTACAGGAGCTACCTGGCTTCAGTTAATGCCTGTTAACCCTTCTTGTCCCTTTCTCTCCAATGCTTGCTTGGGTAATTAGCCTATTAGAACCCCCTGAGGGTGGGGTTAATTACCAAAACAACCCTTTCTGAGGGACACAGTGTAGGAGGAGCAGTTTAAAGGAACTTAAGAGGGCAAATGAGTCAGGCTCCTACCCAGCTCAGGTAATGAGCCCCAATTAATCAAAATAAGCACATACACATAAGTAAACTTAACAGAAAGAAAAAGAACAGATCCCAGGGCTCTGAGGTCCTGGGTTGACCCACTCTCTTACCAAACTGGAAGTTGTAGTGGGCGAGCTGGGCCCGGCGGACTCTGCGGCTGAGGGTCACTCCGGAGTCTGCGTCCAGATCACTGGCCAGTCCTGCAGCCTGAAGACTCTGCTGTACCTGGGTCGCGGGTTGGGTGAGAAGAGGTGACGCTCTCCAATGGAGCCGTGGGGAGTAGGGTTCACAGCTGCCCCCCTTCAGTGCTCTCAGGCTCTCACAATCCCTCATCTGTACACTGAGGCCACCTCCACACCCCAACCCACACCTAGTGTCTCTCCACTATTCTTTCTCCAGACTTTGCCTGCACAACTCCACCCAACTGGCTGCTCAGGAAAAATAACCCTGCCATTCAGTCAAGCCCACTCTCTACCAAGGGTTCTGTGGGCAGTAGTTAGCATGGGTCACACATCTCTGTAAGAGAACAGCCCCAGTTTTCAGCCTCAAGCTCAGTCTTGGGGTGCCAAGGCTCTCTGCTCTTCCCGCTGCCTTGTGCAGCCTCCTCCTCAGATCTGGGTGCCACACTCCCCATTGTTCCTGCTTCTGCCCCTCACTTTGTCCCCCAACTCCTCACCTGCCGGGCATACTCCTCTTGCTCAGGCCCCACAGGGATGACCACTACCTGGAACGGGGACAGCCACAGTGGCCTGGGTGGGAGTGAACAGTAAGGCAAGTTACTCATGAAGGCTCTCTCCAGACATGTGGCTGCGGGAAGCAGAGCTGGGAAGAAAACAAGCTGGGATCTGAAGAGGGACAGGGCCTGGAGTGTCAACACTCTCATTTCAGGGGCCAGAATGGAAATCCAGTGGAGGACTCACCATTTCCCCCCACAGCTTTCCGCCAGCACTCCCAACAGCCTTTCCACAGACCCAAGCACTGCTCGGTGGATGAGGACCGGATGCTCGGGGGCCCCCGCCTGCCTTGGAAGGAGAAAGGTGGGTGGATGGAAGTGTCACAAACCGTGCACCCCAAAACATCTTCCAGTTTTTTAGGGAATATTCATCCCTAGCAGCATGTGAGAGTATGTATATGAGAGCGCGTGCGTGCGTGCGTGCGTGTGTATAGGGTGTGGCTCAGGTTTCAGGATCAGAGGAGAAGGTGTTCACCTACTCCTGGGCTGTCAAGGGAAAGGGGACCAGCACAGGGTAGGGTTCGGTACCCCTTATACTGGAGGCCGAATCTCAGGGGTAGTTGGAAGTCGAGCTGGATTGTCCCACACTGATGGGGGCGGCCAAGGGCATCGTGGAGGCGTACATCAATCTAGAGAGATTGGAAAGAGATGGGAAGCCATGAGAGAAACCAAGAACCAGCAGCTGCATTAGCTACCTCATCTCACTCTTCTATCCACTTGTGTTCCAGGCTATGTGGAATCATTCACCCATCTGTGCCAGGCTCTACCTTTCTACTCCAATATGTTTCACTCATTAGGCACAGGGTCTCGGTAGCTCTCTCTACCTAATAATGGTGTTAGAGTAGGATGTTAGGGGATGTCAACATCCTTGCCTCTCAATTTCTTGAGTTCCTCATCGCTGAGACCTTCACTCCCACTCCCAATATGGCCTTATCTTTTTTTTTGTTTTTTGCCAGTTCTGGGGCTTCAGGGCCTGAGCACTGTCCCTGGCTTCTTTTTGCTCAAGGCTAGCACTCTGCCACTTGAGCCACAGCGCCCCTTCTGACTTTTTCTATATATGTGGTGCTGAGGAATCGAACCCAGGACTCATGTATGCGAGGCTAGCACTCTACCACTAGGCCATATTCCCAGTCCCTGGCCTTACCCATCAGTTCCACCAATGAAACAGCTCATCAAACACCTAGACTGATTGTTGTCTCTTACTCTTCTAGCTGACAATGACTCATGCTGGGAGCCAGTGGCTCATGCCTGTAATCCTAGCTACTCAGGAAGTTGAGATCTGAGGATCATGGTTTGGAGCTAGCTGGGGCAGAAATGTCTTATCTCCAATAAACCACTCACCTCCTCCCCGCCCGCCCCCAAAGGAACCGGAAGTGACACTGTGGCTCAAAGTGATAGAGCACTAGCCTCGAGCAAAAGAGCTCAGGGAATAGCACAGAGGTTCTGAGTTCAAGCCCTATGACTAACACAAAAAGAAAAAAAAAAAAAAGACAATGACTCCCCATAGGCTCTTCAACTCAGTTTCCTTCTTTTTCGTGTGACCCATGGGAAACTCTGCCCTGTATCTTTCCTACTCCTAGCTGTAACATTTTCTATCCTTCTTCTGTCACAGTCCTGTGGCTGAACCCCACCCTGTTGGTACCACATCCTCCTACTTCCTTGCCTGAAGTAGAACTGCTCAGTGCTGCCCAACATGTCACATACCACATGGATGCAAAAGCAGAGACTGATGTCACCATGGAAGTCATGGTTTCATGATTCAATTGATCCTTTGCTGTTTCCAGCTGTCCTGTGTCCTACTCAGCTCTCTGCCTTATTTTCCTCAGGAATTTTCAAGCTTTTCCCTCTACCTTGATTTTTTGTTGCTGTTGGTCTTAGGGCTTGAACTCAGGGCCTGAGTGCTGTCACTGAGGATTTTTGCTCAAAGTTAGCTCTCTACCATCTGAGCCGCAGCTCTACTTCTGGTATTTTGGCAGTTAACTGGAGCTAAAAGTGTCACAGACTTTCTCACCTGGGCTGGCTTCAAATCATGATCTTCAGATCTCAGCCTTCTGAATAGCTAGGATTACAGATGTTAGACAATGGCGCCTGACTCTATCTTGCTTTTTTAAAAACAGTATCTCAGGGCTGGGAATGTGGTTTAGTGGTAGAGTGCTTGCCTAGCATTCATGAAGCCCTGGGTTCAATTCCTCAGTACCACATAATCAGAAAAAGCCAGAAGTGGTGCTGTGGCTCAAGTGGTAGTGTGCTAGCTTTGAGCAAAAGAAGCTCAGGGACAGGACCCAAGCCCTGAGTTCAAGGACCGGCCACAACGAAACAGAACAAAAAACTCTAAGCAAGGGCCCCAGAAGTTTACCTTTGGCCCATAGAAGGCACCATCTCCAGGATTAAGGTCCCAGGGTTCTCCAAATTCCTCCAGGGCCTGCTGAAGGATCTGGAGAGGAAATGAACTCTTAGCACCTGACAGTCCATGAGGAAGACACCTCTCCAGTCCTAGTATATGTCTCTGGGTCCCCATAGCCCCTCCCCTTCCACTAGAGAGTGGTTTATGTACCCCTGCTTCCCAACTCCTGCTCACCTGCTCAGCCTGATCCCAAAGGCTGGGCTCTCCCAGGAAGTCAGATGGCCGGGTGGATAATGCCAGGCGGAAGGAGAAGCCAAGGACTTGATACACAGAGCGGAGGAAATCAAGACAGCCTTGGATCTCTGCTTCCAGCTAGCGGCAGGAAATAAGGGGTAAGGGTGAGTTATGTGACCTGAGCGAATGGTAGTTTGGGCAGGGCAGGGCAAAATTAGACAGAAAGCAAAGAGTAAACAAATGATAGTATACAGAAGGAAAATGAAGGTCAGGGCATTCCAAGGTTTGCAGAGAGAATGAAAGTGGTCAGGACATGTTTTGGGGGATCCAGGGAAGAGTCACCTGATCTGGCGCACAGAAGATATGTGCATCGTCCTGCTGGAAGCGCCAGAGCCGGGTCAGCCCTCCCAGGCTGCCCGAGGCTTCTGCTCGATGCAGGACTCCAAAGTCAGCCAGGCGAACAGGCAGCTCCCGCCAAGATCTGGGCCGGTGTGCGAACATTAGGCTGAGGTTGGGGTGGGGAGGGGTTAGGGCCACAGGAAAGACCAGGCCCTGAAAATTGCTTCTCCCCCAAGTGTGCCTATTTCTCTGCACTGCCAGTGACCACCCTTTCCACTGTGCACCCACGACGGCCTGTGAAGCTCATCCATCACAGACACATGGGTGCCTGGTCCAAAAGTCAATGTCTTAGTCACACAGGAATAAAAATCACTTCCTCTGTTTTATGATGGACACTGAGCCTTGATGTTACTTATAAGGAAGGGAACTGATTTTACTTATAAGGTAGAATGATTTTACCAGCTTCACATAGTTGGCTTCAAGGCAGAGTCAAGGCCCACATCAGGGGTCCGATTCCTTCTGTTACTGTACATTTAGCAACCTGAGTTCCAGGAGGCCTCAGCCAGCCAGGCCTGCCTGCTCCAGACTCACCAGTGTGCAGGGCAGTTCATGGGCTTGAGGGCCAGTGTGTCTGTGGGAAGCCCGGCAGGGGGGTCGCTCTGGGTGCTGGCAGCCCTGTTTGTGCCTGGGGGCTGCAGTGTGAACATGTCTTCCTTATAATGCTCCCAGTGGCCTGACAGTTGCCAGAGTTTTGTAGAGAACAGTGTGGGAGTTTTCACCTCTGAGAACCCACGGCGGGTGTATTCAGCCTGGTAAGGAGGATACAGAAGGGAGGTGAGTGGAACTGCAAGGAGATGAAGCAGGGGGGCAGTGGGGTAATTTTCCTGGGCTTTTATACTATGCTGATAACAGACGCGCTATTATGTAGCAGGTCCCATTCTCTATATTCTCCTCCAACTACACAACACACAACTGTAGTACCTTAGCAAAATCACCAGCATTTTACAATGTTTATGGTTATGCTCTTAATCCTAACACAGGGTTTCACTATGTAGCCCAGGCTGGCCTCACACTCTCAATCCTCCTGTCCTAGCCCGCAGAGGACTAAGATTACAGGCATATGTCACCTTACAGGCATATAACACTTGGTTAGCGTAGGCCCCAGCCCTTCACCCCTGGACTTGGGTGCCCCTTACCCTGATAAAAGCCACCAGGGCATTATACACCCTTGTTCCCCGTGGCAGGAAGAAGCAGCTCCCAGGGCTCAGTTCGTGGAAGAAGAAGAGCTCCTGTTCCTGGGGATAGAATGCCAACTATCACTTCAGGGAAGAAAAGGCCTTAACAGCAGAAGAAATGCATCTCAGGGTTGCTCCATCTGTTTGACCAAATTGGCTTCCAACTTCACAATCTCTCTACCACCTCCTTCTCCTCCCGACCAGCCATGGTTCCCAAGTTCTGTACCTTCCCAAGGCGTCTGTGGTCCCGCAAGACTGCTTCTTCCTTTCGTGCTTCCCAGTCCCTCAGCAGCTCTGCTGTGGGAAAGGAAATGCCTGACACTCTCTGCAGTGTCTCTGGAGCCCCTGAGGACCTCCACAAGGAGGATGAGTTCTGTGACAGGACAGAGGGACATGAGGAGGACTGGAAGTCTGCAACCTTTCTCTCCAGCCTCTTAGGTACTCTCAACGGAAGCATCACCAGGACACTCCTTGATGACGATCCCAGCCCATGGCTGACTTCTCCCATCATCACTACCAGGAGGGCGGCGGCTTCTTCTGGACTGCTTGGCCACAGTTAGCCTTGGGTTTGTCTGACTTTGACTTAGTCTTTGTCTGACTCAGGCCTAATCTTACCCAATGATCTCTGTTTCTCCCCAATCTCATGGTGCTACTAGCACCCCTACACTTACTTCCATCACCTTCTAATCAATAACTGCTTAGTGGGGTAACTCAATTCTGGCCAAATGTCAGGCTATTCATTCATGCCTCACCAAGATCCCACAGCACTTCAGTAAAGTCATCTTTCCACACCACATCCTATTCATAGCTGCATGAAACAAAAGTTGTTGTGCATTTTTTAAATAGTAGTACTATTAAGAAGAAATAGCCTTCTTGGTACATTGTATATTGTATATATGTCTACCTGACCTAGGGAAGGGAAAGAAAAACAGGTGTAAGATATCACAAGAAATGTACACACTGCCCTACTATGTAACTGTACCCTTTTTGCACAACACCTTGTCAAAAAATGTGTTCAATTAATAAATTACATTTATAAAAAAAGAAGAGATAGCCTATATTTTTTAGCCCTATTCCTTAAATATTTCTACTACATTAGTTGGTTTGTTTGTTTCTATGATGTGGATTTAAGGGTAGTACAGGAATAGCTTCATTTTATATGTGGAAAATTAGTCAAGATTTACCCAAAGCCAGGTAGTACATTAATGGTAGAGTGAGTTAAGTAGATGGCCAGGTTTTCCATGGAGGGCTTTAGGCTCTACACACTGGCTATCCACTACTTGCTGCTCTCATCCCATTTTACAACTCATGATATATTTTCTTTATTTTTTTTTGTCTGTTGAGTGACTTGGACTCACGGCCTGGGAGCTGTCCTTGAGCTTTTTCACTCAAGGCTAGCACTGTACCACTTTGAGCTACAGTGTCACTTCCAGTTTTCTGGTGGTTAGTCAGAGAGTTAGTATGGTGGTTAGTCTCATGGACTTTCCTGTCCCAGCTGGCTTTAAACAGCAATCCTCAGATCTCAGCTTCCTGAGTAGCTAGGATTACAGGTGTGAGCCACCAGTGCCCAGCTGCATGATGTATTTTCATGGAAGGCATGCCTTTGTTTTAGTGTACTCTCCTAGTGCCTGTGAAAATGGTACTTCTCTCTCTTTGTGGACCATATTCCCTCTCTACAGATGCCTTCCCTATAGGACCCTATCTAGCCTGTTCTAGCTCCCTTCCTGTATGACCCTATTTAGTCGGTGCCATCTTTCTCCTGTAAGATCCTGTCTACTTTGATCATCTCCCTTAATACCAACATAAGACTAGGGAATTCAAACAGAGCCCTGGCAGGGTGAACATTATCTGCCATCAAACTAGGAGACTTTAGAATGCAGGGATAAGTCTCTGTCCTTCTGGATTCCCTCCATAGTCATGAGAGCAGAGAAGAGGCTAGGAGAAAGAATCAGCTTCTCACTCTCTTTGCTCTTGTGAAGACAGGAGCATCCATCTAACTGCACCCTCACAACTGACCGTTAGGAGCTTCAGCCCTCCAATCTGTCCAGTGTGCCGAAGGTGGGGGCCCCGGCAAAAGTCGACCAACATGCCACACCTGGGAGAAAGAGGAAAGTCACTTAGTGGTATGCAGATTCTTGACTGTCTAGCTTTCCCTTTCATGGGTCTTTAACTGACAGAAACAGGTAAAGAAGAAGAAACTGTCCTATAGGCAGAGGGAGAAATGGCTAACAAAAATTCCTTTTCACATTTCTTTTTTCTAGAGCAACAGAGATTACCCTTTGTCCTCCATCCCCTTTCTGGCTGTCCTCCTTGCTTCCCTATTTGTGTTTTCCTTAAATTTTTTTTTTTTTTTTTACCAGTCCTGGGCCTTGGACTCAGGGCCTGAGCACTGTCCCTGGCTTCCTTTTGCTCAAGGCTAGCACTCTGCCACTTGAGCCACAGCGCCACTTCTGGCCGTTTTCTGTATATGTGGTGCTGGGGAATCGAACCCAGGGCCTCATGTATATGAGGCAAGCACTCTTGCCACTAGGCCATATCCCCAGCCCTTTTCCTTAATCTTGACAATCGCTCACCCATACACTGTTGCTGTTGGGCCTGTCACTTTCTCCTCGATCAGACGAAGCTTAAAGGGGTTATCCTGGAAGAAGGCAGAATGGAAGAGTAAAGCTACAAAGATGTTCTACCAAAAGCTATCATTCCCCAACCTCGACCTTACTCCTAAAATGACACCATCAGCACACCTTGAAGAGCTGCTGCAGCTGGTCCCGAGACACCTCCAGCCTCCGGAATGGTTGTGAAGCAGCTGCCATCTCCCGGCAAATCTGCTCCAGGACACACAACTCCGAGCCACGGACTGTCCTGGAAAAGGGAGAGTTTGCTTGGTTTCTCCTAAGAGACAAAGTGACAGCAAAGTCTTGCCCTCCAAGAGAAAACACTAGAACGACTGGCAAAGACAGACAAACCCAGAGAAAAAAATAAATAGGAGATCAGTTGTAGGTTCCTTCCTTCCCTTTTATTCCTCTCTCTCTCTCTCTCTCTCTCTCTCTCTCTCTCTCTCCCTTTCCCTCCTCCCCTTTGGCCTAGTGCTAGAGATGAAACATGGGATATATATTTCATAGCTGAAGGAAAGCTCTACACATAAGGTTAAAGGTTGAGTGTAAGTTGGGCACAGTGGCTACTTGGGAGGCAGAGATTGAAGAATCTTGGTTTGAAGACAGTGTGGGCAAGAAGGTTTGAGAGACCTCATGTCAATCCATGGCCGAGTGAGGCGGAGTGCATCTGCTATCACACGTATGTGACTGTGTGCCTTTGTGCAAGTCTGTTATCCCCAGTAACATGGGGAAGCACAAGGTTGGCCTGGGCATAAGTAGAGACCCTACCTTAAAAGTAACCTTTGAAGCAGGGCACCAGAGGCTTATGCCTGTAATCCTAACTCCGGAGGCTGAGATCTGAGGATCATGGTTCAAAGCCACTCCAGGAAGGAAAGTCCATGAGACTCTTATCTCTAGTTAATCACACACACACACACACAAAAAAAAGCAAGAAATGGAGCTGTAGCTCCAGTGGTAGAGTACTAGCCTTGAGCAAGAAAGCTCAGGAGTTACTCACCAGTGGCTCATGCCTGTAATACTGACTACTCAGGAGGCTGAGATAGAAAGATTACAGTTTGAAGCCAAACTGTGCAGGAAGTCTATGAGATTCTCATTTCCAATTAATCACCATAAAGCTGAAAGTAAATCTGTGGCTCAAGTGGTACAGCACTAGCCCTGAATGCAAAAGTTCAGGAACAGTGTCCAGGCCCTGAGTTCAAGCCCCTAGAACAAATTCCCCCCTTACATACAGAATTCAGGGACAGCACCCAGGCTGAGTTCAAGCTACACACACACACACACTCACACACGCACGCATATGCACACGTGCATGCACTCACAAAGTTCAGTCCAGGCCCCAATTTTAAGCCCCAGGACCAGAACACACACAAAAAAAGTTGAGTGTGTGGCCCACACCTTTCATTCCATTATTTGCACTTGGGACTAAAGGTGGGAGAATTAAAAGTCAGTTAGGGCTACATAGAGCGAAATAATAATAACAACAACAACAATAGAAGAATGCATGAAGACTAAATAAGGTAAGTTTCAAACAGTTAGACAGAAAAGGAACATGACCTAGTAAGGAAGTTGGTACCAATGTTACTGGTGGGTCTTAAAGAACCTTCTTGCTGGGTGCCCGTGGCTCATTCCTGTAATCCTACTCAAGAGGCTGAGATGGAAGGACTGAAGCTCAAAGCTAGTCTGGGCAGGAAAGTCTGTGAGACTCTCATCTCCAATTAGCCACTAAAAAGCCAGAAGTGGAGCTGTGGCTCAAGTGGTAGAGTGCCAGCCTTGAACAACAAAAGCTCAGAGATAGCATCAGGCCCTGAGTTCAAGCCCTAGGCCCAGTGCAAAAAGAAAAAAAAGCTCTCTTTAGCTTTCTCCTCCAAATTGAACATGCCCATGTACCCAGAAGAGAGCCTGTGAAGATGCCCCAGGGTGACCCACCTTCCCAGCACGACTCACCGAGCTTTTCCCAGGAAAAAATCATGGTAGAAACCATATTCTGTACTTGGGCCCCGGCAGAGAAGAGCACCCAGAAGCTGCTCGGCGGCTGCTCCCAGAACATGGCTGCTGGAGTGCCAGAACACCTGGGGTCACAGAAAGAGCTTGTGACTTCCTGAACTCTTTTAACCCCGAATCTCCACTTTCCTCAGACAATCTGAGGAAACCAGACCAATCTGAAGAGCATGGTTCTTCTAAGATCCAGCAGAGAGCCTAGATATTGAGGGTGACCATTAAGGTTTTTTTGGTTTTGTTTTAGGCAGAGGGAAGAGGATAGAAAAGCAAACAGAAGCCAGATACCAGTGGCTCACATCTGTAATCCTAGCTACTCAGGAGGCAGAGATCTAAGGATTGCCATTTGAAGCCAGCCTGGGCAGAAAAGTCCTTGTGAGACTCTTATCTTCAATTAACCACCAGAAAACTGGAAGTAGCTCTAGAGCACTAGCCTTGAGTGAAAAAGCTCAGGGACAGTGCCCAGGCTCTGAGTTCAAGCCCCATGACCACCACCACCACCACCAACTAAAAGCAAGCAGAAAATGAGTATCAGTCCTTGGTGCTTCCCACTTCTGGAGCACAGAAGCAAGGGACTAGTCTTCTTTGGTTCTCCTATAACAAAATTTTAGGGCTTCCAGGATACTATTAGTGGGTCCTAGCCAACGCACAGTGGTGTACCCCTGCTAGCACTGGTGAGGCTGAGCAGAAGGATCTAAGTTTGAGGACAGCTTGGGTTATATAGTGAGATGCTATCTCAAACAACAAACCCACAGTGCTTCTTTAGAGATCTGTTTGGTCCTTTTTTGAACTGGGGTGTAAAGTCAAGGCTTCAAAAATAGTTGGTTTACTTGCTCAACTGGTGCTCTACCAATTGAGCCATGCCTCCAGCTTTGCTTTACGTTGGCTATTTTTGGAAATGGAGTGTAGTAGACTTTTCTGCCCAGGCTGGCATTGAACTGTGATCCTCTGGATCAAAACCTCCTGAGAAGCCAGAATTACAGAAGTGAGGCACCAATGGCCAGCTCTGCTATTTTTATGGTGTTAGGGACTGAACCAGGGCCTTGCACAGGGTAGACAAGCACTCTTAACAAAGAGCTATTCTCTAGTGTTGTTTGAACTTTTTTATAGCTCAGGAATCTAGTGTGACAGAGCTAATCTTCTAGGATTTGGCTACTACCTACAGATGACAAAGGAACTCTATTTTTCTAAGATCCTAAGAGACAAGGAATAAGTTACTTGAGCTGGAAAGAAAAGGACAAAGATTAGAGAGCACTGTTTGTGCACTTGGTTGTGGAAACCATGTTAAAACTGAATATAAATAAGCCACGGATGACTTATATTGTATGTGTTCAAGGGTTGAAGAGGTTGAATTGGTACATTCTCCTATTGTTTTTCAACTTAGTATCTCTCTATTTCAGTAGTACAAATAATGTTTGCTTAGTAGAATAAGGTTTTTTTTTTATCATCAGTTTCCAGCTTAGCCAGGAAGAGAGTCAGGTGGTCAATACAGTCTGCAAATGGAGGAAGTAATAAACGTTAGAATTTCCTGATTGAATATCTTAGTTTCTAGTCATTGTACTGTCTGTACAGAGAAACTTACCGCTTTCCCTTCTGGGGAGTCAAATGTCAGAAATCTGAGATTAGAATCTGTCTCCAAGGGCCGCTCCAGATCATAAAGTTCTCCATTCACTTGAGCAGCCACTGCAGTATTAGCCACTGTAGAACTTCAGCAGTGGGGGGTGGAAATGAAGAGTTAAGGTTACAACCCACAGGGGAGAGGCTAGTAACTTGGCAAGTCTAAATCTCCAAAAGGGAAATGAATTTCCAAAGTGTTAAATCCTATCATTTTTCCCCCTTAATGTGCAACATGGGAAGGGTAGAACTCTGAAGCTAGTGGAAAACACACACACACACACACACACACACACAGAAAAAAACAAAAACACACCTTGATGGGGACAAAATACAGTCAAGCAGACCAAATTTTCTTTCCCTGGTCCTGTGTGGAAGAACTCAAGGGGCAGGGGGACGATCCTGGTAGGTACAGGGGCCTGATACCTGATCTGCTGGGCTAGTTGATAAGGGGTTGTATTCCAGGCCACAGCATCCACTTTCTGGCCTCCAGGAAGTGAAATCTTAATAGTCCGGGGTTCCTTCTGTGCCGTGTTTGCCAACCTCTTTACCTGAGCTTCCCACAGCTCCTCAAAAAGGCCAAACCTCTCGGTCAACCAATATGGAGGGGAAGGCAGGGATGCCTGGAGGGAAAGATATGGAAGGTTTAACACATTCTACGATTCCTTCTCCGGACTGAGGGGTGGACTTAATGGTTACGTGCTCTGAGCCATGATTCCCAGGTCTTTAGGTTTGGGAGGGTCCTCCTGAGGGAGGCTGCGCTCCTCTGGCTGCCCACCTGAGCAAGTTCAGGACTAGGGTGGCCTCGTCCCCCGGGATCTGGGGGCGCGGGCGGGAGTACAGTGAAACCGGGCCCGGGGCCTATGCGTTGGGCTTTGGCTGGGTTCGATGGCTCGTTTGGAACTTTTGGATACCTCACGCACCGTGTGCAACTCGCAGGCTTGTGATCGCGAGAGCCGGAGCCAGAAGGGCCGCCACCGCCGATACAGCCCCATGTTCCTTCAAACCGGTGCCGGCGCCCTTAGATTACCGCTGCTGGTCCTCCGCGAGATCCCTAATTGGCTCCCACCCCAACAACGTCCCCGCCTATTGGTCACACAGCTGTCACTCTAGCCCGGCACGCCCTCCGAGGAACTCTGAAAAGGCACACCCTACACAACACAAGCAGCCTGGTGAATGGTTCCGGGTGTCCGGAAGATGGAAACTGTTACACACACCAGCATCCACCCCCCCCACCCCCCCACCCCCACCAAACCCGGCACACTTCAGCTGATAGCTCAAAGTAGTAAGGAGGGTCCTGGGGCTGTGGGGATAGGGACAGGAACTCTTAAGGAAGAAAGGGAGGGGAAACCGCCCGGAAATGGTAGTAATTTCCCTTTAGTTGTAATTTTTTAAAAAAACATATGATCCTAAGACAAGCAGGGAGACAGACAAGGGCAGGCAGGTAACAACAGCAATTTTTTTTTTGTTGTTGTTGTTACTGGGGATCGAACCCAGGACGTTGCACTTGTTAGACAAGTGCTTTGCCACTGAGCTACATCCCAGCCCCAGCAGAGAGTTTTGAACCAGACATATAAATAAATCCTGGATGGATCTGCCATTAAGTAATTTTTGTAAATAATTTACCTGAACCTTAATTTTCTCATCTACAAAATAAGCATAATAATGTAGCTCACAATTGTTTGAGTAAAATTTATGTAAATCATCTAGCATAGTGTTTGGTATAAGATAATAGACATTGGCTGGGAATGTGGCTTAGTGGTAGAACGCTTGCCTAGCATACATGAAGCCCTGGGTTCAATTCCTCCTCACCATATACACAGAAAAAACTGGAAGTGGCACTGTGCTCAAGTGGTAGAGTGTTAGTCTTGAGAGAAAAAAAAAAAAACCCTCAGGGACTACCCAGGCCATGAGTTCAAGCCCCAGGACTGGCAAAAAAAAAAAAGATAGTAGACATCACCAACAAGAAGCCATTACGATAAATAGATATAACAATTTTAAGACTGGAACAAAGAATCAGAACAGGTCACTTCTTTTTCTTTTCTTTTTTTTGTCCTTCGTGGGGCTTGGACTCCAGGGCTGGGCACTGCCCCTGAGCTCTTCTGTCAGGCTGAACAGGTCATTTCTTAGAATCCCTTTTGAGGCTTGAACTTGGGGCCTGGGCCCTGTCCTTGAGCTCCTTTTGCTCACAGCTAGCACTCTACCACTTGAGTCACAGAGCCACTTCCAGCTTTTTCTGTTGGAGGTAACTAGGACCACATGCCTGAGGGAGTGTTCTTGGCAGACTTCTTAATCTTACAGATAAAGCCTACCAGTGCTGTGCATGGGTGGCTCATGCCTGCAATCCTAACTATTCAGGAGTCTGAGATCTGAGGATCACAGTCCAATGTCAGCCCAGCAGGAAAAGTCTGTGAGACTCTTTATTTCCAAGTAACCACCAAAAAGCCAGAAGTGGAGCTGTGGCTCAAGTAGTAGAGCACCAACCTTGAGGATCAAAGCCAAGGGACAATGCCCAGGCCCTGAATTCAAGCCCCAGTACTGGCACACACACACAAAAATGAAGCCTACCAGTAAGTGCCAATTCTGGCTTCTGAATCCAGGCATTCACTCTCTCAGCACGCCATGCTGCCTCTACTCAGTTTGCTCCCAGCCTACTCCACAGTCACTTGTGAGAGGTTCATGACAAACTTTTTGCTCCCTACACATAAGCCTTTTGTCTCTCATTCTCATCCCAGCTTTCAACTCCTTTATCCTCTCTCCCTTCTTCTTCTTGTTGTTATATCTAGGATACAGGACTGGCCTTTTTTTTTTTGGCAGTCCTCAGGCTTGAACTAAGGGGCCTGGGCACTGTCCCAGAGCTGCTTTTGCACAAGGCTAGCACTCTACTTGAGTCACAGCACCACTTCTGGCCTTTTCTGTTTACGTGGTACTGAGGAATAGAACCCAGGGCTTCATGCATGTTAGGCAAGCACTCTACTACTGAGCCACATTTCCAGTCCCGGACTAGCTCTTTTTTTTAAACTAGTTTTACACAGTGAACGTGGAAATGTTTAGATTTATAGCAAGGAACAAAGTGAAATGAACTTGAGGGCAGCTATGAGGCTCTTAGTACTACCCAATTAGTCCCCTCACCTGGGGCTAGGGATGGTTGGAGTTGGTTCTCAAGTTTCACTGGTGATGGAATCAAGGGTTGTGGTAGCAGACTTGCCAGAGAAAGCTCTTTAATTATGTTTGCAGAGAGGTAGGAAGTCCTGTCTGGGGAGGGTAGCTGATGTGAGTCATAAGCTTCACTGTGAGTCTTGGCTCCATCTTCTGGTATGTTAGATGCCCTGAAATACAAAGAAAAGAGACAAGACTGTGGGAGAAGAAGGTTAGCTGTGTGTACCATCAGAAAGTAGTAAGAATTTTAAAGTAAGCATTGAGAAGGATAATGGCAAGCCAAACGTTTTTTGTGGTCTGTACCAAAAAGGGGCTGGAGAATGTTATACTAGAGGCAATAAAAAGGGAGGTGCTCCATAATGACTAGGTACCCATCACTGTATTGGCTTGAAGCTTTAGAGAATCTAGACACTGACACTAAGCATTCGACAGGTCCTCTTTTATTCAGACTGGAGAGGGATGGTAGGATAAGTAGCTGCCCTTAGATGGCAGCTACCCTTGCTCACCCCTGAAACACTTACTGCTGACTGTATGCAGTAGGGGGTGACAGCAGTCAATCAACTACCACATCATCCCCTCTGTATACTGTGTTGCAGTGGAGGAAGGAAGCAATGCCAAGAGGTATTACATGCCATCCCTGGAACAAGTCAGCCAATTAAGGCCAATGCATTCATTAATGGCTTACTCTTCTACAACTTTTGACTGCTATATGCCTTGACCTCAGAGAATTTCAACAATCAAGACTTCCTAAAACTTCTCTTATTGCTCATTCCACCTCACCCCTGCCAGTAAATATGCCTACTATGTGACATTTGACTATCTAGTTCCAAGAATTGTCAACTCTTGTCTTATGCTTTTCTTCCTTTTTCTTTCTTCCTTTCTGCCAGTCTTGGGGCTTGAACTCAGGGCCTCAGCATGTACTGCTATTTTTTTCCCCCTACCATTCGAAGTACAGCTCCACTTCAGGCCTTTTGTAATTAATTGGAGATAAAAAGTCTCATGGGCTTTCTAGCCCAACCTGGCTTTGAACTGTGATCCTCAGATTTCAGCCGCCTGAGGAGCTAGGATTATAGGTGCGTGCCACTGGTTTATGCTCCCTGCAAAACAGAGAAATGATCCTGGAAGTCAAGGCTGGTTTATTTGAGTTGTTTTTGTTATGCCAGGCAGCGCCATCGGAACCAGGTTAGTCATAATGCATCGCACTTGGCAATACTGTTTTCTTTTCCTCGTCAGGACAGCAACTCAGATTCTTGCTGCCAAAGAGGACTTTAATATTAGAGTGAAGAGGTGTTTCCAATAAAAAGCCAAGAACAAAAAGGTACCTTCCAACTTTTTTTTTCTACCAGACCAAAGCTAAGAAAAGTGTGAAGGGAAAACACTAAAAAGTTTCCACAGACGTTCAGGACAGGGGAATCCTCAGTCAAGGCTGACCTACAAGCATAAATCAATTTTAGTAACTTCTCAGCTTTCCTGCACTCTTAGAAGAGACATTCCAAGTTAGTTATAAGGACTTAAAAAGTTTGGTTGAGGACCTTTTTATTTTTTGAGACAAGTTTTGGCTTGGAACTCAAGACCCTCCTGCCTCAGCCTCTCAGATACTGGGCTACAGTACCTAGTGAAAAGTTTTCATAGTCTTAAATTATTTGTAAGAATACTTTTTTGCTGAAGACAAACTTTTTACTTAGGATCAGCACATACCTCCAAACCTATATTAACTCTTAGGAGAAAATACCATTTTTCTGTACCAAATGGTATGAAGAAAGTAACGAGTAAGGTAGAATATAAAGAGATTCATGCTTTCAGGGCTGGGAATATGGCTTAGCGGTAGAGTGCTTGCCTCGCATGCATAAAGCCCTGGGTTCATTTCCTCAGCACCACATAAACAGAAAAGGCCAGAAGTGGTGCTGTGACTCAAGTGGTAGAGTGCTAACTTTGAGCAAAAAGAAGCCAGGGACAGTACTCAGGCCCTGAGTCCAAGCCCCAGGACTGGCAAAATAAAAATAAAATCCATCCTTTCAGAACCTTTTGTGTGTGGTGCTGGACATTAAACCTAGGGCCTAGTTTTACCAATGAGCTGTACCTCTAGCAAGTGCTTTTCAGGCCCAAAGTCGTAGCCACTTGCTAAAGGCACAGGACATAGTATAGAAGGTAGGCTTATTATTTTTAATGCCTTCATAGTGTCAGTGGAAGGTGTTGGATGGGACTCAGCTTTTAATTAACCTCTAAAGTGTTCAGCAATGGCTGACTACCCAAACTGTAACCTACAGGGAGGGGGAAACTAGATGCTGACAATCTCTTCTCATTTCAACACAAATGCCACATTCACCCAACCAAATGCAGGAAGTTTCAAGTCCTCTCTTTTCCGTAAGTTAATCAGCAAAGGATCCAAAAACAAGGGGATCCAAATGGGATAAGAAGTAAATTTGCTGGAACATTTAATTCGCTAGGAACCTGAACAGGTACAGGGTAGACTGGTTCAGCCAACACCCTTTTAAGTAAAAATAGTTACAGTCTGTTTCTGTCAGTCCTGCAAAGAGCTCACCAGCCTCTCCACCCACTTTGTACTTTCAACTTTTGACTCCTGCCTAGGAGAGAACAAAGGGAACAACCATCTGAAACAAAAAAACGAAGTGTTGGTGTGTAGCTCAGTGGGGCGTGTAGTTCAGTTGTAGAGCAAACTCTGGGTTCAATCCACAGTACTCCCTCTCCCAATCATAGAACTTAATCTGTCTGAAAAGATCCCAGTCTTAAATACCCCTTTTAAACTTGCAATTAAGCAAAGCTGTTTGCATCTGAGGTAACTTGGGTACCCAGTTTTAGGTCCTACTTGTTTCTTTCCTACAATGCACATGAGCTTCTCTTCTACATGGGAGAACAGGCTGATTACCTAAGAGCCCTCTCTTACGTGGCGGCCCTCTAGTAGATTTATCTCCTGTGGCTTCCATGAGTTATTACTCAGCAATTGTGAACAGCAACTGATCAGATTTGTCTATGGTTACTCATAAATGAGAAATGTCCCAATACCCCATAGTCATTCTCATGGTGTTACTAGGTCTACACACAGGAGGAGCCAATTCATCCCAGTAATACAATAGCTTAAATAAACAACTTAGGAGGAAGTTAGCCATTTTCAATAACATGTCCACAAAGACCAAAGAGGAAGTCTGAAGCTTCCTTAGTAGCAACAGGAACCAGGTGACAAGTCTGAAGTCCCAAGAAGGGACAAGAAAGGGTGAGCCAAATTCCAAAGGCAGCCAGTTCAACAGTACACCCTACCTGATGGGTATGTCCTCAGGCCGCTGCTATTTCTTAAGTATCTTGTGACACACATATTCATGTAATCAAGAATGCCATTTAGGGCTTTCTGCCCTGCCAGTGACCTGGTCTGGGGCATGTTGTGACTATCCTTGAGCCCTTACTACCAACATTCCATGTACTAAGCCTCACTGGATTATGAAAAAAAAAAAAAAAGAGAGAGAGAGAGAGAGAGAGAGCAGGGAACTGGTGGTTCATACCTTTAACCCTAGCTATTCAAGATGCTGAGATCAGCCTGGGCAGCAAAGCTCATGAGACTCTCACATCTAATTAACCACCAAAAAGCCAGAAATGTAGCTGTGGCTCAAATGGTAGAATGCTAACCTGAAGCAAAAGCTAAAGTACCCAGGCCCTAAGTTCAAGTCCCAGTACTGGCACACACATACACACACACACAGGGTGAGAAGCAAGGGTAAGGTGTCACACACACACACACACACACACACACACACACACACACACACACACACGGTGAGAAGCAAGGGTAAGGTGTCACTCCTGAGACTGCCAACGTGCAGCGAGAAGGGTAGGTGTGGGTCGGACCCTTACCACACCCTTCTTCAATTCTATGCTTCAAGTCTTCAATTCTATATTTTAAAAATACTACTTGGCTTACAATTGTACAACTTTTGGAAGATACACAAATAATTATTCATACAATAGATCGTACTTGATTACCAACCACTCCCTGAGCATCTTGGTCTCACCCCACCCACTACACAATTATAGCAAAGATCAAACAAAACCCACAAGTCCTGAAGATCCTACTAGCTCCCACAGCCTTCAATGCAATTAAGAGCAAAGTCAAAAGGGGGAGCTGGACAAGATCAAGGTGAGAGGTGAAAGTCAACCACACAACAAAGAAAACTATACTTTATTAATCTGGAAAACAAAAAATTGGGAACAAAGAGTTTTTTTTAAAAAAAGGAATGGCTAGAAGTAAGTGCAAGTGGTCATGAGGAAGGGATGAGATGAGTGTACTACATCTTTCTTTGTGCCTGAGAAATAGCTCAGTACACTCCACTCTCACTTCCCTTCCCCATATGCCCTCACACCAAAAGCCAATACAATCGCAGCTCCAGGGACATAGCCGGGCTTTTCTGCACTCTGTAGCTGATTTCACCCTCAGCCCTGGGCAGTCATGTTGGATCTTCACTGGAGAAATTTTAGGTTTTCCGGCCACAGGTCTGCTCCCCAAAGCAGCAGTTTCCACTCCTGGAGAAGCTGTCTCCTATTTCATTCGGCAGAGCAGCCAGGGGCCCTTGGTCAAAGCCCCAACCTCAAAGAAAAATGTCAAACCTTTAGAACTAGTTATTTTATTAAATGATATTAATACACATTTCAAAAGGATCTCATTGTTGTTGCCTCTAAAGCATGTAGTTTTCCAAACTAAACACGTGAGAATATCAATCCAACTTATCTAATTTAAATATTAACAGGCACCCCACCAATAAAAAAAAAAGAGGAGGAAGCAGTAATTTACAGCAGCTTCAAAATTGTTAACAGCTGAAGCTTAATTCTGCATGAACAGGTAACTCCAAGACTGATAGTGGCTATTTTGCAATTATGGAAGTTTATCCTAGTCACAAGGTCTAGATAGATAGGTTCGCTGTACTATGTATCTCACTGTATTCCTATGATAGGATGAGTCCTATTCTGTTCACTTTACCCTCTCCAATTAAAAACCAATTTACGATTTACTTGGACTCGAGGGAGAGCCTTGAGGGAGCAGGGAGAACGCTCTCATTTAAGCTGACCCAAGAGTAATCTCTTACAGAATACTTCAGGGACCCTATTTCTGATACCGTATCACTGAATTTTAAACGATACTAGTGTTTTCAGTAGAATTCTTTGTCTGTGATTTTATAGTGAGTACCAAGGACCTTAGACAACTTCTCATATGCTTTCATATGGAATCATGTCCTTGCTAAGACACACTATATTAATGCATTCTTTAAAAAATATGTTTATTTTTTAAAACTTGGATGAAATACAAAAGCCAGAGCATGGTCACAGAGTTTAAATCACAGACACAGAAAGAATAAAACCCTTTTGTTTCATGTTTTATGAATACCAGAATTTTTTTTGTTTTACTATATCACATATATACATTGTTGTCTTCTTTTACTATTGTAGACAGATTTCCTTAATAGCCAGGAGCCTCATACATATCCTCACTTCCATTCTGAAACAAATGTACTGAGGCTCTTCTGGCAAAACTGAATTATCACACACACAAAACAAACACACGCCTCTTAAAAGTCCATCTTTGACCTGTACAGCATCTTCCTTTCATGTAGAACCATCATACTTTTGAGGACAATTACCCTGTCCCAACATCCAGGAAGCTACTTTCCTGATATCCCTACCTTTTCTGATAAAATCAAATGGTCAGTGAGCCTTTTCAAGTAAACACTACATTTAGTTTAAACAAGAGCAGCAGAAAGAATTCACATTCTTTTATTCTAGAATGAAAAATCATCCCACTTAATTTCTACAAAAATGTCAACTTTGCAAGTAAAATAGAATACCCCTACTCCCACCCCCACTTTCTCTTTTATACTTTTTTGTTTTGTTTTTTGCTATACAAATGTCTTAGTACTCAATATAACTCTACTTCTTTTGCTTTGCTATACTATATACCCCATCCCACACACGAGGTCATGATATCATGCATTTTTGTGGGGAGAGCTACAGACAGGGCAGAGGCTTGAGAGGGTTAAAGAAAGAACAGCTGGCTTAAGCCCAGATAGGCATTAGGGAGATCTGCCACATCCTAACCACAGAACACCAGGTGAACTCAAAATAAATAACATGAAATACATTACACAAACTCCCAAGCTATGATGCACACCTGGTTTAGGCTGCTCCTTCTTTTAAAAGCAGGTTTATTCTGAGATAAAGAATGGTCTTCTCTTACGACATTGCCCACTTTCTTCCATCTTGTATTTCACAGAGAAATCCAAAAACCTCCTGTATTTCCCTATGGGCTAGTTCTACACTAACTTTAGAGAGAATACACAAATCTTGCTAGGATTCGCTTAAAAACTCTCAGTACTGTTTTATTCACTTAGCTGGAGATTATCAGTGTATGTCTCGATGTAAATTACTGAATTAAAAATTGTAATAAGCAACATTTGCCTTTTAGTGTCCCTAGATACAAAGATATAAACACCCAAAGTACAGTGATTGTCTTTTTTCCCAAGTATTGGTTGTAGAATACAAACAAATCTTTTAATTTGGGGAGAAGGAAACACTTCTCATGTAAAATGACTAAGGGCACAAATGTTCTTTACTCCTATTGGGGGTTGGGGTGGGAGAAGGTGGAGACTTATCTAAGCTTGAGCCTTGACATGTATCAAGCTGCTATTTCCAGAGCCTGTCAATTTGGACTTATCAAGTCCTTCTGTTTCTCTGTAAAGACATGTAGAGTAATGATCACCTGTTTCTAAGACACACCTAAAGAGGTACAATACAAAGATACTACCAAATCTCCTTTGAAATATCAAGAACAAGGGTGAATTGAGGACGGGGACAAGGGGAAAGGAATACAAAGACAAAATAGTTTCCTTTCTCTAACAGGTAATGTTTACTGAAAACCACCAATGAGTATCACATTAGGGAGCCCAATGGTAAAAATTAAGGTCTACTTCTTGTTTAAAAATGCAGGGATATTTCAATTGCACCTCTATGTCAACTGTGGCAGCGTTGTAGCCAAAATAGAAATGGTAACTGGAGTAAGAAAAAGAAAGAAAAGCAGGAGACACGGGCTTATACAAGATGTGTGGCAACTACTGGAACATTTCCTATTCTTTCTCTTTTACAAAGGACAGATCACATCACACCGAAAAACCAAAACACAGTTCCTTTCTTAGCTGTTTATACTGTAGTCACACTTTTAACTTTGAAATTATATTCAGCTTCCTCAATTCCATTCAATAGAAAAAAGGAAAACTTTCTACTCCAAAGTGACTGCCTGATAGTACTTTAGAGGAGGAAGTGAGTTTTAAAAAAATTAAGATGTTAGCAGAGCAAAGAACTCAATTTTAGTATCTTTAAAAACAAAACCAAACCTGACAGGCCCAAGGTCTCCCACATTTCCTTCCTCAAAATATCACCTATTGGCTATCAGCAGGACAGCAAACATAAGAAAGGCAGGGGACAGGAGCCCTAGAGTACTAAACAGGCCAAGCCCCAAATAACACCCCAACATTGCACATCATCATCACCTGTACTGATGGAAGTTTTATTTCAATGTAGTAATACTCTCCAATCGATGGGACAGAACTTGGTTTTCCTCTCCTCCCAGAACCATGGCCAAATGCAGTGGCTTTGGTTGTGTTTATTTCTTCTTTTTAAAAATACAAACGATTTGGGGAAGGAAGGTAGTAGGTGCAGTGGGAGAGAGGACTGGATGGAATAGTAAAATAGAAGTATGTGTACTTTTTAATTTGGAAAAGAGGACCTTCATTAAAAAATAATAAATCAAAGGAGGGAAAACAAATAAAAACAACAACAAACCAAACTCCTACTTCCAATGCTCTCTGAACTGTTCAAATTGCCTTTCCCTTGGTTTCCAAATCAGTACCTGGGAGGGAAGAATGGGCGTTTTGGTGCAAAGAACGGAGGGCCCCTAGCAAAAGGTGGCCTGGGTCTTTTTAAGCTGTGGAATGGGTCTCTGCCAAGAAAAGGCTCCCTGGGCCTAAAGTCTGGCCTGGGACTCCGTAAGATCATACCACTCCGGCTGATGGTGTCTCTGTGTGAGGGACCCAGGAGGGGGCCAGTGCTGCTGTTGCTGATGCCCCCACCGCCGCCATGGGCTGCACCCAGGTGCTCCAGAGAATGGGAGGGTAGGCTCAGGCTCTCGCGTACACGGCTAAGGCCAGGGCCGTTGAGGTCCCGTTGGGTGGGGCCCACATGGTCCCTGGGTCCTGTGAGCACCCCAAAATGCTCAGCCAGGGCCCCTTGAAGGAGAGAACTATGGTCCTTGGGGAATACTGCCACAGCCCCTGCCACTCCATGTTCTGCCAATGGTGGGGTTGGGAAGGGAATAACCCCCGAGTGGTCAACTGGAGGTGGCGGGGGTGGAGTAGCAAAGGGGACACCACTCCCACCACTGCTATGTTCCCCAGGGGGAGGAGGGGGCGGGGTTGGGAAGGACACTCCGCTGTGCTCGCTAGGAGGAGGCGGTGGGGCAGCGTGAGCCAGGGCCGCCTCTTTTGTGAAGGGGTTCGAAAGATCCACAGAGGGCAGATGAGTGGGCGCATCTCGAGAGAAAATACCGCCATGATCCTTAGGAGGGGCCGGCGGGGCGGACGATGGCCCCACTGGCTCTCTCTGGAAGGGTGCCCCATGTTCCAAGGGGGATGGGGGGAGATGATGCTCAAATGTTGAGTTGAAACTGTTGGAACGAAAGCTGCCGACACTCTCCTGAAATTGGGGTGCCCGTTCCTTGTAGGGTGTAGTTTTAAAGCCAGTGAGGCCTCCGCTGCCCCCACCCCCAAGGGATGCCAACTCGGAGGCACTTGAGGGACCATTGTCAAAAGAGCTGCCTGATGTGCTCAGATCAAACCAACCCACCCTGGAAGCCTCACGCCCATGTCCTCTATTTCCCTTCCCAGGAACTCGGATGGACTCTACCGTCTGTATTGGCTCCCCTGACATCCTCCTATTGGCTGCATTATGGTAACCCAGAGTTTCTATAGGGGCCCCCTTTTCTTCCGTGCTATCAGGCAAGTCTAAGCAGGAGGAGGAGACACGGGTTTCTATGCGATAGTGCTCTTCCTGTTGCTGCTCAGTGGCCGTCAAACTGGGCTGGGTGAGGCTTGAGAGGCTGACACCATCGCTTGAAGCGCCCTTGTTGGAGGTCTGGACAAAATGCTTATCGTCTGAGGGCTTGCGGGAGGCATTTTTAAGCATATTCTTAAACTCAATCGTCGACGTGGTAGAAATGGTGGAGGCCAGGACTTTCTCCATGCCTGATGCCGGTGGGTGGACCGTGGGAGCGGCAAGGGTACTCTGCGGAGAGAAGAGGGAACGATGTGGAACGGGGTGAGGAGAGTCTGGGTACTGCTTCTGTGGCAAACTGAGATGTCCAGTGGTAGACTGAGACAAGCTATTGTGGTTGGAGTCAGGGGTGAAAAATGAATCATTCTTACTCGGCGATGGTGACCGTTCAGACCCAGGTTCGTTCCCTCTTATGTTGAAGGCACCAAATAGACCAGGGGAAGATGAGAGACGGTCACAGTTCTCACTAGAGTCCAGGAGAGCTCTTACAGATGGAGGGAAGGCAGACTTTACCCCAAATTCTTGAGCCCTGTGGCTATAACTGGACAGGATTGGCTGGTATTCAGTGGCATCAGAAAGCTTGCTTGCTTTCAGAATTGATTTGGCTGGTTTCTTCTCTAGGTTCATCATAGCAGAGGGTGGAGGCCCTGAATACTCAAAATCTCGGTAATCTTCATCTTCTTGGAAAGAAGTATCTGGAAAGAACTTTTCCTGTGAAGAGTCCATCAGGGAAGATGGTCTCTCCATTCCATCAGAAGACTGCTTATAGGGAGATTCACTGCCCAGGCCAAAGGGTCGATACGTAGATGAAGAATTGGAGAGCTCCCGGGAGTAGCTATCCTCTCTCCCAGGGGGTGGAGATCTTGTACTACTTGGGGTTGAGGAACCAGGGCTAATGATCTTAGAAAGCAAGGACATAGTATCTACACTGCTGGACGTGGGCTTGTCCATCATCTCATCCTGGGTAGGTGTTCCACTCCGCTCATCCCGTACCGGGGTTCCATCGATGTTGTCTATTGAGGTGCTAGTAGGACCACGCTGCAAGTCTGATGGATGACTCTCCGCTGAGGCACTGGACCCCAAACTGCTCAGGATTGGGATGTTTAGGTTTAAGCCACTGAAACCAGGATTGCCTTTTAGGAAGTTATGGATCTTCATTTCCAGGCTTGGGGAGGTGGACTCTGACTCTAGCTTTGGCTTGGAAACCTCTGAAGACTGGCATATGGCAACTTCAGTAGGTGGAGCAGCAGGGCTACTATTGTGGGTACCTGTAAACCCTAGAGAATTAGCAGGTAGTTTAAAAGTAGTGCTTGGGAGCCCTGGGTTGTGTCCAATTGATGTCTTATTGGCAGAAGTTGAAGAGACTTCAGAAGTTGATGAATTAGGAGAATAGCTGAAGCTTTTGGGAATAAAAGATGGGGTATTGGAAGGCAGATTTCTTCCCTTTATGGTAGACACTGTGGTGTTGGCCGGGGAGGATGAAATGTTCTGGGATGCAGCTTCAGTGGCTGGAACTGGATTCCCAGTAACACTCTGAAGTAAAGATGACAGGCCTGTAGAAACAAAGATTAGAGGAATTAAAGAAAACGCCCTTCTGTATAATAAAAACAATGTCCGTTTTTTAGATATTATCTTTTCATTCCGGTGGGAACCAGAGAAGACTTCAAAATACGAAGCCAAAGGGAATTCAAATCAAGCAAGCAATGCCAAAATGTCACAGAAATGGGTCCTACTTCCCAATCTAAGATAGCAAATCATTGAAATGTTTCCAATACAGTCCAGAACAAGGCCAACAATAAAAGGCAACAGGAAGGGCAGGATTTTAATGTCAGAACCATTCACAGATTAAATAAAGCTATGTAGGAAGAGAATGGAAGCAAAATTATTCTTAAAATAACACTTTAAGCCAGTATTTCTTTTGTTTTTCAAAGTACAGGGATGTGAATGCAGGGTTTCTTGTTTGTTAGGTGCCACTGAGCCAGGCTTCCCACTTTAAGCAAGTAATTTATTTTATTTTTTGGTGCTGGTCCTGGGGCTTCAACTCCAGGCTTAACTGTTGTCCTTAAGCTTTTATGTTCAAGGCTAGCACTCTACCACTTGGGCCTCAGCTCCATTTCCAGCTTTTTGGTGGCTTATTGAAGATAAGCCTCATAGACTTTCCTGCCTGGGCTGGCTTTGAGTCACTATACTCAGATCTCAGCCTCCTGAGTAGCTAGGGTTACAGGTGTGAGCCACTGGTGCCAGGTTATAGTATTTCTTAGTGTTTGATCTAAGGAAATTGTTCTCTAAGTTCAGCCCAGCCCCAAAATTCAACAAATAAACAAAAAACAAGACAGGCAAAAGTGAACAGGGAATACTTTTGCTATCTCTTGTTAGACTGGTGTTATCTTTTTGAGAAATATTTGCTGTTCTCTCTTCGCTTTCTCAGGTGGGGAGGGGTAGGGAGGAGATTTGAGACTGTTTCACTATTGTAGTCTAAGATGACCTCAACTGGAGATCCCCTTGCTTCAGTCTCCCGAGTGCTGGGATCACAGATGTGTGTGACCATGTCAGGTTATAATGTTTTATTTTGGTGGAGGTGGTGGGGGTGAACAAGGTCTCACCCAGACTCTTCTGGAACTTCCTATGTAGCCTAGGCTGGTCTTGAAATGGACATTCTCCTACCACAGCTTCCTGAGTAACAGAGTTACAGGTGAGTAGGATGACTATACTTAGCTATACAAAGCATTTTCAAAAAACATTTCAAAAAACATCAGACAAGGAGCCAGGTGCCACTGGCACATGTCTATAAACTATTTGGAAGGCAGAGATTAAGAAAATCATAGTTCAAGGCCAGCCCAGGCAAAAAGTTTGCGAGACTCCTCAGTGAGTACCTGGACATGTTAGCAGTGTCTATCATCCTTTGTTGGAGGCTGAGATCCAGGGGATCAGGGTTCCAAGTTAGCTCAGGCAAAAAGTTTGCAAGATCCCACCACAACAGAAAAGGTGAAATATAGTGGCATGCTGGCTGGCTGTAGCAGGAAGCATAAATAGGAAGATTGTGGTCTAAGCCATCTTTGGCAAAGGATAAGACCCTATTTCAAAACTAGCCACAACCAAAAAGGGTTGGAAGCTGGTGGCTCACGCCTATAATTTTAATTATTCTGGAGGCTGAGATATTAGGACTAAGGTTCCAAGCTAGCCTGGGCAGAAAAATCTGCAAGACTTATCTTCAATTAATTACCAAAGGGGACCAAAGGAGAGCTGTAGAAGAGTGCTAGCTAGCAGTGAGCAAAAAACTTCAGGGACAGTGCCCAGGCTGTGAGTTTAAGCACCAGGATGGGCACATGCATACCAAAACAGGGTTGGAAGCATGGCTCAGTTGCCTAGAACTGTCCAATTAATCAATAACCAGCCAGCGCCAGTGGCCCCCACACATAATCCTGAGATCTGTGGATCACTGTTCAAATCCCAGCATGGGCAGGAAAATCTATTAGATTCCTTTCTTTTTGTTCATGGGGCTTGAACTCAGGGCCGGGGCACTGTCTCCAAGCTCTTCTGTGCAAGGCTAGCACTCTGCCACTTTGAACTAAAGCATCACTTCTGGTTTTCTGGTGGTTAACTGGAGGTAAGAGTCTCACGGACTTTCCTGCCCGGGCTGCTTCAAACTGTGATCCTCAGCTCTCAGCTTCCTGAGTAGCTAGGATTACAGGCATGAACCACTAGTGCCTAGTCTATGAGACTCTTACGTCCCCCCAATTAACCAAAGCCAGTAGTAGAACCTTGACTGAAAAAGCTAAGGGGACAATGCCCATGCCCTGAGTTCAAGCCCCAGTACCAGCATAATCAACCAATACAAAAAGGTAACATAAAACTATTAATTCAATATTTTGTTAACCTTTACTCAATTTCTGGTCACATATTTAAAAATTTCACCCAAAATTATAGCTTTTAAGTCACCAAATACATTGGAGCTCTTTTAGTAATGAAAATTAATGCTGACCCATATTTGCTAAGAGATTTAAGGTGTACATTTTTTGTTTTGTTGTATTTTGTCCAGACAGGATCTCAGTTATCATAGGCTGACTCAGAACTCACTACTAAGCTCAGGTTGGCCCTGAGTAACTTGTGATCAGCTTATCTCAGCCTCTCCAGTCATGAGATTAAAGGCTGCATCTGAAGAATTTTAAGCCCATCCTTCTAAATAATGTTGCTATTCAATAAGCTTAACTCCAATAGTCATAAACAATTGAAATACTGTCAAATTCTGTTATCCTCCTGAAAAATATAAAGCATATTTCATTAAAAAAAAGTTTCCTAGCCAGCTGCTGGTGGCTCACACCTATAATCCTAGCTACACAGGAGGCTGACATCTGAGGATCACAGTTCAAAGTCAGTCTGGGCAGGAAAGTCCATGAGACTTTCATATCCAATAAACTACTCAGAAAAAGCTAGAAGCGGAGCTGTGGCTCCAGTGGTAGAGTGCTAGCCTTGAGCCCTAAGAGGCTCATGGACAGCGCCCAGGCCCTGAATTCAAGCCCCATAACAGACCCCCCACCACAAAAAAAAAAATCTCACCCCTCAATAATTCCCAATAGTCACAGTTCTCATCAAACCCAGAAGCACTCAAGCATTAGAATGTGAAAATATTCACACTTGTGATTAACCTGAGGGCCTTGCACATACAAGGTAAGCACTCTATCCCAATTTCTCCCTTTAAAAAAAAAATTAGAGACAAGGTCTTTCATATTGTGTGTGTGTGTGTGTGTGTGTGTGTGTGTGTGTGTGTGTGTGTGTGTGTGTATTACAGGGCTAGGAAATGAAACACTAAGACTTGATTCTGAACAGCTAGGATTACAGGCATGAGCCACTAACTGGTGCCTGGATCCTACTCAGACTTTTTTTCTTTGGTAGGTCATAGAGCTTGAACTGGGGACTGTCCCTGAGCTCTTTTGCACCACAGTGCCACTTCTCATTTTCTGGTGGTTCATTGGAGATAAAGAGTCTCATGGACTTTTTGGGCTGGCTTTGAACTGTGATTCTCAAATCTCAGCCTCCTGGGTAGTAAGGATATAGCGTGAGCCACCAGAGCCTGGCTTCAAATTTTTGATAATAGGTAAAATTGTCTTTTACCACTAACAAGTTGTAGGAAATCTATCAATAGAGCTGTGGATGATATCACCAGAACAAAATACTAAGCGTTTTTTTTTTTTTTTGCCAGTCCTGGGCCTTGGACTCAGGGCCTGAGCACTGTCCCTGGCTTCTTTTTGCTCAAGGCTAGCACTCTGCCACTTGAGTCACAGCGCCACTTCTGGCCGTTTTCTGTATATGTGGTGCTGGAGAATTGAACCCAGGGCTTCAAGTATACGAGGCAAGCACTCTTGCCACTAGGCCATATCCCCAGCTCCTTTTTTTTTTTTTTTTTTTACAGATTTTAAATAACATATGTATGTACATTGCTAGATATAATTCTTTGAAAAGTTAAGGAGAAATCTATTTCCTGTTCATAAAGAACCACATTACTATTCCACAAAGGTTATGTTCTGAAGTTCTCATTTTGTCAGAATACATTTAGTTCTATTCAAATTTTGCCTGATGAGAAAGTTCATGATATGATACTGCTATAGTAGTCTAAAGTAGAAGGTTTCTGTTTTGTTCTGTGTGTGGTAGATATACTAAGGCTTGAACTCCGGGGCCATGTGGTGTTAACCTGGTCACACTGTCTCACTGACCTTTAGTTTCCTTAAATGAAAGGGAAGGTATCAGACTAGAGTATTTAAAGTCTCTTTCAGTTTTGACATTTGGTAATTCTATAACTGCCACATGGTAAATGATAAATGTAAGACAATAACGACTGAAGGTATTACACATTTTATGGCTTTGGATTCCTACTACTGAAATTCAGTATTATGCCAGAGACAACCATGCATAATTCAAGTTCCTCTGGCACATGTCAGTTTACCTTGTAGTGCAGGGGCTGACTGAGTCTGGGTTTTGGAAAGAGCAGACAGAATGCTCTCTGGGGTGATCTCCACCTTCGAGAGGATATTTGCCAGAGGGTTCTGAGAAGTTGTTGTGGCAGGTGCAGGTGGTTTCAAGCCACTGGTGATGTTGCTGGGACTGGTAGGAGTTCCTGGAGAAGGTCTTGATGCAGGACTGACCCCTGGTGGCAGAAAGACGAACTCAAGAAAATGCAATTCAAACTGTACTTTTTTTTTTTTTTGCCAGTCCTGGGCCTTGGACTCAGGGCCTGAGCACTATCCCTGGCTTCTTTTTGCTCAAGGCTAGCACTCGGCCACTTGAGCCACAGCACCACTTCTGGCCATTTTCTGTATATGTGGTGCTGGGGAATCGAACCGAGGGCTTCTTGTATACGAGGCAAGCGCTCTTGCCACTAGGCCATATCCCCAGCCCCAAACTGTACTTTTAATTCATGACACTTTGCACTTACTCCAGTGAGCTTGGTAAGTCTAATAATAACTCTTCTGTGAATGATTCACAAAAGATTCCTTACTACGACATATACAAAGAAAAAACTCTGAAGATTGAATTAAGATTTGCTGCTTTTACTTGGAACATCCTTAAAACAAACAAATATTAAGTTACTTTCATAAAAACCCACTAGTTTTCAGAGCCCAAATAAAGAGAGCAGGGAAATCTACTCAACATTTTTTTTTTTTGTGTGTGTGTGTGTGCCAGTATTGAGGCTTGTACTTAGGAGTGGGCCTACACACTATCCCTTTGCTTTTTTATTCAAGGCTGGCACTCTACCACTTAAACCAAAGCTCCACTTTTGGGTTTGATGGTAGACTTTTCCTGCCAGGACTGGCTTCAAACCTTGATCCTCAAATCTCAGCCTCCTGAGTAGCTAGGATTACAGGCATGAGCCATTGGTTTGGGTCTTTTTCCTCTATCAGATGCTACCAACACATCAGAACCTTGCTGGTGCTCAGTGAAGACAGATGGTCGAATGATCAGTCACTTCAACTGCACAACTCTTGCCACTGAATATCTCCATGTGCTAGGTTAGTAATTTGCTTCTGAAATGGCCTTTAAAATAAGATTTATATAAGCAACCTCTGTTTATATGTTTACATTTTAAAATACTAGGTAGATTCTTTTTTTACCAGTCCTGGCTTCTTTTTGCTCAAGACTAGCACTCTGCCACTTGAGCCACAGCGCTACCTCTGGTTTTCTATATATGTGGTGCTGGGGAATCGAACCCAAGGCTTCATGTATATGAACCAGGCAAACACTCTTGCCACTAGGCCATATTCCCAGCCCGGTAGATTCTTAATATAGTAAAAAAGGCATATAAAGATATAACAAAAATAAACATTTGATTTGTTAAAAAAAATGATAAAACTATGAGCAAATATTTTACAAGAAATAACCAAATGAAAAAAATTTTTTTTTTTTTTTTTTTTTTTTTGCCAGTCGTGGGGCTTGAACTCAGGGCTTGAGCACTGTCCCTGGCTAGTACTCTGCCACTTGAGCCACAGCGCCACTTCTGGCCATTTTCTATATATGTGGTGCTGAGGAATCGAACCCAGGGCTTCATATATACGAGGCAAGCACTCTTGCCACTAGGCCATATCCCCAGCCTTAACATTTTTAATCAGAAGAATACATTGAAACAAACAACTTCTAAAGGTTTGAATAGGACATATAAATCAAACAAAACTGAGAACGTGAGGAGCAATGGAAATGTCCATACAATAGGTACACAAAGTAGTACATTCTTAGATACTAATTTAGTTATAACATTAATAAAAAATAATTTAAAAAATCTACATACCCTTCACACACACCTTTTTTGAGTGACATTCCTGGAAGCTTGAATTTGGCCTAGGCGCAGTCCTTGAGCTCTTGTTAATTCTCTATCCCTTGAGCCCCAGCTCTATTTCTGGCTTTTTGGTAGTTAACTAGTGATAAAGAGTCTCACAGACTTTCCTATCCAGGCTGGTTTCAAACCATAATCCTCAGATATCAGCTTCCCAAGGAGCTAGGCTTACAGCTGTAAGCCACTGGCACCAGGACTACGTGACCATCTTTGAGGCTCTCCACCTTTTAGGAATATATTTAATTATTTATGATGAAAGGAAAGGACTGTGATTCCTTCAAAATAATTCAGACTGGGTAGGGAACAGATGAAGTAAGATTTGGTGTGGTTATCACACTGTAGCTAAGTGGTAAGTACATGAGAATGATACACTCTTGTGTATTTCCTTTCTTGTGCTGGTACTGCGGCTTGATCTCGGGGCCTGGCCCCTGGATTCTGTGCTCAAGACTAGCACTATACCACTTGAGCCACATTTCTACTTCCAGCTTTTTGGTGATAACTGAAGATAAGAGTCTCATGGACTTTCCTGCCTGGTCTGGCTTTGAACCACAATCCTCAGATCTTCGCTTCCTGAGCAGGCTTACAGGCCTGAGCCACCTATGCCTAGCTAATTTTGCATATTTTCATTTAGATTTTTTAAAATTAAAATTATCCATTAATAAAACCAAACAAATTACCCAAAATATGTATATACTTATCAATTCTTTATAATTTCTTTTAGATGAAAGGTCTCATTATGTAGTCCAGGCTGGCCTTGAACTCTACCCTTTTGCCTCAGTCTCCTGAGTGTTGAGATTATAGACCCATACCACTACATTTGGCCCTCCTCATCAATTCATCTAGAAAGACTTCATAAAATTTTATCATCCAGATTTTTTATTATAGTATTTCTTTTTAACAGTGGAAAGATAAACAAATAAATGTCTAATAATGAGATAAATTATCAAACACTATATAGCTATTAAAATGTATTTAATATTTAATAACATAAGAATGTTCATATGTTAACTTTTAAGTAGCTGTTTTTAAGACAATATATATAGACAATACGTTTCAATTAAGAAAAATTATTACAAAGATTTAATCCCCCAAACACTCACACATATATATGTATATATATAACTTATATATGTAAACATAAGTGGCTTCCTTTAGAATTGCAGGTTTCTGTTTATTTTCTAAAATATTTGGTTTTATTGTATTTTTAACAAAAAATTTCAACAATATTTACCACCAACAAAAACAGAATAATGGTCGGGGGAAAAATACATCAGTTACAATCAGTTTTTGTATCCTCTTCACTGGGTTACTTACCAGTATTTTTCATGACTGATGTCAGGCTGCTAAGGATGGAACTGATCTTTGCCAGATCCACATTAGCCAGGTTTGGCAAAGCCAAAGCTGGGGAAGGGGGCAGAAGAGAAGTATTCACAGGCTTTGCAAGAGGCGCAGTTGCTGTCATGGTCACAGGAACAGGAGCACACGAAGAGGCCTTCGAGGTACTTTCTGTTGGCTTTGTAGGTACAGAAGTAGAGACTGACTTCTCCATAGGTTTTTCCTTCCTGTCCTCCACTGTTTCAATAAACAAGAAGCAATAAGATATTCAATGTTTTTCAGACTTTGTTTCCAACATCAAATAATATGTCCTAATATTTTCTGACCAGAGAATAAAAAGCGCGCGCGCGTGTGCGCACGTGTGTGTGTTGTGTTTGTGTGTGTGTGTGTGTGTGTTTTATTTTTTGTGGTGCTGGTCCCGGGGCTTTCTTTGCTCAAGGCTAGTGTTCTACCACTTAAGCCACAGCACCATTTTTGGCGGTTAATTAAAAGAGTCTTGGACTTTCCTGCCCAGGCTATGAACCGCAATCTTCAGATCTCAGCCTCCTGAGTAGTCAGGATTACAGGCATGATCCACCGGCACCCAACAAACTTTGGAATTCTTGACAGTCAAGTTTAACAGGGTGGGGATGGGGGGTGGCTGGGCTGGGAATATGGCCTAGTGGCAACAGTGCTTGCCTCACGTACATGAAGCCCTGGGTTCCATTTCTCAGTATAACATATATAGAAAAAAGCCAGGATTGGCGCTGAGGCTCAAGTGGTCACGTGCTAGCCTTGAGCAAAAAGAAGCCAGGGACAGTGCTGAGGATCTGAGTTCAAGGCCTGAGCACTGTCCCTGGCTTCCAGTAGGACTCTACCTCTTGAGCCACAGCGCCACTTCTGGCTTTTTCTAAATATGTGGTGCTTAGGAATCGAAACCAGGGCTTCATGTATACGAGATGAGCACTTTACCACTAGGCCATATTCCCAGCTCCAGTCTCATGGACTTTTCTGCTCAGGCTGGCTAGAACTGCAATCCTCAGCTCTCAGCCTCCCATGAGTAGCTAGGATTAGAGGCATGAGCCACCAGCTCCTTTTTGGGAGTTTTATGTTGATGTGCTAATCATATAGACTAAACTCTGTGCCTGTGGTTGATTAACTGCTAGAATTAATTTAAAATATTTACAATTAATACTTACAGAAATTAGAAATGTAGAATATTGATAATTAATTAATATAGCACAGGACCTACCAATGATTTTTGACCCATCATCTTCCACATCTGAGAGCTCCATGTCCTCCACATCACGATTATCTGTCACAGGTTCTGGTGTGGCAGATTTCTCACTCTCCATGGTTGGTGACTGTGATTCTTCACCTCCCATTCCCTGAAATGGAGACTCGGAACCCGTTGGGGAGGGAGCATCCATGCTTGGAGAGGGGACTGGTGATTCTTCAGGATCAGGAAGAGTTGACTTCAATTGATCTAACTTCTTCTTTAAATTGTTTACTCGGTTAGCAAATGTTTTATATGCCTAAAAGAAAAAAAGATAGCTTATTTCTCTGGCATAAGAGCCAAGGAAGTTACATTAAGCTATGTTCTTTTGATTGGGCTTTTTTTTTTTTTGGTACTGGGGATTGAACCCAAGACATTGTCCTTGCCAGGTAACTGCTTTGTCACTGAGCTACATCCCAGTTATTAACATCATTGGTACAAAAGAAGAAAATACAATCATCTGTCAAGCAAAGAGTAATTATTGTACCTCCTATCGAATATTGTCATGTATACAAAGTTATCCATAATTCATTCCTCATTCCTGTCTATCCATATAAGCAACTACACTAGGAGTCTCAAATATGCTGGGCACTTCTTCTAGGCACTAGAGATAAAGCACTGAATAAAAAGTTATAAAAAATCAAATAAGGGGGCTGGGAATATGGCCTAGTGGCAAGAGTGCTTGCCTCCTACACATGAAGCTCTCAGTTCGATTCCCCAGCACCACATATATGGAAAACGGCCAGAAGGGGTGCTGTGGCTCAGGTGGCAGAGTGCTAGCCTTGAGCGGGAAGAAGCTAGGGACAGTGCTCAGACCCTGAGTCCAAGGCCCAGGACTGGCAAAGAAAAAAAAATAATCAAATATGGGGCTGGGGATATGGCGTAATGGCAAGAGTGCTTTGCCTTGTATACATGAAGCCTGGGGTTCAATTCCCCAGCACCAGATATACAGAAAACGGCCAGAAGTGGAGCTGTGGCTCAAGTGGTAGAGTGCTAGCCTTGAGCAAAACGAAGCCAGGGACAGTGCTCAGGGCCTGAGTCCAAGGCCCAGGACTGGCAATAAATAAATAAATAAATAAATTATATTGTAATAGCTTTGAAGATCAAATTCTATTAATTTTTTTTAAAAAAACTTTTATTTTAGAAGTTTATACCCTACAGAATTATTGCAAAGATAGTATAGGGGCATCACATAGCCCTACATCCAATTAAATCCCTGTTATTGACATTTCACATTAGAATGGTACATATTTCATGTTAATGAACCTATATTGATGATTTCTTTTATTTTTATTTCTTTTTTTGTTGGCCAGTCCTGGGGCTTGGACTCAGGGCCTGAGCACTGTCCCTGTCTTCGTTTTGCTCAAGGCACTCTGCCACTTGAGCCACAGCGCCACTTCTGGCCATTTTCTGTATATGTGGTGCTGGGGAATTGAACCTAGGGCCTCATGTATACGAGGCAATGTATACGAGGATATGGCCACTAGGCCATATCCCCAGCCCTCTTTTATTTTTACTTAATGCCTATTTTACGATCCAGGTTCACACTCAGGGTACCATATTCTAATTTGTGGTTATGCTTGTTTAAGGCCCTATTGCCTGTAACTGCTGTTGTTAAAGACTTTGACAGTTTTGAAAAATACTGATCAGATAGCTGATTGAGATCTATCTGATAATTTCCTCAAGTCTGGATGGGGTTTTTCAGTTTGGAGAGAAATGATATAAGTACTATGGTCAACATAGCAAATTAGAGGGACATAATAGAATGACCTACCATTGATCACTTTTCAATATTAGCATCAAAATTGAATATAATTTCTTTTTTCCCAGTCCTGGGGCTTGAACTCAGGGCCTGATCACTGTCCCTGGCTTCTTTTTGCTCAAGGCTAGCACTCTACCACTTGAGCCATGGTACCACTTACAGCATTGTATATATATGTGGTACTGAGGAATCGAACCCAAGGCTTCACATATGCAAGGCAAGCACTCTACCACTAGGTCATATTCCCAGACCGGAATATCAATTGTATATGATTAAATTCTATTCATCTCCTGATTGTCTTAACTGTTAGTGTCTTTTTTTTTTTTTAACCAGTTCTGGGGCTTGGACTCAGGGGCCTGAGCACTGTCCTTGGCTTCTTTCCCTGGCTTCTTTTTGCTCAAGGCTAGTGCTCTACCACTTGAACCACAGCGCCATGTCTGGCCTTACCTATATATGTGGTGCTGAGGAATTGAACCTAGAGCTTCATGTATGCGAGGCAAGCACTCTACCACTAGGTCATATTCCCAGCCCCATATTTTTCTTTTTCTTTCTCTGTTTTTTTGGTCAGTCAGGCTTGAACTCAGGGACTGGGTAATGTTCTAAGCCACAGCTCCACTTCCGGTTTTCTGGTGCTTAATTTTGGAGATAAAAGTCTCATGGATGTTCCTGCCTGTCAGCCTCCTGGGTAGCTAAGATTACAGGCATGAGCCAACAATGCCTTGCTCTAAAGATTCAATGCTCCTTATCAAGAACAAATAGAAATTCTGATGTTGTACACCAATGGTAAAACATATGCCTAGCGTGTACAAGGCACTACGATAGATCCCTAGCACCATCACCACTAACACACAACACATACCATATATACATCTAGAGCCCTTACAATCTTTCATATACAATATTTAGCATCCAAAAAATTATCAAGTAAATTAATAGGTCCAAATAATTAAAAAGAAAAAATATATTCATGATACACCCAAAACAAGTAAAGCTAATATTGGAATTATCTGACAAAAACCAAATAACTATAGTTAACATGTTCACAGCATAGGAAAACCTTTTCCCCTTCTCTTCTTCAATTCAAACCCAAACCCATCAGTTGGAGCTGAAAGGAAGTCTATATAGGGGAGAGGCATTACAAGGGATTTCAAAGTCTAAAGATAAACAGAAAGCTCACAGAGGTGGTTGCAGTGTTAGATTTGTTGCAGTGTTAGAAAGAACATTCAGGATTGCAAGTAAGAGAGAACACTAGAAACAAAATTTGTTTTGCTGGACTGAAATAACACCATGACCTCATTGTTTTATACATGCATATACATACATACATACAAACATGCATATATATATACATGCATGCACATTATATATATATATTCACACAGACACATAAATGTGCACAGAGGTTAAATATGTATATAGAAACACATATTTTCTGGCTTTGTAAATGACACCATCTAGCAGCAATGACATCCATCCAATGAGTACATTTATTGCTTAGACCTTGATTTCTAAACATTGTTTCAGTAAAATGTACTATGTCATTTTAGAAAAATAGCCAATTCCAAGGCTAGGTAGAGAAGGCAAGCCTGGAACATCTGTAAAGTCTGTAAGACTCTTATCTCCATTTAGCCACCAAAAAGCCTTAAATAGAGCTGTCAAGATGGTAGCCAATAGAGATATGTGCCCTCTGAGATGGGGCAGAATTCATGCTTGCCTTTTCCTAGCTTCTAGTGGTGGCTATATCAGTACTTGGTGTTCCTTGGCTTACCGAAGTATCACTCTATTGCTTTTGTCCAATTTTCCAGAACACCAAGCCTGGCACCAGTGGTTCACGCCTGTAATCCTAGCTACTCAGGAGGCTGAAATCTGAGGATTGTGATTTGAAGCCAGTCCAGGCAGTTAAGTTTGTGAGACTCTTACCTCCATTTAGCCATTAAAAAAAAAGCTAGAAGTAGAGCTCTGACTTAAATGACAGAGTGAGAGCTTTGAGCACAAAAGCCTAGGCTCTGAGTGCAAGCCCCAGAACTGGCACAATCAATCAATCAATCAATGCACCAGTTATATCAGTTCAGGATCAACCCATGGCTGGGAATATGGCCTAGTGGTAGAGTGCTTGCCTCATATGCATGAAGCCCTGGGTTCAATTCCTCAGCACCACATATACAGAAAATGGCCAGAAGTGGCGCGGTGGCTCAAGTGGCACAGTGCTAGCCTTGAGCAAAAAGAAGCCAAGGACAGTGCTCAGGCCCTGAGTCCAAGCCCCAGGACTGGAAAAAAAAACCAAACATCAATCCAATAATCTGGCCCTTTGGTTCACCATCCATCCATCCATTTACTTTTCACTCAGTGGTAATAGAGTGTTTATCAGCATGTGCAAATCCCTTGGCTCAATTTAGCACCATGACCATATTAACCCATCCACACCCACATACTCTCTACCTAAAATTGGGAAACTGAAGGAGACACGAAAACTTATAAGAAAGAATATGCCTATCAACATCCAAAATCTATGAAGTAAGAAGTAAAAAACTGGGCTGGGAGTATGGCCTAGTGGCAAGAGTGCTTGCCTCCTACACATGAAGCTCTCAGTTCGATTCCCCAGCACCACATATATGGAAAACGGCCAGAAGGGGCGCTGTGGCTCAGGTGGCAGAGTGCTGGCTTTGAGCGGGAAGCCAGGGAAGGTGCTCAGGCCCTGAGTCCAAGGCCCAGGACTGGCAAAAAAAAAAAAAAAAAAAAAAAAAAAAAGAAGAAGAAGTAAAAAATTAGTGAATATAGTACTTTCATATAGTTGGTCTTGAACCCAGGATGCTCCTTCCTGGGACTTGCAAGTGTTGAGTGGGATTAGATGTGTAGGCCATTGCATCTAGGTAATTAAAAGGTCGAAAACAATTATCTAACAATGTGAGGAGTGGGGAAATCTACATTTCTGATAAGTTAACAAGCATTTCTCAACTAGGATAAATCAATAATGCATATAAGAAAATTACTTTCTAAGATGCAGGCAAATGTCAAAAAAAAATCCCAAACAAAAAAGTTAAATGAGATCGTGCTTTTAGGAGGTGGAAATGGTAGAATTTATAGAGCTATATATTTTTATAACTATACAGAGGGATTAAAACTTATAGCAGGGGCGGGGGATATGGCCTAGTGGTAGAGTGCTTGCCTTGTATACGTGAAGCCCTGGGTTTGATTCCTCAGCACCATGTATATAGAAAAGGCCAGAGGGGCACTGTGGTTCAAGGGGTACAGTGGTAGCCTTGAGCAAAAAGAAGCCAGAGACAGGGGCTGGGAATATGGTCTAGTGGTAAAGTGCTCGCCTCGTATACATGAAGCTCTGGGTTCAGTTCCCCAGACTGGAAAAAAACAACAACAACAAAAAACAACACCTTAAAGCAGTTTTCCCCCCAGAGGCCATTAGACAATTGTCTTTCCAGCCAGGTTAAAAACAAAACAATATGTGACAAAACAATATATAAATGTATGCCCAATTTTTTAATCTTGTAATAGTAACTTGGCATAACTCTTTGAGATACCAAGGCTTTAATACAACAAAACAGTGTGTATATGATCTTTAGTATCAGAAGGACATGGGTCAGCTGGGCGCGAGCAGCTTATGCCTGTGATCCTAGTTACTTAGGAGGCTGAGATCTAGAGGATTTCAGAATTGTTTATTTATTTATGCCTGTCCTGGGCCTTGAGCTCAGCTGAGCACTGTCCCTTCTTTTTTTTTCTTTTTGCTCAAGGCTAGCACTCTACCACTGGAGCCACAGTGCCACTTCTGGCCATTTTCTATATATGTGGTGCTCAGGAATCGAACCCAAGGCTTCATGTATATACGGCAAGCACTCTTGCCACTAGGCCATATTCCCAGACCAGGATTACAGAATTTAAAGCCAGCCTAGGCTGAAAAGTCTGTGAGACTCAATCACCAAAATAACCAGCAAAGGGCTGGGGATATAGCCTAGTGGCAAGAGTGCCTGCCTCGGATACACGAGGCCCTAGGTTCGATTCCCCAGCACCACATATACAGAAAACGGCCAGAAGCGGCGCTGTGGCTCAAGTGGCAGAGTGCTAGCCTTGAGCCGGAAGAAGCCAGGGACAGTGCTCAGGCCCTGAGTCCAAGGCCCAGGACTGGCCAAAAAAAAAAAAAAAAAAAAAAATAAAATAAAATAACAAAATAACCAGCAAAAACCAGAGTTGGAGGCATGGCTGAACTGATAAGAGCATCAGCTAAGCAAGCAAGCTCAGGAAGTGAGAAGCTCTGAGTTTAAACTGTGGTAGCAGCAAAATAACAAAAAATAAGCTAGGTGCTGGTGCTCACAGCTGTAATCCTAGCTACTTAGGAGGCTGAGATCTGAGGATCGTAGTTTGAAGCCAGCCCAGACAGTAAAGTCCATAAGATTCTTATCTCAAATAACCACCAGAAAACCAGAAGTGGCACTGTGGCTCAAGTGGTAGAGTGCTAGCCTTGAGCAAAAAAGCTCAGGGACAGCACCCATGCCCTAACTTCAAGCAAAAAAAGGTAAGAAATGTACTCATTTCCTTACTTATGAAATGGTAACCCCTCTGCACAATACCTTGATAACAGTAAGATTAAAATTTAAAAAATATACAAGTCTCCTACATATATCTTAATCTGTAATCCACCACTTTTTACTAGCTACGCTACTGTGTACAAGATCACTAACTCTCTTGTAAAGTCATTTCTTCATCTGAAAAATATAGTGCTAGCCTCATTCTTACCATATACAACAGATAATGCTGTGTATCTTTGACCTATAGCATTCAACATAAGAGAGCTGTAATTACTTACATTGGCTACCACTTTTACTTCTTTGTACTGTGCTTCATAGAAAATTCCAGCATTTTCCAGTGCTTCTGTTAGTGAGGGTCCATTTTTCACCTGCTTATCTAATCCATTCACAAATTCCTCCAGTTTAGAGCTTGCTTCTTCAAATTCTTTGGAGAACTTCTTTCCTCCTGTTTTATCTAAAATAACAGAGAAAGTATTTATTTCTAGATTTAAAAAAAAACACAAGTAAAAATTTAACTCTTTTGAAGAAAATTCCTCTCTATGAACCTGTTCTTGTTACTTAGTATGTAATTGTTTATCTTTTTAGGGACAGGGTGTAGCTATGTAGCCCAGTTTCCCTCAAACTTGTGATGATCCTGTTTTCCCTCCTGAGTGTTGGGTTTACAGGCATTTACCAACAAACTAGGTTCTGAGGTGTGTAGTATTTCTAGTTTAATACTTTTACCTTAAAAAAGAAGCATCTGTAAACCACAATCATATATTAATAAAGCTTGGCACAGATTCATCTAAACCTACTAAATTAAAGCAATAGTGAAGGTACTTGTAGTTAAAACAAAGAAAACACAGACCAACTAAAACTTGATTATTTCTTTTCTTCACAAATTGACTATTGAGGAATAACAGAATGAGGCACAATTCTGTTTACCGACATTATATGTATCAAAGAAGATAGTAAGATATATTTCTTAGATGAGAAAATGAAGTGATCTCTGTGTTTATCATACTAAATATTCTTGACTCCTAACTGGACTTTCCTGCCCAGTCTGGCTTTGACCTGTGATCCTCTGATCTCAGCCTCCTGAGTAGCTATTATAGGCATGAGCCACCAGTGCTCGGCTTTGAAAAAGATTACTAATAACTTGACAAACTTTACCAGGGTACTTTACCAGACATATTTTACTACAATATGGCTTTGACTATGGCAAGACATTATAGTGAATTATATAAGGACACACACAAAGCAATTAACCACATTTATGAAATATAATCATTTTAGTTGGGTGCCAGTGGTTCATGCTTAAAATCCTAGCTACTCAGGAAGCTAAAATCTGGAGGGTTGTAGTTCAAAAGCCAGTTCAGGTAGAAATATCCAAGAGATCCCATATCTAAAAAACAGCCAGCAAGCCGGATGCTAGTTGCTCACACATCACAGTTCAAAGCGAGGCCAGGGGGCAAAGTCCACGAGACTTATATAACTACCAAAATGACAGAAGTGGAACCATGGCTCAAGTAGTAGAAGGCCAGCTTTGAGGCAAAGAGCAAAGGGACAGCACTGAAACCCTGAGTTAAACCTCTAGTACCAGCATAGGAAAAAAAACACACAAATAAAAAAAGCCAGCAAAAGGCTGGGCTGGATGCATGACTCAAGTAGTAGAACACCAGCTAAACAAGCACACTGAGCAATCTTGAGGTCCTGAGTAATAACCTCAGCCAGGGTCACAAGAAAATAAGAAAAAAAGAGAGAGAGAATATATACAATTATCTATACATAATCCAATATAACAAGAACAATATGCTAAGAAAGGATTAAGAGTTTACTTATGACTTTACTTATGATTCTCTCCCTCTCTGCTTGGGAACAAACTTTATTGAGGTCAACCAGTTTGACTACCTGAAAATGGCAGATTTGGAAAGCAAAGCCAGAAACATCAGATTTAAAAGGATGTCTTACCTTTTAAGCACTTGAGAGTTTCTGTGCTGCATACATCCACCCTCATCGTTGACAACTGTTTCTCTTTCAATTCTATCTGATCTTCTGAGCGCTTATATAGCAATAGCTCTTCAATGAGGGCCTGAGACTGAATATAGACCAGAATCATATTTCACTTACAGAATCATTCAGTTGCTTTTATTTTACCTCTCCCACAAATAAAAAACAAAACACCACTAAAGTCTAATGAAATTCCAAAGAAAAAAAAAACATTCACTTTTCCTCAAAGTCAAGGACATCATGGTCAATTCTCATGTCAAATCAAATTTTTGCTGAGCACACGTGGCTCATGCCTACAATGCTAGAAGGTAAGATTAGAAGAATCAAGATTCATAGCCAGTCTGGGCAGAAATCCTTTCTCACCAATAGCTGAGCACAGTGACCTACATCTGTCATCTCAGCTAAAATGGGAGTAAAGAGGTGGATCATGGCTCAAGCATAGGCCTATATAAAAAAAAAAAAAAAACAGTGAGGGGCTGGTAACATGGCCTAGTGGGTAAAGTGCTTGCCTCGCATACATGAGCCCCGGGTTTGTTTCCTCAGCACTACATTTATATAAAAAGCTGGGGGCTGGGAATAAGGCCTAGTGGCAAGAGTGCTTGCCTCCTATACATAAAGCCCTGGGTTCGATTCCTCAGCACCACATATATAGAAAAGGCCAGAAGAGGTGCTCAAGTGGCAGAGTGCTAGCCTTGAGCATAAAGAAGCCAGGGACAGTGCTCAGGCTCTGAGTTCAAGCCCCACAACTGGCAAAATAAACAAACAAAATAACCAGTGCAAATAAAGGTCTAGAGATGTGGAGAACCTCTGCTAGCAAGCAGGAGGCCCTATATTCAAACCAGTACTGTCATAAACAACAAACCCCCCAAAAAACTATTTTTACTTACATAGTTCATAAAATCTATTTCCTTAGTTATTCAAAGGTACTTTATGGTTACAGAATAAAGAATGAATTGGACAAAGGTGGCCAGGTGCTGGTGGCTCACTCTTGATTAGGGGGATTAAAAGAAGAAGAAAATACTTGATAGTGCCCAGGCAAACTCTTAGGTTCAAAGATGAATGGAGTTAAAAGCAGCTGGTATTAAACAACAGAGCTAAAGAAAAGACTAGGCATTAAGAATCATGTCTGTGGTAACCATGAAATCCTTCAGATTTGGGGATACGTTCTGCCACATTAGACATGAGCCTCATATCTCATATCCTGGCAAGAAGCTCATTTATAAGAGATGAAACTTAGATCTCAGGAGGCTGAGATCTAAGGATCATGATTCAAAGCCAGCCTGGACAGGAAAGCCCATGAGACTCTATCTCTGATTAAAGCACCAAAAAACTGTGGAGCTATGGCTAAAATAGTAAAGCGCTAGCCTTGAGTGAAAAAACAGCTGAAGGACAGTGTTCATGCTGAGTTTAAGCCCCAAGCCAGGCAAGAAAAAGAAGGCATGAGAGAGAAAAGTGAGAGAGACGGGGGAAAAAACAAAGAAAAGCAAGAAAGGAAAAAGAAAAGAGAGGCAGGTAGGAGAGAGAAGGGGTGGTGGCAAAAAGCCCACTAACGTCCTTTAAAAATTCCAATAAGGGGTTGGGAATGTGGCTTAGTGGTAAAGTGCTTGCCCTGCATGCATGAAGCCCTGGGTTGGATTCCTCAGCACCACATAAACAGAAAAAGCTGGAAGAGGTATGGTGGCTCAAGTGGTAGAGTGTTATCCTTGAGCAAAAAGAAGCCAGGGGCAGTGCTCAGGCCCTGAGTCCAAGCCCCAGGACTGCCACCCCCACCCACCCTCACCCCCCGCCCACCCCCAATTCCAATTAGTTGAGTACTGGTGGCTGAAGCCTATAATCCTAGCTACTTAGGAAGCTGAGATCTCGGGATTGCAGTTCTAAGATAGTCCGGGCAGGAAAATCTGTGAGACAGTACCCAGGCCAAGTTCAAAGCCCCATGACAGAAAAAAAGAAAATTCCAATTAGGTAAACACAATCTTTTGTTATGAGATTGCTAATTTAGCTAAGCTTCAAAGAAAGATGAGCCTCTTTCTGGCATAAATTCAACACAGAACTCAGCTCATGGGCTGGGGATATGGCCTAGTGGCAAGAGCGCTTGCCTCGTATACTTGAAGCCCTGGGTTCGATTCCCCAGCACCACATATACAGAAAATGGCCAGAAGTGGCGCTGTGACTCAAGTGGCAGAGTGCTAGCCTTGAGCAAAAAAAGAAGCCAGGGACAGTGCTCAGGCCCTGAGTCCAAGGCCCAGGACTGGCAAAAAAAAAAAAAAGAACTCAGCTCATAACAAGTAGTTTGAAAGGTTATTTCTTCAATTAGAGCAACAGATAAAACTAACAAATCTAATCACAATCTGGATTCTTTTACAACAGTTGAAGCATGTTTAGAATGTAATAGTACAACAGAGTAAATCTAAGTATTATTGGCCTATAGAGGAAATTTAACTAAAAAAGGATAAATAATGCTTTGCTATAGTTAACGTATGTTGTAACTTACTCGAAATTCAGCGACTATTTTAGACTTGAGAGCAGCTTTTGGATTCGCAGATGCTGTTAAAATTAAATAAAAGGTAATTGAGAATACCATTACACAGAATTTACTAAATCAAGGAAAAATTTAGATGCATGGTTAAGGGTATATATTCTTCAAATACATGGCAAACATGCACAGTGAAATCATAATTCCTAGAGTAATGAAATATGAAATTTAAACACTCCTAAGTATGGTAATAGAAAAATACACTATTTAGTAAGTCTAACCAACTTACCTCCAGGAAACTATTGAAGTCCTACAATTACTGATTTGGAGACATGAGATACATGAAGTATCTTCTTTTCCTAATCTCACTGACTGTAAGAAGACCTCAATACCTCAAAGTGTTTAGGAACAGGCTATCCAATTAATCCTGAGCACTGGCTGAAGAAAATACCAACTCTATTCCCACGCATTAGCTTTGGATTTCTTTTTCTGCTGACTCAATTCATAACAACAAAAAAGGGCAAGGGACATCTTAAGTAAAGTATCACTGTGGTTAAATTTTGGCTGAAATGATGACTCTTGTTTCTAAGCATGCAACTCATGAATCAAAAAAAAGTCATACAACACTCTTAATCACGATGAACATCATAGGCTTGATGGAACAAAACCTTCCCAACTGTCTTGTTTCACCTCCCAATTCTGTCTTCTACCTGGTTCCCTCCATACCTTCAAGTCTCTCAGTATTCCTCTGTTTTCCCATAGCAGCCTATCACATGCAGTATTTCACTCCCTTGATCACATGCTGTGTAAATGTGGTCAATATAATAGGAGCTCCTGTGAGAAAATGGCTTCTTGCCAAGATGTGAGATATGAGGCTCATGTCTAATTTGGCAGAGCCTATCCCCAAATCTGAAGGATTTCATGACTACCACAGACATGTGCTTCTTAATGCCTAGTCTCCACTTCAGCTCTGTTGTTTAATGCCAGCTGCCTCTAACCTTCATACATTTCTGAACCTAAGAATTTGCCTGGGCACTAACAAGTATTTTCTTCTTTTAATCCCCCAGCTACTTGTGAATCTTCACTCAATAAAACCCTTTTTTTCTGCTTTTCCTTTGTTTAAAAGAATTCTTAAGAAGTCATTTCATCATGGCTTGTTTAGTGTACGACACTGGGAGCCTCCCAGGCCTGGAAAACACAGGCTTGCCCATGGTTTATGCCAGGTACGATGTCAAATGGTCTACATTTTCTTCTGCTCCAAAAGAGGAGATAATTTTATATTAGTTGAGATTTTGTTCCTTACTTTGTGATTTCTTCCACTGCTTATTCGGTTGTTTGTTCAGATTTTCTTTCAGCTGCTTCTGAGTTTTGAAAGAGGTACCTGGAAAACATTTCAGTTTTTGCAATCTGGCATTATGGGGAGCTGTGCTGTTTGTCCACTTCAGTGCCAAAGTTGCAGCATGAAAAAAGGCAATCCGAGACTGTAGTTTCTCTCTTTCTTTTTCTTTCATTTTTATAAAAAAAAATAGAAACACCCACTAGATCTAAGAAGCTGTCAAACATAAAGCTTATAATCAATGAAATTCCTAATTCTCAAAAGAGTAGGCTAGGAGGCTTAAAGATTCCAGTTAACATACTCAAGTAAGAATTTAACAGCTTCTTAGAAAATGGTCATTTTAAAAACAAATTTCTAGTCAAATGATGGTCATGGTAGGAGATTATCACCAACTTCTTTTTGATTAATTATATGCATCAAATATGTAAGAACTAAATTAACTTTTAAAAAGAAAACAGATACACAACTTAGTGCAACTCTAAATTAAAAAGCAGTCTAACACTGACTGAAATTTTATTAGGAAGGAAAGGGGGGATAAATGATGGGGGATTACTTAGAATGTATTGTATACATGCATGGAAATGTCATGGTAAAATCCCTCCCTTTGTATGGCTAATGTATGCTTTAAAAGAAAGACTTCAATGTATAGTTACTACCAAATAGCTTGGTAAGAACTAAAACTGTCCAAACTTTCCAACATCAAGAAGATAGAGTAGTGTTTATTAAACAAAATTAAGGAACAGTTTTATAATGTTCAAATAAAGCAAATGCAGGAAAATAATCAGATATCATCATCACTTAATTTGCTTGATGTTTTTAGTCAATCGAAATAAAATCCAATCTCCCACCCCAAATTCTACTTAAATTTTTTAATTCAAACAGACTAGATTTTTATAAGTATTTAATTTTAAAGTCAGATTAAAATTTTTATTATATAATAGAATCAGATCTATCCCCCATGTATATAAAATTATAAAGTCTAATTTAAAAAAATTTAAGGAGATAAAAAGATACTTACTCAAAGCTTCTCTAAGTGCCACAATCATTTCTTCTGGGTATACATTTCTATCTTCCCAGATTTTAAAGATTCGTTCTATAGATTTAGAAACAGATGGATCCCTAAAGAAAAAGAAAAAGTGGAACAGTATAAAAATACTGACTTATTCCTTTTGGTCAGAAATGCCATATTTCAGTAATTTGCCAAAATGAGGAACACAGAGGAAAGGAAAGAGGTAGCTGATAATGTTCTCTAGGCCTTTTAGGGAAAAAGAAAAGTTAAGCTGTGCACTAGTGGCTCACAATTGTAAACCTAGCTACTTAGGAGTCTGAGATCTGAGGATCGAGGACAGAAAAGTCCGTGAGACTCTTATCTCCAATTAACTACCATAAAGCCAGAAGTGGGGCTGTGGCTCAGATGGCAGAACACTAGTCTTGGGGGCGGGGGGTGGAGGGGTAAGGAATCTCAGGGACAGCACCTAGTCTCTGAGTTCAAGCCTAAGGACCTGCACCCAAAAACAAAAACAAAACAAAAGTTATTTCTTACAAAGGCTGAAAAGTCTAGGACCAAGGTCTCAGTGTCTAGTAAAGGCCTAAAGGTCTTTCGTTCACATGGGAGAAGACAGAAGAGCAAAAAGGGAGCCTGAGTGGGTTCCCTATAAGCTACTTTCTATCAAAGCTACCAAAATATTTTCTACCTTTCACAGTTGCTGTTAACAAGTCTGTCAGTTTAACCATAGCACTTTTGTACGCAATCTACTTTTTTTCTTCTTTAATCATTAGCTGTTTTAGTATTGGGATATGATTTAGGTCTTCCAGTGTGCTAAGCAAGCACTCTACCACTTGAAACCCACCCTCAGGCCTTTTACATCCCCTACTCTCCCAGAGAGGGTCTTATGCTTCTGCCTCCAGACTGAAATGCTCCCCTACCTCTACCTCCTGACTAGCCACATACCTGGCTTTTTACTTTTTTAAATTTGTAAGTAAATACATGTAGCATAAAATCTGCCATAATAAGCCAGGCACCAATGCATCAGCTGTAATCCTAGCTACTCAGGAGCCTACGATCTGAGGATCAAGGTTTGAAGCCAGCCGGGGCAAGGCAAGATTGTGGGACTCTTATCTCCACTAAAACTACCAAAAGTGGAGCTCTGGCTCAAGTAGTAGAGTGCTAGCCTTGAGCAAGACAGTACTCAGGCCTGGAGTTCAGGCTAATGAATGGCAAAAAATATGGCAATGTGGCTCAAAGTAGTAGAAGGCTAGCCTTGAGAGAAAATGCTCAGGGACAGCACCCAGGCCCTGAGTTCAAGCCCCAGGTCTGATGAGGGGAGGGGGAGGGAGAAAATGAGAATTATTACAGATTTATTATAGTGTGTGTGCATGCACATGTGGGCACACACACACACACTTTGTCATAAGCTTTCCTTCCTCTCCTTTTTCCCCCTACAAATGGACTCAGGGCTTTACAAGAGTGAGGCAAGCATTCTTGTCACAGATCTCTCTCTCTCTCTCTCTCTCTCTCTTTCTACAGGTATGTCTTAAATGTGTAATTCAGTGACATCAATTATATTCACTCTACCACTAGGCCTATTCCCAACCCATCTCATACCCTTTTTTTTAAAAGACACTAATTGAGCTGGGAACGTGGCTTAGTGGTAGAATGCTTGTGCATGAAGCCCTGGGTTCGATTCCCCAGCACCACATAAACAGAAAAAGCCAGAAGTGGCACTGTGGCGCAAGTGGTAGAGTGCTAGCTAGCCTTGAGCAAACGAAGCTCAGGGACAAATTTCAATCCTTAGACATCAGATTTCTGAGAAGCTAAGAAGCTAAGATTACAGCTATGTATGAGCCACCAGTTCAGTTAGATATTTTACTTGTTTATTTATTATTATTTAGTATGCTAATACTGAAGCTTGAATTCAGGGCCTGAGTGCTGTTCCTTAAGGTTTGTGGCTCAAAGCTGATGTTCTACCATTTGAAGTACAGGTCCTTTTTTTTTTTTTTTTTTTGCCAGTCATGGAGCTTGAACTCAGGGCCTAAGCACTGTCCCTGGCTTCTTTTTGCTCAAGGCTAGCACTCTAACACTTCAACCACAGCACCACTTCTGGCTTTTTCTAAATACATGGCGCTGAGGAATCGAACCCAGGGTTTCATGTATGTGAGGCAAGCACTCTACCACTAGGTCATATTCCCAGTCCCAGCTCCATTTTTTCTGAGTTAATTGGAGAAGTCTACGAACTTTACTAGCTGGCTGGCTTGGAATTGCAATTCAACCTTCAGATCTCTGTGCAACTAACATTATAGGCATGAGCTTATGTTTCAACTATTCTGATCTTACAGTGATACACATTGAGATAAAGTAGCAATTTATTCTCCTAACCAGGAGCAAGGAAACAAATGGCAACTAAGAAACATCAATTTAGTTTTCCTTCACTTATACCTCAACTTCTAACACATACATTTTCTTTTTTTTTATTTTATTTAAATCTTCTTTATTTATTTGTGCTGGTCCAGAGGCTTGAACTCAGGGCCTGGGTGTAGTCCCTGAGTTTTTTTTGCTCAAGGCTAGTACTCTACCACTTGAGTCACAGTTTGAGAGAAAGTCTCACAAACTTTCCTGCCTGCGATGGCTTTGAACCATGATCCTATCAGATCTCAGTCTCCTGAGTTAACACATACATTTTCAATACAGTAACAATTTGTTTATTATCTGAAACATCTCTAGATTCCTTGCCTATAGAATTTCAAACCAGCAATGAAAAGGTAAGTAGAAATTTAATGAAATGAACTAAAATAACTGGAAAAATATTTGGGGGGAAAAAGGGGCTTCTCAACTAATCTGAAGATCTCTTTTTCCCTTTTTGGTCATCTTTCTCTCTCTTTTGGGGTGTGGGATGGGTGATAGTAGGGACTAAACCTCAGGGTTTCAAGCTTGCTGGCAGGGCTCTACTGCTTAGCCATAACTCTGGACTTATTGTCTTGGATTATTTTTCTCTTCTTTTTTGTTGGCCTGGGCACAGTCCCTGAACCTCTTTGTGCTCAAGGCTAGCACTCTACCACTTAAGCCACAGCTCCACTTACATGAAGCCCTAGGTTCGATTCCTCAGCCCCACACATATAGAAAATAGCCAGAAGTGGCACTGTGGCTCAAGTGGCAGAGTGCTAGCCCTGAGCAAAAGGAAGCCAGGGACAGTGCTCAGGCCCTGAGTTCAAGCCCCAGGACTGGCAAAAAAAAAAAAAAAAAGAGTTATGCCCAGGCTTGGCTTCCAACCTTTTCTGTTATGACGGGAGTCTGGGAGTCTTGCTATATTTGTTTTGCCCTGACTGGCCTGGAACTTCTATCTTTCTGATCTGAGCCTCCTGAGTAGCTAAGATTACAGCCATGAGTGACCAAAACTTGGCTTGGTCATCTAACATGTGGCCATAAATGTTGCCCACAAATTTCTCCAAATTTAAGAAGTTACAGTTGAGGAAAAGCTGTCATGACAAAAGTACTGGAAAAATCTCAAAATATAATTATGTGTATCACTTCTCATTTCTCTCTTCCTACTTCCTTCTATTCTTTCAGTTTGGAAATCAGCTATCCTATGCTATCTGTGAGTTAATGACTATCAGTTAGTTGAAGACCTCTATAAAACTTAAGGCAGCTTTTGTGTATGCATATAGAGTAAGATCATTTTTATCTCTTTATTTTTTGTTTATTTGTTTTGTTTTTGTTGCCAGTCCTGGGGCATGGACTCAGGGCCTGAGCACTGTCCCTGGCTTCTTTTTGCTCAAGGCTAGCACTCTACCTCTTGAGCCACAGTGTCACTTCCAGCTTTTTTTCTAAATATGTGGTGCTGAGGAATCGAACCCAGGGCTTCAGGTATAGGAGGCGAGCACTTTACCACTAGGCCATATTCCCAGCCCCTCTTTATTTTTTATGAATCACAGGTAGGTGCTAAATCTTCTTCCCTTCTGAATTTTGCTAAAAATAACATAAAATACAGGTACCAGTGGCTCATGCCTGTAATCTTAGCCATACGTGTGTGTGTGTGTGTGTGTGTGTGTGTGTGTGTGTGTGTGTGTGTGTGTATCTGTTTTTATGGGGCAGGGGATAGAACCTGGCCCACAGTACAATTCTAGATAAGCATTCTACCATTACACTACATTCCAAGCTAAACTAAATATATTAGCCCATTAACTAGACCACAAAATCAGAAACGCTAGGAAGCTAATGTCTAATGAAGATTATAGTGATGTTTACATCTGAAACTCTAGAGATCTCATGCAGCGTACTGCTTTTCTTACTCAAAATTACAGGCAGAACCAGCAAAGATTAGTAATTAAGCAACAAAGAACATGGGTTTTGGGAGTCTGGACAATTTGGGCTGAGAATTTTGGATACTTACATTTAATGAGCTGTGAAAGTTCAGGCAAGAAACAGCTTCCTAAGACAGTTTTCTCTTCCATAAAATGAGAGTAGTAAGAGCTAAGCCAGCAGCTCACATTTGTAATCCTAGTTACTTGGGGAGACTAAGAATGGGAAGATCACAGTTTTAGGTCTGCTCAGACAGAAAACTTAGAGATCCCATTCTTGAACCATAAGAGACAGTGGCCTGTTATCCTAAGCTACATGCTAAGATTAGAAGGATCACAGTGCCTCGCCAGCCTGGACAGTAAAATCCAAGAGACTATCTTCTACCTTAAGGGGGAGAAGTTAGAAGCTAGCTAGGACAAGAAAATTAGAAAGACTATTAACTAGAAAAGAATCTAGACGGTTGTCTTGGTAACTAAGGGAATCCTAAAATAGGAAGAAGGCAATCCAGGTACATGCCTGGACAGGAAGCAAGACCCTGTTTTAAAAATAAATGGTAGGGGGCTGGGAATATGGCCTAGTGGCAAGAGTGCTTGCCTCATATACATGAAGCCCTGGGTTTGATTCCTCAGCACCACATAAAATGGCCAAAAGTGGCGCTGTGGCTCAAGTGGCAGAGTACTAGCCTTGAGCAAAAAGAAGCCAGGGACAGTGCTCAGGCCCTGAGTCCAAGGCCCAGGACTGGCAAAAATAATAATAATAATAATAAAATAAATTTTAAAAAATGGTGAAGAGGGCTGGGGATATGGCCTAGTGGCAAGAGTGCCTGCCTCGGATACACGAGGCCCTAGGTTCGATTCCCCAGCACCACATATACAGAAAACGGCCAGAAGCGGCGCTGTGGCTCAAGTGGCAGAGTGCTAAGCCTTGAGCGGGAAGAAGCCAGGGACAGTGCTCAGGCCCTGAGTCCAAGCCCCAGGACTGGCCAAAAAAAAAAAAAAAAATGGTGAAGAAATATACTCACTGCCTTACTATGAAACTGTAACCCCTCTGTACATCATTTTGACAATAAATTAAACAATAAAGAAAAAAATAAACGGTGAACTGGGAATGTGTCTTAGCTTGCCCAGTATGCATGAAGCCCTGGGTTTGATTCCTCAGCACCACATAAACAGAAAAACAAAAAAAGCCAGAAGTGGTGCTGTGGCTCAAGAGGTAGAGTGCTAGTCTTGAGCAAAAAGAAGCCAGGGTGGGGGGTGGCGGGCGCCTGGGAATATGGCCTAGTGGCAAGAGTGCTTGCCTCATATACACGAAGCCATATATATAGAAAAGGCCAGAAGAGGCGCTGTGGCTCAAGTGGCAGAGTGCTAGCCTTGAGCAAAAAAAAAGCCAGGGACAGTGCTCAGGCCCTGAGTCCAAGCCCCAGGACCCGCAATAAATAAATAAATAAATAGTCACACTCTTTTTAAAAAAATAAAAGGAGCCAGGGACAGTGCTCAGGCTCTTAATCTGAGCCCCAGGACTGGCAAAAATAAAAAATAAATTGTGAGCTGGGTGCCTATGGCTCATACTTGTAATCCTAGCCACTCAGGAGGCTGAGACCAGAGGACCATGGATCAAAGCTAGCCCAAGTAGGAAAATCCCTGAGACTCTTATTTCCAATTAACCACCAAAAAGCCAGAAGTGAAACCATGGCTCAAGTGGTAGAATGATAGCCTCAAGCAAAAAATCTCAAGGATAACACCCAGGCCAAGCGTATTCAAGCCCTAGGATGCATGTACACACACAAGAAAAGAAAAAAAGATTCAGTGAAGCTGGGCGCCAGTGGTTCATGCCCATGCCTATAATCCTAGCTACTCTGGGGGGTGCTGAAATATGAGGATCAAGGTTCAAAGACAATCCTGGGAAAATAATCTGCTAGGCTCTTATTTCCAATTAACCAGATAAAAACAGGAACTGCAGGCTAGGCTCAAGTGATAAGATTGTGAATGAAAAAAACTAAAGATGAGTGTGAGGGTACCAAGTTCCAGTCCTAATAACAGCATACACACACACACACACACACACACACACACACACACACACACAAAATGGAAGGCATAGCTCAATAGTAGCACTCTTGCCTCTTAAGTACCAGGCCTTGGGTTCAATATCCAGCAGCAAAAGAAAAATAAAACAGATACAAAAAAAATAGAAAAATGGTAACTGTGTGAATAAGCATGGAAGCTGTAATGAACAATTTGAGTAAAATTTACTTATCTCTTCAGTATGTGCAATTACTGCTCTTGCTAAGAGGTGAAAGAACAAGCTAAAACTCTAAATCTTAGATCCCAAAGGGCAATAAGAATTCACTTACTTCACGAGAGCAGCTGCTTCAGGAAGTACATCAGCAAATGATTCACGAAATATGATTGCATTTTTCCTTTTACAGTTCTGTATGACATCATTGGCAAGGTAAAAGAGATTCAAACGATGGGGATATGCAGCTAGAGATGACAAAACACAAAGGGAACAAAATGCGTCATTTTAAAATTAGTTCAACTTATTGCAAATATATTGTTTTCAAGCTGTTAGCTCCTTTTATTATATACATATAAAAGGACAGATGTAATTACATGGATGGAAGGATGAATTTAAAAAATGGATCCGTTTACAAAAATTATTACAAGTTAATTACTGTTTAAGTAGATTACTTCACTTTACAGGTATTAGGAAGTAAGAAAAACAAGCAAACAATCAAAAAACATTAATTCTAGAGAAGATAAAAAGATTGGTACAATGAATCTAATCAGACCTTTTTCATCAGCTAAAAGTACTACTCAGCCCTCCTACTGACTGGTTCTGGGGCTACTTTCATCTGCTAGGTGAGTGTTCTGGAAATAATTTGATATATGTATATAACCTAAGCTAAACTTTCCAAAGACCCACAACAATGCCTTTGTTATCTGGAATCTGAGTTCCCAAATTTCATGAAAATTCTGATATCCAATGGATGATTGACCCATCATGTTTTGTTTGTCAAGTTCCTTGATCTCAAATTTGGTAAGAACCATGCACTCTTTAACCCATTCACTCAGATTCTCATTATATTTGCTCATCAAATTCATTAAGATCTCATTGTTTTTTATTTTTGGTGGCAGTATGGAGTTTGACTTCAGGGCCTTCTGCTTGCTAGGCAAGTGCTCTATCACTTGGGCCATAATCTCAGCTCTTTTTATTTTAGTTATTTTTAAGATAGGGTCTTGTATTATGCCTAATTTGGCATGATCTGTGATTCTTCTTCTTATGCTTCCTTCAGAGATGGAGGGACAAGGGCATATCACCAAATCCGGTTTTTCACTGGAGAGGGTCTCACAAACGTTTTACAGGGGCTGGCCTCAAACCACCATCCTGCCAATTTTTGCTTCCCAAGTAGCTAGGATTATAGTCATGAGCTGTAATGCCCAGCAAGATCTCAGATCTTCATTTTCTCTCATCATTCTCTTCTAGTATTCAAGTATTTCTCAACTGATTCCAGACAATTTGATGCATTATTTAAATCACTCTTTTCAAAACTCATTCTCTTTTCTTTCTTCCTCTAATTTAGCCTTTGATCAAGTACACTCATCCAAATCCTAAATTTAGACTGATCTAACTGAATGCCTTTATTATGTCTTTCTTTCTGCTGTTGGATTCTGCTAAAGAAACCACATAATCTTGGTTTCCTTCTTCAACTGGACCCTCTACAGTCTTTCCATATGTCCTTAATTAACATCCTCTCAAATGCTGCAAAGGTATTTCAAATATATCCCATTCTTAAGCCCTCTATCCATATTTTCTTCTTACTATCAGGAGATAAGCGAATAGCTAAGTTTGCAGAAAAAGCTGAAATCACTAGATGGAAATTATTTTATAAACAAACAAACTAACAAATAAATAGAGCTGGGTGCAGTGGCTTACCCCTGTAATCCTAGCTATTCAGAGGAGGTTGAAGGCAGCTAGGACAGGAAAGTCTGAGAGACTCTTCTTTCCAATTAACCACCAAAAAAGCCAGAAGTGGATCACTCAAATGGTAGAGTGCTAGCTTTGAGCAAAGAGGCTCAGGGACAGTGATCAGGCCTTGAATTCAAGCCCACGATGGGCACCTCCCCTCCACAAGTAATCTTCAATTATCTGCAGGAGTTCCAAACCATTGATAGTAAGAACTCCTATATAAAGGGGCTCTTTGAACTTACAACTGGGTTACACTCTGATAAACCCATTATTCTAAGTTGAAAATGAGTTCAACATACCAAAGCTCTTGAATGAATACCATGGCTTCCCAACAGTACGGTGTTTACCCTAATAAGTACTGAAGTGCCAGACTTTGAAGTCAGGCCCCACTTTACCACGTGAACCCCACTTTACCACGTGAACCTAAGATAAGCAGGCCCTGTGAGCAGACCCAGGACAAGCCTATTAGGGCCCAGTCGGTCTAGAACTCTAACTGCTGGGAATGCTTAACTCTGACCACCCCTAGAATGCCTCGAACCCTGAGCCAATCAGATTTGTACCTGTGTCCTAATCTTGCTTGCTTGAACACCTGATTGTTGTAACTTTGTTTTTTGCCTTTATAAGCCCTGTGTAATCGTAGCTCGGGGCTTCCTCCTAACCTCCACTGTGTCGGTGGGTAGGACGTGGCCCCAGTTGCAGCTCGCTTAAATAAAGCCTTGCCTTGCTTTTGCATTTTGGAACGTCTGAGTCTCGGTGGCCTTCTTGGTGGTCGTCTCGCGACCTGGCACAACAGTACATGACCCTTTGAGAACTGTGGCTCATGGTGAAGTGCCAGACTTTGAAGTCAGGCCCCATTTTACCACGTGAACCCCATTTTGGAATTGAACCCTGAGCCAATCAGATTTGTACCTGTGTCCTAATCTTGCTTGCTTGAACACCTGATTGTTGTAACCTTGTTCTTTGCCTTTATAAGCCCTGTGTAATCACAGCTCGGGGCTCCCTCCTAACCTCCGCTGTGTCGGTGGGTAGGACGAAGCCCGAGTTGCAGCTCGCTTAAATAAAGCCTTGCCTTGCTTTTGCATTTCGGAATGTCTGAGTCTCGGTGGTCTTCTTGGTGGTGGTTTCGCGACTTGGCACAACAATGGCTGCCACCTACTTTTTTTTTGGCCTGTCCTACGGCTTGAACTCAGGGCCTGAACACTGTCCCTGGCTTGTTTTTGCTCAAGGCTAGGGCTCTACCACTTGAGCCATAGGACTACTTCCTGCTTTTTCTGTTTATGTGGTGCAGAAGAATGGAATCCAGAGCTTCATGTATGCAAGGCAAGCACTCTACCACTAGGCCACATTCCCAGCCCCACCACTTACTATTTTAAGAACATACAGAAAATAATGCTAGCCCAGGAGATAGAGATTTAAAATTCAGCCATGTTGGTGGTATGGGCCTATAATTCCAGCATTCGGAAGCCTTAAGAAAAAGGATCACAAATTTGAGGCCAACTTGATCTACATAATGAGTTCCAGGCCCACTATATAAAAAGTTTCTGGGCTGGGGATATGGCCTAGTGGTAGATAGAGTGCTTGCCTCCCATACAAGAAGCCCTGGGTTCAATTCCTCAGCAACACACATACACACACACGCACGCAAGCACGCACGCCAAAAGTGGTGCTGTGGCTCAAGAGATAGAGTGCTAGCCTTGAGCAAAAAGAAGCCAGGGACAGTGCTCAGGCCCTGACTGAGTCCAAGCTCCAGGACTGACAAAATAAATAAAATAAAATAAAATAAAAATAAAAACTTTCCGTGCTTGTTCTGTGGCCAAAAAGAAGTCACAAAAAGCATCTATCCAGGAAAGGAGAGTTTTTATTTTTAAGATGGCAAATAATTTTAGCACTAGAAATAATAAAAAGAAGTAGTTACATCATAAGGAACCAACCAGACAAACCTACAAAATGAGATACATTACAGGGCACCAACCCAGTTACATTAACAAGTAAATGACATAAAGCATACAAGATAGATTAAAAAGGACACAGTGGCAATTGAGTTCTTTATGAGTTTTGAGTTGGGACAAACCAATCAGCTCTTAATTAACATTTTTTGATCAACTGAGAAAATAAATTTTTCTTGTTTTATTGTGGAGACCAGGTCTTGTCCAGGTTGGTCTCAACTTGGGTGTCACCTGCCTCAATCTCCTGAGTATTGAAATTACATCTGTGTAGCACCATGCCTGGAGAATTGAAAACTCTGAATATGGCCTAAGGTTAGATAGAATAAAAATATAATCAAATGATAGTGGACATCATCAACTAGGAAAAAAACAACAATAAGTTCAAGTCAGGTCTTGTCTGTAGTTACAGATACCTGGGAGGCTCAGGCAAGAAGTTTGAGTTCATTGAGATCACCCTAAGCAACATAAAGACACCTCGTTTTCTGCATAAATAAGTAAATAAATTGGTATCATTTAAAAGGGACTGGTGGCCCCTGTATTTTTACATAAAAGGGATCAGAGGCAGGTGTGGTAGTCAGCACTTAGGAACTACAGAAGCTGAAGCAGAAAGAGCCCAAGGTCAAGGGCAGTTTGAGCTACAAAGTTCTGGAGGCTTAAAGCCCAATATCTGGTAGTGCTATTGACTCTAATAAGAGTCTGTCTCCCCTTAGCTCAGTCACAACATAGCAGATGATGTCATGGTGGGAGCACATAGGAGAATGGACAGGAAAGATTCAAGAGCAAGCCTTGAACAGATGACTCTCTCGGGGCTGGGGATATGGCCTAGTGGCAAGAGTGCCTGCCTCATATACATGAGGCCCTGGGTTCGATTCTCCAGCACCACATATATAGAAAACGGCCAGAAGGGGCGCTATGGCTCAAGTGGCAGAGTGCTAGCCTTGAGCAAAAAGAAGCCAGGGACAGTGCTCAGGCCCTGAGTCCAAGCCCCAGGACTGGCCAAAAAAACAAAACAAAACAGATGACTCTCAAAAAATTTACTCACTCTGTTAGACAAGTAATATTCCCAATAATAACCTAATTACTGTCTAGGAGGTCCTACTTTTTAAAATGTTCTACCATTTCTCAGTAACACTACATTGAAACTTTCAGCACATGAAACTGGGAGATGAAACAAGTCCAAACACAGATAGAACTAAAGGCTTACGCCTGTAATCCTAGCTACTCAGAGGGCAGAGATTTGAGGATCAAGGTTCAAAGCCAACCTGGAGAGAAAAGTCTCAGACTTTTACCTCTAAGTAACCACCAAAAAAGCTACAAATGGAGCAACAAAAGTTAAAGAGAGGTGGTGTGCCGGTGGCTCATACCTGTAATCCTAGCTACTCAGGAGGCTGAAATCTGAGGATCACAGTTTGAAACCAGCCCTGACAGTTCAAAGTCTGTGAGACTCTTATCTCCAATTAGGCACAAGAAAAATGAAAGTGATGCTGTGGCTCAAAGTGGTAGAGTGCTAGCCTTGAGCAAAAAGAACTCCAGGGACAGTGTTTGAGGCACCCTATCAGCAACAATCAACCACCCAACATTATTTAGACAACTGATAAAATCAATTCATTCCTGATGTTGGGATTTGGAAAGAAGTTACAAACTTGCTGCTACTGAAGTATGCATCTACCCCTCAACAATTAATACATTAAAGCCCAAACTCTCCAAGTGATTTTATTTGGAGACCGGACTTGACAGTTGATCATTAAAAGAGGTCATAAAGTGGTGCCCCAAACATATGCACTAATGCCTCAACACTTACAAAGTGAAGACACAGCCACAGCATCTGTGTACAATAGGAAACTCAGCCTTAAGTGCTCACAGAAACAGAAATAACACAGCTGAGTGCCTGTGGAACACATCTGTAATCCTATACTCAGGAGGCGAAGATCTGAGGATCTAAATTTGAAGCCAGTCTGAGCAGAAAAATCCTAAAGACCCTTATCCCTAACCAGGAAAAAGGCTAGATTTGAAGTAAGGCTCTCTGGAAAATAACCAATACAAAAAGAGCTGATAAGCCAGCACCATCTGCTATTGACTGTAATCTTAGCTACTCAGGAGGGTGAGATCTCAAGAATTGTGGACAAGAAAGCCCATGAGACTCTGGCTGGGAATCTGGCCCAGTGGTACAGTGTTTGCCTAGCATGCATGAAGCCCTGGGTTCAATTTCTCAGCACCACATATAGAGTAAAAGCTGGAAGTGCTGTGGCTCAAGTAGTAGAATTCTAGCCTTGAGCAAAAAGAAGCCAGGGACAGTGCTCAGGTCCTGAGTTCAAGCCCCAGGACTGGTGTAAAAAGAAAGGAAGGAAAGAAGGAAGGGAGGAAGGGAAGAGAGAGGGAAGGAGGGAGGGTGGGAGGAAGGAAGGAAGGTAGGTCCATGGGACTCTTATCTCCAATTAACCACCAGAAAACTTGAGGTGTTGCTGTAGCTAAAAGTGGTAGAGTGCTGGCCTTGAGCAAAAAGAACTCAGGTACAGAGCCCAGGCCCTGAGTTCAAGCCCCATGACCAGCCCCCCCCCCCAAAAAAAAGGAAAAAAAAGCTGATAGAGTATGTCAAGTGGTACAGCACCTGTCTAGCAAATGTGAGGTCCTGAGTTCAGACCTCAGCACAACCAAAAAGTTTTATAATTAATTATATATCCTTCTATTACTATATTCTATGCACTTCATCAATACTGTTTAATGGACACTGTATAGAGTATTAGAATATAACTCCTACCTTAGGAAGTACAAGGCCCCAGGTCAGATCCTCAGTACTCAGAAAACAAAACAAAAAACTGTTAGGTCCTCTCCCTGAGGGCTCCAAGTAGATGCCCCCACCTCATTAAGTCTCCACCCAGTTACCTGGGTAACCTGCAGACCTGGAGGCAGTTACCTCCCCTTTCCCTGAGGTCACATCCTAATCCACCTGGCCACACCCCTTGCCCCTGCCCTAGATATAAGGCAGGGCTGGGTGGGGGTCTCTCTCTCTCTCCCTTCTCTTCAGCCATGGATCACCTCGGCCACAGGCCAGCAGTTCAGTAATAAACTTTCTCTCCTGCCTGAATACCGCGTGGCGTTCTCCTTTACTGGCTACCTACTTTAAAAACCTAACATATATGGTGCCTCCACACCACTTGTCTACCCTGGTGAGTGAAACTGCTGCTGCTCGGGTTCTCGGCCGCTCCGTCCGCCGCTTCTGCCCGGTAAGCTCATCCACTCACCAGGCGCCTTCCTCCCGTGCTTTTTGGGTTTTGCATCACAGTCACACCCAAGCCGGGAAACTGCTAGCACACCTCTTGACAGTGCAATGAGGCCTGCTCGAAATACTCGCACAGATACAGTTTTTGCCACTGCAATGGTAAATGGTTAGAAGTCACTTATATTCAGGCTCTCTCTCTCTCCCTCTTCCTTTTTCTCCCTCTCTCATCTTCCTGCTTACTTGCTTACTGTATAAAATTCCCAAGTCATACCATCCTTGTGTGCCTTGCTCACAAAGCTGCCTCTTTTCACAGACCTCCGAAACTGAGGCTTGACCACCACTGTGCTTTGTCAGCAAAGATATCTAAAAGTTATTTTCTCTAGCATTGACCGCGTGGTGAATATTGGGTTTAACAGGCATCAGCTCAGGCGCCATTATGCCATGCCACGAGTTCTCTATTAGTGTGTTTGTGTCCTTCTGCCACCCCCCTCAACATGGCATCCACTGGAGTTTATCAAAATATGGTTTCTCCATTTTATAATTTGAAAATTGTTTGCTAGCAAAATTGTTTTTCTAACCGACCACGTGGTTCTAAAATATTGGACAAAAAATCATTTACTATTGGAATTCCAAAAGAGTCTACTGCTGAAATTCATTTTTGCATGCTGTAAAACCTATGTGCACAGTGTGTATGTCTGCAAATGTCATTTGTTAGTATGTCCATCTAGTTATATATCTGTGCTAAAACTCATCACATCTACTGAGTTTTGTCATTGCAGAATTCTGGCAAGTATTTGGTCAATTCTTGACAAGGTACAGGTAAGCTCTAGTCCCCTTGGTCTCCTTGTTTTTTGTTTTTGTTTTTTTTTTGGCCAGTCCTGGGGCTTGGACTCAGGGCCTTAGCACTGTCCCTGGCTTCTTTTTGCTCAAGGCTAGCACTCTGCCACTTGAGCCAAGCGCTGCTTCTGTCCATTTTCTGTATATGTGGTGCTGGGGAATTGAACCCAGGGCCTCATGTACAGGAGGCAAGCACTCTTGCCACTAGGCCATATCCCCAGCCCTCCTTGTTTTAATTGGAAATCAAAAAGGGCTTTTGTGGCAAAGACTCCTTGGATTGCAGTTTGAAGCCAGCCAGGGCAGAAAATCTCTCTCAAACTCCATCTCCCGACTAACCAGCGAAGAGCCAGGCTGGAAGTGGAGCTCAAGTGGTAGAGCAGAAGTGCTCAGGGACAGTGCCCAGGCCCTGAGTTCAAATCCTGTGAATGCCAACGGGGGGCGAGCCATCCCAGCAACAGCACCTAGACCACTGGGACTCAGCCAGTTCCGGGAACAAGTATCATGGAGTGGAGTAAGAGGAAAATGGTCGCATCCAAAATGGAGTCACTCTGTCTCACCCTTTCAAAATTAATCAGAGCCGGGGGATCAAGAGATAGTAGCTTGTCCATCTAATGTCCATACCTGAGTATAAGAACTAGCCAAGTCACCCAATTTTTAATTTTGTGCCCTAAGCCCTTTTGCCTTAATATTTTTTTGTCCAGCCCCTGCCTCATGAGACTTCTTCCAGGCTTCATTCAAGGACTGGGCATCTACCACCAAGGGACCCTGCTGCTCCCCTTCTCCAGGAAGGGCCACATTTCTGCCTTTTACCCCTAATGCCGAGCCCCTTGCCAGCAGGAAGCAGCCAGAGAGAGTCTTCGCCCTTTTTCATAACTATTAAAAGGCTGGAATGTTAGGTCCTCTCCCTGAGGGCTCCAAGTAGATGCCCCCACCTCATTAAGTCTCCACCCAGTTACCTGGGTAACCTGCAGACCTGGAGGCAGTTACCTCCCCTTTCCCTGAGGTCACATCCTAATCCACCTGGCCACACCCCTTGCCCCTGCCCTAGATATAAGGCAGGGCTGGGTGGGGGTCTCTCTCTCCTTTCTCTCGGGCCATGGATCATCTTGGCCACAGGCTAGCAGTTCTGTAATAAACTTTCTCTCCTGCCTGAATACCGCGTGGCGTTCTCTTTTACCAGCTACCTGCTTTAAAAAAACCTAACAAAAACCATCCACCTTATACACAGCTAGATATCATACTTTTCACTTGCAACTGAAAATACCTATTACTGGTAAACATCTTCCCACCAGACCATGCATATCCATATGCATAGTGACTTCACATTTGACATTAAACCAGTATTTTGCAGGTCTACAATAAATAATTTTATTGGCTAAATTAATCCTAACCAAAGACACTTTTCTAAAGTCACTTTCATCCTTGACTCAACTTTCCCACTTAAATGTTCCAAACTTATCTGCTTTTTCCTTTCAATTACTACAATTTTGGAATAGTCCTAGATTCTATCAAGCAGTGTTCTCAAATGTAAAGGAGAAGTAAACTTTTAATTTGTGTTCCTGGTAAAGTAAAACCATTTCTATAAGCCTATATTATAGTCTTCAACAATTTTCTTAAAGGCTCTTCTGTAACACAAGTTTGATCTAATTGTTCTAATGAAAATGCTGGCTAAAACAACAACAAATGAAGCCAGGAGCCGGTGGCTCAGGCCTGTAATCCTAGCTAGTCAAGAAGTTAAGATCTGAGGATCATGGTTTGAAGCCAGCCCAAGCAGAAAAATCCTTGTAAGACTCTTATCTCCAATTAACCACTCAAAAACTGGGAGTGGTTAATTGGCTTAAGTGGTAGTACGCTAGCCTTGAGCACAAAGAGGCTCAGGGACAGCGCCCAGGCCCTGAGTACAAGTCCTTGGACTGGTAAGAAAAAAAAAGACAAAGACCTTGCTCTACATGTTCTACCATCTCATCTGACCTGTCTAATTTTCATCTCATTCTATATATAGTCCAGCTACACTGCTCCTCGAACGTACAAGACATGTTTCTACCTTAGGATCTTAACAATACTCTTTCTACATACATCTACCTGATTAACTCCCTCAGTATGGTCAGAGGTATATTATTCAATTTTCATTCTCTCAATAAAGCCTATCTTGACTGCTTCCTTTAGTACAGGTTGAATATCCTTTGTCTGCTTGAGACTAGAGTACTCTCAATTTCAGAGTATTTTAGATTTTGAATTTTCAGATGAGATAGATGATCAACTTGTACAACAATCTCTCTGCCATCTCCACCATGAATTTATATGTCCTTGTCCTATTTTTACTGTGTGCGCGCACGCTGCTCCTGGGGCTTGAACTCAGGGCCTAGGTGATATGCCTGAGGTTTTCTGTGCAAAGCTAGTGCTTTACCACTGGAGCCACATATCCATTTCTTTCTTTTTCTTCTTCCTTTTTTTGGGGGGAGGTGGTGGTATTTAATTGGAGATAAAAGTCTCACTGACTTTCCTGCCCAGGCTGGCTTCAAACCACAGTCTGAGATTATAGGCATGAATCACCAGCACCTCGCATATTTTTACTTTTTTTTCCATTTTATTTTATCACCTTTTCACACAATATTTACTCCTTAACACTTCATTTTTATTTATTTTTATTTTATTTATTCATTCATTTATTGCCAGTCCTGGGGCTTGAGCTCAGGGCCTGAGCAATGTCCCTGGCTTATTTTTACTCAAGGCTAGCACTCTGTCACTTGAGCCACAGAGCCACTTCTGGCCTTTTCTATATATGTAGTGCTGAGGAATCGAACTCAGGGCTTCATGTATATGAGGAAAGCACTCCTGCCACAAGGCCATATTCCCAGCCCCAATATTTACTGTTTCATTTTTAATTGTATCATTTCTCTCCAACATTAGCCTCAATGGATAAAAAAATGTTAAGGATGGATATATCTTAGAGACACATAAAGGGCATTCAATAAGTCACATTTGTTTTGGCAGATAGCAGTCTTATTACTGTTCAGTGCTATATGTATGTTTATATTTCTATTACTAAACCATGAGTTATTAAAAATCTCATGTTTTATTTTTTTGTGGAACTAGGGATTGAACACAGGATCTTACACTTGTTAGATAAGTGTTCTGCTACTTGAGCCCAGTCTGAAAATTTTATCTGAACTTTTGTCATTTCAAGGATCTTTTTGCCAGGCAAAAAAGCTGGGAGTTGAACTGTAGCTCAAATGGTAGAGCACTAGCTTTGAGCACAAAAATTCGGGGACAGTGGCCAGGCCCTGAGGCCAGGCCCCAGGATGGGCACCAAACAAAGCGGAAAAAAAAAGCCTGTCAATGGAGTCCACAAGGGCCTAAAGATACAAAACAATTAAATATAGAGTGGAATTCTAAATAGTATTCTGGAAGGAAAAATATAATTAGGTAAAAACTACTAAGGATGAGAGAGGAGGTAACAAGTTTGAAAAGAAACGTACTCACTGCCTTACGTATGAAACTGTAACACCTCTGTACATCACTTTGACAATAAATTAATTAACTTAAACAACTTCTAAGGAGAACTGTTAGAGTATACAAGAACTCTTTAAACTGTCTTTGTAACTTTTGTATGTCTAAATCTATACCAAAGTAAAAGTTTATAAATTACTCTTTTTTTTGGCCAGTCCTGGGCCTTGGACTCAGGGAATGAGCACTGTCCCTGGCTTCTTCCCGCTCAAGGCTAGCACTCTGCCACCTGAGCCACAGCGCCCCTTCTGGCCATTTTCCATATATGTGGTGCTGGGGAATCAAACCGAGAGCTTTTATGTGTAGGAGGCAAGCATTCTTGCCACTAGGCCATATTCCCAGCCCTTATAATTACTCTTGTTGAGCTTACTCTTCGTTGTATTTTCAGGGTAAAGATGCTGCTCAGTCTATTACTTCACCAGAAGTCCTTCCAGTGAGCCTTGTACTATCATGTTCCTTTCCCTTTAGCAAGCTTTAACTTTTCCCTTAGTTTCTGAGAAGCCACTTGGTTCTTTTCCCTAAGACACTTTTCCTTGTTACTAACCTTCCATACTCTGATATTTCCAGAGTTCTTTCATTGGCCCATTCTCTTCTCATTTAATGTAACTTTTTTTTTTTTTTGCTGGTCCTGGGGCTTGAACCTAAAGGGTCTAGGCACTGTCCCTGAGCTTCTTTGTGCTCAAGGCTAGCGCTCTACCACTTGAGCCACAAAGCCACTTCTGGCTTTTTTTAGTTTATTGGGGATAAGAGTCTCATGGAGACTTTTCTGTCTGGGCTGGCTATCTAGGATTACAGGTGTGAGCTACTACTGGTGCCCAGCTTAACACAACATTTTAAAGTGGACTTCCAGCCAAGCAGTGGTTGGCTCACACCTGTAAACCTAGCTACTCAGGAATCTTGAGTTCTGAAGATTGAGAGCCAAAGCCAGCCCAAGCAGAGATATCTGTGAGATTCTCATCTCTAATTAGCCAGCAGAAGCTGGAAGCAGAGATGTGACCCAAGTGCACCAAAGCACCAGCTTTGAGTGAAAAGTGAGAGGATGGGGCCCTGGACCAAAAAAAATTAATCTTGTAACTGTGGACATATGCATGTGCAGTTTGCCTCAAAAAATACATTTCAAGCCTTCTATTATAACATTTCCCTCAGATATATTATTGTTTGTTTGCTTATAGTGATAAGAACTCACTATGTAGCCCAGGCTGAGCTTGAATTTGCTTTTGTTTCTAGCAATTCTAATACCAGTTCTAGATGCTGCAGTTTTAAGTGATGTCTTAAATAATAAAATATAGTATTTGTTGGTATAACACAAAAGCAGCTCCATTTCTTTCTTTCTTTTTCTTTTTTTTGCCAATCCTGGGGCTTGGATTCAGAGCCTGAGTACTGTCCCTGAGCTTCGGTGCTCAAGGCTAGCACTCCACTACTTGAGCCACTACTCTACTTCTGGCTTTTTCAATGCAAATTCCTTCTCTACTTGCTTCTCAGGTCAAGGAACACCTCCCCACTCTTTCCTTCCTTTCCCTCCCCCTTCCCTCTCCCCTTTTTCAGGGGACATTGTAATTAGTATAAAATGATGGGTCTTTCATTCTGTGATTATGAGTGTCTACCATATTCCGGGTGCCACTTTACAACCTTTTCTTTCTTAAGCTTGTACTACTGTTGAACTCAGGGGCCTAGACTTGCTTGTATTTTGGACTACTATGTTCCATCATTTGTGCTATGCCTCCAGCCAGACTTTCTTCTGTTCAGGTTGGCTTCAAAGTACCATCTTGCAGGTCTCAGATTCCTGAGCAGCTAGGATTATAGGGCGAGCCACTGTCACCGCTTACTCTTTGGGGGTAACAGAGGACTAAGCTTCCAATTAAGAGCTTTCCTAAATCTGCCAAGAAAATAATACAATTTTGAACTGAACAGAAAACTAGTAGTCTTGAAAGCACTTGGAGGGTTTGGAGGCGTGGCTCAAGTGGTAGAGCATCAGCCAATGAACAAAAGCATCAGATACTGAGTTTGAGTCCCAGTCTCAGATAAAAAAACCCAAAACACTTGAAATGGTTAGAAACAGCAAGAAGATATTAAGTCCAACTCAACTAGCTACATTACACACAACTGTAAGGATGCCTCATGCATAAGGACCAGTGGCAGCCAAGATTTATATTGAAATAATATCTATGTGTAGTATTTGTTTTTATTTGATGCCCTTGAATATAATTTTTTTTTGCCAGTCCTGAGACTTGAACTCAGGGCTTGGGGCACGGTCCCCAAGCTTCTTTTTTGTTCAAGGCTAGTGCTCTACCACTTGAGCCACAGCTCCACTTCTGGCCTTTTCTGTTTATGAGGTACTGAGGAAGTGAATCCAGGGCTTCATGCATTCTAGGCAAGTGCTCTACCATCATTTTTAAAATATGAAATATACTAAAGGCTAGGAATATATAGCTCTGAAGTAAAGTGTTTACATAATATAGGCAAGGCCCTGGGGTTTGAGCCCCAGAAAGAATGAAGAAAGAAAGAAATACATTTAAGTATCTGGCCTCACTGATTTGATCTCGATCTTTTTTTTTTTTTTTTTGGCCAGTCCTGGGCCTTGGACTCAGGGCCTGAGCACTCTCCCTGGTTTCTCTTTGCTCAAGGCTTGAGCCACAGCGCCACCTCTGGCCATTTTCTATATATGTGGTACTGGGGAATCGAACCTAGGGCTTCATGTATACGAGGCAAGCACTCTTGCCACTCGGCCATATCCCCAGCCCCTGATCTCGATCTTATTAATTCTGAAAGTCTGGATTAAAATCCAAATGTTGCTGGGTATGGTGGTGCATCACTAGTAAGTCCCAGCATTCAGAGGAGAAAGAGGCAGAAGATCTGGACTCTGTGGTCAGCCTGAGCCATACAGCAAGACAAAACAGAACAAAACTAAAGACCAGTATCACAAAAGATAATTTTTGCTAGGCTATGTATTTCAACAGTCTATATAAGGCCCTGGGTTTGATTCCCAGCACTGCCAAGAAAAAAAAAAATCTTGTTCAGTGCTAGTCAATTACTCATTGTTTCTAAAGCTATTTTCATTTAAGTATACTTAGCCCAGCCTCTTACTGTATGTATTAAAGGCAAGTCTTTCATTCTTCCTGTCTGTTCCATTCTTGGCTATGTATATGAGTACCTTCTGGTTTTCCCTCTGCTTCTGACTACTTCACACCTTTACTAATATATTGGGATGTCTTCTTTTCTGTGCTTCATGTGTTTGAACAACTGTTCCCCAGCTGGCCTCCAGTGGCTCAATTTATACCTATGGTAACCTAAATTTGTTTACTTATAGTAATATGAGGAATGGAAAAATGAACTTTTCCCCCCTTTTTGTGCTAGTTTTAACTCAGGTCTTGCTATATGCTTGGCAAGTTCTTTACCACTGAGTTAAAATATTGCTAGCCTAGAAACTGATATGTCTTATGATAAATCATATACATATCATGTCAGATCATGATATAGCATATCACCATATCTTATTATATAGTGAGAACAGCAAGTAAATAATTTTTTAAATATCTTATTTTTCTACTATCAGTGGATTTCTTGTTTATTCGTTTGTCAGCTTAGTTTGGATTTTTTGAGCCTGGTCTTACTATAAAATTAAGGTTGGCCTAGAAAACTTTCTTTGGTGCTGGTACTGGGACTTGAACTCACTGCCTCATACTCTCACTTGGATTTTTTTTTTTTTTTTTTTTGGTCATGGGGCTCAAACTCTGGGCCTGGGCTCATTATTCTTCCCCTTCTTTCCCTATCCCATCCCTACCCTCAAGTTATGTAGTTCAGTTTTTATAATGTACTCTAAACATAATGTACTTTGAATATCATGTATTTGTTTTCCTTTTTCCTTCCATTTGTGAGCTCCTTTTCTCATTGTCCACCCTCCCCCCAAGACATGTTTCAGCTTCTCAGTATTCATTTTGTTAAATCACTTGATTTTTTTCTGATCTATTACCCGAGCTATGATGCATTCAGTTCCTGGTCTAAACTCCTTATGCAGTTCAAGGTGTCCTCAAACTTGAAATTCTCCTGCCTCAGCTTCCAAGTGCTAGAGTTAGAGGTGTGTGTGCCAGCATGCATAGGTAATGTTATTTGTATTTGAGATAAGATCTCAGCATATTGCTAGACTGCATTCAAATTCAAACTCCTGGGCTCTAGTGATCCTTCCACTTCAATCTCCCAAGTAGCTGAGACTATAAGCATCAACCAACATGCTCATTTATTATCAAGTTTTTAAATATTTTCAAATGGTAAAAATGACATTCCAATATGAAATACAAAAAATTATTTAATAAAATTCTTTGTGGTCAAGTGCTGGTGGCTCAGGCTTGTAATCCTAGCTACTCAGGAGCCTAAGATCTGAGAATCAAGGTTCTAAGCCAGCCTGGGCAGAAAAGTTCATGAAGACTCTTATCTCTAAGTTGGCATAAAGCAGAAGGAAAGATATAGCTCAAGTCGTAGAATACTAGCCTTAAGGGAAAAAGCTAAGCAAGAACAAGAGGCTCTTGAGTTCAACCCCCAGAATTATCACAAAACTAATAAGGGTGGCTAATCTGAGGATCACCGTTCAAAGGAAGCCTTAGCAAGAAAGTCTGTTAAGACTCTTATCTCCAATTAACCATCAAAAACCTAGAAGTGAGGCTGTGGCTCAAGTGGAAGAGTGCTAGCCTTAAACAAAAATATTCAGGGACAGGGGCTAGGAATATGGCCTAGTGGCAAAAGTGCTTGCCTCGTATACATGAAGCTCTGGGTTCAATTCCCCAGCACCACATATATAGAAAATGAGCCAGAAGTGGCGCTGTGGCTCAAGTGGTAGAATGCTAGACTTGAGCAAAAAGAAGCCAGGGACAGTGCTGGGGCCCTGAGTCCAAGGCCCAGGACTGGCAACAAAAAAAACTCAGGGACAACAGCAAGGCCTGAGTTCAAGCCCCAGTACCTGCATGTGTGTGTGTACACACACACACACCCAAAAATTTAAAACAACTTAAAAAAATAAAGGAATTTAAATGAAAATGATAAAAATGATTTGTTTTTTGTTTGGAGACAAGAGTCCCACTATGTAACCCATGATGGCCTCAAACACAATTTTCCTGCTCTCCCCAAGATAATTTGGTATTGATTCAATTTCAAATTTTCAAAAACTTGTTTTTTTTTTAATATCGTGACACAGATATGGCGATCTCTTTTAAATCCCTTGAGATGCATTATCACATTTGCACAATAGCTAAATAAAAGATTCTTAAATTTTAGAATTTCTGAAACTAGGGCTGAGAATATGGCCTAGTGGTAAAGTACTCCCTTCATATACATGAAGCCCTGGGTTGGATTCCTCAGCACCACATATATAGAAAAAGCTGGGGGGCTGGAAACATGGCCTAGTGGCAAGAGTGCTTGCCTTATATACATGAAGCACTGGGTTCGATTCCCCAGCACCCACATATATAGAAAATGGCCAGAAGTGACACTGTGGCTCAAGCCTTGAGCAAAGAGAAACCAGGGAGAATGCTCAGGCCCTGAGTCCAAGGCCCAGAACTGGCCAAAAAAAAAAAAAAAAGAAAGAAAAATCTGGAAGTGGCGCTGTGGCTCAAGTGGTAGAGTGCTAGCTAGCCTTGAGCAAAAAGAAGCCAGGGGCAGTGCTCAGATCCTGAGTTCAAGCCCCAGGACTAGCAAATAACAAAACAAAACAACAAGAATTTCTGAAACCAGATGCTGCTATACATCAACAGGTACTTGAAATAGTCAAATAGAGTTTCCAAATTATGGTCTGTTTACTAAGGGTGAAACAAAATTCATATTCACTGTTTTGAACTTTTTTTTTTTTTTTTGGCCAGTCCTGAGGCCAGTCAGGGGCTTAGGTGTTGTCTCTGAATTTTTTTGCTAAGGCGAGAACTCTACAACTTTCACAGCTCCACTTTCAGCTTTTTTGGTGGTTAACTGGAGATACGAGTGTCACAGAGGACTGGGATTGTGGCTTAGCAGTAGAGTGCTGCCTAGGCATGCATGAAGCCCTGGGTTTGATTCCTCAGCACCACATAAATAGAAAAAGCCGGAAGTGGTGCTTTAACTCAAGTGGTAGAGTACTAGCCTTTAGCAAAAAGGAAGTCAGGGACAGTGCTCAGGCCCTGAGTTCAAGACCCAGGACTAGCAAAAAAAAAAAAAGTGTCATGGACTTTCTTGCCTGGATTGCCTGGACTAGCTTCAAATTGTGATCCTCAGATCTCAGCCCCCAGAGTAGCTAGGATTACAAAGGGTGCTTGGTTAACTTTAAAGTTTGATGGATTAATCAGAAGAATTTAAAGCTTAAGCAAACAGACCTAAATGATAAAAAAAAAATTATGCTGTAATTGATTTATAATGATATAACAGTAACCAATTGTGGTGACCTATGCCTGAATCGCAGCCACAAAAAAGCATAGATGGCGAGGGAGGGGTGTTCACCGTGTGACCTTCCTCGGCAGCCTTAGGTAGACACTTTCTCCTAGGAAAGTCCCAGGAGGGCCAGAGGCAGCCTATGATCAGTGCTCCCAAGCTTGCTTTTTCCTGGATGGCTGAAGGCTGTTGCCCCGGGCAGCCTAGAGAACCAACACAGACCCGCCTCCGCCTGGCCCACCTCCACCCCTCCCCTCCCCTCCCCTCCCCTCCAGAGGCCAGGTGCTGTCCAAGACCATACAAGTCAGTCCTAACAACTGCTTGTGGGTGGAGGGAAAGGGAATGAACACCACCTGCCGCAGGCGAAAGTAGAGTGTGAGGGGCGGATTGCTCTAGTTGAATACCACGTGGGAGGCAAAGGTGACTTCGGGATGTCCTTGAGTATTGTGAACTTTTCATCTTCAAAAGTTGCTTGGATCTGGGGCTGGGGATATGGCCTAGTGGCGAGAGAGCTTGCCTCGTATACATGAGGCCCTGAGTTCGATTCCCCAGCACCACATACACAGAAAATGGCCAGAAGTGGCTCAAGTGGCAGAGTGCTAGCCTTGAGCAAGAAGAAGCCAGGGGCAGTGCTCAGGCCCTGAGTCCAAGGCCCCAGGACTGGCCAAAAAAAAAAAAAAAAAAAAAAAAAGTTGCTTGGATCATGTAAAATTTCTAGGAGTCTTGATGCCGGCCAACACTCGTGAATATATGTGTAAGATGGTATATGAATAATTGTTTTAATATTTGAGAAAGAAAAGCACAGATAAGGTGCAGCCAAAGATATAGAGTGAGGGCCCCATCTCAGGCAAAGTGCAAGAATTCCTATCCAGAAAAATAATTACAACAAAAAAAGGGCAAGAAGCATGGCTCAAGTGGTAGAGCTCCTGCCTAGCAAATATTAGGCCCTGAGTTCAAATCCTAGTATAGATAAGTCAATTAAAATAAACAAAACAAAATATGGTGATACCATTGAAGAATGATAGGGCTGTGCACCAGTGGCTACTCAGGAGGCTGAGATCTGAGGATCTCGGTTCAAAGCCTGCAGGAAAGTCTGTAAGGCTTTTATGTCCAATTAACCACCAGAAAACCAGAAGTGGCACTGTGGTTCACAGTGGTGCTATGGCTCAAAGTGGTAGAGCACTAGCCTCGAGCTGAAGAGTTCAGGTGGAGTGCCCAGGCCCAGAGTAAAAAAAAGATGGGGGGGGGGGGAGAGAATTGGTTCTTTGGTAAGGGTAAGGGTCATCAGAGAGTAGAACAACTTAGGAGATGACAAGATATGAAACAGCTATCAAACAAGTTTTCATACAACTAGATTTATGCAGTTTGCAGGTTCATCCTCCTTTGAGATAATACCTCAACAAAATCTAAGCTCAATAACACGGTAGTTTATAAAATGGTTGTGATGATATTAACGGCAGTACATTTTTTCCCATTATTTGGAGAAATCACAAGTTGCAGGCTTATGATTTCACAAATAAGAAACATCAACTGGTTAGACTGAGTAGGGAGTTTCACACCTATGATCATAGCACCACATTCAAGTGGAGGATTATGAGTTCAAGCTTAGCCGGGTCTATATAGTCAAAGATTGGCTAATAAAATTGCATGGGAACCTCTGAGCAACATGCACTGTTAAGTAACAATTGAATATGTACAGTGTAGGAACTTAATTATTCTATATTATCAAGCAAAAGTTTTCTAAAGTACGAGATTTAGTTGGATACACCAGTAGGTACACCTGTAATCTAAGTACTGTTAGGCTGAGGCAGAAGGAAGGGTCAAAACCAGCTGAACCTATCTAGGAGACCTTGTCAAAAGAAAAGTGGGGCTGGGAATGTGGTTTAGAGTGCTTGCCTAGCATGCATGAAGCCCTGGGTTCGATTCCTCAGCACCACATAAACAGAAAAAGCCAGAAGTGGTTCTGTGGCTCAAGAGGTAGAGTGCTAGCCTTGAGCAAAAGAAAAAAGAAGCCAGGGATAGTGCTCAGGCCCTGAGTCCAAGCACCAGGACTGGCAAAAAAAAAAAAAAAAAAAAAAAAAAAGGAAAGGGAGAAGAGGAGAGGAGGGGAGGGGTGGGGAAGGGTGAAGAGGGGTGGGGAGGGGAGGGAGAAAGCCAAGCAAGAGCATAAGGTCCTAAGTTCAAGACAGAAGTGGCTCAGTGGTAAACCCCAGCCTAGCAAGTGTGACATCCTGAATTCACACCCCAGAATTACACCTCCTTCACAAACAGAACATATTTTATTTGTTTTGTGCCAGTACCAGGGCTTAAACTCACTCAGGGTCTGGGCAATATCCCTTAGCTTTTTCATTTTTTCACTCAAGGGTGGTTCTTTATTTAACACTTGTGCCCAAGCTCCACTTCTGGCTTTTTGGTGGCTAGTAGAGTGAGAGACTTTCAGGCCTGGGCTGCCTTGAAATGGAGAACCTCAGATCTCAATCTTCTGAGCAGCTATGATGACAGGCATTCAGCATTCAGCAGAATGAGGTATTTAAAAAAAAAAACACTATGCTTATCATATCTAGAAAAACTTTTCATGTTCCAAAACAAAAGATGGAATTGTTGCCTTTCTCACAAAAGGAGTAGCTAAGTTCTACTACTTTCTGAACAAAATGTGCCTTTCCTCAGTGCTCTATAATTAAAATCTGTGGGGTGAAAGCACTATCCCAAAACAACCACTTTTTGTTTCCTTAAGAGATGAGAAAGTCAAGCTAATTTGTACAACAGTATTAAGTTCATGGGTAATTTTTACTAGGGTCTTTGAGCTTCTCTGAATTAAACTTTACACATCTTTAGTTCTGAGACACCTGATTTTTTTTTGCCAGTCCTCAAGCTTGAACTCAGGGCCTGAGTGTTGTCTCTGAACTTTTTTGCTCAAGGCTAGCCCCTCTACCACTTGAGCTGTAGCTCCACTTCAGCTTTTTTCAGGAGATTAATTGGAGATAAGAGTCTCATAGACTTTGCTGCCCGGGCTACCTCCAAACCACAATCCTCAGGTCTCAGCCTCCCAAGTAACTAGAATTATAGGCTTGAGCCACCAGCACCTGGCAGACACATTAACCACCAGAAAACCAAAAGTGGCACTGTGACTCAAAGTGGTAGAGTACTAGTCTTGAGCTGAAGAGCTCAGGGACAGTGCCCAGGCCCTGAGTTCAAGCCCCACGACTGACTGAAGGCTGAGACAAGAAAATTTGAGGCCAACTACATAGAAACCCTCTAAATAAGTAAATAACTAAAAACCAAAATATCTTAAAAATATCACATGAAACCCCACAGTATGTATACTTTTGCCAATATAAACTTTTTAAACATTTTAAAAATTAAAAACAAATATTTGCTGAAACAACTGAATGCAAACTAGGTACATAAAAGTACAACTCAGCTTGGAAATGAACACAGTAATATATGCTCACAATCCCAGCTACTGGACAGGCTGAAGTAGTTCAAGAGGGGAGTTAAGTCAGCATGGGCAGGCAGCATAGCAAAACCTCATCTCCAAACAACAACACAATCATCTGGGAACTCAAAAGTTAGGATCTGACTCTAGCATATCAGCTGCTTATTTGTACAGATGTTACATGACTGGAAAGCTTTATACCAAAAGCCAGGCCAATGGTTCATTTCTTTAATTCTAGCTATTAAGAAGGCTGAAATATACAGGATTGCAGTTTGAAGCCAGTCAGAGTAAAAAAGTCCATGAGTTTCATCTCCAAAATAAAGAGCCAAAAGCAGGGCCTGGGTACTGTCCCTGGCTTCTTTTTGCTCAAGACTAGTATTCTACCTCTTGAGCCCCAGTGCCACTTCTGGCTTTTTCTATAGATGTGGTGCTGAGGAATCGAGCCCAGGGCTTCATGTAAACGAGGCGAGCAGTTTACCACTAGGCCATATTCCCAGCCCTACTCCAGAAATTTTATAATCAAAATTTTATTTTCTTTCTTTCTTTTTTTTTTGTAGGGGGGGGTCGGTTGGTTGTAGGGCTTGAGCTCAGGGCCTGGGTGCTGTTCCTGAGACCTTTTGATCAAGGCTAGTGCTGTAACACTTTGAGTCACAGCTCCACTTCTGGTTTTTGAGTGGATTAATTGAAGAGTCTCAGAGAAATTCTCTGCCTGGGCTGGCTTTGAACTACTATTCTCAGATCTCAGCATCCTGAATAGCTAGGATTACAGGTGTAAGCTTCCAGCACCCAGCCAACATTTTATTTTTTATTCTAAATTAGCTCCACATTTAGAGTTTTTCCCCCTAATAGACAAGTTAAATATTCTCAACTTGCCTTCTTTTATTAAACAAAACAAAACAAATGCCTATCAGAACATCAAATAAGCACAAGATAATTAGTTTTACCACACTGAGGGAAAAACATAAAAGCCACAAAGATTTTAAATCTCATTACTCCCTATAAAGAAATGCTTAATGTTTGAAGAAATATGTTTACTCTGACTTAAACTTTATGAAATGTATGTATCAAAACAGCACACAGGCTAGGAGCACTAATAGCTCATTTCAGGTGTGGCTGAAATGGTTAACGGCACAGACCTTGGGCAAAAAAGCCAAAAGAGAACATTACACCCTGTGTCTAAGTACCAATATTAAGTACCAGTATTGGTGTATGTATTGGTGCATGTGCACCTCCCAACCAACACACACACACACACACCATAAATATGTATAATTTACATTTCAATTTAAACCACTAAAATATTAAAATCTCAACATTCCAGTTACTCTGTATAGCTTAAGCATGAATAAATACGTGAGTTATTAAAAGTTTCTGCATTGTAAGCTAGGTGCTGGTGGTTCACACCTGGATTCCGAGCTACTCAGGAGGCTGAGATCTGAGGATCGCAGTTCAAAGCCAGCCCAGACAGGAAACGGTGAGATTCTTATCTCCAATTAGCCACCTCAAAATGGGAAGTGACACTGTGGCTCAAACCACATTGAGCCAAAGAGCTCATGAGTTTAAACCCCTTGACCAAAAAAAATTTCTGCATTGTAGAATATATTGTAAGAGCTGGGCAGTGGTGGCTCACATCAGTAATCCTAGCTATTCAAGAAGCTGAGAGCTGAAGATCTTTGTTCATAGTCAGCCCAGCAGACAAATCCACAAATCTAAGAGACTCTTACTTCCAAGCAAAAAGCTAGAAGTGGAGGTGGTAGAACAACAGTCTTGAGTGAAAAAATTAAGCAAGAGTAAAAGTCCTGTACCCCCTCCACCAAAAAAGAAAAAAGAAAAGAAAAGAAAAAAAAAGCTGAATAGCATATTCTAGGTCAAGAAAGAGTTTAAGTTGGGAATGTGGCTTAGTGATGAGAGTGCTTGCCTAGCATGCATGAGGCCCTGGGTTCGATTCCTCATTACCATATAATAAACAAAAAATAATAAAATTATAAGAACAAAATAAAAAGATGCCTGGGTTTTTAGAGGGCTGGGGGCATGGCTCAAATAGCACAGCACCTGTCTAGCAAGTGCAAGATGACCCTGAATTCAAACCCTATTTAAAAAAAAAAATCTAATTACATAGTGACAATATCTGGGTTTAGTAGGTTTAGGACATAAAGGTAATCTATCACCCTATTAATTGCCAAGATGATGCATCCCCAATAAACTACCAAAAAGCCAGGAATGGAGCTCTGCCTCAAGTGGCAGAGTGCTAGCCCTGAACAAAAAAAAGCTCAGGGACAGTGTCTAGGCCTTGAGTTCAAGCCCCAGGACTAGGAGGGGGGAGGGAAGCAGCAGCAATTACTGGGTATAAATCTTGGCATTCTAGGGGGCAGGGAATGTGTCTTAGTGGTAAAGTGCTTGCCTTATGCATGAAGCCCAGGGTTCTATTCCTCAAAAACACATAAGCAGAAAAAGCTGGAAGTGGCGCTGTGGTTCAAGTAGTAGAGTGTTAACCTTGGGCAAAAGGAAGCCAGGGACAGTGCTCAGGCACTGGCAAAAATAAAGAAATAAAAATAAAGAAATCTTGACATATTTGCCAGGCACCGGTGTGGCTCACACCTCTAACCTTAGCTACTCAGGAGGCTGAGATCTGAGGATTTAACGTTTGAAACCAGCCCAGGCAGAAAAGTCCCTGTGAGACTATCTCCAATTAACCACCAAAAAAACAAGTGAAGCTGTGGCTCACTGGTAGAGCAGTAGAGCACTAGCCTTGAGCACAAAGAGCCTCAGGGACAGTACCCAGGCCCTGAGTTCAAGCCCCACAACTGACAAATTATTACATTTTATGATCTACTTAAGGATCTTGAGGTCCAAACTGCAAAACCATTGCTAAAGATCAACAAAGTACAACTTAACTTCAAACTGAACTTCAAAGAAGAGTAGATAAGGAGGATAGATGGAAACACTGCTAAAGAAGAATGAGGAGGAGCCAGGTGCTGAGATCTGAGGATCATGGTTCAAAGCCAGCCCGAGCAAGAAAGTCTGTGAGACTTATTTTTAATTAACAAGCATAAAGCTGGAAGTAGAGATGTGGCTAGTGACAAAGAATCAGCCCTGAGCACAACAGCCAAGTAAAAGTGTGAGTTGTAAAGTTCAAGTCATAGTACTGGCACCAAAAGGGGAAAAAAAAAAGGAAAGAAAGGAAAGAAATAAAGAAAGAGAGAAAGAGAGTAGCCAGGCACTGGTGGCTCATCTTGTAACTCTAGCTATTCAGGAAGTTGAATATGAGGATCACAGTTCAAAGCCAGCCAGAGCAGAAAGTCTGTGAGACTCTTATCTCCAGAAAGGTAAAGTAGAAGGTAATATTATTATATTCCCCCCAATAATGGGGTTTGAACTAAAAGCTCTCCTGCTAGTTGGGTTATGACCCCCACCCCTGGGTTATTTTTGAGATACTTTCACTTTTTGCCCTGTTCATGCCTGAGATTCATCTTCCTATCATAACCAAGATGACAGACGCACACTACACCATACATGGAGTTATAGTCTCACACTCTGTGTACAGGTTATCCTGGAACCACAGTCTTCTTCAACCTCAGCTTCCCATATGGCTGGGATGAAAGAAGTGCACTAGCAGAACCAATTATTGGTTGAAATGGGGTCTGATATGCCTACACTGGTTTCAAACAATAATTCTACAGATCTCAGACTTCCAAGTAACTAGGATTACAGGCTTGAACCACCAGCACCCACCCATTGTGTGTGTGTGTGTCCTGGGGCTTGAGAGTAAGTGTGTGGGTCCTCAGGCTTGAACTCCTGGCCTGGGTGCTGTCCCTGAACTTTTTTATTTTCCTGGTGCAGGCTTGCTTTTGGTTCTCTGAGGCATGACTTTGCTGGCTGGCCTCATACTTACTGGCCTTAGAGATCCTCCTGCCTCAGGCCAGTGCCACCTCACCCACTACTTTTCTATTTTTGTAGAAAAATGTTTCAAAAACATCTTAAAGAAGATATGAATATATTTTTGTGTTCTACAGCTGGTTGTTAATAACCCTTCTACCTTGGTAAAAAAACAAACAAACAAAAAACCTCCTGTTTCTGTTCTATTTGCCTGGTAAAAAAAAAAAACAAAAAAAAAAACTCCTTCTACCTTTCCTAAAGAAACTTAAGTGCAGATCGAAGGCGTAGCTCAAGGAGTAGACTGCCACGCATGAGCAAGAAAGCTGAGCACAAGGACGAGGCCCTGAGTTTGGGCTCTGGTACTAGAAGAAAGAGTGAGGGAGGAAATAAAAGGGAAAAGAGGGAGAGAGGAAGACAAAATGAAATATCAAACACAGTATCTTCTATTTTGTCCTTCTATAGAGCATCTGGCTAATTACACTACAGAGGCAAGTTTAGTTCATCTTTTACTCACTAGAATGTAATTTTCACCATTGTACTTAAAGTTCTGGAAAAATTATTTTTGAATATTCAAGATCTTAAGACTATCATTTATTTGTATCATAATCATGAACAGTAGATAATTTGAATGTTTTCTTCTGTTTGAGTTCCTGTGCTAATATATAAACATTATCTTTTTTTTTTTTTTGGTCGGGCCTGAGGCTTGGACTCAGGGCCTGGGCACTGTTGCTCAAGGCTAGTGCTCCACTATTTTGAGCCACAGCTCCACTTCCAGCTTTTTGCTGGTTAATTGGAAATAAGTGCCTCACCAGCTTTTCTGCCTGGGCTGGTTTTAAACTGCACTCCTCAGACATCAGCCTTCTTAGTAGCTAGAATTACAGGTGTAAGCCACCTGTGCCCATTGCTTTCTTGAAAATGTCTCACAGTGTAGCCCAGGCCAGCTTCCAACTCACTATCCTCCTACCTTAGCCTCCTAAGTGGTAGACTACAGGCATGTGTGACCATACTGGACTCAAGGTTTTTGATTAACTATTTCACAACATTATGTTGGCAAATATTTACTGATAGCTTGTTATATCCCAAGAACGGTTACAGTTGTTTTGGGATACAAAAGCAAACAAAACATAGCTATTACTGAGTAATGGAAAATAGACAGTAAACATGTAGCAAATAAATAATTTCATATACTGAAAATAGGATGATGATATAGTCATGGAAGGTGATGAAGGAAGCCTTTCTGAGGGGGGTAATATCTGAGCTTAGATCTAAATGATAAGAGCCAGGCACTGGTGGCTCTCACATATAATCCTAGTTACTCAGGAGGCTGAGATCTGAGGATCATAGTTCAAAGCCAGTTTGGACAGAAAAGTCCGTGAGACACTTATCTCTAATAAACTACTCAAAAAAAAGGCTAAAGTATAGCGGTGGCTCAAGTGGTAAAGTGTCAAGCACAAAGAGACTCAGGGACAGTACCAAGCCCAGGATTGGCAAAAATCAATCAGTCAATCAAATGATGAGAAGGCAACAGAACCTAAAAAAGTCTGAGACACAGGCAAAGTAGATGATATATGCACCATAGTAAAAGAAGTTTACAACTTAACCCTATTGTAACACTGTATCATCAGAGGGTTTTAAAGCAAAATAATGGTATATGTTTACATTATGAAAGATCATTTTGGGGCTGGGAATGTGGCTTAGTGGTAGAGTGCTTGCCTAGCATGCATGAAGCCTTGAGTTCAATTCCTTAGTACCATGTACACACAGAAAAAGCCAGAAGTGGTGCTGTGGCTCAAGTGATAGAGCGCTAGCCTTGAACAAAAGAAGCTCAAGGAGAGTGCCCTTAGTTCAAGCCCCAGGCCAGGTAACAAAAAAAAAAAAAAAAAGAAAGAAAGGAAAGAAAAGAAATTACCCTTAGATGGTAAAATTTAATTTCATCCGTAGGAAAATGGTGTCAGGTTTTAGAAAGCTAAAAGCACTTAACATATAGAACTTGTATTTCAATGGTTGGGGGTGTGGCTCAGTGGTAGAGTTCCAATCTAGCAAGCAAGCCCCTATGTTTATATTTATACTCCAGTACTCAAAAAAAAAAAAAAAGTACTTCAAATGGAATATTGCCTTTGTATCTTCCTATATTGACTAAAGAGAGGCATAAAAATTCTGGCTGACTAGAAAAAATACATAGTTAATTGTTGCTTATGATTAGACAAGGATATGGAGACCAACTTGTTCTTGCAAATTATGTAATGACAGGGTTAAAGTGCTCAAGCCCAAAGGTAGATAATATAAACTGCTTGCATAATTTGGTAAAAATGTTTTGGTTTTTTGTTTTTTTTTTTGCCAGTCCTGGGGCTTGGACTCAGGGCCTGAGCCACTGTCCCTGGCTTCCTTTTTTTTTTTTTTTTGCTCAAGGCTAGCACTCTACAACTTGAGCCTCAGCTCCACTTTCAGCCTTTTCTGTTTATGTGGTGCTGAGGAATCGAACCCAGGGCTTCATACAAGCAAGGCACGCACTCTACCACTAAGCCATATTTCCAGCCCCGGTAAAAATGTTTTTAAACAGGATGAAGAATATATTCTCATACTCACACTAGTTCTACTTGCTACCACTGGTACACATTCAACATTATTTACAGAACTAATGATGGGAATCAAACTCCACTTACACTTTGTTTTTTTGTGGCACTGGGACTTTTTTAACTCAGGGCTAAACAGTTGCTCTATTCACAGTCCCCTCCTCCCCCAATCATTTTATGAAGTAACCTTTAGCAACTTGTCATTTCTAAGGCCTGGTTTCCACGTGTTAATCAGTGATTTAAAACTCTATTTCTAAGTAGATTATAAAGTATAATGTAATGGCTGGGCACATCACAGATATATGATATGTGAGAGTCTGATGATGACTGTTAGCATATTTGATATTACAAGTTCTAATTTTACCTCTTGGTAAGAAAGTAACTATTTGGTCTCTTACTGGCAAATACAGATTACCTGATCTTGTCTTTTCTCTAGTAACTTCTTAGCATTAGGAATCAAAGAGCCAAAGAACAACTTTAAACACAAAAGATTTGGGCCTATCATTTTGCAAGTTTTATCCATCTATCCCCTTAGGGAAGACACAAATCAAAACATTACAGGGGCCATGGGATCAGAAGAAATAACTAGATGATGAGTTTTTACAAATGACATGCCACAGACAGGAAGAAAACTAAAACTGAAATAAATAATATGTACGTTTTAGGGAATACATATGAAATCATCTCAGCAAAAAGCAACAGTGACTTCTTCATGTTTCCTCCTAGATTTGACATCTTTTGCAAACTACCATACTTTAGTGTGTTTCTTTTCTATATAGTAGTAAAGCAGCAAAGGGTAGGGGAGGAGGGTGATAGGGAGATCCACCACACAGGATAAAGACAGAAAACTATATGTGTGTATATATACATACATATACGTGTTTTATTGAATAACTATATATACACATATGTACATACATAGTTATTCAAAAACACTTTTCATATTTGGATTATCTATTAAATCAAACTCAGTTCTGTAAAACAGTACTTACAGGGGATTAAAAAGTAGCCCGATACTTTTTATACTTTAAGGTACTAATGATGATACTGATGACTGCAACTGTGTCTGGTCTCAACCCCTCTATTTTATTGTAGTAAACACAGGTAAAGAGGAAGTAGGTGGTCACCTCCAATCTACGCACACCTCATATCCAGCTAAATCTCTTTCATAGCACATCACAACTTTTAGGGACATTCATCCACATAACCCCTCGTTATATTACATTATCACAAGTTTCAGATCAGGGGAAAAATATAAAAGAGTAGCCCAACACATTCTAGTAAAGTAAATGGGTTTACGGTTTAAACCATAGCTTATCTACCATCAGAAACACCAAGACATCATTAACACGTCAAGGCCTGCAAGATATACACGGACGCGACCATTTCCATGGAGATTCAGTAAAATCAACAACACAACCTTACAAGGCTCTGAAGTAAAAAAAAAAAAAAAAAAAAAAAAAAAAAATCCAGAAAGCTCTATGGATCTGGGCCCAACGGCCCAAGGTCACACATCAAGTCAGTGGCTTTAAAACAATAAATTCCAAGAAATCAGCTTCTCCTGCAGTTCAGAATAACCCAGGCGGGGAATGGAGCCTAGGTTTGGGTTCACTCGGGTAACGTGAACAACCCCAACCGAACACAGGGATCCGTCAGGGAACCCTCCCCCGCCTCGGCCCCCTCCAAGCGTCTCAGGCCATATTTCCTCAGTTTCCCCGTCCCAGTCACCCTGCCGCCGCCGCCGAACACCCCCCCCCCCCAACACACACTCACATCTCCGGAGCCACTTCATCCAATGGTAGACGATAGTACTGTGGTGTTTCTTGTTCTCGATACACCAAGACGACAGGCCTTGAATGGATTCCATAGTGTTGGTCACCGACTGGAATTTTCGATCCAACGAGGACTCCAGAGCCCCTGCCGAAGAGGCCGACGAGGAGGAGGCCTTGCTGCTGCCTCCGCCACCGCCGGCCGCCATCTTCCCGGTTTGCACAAGCGCTGCTGGCTCCTCTGGCGGCCGCGGCCGCGGCGGCGGGAGCGGGCCAAACAATCAGTGCGAGTGCGTGAAAGCCGTCGGTGGGGAGGGAGGCCAGGGGGTGGGGACAGGGCGCGCGCCGGGCTCGTCCGGAGGCAGGCACGCTCGGGAAGACTAGCTGCTGGGCACGCCGGCGGCTGCTCCGCGCGCGGGCGGGCGGGCGGGCGGAGAGGGGCGCCGCGCGGGTTCCCTAGGTGTATCGATGTGGGTGAGGAGGGATCGTGTTTAAACCAGTCAGTAACCAGGAGAGGGAAAAAAAAAAAGAAAAAAGAGCAGGATCTGCACAAACCGCCTGACGCCTAAACCAATTGGTTTGACACTCTGCGCTCTGAACGCTGAAGGTCCTTCCCTCACCCCGAAAAGCCCCCAACTCGCGTGAGCCACAGCGGGCGTTAATATCTTTAAAAAGTTTTATCACTACCCACGACTGCCCCTTCGGTTGCAGGAATCGTTCCCTCGCCTTTTTAGATTCCCTAACACGGAACAGGCCCAAGGCGACCTAACCAGGATTTTTTTGCAACGCAATAGAAAAGGAACAGCGGGGATCTGCGCACGCGTGGACCAGCCCAGCCCCTCAGCTTCCTCCACAACCTTGAGAGCCGAGGAGGCGAGATGTAGGCCGTCCGACCAATCAGGAGGATCTGAGAAGCGCGCGCAGCAATCGGCAAGCCCCGAGGGCCCAGGAGGCACTGCGTTTATTTGTGCGCCTGCGTACTAGATTCTTTAAAAAAAAAAAAAAAACCACCACCCAAACGGGGAGGGGAGGGTGGACTAGTTGGTTAGCAGAGTTGGAGGGTGGGGCTCCGACGTTCCGCCCGCCTTTTGCTTCCCAGCCGGGTCACTGTCCTGAGAGCGGTCCAGTTCACACTGCAGGGCCAGGAAATTACCACCAGCAGTTGCTCAGTGGCTCAGGGAGTCCTGTCAGTTCCGGTGGCTGAGCATTCGCCTCCAACGCCGACTCGGGTACCCACACAGGACAAAATGGTGGGCAGCCATCTTGCCGCGTCGCAGAAAGTGCGCATGCGCTACGCGGTACCGCAGGATCCTGGGACCGCTAGCATGGCCAGCCAGCCAGCCAGCCAGTCGGCCATCTGGGTGATGTGAAGGGGAAGTAGATGGGAAAATGCACCGGAAAAACTTTCTTGTAAAATTTTCCAAGCGAAGAGAAAACAGTGAGATGTGGTCACTTTTGCCACTTAGGATTCGATTTCACAGTTGCACAATCTAGCATAGTTCATGAGAGCCGTAAGTATTCTAGGCCCAAGCCAAGATGAACCATCACATCCATGTATGCTCTAGGAAGATTTGGAGGTTCGCTCTCCCACTTCTCTAACATAAGATGCAATTTGAGTTTATGTCCCCCACCCCATAGAATCAAGAGTTTTCAGAGAAGGAACCTGTTTTGTCATTTTTCCTCCCTCCTAGGGCTTGAAGTAGGAGCCTAAGTGCCCTCCCTTGCTCCTCTTGGTAGGGAGTGCTAGCTAGCGCTCTACTTGTGCCACAGCACCACTTTGGGCCTTTTCTGAGTAGTTTATGGAAGATAAAGAGTCTCACGGACTTTCCTGGCCAGGCTGGCCTTCAAACCACGCTACTCAGATCTCAGCCTCCAGAGTATCGTGGAATACAGGCGTGAGTCACCCAGCCACACCTAAAAGGCTCAAGCACGGTTCCCAGGGTCTGAGTTCAAGCCCCAGACCAGCACTAAATAAATAAAAAAATGCAAGAGGAAAGTGTATCACCCGGACTTCGTTTTCTTTCTGGGTCCTTTGCCCAGAGTCATTTTTCTCCTGCAGTTACAGCCATCTCAGAAGCCAGGAAGGAGTAGATAGTAGATAGACCACTGTATCTACTGTTATGGGGTTCAGGGGAGGAGATCCCACATCCCTCCAAGAGTCCACCACTCAGAGACAGTCTCAAGTAAAAAGATGGGTTTATTGGGGAAGTAAAAAAAGTGAACTGACTGGGGCTGGGAATATGGCCTAGTGGCAAGAGAGCTCGACTTGTATACATGAAGCCCTGGGTTCGAATCTCCAGCACCACATATCTAGAAAACGGCCAGAAGTGGCGCTGTGGCTCAAGTGGCAGAGTGCTAGCCTTGAGCAAAAAGGAAGCCAGGGACAGTGCTCAGGCCCTGAGTCCAAGGCCCAGGACTGGCAAAAAAAAAAAAAAAAAAAAAAAAAAAAAAAAGTGAACTGACTGGCCAGGGATGCAGCACAGACTAAGGAGCTGAAACCCTGACCACGGAGTGGTGCTCAAGTTGGGGTTATAGAGGCAAATACCACATGGTCAAGTCTGTCACGCAGGTGGCCAACGAGGTTACAATACTTACAGAGCATGTCAGGTCACATGCAGGTGGCCAATGGAGTAACAATTGGACTCATAGTAACTGTTTGAACCAACCTATCATTTTAGTTAGAATTGGCATGCGAATTTGGCAGGCCCACACAATGCAAGGGGATACGCTTACTCCTGGGGGCTGGGTACTATTGTTCACAAGGGGGATCTTCCCTGGATTCCAAGTGGACAGGGCTCAGGGGCAGGGGAGATCTTTGTGAACATGGAGTCAACTTCTGTTCTCTTTAACTGATCTGAGATGGAGTCAGTCTGACACCCCTCAACACCTACCAGGGCATCAAAGGACTCCTGCTGTAACAAAACCTTGTCTAACAAATTCTGGAATGGGCTGTCAGACTCAGCCCTTCTGACCATTAGAACCCACCTATGATTAAGGTGTTTTTTTGTTTTTGTTTTTGTCCATTCTGGAGTTTGAACTCTGGGTCCGGGCGCTGTCCTTGGGTTTTTCAGCTCAAAGCACTCTACCACTTTGAGCTACAGTACCACCTCCTATTTTCTGGTGGTTAATTGGAGATAAGAGTCTCACAGATTTTCCTGCTTGGGCTGGCTTTGAACCATGATCCTCAGATCTCTGCCTCCTGAGATAGCTAGGATCACAGGCGTGAGCCACCAGCACATAGAGTGATTGAGGTTTTTTGTTTGTTTGCTAGTCCTGGGGCTTGTTAACTCAGGGTCAGAGCACTGTCCCTAGCTTCTTTTTGCTCAAGGCTAGCACTCTACCACTTGAGCCACAGTGCCCCTTCTGGCTTTTTCTGTTTATGTGGTGCTAAGGAATTGAACCCAGTGTTTCATGCATGCTAGGCAAACACTCACTCTACCACTAAGCCACATTCCCAGCCCTAGTTTTTTTTTTTTTTTTTGTCCCTGAGCATCTTTTACTCAAGGCTAGCACTCTAGCACTTGAGCCACAGTGCCCCTTCTGACTTTTTCTCTTTATGTGGTACTGAGGATTCAAACCCAAGGCTTCATGCATGCTAGGCAAGCTCTCTGCCACTAAGCCACATTCCCAGCTCTGTTTAGTTTTTTGAGGACCCATTAGACTGCTTTCCAGAGTGGTTGTATTAGTTTACATTCACACCAGCAGTGCAATAGGGTTTTTTCCCCTCATCTCCACCAGCATTTGTTGTTAGAATTCAAAATGTTGGCCAATCTGTAGTATCTCAGGGTTGTTTTGATTTGCATTTCCTTTATGGCCAAGGATGAAGAGCATTTCCTCATGTGTTTCTTTGCCATTCTTACCTCTTCTTAGAAGTCTCAGCTCCCTTGCCCATTTAGTAATTGGCATATTAAAGTTTGGGAGAGGCTAATTTTTTTACCTTCTAGATATTAGGCCTTTAATGTATTTCTGGTAAAGACCTTCTCCCAACTGGTTGGCTGTAAAAGAATCTGTCCCAGCCTTTCCAGGGGACCATGTAGAGATAGTCACAGACAGGAAAAGGCTTAAAAGGTTTATTAATGGGGCCACATCTCCCATGGGAGAGAGAGCAATATGGCATCTGCACCTTAATCCCCAGGGCTAAAGAGGAAGTAGGTAGATCTGAATGGTGAGTGGGAGTGGCCCATTATAGCCCTAGGGCAGGGAGTTCAGGTATAGGTAGAGCTGAGGGCTAATGGGAGGGGCTGAGGACCTGAGATGGGGGAAATACTAACAGGCTGTCTTTCTAGTTTAGCAACTATGTCCTTAGCTGTTGACTTGAACTCAAGGCCGGGGCACTGTACTGTCCCTGAGCTTTTGTGCTCAAGACTAGTGTTCTGCCCAGTGAGTCACAGCTCTTCTGGCTTCCTCCCCCCGCCACCCACCAATCAACCAGTCCTGGGGCTTAAACTCAGAGCCTGAGCACTGTCCCTGAGCTTCTTTTGTTCAAGGCTAGCACTCTACCACTTGAGCCACAGTGCCACTTCCTGCTTTTTCTGTTTATGTGGTGCTGAGGAATCGAATCCAGAGCTTCACATTTCCAACTTTTTGTTGGTTAATTGGAGAGAAGAGTCTCATGGGCTGCCTTCGAATCGCAGTCCTCAGATCTCAGTCTCCTGAGTAGCTAGGATTACAGGCCCAGTGAACCACCGGCATCTGTTTCATCTGAGCCTTTTCTCCATTTTACAAATAATAATGTATATACCTAGTGGCTGATTTTGGGCTTCAAATATACCTACTTACCACCACTTACTGGCTATAATCTTGGGAAGATTATTTAACATCTCATCTAGCATCCTGTTCCAGAGAACTGCCTTTGTCAATCTTGCTTTAGGATGAAGTCACACATTTCTATGAGACCTCAAAAAACTAGGAGTCTAGAAAAAGACAACCCGAAAACTTAAAACTCTAATATCTGTGAGTGCATGGAAAATATCACACCAAATTTAAAAATAACTCTTTAATCATATGCACATTTGGGAAATTAAGGGTAGCACCAGGCTGACTGGGGAGAAGGAGCCAAGTATTCTCCATTTGCTCCCATGTCTGCTTGGCACAGTTCTGGGATCACACACACACAGTGGGGTAGGTTGGGAAGTAGAGTAAGGGATGGGAACGAAGACACAAAGGCAAGGGGGAGAGGCAGGGCTTGCAGTAGTCTCAATCAGTGGACTCCAACACAGATTCACTGAGTGCGAGGTCCCAGTAGTGTTCAGCTCCATGCTTTTTGAAATGCTCTCGAGCCATGTTCTCTGTGGGGCACTGTTTAAACTTCATCTCTCCAAAACTCCGGTCTTTGGCTGTACCCTGGAAAAAATAAAATTAGTTTTCAAAATACCGAACTAAGGATCTCTTTATTTCTAGGCAAGCACTCTACCACTTGGGGTATACCCCCAGTCCTTTCTATTTACTTTATTTTTGGCAGTCATGGGGTTTGAACTCAGGGCCTAGGTGCTGTCCCTGAGCTTTTCTGCTCAAGGCTAGCTCTACCACTTTGAGCCACAATGCCACTTCTGGTTTTCTAGTGGTTAACTGGAGATAAGAATCTCAAGGACTTTCTTGCCTGGGTTGGATTTGAACTAGGATCTTCAGATCTCAGCCTCCTGAGTAGTTAGGATTACAGGTATGAGCCATTAGTGACTGGTTCCCTAGTCCTAAAAAAAAAAAAAAAAAAGATTCTTGCTACATAAACCAGTCTGGTCTCTAACTGTTGAGACCAGCTGGAGACTGCCTCAGCTTCCTGAGCACTAAGATTACAGATGTGTACTACCATATACCCAGGCAGAATTTCAATTTTTTTTCCTTCCCCCAAAAAAGGTTACATGTAATCAGGCACCAGTGGCTAATGTTTGTAACCACTGCTACTCATGAGAATGAGAAATGATGGTCACAGCTGGAAGCCAGCCTTAGTGTGTGAAACTGTTATCTCCAAGGAACCATCGAAAAGCCAGAAATTAGAGCTGCTCAAGTGGTAGAGCATTAGAGTTAGCAAAAGAGCTCAGGGACAGAGTCCATACACTGAGTTCAAGCACAAGGACTGGCACAAATACACACAAAATACGTTACTTGTGAGGTTGGTGGTATGGCTCGGTAGATTGTCTATTAATGAGAGACAATGCCAGGTACTGAGTTCAAGTCCTAGTCTCAAGCCAAACATTTTTTGCGAATTTATTAACATTTTGAAGTTTCATTAAGTTGTTAGCATTAGTTATAGTAGTGAGATGGTTTGAAAATACTTCCCATGGGCTGGGAATATGGCCTAATGGTAGAGTGCTTGCCTCGAAAATGCTTCCCAGGTGGATACCAGTGGCTCATGCCTGTAATCCTAGCAGCTCAGGAGGCTGAGATCTGAGGATCGTTGTTTAAAGCCAGCCTGGGCAGTAAAGTCCATGAAACTCTTATCCCCAACTACCTATAAAAACATAAATAAAAAGCCAGAAATTGAGCCATGGTTCAAAATGGTAGAGCACTAGCTTTGAGCACAAGAGCTCTGGAACAGATGCCCAGGCCCTGCATTCAAGCTCCAGGATTAGCAAGAACAGAAGTGAAATGGGGAACAGGTAGAGAGAAACAGACTATCAGAAAAGGGTGACAGTAAGAGGGGATTGGACTAACAAAGAGGATAAGAGGTTAAAATAGTCTGCAACTAGCCAAGTGCCAAAGGTTCACACCTCTAATCCTAACTACTAAGGAGGCTGAGATCTGGGAATCGAAGTTCAAAGCCAGCCTGGGCAGGAAAGTCTGTAAGACTCATCTCCAATTAACCACTGGTATCCAGCTTAAGTGCAGTTTTATAAAGCTTTTCTTAATCTTCATAACCAGGTAGTACTTTTGTAATAACACAGTAACATTCAAAAATAAATGAATAGTAACAGTAATAAGCACATTTACAAAACAGAAGATGGTGGGTATGAGATGGAAGAACTGGGAGGGAGGGTGAGAGAGAGGGGGCGGGTAACACTGTCCAAAAAGAAATGTACATTTGCCTCCTTTGAAGCCAGGTATTGGTGGTTCAGGATGCTGAGATCTGAGGATTGCCATTCAAAGCCAGTCTGGGCAAGAAAGTCAGTGAGACTGTTATCTCCAATTAACCACCAGAAAATTGGAAGTGGAACTGTCACTTAAAGTGGTAGAGCACTAGCCTTGAGCAAGAAAGCTCAGGGACAGTGTCTAGGCCCTGAGTTCAAGCCCTAGGACTGACCAAAAAAAAAAAAGAAGGAAAAAAAAAACCTCCCTTGAAAGTGAGAGGAAAAAAAGAAAAATGTACATCACCTTCATAGTAACAATAATAAATACAGAGGACGCTATGTGCTGGTGACTTGCAACTGTAATCCTAGCTACTCAGGAGGCTGAGTTCTGAGGGTCTTGGTCTGAAGCCAACCCAGGTAGGAAAGTCTGTGAGACTCTTTTTTTGTTTGTTTGTTTTTGCCTGTCCTGGGGCCTGAACTCAGGGCCTGAGCACTATCCTTGGCTTCTTTTTGCTCAAGGCTAGTACTCTACCCTTTGAGCCATAGCGCTGCTTCTGGCCTTTTCTGTTTATATGGTGCTGACAAATCGAACCCAGGGTTTCATGTATACGAGGCAAGCACTCTACCACTAGGCCATATTCTCAGCCCATCTGTGAGACTCTTATCTCCAACTCATCACCAAAAGAGAAGTGGATCTGTGGCTCAAGTGGTGGAGTGCAAGCCTTGAGCAAAAAAGTTCAGGGAAGCCAAGTGCTGGTGGCTCACACCTGTCATCTTAGCTACTGAGATCTGAGGATTGCAGTTCAAAGTCAGTCCCAACAGAAAAGTCCATGAAACTCTTATCTCTCCAATTAACCACCACAAAACACTAAGTGGCACTATAGCTTAAAGTTGTAGAGCACTAGCCTTGAGCAAAAGAGCTCAAGGATAGCACCTAGACCCCAAGTTCAAGCCCTACAACAACAACAACAACAACCACCACCCACAGCACCCCCCAATAAACTAAAAAAGCTCAGGACAGTGCCCAGACCTGGAGTTCAAGTCCCAGGACCAGCACAAAAACAAAATAAAGCAAAAACAAACAAACCCAGAAGACACATATATATTTTATCTAAATAAAAAACACATACTGAAATACTGATATGCTAAGATCTCAATGATGAAAGAACTGGACAAGTGTAAAAGTGATTCCACTAGGAGGGGCTGGGGATATGGCCTAGTGGCAAGAGTGCTTGCCTCGTGTACATGAGGTCCTGGGTTCAATTCCCCAGCACCACATATACAGAAGATGGCCAGAAGTGGCGCTGTGGCTCAAGTGGCAGAGTGCTAGCCTTGAGCAAAAAGAAGCCAGGGACAGTGCTCAGGCCCTGAGTCCAAGGCTCAGGACTGGCAAAAAGATAAATAAATAAAATTCCACTAAATAGATCTAGTCACATTTTCTGAAGCGCTATCCTATAATTATCTAATTTGTCAGCAAAAAACCTGACAACAGGGGAAAGAATAATGTCCATATCTTACAGATATGACAACAGCGTTTGACTTCAGTGTTTTACTAAAGATTGTAACTAATAAAAGCAGCACTATTTCCTAGACACCCATTTTTTTATTTTATTTTATTTTATTTTTACGCCAGTCTTGGAGCTTGCACTCAGGGCCTGGGGACTGTCCCTGAGCATCTTTGTGCTCAAAGCTAGGACTCTACCACTTGAGCCAGAGCTCCACTTCAAGCTTTTTCAGAGTAGTTTATTGGATAAGAGTCTCACGAACTTTCCTGTGCAGGCTAGCTATGAACCGAAATCCTCAGATCTCAGCCTCCTGAGTAACTAGGATCACAGGCATGAGCCACTAGCGCCTGGCTTTCCCACGTGTTTTTTTTATTGGGTGCTGAGGATCAAACCACTGAGCTATTTAGCCTCACCCATTCACAATATTCTATTTTTCTGTCTGTTTATCTGTCTATCTGTATTAGGACTTGAAATCAGTGCCTCTCAGTTTCATTTAGCTTTTTCATTCAGTGCTGGCACTCCACCCCTTGAGCTGAACATCTACTTCTGGCTTTTTGCTAGTTAAATAAAGGCTCTCAAATTTGGCTGTCAAGGGTTGGCTTCAAACTGAGATCCTTAATCTCAGCCTCTTAAGTAGTTAAGATTATAGGTGGGGAGTCGTTAAGATTGCCATCGGTACTGTTAGCTCTTTTCTGTTTTATATTCTTTTTTTTTTTTTTTTGGCCAGTCCTGGGCCTTGGACTCAGGACCTGAGCACTGTCCCTGGCTTCTTCCCGCTCAAGGCTAGCACTCTGCCACTTGAGCCACAGCGCCGCTTCTGGCCGTTTTCTGTATATGTGGTGCTGGGGAATCGAACCTAGGGCCTCGTGTATCCGAGGCAGGCACTCTTGCCACTAGGCTATATCCCCAGCCCCTGTTTTATATTCTTAAGTCTAGTACTTCTTTTGCTACATGGAAAGAAGAACCCCACAGCTAACTCCCTTCTCATATTCCCAATGTGAAATAATTTCCAGGTGACAATTTCTATTCCTGTCATCAACATTTGCCATGAGTTTTCCCAGATGGTCATACTATATACTGATAAATTAGGAAAAATTTTCTCCCAAACATTAAAAAAAAACCTCACAAATTACAGGCTATTTACTGTTTAATTTTTCCATTTCATTGTTGCACTTGGCTAGTATAAACAATCAGAAACAAGCTAAACTTCTACTTCATTGTTTTACACAGGATCACTTACCTCCCAAACTAGTACACATTTGTTGGTTTTCTTCACAGCTTCCTCATCAGACTCTTCATCATCTGGTAAAGACAATATAGCTAAATTTTATTCTAGACTTAAGAGACCAGAAGTATTCAAATAGTGTTCGAGTCGACTCAAATACTCTTACATATTGCCACCTTTTCCCATATGTTAGAATTATGTGTATTCTTTTCTGCTAATCTTTACTTTCCATATTAGACTGGAAGCTTCAGATAGGCAGAGGTATTAATTAAACATTTACTGAGTATCTACTATGTTCAGTTTAGCTGGGCTATATACGGAGAATAAGGAAATAAAAAGACAAGCAGTCAATAATAAAAATGTGAGAGATGTTTTGTGGGCCAGGCTACAGATGCTAACATATATGAATTATCTCAAGGATAATGGCAGAGGGCAGATAAACCAAGTATAAATGTCCTTAACATTTGCAAAACAATAAAAAAGTGTAGGTCAATTATGGTAAAAAAAAAAAAAAAGTATACCTTAAGTACTTCAAGGACAGTAAGAACAAGAGGGCCACAATTAGGTAAAAATCAAGAAATGTAAGGTTGAGTATAGTTCTATGTGCTTGTTGTAATCGTAGCTCCAGGGCAAACTAATGTGAAAGGATTGCTGGAATCCATGAGTTGAAGCCCAGCCTGGGAAAAATAGTAAAAAGTCATCTTGAAAAAAAAAATTCCCAAAAGTTTCTCTACAGATATTAAATGTTAATTCATGCCTTCAAAGATGAGGAGAATGCAGACCAGGAGTGACGGCAAAACCAGTTACTAGGAGGTGGGGCAATCTCAGCCCAAGAAAACACTGAAGAGAGTTACTATGAGACCCTAACTGAAAAACTAAAAACAACCAAAGACCAAAGATGAAGGAAGGCTCATGTGGTCGATCACTTGCAACTACCAAGTTAAAAAACCCATGTTTTCAATTCCCCAGTACTGAGAAAACAGAAACCAAACAAACAAACAAAAAAAAACCCCAGATGGATAGAATCAATATTAATGGAAGTATGATGACCTGGAAAATATCAAACAAAGACACAAATACACACACACACACACGATTATAGGCTTATACCTATAATCATAGCTACTCAGGAGGTTGAGATCTGAGAACTGCAGCTCTAAACCAGCCTAGGCAGGATTAATTTCCAATTAACCAGGAAAAAAAAGTTGGACGCTGAACTGTAGCTTAGGTGGTACATTACTGGCCCTGAGTAAAAAAGCTAAGGGACAGTGCCCAGGCTGAGTACCAGGACCAGCACAAAGAAAGAAATAAAAAATCGCAGGGCTGGAGGTATTACTCAAGAGCTGCAGCATTAGCTGAGAGCAAGCTTAAGATCCTAAGCTCAGGGCTGGGGATATGGCCTAGTAGCAAGAGTGCATGCCTTGTATACATGAAGCCCTGGGTTCAATTCCCCAGCACCATATATACAGAAAATGGCCAGAAGTGGCGCTTGTGGCTCAAGTGGCAGAGTGCTAGCCTTGAACAAAAAGAAGCCAGGGACAGTGCTGGGGCCCTGAGTCCAAGGCCCAGGACTAGCCAAAAAGAAAGAAAGAAAAAGAAAAGATCCTAAGCTCAAACCCCATACCAGAAAACAAAACCAAAAGGGCGCTTGGCACTTGAGGTTACACCTTTTAATTCTAGCTACTCAGGAGCCGGAGATCTGAGGATCAAAGCTAGCAGGGGCAGAAAAGTCCTGAGAGACTTTATTTTCAATTATCCACTCAAAAACTAGAAGTTGGGTTGGGAATGTGGCTTAAAGGAAGAGTGCTTCTTTTGCATACATGAAGCCCTGGATTCCATTTCTCAGCACCACATAAACAGAAAAAATGGGAAGTGCTGCTGTGCCTCAAGAGGTAGAGTGCTAGCCTTGAACAAAAAGAAGGAAGGCAAAGTGCCCAGGTCCTGAGTTCAAGCTCCAGGACTGGCAAAAAAAAAAAAAAAAAATCCTCAAAAAATAGTAACATAGGGCTGGGAATGTGGCATAGTGGTAATGTGTTTGCCTTGCATGCATGAAGCCCTGGGTTTGATTCCTCAGCACCACATATATAGAAAAGGCCAGAAGTGGCACTGTGGCTCAAGTGGCAGAGTGCTAGCCTTGAGCAAAAAGAAGCCAGGGACAGTGCTCAGGCCCTGAGTCCAAGCCCCAGGACTGGCAAAAAAAAACAAACAAAAACCAAAAACAACAACAACAAAAATGAAAGAGGAACTATGGAGAACTGGGGATACACTGCTTAAGTGGTAGAACACTTGCCTAGTATGCATGAGATCCTGGGATTAATTCCCAGCACTGCAAAGCAAGCAAACAATAATAAAAAGTTAAAGGTGAAAAATATAATCAGAAGAAATATCCTTTCTTCCTTTTCTTTTTTGCAGCACTTGGGATTTGAACCAGGAACTTTGTGTGTACTTTTGTAGGCAAGTATTTTTTTTTGTCATAGTATCTTTTCCTATTCAAGAAAGGTTTTGATCTAAAACATCTGTATTTTTACCTTAAACAATACTTTAAAGAATTTTTAATCAAACAATAGAAGGAAACACAAATACATAGCTTATTATATTTTTGCAAAATACACATATAATACCAGCATCCACATCTCATCTAAGACAGAAAAACTAGCTGTCAGAAAAGCCTTGAAGGACAGAAGAATAAATTTTAGACTTACACAAAGGATCAACAAATATGCAGGTGAAACATAAAATACTGTATGAATGTCTAGCAGGTTAATATCTGAATGGGTCATTCAAAAGTTGCTGAATTAGTATTAACAAGAATGTTATAGAAAGTGAGGACAGCGAATGGGCAGATGTTCCACCTTTACCTCCCACAGCTCTCCCACCTAATCCCCTCTAACCCCCATTCACCATCTCCCTTCGTGTTAGAGGTCTGTTCATCCCACTTTATCCGATGCAGCATGAGGCGTTTAAATTTCTTCTGAGCCTTGGGGCCTGGAAACAGAGCAGAATTTTGCCAGAGATGTTAAGAAGATCAGATGGAAGGAACCTCTGAGCTCATCTAATGCTCAGACGTTAATGTGGTAGTTGAAGCAATCCCAGGAACTACCATGTAGCCTTTCACTCCAATAAACACAGAAATAAGAGGCCCAGCATATTACACCCAAGTGTGGTTTTAAAATAATTTATTTGTCCCCCTTTTCCCACAATGCTAATCACTTCTGATTTAAGGCTGTCTGAGGATAGTCTCTCTCAATTTTTTTCACTCACCCCCTTCCACTACTACCACGTTGACATCCTTGTGCAGTACCACCACCCCTGTCAGGTAGAGTTGCCCAGCATTGGCCTCAATCTTGAACTTCTTGGCTGGGTTGCTCAAATTTCGAACTCTGGAGGAGGGAAAGTTTAGTTATGTCTTCAGTTTTAGCATCAGTAGCTGCTTAAATGGAACAGCAAATTAACAGGATGAATCCAAAATGATTCTTTCTCTAAAAACAAAGACTTCTGGAGGAAACATATTTTCACCTTCCTAATGTCTTTAAAGTGTATAACAGGGCTGGGAATGGGGCTTAGTGGTAGAGTGCTTGCCTAGCATGAATGAAATGCTGGGTTTGATTCCTCAGTACCACATACACAGAAAAAGCCGGAAGTGGGCACTGTGGCTCAAGTGGTAGAGTGCTAGCCTTGAGCATAAAAAAGAAGCCAGGGACAGTGCTCAGGCCCCGAATCCAAGCCCAAGGACTGGCAAAAAATAAAATAAAATAAAATAAAGTATTTAACAGTATAGTTTACAACAAATAGCAGGTAGTCTAAAATAAAGGAGAGGTATTTATTATCATCCAAAAATATTTCCGAGCTCATTGTTCCTGCCAGTGTAATATAAATCCTGAGGCCCCTAGGTACCTGTAATGTAGATGCCATGTACGCATAAAAGTTTTCTAGATGGAGACCTGAAAAACTGTCAACAGCAATTAATTACACTAAGAGATCGGAGAAAAGGAGGATACTTTTTCAGTAAGTAGACTTCTCTCATGTTAGAATCTAAAGTCTTTATGAGGGCTGGGACTATGGCCTAGTGGTAAAGTGCTTGCCTCGTATACATGAAGCCCTGAGTTCAATTCCTCAGCACCACATATATAGAAAAAGCTGGAAGTGGCACTGTGGCTCAAGTGGCAGAGTGCTAGCCTTGAGAAAAAAAACAAACACTGACTTAATAAGCACTCATTAGTTTTGGACTGATGTGCCACTTTTATGATACTGAGTTAATAGAAATAAGCACATTTTAAAAATAAAAGTTAACACATGAATTCAACCAAAAAGAATAAAGCGAAAACATTCAATCAGTACAAAAGTAGAAAACTATTTTCAATGTAAAAATGCATTTTTGAGTGAGGATAAAAGGTATACTGTAATACATTAGATAAGGATATGATTACTAGTGAAAAAATCTTAATGCTTTCTGGATAAATTACTTCTCAAAGGTAATTGTTAGTTAACAACGTGATTTAAACAAGTAGATTCATTAGTTCATTTTTCTGAACAACTAGTATTTACTGGTTAACAAAGATGACTCGAAAGAAATAGATAATCATAAAAATGATGTCATTAACTCACCATTGCAAAAGACTTACTACACCTACTGATTACGGAATGTTATTACCTGACAACAGGGATAACTGTTGGTTATGCTTTTAGGCTATAATGATTCTGTCTCAAGCACTTGGAAAATGTTTTTCTAAGGGGAAAGTTGGCCTATTGTGGACACCTACCTATATACAGATATGTGTACCCCCTGTGAAATGTCTTCTTTAAGCTTTTTAATTTTCTTGACCTTTCTCTGTTCTGCTGTAAGTTTCCGGGCAGCGTTGGCCTCTTCATGCGCTCTGTCGTGACAGGAAGGACATCCACAAGTGAGAAAGGCATTGAAGATCAGAGGCAGGGCTAAGGGAAAGAGAGAGCAACAGAGGACTCTCCCCTCCCTCCAAATATGGATCCCCCAAAACACACATTTGGAAAATGCACTTGCCCGGGGTTTCCACCCAACCCCATGGCACTTACTTCTGTCTTTTTGCCATCTGAGCTCTAACATGGGCTTCTACCTTCGTAGGGTCTTGAACAGCTTCTGTTCCTAATACTCGCATCAAATTAGAAATTCTCACTGCAGTGGAGAGAGGACAGAAATCAATCTCTTAAGTTATTCCTGTAGTTGAGACCTATTTCATTCACCGTTTGACACTGTGTACCTACTTCAAAGCTCTGCTCAAAACCCACTTCTTCCAATAACTCTTACCTTGCAAATACCACTCTAATTGACTCGGTTTTTGTAAAAGTTTACACTTCTACTTGGTATGCATTTGCAGTATTAAACCCAATTTCTTTGGTATTTTTCACTCACAAGTATCTAGAAAAAGATTCTATATATAACAGTGCTCAGGGGCTGGAAATACGGCCTAGTGGTAGAATGCTTGCCTCGTGTACAGGAAGCCCTATGTTAAATTCCTCAGCACCACATATGTAGAAAAAGCCAGAAGTGGTGCTGTGGCTCAAGTGGTAGAGTGCTAGCCTTGAGCAAAAAGAAACCAGGGACAGTGCTCAGGCCCTGAGTTCAAGCCCCAGGACTGGCAAAAAAACAAAACAAGCTAAAACAAACAAAAAAGTGCTCACTCAAATTACTGAATGGTAATGACAACATCAGGGTGTTTGGCATACTATTTTTCCTTTATTCAGACAGGGTCTTATAGCCCACATAGATCTCAAATTTTCAATGTTCCTGCCTTAGCATATCAAGTGCTAGAATTACAGGTGTTTACCATAACAGCTCTGTGTGTTTTGTTTTATTTTTATTTGGGTGTATGTGTATGGGGGTGGGGGTATGCACAACTGCAAAACAGCGTAGGGACAACAACCAGGCTCCCATGTTAGGGTTTCTTGCCTTTTTTTTTTTTTTTCCTTGTCTTGGGGCTTGAACTCAGTGCCCGAAAGCTGTCCCTGAGCTGTTTTGTTCAAAGCTAGTGCTCTGCCACTTGTGCCACAACTACACTTCTGTCTTTTCTGTCTTTTTTGGGTAATTAATTTGAGCCCAGGCTGGCTTCGAATAATGATCTTCAGACCTCACTCTCTTGAGTAGCTAGGATTACAGGTATGAGCCACCAGTGCCTGGCTCTTTTTGTGTTTCTAAGACAGGATCTTGCTATGTAGCACAGCTGGTCTTGAACTTGAGATCCTCTTGCTTGAGCATCTCATGTTAACTATTTTTCCTTTTTTAAATTTGAAGTATTAAGAATAACAACTCCAGGGCTGGGGATATAGCCTAGTGGCAAGAGTGCCTGCCTCGGATACACGAGGCCCTAGGTTCGATTCCCCAGCACCACATATACAGAAAACGGCCAGAAGCGGCGCTGTGGCTCAAGTGGCAGAGTGCTAGCCTTGAGCGGGAAGAAGCCAGGGACAGTGCTCAGGCCCTGAGTCCAAGGCCCAGGACTGGCCAAAAAAAAAAAAAAGAATAACAACTCCAGGGCTGAGGATATGGTCTAGTGGCAAGAGTGCTTGACTTGTATACATGAGGCCCTGGGTTCAATTCCCCAGCACCACATATACAGAAAATGGCCAGAAGTGGCGCTGTGGCTCAAGTGGCAGGGTGCTAGCCTTGAGTAAAAAGAAGCCAGGGACAGTGCTCAGGCCCTGAGTCCAAGGCCCAGGACTGGCAAAAAAAAAAAAGAAAAAAAGAATTAACAACTCTACAAATATTACAATTACTATATTCATGAATTTCAAGACTAGCAACATTCTAGGAAAATCAGAGCATGATACAACTGATAATTCTTTTTAATTTTTTTTTTTGGTGCCAGTACTGGGGCTTGAACTCAAGGTCTGAGCACTGTCCCTGAGCTTCTTTTCTTCAAGGCTAGCACGCTACCATTTGAGCCACAGTGCCAATTCTGGCTTTTTCTGTTTATATGATATGGAGGAACTGAACCCAAGGCTTCATGCATGCTACATTCCCAGCCTATATAACTAATAATTCTTAAAAATTAGCCTTAAGTGACATCTATAATAAATCATGCAAACGACTGAGAAACAGAAAACACTCAGGTAGATGTTCAAGTCCTTCTAGAACTAAAAAGATAAACTTGACACCCTTTGTAGCAGCAGTGCCAACTGAAACGTGTACCTTTGGGCTCTGGAGGAGGCATCAGGCCTAGCCTGACTTTCTCCTGTAGTTCTTTCTGTGCTTCCCTCCTTGTTTGTCTCCGAAGTTTCTTCTGTTCCTTCTTCGTAAGATATACTCCCAGAGTAACTGGTGTATCATTGTCAACTGTCAGACAGAGAAATCAATGTACCAAACCAACAGAATATTAGAGGGACTTAGGTGGATATATCAGTGGCATTAAAAAGACTATAACTATCATTTTAAAGTAATGGCTCATGCCTGTAATCCTAGCTACTCAGGAGGCTAAGATATGAGGATTGTAGTTTGAAGTCAGCTGGAGTAGGAAAGTCTGTGAGACTCTTATCTCCAACAAACTACTCAGAAAAAGCTGGAAGTGGTGCTATGGCTCAAGTGGTAGAGAGCCAGCCTTAAGCAAAAGCTCAGGAACGTAGTACCCAGGCCCAGAGTCCAAGCCCCAAGATTGGGAAAAAAAATTAAATTAAATAAAAATATTGATTAAAAAAAACATTTGCCGGTCCTGGGGCTTGAACTCAGGACCTAAGCGTTGTCCTTGAGCTTTTTTGCTCAGGGCTAGCACATCCACTTGAGCCACAACTCCTCTTCTGGCTTTTTGGAGATAAGAATCTCACAGACTTTCCTGCCTCTGTTGGCTTTGAAGCAAGATTCTCAGATCTTAAGCCTCCTGAGTTGCTAGGATTTTAAGTGAGTTCCTTGCACCTGGTTTGGTCTTGAGTCTTTAACTCTCACTTTCTGCATGGGTAACAGTAAATGTTTCTCTCCTCTCCATGTCTCCCTACTTTGACTAAAGTCCTTGCTTAACATTAAAAAAAAAAGGTACTTTTATCTTTCATAAGCAGTGTTCTCAGTTGATTAAGTAGTAGAACTCATCAAAAGCAATAAGCAAATATAAAAAGACAAGATTACTGCTTTAGTTGCTTTGGGTAAGGATTGGGATAGATGAAAGTATCTAAAATTCTACTTAAGTCATCCCTTACATTTTGATTTTTCCATGGAATATGATTTGACAAGCACTGACCTACTTGATTTTTTTTCTTAGGTGGTACTGGAATTTGAATCCAGGGCCTTGTACTTGTTAGAAAACTCTTTTCCACTTGAACCTTTAGTGACAGGGAATGGAAAAAAAATCCTCCAGACTCTCAAGCAGGTTCAGTCAATAGTTTAAAACAGACAATCCCCCACCCCCGCATTCTTCTAATGCTGCTTCATACTGATTATGTCAGTTAAGTAGAATATGATTATGATTAAGTTCAAATTTTTTTTTTTTTCCAATCCTGGGGCTTGGACTCAAGGCCTGAGCACTGTCCCTGGCTTTTTTTTGCTTAAGGCTAGCACTCTGCCACTTGAGCCACAGCGCCACTTCTGGCCTTTTCTATATATGTGGTGCTGAGGAATCGAACCCAGGGCTTCATGTACAGGAGGCAAGCACTTTTTGCCACTAGGCCATATTCCCAGCCCGATTAAGTTCAATTATATTACAACTTGAATTATAGGTTAGGTTAACTGCCTCTAATCTGAAAATTAAAAATCTGCGCACTCTTAATTCTAAAACTTTAGAATGTTTGTGTATTTCAAGTTGGTCTTTTAAATTGGTGTGTCAGTCCTGGGCTCCAACTCAGGGCCTAGTTGCTGTCTGAGCTTTTCTGTTCAAAGCTTGCACTCTCCCACTTGAGCCACTTCTGGGTTTTTGGTGAATAATTGGATATGAAAGTGTCACAAATGTTCTTGCCTGGCCTGGCTTTGAACCTTAATCATCAGATCTAAGTCTCCTGAATAGCTAGGATTACAGGCATGAGCCACCGGTGCCCAGCATTTTTTCCAAGTTTTTAGGTTAAAAATGCTTGTTGCCAAGCACCAGTGGCTCACACCTGTAAATCCTAGCTACTCAGGACACTTAGAACTGATGATTGCAGTTCAAAGCCAGCCTGGGCAGCAAAGTCTGTGAGATTTCTTTCTTCTTTTTAGTAGGTTTAGAGGCTTGAAGTTAGGACCTGGGGGCTGTCCCAGAGCTCTTTTGCTCAAGGCTAATGCTCTACCTCTTTGATCCACAGTACCACTATGGTTTTCTGATGGTTACTTGGAGATAAGAGTCTTACAAATTTTCTTGCCTGGACTGGCTTTGAACCACAATCCTCAGATCTCAGCCTCTTGAGGAGCTAGGATTACAGGCATGAGCCACTTGCGCAGGCTTCTTTGAGACTTTTATCTTCAATTTATCACCAAAAAAGGTGGAAGTGGAGCTGTGGCTCAAGTGATAAAACACTAGCCTTGAGAGGGAGGGAAAAAAAGCTCAAGGACAGTGCCCCAAGCCCTGGGACTGGTACCCTGTATAAAAGCAAAACAAAACAAAAAAAACCACCTCAAGTATTGCTGGGTGATGGTAGCTTGCATTTATAATCGTAGGTACTCAAGAGGCTAAGATCTAAGGTTCATGGTCTGAAGCCAGAACAACCAAAGTCCAGTTTTTGTTTTCTGGTTATTCTAGAGACAACTTCACAAACTTCTGCTGGGTTGGCTTTGAAGCTTTATCTTCTGCCTCCTGAGTATCTAGGTGTAAACCACTGGCAACTGGCTATGATAGATACAACACTTAGAGACAATGTTATCAGTTATTATCTACACATGTAGGGAAAATTTTCAATGCTCTAAGTATTCTCAATGCTCTAAGACATGCAGCTAATTTAAGTCATAACTAAAAATTATCTATTTTTCTTCCATTCTGATATTTGTGGCTTTGACTCAGAGCCTCACATTCTTGTTCAGTTTGCTTATTTAAGGCTGGTACTGTACCACCTGAGTCATACCTTCATTTCAGCATTTTGCTGGTTAACTGGAGATAAAAGTCTTGAGGATTATTCTGCCATACTGGTTTCAAACTATAACCCTCAAAGGCTCAGCCTCTTGAGTTGCTATGATTATAAGTGACAGCCATCAGTTTCTAACACTATTTTTAAAGACTATGTCTGAAGACAACTTCTTTTGTTTGTTATGACACTGTCTTGTCCTGTAGCCTAAAATAGCCTATCTCAATCTCCTGGGTACTGGGATTACAGACATATGCTACCACATCTGGCTTAAAACTTATCTCTAGCAAGTCTTCTGCTGCAAAAAGAACAATGAAACTGAAAACAAAGACTACATTTGGGCAGGAGTTCAGTGAGTTGGCAAAAGAATGGAGTTGGCAAAAGCGCAACCTGTAATACACATCACTGAGACTGTCTAAAGATTAGGCTTTAGTATTCTAATTGAAGCCTCAGTACTTTCAACATTGCATATCTACTAGTCACTAGCTAATGTATCATTCAAACTAATTAAGATTGAATAAAATGAAAGACTCAAGGCCTCAACTTCACTAGTACAATTAAGTTTTCAAGTGCTTGATCACACATGGATAATAATCATAGCACTGTACAGTACAGATAGACATGTCCACTACTATATGAAGTTTTATTGCTAATTCTGCTCTAGTATCTCCACTGAGTCATCTAGGTATTTATTACCTGGAGGATTGAGCTGGGCAGGATGTTCAACAAGATTTGTGATTCCAAAATAATCTTCTCTCTTGGGATTTTCCTCTGTACTAAAATTGGAGGAAGAAGAGAAAACAAGATATATGGATAGAGATGATGCTGAGAAAGGAAGTCTTGAGACATGAGAAAATTCATTCTCTATAATGTTACAGTGACTTTAGTACTTACTTACTCTATAACATGTATTTAGGTCACATTTGATTTTTAGGAAAACAATGTCATACTAAGGCTAGCTTCATTCACTACACAAGTCATCTTCAATCTTTTTTCTACACTAACACTCCTGAAAGATACCATAGTCTCTCATTAGTAACAACAAATCCCTGGAAAAGTGGTTGGAAAAGGAAGAGTTAGAATGTGTTAAAAGCAGGGCACTGGTGGCTTACACCTATCATCCTAGCTACTCAGGAGGCTGAATGAGATCTGAGGATTACAGTTCAAAGCCAGGCCTGGACAGTAAAGTCTGTGAAACTCTTCTCTCTTCTCTGCCAAAAAAGACCACAAGTGGAGCTTTAGTAAAGTGGTAGAGTGCTAGCCTTGAGCAAGAAGCACAGGGGCAGCACCCAGGCCCTGAATTCAAGCCCCAGGAGCCACACACGTACACGAAAAAGCCAGGCTTTGGTGGCCCAGGAGTCTGAGATCTGAAGATCAAGGTTCAAAGCCAGTGTGGGCTGGAAAGCCTCTAAGACTCCTATCTCCAGTTAAGCACCAAAAAAGCCAGAAGTAGAGCTGTGGTTCAAGTGATAGAGTTCTTGCTTTGAGCACAAAAGCTCAGGGACAGCGCCCAGACCCTGAGTTCAAGCCCCACACACAGGCATGCATGCACGCCACGCCAGCGCACACACAAATATGTATACGTATGGCCAGGTGCCAGTGCTGTATGCCTAAATTCCTAACTACTCAGGAGGCTACAATCTGAGGCTTTTGGTTTGAAGCCAGCTAAGGCAGGAAATGTCTTACTCTTATCTCCAACTAACCAGGAATGGCACACACAAAAAAGGTAACAACAAACTCACAGGTCAAAGCCATTGGGGATTATGTAAGAGTCCCACCACTCAATTTCAGGGATATCTCCTTCCTTTAGTTCCTTTTTAGGAGCAATGAGGGCAAGCCTAGTTGAAGTATGAATGCCTGTTTTTCGAGCAGCCTGTGAAATCTCTGCCTGTAGCTTCTCCAGTTGAGCCTAAAAGCAAGACAAACCAAGACAAGATAAGTTGCTGCCACAGAAAAGTGGTATAATCCTAATCATTCATTCATTCATTCATTCATTCATTTATTTATTGCCAGTCCTGGGGCTTGGACTCAGGGCCTGAGCACTGTCCCTGGCTTCTTTTTGTTCAAGGCTAGCACTCTACCACTTGAGCCACAGTGCCTTTTCATGGCTTTTTCTATGTATGTGGTGCTGAGGAAATGAACCCAGGGCTTCATGTATACAAGTTGAGCACTTTACCACTACGCCATATTCCCAGCCCTAATCCTAAACTTTAAAATGCCGTTGCTGACAACAAATGCTGGAGGGGATGTGGGGAAAGAGAAACCCTTCTCCACTGTTGGTGGGAGTGCAAACTAGCACAATCACTGTGGAGAACAGTACGGAGGGTCCTCAAAAAGCTCAGCACAGACATACCTTATGACCTAGCCATACCACTCCTAAGCATCTATCCTGAACAACAGGTCCTAGGATACCATAAAAACACCTGCACATCCATGTTTATCGCTGCACAATTCACAATAGCCAAACTATGGAAACAACCCAGATGCCCCACTACAGATGAGTGGATCCAAAAAATGTGGTACCTGTACACACTGGAATACTACATAACAATTAGAAATGATAAAATAATGTTATTTGCAGGGAAATGGTCAGATCCTGAACAAATAATGTTGAGCAAGACAAGCCTAGAACACAGAGAACAAAGATACATGTTCTCCTTGATGTATAACTGTTGGGGGGCGGGGAGGGAGAACAGTAGAGACCAGGTCTGCAAAACAAACTTCTTTTCAAATGGTATTTCCACATGTTTGGGTCAACAACTTTGCATTATGTATCTAAAACCAAACGACTACTAAACAAACATAAAAAGGTCTAGGATAGACCTATCAGAGGATCACAATAGCTCAACAGCTATGTACATATGATTATATAAGATGAGGCTAAGCAAAATGAACTCCAAGAGAAGGACACAGGAGGACTTTATTGTTGTTGTTATGTTTAATGTACAAGGTGAATTTCCTTTGGCGTACCACACGTGGTTACTGTATATGATTTTGGTACAATGGATATTGTATACTTGCTGACCTGAACTAGGGAAGGGAAAGAAAAATGAGGGAGGGTGTAACAAATACAACAAGAAATGTACTCACTACTTTACTATGTAACTGTACCCCCCCGTACATCACCTTGTCAATAAAATTTAATTAAAAAAATAAAAATAAAATGCCATTGCTGAAATTTCTTAGCTAATGTAAAGAGTTCATAATTTGGGCTGGGGAGATAGCCTAGTGGCAAGAGTGCCTGCCTCGGATACACGAGGCCCTAGGTTCGATTCCCCAGCACCACATAACAGAAAAATGGCCAGAAGCGGCGCTGTGGCTCAAGTGGCGGAGTGCTAGCCTTGAGCGGGAAGAAGCCAGGGACAGTGCTCAGGCCCTGAGTCCAAGGCCCAGGACTGGCCAAAAAAAAAAAAAAAAGAGTTCATAATTTCTCCAAGCTTAGAAAAAGAGCCATTCTATTTTATTTTATCCCTTGCTTGGCATATACACATATATCAAACCCACTCCTCTCCTTTACCCCATAATTCAGGCATGGATCAGATATGCAGAAATGGAATTCTAGACAAAACTAATGGGACATAGTCAAGTAAACTTTCCAGGTGTGTAGGCTGGCTGCAGTGAATTTTGACACTAGACATTCACTCAATGGTTCTGAATTGTTTCCCTTCATTGTAAATTTTATATGAACATTTTAAGCTTCATTTATTTCCATCTAGATAGGTAGTAATTAGAAAAAGCTGAAACTCATATTACAAAAATAAATACAGGGCTAGGAATGTGGCTTAGTGGTAGAGTGCTTGCCTAGCATACATGAAACCCTGGTTCAATTCCTTAGCACTACATAAACAGAAAAGGCCAGAAGCGGTGCTATGGCTCATGTGGTAGAGTGCTAGCCAGGGACAGTGCTCAGGTCCTGAGTCCAAGCCCCAGGACTGGCAAAATAAACAAATAAATGCAGCACTTCAAAAATTCAGTTATTGCTTTAAGTTAATTCCTCAAAATAGGGAATTTTCAATTAGCCATATTTTTCTTTCTGTCAGCTTCCTACTTAAAATTCTGGGATATATGCTAAGTCACATACCTTTGTTCGTAATCGTTGAGCGATCTTCTCAAATTTGCCCTTGTCATGAAATTTAAAAGTACGTCTCTGGCGCTGTGAGGGGGCAATTGAGACTCGGGGGTCAAAAAAGGTATTGGACTCCATGTCTTCTGATGGCTTTTCCTTCAGCTGTTGCTTGAATTGTTCTCTCTTCACAGCACGAATGTTGGCTTTCAGAGTAGGCATACGATGTGTCAGCTCAATCTCCTTGCCTGTGGCATCTACAGTTCGACCTTGCTCATCTAGGATCAGTGGTGTAGGTTTAGTTTGATCTTTTAACTCTACCTTCCTGAAAAATAGCCAACAAAAAAGTAAATCCTGGGGAATATTAAAGCCAAAACAAAAACAGAAAATAAAACAAATCATAATTTTAGGTAATAAAACCCCTTCTGTGAAGTATAAAATCTTGACTAAAAACACCAAACTGATCATTTCTTATTTTTTTGGCTAAGATAAAGGGTAAAAACATCAAATTGAAGCTTAAGATATAGATAGGGATAGAAAAGTTGCCTACCATGTGTAAGGACCTGAGAGTGATCCCAGACTACAAAATGAAATACACACACACAAAAAAATTAGGCTTGGAATGTGGCTTAGTGGTAGTGTTTGCCTAGCATACATGAAGCCCCAGGTTCCATTCCTCAGTACCATATCAATGGAAAAAGCCAAAAGTGATGCTGTGGCTCAAGTGGTAGAGTACTAGCTAGCCTTGAGCAAAAGCTCAGGGACAGTGCCCATGTGCCCTAAGTTCAAGCCCCAGGACTGGTGAAAAAAAACAATAAGAAAGAATAAAATAAAATAGAACTCAACCAATTAAGCATGGGCTCATGCTCATAATCCTAGCTACAAGGAAACAGAGATAAGAGGATTGCAGTTTAATGTCAGCATGGGCAAAACCCAGGCTATTTATCAAGTCCTCTGTCTTGACAAACAAGTGGGCACGCAGCCACTGTTCCAGCTACAAAGGAGGCCACAGGTATGAGGAACCCAGTCTTAGTCTGAGGCCAGTTATGGTAAAAAGTGTGAGATTCAATCTGAAAAAATAATAAAGTTTAAGGAATGGCTCACGTGGTAGAGTAAGGCCCTGAGTTCAAAATAATAAAAGAAAACAAACAGGACATTTGAATATAGGGAACAAAATGAAATTAATTTTTAAATTATATTCAAAAAACTTTGTAATCTTACATTTCTTCTGAATTTTGTGTGTACATACATATGTGATTCACTCCAGGGCTTAATTCAAGATAGGTTAAGTGCTCTGTTACTGAGCTACATCTCTAGCCCATACTACAAAATTCTTGAGTCACTTGTGAAATTCCAGACCAATCAAATACTAAAACTAGGGCTGAGAACGTGGCTTAGCGGTAGAGTGCTTGCCTAGCATGCATGAAGCCTTGGGTTTGATTTTCCTCAGCACCACATAAATAGAAAAAGCCGGAAGTGGGGCTGTGGCTCAAGTGGTAGAGTGCTAGCCTTGAGCAAAAAGAAGCCAGGGACAGTGCTCAGGTCCTGAATTCCAAGCCCTCAGGACTGGCCAAAAACAAAACAATAAAAATCAAATACTAAAAGGAAAACTTAACATTTTTGCCTAGTTGTAGAAAACTCATAGATCTCGTCTCATTCAATGTGGCTTAATGGCTAAAACTCTGAGTTAGAAACTCAGAGACCTGATTCGATTCCAAGTTCCAATACTAGATGAATAATTTTTGTTTCAAATCTACCAATTACAAAAAGATAATAACAAAGCCAAAAAAATAAAAGACAATTAGTATTTACAGATCACATATAGAAAATATGAAACTTTTAAGTTCACTGGAAAATGATATTCAATCATATTTAAGGCTATTTACTGCTTCTCAAGCTTGAAGAAGCAACAAGGGATTCCAGGAGGTACTCACGGTGGAGCAATGCCCATGGCATGGAGATTAGCGAGGCCCACCATGTTGGCATTGCCAATTAGCCCTGGCTTCAGTGCCAGTTGAGCTTGGATTCGAGCTTGTAGTTCAGCGGCTTTCCTTGCCTTCTCAATGGCATCATTCATAAAAGTGGCAGCCTGGGAGGGTTGAATAGTATTGCCAATTGGAAGTCGCTCTGGCTGGGAGGAAGAAGTAGTCTTTGGCTATGGGACAGAGAAAAAAGAAATCAGAGGAGTTGAGATACACATGCACATTCACATATGGTAGATGACTATGGGGTGGACCTTCTGAACTCTCATTTGAGTGGATGGTAAAAAATTCTGTGCTAAAGACTATTTTCAGAGTAACAAGGGCATAATACCTGAGGCGTAGGAGGGCTAATGAAGCTCAGCTGTTTTTTCCTCTCCTCAATTTGTCGTGTTGCTGCTTCCATCATCTGTTTGATCTGCTCTCCAGAGGGAAAAATAGAAAGTTAAATTTCTCCATGTTATTTCTCCCATACAGGTTCCTACCATCAAAAAGCATTTGGATCTAGAGACCAAAAATGTTTCTCAAATGTCCCCACCACATTGTACCTATACCATAGGCTAGAAAATTGAGTAAAGGTAAGTTTTCGTTGTCAAACACTGCAATACTACAACTCCTTCTTTTTTTTTTTTGGCCAGTCCTGGGCCTTGGACTCAGGGCCTGAGCACTGTCCCTGGCTTCCTTTTGCTCAAGGCTAGCACTCTGCCACTTGAGCCACAGCGCCACTTCTGGCCATTTTCTGTATATGTGGTGCTGGGGAATTGAACCCAGGACCTCATGTACACGAGGCAAGCTCTCTGGCCACTAGGCCATATCCCCAGCCCAACTCCTTCTTCTTAAAGCAAGATTAACATGACAATTATGACTCAGACAACCTAAGTTTTCATCTTGCTACTTACTACCTGTGTTACCTTGAACAAGGTACTTAATAACTCAAACTCGCAAGACTATAAATAGGGAAAATAGTATCTACAAGGCTACTGGGAAAATTCATTTTTGTTTTGTCTGATTCTGAAGTCATATTTATTCACCTGTGTGTATCTCTATTTTTATTAGCATTAATTCTAGAAGAGTTCATTTTGACCTGTGCACATAATGTACCTGCATCAATCTCTCTCATTCTTCCTACTGTGAAAATTTAAGTGGTGCATATAAGTCTCCCAACAAAACCTCAATTATATTTAAATTTTAAAAAATCATGTTAGCAGAGTGCTAGCCTTGAGCAAAAAGAAGCCAGGACAGTGCTCAGGCCCTGAGTCCAAGACCAGGACTGGCCAAATAAATAAATAAATAAATAAATAAAAATCATGTTAGTTGAACACACTAACAACTAACACCTATAATCTTAGCTACTGAGGAGGCTGAGATCTGAGGATCATAGTTCAAAGCTGGCCAGGGAGGAAAGCCAATGAGAACTTTATCTCCAATTAACCAAGGCCAGAAGTGGAGCTGTGGCTCAAGTAGAAGAGCACTAGCCTTGAGCTTTTAAAAAGCTCAGGAAAAAGGGACAGCAACCAGGCCCTGAATTTAAGTCCCAGGACCAGCATCAAAGAAAGAAAAAAAAGCTCCAGGCACCCAGTACCCAGGCCCTAAGTTCAAACTCCAGGACTGGCATCAAAAATAAATCAGTTTCTTTTCTTATTTTTTGTGCTGGCTTTTGGTGGTTAATTAGAGACAAGAATCTTCTCCAAGACTTTTCTCCCTAGAATAGCTTCAAAGTGCAATCTTCAGATCTCAGTGTCCAGAACAGCTAGGATTATAAGTCTGCATTACCAGTACCCAACTACTCTCCAATTTTTTTTTTTTCCAGTCCTGGGGCTTGGACTCAGGGCCCGAGCACTGTCCCTGGCTTCTTTTTGCTCAAGGCTAGCACTCTGCCACTTGAGCCACAGCTCCACTTCTGGCCATTTTCCGTATATGTGGTACTGGGGAATTGAACCCAGGGCCTCACATATACGAGGGTATACGAGGCAAGCACTCTTGCCACTAGGCCATATCCCCAGCCCTCTCCAATTTTTTTAAATTTGTTTTTTTGTTGCCATCCTGTGGCTTGAACTCAGGGCCTGAGACTGTCCCTGGCTGCTTTTTGCTCAAGGCTAGCACTCTACCTCTTGAGCCACAGCGCCACTTCTGGTTTTTTTTTTGTTTTGTTTATGTGGTGCTAAGGAATCGAACTCAGGGCTTCATGAATGCTAGGCAAGCACTCTACTGCTAAGCCACATTCCCAGCCCCCTCCAATTCAATTTTTAAAAGATACATAATTTACAAAGCAAATACTTTACCACTAGGCCATATTCCCAGCCCTAAGATACATGATTTATTACTTATATAGTGTTAAATAAAATATACATTTCACTTAATTGGGGGGGGGAGGACGACACACACATACTTGGGTTCAAACCCAGGGCATAGTATGCCAATCTTGACCATTTAGTTATATTCCCATCTTCACTTGAAATTACTTTTAAGTGGATTACATCGGTTTTGCACATTTGAAGATTCTTCATCTCTGCTATCAAGTGGAGTTCTGATCATTTACTTTTTCCAGTGACAAATGAGGCAGATAACTGGGTAACCAACGTATATACACACTTATAAGTGCTCAGTAAATGGAGTTTCAATAATCCATAACTAGAATATCTCAGTTAAACCAAGGAATGCCGAAAATATAAAGCAGGAAATAATTTTCCCCAAATAATAAACACTAAGTCAAGATAACGGGAAGTACAGAATCATAAATCCTTTGCTTCAATGTACTTTGCTTCCAGTGTCCATTAACTAACCTGGAGTTTAGTCAACATGCCAGGGCTTTCTGATGGAGGTCCAGGAATCACCTCTGGCTCTTCTTCTACCTCCTCAAAACGGGGTATTCGTCGTTTCTTTACTCCTGATGATTCCTTGGAGATCTCAGAGTCATCACCAAACACCTCCTAAGGGAGCCCAAGATAAAAGAAGAGTTGTATCCCTCCCCATGGGGTGGAAAAAGAATCATCCTAACACCTACCAGTACTTTAAGGCTTTTCCCAGGGGAATATGATGCAATCTTGCAAATAACTACTTGCAGGAAGCAGGCTTTTCTAGAGTCTCCACCAAGTAGACCATTTCACTCAACTTCATCATTCTCCTACTCCAGTCAAGCAAACCCCATGTTCTTAAAGGTGTTCCTATAAGAACGTCCTATCTCAGTATCATTGCAAAGCTACTGCCCACAGTTGTAAAGTTCTTTCTTAACTTTTCCATAATCCCTGTTCCAAATCCTGCCTAAAACTCACCTCCTCCAGGAACTTTTCCTCATTATAAACTCATCCCACTCTGATTAAACTTTTGCTTCACATCTTCTAGGCACTAAAAACTTGGTTCATATTAGGCTAAATTATACTGTTGATACTCTGTTTGCTAAGTGTTAGGTCTTTCAATGGTAGTAATGTTATTCCAACTAGAGTCTATTTTATTTATTTAGTGCTAGTCTTGGGGCTTGAACTCAGGGCTTGGGTGCTGTCCCTGAGCTTCTGTGCTCAAAGCTAGCACTCTACCACTTGAGCCATCGCTCCATTACTGGCATTTTGCTGGTTAATTGGAAATAAGAATCTCATGGGCTTTCCTGCATGGGCTGGCTTCAAACTGTGATCCTTAGGTCTCAGCCTCCTGAGTAAGTAGGATTACAGGTGCCCAGCTCCAACTCGAGTCTAAACTTTTCCAGGATAGGGGCTTTCTCTTTCTTTTTTGGTATTCCCCAGTAACAGTTTGTTCTTATCATATAATGGGAACTCAAATATGTTGACTAATTTGCAAGATGAATTTAATAGGACCAAGAGTGGCCAACTGGAAGGGACAATGGGAAAAAGCAAATGTACACACCGGTGGTAGGCTTTGGGTGACATCCCCTCTTCACTAGGAGGGCTCGTGTTTTGCAAGGACATATCCTCGGCCAGGGGCGAGCGCTTCCTGGAACTCCTACAGTTCAAGAAAAAGGACTCTCCCATAATATATTGTGTGGAGTGGGGACTTGAATGGACCAAAAACGGGACCCATATCCCATGGCTATCTAGACTCCTCCTTTAAAAAGCTACTTTTTTTTATTCCCACCCAATGTAGTCACTTCATTCAGAGCATGGCATCAGCACTTTCACAGTGGCATACCCTATCATAACATAATTTCACTGTATTCATCAATCTGTATAGATTGTGGATTAAATATAACAAAATTCAATATAAATCTGAAACTCTACATTCAACCCTAAAATTTACATAAAATTGCTATTTTGCCATTTGTGACTATATTTTATTGCATTCCCATCTTCATATATTGCAAATTCTCTTAAGGCAAGGGACTACTACTGCTTAAAAACAGAAAGCATAGAAATTTCTATTTTTCTTGGCTCTACAGCCAGACCAGAGGACCAAGCAGACATTATCCACTCTTTGTGTCTCAGGAAAAGTAATGGGATAGCCAACACAGGAAAAGACTTTTGGAGGGTTTGATAGGAGTCACAGAATTTTTTTTTTTTTTAAGAGAGAAGAGGGAAATGATATAGAGAAATTGGCTAATTTAGGGAAATGAGATCAGAAAGATCAGCTAATCTACAAATATTTAAAAAGGCTATGACCAATCAGCAACTAACTATAGAATAAAAATATAGTAGAAAAGGGGATACTGTTGATTCTTCTAGGTATACCACTAATGGGACCTGATGACCCACAATATGCTACATAACAAATAGTAGGCTCTCAACGTATAATATAGTTGTATCCTATCTATAAGTACATTGCAGAAAAATCTCTATGAAGGAGCATCAATAAGCACTACAGTCAAGTGCAGTGAAGTCACATTCTGAAGCACCTTATTGGGCTTTTCAAGTAAATCAAAGATATCAAATTTTAGAGCAATCAATGTATAGACAGTAGTAATGGAAGATAAAGAGACCTGGGAAAACATGTGAACCAGAACTCCTAACTATATATGAAAAAATGACAATGCTGTCAATTATTTCTTAGGTATACTTCAAATGAACTTAGGCAGTCCATTGTTACAAAATAGTGATAATAAAACTTTACCTTTTCTACTTTACTATCTAAGGACCTCTTTAACATTAGGTATGCTACTAATGAATATAGAAGTGTGAGCCAAGGAAGGTCAGCAATTTTATCATTTAAATATTCCTGAGCTTATTAGATGGTGAACTGTAACCTACCTTTAACTCTCGTTTTCTGCTCCTGTCACTGCTGGACTTGGAATGCCTAGAACTTCGGCCTTCCTCTACAGCCTCAAACAATTTGTCCACAAATCGAAGAGTAGAATCATCAAGGAAAGGTTTCAGGTGGTCTGAGAGGAAAAAAAAGTGGTAAAATTGGAAAGGTAATAATATATATTAGACACGTAAGTCACCAACATTGGAATTTTAACCATAGGAAGGAAAGAATAATGTTAATGTTCTTAAAATTGTGCTGTACTGTAGGCTGGGAATATGGCCTAGTGGTAAAGTGCTTGCCTTGTATACCTTGCATATATGAAGCCCTGGGTTCAATTCCTTAGCACCACATATACAGGAAAAGCCAAAAGGGGCACTGTGGCTCAAGGGGTAGAGTGCTAGATTGGAGCAAAAAGAAGCCAGGGACAGTGCTCAGGCCCAGAGTCCCAATCACCAGCACTGGCAAAAAACACAACAAAACAAAATATGCCACAAATTTGACAAATAATAAGAGAACTAGACTTATACAAAATAAGAGAAAAACTAGTTATTTAGCCTATTTTCATTATAATATAAGATATAAAATAAAGTGTGGTCTGACTATTCTTAACATGCTCCTAGTAGGAAGTATTTGGGCAAGTTTGAAGTAATGTTTAGGGATTATCCTATACACTGAAAAAGTCAAAAGAGTCAGAGAGGGCTGGGAATATGGCTTAGTGGTAGAGTGCTTGCCTAGCAGGCATGAAGCCCTGGGTTCGATTCCTCAGCACCACATAAACAGAAAAAGCACCAGAAGTGGCACTGTGGCTCAAGAGGTAGAGCCTTGAGCAAAAACAAGCCAGGGACAGTCCAGGTCCTGAGTCCCAGCCCCAAGACTAGCAAAAAAAAAAACCAAAAACGAGTCAAGAGAGGTACATACCAGCTGCCTTCTTCTTGTCCATGCCCTTCCCCACACAGTTCAATGCTGCTGTGACCACGGTGGGCTCTGAGAAACCCAGCACTCTCTTTACTGTCTTTTCTATCCATGGTTTCAGCTCATCCAGCTCCCTCTTAGACAGTGCCATTTTTCAGGAAAAGGAGAACAGTAGCTCAAATAGGACTCAATACACCTTAAAAGAAACTAGGAAAGAGTTAAGTTAGAAAACAGAAAAACAAACAAACAGCAACAACCAACAAAAAAAAAAAAAACAAAGGGGATCTAGGAACATAGTAATATCAAGAATTCAGGAATGCCTTCCCAACTCTATTGTCAATATCAATCCTAAGGCAAATTTTTCTACTTCATTTGAAGACAAAAATACTTTTCCTAAGAACTGCTTCAAAGCAGAGGAAAATAAGCCCTTTTATTTTTTTGAGACAGGGTCTCATTATTCAACCCAGGACATACTCTAACTCTTGATCCTCCTGCCTCTGCCCTGATTGCTAGAGTTACTGGTATTCACCACCATGCCCAGCTCCATTTGACTTTTAATACTAACTCTGTAAGTATCAATAACATCTGAGGAATAAACAAAATCTGGGAAAACCTAGTTTAAGAAATGAGTTCTAGGGCTGGGGATATGGCCTAGTGGCAAGAGTGCTTGCCTCGTATACATGAGGCCCTGGGTTCGATTCCCCAGCACCACATATACAGAAAATGGCCAGAAGTGGCGCTGTGGCTCAAGTGGCAGAGTGCTAGCCTTGAGCAAGAAGAAGCCAGGGACAGTGTTCAGACCCCGAGTCCAAGCCCCAGGACTGGCCAAAAAAAAAAAGAAATGAGTTCTAGCTTCTTTCTGATCCTCTCATATTAAAGGAGACTGGCAAAGATTTCAGATTAAAGCAGGTCTTAAGGGCTGGGGGTATAGGTCAATGGTAGAGTGTTTGCCTAGTATGAACAAGACTCTAGGTTCCATCCCCAGCACTGCAAAAATAAACTAAATAAGCCCAGTCAGAAATCAGTTTTTCTATTACTTCTTCTTCTAGGCAGGTATTAACACTAATCCAGACTTGATCTGTGGGTTTCCCTTCTCCTAAGGGGCATAAATAAAGGAGACTTTACCTAAACCAGTCATCCTGTATTAAATCTTACAACCTTAAGAATGTTCTGGCACATTTTTCAATGTTTATTCATAGCATTGGGAATTCTACACACAGGTTATGCTACACATTTTACTGAGTCTGTGTCAGCTAACTCAATGAAGAGTGAACTCTAAAACCAGGTGCTGTAATCCTAGCTACTCAGGAGGCTGAGATCTGAGGATCAAGGATCAAAGCCAGTCTGGTCAGGAAAGGCCATGAGATTCTTATCCCCAATTAACTACCAGAACACCGGAAACAGTGCTGTGGCTCAATGGGAGAGTGCTAGCCTTGAGCTGAAAACTAAAAAAACAAACAACAACAAAAAATACCACAGCTAGGTGCTGGTGGTTCACACCTGTAATCCTAGCAAATTCAGGAAGCTGAGATCTGAGGATCAGTTCAAGCCAGCCCAAGCAAGAAAGTTTTTGAGACTCTTACCTACAAGAAGCTACAAAAAGCCAGAAGTGGAACTGTGGTTAGAGCACTAGGTTTGACCAAAAGAAGCTCAGGAGCAGTGCCTAGGTTAAACCTTAGGACCAGTGTGTGCTCTCTCTTTCTCTCTGTCTCACATGCGCACACACACATTTTGGATTCTCACTTTCCTTTTTCTCTTTTATTCTATTTTTTTAGCTCAGCAAAGAAAATACATTTTAATAATTTAATTCAAACTACTATAAAGTTTCAACATTACTCATATTTACATTTCATTCCTCCTTAAATGTTAAATAGTATTATGAGGTGAGGAAACAACCTTTTTTCTTTTCTCCATAATGGTTATATGACAGTCAATAAACTGTACTGACCTCAATTTCCCAGCTAACCTTTTCTTAATATTGCCAGGTATCATAGTAGATCTGGGTATCAAGTGCACAAAATGTGTTAGGACATTTTTTTCTTCTAAAAGATACAGCCTGATTAACTTCTACCTTCTTGGAAAGTTACTTTCTAGAAGATCTATTGTCAAATAGTGGATTTAACTTGATATAGGTAAATAGAGCTGGCAGATTGAAGTCATGAAATTATGATCAAAAGATTTTGTGCCTCAGTGACAAATGATATGGATGATCTACGGTGATTGTTATCCCATCATGCAATGTGGCAGTATAGTCTATCAATTGCTACATACTTAATTTACGCTGTTAAAAAGAAGCATATATAAGTAACACAAAGGGTGTAGAATGCTCAGCACCAGGATGTATAAAAAAAAATCTCACTCAACAGAGCAATGAGCTGCACCGTTTACAATTTAGGTGACTTAATTCCTCAGAGCTTCAGTTTAATCATCTTAGGAAATGAAGACATTTGCCTTATCTACCTTGTATTTCAATATTTAAGTAACTCCTAAGTGTCAAGAAGAGTACATACTAGGCACTAAGAATATGCACAGCAATAAAACAGACAAAACCCCTCACCTTAATAATGAGGCTTAGTTTCCACTAGAATTGAATCACAGGCTAGGAAAGTGGAAGCACTTTGAAGCCCCAAACAATACAAGAGGTACCACGATTATCAGCTGGAAAGCGTGCCTAACTACTGTCATACCACATGTACTCAATCCTCTGCAAAAAAAAAAAAGATGTGTAAACTAAACAATCAATGAACCCAAAAAGTTGCAAACAGTAACTAGCTTTGCCACTTGTCAATTTCTCAACAGTAACTGTGTGGTGGTGGGGAGCTGGGATGTAAAAGGCAGGAAGCTTTCCCCTGGATGAGCAGGTAGCAGAATGGAACCTTCGCTCACGAATTCCTTACTCTTCTTGGCTGCAACCCGCTTCTCCCTGGAGCTCCCATGCTTCTATTCCTTACTCTTTCCAATGGCCCCTTACACCCCTTAAGTCCTCCCCAAATGCCCCACCCTGTCCCCTTCCCGCCCCCGCCCTCTGCCTCATTCTAACCTCTCCTCCTGCAGAACCGGGTCCTTCTCTCAGCTTCCTCCCCACGGAACCCACCGGCCTGGGTCCCCCCTTTGGATTGAGCCCGGGTCCCCGTGGCTCGGACCCAAGGATAACCCTTCTGGGCCCGGGGACACTACTCACCTCACAAACTTCAGCCCCTGAGACGGAGCCCGAACGTTACACCGGAACCGGAAACCTTCAGACCGCCCTACGGCCGGCCGTCGCTACCGCCACCGTCGCGCCACGCCGCGGTCCCCTAACACGTGATCTGGGAAGGCCCGGCTGCCGATTCGCGCAGCCGCAGTTACCACGTTCTCTGCGCGGCCAGGCGCATGCGTGCGAGGTCCAGAAGCATTTCCTCCTTTCCCCTCCCCTCCCCCTGGTCACAGGCTGAAGGTTTTCCCAGCCGAATCTAATAACTAGGTTAGTTGAAAGTCACCTGCGGCAGAAGTTGGGCTGTGAACAGAAAAAGTGCGCCGGGATAGAGGTAGGGCGTAGATGGTAGAACTCCTGCCTAGCAAGCTTGAGGCCCAGAGTTCAACCCCAGTGATGCCAACTTAGCCGAGTAGGCCGGACACCAGTGGCTCACCCTGTAATCTTAGCTACTCAACGAGCTTGCGATCTGAGTTTCTCGGTTCGAAGCCAGCCGGGGCAGGAAAGACTTATCCCCCAATTAACCACTCAAGAACCGGAAGTGGTGCAGTGGCTCTAGTGGTAGAGTGCTAGCTGTAAGGTCCATCTGTAAGAGTTATCAGAAAGTAGGTAGCTGTTAAAGGTGAACGCCAGGCGGGAGATAAAAATTTATTGCCAAACTGCTGGCCTGTGGCCAAGGTGATGCAGAGCAGGAGAGAAGGTGCCACCCCTGCTTGGCCCAGCCTAATCTAGCCAGGTGGATTAGGATGAGATCTCAGGGGAGGGGGAAGTAACTGCCTCCAGGGATGCTGGTTACCCAGGTAACTGGGTGGCGACTTAAGGTGTGTGTGTGGGGGGTGGTCTCTGCCTGGAGCCCTCGGGGCAGACCTTACACTACCCTTGAACAAAAGAACAAAAAACTACTCAGGCCCTGAATTCAAATCCCACAACAGACAAAAAAAAAAAGAGTAAGTGTGCCAAAATTATGCTACAAGAAAAAAACTGAGCGGGCTGGGAATGTGGCCTAGTAGTAGAGTGCTTGCCTGACATGCATGAAGCCCTGGGTTCAGTTCCTCAGTACCACATACACAGAAAATGCCTGAAATGGCTTAACAAAAGCAGCTCAGGGACGGTGTCCAGGCCCTGAGTTCAAGCCCCAGGATTGGCAAAAAATAAAACATCTGAGCTTCCTCATTCCTGCTAAACACAGCCTTTCTGGTAGAAAGTAAGTCAGGTGTTGATCATTAGCATTAGCTATCCCTCCTTAAAGTTTCTCCGAAACACACAGAAGAGTAGGTGTAGGTTTTGCATTTGCCAGAATAAAATGCACTACAAGGTCTCCCTACTCCTTCACCTCTGGTGAGCATGCAGTCTCCTAGTCCTGACTGCTGCTGTTTATTTAATATGACAAAACAACTCACCTCTAGGCTTTTAGCTTGTATCTTTTTTATTGTATTGCTCTTCACCCAGATAGCTACAAGGTTTGCGTTAAACAAATTGGGAGAACTTGATAACATGTTGCTCGACTTATTTTCATCTCAGATTCCTACTGATAGTATTAAATACATTTTAGTAAATATTCAGACTGTAAGGCTTATTAAAGTAGGTAGCCAGTGAAGGAGAACACTACACGATATTCAGTAAGGAGAGAAAAGTTCATTCCCGAACTGCAGGCCTGTGGCTCAGAGGATGCTTGGCAAGGCATCACTCCAGGCCATGCCCTATCTCAGGCAGGGAGCAGGGAGGTGTGGCCAGGTGGATTAGGGTTTGACCTTGAGAAAGGGGCGGTGACTGCCTCCAGGTGTGCCAGTTACCTAGGTAATGCAGGTAAGGCAGAGACTTAAACTGGTGAGGTGGGTGGGGGGCATTTGCATGGAGCCCTTCCAGGGGTGAACCTTACACAAAGCCTTTGAGCCGAGTGCCAGTGGGTCTTAACTACCTGGCAGGCAGAGATTGGAAGATTCAAAATTTGAGGCCAAGCAAAAAGTTCTGGAGGTCCCATTTCAACCAATGGCTGAGGGCGGTGGATGACACCTGCCATCCCAGCTATGATAGAAAGCCTCAATACAATTGCATTCTAGGCTGGCCAGGGTTTAAACCTCAGTACTTCCAAAAAATAGATCAGTTGAAGAAGTTAATGAGTTCTAAATTTGTACAGATGTTATACATTTCTTTTTTTTTTTCAGTGCTTTTAACAGTCAAGGTTCAATTTCCTATAGGGAAATCTTTTTCTAGGAACTTATTAATCCCTTATCCTCCCAGTTATTGTTTACCCATGATTTCTTTGAACATTGTTTTTCAACACAGCAGTTTGAACCCAGGGTCATGAACTTGTTTGGTTTGTTTACTTAGCTGGTACTCTACCACATTAGCCATGCCTTCAGCCCTGCTTTTTGCCAGTCCTGGGGCTTGAACTCAGGGCCTGAGCTTCTTTTGCTCAAGGCTGGCACTGTACCACTTGAGCCACAGCGCCACTTCTGGTTTTTTGTTTATGTGGTACTGAGGAATCGAATCCAGGGCTTCATGCATGCTAGGCAAGCACTCTACCAAGTATTTTTAAGAGTTCTCAGGAGAAACTTCAGCCCCAGGGAGATATTGTCAAGAGGCCTGGTTCTGCTTCTACACACATGCTACTCTGGCCAAGGACAGCACATCAAAAACCATTCAAAAGCGATGTTCTAAAAAGCAAAGATTTAAAAGTGATTCATTAGTTTTGGGGGATGCTAAGACTAGATTTGGACCCAAGACGTGCAACTTATTAGGCTAGATCTGTATCACTTGAGCCACATGACTAGCCCCTTCATTTTTTAGTTAGTCTCCATTTATGCTCAAGTGGCCTGGGCTGCAATTCTACTGGGGAGGGGGGTGCAGAGCTAGAGATTTTATTTAGGGCATACACATGATGGGCAATTACTCTCCCACTGGGCTAAGTTCCAACCTTAAAAGGTGCTTCAGAAGTACCAAACTCTAACCTGTTAAAATTAGGTTGTATGAATGTCACTACAGTTTTATTCAACTACTAACAATTTCCAAGGGCAAGGAGCAATTTCTATAGAGTCCAACAATACAATTTACTGGGCCTGACTGCTAGTAAGTGAAGGAAAGATAATGAAGTCTTAAGAAACAAGGATCATAATTGTCTCAGTAAATGTTCTTGCAGGGCCTGCTTTATCAATTAGTATGGTAATTTTAAAAAGAATAAAATCAGGCTGGGAATATGGCCTAGTGGCAAGAGAGCTTGCCTTGTATACATGAAGCCCTGGGCTCAATTCCCCAGCACCACATATATAGAAAACAGCCAGAAGCGGTGTGGCTCAAGTGGCAGTGTGCTGGCCTTGAGCAAAAAGAAGCCAGTGATAGTTCTCAGGCCCTGAGTTCAAGGCCCAGGACTGGCAAAAATAAAAAAAATAAAATAAAATCAGGGTGCCAAGTGTGGTGGTAAACACCTGCAATCCCAGAATTTAGTAGGCTGATGCAGGTTCTCAAGTTTGAGGCCAATGAGGAAACTGGGCTGACTTCCTAGCAAGAATGTCTGAGGAAAAAAAAAAAAAAAAAAAGCAAGCTAGAAATCTGAAGCCACTGTTACTCCACAAGAGGGCAATGTTTGAACACTCTTTTATTATGTCAGTCATGGGGCTTGAACTCAGGGTGTAGGCCTTGTTCCTAAGCTTTTCTGCCCAAACTAGCACTCTCACTTTGACCCACAGTACCACTTCTGGTTTTCTTGCGGTTAATTGGAGATGAATCTCACAGACTTTTCTGCCTGGGTTGGCTTTGAACCACTATCTTCATATCTCAGCCTCCTATATTAGCTAGGATTAGAGGTATGAGCTTGAACACAACTTTAAATGTAAGGTCTTGCCAAGTGCTATGTATTTCCCTTAACATGCTGAGATGTCTGCACCAAGTGGGCTGGTCATCCTCACTTCCTCTCTGGGTTCTTCTGCAGAGAAGGTAAAATGCTCCTAGTTTTGGCAGCACTGCTGTCTAAGGACCAAGAGCACAGGAAGCAGACAGCAGGAAAGCCGAGCACCTGGTTTTCTCACAGTTGTCAAACCACCATACTCAGGTCTTGTCTGCTGGAAAGGGGTAGTGTGGTGGCAGTTTCCACTTAGCTCTTTGTACATCATGGCACCAATTCTCTTAGCAGACTTGATAAACTGACTGCTGGACCTCAATCCTAATTTCCAATTCAGAAGACCTAATATAAGTTCCTAGAATTTGTATTCAAACAAGTTCTGTGATACTGACGCTACTGATCTGAGGACTCTGAGAACCACTGCTCTAGGTATTTCTGGCCCTGTACCCTTCTTTGTCTAACTCCTATTGAAGTGCCAGACATGTGAACCCCATTTTAGAATTAAACCCTGAACCAATCAGATTTGTACCTGTGTCCTAATCTTGCTTGCACACCTGATTGTTGTAACCTTGTTCTTTGCCTTTATAAGCCCTGTGTAATCACAGCTCGGGGCTTCCTCCTAACCTCCGCTGTGTCGGTGGGTAGGACGAGGCCCGAGTTGGCAGCTCGTTAAATAAAGCCTTGCCTTGCTTTTGCATTTCGGAGTGTCTGAATCTCGGTGGTCTTCTTGGGGGTGGTCTTGCGACTTGGCACAACACTATAATCCATCTATTGTTTTACTATTATTTACTTTTTTCCTTCTCTGTTAGCTTTTCCCGAGTCTCCTTTAGGAAAACTAAAGACCAAAAACAGAAGTGAACATTGTTAGATTCATCTTGAAGATTTCTTTGGAAAAGGATCCCAGCACTCTAGTTCAATGGTTTGGTATTTTAGGAGAAATAAACACACATACAAGCACATGCACACGCACACGTGCGAGCGTGTGCACACACACACATATGTATATAGTTGTATATCTTTAGATATACAATTTTAAATTGGTAGATGTATGGTAGATATATCTCACTAATTTGGAAATTTTCCTCTTCTAGGCTTAAAAAAGTATTTTCAAGTTGTAATAGTCATAAAATTTACTGATTTAAATATTTAAGTATACAGTTCCATGTCACACTTTTGTGTAGCCATCACTGTCATCCATCTTGATTTCTTCATCTTCATCAACTCAAGCTCTATATCCACTGAAGGGTAACCTGCACCCTCCCTCATCAACCCTAGCCCTTATCAACCATCTTTCTTCTCCGGAACTACTTGAGTGTTTCTCTTTACTAAATAAAAATGAGGGTCCTCTGCTGATTAATGGGATTGTTTCTATACACTAGGGCCTTCTTGCATACAGATGATTGAGTTTATTGTAGAGAAAGGTAACAAAAAGTGAAGTTGGAGAAAGAAAAGGGATAGAGGCAGCAACTAGATGTGAGCTTCCTAGCCACAAGCCTCAGCAGCCCTGCCATGGATCTGCCCTATTCTTTCGCATCAAGAAGCTGATTTTTCGAGCCATTTCCATGTTGTAAATCCTCCGGCAGGTCTCGTAGCTTTCCCGCTGTCGCCGGCGACAAGGCTTCTCGTAATATCGTCGTCGTTTAATGTCCTCAATGAGCCCATCCATTGTGAGGATTCTGTGTAAAGACAGGTAATGAGGTTACAAGATCAGCTCATTACTATTTCAAGTTTCACAAATAGAAACTCAACTGCTCCAAACAATCAGTGTTTGTAAAAATTACTGTGTGCAATGGTAGCAATATAGTATTAACTGCATATTTACATAGGTCCCAGTAAAAATTTGTGGGGAAATTAAGCAATTACATAGATCTTGCTCTTGAAGAGGTTTCAGTCAAGCTCATATTCTCAAATGGTCTCTACTATAACACACCTGAGGGATATGATTCAATCTCACAAGAACACTAACTTCCTATGGCAGTAATGCTCAATCAAGTAGGCATTTCTTTTTTTGTTTGTTTTTTGTTTTTTTTTTGCCAGTCCTGGGCCTTGGACTCAGGGCCTGAGCACTGTCCCTGGCTTCTTCCTGCTCAAGGCTAGCACTCTGCCACTTGAGCCACAGCACTGCTTCTAGCCGTTTTCTGTATATGTGGTGCTGGGGAATCAAACCCAGGGCCTCGTGTATCCGAGGCAAGCACTCTTGCCACTAGGCCATATCCCCAGCCCTCAAGTAGGCATTTCTGAAACAACAAATGGAACTAGCCATTTGTGGTTAAAAAAAGAAAAAGTGCTAGGCCCTGGTGGCTCACACCTGTAAATCCTAGCCACTCAGGAGACGGAGATCTGAGGATCATGGTTCAAAGCCAGCCTGGGCAGGAAGGTCTATAAGACTCTTATCTCCAATAAACAAGAAAATTGGAAGTGGAGCTGTGGCTCAGAGTAGTATAGAATGTTAGCCTCCTTGAGTAAAAAAGCTAGGGGTATCACCAAGGTCCTGAGTTCAAGCACCGTGATTGACCAAAACAAAAACACCACAAGAACAAATAAGTCATTAGAGATGATTGCAAGTCAAGTGTGATGTTGCATGTCTTGCCTGTAATCCCTGCGCTTTAACATTTGAGCCACAGCTCTACTTCTAGCTTTTTGTTGTTAACTGGAGCTAAGTGTCTCATAGACTTTCTTGGGCTAGCATTGAATCTCAATGCTCAGATCTTAGCCTCCTCAGTAGCTAGAAGTATAGGCATAAGCCACTGGCATCTGGCACCCTTTTAATTTAAGACAGCGTCCCACTAAGTTGCTCAGGCTAAGCTTGAACTTGTGATCCTCTTGCTTTACCTTCCAGAGTATCAGGACTTACAGGCATGTATCTAACTGTGTCAATTCTTTTTTGTTTGTTTTCCCTGTGTTCAGTCCTGGGGCTTGAATTCAGAGTTTGGGTGCTATCCCTGAGCTTTTTGTGCTCAAAGATAGCGGTCTACCACTTTGAGCCAAAGCTCCATTTCCAGCTTTTTGGTGGGTAACTGGAGATAAGTCTCATAAACTTTCCTGTCTGGGCTGGCTCAGAACTGTGATCCTTATATCTCAGCCTTCTGAGTTGCTAGGATTACAGGCATGAGCCATCAGCACACATCTTATTTTTTTTTCCCTCCTTAATTTTTTGCCTGTACTCAAGGCCTCACACTCTTGCTTGGCTGGTGCCCCATAACTTGAGCCACCCCTCTAGTTTAGCATTTTGTTGGTTAATTGGTGATAGAGTGTGTCTCAAACTTTTCTGCCCACATTGGCTTTGAACCTCAATCCTGATCTCAGCTTCCTGAGTAGACAGGATTTCATGTGTGAGCTTAAACTCTAAGGATGGAACTACATTATCCACTGAAGACTAAGTATGAATCATTTCTCTTTGTGTATGATGTTTTGTTGTTCTTTTGTTTTTGAATCACAGTCTTACTATAGTAGCCTCTCAACCTGAGTTCAAGCCCTATGAACAACAAAAAAACAAAAACAAACAAAAATAACAGCCTCACAGACTGAGGATATGGCTCAGTGCTACAGCAACTGTCTAGCAAGTTCAAAGACAGAGTTCAACCCCAGTACTATGAAAGTCTCACATATCATTTCTCCATGTACCACATGCTCTGATCACACTACTTGACTATTCTCTGAATACACACTTTTTTTTTGGAACCAGGCCTGGGGCTTGAATTCAGGGCCTAGGTACTATCCCTGAGCCTCCTGGGGCTCAAGACTAGCATTCCACCACTTGAGCCACAGCACCACTTCCAGCTTTTTCTGAGTAGTTTATTGGATATAAAAGTCTCATGGACTTTCCTGCCCAGACTGGCTTTGAACTGTGATTCTCAGATCTCAGCCTCCTGGGTAGCTAGGACTACAAGTGTGAGCCACTACCGCTATGCACCCTGAACCTATTTTAACACTAACATGGTAGCCTCAGGCTAAAACACCACCCCATCCCCTACCTGCCCCACTAGTAGAATTTTTCTCAATTTTGAAGTGAAGCCTAGCTACTTCAAAAGTTTTTCTTCTCATTTTGTGGTAGGAGGTGAAGGAAGGGTTTGGAATTGAATCCAGGGTTTCACACATACTAAGCAAGCCACTCTATGACTGAGTCATACCCTTCAGCTTGTGCATGCGTGCACGCTCTCTCTCTCTCCCTCTCTCTTTCTCTCTCCCTCTCCCCCCCTACGCACCTCTCTCTCTCTCTCTCAATCTCTCCCCCCCCCCCCCCTCATTTCCTCTCTGGTGCCAGTTCTGGAGCTAGTACTCTACCATTTGAGTCACAGCTCCACTTCTGGTGATTAATTGAAGATAAGACTGTCACAGAGGGGCTGGAAATATGGCCTAGTGGCAAGAGTCCTTGCCTCTTATACATGAAGCCCTGGGTTCAATTCCCCAGCACCACATATATACAAAAAGGCCAGAAGTGGCGCTGTGGCTCAAGTGGCAGAGTGCTAGCCTTGAGCAGAAAGCCAGGGACAGTGCTCAGGCCCTGAGCCAAGTCCCAGGACTGGCAAAAGAAAAAACAAAACAAAACAAAAACAACCCAACAACACTGTCATGGAATTTCCTGCTTGGGCTGGCTTTGAACTGCAATCCTCAGATCTCAAACTTAGTTGCTAGGATTACAGGCATGAGCTACCAGCACCCAGCTAGCCCTTCTCCACTTAAAGACAATTTATTATACTCTTATTCAACAATTATTTCATTACTATCCCATTAGTAATTTCTATAGATGTATTCCTCATTAGATTGAAAATCCCGGGGGCTGGGGATATGGCCTAGTGGCAAGAGTGCTTGCCTTGTATACATGAGGCCCTGGGTTCAATTCCCCAGCACCACATATACAGAAAATGGCCAGAAGTGGCACTGTGGCTCAAGTGGCAGAGTGCTAGCCTTGAGCAAGAAGAGGCCAGGGACAGTGCTCAGGCCCTGAGTCCAAGCCCCAGGACTGGCCAAAAAAAAAAAAAAAAAAAAAAAAGATTGAAAATCCCTTAATCCAAAAACAATGTTCTTTTAACATTACCCTCAATGTCCATGAAATTGATATAGAACCTGTGTCCTTCCTATCCAATTCCTTGCAATGGAGCTTTTCACATTGTATTAATAACTTCCCCAATTCAAACTCACCTCTTTGTTCTAATTAAGCTAAGATATTGTGCCTATTCTATAACCAATCTAATCCCTAGGCTCCGGAGAGCTCTGACTCCAATCTACAATTTGTCACCATTTTGGTCCTGATTAACTTCTCATCATTTGGTTCTAGGAAGCCAAGGCACCTTCTAGGTTGCCCTCCATTCCTGGCACTGTTTACATGGCCCTGTTCCTGCTTGCTCTGTCTTTTTGTTACATGAAAAAGTCACAAACATAACTAGAGATAAAGAGTTTGAGACACAGTTATTATAATTGGAAGGAAAAGGATGAAACAAATAAAAACAAGAAAAACCACCAGCTATTTCTGCACAGTGGGAAACTCCATTCATTGCTGTGTTGTACTACAAAGTCGAAGGTAATAACAGATTGGTCATGAACTTGAAAAGAACGGGGCTTTAGGTAAGTTACAAATGTGAATAGGCATGGGAAACACTGTCCCGTAAGCTCCTCTCCCAGTCTCTTGTGGTTTAATATAAAAAGTGAGAGGCTGGTGCTGGGGCTGTAGTTCAGTTGTATAGTGCACAGCATATACAAGGTCATTTGCTAAACCCCCTAGTCACCCCCCCCACACACACACACTAAGGGCATGCTTAAGTGGTAGTACTAGTCTTTTGTATAAGAGTAAATATTCCTGAGGCCCACCTAAAAAAATAGTTTGTAAAATACTAGAGAGCTATATTTGTGTTTGTTTAGTTCAAGGAAATAGAAAACAAAAGAACTGCTCTCAATTCCAAAAGCAGGAGAAGCAAATCAGTGCAAGTTTTGTTAGAAATAGTCATATCAGCTTCGTGCTGGTGGCTCACACCTATAATCTTTGCTATTCAGGAGGCTGTAGCCCCAATCAGTCTATTATTTCTAATAACCTCTAACTCTAAAGCAAACTATTTGTTTCATCACCAAATTTATTCTGCAAAAATTATAATACTGTAAGAGAGCTATAGAAACACTTATAAAAGCACACAGATGAAGCATTTAACTTGGATTTGAGAATGAAGTAGTATCATGAAGGCTTCCTAATGCACAAGTTATCTGAAATCTGAAGGATAATAAGTAGGTTGCCCTATTTTTATTCTTTTTCTACACCAATTATTGTCCTAAAACATAAATCAGATCACACAGAACACTATAAGCCTGTGATCCCCAGACTTATCTGAACATTAGAATCACCTAGGGAATCTTGAAAAGTTCTAGATCACACCATAGACCTTAAATCACAAGTACAAAGTTATTTCCTTCCTTCCTTCCTTTCACATTTCCCAATATTCCAATGTGCAAACAAATTTGAGCACCACTACTATAAGCTCTAGCCAGCCCAGGCACAAGCTCTAGCCAGCCCAGGCCAGAAAGTCAGTGAAACTCTCATCTCCAATTAACCACCGCCAAACTAGAAGTAGAGCTGTGGCTCAAGTGGTACAGCACTAGTATTGGGCAAAAAAGCTCAAGCTAGGAATGTGACTTAGTGACAGAGTGCTTGCCTAGCATGCATGAAGCCCAAGGTTTGATCCCTTAGTACCACAGAAACAGAAAAAGCCAGAAGTGGTGCTGTGGCACAAGTGGTAGAATGCTAGCCTCGAGCAAAAAGAAACTCAGGGACAGTGTCTAGGTCCTGAATTCAAGCCCCAAGACTGGCCAAAAAAAAAAGCTCAAGGACAGTGCCCAGACCTTGAGTTCAAGGGCTAGGACAAGCATCAAAACAAATACCACCTAGGAAGAGCTTACTGGAATGACATTTAAAATTGGAATAAAGGAATCACAATAGCAAAGTCTAAAACTCAAAATATGCCATCTGAATTTATTGTTTGTTTTGGTTGCTGATTGTGGGTGGGGCTTGAACTCTGGGCCTGAGCACTGTCCCTGGGCTCTTTAGCTCAAGGCTAGCACTCTACCACTTGCGCCACAGTGCGCCACTTCTGGTTTCCTAGTGGTGAATTGGAGATAAGAGTTTCACTGACGGGCTGGGGATATGGCCTAGTGGCAAGAGTGCTTGCCTCGTATACATGAGGCCCTGGGTTCAATTCCCCAGCACCAGCGCCAGAAGTGGCGCTGTGGCTCAAGTGGCAGAGTGCTAGCCTTGAGCAAAAAGAAGCCAGGGACAGTGCTCAGGCCCTGAGTCCAAGGCCCAGGACTGGACAAAAAAAAAAAGTTTCACTGACTTTCCTGCCCAAGCTGGCTTTGAACCATGATCCTCAGATCTCAGCCTCCTGAGTAGCTAGGATTACAGGCATGAGCCACGGGTGCCCCACTGGGTTTTTGTTTTTAGCTGTATTTTTTTTTTTTTGTCTTTTCTTTTTGGGTACTGGGGATCAAACCCAGGACATTACACTTGCTAGGCAAGTGCTTTGCCACTGAGCTACATCCCAGCCCTCTATCTACACTGAAATACTACAATACTCTATTAGTGTCAAGAGTTTTTAAAACAGAGTTGGTCATTCATTTTACCAAGTAAATTCCTATGCTATGAAACAAAGAAGACAAGATAAAAAAATAAAGTACTTGAGGATAGAGGAAGAGGGAGGATAGAAAGAACATGACAGGGTTGGAAAATAGTGTCCTTGGATGGTTCTAACTACCAAACACACAGAACAACCAAATATCAAGATGCCAGATGGGGGGACTCCATTTTCCTGTACTATCTAGTCACCCTAAAAATCATAGATTAACTTCAAATGAGTCCCTAGAGTAAAGTCATCCATTCTACTTCATCTTGGATGTAGAAGAGTTTTATAGAACTCAAGAATGGGGGGGGGGGGGCTGCTATACAGTTCAGTAGAGCACTTGTACAGTATGTACAAGGTCCTGGGGTTCAATCCTCACCTGTGAGGGAAAAAGAAAAGGTAAACAGTGAGGGTGTTTATAACAATGCTGCTTCCAAAGGTAGTTCAAGGACTAGCAGACCAGGAACATAGTGTAAATAGATCAGCCTGGAGCTCTGGTGCCTGGCAACCTAACATGAAGGAGAAACCAGCTGCCAGTTTTAGTGAAATTCAGCTGATTATGTAAAAGGTTGCCAAGCTGCCTGGAGGGGGAAACCGGGGGTGGCAGGCTCACATGTCATTGTAGTCAGCCTACGTCAGGACCAACGTGGGCACAAGGACTCAATGAGCCCAGAAGCTGGCCCACCAGGAGTAAAGGGGGTCAACCAGGCATGCTTCCAGTGTGCTAGCTTGCCTTTCCTTGTTTGGGTGCCAGCCAATCAACACAGGGCTTCCTAACAACCCACATTCTCTATCTCCTCATCTCAGAGCACCAATGAGGCCCCTGGTTACATAACAGGCATTTTGTGGCATCTCACTGGGCAGACACAGGCTATTTCCTTTATAAGACTCCCTCTATGTGCCAAACATGGTAAAGGTTTAACCTCCTCTCTCTTCTCACTACTCTCCTAACCTGTTGTAATTAGAGCACAGAACAAGAAAGTTATTTTTAAATTACCAACTATCAGAAAGCTGAGAGGTAAAGAAAAGCTTGGGATACCAGTGGGGCACATAGGAAAGGTGGCCAGAGACATTAGAGAAAAAGTGGTAAAGTGTATCTATCAGCCAGAAAATACTACTTCTTGAGCTGGGGATATGGCCTAGTGGTGGAGTGCTTGCCTTGTATACATGAAGCCCTGGGTTCAATTCCCCAGCACCACATATATAGAAAACGGCCAGAAGGGGCGCTGTGGTTCAAGTGGCAGAGTGCTAGCCTTGAGCAAAAAGAAGCCAAGGACAGTGCTCAGGCCCTGAATCCGAGCCTCAGGACAGGCAAAAAATAAAAAGTAAAAAAAAAAAAAAAAAATATATATATATATATATATATATATCTTTTTATCCTAAAAATGCAACTGTCTAAAGAACGAATCGAAATGAAAAAATAAGTATCCTCTAAAGATTGTAAGAACCATTTCCACAATACTTGCCATAGCTAGTTTTGTTTTTTGTTTTTAATCAATACACTCTTGCACTGGTTTCCCCAGGAACAAAGTTCCAATTTTCCAAGTTCATAAAGGAAGCCTAAGAGATTAAAACTCTGGGATTCTCTGGGACCTGAATTTCAGAGTTTATTTTTCTAATCATCCCTCTTCTGTCTGACAAAGTTCTTTCACCTTTCCATCTCCATTTATTTCCATTCTCTCTTCTTTCTCTCTCTCACTTGTACCAGACTTGACCTCAGGATTTTGTGTACACTTGGCTTTTTTTCTCAAAGCTGGTGTGGTTCCACTTGAGCCAAAACCTCTAATCCAGCTTTTTTGCTGGTTAATTGGAAATAAGATTCTTGAGAATTTGTTCAAGCTGGCTTTAAACCCCAATTCTCAGATCTTAGCCTCTTGAACAGCTAGGATCATAGGCATGAGCTACCAATGTCCAGCTTCTATTCCTTTTTTTCCCCCAGTCTTGGGGCTTGCACTCAGTGCCTGAGCACTGTCCCTGGCTTCTTTTTGCTCAAGGTTAGCACTCTGCCACCACTTCCAGCCTTTTCTGTGTATGCGGTGCTGAGGAATCGAACCCTGGCTTCATGCATGCTAGGCAAACACTCTACCACTAAGCCACACATTCCTAGCCCTGTCCACCTCTTTTCTGTGGTGCTAGGGATGAAGTCCAGGGCCTTGGCATAAGCTACTCAATCTTTCTATCACTGAGCTTCATGCCATCTCCTAGAGCACCAATTTTATGAGGGTGGGGTTACTGGCTCAGAATGCAATGGCAATGAATGAAAAGTTCACCAAAAGTTTTAACTTAAAAAAAAAAAAAGCTGGCTATCAGTGGCTATTCAGTAGGCTGAGCAGCATCTGAGGATTGGGGGTTCAAGACCAACCTGGACAAGAAAGTGTGTAATACTCTTTATCTCAAGTCAACCACAAAAAAAGCTGGAAGTGGAGCTGTGGCTCAAGTGGTAGAGTGCTAACCTTGAGCTCAGAAGTTCAGGAACAGTGCCCAGGACCTGAATTCAAACCTCAGGACCAGCACAAAACAATCAAACAATTTTTTTTTTCTAGTTTGCCCAGGTGGTTCTAACAGGCAGCCAGGTTGAAAACTGCAAGGTATCATGAATTAGACTCCTGCTGTTTCTGACTACAGTTAACACTTCCACCCAGGAAAAAAATGTGTAAACTGCCAGTCATTAATAAAAAGAAAAACTTAAAAAAAGTGTGACAGCTTTTTTTTTTTTAAAAAAAAAAAAGGAGCCATAATTGAGTGTCCAGTGACTTACCCCTGTAATTCTAGCTACTCAGGAAGCTGAGATCTGTTGGATCAAGGATTGAGGCCAGCCTGAGAAAAAAAGTCAACCAGCAAAATGGCAGGCTGGAGGCACGGCTCAAGTGGTAAGAGTACAAGCTGTAAGCAAGAAAAAACAAGCACCAGTTTAAGTCCTAGTACTTGCTGGAAAAAAAAAAAGGAGAAGAGAGGAGAGGACAAGAAGATTTGAAGATTCTTCAGAACAAGGTCTGAAATAGTACAAGGTGGCAGAAAGTGCCCACATATGCTTCTAATTTCTGCTATTAGTTTATTTGTCCCTTACCCACTACCTACCTGCACCTAAGGATCAGAATTTTAGATAAAAATGAAAAATAATAAAGGGGGAAAAAACAGAAAAGCAAAAACCTAGTATTTTTTTTTTTTGTCAGTCCTGGGCCTTGGACTCAGGGCCTAAGTACTGTCCCTGGCTTTTTCTTGCTCAAGGCTAGCACTCTGCCACTTGAGCCACAGCGCCACTTCTGGCCATTTTCTATATATGTGGTGCTAGGGAATCGAACCCAGAGCTTCATGTATATGAGGCAAGCACTCTTGCCACTAGGCCATATTCCCATCCCAAAAAAACCTAGTACTAATTGAGCAAAAAAGATAGTGGCTAAATAGTAAATTTTGAATAGACAGTTATAGATCTGACTCTACATTAATTAGAACAATCTCAAGTAAAAGAAACCACTCAAAGAGAAGAGTTGATATTGTTTCCTTTAGAAATGGTAAAAATGAAGAGACAATATATACCTTCAGACAGGACATTAGAAATGCTTTGCTTCTTTGGTTCTTTAATTTTTAAAAGTAGGGGCTGGGGATATGGCCTAGTGGCAAGAGTACCTGCCTCGGATACACGAGGCCCTAGGTTCGATTCCCCAGCACCACATATACAGAAAACCGCCAGAAGCGGTGCTGTGGCTCAAGCGGCAGAGTGCTAGCCTTGAGCGAGAAGAAGCCAGGGACAGTGCTCAGGCCCTGAGTCCAAGGCCCAGGACTGGCAAAAAAAAAAAAAAAAAGTAGAAATGTAGATTCATCCTATTATGCAAAATGCATACAGAAGGAACAAATGCTATTATTTATTTGTGGTTCCAGGGGTTCCTGGGGCTTGAACTCAGGGCCAAGGTACTATCCTCAAGCTTTTTATGCTTGACTAGTTTTCTACCACTTGAGCCACAGCTCCACTTCCAGCTTTTTGATGGCTAACTGGAAGAGTTTCATAGACTTTCCTGCTCGCGGTGGCTTTGAACCATGGTCCTCAAAGATCTCAGCCTCCCAAGTAGCTAGGATTATAGGCATGAGCCACCTATATCTGGCTATGAATGCTAGTATTGAAAAATGAGATTAGCATTGGACTAAATAGGTGAGGACTTGTCAGCAAAGTATCATAATCTGTAAGAAAATTTAGGGGTTGGAGATGAGGCTCAAGGTGGTAGAGTGCTAGCCAATGAGCAAAAGAATCAGTTACTGAGTTTTGAGTCCTAGTCTCAGAAAGAACAAACATTTATTCCAGCAGACCCAGAAGTGGATTGAGGGGCTAGAATTTTACAACTTGGCCAATCACATAAATGTTACCTGAAGAAAGGACCCAGGAGAGAAAGGAAGAGAAGTCTGCAATGGCTGGTGCTCAGGCTCTGCTGACCTCCAGGGGTGTTCACGCAGAAGTAGAAATGCCCGGTCCCTGCTCAGAGCACTTTGTATAAGAATGTGATGCTGGGAACTCCAACAACCTGGTTTCCCTGGGTGATCAGATCACTTCCTTGCATAGGTTGGGATCTGCTCTGTGTGTTTGCATTTTCCCATGTCTTCATGGAATTCTGAATCACCTGTCTGACATTGGAGCCCTGTTGCCTCTGAACTACAAAGCATCATTATATTCTTCTGTACTTTTAAGTTCCTTTAGATGTTTGACTGCTTTAAGATATGCCATTGCCAGTTCCAGAGCTGAGGTGTGCATAAAGCCTTACAGCAGAATATAAAAAAAAGATAAATCATTCCAATATTAGTAGTAAACTGATTTACATGTCAAAATAAAGCTTATTATTTTCTCATTTTTTTTTCTTTGTCAGTCCTGGGGCTTGGACTCAGGGCCTGAGCACTGTCCCTGGCTTCTTTTTGCTCAAGGCTAGCACTCTGCCACTTGAGCCACAGCGCCACTTCTGGCCGTTTTCTGTATATGTGACTTCTGGCCGTTTTCTGTATATGTGGTGCTGGGGAATTGAACCCAGGGCTTCATGTATACGAGGCAAGCACTCTACCACTAGGCCATATTCCCAGCCCTTTCTCATTGTTTTTGTCTCTAGGCTATCTTAAGTACAATCTGATAGTCAAGGACAATAAAAAGGAAAAATAGCTAAAGTCTCAGTCTCTCCAATGAACAAATCATCCATGAAATAATACTAAGATAAAAATTTCATTACAATTATTTCCAAACTGGGATAGAGCTAACATATAATAATATGAACCAAACACTGTTCTAGGTCTTCATGAGGTGGTTACTATTAATAAGCTCCATTTCACACACAAGTAAACTGACACAGAGTGACACAGTTTGCCTACTAGACATCATGAGGCTAGTAAGTGGCACAGCTGGAGTCTGAATTAGGCAGTCTGTACTTTCACTTGAGCCTTTCTGCTTTAGTTATTTTTCAAGTAGTTTCTTGTGTTTTTTGCTCAGGCTGCCCTTAGACTGTGATCTTCCTCTTACCTACATGTTCCCCAGCAACTGGGAGGCTAGGGGTGCACCACAATAGACTTGTTTGTTGGGATGAAGTGTCCTTAGCTTTTTGCTCAAACTGGCCTGGATCCACAATCTTTCCATCTCTTCCTCCTGAGTAGCTGGTAGCATTCACTACCACACCTATCCTTCAAATGAGGATTCTTAATTGCAAAATAACTGCAATAGGTCTCTTTATTTCTCCTTCTTATCCCAATCAAAACAAACAAGAAATAATCTGGTAATATAAATACTGCATTAGAAATATGTGCTTGGGCTGTGAAAATGGCCTAGTGGTAGAGTGCTTGCCTCGTATACATGAAGCCCTGAGTTTGATTCCTCAGAACCACATATATAGAAAAAGCCAGAAGTGGCGCTGTGGCTCAAGTGGTAGAGTACTAGCCTTGAGCAAAAAGAAGCCAGGGACAGTGTTCAGGCCCTGAGTTCAAGGCCCAGGACTGGCCAAAAAAAAAGAAAGAAAAGAAAAAAAGAAAGAAATATGTGTGCTTGCTAGACTTGGTGGTATACACTGTAATCCTAGCACGCATGGAGATGGGAGTTAGGATTATAAATCCTAGGACAATCTGGACTACACAGGAAAACTGCCTTTTTTTTTTTTTTTTTTTTTTTTTTTTGCCAGAGGTGGGGCTTGGACTCAGGGACTGAGTACTGTCCCTGGCTTCTTTTTGCCCAAGGCTAGCACTCTTGAACCACAGAGACACCTCGGGCTTTTTCTGTATATGTGGTGTTGAGGAATCGAACCCAGGGCTTCATGTATATGAGCACTCTTGCCACTAGGCCATATTCCCAGCCCAGGAAAACGCTGTCTTAAAGGCGGGAGATGTAGTTTAGTGGTACAGCACTTCCAAAGCCTTGGGTTCAATATCCAACAAAACCACCCTCACCCCACCAAAAAATAAAGGTGTGCTTTGTGCTCCCCTACACCAATCAATAATTGTTTGACCCAAGAAACAGTTTAATTCGTAGGCTTCCCTTACTTGTGAAATAAAGCTACCACATCATTAAAGACCTTAAGGCAGAGGGCCAGCTCATGTAATCTCTTAAAAAATCTCCTTCCTACATACAGTTCTTTGATAATTCAACTCAATAGTTTGTGTCTTCAAAACCTGCCTCAGGGGCTGGGAATATGGCCTAGTGGTAAGGTACTCGCCTCGTATACATGAAGCCCTGGGTTCGATTCCTCAGCACCACATATAAAGAAAGAAAGCATCATATCATAATGAATGTATGACAGCTAAAGATTAACTGAAATCAATTAAAACTCTGGCACTCAAAAAAAAAAAAAAACCTGCCTCATACTGAGCATCAGAATCCTTACTGCTGATAAGGGAAGGCGGTTAAGGAACATTAAGCTTGAGAAATTAAGGGTGGTAACACATAATTAGGGCTATCCTACACCTCAGCCTGGCACTCAAAGACCTCTTTATACAGTTCCTTCACACCAGCCAGCTTGCTTCCATCTATGTATTTTAGCTCATGAAGTAGGATTCCTTATAATCTGTAATCTCTTCCTATCTGCTTGTTGCTCCAAAATCCCAATCAGAATTCATCTTTTTCCATTAGCTTTTGTTCCACAGCAAACCTTTCCTCAACCATTTACCATGTACTATGTTTCTCCTTTTAGTACTTTACATCTTGATTACACCACTGGGCTGTATTATAAGTCTTAAATCGAAGTCAGGGTTATCATCAAAAGGATGATGAATGCTCATTGAATAAGTGTTATTAAACTAAGTTTATTAAACTAAGTTTTTGGAATTTTTTTTCTTGTGCAGGTCCTGGGTCTTGAACTAAGGCCTATGAGTGCATTCCCTAAGCTTTTTCCCTCAAGGCTAGCACTTGACCCAGAGCTCCACTTCTAGCTTTTTTATAACTTATTGATAAAAGTCTCACTATGGTTGGGGATATGGCCTAGTGGCAAGAGTGCTTGCCTCCTATATGTGAAGCCCTGGGCTCAATTCCCCAGCACCACACATATAGAAAGTGGCACTGTGGCTCATTTGGCAGAGTGCTAGCCTTGAGCAAAAAAAGAAGCCAGGGAAAGGACAGTGCTCAGGCCCTGAGTCCAAGCCCCAGGACTAGCCCCCCCCCCTCAAAAAAAAGTCTCACTACATTTCCTACCCAAGCTGAAAATCGTAATCTGAACCCTGATCCTCATATCTCAGCCTACTGAATAGCTAGGATTACAGGTGTAAGCCACTAGTGCTCGGCTAACAATGTCATTTTTAAGATTAAAAACTACAGGCTCATGCTTGTAAATCCTAGCTACTCAAGAGGCTGAGATCCGAGGATCAGGATTTGAAGCCAGATGAGGCAGGAAAGTCTGTAAGACTCCAATCTCCAATAAACTACTAAAAAGCCAGAAGTGGAGCTGTGGCTCGAGTGGTAGAGGGCTATCCTTAAGCCAAAGAAGCTCAGTGACAGTTCCCAAACCTTGATTTGAAGCTTCAGAACCAACACAAGAAAAAAAGACTCTAAGGGGCTGAGAAGTTTCAAGACACTAAACACTGATTTGCAAACAACCTATGCCAGAGGATGAAGAAAATAAACCAAGATGCCTCTAAGAGTTGGGTCTAGGCATGATTTAGATTCTTTACCAGTTGGCTACCTGTTTAGAGTCCTGTATGCACCTTCCACGTTTCCATCCTGTACCATCACAGTCCTGGCAATGAACTTCAGATGTTTTGCCATCACCTTGGATTTGTCTTCACCTCCAAGACCAACGTGATGATGTAGAGAAGACGACAGCGCAAAGACCTGGTAAGGAAACACACACTACTCATCATTTTATGGGATATCTGGAAAGGGAACGTATGATTTTGCCATCTTTTCGAAGGTTCTAGAAAGTTCACACAAATCATATTACGCCTCGCTTTTGACTGGAGGCGTGGTTCAATGGTAGAGCACCTGCCTAGCAAGAGCGTGGCCCCAGTACTGCCCGGGGGAGGCCTCCCTCGTTCTCTGTTAGCACAAAGCCCAACATATGGGAGAAATGAGATGGAAGCAGGGTGTCACGAGCTAGTGGCGAGGCCGGGCGGAGGGCCGGAGCAGCAGGGCGTTCGCCGCTCCGGGAGGCGTTGGGCTGCGGTCTTCGTGAAGGGGCAGCGCAGCACAACACGCACACTTACCCACCCGCTCGCCACGCACGCCTGGCCTTCCCAGGCCCCCGCAGCGACCTTCACGCGACGGCGCCCTGAGGACGCAGCGGACCCAGCCGACCCAGACCCGTGCGCGCAACCGGAAGCGGAAATGACGGAATTCCCCCTTCGCCGCGCAAACCGGCTGCGCGGTAACCATGGCAACGCGCTGGCCAGGTCTCAGGCCCGTGGCTGGTCCCCTGGTCGGGGACGCTACGGCTGAACTCGCCACGTGCTCGTGGATCCACATTCTCCCTGGACCTGCGGTGCGGCCGTCCCCGGGCCTGGCTCCAGACCCCGAGGTCCTATCAGCTTCCAAATCCTAATCGCGGTGGAAGTGATTTCTTTTCCTGGAAGGACAATGGAAGCAAGCCACGCTTCCTCAGCACGCTTCCTGTTTACTCTTCGGGAAGGACACAGGTCTGCCTACCCCCTCAAGTGAAAAACAGCCCCCCCCCCCCCAGCAGCCCCCAAACCAAGCGGGTGGAATGAGCACCCAGTACATTTTCTGTGCCATCACTTTCCTAGCCATTTCACTAAATGGGGTGAAATCACTCAATAAAAGACATGGGAGGGCTGGGAATATGGCCTAGTGGCAAGAGTGCTTGCCTCGTATACATGAAGCTCTGGGTTCAATTCCCCAGCACCACGTATATAGAAAACGGCCAGAGGTGGCGCTGTGGCTCAAATGGCAGAGTGCTAGCCTTGAGCAAAAAAAAAAAGCCAGGGACAGTGCTCAGGCCCTGAGTCCAAGGACCAGGACTGGCAAAGAAAAAAAAAAAAAGACATGGGAGACAGCAGTGTTTTCATGTCAGCTTGGACGTTCTAGTAAGAACTAATAGACATATCTTTAAAAAAAAAATCCTTCCACACTATTTAGACATACTTTATTTGTATGCGACCTCTACACATCCATTTGCCACTATTCTCGTTGTAAGTTCAGATCTGATAGTTACAAGGAAATGTTCCTCCTCTAGAACACACAGATGCATCCTCATCAAGTTGTAACAGGAACTCACACAAAAAAAATTAAGCCTGCCTCATTGTAAGCCAGGTCCAAAGAGCCAGAAATAGAGCTAGGTTGTGACATCATTATGCTTATCAACAAACTTGGCATGCGTATTCTGTGACAGATACTGTTGGCTCTAGTTGGCTGCCTCTTGCACCACTGGAAGACAGTATGTAGACATAAAAAATAGTAAGACAGGGTAGCAGGTAATAAATACAAAATAAATTGTATAGACAGCAGCATAATGTGGTGGAAAGGCACTGGATTAGAAGCAGGAAATGGACCCAATTCTGGTAGTCATCAGTCATAGGACCTTGAATAAGCACTTAACCTGGGGTCTGAAAACTACAACCTGCAGGTCCATCCCTGTTTTTTAAATAAAAATGCTGGAATAAGGTCATGTTTATTTGTAAATTAAGTATAGATATTTCAGGTTAAAATGGCACAGTTGGATAGGGGAAACAGAGATATACAGTTAAAATCTAAAATATATACTACCTGATCCTTGCCAGGTTTATACTCTGTTCCTCATATTAAAAAATTACTCTGGGGCTGGGGATATGGCCTAGTGGCAAGAGTGCTTGCCTTGTATACATGAAGCCCTGGGTTCAATTCCCCAGCACCACATATATAGAAAACGGCCAGAAGGGGCGCTATGGCTCAAGTGGCAGAGTGCTAGCCTTGAGCAAAACGAAGCCAGGGACAGTGCTCAGGCCCTGAGTCCAAGGCCCAGGACTGGCGAAAAAAAAAAAAGAAAGAAAGAAAGAAAAAAAAAAAGACTCTGGTATCTGCCCTGTCAATCTTGCAAAATTTGTCATAGGAATCAAATGCTATTGAATATAAAGATAGCTAGAAAGATATAGGGACACTACTTGCTTTGAGAGCCTATATTATACCAAACTATTTTATGTGTTTTGTGTATGCACTTCTGTTTGATATAGTAAAAGGCCAAAGACTAAGTCTATACAGTATAACAGAAAAAAATAAGGAGGAGTGGGACTTGAGTTAGTCATTGACTGAAGGGTAAGGTTTAGACAACAGAAGAAAAGTCTGTGCATTTGAACATGATGAACCAAGTTTTGAAGCAATAAAGCTTACAGTAACCGTAGTAAGGGAGTGGAGAATCACTCAAGGGAGCAGAGGGAGAATAGAGCCCTTGACTAAAGATTTTGGATGACTTCTCATAGCCTGGGGGAGCCAGAAAAGGATGTAAATAGAGAGTGACATGTAAACCCTTGTTCTAGGAAAATTAATCTGGTTACCAGTGTGAAATATTTAGAGATAAGAAAGTCTATGGCTATAGTAACAGTCTAAACTTAGCATGGCCACAACAGACTAGTAAGAGATGGATGTTAAGAGATATTCCAAAGAAAAAGAATTTGGTGACTGAATGGCCCCACATTTTAACCCTAGTTAACTGGGAAAATGTTGGTACCATAGATAGCACTAACAAAAGAAGAGACCATGAAAAGAGAGAGCAGTACATGTAGAAAGTGGAAGGTCCACTGGAGAGCTCCAAGCAGATGCCCCAGCCTGTCTAAAGTCTCCACCCAGTACCTGTGTTACTTAGGTTACTAGCACACTTGGAAGCAGTAACCTACCCTTCTCTGAGGACCTTACAGAAAGTACAATTTTATTGGCTCCCTCTGGAAAACACACAAGACTGGAAACCAAGAGTTTGGGGCCACATGTTATATTGGTTTGCACAAATCGTGTGAGTTTTCTCACTTGTCAATAAGAGAGTTGATTAGATTTTTAGGTACAAAAAGTGTATCTTGCCTATGCTTCAATTTTCAGCAAGTTTTTTTTTGTGTGTGTGTGTGTTTTGGTTTTCTTGGTTAGTTTGGGGGCTTGAAATTAGGGTCTAGGTGCTGTCTCTGAGCTTTTATGCTCAAGGCTAGCACTCTAGCACTTTGAGCCACAGCTGTACTTCCGCTTTTTAGGTGGTTAATTGGAGATAAGAGCCTTGTAGACTTTCCTGCCTGGGCTGGCTTTGAACTGGGATCCTCAGATCTGAGCCTCCTGAGTATCTAGGCTTACAGGCATGAGCCACCAGCACCCACCCAGCTCAGTCAATTTTGTATGAGCTATATATAAATAAATATTCCCAGCAGAGCTGCATCCTTTCAGGTGAAAGGTGAGACAGCAGATAAAAGTTTAGCAGTCATCTACATTGAGGCCGTAATTAAAGCCATGATAGAAAACAAAACCTTTATGTGGAATACAATCATAGAGAAAGGCCAAGGTCTGTGCCTGGGGGAACACCTACACTCTGCAGTAGGCAGAAGTGGGGCCATTAAGAGACCTAGAAATTGCTGCCAGTTGGGTAAGAGGAGAATTAGGATAGAGGGCTGTCATGGGATCCAAGGGAGGAGAGTTTCAGTCTGGCAGCATCAAGTGTCAAATGATACAGAGAACAGCAAGTTCATAGACTTAGTAGAGGACAGCTGAGTTAGGTGTTGATTGGGGGAAAGCTACATTGTAATATTGCTTCTAAGTACAACCAAGAGAAAGCAATGGAAGCTAGGCTGCAATGAGGTTAAGGGCCAAGTGGTGGAAAGGAACCAGAAGGACTACTCTGTCAGGAATTATAGGGCAGGCTGGGGATGTCACTAGGTGGAAGAGCATGGGCCTAGCATGCATGAGACATTGGGTTTAACCCCCATTACTGAGGGTTAAAAAAATTATAAAGCAAAAAGAAACGATAACCAGGCTCAGGAGATGTAAAATGTGACACCTGATCAGACTTGTAGAGGACATTATTATAGGGAACAAATACAAGTTGCAAGATAAAAAGGGGGAATAGATGGTACAAGTTTCACAAGTGAACAGCAACCAAAAGCAAAGGCCCACTTTCTGTGACTCAACCCTTGATATCCTAGCTACTTAGGAGCTAGAGACATGGAAGATCACCATTCAAAGCCAGCTCAGGCAGGAAAAATTCAGTCTAATATAACCAGCAAAATGCTAGACTGAAGGTATTGCTCAAGTGGTAGAATATCAAGACTGAGATAAAGCTGATTAAGAGATGATGCTTTGAATTCAAGCCCCAGTACCAAAAAAAAAGCACAAATGAAAAAGTTTTCTTCAAAAAGGAGGTCATATTTTCTAAAATAAAGGGAGGCAATTATTCACTGACAAAAAAGAACTTGAGAACTGGGAGAAAAATGTCTGACAAGCTGTGAGAAACACACTAAGGAGCCAATAAGCAATGACTAAGATGAAAGAATAGTCTGATAACACTGCAAAGGCTTCAGATGGGAGAGGAAATGGTTTTGGTAGAAACTAGGCCAAGTCAAAAAGAGAGTAATACACAGAGAAGGATAGAAACAGATACATTCATGGACTTCATTTTTGTATCCTCATAATGCTAGGCTGCTTTCCTTTGTCTAGTGTACGTCTAGCTGATTCACCTTTGAATAAGGATGTGACCCACTGTCTGAGAGGATCCCCACCTACCCACCCAACTGACAATTGTAGGGTACCCCATAATCCTCTTCAAAACTGGCAACCCCAGTGGCTGTTTCAGCTTTTGTGCCCCTCTAGCAGCAACAGCAGGTTACACATTCATTTACCCACAAACATCAACAGTTCTCATCAAAGGAAAGAACTATGTCAGAGCAGAAGAACCTGCTAGTCTGGGCCAGCTAGAATACATGGGGAAGACACACAAAAGGAAAGGTACTAGTCTGAATCTAAACAACAACAACAAAAAATAATAAACTTAATCCTGTAACCATCCCAAAGGTATTCACTAGAAAAATGACAGCAAGAGTCCCTTTACTTCTCCCATAGGATTTATAGTGTTGCTTCCAAACTGTTAACTTGGTGGCACTCATGCTCACAAACATTCCTACCCCATCTTTCCTGCAGCTCATAGAAATCAAGATTGATATTTGATGGCTGGGAATATGGCCTAGTGGCAATAGTGTTTGCCTCGTATACATGGAGGCCCTGGGTTCGATTCCCCAGCACCACATATATAGAAAACTGCCAGAGGTGGCACTGTGGCTCAAGTGGCAGAGTGCTACCCTTGAACAAAAAGAAGCCAGGGACAGTGCTCAGGCCTTGAGTCCAAGGCCAAGGATTGGCAAAAAAAAAAAAAAAAAAAAAAAAAAAAAAAAAAAAAAAGATCGATATTTGAGACAAAGTTTTCAATCCCAAAGTAGTTGAGTAAAAAAAAAAATACAACTTTAATCAGAAAGGATTTCTCTACCCTCAACACAAATACATACATTAGAAGTAAAAAATACATAGATTTACACAATCACACGGGACAGGTGCATATCCTGGGTTAGGAGCTGAGGAGATGAGCCTTGGGAGCAATTGGAGAGCTTCTCATCTGCACCTCTAGGTGTCCCATAGTCATCTCTCTGGCTACGGTGGGTGGACCAGGAGGTGAGAGGGGGCGGCTCCAATCTGATGACAGAGTTCCTGGCAAGCTGTGACAACGAGGGCCCTCTCCAGATAGTTTCTTAAGATCACCAGGAACAGCAGGAGGCACTGTAGTAGGTGGCACTGGAGTGGCTGGGGCAGAATAGGTGAATGGCTGCATTCCATGTTGGAGGAAAAGGATGACACCAATGCTGGTTCCACTGCCTAAGGGACCATTGCTGAAGGAGGTGGTACCTGGGGAACTTAGAGGGGGATTACAAATCGGAGTGGTGTGAATCCAGGTGAGGTTCATAGCTGGCCATTCAGTAACATGCCAAGGCTGCTTTGGTTTCAAAATGAAATGTCCCAGCTGTGTCTGACCCATCTTCTCCATGGGAGGTGCCGGAGAGGAAGCAGCTGAATCTCTGCGATGGCTGGGAAAATGCTAGATAGTGGGGAAAATGAAAACAAAAACTTATTTTAAAATGTTCATATTGGCTCCACCTGCCTGCTTAGACTCTTGCTTTCCTTGGGAATTCAGTTTGCAATACAAATATACCTTGTTTTGTGTAACAGATAGGTTCTTGCTAGAGTATGATTAAGTAAAAACTTCTAGTCTAGGGATATCATGTATCCAACAAGTAGTTGAGGGCCTACTATGTGTCATGTACCAGATTAGGCACTGAATATTAAGAAATAAAACACTGCTGGGTGATGGTGGCTCATGCCTGTAATCCTAGCTACTAAGGAGGCTGAGATCTGAGGATCATATTTCAAACCCAGCCAGGGCAAGAAAGTCCATGACATTCTTCTCTCCACTAACTACCCAAAACATGCGGAAGTGGAGCTATGGCTCAAGTGGTAGAGTGTTAACCTTGAGCACAAAGCTCAGGGACAGAGCCCAGTCTGAGACTTCAAGCTCCAGAACCAGCAGAAAAAAAGAAAGAGAAAAAAGGTAGGAAGGAAGGAAAGGCAAAGAAAAAAAGAAATAAAACTCTATAGGTTCTGTTTCTAAGGTAATTTACTTTGAATTTCCTTAAAATCCTTTTTGTAATTTTTAGAAATCAATGGTGCTAAGGAATCAATTCCAGGGGTATTTTATATCTATGTTGAGTACAAATTCTCACAATGAGCTACAAACCCCAGCCAGAGAAATCTCTTTTCAATGAAAATAATCATTTATCAATTTCTGTATTTTAAATTGTTTCTGGACTAGGAGGTAGCTCAGTGGTAAAGTGCTTGCCCAGTGAGGACAATGTCTTGGGTTTGACCTAGCACCCAAAAAAAAAGAAAAGACAAAAAAAGTTTAAAAATTTCTCTGTTTTTGAGACAGGATCTTATTATGGAGTCCAAGCTAGCCTAGAACTTGCTATTATATAGCAAGCATACTGGCCTCAGATTTGAGAATCTCCTGCCTCAGCCTCCTGAGTGCATGGATTACAGGAGTATGCTGAGTTGTCTTTATGAGCTAGGGCCTCACTATGTACTTCAAGCTGGCTTGGAACTTGCTATGCTGTCCAAGCTGACCTCAAACTTGTGATCCTCCTGCCTTAGCCTCCTGAGTACTGGTTTTAATTTTTTTTTCTTTCTGTGCTAGGGATTGAAACCCAGGATCTCATATAAGTGTTCTACCAGTGCACTACAAGCATATAGTATATATACATATATATTTGTATGTACATATATAGTATATATATAATTGTACATATATGGTATCAAGTATAATCTAACATGCAGGCAAGATCCTGCTGCTTATTTTTTCAACTTTTTTTTTTGTCTTTTCTTCTTTGGTACTGGGAATTGAACCAGGACATTGCACTTGCTAGGCAAGCAAGTTGCCACTGAGCTACATCCTGGGGCTTGGACTCAGGGCCTGAGCACTGTCCCTGGCTTTTTTTTGCTCAAGGCTAGCACTCTGCCACTTGAGCCACAGTGCCACCTCTGGCCGTTTTCCATATATGTGGTGCTGGGGAATCGAACTGAGAGCTTCATGTGTAGGAGGCAAGCACTCTAGCCACTAGGCCATATCCCCAGCCCCCCCTACTGCTTATTTTTTAACCAGCTACTTTTACAGCACTCAGAAGTATGGTTGACTAAAGGAAAGGTTTTTATTTCCAGAAGTTCACCACTTGTCCCATTTCCTTAATTCCATGTCAATACTTCATTATTATTAATATTATTTGCCAGTCCTGTGGCTTAGACTCAGGGCCTGAGCACTGTCCCTGGCTTCTTTTTGCTCAAGAGTAGTCCTCTACCACTTAAGCCACAGCACCACTTCCGGCCTTTTCTGTTTATGTGGTGCTGAGGAATCGAAGCCAGGGCTTCGTGCATGCTAGGCAAGCACTCTACCACTAAGCCACATTCCCGGCCCAATATCCTATTATTTGAAGGCACAGAAAATAGGTCACCTGAAAATCAGGTATAAGAATCTATCTGATGCTCCTCCCTGTACCTGTCTCATGGATGCCCTCTCCCTCACTCCTAATGATGTGTCTTTTATGACCAGTCCTTGAAACCTAGTAGAGATACTTGGGCAGGAGTGAAAAGATGGACAGAGAAAGAGTTTTGGGGGCAACAGAAAAAAACTGAGGCTGCCTCTTTCAGGAATTATTTAGCCAGGTAAAAGCCTTTCTCTGTCTAGGCAGAAAGCAGATAAGCTACAACATGAGGGACAGGATTAAACTTCATGGAGGTGCACCCAGGTATCCAAACAGAACAGAACAACGACAACAACAAAAAACCATGCAGACAAAACAAGAAAATCCAGAAATTAAGACAATTCAGGAAATTTAGGCATTCCTTTCCTTTCCTCAAAGAAACTTGTAAAAAAAAAAAAAAAAGATCCCGAGAAAATGGAGGGAGAAGCACATTTCTACATGCATATCCCAGCCCTGGATTATTCTTTCACATCTGTCTCTGGTTTTCAAATTCTTACCTTTGTTCTCTGGTGCCTGCTGCTTCTCAGTGATGACTTCTGGGAAGTTATATGAGGAAACCAAGTCTTTAACATTCCTTCAACTTGTAGCAGGGTTCCTAGATAACGCTCCCTATGAAAAGGACATTTTAAGAAAGTCATTATGTGTGAAACAAAACAAAACAAAACATGATTTTACAGCTTTCCTTTTATGAAGTGCTGGGGAAAGAACTAGGAGGACTTACCCCATCTGAGGCTTCTGCAAAACACCTACAATTCGCTGGATCCTGTCCATGGCCACACTCTGCTGGAAACTGCTCAATCCTGGGTGAGGGAGAGAGAAAAAAAGAGTAAGGTTTGCAATCCAAGATGATCAGATATGGAAGGACAGAAGAGTACTAAAATAAATTCACTTAAAGATACTGAGGCAACAAAAAGAACAATCCTAGCCCTAAAGACTTAAAATCATCTGCCTCCCCCTCCCCACCCCCCACCTCATGCAGGCTGAAGGTGTGGCTCAAGTGATATTAGCAAGTATCAGGCCTTGAATCCAAACCCCTAGTATGAGAGAGACAGGGAAAGAGAGTGAAAGAGAGAGATGGGGGTGTGGGGGAGAGAAATTTGAAAAAGATAGAAAAATATCCAAGACATGACAAACTGACAAAAATAGACATATATAGACAAGGGTAGACGACCTTGAGTAGGAGCCCAGAAAAATAACTAATCAAATAATTACCTCTCTCATAGCGGCCCATCTTCAGCCCATTCAGTAGGTCTGTGAGGGGGCGTATGAATCCTTGGAGCTCTTTACACTGTAGAGAAACAGCACAAAGGTTGTGACAACAGCAGTTGCCCACTCCAGTAGTAATGATTCTTAGGTCTTTATCAACCAATTAGGTGTTTAAGCACTGCAGCAGTGTCTCCTTTTCCTGCTTTGTCTTACCTTCTGAGCAAAGAGAAGGTCTCCCTCTGTGGTACAACTCTGGGTGTTCAGACTTGTCTCCAATTCGCCGGGTCTTGATCTTTTGACCCCAGATCCTGACATAGGAGTAGCCAAGCCTCGCTGTTGCAGGTGAGATGCTGTATGTTGGTTACTGGAACCCTTGGTTCGATGCCTTAATCGGATAGGTCCCGGACTGGACCGGGAACCTTCCCTCTGCCCCAAAGTGTCTGGCCTGGGCCCAGGGACTCCCTTGTCCTCCCTCTCACTATCAGAGGGGAAACCACCAAAATCACTGTTCACTGGGGAGGTGGAAAACGGAGAGAGAGAGGAGGAGGAATAAGAAGAAACGCTAGACGGGGAATCCATAGGTCCAGAAGGGGCTGGAGAGCAGCTCCTGTAGTAAGTACCCAAAGATCCGAACCTGCAACTGAAGAGCAAAGTGAGGGGAGTTTGAAATCAAAGTGTAAGGATTTGAAAATGGACTGGGAGACAGGGTGTATTGCACGGGATTAACACCCCCCATTTCCTGTCCGAAACATAAATTTTCAAAAAAAAAAATCATCTCCCTCACCCCCACCCATTACAAAAAAAAACGACAACAAAACTGGTACTGACTCCCTGGCTTCTGCAGAGCAGCTCTTGGCTTGACACAAGCGTCTGATCTTTTATCCTTTGGTTCAGAGTAAATACCTGAATTGTCACCTTCCCATTTGCCCAGTTTCCCTCGGCTATTCCCCAGCCTGCCCCAGATCATACCACCAGCTAGCGGTAAACCTCTACACCGGAACCTAACTAGTATTCCTACGGGAGCCGCCCCTACCCTGACTGGCCTGGCTGCCCCTCTGCCAATCTCACAGGCTCAAGATCTCCACGCTGGTACCTCCGGGTTCGCGCCCGGCCAGGTGATGCAATCCCTCCTAAAGCTAAAAACCTGTGTGTACTCCTCCAAACCCACTCCCTCTGGGTGCAGTCCTCCCCACCGGCTACTTGTCCCCGAGTCTCCTTACCTGTAACGATCAGCTCAGGTCAGGCTCTGTCTCTGGCGGCTTCTCAGTCAGTCTCTCCCCGTCTCGTCTACCCACCTCCGCCTCACTCTCCGTGGGTCCCGCCCCTACCCCCTCCCAGACACGTGCGGCCCTGCACGTGCCTCCCCCTGCGTACACAGACCTCGCGCCCTCATTGGTCGCTTAGCCGGCAACACTTGACTCTCCATACAGAAGTTCACAAGCCATTTGCTACAACGCACAGGGGCTCGGCCAATAGAGAAGCAGCAAGGTGATGATTGGTTAGGAGGAAAGCATTCCGTGCCCCGCCCCTACATGCGGCTCCGGGAGAGGACCCGGTGATGTTGGGGGGGCGGAGGGGGAGGGAGTATTGCAAAAAGAGTGAGGCAAAAAAACAAACAAAAAAAAGAAGTAGAAGGAGGAGGGAAAGGGCAGAACCCGTGGCCTTAAATAGACTGGTGATGTTTGGGAGACGCCAGGCTCCAGAGAATGGCCGCACGACTGGAGGCGCGTGCCTGGGGACGTGGGATCTCCGGTTCCGCCTCTCGGGGTTTCTGCCCCCCCTCCCCTCCGAGCGCCTCCGCTCACGAGCGCCACACGTGGAAGCCGTCAGCGACTTGTGTCTGCAACGTGTGTGAGAGCATGGGCGGGAGGCACGGTGTATCCGCTCCTGGTCGCGGCGGCCCAGCCCCTCGTGACTCCCCGGTCTCCGTTTCACCCTCCCTTCCTCTCCTCCAAGTTGGGTGCCTCTTGCCCCGCTGGGTGAGGAGGGTGGGGACGGCGGCCGAGAACACCGCGTCCTCTCCCGGGCTCCCGCTGGGGCGGCTCCTCCAGCCCTGGTCTTACGTAACCTGCCACGCACGTTACCAGCTCTGATGCCAGCCCGCCAAGACTCTAGAGGTCAAAGCCGAACTCGGTGGTTCCCGACTCTTCTGCCGGGGCTTTGCAGACCCTCTGCATCCTCAGATTCCGAGCAGCACAGGGAGTCAGAGTAGGTAGGGTTAAGATTCCCTTGGTCAACTAAGTTATGGCTTTGTCCAGCTTCCGTTCCTGTATTTGATCCTGTAGAAGATTCCAAGAACTTTGAAGGAAGAAGAAGGCGAGACTAAAATTTGGGAACTCTCAAACAGTGACGGAGATGTTAACTGTACGTTGTCTGTTGCAGTGTTTGAAGAGAACGGTGGGGAGAAAAGGAAGCCGGATCCGGGGGCAGTGTAGACCCGTGGACGCTATGACGTGGGGACGAGCCGCTAGGGGGCAGCCTAATGCCGATTAGGGCCTACAGGATACTGAAGAATTAGAGACAACTAAAAGTATGTGCTTGTCATAATTACTGAATGCAAAAGGTGCTTTGTCGGACAAGGACATGAATAGGGAATGAGAATGTGCATGAACTATTTTAAGTATGTTCTAATATCTAACATCTTACCTATGTTTATGGATGTATTTATTTTTATAAAAACAAGGGTTATCAAAAAGTTTCCCCAACATAATGTCTCAATACCATATATAACAAACTAGAACTAAAGAGCGTAAAATGACTCTGAATAGACTTGTTTTCTGAGGGTGTTCTACAAGTTGGCACACAATTCTAGCTTATTCACGGCCCATAATTTCCTCTCATCAATTATGTCTTATTTCCCTTTCTCACATCCCCTTCCTTCCCCCAAGGCCTGGAGATCTGTTTAGTGTTGTGACTTGAGACCCTCATGAAGTAGACAGTAACGAAGTTATTTCATTTTTTAAAAAAATTTTATTTTCCAACTTCTTGCTAAAGCTTCATCCAAAGAGTCAAAGCAGCTTTTTCTCACCTAAAAGGGCACCGGAAGAGGGGGGGGGGAGAGGAAATAATGGAAACAGATCAGGGAATCTATGAAGCTTCTCTGTGAGTCCCAATTCTATGCAAATACTTCCATGGACTATGTTTTATCCCATGTTCTCATGTTTAGCTTCCTGAGAAAGATCTGTCTCCTCCATTCCTCATTCCTTTCTCCTCTAGCTCAATGTCTTTCTGTTCTATAGCTAAGAAGACTCTCAACTTACATTTCTTATATACTACAGCTTCCTCTTGCCTCCTCCTTTCCCTTAGTCTCTCCCAAGAGATAAGCAACCTCCACCCACTTCTGACTCTGAACTTTGACTCCTTAACTCCATCACATTACAGAACCTGCCTATTTTGCCCTCTGACACCTGCCATGCCTTCAAACCCAGACAGAATAGAACCACCTCTGATTGCTCAAAGGCATACGGGAAGCCTGGAGAAGTTCCTCTATTTCACTTGCTTCTGCTTTAGGAGGTCCTGAAAACTTCTCAGCTCAGAAAAAATTACTGAATTTTCTCACATTTGCCAAACCTCTTTAAGATTAGATAATGAAGAGATTTTTCTTTCTAAAGGTGATTCTTCTTTCATTAAGCAGCTGAGAAGTAACCAGGCTGGAAATGCTAGCCAAAGATAACTGGTAAGAATTACTTCAGACTCACCCCCCCCATCCCCAGTACTGCCACTCTTACCTCCTACATGAAATACATCCCCCCTTGGAGGAGGGCCCAGGACAGCAGAAGGGAAACAGGACTCTGCAGACTGGACACAGCATCATTCTGGTCTGGACTCTGCCAAAATACAGACATCCCCCCACAAAAGACCAGAATCATCCTACTGGTTTCCCCTCCCCCTCCAAAAGGATAGCTTCCTCTTTCCATTAAGCCTGTCTTCCTTTAATTATATCTTCCTTTAATTATATCTAATTAAAATCTATTATGGGTGTGACAAGGTACTGTATGATAGATATGAGTAAGAGTAAGACATGGCTCCTGTCCACAAGGTCCTGTTCCCTGCAATTAATAGGAAACCTCCCACATACTGTGAAAACATGAATCTGTCCCTATTGTCATACTTCTGCTTTCCATTTCTTCTGGCTCCTCCCATCTGTGTTCAACTATATGCAGGCTGCTCTTTGGTCCTGTTGTTCAGCTGTTGCTATTCTTTTTTCATATCAAGTTTTTCGGATGGTTGATCTCCACTTGTCTCCATTTCCTTAATGTACCCATGTTCTCTCTATTTTGTTTTGTTTCGTGGCTCCAAATGGAATTCAGGGTCATGTGCATATTAAGTAAGCACTCTACCACTGAGCTAATTTCCAGCCCTGCCCTTTTAGCATACATTAGTTATACAAGTGGATTTTGTTGGGGAATTTCCACATGTTAGCCCTGTTTTGTTTTTTTGAAACAGTATAATGAGACTTTGAACTTGAGATACTCCAGTCTCCACCTTTCAAGTGCTGGCATTATAGGCATGTGCTACTTCAACTGGATCGTAGGTTTTTGAACAAAATCTTAACTTTCTCTAATCATTCTATTGAAACTAGTTTCTTGGAGGTTACTGATGATTTTTTAATCCTTTGACTCTTGGTAGCTTTTAATTATCTTAAGCTTCCTCTTCCAGACCTTACAGTACAAACTGCCACCCCCCCCCCCCCCGCCCCAATCAGTCCTCCTCAATTCCCCAGGTTGACCCTTCCTCCTTTTGTGAATGACAGGCTTCGCTTTTCATGACCTTTTGATCTGTGTTTACTGCTTCTGTTGAGCTCATTTCTTTCGTAACTGTGCTTTTGCACTTGGAACCCTACGTGACCTAGTTCTGTTGCCTTTAGGACACCCTTATAGGGCTGGCAACACAAATTCAGCTTGGTTAATGCCAAATTTATAACTTCCCTTCTAAACCAGTCTGGTCTCCTATAGTTCCTATTTTGGTTAACCATCTTCCCAAATATGTTTAAAACTTATAAATTATATTAACTGTCTCTTCATTCCTTATATGAAATTATAAAAAAAGAAATTATCACTGAATCAAGGCATTTTCTTTTAAAAAATAGTTCTTATTTTACTCCTCTCAATTCATGTTACTTCCTTAGTCCAAGACTTTAACAGATTATTCCTGAAACAATACAAATATCATGAATGTCTCTCTAATAAATTGCATTTTATTTGTGTGTGTGTGTGTGTGTGTGTGTGTGTGTGTGTGTATGCGTGTGTATGCGCCTCTCCTGGGACTTGAACTGTGGGCTGAACTTTTGTGCTAAAGGCTAGGGCTCTACCACTTGAACCACAGCTCTATTTCCTGTTTTTTGGTAGTTAGTTGGAGATAAGAATCTCACAGACATTCCTGCCTCACCTGGTTTCAAACCATGATCCTCAAATCTCAGCCTCTAGAGTAGCTAGGATTACAAGCATGAACCATCAGCTCTCAGCCACTAAATTGCATCTTACATCCAAACAGATGAAGACTTTTTTTGTTTTTCTCAAATGCACTTCATTGTGGCATTACCATGTTGAAGGATGTAATTAAGTTCCCTATTGCTTATAAATCCAAACTTTAGTCTGATATTTTAGACTTTAATTTAGCTCATTTTGCCACATATGAGGTGGCAAATATGAAAGTTTCATAATTTTTTAAGACAAGGTCGCACTATGTAGCTCCAGTTGGCCTAGAAATCATGATGTAGCCAAAGTCCTATTTTAATTTTTACTGTTCACCTCCATAGACTCTTTTCTCAATCTTACCCTATTCATTAAACATACTATGCTTGTTCTAGCCACTCACTTATACCTATCTTTAACTCTTTAATTATATTTGAATGCTCTCATAGCTCTTCACCAACCAAAAGATTACTTATTCTTCAAGTTGTATCTAAACCACAATCACACTGGACACTGGTGGCTCACATCTATAATCCTACCTATTCAGGAGGCTGAGAACTGAGGATTGCAGTCCAAAGCCAAGTCCCTGAGACTCTCATCTCCAATCAACTACTCAAAAAACAAACAAACAAAAAAAAGCCAAAAGTAGAGGTATGACTCAAGTGAAGTATGGCTCAAGCTCAAGGATAGCGCCCAGGTCCTGAATTCAAGTCCTAGTACTGACAAGAAAGAAAGAAGGAAGGAAGGAAGGAAAGAAAGAAAGAAAAAAGAAAAGAAAAGAGAGGGGGGCGGGAGGGAGGGAGGGAGGGAAAGGGTGGGAGGGAGGAGCACAATCACCTCCTAAAACATTTGAGACTACTCTACCCTGCCTGTCCAACACTGGCTAGGACAGTTGCCATATCATATGCACCCGACCTTATATGTAATTTAAAATGCTAACGTACCTTTTCATTTTGTTCTAAGTAGTTCATAAATGTAAATATTTTTTTAAAAAATTCCTTGGCAGCAACAAGCTCCTAGAGTTCTTGTTTTGTTTTGCTTTGTTTGCCAGTCCTGAGGTTTGGACTCAGGGCCTGAGCACTGTCCCTGGCTTCTTTTTGCTCAAGGCTAGCACTCTGCCACTTGAGCCACAGCGCCACTTCTGGCCATTTTCTATATCTGTGGTGCTGAGGAATTGAACCCAGGGCTTCATGTATACAAAGCGAATACTTTACCACTAGGCCATATTCCCAGCCCCATCTCCTAGAGTTCTTTTTTTTTTTCTCAAGGCTAGCACTCTACCACTTGAGCCACAGTGCCACTTCTGGCTTTCTCCGTGTATGTGGTGCTGGGGAATCGAACCCAGGGCTTCATGCATGCTAGGCGAGCATTCTACCACTAGGCCACATTCCCAGGCCTCCTAGAGTTCTTTTGCATCAAGGTCAACATCCTTGGAAGCCTTAAGCATAAATTACATGCACATTGAGTTCTAGTAAACTGAAACTTAACTATGAATCTTCCCACTGTTTTGTATATAGGCTAAGTATTAGAGCTCAGTGAGAGATGTGATGGCTAAGTTGAGATGAACACCTGCATTGTGGTATTAACAGTTTGTTTCTCCTTTCCACCAAAGCCTGGCATTTCAGCCCTTTCCTCCATGTCACCAGCCCTTCTTTTGGAGGTAAGATGTCTTATCTCACTCTCCACCATGCTCATCCCCATTCAACTCACTGTTTCCGTGATTACTGGTTTCGTGGTTACAGGCTTCTGGTGGTCTGGACGTTCTGTTTCAAGACTAAGGGTAGTTTCTATTGCTTGTGTTGTTACCTCCTTATCCCTCCTATTCTGCCCTCAGAACAGAATTGGGAAAAACACAATTAGCATCATCATCCACCATTCCAACATTCCCACAGGTTCTCTGTTTAGAGTTCCCCCCTTCATCTCTGCCCTCACTAACAACCTCTCCCTCCACCCACTCCTGCACACATTTAAGCCTAGGGATTGGCCCTGCTCTGTGCTTACATCCCTGGCTGTCCTTCTTTCTTAATATTTTAGTAAAACTATTGGTTCTGGCTTCCTTCTCCTTCCCAGCTATGGTTAACAAATCTATTTTGGGACTCATTTCCTAGGTGTTTTCCCATCTACTCACTTTTCTTTTTGTTAATCAGTTACAGTTCAACATTGTCCACTTTCTTTTTGAATGTTACTTATTCTGGCCCTCTTAAACGTAGAGGTCACTCACCAACCTGTCCTCGGACTCAAACATGGAGTAGTCAAGGGTAAAATTTATACCAAAGTCATCTGGGGAGGAGAAAAATAATCACTTGTAACAAAAGATAAAGGAAACTCTAGGCTTGGAACATGGCTTAGTGGCAGAGTGCTTGCCTAGCATGCATGAAGCCCTGGGTTTTTTTTATTTTTTTGGTTTTTTTTTTTTGCCAGTCCTGGGGCTTGGACTTAGGGCCTGAGCACTGTCCCTGGTTTCCTTTTGCTCAAGGCTAGCACTCTGCCACAGCGCCCCTTCTGGCTTTTTCTATCTATGCGGTGCTGAGGAATAGAACCCAGGGCTCATGCATATGAGGTGAGCGCTTTACCACTAGGCCATATTCCCAACCCGAAGCCCTGGATTTGATTCCTCAATATCACATACACAGGAAAAGCCAGAAATGGCGATGTGGCTCAAGAGGACAGCCCTGAGCAAAAAAAGAGGTTTAGGGACAGTGCTCAGAACCTGAGTTCAAGCCCAGGACTGGCAAAAAAAAAAAAAAAAAAAAAAAAAAAAAGGACACTTAGTTCCAGAATAATGTAAATAAATTGCTCAAAATAATCCAAATTGTTCAAGGTATAAAATGTATTGGTATGGGGCTGGGAATATGGCCTAGTGGCAAGAGTGCTTGCCTCCTACACATGAAGCTCTCAGTTCGATTCCCCAGCACCACATATATGGAAAACAGCCAGAAGGGGCGCTGTGGCTCAGGTGGCAGAGTGCTAGCCTTGAGCGGGAAGAAGCCAGGGAAGGTGCTCAGGCCCTGAGTCCAAGGCCCAGGACTGGCAAAAATAATAATAATAAAAATAAAATAAAATAAAATAAAATGTATTGGTATGATCTACTTCTAATTAAAATGTTTGTGAATGTTTATGTATATATTTATGTTTTTAACCTGGTACATAAAATAATTTACAAACTGGAAACTTTCCAAAATTAGTAACCATTTTCCACAGAATTAAAAATCACTAGGGGGGCTGGGACTATGGTCTAGTGGTAAAGTGTTCACCTCATATACATGAAGCCCTAGGATCCATTCCTCAGCACCACATATATAGAAAAAAGCTGGAAGTGGAGCTGTGGGCTCAAGAGGTAGAGTACTAGCCTTGAGCAAAAAGAAGCCAGGGACAGTGCTCAGGACTGGCAACAAAAACAAAACAAATAAAAAAATAAGAATTTTAAAAATCACTAGGTTAGCCAGGTATAGTGGCATATACCTGTAATCCTAGCTACTCACGAAGTAGAAGCAGGAGGGTCTTGCGTTTGAATCTAAATGGGACAAATTTAATAAACAAAGCACAAAAATAAGAAAATATAAGCCGAGTAAGGTGCTTAAGCCTGGAATTGTAGCTACTTGGGAAGTGAAAATAGGGGCTTTGAGGCTAGTCGGGGTATAAACATTTGGCAATACTCTATCTCAAACAATGGCTGGGGGGCTGGGGATATGGCCTAGTGGCAAGAGTGCTTGCCTCGTATACATGAGGCCCTGGGTTCGATTCCCCAGCACCACATATACAGAAAATGGCCAGAAGTGGCGCTGTGGCTCAAGTGGCAGAGTGCTAGCCTTGAGCAAAAAGAAGCCAGGGACAGTGCTCAGGCCCTGAGTCCAAGCCCCAGGACTGGCAAAAAAAAAAAAAAAAAAAAAGAATAAAAAAAAAAAAAAAACAATGGCTGGGTGCAACGGTGCACACCTGTCATTCCCAGTGACACAAGGATACCAGGCATAAAGCAAGGCCCTACCTTAAAAACAACCAAGGCAGCCAGGCACCAGAGGCTCATGCCTATAATCCTAGTGACTCAGGAGGCTGAACTCTGAGGATTGTGGGTTGAAACCAGCCCAGATCACCAAAGTCTGTGAGATTATCTCCAATCCAATTAACCACCTAAAAAACCAGGAGTGGAAGTGTGTGGTTCAAGTAGTCGAATGCTAGCCATGAGAAAAAAAAAAAAAAGCTCAGGCACAGCACCTAGGCCCCAAGTTCAAGTCCCAGGACTGGCACCCAAGGCAAAAAGTGGGACCGTGAGTCAAGTAGTACAGCATGTGCCTAGCAAGCTTGAGGACCTGAGTTCATTCCCTAGTACCTCCAAACATAAAAAAATACAGTTCTGGGGACACAGCACAAGTGACAGAGCACTTGCTAAATACATGCAAGGTCTTGGGTTCAAACTCCAGTACCTTAAAAAGAAAAAAATCACTAGCTTGAGTAATAATACCATGGCTCTTGATAGTTTGTGTTTATAGCTGGATTTCTCTGACTCAGTTGATTTGTTGCAAAATGAAGGGCAGTATCAGAGCTAACTACTCCCAAAGTCTCCACCCACTAAGGGTCAGAGCTTTTCACAGACTCACCATAATTAGGAGTGATTGTGTCATAATAGGTCACCTGATAATAATCACTTACTCCCAGTCCTTCTTCATACTGTGGTACTTGTCCTATGGGGAAGGGAGCAAGGACTATAAGTCAAGGGACAGCTGGAAAATAAGGACATGGAGTTGATTCTAGCTCTACTAGTTTTCCTTCTTTCTGTCTCCCCTCCAAGAGTCCTGTCATTTCTCAGCCTCCATTGCTCCCACTATCCTGGGCTCCCTATTTACAATTAGGCCAGTATACTCTTTCAATCCAGGAACTCCTTGGACAGAAAACAAATCCCTTTACATACAATAAAAAACCCAAAGGGAGTGCTAAGTCTCAAAAAAGGTAGGAAGAAGACAGAAATGGAAACTAAGAACACCAACTTTTCTATTCAGTAACCTTCAGAATTTATTGTATTTGTAAGAGATCTTCTCTTATCAGTGTCTTTCCTAAACAACTCATGCTGTCAGGCCTTTAGATTTGGGATTTAGTCCCAGCTTCACGTGTAACAAGCAGTGAACAAGCCACTTAACCTCCTGTTCTTTTAAAAGGAGTCAGCTGGACTATATGAAACATCACCATTAGTTTTTCTTCCCTGCCAAAACTGAAAATATGTGGCTTTGATGATTGAATGCAGAATTTCAGGTCTCCTGCTAAGCACTTCTCTGAGCTTCTTGAACGCTCTTCCCCCAACCCCAAGCTAATGACATAAGAATCCAGAGGAAAAGGGAAACAATGGGAGACACCTGGCAGACTGGAAACAAAGGAGGGAAGGAGCCAAGCTGCTCTTGGGACCCTGCCCCTGAAGACAAGCAGTTTTTGCACTGTGCCATCGTCCAATCCACACCTATGACTAATAGAATTTTTTCCCTCCAACTCTCTGGGAAAGGACAAACCCTGTCTTCTCTCACTGGTTTCAGACTGTCCCAACTTCTATCCTTCTCATGCTGGTCTCTTTCTTTTTCAACTTTTCTGTAATGAAAAAATTGAGTCTTGCTAAATGTCTTCCCTTTGGGGCTCCATCTTCCATAAGCCTTCGCTTTGTTGACAGGACTCTGTTTTCCTTCGTTTCCTGGCTTTACCCTTTGATATCCCCGCTCTGCCCCCAATCTGAGCTCTGGCACAGATAGAGAAGGCTTGAGAGGGCTTTACCCTCCACTGTACTCACTGGAATGCACTTCTCACTGAGTCTCCTCCACTTTTCGTTCTCTCCCATCCCACTGATGGTAGGCAATGTGGCTCAAAAGCTCAGGGAAAGATGGAGACTTACCCAAGATAAGTGGCACCGCAAGGATGGCTACAAAGAAGACATCCATTCTGGACTTTGTATTATCGCTGTGAAAGTAAAAAGAGGAAATTACACAGTTTCCCATCAAACTTACCCCGCCTCCTCTGCTTCTCTAAGCTGGGGGGGAGCTTCAGCCCTTCTTTTCTCTGGGGACCAGAGTTCTCCGCCTACTTGCTGACAAGAACATCAGTTACTACCAATCGTCCTTCTCCAGAACTGGCTGGATTGAGAGAGGCAAAAGTCAGTTTTGATGCAAACTTGACGCAATACTGGAGTCTTGAGCACTGGTCAGGATGCTTCCATTCTGTCGACCTTACTGGGAAAAGATCTGCTTGGTGACTTTCTGTGAAAATTGATTTCTTAGAGCCTTTCCAGAATTTCCTGCACAAATTCCCTCCCAACCCTAGATTAGGTATATTCAGGAATTGTCATGCTGCTAACCCAAGTCAACCAAGAAGCCTAGTCTTTCCCCAGCTTTTATTGTTCTTTCTCAGTCCTGGAATTAAAAAAAAAATACCAAAAAAAAAAAACAAACCCTCATTCTTCCTCTTGCTTTCTTTAACTTACCATCACTATCCAGGATTGCCTGGCTTTCTGAGGCTTAAACCTAGTCTCTTTCATCGTGGTGGAAATCTTCAGAGGAAAGGGTGTGAGCATTTATTCCTGACTGAAAATAGCCCCTCTCCTCTGCCCATGTTGGCAGAGGATCAAGACAGGAAGCCCATCACTGCGTGACTCTCAAAGCACCTACTGTGTCGCTGCTGGTAAAAATCTGCTAAGGTTAGTTGCTTTCTTGGTGGTCAGTGCTGACCTTATCTCACCTGTCTTCTCAACTTCCTGGACCCAGAAAAGAAGAAAAGAGGAAGTTAATAGTATCTTTCCCATGGGCAGGTGCCATGCCCCACCCCCCATTTTCAATGATTTGGCTTTCCCTTTAGGCCTACAATTTTTTTCATTCAATTCAACTCAGTTCAAAAATAGTAACATACAGGGCTAGGAATGTGGCCTAGTGATAGAGAGCATGCCTAGCATGCATGAAGCCTTGGGTTCAATTCCTCAGCAGCACATACACAGAAAAAGCTGGAAGTGGCACTGTGGCTCAAGTGGTAGAGTGCTAGCCTTAAGCAGAAAGAAGCCAGGCACAGTGCTTAGGTCCTGAGTTCAAGCACCAGGTCTGGCAAAAAAAATCCTCAAAAAATAGTAACATAGGGTTGGGAATCTGGCTTAGTGGTAGAGTGTTTGCCTTACCTGCATGAAGCCCAGGGTTCGAGTCCTCAGTACCATATACACAGAAAAGGCCAGAAGTGGCACTGTGCTGTAACATACATGCTAGGCACAGTGTGCTAGGACCAGCTGGCTAAGCCATTCAGCTCACAGGCAAGGGGATATGAAAAGAGCACACATACACACATATATAGAACAAATAAATGCCTGGTCAACATCCACCATGAGCAAGGCACTATGCAAGTCTCTGCGGAGTGACTCATAAACAAAGTTTAGAGCCTGCTCTTTGGTTTGCAGCTGTTAGCTGCTCTGTTAACAGTGAAAAGGGAGAGAAACATGAGTTGTCTTTTCCCTACTCCTCCTGACTCTGCCTGTTGAGCTAAGAACCAGGTCATACTGGAGTCTTGAGCACTGGCCAGGATGCTTCCATTCTGTCGACCTTACTGGGGAAAGATCTGCTTGGTGACTTTCTGTGAAAATTGATTTCTTAGATCCTTTCCAGGATTTCCTGCACAAAGGTAGAAAATACCTATATGAGTGTACATATATGTATTGGACCATAAGTTGCTTTCAGGAAGTCTGGGTCTATTTGAACAATTTCTATAGTTTGTCTTTTTTTAAATTTCTTTTCTTTTTATTTATTTATTTATTTTTTGGCCAGTCCTGGGCCTTGGACTCAGGGCCTGAGCACTGTCCCTGGCTTCCTTTTTGCTCAAGGCTAGCACTCTGCCACTTGAGCCACAGTGCCACTTCTGACTGTTTTCTGTATATGTAGTGCTGGGGAATTGAACCCAGGGCTTCATGTATAGGAGGCAAACACTCTTGCCACTAGGCCATATTTCCAGGCCCCTTCTTTTTCTTTTCTGTCCTTTTTTTTTTTTTTTTTTTTTTTTTGCCATTCCTGAACACTGTCCCTGAGCTTCTGAGCTTCTTTTGCTCAAGGCTAACACTCTACCATGTGAGCCACAGCGCCACTTCCAGCCTTTTCTGTGTATGTGGTACGAACTGAACCTAGGGCTTCATTCATGCTAGGCAAGCACTCTACCACTAAGCCACGTTCCCAGCCCTCATTTTATTTTATTTATTTATTTATTTATTTTATTTTTTTTTTGCCAGTCCTGGGCCTTGGACTCAGGGCCTGAGCACTGTCCCTGGCTTCTTCCCGCTCAAGGCTAGCACTCTGCCACTTGAGCCACAGCGCCACTTCTGGCCGTTTTCTGTATATGTGGTGCTGGGGAATCGAACCTAGGGCCTCGTGTATCCGAGGCAGGCACTCTTGCCACTAGGCTATATCCCCAGCCTATTTTATTTTATGTTTAACTTTGATTTTTACTCAATATTCCAGATTCTTTCACTTTTCTGTCTTAGGAGTATTTCACCTGAGCATCTCTGATATGGACCAACTTCTCCTTATTCAAATGAAGTAACTGGTACCCTCCTCTCCTACTTTAATTTTCTTTTATTCTAATATAAAATCTCTCTCCTCAGTCAGAGGAAGAGACACTACTGCAGTTCATTTTTCAGAAAATAAATAAAGGAAGTATGACATAAAAGGAACTGGGGGGAAGGGAAGAATGTATGTCATTTTCCCACAGCTCAAATTGCTTTTTAACTCCTGAATTCCTTCTAAACATCTTCCTAACATTTCTCTCCAGGCTTCAGTTGCCTCCCTCCAATTCAGTTATTCCAGATTACAGATAAAGGCTTCAACTGGAGACACTCCGTATTCCATGTTTCCTGTACTAGCCAGTATAAAGAACTCCTACTTTTAAGAGTCTTAACTTCCATCCCTTAGGTAGCAGCTGTAGCCCATTTCCTCTCATTCAAGTAAGAACAATACTCGTCTCTATCTCCTTGCACCCCCTATCCTGTAATCTCTTTTTATTTGTCCCTTAAATTCAACAGGAGCTTCCCCTTTCTCAAGAAGAGGTAGTTAGGATTGCTACCCCTCCTTCCTCATATCATAAAGATAGGCTCCCTGGAATCAGTGATCCAACTAGGCGCAGGGCACGCCCACTCTCTTTTAACTAGCAGGAGCCACGCCCAGGACCAAGGGCGGGGCTCAGAGGTCCTGGAGACTACAACTCCCGGCAGGTCGTGTGGCCACGCCCCCTCCCCGTGTAGCTCCGCCCCCGCCGAGTCTCCATTGGCCTTCCGGAGGTGGGGATTCGAGGGGAGGTGGCCATGGGGCTGCGGCCGGGAATTGTGTCCTCCTCGGCTTCCGTAGAAGTCCGGCGGACCTTCATCTGGGGTTTCAGCGCTCCCCCCTTCCCCTTCCCCGGGGTCCGGGGGTGACATTGCGCCGCGCCCCTCCTGGGGTTGCGTCTCTGCCCCACGCGGCTCCCCAGCCGGCGCGCTCCTCCCACTCGTCTCTCTCGACGGGGGCTCCCTCCCGCCCCCAGCGGCCCAGCCATGGGGGCTGCCGTGTTTTTCGGGTGCACTTTCGTCGCGTTTGGCCCAGCCTTCGCGCTTTTCTTGATCACTGTGGCTGGGGATCCGCTTCGTGTAATCATCCTGGTCGCCGGGTGAGTAGGGGGTTCGTGCCGAGGTGGGGGAGCGACGACGAAGAGAGAGAGAGAGAACGCGTGAGAGCTAGAGAGAGACGGAAAGGGTTGGAGTCCTTGGGACGAACGTGGGAGCCTGAGCTGGGGGTGATAAATCGGTGGTGAAGGCTGGCCTGAATCGGGATCGGGGGCCGAGTGACTTGCCCTGCCCTGCACAGTTGGTTTGCGCCTCCCGGGAAGCGCCCAGATTCTTCCCCTAGTCCTCCCCGCGACGTTGGAGGAGGCCCAAGGCCGAGAGCCTCGGGAGTGGGCTGTGCCGACCTCGGTCACCCGAGTCGGGAGCCTTTGCGTGTTCACACTAATAGATTCCTACCCCTTACCTTGCCACAGTATTCAGAGTCCTACAGATGAAAACCTTGTTAGAGATACTCCTGTCCTGGTCCCTGTTTCTCTGAACATCCGGAAATCTAACTTCCACTTTTGATGCTGCAGTCTTGACCTGTACTCCTCTTGGACGTCTCTGGCTGCCACCATCCTTGCCTGGCTCATTGCCCTTGTCTTTTTCTCAGGGCATTTTTCTGGCTGGTTTCCTTGCTCCTGGCCTCTGTGGTCTGGTTCATCTTGGTCCATGTGACAGACCGGTCAGATGCCCGGCTCCAGTATGGCCTCCTGATTTTTGGTGCTGCTGTCTCTGTCCTTCTACAGGAGGTTTTCCGCTTTGCCTACTACAAGCTGCTTAAGTAAGGACCATGGCATGGTCTGGACTATGGGAAGTGGGAAGCCCCTGGGTGGTGGTTTGGAAGGAAAGACACTAAGGGAGGATTCTAGGGCGAAAGGAGCATCCCTGCCCTCCCTTATGTTTCCCCTACCCCACCTCAGGAAGGCAGATGAGGGGTTAGCTTCGCTGAGTGAGGATGGAAGATCACCCATCTCCATCCGCCAAATGGCCTATGGTAAGCCAAGGAAGGGAGAGGGTCCCTAGGAGGGAGTTGGTCACCCTCACCCTTCCTTGGGAAATCTCTAAATATTCACGTATTCTAAGTGGCTTCTTTTTCTTCCAAGGAGAGGTGGTCTGGAGGGAGAGTAGATGTGGGAAGGGGGAGGGGTCGCTGGTAATGAATTTTATTGATCTCTGACATTGATGAGACCCTCCCTCCCCCCAGTTTCTGGTCTGTCCTTTGGAATCATCAGTGGTGTCTTCTCTGTTATCAATATTTTGGCTGATGCACTTGGGCCAGGTGTAGTTGGGATCCATGGAGACTCTCCCTATTACTTCCTGACTTCAGGTAAGTCTCACTTCCAACGTTGCCTTCATGCCCTATCCATCCCTGGCCCTAATCTGATTTATTGGCCTTCCCTGGGAGACTTCTTCGGCTCACCATCTCAGGAGGCTGGGAGAACACCAGGGATATATCTCATCTCTATCTCCCTCCCTTCAGCCTTTCTGACAGCAGCCATTATCCTGCTCCATACCTTTTGGGGAGTTGTGTTCTTTGATGCCTGTGAGAGGAGACGGTACTGGGCTTTGGGCCTGGTGGTTGGGAGTCACCTACTGACATCAGGACTGGTGAGTTGGAGATAAGGGCCTGAGTTAGGGAGAAAAGCATTTAGTGGTGAGTGGGTTGCAGGTGTGTGTCCACTCTTCTTAAACCTTTTTAACTGGGGCCAAGGCAGAAGGTGAGTCCTTTAAAAGTTTGTTAGCCCAGCATCACTTATGCTGCCAGCTCTAGGGTTGCTCTGGGGAGGAGTTGGAATGCACTAATAAAGCTGTAACTCACAGGGCCTCCGGTGAGAAGTGGCTAAAACCACTGAGGGAAATGAAAATTTAAAAATCCCCTTTTCCTCAACATTCATGTTCTGAAGGGAAGGAAATTTGAGTGAGGTATCTGGGGCAGGTTTGGAGCAGAGGCACAAACAGAATGTGGGGATTAGGTGGGGGGGAGAATCTAACCTGTTTTCTACCCTCATTCCCAGACATTCCTGAACCCTTGGTATGAGGCTAGCCTGCTGCCCATCTATGCAGTCACTGTTTCCATGGGACTCTGGGCCTTCATCACAGCTGGAGGGTCCCTCCGAAGTGTTCAGCGCAGCCTTTCGTGTAAGGACTGACTACCTGGACTGATCGCCTGACAGATCCCACCTGCTTGTTCACTGCCCATGACTGAACCCAGCCCTAGCCCAGGTCCATTTCCCATCTCCTCCACTTCCTTGTTGCTCTGTCCTTCCACTTTCTGGGTTTTGCTTTGTCCATGTGTGACCTTTGGTCTCTTAAGCTTTACCAAGACCAGTCTGGGTTCAGCCAGTCAGTGACTGGTGGGTTTGAGTCTGCACTTATCCCGACCACCTGGGAACCCCTTTGTTGTCCAGGACTCCCCATGTGTCAGTGGTCTACTCTCACCCTGCCCATGACTCACCCACCTTCCCCTCTGCAGGCCGACGGCAGGAGGACAGTCGGGTGATGGTGTATTCTGCCCTGCGCATCCCACCCGAGGACTGAGGGAACCCGGGGGGGACCCCTGGGCCTGGGGTGCCCTCCTGATCTCCTCGCTCTGTATTTCTTCATCTCTAGTTGTGGACAGTGCAGGTTGCCAAGAAAAGGGACCTAGTGTAGCTATTGCCTTGGAGATGAAACTAATGGAGGCTCAAGGGTTAGACAAGCTCTGAGTTTCCCAGTACTCTTTCCCCAGACTGGGCATCTTGGTCATTTTCTCAGGTCTGAAAGGAACCATTTTTCAGTGTGATAAAGACCCCAAACTGCCTTTTATTTTATTTTGTTTCTACGTGTGGGGAGGGAAAAAAATGTTGGAATTCTTCTAACTTCTTTGGGCTGTATTTTCCCTCACATTCTTCCTCATGGCTGGGCTCATTTCTGCCCTTTTCCCCTTTGGTTTCCAGCCCAGGGGGGGAAAGGAGGGAAGTGCATGTTTGGGAACTGGTATTACTGGAACGAATGGTTTTAACCTCATTGACCACCAGCATCCGTCCTCTCCCCAAGGTGAAGTGGAGGGTGCTGTGAGGAGCTGGCTCACTCCAGAACTGCAGGTGCCACTGGAGGAGTCAGTCTACTATGACATTGCAGGGCAGAGGGGCAGATTTTTTTTCTAGTTTTTAATGGGGGTATGGGAGGGATGGGGAGGTTTTCTATATAAACTGTTATCATTTTCTGCTGAGGGTGGAGTGTCCCATCCTTTTAATCAAGGTGATTGTGATTTTGACTAATAAAAAGGACTTTGTAATTGTGGGGGAACCTGGCTTTTAAGGGAGGGGATAACATACTAATTGAAATGTATGCCCTCCTACATCTCTTGTCCATCCTTCTTCCTGACATGGCATCCAGTGGTCTCAAAGCCTAGTTGTGGTATAATGGCAGAAATCTGGGCTGGTGGTTTAATGTGTGGAAACTTAGGGGATGAGGTATTTAACCAGAAGTAGATCCACCCTTCCCGCGGTGGGGTAAAAGGAATTTAGTCACCCAGGGTTCTTCTCCCCTATCCTTTGCCCATCTCTATCACATGAGGTAATCCTTTTATGTGAGAACTCTTACACCTTCAAGAACCCCAAAAGATCAGCTAGGCTAGACTTGAAGTCAAAGATTTTAATTTCCAAATATCCAAATAGATTGAGCAAATATACATATTCCCAACAACAGCCTTTTCTCTAAAGGGAGACCCTGTAATATTTGGGGAAAGGGCATAAAGGTGAAGGGTAAGGGACCTTTGGGGCCTATCCTCACTTCTTTTATAACTAAATATAATTTGCCTTCTATGTTAATACCCAAGGATCTCCTGATCTACTTCCCTGTGCTCTGAGAGGCTCAAGACTCGGCTCTTCTTCCTTGAAGGAGAACCTAGGTCCTTACCTTGCTATGGGGCAATGTCCAAAAGAAGGATGGGTATCTGCCTACTACTCCTAGCAGTGTTTTCTGACCAGTCTCTGCACCCCATTGTAGAAACTCCCTGATAGTGGTGCAGTGAAGGCATCCACGGTGTCTGAGAGGGAGTCTATGCATCCGTGGCAGCTCGTGCTGAGGTGAAGACCACACTCTTCCTGTTTCCCAGCCTCTTCTTCCTGAAATGAGAGTGATGAGTGTCCGCAGAGAAAAAGATTAAAGATGGAATATGAGAATTTTTCTTTTTTAGGAAAATAATTGAATATTTTAAAGGTCCTACCATTCATATCCATTAGTGTAGCTATTGCTTTCTGTTCTGTTCTTTTCTTTTTGTGGGTCATGGGGCGTGAACTCTGGGCCTGGGTACTGTCCCTGAGCTCTTCAGCTCAATGCTAGTACTCTATCACTTGAGCCACGGGCCTATTTACAGTTTTCTGGTGGTTAATTAGAGATAAGAGTCTCGTGGACTTTCCTGCCCAGGCTGGCTTTGAACTGTGATCCTCAGCTCTCAGCCTCCTGAGTAAGATTATAGGTATGAGCCACTGGCGCCTGGCTCTTTTCTTTTCCTTCCTTCCTTCCTTCCTTCCTTCCTTCCTCCCTCCCTCCCTCCCCTTTTCTTTTCTTTTTTTTTTTTTTTGCCATTCCTAGAGCTTGAACTCAGGGCCTGAGCACTGTCCCTGGCTTCTTTTTACTCAGGCTAGCACTCTACCACTTGAGCCACAGTGCCATTTCCGGCCTTTTCTGTTTATGTGGTGCTGAGGAATCAGACTCAGTGCTTCATGCATGCTAGGCAAGCACTCTACCGCTAAGCCACATTTGTAGCCCCAGACTGTCTTTGAACCATGATCCTCAGATCTCAGCTTGCTGAGTACTAGGATTACAGGTGTGAGCCACGGTGTGAGCTCTTTTCTTTTTTGCTGGTCTAGGGACATGAACTCAGGACCTGGATACTGTTCCTGAGCTTCTTTGTGGTCAAGGTTAGCACTCTACTACTTGAGCCACAGCGCCACTTTCTGGCTTTTTCTTTTTTTTTTTTTTTGGCCAGTCCTGGGCCTTGGACTCAGGGCCTGAGCACTGTCCCTGGCTTCTTCCCGCTCAAGGCTAGCACTCTGCCACTTGAGCCACAGCGCCGCTTCTGGCCGTTTTCCGTATATGTGGTGCTGGGGAATCGAACCTAGGGCCTCGTGTATCCGAGGCAGGCACTCTTGCCACTAGGCTATATCCCCAGCCCACTTTCTGGCTTTTTCTAAGTAGTTTTTTGGAGATAAAGAGTCTCACAGACTTTCCAGCCTAGGCTGGATTCTAACCATGATCCTCAGATCTCAGCCTCCTGAGTAGCTAGGACTACAAGTGTGAGCCACCAGTGCCTGGGTATTTTTTTTTTTAAACAATGTTGTTCTGCAAAATCTTACTCTGTCATTCTCTTTTGTTCCTTCCACAATTTCAGCAGATTTCATTGTTCTTTTTTACATGCAAACAAACTAGTTTGATATAGAGTGATTTCTCATAGACAGATACTACATGAATAGAAAGTAGGATCTCACCGAATCTTCCGAGCAATGAGATAAACAGCCAGCAGAAGGCAGAGACAGCCAACCAAGATTCCCACTCCTAGACTCACCATTTCACCTGGGGGGATGCGAAGGTGGATGGTATGAGCCGGAGACTGACAGATACTGAGCCCTCCCCAACTTGATGAGGATCACCGCTGCCCCCTCCCCAGTTCTTGGGTGGGGCTTTCTTACCTGTGGTATACAAGGATTCCACTGTAGGGGTGAAACAATCGGGTCAGTGAAGCTTCAGATCCTGTCCCTCCTGGGAGCAGCACACCGATTCTATACTTTTGGAAAATCAGCTGGGTACCCATGGCTGGGGGTATGGTTCCCAGTAGTCCAAGTAAGTATTGGAACCCCTGCCCTCTTAGCCTTTCCCAGGGCCCCCATAGTCCCTGCCTTTGAGTTCTTTGAGTTTCCATCCCTTCTGGGCCCTGCAGTCACCTTGGGTGAAAGAAGCAAAGACTGTTCGTTGGTTAAGAGGCTGAGGGGCTCGGTAGTTCTGCACAAGAGGCTCAGAGGACTCCTCTTCAGTGGAGAATAATGTCTCCTGAAGCTTTTCCAGCTGGGGAACACAAGTCACTTTGAGGGGCTGGGAATATGGCATAGTGGTAAAGTGCTCGCCTCGTATACATGAAGCCCTGTGTTCGATTCCTCAGCACCACGAGAAGTCACTTTGGGGGCATGGCAAAGAGCCTAAAATTACAACAATGTGTCTCTCCCTTTACCTTTCTATGACTCACCTGCTCCATTGAAATCTGGGCCCTCTGATTGAAGACTGTCCAGAGCACACTCTGGTAGCAGGGGGGAGTTGTGAGCGAGCCATTGTAACGGAAGAACTGCTCCAGCTGCGGGGGGAGCAGCTCTCCCACCCTGAAGGGAGGCACTGACGTCTTCTGATCTGGAGAGAACAGACCAGAACTCATCTTCCTCGGAAGTGAAATCCTTTCTCATTACTTCCTCCCAAGGCCTTTTGAGTCAGATTTTGAAGTTGCCTTGTGTAGATTTTTTAGAACTCACCTTTATGTCTAATCTCATGCAAATGGCTCAGAATGTGTTCATAAGCTGGATTCTCAGTCTCACCCATCTGGAAGGGGAAGAAAGGCAGGGAGTGAGGAGTGAGTCCATGTTTCATGTAAGACTTTTGTGTATAGAGTAAATGCTTAGGGTTGATTGGCTGTCTGCCTTAAGTGGGAGGCCAGCAACAGAATAGGCCTAAGAGATGCAGAAGCAGCAAACAGACCTGGAAGGGGTTGGGGGCCACTGACCTCAATTAGGATACCTAGGACAGCCAGGCCTTGAGGCCTCTGGGCAGCCTCACTCAAGCTGCCAAAGGAATCAGAATCGTAATGCACGATGTGGAGCTGGGGGAGAGAAGGAACTGAGTCATTGAGTGTTTCCTCACTTCCTCCAATGCTCTGTTCATCCCTTGAACCCGTAGCTTGGTCTAAATCTGTCCCCCACATCTTCGCCTCATCCTCTAAGATGCCTTTTCCCAGTGTATGTATTCTTCCCTCAGGATCAACCATCCCTGCGTCCTCTATGTCTCTTAGTTCAAGTTCGTGTCCCAGTACCTCTGCAGCTGTGGCTTCACTGTTGATCTGGTGTTCTGATCCCCCTGGGGATCCTTTCTGACCCCAGTGCAGGTGGAGCTGAGCAGCTACATATTTTTGGGGCAGTCCACCCAAATACAAAGAAGGGGGCAGAGAGAGTTGAACTACAAGGAAAAGAGCAAGCCTGGATTGGTGGAGGAATGTGGGCCATCCCCACCTGTAGCTGGCACCACTTCTTCCATCTTCCTCCCTCGTGATCACCTAGTTCTTCCCATAGACCAGTGGTTTTCTATTACCAATTCCCTCTCTTCAGTGATGACAAAAGACATTCAGTTCCCACCCTGGCTAAGGGCACTTGATCACCATTCTTCCATCTCCAATGGGCAGAACTTTCTAAGGATTCACACATTGTGAGAATGTCTCCGGTGGCTCCTCAGATTTAACACGGACCCTCCAGTTCCTTGGTGCCGGGGCTTTTACCTGTGTGGCCGTTATTGTGCAGGTCCAAAGGCTCAGTACCAGGCTGGTCATATCCATAGGGTTGCAGAGCAGGTAACTCGGGGTCAAATATCACACTGTCTGTCTGGATATCGATGGGGGACTGGGCGTTGCTTCCACATTCAGGGTAAGAGACTGGCCAGTGGTCCTGACCATGTGGGCCTGGTGGAGGTCACTCAGACATTTGTCTGCTCTTGAGCCCCAGCCCATCCTTCAACACCCCACCACCAATCTGTGTGAAGGTAGAAATGAACTTCACTCCACCCAAGTAAGGCTGAGTGAGGAATGAGTCCCTGCTCGACTTCATGCTGTAGTTCCTGGAGGCAGGAATAGCTTCCCAACTACCCTGATCATCGAGGAAGTGATAGCTCTTTACTTACCTACAGACTGAGGACAAGAAAGCTGAATGAGGGGAAGAGGAGAAAGTGGCGCTGTGGCTCAAGTGGCAGAGTGCTAGCCTTGAGCAAAAAGAAGCCAGGGACAGTGCTCAGGCCCTGAGTTCAAGGCCCAGGACTGGCCAAAAAAAAAAAAAAAGCTTGAGTATCCAGAGAGGTAGAATTAGAGTAGGAGCAATAAAATGAGGGGAAATAAATGATCCTAGAGAGATGGAATCTCCTTGGGGCCCACTATCAGGTGGTCTTGGACAGATATCCTGACATTTTATCATTCAGTTTTTTTTTTTTTTTTTTTTTTTTTTTTGCCAGTCCTGGGCCTTGGACTCAGGGCCTGAGCACTGTCCCTGGCTTCTTTTTGCTCAGGGCCAGCACTCTGCCACTTGAGTCACAGCACCACTTCTGGCCGTTTTCTATATATGTGGTGCTGGGGAATCGAACCCTGGGCTTCATGTATACGAGGCAAGCACTCTTGCCACTAGGCCAGATTCCCAGCCTTATCATTCAGTTCTTACTCTCAAAGGAGACCTTGCATTTCAGTTAAGTCATGAACCAGAAGTTCAAAGGCATTGAGATCCCGCCAGTCTCTTCACCCTTGACTTTACACTCACTCCAGTTTCAAAGGTGGGTTGGGGACAGGACTGGCTAGGATAGAGAATGCTCAAGTCCTTTCCAATCCAACTCCCCCTGGGATTTACTGAGGACTCAATTGGCTTTTCTGCTGAATCAGGAGGGGGTGGGATTTAATTATTAGAACAAGGTCTAGGAGTCATCTATGCAAACCAGGGCAGGGGTTCTGGGAGAAAAGGAAGAAAAAGGCTAGTGCTGAAGCTCAAGGAAATCTCCTTCCTTCCCTCAGGGACAAGGCTTCCTAACAGTTGAGGAGGTCCCAGAGTGGCCCCGAGTTGTGCTCTCACCTTCATATGTCCAGTGGTGTCCTGCAAGGCAAAATGGTTTGGGTTACAGCCAACAGCCTGAAGGCAGAGCCCTGGCCTCCACTCGCCCTCCCTCCTCCCACCACTCCTGTACTTCCCAAAGGAAGCCCTGAAACTGGACACCTCCGTGGAAAGGTCGGGGGGCCTATTTAAAATCACCAGCTAGGCTGTGCTTGTGCTTGCTGAGTAAACGAGGAGGAGGAATGAAAAGAGATAAAGCCCAGAGACTAAAATTAACCTGGATCCAAGAGTGCAGTTGGCCCAACCCTTACTTTTCTCTAGCCTGGGCCAAATCAATCTAACATTTAAAAGATTGAGGTGGGGTGAGGCAAGGGTGTGGACAAGAGGATTTCCAGGACAGGGACTTAAAAAAAAAAGGGGGGGAGAATTATTCTTTTGCCTTGAAGCATTGCATGATTGAAGGCACTGAACTATAAATTAAGTTCCTCCTTTCTGCTTTCATAACTGTAGAGGAAGCTCCCTACCACCAGGAGCCTCTGCTACCCACATTCTCAGAGGGCTAAGGAAGGGCGGGAGTCAGGGCAGGGTCTACTCTAGGTTGAGGGTGGTGGGTGGGCACAGGCAGCCAGACTGGCAGGGACAGGATGAAAGTGAAGCATTGTGTGTAGAAAGGAGAGCTGCCAGCTGGGTCACATGCCAGGCTCTCGTGCAGTCCTGTCTCTTGACGAAAGGCTTGGGGGGGGGGGGGTCCTGTTGGTCCAGCTCCTCCCCAGGGCCAAAGTGCTTCAAGCTTAAAAGGGAGGTGGTTTATGGCAATATCAAACTCCTAGAAACAGGAGGCAAAATTCTAAATTTCTTTTCCTCTCTCTCTAATTCCCTTCAATTTCTCAGCCTTGCAAGATGTTTTGGATCTCATTCTTAGATTATTCCACTATCCATTCCCTAACTCAGATAACTCTGAAAAGCAGCCCAAGGGAGGACAGGAGATGGCTTGTAGGACCAATAACTGGAATTTTCTGGTTCTACGAAGGTGTCCTTTTCTGTCATCAAATCCTTCATGCTGAGTCTACATCCTTTTCTCCTCTTTCCTTATTTTTCTTCTTTCTTCTCTCACATTCTCATTTTGTTTTCTCTTCCTTTTCTTTTTTTGGCCAGTCCTGGGGCTTGAACTCAGGGCCTGGGCACTGTCCCTGAGCTTATTTTCTTCAAGGCTAGCACTCTACCACTTGAGCCAAAGCACCACTTCTGGCTTTTTTTTTTCTGTTTATATGGTCCTGAGGAACCGAACCCAGGGCTTCATGCATGATAGGCAAGCACACTACCACTAAGCCACCTTCCCAGCCCCCTCATTTTGTTTTCTTTTTCTTTTGCCAGTTCTGGAGTTCAGGACCTGGACACTGATCCTGAGCTTTTATGCTCTAGGCTAGTGCTCTCCCACTTTGAGCCACAGCTCCGTTTCTGGCTTTTTAGTGGTTAATTGGAGATACGAATCTCATGGACTTTCTTGTCTGGGCTGGCTTCAAACTGTGGTCCTCAGATCTCGACCACTTGAGTAGCTAAGATTACAGGTATGAGCCACTGGTGCCTGGTCCTCCTTTTGTTTTCTAGATATCCTCCTCACCTTGTTCTTTCAACAAACCTTAATTACACACCTACTGTGTGCTGGATACTGTACTAAGCATAGAAAGCACAAAAATGGAGTCCCTGGAGACACTTCTCTCTCCCCAGTTACAGTCTTTGGTAAACTTTAAAAGACCAAACAAATGCTGGCTATTATTCCTACTACTCAGTTATTCTGCAGACTCAGGCAGGGAATAGCCAGCTAGCCAGCAGTGAAGTGATCAGATGATCAGTTGGAGACTGGGGTCGGAGTGGGACAGGTCACGTAGGCAGGCTTCCCCCTCCCCCAATTCTCTTTGTCTCCCTCAACAGCAGAGTTCATAAATAAAGAAGGCAGGGAAGGCTGCGGGGGACTAGCGCAGTGGGGAAAGAGGTGCTCTGGAGAGACCCTGTAGCCGGTAAAGAAACTCCTGAACTTGTGTGTATACTCAGTGCCCTCCTTCACAGTTCTCCTCCATCCCCAGTAACAGCTGGGCTGGGAAGAGGGTGATTTTTATACTTTCTCCCCCAACCTTGAGCCTATTATTCCAGCCCCTAGGCTTCCTTTCCACTCCTCCCACCCCCCCCCCCCCAACTAAGCACAATGGCAACATGTGGACATTCGCTCAGACCAACACACAGACACACATTGTACCTACCGCCGTCTGCAGCCAGGGTCCAAATCACCTCTAACAGGAGGGTGAAGAACAACATGGTATGCGCAGGGCACTAGGGCTCCAGGACTTTGGGGACTAGAGGACTAGGGAAAGTGGATGGAAGAGAGAGAGAGAGAGAGAGAGAGAGAGAGAGAGAGAGAGAGAGAGAGAGAGAGAGAGAGACTGTGTCCTGGAGTTAGGTATGTCTTTTTAATCTCTTCTCTCTGCAGACTTCCAATGGGACTTGTTTCCAATAGGGTACCAAGGATTTCTGGGTCCTTGGATAAATCTCTCGCCACCTCTATCTCCCTCTGCAGCCTCCACACCACTAGCTGGCCAGCGACTTTGCGATTGCCTCCTGCTTTTAAGGTGGCTCTGGGCGAATGAAAGTGGGGAGGGGAGGGTGCCTGGGCTGCTGGCGGGCAGCTCCTTAAATAGCCGATTAGGCATGCAGGATGGCCCCCGTGCAGAGCCAGAGCGCGCGCTTCAGGGGAGCCCTGGCCCTGGCTCAGGAACCCAGCTGGGGTGAGCTCTTCTTTCCTCTGTTATTCACTAGTGCTCAGATGGGTGTCCCCTGCAGCCGGCAGGGGTAAGGAAGGGGGGCTTTGGGGCCCAATCCTCCCCCCTCCCACAAGTGGACACTGTGTTCTCATTTGCCTGCATGGCTTCTCCTCCCTGGGTGGTATGGACAGCTGGTGGGGAATCTGTTTCCACACCCTTGCAGCCCCTGAGCTGTCTAGAAATCGGAGGAGTCCAGAATTAGGAGAGAGAAGATCTGAAGGAGCTGGAGACTCAGGGTGCAGGTGGAAGGGCTGGGAAATCAGGATCTAAAACCTGGGTTGTGGAGAGTAAGAGAAAGACCAGGCGGAGGCAGAACTTGTCTTCAGCTGTGTCTGTCTCCTGTGCCCTTCGCCACCCCCCCTTCCCACGGTGAGGCCCGGGTCCACGTGCCTGCGTGGCCTGGGAGAAGTGTTGTGTGTGTGTGGGGGGGATGGTTTTGTTTGTCGTATAAAGCCCATTTGTATGCCCAGCGGGGGAGGGGCTGCGACAGCACCATGGAGAGACAGCGGCTCTAACTGCCAGACCCAGCCACCTCCCTCCCTTGGGAGCTCAGATCTAGGGCGGCTTTTGTCACTGAAGAGGACACTGACCCTTTGCAGAGAGGCCCTGGCAGGAGAGATGGACGGACTATAGAAACACTCACTACCTTCAATCAGAATTTTTTTTTTTTAAAAAGGTAGACTCTAAAGAAAGAGAGGAGAATGATTGAAGAGAATCCCTTTTGGGAGAAGGGCTCAGGGTATTCCCTGCTGCCCAACAAAAGGTCAAGGCAGGACCAGGGAGACTGTGTGAAGCCTGTACCATGGAGCTGGGCCACTGGACCATAGAGACTTGGAGTCTCAGGAATGTGGGCTTATGTGTGTTCTCTCCCACGGGACTGGAAATCCCGATCGGAATGTACATCCTAAATCCCTCATTAGAGAATGTGAACACCACAGATAATATCAAGCTGGACATCGAAACCTCCTCCTCCTGCATACCCTTCATCCCAACTGGAGGGAGGAGGGACCCATTTGCTCATCTCCCTCTGCCCTCCTTGCTCCTCCCAGGTACCAATAAACAGTCCTAAACAAAGAGCAGAAGCTAAATAAGGAAGCAGGATGAAGGTTAAATGAAAAGAATAATGCATGTGCTGGGTCATCAGCTCCTGCCGAGACAGGAGCTCCTGCAGCCTTTCTGTTCCCCGTGATTGTTCTGCAGAGCAAGCCTGTTTGGAAGATGCCATTTCCTTTTTTACTCTCATCACCCTCCAGATCATTCTTCCCTTGTTTTCTGTTGTGAGGCTCCCCCCCCCCCCGCCCCCCCGCCACCAGCCCCATCCATCCCATCTGGGAAGAATAAAAAGTGTATAGGGTAAACTAACTAGACTTCTTTGGATTCATACTGGTTAACACACAGAGGGAAGGGGAGGACAAAAAAAAAAAAAAAAGCAAGCAGAGACCCCTCCCATGGTAGGAAAGAAGAGATCTGGACAGAATGACCTCTGTCAGTTCCGCTGGAGTGTCTGAGATTCAGCTCTCCAAGGCAGGTTAGTGTGTCATTCCAGGCGCCACCTCCTGGCTTGTCTATGAATTACAATTGTTTAATTTAAAATGTTATGTGTGTGATTGCTTCCAGGAAATAAATAGTCACTGCTGGTGAGCTTGGGGGTTTTGCCTACACAGTTGAACACTTCTTTCATAAAGATGTCTTAGCCCAAGTCAGTACTTCCCACGCCTGAGTGTGTGAGCTCCCCAGTGGACAAAGGCCAGGTTTCTTGGAGAGAGGGAGAAGAGGCTAGCTTCCTGTTGCAGGACTGGCTTTATTCTGATCTTTGGCTTTATTGTGCATATTTCACTTGTGGCTTTTCAGTCTTGCTGATTTGGAATAGATGAAAGGGTGCCATAATATGTTTTTTTTAAGTGATCATATCTACTTTTCCCTCTCCTGTTTTGATTCAAACCCTGGCATCTTTGTTTTAGTTTTGCCTTTCTCCCTCTCGCTCTTTTCTCATCTACAAGAATCAAGATATTCCCCTGCCTCTGGCGCCATCTCCTGTCCTTCCAACTTGCTGTGGAATGTGACTGTCAGAATACAAAGTGCTGTAGTTTTTGTTGTTCTTTACTTTTCTAAAAAGACCTAGATATTTAAATTAATATAGATATTTTAACTCACAAGTCTAAAATACTACAGCAACCCACTAACTACTCTGGGTTGGTGTGGTGGGGCATATGGTAGTTCAGCAAAATAAAGTGACAATAGTGGGGGAAAAAGCAAGAATGGCCACAGAGGAACTTATTATGCAAGCAGTTCAGGTGGTTGGTGACTAATTGCTGGGAAGAAATAATCAGGAAACAGAATTAGATATAATTAGACTTTCTAGAAGACCTGATAACATAGTGCCATGAGCTAAGGTAGACCTAGAGATATTCTAATTTGATCATCATATTCAGTATTACATGTTTTTCTTCTACACTTTAGTATTGAAGCCTCTTAATCCCTAAAGTGTTCAGGAATTGAAGTAAAAGTAATTAGGGGGAGGGGCATCAGGGAGTAGGTGGGTCAGGATTCTTTGGATCACTACCTTCCACTTTCACTGATTGGCTAGTACTCTACCAACAGAGTCACACTTCCACCACCACCACCACCCGCCTTTTTTTTTTTTGCCAGTCCCAGGGCTTGAACTCAGGGCCTGAGCACTGTCCCTGGCTCCTTTTTGCTCAGGGCTATCCCTCTACCACTTGAGCCACAGCACGACTTCTGGCCTTTTCTATATATGTGGTGTTGATGAATTGAACCCAGGGCTTCATGCATGTGAGGCAAGCACTTTATCACTAGGCCATATTCCCAGCCCCCAATCCCTTTCTTTCTTCAGTTTTTTTAGTTCCCAGTGTGCAGTAGATGCAGTATGAGAGTCTTGTAGATGGAGGACAGGTAAAGGTCTGTGTTTTGAGCTGGGTGTTGATGGTTCACACTTGTAATCCTAGCTACTCAGGAGGCTGAGATCTGAGGATGATGGTTCAAAGTCAACTCCGGCAGAAACGTCCCTGATACTCTTATCACCAATTAACCAACAAAAAGCTAAATGTGGAGCTGTGGCTTAAGTGGTACAGTACCATTCTTTAGTGAAGGGCTAAGGGATAATTCTCAGGCTCTTGAGTTCAAGCATCAGGATCAACACACACACACACACACACACACACACATGTTTGTGGTCTGAAATATTGCAACTTATTTAATTAAAAGGGAGTGGTTCTGTGTTATGCATTTATTCCACACATGGAACAGTGTCTAGTACATAAATATTTTAAATTAAATGAATAGGTCTAGTCATTGAAACACTTCCTGCCTCTGGTATTTCATAGAATTTTAGACTAGAATTTTAGGCTCCCAGTCATCCTTGCTGACTCACCGTTATGCCCTGTAGGAAGTGACTTTTAAGAGATGTGACTAGTTTACAAACACACATTAAGTAGTGACAGGTGCTGCCACCATGGAATGACCTAGAAATAAATCTCTCAGGGATGAATTCTAATCTAGAATTGAATGGTGACAAGATATAAAGAGAGGCACAGTAGTGCTAGGAGAACCAAGGTGGAAGTGAGGAATGATTAGTGGTGAGACCTATTTTACCTATCAGCAATCTTTCCCACAGGCTGGCAACAAAGTCATGGTGATTTCACTGTGTTCTTTCCTGGATAAGAAGCGAACAGTGGCTATTTCAAGGATGGAAGACCCTTCTTCATATCCTTTGTAAAGTACTTTCTCTGGATGAGGGAGGACACAGGTTATCTTGGTGATCTGCAATTGTGATGATTTGCTCCAATGGCTCTGGTGGCTACCTCATTCCACCTGTCTTCTCTACTTCCTCCTTATTTTCTACCTTTTGTCTAACTGAAATGAAGGTGTGTACCACCAACCCTAGAAAAACACGTTATTCCCACCACTTCCCTTCAATGTGAGAAACCTTTTTAAATTTTTACTTAGTATATATTAGTTGTACAGAAGAGGTTTCATTTCCATACATGCATTTACTGTATCCTGATCAAACTCATCCCTTCTCTCACTCTCTCTTATCTATTCCTCCTCCTCCTCCTCCTCCTTCTTTTTTTTTTTTTTTTTTGCCAGTCCTGGGGCTTGAACTCAGGGCCTAAGCACCGTCCCCAAGCTTTTGCTCAAGGCTAACACTCTACCACTTGAGCCACAGAGCCATTTCTAGCTTTCTCTGTTTATGTGGTACTGAGGAATCAAACCCAGGGCTTCATGCATGCTAGGCAAGCACTCTACCACTAAGCCACCTTCCCAGCCCTATAGTTCACTTTCATCAATGTCCAGTGAGCTTCACTGCTACACTTTTTCACTCTTTTTCCATCGAGTTCCAAAGCAGCAATTTTTAAAGATGAAAGTCATTATAAGGTAACATTCACAAAAGTGAAATGTAGTAATAAATGAGCTTATAGGGCTGGGAATGTGGCTTAGCGGTACAGTGCTTGCCTAGCATGCATGAAGCCTTGGGTTTGATTCCTCAGCACCACATATATAGAAAAAGCCAGAAGTGGCGCTGTGGCTCAAGTGGTAGAGTGCTAGCTTTGAGCAAGAAGAAGCCAGGGACAGTGCTCAGGCCCTGAGCCCAAGTCTCAGCACTGGCTGAAAATAAATAAATAAAATAAAAAATAAAAAGAGCTTCTGGATTCTTCATTTGTTTTTCTACTATCCAACATGCTTATTTTATTATTTTATGTATCTTCTACTTTCATTTCAGAGCTGCTATCACAGGTTGGTTATAAGCTATATAGCCTAGGCTGACCTCTCACCAGTCCCAGCCCTCCTGATTGCTAGGATTATAGGACGCTGCACACATAACTCCGTATATATACTTATATTTGTCCCTCATTATTGTGGTAGTACTGGGTTTGAAGCCAGGATCTTGCAAATGCTTGGAAAGTACTATATATACTTACAACATTTCGGCATGGCTGTGCATTCCTGTAATTCTGGTACTCAAGGGACAGAGGCAAAAGGACTGTTGACTTGGAGACTGGCTTGTGTTACATATCAAGATCCTGGCTGAAAAAAACAAAACAAGAACAAAAAATAGAAAAGTTAAAAAGAATCTATCAGCCAGGTGCTGCTGCCTCATGCCGGTAATCCTAGTTATTCAGGAGGCTGAGATATGAGGAGCATGGTTAAGAGCCAGCGGGCAAGTAAGTCTGTGAGATTCTTTTTTTTTTTTGGCCAGTCTTGGGTCTTGGACTCAGGGCCTGAGCACTGTCCCTGGCTTCCTTTTGCTCAAGGCTAGCACTCTGCCACTTGAGCCACAGCACCACTTCTGGCCATTTTCTGTATATGTGGTGCTGGGGAATCGAACCCAGGGCCTCATGTATACAAGGCAAGCTCTCTTGCCACTAGGCCATATCCCCAGCCCCATCTGTGAGATTCTTATCTCCAATTAACCATCAGAAAACCAGAAGTGGTGCTATAGTTCAAGTGGTAGAGCACTAACCTTGAGCTGAGGATCTCACGGACATTGCCAGACCCTGAGTTCAAGCCCCAGGACTGGCGAAAAAAATTTTCTGCTTTGGAAACCCAAATCTCACATGTTTTCTTTCATATTTGGAAGCTAGATGTAAAATACACTGGGACATGATAAAGTACACCGGACTCTAGGCATTCAAACACAGTGAGTCCAAAGGAGGATACTCCTAGGAGAGGAATACAAAAGCACACCATCTATGGTGCATCTGATCACAGAAAATAATATGTATAGCCGGGCCCCAGTGGCTCACATCTGTAATCCTAGCTACTCAGGAGGCTGAGATCTGAGGATCATGACTCAAAGCCAGCCCTGTCAGGGAAGTCTGTGAGAGTCTTATAGACAATTATCCACCAGAAGAAAGGAAGTGGTGCTGTAATTCAATCTATCAAAATTTTCTGGATTAGGGATAACCAATTATCATTCTAATATCTTTTTTTTTTTTGTCAGTTGTGGGGCTTGAACTCAGGGTCTGGGCACTGTCCTTGAGCTCTTTGGCTCCAAGCTAGCACTTTACTTAGAGCCACAGTGCTACTTTTGGCACTTTTGATTAATTGGACGAGTCTCATGGACTTTCTTACCTGGGCTGGCTTCAAGCTGTGATCCTCAGATCTCAGCTTTCTAAGTAGCTAGGATGACAGGTTTGAGCCACTGGTGCCCAGCTTGCTGTGGTTATTTATTTATTTTTTTGGCCAGTCCTGGGCCTTGGACTCAGGGCCTGAGCACTGTCCCTGGCTTCTTGCTCAAGGCTAGCACTCTGCCACTTGAGCCACAGCGCCACTTCTGGTCATTTTCTGTATATGTGGTGCTGGGGAATCGAACCTAGGGCCTCGTGTATATGAGGCAGGCACTCTAGCCACTAGGCCATATCCCCAGCCCTGCTGTGGTTATTTTTGAGGTTACATCTGGTTTTGTGCCCAAAGTAGGCTTACACCATGATCTTCCTATTTACGTCTCCCATGTAGCTGAGATGACAGGTGTGAACAACCCTGCTCCCCCCCCCCCCCCCCCCGCTAGTGTTTGAGATAGTCCCTCCAGGTCATTTTCCCTAGGCTTGCCTCAAATGATGATTTTCCTCCTCTCTGCCTCCTCAGTAGCTAGGATTACAAATCTAGTGCCAGGCTCATTCTGAAATCTTCTGAACTTGTAGATGTGTGTGCACGCCCATCCATCCTGGGGCCTGAACTCAGTGCCTGCATGATGTCCCTGAGCTTCTTTGCTCAAAGTTCACAGCTCCAATTAAAAAAAAAATTGGTAACAAGTGACTCAAGGACTTTCCTGCCTAGGTTGGCTTTGAACTGTAGTTCTCAGCCTCCTGAGCAGCTAAGATTACAGTCATGAAACACCAGCGCTTAGCTATCTACTGAACTTTTATCTTTCTATGAAGCTTCCTATGAATATATATATTTTGAGGTGTATACACATTCTTTATAAAATGAGACCATATTGTATGCATAATATGTGAAATATTTCAATGTCAAAAATCTGTATTTGTGCAATCAATTTAATGACTACAAAGTATAGAAGTAGCTTAATTTGGGGCTGGGGATATGGCCTAGTGGCAAGAGAGCTTGCCTCGTATACATGAAGCCCTGGGTTCGATTCCCCAGCACCACATATACAGAAAACGGCCAGAAGTGGCGCTGTGGCTCAAGTGGCAGAGTGCTAGCCTTGAGCAAAAAGAAGCCAGGGACAGCTCAGGCCCTGAGTCCAAGGACCAGGACTGGCCAAAAAAAAAGAAGTAGCTTAATTTTTGTTGTGGTTGCCATGGATTGAATCTAGACATCCTCCTCTACCACTGAGCTACATTCCAGCCCCAATCTAATATATATATCTCACTAATCTGCACTTGGGCTGTTGTTCTTTTTAAACTGATTGATTGGAACTTGGGCACTGTCCCTGAGTCTCTTTGTGTTCAAGGCTAGAGCTCTACCACTTGAGCCACAATACCACTTTCAGCTTTTTCTGAGTAGTTTATTGGAGATAAGAGTCTCATGGACTTCCCTGGTTGGGTTGGCTTTGACCCATGTTCCTCAGATCTCAACCTAGGATTATAGACATGAGCCACCAATGCCTGGCTTATTTATTTTTTGTGGTGGCTCTGGGGTGGTTTTTTTGTTTGTTTCTTTGTTTTTGTTTTCCCAGTCCTGGGGCTTCGATTCAGGGCCTGAACACTGTCCCTGGCTTCTTTTTGCTCAACACTCTACTACTTGAGCTACAGTGCCACTTCTGGCTTTTTCTGTTTATGTGGTACTGAGGAATCAAACCCAGGGCTTCATGCATGCAAGGCAAGCACTCTACTGTTAAGCCACATTCCTGGCCCCGGCTCTGAGGTTTGAACTAAGGGCCTGGAACTTTCTAGTCAGGTGCTCTACCACTGAGCCGCGACCCCAAGTCCCCTTGTTTTCAGTTTCTATCTATGACAGTTTTTCAACTAGAATAATCTCATTCATATATGTTTATATACTTGTCCAGTTGTTTCCTAGAATTGCAAGTGAATGAGTACTTTTTACCTTTTATTATTACCTTTTATTATAGAAAATTTCAAATTTTCTTTCTTTTGCCAGTCCTGGGGCTTGGACTCAGCACTGTCCCTTCTTTTTGCTTTTGTCCCTTCTTTTGGCTTCTTTTTGCTTAAGGCTAGCACTCTACCACTTGAGCCACAGCGCCACTTCTGGCCTTTTGTATATATGTGGTGCTGAGGAATAGAACCCAGGGCTTCATGTATACGAGGCAAGCACTCTTGCCACTAGGCCACATTCCCAGCCCTCCAAACTTTGTTTTTTTTTTTTTTGTTGTTGTTGTTGTTTGTTTGTTTCTCTCTCTTTCTCTTTTTTTTTTTTTTGGCAAGTCCTGGGCCTTGAACTCAGGGCCCGAGCACTGTCCCTGGCTTCCTTTTGCTCAAGGTTAGCACTCTGCCACGTGAGCCACAGCACCAATTCTGGCCATTTTCTACATATGTGGTGCTGAGGAATCGAACCTAGGGTTTCATGTACATGAGGCAAGTACTCTTGCCACTAAGCCATATTCCCAGCCCCCAAACTTTCTTTTTTAATGTCAAGTTTATGCAAGTTAAATTTTCACACAGTAGAATCTATCCCTTTTAATGTGCAGTTCTAAGAGTTTTGCACTTATGTATGGGTCTGTAACCACCACCATAATCAAGATATAGAAGTTTTATCACTACCACCCCCATCATAATTTCCTCTTGTCCCTTTGTAGTCAACCTTTCTTCCCACACTCGGCCTTTGGTAACTACTGATCTGTTTCCTGAACCTGTAATTTTATGTACACAATTATATAGTATATAGCCTCTTGAATCTGACTTCTTACACTTAGCAGTCATTCATGTTGTTGCATATCAGAAATTTGCTCCACTTTATGGCTGTGTTTTTTCTAATGTGTAGATAGATGTACCACCACTGTTTGATTATCAACATACTAGTTGAAGCATGTGTGAGTTATTTCTAGTTTTTCTTTTCTTGTTTTTCTTCCTTTTTTTTTCTTTGGTCTGAGACTGGGACTCAAATTCAGTACCTGATGCTTTTGCTCATTAGTTAGTGCTCTACCAACTGAGCCACAAGTCCAATCCCCCTATTTCTAGTTTCAGTCAATCATGAATAAAACCACTAAGAGCATTTGAACACAGGTCTTCAAGTGGACATGTGTTTGTTGTCTTCAAGGAAATACCTAGGAGTGGGAATGAATACCTAAGGCTGGGTTGTATGGTAAGTGTGAATTTAACTATATAAGGAACTACCACACTTTTTCCTTGTCATGTACTGTTTTTCATTTCTATCAGAAATGTATGAGAAGTCCAGTGGATCCTTATTCTTCCCAGCAATTAATATTGTCAGTTTTCAAAAACCATTTTAAATAGGTGCATTAAGGTATGTCATTTTGGTTTTAATGTAAGTCATACATTTCTTTCTTTTTCCTTTTTATGTTTTGTATTTGTATGTATTTGTATTTAGCTTAATTGAGATAAAACTAAATGGAAAAACAAATTCAACCTTGGGGGAAAAATCCCCCTAAACTGTATTACTAACTAGGGGAATATACTTCCTGAAATCCATGGCAAAAGAGCATACCAGGAGGCTGGGAACATGGCCTAGTGGTAGAGTGCTTGCCTCACATACATGAAGCCCTGGGTTCGATTCCTCAGCACCACATGTACAGAAAAAGCCAGAAGTGGTGCTGTGGCTCAAGAGGTAGAATGGTAGCCCTGAGTAAAAAGAATCCAGGGACAGTGCTCAGGCCCTGAGTTCAAACCCCAGGACTGGCAAAAAAAAAAAAAAGAATATATCACAATTCTGTCTTCAGGGGTTTTGCACTGAATAAGTCACTTGTGCATATCCAAACAGCACACCAAATCTGTCTGGTACACTTTCTTTTCTTTCTTCTTTCTTTTTTTTTTTTTTTTGCCATTCCTGGGCCTTGGACTCAGGGCCTGAGCACTGTGCCTGGCTTCTTTTTGCTCAAGGCTAGCACTCTGCCACTTGAGCCACAGCGCCACTTCTGGCCATTTTCTATATATGTGGTGCTGGGGAATCGAACCCAGAGCTTCATGTATATGAGGCAAGCACTCTTGCCACTAGGCCATATTCCCAGCCCCTGTCTGGTACACTTTCTATATAATAAGACATACTCATATACTTATCTTTCAACCCAGAATAAGAAGAATGGATATTGGTTTGAAGATTGTTGGGCTGAAGGTATGTCTCATGAGGTACATTGCTTGCCTAATATGCTCAGGGCCCTAAATTCAAAAGGAATGCTTTTATTGGAGTTCGTATCAGAGATCCTGATAGACTAAAGGTAATTGTTTGAACAAATAGGGAAAGGAAATGAAACCTAATAGCATATAAGAAGTTAAGAAACAAACTGAGATAAAGGGTGAACAAATGCAGCAATGGTACTCACTGGATATGATGTTGAAAATGAAGTTTACAACTTGGGGGTGTGGGATGGGAAGGAAAAACTGGGAGAGTGAGAGAAGGGCGACATTGTCTAAAAAAGAAATGTACTCTTGCTGGTGGCTCACACCTGTAATCCTAGCTACTCAGGAGGCTGAGGTCTGAGCATTGAAGTTCAAAGTCATTCCTTGCAAAAAAGTCCTTGTGAGACTCTTATATCCAATTAACCACCAGAAAACTGAAAGTAGGACTGTGGCTTAAAGTGGTAGAATACTAGCCTTGAGTGAAAAAGCTCAGGGACAATGCCCAGACTGTGAGCTCTAGACTCATAACTGACCAACAAGAAAAAAAGGAAAAAGAAGAAAAAGATTGTTGTTATTATAAAGGTGATTCACAGAAGGGCTATGGTTACATAAGTCAGGTCAAGAGTTCTTTCCTCCCTCCCTCCCTTCCTTCCTTCCTTCCTTCCTTCCTTCCTTCCTTCCTTCCTTCCTTCCTTCCTTCTTTCCTTCCTTCCTTCCTTCCTTCCTTCCTTCCTTCCTTCCTTCCTTCCTTCCTTCCTTCCTTCCTTCCTTCCTTCCTTCCTTCCTTCCTTCCTTCCTTCCTTTTTCTTTCTTTTGGTTGGTTGTGAGGCTTGAACTCAGAACATAGGCACTCTTCCTGAGCTTTTTCACTAAAAGTTAGTGCTCTACCATTTTGAGCCACAGCACCACTTCTGGTTTTCTGGTGGTTAATTGAAGGTAAGAGTCTCATAGATTTTCCTGCCTGGGCTGGTTTTGAACTGCGATCCTCAGATTTCAGCCTCCTGAGTAGCTAGGATTACAGGCCCCGCCTCCTTTTTTTATTTTTTTTTGCCAGTCTTGGGGCTTGAGCTCAGGGCCTGAGCACTGTCCCTGGCTTCCTTTTTGCTCAAGGCTAGCACTCTGCCACTTGAGCCACAGCACCGCTTCCCGCTTTTTCTGTATATGTGGTGCTGAGGAATTGAACCCAGGGCTTCATGTATGCTAGACATACCTCTATCACTAGGCTACATTACCAGCCCCCCTACCCCCAGTTTTTTAAAGAGAAAAAGCTGATTTACTCTGGGGAGCCCCAAACTCTGGAACACTGGGAGCCCATGAAGATGAGGGTGAAGTAGGGGTAGGACAGAAAACTGATTGAAGGAAGGCTCTGTTAAAAGCAGGTAAGTAGTGGGCATGTTGGTACAACCTTGTAATCCCACCACCACCAACCACATCATCCCCTACCCCCCCCCAAACAAACAAACAAACAAAAAAACAGACAATAAGGAAGAAGGAGGAGGTGGCAAGGAAGGAGGAAAACATCAGAATTAAGGAAAAAGTCTTCCTGAACTACACTATTCATTAGCTTTTCAGATTTCAAATTTTCCTTCAGCGTTGTCATCTGTTGTTTTCCTTCACTCAAGCTCTTTGTCTTTCTTCCTTTTTTTTTTTCTTGTATAGTACTGGAGGTTTGGATTCAGGACCTGAATGTTGTCCCTTAGCTTTTCCATTCAAGGCTAATGCTCTCTCTATTCTGCTTCTAGCTTCTTGGTGGTTAATTGGAGACTAGAGCCTCACAGACTTTCCTGCCTCAGATCTCTGCTTCCTGCATAGCTAGGATTATGGCATGAACCACTAATGTCTGGCTATTTGTCCTTTTGCATTGAGGTGTTTTTTTTTGTTTTTTTTTTTTTTTGTTTTTTTTTTTTTTTGCCAGTCCTGGGCCTTGGACTCAGGGCCTGAGCTTCCTGGCTTCCTTTTTGCTCAAGGCTAGCACTCTGCCACTTGAGCCACAGTGCCACTTCTGGCCGTTTTCTGTATATGTGGTGCTGGGGAATCGAACCCAGGGCCTCATGTATACGAGGCAAGCTCTCTCACCACTAGGCCATATCCCCAGCCCTGCAGTGAGGCTTTATTCTTGCAGTCATTTTAGCAAGGTTGGGAAAGATATGGAGGTGAATACGTCTATAAAATTCTCCATTTTTTAATTAATTTAATTAATTTATTAATTGAACACATTTTTTTTTTTTTTTTTGCCAGTCCTGGGGCTTGGACTCAGGGCCTGAGCACTGTCCCTGGCTTCTTTTTGCTCAAGGCTAGCACTCTGCCACTTGAGCCATAGCGCCATTTCTGGTCATTTTCTGTATATGTGGTGCTGGAGAATTGAACATCATGTATACGAGGCAAGCACTCTTGCCACTAGGCCATAGCCCCAGCCCCCACAAATTTTTTTGACAAGGTGTTGTGCAAAAAGGGTACAGTTACATAGTAGGGCAGTGTGTACATTTCTTGTGATATCTTACGCCCTGTTTTTCTATCCCTTCTCTAGGTCAGGTAGACATATATACAATATACAATGTATCAAGAACATATACAGTAGCCATGTGGCCACGCCCAAGAAAGTTTGCCTAGGGCTTTAAATGTAATGTCGATGTTAGACAACATGTCGACAGTAGTCTTATATGAATGTACATACATAGCTTTTGAGCTATTGTATTCCCCTGAGAGGTCAATTTTTGACCTTTATATGTTGAGTAATTGTTTGATTTTAGTTACATACTGTAGGGTTGCTGCCCCAATCCTGTGGGGAATACTATTTGACAAGCAGTTTTTGGTTTCACAGACTTGGTCTCTACTGTCTCTCTGTCTCCCTTTCTTAACAGTCATATATCAGGGAGATCATGCCCCTTTGTTTTCTGTGTTCTAGGCTTGTCTCGCTCAACATTATTTGTTCGAGTTCTGACCATTTTCCTGCGAATAACAATATTTCACCATTCCTAATCGCTATGTAGTATTCTATTGTGTATAAGTACCATATTTTTTGGATCCATTCGTCTGTGGAGGGGCATCTGGGTTGTTTCCATATTTTGGCTATTGTGAATTGTGCCACGATAAACATGGAAGTACAAATGTCTTTTTGATATCTTGGGGCTTGCTGTTTAGGATAGATGCCTAGGAGTGGTATGGCTGGGTCATAGGGTAGGTCTATGTTGAGTTTTTTGAGAAACCTCCATACTGTTCTCCAAAGTGGTTGTACTAATTTGCACTCCCACCAACAATGGAGAAGGGTTCCTCTTTCCCCACTCCCCCTCCAGCATTTGTTGTTGCCTGCGTTCAGAGTATAGGCCATTCTAACTGGGGTGAGGTGGTATCTCAGGGTTGTTTTTATTTGCATTTCCTTTACTACCAGGGATGTTGAACATTTCCTCATGTGTTTCTTTGCCATTTTTATATCTTCTCTTGTGAAGTCTCTCTTAGCTCCTTTGCCCATTTCCTAATTGGTTTATTGGGCTTGGAGGGGCTTAGTTTTTTGAGTTCTCTGTAGACGACAGATATCAGGCCTTTGTCTGTTGCTGTGCTGGTAAATATCCTTTCCCATATCGTTGGCTGTCTTTCTATTTTGGTGGCTATGTCCTTAGCTGTGCAGAAACTTTTAAATTTGTAGTAGTCCCATTTGTCGAGTCTCTCTTCTATTTGTTGTGTCCCTGGGACTATATTCAGGAAGTTCCTTCCTGTGCCTATAAGTTCTAGCATCTTTCCTACTCTGTCCTTCAGTAGTTTCAAGGATTCAAGTCTGATATTGAGGTCCTTGATCCATTTTGAGTTGATCTTGGTGCATGGTGATAGGCTTGGGTCTACTTTGAGTTTTCTGCATATGTCTGCCCAGTGCTCCCAGCACCAGTAGTTGAAGAGGCTCTGTTTATTCCATTGTATGTCTTTAGGTCCTTTGTCGAATATCAGCTGACTGTAAGAGTGCGGTTTTATTTCTGGATCTTCAATTCTAATCCATTGGTCTTCCGATCTGTTTTTATACCAATACCAGGCTGTTTTTGTTATGATGGCCCTATAGTAGAGCTTGAAGTCTGGTATTGTGATACCTCCTGCACTGCTTTTTTTGCCTAGAATTGCTTTGGCTATTCTAGGTTTTTAAAAATTCTCCATGTTTAATCACAAGTTTTAAGTTATTATTTTTTTGTGTGTGCCAGTCCTGGGGCTTGAATCAAGGCTTAGGTACAGTTCCTGAGCTGCTTTTGCTCAAGGCTAATGCTATACCACTTGAGCCACAGCTCTAATTGTAGCTTCTTTTGGTGATTAATTGGAGATAAGAGTCTCATGAACTTTCTTGCCCAGGCTGGGTTTGAACCACAATCCTCAAATGTCAGCCTCCTGAGTAGGTAGGATTACAGGAGTGAGCCACCAGCGCCTGGCTTTGAGTTCCTGGGGCTTGAACTCAGGGCCTGAGCACTGTCCCTGGCTTCTTTTTGCTCAAGGCTAGCCCTCTGCCAACTTGAGCCACAGCGCCACTTCTGGCCATTTTCTATATATGTGGTACTGGGGAATTGAACCCAGGGCTTCATGTATAAGAGGCAAGCACTCTTACCACTAGGCCATAATCCCAGCCCATCTTCTGACAGTTTACATAGAAAAAAAGAACCCAAATTAAATAATGAGACTGGGCAATATAGGGTAGTTCAATCATTTTATAGTTTTCTTTCAAAAAAAATCTGATAAATATCTTGAACTAAGGCTTCTTAGAACAAAATGTCACTTATCTCAAAGTTTTTGTACCTCAAGAAGGGTTGTATCATTCAATATCTATCTGCTGTACTCTGAGCATCTGTAGGGAGTAAGAATGATAGTTTAGGGAACACAATGTTTTATACATTCATGTATTAAAGAGGATTCTCATGTTTGGTAAAAGGGTTGAACTTTTATCAGAGAAACCAGATTTCAGATTCAACTTCACAAGTTACAAATGATAGAACCTTGTCTATACCCTTTGTTGTAGTTATCTGTTCCTGATATTATTTATTGATTGCTAAGAAACCGTCTGAAACAATGAGTAGTTGAAAACATCAACTCTGCGATAATGATTCCAGAATTCAGAAATATGGGCTAAGGAAGTGTGACAAGAAGTGAAGGATCGGGGCTGGGGATATGGCCTAGTGGCAAGAGTGCCTGCCTCAAATACATGAGGCCCTGGATTCGATTCCCCAGCACCACATATACAGAAAATGGCCAGAAGTGGCGCTGTGGCTCAAGTGGCAGAGTGCTAGCCTTGAGCGGGAAGAAGCCAGGGACAGTGCTCAGGCCCAGAGTCCAAGCCCCAGGACTGGCCAAAAAAAAAAAAAAAGTGAAGGATCCAAGATGGCTTCACTTTGCTCTAGGGTGGCTGAAACAGCTGGGGATATCTGTGGGCTTGAACTCAGGGCCTGGGTGCTCTCCCTGAACTCTTTGGCTCAAGACTAATGCTCTACCACCTTGAGGCACAGCTCCACTTCCATGCTGGGGATATCTAGACTCCCTCTGAGGATTTACACTGTTAGAAATCCTGTCTTTCCTTGACAGGTGTTGGCCTGGAAGCTTTGCAAATACTAACACAACAGGAAACTAGAATTGTTGGTGTTTGTTGAATATTGACCATCTTTCCTGGAGCTGGTGTGTGTGTGTTAGTTGTGACCCTGTTTTTTTTGGAGAAGAGTATTTATCAGAAGCATGGGTAAGGACAATTTCTGAATTCTGGTGAAAATGAATTCGTTGCACTGGTCTAGCTTTATCTTGGGATTGAAAATGAACTAGTTTTGAAAGGGTGAAGTTAAAAGTTAAGAGGAGGGCTGGGGATATGGCCTAGTGGCAAGAGCACTTGCCTCGTATACATGAGGCCCTGGGTTCGATTCCCCAGCACCACATATACAGAAAACGGCCAGAAGTGGCGCTGTGGCTCAAGTGGCAGAGTGCTAGCCTTGAGCAAAAGGAAGCCAGGGACAGTGCTCAGGCCCTGAGTCCAAGGCCCAGGACTGGCCAAAAAAAAAAAGTTAAGAGGAAGAGCAGTCTGAAGTTATCCTTAATGCCTACTTCAACATCTATTCTTCATCCCCTGTTGGAAGTATGAATTTAAAGTTCTGCTGAAAGTTATTTGAGACATATCAATTAGTACACATGCCCGAGTACACAGTCTGCACGGCATGGCGCCAAGTTCTGAGAATGGTGCCAGAGAAAGCACCGTTACTGCCTTGGTCGAGGTCCAAGGAATTCCAATCTGGTTGGAAAGAACTAGACTGAATGCACAGAATTATTTAGTAAGAGCTAAGAATTCAGAGGAGGGAAATCACTTAGGTTAATATCAAATAGGATAAACAATTAAAAAGGTTAGAACAACTATCACCTGTGATCTTATGGAACAAGAAAAATACAACAATAAGCCTTGCCCAGAAAATAAAAATGTGGCTGGGCACTGGTGGCTCACACCTGTAATCCTAATCAGGAGGCTGAGACCCGAGGATTCTGGTTCAAAGCTACCCTGGGCAGAAGAGACCTTGTGAGACTCTTATCTCTAGTTAACCACTCAAAAACGGAAAGTGGTGCTGTAGCTCAAGTGATAGAGCACTAATCTTGAGCAAAAGAACTCAGGGACAGTGCTCAAGCCCTGAGTACAAGCCCTATGACTGACAGGAAAAAAAAAAGAAGGAAAGAAAATTAAAATGTGCTGGGCACTGGTGGCTCACACGGGTAATCCTAACTACTCAGGAAGTTGAGATCTGAAGATTGTGATTCAAAGCCTGGGAGGAAAATATGAGAGACTTATTTTCAATTAACCACCAGAAATCTGGCAGTGGTGCTGTGGTTAAAAGTGGTAGAGCACTAGCCTTGAGCAGAAGAGCTCAGGAACAGAGCCCAAGGCCTTGAGTTCAAGCCCCACAACCAACAAAATAATAATAATCAGTAGACACATAAAGCATAATGACCATTTTATTGTCTCTCATTGTTTCCAGGAAGGATTTTGGAAAGGGCTCAGCTGAGGGGTCTGCACTCAGGATCTCTTATGTGTGTTTTTTTGTTTATGGTTGTGGGGATTGAACTCTGGGCCTGGGTGCTGTCCCTGAGCTCTTCTGCTCAAGTCTAGTACTCTACCACTTGAGCCACAGCACTACTTCTGGTTTTCTTGTGGTTAATTGGGGTTAAGAGTCTCACAGACTTTTCTTCCCAGGCTGGATTTGACCCTTGATCCTCAGATCTCAGCCTCCTGAGTAGCTAGGATTATAGGCGTGAGCCACCAGGCGCCCAGCTTCTTATGTGGTTTTGATTAGACTGTGGCTAGAATTGGAGAAGATGGGGGCTGGAGAAGCTGGAGACTGGTTGCTTGCTTCTAAGTTTCATCTTGAGTCTCAAGACTTCTTCAGGTGATCCCTCCTCCAACTGATCTACAGATGAGTTGGGGTTTTCTCAGAGAGTATTTGGGGACAGGCACTATCACACATTAGGTTCTTCAGCAAACAGATGCTGAGGTAGCAGTTATTTTTAGGACTTTCATATTTGAGTTATATTGGACCAATACCTGTGGAAAGAAGAAAGAAGCAGGAGTAAGCAGAAGGGAGAAGGGCAACCCAGTTCTGACGAAGACTTCAACTGACTCAAAGTGTGCTTCGGTGCTGGATTGAATGATGCTTCAGAGTTAGTATAAGTTTGGGCAAAATGGTAGGGTGGGCCTTTGAACATCTGTATAGATCCATCATTGATGTGGGTTTCCCAGAGAAGGAAGTATAACCTTTGAGCAAGATAATTTTCTCAAGTTAAGTCAAGGGCTGTGGTCTGCTAGACCATCTTCCAGCTGTAGGCCTGACAGCTAAGAGAATAAGTTCCTCATTTCTTTTTTCTTTCTTTCTTTTCTTTTTTTTTTTTGGCCAGTCCTGGCGCTTGGACTCAGGGCCTGAGCACTGTCCCTGGCTTCTTTTTTGCTCAAGGCCAGCACTCTACCACTTGAGCCACAGCGCCACTTCTGGCCGTTTTCTGTATATGTGGTGCTGGGGAATTGAACCCAGGGCCTCATGTACACGAGGCAAGCACTCTTGCCCCTAGGCCATATCCCCAGCCCCAAGTTCCTCATTTCTGTAAGAAAATCTGGGTGGTATATCGTAATGTACCACCAAGATTTGTGGCTTTCAGTATAGACATTCAGCCATCTTGTAATGATCTGGCAGAGAGGAAGCTGGGGAAATAAATATTCCAATTTCACTCTCCTCTTGACTTGAGATTTCCTACCAGGGCCAAACCCAGGAAGCCATATGATTTGACACAGCTCATATGAGTTTTGGGTTACAGAACAGGGTGGATGGTTGAAGAAAGCACCACTTCCAGATTTTTCTGTTTATGTGGTGCTGAGGAATCGAACCCAGGGCTTCATGCATGCTAAGCAAGCATCTACTGCTAAGCCATATTCCCAGCCCCCCAGATAGCTTTCTTTTACCTTACCAGTCCTGTGGGGACTTCGCTTCCTCAGAAACTAATTCATCCTGACTTTTTTTTTTAAGTGGGTTTGGGGATTGAACATAGGCTCTCGTATATTTTAGAGAAGCGCGGTAGTACTGAACTAACCCTCCCTTACACTGGCTTCTTGGTTAAAACTGGAGAGGTAAAAATATACGTATATACATAATATGCATATATATATCTGGGAGATTAGGTAATAGGGTTTGAGCTCAGGGTCTTGAGCTTGTTAGGCAGGCATTCTGCCACTGGAGCCTTTTCCTCAACTCCTCTTGCTTTAGCTAAGTTTAGGATCCTTCCCGTGTTTTTCTCCCCACAATCTCTCCTACAATCTTCTTATTTACACTTCTGGAATACCAAGCAGAAACCATTTTTTCCCAGCTTTTTACTGGCTGAGATGTGGGTCTTGCAAACTTTTTGCTTGGGCTGGTCTCAGTCGCCCAAGTAGCTACCAAGCTCTGCTCTGGAAACATGAATTTCAAGACAATAAGGTAGGGCTGGGGATATGGCCTAATGGAAGAGTGCTTGCCTCGTATAGATGAAGTCCTGGGTTCGATTCCCTAGCACCACATATACAGAAAATGGCCAGGAGTGGCGCTGTGGTTCAAGTGGCAGAGTGCTAGCCCTGAGCAAAAAGAAGCCAGGGACAACAGTGCTCAGGCCCTAAGTCCAAGCTCCAGGACTGGCAAAAAAAAAAAAAAAAAAAAAAAAAAAAAAAGACAATAAGGTAATTTAAGTGATAGATAAAATAAGGGTGAGGAGGGATAGTAGTAAGGGAAGGAAATCACACTTTGGTGGATCTTTGTTTATGCTATTATGATATATACTTTCTTTCCCTTTTTTTTTTTTTTTTTTTTTCAGTTGTGGGGCTTGAATTCAGGGCCTGGGTGCTGTCCCTGATCCCCTTCCTGCTCAAGCCTAGAGCTCTACCACAATGCCACTTCCAGTTTCTGAGTGTTTTTTTTTCTTCCAGTCTTGGGGCTTGAATTCAGGGCCTGAGCACTGTCCCTGAGCTTCTTTTGCTTAAGGTTAGCACTGTACAACTTGAGCCACAGCACCATTTCCTGCCTTTTCTGTTATGTGGTACTAAGAAATTGATCCCAGGGCTTTATGCATGCTAGGCCAGCACTCTACCACGGAGCCACCCTTCTGAGTAGTTAATTGGAGATAAGAATCTCATTGGGACTTTTTTTTTTTTTTTTTTTTGGCCAGTCCTGGGGCTTGGGCTCAGTCAGGGCCTGAGCACTGTCCCTGGCTTCTTTTTGCTCAAGGTTAGCACTCTGCCACTTGAGTCACAGCACCACTTCTGGCTTTTGCTATATATGTGGTGCTGAGGAATCAAACCCAGGGCTTCATGCATATTAGGCAAGCACTCTACTACTAAGCCACATTCCCAGCCCTCACTGGGACTTTTCTGCCTGGACTGGCTTTGAACTGTGATCCTCAGCCTCCTGAGCAGTCAAGATTACAGGCATGAGCCACTGGTGCCTGCTTTTATGGTGTATTTTCTGCAGCAACTATGCAATGGTAAAATGGTTTCATGGCTTTTTTCATACTGATTATTTGTAGCACATGATTCCATTTTGTGTGTTGTGTTTCACTACAAACACCCTACTATTTAATCATCTCTTCTATTTCTCTTTTGGCTTCCATACTTTTGCATGCCAGTGATTCAGGTATGAATCTCTCCTTCCCTGAACTCTTTGATTTTTCTTGCAATGGCAGATAACATCAGAACTCTGAACGAATTCCCAGGCTAGTACTAAAATGTGTTTTCTTTTTTTATTCTTTTGACACAATGTCTTAGTAGCTGGCCTTGAACTTGCTCTGTATCCCCAACCATGCCTTGAACCTTGAACTTACTGCCTCAGCCTTCTGAGTGTCTAGCTCTTCCCTGGATTTTAAACTTCTTTGAACTTGTTCCTCAGTTCATTTTGGTTCAGTTTTTGGAGCACCCGGGCTTTCTTTAGCATTGTTGGCATTAACCTCCCTTCCCCCAATAATTCTTTAAATGCTCCCTAAAGGTGCCAGTTATTATTTATATTATTAAATGTAAGCCATTTTTATTCGATGAAGTTATGATTTGATGAAATTTGCTGGAAAGCCAAAGGTCTCTAACTAGACAAATGGCAAACACTCAGTTTGGGCCCCACTGGAGTCTAAATCTTTTCCTAATCATCTGGAATTTCTTTGGGTAATTATCCTAGGAGTTGTGTAAGGGGATGTAGATAGAGTTTATGTAAGTACTAAGAAAAACACCTTGAAGATAAGATTTTAAAAATAATTCTCACCAGGCTCAGGTGGTTCATGCCTGTAATCCTAGCTACTCAGGAGGCTGAGATCTGAGGACTGCAGTTCGAAGCCAGCCCAGGCAAGGAAATCTGTGAGGCTCTTATGTCTAACCACTAAGGAAAGCCAGAAGAGACACTGTAGCTCAACTGGCAGAGCCCCAGCCTTGAGCACAAAAAAAGCTCAGGGACAGTGAGGACCAATGCGTGTACCCTCCTTCCCCAACTCTATTTTTTAACTGGTCATGGGGCTTGAACTCAGGGCCTGGGTGCTGTCCTTGAGCTTTTTTGCTCAAGTCTAGCATTCCACTACTTTGAGCCACAGCTCCAGTTCTGTCTTTGTAGGTGCCTAACTGGAGGTGAGTCTCATGAACTTTCGGGCTGGCTTTGAGCCACTAGTGCCCAGCTTCATCCCTCTTTCATACACACCACATAAAATTCAAACACACATTTTATAGGCAGATATTCATGGAAACTAACCAAAGGGAAGTCAGAGAGATATTGCCGGGCGGTTTCTGAGAATTGTTTTGAGTTTCATTAGACATGAATGGTGTCCCATCTCCCTCCTGGTCTTAGCTATTTCTTACCAGCAATAATACCTCACTATTAGGTCCACCAGGATGGTTTGGAAATCCTAACTTAAATGCTTCGCTCAACTGCTTCCAGAACCGTCATTTGTTTCCAAGTGGAAGTTAAAATACCATCTTCATTCCGGGCTGTGGTTCTGCACCTCGGAGGGACAGTCTGTTGTGAAGAGCCTGTCACCAGCAAGGACGAGCAACAAAGTCAGGCTTTTAATGGGAATGTGCACGTGGCTTACACTTGGACTGCAAGGCAGACACTGCTTTAAAACAGCCAAGAGCTACTACTGGGCGCCGCGTGCTAAATTACCAGCCTCACAAGTTAGGCACGCCAGGATGCCTTCTTTCTCTAACACTAGAACCAGAAGAAGAAAACAAACCAAACCCCAAACAAATCCCACCGAGGCACCAAGGCCCCTCCACGTACCTAGGGAAAGCGCGCCAACCACACAAAGAAAAGGAGGGGGGCTACTGGGATTCAAAATCATTTCCCTGGGACGTACATTGTCCCGAACCTATCCGAGTTAACTGCGCGCTTGATCGTGACCAATCGATGCAGAGTTTCGGGCCCAGGTCTACCCTAAAGAGTGATAGACACCTGCCTAGCCCAATGGATTAGTGTGACACCGAAAAATCCACCAATGCATTCGGGAGGTGGGTGGAGTATAGGCCAGGGGGTTGGCAGTGCCGTGTCATGGAGGCTCAGTCTCTGAGCAGCCATTGAAGGGGAAGGAACTGCGGGAGTGTGCGTGTGGTGTGTGTGTGCGTGCGTGCGTGTGTGTGCGCGCGCGGGTGTGTGGACAAGGAGGTGGGGGCAGCCGAGTTAAGAGTCCTAACTCCTTGGACTCCATTTGCTATTCTTTTCTTTCTCCTTTACACCTATTTGGTGGTTGTGGGCGTTTGTATTTGCTTTTCTTTTCATTCATTTCCAAATCTGAAAAAAAAAATTAGGGTTGGGGGTAGTGGCAAAGGGGTAAAGGAGGAGAGGAGCAGCCGAAGAGCGGGAGGACATGGAGATGAAGAAGAGGATCAGCCTGGAGTTAAGGAACAGAGCCCCGGAGGAGGTGAGATGACTCAGCCCCCACCCCTTCCCCACCAGCCCTGTATTCTGGGGGTTGGGTTTTTTTTTTGGGGGGGGGGGTCTTCTCTATAAGCGTTTGAGGGGAGGATTAATGAATTCACCCCCCCACCGGTGGTGGGGGAGGTGGGAGGAAATGCTTAATTCTAAGTTTTAAATCATTAAGACCTTCTACTTAAAATGGCGAAGGGCTTAAGTTTCTAGGGGCGTTTTTGTGTGTGCCCGGGGGCTTGGCCCCTTTGGTTCTGGGGGGGATCCGCGTGTCCCGGCCTGATGGGGGCGGGAAATGGGTGGTGTGGGGCCGCCCCGCCGCTGCGCCGCGCTCGTTCCGGCTCGGGGGGCGACGGCGTGGGCGCGACCCCCCAGCCCACCGGCCCCTGCTGCGGCCATCGCCACCTGAGAAGTTACTCCAACTTTTCAGCGATGCTGCCAACTCGGGCTCTTGGGGGGCGGGGGTGGGCGCCCCGATCCCGAGGCTCGGGGATGTCGGGCGTCGCCCCGGGCCCGGGCTGGGGTCGCTGGCTGAGTCCCCGCGCCGCGCGCCCCGGCGGCGCCCACTGCCCCGGGGAAGCGGCGCGCGCCGGCCGCCACCCGCGGAATCTGGGTCAGCGGCGCGTCCCCGCACCGCGGGGTGAGCTCTAGGACTGGTGGCGGTGACCAGAGGTGGGGAGCGGACGCGAGGCGTCATCCGCTCCCTCCCTGCCTCCCCCCCCCCCCCAACGCCGGGAACGAGGTGCGGCTTTCGGCGTGTCGCGTGGTGTGGCGGCCGCAGGACCGGATCGGATCCGTGGAGACGGCTTTGTAGAAACTCAGCCGCTGGGGTCGTGGCCGCCCTGCGCCCTCCGGGCCGGCCCGGCGCGAGTGCTGGACGCGCTCCGGCGCGGGCTCCCTAGTTAAAGAGTCCGGCTTGGGAGGGGCCACGTGAGGCGGGGACGCAGGCAACTTTTCGGGGGGTCCAGTGGGAGGCGTTTCCGTCGCGGCTTCGCGGGCTCTTCCTCGGCCTCAGCCAACCCGGGCGGAGGCCGCGGGAAACGCTGGCTCGGGCTGGGCGGGGGACACCCTGTTTTCTTTGGGGAGTCCCCGCCCGGTGTGGGATTCCCGTGGGTCGGAGCGGCCGGTCTGCAGACGCGGGCGCACAGCCGGCCTGGAGCCTCGCACGAGTGTTCAGGAGGAGGGGATCTAGAGTCGTGTTCGTTGGCCGCCCCTGAAATAAGCCTGAGGATTGCGAGATGACCGATCTCTCTATTCTCTCTATTCATTCTCTCTCTCTTTCTCTCCTCCTCCTCCTCCTCTTCTTCTTCTTCTTCTTCTTCTTCTTCTTCTTCTTCTTCTTCTTCTTCTTCTTCTTCTTCTTCTTCTTCTTCTTCTTCTTCTTCTTCTCCTTCTCCTTCTCCTTCTTCTCCTCTCTCTTTTTCTCTCTCCTCTCTCTCTTTCTCCTATCGATTGATTTATCTATAAGTCTGGGGTCGTGCCTGCACAAACCAACGGAAAGGATCCCTTTTTTGCGTTCATTGGGGACTAAAGATCTTTTTGTACTTTTTGAGGGGGGGAGGGGGCTTTTCTCTAAAATTGGCCGGGAAGCTGGAGGGAGGAAATAGCCTTTGCTATCAAGGGTCATCCAAGAGAGAACTTGTTGGCTCGGGCTTATTTCTTGGGAGGGGGGGGAAGAGAGAGAGAGAGAGAGAGAGAGAGAGAGAATAAACAACACCCTCAAACCCACCACGCTTTAAAAGCTGCTTACTTCTCAGAACCATACATTTAGATTTTTTTTTAATGTCTTAGTGTGGAAAAATTGATTCCCCGCCCCTCTTACTCTTTTACCGTAGTAATTTCCTTGCCAGTTTTAGGGATTGCAGGACCTTGCTTGTTTGGCAGGCTCCCTCTGCCTCCGATGTGGTGTAATAACGGTCTCATATTTGTGTAGACAGTTTACAAAGCACTTGTCGAGTTTATTTACTTTTCTCTTTTGGACAGTCTTGTAAGGTGGGTTGTATTGTTCTAGAATCCAAATTAGCAAATGGAGTTTCAGGGCAATGAAGTTATTTACTCAAGTGGAAGAACTGGTTTTCTGACAGCAAATCTAATAGCTTTGCCAATGAGCTCAAAATACTGGGAATAGAAAGACTTAAGAGTCAAGGCACAGCTTTGTCACACACTAATTATGTGACCTAAGGCAAGTCACTCTTGCTTTCTGGACTTTGGTTTCTTCATCTCTAAAAGGGAGATCATGATGCTATCTCTGCTTACTAAAATAATTATATCCAAGTCATACTCGAGTAGAGAAGATGGCCTCCCTTGTTGCTACTTTTTTAGCACATAAGTAAACACATTTTTGTATTGAGATAAAGAACCAGAGCCTCTTAAGTCCATTCAGTCTCACACCAGTTAAATGTCTACTGCCACCCTGGCCTTATAGGGAATTTAGCCTTTCTTCCTCCAAGAGTGGGAAAAAACCCACAAAATTGCTACTAGTGTTGCAAGAAGAAATAACATTTTGTCAAGGATGTATTGTTCTGGGTGATATTGTTTGGCCCCAGATAACTCTGAAAAGCTGGGCCCCTCCAGAGGGAGCTGGCTGATATTTCTTCTTGGTAACAAAGTTTTCCTGAGGTATGAAGGTATTTATAACTAGAGATAAGGAGATTTAAAGTAGAAAAAAAAAAAGAAAATAGTTTCCTCTCCCCCTACATTTTAGGATAGGCCACAGAAATCATTTCTCAGTAGCTTAGATGTCATCTATATGTATAAATGTCATCTTCATCAGTGTCAGAAACTTGTTTCTTCCCTCCCTCCCTCCCTCCCTCCTTCTTTTCCTCCCTTCCTCCCTCCCTCCCTCCCTCCCTTCCTCCCTCCCTCTTTCTTTCTTCCTTTCTTCTGCCTGGGCACTGTCCCTGAGCTCCTTACTGCTCTAGGCTAGTGCTCTACCGCTTGAGCCATAGGGCCACTTCAGGCTTTTTCTGTGATTAATTGGAAATACCAGTCTCTGGACTTGCCTGCCTAGCTGGCTACAAAACTTGATCCTCAGATCAAAACCTGATCCTCAGATCTCAGCCTCTTGAATAACTAAGATTAGAGACTTGGAGCCATCAGCTACCTGTCTAGTTTTGTGCTGTCCCTGAGGATTTTTTGCTCAAGGCTAGTACTCTGTTACTTGAGCCACAGCTGTACTTCCTTTTTTTCTTTTTTTTTTTTTTTAAAGTTTATTGGAAGAATCTCATGAACTTTCTTGCCCAGGGTTGGTTTCAAGCCATGATCTTCAGATCTCTGCCTTCTGAGTTCTCCCAGGTGTGAGCCAGCAGTGCCCTCCCCCCACCCCCAAGGGCATCGCTCTAGCAGTTGAGCCACAGCTCCACTTTAGTTTTGTTTTTGTAATTCATTGGAGATGAGTCTCATGGACTTTACTGTCCAGGCTGGCTTCAAACTAAGATCTGAGGATCTCAGCTTCCTGAGTAGCTAAGATTATAGGCGTGAGCCACCAATACCCAGCCAGTTTTATTTTTCATGTCTCAATGATTTGAAGCATATTAGGTTGAACGTATCAGGCATTTTGCTTTAATGATGACTGGATTATATATCAATTTTGAAGGGGAATGAATGTATAAGGAGATTTTGTTTTGTTTTTGGAGATGTGGTCTTACTGTGTTGCCAGGGCTGGCCTCAAACTTGTCTCAAGTGATCCTTCTCTTTCCACTCCTTGAATAGTTAAAACTACAGATACAAAATACCGAACCTGGCTTAGGGGTCTTGTTTTGTTTCTTTGAGACAGGCTTTAAACCTGGTTTAGAACTTACTTTGTAGTTCAAGCTGGCCTAGAACTTGTGATCCTCCTCTACCTTCTAAGTGCTAGAACTATAGGTGTGAGCCACCACCTTGGGTTTGTTTGTTTTTATTGGTCTTAGGGCTTGTGCTCTGGGCTCAGGCACTGTCCTTGAGCTCTTCTACTCAAAGCTGCACTCTAGTGGCTGGGAATATGGCCTAGTGGCAAGAGTGCCTGCCTTGTATACATGAGGCCCTGGGTTCAATTCCCCAGCACCACATATACAGAAAATGGCCAGAAGTGGCGCTGTGGCTCAAGTGGCAGAGTGCTAGCCTTGAGCAAAAAGAAGCCAGGGACAGTGCTCAGGCCCTGAGTCCAAGCCACAGGACTGGCCAAAAAAAAAAAAAAAAAAAAAAAAGCTGCACTCTACCACTGTGAGCTACTGGCACCACTTTTGGTTTTCTGGTGATTCATTTGGAGGTAAGAGCCTCAGGGACTTCCCTGCCTCAGCTGGCTTTGAAATGGGATCCTCAGATCACAACCTCCAGTAGCTGGGATTCCAGGTGGGAGTCACTGGGAGTCGCTGTCATGCAGCTGGGTTTGGTATTTTTAATATTCACAGTTTCAGAGCATCAAAGCCTAGTTCTATTACTCAACAGATTGCAAACTAATCATGAAAGTGTTCCCTTTTCCAGGTAACAGAGTTAGTCCTTGATAATTGCCAGTGTGTCAATGGGGAAATTGAAGGCCTGAATGACACTTTTAAAGAACTGGAGTTTCTGAGTATGGCTAATGTGCAATTGAGTTCACTGGCTCGGCTCCCCAGCTTGAATAAACTTCGGAAGGTAAGTTGAAATCAATCAGTAAATATCAAGATTTCATTGTGAAGGGCTATTATAATTACTTCTTAGCCACGGAAACAACCATTCTGCCTGTTTAAAATAGGAGGTTTTTGTTTGTTTTTTCTTTTTCTTTTTTGCCAGTCCTGGGGCTTGAACTCAGGGCCTGAGCACTGACCCTGGCTTCTTTTCGCTCAAGGCTAGTGCCACTTGCACCACAGTGCCACTTTTGGCTTTTTCTATTTATGTGGTGCTGAGGAATCAAACCCAGGGCTTTGTTCATGCTAGGCTAGCACTCTACCACTAAGCCATATTCCCAGCCCCTGAAATAGGAGTTTTTGTTTGTTTGTTTGTTTTTTGGCCAGTCCTAGGCCATGAACTCAGGGCCTGAGCTGTCCCTGGCTTCTTTTTTGCTCAAGGCTAGCACTCTGCCACTTGAGCCACAGCGCCACTTCTGGCCATTTTCTGTATATGTGGTGCTGAGGAATCGAACCCAGGGCCTCATGTATACGAGGCAAGCACTCTTGCCACTAGGCCATATTCCCAGCCCCCTGAAATAGGAGTTTTTAAAAGGGGTTATATAGAATTTTGGAATCATCTCTAATACTGAATCTATTTATCTGTCTGTCTGTCTATCTGTGTTGGTCCTGGAGCTTGAATTCAGAGTCTGGGCACTCCTCCGGAGCTTTTTTGAGCCATAGCACCACCTCTAGCTTTTTGGTAGTGTATAGGAGATAAGGGTCTCATGGACTTTCTGCTGGGTTGGCTTTGAATGGCACTCAATCCTTAGAATGAATCTCAGCTTCCTGAGTAGCTAGGATTACAGTGGTGTGTGCCTGGCTCTAACACTGTTCTTATTCATTTTGCTTTTATTGGTTCTAAGACCTGATCCTTTTAGAAATTCAAATTTATTAGTGCAATTGTTATATGGCACACATTTGGATTTAACATCTATCAAATATTTTTTCTCTGTATCATGAAATCTAAATGTAATGCAGCAGAAACTGAACCTGGGTTTAGAAGTCCATCAGTAGAGGGGTTCTATTAATTTGTTATTTTATTTAGCTTATGTAGATGGGAATTTGGAAACTGATGATTTACAGTGGCAGTGTTTTGAAGCCAGAGAGAATAACACATGTTTTTCTTCAAATTTGTGTCTTTGTAAAATGTTGGAGCCATCTTAAGCCTTCATCATTCCTTTTTTTCCCCCCTCCATGTTGCATATATAGTTGGAACTTGGTAACAATATAATTTCGGGAGGTTTGGAAGTCCTGGCAGAGAAATGTCCAAATCTTACCTACCTCAACCTGAGTGGAAACAAAATCAAAGATCTCAGTACCGTGGAAGCCCTGGTAAGTTCTTCTGAGATTTGGTTTTTGTTTTTCTGGTTTCTGTGCAGTTCTTGAAATTTCTGAATCTCTTATATGCTAATCTAGACAGTTACTGCTTTTCTTTTCCTTTAGAACCAAACACCAAGCCAGTGTTGGAATCCTAGCAGTTGTAAGGTTGAGTTGGAGCCATCCAGGACTTGCATAGTGAGAATCTGTTTTAAAAAGAGAAAGATAGCCAGATGCTGGTGGCTCATGAAAGAGACTGAGTTCTGAGGATTGTGGTTCAAAGCTAGCCTGGGCAAGAAAGTCTGAGAGACTCTTATCTCCAATTAACCACCAGAAAACCAGAAGTTCCTCTGGCTCAAGTGGTAGAGTGCTAGCCTTGAGCTGAAGAGCTCAGGGATAGTGCCCAGGCCTGGAGTTGAAGCCACATGACCGACAAAATACAAAAGAAAACAAAGATAAAATTTAAAATCAGCAGGAAATTTATTCCATTATCAGCTTCAAGAATTTGCTCTCTGATTTTATTTTATTCTTTATGTGTATGTGAGGTGTGTGTGTGTGTGTGTGTGTGTGTGTGTGTGTGTGTGTGTGTCTGTGTCTGTGTCTGTGTCTGTGTCTGTCCTGGGACTTAAATGCAGGACCTGGGTGCTGTTTCTGAGCTTTTGTGCTCAACTTTTGGATTTTGGTGGTTAATTGGAGATGAGAGTCTCACAGACTTTCCTGCCAGGGCTGGCTTTGAACCTTGCTCCTCAGATCTCAGCTTCCTGAGTACCTAGGATTGCAGGCATAAGCCACAGTGCCCAGCTATCCTTTCTTGATTGTCCTGCCTCACTCTCCAGAGTGCTGGAATTATTGGTGTGCTATCATTCCAGATTCCTTTTTTCCAGTCTTGGGGCTTTAACTCAAGGCCTGGGTACTGTCCCTGAGTTTCTTTTGCTTAAGGCTAGTGCTCTACCTTTGGAGCCACAGAGCTACTTCCTTTTTTTTTTTTTTAGTTTATTGGAGATAAGAGTCTCATAGCCTTTTCTGCCTGGGATGTCTTCCCACTGCAATCCTCAAATCTCAGCCTCCTGAGTAGTTAGGATTACAGTCATGAGTCTTCAGCACTCAGCTCATTCCAGTCTTACTGTTGAGTATTTATAGACAGTCAGTTGATGCAAATGTAATGTGTTAAATGCCTACTAGAAATTAGACACTAAGACAGGTAGGTGATAGAGATGAGACTGGAGTTTATATGCCAAAGAGATCTTACTAAGAGAGTTGGTTGTGTTTGATAAAATTACCTTATAAAATTCTAAAAATCCAAGACTGTCTTTCAGTTTTAAATATATGCTCTCTAGACCACAAATTTAAGAAAAAGAACATGCTATTTAGAGTATTGACTATAAATTTTAACTTTACTTTTCCAGCAAAATCTTAAAAATTTGAAAAGCTTGGACTTGTTTAACTGTGAGATCACAAACTTGGAAGATTACAGAGAAAGTATTTTTGAGCTGTTGCAGCAAATCACATACTTAGATGGATTTGATCAGGATGATAACGAAGCACCAGACTCGGAAGAGGAAGATGATGAGGGTAATCACTCTTAATACTCTTTAAGTGTGTCATAATTATAGACTCTGACTTAGCCATGAAAATTAGATTGGGCTTGGAGATTTCAGAAAGAAAAAGCACATACAAGATACTACTAAGAAAAAGATCCATGGTTATAGCCTTTCTTTTTTTTTTTTTTTCCTCTGGTGGCTCTACTGGAGCTTAAACTCAGGGCTTTGTGCTCTTGCTCAGCTTTGGCCACCTGTGCTGGTGCTCTACTGCTTGAGCCATACATCTAGTCCAATGTTTTTGGTGGTTAACGGGATAAGAGTGTCTTAGAATTGTCTGCCCTGGATGGGTTTGAACCTTGATCCTCAGATCTAAACCTTCCTTAGTAGCTAGGATTATAGGCCTAAACAATTGGCACCTGGAGAGGCTGTAGTTTTTCCTTTCCTTTTCTTTCTTTCTTTCTTTTGTTTTTGTTTGGTACCAGTTCTGAAGCTTGAACTCAGGACCTGGGTCTGTCCGTTAGCATTATCGCTCAAGATTGGCACTGTACCACATGAGCCACATCTCTACTTTTGGCTTTTGGGTGGTTAATTGGAGATTAGAGTCTCGCAGACTTTCCTGGTTTTGAACCTCAATCCTCTGATGCTAGCTTTCTGAGTCTCTAGGATTACAAGCATGAGCCAGTGGCATGGGACTATCTACATTTTCTTCTTTCTTTCTAATAGTTTCCAGAAATTGGTGATCATTATTATAGAAAGCTCCGTGAGATTTTAGTTTGTTACCATCTAGTAGTAGTGATAGCTTAAAACAACAACAACCACAAAAAACAAAAAAACAGGGGCTGGGAATATGGCCTAGTGGTACAGTGCTTGCCTCACGAGCCCTGGGTTCGATTCCAAAGGAAACAGGCGGGGTTCAGTGACACACACCTGTCATCCCAGTGGCTCAGGGAAGCACAAGTAGTATTGTAGTCCATGCATAAAGGGAGTTCCTATCTCAAAAATAACCAAAGCAAAAAGGCTGGCATAGTAACTTAACTTATACTGCGCCTTGCTGGCAAGTGTAAGCCCCTGAGTTCAAACCAAAAATAATTACTGCCAAAGAAAAAATTCTTTTTCTTGGGCTGGGAATATGGCCTAGTGGTAGAGTGCTTGCCTAGTATATATGAAGCCCTGGGTTCAATTCCTCAGCACCACATATATAGAAAAAGCCAGAAGTGGCGCTGTGGCTCAAGTGGTAGAGTGCTGGCTTTGAGCAAAAAGAAGCCAGGGACAGTGCTCAGGCCCTGAGTTCAAGCCTGAGGACTGGCGCAAAAAAATTTTTTTTTCCCTGAGAGGTAAAGCAGGCTCCAGTGACTCATGCCTGTAATCCTCAGAGGCCTAAGATCTGAGGTTTGTTATTTGAAGCTAGTCAGGGCAGAAAAGTCTGTGAGACTCCTCTCTCTCTCTCTCTCTCTCTCTCTCTCTCTCTCTCTCTCTCTCTCTCTTTCCAGTGCTGGGGCTTAAACTCAGGTCCTGAGCACTGTCCCTGATCTTCTTTTTACTCAAGGCTAGCACTCTATCACTTGAGCCACAGCACCACTTCTGGCTTTTTCTGTGTATGTGGTACTGAGGATTCGAACACGAGCTTCATGCATGCTAGACAAGCGCTCTACCACTAAACCACATTCCCAGCCTAGACTCTTATTTTCAATTAGCCACCAAAAAGCCAGAAGTGGAATTGTGGCTCAAGTCTTTGAGTGCCAGCCTTGAGTGAAAAAGCTAAGGGACAGTTCCCAGACTCAGAATTCAAGCCCCAGTACTGATGCATGGGTGTACACACACACACACACCCAACAACAACCAACTTTTGACACAATAATGGTTAAAAGTTACTGACATACTTTCCCTCGGTTGGCAAAAGAATTTAAAGTGATTGGGCGAGGTTTAAAAAGGCCAACATGCTATCTACAAACATTTGCCTAGTGATTTGCTTATCTTATAAAAATACTTTTGCTGGGCATCAGTAGCTCACACTAGCTCATCAGGAGGCTGAGATCCTCTGATTATGTTTTGTAGCCAGCTCATGTAGGAAAGTCGGTGAGACTCTTACCCCTAAGTAACCACCACAAAGGGAAGTGGAGTTGTTAGACTAGCTGTTGTGCTAGTCTTGAGCAAAAAAGCTCAAGAATAGCACCTGAGTTCAAAACCTATGATCAGCCAAAAAAAAAAAAAAAAAAAGATAATAAAAATAATTTAAAATATTTTAAAAGATGAAGACGAAGATGAAGATGAAACTGGTCTACTTGAAGGCTATGAGGAGGAGGAGGAAGAAGAAGAGGATGAAGATGAAGATGAAGCAGATTCAGAATTGGGAGAGGGAGAAGAGGAAGTGGGCCTCTCATACTTAATGAAAGAAGAAATTCAGGTGACTAGATACTTCATACTTGCACTGAAAATTACCTAGGAATAGGGTTACTATGCCCTAAAAAAGTGAATTGTGTATAAATCTGAGTTATTTCTTAACATGTCTTTCTGCCTATCTCTTCTCCCCTAAACTGTATCCAGTTAATCATAAATATCTATTGATTTTTCTTCCTGGTATGTCACTCTCAAATCCATCCTGCCTTTAGTGGCCTGGTATGATGGAAACAGTTTACAAATATCTTTGTGCCTTAGTTTATTCATTTATAGAAGTGAGATTATGCCAACTTTATAGGATTGTTTTAGGGATTTAATAAGATAATATATGTGAGGCATTTAGCCCCTAGCACATTGTAGATACTTAAGAAAACTTAATTTCTTCTCTCTAATTATCTCTTGTTTCATACTCCTGTAATAGCTCTCTAAATGGTCTCTCTTAATACAGCATCACCACTTAGGAATAGCCTCCCCTGTAAGTCAGATGCAAATGTGATCCTAGCGCTAGCGTTCTTGAGGCCTCAGTTCAGTATTTCTCTGTTGTCTCTAAAACACACAGCATTCTTCATTAACTACATGGCCTTTGATTCTAGTTCATTTCTTAAAATACCAGTTTACTCACTTTATGTTGTATACTCATTGCTCATTCTGTCTGAAATGACTTTTTTCCTCCATGTTCCCTGATGAACTTAATTTTGACTCATGTTGAGTTACACATAAACAGTGCAAAGCATACAAAGTATACTAATTTTATGTTCATTTCCATGAAATTTTATGTGTGAAGTTTAATACAACTTTTTCTTAGCAATCACCCTTCCCCTTACCTTTATACCTAATTAGGCCAGGCACTAGTAGCTCATGACTGTAATACTAGCTACTTAGAAGGGAAGGGACAGAGAGGACCCAGGCCAGCCTAGGCAAAAAGTTCACATGACCTCATCTCAACAGAAAACTGGGTGTGGCAGTAGTGCATTCCTATCATCCCAACTATGGGAGGAAGAGTAAATAGGACTGGCCTGGGCAAAAAAAGCAAAAAGCAAGACCCTGTAAAAAATAACCAGAGTAGTGAGATGGATTGGAAAACAGTGTGAACGTGTAACTCCCTCCTCCCTATATAACTAATACAAATGAATTAAAACACCACACGTTAAAAGAATAATCTGGGCAAAAGGGCTGGAGGCTTTGGTTTCATAGCAGAATGAAATTGAAATAGTAACTGCCTACAAAAGAGAGGGCATAGAAACTAAAAATAAAAACTTGAAAGTGGGCCAGGGTCATTTTGAAAAGAAGAAAAGCATCCTACATGTATCAGTTTTGAGGGAATATATATATGCGCTTGTCTGTACAGTGACCATGATCAAAATAGTAACCATAAAAACGCGATCATGCTGGGCACAGGTCATTCATGTTCAGAATCCCAGAACCTAGGAGGCAAAGGCAAAAGGCTCTCAAGTTCATTTTACTATGATTTTCACTGCTGTACAATATTCTGTTGTGTAAATTTTTAGGTGTGGAAGGAACTTGCAGGTCTTTCTGTAAGTGTGGATTGAGGGCGAAGGCAGGGAGTATGGGCAGGGCATACTTTATCTGAAGTGCATGAGCCCTTCATTATTTGAAATTTCTTTTTATTAAAAAATTTTTTGGGGGCTGGGGATATAGCCTAGTGGCAAGAGTGCCTGCCTCGGATACACGAGGCCCTAGGTTCGATTCCCCAGCACCACATATACAGAAAACGGCCAGTAGCGGCGCTGTGGCTCAAGTGGCAGAGTGCTAGCCTTGAGCGGGAAGAAGCCAGGGACAGTGCTCAGGCCCTGAGTCCAAGGCCCAGGACTGGCCAAAAAAAAAAAAAAAAAAATCTTATATATTGCCAGTCCTCGGGCTTGAACTCAGGGCCTGAGCACTGTCCCTGGCTTCTTTTTACTCAAGGCTAGCACTCTGCCACTTGAGCCACAGCGCCACTTCTGGCCGTTTTCAATATATGTGGCGCTGAGGACTGGAACCCAGGGCTTCATGTATAGAAGGCAAGCACTCTTGCTACTAGGCCATATTCCCAGTCCCCACTTCTGGCTTTTTCTATGTATGTGGTGCTGAGGAATTGAACCCAGGGCTTCATGTGTACTGAGGTGAGCATTCTACCACTAGGCCACATTCCCAGCCTAAATTTTTATTATTATGTATTAATTATATGGGGGGAGAGTTCGTTGACATTTCCATATATAGTTATAGTATATTCTAATCAATGTAATATCTCCAGTCACTTTTCCGTTTTCCTAAAATTCTACAGGTTTCATGGTTCTATTTGTATTACATGCAAACAATCTTCTTCGACCATATTCATCCTTCTTCATCCTCTAGCCCAACCCCTTCCCACAAGTACTCCTGTTTTTTCTGCCTCCTTACCCATCTGATTTGCTTTTTTTTGGGGGGGGGGGAGGAGATATTTGCAACTATGTAATGAGATGGGGAAGATGAGACCCAAGCCTAAACATAAAAGTTATTATTTCATATATACCTTATACACATAGCCTGGAAGTATGGTTTTTTTTGTTTGTTTGTTTGTTTTTGGCCAGTCTTGGGGCTTGGACTCAGGGCCTGGGCTCCCGTGAGCCTCTCTGTGCTCAAGACTAGTGCTCTACCACTTGAGCCACAGGGCTACTCCCTGCTTTTTCTATTTATGTGGTACTGAGAAATCAAATTCAGGGCTTCATGCATGCTAGGCAAGCACTCTACCACTAAGCCACATTCCCAGCCCTAAAAGTATAATTTTATGGAATATCTTGAGTGTGCCTACAGCTTGGCTACAAGTGAATTCAGGTGTAGAATTTTCACTTGTTTTATGTTGCTCCAAAAGTTTAAGATTTTGGAGCATTTTAGATTTCAAGCTTTTGTGTTAAGAATGTTTAGCTATAGTTTGCTATTATTGATTGGAAAAATGAGTTGTAGAGATAAATTTACTTAGCACATACAACTGGGTTCAGATCATTTCTACTTTGGTCTGTAAAATAGAATATTATGTTCTTGAAATAGTCAAAAGTTGTTTTGTCCATTTGTTTATTAGCTTACATTACTTATACAGAGGTATGTTTTAATCAGCTTCATTCCTTTTGCTTTGTCTTTTGGTAGCTAGAAGGTATGTGTGTTTTTTAATGTAATTTTATTATTATTGAAGTATTATACAGAGGGATTACCATTTCATGAATCAGGTAATGAGTATATATGTTTCTTCTTCCTTTTTTTTTTTTGGCCAGTCCTGGGGCTTGGACTCAGGCCCTGAGCACTGTCCCTGGCTTCTTTTTTTTTCGCCCCTCAAGGTACTCTACCCCTCAAGCCATAGTGCCACTTCCAGCTTTTTCTGTTTATGTGGTGCTGAGGAATTGAACCCAGGGCTTTGTGCATGCTCCAGTATATTTCTTTCTTCCTTCCTTCCTTCCTTCCTTCCTTCCTTCCTTCCTTCCTTCCTTCCTTCCTTCCTTCCTTCTTCTCTCTCTTTCTTTCTTTCTTTCTTTCTTTCTTTCTTTCTTTCTTTCTTTCTTTCTTTCTTTCTTTCTTTCTTTCTTTCTTTCTTTCTTTCTTAACAATGTCACCCTTTCCCTTACTTTCCTCCAGTTTCCCCCTCCCATCCCTGTCTACAAGTTACATAGGTCATTTTTCAGGTAGTGAGAATGTGTCTGTTGCTGCTTAATTAAATAAAGTAAAAAACTCAATTCCTCATTTGCTCTGGTTACTTGTAAGTAACTCTGTATGGCCTGGAGTTACTCTGTTACATAAAACAGAGAACATTGTTACAGAAGGTTGTTTTGAACAGTGGTGATCTAAAGCATTACTTGTTTCTTTTTTTAAAGACACATAGAGTAGGCACAAGTTGTAGTTATCAGAACACAAAGTATCTGTGGTTTCTTTGTTCTTGGGATGTGTTAAATGGAAAAGTCAGTGTGGTGGCTTACTTATTCTTGAAACTAAATATTTTAATTTCAAGGATGAAGAAGATGATGATGACTATGTTGAAGAAGGGGAAGAAGAGGAAGAAGAAGGTAAGCTACAATAGCCACACACTTTGAAATTAAAATACAAATATGTTTAATGGATTTCAAGGAATAGTCTAATGTAAATTATTAGTTCTCTTTGAGTAATTTCTCAGGGCATTAATTTCATTCCACTAAAAAAAAAAAAAATCTGGTACCATTTATCTTAAGAACAGCAATGAGCTGGGCCCTGGTGGCTCATGCCTGTAGCCCTAGCTATTCAGGAGGCTGAGATCTGAGGGCCGAAGTTCAAAGAAAGCTAGCCAGGGCAAAAAACTCCATGAGACTTACCTCCAGTTAACCAGCAAAATGCTGGGAGTGGAACTATGGCTCATGTGATACAGCAGCAGCCCTGAGTAAAAATAGGGACAATGCTTAGGCCCTGAGTTGAGGCCTATGATCAGCGCGCGCGCACACACACACACACACACACACACACACACACACACACACACAGAAGAATAGTAATGAAGTCTTTTTGTGGAGGTTGATGCCTATAATCTCAGTTCTTGGGAAGTTGAAGCAGGGGGATTATGAGTCTGAGGCTAATCTGGGCTATGTAGATGCAACCATAAACAACCCCAGAGAAAGAAAGAAACAAAACAGGAGTGAAGAGATAGCTCAGTAAATGAAGTTCAATTTATTGTTTTTTAATGGTCTTTGTGGGGATGAAGCCTTATCTACAAGAGTATTTAGCACCATTTAGATTTGTTCTTTGGAGCTCTTTTCCCAGCCTTTTCTACCTCTGTCAAGCTGTTTCTTGACCTGTACTTCATGATTTGGCCACAAGAGTGCATAGCAAATTCATTATTTATGGATTTCTATGTGTTTGTACATGTTCATTTGAACATTTAAGTTTACACTGAAATGAAAGGTCTCAGAGTGCAAACTTCATCTATTTTCTGCTTCTGCCATGAACTTTCCGTTAACATTAAAACTTTGTAAGCTAGCAAGCATTCGTTTAAATACTTGCACATTTCTTTCAGAAGAAGGCCTTCGCGGAGAGAAGAGAAAACGAGACGCTGAGGATGATGGAGAAGAGGAAGATGACTAGGTCATTCTATGATTTGATTTCCTCACTGCCCGGGTGTGCAACAGAGTGATCTCATCTTCTTTGTTCTTCATGTATGATAGCTCTCCCTACCAGAAGATAATCTGTAACTTTTTTATAGGAGAAGTGTGGTTTTACTATTTTTGCCTTATCATTCCAATTAAGATTTACTAGTTTGCTAATGATCATGTTGTATGTAGAAAAAAAAATTTTCATTAACTCCCTCACCCCTCCATTGTGAAATTCTCTAGCAATGTATTTGGAATCTTAATTTTTCTAATTCTGGCTTACTGTCTTAGATATTTTTAGCCCATTATTAAAAACATGATCGGTTTTACACAGGTATAGTTTGGTGCATTTCAATTGTAAGGTTTTAAAGTTATTTATAAATTAACTGAAATTATGGTCAGCTCTAATATGAAAAGAAAATAGCCTCTTGATTGATAAGTTGATTCTTTTTTTTAGAGGTGGTTCAGATTTTTAGTTTGAAGGCAGTGATTTTTATTTTATTTTCTGGCTATGAGCATTTGGGGCCATCTTGTCACTTGAATAAATTGGAAAGTACTAGAGTCAGAATCATAAAGGTCTATTTAACAGTCAGTGTAGTTCATGGATTTGGGGGAAGTTCTATTCAGGAATACAGTCCATGAGTTTTATGGCGCCTGAGAAGATTTTGTTTTGGAAAGAAAAATTGCTTATGCTAAGTCCGGAGACATGCAGGCGAGCCCTCTCTTCAGGCTGTAGATCATGAATGCCAGTGGTGGTTTATTTTGTTTCAGAAATGCATTCTCTGCTCATTTCTTTGTAATCAGCTTTCCTTCTGGCTTCATTGCTCTCCTGTCCCAAAAGAAATGGGAAACTTTCGGCTATTCAGAAACACTTTAGTCTCATACCTCAACTACCTTTTCAGGCTTGTCTGGGTTTTAAACAAAGTGGGAGAAGTAGAGTATTTTCTGAGATACAATATTAGGACTACAGTTTTATACAATGCTCAGCTTATTGTTAAGTCTTTCTTGGTTGATAACATGTAATACTGTATCAAGATAAAGAGAGAAAAATAGAGGAGGCTTTAGAAAGTAGCATTAGCATCTCTCAAAATTCAGAGTGATTGCCTGTTGATGAGACAGTCAATTTTTAAAACCCGTTTTCCAAATCATTTGGAAGCCAACCTTGTAAAGTATTTACAACTTTTCTGAGTAGAACCTTTAAATTTTCTATCTATAGTTTTAAAGCATAATCAGGTACCCCACTAACTTGGAGTATAGTAGGCAGTTGGAAGAATATTTGACACTAAATTGATAATGAAAATTGAGTTTTCTTTTCAAATTGTTTGCCCACTAAAAACAGAAAAATATTTGTGATTGTTGTGTGTCCTTCCTTATGTGGCTACTAACTAAAACTTGAGAGTTGATACGTCTATCTCCCTTTTGTCATGGTGGCTCCATGTTCAGGACAATTTTGGCAACTTAAAATGTATTTCTCTTTGTTTTGCATGTTTGTAAATTTTTTTTAAAAATTGGGGGCTGGGAATATGGCCTAGTGGCAAGAGTGCTCGCCTTGTATACATGAAGCCCTGGGTTCGATTCCTCAGCACCACATATATAGAAAAGGCCAGAAGTGGCGCTGTGGCTCAAGTGACAGAGTGCTAGCCTTGAGCAAAAAGAAGCCAGGGACAGTGCACTCTGAGTCCAAGCCCCAGGACTGGCCAAAAAAAACCCCACAAAACAAAACCCAACCCCCCAAAATTAATGTTCTGATTCTCTCTGAGACACAAATCACTGAATATAGTATTGCTGTCACTCCCATTTTCAGTTTAAGAAATATAATTTAGTATTTTAAAATAAGAATTACAAAATTTGTGAAAAACTAAAAAGGCTGTACAACTGACTGAAATAAAACGGGATAAATTTGGTGGGAGAAATTAAAATCTCCAAAAGATGAACATTTTTTCTCCTAATTTTATCATTTGAAATGCTTGTTTTCATTCCTAAAAATTGCTCACTCTGCCAGTTATAAAAATGCTTATTTTAAAGCAAAACCTATATATTGACTTTCTTATCAATCATCTTATTGTGCAATCAAAATTAGAGTTCTTTGGTTTGAAGACTACACTTAGAGCCTCCAGATAACTTTTAAGACTTCCTTAACTCTGTGGGTGGTATTTTCATGCAAATAAGTAAGGGTGGGTTTATATTTTGTAGAAGTTTTGGGTCCTGTTTTAATGCTCTTTGTATGGCAGTATGTATATAATGTGTTAAGTTCTTCAAGAATCTCTCCTTAAAATTTTGAATACTTTTGTGCAACTGTGTTTTGAATAAAGCCATGACAGTGTTAAAAACAAATTTAAAAATGCAGTACTCCTGACCATTCTTTTCGTTGTTCCTGACTATTCCCTGGTTTTTGTGACTGCTGTAACTTAAAAGTTTTTGAAACTGAATTGCTTCAAATAAATTGAAGATTTGTTATAATGATTAGTTTCAGTGTATGACATTGACTTTATCTGCAATACCATTGGTAGCTCTGAAGGTCTTTTTAAAACAAAAGCTAATTTTAAAGTTACTCAGATTTTTCAGTTTATTTATCTTTTAAATTTTTGTGTGTGTGCCTGTCCTGGTCTTGGACTCAGGGCCTAAGTGCAGTCCCTGAGCTCTTTTGCTCAAGGCTAGGGCTGTACCACTTTGAGCCACAGTGCTACTTCCAGTTTTTTGGTGGTTAATTAGAGATGAGTTTCTTGGACTTTCTTGCCCCAACTGGCTGTGAACTGGGATCCTCAGATCTCATCTGGACTTTAGGCTGGCTTTGAATCTTGTTTTTCAGATCTCAGCCTCCTGAGTAGCTACGATTAGCCAGGTGCAGCTACTAGCACCTGTATCAGAATTTTTGGATAATAAATATGCAAATATACAATTCATTGTTTTCTAGTTTTGTTTTTCTCCTTAAGTGATTTTAAATGTTTTATTTGTGGACAGTTTTGGAGTATATCTTTTAATTTTAAGGCACAAGCTAAGCATTTTAATGATTGCTTTGTGTTTAGATACTGAGGTGTTTTGATTATAAAACTTTGCTTTCTGAATGATGGCATATATTGCAGTATTTTCAACTTATAGGTAACATTCCTTACAATTTTAAACCTCTTTTTAAAATCTCAGTTGTTTTGTGAAGTATAGTTAATGAAGCAATTCAATGAGACACTGATTTAGCGTTTTCAACTTGTCTTTGGTGGTAGTGGGGTGTGAACTGAATCTCCTTACTAGGGAAGTACTCAGCCTCTTGAGCCATGCCTTAAGTCCTCTTAACTTCTTTATTCCTTGTTCTGTATTTTAAAGAAAATCTTTGACATATTGATTCTTCCAGTTGCTTGAAGTTTCCACTGTTGATGTAATGATATTTTGCAGCTGTTGCTTAAAATAGCCTTGTACTACCGCATGCCTTTTTCATGTACTAATCAGCCTAAGATTTGAGAACATGGCATGAATATTTTGGCCTGAGGTAGCTGCTTGGGTTACCAGTGTATTGAATAGCCATCACTTCAAGAACAAGTTTCACTACAAAATAGAAATTTCAAAATGAGCTGTTGTGAGAAGGATCTTGAAAATATTATATGCTGCTGGGCGCTGATGGCTCATGCCTGTAATCCTAGGTACTCCTCAAGCTGAGAGTCTAGGTTCAGAGTCAGCCCAGGCAGGAAAACCGTAAGACTCATCCCCGATTAACCACCAAAGAAGAAACCGGAAGTGGAGCTGTGGCTTATGTGGCTAGAATGCTGCTACAACCTTGATCAAAAAAGCTCAGGGACAGACGGCACAAGCTCAGAGTTCAAGCCTCAGAACTAGCACCATAAAGTAAGAAGAAAAAAGACTTCATGCTGGTATAATGCTTTTGTTTATTTTTATTTTATTCAAGTCTAGTCACTTTTGATAGTTAGACCTTAACATTGGGTTAGTCCACTTTTTCAATTTCATTAATATTTACATAGTCTTTAAGGACTGACTAGCTGCAACTAAGTGAAACTCCCATACTTGGCAGGTCTGCAGTGAAATTAGTGCAAGTGTAGAGTTTGTGTTTCTTTTTAAACTGTTTTCTGCCCTATCTCACCACTTTTCAGAGAGTATTCTAAGAACAAATTTGTTTCTGTTGTGTTGAAGATTATATGTGGGGAGAGAGAGAGAGAGAGTGCTACTGGGGTTTGAAATGAGTGCTGTTCCTTAGCTTTTCATTCAAGGCCGGTGCTGTACCATTTGAGCCACAGCTCTGCTTCTGCCTTTTTGCTCATTATGTGGATATGAATCTCAGCCTTTTCTGCTTTTTGCTTGTTATGTGGAGATGACTCTCAGCCTTTTCTGCCTCAGCTGGCTTTGAACCTTTTTTCCCTCAGCTCACCGGCTCTTTGAATAGCTAGGATTACAGTACAGGTACCAGCACCTGGCAGTAAATTATTTCTTAGATTATGGGTAAGGAATTCTTTATCTACATTGGAATGTATGGCAGGATCCACTGCCAAGTTTCTTGGGCTGAAGCAGTCAGAATTGGAAGGATCAGAGCTTCAGAACATACTCTTTTTCTTTTTCCTTTCCTTCCCTCCCCTCCCCTCCCCCCCCCCGTGGTACTAGAGTTTGAACTCAGAGCTTTGTATCTCCTCTTATTCTATCTTTTTGCTATAGGTATTTTCGAAATAGGTTCTGCTTTTTGCCCAGCAATTCCATTTATAGTTCCCGAGGTAGCTGGAGCGCTAGGCAAGCTCACTACACTTATTAAACTAGGCCCCCACCTGGGTGGACTCTCCAAACCACCGTCCTTCCTATCTCTGCAGTTACCGGGATGTAGGCCACAGCCTCTGGCAACTGCCTAATTTTGTTTTAAACTTCATCTCAAGCACTCCAGCATTAAGATTACATTTCTCTACGGTCTGGTTTCTCACACCACATTCGGGGAGCAAACCAATTACATGTTAACCCCGACCTCACTACTTAAAGAGTCTACATTGGATGGACGCTAGTACCAACAGAGCATGACACTTGAGCCAAACGCTTTAACTTGACTATGATCTCTTTGGAAATCAAGATCCGTTATCTGTTGTCCCTGGGGACACTGGCCTCCAAATGATCTTGACCTGAGATACCGATTAACACGCTTGTTTTAATTTCCTTTTCGGAGCCAGCTGTTTTGTTTTTGTTTTTGTTTAACCATAGGGCGCCCCCGGAATCTCAGGTGGAAAGAATAGGCTTAGCGCGGCAAGGGATAAAGAACAATAGGACTTGGCGTTAGGGAGACGCTACTGTTGCGGAGACAAAATTAAAGCGCGCTAGACACTCGCCAGTGTGCCCTTAGACTGACTCACGCGTCACACGGCAAAAACTCTGCGAGGTGAGGCTCCTAAATTCTAGAAGAGGAGAGGAGAAACCAAGAGCTGGAAAAACAGGTCAAGACTCTTTTAAGACCGGGGCTTCCCAGATGGCTTCACAAGGGCGCTCTGCGGAACGCCTCCGATTGGACCAGAAATGCCGCAATGGGCGTCACGTGATACAGCCACGAACCCCCCCCCCCCCCCCCGCGCGCCGCTCGGAGATCACCGAGCGCAGACGTCGCCTCTGGGTCAAAAGCTGGGCTCTGCGCATGCGTGGCATGCAGTACGCACGCGCAGTGCGTTTGAGGGAAAAGTCGCGCCGGGACTTTTGAGAGCCTGCGGCTGGCGGAAAGCGCGCCTTCCGTTTCCTTGTTTTGGGCCGCCCCGCCCGCCATCAGGAAGGCCACCTGGTCCTCTGGCCTTTCTCTTCTTTATTGTTGTACATCTGAAAACGTTTCCTTGATTTACAGAGCCTCCCACTTTCTTTCTAATTTCAGGTACTGACTTACTCCAAATTTCTGCATTCATGATTGTCACCCTTCCCCCACCCACTAATTTAAAGCTGCGGTGTTATGTACGTTGCAAGAAATAGGGAGTAGCTTGGGAGGAGCCCCCCTCCCCACCTAGGGCTGAGTTTGAAGCTCAGGCCGTTTTGCTCCTTCCCTCTGCGCGCCGGGTCTGGCTTAAGTTGGAACTTGGGTTATTTGGCCCCTTGACTCTGGAAGCGAGGTGTTCCACGTTTGTTCTACCTCGTGTTTCCCTGCTGAGTCGGTCGGTCATGTTGGCTCCTGAGGAGTCAGTTCTGTCAGAGCAACCCACTACCCCTAGGAAAACCACTGGAATATGGGACGCAGTCTACTTGTAAAATGATAGCTGGAGTGATGAAGATAATCATTCTGTTATGGCCCGGGACTGCATCTTGAGATCCCGAAACTGCACTCCTGGCGCTCCAGTATTTTCCCCCTCAATAAATTTTAATCTGAGTGTTTCATTGCCTGTCGATCCGCGGACCCCACAACAGTAGTCTCACATGTGTAGGTTCTTGTTCCTAAAAGGAAAGAAGGGTTCCATTTGGAAAAGGGGGACCTAGATTTTTGCGAGGTGAGGTTAGATATTTTCCTTATTTTAGTTAGGGAAGCGACATAGTTGTTACATGTGTCACTGATTTCAGATTACACTTTTTCATGGAAATTTGTAAAACGCATTTTGGAATATTTGCCTCAGGTTGTGTAACAGGTATCTTTCAAGCTGTAGAAGGTAAGGAGAATAAATTGGGTTCTTACATACATAACTTAATTTTATTATTATTATAATGATCATGTGTAGAGGGGTTACAGTTACATAAGTCAGGTAAAGAGTACATTTCTTTTTGGACAATGTCACCACTTCCCTTCCTCTCCCACAGTTTTTCCCTCCCATCCCACCCACAGGTTGTATAGTTCATTTTCATTTTCAACATTGTGTCTAGTGAGTACCACTGCTACATTTGTTTCTCCTTTGTTCTTCTATTTCTGTATCTTCGCTTACACTTCCAAATTCATGTAAAGGAACATATCCAACAAAAAGGAAAGGAAAAAATGTGGAAAACCCTCTTGTTTTCATTTCTTGGAGTTCATTTTGATAAATATTTTGTATGATCAGATGAACATAGACATTGCGCCTTTCTGTTCCTCTCCCACAACTTTAAAAATAAAAAAAAAAAAAAGATGAAGCCAGGTCCTGGTGGCTCATTCCTATAAACATAGCTACTCAAGGAGGCTAAGGTCATGGTTGAAATGTAGCTTAGACAGGAAAGTCCATGTGACTCTTATCTCCAATTAACGCCCCCCCCCCCCAAAAAAAAAAGCCAGAAGTGGAGTTGTGGCTCAAGTGCTAGAGTGCTAAGCCTTGAGTAAAAGAGCTCAGGGACAGCACCCAGGCCCTGAGTTCAAGCCCTAGGGTAGACACACACACACACACACACAGAGAAAAATGGGAACCAGTTTCTATAAAATAAGTTATACTAACTTTGGGGCTGGGAATGCGACTTAGTGGTAGAGTGCTTGCCTGGGTTGAAGCCCTGGGTCCAATTCCTCAGTACCACATAAACAAAAGCTGGAAATGGTGCTGTGGCTTAAGTAGTAGAGTGCTAGCCAAAGGAGCTCAGGGACAATATCCAGGCCTTGAGTTCAAGCCCCAGGACTAGCAAAACAAAAAACAAAAAACTAACTTTGGTGAAATGATGATTTCTCCAGCATTTGGGAGGGTATTAGGGTTTCTACACATTTGCTAGGCCAACCCTCTATCAAATAAGTCCCCCCCCCCCCGCTTTTTTTTGCCAGTCCTGGGGCTTGGACTCAGGGTCTGAGCACTGTCCCTGGCTTCTTTTTGCTCAAGGCTAGCACTCTACCACTTGAGCCACAGTGCCACTTTTGGCTTTTTCTATATATGTGGTGCTAAGGAATGGAACCCAGGGCTTCATGCATGCTAGGCAAGCACTCTACCACTAGGCCACATTCCCAGCCCTCCACCCCCATTTTGCATTATTAATTTTTTGGTGAACTTTAAAAGGTTGTACCCTTAGAGATCACAATTGAATGTGTCCATCTAAGTGTCCATTACTTCTTGATCAGAGTCACTTCTTCCATCATTCTCCCCTTACATTGGTAATTTTGAGGAAAGGTTTTAATTCCTGCACTTGCTTGAACTTGGTCTTTCTACTTGTGCTTCCTAGGATAACTTGTCCCTGGGATGACAGGTGCTCACCACTACTGCACCCAACTATTGTGCTTCCCCCTCCCCTGCTGGGATAACAGGTGCATGGCATTGTACCTAACTACTTAATTTTTAAAAATTGTTAGTGTAAAGGTGATGTACAGAGGGGTTACAGTTACTTAAGTCAGGTAAAGAGTGTATTTCTTTTTGAACAATGTCACCCCTTCCCTTGCTCTCTCCCAGTTTTTCCCTCCTATCTATCCATAGTTAACCACTTTTGGGATGGAGTCTTGAAAACTTTAATACCCAAGCTGGGCTCTGATCTTTGTTTCCCAAGTAGGATTACAGTCACCACCCTGCTCAGCTTTCAGTTATTTTTAATGACTTTTTTGTTGTTGGTGGTCATGGGTCTTGAACTCTAGGCTTGGGCGCTGCCCCTGAGCTCTTCAGTTCAAGGCCACTTGAGCCACAGCACCACTTCTGGTTTTCTGGTGGTTAATTGGAGATAAGGGTGTCACAGACTTTCCTGCCTGGGCTGGCTTTGAACCGCGATCATCAGATCCCAGCCTCCTGAGGAGCTAGGATTACAGGCATGAGCTACCAGTGCCCAGCTTCAATGGCTTTTATTTATTTATTTATTTTTATTTATTTATTTATTGTTCAGTCCTGGGCCTTGAACTCAGGGCCTGAGCACTGTCCCTGGCTTCTTTTTGCTCAAGGCTAGCACTCTGCCACTTGAGCCACAGCACCACTTCTGGCCGTTTTCTGTATATGTGGTGCTGGGGAATTGAACCCAGGGCTTCATGTATACGAGGCAAGCTCTCTTGCCACTAGGCCATATCCCCAGCCCCACTTCTGGCTTTTTCTGTTTATGTGGTAGTGAGGAACCAAATACAGGGCTTCATGCATGCTAGGTGAGCACTCTGCCACTAAGCCATGTTCCCAGCCCCTGTCTATTTTGTCTTTTGAATAGGAGTAAAGGCTGGGGATATGGCTCAATGACAGAATTTACCTGTCATGTCCACAGCTCTAGCTTTCATTGCTAGCACCACAAAAAGGAGATGATAATTTACTTGTATTTTTAACAAGCCAGGCTATTCTCTTTTGGGTTATAGCATTTCTCAGAAAAGGATTTTCCTTTTGAGTAAGTCTTTAAAATATTTTTTTATATTGAGAGAGTGTATTTTCTGCATTGTTTTGATCCTGTACAATATTAAATAATTTTTAACAGCTGAGGTTGAGAGTAAATTTCTTTTTAACAAATTGAGAAGCTACTTGCTGAGAAGGGAGTTTTTGCCATCTGGTTTGTGAAGCCAAAGCATTATAAAGATCCTGTGACAAGCCTTTTTTTTTTTTTTTTTTTGCCAGTCCTAGGGCTTGAACTCAGGGCCTGAGCATTGTCCCTGGTTTCCTTTTGCTCAAGGCTAGCACTTTACCACTTGTGTCACAGTGCCACTTCCTACTTTTTCTGTTTTCCTGGTGCTGAGTAATCGAACCCAGAGCTTTATGCATGATAGGCAACCACTCTACTGCTAAGCCACATTCCCAGACCTTGTTTTTCTTTTTCTTTAAATTTTTTTTTTTGCCCATCTGGGGGCTTGAATTCAGGGCCTGAGCACTGTCCCTGGCTTCTTTTTGCTTATGGCTGGTACTCTACCGCTTGAGCCACAGTGCCACTTTCAGCTTTTTCTGTTTATTTGATGGTGAGGAATCGAACCCAGGATTTTGTGCATGCTAAGCAAGCACTCTACTACTAAGCCACATTCCCAGTTACTTTACATAGCTAAGGGCTTTGTCTTTGTGTGTGTGTGTGCGCACGCACACGCGTGCACGTACTGAATATGTGCATATGTGTGTACAGATCCTGGGGCCTTGAACTCAGGGCATGGGTGTTGTCATTGAGTTTTTGTGCTCAAGGCAAGCACTCTACCATTTGAGCCATGGCTCTACTTCTGGCTTTTTTAGGTGGTTAATTGGAGATAAGAGTTTCACCGACTTTCCTGCCCAGGCTGGCTTCGAATCACAATCCTCAGATCTCTGCTTCCTGAGTAGAATTATAGGAATGATCCACTGGTGTCTGGCAAGAACTGTCTTTTTTGTCTTTTTTTGAGTCTTTATGCATTCAGTCTTTATAAGCTATTTGCAATTGAGGAATAAAACAATGGAGACACTTAAGATACTTTTTGAGTCAAGGGAGCATACAGCTATGATCAAAGACATCAAATGAAGAATGTTTAACAAATTAATTGTATACCTTTCTGAAGGCATGAAGGTACCTAGGTAGTAGGAAAGCAAAGATGAATAATTCATGACCCTATCCTTTGAAGAGCAAAGTCTGAACCCAAAATTATGAGCTAAAGAGAAATGACAGAAAAATGACTGAGCTGACAGCTTTTATTCAGGAAGCTCAGAGATTCTAAAACTATTTGCTCACTTCAGTGAAGGTCTAATCGTCTATTTCAGGGGTTAATGGTGTTAATGCAAAATTGATTCATGTGTGATAGATCTACTTGCCATGAAATCTGAAATCCAGATGTCTAAACTAGGGTGTTGTTTTCTTAATTTCTAGGGAAGATGTGTATTTACATTGATCATGGTAGTCCTGTTGTATGCCCTGGACCAGTGTTTAGCAATAGAAATGTAGTACTGTCTACTAATGTAAGTTACAGAAACATTTAACTTTCTTAGTAACCTCATTAAACTTTTTTTAAAAAGCAAAGTTAATTAACCCAACATTTTCAAGTAATTATTTCAACAAATAATGTAAAAACAATTGCTGAAATATTTTTTTTTTGTGTTTTTTTTTTTTTTTTTGCCAGTCCTGGGCCTTGGACTCAGGGCCTGAGCACTGTCCCTGGCTTCTTCCCGCTCAAGGCTAGCACTCTGCCGCTTGAGCCACAGCACCGCTTCTGGCGGTTTTCTGTATATGTGGTGCTGGGGAATCGAACCTAGGGCCTCGTGTATCCGAGGCAGGCACTCTTGCCACTAGGCCATATCCCCAGCCCTGTTTTTTTTTTTTTTTTTAAAACACAATATCCACAAAATCTGGGATTGATTTCACGTCTCAAATAAGCCACATTTCAAGTTCTTTCGGATTAGGTGGAGGTTTAGCATATTCCCTTCCTAGGAGAAGATTAGTGAAGGTTAGAGGCTAAAGTAATGATGAGGTGCTAGAGGATCATGAGGGATATTTTGTAGATTCAATGAGCATGATGAAGCTTATACACAACAGCAATTCCTTTCCAGGAATTGAGGTATCTGTGGTTCAGCAGGCCTTGCTTGGGAAGTACTAGATTAATTTGTCAAAATCTTTTTATTTTGTTTTATGCAAACCACTTTCCTTTAGCACTATACTTTCTTTTCTACAAACAGATGAGTTTTTCCAGCCTTTTCCCTCTTTCTTTCCTTCTTTCCTTTTTTTGGCCAGTCCTGGGCCTTGGACTCGGGGCCTGAGCACACACTGTCCCTGGCCTCTTCTTGCTCAAGGCTAGCACTCTGCCACTTGAGCCACAGCGCTCCCTCTGGCTGTTTTCCATATATGTGGTGCCGGGGAATCGAACTGAGAGCTTCATGTGTAGGAGGCAAGCACTCTTGCCACTAGGCCATACTCCCAGCCCCCCCCCTTTTTTTTTCTTTCTTTTTTTTTCTTTTCATGCCTGTAATGGAGCTTGAACGCAGAGCCTTATGGTCTCCCTTGGCTTTTCTCTCACAGCTGTCTCTTTCCACTTCTACCTTTTTGCTGGTTAATTGGAGGTAAGAGTCTCACAGATTTTCTGCCTGGGCTGGCTTCAAATCTTGATCCTCAGATATTAGCTTTCTGAGTAGCTAAGGTTACAGGGTGAGCCACTGCTATGTTGCCTGGAAATATAAAAATTGGAAAGCATTACTAAAAGATGTTATTTAAAGCCATGAGATTGGATGGAATTATTTAGGGAATAAAATTAAAGAAGTGTACATACTGTATCCTGAAGTGCTTCAACACATAGAAGTTGAGGGAATGAAGAACAAAAAAGCAAAGAGAGTTCTATCAGAAATGCAGGCGAACACATGGCTGAGTTAACTCCCCTTTCTGACCTTTGGTTTCCATTCCCAAAAAATGGAGAAATAGATGGGAATACAGGCTAATGAGTCATCTGGTTTGGTTTGGTCTTATCATTATGCAACTTGCCTGTGAAGTTCAGAAAGTGGAGGTTAGTACCACTCCTAGGCATCTATCCTAAACAGCAAAACCCAAGATATCAAAAGGACATTTGTACTTCCATGTTTATCGCAGCACAATTCACAATAGCCAAAATTTGGAAACAACCCAGATGCCCCTCCACAGATGAATGGATCCAAAAAATATGGTACTTATACACAATGGAATACTACATAGCGATTAGGAATGGTGAAATATTGTTATTCGCAGGGAAATGGTCAGAACTCGAACAAATAATGTTGAGTGAGACAAGCCTAGAACACAGAAAACAAAGGGGCATGATCTTCCTGATATATGACTGTTAACAAAGGGAGATGGAGGGGCTGGGGATATAGCCTAGTGGCAAGAGTGCCTGCCTCGGATACACGAGGCCCTAGGTTCGATTCCCCAGCACCACATATACAGAAAACGGCCAGAAGCGGCGCTGTGGCTCAAGTGGCAGAGTGCTAGCCTTGAGCGGGAAGAAGCCAGGGACAGTGCTCAGGCCCTGAGTCCAAGGCCCAGGACTGGCCAAAAAAAAAAAAAAAAAAAAAACAAAAAACAAAGGGAGATGGAGAGACAGTAGAGACCAAGTCTGTGAACACTGTATATGTGCTTGATACATTGTATATTGCATATGGGTCTACCTGACCTAGACAAGGGATGGGAAAACAGGTTGTAAGATATCACAAGAAATGTACACACTGCCCTACTATGTAACTGCACCCTCTTTGCACAGCACCTTGTAAAAAAAAATTTTATGTTCAATTAATAATAAAAAAATTTAAAAAAAAAAAAAAAAAAAAAAAAAAAAAAAGAAATGCAGGCGAAGCTGAGTGTGACAGAGCACTCTCCCCAGCACTGAAGAGAATCAAGAATTTGTGGCCAGAGTTGGGTGCCAATGGTTCACACTCATAATCCTAGCCACTCAGGAGGCTGAGATCTGAGGATTGTGCTTCAAAGCCAGCCTGGGCAGGAAAGTCCACAAGACTCTTATCTCCAATTAACCACCAGAAAACTGGAAGTCGTGCTGTGGCTCAAAGTGGTAGAATGCTAGCCTTGAGCTGAAGAGCTCAGGGACAGAGCCCAAGCCCTGAGTTCAAGCCCCAGGAACGCAAAAAAAAAAAAAAAATCAGCAAGGCATGTTGTTACATGCCTGTAATCCCAGCTACTTGGGGGTTGCAAATGAGGAGGATCAAAGTTTAAGTGTAGCTTAGGCAAAAAGTTAGCAATAGCTGCATTTCAGAAAACAAGTCAGGTGTGATGTTACATACCTTCAGTCCCAACTAGACAAGAAGCATAGGTAGGAGGATTGTGGTTTGAGGTTGACCCTGAGCAAAAATATGAGACCCTATCTGAAAAAGAATTAAAGAAAAAAGTGGCCAGGGTTGTGATGGGTCAAGTGATAGAGTTGAGGTGCCAGACTTTGAAGTCAGGCCCCACCACGTGAACCCCATTTTAGAATCGAACCCTGAGCCAATCAGATTTGTACCTGTGTTCTAATCTTGCTTGCACAGCTGATTGTTGTAACCTTGTTCTTTGCCTTTATAAGCCCTGTGTAATTGTAGCTCGGGGCTTCCTCCTAACCTCTGCTGTGTCGGTGGGTAGGATGAGGCCCGAGTTGGCAGCTCATTAAATAAAGCCTTGCCTTGCTTTTGCATTTCGGAGTGTCTGAATCTCGGTGGTCTTCTTGGGGGTGGTCTTGCGACTTGGCACAACATTTGGGGGCTCGTCCGGGATAGCCCCAGAGACCCCGAGATCCCAGACTCCGAAGGTAAGAAAACAGCGCTGTTCATTTGTCTTGTCCTGTAATTTGTCTGTTTGTCTGTTTTGCTTTTGCTTATACTTGTAGGGCGCGAGTCAGTTTGGTTTTTGGAACTGACCAGGAGGGCCTCCTAAACGAGACTCAACCCGCCCACCTTGTACTTGGGTCTGCTCCTTCTGCTTATCTGGCAGGAGGTTGTGGGCCAACTCGGGTCCACTCCTTCTGCTTATCTGGCAGGAGGTTGTGGGCCAACTCGGGTCCACTCCTTCTGCACCCTTGCAGGAGGTTGTGGGCCAACTCGGGTCCATTCCTTCTGCACCCTTGTAGGAGGTTGTGGGCCAGCTTGGGAGATCTCCAACTCGTAGCTTTTCTTGTTCTCAGGCCTGTGTGTTTTCCTCCTTTTGTATTAATTGTTTTTTGTAGCCTTTTGGACTGAACATCTGATCAGAGCTATGGATAACGTTCTATCTTGAGGACCTCCATCTAGCCCCCTAGACTTGATCCTAGCTCACTGGAGGGAGGTTAAGGAGATAGCTCATTTTTGTGAGTTTCTTTCTTGCACTGTGCCTGACTGACAAACGGATGACGGGGAACGTTCCTTCCACTCCCCTGGACTTGAAAATGTACGGCCAATGCTTATTCAGCGCGCTTTAAGATCTTTTGAAAATGTATGTGTGTGTGCATGTGTGAGTGTGAACATGTTCAAGACTGCAGTATGATGCAAAACTAAGTTTAAATTCAAAGGTCTTCATGCCATGCAGTAACTGGGACTGAAGAAAAAAAAAAAAGAGGCTCTTTTGAAACAAGCAGCCCGTAAGCAAAGGGCGGCACCTGGTTTCAGATTGCCTGTGAGCTTCAGTTTTTCCAATGCAGATAAAAGCTAAAGTGTTGTGTTAGTGTTAGAAAGGCTTTGGAAATCAAGAATACATTTCTAGATAAGAAGTTTGGAAGTAAAATTGTCCTAAATAATTATTGCAAAGTGAGAAAGGGAGAATTATGGCTACCAAAATGTTTAATTGCCATTCCAGCTTCTTTGTAGGTTTTTTGTAACAGTTTCCAGCAGGCCCACAGAGAAGCACAGGTGATTCCTACAAGTTTGTCAAGATCTAATACTGACCCTTAATAAGTTCCAGGTAAGAGAGCATGCTTAAAAACTACTTCTGTGTGGACCACCTTGTTGCTTCTAATTGGAGTAAAGTGGCCTTTTGTAAGACTCACTGATCTGAAATCTGCGGTTCGAAGCCAGCCCGGGCAAAGAAAGGTCCCTGTGAGAGACTTGTCTCTAATCAGCCAGCAGAGTGCTGGGAACAGAGTTGTGTGGAGCTCAAAGTGGTAGGGTGCTAGCCTTGAGCTGGAGAGCTGAGGGACAGCACTCAGGCCCTGAGTCCAAGTCGAAAGTCACTCCTCCTGGGACAAAAGTGATGGAGCATCCAGAGTCAGTAAGCCACTGCTTGGATGGCAGAGATGGTGTCAGATCCTAGAGTCACTACTGTTGGCCTTTCAAAAGTTAAAGCCAGGAAGTCCTAGAAGAATAGTTCATAAGCATGCCTTTCCAATGCCCATGTCTGTCTACTGGGCAGGAATTTACCAGTCATCTGTGATAGTGGTTAGTAAGGGTAAGTTTGTCAAATGAGAGGATAGATTAAAATCTCACCCCCTGCATTTACTCAAAGCCCTGACTGGCAGTGAGAATTTTAAGCTCATACATCTGTTTAGTAAAGAAAGCTTGTAGACCTGAGATTGTGTCCTTATTGAGATCTGTTAAAGGCCTGTCAGCTTGCCAATGCCCCCAATCAACAGATTACTAAAGGAGCTCGCCTCTGTGGGAATAGGCCAGGTGTGTATTGGGAAGTAGATTTCACAGAAATTACAAATATTTGCTAGTTTTTGTAGACACCTTTTCAGGATGGGTTGAAGCCTATCCAACAAAGCATGAGACTGCGAATGTAGTGGCTAAGAAGATCCTGGAAGAAATCCTACCCAGGTATGGCTTCCCATCCACCATTGGGTCAGACAACGGACAGGCTTTCGTCTCAAAAGTAAGTCAGGGAATAGCTGCAGCACTGGGGACGGATTGGAAATTGCATTGTGCTTATAGACCCCAGAGTGCAGGACAGGTAGAGAAAATGAATTGGACTCTAAAAGATATGATTCTGCTTCTGTCCCTACCCCCCATTTATTCAGACCAGGGGACTGAAATCCTAAGAACCACGGTGGAAGGAACTCTAGACGGCATCGCCACTTGGGTTCATTGCTTCCACGCCAGGCCAGCTGACCCCTTTGCCCCGGATGACAACTACCGTGGTGGAACATGGGAGGTCTCCAAGCACCCAACTCAGCCGCTTCGCCTTCGCCTCAAGAAAAGAAAGTTAGACTGAATATTGTTATAATTTTCTTTTTGCCTTCTTTCCTTACTACCCTGGCTAGTGTTAATGTTATTTTGGCAGCTCACTCAAGTGAGGTGAATCCTGCAGTCCCTTGGTAAAGTAGACTAAGGTTATAGGTTCCTGGCTAGGTAAGGTCAACGCCCCTGAGTCAGCCTGAAGAAATTACAGAAGAGGGATGATCTTCACCCATCAGCCCCCCTTTAAAACCGAGGGACCAGAGTTATTTTCGGATACTACTTTTGGCCCTACTGGCCCATGCCTTACCTCTATATCATCCCCTAGACATGCAAGCCATTGAAATGGACAGAATGGAGCCATGATTGGCTCCCAAGGTACCAAAAAGAAAAAAGGGGAAATGAGGTGCCAGACTTTGAAGTCAGGCCCCACCACGTGAACCCCATTTTAGAATCGAACCCTGAGCCAATCAGATTTGTACCTGTGTTCTAATCTTGCTTGCACAGCTGATTGTTGTAACCTTGTTCTTTGCCTTTATAAGCCCTGTGTAATTGTAGCTCGGGGCTTCCTCCTAACCTCCGCTGTGTCGGTGGGTAGGACGAGGCCCGAGCTGGCAGCTCGTTAAATAAAGCCTTGCCTTGCTTTTGCATTTCGGAGTGTCTGAATCTCGGTGGTCTTCTTGGGGGTGGTCTTGCGACTTGGCACAACAGAGTGTCTGTCTATTAAACACAAGGCCCTGAGTTCAAACCCATGTGCCACCAAAATATAAATAAAACTCTAATAGTAAGTTTAAAATTTAACTTCATAACATTAAAGCTAAATGTTTTAATCCAATCTGTAAAACATATGCATCTGTACATCCTATAATTTAATATAGGAATTGGTTAGCATGTTGGGAAATAGCGTTCTTACTTGTATTTACTATTTCTGTTTCTGAGAAGTTTTAAGTTCTGTATTTAATATCTGTACTCCCAGTCAAACAATACTATATTTTCAGTGTCTGGAATTTAAATGATTTAAAAAGAAAGACTAAATTGTCATAAATGCAGATAAAACTGTGAGACGATATAGTGAATTTCCTTTTAAATGTCACACAAATTTTTTTTGTTGTTGCTAGTCCTGGGGCTTGGACTCAGGCACTGTCCCTGGCTTCTTTTTGCTCAAGGCTAGCACTCTGCCACTTAAGCCACAGCACCACTTCTGGCCGTTTTCTATATATGTGGTGCTAAGGAATCGAACCCAGGGCTTCATGTATACGAGGTAAGCACTCTTGCCACTAGGCCACATTCCCAGCCCAACTTCTGGCCTTTTCTATATATGTGGTGCTGAGGAATCGAACTCAGGGTTTCACGTATATGAGGCAAGCACTCTTGCCACTAGACCATATTCCCAGCCCCACACAACATTTTTTTTTTTGCTAGTCCTGAGGCTTGCACTCAGGCCTGGACACTGTCCTTGAGCTTCTTTTGCTCAAGGCTAGCACTCTACTACTTGAGTCACAATGCCACTCTGGCTTTTTCTGTTTATGTGGTACTGAGGAATCGAACTCAGGGCTTCATGCATGCTAGGCAAGCACTCTACCACTGAGCCCATTCTCAGCCCTCACACAATGTTGGTCTTTGGTTTTGTTGTTGTTGTTGTTTGCCAGTCCTGGGGCTTGGACTCAGGGCCTGAGCTCTGTCCCTGGTTTCTTTTTGCTTAAGCTAGCAGTCTATCTCTTGAGCCACAGCACTACTTCCAGCCTTTTCTGTTTACGAACGGCTGAGGAATCAAACTCAGGGCTTTGTGCATGCTAGGCAAGTACTCTACCACTAAGCCACATTCCCAGCCCCACACAACATTTTTGACAATGAGAGGTTGTCTCCATATCCGTGGGTGTCCTCACATTTCCCAGGAAATTAGAGCAATTAGTTATCTGTGTCAAAAGCAGAAGATACTTGGAAGTTCAGTCTGTCTGGGGAAAATGATAGTAAAAGAGCATATTGTGCCTAATGTGCATGTTTTTGAAAAATTAAATAACTGCAAGTGAAATGGCTTCAGTTTAAAAACTAGGTGTGTGTGTGTGTGTGTGTGTGTGTGTGTGTGTGTGTCTGTGTGTTGGTGCTAAGGCACTCCAGGCCTATCACGCAGCTTTTTTTTTTTTTTTTTTTTTTTCTTAAGGCTAGCACTGTACCACTTGTGCCATGTTTCCATTTCCAGCTTTGGATAATTGGCAACAAGAGTCCCAAGAATTCATCTGACCAGCTGTCTTTGCACCTTGATTTCAGATCTCAGCTTCTGGAGTAGCTAGGATGATAAGTGACATCAGTTTTGAGCAAGCCCCATACATAATGTAATTCAAAAGGCACTAGGAAGTATAAGGTACATGTCATTCGATTTAATAAGCAGTCTCTGCTTAACTTGTAAAATTCTGCATTTTATTTTAGCGCTGGAACTGGGGTTTGACTTTAGGGTCTTGCAGTTACTGGGTGAGCACTCTATCTCTTGAGCCATGCCCCTAGTACTTTTTTGTTTTAATTGTTTTTCAGGTACAGTCTTGAGGCTCAGATAGGGTTGGCCTTCGAGCCAGTCCTCCCTGTGCCTCTATATCACAGCTGGGATCCCCAGTGGCCACCTTGTTGATTAAGATGGGATCTAACTATTTGTCCAGATTGGCCTTGAACCTTAGTTTTCCCACTCTCCACCTCTTGAGTAGCTGGAATTACAGGTGTGCATCACCACACCGGACCTTATTTTTACCAAATATTTTCTGTCCACACTGGTTGAATCTACATGTGTGGAATTCATGTGTATGGAAAGCTGACTTGACCAGAAAACAAGATATAATTACTGGCCTCTTGGGTATCGATTTTATAATGAATTTTCTGTAGTAGAAAATTTCCATGTTATGCTAACATTTAAAATAATAGTTTTCTGTTAGAGATTTTCAAATAGGTTTATTTTCACTTCAGGATGTGTATTTGGATTTGTTACTTTTTTAGTGTAACATATTTTAATAGCAAACTGTCACAGCATAGATTATGTACCACAATCCAGAAAAGCAGTGATAGATACAAACACTATTTAGTTGCTGTCAATAAGAAATTTGTGTTTTAAGCAAATCCAAAAGCTGGCATTTTCCAGAAAAAAAGGCAGGTAGATCTACTTATATTTGTTTTGAAGAAGGCCTATTCTTATCTGTAGAAACATTTTACCTTCTATTAATGCTTCATAGCCTGGCTTTTATATTAAAAATTTATATATATGTTAAGATTGAAAAGCTGTCATTTTTTTTTACTTTTGGTAGTATGCGTATATACTTTTTATCCCATAGAAAAGAAATTACTGACATTCATAACTACCATAAACAGGATGAAAGCATTTTTTTTTTTTTGGTGGTACTAGGGTTTGAACTCAGGGCCTCATATTTGCTAGGGAGGCACTCTACTACTTCAGCCACATCTAGTCATTTATTATTATTATTGCTGGTCCTGGGCCTTGAACTCAAGGCCTGCTTGCTGTCCCTGAGCCTCCTTGTACTCAAGGTTACCATTTGAGCGACAGCACCACTTTTGGCTTTTTCTGAATAGTTTATCAGAGGTAAAAGTCTCATGGACTTTTCCTGCCTGGCTGGTTTCCAACCATGGTCAGATCTCAGCCTCTTGAGTAGCTAGGATTACAGGCATGAGCCACCAGTGTCCAACTTCTAGTTGTTATTACTACTACTACTATTATTGTTTTTATATATAGGACCCCTACTTCTTTTTTTTCCTCTCTCTTTTTTTTTTTTTTTGGCCAGTCCTGGGCCTTGGACTCAGGGCCTGAGCACTGTCACTGGCTTCTTCCCTCTCAAGGCTAGCACTCTGCCACCTGAGCCACAGCGCCGCTTCTGGCCGTTTTCTGTATATGTGGTGCTGGGGAATCAAACCTAGGGCCTCGTGTATCCGAGGCAGGCACTCTTGCCACTAGGCTATATCCCCAGCCCCTCCTCTCTCTTTTTGGCAAGGCTGGCTGGATTGATCTTCCTGCTTATGTGTCTCCAGTAACTTAGGTGCCTTCCACAATGCTCAGTAGAAGACAATTTTTTAAAAGAATGCAATAGTAGATTCTTAGGCATGTTTTCTGTGTATGTGGCATGTTAACTGTATGTCTTTGGCATAATTGTTATATACTTGGCATGGCTAGCACTCAAGTTGGTGGCTTTCAGAAAGGCCATTGAGATAGGCCTCACTTGGCTCCTTCAAATACCGGTAGCCATGCTCTGGAAATGAATATATCTACTGAAGTCCAGTACAACTTCTTATACCAGAGGGAAATTTGTGAATTAGAACATCAAAGGATTGGTGTGGGGGTGGGGGGATGAGGGAGGAGGTAACAAGTTGGATAAGAAATGTACTCACTCCCTTACATATGAAACTGTAACCCCTCTGTACTTCACTTTGGCAATAAAAAATATGCATCTATAAAAAAAAAAAAAAGAAGAAGAAATTCAGAAATTTTAGCATCCATGGAGTGCTACAATATCAGGCCTGTAATGGTGAGTTTTTCTTCATCCCTCCAGTAGAGGGCACACTCTTGAGATCTGCTTTTGTAGCCAGTTGCTTCCTGAGTGCTTACTGTCTAGTCTTTGTATAGAAATCTCTTTAGGGGAGCTAGAGGCTAGAGGCAATGTGTTGGATCGCAATGGACAAATATCATTTTGGATTCCTGAAGGTTTGATTGTAATTATTATTCCTTTGTAACTATAAACAGCTGATAATGTAGTTTATCTTTTTTTAGTTACCTAAATGATGCCCTTCAATCTGAAAATAAAATGGTCTGTTAAAAAATAAGACAGCTAAGTGCTGATGGCTTATGCCTGTAATCCTAACTTCTCAGGAAGCTGAGATCTGAGGATGGTTCAAAGGCAGCCCAATGAAAATATGTGAGACTCTTATCTCCAATTAACTATCAAAAAGCTGTAGAGCCCTAGCCCTGAGCACAAAAGCTGAGAACAGTGTCCAAGCCCTGAGTTCGAGCCCCAGGACCACCACAAAACAAACAAACAAAACAAAGCAGGCACCACAACTCAACCTGTAATCATAACGACTCAGTGACTGAGATCTGAGGATCATGGTTTGAAGCCAGCTAGGCAAAGCTACAAGATTCCTGTTTCCAAGTAACCAGCAAAAAAACTGGAACTAGAGGTGTGCCTCAAGTGGCACAGTACCAGCCTTGAGTATAAAATCTAAGCTAGAGGGCTGGGAATATGGTCTAGTGGTAGAGTGTTCGCCTCGTATACATGAAGCCCTGGGTTTGATTCCTCAGCACCACATATATAGAAAAAAGCCAAAAGTGGCGCTGTGGCTCATTTGCCAGAGTGCTAGCCTTGAGCAAAAAGAAGCCAGGGACAGTGCTTAGGCTCTGAGTCCACGCCCCAGGACTGGCAACAAAAACAAAACAAAACAGCACACACACACACACACACACACATTCTAACAAATATTAATATCAGTACTGGATATTATAATTAATACTAGATATTTCCGTACTATGTTTCTAAATTGAAATAAAAAACATAGCCAGTATATGTTACAAAATATTGACAAAATAGGTCATCATAATTGAAAAGTGCTTATGTCAGAAATTTGAGGATAGGAAATCTAATCTGAAACACTGAGTATAAAAAAACAAGATCTTTTTATATGTGGACAGATATCTGGTAACAGTAAACATTCTATTTTAAATCTTTATTAGGAATGCAATAGAATAATATTGAATATTAAAATGTGATATTGAAAATAACAATCAAGGTCAGGTGCTAGTGGCTCATGCTTGTAATTCTAGCTACTCAGGAGGCTGAGATCTGAGGATTGCAGTTCAAAACCAGCCTGGAACTCTTATCTCCAATTACCCATCAGAAAACTGGAAGTGGTACTGTGGCTCAAAGTGGTAGAGCATTAACCTTAAGCAAAAGAGCTGAAGGACAGTGCTCAGGCCCCAAGCTCAAGCCCTATGACCAACAAACAACAACAACAGCAACAACAAAAAATCAGAACTATTCTTTTAGGGGAGGAAAAATGATTTTTCCTCTAATCTAGGATCTAGGACAGATCCTTGTATAAAAAAACAGACAAATAAGAGAAAAACACAAGTTTATTAACACATATGCCTAACATATGTGTGTGAGATGTCCAGAGAGATTAGTAAATCTAAAAATAGGGCCCTAGAAGTTTGGTTCAACATCTTCTACAAAATACTGTAAATTTTTAGAGAAGTGACTAGAAAAAAGAAAGACTCTAAGACTTCATGGGCAGCCCCTGAAGGATGACAAATGAATGAGAGTTTGTGGATTCCTTTGGTGTTTTGTGGATAAGGTTTAAAGTTTGTTTTCAGATCAATCATTGTCTTTTCTGGTGGCAAGAGGGAGGAGGGAAATTTTTGTTCTTGTAAATTTATGTTTTTCTTTTTATGTCAGTAGAGGTGGGAAGAACAGAGAGCTTTTCTGTATTTCCTTCTTCTCAGTTGTCTTTTGGAGTGGTATGTTTTTTTTTTGTTTGTTTGTTTTTTCCAGGCCTGGGCCTTGGACTCAGGGCCTGAGCACTGTCCCTGGCTTCATTTTGCTCAAGGCTAGCACTCTACCACTTGAGCCACAGTGCTTTCTGGCCGTTTTCTATATATGTGGTGCTAGGGAATCGAACCCAGGGCTTCATGTATATGAGGCAAGCACTCTTGCCACTAGGCCATATTCCCAGCCCCTGGAGTGGTATATTCTGATCCTCTACATTCTTTTCATTGATTTTTGGTCATAGGGCTTGAGTGCAAGGCCTGGGGGTTCTCCTTCAGCTCTTTTACTCAAGGTTAGCCCTCTACCACTTTGAGCCTCAGCTCCACTTAGGGTTTTTGGGTGGTTAACTGGAGATAAGAATCTCATGGACTTTCCTGCCCTGGCTGGCTTCGAACTGTGATCCTCAGATCTCAGCCTCCTAAGTAGCTAGGATTATAGGCATGAGCCACCAGTGCCTGGCCTTCTACATTTTTTTTTTCTTCAGTCCTGGGCCTTGAACTCAGGGCCTAAGCACTGTTTCTGGCTCCTTTTTTTTTTTGGCCAGTCCTGGTGCTTGGACTCAGGGCCTGAGCTCTGTCCCTGGCTTCTTTTTGTTCAAGGCTAGCACTCTACCTCTTGAGCCACAGCGCCACTTCTGGCTTTTTCTCTATATGTGGTGCTGAGGAATCAAACCCAGGGCTTCATGTATGTAAGGCAAGTACTCTACCACTAGGCCATAAAAAATTAAGGATGTTTCCATTAAATCTAAGAGTAAAATTAAGGATACCTGCTGTTGTCAATATGAATAAACAAAGAGCAAGAAAAATGAGAAAAACAATGGCTGTTTATTCTGAGCTTGCCATAGTGTCATTCACCATCACTTGTGTGTGTGTGTGTGTGTGTGTGTGTGTGTGTATGTTTGTTTTTATCAGAGACTCAAAAGCAAACTAGAGAGTGGAGAAAAACACAGGGCGTGGGAAGCTCTGTGTTCTCTCCTCTCTCCTCTGTGTCATCACAATTTGCATGTTCTTGAATTGCATTACTTATAATGAAACTCGAATTGGGTTGGAGGCAAGGCTTAAGTGGTAGAGTACCTGCCTTGCAAGTTTAAGGTCCTGAATTCAAACTTAGTACTGCCAAATGAAAAGGAAACAATAAATGCAAGCATAGTTCTTTCAGTGGGTTCTGACTTGTTCTAGAAAATGGTTGAACCTGAGGAGGTTGTGGAAAGCTCAGACATGGTAGTTGGCTGGATAGAAGTATATGTGGCTTGGGAACACTTAAGACTTGTTGGCTGTCTGAAGTGAGGACAGGACTGAAGTTTGTGAAGGATTTTCCCTTTAACTTATGGAATTTGGGCTTCTCCTAGGTAATGTCAGAATTGAGTTGCAGTTGACATTAGAGGACTCATTAGGATATAATATGACTAATACACTGATGTTAACAATTAGTGGCATTGCTTCTATTTGTCCTCAAATTAATTTGTGCCCCATCTCTTCTCTCCTATAACCAGTCCTTCTGGTAGGCCTAATTCTTTATAGATTTATGAGACCAGTTTTTGAGGTATCTCAGCTTCTTCTTTTCCTAATGTGGGTCTCTATTCTTGTCTATAATGAACTTAACATGATAAAAATTCATTTTCTAAGGAGTAACTTTATTTTTATTTATTTATTTTGGCCAGTCCTGGGCCTTGGACTCAGGGCCTGAGCACTGTCCCTGGCTTCTTCCCACTCAAGGCTAGCACTCTGCCACCTGAGCCACAGCGCCCCTTCTGGCCGTTTTCCATATATGTGGTGCTGGGGAATCGAACCGAGAGCTTCATGTGTAGGAAGGCAAGCACTCTTGCCACTAGGCCATATTCCCAGCCCCAGGAATAACTTTATTAGTTTTACCTTTACTTAAAAATATTTTGTGGCATTCCCATTGCTTATTTAACAAGTCTTCTACACTTCAATCTCTCTTGTGTTATTTCCATCATTTCCCTAAATACAGTCTGCTGTTTAGTTATACTAAACCTCTCATTACCATATACCGTGGGGTGAACTTTGTCATCTTAACTCTGTTTGCCTTATTTGGAAATAGTCTTAATAGAATAGTGATGTCATACTGGATTAGGCCTGATGTCCTTTTTTTTTTTTGCCAGTCCTGGGGCTTGGACTCAGGGTCTGAGCACTGTCCCTGGCTTTGTTTTGCTCAAGGCTAGCACTCTGCCACTTGAGCCACTTCTGGCCGTTTTCTATATATGTGGTGCTGGGGAATTGAACCCAGGGCTTCATGTATACAAGTCAAGCACACTTGCCATTAGGCCATATTCCCAGCCCAGGCCTGATGTCCTTATAGAGAGGAAAGAAGACACAGGCACAGACAGAGAGAAGAAATCCATGCAAGAAGAGATACACAAAGAACATACCTTATTGCTATGGAAGCAGAAATTGAGGTAATGTATCTATAAAACAAAGAATGCCAACAACAGTGGGTATCCACCATACCTATAAAAAGATGAAGAAAATCTCCTCCTAGAGCTTTCTGCTAGAGTATAGACTGCCAACACCTTGATTTTAGCCTTGGAGTCTTCAGAACTGTGAAAGAATAAATTTTGATGGTTTTAAGTTGATCATACTTTGTTATAGTACTCTATGAAGCAAATACACTGTATTTCTGTTTATGCTCACTTTTTTTCCTGCTTGGAATGTTTCCATCTCTGTTGATCAAAGTCCGCAGGCAAGCTATTTGGGTCCTCAGATGACCCTCTGGATAAACTCTTTTGCAGTCAATCCACAGATCACTTGTCTGGAGTTGCCTTATGATGTAGGTGTTATTAAATATCAATCTACTTTGGTCCAGGGAACATTTCTGGAGGGCAGGAATTGTGTTTGCATCTTCCACCTTTTGTAGCAATCCCTTGCTTATATTATTTTTTCAAGTTTTTCTAATTCCCTTAGTTGTGATTAGCTGTCTCAGTATAAAAATGTGAGAAGGCAAAGATCTCAAATACAGTTTTCAAGTGGTTACATCTTGCTTTTCTTTCCTTTTCCTTTTCTTTTTCCATCTTGGCAGTAGTAAGGTTTGAACTCAGAGTTTTATACTTGTGAGGCCGGCATTCTATTGTTTGAGCAACACCTCCATCCCTATTGCTTACTTCCTGGAGATATTATTTCTTTTTTTTTTTTTTTTGCCAGTCCTGGGCCTTGGACTCAGGGCCTGAGCACTGTCCCTGGCTTCTTCCCGCTCAAGGCTAGCACTCTGCCACCTGAGCCACAGCGCCCCTTCTGGCTGTTTTCCATATATGTGGTGCTGGGGAATAGAACTGAGAGCTTCATGTGTAGGAGGCAAGTGCTCTTGCCACTAGGCCATATTCCCAGCCCTGGAGATATTATTTCTTAAGTCCACATCATACTTTCTGTTTACACTTAAAGCATAAAATTCTTTAAAGCCACTTGAATATGTCAAGGGAGGAGGAGATTATGTAATGCATTCCACAAGAGAAGTACAGTAGAGTCCCTAAGTTATTGTATGTGTAATCTATATATTACTGATTCAGATCATACTACTTAATTATAAAAGACACCTTGATAACCAGATTGGTGACCCTTGGCGATAAAGATGATATTCTGTTCTGAATCAATTCTGTGGATACTATTTGAAAAATCAACATACTAAATGATGATCATTACTTGAGGATAAAAAGAAATGAACTCATGGTCTAATTGAAGCCAAAGGTCAGCTAATATTACAGTATGACAGGGAGAGACAAAACAAAAGAATTTCTGGATTACTTTCTGAAAACTGATGCTGAAACAAAATAAGTCTTTATATTTCAAATCAGAGAATAACACATTTGGGGCAGTTTAAAGGAAAGCATCTGGAGTAGATATTCTTGTTTTTCACTAATAAACTTTGGGAAAGATAGGGAGCTGGTCTCTATACAGCTTTCGTCATGAAGTTTTGAGCATCATAATCATAAGAATAATGCATACTGCATATCTTTTCCAAATTTGTCAAGGTATTGGCAAAGGAAGAAAAGTGGTTTTCTTCTTGGAGTATATTCTTTTGCTTTAGTTATCTGAAAGAATTAGAACTCTTAAAAATTGTCGGTGTCAAGTGCTGGTGGCTCAGGTCTGTAATCCTAACTACTCAGGAGGCTGAGATCTAAGGATCATGATTTGAAGCCACCCAGGGCCAAAAAGTCCATGAAACTCTTATCTCTAACCACCAACAAGCCAGAGGTGGAGCCGTGGCTTAAGTGGTAGAGCACCAGCCTTAAGCTAAAAAGCTCAGGGACCGTGCCCAGACCCTGAGTTTTAGCCCCAATACCAGCACATGCGCACACACACACACACACACACACACACACACACACGAGTGCGCACACACACTCTTGTTAGTATAGCTCCTTGTATCTGAATCATACCTCACTATGAGAAGGAAGGGTGCCCGCATGCCTGTGATAAGGGAAGCCGTGTCAACTTAGACTTTGCAGATGCTGTGCAAAGAGCCTGCACAGGGCCACTTCCATGCTAGAATGCTGGTAGAAAAAGGGGGAGGTAAAGGTACTTTCTCTCTCTTTCTACATTAAGAAAGTGGGTTTATTTCCCAACCTTTATGAAGCTCAGCTGTCTCTTCCAAAGACTCACTTTTAAAGACTGCTAAAAAGGTCGCGTTCTGCTGCAGGGCCATATCCAAGCAGCATTGTCAACATTGCCGCTTTTGTCTTCTGAAGTCACATGCTATTTTCTGAATCCAATTTGGGTGGCTGGCCTTGCTTTAGCTCTTGAGTTTGATTGGTAGCTACTTAAAATTTGCCACATATTTCAAGTGTATATGTCATGTCCACTGACTTTGCCTGGCAATGCTACAGTGCAGGCTTTTCTCTCTTCATTGCCTATGTGTTGAACCCTGAGTTTGAATTTCAGAATATATTAGAACATTTGAATTTTAGAATATATTATTTACTTAAAGATAGGTGGCAAATATATATTTTTTTGTTTTGTTTTGTTTTTTTGCCAGTCCTAGGGCTTGAACTCAGGACCTGAGCACTGTCCCTGGCTTCTTTTTGTTCAAAAGTTAACACTCTACCACTTGAGCCATAGCACCACTTCTGGCCTTTTCTATATATGTGGTGCTGAGGAATCAAACCCATGGCTTCATGTATACGAAGTGAGCAGCACTTTTCCACTAGGCCATATTCCCAGCCCCAGGTGCCAAATATATTTTAATAAAAATATGTTAATTAGTTGCAATCATAAAAACAGCACACAGTTTTATAATACAAATGTAACAGTGTGAGATATAATTATCCAAATACTGACATTCTGACTTAACAGGATAAAGTACTAAAAAACTAATGAATTAGGGGTTGGGAATGTGGCTTAGTGGTAGAGTGCTTGCCTAGCATGCATGAAGCCCTGGATTCAATTCCTCAGTACCACATACACAGAAAAAGCCAGAAGAAGAGCTGTGTCTCAAGTGTTAGAGTGGTAGCCTTGAGCAAAAGCAGCTCAGGGACAGTGCCCAGGCCCTGAGTTCAAGCCCCAGAATTGGAAAAAAAAATTAATGAATGATTCCTATATTAGTTTCCTATTTCTGCTGGATAACAGTTCACCACAATTATGGCCTACAAGAATACAGATTGATTTTCTTCCTGTCTTGGAGGCCAGAAGTTTGAAATGATTATTATAGCCCTGAGATCAAGTTGTGTCCAGGGCATCTTTCCTTCTGGAAGCTCTACCACAGAAACCATTTCTTGCTTTTCTCAGTTTCTTAGCACTGCCTGGATTTCTCGTCTCCTGGTTTTACTCTCCAAGTCCAGCTATTACATCATGTTTACCTCTGATTCCTTCATCACATTGGGCTCAAGATGATCTCAAATTTCTTAACTCAATCCACTTGTGACCCCTTTTGATATGGAAACTAACACAGGCCCTGAGTTCAAGCACCAGGATTCACACATACACACACACACACACACACACACACACACACACATACACATGCATGCACACACCCACATTCACACACAGCATTGTATTCTTTTTTGTTGTTGTTGGTTGTGGGGCTTGAACTCAGGTCCCGGGTATTGTCCCTGAGCTCTTTTGTTCAAGGCTAAAGTTCTACCACTTTGAGCCACAGCTCCACTTCTGGTTTTCTGGTAGTTAATTGGTGATGAGTCTCATAGACTGTCCTGCCTGGGCTGGCTTTGAACCATAATCCTCAGATCTTAGTCTCCTGAGTAGCTAGAATTACAGGTATGAGCCACCAGTGCCTGGCTCAAATTTTTATTGTTATTTTTTTTTCTTTAGTGAAATCAGTTAAGTCAGTGAGAAATTTGATAGAAGAGGAAGTTACACTCAATGTCAGTGCAGAAACATTATTTTTATTTTTTTATTTTTTTTTGCCAGTCCTGGGCCTTGGACTCAAGGCCTGAGCACTGTCCCTGGCTTATTTTTGCTCAAGGCTAGCACTCTGCCACTTGAGTCACAGCGCCACTTCTGGCTGTTTTCTATATATGTGGTGCTGGGGAATTGAACCCAGGGCTTCATGTATACAAGGCAAGCACTCTTGCCAATAGGCTATATTCCCAGCCCGAAACATTATTTTTAATGCCTAGTTTTCACTTCTTTGCAAATTTTAGTATTTATAGAACCAGAGCTGGGCAGCAGTGGCTCACGTTTGTAAGTCTAGATACGTGGAGGCTCAGGATGAAAGTTCAAACAGCCTCTTAACTCTAATTAACTAGCAAAACCCAGGAAGTGGAGGTCTGGGTCTACCTAAAGTGGTATAGAGCACCAGCTATGAGGGAAAGGGCCAAGTAGGAGTGGGAGGTCCTGAGTTCAAGCCCCAGTCCTGGGACAAGAAAAAACGATTAATAGAATCAAGATTTAGAAGCATAATATGCTTACAGGAAGAATCATCTTTGATTGCAGATTTGAATAAATTCTCCTAAACACTTTCTTAAAAGCCAGCTTTGAAACTTAATATCTTTTGAGAATTTTCTTTTCTTTTTGAGAATTTTTATGCTAACAGTCCATGCAGAATCTCATTTGCCTGTATTGTTAATGCTGATTCTGTGCATTTTGTTTGAACTATGTAAACACTTGTACTTCTCTACCCTTTCCCTCTTTCCATTCACAGCATTTGGCGAGAACAGCAAGCCTTGTTTTCCATTTTGAGAGGAAGTGAATGGATATAAAAATAAATAAATAAATAAAGCTGAAACAAAACACTAAAAGTATAAGCAATGTCCTAATAGCCAGGACTTTGGAGGGGAGAAGAAAACATCTTAATTCTCTATTCTTTTTTTTGTCTTTCATTCAGAAATTAAGGTTTTTATGTTACTCAAAGGAATTAATCTAGCCAGGTGTGGTGGTACATGCCTGTAATTTCAGCAACTAAGGAATCTGAGGCAGGAGGATAAAAATTTTGAGGCTAGCATGTAGGCTACATATTGAGTTCTAGGATAGGCTGAGCTACGCAGTGAGATCCTGTCTCAAAAAAAAGAAAACCAAACCAACCAACCAACCAACCAACCAAACAAACAAAAAAACAACAACACTGAAGGATTGGGATTAATTCAGAGAAGAAATCTTTTTTTTCTGTATAATTTTCAGCTCTAATATGAATGTTTTGGACAACCTGCAACACACTGTTTCTCAACCAAGGATGATTTTGCTCCCTGGAGACATTCAGTGACATCTAGAGATATTTTGTTTTTGGTTATCACAACTGGTACATGTACGTGTGTATGATGTGTGTGCTAGTCTTCTAGTCAGTAGATACCAGGATGACTGCTAAACATTTAACAATGGATAAAACAATCCTGCACAAAAAGTACTCAATAATATGTAGTTCAAAAATCTCGAGTTAATAAAGTATTATTTAATCTTTGGTAGACTTTATTTGCTTTGATGTCAGATAAAAGGACAGCGTTTAAAATTTTTAGTATGAAACTAAAAGCACTAGAGGGCAGTACCTGCTCAACAGTTACAACTGCTGTTTCTCTGGGGGGTCTTTGAAGGATACAAGAAGCTTGGAATTCAGGAAACTAGGAAACACATGGCTGTAGGAGACCCTGAAATAATTATTGAAGTAATTCAAAACCAAAGGGCAGTTTTTCACAGCTGCTTCTGTGATGAGCAGAAGCAGAGCAAATGAGTGGGTTGTTTTTTTTCCCCTCTTCATTTTATAACGATGGCTTCAAGCTTCTTCAGGAGGAAAGAGTCACATTAGGTTTTCACATACAGAAACACTAACGTCATTGCCACTTACACTTCTACTTGCTCTGTCTCAGAGTAGGTGTTGCGAAGTCGCTATTCCTAGGGCACGTGGATCATTGCAATGCGGTGGAAGGTATGTGTGGCACAGGGAAATGGAGAACACAAGCAAAGCATCATTATGGAGCCCATTAGACAGCTGAAGTTGAACTTAGCTCTCTGAAACAGATCAATAATAACCAGAGGAGGGGAGAGAAGGAAAGGGAAGGAGAGAGGAGGGGAAGGTTGAACAGGGAAGGAGAGAAGAAGGGAAGAGAGGGGCTGGCTGCCTACCTAGCTGGTTTCTCCTTTTCCTGCTCATATTCGCTCGGGGCCCCATCCTATGCAACAGCACCGCTTTCCTTCAAGATGAGGCTTCCCCATGTAGTTAGTTCTCTCTGGAAATTCCTGCATAGACACACTCACAGGTAGGGCTGGGGATATAGCCTAGTGGCAAGAGTGCCTGCCTCGGATACACGAGGCCCTAGGTTCGATTCCCCAGCACCACATATACAGAAAACGGCCAGAAGCGGCGCTGTGGCTCAAGTGGCGGAGTGCTAGCCTTGAGCGGGAAGAAGCCAGGGACAGTGCTCAGGCCCTGAGTCCAAGGCCCAGGACTGGCCAAAAAAAAAAAAAAAAAAAAAAAAAAGACACACTCACAGGTGTGCTTTGTCAGTCTCCTAGGTGCTTCTCAGGCCAAGCAAATTGACCATCAAGATTAACCATCCCATTATGCAAGAATTCACTTCAATTTTTAAAATTTTTGTCTTAAGGTTCAGTCATATTAAAGAAAAAGGTGGGGGGGGGCGGGGACTGGGAATATGGCCTAGTGACAAGAGTGCTTGCCTCGCATGCATGAAGCCCTGGGTTCGATTCCTCAACACCACATAAACAGAAAAAGCTGGAAGTGGCGCTGTGGCTCAAGTGGTAGAGTGTTAGCCTTGAGCAAAAAGAAGCCAGGGACAGTGCTCAGGCTCTGAGTTCAAACCCCAGGACTGGCAAACAACAAACCAACCAACAAAAGAACAATAGGTTTTTCTTTTTAGTATCAGAGGTCCAGGCTCAATCCTATGTTTTTGGATATTATAATAAAAATTGGCCCTCCTCTCTCCTCACATAGATCAAGCCACTTGCTAATTGTGCAATCAATCTAGACCTTCCATTTTATTTACTATTGAATATTTAAGATGTACAAGATATCAAGACTGGGCATCCATATACCTAACACTTAGCTTAAAATGAAATCTTCACAACCCAGTGGACCTGTCTCCTATCTCCAGCCTGTTACAATTTCTACATCCATAATATTTCCATATAGCTCTTTCTACTTGTGTTATATATGTTAAGTATACACTGTAATATAGAATTTCTGCATGTTTTAAAACCTTATGGAAATAGCATCGTAATTGTTCCATATAGCTGAGTTTATTCACGTGAAAGAGGTTTTTTTTTTTTGTTTGTTTGTTTTGTTTTCCATTCCTGGGCTTGGACTCAGGGCCTGAGCACTGTCCCTGGCTTCCTTTCTGCTCAAGGCTAGCACTCTACCACTTGAGCCACAGCGCCACTTCTGGCCGTTTTCTTTATATGTGGTGCTGGGGAATCGAACCCAGGGCTTCATGTATAGGAGGCAAGCTCTCTTGCCACTAGGCCACATTCCTAGCCCCCCCCTTTTTTTTTTGCAGTACTTGTCAGATGGGTGCTTTACCTGTGAGCCACATATCCAGTCCTGTTTTGCACTGGTTATTTTTTAGATAGAGTCTTGCTTTCTTGCAGTTGTGTGGCTGGCTCCTGATCTCCCTAGTTTAGACTTGCTGTCATAGTTGGGATGATAGATGTGATCACCATGCTCAGAAATGTTGTGGACTTTTCTGTCCAGGCTGGCATTGGACCATGATCCTCTTCATCTCAGTCTTCCAATCAGGATTATGGGGATGAGCCATCAGTACCCTCTATGTGTAAGAGTCTTTATAAAAACTGCAGTTGGAAAACTATGGCTCAGTTCATGAGCCACCTATTTCTAAAATATAATTTTATTATTATTATTAAGAAGTTGTACAGAGGGGTTACCATTTCATAAGTCAGGTAATGGGTATATTTCTCTTTAGGACAATTTCACTCTTTCCTTCACTTTCTCCCAGTTTCCTCCTCCAGTCCCTGCCCATAAATTATATAGTTCATTTTCCACATAGTGTATACCTAACAGCACGATTGTATTTGTTCACCCTTTTCACCTATTCTTGTATGGCCCATAAATAAGTTGGTTTTTAACTTTTTTAAATTGGCCCTTTAAAATTCAAAAGAAGACTAGTAGTTTGTAATGGAAAATTAAAATATCAGTGCCTATAAATAAAAAAAGTTTTGAAATAGGTATATTCAGGTATTTTCGTATTGTTTCTGTTTGTTTCAGGACTTGTGGGTTGTTATAATAGAAACTGGGTGGCTTGAAAAGTCTAAAATATCTTCTACCTGATCCTTTACAGAAAAAGTTTGACAATTCTTGGTCTTCTGTATATATGGAATGGAATTGCTGAGTTGACCATATTATTTTACTGTCTGGTCAATTAATATTTGTATGTGTGTGCTGGTTCTGGGGCTTGAACTCACTGCATTTTTTGGCTCAAGGCTGGTACTCTACTACTTGAGCCACAGCTCCACTGTGGCTTTATGGTGATCAATTGGAGAGAAAAGTCTCAAAGACTTTTCTGCTCTGATTGGCTTTGGACCATGATCCTCAGATCTCAGCCTCTTGAGTAGCTAGGATTACAGGTATGAGCCACGGGTGCTTGGCAGTTTGAATTTTATTGTTTAAACCTGGAAGGGTTCTGTGAAGTCCTGTAGTGTAATCTCTCCCCCACCACCCTAGTGTGAGTGTGTGTGTGTGTGTGTGTGTGTGTGTGTGTGTGTTTTCCAGTACTGGAGTTTGAACTCAGGATTTTGCTCTATGGCTTGAGCAAAGCCTCCAGCCCTTGTTTGTCTTAGTTATTTTCTTTAGGCAATGTCTCATCTTTTTGTCTGAAGTCAGCTTTCTTACCTATCATCCTATGTACAGCCTCTTTCATAGCTGAACCACCATGCCCTGCTTATTGACTGAGATGGAATCTTGCTAACATTTTGCTTGGTTTGGTCTCAAACCCTGATTCTTCTGATCTCTGACTCCCAAATAACTAGGGTTATACTTGTGAGCCAATGTTCCTGGCTAGTCTAATCCTTTAAGTCAATATATGATAGAAATGAAAAATAACTAACTTTGCATCACAATTTTCTAATAGTCACACTTTAAAGTGTGAAATTAATTTTAATTAAATATTTTACTTTACCAAGATATAAAACTTAGTCTACCATGTGATCAGGATAAAAATTATCACAATACATTATATCATTTTTTGACATTCTGTCTTTAAATGATTTGTGTATTCTAGTTGGAATTTGGAATTTGCCAGAAACATGTTTTCAATGATCAATAGCTGCATGTGGCATATATATATTGTAATATAAGAAGGACTCCAAACTTGGAAATCACTTAATTTGACCAGAGGCATGGGTGTTATCTGGGTGATTCATAGAAGCAGGTGACATTTTTATGACTTTGGGTGTTTACAGCAGAGGAGAGCGGTGACAGTATGGTTGGTAGCAACTGAAAATTCTGAAATCTGAACAATAGGTTGGACTCAGGTGAAATAGGATGGTGCAATATGCCCACGGCAATGCAAAGTTTTCTTGTGGTTTTTAAATTAATTTATTTTGTGCCAGTCCTGGGGTTTGAGTCCAGGGCCTGGACATTATCACTTAACTTTTCCACTCCAGGCTAGCACTCTGCCACCATGAGCCACAGCTCCACTTCTGGCTTTTTGGTCGTTAATAAGAGTCTCAGAGACTTTCCTGCCCCACCTGGCTTTGAACCTTGGTCCTCAGACCTCAGCCTACTCAGTAGCTAGGATTACAGGTGTAAACCACTAGTGCTTGGATCCTGTTGTCATTTGTGTTAGATTATTTCACTAGTCATAGTACCTACTTACTACCAGTAGGTTTTTCTTCTTCCTCTTCTCCTTCTTCCTCCTCCTCCTCCTCTTCCTCCTCCTCCTCCTCCTCCTCCTCCTTCCTCTCTGTCTCTCTCTGTGTCTCTCTGTGTCTCTGTGTCTCTGTCTCTCTCTGTCTCTCTCTCTCTCTCCCTTTCTTTCTCTTTTTGGCTGGCCAAGGAGCTTGAACTCAGGGCCTGGGCGCTATCCCTGAGCTCTTGCTCAAGACTAGCACTTTGAGCCACAGCATCACTTCTGGTTTTCTGGTGGTTATTTGGTGATAAGAATCTCACAGATGGGCTGGGGATATGGCCTAGTGGCAAGAGTGCTTGCCTCGTATACATGAGGCCCTGGGTTCGATTCCTCAGCACCACATATACAGAAAATGGCCAGAAGTGGCGCTGTGGCTCAAGTGGCAGAGTGCTAGCCTTGAGCAAAAAAGAAGCCAGGGACAGTGCTCAGGCCCTGAGTTCACGGCCTAGGACTGGCCAAAAAAACAAAACAAAACAAAGAATCTCACAGACATTCCTGCTTTTTTTTTTTTTTTTTTTTTTTTTGATCAGTCCCGGGGCTTGAATTCAGGGCCTGGGCATTGTCCCTGAGCTTCTTTTGCTCAAGGCTAGAGCTCTACAATTTGAGCCACAGCACCACTTTCAGCTTTTTCTACTTATGCAGTACTGAGGAATCTAACCCAGGGCTTCAGGCATTTTAGGCAAGCACTCTACCACTAAGCCACATTCTCAGCCCAACTTTCCTGCTCTTGCTGGCTTTGAATCATAATCCTCAGATCTCAGACTTCCAAGTAGCTAGGATTACAGGTATGAGCCCAACTTGTCGTTTCTTATCTATGAGAGAAACAGTCACTGGGAAGTTCTGATGAGAAATGTAGGTTTGCCATCATCCCCAACCTATAGTGAGAAAATAATATTAACATAGAGATTTAATAAAATCTTTTTTTGTTTTTTGTTTTTTTTGCCAGTCCTGGGGCTTGAACTCAGGGCCTGAGCACTGTCCCTGGCTTCTTTTTGCTCAAGGCTAGCACTCTACCACTTGAGCCACAGCGCCACTTCTGGCTTTTTCTATATATGTGGTACTGAGGAATCGAACCCAGGGCTTCATGTATACGAGGCGAACACTAGGCCACTAGGCCATATTCCCATATTCCCTTAATAAAATCTTTAAACTAAATTCATGTACTAAATTCATGGTCCAGAAATGCAGAAGTAAAAACAAGACCCTTTTTAACTCAGGATCCATAATGGTCTCTTTCAAAAACAACTTCAAATTAATCCTAGCAGTCAAATTGGCATATTTATATGTTATAATCGAAGTAGTTTTGAAATTTAAGCTTAATTTGTTTTGCCTATTATGGGAAGAACCTTTTAAAAGATTAATGCATAATCCTAAATGCAACTATTTCTGTAGATTTCCTTCCAAGTATTTAAAAACTTTAAGTATTTTTGTGACCATAGAATATAATTGTTTACTTTTTCTCCTAAAATTATATCATAAGCATTCATTTTAAAGTATTCACAAATAGCACTTCAAATACCTAAATGGCAATAGTGATGTGTGATAATTTGTCTCTCCCCCAAGGTTAGATATTTATTATTTATTCCTTTTTTAATATTTGATGCTTCAGTGACCATCCTTATTTACAAACTCTTTTTCTTATTCATGACTTTCTTTTCCTTGTGTGACCGTCATGGAGCTTGAACTCAAGGCTTGAGTCTTGCTCCTTAACTTTTTCACTCAAGGCTAGTGTTCTACAGCTTGAGCAACAGCTCCACTTCCAAATATTTTTTGCCAGTCCTGCGGCTTGAACTCAGGGCCTGAGCACTGTCCCTGGCTTCTTTTTGCTCAAGGCTAGCACTCTGCCAACTTGAGCCACAACACCACTTCTGGCTTTTTCTTTTTTCTTTTTTTTTTTTTTGGCCAGTCCTAGGCCGTGAACTCAGGGCCTGAGCACCGTCCCTGGCTTCTTTTTGCTCAAGGCTAGCACTCTGCCACTTGAGCCACAGCACCACTTCTGGCCATTTTCTGTATATGTGGTGCTGAGGAATCGAACCCAGGGCCTCATGTATACGAGGCAAGCACTCTTGCCACTAGGCCATATTCCCAGCCCACTTCTGGCTTTTTCTATGTGTGTGGTACTAAGGAATTAAACCCAGGGCTTCATGCATATGAAGCAAGCACTCTTGTCACAAAGCCATATTCCCAGTTCCCACTTCCAACTTTTTGATGGTTAATCAGGGAAAAGTGTCCAGGACTGGTTTTAAAGACAACTCTCAGATCTCAGCCTTCTGAGTAGCCAGCATTATAGGCATGAGTCCCTGGTGCCTTGCTTAAACAAACATTTTTTTGTTTTGAGAAACTGCTGACTGGAAGGCTGTCCCCATTTATGCTGTTCTCACAGAGTATGTATCAGCTCCTTCCATCAGGGCCTGGACACTGCCCCTGAGCTCTTTTGCTTGAGGCTGCCACTCTACAATTTGAGCCATAGCTCCACTTCTGGATTTTTGGTGGTTTATTGGAGGTAAGAGTCCCATAGATTTTCCTGTACAGGCTGGCTTCGAACCTTGATTCTCAGATCTCCTTAGTAACTAGCATTATGGGCATAAGCCACCAGTGCCCAGCTTCACTCAGCTTTTTTTTTTCTTTTTCGATTCTGGGCTTGAACTCAGGGCCTGGGCACTGTCCCTGAGACTCTTTGTGCTCAAGGCTAGCGCTCTACCACTTGAGCCAGGACACCACTTCTAGCTTTTTCTGAGTAGTTTATTGGAGATAAGAGTTTCGTGGACTTTCCTGCCTAGGCTGGCCTTGCGCCATGATCAGATCACAGCCTTTGGGGTAGCTAGGATTACAGGCGTGAGCTACCAGCACTGGGCATCTTACTCAGCTTTTTTGCTCATGGCCGGTGTTCCACCACTTTAGCCACATTTCCACCTCATTTGTTCGTAATGTGGAACTGGATGTAAAAAGTGTTATTTTATAGTTTTACTATAAATTCTTTGGTTGCTATTATTAAATATGAGCATTTTCCCTGCTTAATTTCCTACTTATGTGTTTTATTGTTTGTTTTATAATCTTCTCCAGTTCTTCATATTAGTTCACTTAAGTTCCTGATGTATTGAAACACTATTCTGAAAAAATGAACAATGTTGATAGTTCTTATCTGGTTTTCTTTTTTTTGCCAGTTCTGGGGCTTGAACTCAGGGCCTGACCACTGCCCCTGGCTTCTTTTTGCTCAAGGCTAGCACTCTACCACTTGATCCACAGTGCCACTTCTGGCTTTTTCTATATATGTGGTGCTGAGGAATCGAACTCAGGGCTTCATGTATACAAGACAAGCACTTTACCACTAAGCCATATTCCCAGCCCTACCAATGTTGATAGTTTTTTGACCTAGTATCCCTATGAATGCTTATTTTTAACACGTAGCATTAAAACCTCCTCCTCCTCCTCCTCCTCCCTCCTTCCTCCTCTTTTTGTGCTGGTCTCAGGAGGTTGAACTCAGGGCCTGTCCCTGAGCCTCTGTGTGTTCAAGGCTAGCACTCTACCACTTGAGCCACAGTGCCACTTCTGGATTTTTCTAGTAGTTTATTGGAGATAAGAGCCTCATAGACTTTTCTGCTTAGCCTGGCTTCAAACTGTGATCTTCAGATCTCAGCCTCCTAAGTAGCTAGGATTATAGGCGTGAGCCACTGCTGCCCCACCTCCCTCCCTCCCTCCCTCCCTCCCTCCCTCCCTCCCTCCCTCCCTCCCTCCCTCCCTCCCTCCCTCCCTTCCTTCCTTCCTTCCTTCCTTCCTTCCTTCCTTCCTTCCTTCCTTCCTTCCTTCCTTCCTTCCTTCCTTCCTGCCTTCCTTCCTTCCTTCTTCTCTCTGTCTCTGTCTCTCTCTGTCTCTCTGTCTCTCTCTCTTTCTTTGTTCTGTTACTGGGGCTTGAACTCAGGTCCTGGGCACTGTCCCTTAGCTTTTTCACTGGAGGTTGGTGCTTTACTATTTGAGCCACAGCTCCACTTCCAACTTTTTGGTGATTAATTGAAGATTAATCACCATGGGTTTTTCTGTCTGGGCTAGCTTTGAACCTTGATCCTCAGATCTCAGTCTCCTGAGTAACTAGAATTATAGGTGTGTGTGCCACTGGCTCCTGGCTTTTTGTATCTTACTTGTAGAAACGTTTGGTTTCAGTTCTTCTTAGTGACTTTTTTTTTCTTTGTTTTCCTGTGCTGTTAGTGCATATGTGCTCAGAAGGGTAAACTACTTCCATTAAGCAATTAAAAAACAGCATTATGAAGGTAATTTTCTGTAAAATCTACGTAGGGTATGGAAACATATGTAAAAATATTCTGGGAAAACATTTTTTTATTTGGACTCCCTGCATCAACTGTTTTCTTTAGTGCCAATAAAGCGAGTGAATGTGAAAAGACTTCAAAAATAACTATTGAGGCGAAACTCACAGAGGAACAACATTTTTATGTTTAAATTTTGGAAAAAGTGTTTGGGTTGGGAAGAATGATGGGCCAAGCATGTTAATTTCTTAAAGATTGTTGTTGTTTTTTTTCAATTAAGTCTGAGGAGTACCTTATTGATTACCAGTACTCAGGACTGAATTTAGAATCGGTTTTTCCTTAATTAGTGCTGTTTCTATGGGATGCAAACTTTTCTCTAGTAGCTGAAAGCAGAGACTTCTGGGCACTTTTTACTTTCTTCTTTCCTCACAGTTTGAAAAGGCCCTGGCCGCCTGTTTGTCACTGCACATGCTGAAGTACAGAATAGAAAATGCAAAACAAGACAGCTGTCCAGGAGGTTTTTTTTTTTCTTCTTTTTAAAGAAGTTGATAGACAAATGGCACAGGGTTCACTGTTCTTGCCAGCTGAGGGTTTAGCTTCCAGAAAGCAGTACTTTGGGGGAACAAGTGAGGTAGTGTGGAGGTTCTGAAAGACTTCATTGACACGGCAGCCTGGGGAGGAGGGCGGGGGGCTCTTGTAGCACATTGTCTGCTATGCAGTGCCTTTCGGAAACCAGCTCTCTCCCAACATCCCAAAAGCCTCAAAAATGATTCCTTCCCCCATGATTCCTGGTTTTCTAAATGAAATTCCCGAAAGGTATTTGCTATGGTTTTTCCTTGTGCAGTGTCTTTGGGGATCAGGCTGTGATTCCCATGGTCAGCGGGCTTAGTTTGGGAACACAGGGCCTGGGTGGTGGGGCTCCAGGCTCCTTGGTCCGTTGGAGGTAGTGCTAGGGTAGGGGAAATGAGGCAGACTTGACGCTGGTAAGTTAAATCATTATTCCTAGTTTCTTGTTTTCTTGGAGGATAATCTAGAGAGATTTAATTTACTCCAAAGGACAGCTTTCCCAAGATATGAAAGGTTATTAAATGGGTATCAGTAAAGTTGTGGGATTACACGTTGAAAGAGCTCTTCTTATGTTATTATCCATAGTGTGTTGGTTTGATAGAGAAAGGCTGGGGCCAGGCAGCAGTTTCATCAATGGATCCCATTCAAGTACTGACAGTGTCCCTGTGGTGTGCCTGCCTTGAGAAAGATGTGGCCTGTGGGCTTGCACTTTGAGTTCAGAGTTGTACAGCCATGTTCTAGAAGCATCTTAAATCAGCACTCCCCTTTTCACTCTGTAGGGAGCACTAAGACCAGAAAGGATCCTTGTTCAGAGTTTAAACAGAGTTAATGGAAGACTCTTGATGAAAAACCAGACCTTTGTCCTTCTAATAGGGTTTCTGTCCACACAATTGTTGAAATTGCCTTGTAGCTGTTAAAGAATAATTCGAGATAACATATAAGTGCTAAGTTGAATAACTTTTTGCTACTTCATATGGAAAAGAGTTTGTTGACTGCAATGTCTTAGAAAATGTGGTCTGATTTTCAAGAACAGGAATGGACATTACAAAAGGATCTGAAAATCTAGTTCCTGGTCTGTGTTGTTTGGAGACATACATGAAATGTATATCCTTAAATTCAAGTGTAAAGAAAGTTTGTGAGCCCTGCCCCAGATTGGAGTACATGTCCAGGAAGGGCTACTGCCCAGAATCCTGCAAACCGACAGGGAGAAATACCCTTTTTTCCTAATCAAAAAGAAAGCAGAAGTTGGTTGAGGTTTAAAGTGTAAGGGAGGTGGAGTCCAAGTGACTCTCAGTTTTGTTGTTTCTTTGCCAGTCCTGGGGCTTGAACTCCGGACCTGAGCACTGTCCCTGGCTTCTTTTTGTTCAAGGCTAACACTCTACCACTTGAGCCACAGTGCCACTTCTGGCTTTTTCTGTTTATGTGGTGCTAAGGAATCGAACCCAGGGCTTCATACATGCTAAGCAAGCACTCTGCTTCTAAGCCACATCCCAGCCCTGACTCACAGTTTTGTGAGTAAGCTTGGAAAAGGCAGTTCACCTTTGAGGAGGAACCTAGATTCCCAGAACTTTGATTTCACCTTTAGGAGTGGCCTTTCGGAGGTCTTGGGGTAAAGGAGGGGCCTTTAGGAGGCCTTAGAGTGAAGGCTTTGGTGTGCCTAGGCTGCTGCAAGTTATTTCTTGGCCTTAATATTACCTCAGTTTTCTCTCTCTCTCTCTCTCTCTCTCTCTCTCTCTCTCTCTCTCTCTCTCTCTGGTTGGCCATGGGGCTTGAACTCTGGGTCTGGGCACTTCAGCTCAAGGCTAGAGGTCTACCACTTTGAGCCACAGTGCCACTTCTGGTTTTCTGGTGGTTAATTGGAGATAAGAGTCTTATGGACTTTCCTGCCTGGCTGGCTTTGAACTGTGATCCTCAGATCACAGCCTCCTGAGTAGCTAGGATTACAGGCAGGAGCCATGGGCACCAGGCTCATGTTAGAATCTTAAGACTTATTAGTACTCATTAGTTTTAGACTAATGTGCCACTTTTATGATAATGAACTAGTTAACAGAAATAAGCACATTTAGAAAATAAAAGATACACATGAATTTAACATAAAAGAATAAAACAAAAACCTTCCATCAGTACAAAAGTAGAAAACTATTTTCAATGTAAAAATGCATTTTGGAGTGAGGATAAAGGAACATCAGATAAGGATATGATTGCTAGTGAAAACATTTTTAATGCTTTCTGGATAAATTACTTCTCAAAGGATAATTGTTAGTTAACAATGTGACTTGAGCAAGTACATTCATTTCTATGCCGTGTAATTTTCTTTCCTTTTTTAGAGGACCGTTGAAAGTAAAAGCAACAATCTTAACTATCTGCCACTTACACAAGAGGTTTATGGCTTGTTCCAATAGGAGAAGGGTATGCATGAGAGAGACAAACCTGTGGCAGTTGCTTCTTTCTTAGTCTCTTTGGCTTCCCTGGTAATATATTTTAGTCACTGCTCAGCAGTCAAGCTCAGGAATGGGGATTTCCAAAGAATATTACGGGCCAGAGAGGTCAACACTGGTTCAGGGACTACAAAGTGTGATACATGTGTGGTATGGCTGGAAGGGGCAGGACAGCCCCATGTGTCTATCAAGGGAAAGGAAAGGGAGGTTGAATCTATAGAAGGAAGCTGCTTTAGATAGAAAAGGCCTGGTGATAACTATCAGGCCAGAGTGAACAGGAGCAGCTATTCAAAGTTTTAGATCAATCTGACTGCAGTATGGGCTTGGGTTGTGGGAGAGGGAGAATGAGAAATCATAGAATCAATGAGACTAAATAAAAGATTGTGGTGGTGGTTGAAGAGAGGGGTTGATTGTCTAAAGCAAGTTTGACACTTAGGGCAAATAACTCAAAACAAACCTTCAAACAACTCTGTAACTCAAGATATTCCTTGCCCCGGGGCGCCACTGGCTCATACCTTTAATCCTATCTATTCAGCAGGCTGAGATCTGAGGATTGAGGTTCAAAGCCAGGCCAAGCAGCAAAGTTCTAGAGACTCTTATCTTCAATTGACCACCAGAAAGCCACAAGTGCAGCTGTGGCTCAAAGTGGTCTAGCACGATTCTCGAGCAAAGGAGCTCAGGGGCAGCGCCTACGCCCTGAGTTCAAGCCTCATGACCAGAAAAAAGAAAAAAAAAAAAAAAAGAGGTGCCTTGAAAACCGATGAGACTGGTAACATGTCTTTTTTTTTTCTTTCTTTTTTTTTTTTTTTTGGCCAGTCCTGGGCCTTGGACTCAGGGCCTGAGCACTGTCCCTGGCTTTCTTTTTGCTCAAGGCTAGCACTCTGCCACTTGAGCTGCAGCACCACTTCTGGCCATTTTCTATATATGTGGTGCTGGGGAATTGAACCTAGGGCTTCATGTAAACCAGGCAAGCACTACTTGCCACTAGGCCATATTCCCAGCCCGGTAACATGTCTTTTGATAGTGTGGAATCAAAAAACTTGAGTATGAGAAATCTTTGAAATTAAAAAAACAACAACAATAACAACAACTCACCAAGCCATTTTAAATGGAGCCAGAAAGAAAAGAGCTGTCCGGGGCATGTTCCTGCAGTCTCCAGCAAGCCAGAGTTACATATAAGTTTGGAAAATGTCTGTGGGATCTAAAAAGCCAAAGTATTTTTTTTTCCTGGTTCTGGGGCTTGAACTCAGGGTCTGGGTGCTGTCTCTGAGCCTCTTTTTGCTCACAGCTAGTACTCTACTGCTTGGGCCACAGCACCAGTTGTGGCTTTTTCTGAGTAGTTTATTGGATAAGAGTCTCATGGACTTTCCTGCCCAGGTTAGCTTTGAACTTTGGTCCTCAGATCTCAGCCTCCTGAGTTGCTAGGATTATAGGTGTGAGCGACAGGTGCCAGCTTCCCAAGTATTTTCAGTGGAGGTTTTAGAGAAAAGGAAATGTAAGTGTTGAGGATATGACTCAAGTAGTATACAGCACATACCTACCAAGTGCAAGGCTTGGGCTTCCAGCCCAGCTTCTTGCTGGTTAATCAGAGATGGGGGTCTCACAGTCATTTCTGTCTGGGCTGGTTTTGAACCATAGTCCTCCAGACTTTAGCCTCCTACGTAGCTAGGATTACAAGTATGAATCCTCAGTGTCTGGATATATCTCCTGGGTTTTAATTAATTAGTTAATTATTTAATTTCAGTGCTGGGCCTCAGGGCATGTTAGGCAACCACTAACCTCTGAGCTGCCTCCCACACTTCAACACACTCAGGAATGTAGACCAGCCCTTTGGCTTGGTGTGGCCAGAACCTATTAACTTATTTGCTCCATTATTTATTGTTGTTTTTGATTTTGTTCCAATACTAGGGTTTGAACTTAGGGCCTTCTACTCTTACTGGACACTTATGGCTGGTGCTGTAGCACTTCAGCCATGCCTCCAATCCAGTATTTTTTTTGCCAGTCCTGGGGCTTTAACTCAAGGCCTGGCCTCTGTCCCTGAGCCTCTCTGTGCTCAAGGTCCGTGCTCTACCATTTGGCCCACAGTGCCACTTCTGGCTTTTTTTGAGTAGTTTACCGGAGATAAGAGTCTCATGGACATTTCTGCCAAGGCTGGTTTTGAACTGCAATCCTCATATCTCAGCCTCCTGAGTAGTTAGGACTACAGACGTGAGTCATCAGCACCCAGCTCAGTCCAGCATTTTTAAAATATATAGTTTTATTATTATTAAGTAGTTGTACAAAGGAATTTGAATTCTGGAAGTCAGGTTATGAGTACAATGCATCTTGGTCAATTTCACGCCTTCCATCCCCTTTTTGCATCATCATATCTCTACCCTCAAATTATGTAGTTCATTTTTTTTGTTTGTTTATGGGTTTGTTTGTGGGTTTTTTTTTTTTTGCCAGTCCTGAGGTTTGAACTCAGGGCCTGAGCACTGTCCCTGGTTTCTTTTTGCTCAAGGCTAGCACTTTGCCACTTGAACCACAGCGCCACTTCTGGCTTTTTCTATATATGTGGTGCTAAGGAATTGAACCCAGGGCTTTATGTATCTGAGGCAAGCACTCTACCACTAGGCCATATTCCTAGCCCTGTAGTTCATTTTTTATATAATGTACACTGACTATAATGACTGTGTTTGCTCACCCTTTCTCCCTCCATTCATGTGCTCCCCTTCCCTGTTGCTCCAGCTAGCATTTTGCTGGTTGATTGGAGATAGAGTCTCTTGGACATTTCTGCCTGGCTTACTTAAACTGCAATCCTCTAGCTCTCAGCTGCCTTCGTAGCTAGGATTACAGGTGCAAACTACCAGCCACCAAGCTTTTTTCCTTAGTTCTTGGACCTTGTAATTAAATTGAGAACATCTCAGAAATGCCTTCTAACTAATAGTTTCTAATTTAGCTGGATAACCAGGTATTATTCTTTTACAAACAATGATGTAAAAAAAACCCCAACAACAACCCTGTCCTCTGAAGATGCTAGTCTTCAAGGTAGAGTACTGTGGGCCTTGTGGCTAGAGGGATTAGGAAGGAGGTATTATCTTGGGAAATATTTCCAAAACAGGATAGACAATTTTTTGAGGGAAAAGTTGGAGTATTAGTTTCATTTTTAAAATTTGAAAGAGGTAAAGCATGCATGGTAAAATCTGAATAGCAGTCAAGGTAGACAATACAAAGCATGTCTCCTTAACCATAGTCAATGACAGTTAATGGTTTTTGTGTATGTTAGAAATGTTACTTATTTATTTATTTTGCTGGTCCTTAGGCGTGAACTCTGATCCTGGGCACTGTCCCTGGGCTTTTGTGCTTAAGGCTAGTGCTCAACCACTTGAACCACAGCTCCACTAATGGCTTTCTGTGGAAGTTAATTGAAGATAAAAGTCTCATAGACTTTCCTGTCTGGGCTGGCTTCCAACCATGATCCTCAGATCTCAGCCTCCTGAGTAGCTAGGACTACAGGCTTGAGCTACCAGTGTCCCATGTATTGTAATTTATTTAAATTGGTCTCCAAACTGTTGAGATACTAGGGCTATTTCTAAATGTTGATATTTGAATTAACTTGTATATAGAAAAGAGACAACTCAAAATTATATAATAATAATAATGGCTATTATTATTACATAATAAATTCTAGGTGCAGGAATAAGCAAAGACTCATAGCATTTCTGTTTTGTTTTGTTTTGTTTTGCCAGTCCTGGGCCTTGGACTCAGGGCCTGAGCACTGCCCTGGCTTCTTTTTGCTCAAGGCTAGCACTCTGCCCCTTGAGCCACAGCGCCACTTCTGGCCATTTTCTATATATGTGGTGCTGGGGAATCAAACCCAGGGCTTCATATATAGGAAGCAAGCACTCTTGCCACTAGGCCATATTCCCAGCCCCCATAGCATTTCTGTTTCAGAGAAGCTACTCTTTTTTTATTAATTAAATTTTGTTGACAAGGTGTTGTGCAAAAGGGATACAGTTACATAATAGGGTAGTGAATACATTTCTTTTTTTTTGCCAGTCCTGGGGCTTGGACTAGCACTCTGCCACTTGAGCCACAGCACCACTTCTGGTCATTTTCTGTATATGTGGTGCTGGGGAATTGAACCCAGGGCCTCATGTATACGAGGCAAGCACTCTTGCCACTAGGCCATATCCCCAGCCCCTGAATACATTTCTTGTGACATCTTACACCTTCATTTTTCTTTCCCTTCTCTAGATCAGGTAGGCATATATACAATACCCAGTGTACCAAAATCATATACAGTAACCATGCAGGGTATGCCACAGGAAATTCACCTAGAACTTTAAATATAACGTCAACAATAGAGTTTGCTTATCCTTGACTTATATGATCATACGTACATAGCTGTTGAGCTATTGTGATCCACTGAGAGGTCTATTTTAGACCTTTTTATGTTTAGTAGTTGTTTGGTTTTAGATACATAATGTAAGGTTGCTGACCCAAACCTGTGGAAATACCATTTGACAAGAAGTTTTTTGTTTCGCAGACCTGGTCTCTACTGTCCCCTGCACCCCCACCCTAACAGTCATATATCAAGGAGACCATGCCCCTTTGTTCTCTGTGAGAGAAGCTACTCTTGACTTGCTCCAGCCATACAGTGAACATATTTCTAAGGATGGAGGTGAGGAGTAGTGCGTAGTTTTACAGACTTTTCAGTCTATGGGTAGATGGAAGAGGGGGCTTAAGAGTGCATTTCTTACATGGCTAGAGAGAAGCTAGCCACAACTGCTACACTACCAAAATTAAAGATGTCTTAGGGGAGAATGCTGTATGAACATTAACTGCACTCCTCTTCAGCAGAAACACGTTCTTGCCCTTCCGTGGCTGTCACCCTGGTGCCTCCTGATTTGGCCTATTAATCATGGCTATTTCTCCCAGCACTCTTGTCATTATGAGAAATATGTAGCATCTGAAAAAGACACAAAATAGGTTTGCTGGTCTGAGTAGCAAGCATCAAGGAAGAAAGAGCAAATGAGTCATTTGTTTAAGCCTACCCCCTATCAGTTCTCCTTTTTATTTAAGGACATTTTGTCCTTTCCCTGCTGATGTTGGAAGAATTTGTTTTAACTGCAGCCATTTAGCAGTTGCATAATCTTGGGTGACATCTCCAAGCTTCAGTTCCCTCATCTGTAAAAGGGACAAATTCCCAGTTGGCACAGGTGTTAGGAAGACTGAAAAGGCTGATAGATGTGAAAGGACCTATGTTTCGTTTTACATTTTTCCAAGGCCCTACCAGAATGGAGTTTATAAGGCAATGTGTTATCTAACCCAAGACACTAGCTACAAGCGTATTCAATTCTTCCTAGGGATGTGACTGCCACTCCAAGCTTCCCACACCCTGTATGCTGTATTAAAACTGTTCCTCAAAGTGTATCATCTACAGGGAATTCCTACCAGATTTCTTGATATCATAAAGCACTTTATGGCTGGCAAAGGGATCTTAGCAACAATGATCTAATTTAGACCCCCTGAGTAAGCCTTCTGGGCCAAGGCACATTTTAGTCTTATATAACAAATGACATCACTGAGGCTCAGAGAGATTGCTAGAATGAAATCCAGGCTCAGAGAAGACACATAGATAAACAGCTAAGGCCAGAAAGAAGTCACTTCTAGAGTACAGATACTTTTCAACTTATGATAGGAACATGTCACAATGGTTGGAAATGTCGTAAGTTGAAAATATGTTTAATCCACCTCACCTACCAAACATTATAGCTTAGCAGCACAATGCTGTAGAATGACAATGTGGATTATCAGTTGGGATAGCATGGCTGCCTGGGGCAACAGCTTGCTGCTACTTCCCAGCATGGAGAAAAGGATCAAAATTCAAAGTATGATTTTATGGAATATGAGTTGCTTTTGGACCGTGTGTGTGTGTGTGTGTGTGTGTGTGTGTGTGTGTGTGTGTGTGTGTGTTGGTCTTGGAGCTGGAACTGAGGGCCTAGGTGCTGTTGTTCCTGACCTTTTGTACTCAAGTATAGCACACTACCACTGGTGCCACAGGTCCATTTCCAGCTTTTTTGGTACTTAGTTGAAGATAAGGTTTCATAGACTTTCCAGGCCAGTCTGGCTTTGAAACTCGATCTCAGCCTCCTGTGTAGCTTGTCAGGGGTTTGAGATCATCCTGAGCAATATAGTAAGAGCCTGTTAGGAAAAGAGCTATTTGAGAGGATGGCAGTTTAAGGCCAGCCTGGATGAAAGTCCTCAAGGCCCTCAATTAAAAAACAACAACACAGGGGCTGGGAATGTGGCTTAGTGGTAGAGTGCTTGCCTAGCATGCATGAAGCCCTGGGTTCGATTCTTCAGTACCACATACACAGAAAAAGCTGGAAGTAGTGCTATGGCTCAAGTGGTAGAGCGCTAGCCTTGGGCAAAAAGAGGCTCAGAGGCAGTGTCCAGGCCCTGAGTTCAAGCCCCAGGACTGACCAAACAAACCAACCACAAACAACACCAAAAATTGGGTATGGGAACATGTGTCTGTCATTCTAGCTACACAGAAAGTGTAAATAGGATAATTGAGGCCCAGGCAAGTCTGGGAAAATATTAAGAAGACCCTATTTGAAAAATAAAGCAAGAAGGTCTGAGGATGTGTCTTAAGTGAGAGAGTGAAAGGCCGGGAATCCAAACCCCACTGAAAAAGAGGGAGGAGGGAAGGAAGGAAGGAAAGAATAAACAGCATTGGTGAGGTTAGGTCTATGGGGCAAATAAATATGAATAATTCCACTTTTCAAATGAGGAAGTAGGGCTGGGAATATGGCCTAGTGGGTAGAGTAATTGTCTCATATACATGAAGCCCTGGGTTTGATTCCTCAGCACCACATATTTACAAAAAGGCCAGAAGTGGTGCTGTGGCTCAAGTGGTAGAGTGCTAGCCTTGAGCAAAAAAGAAGCCAGGGATAGTGCTCAGGCCCTGAGGTCAAGCCCCAGGACTTGCACAAACAAAACAAAACAAAACAAAACAAAACAAAACAAAATCAAACGAGGAAATAGATGTAAGAACTGACACTTGTCCAACATCAATCAATTATCATGGAGCCAGGCCAAAATTGGAGCCTGGTCTTCTAGCCACCAACTTCAGTGCTTTCTTTTATTTTTATCATTATTATGCTCTTACTGTTTTTATTGTGTTATGTAATTTTCTTTTAATTCACTGTAGTTGACCTCTTGTCAGAATTAATTAAAAACATTTATTGAGCACCCTGTAAACTCTCACCATTTAACTGGGAGAAAGTTCAATTAAGAAAGTGGTTACAATTTCTAAAATGGCGTTCCTATAGATTCAGCAACCCAGGGCATTGTACATGGTAGGCAAGTGCTCTACCATTGAGCTACACTCCCATTTTTCTTTCTTTTGAGAAAATAGGTCACTCTATGTTGCTCACACTACTTCCCAACTTGTGATGCTCCTGCTTCAGTCTCCTGAGTAGCTGGGATTCTAGAAGCACCCAACCAGACTTGACCCTTATAAATGTTTTTGATGATAGCATGGTGACAATTTTTACTCCAATGTTAACAACTACAGTAACTTTTGTAAAGGGAGAAGGAAGCCACACATATATGCATACTCACACACCAGGGTGTAATTCCCTATACCAGTAGAAAGCATTTCAGTAAGAAACTGTCATTTTCTTGGCATATGAACATGTAGGAAATTACAAGCTACAGTGCTGTAGTATATCATCAGAGACTGTCAAGTAGATTGTAGTATATATACTCTGATGTCACTGTTTGGAATTGTTTTGGTCTTTTCCCTACTTATGGATACATTTACTAAATTTTACCTCAACAATATGTAAAAAAGAAAAAAAGAGTTTGTATTCATCTTCTTTGTTAACAGTGAATCTCTTGTGTGATAACAGAAACTTTGCTCTGTCTTCTTGCTCTTTTGAGGTCATAGCTGATTTTTGCTCTGCTCATCCTTTTGGTTCCCAGCACCACAGGTGGCCTGAAGCAGACACCGAGGGAGGAGAAGAGAGCAAAGGCATAGTGAGCAAACATTTAACAGGATTGTTCTAGATTGGGGGTTATAAAACAAAGAGTAACACTCACCTTTTGGTCTGGGAATGTGGAGTCGTGGTGTAGTGCTTTCCTAGCATGCATGAAGCCCTAGGTCCGATTCCTCAGTACCTCATAAACAGAAAAGCTGGAAGTAGCAATGTGGCTCAAGTGGTAGAGTGCTAGCCTTGAGCCGAAGAGCTCAGGGATAGTGCCCACACCCAAAGTTCAAGCCCCACAACTGACCAGCCAACCAACCAAGCAACAAAAAACAAAACAAAACAAAACAAACCCTTACCTTTTGTTGGGAGAATGGAGGAGAACGGAAAGGGAACTTGATCATCAACAGGCAAGGACTGTTTATTGAGGCACAGACCTTCCCATGGGTTTGGAGGTTGTGCAAGGGGGTGAATTTAGGACCAGGCTTATAAGGGGTCTGAGCAAGGAGGCAGAGGTTATTGAAAGCGCCACTAAGTCTAGGAAGTTGGTGGCTTGCCCTTGGACCCATAATGAATTGTTTACAGATGGGTGGTTTACAGATGGGCTTAAGTGAATCGCCCGGCCTGCACATTAAAGCAGGTCAGCTCCTACCTGGGGTTTTGCCTGGTGTCTGTATGAGCCTGGGGCAATAGGGTGGGAGTCAATCCTTCACCTTTAGAGTGAAGAATTAACTTTATTCAAAGTGAGGTGAAGCCTTAGCACTTGGCCCCTGGAACGTCTTGCCAATAAAAATGTCTGTTTGCCTGAGCTGTTTGGCCACTAGTTTGCTGAACAATGTTATTTATAAATGAGGCTTAGGAACATGCCATGTTCCTAAGGAAATGAAGAGGTCAGTCATACTGGCAGTGTGATCAAGCCCCAATAAAAATTGTACACTAAAGACTTGGATAGCCTGGCACCGGTGGCTCACACTTATAATACCAGCTACTCAGGAGGCTGAGATCTGAAGTTCATGGTTCAAAGCTGGCTGGGGCAGAAAAGTATAAGAGACTTTTATCTCCAATTAACCACCCCAAAACTGGAGGTGGGGGGCTGGGAATGTGGCTTAGTGGTAGAGGACTTGCCTAGCATGCATGAAGCCCTAGGTCTCATTCTTTAGTACCATATAAACATAAAGCAGGAAGTGGTGCTGTGGGCTCAGGTGGTAGAACGCTAGCCTTGAGCAAAAGAGCTCAGGGACAGTGCCCAGGCCCTGAGTTCAAGCCTCACAATGGATAAACAACAACAAAAATACTTGCAAAAACTTCCATGGTTGGCAGTGTTAGAGCATTCTCAGCAGGGAGGAGGTGATGCTCTCTAGGATTCCATAGGAGACGGAAGTTGGGTCTGAGCCTGTTGCAGATCTTGCCCTATGTATCTCTTCTTTCGGTTGGCTCTTTCTATAATAAAAAAAATTGATTCTAAGTATTATGCTTTCTTGAGTTCTGGAAATCATTCCACCCTTTATCCAACTAGAGAGGATACTGGAAAATCCTAACTTGCATCTGGTTTCTGAAGTGAGAGCATCCTTGTAGAGTCCTGCATCCTCACCCCAAGAAGTCTTGTCTAACTCCAGTAGATGGTGGACAAACATCATTGCATCTCCCCAAACTGACATTTACACTTAGATTTTGGTACTTCCCGGTTTGGTTACTTCTCTAAGCTTCATTTTTTTTTTTCATTTGTGGAGTTTGAGCTGGGGGCCTGGGCACTGTTCTGAGCTTCTTTTGCTCAAGGCTATTGTTCTACCACTTGAGCCACAGCACCACTTTGGCTTTTTCTGTTTATGTAGCACTGAAGAATTGAACCCAGGGCTTCATGCATACAAGGCAAGCACTCTACCACTAAGGCACATTCCTAGCCTGAGAACTGTTTTAAACTGTAAAGGATCATCAAAATATTTGAATGACATTTGTATTATTATATTACTACAATGAAACTAATAGTGCAGATGAATGTGGTAGAGGGATGGATTCTTAGAAAAATAGTTATTGAGTTTACATTTTTATATTTTGTGCAGGCAATTGGGAGGAAACAGGAAAAAAGAGTCAGGTCCTTGAGTATATTCTACTCAGGGAGAAAGATAATATAAAGGCAAATGAGGTGAATAATTAGACAGCAGTAATTGTTGTGAAGGAAGCAAATAGAATGCTTCTTTACATAAAATTTATTATTGTTATTATAAAGGTGATATATAGAAGGGTTACAGTTATATAAGTCAAGTAAAAAGTACATTTCTTTTTTTATTTTCAGTTTTTAATTTTTTGAGATAGAATCTTGTTATGGGGGCTGGGAATACGGCCTAGTGGCAAGAGTGCTTGCCTTGTATACATGAAGCCCTAGGTTCTATTCCCCAGCACCACATATATAGAAAACAGCCAGAAGTGGCGCTATGGCTTAAGTGGCAGAGTGCTAGCCTTGAGCAAAAGGAAGCCAGGGACAGTGTTCAGGCCCTGAGTCCAAGGCCCAGGTCTGGCAAAAAAAAAAAAAAAAAATCTTATGTTTCGCATGCTGGTCTTAATATCCTAGGCTTGAGGGATCCTCCCTCCTCAGCCTGCCAAGCAGCTGGGATTATAGGCACACATCAAATGCACCTGGCTGACCAACGAGATGAGATGGTTGCAAGTCCACTGGAAGGGGAGCTTCTGGAGATATGGTGGCCACAGAAAGGGCCTCAGAGGAGCTGATAATCTAACCAAGATTCCTGAGGAGGAGAAAAAGAATATTTGAGATGGAAAGAATAACAAGGGTAACAGCCCTGAGGTGGACAAGGGTGAGATGATGAAGTGCCTTGGTGGCAGCCAAAGGATTTGGATTTTTATTTTAAGAGTAACGTCAAGCTTGGATGGTTTTAAGGAGGATCTGGCTTGGTTCACTTTACATGAGATCTTCCAGCTGCTGACTGGGAGTGTGACAGATGTCAAGAGACTAGTTACTAGTCGAGGGCTAGGAGAGAAGAGACAGAAATGGTCAGAATCTAAAAATGAGTTTAAGGTAGACCCTTAAAAGGCTTGCTAATGGGTTAGATGCTGAGGACAGGCAAAGTAAGAGGAAGAAAGATATGCCAGCAGGGTCTCTGGGAAGCAGATATAGAGGTGTTAGGACAGAGCTGTATGAAGTGGGCAACACCTATAAAGGAGAAGGGAGAGGAAGTGGAGTCAGGCAGCAGGACCCTCAGAATGAAATGTAGACAAAACCTTGGGAGAGCTGTTGCGGGAACTCTGGTATAAACTTGTCTCTTAGAAGCGTTTTCTCATTGGACTGAAGACCCTAGTAACTCCCCTCTCTGCTCAGTCATTGGCTGGGAGCTGTGTGGAAGGAATTTGTTTTGGTTAAAAAAATTAAGACAGGGGCTGGGGATATGGCCTAGTGGCAAGAGAGCTTGTCTCATATACATGAGGCCCTGGGTTCGATTCCCCAGCACCACATATACAGAAAACGGCCAGAAGTGGCGCTGTGGCTCAAGTGGCAGAGTGCTAGCCTTGAGCAAAAGGAAGCCAGGGACAGTGCTCAGGCCCTGAGTCCAAGGCCCAGGACTGGCCAAAAAAAAAAAAAAAAATTAAGACAGCTCCAGAAGTTGCTAACAGGTAGAGGCTTGCAGCTCACTGTACCCCTTACAGCTGAAGAGCAAGGTCTTTCTTAAAAACAGATCCAAGTGAGGCATCTCCATGGCTACTAGAGACTTCCTTTTGTTCTATATGAATCTCCTTTTCCAAGTGTACATCAGGGGAGGTTCTTTCAGGATTCCAGTAGGCTCTTCTGAAAGACCTTAGACAAGGCTACTGCTGCAATTGATGTTGGGCGTAACTCCTTTTTCCATTATCCATTCTTTGGGTGGGGGGGAGGGTACTAGAATTTGAACTCAGGCACTTGTACTTGCTAAGGCAACATCTCCAGCCCTCTTTTGCAGTGGTTATTTTCTAGATAGTGTCTTGCTTTCTTGCCAGGCCCACAACCAGGACTGTAATTCTCCTTTTGTATGCTTCCTGAAGTAGCATGGATGACAGGTATGCACCAACATACTCAGCTTCTTGCTGTTGAAAAAGCTGTCTTTTTACCTAGGTTGGCCTGGAACTTGGGATCTTCCTGATTGCAGTCTCCTGAGTAGCTAGGATGACAGGTACATATCACTGTGCCCAGCTATGGGTTGAGATGGGGGTCTTATAAACTTTTTACCTGGGCTGACCTGGAATTGCCATCCTCCTCATCTAAGCTTCTCAAGTAGCTATGATTACTTGTATGAGCCACCATGTCCAGCTTCCTTATCCACTCTTAATCCTACTCTCATTCCCTGATAAAGATGATAGTAGCAGTATCATCATTGCCTGGCTTGAAGGCTTACCTGGTGGTGTAATACAAACCCTTGTTCTCTAGGGAGTCAGATTCTCCAATACCCACACCCTTCACTGGGCTGTGCTTACTATGTTATAATGGGGCACAAAGAGAAAGCCTAAAGGTACCAAGTAACTATTCCTATTGTACTGTGTAATAGCAGTTCAGACTTTCTTTGCTGATCAGGTTCAGTATCCCTGCCCACTCCAAATCTCCACTTTGCATGGTGGCTTTAGTGTGGCTCAAGTGGGAGAGTGTTAGCCTAACAAGTAGAAGTCTCTGAGTTCAAAGCCCTAGTGCCATCAGGCAGAAAGAGCCCATACCTCTAAAAGAAACAAGCAAGCAAGCAGGCTGGGTGCTGATGGCTCAAGCCTGCCGTCTTAGCTGTTCAGGAGGCTGAGATCTGAGGATTATGCCAGCCCAGGCAGGGAAGTCTATGATACTCTTTTCTCCAATTAGGCACCCAAAAGCCAGAAACAGAGTTGTGGTTAAAGTGGTAGAGATCTAACCTTGAGCAAATAAAGCTCAAGGACAGCTCCCAGCCCTGAATTTGAGCCCTAGGACCAACACATATGCACGTGTATACACAGACATACAGAATAATAAACAAGTAAATAAAAGCTGTTTATTATGATCACTCTAGTCAGAGCCCTGTTTACTTATTGTTTTATTCTTTTTTGCATTTTACTTATTTATTTGTTTTGCTTTTGTTGCCAGTCCTGGGGCTTGGACTCAGGGCCTGAGCACTGTCCTTGGCTTCTTTTTGCTCAAGGCTAGCAATCTACCTCTTGAGCCACAGTACCACTTCCAGCTTTTTTTCTATATATGTGGTGCTGAGGAATCGAACCCAGGGCTTCATGTATATGAGGCAAGCACTCTACCACTAGGCCATATTCCCAGCCCCTCTTTTTTGCATTTTAAATTGTTATTATTAGGAAGTTGTATGAAGTGGTTACAATTACATAAATCAGGTTACGATACATGCTTCTTGGTCAGTGTCACCCCTTGCTTTGTTCTCCCCCATTATTCCCTTCCCATCCCTACCCACAAGTTACATAGATCATTTTTTTTTTCTGCCAGTCCTAGGGCTTGAACTCAGAGCCTGGGCTCTGTTCCTGAGCCGTTCTGTGCTCAAGACTAGTACTCTACCACTTGAGCCATAGTGCCGTTTCCAGCTTTTCCTGAGTAGTTAATTGAAAATGAGAGTCTCACGGACTTTCCTGCCCAGTCTGGCTTTGAACCATGATCCTCAGTTCTCAGCCTCCTGAGTAGTTAGGATTACAGGCAGGAGCCACCAGTGCCCGACTACACAGATCATTTTTTTATATAGTGTATATTGGATACAACGATTGCATTTGTTCACCTTTCCTTCATTCCTGTGTCCCTCCTCTACCCCCCCCAAAAAAACCCATGTTTCCATTTCCTGATATTCATTTTGAGAAACAGTACCTTAGCTATTTTTTCATTCTTAAAAAAAAATGCATTTCACCCATCCTCCAAATTTCCTAGATCTAGTTTCACATTTGCCCATGCTCATGTTCACTGCCTATCTGTTTTCCTCCCTTAGGGACACAATGTGTTTATTAACCAAATTAGCTTTCTATGTTAAGCCTCCTTGGCTATCCTTTTAATTTTGTTGCATATGAAGATGATTGTGACCCTCTCCCATCTATTGCTGCTACCTAGCCCTCTGACCCCAGCAGTGGGACTGGGGTCAATTCACTTCTATCAATAGTCACAGCTCTGTAACTGCTTCACCCTTGGCCTGTAGAGGAATGTCACAGCCAAGTATGGAGATGCTGGTACTCCTCTAATAGCACCATCCTGAAAGTGTAGTGAGTGGTGTCTTCTCAGTCTTCTATGAACCAGAATTCCAGAGTGAGTCTTAAATAATAGATGGATTCCAGCACATCTACTTCCCTATACTTGTCTCCTTTTTCCAGTGTTGGTGATGGAACCCAGGGCTGTGTGCAGATTAGGAAAGCTCTCTGTCACTGAGCTATGTTCCTAACCCTTACTGAGCTTTAAAACACTTTTCTCCTCTGTTCCTGTGACAATGAGGACATCTCAACTTTGCTCAGTGTGGGTCATCACATTACATTCGTTTTTATTTTTAACAATTGTCTTTAAAACCGAGCACCAGTGACTCATGCCTGTAATCCTAGCTACTCAGGAGCCTGAGATCTGAGGATCACAGTTTGAAGCCAGCCTGAGCAGAAGTCTGTGAGACTCTTATACACAATCAACTACTCAGAAAAAGCCAGAAGTGGCACTGTGGCTCAAGAGATAGAGTGCTAACCTTGAACACAAAGAGGCTAGGGGACAAAGCTCAGGCCCTGAGTTTAAGCCCCAGGACCAGGAAAAAAAAATGTCTTTGAATAGGTATACATAAGGTTTCCACTCAACATTCCAGTTCCCGTGTACACTGCCTCTTGATCAATGTTTTCACACGCTTATATTTTAGATCTAACTTCCACATGAGAGAAAGCCTTCTGATTTGCTGAGCCTGACTTCACTCAACATAACTTTTCTCCCAGGTCCATGTTGGGCTGTGACTTTTTGTGGAGCACAAGCCCTCTGTGCACCCAGAGCTGGTAAGGATAGGGGAGCGATGTATCCTGTGTGAAGCTGGATTTACATCGACATCTGCTTGAACAGGAAGCTCCCACTGGCCCTCTCCTTCCCACACAGAGCTGCAAGTGTAAGGGATGGAGATGAGGACATTGGCCTGTAGGCCAAGGCCAAGGCCAAGGCAAGGAAGCTAGTCCATTGTCTTGTTTTGCTGCCTAAAGAAAGGAGCCTTGGGAAGAAGGGTCTGTTTGCCCTCATGGTTTTGCTATCTGGAGGCAGGAAAAGCAAGAATGAGGTTCAGGCTAGTATTTCTGAAGGAAAGGTGTGCTTTTTGAGCTATAGCTGCTGGTGTAGCAGGAAGGACAGGAGTGATAGCTCCAGCTGTCCAGGGCTAGAAGCAAAGAAGAGGCAGGATTTAGTATTAAGGCCATGATGCAGATCCAGAGTTCCAGTCCTTGCTTTGTTATGGGTTAGTGTTCTTCTTGTCTTAATTTAAAAAAAATCGCTATTATAAAGGTGAAGAACAGAAGGGTTATAATTATATATGCTTCTTAAGTCTTTTTGAAACCCATGTCATGGACATGGTTAGCCGCACCAACATCTATGTTGATAATCATTTAGAAGTTGGTAATCGGTTGTTCTCCCCACCTTAATCTTAACCCTTCAAGATCCTCATTTTCAAGTGATTTGTTAATTTTTGCCTTTTTCCAACACCAAGGTTGGGTTGTGGCATGTACACGACTTTCTGGCTCCATCTCTCATTTCCCGAGTGGAGCCGGACTGCACTAATTGACCTCGAGGGTCTCAGCTGTGCTAAGTTGGGTGTTTGTTAGATCTCGTTAGGCTTGTAATTAGTGCAGGGAATCTAGGTCAGAGGCAACCATTGGAGTGATGGTCTCCCGGGGCATGAAGTGGGGAATAGCTAACAGGTTCCTCATTCTGAGGATGGGGTGAGCCAGGGACAGGGGAGGATGGGGTGTGGTATACACAGACAGACACAAGGTCACACGTGGAAAGGCACTCAAACTCTGTGTGTGTGTGTGTGTGTGTGTGTGTGTGTGTGCCTCCCGCTTTTCCTCGGGTTTCCTTCCAACCTCTCCATATATGGTGTGGCTCTAGAGCAGGCTGGGGATTGGCTGCTCTTGTTGGGAGACCGGGAGCTAGGAGGAAAGCAGAAAAAGAAATGAACTAAGCTTAGGGGAGGGAGGGAGGATAGGAAGGGTGGGTAGCCAGGCTCCAAGGGTTGCAGAGTGGGGCTAGGTCTGCTTGCCAGAGAGATTTAATGGCTGGAGGTGGAGGAAATTTCCTGTTGGCAGAAGGGTTGGGAGAGTGGCTGGGGAAGGAGGCAAGGGGTGTTTCCCAGAGGTCCTGGCTCTAGGCTCAGTGCAGGTTTGTTTATCAGAGCTGGAGCAGGGGTTAGATAAACCTGTGCCTTTTTACTTTCTTCCTTTATTTTCTTGTGTGGTTCCTCCTTTCTCTTCACCATAGACAACCTACAGCTATGCTGTGAAAATTGCATGCAAATAAGCTCATCAGCTCTCCAGCCAGCACCTCAGACAGTCCTTCTAATGGAGGAAGATCAGGACTGTACTTTTTTTTTTATCAGCTCTCCCAAACAATTTAATGGGGGAGGAAGAGAAAAGCCGAGGAAAATGCCATTGAAATATGAATGAAGCATCTGGTTCTTTATCCATGTCTACCCCTCACCCACTTCAACTCTGTTCTGGGTTCCCTCTCCCCATCCATACTTGGTCCTCCCAAAGGACTTTCTCTTTCCCAGTTCATTCATGTAAGCAAAAACAAAAACAAAAGAAAAAAACCAAACACAAAACAGCAAAAGTTGTTGGAAGGGAAGGAGGCAGGAAGGTAGGATATAAACATTCTGAAAACTGTCCCTAGGCAGCTGTGCAGGGAGGAGGTTGCCCTGTGTAGGCTCAGAGCTCTTCTTTTTTCCTAACCAACCTATCATCCATGTACCACAAAACAGTGACTGGGTGGAAGGAAGGGCAGTTTTTGCAGGAAGAGATTGGAATGATGGAGGGAGGGAGGGAAACACTGGTGGAGGGATAACAAGAGTTCTGCTGCACCACCCTGTCCCTAGCACCTAAAGGTGTATACTTTCACTAACAGAAATTGTGCTACTTTCCCACCATAACCATACAACTTTAAGCTGCTTTTCTAGTGGCAAGCCAGGCTTTGTGTTCAGCTCCGAAATTCTTGAAACCCAGGAATCATCCTTCGCCCCCTTTTCTCTCTCTCAACAGCTCTTGTCTTTAGCCTCATGCTTGGCACACTCTCCTTTTACCAGAGGTATGGGCATGGCCTGTGGCATGATCAAGTGTGTGGGCTAGAACAGTGACCACAATTAACCCTTGTTCACTGTGCTCTGGCCACCTGAGCTGGCTGTTGGTTGCTTACTGAGCCAAACTAATAATAGCAGCCCCAGCAGCCATGTATTGACAGGCATTTCCCATATGTTGCCTTTGCCTATTCAACAGCAACTGCAGTTTGCAGACAAGAAAATCGACACTCGGAAAGAGTGTATTTGCCCAGGGCCTCATAACCATAAAGTGGCAGAGTCAGAACATGAGTCCAGACCTTGTTTCCAAGCTGGGCTCATTTCATCACATTATGGCGTGGTGTTAGAGCAATTGCTGGCAAACTGAAACTTGTTGGTCTTGGTATCTGAAGATCCCAGGAGTGAGTGACCAGCTCTTCTCAGTCCCCTGGGGTCCCTGATCTTCTGCCTCGTGTCACTGTCATTCTCTCCAGTGTCTCCCTCATTTTTTGGCTCCCCTTGGAGATGATTGGCATGTTGGGACACATATGCCATTCTTGCTTTTGTCTTTTTCTTCATTATGTAGGAGTGAGAAGGAAGAAAAAGAAAGGGAAAACACTGGTAAAATAGGAATCTAAAGATAGATTTATAGAAAGTATAATTTTAACTCAGACTTCCAGAATTTGTGGCAATGAGTGGCTCTGGTGATCAGGCTTATTTTGGAGATTGGTTCCTTCAACTCAGCCCCCAGGAGAACCTGAGAATGACAAATGAGGTGGTATTCTTGTGCTTGCTCCTTGGCTTAGGTAGGTAACTACAGGCTAGATATAGGAGAAAGCATGAAATTGATTATGAGGACCTGAGATGGTTGAATGCAGATATTCCACCTTGCCTATGGCTCTGGGAGTACATCTACATCAGGAGGATGGGACTCCCTAAGTGTTTTCATTCTATTATCTGCTCCCTTTCCCTAACATTAAAGGAGCCTCATGGCTAAGATCTACAGGCAATTTTTTTCCTGTTTCCTCCCCTTTCCCCTTTCCTTTCCTTCCCCCCTAAAGCTCTTGGACTTGGCCAGTGGGAATGGAGGTAGTCGGACACTAGATTCATGAGGTGTTATGTTCCTTTCTTTCAAAAAATCACTCCCACATGGCCTTCTCTTCTCGGGACCTTTATCACTGTGACTCAACCTGACCTTGGAAACTCAGAGAAAAGCAGCACAATGCGCTGCAAGGCCTGGCAGCACCACAGCAGTCAGGCAAGGCGGTGTGGTGTGGGCAGAGCTGTTTTTCTAAAGCTGGGCTGGTCCGTGTTAGGAGAGGTTTAAGGAAGAAGGGGGAGAGGCTACAGGAAACCCTCTCTTAGTTGAAAGAGGAACTGGGACATAGGTTTGGTTTTCCCCTTCATCCTACAAAAACTGCACCACAAGTCAGTTTCGTTCTTAGTTCAATTCTTCCATGGAGTCAGCTGTCTCCATTTCCCATGACAGTCACCCCTACACCCCAGTCACATGGCTGAACTAGTCCTATCCATCTCCATTTGTATCTCTGAATCTATGCTGGGAAGGGCATGGATGAAAGGAGGGAGCACCTCAAATAAGAAAGTCTAGACAGCTCGATCTCCCCCCCACCCCCCGTCCTGGGGGAATTGAACCCAGGACTTCATGCATGCATGCTCAGCAATCGGTTGCCTGTACTGTAGCCCCAGCCCCAGGCAGCTTGATGTCAGCCAGAGAATGTTGTGAGTGAGAAGCCAGGGTTAGAGGCTGCGGAGAGTTTAATTCCACATATGCTCCTCAGAGTGGGAGTAAATTGCACTTCTCCTATGGCATGGACAGGTGGCCCTGGCCTCCGCATCCCTACAACTAGAGTTGCACAGCTGAAATTTCACCCTCAAACTGAAAGCCTGGAATGGGACATATGAGAAAACCTCTTGTTCCCCAGACCTCTCTAAACCTAGATGCCTGGGCATGTACATGTCTGCTCCCTACTAGATCTAGAGGAGGGTATGTGTGAAATGAGCAGACTGTCATTATTACCCTTTCTGTTTAGATGAAAGTTCCTTATTATTGCTACGGTGGTTACCCCATCCCGGTAAGGTAAGGAAATGGTCATGAGGGCATCACACATCAGCAAGAACAATGAGTTTGATTTTTTTTTCAATCGAGGTAAATAAAAAAGTTTCATCCTGCAACACTTGGAGCCAAAGTCTGTCTGCCCCCCATGAGTCCCAGAACCCTTCCTTCACATGAGGCTCTTCCGGTACTGACTGTGCTGGGTGGTCTGTCTGAGGTGGGTGTCGGGGGTCTGCAGGTCCATCTGTCTGTACAGGTCCCTTAGCTCCCTGACTTCCTGCAGCACCCTCTTTGCCTGGCTCCAGTTCGATGATGCTTCTCCCAGCAGCCGCTCTGTCTCCAGCAGCAGCTGCTCTGACTCAGAATCAGGCGGAGACTGTGGGGGGTCCTTGGCCTTGCGCTTGCCATCTCCCAGTCCCTGAACCTCCGCCAGCAGCTCTTGAGTCTTCTCCAGTTTCCTTGCTACCAGGTCCTGGATTCGGGACAGCTGCCCTGGGTGGGGTGGGCTGGGAGCTGGGGATTCCTCAGCCTGCAGGTGGAGGGGTTGGGCTGGGCCAGTGTCCCGCTGAGACAGGATCTCCTCAAGGGAGGCACAGCGGCTTTTCTCTGTGGGGGTCAATTTCTTCGGTGCCTGGGGAGTATAGGTGGCCCCCTTGTCTGGCTTTTCCCAAGGTCGAGGAAGGCTGCTTGCCCTGTATGAGGAGGGCTGGATCCGGTCCGAGTCAGCTCTCCGCCGACTGCTGGCTAGCTGGGCCACTGTCTTGTCCAGGTCCACCCGAAAGCTCTCAGCACAAGAGGTTGGCTCCTCAGGGGAAGGGTCTTCCTCTTGGATCAGGTCTAAGGTCAGCATCCCATCTGAGGTAGACGTGGAAGCCTGGGGAGGAAGAGGGTGGGAAACAAAGAAGTCTAAGTCATCATCAGGAGGGATTCCAGGAACGATGCCTTCCCTGGACGAGACGCCACCACTCCTGGAGTGTCAGCCCTTCACTGTTTGCCATTTCCTATGCCTTTGATGGTCACTTGAGCTTTCTTCTACTTTTCTGTGACAATGTAATTTTGCCTGCTCTTTTTCCTGTTTTCCACCATGCTACAAGCTTCCAAAGGCATCTACTACCTCTGGATTGTGGACCCAAACACCAAAGTGGACTCGACACTTGGGTGCTCCAAACCCCACAGGAACTGTTCTTTTCCATCTGCATCTCAGACACACACACACCTCAGCCTGCTTTGCTATTTGAACTATGAACCCTCTATCATGTAATAAAGCTGTCCTTTTATTTTCAGAATACTGTAATTTAAAGCTGTAAAGGGTTTCATTATTCATACGTAGTTACATGCATTTGTTTTGTGTATTCTGACTCAACCCTGCAAGATAGGTGTAATCACTGCCCTATTCGACATGAATGGACTGCAAAGCCAGGCTCCAACTCAGGTTCCGCCAATGCCAAGGCCTATGTTCTTCCACTGTACCTGACTGCCTCGCTACAAGAAACTGCCACGTTCATGATTCACTGGCACCTTCCCCGAATACATGAGGTACTTAATGTTGGTGCCATATAGCAGAGCTTGGGGCTTGAACTCAGGGCCTCTCAATCTCATTTGGCTTTTTCACTTAAGGCTGGCATTCTACCACTTAAGCAGCAACTCTACTTCTGGCTTTTTTTCTGGTTAACTAAATATATGAGTCTCATGGACTTTTCTGCCTGGGCTGGCTTTGAACTTCGATCCTCAAATCTCAGTCTCCTGAACAGTTAGAATCACAGGAGTGAGCCACCAGCACCTGGCATAGCTTGTTCCTTTTGTACACATTCATCTCTTTGATTTTTTTTTTTTTTTGCTTTGGAAGCATGTGTCTTTCTTACTTTCTCCAAAAGACAATAAATTGATAATAGAGAAATGTTTGAACTTGTAGGTACTGAAGAAACACACACACATATATGTATTGCATTACTTATACAGTAATTTGTGTGTATATGTGCCTGTGCTGGTACTAGGGCTTGAACTCATGGATCTTGTGTACTTGCTTAGCTTTTTTGCTCAAGGTGTGGCACTCTACCATTTGAGCCATACCCCCACTTCTGTTTTGTTTTGTTTTTGCTGGTTAAATAGACACAAACGTCTAATGGATTTGTCGGCCCAGTCTAGCTTCAAATCTCAATCCTTAGATCTCCTGGCCTCCCGAGTAGCTAGAATTATAGGCATAAGCAGCGTTTCTGATTTAGGGGAATTAGCTAGGGACATGGTATGGAGGGACCTTGTTGGCCTTTGGTGCTGGTATTGGAGGCCTTCCACGGATGCCTCTGGTGGTATACAGCTCTGAGATGCACTGACACAGAATGGCCCCTTTGGTAAGGTTGACTTTCTTATAGTCCTACATACCACAGCCATGAGGTGTCCTCGAGTTGGGGGGCGGCGTGAGTGTTGGATTTTTGCTCTGTCTCGAGTGGGGTGGGCAAGATAGCTGTCCTCCTCAACGGTGACCTGAAGAGATGCATTGTGAGTCTCGGGTGCTCTTCAGGAATCTTTGTCCCAACCCGGAATCCCCCCCCCCCAAACCTGAATATTCCTGGACTGGAAAATGAGCCTAGCTCATTAACTGTGTCTGCACAAGTGCAAAGGACAGGAAGGGGTGCCTTAAGTTGACCCAAGGCTGGCTTGTGCATCATGAATAGGTGAAGAAGAATTGGCAGACAAGATTTTGAGAAGGTGGAGGAGAACAAGGCTTCCAAAAGGGAGAGAAAGAAGATGATGGGGGAACAATTAAATGGGGCCCTAAACAATAATCTCACTGGGGCTGGGAATATGGCCTAGTGGCAAGAGTGTTTGCCTTGTATACATGAAGTCCTGGGCTCAATTCCTCAGCACCACATATACAGAAAAGGCCAGAAGTGGCAATGTGGCTCAAGTGGCAGAGTGCTAGCCTTGAGCAAAAAGAAGCCAGGGACAGTGCTCAGGCCCTGAGTTCAAGCTCCAAGACTGGTAAAAAAAACAACAACAAAAAAACAGAATAATCTCACTTTAGTGAGTCACAGCTGCTCCCTCTGCCCCAATATCCTTCTCCCCATAATAAGCCCCCTGACCTCATCCAAGATGCGGTTCTTAGCTCTTGTGATAGCAGAGTTGAGGGCGTTGATCCACGACTCCTTCTCTTCAGGACTCACAGCCAGGAAGACCAGGTTGGGTGCCTATGAGGGGAAGATTCTTGTTCAGCCAGGGTTTTAGAGTTGGTGCCTCACCTTGACAGTGAAGAAATAAGAAATTATAATCTCATTCTCTGAGACTCAGATCCTGGAAGGAGTGTGATTCTGTTTCCAGAGTTATCTATAACTCAAGGAAACCCAGTCCCCATTTCTGCTACATAGCATAGTTGGAAGGTGGTTTAAGGAAATAAAAGGAGCTAAGAAGAATACTGGAAGTGGGTGCTGGTGGCTCATGGCTACAATCCTAGCTACTCAGGAGGTTAACAAGCTAAGGATTGAAGTTCAAAGCCAGCCTGGACCACTTGGAGAAACTTATCTCCAAACAGCAAAAAACTGGACATGGAGCTCTTGCTCATGAGCAAGAGCATCGGTCTTGAGTGAAGAAAGCTAAGGGTAAGCGCCCAGGCCCTAAGTTCAAGTGCTAATATTGGAGAGAGAGGGAGAGAGGGAGGGAGAGAGAGAGAGAGAGAGAGAGAGAGAGAGAGAGAGAGAGAGAGAGAGAGAGAGAGAGAGAGAGAGAACACATGCCCATGCACGCATTGGGTATTAATATGGCACTGGAGATAAGTAGATGAGATTTGATAAAGGACGGGATAGGTAGTAAAGATCTTTGAATGTTTGCAAAAATAGAATGTGACAGGAACAGTTTCCTTGGATTTCCTCAACCATTCCTCAGGGCACAAAGACCAGTCATGTTCTCTCAAGATGTGTGTACCCATGCATCAGTGTGTGTGTGAGGTGCGGGAGAGACAGGTACAATCTTTGTGGTTAAAGGCTGGCTTGCCTGGAGGGAAGGAAATGGCCACAGTATATTGAAAGTAATATAATAAAAGTCGGCAGCAAAGCAATCCAGGGGCCTCTGAGCCAAACTGCCAAGGGAGACTCTAAAGAGGAAGGCGCTCCCCCCCCCCCTACCTGCTTTCCCCATGGCCCAGTGCTCCAGAAGGCAGCAGGAGAAACCTACCGTGTTACCAGGCTGTTTGGAGTGGGCAAGAGTAAACTTGCTATGATTTTTCTTGCTCCTGCTCTTGGATTTCCGGAGTTCTTCACACTTCTCATAGTCACTCAGGTCAAACACCTCTTGAATATTCTTCTCATCTTTTACCTAGGGGACATTTAGAGGTGAGGTGAGAAGGATAAAATTACTTAGCTGCCCCCACCCCCACCCCGCCACATGCACCCCCCCCTTCTGGGGAGTGAGAAGGAGCCTGAGGAGGGGGAAGGATGACAGGACAGGAAAAGGCTACCCACCAGAGGTGTACTAGGGCAGACACCAAGTCCTAAGAATTTCTGTTTACCTCACTCTCCTCAGCCAACACCACCATTTCCAGAGCCTTTCTTCACCCACAGCACTCATCCCGTTCTAAAGGACACAGCTTACAAGTCCTACAGGGCTCATGTCCTTAAAGGGACATGGTACACAGGCTGCCTGGTCATCCCCAAGTAAGGAAGCTGGTTGTTCTCTGATGGTCCAGAGAAAGGAAACAAAGGCAGCACCAATATCAGGGATAGCTGAGGAATGAAGGTCTGCTTTTGGCCTCCTGGTTCTTACTGTATACCTGGCAGCTTTCTTCTTCCCATCCTTTCCTTCCTCTAACATATACTACTATAAATACACATCCCAAATGGAGCAACCTATCTATCTTCTACTGGGTTGGGAACACCCAGGGATTGGTCAGGATTCCTGGTAGAAAAATGCAAAACTGAGCCTGATGTCTCATGCCCATAATCACAGCTCCTAAAGACAGAGATAGTGAGGATCATGGTTCTAGGCCATCCCAGGGCAAAAAAGTTAGCAAGACACCCTATTTCAACCAATAAGTTTGGCGTGGTGGTATACACCTGTATTTCAATCTTACAAGAGATACAAATTGGAGAATCATAGGCCAGGCTGTCCCAGGAAAAAAACATGAGACTCAATCTGAAACACAACTAAAACAAAAAGGGGCCCAAGATGTGGAGTGTCCACCCTTAAGTTAGAACACCAGTACTACCACCCAAAGTTAAACGCACTAGCATCCATTTTGATAGAAGTAAAAAGTAGGCTCACGTCTTCCTTGAAAGATATTTACTCTCCTCAAATGGAAGTGTTTCCAAAAGAGCTGCCACTTCCCAAGTGCTAGAATAGGAATTGTGTACATGACCACGTGCATACACCCTTGAGGTGGGAAAAGTGTCTCTATTGCATTCCCCACTCCATCTAAGTCTTGCCTGCCTGCCCTTCTTTCTGATTGGCTGCTGGACCTAGAGAGCTGAAGACAGGAGTACAGGATGATCACAGAGGAAGGGCTCATCAGTCCCTCCCTCTCCCTGTTTGTTTCCACATGGCTTGGCTCCCCCAGTGTTCTCCCTGTCCAAGCTCCCTGGCTTTGGGCTGGAAAGTGATCAGAAGCCATGAAGGATTATGGGTGGAGGAGTGACAAGGTGCTGCAAAGGGCATTCAAGAACAATTCCCAGAAACATAGGGCCAGGATGCAGGATGATGCATCACCTCTACTCTCCCCTTCCTTCCCTGTAGGGAGACTATCAGCAGAGCCAGAGAGCTTGGAGAGGAAGGTGCTGGGCGTGTGTGTGCAGCAGGGGAAGAGAGTCACTTGTTCTGTTTTCCTTAGGGACAGGGAAGAGAAGGTTGCTATTCTGGCTTGGAGCAGGCTGATAAGGAGCTCTGGGAACCAGGGACTTGGGCAGCGTCAGCCCGTCATAAGGCAGGGCCGGGAGGCAGGGTGAGGCAGGCAGGCATAGTCCAGTGCCCAAAAAAGACAAACATTCATCTACCAGCCTTCTCCACTGTGTTGTTTTTTTCCCCATGTCTAATTCTTGAAGCCTCATTTACAATAACTCATCTTCCAAATCAGCCCTATTTTCCCTCTGATGCTTTATCTGTGGCCCACAGACAGGGATTTTCCACTACACTTGCCAAGAGTTGCTCCAAACACAACCTCCTCCCCCACAAGGTCTTCCTAGGGTCCTGTGTCTGTTCCTACACATTAGCCCATGATCAGAAGGCGCCCTGCTCTCTGTGAGAAAGAGTATCCTTTCCTGAGAATGAGCAAAGATGCACAGCAAGCACCAGGACTCTAGGGCTTGAGGGAGTTATGGGAGTCCTTGTCTGAAGTTAAAGAAAAAGAAGAAAGATTTGTGAAAACTGGGAAAGAGAGTTAGGATGACTATTACTGTCTTGTATTGCACATAAATTACAAATATCATTCTGATTTTTTTTTTGTCTTGAGTCCACTGATTCTGGGGCTTTGTGAAGTTGTCAGAATCAAGTCTAGAGTCTTCTGGTAGTTTCTCCTCTAACCTAGGCCCACTGTAGCATGAAAACTGGTGCTCAAGAAGAGCAGCATCAATATGCCGTTCCCTCTCTTCCAGTGCTCTTCTCAGCAGGAGCAGTTGGCCCCAGGACTAGTCAGGTGTTCCTGACTCATAGGACACCAAGCATTCTAGGCTGAGGTCATTCCATCTTTTCTCTGGTTCTGTCTCCCTTCCTTCACACAAGGTACCCATACTTTCACCTCCACATCTGTGTTTTGAACAAATACAAACAAGAAAACACAATTGTTTTGTTTCTTCTACACTTAACTGTCCCCTAGCTTTCCCCCTGGTAGAATGAAATTCTGCTTGCTACTGTTTCTTACCATGATGATGTTCAGAGAATACACTTTGACACTTGCTTTATCTTTTTTTTTTTTTAAACTGGAAAGCCAGAAAATTGTGGAGAAAACATTCAGTGGGATCTGCCTGTCTTCTCTCATTTGGAGCCCTAAGACTCCACCAGCAAGTTTCTAGCTTAGTGGCAGGGAGGATGAATTACTTTCAAGGGGGTCTCTTCAATGGCTTAGTTCTTCCCTCACTGTAATAGCAGCCACTCTTTACAGATGAGTACTTCTCTTGGTCTGCAAGTGTATCTGTTTCAATACCATAAAAGGATTTATTTACCTAAATACAATCTACTGACTGTGTCTACTTCTGAAAGCAGAAGGGGTTAGAACATGGAGAGGACTTCCCAGTCAGCTCTGGGTGAGGGAAACCAGAATCGAGGGAGGAAGGGCCACTGGAAGGGGGACATGGGACAGTCTACCAAGCTAGGCAAACACAGAGGAGCATTCCAATTTCTCAGTTCCACTAAGAGCTACTGATCCCAAGAGTTTGGGACAAAAGGGGAAAAAAGAGTCTGTGATTTGGGCTCAGATTCTGCTCCAACGTGGGCTGTGGCTTTCCTGTTTAACTACAGAGGCAAAGCAGTACAGAAACACTCAGGTTCCTATATCCACTTCTCTCTCCTCTGATACAAATTAGGCTGGGCAGGAAGGGACAGTAGTGGGATAGGGAACAGTACTATTGGACATTGGCTCCAACAAAAACTAGCTGGTCCTCAGCTATTCTTCTGGGGTCACACAGACTGACCCTGGGTTGTGTGATTTTATGATTCAGGGCGGCTGTGCAGCTGATAGGACCTGCCTATACATACTCTGCTACGTGCAGGAAAGGAGGCCAGTTGGGCTGGGGTAGAAGGACAGGAAGGGGTGATCAGCAGACTTCAGCAACAGCAGCAAACAAACAGAAATCCCATATTTTATGAGGTCAGGACAGGGTAGGAGGTGGCCGGGGGTGGGGTTGGGGGTGGGGTTGGGGGTGGGGGGGTGCACTTAGAACTTGTGGGACCTATTGAGAGGGGACTGTTGCCACAAAGGTATTTGCCAAGAAAGAAACATGAAGAAGCAAACTCAACTCCTTAGGTCTTCTCACTGAAGGGTGACCTTTCTCTGCAGAAGAGAAGGGTAGAGCGTAATGAGACCACTAAACTTGCTTCTGGATCAAATGGGGAGGAGTCGTGGGGTGGTAGGGGCGCTGGAGGCAGCCGGGCCCCATGGGACAGGGGGAGCACAGGGCTAGGCAGAGAGAGACACGGCACCTACCTCCTTCTCCGAGATGTAGAGCTGGTCTCCCTTCAGCACCACATAGCGGTTTTTCCAAATCTCCCTGAAAATCCCTTTCCCGCAGAATTTCCGGACCCAGCCGACCTTCTCGGGCGGTGCGGATTGATGACTTCCATCCTGGGGGCCCTGGCCGGGGCAAGAGAAGCGGCGGCCGGTGAAGCATCACGGAGCTCGCCCCGTCTCCCGGGCCGCCTCGGCTCCCCGAGCTCCCCGCGCGCCCCCCCGAGCTGGCGCCCGGGACCCCTCGAGGTCTGGTTCTCCCCCACCACCCCCCGCGACTTGGGGGAACAGGTTTTCACTCGAGGAACTCTCTGCCCCCTCCCCCCAATCAACCACCCAACTGCGCGGCGAGGGGGCCGGGGCGAGGGGGCCCCCCGCGGCTCCCCGGCTCCCCGCGCCCTCCCCCAGCCCCTCCGCGCCGCGACTAACGGCGTTTGATTTTATTCCTCATTGTCTCCGCGCCCCGCACGGCTCGCGGCACGCGGCGGCCCGTCACCCCGGCGAGGAGCGGGGTGCGGGTCGGGGCAGGACACAAACTAAGCCAAGTTGAAGCCCACCCCACCCCCCGGGGGCAAGTAAACAAAAGCCCCCGCTGGAGCGGCGGTGCGGGCGGCGGGCGGAGGTCTCGGGCCCCGGCGGGGCGGCCGGGGCGGGGCGCGGGCGCGGGCGCGGCCGGGGCGGGGGGCGGGCGCGGGGCGCCCCGCCGCGCGCTGCCCGGACCGGGCCGGGGTCGCGGGAGCGGCGGGGCCGGGCCGCCGGGCGGGCGCACTCACCCTCTTGGTGGAATTGTTCTTCTTCATGATTCCCGGAGGACGCGGGGTGCGGGGCCGAGGGGCGGCCCCGCGCGGGGGTCTCGGCCGCTCCGAGGGGGGCTTCTTCCCAGCGGGAGGGTGGCGGCGGTGCCCGGCGCCGCCGCGCTCCTCCCCGGCTCCCGCCCGCCCGCCCTCCCGCTCCCGGACGCTCCCCCTCTTTGTAGCTCTGGTTACACTCAAGGCCGGCCTCCCGCGCACTCCCTCGCCCTCGCACACTCACGCACGGCCGCTCCCCGCCCCTCGGCGCCCTCCATCCCGGCGCCCACGCGGCCCGCGCTCCGAGCGCGCCCCCGCCGCCCACCCGCCCGGCCCGGCGCGCAGTGGGCGGCCCGGCCCGCGCCCCGCCGCTCCATCCGCGGGCCCGCTGACGTTGCGAGTTCAGAATAAAGGGCGAATCGCGGAGCCGCAGCCGGTGCGCTCCCCGCCCCCCCCACCCCGGCTTTGTTTCTGACTCATGGGGGGGGGGGGGGAAGGAGGCAGGCAGACCTGATCCCCGAGGAGACCCGCTCTCAGATCTGAGCCCAGACAGCCGGAGGTGGGGCGGCATGGGCACACCCGGACCTGCCCCAAAGCGCCCGGCCACGCAGACCCCGTGGATAACAGAGACTTGCGGATTGGGGAAGAGCCAGGATAACCGAGATCGAGATCATCTCCCTCCCAAACCCAAACAAAAACTGGAGCGCCACCCAGACGCCTTCGGGGTGGGAGACAGTGGTCTGGGCAGGTCAGGTGTTGGGGAAAAAGTTTTGTGCTTCCGAGGGTAGGTGGTTAGGAATAGATGGGGAGGAAAGTTACCATGATCAATGCCTATCACTGGCAGTTGAGCCTCAGGAGAGTAAGTCCCGAGCACGAGGAGCATCTTAGGGATCTCCATGTCACGGGCGGGATCCAAGAAGGCTGAGGGATCTGCAGACGCGAAGTGCTGGCAGGAGAACTCTGGTCCTCAAAGCCAGGATCCTTTATACCAGGGACATATATGGATACATATGTGTATATATGTAAATCTGTGTGTACACACCCCGAAGCTCCCAGTGTGGCTTACTTCGTGGCCACCTCCCTGCTGCTCTGCCATGTGAGCCTTCCATCTTGCCTTTATGCAGGGGTGCCAGGGAAGGATGGGCTCTCTACCCAGAGGATTCCCTGAACTGGAGACCTCCGCCGACCCTTCCTTCCCAGAACTGCCTCCGAGCCCGCGGGGTGTGGCTTAGTCACTTCACGTTTCCACACACGTTTGGTGACAAGACAGGAGGAGGAAAACCTGTCCGTGTGCCAGGGTCATCACCACTGTGGCCTTTGGTCAAGTCGTTGGATATTTTTAAGTCTCTGCTCCTCCACATGTGGAATACTGAGAGACAAAGATTTCTGTCAACAAGGAAAGTTAGGTGGCCATGTGAGGTGACCAGGGAAAGACAAAAGTATTGTTCTCCAGGGCTGTGTGATGATAAGCTATTAAACACATTGCCTTACATGCATATTCTGTCTGGGTAGGTACCGAGTAACTACAAAAATGAATAAATATCTTTGGTACAGAGTAGGAAAACGGAAAACATTCTGGAGACATCTCAAGATTTTGAAAAAAAGTGTATGATTTGAGAGGTACAGGGTTCTTTGGCTTTTGCTGGCATCTGTGAAGTTAGATAGGCATCCTCTGTGTTCCTCCTAATGCAGTGATGGTGCTGTCTCCTTCCCTTAGTCCTAGGAATTAATTCTCTTGTTTAAGATGAGTTGTAGAACTTTATCCTTTCAAAATATTTTTGTATGTCATGAAAAGGCTTTAGTGCCACCTTGTGAAGCATATAGAGTGAGTATGCAAATTCTCACTTGGGAAATGAAGAAGCAGGGCATAACGAATCCACTGATGTGCTCAAATTTATACAAGTTACTGGCTAAATCCAGGCTTTCTGACTCCAGCCTGCAGGGAGACACACATGCAAGTGCATGTGCGCAAAGCACACACATATACATCAAACACATTTCCCAAACCATTCCCTCCCTTTCCCCCAAAGGGCTGCGGAGTATGGCTAAAGTAGTAAAGCTCTTGTCAAGCAAATTAGAGGTCTTAGGTTCAATCCCCAGTATGATGACTAAATAAACTGTGGGGGAAATGAGAAAAGTCCAGGGCATTTTATATATGAAGAAGCAGAATGTAATACTGTAAGGAAATTATATTGCATGACTTTCTGAAGACTTGTTGGTCAGGCAGCTAGGAATGGCTTGGAGTTATAGTTTAATCGGGATTGGAGTTAACTCAGTAGAGGAGCATTTGTCTAGCACGTAGGAGGTCTGGACTCAGTCAGGAGCACCACAAAGGTTAAAAAAAATATAAATAATTTAGATGGCTTTTGGCTTATGGGGGAAGAAGTAATTCATGACTTCCTTTCTCCAAGTAGTTTTCATTGAGTCAGTGATGCTTGAGGACCTCATGGATGTAAGGCCCGGAGCTCCTGGGACACTCCACCAGACAGGAGCTGGGGCTTCGGGAAACATCGGGCAGAGGTACCCATAAAAAATAACCCTCCACAGTAATTTTCAGATTCTAGAGCAGATGCATGTGGGCTGAAGAGCCTTCTCTGCCTGTCTGCTCCTTAAGATGTTATATAAATCTCTGGCTTTCTCCCTCCTATTAACCAGCAGTACTGTACAGCTCCATCCTCAAGTCTTCTCCCTATCCCCTTTCACCTTCCCCCTCTTTATTTGGCCACTCTCCTCTCTCCCCACATGCCACCATAATCTTCCGTTCGTCATGTTGACTTCTCTCTTATCAGGCGAACCTTATCGCACATGAACTTGGATCTATGTAGGACAGTTTTCCAAAGTTCAGTGCTTATGTGAGAAATGTGAATAAGGCACATCTAGGTTCCTTTACACATTTTTATAACACTCTCTCCTCAGTGAGCTTGACACCACCATAACACAAACCTCAGAAAGAGTTCAAGCTACTTCCTTTTTGAGGGAGCGAACACACTGGTGGGGTGACCTCCTCAGCACTCTCATACATAAGACACCACTGCCAGTGCCTTTGTTCTTCAATTGAGTATTCCATAAGCAACTCCATTTAGGAAAAGGACATGATTACATGTAAAAACTTGTGAATTGCTGAGTACAAGTTTCCTGAGTAGAAACTGTTACTGAAACAGTTGTTTAAAAATGTATTCCTGGCTTTTGTAAATAGGAGTGAGGTTTTGACCAGGGCATTTCAATCTGTGGGAGAGAGGGTTATTAAACACATACAAAACCTTAATTAAAATGATGTTTTTAGAGAGAAAAACTAGAGGGCCAGTAATAATGGAATCATCCCTGTAAATATTAATGTAGTGCCTCATCTTACAGTCCCGTGAGAAAAGTATTATTACTCCTGTTCTATGGATGAGACACAAAAGGACTATATAACATTCCTAATGCCTTGTAAATATGACATAAACTTGATCATAAAATGTCTGATGCCAGATAATATTAGTTAACATTTAAATACACACACCTTATAAAGAAGAAGGAGGATTATGCTATGCTATTTTTGCCATGCTTATGATACCATCACTTTTTAACTGCTTTCGAGAGAAGTAAAATTGAGACCAGAATTTATTATCTGCCTTGATATACTTTAAATATCTTTCAGGTAGAGGCAATGCCTTCATTATGTTTGGCACAGAGCCATTTCAAACCTCACCTCCCGAATTCCCATAAATGAATCCCAAGAAATAAAATCACTCATATCTTTCCACAAAATGGAGTTTTATTATAGTCATACATAGTTTCTCAGTGCCACAGAAAATTGCAACATGGGGACAAACACTTTTTCCATGGCTCTCTAAAGAAACATGGTGAGGTCTCTGAAGTGGGTCGTATAGGAATGTGGTGAACGGAAAAAAGAAAGGGCCAAGGGAAGAGAGGAAATTGAGGAGGGAGGCATGTGCCTCATCTGGCTCTTTTTCAGGTCTCTCAGCTCTGATAACCCTTTTCCCAAATAGGATCCCAACAAAATCTATCAGATGGGAAAGTGATTGTGCTATCAAATACACAAAGCAACATTTATTTGATAAGGAAACTGAGAGAAAGTGGGTTGGGGTTGGTTCCGACTTCTCAGCTTATCCCCAGTCTTGATGTCTGCTGACTGTTCAGGAACCAGCAGGCTACTTGGCCATCAGGGAAGGCCTGTGGTACGGGCAGGAGGGGAGCCTGAGCCATAGTCCCCACTCTCTGTCACCGTTTCATCTTCTGCTTGCTGACCTCGAGGTGACTTGAGAGCTCTCCCTGCCTCGGCTGTGCAGTCCAGAAGCCACAACTTCCTCTAGGAAACTGACAAGGAGATAGGAGATTACTTAAAGGAAAAACAAACGCATCACTAAAAATAGAGTATCTTGCTCATGCTGCTGAAGTACCTAAAAGGATACTCATGACTAAGTATGCAGGAAGTACTGGCTGGTCTGCTATGGGAGGACAGGAGAGAAGGACTAGCTGGTCTGCTATGCGCTGACAGGAGAGAAGTATGGAGAGCGCTATAGCATCCATGCCAGGACAGCCCCTGTGGGGATTCCGCAGGTGATCTTTACTTCAGTTTCAACTTTTCTAAAAAGGGGGAAAAAACTTTGCTAAAATTATACTTGAAGAACCTCCTCTGCATTTCAATAAGACTCCACATCCCTGATTGCAGAGGGAAAACATTTTATTTGCCAAACCTAATTTTGTATCCTAGGGCCATTGTGACTTTTCAAAAAGTATCTATTTGGGTACTTTGATGAGTCATTGCACAGAATGCCTAAAAAATATGGGCAATGAACATATTGGTAGTTGAAATCTAAATTTAGACTATGTTTAAAAACAAACAAAAAAGTGAATTTTCTTTTTTTAAGTGTTTTATATAAAGCTTACTTAAAAAAAAGCAGACTAAAAAATCTATGATACTAGAACCCAGTTCCCTTTGGTTAACTTCACCCTTGTGAGTCTGCACTGGAGTGGGTGGATGGGTGAACACTGCTTATCATTCCACTCTAAGGGGCTCTCAGTGAGAGACCAATAAATGAGGTATAAATAGAAAGGTACCAGGGACTCATGGTGGATAAATTCTACGGCTTCTCTTAGTTTGAACTGTTCTCAAGGGTACTTTCCCAGTTCTACAGAGGGGAAGGAAAGTGGTTAGAGAAAAGCACCCCTAGTTTTAAAAAGTCAACCTCAAAGCTCCTCCCCAGCAAAGGTACCCAAGGAGGTATGCTGAAAAGCAATATAATATAAAAAAATAAAAATATGAAATAAATATAAACAATACAAAGAATATACACATAAATATAATAACATATATTTACATATATATATATATTTACTTATACCAGTGGTACTAGAGATTGAGCTCAGGGAAATACTTGCTAGCTAGAGAAATATTGTAGGCCTTGGGCCAAGCCATGCCATTACCTTCACTTCCCAAGTATCTGGAACTACAGGCATGTGTGAACAAAAAAAGCTAGAGGAGCTGGAAGCCCACACCTATAATCCTAGCTATTCAGGAGGCTTAACTCTGAAGATTGCAGTTCAAAGTTAGCTTGGGCAGGAAAATCCCTGAGACATTTATCTCCAAGTTAAAACCAAAAAAGAGCTAGAAGTAGAGCTGTGGTACAAGTGGTAGAGTTAACTAGTCTTTTTTTTTTTTTTTTTTGCCAGTCCTGGGCCTTGAACTCAGGACCTGAGCACTGTCCCTGGCTTCTCTTTTTGCTCAAGGCTAGCACTCTGCCACTTGAGCCACAGCACCACTTCTGGCCGTTTTCTATATATGTGGTACTGAGGAATTGAACCTAGGGCTTCATGTATATCTTGCCCCTAGGCCATATTCCCACCCCTAGCACTAACTAGTCTTGAGCAAAAGAAGCTCAGGGATAGTGCATAGATCCTCAGTTCAAGTCTCAGGATGGGACTGTGCATGTACAGGAACGTGTGTGTGGCATGTGTACACACACACACAAAATAAAGGATTTTGAATCTCTTTACTACTAAGAAATGGCTCATGCCTATACTCCTAGCTACACAGGAGGGTGAGATTAGAGATCAGGGTTCAAAGACAGGGTTCCCTGGACAGGAAAGTCATGAGATCTTATCTCCAATTAGTCACCACAAAAAGAAAAAAAAAAAGAAAGAAAAAAACGCCTGCTGGTAGTTCATGGCTATAATTTTAGCTAGTCAGGAGGCTGAGATCTGAGGATCACGGTTCAAAGCTAGATTGGGCAAGAAAGCCCATGAGATTCTGATCTCCAATAAACTACTCAGAAAAGACTGGAACTCAAGTGGTAGAGTGCTAGCCCTGAGCACAAAGAGGCTTAGGGACAGTGCCCAGGCCCTGAGATCAAGCCCCAGGATTGGCACCAAAAAAGAAAAGAAAAGAAAAAACTACTTGAGGAGACAGACTCTGACTTAAACATTACACATTGTTTACATGTATTGAAATATCACATAGTATTCCATAAGGACATAAAAACTTTATGTCCTTTATGTATCACTTAAATAATTTCAAAGCAGGAGGCTCAGGAGGCTGAGCTCTGAGGATGGTGGTTGGAAGCCAGCCTGGGCAGGAAAGTCCATGAGACTCTCATCTCATCTCCAGTTAACCACCAGAACCAGAAGTGGCACAAAAGCTCAAAGTGGTAGAGTGCTAGCCAGGGACAGCATCGAAGCCCTGAGTTCAAGCCCCATGTTGGGCTAAAAGGGGGCGTGGGGGAGGCGGCAGTGACAGGGCACTCATGCTTGTAATCTTAGCTACTTAGGAGGCTGAGCTATGAGGATTGTGGTTCAGAGCTAGTGCAGGCAGACAAATCTTTGAGACATATCTTTAATTAACCAGCAAAAAGCTAGAGGTGGAGCTGTAGCTCAAGTGGAAGAGCACTAGCCTTGAGTGAAAACTGGCACCATGTATATACACAGGGAAAGAGAAAGAAAGGAAGGAAGGAAATAAGAAAGAAAGCCAACATTCCATATGAATTTCTTATATCAAAAATACCAGAGGAATCTAAAATATGAATAGATTAATAAAATAAATAAGAATTTGGGGAAGTGGTGCTGTGGGCTCAAAGTGTCCTTGAGCGAGAGCTCAGGGACAGTGCCTAGGCCCTGAGTTCAAGGCCCACACTGAGGGGAGGGGGGGAAGCCAGGTGCCAGTGGTTCACACCTGTAATCCTACCTACTCAGAAAGCTGAGAACCGAGGATCATGGTTCAAAGCCAGCCTGGGCTCTGTGAGGCTGTATCTCGAACAAACTACTTAAAAAAGGCAGAAGTGGCACTATGGCTCAAGTGGTAGATTGCCTGACTTGAGCAAAAGAAGCTCAGAGACAGCACCCAGGCCCAGAGTTCAAGCCCCAGGACTGGCAAAATAATTTTTAAAAATGGACAAAAATTCTTAAATGCAGCAACAACCTTCTAATTACAGCCTAACACTTGGCTGGGGATGTTAGGGAGGGGAGGATGGAATGTTTAATTGTAGAAGACACTAGAGAGCTCCTCTTACCGCTCCTTTCAACTCCCACTGCTTACAGCTTTCAGCCACAGCTATGCTTTACTCCTCTGCTTTTTTGTTTTGTTTTTGTGCCTACCCTGGGGCCGGGGTGTTGTCCTTGAGCTAGCTCAAGGCTGGCTAGCATTCTACCACTTGAGCCAGAGCTCAACTTAGAGCTTTTTTTTGGGTGGGGGGTAGTTTATTGGAGCTAAGAGTCTCATGGACTTTCCTGCCCTGACCTCAGCCTCCTGAGTAGCTAGGATTACAGGCATAAGCCACCTCACCCAGCTGAACTATGCATCTTAAAAAACCTATCTGTTTTTTAAAAGTGTCTGTACTCTTTATTTTGTATATAAGTTTATCTGATTTGGGGAAGGGAAGGGGGAATCACAGAAATGGGACAAAGGGTGAACCAATTCAACAGTGATACTTACTAGACACTATGTTGGAAATGAATTTTGAAACATGGGGGGAACATGAAGGAGGGAGGGTAAGACTGTTCAAAAAGAAATGTACTCATTACCTTGCTTATGTAACTGTGACCACTATGTACATCACCTTTACAATAAAATTTAAATTAAAAACAATAAAATCCATCTCTTACAGCACCACTCTTCTGAGAAACTACCTTCCCCTCAAGCTGCCAACTAGCTTGTCAGTAGCTTACACTGTGTTGTAACCTGTCTAGGAAGTTTTTGTTGTTGTTGTTGGTGATGGTTGTGGGGCTTGAATGCTGGGCCTGGGCGCTGTCTCAGAGCTCTTCAGCTCAGGGCTATTGCTTTACCACTGTGAGCCACAGCAACACTTAGGAGTTTCTGGTGGTTAACTGGAGATAAGTGCACCTCATGGACGTACTCACTGGGCTGGCTTTGAACCATTCTCATCAGATCTCAGCCTCCTGAGTAGTTAGGATTACAGGTGTGAGCCATTGATGCCCAGCTCTAGGAAGTTTTTGAGAGCACAAAGTAATACACAATACTTCCTCCTTGAAAACAGCATATATAAACCTCAAGTCTGAACCCTCTCCCCATTCCTCTTTCCAGAGACAACAATTTGATCAACAAATATTTACTGAGTATCTACTTTGTGCTAGAAGCTGTGAATAGGCCATTAAGAAAGTAAGCAGGGGCTGGGAATATGGCCTAGTGGTAAAGTGCTCATCTCATATACATAAAGCCCTGGGTTCGATTCTTCAGCACCACATATATAGAAAAAGCCAGAAGTGGCGCTGTGGCTCAAGTGGCAGAGTGCTAGCCTTGAGCAAAAAAAGCAGCTTAGGGACAGTGTCCAGGTTCTGAGTTCAAGCCCCAGGACTGGCAAAAAAAAAAAAAAAAAAAAAAAAAGGAAAGTAAACAGACTCTGCTCTTATGGAATTTATATTCAAATGGGGAGTGAGCAAGATAAAATTAGTTAGTAGGTAAGTATTAGTGAGGTAAAAACGTTCCCATCTTAGAAATTAAGGCACAGAGAGGTCTTCATGTTTGGAAATTACATTGTTGGGATAAAAGGCCAGGTATCATGTTTTCTTAACTATGATGTCATACTGCCTCCCTATAATATGAAGTAAATGCTGTGCAGAAAAATAAAACAGACTTAAAGAACTGGAGATGTTAGTGTAAGACTTTTAAATGCAATTTTCCGGGAAGGGCTTCAGTGAGAAGTAATGTTTGAGATAAGACCTGAAAGAAGTGTCAGAGCTTTTATCTTAGGGAAGGAGGGAAAGGCATCGAGGACCTGTGGGTTCAAGGAATGGAAATGGGGCAGCTATGGCCACAAGAAAGATGATTGGAGATTACACAGGTGACAGCTGAAAATGAAGATGAGATATGTAAAGCTGCTAGTCAGGATTTCAATTTTTACTTTGGGTAAAGATGAGGGATATCTGTAGAGTGCCGCACAGCTTGTGACATAGCCTGAATTACACATTTTCTTTCTGTTTTGGTGGTACTAGGGTTTGAACTGCAGGCATTAGACTTGCTGGGCAAGCACTCCACCACTTTCAGCTACAATTCCAGCCCCCCATCCCTTTTTTTGCCAGTCCTGGGGTTTGAACTCAGGGCCTGAGCGCTGTCCCTGGCTTCCTTTTGCTCAAGGCTAGCACTCTACCACTTGAGCCACAGCGCCACTTCTGGCTTTTTCTCTTTATGTGGTGCTAAGGAATTGAACCCAGGGCACTCTACCACTAGGCCATATTCCTAGCACAATTCCAGCCCTTTTTTGCTTTAGTTTATCAATGGCACCTGACCGGACATTAGATTCCAGAAAGGCTGATGGAAATTCCTGATATTACTGATGAGTAGACTGTAAATATGAGAGAAAGAGGGGAAAACATCAAGGTTTTTGATTTAACACAAAGAATGGATGTGATACTGAAATGGAAAGACTAGGGGAAGATTATATTTAGGAAGATGTGCATATACACACACAGACAAATACATGTGGTGCTAGAGATTAAATTCAGGGTCTTGAGCATGCTACGCCCTTAACTACACAAGATTTTTTTTTTTTTCCGGCCAGTCCTGGGGCTTGAACTCAGGGCCTGGGCACTGTCCCTGGCTTCTTTTGGCTCAAGGCTAGCACTCTACCACTGAGTCACTGTGCCACTTCCGGCTTTTTCTGTTTATGTGGTACTGAAGAATTGAACCCAGGGCTTCATGCATAAGGCAAGCATTCTATCGGTAAACCACATTCCCAGCCCCCACAAGCTTGTTTTTGATCATGTTAAGTGTGAATGTTTATTAGACATTCAAGTATAAATACCAAGTAGACTGAACACAAGTCTGAAGTTTGGGGCAGAAGTTCAGATTGGAAACAGGGTTTGAGGTTGGGGGTTGGTGATTTTTCTCCTAGGGGAAATGTGGCCATGTCTAGAGCCAGTTTAGCTATCATAACTGGGGCTTGCTACTGGCAGCTAGTGGGTAGAAGCCAGGGCTTCGGTTGAACATCCTACAATACAAAAGATAGCCTCCCACAGCAAAGATTTTCTGGCCCCCAATACAAATAATGTTAAGGTTTTAAAAAAGAGCTCTGGACTAGAGTCAGCAGTGGAGCTGGAGAATTTAAAATAGCCAGGAAACCAGAGAGGTTTGCCAAGGGAATGGGTGTAAAGATAAAGGGAGATGGTCTAACGACCAAGTCCTAGGGATTCTTTAAAAAAAAAAAAAGGAGAAAGGAGAAGAGAGAGAAATAATGCCAATGAGGGAGAAAGCAGGAACATATACTTCCTGAGGGTTGAAAAACATTTTAGGGGAAAGGGTTTGGCTTAGGGGCAGAACACTTGCTTAGCGCATGTGAGACTGGGGTCTGTTGCCATCACTGCAGAAGAAAAAAGTTTCAAAGTGAAGGAACTGATTGTGTTAACTGCTGCTTACAGGTCAAATAAAACGAGCATTCAAAGTCGATCCTGGGATTAGCTGAGCAGAAATCTCTGGAGTTCATAACGGGGGCACTTTGAGGAGTAACGTGGGTTTCACCAAGTATTCAAGGGAGGAACAGGAGATGATGCGTGTAAACAACTCTTAGAGAATTTTGCTATACAGACAAGAGGGACAGAAGGGATGGAGGTATAGTTTAGTATAGTTTAGAAGAGAGAGGGGGGAGTGGAGGAAAGGAGAAGAAGAAGGGGAGGAAGGAGGGACAGGTTGAAAGAGAAGAAAGGGACAGAAGGAGGAAAGACAAGGAAGAGAGAGGCAGGAAAGGAGGGAGGGAGGGAGGAAGAAAGAAAGAAAAGGGAGAAAATAGATTTTATTTTTTTTGCCAGTCCTGGAGCTTGAACTCAGGACCTGAGCACTGTCCCTGGCTTCTTTTTCCTCAAGGCTAGCACTCTACTGTGCCACTTCTGGTTTTTTCTGTTTATGTGGTGCGGAGGAATCGAACCCAGGGCTTCATGCATGCTAGGCAAACACTGTACTACTAAGCCACATTCCCAGCCTGAGAGAATAGATTTTTAAGAATAGGAAAAATTTGCAGCACGGAGGAAAATAGAAAAACAAAAACCAAAGCAAAATACAACAAGAAAACCAATACGAGCCCTTGGTCCTGTGTTTTGTCCATGAAGAAGACACAGGACAAAAAAGCCAACAGTGCGATTCTGCACGCATCCACCACTGCGCATGCATGCTTTGTTGGAGAACCGTGAAGAGGAAGGAGGAAATTAGGCCCAGAGCCCATAGGACTGCAGACAGACTCCTCAGGGAAAGACGTGCCCACACATCAGTCACACAGAGGCCTAAAGGAGGTTATCATCTGAGAATAAAAACATCTATAAATGTGCATTCTTACCACGCAGCACAGTCAAGACAACATCAATTTGTCAGAACAACTACACTACAAGGGTAGAATGTGGCCATTATAAGAAGAAAAAAAAAAAAAGAAACAAGGCTTAAATAACACAGCCATAACAACCACAGAGCTAAAGACACTTTGTAAGTCTTTAATTATAGAGGTGCTGCTGGCTTTAGGGGCCTTAAAGGGAACATTTTAAGAGAGCACAAATGGAAATGAAATTACTAACAGTTTTTCTTCTCACAGACCATAATGGTCATTTGGCATCTGGACTACCATCATAGTACCTTCACTATCTTGGTGTATTTCCTCGAGGGATTATATGATTTTTGCCACTGAATTATGTGAAAGTGAGGGGAAAAGACAACTGATTTGTATGTAAGAGCCATGGCAGAGGTGGTAAGGATGAGGATCCAGTCTTTTCAGCTTCACTTCCTCCAAATCTACTATCGTAATAGCAGCAGCAGCAATAGTAAGTGGCATCTACTGGGGGTTTATCATGGGCCCGATCTCCTCTCAGCATGTTGCAAATCATCTACTCATCACAACAGTGGGATAAAGCTGTTAGTCTCTCCATTTTACTGCTGAGAAAGCTGAGGCTAAATAATTTGCTTAGGGTTCTACAAGTGGACATGTGTCAAAAGTGGAATTTAAACAAAGTAGTCTGGTAATGACACATGCCCTTACCAGACCAAAGGATACCAAAAGTTGACTTATAAATAACAGGATCTATTTAAGGCCATAAGTTCTAATGATAATTCCTGTGAAAGGATCTATGTCCTGAAGGATGTTTTGGGGAATAGAGTTTGGGCAGAGGAATGACAGCTCAGTATTGTACTAAGGACAATCAATTAGACAGCTTACTATATAAACAATTCCAGTGCAATAAAATCAATATTTTTGGTGGTACAGAAAAAAAAAGCCATGGTTGTGCATATGCTAGGGAATTGCTCTACCATTTTTATGATTTCTTTTTTTTTTTTAAAAGAAGGCTATTTTATTTTATTTATTTATTATTATTTTTTTTAAGCCAGTCCTGGGCCTTGGACTCAGGGCCTGAGCACTGTCCCTGGCTTCTTCTTGCTCAAGGCTAGCACTCTGCCACTTGAGCCACAGCGCCACTTCTGGCCATTTTCTGTATATGTGGTGCTGGGGAATCGAACCCAGGGCCTCATGTATACGAGGCAAGCACTCTTGCCACTAGGCCATATCCCCAGCCCCATTTTTATGATTTCTTAAAATTGTTAAAGCATTTCAATATTTTTTCCTGATAAAAAAACAGGTCAGGGCTGGGGACATGACTTAAGTGGGAGAGCAACTGCCTAGTAAGTGCAAAGTCTAGTTCTATCTAAAAACAAAACCCAAAGTTAAACAAAACCAAACAAATGTAGATGATACAAGTAATAACCAAGTATATTGGTTGCTTTTTCTTAGTATTAGTATTTTTTAGCATTGCTATTATTTTTTAGTATTAGATGTTTGAGATTTTCCTTCCATTTTAAACTTCTTGTGTGTGTATACGTGTATGTGTGTGTGTGTGCATGTGTTCACACGAGTGCTGGTTACTGGGGCTTGAATTTTTTTTTTTTTGCCAGTCCTGGGCCTTGAATTCCGAGCCTGAGCACTGTCCTTCGCTTCTTTTTGCTCAAGGCTAGCACTCTGCCACTTGAGCCACAGCACCACTTTGGGCCATTTTCTATATATGTAGTGCTGAGGAATCGAACCCAGGGCTTCATGTATATGAGGTGAGCACTCTTGCCACTAGGCCATATTCCCAGCCCCTGGGGCTTGAATTTTTAATTTAGGGCTTAAACATGCTGTCCCTGAGTTTTTTTGTTTTGTTTGTTTGTTTTTGGCTCAGGGCTAGAGCTCTAACACTTGAGCCACAGATCCACTTCCAACTTTTTTGGTGATTAACTGGAGGTAAGAGTCTCATAAACTTTCCTGCCTGGGCTGGCTTTGAACTAGGATCCTCAGATCTCAGCCTCCTGAGGAGGCCTAAGTTGGTGCCTGGCCCATTTAAAACTCTTTATCTTTTACCTAATAAATCTGGAAAGAAATATATAAACACTGTATTGGATCTTACATAGTACATAAAAAGGTAGATCTTATAAACTGTGAACGAGAATAATATTCCCCTATAATATTTTCCCATAACAACATTCTGAGGGCAAGAAACAGAAGCTCATTTATTCCCTGGCATTGGAGATGTAGGTAGTGTCAATCACTGAACTAGTGTAAGAAAATAAGTGCCTGGGACCTGAAACTGGAAAGCTGCTTGGAAACCAGGCAGCATTTACTTCTGACTCTCTTCTCTCACTCTTTCTCTCCCTCTCTCTCATTCATTTGTTTCTTCTTTAAGCATCACACTATAAGTCTGTATCTTTTTTGCCTATATCTGGGTTGAAGTAAACTTCTTTTAAATCAACCCTCCCCATACAAACAGCTGATTTTAAAGTTTACTTTTAAGAATCAGCAGCAACTAGGGGGCTGAGAATATAGCCTAGTAAGTGGTAGAGTGCTTGCCTCGTATACATGAAGCCCTGGGTTCAATTCCTCAGCACCACATACATAGAAAAAGCCAGAAGTGGCACTGTGGCTCAAGTGGTAGAGTGCTAGCCTTGAGCAAAAAGAAGCCAGGGACAGTGCTCAGGCAGAGTGCAAGTCCCAGGACTGGCAAAAACAAAAACAAAAACAAAAAACCACAAAACAAAACAAAAAAGAATCAGCAGCAACTAACCATCCTGTTGGCAAAGGCATGGTATGAAGGATGAATGCACTTTCAGTTGATTATGCTATAATAAATGCATAATAAAGCTCTTTTAGCTGGCAATTTAATAGTTTAAAATCTTAAAAAATATTTATATCCTCTGATGCAATAGTTTCATTATAATATTGCTAGCATGAAATTTGGAACTTGTTTTGTTTTGTTTTGTTTTTTTTGGCCAGTCCTGGGGCTTGGACTCAGGGCCTGAGCACTGTCCCTGGCTTCTTTTTTTGCTCAAGGCTAGCACTCTGCCACTTGAGCCACAGCGCCACTTCTGGCCATTTTCTGTATATGTGGTGCTGGGGAATCGAACCCAGGGCCTCATGTATATGAGGCAGGCACTCTTGCCACTAGGCCATATCCCCAGCCCCGAAATTTGGAACTTGAATTCCAGCGTTGCACTTCCTAGTTATATAACCTAAGGTAAATTGCTTAATATCTCTAAGTTTTATTTATTTATTTATTTATTTTTCGCTACTCCTGGGCCTTGGACTTCGGGCCTGATCACTGTCCCTGGCTTCTTTTTGCTCAAGGCTAGCACTCTACCACTTGAGCCACAGCACCACTTCTGGCTGTTTTCTATATATGTGGTGCTGAGGAATCAAACCCAGGGCTTCATGTATATGAGGCAAGCACTCTTGCCACCAGGCCATATTCCCAGCTCCTAAGTTCTAGCTTTTTGTTAAGCAACATTATAGACTGTTTACAAGAGTGAAAATTGCGAATACTTAATATCAGACAGTATTTGCTTTATTGTTGTATGTACAGTCTCAAGATAGCTCCTAAAATATAGTAAGTAGGCAATAACTATTAACTGAATGAACAACAAAAACAACTCCAAAGGACTGTATAAATAAATTGTGGAACAACCAAACAGCCAAATGTGATTTTGCTATTAAAGCAATATAAATAAAGTATTTTCATTAAAAGCACATGTACAGTTATTTCCTTTTATTTAAAAGTAGCTGGGTATTGTGCTGAGTGCCCATAATCCCAGCATTTAAGAGACTGAGACAGGCAAATCAAGCCTAGGCTAGCTTGGACAACACAGTGAGACCATCTAAGAAAACCCAAAATCAAAAAGACAAAAAAAGAAAGAAAGAAAGGGTATACATTCATGGGAACATCTAAATGACTGAATCAGGATGCTGACACAATTCTCAATGGTAGGATGGTAGCAGTATGATATTTTCATTATCTTCTTTTTGTTTCAATGTACTTAATTTTTTCCCAATGAGTAGGGTTACAGTTTTATAATGGAAAACTTCTTTCTTTTTGCCAGTCCTGGGGCTTGAACTCAGGGCCTATATGCTGTCTGTTTGCTTCTTTTGATCAAGGCTAGTGCTCTACCACTTGAGGCACCATGCTACTTCTGGCTTTTTCTGAATAGTCAGTTGGAGATAAGAGTCTTACAGACTTTTCTGACTTAGATGGCTTCAAACTGCCATCCTTAGATCTCAGCCTCCTGAGTAACTAGGATAATAGGTATGAGCCAATGGTGCCTGGTATGGAAAACTACTTTTATTTATTTATTTGCTCGTCCTGGGTCTTGGACTCAGGGCCTGAGCACTGTTCCTGGCTTCTTTTTGCTCAAGGCTAGCACTCTGCCACTTGAACCACAGCGCCACTTCTGGCTTTTTCTATATATGTGGTGCTGAGGAATTGAACCCAGGGCTGCATGTACAGGAGGCAAGCATTCTTGCCTCTAGGCCATATTCCCAGCCTGGAAAGCTACTTTTAATTTTAAAAAATGTTAGCGTGCGGGCTGGGGATATGGCCTAGTGGCAAGAGTGCTTGCCTTGTATACATGAGGCCCTGGGTTCAATTCCCTAGCACCACATATACAGAAAACGGCCAGAAGTGGCGCTATGGCTCAAGTGGCAGAGTGCTAGCCTTGAGCAAGAAGAAGCCAGGGACAGTGCTCAGGCCCTGAGTCCAAGGCCCAGGACTGGCCACTAAAAAAAAATAAAAAATGTTAGCGTGCAAAAAGAAATTTGAATCAGATAATATTTAAGTCCTGTGTTTTAATTCAATTTTAAAAGAAGGATCTGATTAGAGTTATTTATGTCTGTTAGACATTAGTATCTGACAGGTATAGAACATATCTTCTTTGTTTTTTTTTTTTTTTGGCCAGTCCTGGGGCTTGAACTCAGGGCCTGGGCACTGTCCCTGGCTTCTTGTTGCTCTAGGCTAGCACTCTACCATTTGAGCCACAGCTCCACTACCGGCCTTTTCTGCATATGTGGTGCTGAGGAATCAAACTCAGGGCTTCATGCATGCTAGGCAAGCACTCTACCACTAGGCCACATTCCCAGCCCAGAATCTTCCCATATCTTCTTTCTAGCACCTTGAACAGAACCTCACACATGAAATAAGCTCTAAATAAATGCTTGTCAGTGGCAGATAATAGCTCCATTATGACTTCTGTAATAGTGTCTAGTACTTTGGTCGCAGGAGAAAAGCAAATCCCCACAGAAAATCTCTACAAAGAAGTTGATGGTTTCAAAACTGATCTTAAAATGCCCAATAGTGAAGAAGAGTGCTTTTGGATTCCTTCCTCTTTGAAATGCAAATTCTGTTATAGTATCCTAATTTTTCTGTAAATAATTCAGAGATAGATCCAACTTGTGGTTACAGGAGAAGATCCGAGTTTCTAATGTTACTTCTTTAGGTAGAAATCTATAATGTACCTGTTGAGAACACGAGTCAGCCTCTTCCCAGCTTCTAATGTACTCAGCTGTGTTTTAAGCCCTTACTACCTACCACTAATTCGATTGATGATTTTTAATCAAAAGTAATACTATTCTTAACTATCTTGGAATGACAAGAAATTAATAACTAAATGATTCCTCACTTTTGAATGATTATTTTCTCCTGTTTTGGTTTGCAATATTTCTCTATTTTGCCTGTCTTTCTAAATAACATCTAAAAGCAAAGAATTACATTAAAAATCACAGCGAGGGGGCTGGGAGTATGGCCTAGTGACAAAAGTGCTTGCCTCACATACATGAAACTCTTGGTTCAATTCCCCAGCACCACATATGTAGAAAATGGCCAGAAGTGGCGCTGTGGCTCAAGTGGTAGAGTGCTAGCCTTGAGCAAAAAGAAGCCAAGGACAGTGCTCAGGCCCTGAGTTCAAGGCCCAGGACTAGCCAAAAAAAACAACCAAAACATCACAGCGAGGTAAATCTTTCTAAAAAAGTTATTTTATTAGAGTGTGCAGACTAGAAACAAATTGTGTCTGGTTCTAGCTTAAACATGTATTAGCCTTATGACTTTGGGAAAGGTGTATAACCTCTTATTTTTCTTGTTGGTGGTGATGATCCTGACGTTTGTATCAGAGCTTTATGCTCATGCGACAGGTGATTACCACTTCAGCCATCCTTCCAGCCCTTGTTTAAACTCTTTCGTACTTCAATACGATGATGTTGATGTACTATTAAAAATAACATTGGGCCAGGCACTGGTGGATTTTTCATGTAATCCTAGCTACTCAGGAGACAGATCTGAGATCTACAGTTCAAAGCCAGCCTGTGCAAGAAAGTCTGTGAGATTCTTATCTCCAATTAACCACCTAAAGGCTGGAAGTTGAACTGTGGCTCAAAGTGGTAGAGTGCTAGCCTTGAACAAAAAGAGCACAGGAACTATGCTCCAATACCAACCAAAAAAAAAAAAAGCTCATAGACAATGTCCAGACCCTGAGCCCAAGGACTAACATATTCAAAAAACAAAACAAAAACTGTATGTACAGCGTGATTGGAATCATGTTTATATATAAAACATTAATTTATAATCTTTAGGAAAAATATTATCAGCAGTTATCTTTAGTATTATGATGAATGATGTTTTTCTTTTTTGTCAGGAGTAGGGATTGAACTGTGGACCTGGGTGCTGTCCCTGAGCTCTTTCAGGTCAAGGCTAGTGCTCTACCACTTGAGCCACAGCACCACTTCTGGTTTTCTGGTGGTTAACTGGCGGTAAGAGTCTCATGGACTTTCCTGCCTGGGCTAGCTTTGAACCATGATCCTCAGATCTCAGCCTCTTGAGTGGCTAGGATTATAAGCATGAGCCACTGGCAACTGGCTCTGATTTTATTTATTTATTTATTTTTATTATTATTTTTTTTTTTTGGCCAGTCCTGGGCCTTGGACTCAGGGCCTGAGCACTGTCCCTGGCTTCTTCCCGCTCAAGGCTAGCACTCTGCCACTTGAGCCACAGCGCCGCTTCTGGCCGTTTTCTGTATATGTGGTGCTGGGGAATCGAACCTAGGGCCTCGTGTATCCGAGGCAGGCACTCTTGCCACTAGGCTATATCCCCAGCCCTCTGATTTTATTTTTATACATATTTACTAATTTGATTTTTATAGTGAGCATAAATCAACTAGTTGGAGAGAATACTTTGTTTGCCTACATTATGTGCCTTTGTCAGTTAGGGAAAGTAACTGAAAAATGAGATCATTAATTATTTTGTTGAATTGAACCTAATTGAACCTAATTCAATATGTCTCTGTGTGCGTGTGTGTATTTGCTAGCCTTGAACTCAGGGCCTGGGCAATGTTCCTGAGCTTGTTTTGCTTAAAGCTAGTACCACGTGAGCCAGTACCACTTCTGGCTTTTTCTGAGTTATTCACTGGAGATAGGATTCTCAGGACTATCCTGCCTGGGCTGGCTTCAAACCATGATCTCAACCTCCTGAATAGCTAGGATTGCAGATGTGCAGTAACTGTTACTGACTTGAAAGGAATCTGTCAGTAAGAGGATTGTTGACTTGAGTCTTATCCTCTAGCAGGATGCACTACTGGAAATTAGATTTGGCATGGCTGGCTAATAAATGCACCTATCCTCCTCACTTTTCCCCTCCATTGCAGTCCTGAATCCTATAAAGACAGTGACTTTATTCTATCAGGAGAACCATTTCATCTTTGATGGATCAGGTTCTTGGCCTCTCAGCTCACACAACTAACTTAAAGTGTCGATTGCTGCCAGCAAGGACTAGAACTCTTTAATATAAATTGACTTGTGAAGTGATAAGGCAGGACAGCTGAAAATCCAGTTTATTGTAAGAAAGTAGATACAGTTTAACTGCATCTAGAAACTTGCTATTTTTTTTTTAAAACTATTTTTTTGTCTTTTCTTTTTTGGTAATGGGGATAGAACCTAGGATGTCATTCTTGCGCTTCCCCTTATCCTCCCAAGGACATTTAAATGAACAAATGGGACAAAAAGAAAACCAAAATAGACAAAAAGGACAAAACCTCTTGTTTTCATTTCCTGGAGTTCATTTTGATAAATATTATTTTGTATGATTGGATGCACATAGGCATTGTGCCTTTCTATTCTTCTCCTGAGAGTATCTTCCTTTGCTCTCACTGTGTGTGAATGCCTAGAGTCTTGTATAATTTATTATGTCCTGGTGTATTTTAGATGTAGCTTTTACATATGAGAGGGCTCGGCTTACCTCACTTAACATCATTTGTTCTAGGTCCATCCATTTCCCTTCAAATGACATAATATTGGGGCTGGGGATATGGCCTAGTGGTGAAGAGTGCTTGTCTTCTATACATGAGGCCCTGGGTTCAATTCCCCAGCACCACATATACAGAAAACAGCCAGAAGTGGTGCTGTAGCTCAAGTGGCAGAGTGTTAGCCTTGAGCAAAAAAAGAAGCCAGGGACAATGCTCAGGCCCTGAGTCCAAGCCCCAGGACTGGCCAAAAAAAAAAAAAAAAAAAAAAAAAACCAACCAAAAAAACACAATATTGTTTCAAATGGCTGTGTAAAATTCTATTGTATATAAGTATCACAGTTTTTGGATCCACACATCTGTTGTGGGGCATCTGGGCTATTTCCACAACTTGGCTATTGTGACACACACACACATACACACATATACACATACACACACAAGAACTGTGTAGGAATGTTAGAGGAGATGTGAAGAAAAAGGAACCCTACTGCACAGTTGGTGGGGATATAAACTAGTACAACCACTCTGAAGAACAGTCTGGAGGAAGTTCAAAAAAAAAAAAAAAGAAAGAAGGAAAGAAAGAAAGAACGAACGAACTAAACATAGGCCTGCCCTAGGAACCAGCCATACCAGTCCTGGGCATCTACCTTGAACATCATGAGCCAGGATATGATACGGACACCTGCACATCCAAGTTCATTGCCACACTATTCACAATAGCCAAGATATGGAAACAGACCAGATGCCCCATAATAGATGAGTGAGTGGATCTCAAAAATGTGGTACCAATATACAATGAAATCTTACACAGTCATTAGAAAAAAATAAAATAATGTCATTTGCAGGGAAATGGATGGAACTAGAACAAATCATGTTAAATGAGGTAAGCCAAGATCAGAGAGATAAACGGCACATGTTCTCTTTGATATGCAGAAATTAGATCTAAAATACACTGAGACATGATAAATTATACAGGATCCTAGATACTCACACACAGTGAGACCAAAAGAGGATACCTTAGGAGAAACACAAAGGTGCAATGCCTACGTGTCTTTTCATATTTATATAAATATAAATATAAATATATATACATATACTGAAACAAACTCTAAGATATGGAAACAAGAGACTTCTTTTTTTCTCCCCTTTCTTTTTTTAGGTTTAGTTTTTGATGATTCTGTCTTACATATGGTGTATTCAAGAGCACATCTTCGGGAGAGTGAGAGTACAGAACTTGAGGAAAAAAGGGTAGAAAAGTGCAGCAGAGGAGCTCACTAGACATTGATGAAAGTGAGCTATACAACATGTGGGTAGAGATGAGAAGGAGGCACTGGGAGAGAGTGAGGGAAAGGAAGACACTGTAGGAAAGGAAATGTACTCATTACCTGATCCATGTAATTGTAATCCTTTTGTATATCACCTCCATCATAACAATAAAGTAAATTAATAAAAAAGAAAAAGAGTTGTGTAGGGCTGTGGGCAGAGCCCTCAGCTAGCCCTATGTTCAATCCTAGAACTGTGAAAGTAAACAAAAAAGACAAAAACCAAATCAGTGTGTACCCAAGCATGGTGAAGTAATGCACACTGGTAAGTCAGCTAAGGCCTATGAGGCAGGAGCACTGCTTGAACTCAGGAGTTTGGGGCCAGCCTGAGCAATAAGGTGAGACAATGTCTCATAAGCAAACAAACAAACAAATAGTAAATGTACTGAGTAGGTTAGTAATACCAAAAGTATCCTGCATGCATCATGAAAATTGAGTCTGCTTAAAATTATTTAAGCCTTTACAATACCTGATCTCTGAGATTTAAGTAGCATTTTAATGGTAAATTTCACTACTTTTTGGTTACAGGTTATAAATTTATAAAAGTAAACTAAAAATCTAATAATGGCCAGGCTGGGAATATGGCCTAGTGGTAGGGTGCTTGCCTCGTATACATGAAGCCCTGGGTTCGATTCCTCAGCACCACATATATAGAAAAGGCCAGAAGGGGCGCTGTGGCTCAAGTGGTAGAATCCTAGCCTTAAGAAAAAAAAAAAAAGCCAGGGATAGTGCTTAGGCCCTAAGTTCAAGCCCCAGGCTGGCAAAAAAAAAAAAATCTAATAATGGATCATTTATGTTCTGCAGGCATTCATTTTTTTCCTGTTTGGTGGTTACCATAGCAACTTCCTCTTTCTAAAAGTTTCTTGGTCAGGCACTGGTATACAATCCCATCCAAGACTTTATTGACTCCTTTCTTGTAAGTTAGCCACTCAAATGTAAACAGCTTAGCATGCAGTTAGGTCAGATAACAGAATACTGAGGCAGGCTGCAGTCAGACGATCTGGTAGAAAGCTATTGTAGGGCTGCCTTACTTCTTAATTTTACATAAGAGATTATTTGCTCAGTAACTTAGGGACACCAATTTAAAGAAAAATGTAGATGTATGATTTTTACTTCTCTCCTTTATTTAGAAAATCAAGTAAAATTTTACTCATAGTACTGCTAGTCAAACACATCTGAGAACAAGCATTCTTCAAAAGATAAATGTATTACATGACAAATATATATTAAAATCTTTGTCAATTTGTCTTTGGTGCCTAAATTTGACTTATCTTTGAGATAATTTTAGATTTCTGACATTCCAAATTAAAGGGAAGATTAACATCTTAGACACTGGCTATGGGAGCTTCAACATTAACTCTAATAAGACACAACGGTTGTTTAAAGGTCACTGAGTCCTTTTGAATACTGCTATTAGAGTCTATTTAAAAACATGCGATTATCTACCTAAATATACTTGTGAGACTCATTTGGATCAAGAGGATAAAATCCTATATTGCTATCAAAAAGCAATAATAAAACCTTTTGAACCTAAATTATTCAGTATTATTTAGAGAGCAATATAGTATCAAGCATTCATATAATACCTTTTTGTGTATGTGTTTGACAAGAGTTTACATGTATCCTAAGTTGGCCTGAAATTTTCTATGCATCCCAGATTGGCCTTGAACTTCCCAAGTGCTGAGATTACAGGCAAGTACCATCATGTCTAACTCAGTAATACTAATAAAAAGAATTTCACGGTGGGTTCTGGCCTCCAATCCCACTCGGTTACCCATGGTTACTGGTTAATTAATTTCTCCGCTCCATTTCCAAATACAGAGTGGAGATGAGAGTACATGCCAGGATTAAATAAGTATATGTAAAATACTTAGTACAGTGCTTAGCACACAGTATATGCCCCAAAAGTATTAACTGGCATGATTGTTACTATCAGCAGCAATAGGAAAGAGAGAAATTTAAATAAAATGGTCATGATGTATTTTGTCACTTCTGTGCTCAAATACATTCAAGTTCGCCCCTGACCCCTGAATTAGGAATAAACTTTTGTTTTGTCATTTTTGGATACAGGGTTGCCCTTCCAAATATCAGTTTTTAAATTAAAATTTCTGTAGTGTCACTACCATTTCATATTCTCTCAAGTTCCTACCACACTTGCCATTTCTATTTCTGAACTTAAAACACATTATATAAGATGAAAATTCTCTTACAACAAAACAAAGAAATGCAGTAACAAATATACTTCAAATGAATATCTTTTTTTTTTTTTTTTGCTAGTCCTGGGGCTTGAACTCAGGGCCTGAGCCCTGTCCCTGGCTTCTTTTTGCTCAAGGCTAGCACTCTACCACTTGAGCCACAGCGCCACTTCTGGCTTTGTCTGTTTATGTGGTGCTGAGGAATCGAACCCAGGCCTTCATGCATGCTAGGCAAGCACTCTACTGGCTAAGCCACATTCCTAGCCCTCAAATGAATATCTTAACTACTTAAAGAATTAAATATCAAGGGTCATTACCAAAAGCGAATCAGAACTTAAGTATAAACCAATGCTGTGACTATCTGATAGGTAGTGTGCCAATGTTATTAAACATTGTTTACACAGAGAGTTAGGAAATAAGGTGTAGGCCTCAATAAAAAAATAAAAAAAAACAAGACTTCTGCATAGTGTAGAGGACTTAACTAAACATTAAAAAATGATTCTAAACTGACAATGTCCTTAGTTTACATACTCAGCCAGGATGAAAGGAAAACTACACAGGCAAGATACATCTTCAATTTAGGTCCCTCATGTGGTCCGAGACTAAAATCCTACTTAAGATAACTTGCAGTTCAGACTTAGGTTATGTGGAAACGATTTATCTTGAGCTAATGTTATCAGATACAGCAGCAGATTCAGATGTCCAACTACTTCATATTATAGATTTCAGATTCTTCTTTAAAAGTATAGGGCTTGAAAGAAAATAAGGGACTTAAGATGAGAAAAGAGGGGCTGGGGATATGGCCTAGTGGCAAGAGTGCTTGCCTCATGTACATGAGTCCCCGGGTTCAATTCCCCAGCACCACATATACAGAAAACAGCCAGAAGTGGCACTGTGGCTCAAGTGGCAGAGTGCTAGCCTTGAGCAAAAAAGAAGTCAGGGACAGTGCTCAGGCCCTGAGTCCAAGCCCCAGGACTGGCAAAAAAAAAAAAAAAAAAAGATGAGAAAAGAGGACATAAACCAAAAACATCAGGCAAACTTGAAAAAAGCAAGAAACATTTTAAGCTGGAGGCTGGTGGTTTAAGCCTATAACCTTAGCTACTCAGGAGGTTGAGATCTGAGTATTGAGTTTCAAAGCCAGCCTAGGCATTTAACCACCAAAACGATGGAAGTCGAGCTATGGCTGAAGCAGCAGAACAAAAAGCTCCGGGACAGTTCCTAGGCCCTCAGCTCCAGCCCAAGACACCCCCCTATACATATGTGTATGGATACATGGGTGTGTGTGTATGTGTGTGTGTGTGTGTTTGTATTTTTGTCCAGGGCTAGCCTGGATCACAATTTACCCTACCTGCCATCTTTTATTTGTTTGGGGCCATAGACACACACTAGTATGTACAGCTGTTTTTTTTTTTTTTTTTTTTTTTTGCCAGTCCTGGGTCTTGGACCCAGGGCCTGAGCACTGTTCCTGGCTTCTTTTTGCTCAAGGCTAGCACCCTCCCACTTGAACCACAGCGCCACTTCTGGCCATATTCTATATATGTGATGCTGGGGAATCAAACCCAAGGCTTCATATATATGAGGCAAGTGCTCTTGCCACTGGGCCATATTCCCAGCCCCAGTACAGCTTATTTGTTGGGAAATAACTTTTTGCTGGAACTGGCCCCAAACTACAGTCTTCCTAATCTCTACCTTCCAAGTAGCCAGGATTACGGTTGTGACCCACTATACCCAGCAAGATAGAATCTTTAGTTTATTAATCTTTTGTATTCTCCTTTTAAGGACTTGTTAAATAAATGCAGTTAATGAACAAAACAGAAAAATACAAAATACAATAAAATTATGTTTTGCAATTCTTTTAAAAACATTTTGGTCAGTCATGGTGCTCAAACTTAGGGCCTGTGTGCAGTCTTAGAGTTTTTTTTCCCCCAAGTCTAGCACTCTACCACCTTGATCCACAGCTCCATTTCATGTTTCTAAGTGGTTAATTGAAGATAAAGAGTCTCAAGGCTTTTCCTGCTTGAGTTGCTAGGATTACAGGCATGAGCTGCTAGTGCTCTGCTTGTTCATCAATTCTTTTGTTTTGTTTTGGCTTTTTGCCAGTCCTGGGGCTTGAAATCAGGGCCTGAGCACTGTCCCTGGCTTCTTTTTGCTCAAGGTTAGCACTCTACCACTTGAGCCACAGCACCACTTCTGGCCTTTTCTATATGTGTGGTGCTGAGGAATAGAACCCAGGGTTTCTTATATATGAGGCAAGCACTCTACCACTAGGCCACATTCCCAGCCCTGTTCATCAATTCTTAAAGTGCCAGTCTGTAGCTACTATATTTCTCCTTCTTTGAGCACAGGAAAAAGAAATGGTTAACATTACAGGATGGGTCTTATTCTACAGGTCTTTGCATAATAAAGTGACTTTGTGAAATTAATGGATTATATACAAATGGTGCTGTGAACACCAGAGTGGTTTGATTATAGCAGTTCAGTTATCATTGACCAATGTTTCCAGAATACTGGGGAGTTAAGCTCTTCACTCTGAGAAAGGGGCAAATGCTACCTGGTACCTTTTTGTGTTGTGCACTGTTGTTCCTCCCAGGACAATCCTCACTCCAGGTGTGGTCCGGTTCAGGTTATAAACTGTTAGTGCCTCTTCATAGGTGGCTCCTCCAATTATAAACACAATGATATCCTGAGGTCTGTGGTGATGGAGAGACAGAAGGTCACAAGATAAGGAACAAAAATGGGCTAAGACTTGTTATTATTATATACACAGAGTTTCAGATTCTAAATCTTTCCTTTTTTGATGGAGAAAGCAGAATTAAAGCAGAATAGAATAAGGGGTTTTAAAAAAAGTTTTAATTATCTGAAATTGGCAGGAAACAGAGCAGGAAATGCTGAATAGTGATTTGCTTTCTGTTTATAAGCGGATGTCATATAATTTCTGTGCTGTGGATTTCAGAATAGCATAATAGTGTTTGCTGGAGCCAAATGTAGAAATTATTCTTTTATATTCAAGAGGCTGCAAAATGCTACACTATGATGTCAATATAACAGTTATCTATGCTTGTGTTACATATATTTTCCTGTACCGTCTTGTGTCCAATATGTCATATAGTGTTGTTACAATAGCTTCTGTCCAGTGGTCTCTAAGCATTAAAAAATGGTATAGTCAGATGTCCTCACAACATGGGAAGAAGAAAGACTAAATATTTTGAGAGTAAAAGAAGAATGGGGGTCTGGGAATGTGGCTTAGTGGTAGAGTGCTTGTCCAGCATGCATGAAGCCCTGGGTTCAATTCCTCAGCACCACATAAACAGAAAAAGCTGGAAGTGGTGCTGTAGCTCATGTGGTAGCGTGCTAGCCTTGAGATTAAAAAACAAAAAAAAAGGCCCTGAGTCTGAAGCCCCAGGACTGCCACCCCCTCTCAAAAAAAAGGATTGTGTGTAGATGGAAAAGAAAAAAGAAAAACTTGGAGAGAACAAGTGAAGGTATGAAACTGTCCAAAAAGAAATGTACTCATTATCTGACTTATGTATCTCTAACCTCTCGATATATCACCTTTAAAATTACATGTGAATAGTGGTGTTCTACAAAAAAAAATATGGGACACATGAAAATTAATAGTTCTCCTAGGAATTCCACCTCCTTGTTGCTTCAGAATCCTTTGATAAACCAAGAAAAAGAAACCATGCAAACCAAAAACAAACTAAATAACAAGTGTGGGTGCAGTTTTGACACTGGACATGCCAATACATCATCTCAGCCACTAGCTTTGTTTTGATAGCACTGTATTGATTTAACCCTTATCAAAATGGCTCCATAACAAAAGAGTTGCTTATTAGTTCCTTCAGATATCAATGTAATCATATATCAAAGTTGTTAGAATTTGAATTTGACTTGTTTTTCTTTTCTTATGACATCAAAAGAAGATAAAATCTTATTATTATTATTTTATTTATTTATTTATTTATTTATTTTTTGCCGGTCCTGGAGCTTGAACTCTGGGCCTGAGCACTGTCCCTGGGTTCCTTTGTGCTCAAGGTTAGTACTCTACCACTTGAGCCACTGTGTCATTTCTGGCCTTTTCTGTGATTTATTGACGATAAGAGTCTCATGGACTTTCTTGTCTGGGCTGGCTTTGAACTACAATCCTCAGATCTCAGCCTCCTGAGTATATCTGATTACAGGCATGAACCACCAGTGTCTGGCAAAATCACTTAATCTTAATGGTAAATAATGTTAAGTCACTCAGTGGAAACAACCCAAAGCTATTCTCAAGAAGGGTCCTCCAAGCTGAGCACCTACTGGTGGCTCACACCTATAATCCTAGCTATTCAAGAAGTAGAGACCTGGAGAATCAAGATTCAAAGGCAGTCTGGGCAGAAAAGTTCACAAGATTTCCATCTCTAATTAACTAGAGAAAAAAAACGGGACTGGAGATGTAGCTCAGGTGGTAGAACCCAACACAAGCAAGGAAGCGGAATCTTTAGGGCAATTTTTGATAGTACACACCTATCATCCCAGTTCTTCGGAGGCTGAGGCAGTAGTACCACAAGTTCAAGGCCAGCCTGGATTACAAAGCTAGACCTTGTCTCAATAAACAATCAAGGAGAAAAATCTTTAATCAGAGTGTATACATGCTTGTATGTAAATTATGAAAAACCTCAATTCTACATTTCCTTTTCATTTGCCTTTCTGTTTCTAAAACATCTTGAAGCAATTAACTTAGTATTCTTATGGAGCTTCATGGAGACAGAATGAAAAATTGCAGCTATTTAAGTATGTTCACATAATCTAAATTGCAGAGATCGCCCAATGAAAGGTATGTAAGTTCCCAATTATAAAGAGGTGTTTTCTTTGTTGTTTCTTTTTGATGTCAGCCGTGGGGCTTGAACTGAGGGCCTGGGCACTCTCTCTGAGTATTTTGTTCAAGGCTAGTGATCTATTACCTTGAGCCACAATATCACTTCTGGTTTTCTGGTAGCTAACTGGAAATAAGAGTCTCATGGACTTTCCTGCGTGGGCTGGCTTTGAACTGTGATCCTCAGATCTCAACCTCCTGAGTAACTAGGATTATAGGTGTGAGCTACCAGCACATGGCAGAGATGGTTATTTTGCAATTAATTATTTTTATGTGGACTTGGGACTTGAAATCATGACTTTGAAATGCTGAATTTAAGGGGAAATGTTTCATTTAAGAATACTTACCTGAAACAATATATCTAGCACCACAGTGTTTGTGTTTTAGGAGTAACATATTGCTACACATTCTAAAAATCAGGCTAGAATACTGGTGATTAGGTAAGGAGAGGGAGACACATACACACACACGAGGATATATGTTATATTCTCAGAAAATGAGTATTCTTTACAGTAAGATTCAACATGCAATGCTCCTTATTTTAAGAGATAATCTATCCAAGGTCTAGTATACAATTTTATATTAAAAAATACTGCTGAAGCTGGGTGCTGGTGGCTCATGCCTGTAATCCTAGACACTCAGGAAGCTGATATCTGAAGATTACAGTTCAGAGCCAGCCCAGGTAGGAAGGTCCATGAGACTCTTATCTCCAATTTACTACTAGAAAATTGGAAGTGGTGCTGTGGCTCAAAGTGGTAGAGTACTAGCCTTGAGTAAAAAAGCTCAGGAACCGTGGCAAGCCCCTGAGTTCAAGCCCCATGACTGAAAAAAAGAAAAGAAATCTGACATTTTTCCTTTCCATTCTTTTTCCCAAGGAGTTTTAAAAGTAGATATTCTGCCAAATGCCAGTGGCTCATGCCTGTAATCATAGCTACTCTGAAGGCTGAGATCTGAGAGTTCAAAACCAGCACAGGCAGGAAAGTCCATGAGACTCTTAACCTCCAACCAAAAAGCTGAATGTAGAGCTATGGCCCAACTGGTAGAGCAGAAGACTTGATCAGAAAAGCACAGGAATGGCACCGAGGCTCTGAGTTCAAGCCCCAGGACACACTCTCTCTCTCTCACACACACACACACTCACACACACACACACACAGAGTAGATGTTCTGATGAGGTCAATGCTAACGTAAAAAGCAACTCTTTTTCATCTATTGGTCAAAGCTAAAGTGGAATACATAAGTTCAATTCTTTGTGTGCATCTTTCCTATGCTTTGTACTTCACCATGGCAACTAAAATAATTAATTAGTGCAGATAGCAAACATTAGAAAACAGCAGCCAGTTCATGCTGTACCCTACTATACAAAGATATCCTGAGACCCCCCAAACTGATTTGTATTTTGTTAATTAAAAAACTCATATACCTTATTTCTAGAAATAACTGTTTTTGCATATTAATAATCAACAAACTTCCCCAAAGCAACTTTTAACCTATTTTGTGGAATATTATGTCTAAAATTCAAAAGTTTAAATATAGTCACTGATAATAAAGTTCTCAAGGGCATTCGATGCAGGAATAAAAGGTTAATAGAAACAAAAGTAAGCTATTGCTTACTTTTCTATTATTTTGATTCTCTTAAATTTATGTCAATGTGAAAAGTACTTCCTTTTTAATTGCTTGATTCTGGGATATAATCATATTGCCCCAGTTTCTTGTTTTTACCAAGGCAAGAAGCAATTCTAGAGTAAGAAAAATATAGACTGATAAACAGGCATGTGGAAATCCCACCAGCAGGATGATCAAACCCAATCTGTGGCTATATCATATTGTCAAATAGGTTCACTTAACAGCTAAACAATCACTGTAATTGTTTTGGTTTTGCAAAGTTACATTCTTGCCATATCTCCTTTGATACTTTCTAACATTATGGCAACAACAAAACCAATGTGTTCCAGCCTGAGAACTCTAAGGGCTGAAATTATTCAGCTTATTTAATTGGCTGGTGCTGTATCACTTGAGTCACACCTCCAGCCATGTTTCTTTGTTGCTTATTTTGTAAATAAAGTCTTACAGACTTTTCTGCTTGGCTGGCTTTGTTTGTTTGTTTTGCCAGTCCTGGGGCTTGGACTCAAGGTCTGAGCACTGTCCCTGGTTTCTTTTTGCTCAAGGCTAGGACTCTGCCACTTGAGCCACAGTGCCACTTCTGGCCATTTTCTGTATATGTGGTACTGGGGAATTGAACCTAGGGTTTCATGTATGTGAGGCAAGCACTGTTGCCACTAAGCCATATCCCCAGCCCATCTTGGCTGGCTTTGATTTGTTTTGTTTTGGGTTTTTTTTTTTTGCCAGTCCTGGGGCTTGGACTCAGGGCTGACCACTGTCCCTGGCTTCTTTTTGCTTAAGGCTAGCACTTGAGCCACTTCTCTCTGTGTGTGTGTGTGTGTGTGTGTGTGTGTGTGTGTGTGTGTGTTGCTGAGGAATCGAACCCAGGGCTCCATGTATACAAGATAAGCACTTTACCACTAGGCCAGCCCTTGGCTGCCTTTGAATCTTGATCCTCCAGATTTCATCCTCTGGGGCAGCTAGAATTATAGGTGTGAGCCACTGGTGCCCACTCTATTTTCATTTCTTATGTGTACTACTACAACAGTTTTGTTCAGCAGTTTCCCTGCTTCTAATAATTTTACCTTCAATAATTCAGTCTGTCCACAAAGTGATCATTTAAAACTAATGTAAATTAATTTTTAAAAGGCAAAAAAGCTCCATAATTCATGTTACTCACCTGCTTAAAAGCTCTTTAATTGCTTCCTACAATTAAAAAAACTTTCAAAAAACACTATAAGGGCCTATAAGGAAACCTTGTGTGATGCAGCCCCTGTTTTTGCTTTGCCTCTTAGTTCATTCTTCTCCATACACTCTGCCATCCAGGACATCTTTCTGGCCCATGATATGCCAAATTCTCCTTTGTGTCAAGGCCTTTGTTTTTGCATTTGTATTCCTTTTGCTTCAGATGCTTTTTCTCCTCAACATTATGTGATTAGCTCTCTCTTTTTTTTTTTTTGACCAGTCCTGGGCCTTGGACTCAGGGCCTGAGCACTGTCCCTGGCTTCTTTTTGCTCAAGGCTAGCACTCTGCCACTTGAGCCACAGCGCCACTTCTGGCCATTTTCTGTATATGTGGTGCTGGGGAATCGAACCCAGGGCCTCATGTATACGAGGCAAGCTCTCTTGCCACTAGCCCATATCCCCAGCCCCGATTAGCTCTCTCTTTAAACTCAACACTCATTTTCAATATTGCCTCATTTCAGCCGTCTCTATCTAAAGGATCCTTCCCCCCACATCTTATTACCCTATTTATTTCCTTGATGGCACTTTATTCATTTGTCTATTCTCTCTTCCTTGAGGGCAGGTACCTTATCATTCCTGCCACTTGTATACCCACAGAATATACAACAGTTCTTGACATAATGAAGGCATTTAATAAACACAGCTGTTGTATAAAAGAATGAAGCAGTTGGCTGGGAATGTGGCTTTAGTGGTAGAGTGCTTGCCTAGCATGCATGAAGCCCTGGGTTCGACTCCTCAGTAACACATAAACAGAAAAAGTCAGAACTGGTGCTATGGCTCAAGTGGTAGAGTGCTAGCCTTGAGCAAAAGAAGCTCAGAGACAGTGCCCAGGTTCTGAGTTCAAGCCCTAGGACTGACCAAAAAAATAAATAAAGAAAGAATTAAGCAATCAATTATACTTATATTTGGGTGCTAGTGACAAATAGTAACAAATACCAAATAACTAATGCTGTTTTTGAGGAAAGACATCATTGTTAGCTTTGTATGGAAATGAATCATGCAACTGAGGAAGGGCTGCTATTGTGCACTAGTCATATACAATATATTCTTCTGGTCTAGGATTTCCCTTTAGCAATAAGTGGCTAAGTTTTTTTTTTTTTTTTTGCCAGTCCTGGGCCTTGGACTCAGGGCCTGAGCACTGTCCCTGGCTTCTTTTTGCTCAAGGCTAGCACTCTGCCACTTGAGTCACAGCGCCACTTCTGGCCATTTTCTGTATATGTGGTGCTGGGGAATCGAACCCAGGGCTTCATGTATACGAGGCAAGCGCTCTTGCCACTAGGCTATATCCCCAGCCCCGTGGCTAAGTTTTTGTTCAGTGATTTTTTTTTTTTTTTTTGCCAGTTCTAGGGCTTGGACTCAGTGCCTGAGCACTGTCCCTGGCTTCATTTTGCTCAAGGCTAGCACTATACCACTTGAGCCACACTGCCCACTTCTGGCTTTTTCTGTGTATGTGGTGCTGAGGAATCGAACCCAGGGCTTCATGCATGCTAGGCAAGCATTCTACCACTAAGCCACATTCCCAGCATGTTCAGTGATTCTTATATGGAATTCATAAGCAAATTGTTTTTAGTTATCAAATTAATTAAAAGCCTTGAGAACAGAGTTTATTTTTTCAAGCTTTTCAAATAGAGAAACTTGAGCTGCATTTTTTTCCACTTAACTGGCATTTCTGAATCTTAGTGTCAAGGTTCTTAACCATTTTATCTGAATGAATGTAGTCTCTGAATTTAACACCAGATGTTCAGTCTTTCCAAATTTGGATTTTTTTATTTTGTTATTTTTGCTTTTTTTCCAGTCCTGGGGCTTGAACTCAGGGCCTGGGCACTGTCCTTGAACTTCTTTTGCTCAAGGCTAGCACTCTACCACTTGAGCCACAGAGCTACTTGTAGCCTTTTCCATTTATGTGGTACTGAGGAATCGAACCCAGAGCTTCATGCATGCTAGCCAAGCACTCTACCACTTACTACCTTCCCAGTTCATCAAACTTGGCTTTTTAAAAAGATGATTTTTTTCCCTGCTCTATACCAAATTATTTTTAAGAAAAGAGACTAAGTGAAACATATACCTCACCATACAAAAGTCATCAATAAATGTCAAAACATTTTCTCTCTCAGACTAATCATAAAACTTCAGTCTTCTAAGACTCTTAGATTATTATTAGCTAAAAGAAGAGTATTATAACAATAATAAAAATTTCACATAGTGCTAAGCAATATGGTAGGCCCTTTATAACATATAATCTCAATAAAAATATAAGAATGTACCTTTTTAAGTAGGCAGAATTAGTATATATTTAAAATTTCAGGTTTGATTAAGTAAATTCTTCAGGACACATTTTGTTTTTATTAAAATTAACCACTGAATTAAAAATTATAACTAAAATAAAGCCATCTTTTTCTCTTGTGTAACAAATGGCCTTTATAATTAGGTCCCAGTTTGTTTGCTGGCCACATTTGGCAAAGTCCAGTCCTTTCCTAAAATAGTAACAACCTGCTCTGGATGCAATCAAGTAGCAAATCTATTTTTAGCTTTAATGTTTGAAACACCAAATACCAGATGCCATAGAACAAAACCTTAAATGGCATAAGTTCTGATGTTCTACTTAAGACATAGAATAGAGGAGTTTGTGCCCTCCAAAACACCTGTTTCTTTATAAACAGAATGTCAAATTTTGTAGGGCAATTCATACCTAATACTGACATATGTAAAAACCAAAAGAATATTAGAACTGAAATAATTGGGGTAGAACAAAATGATGTAACTTCAAGCACTCTTGCCACTAGGCCATATCCCCAGCCCCTGATGTAACTTCACTGTTCATCTCTAACATCACTCTGAATTTCCTATTTTCTAGTGCTTCGCCTTTCCTGGGCTTTTTCAAGGCCTTGAATTCTAGCTTAGATTTTTCACTCACAGCTGGTGCTCTACTACTTGAGCCATGTCTCTAAGTTTTAGTTTTTAATCTTTGTTACCTTACCTGTCTCTGAGTGTGCTGGGGCCTAGGTAAGGATAGAGGTTTTCTTTAAGTTTTCCTTTGATGAGATGGTCCAAGGTCTCATGCAGGAAGGGCTGATGCTGTGTATACACATTTTCTACTCCCTAAAACAGGGGAAGATGGTTCTTACCTTATATTTAGAAACTAGCAACATAACAGTCAATAGAGATTTAAAGGGTTACATTCAAATAGGAATTTTAGAATACTTAAAAATTACTTTAATTAATTAGAATATCTCAGGCCAATCACATAAAATACTGAATTTAAGGCTACTTATTGAAAAAGAATTTATTTTTATTTTTCCCAGTCCTGGGGCTTCAACTCAGGACCTGGGCACTGACCCTGAGCTTCTTTTGCTCAAGGCTAGCACTCTACCACTTGGACCACAGCAACACTTCCAGCCTTTTCTGTTTATGTGCTACTAAGAAATTGAACCCACAGCTTCATGCATGCTAGGCAAGCACTCTACCACTAAGTCACATTCCCAGCCCTGAAAAAGAATTTAAAAGCTGTAATTGCCTATATCTTTTGTTAAACCTTCTTTTATTAAATCTTTCATTCTTCTGTGAAAATGTTAAATGTAGGTAAAGCAATCCAAAGAAAAAGATTGTATAAAAAAGGAGACTGTAACTACACAGGAAAATAAAACCATCAGGAAACATAAGAAAGGTTGGCAGATCAAAAAATAATTTTTGGCCATTAAAAATGTAGGTTAGTATTCTTAAAAAGATCAACAAATGTTTTCTTTCTCTTTTACTTTCCTTTGAAGAGAAACTACCTAGCAAATCTTAAATTATAAACATGGAAAAAATAGCTATGACTAACAGATCTGTTTGGCTTTTTACTCTTGAATACTTTCTGGAAATGTCTAGTTATTTCCTGCTCAGCTATTTGATCCAATGCTGATACAGCCGTAATACAGAAAGCACTAAAAGAGAAAGCTTTCAAGAGTATATCTGCTTTAATTTCATTCAACTAAACCAGCAGTGATCCATCCTAAAGATACTGTTAAGATCATATTCCTTACATTCTCCACTTCAAAGCCTTCCTCTATTTCTCATTTAGGAATACATGAAAGAGATATCTTACCTTCAGTCCTTTGAGGAACTGTTTGGTAATAGCTACAGCATCTTTGGGGCTGAAGAGGTCACTTCCTCTAACTCGTTTACCACCATATTCAACAACTGCAGATACAAGCTATAAAAAGCAAAAAAGGGAGAAATAATCTTTTATTTTGGAGTCAAGAAGCTCACTTTATGAAGATATAAGCTTAGTAAGGAAGCAGAAATATTACAGGAGATAATTATACATTTCAGTAAATAGAACAGAATCATGCCAGGCACTGGGGGCTCACTCCTGCAATCCTGGCTATTCAGGAGTCTAAGATTTAAGAATCACAGTTCAAAGTCAGTCTGGGCAGGAAAGCCCATGAGACTCTTATCTGCAATTAACTACAAAAAAAAAAAAAGCTGGAAGTAGAGCTGTGACTCAAGTGGTAGAGCACTAGCCTTGAGCACAAAAGCTCAAGAGACAGCACCCAAGTCCTGAGTTCAAGCCCCAGGACCAAAGAAACCCAGAATTATGTCTCAAAACACATCACCCCACCCCCATCCAGTTACCTTTCGATACTTCTCAGAAACACCTTTATTCCTGAGATCCATTATTAGTCCTGGCAGGCTGTTGCTGCTGTGTCGCTCATAATGTAGAGCATAAAGCATCACCAGACGAGCAGCATCAAACTCTGTCACTTTGGGGTTCTGCAGAAGTCTCTTTACATTCTGAAGAAAGACAGATCTGATATGTATTCTCCTTTCACTTATGTGATCCTTGGACCTAGCTAGTTAAGTACTGAAAACTACTATGGCAATGTACGGGTCATACTACCTCAACATAGAAAATTAACTGCCTTTTTTCCCCCCAAGATAAGAACTAAATAAGAAAATATATTCCCATTGTTGTTACTTCCTTGCTGTAATAAGAAAAAGATACTGCTTTCACCACTTGAATCAATAAAACACACAACAGAACTGGCTAGAACTGAGCAGATGATTTGCAAAACTCTTAGTGCTATTAATGGATCATTTCAATGGAGATGGGTTGACAAGACTTTAACATAGGACTGTGATTAATTTCTAAGAAACATCAGAAGAAACAATGCACCTCAATATGGTTGCCAGAGGCATGAGAATGGGACAGCAATGCAATCTCTAAAAATGATACATGTGATCTTAAGGTACAGAAACTGAAAGCAAAGGGAATCAGAAGAAAAACTTAAATTTTGGCATCTTCACAAGGACCTCCTTATATGGTACAGATTTTTATTGCACAGTAAATAATTTAACTTAAACCAACAAATACATTTTAAGCCCCCACAAGGTGCTATGCCAACCACTACTAGGGAAACACAGATGAGTTGAAGCCAATTTCTGTCCCATGTTTTATTAGTTGAGATGGAGTCTACAGCAATTTTGCCTGGACTGGTCTTGAACCTTGATCCTTCCTGTCTCCTCACCTTCTTAGTGCTAGGATTACAGGTGTGAGTGGCCAAGCATGGTACTACTCCTATTTTTCTTGAGTTTTAGTCTAATATTTAGATTTCCTGACTTGTCTGAGCTTTCCCTTGAGGACTTGGCCCATGTCTATGGGATGACCCTAAATAGTCTACTTTGCCTACTTTTGAGCTATTAGGACCTCCTTCATGTCTCAAGCCCATGTTCTAGCTAGACCCATCAACAGAAATCTACAGGTATGAGCTGGCACAAACACACACAAAAGCAGATAGCTGGGGCTGCAGCTCAATAATAGAGCTTTCCTAGTAGGAACAGGCCTTGTGCTTGATTATCAGAACTAAAACTACTACTAATGATAATAATATATGACACTTAAAATATGAACTCTGTGATTCACTTAATATTTTTAGAACTTAATTTCACTAAGCTTTTCTTGTTCAGGGTGTTAGGGTTTTACATCAAGCAATATGTTTGGACTCACCCCATCATAAAGGACTTCTTTGACAACATGGTTTGAATAGTCCATAAAGGGAACTTTTGTCTGACAGTAAGCGAAGGGGTTATAACCCTTCTAAGATGGGTTACAACATTTTGTGGCTTGACCTTAGTATACATCACAAAGCAATAAATAGAAGTTTGTAGTTGAGATGGAATTTGCTTTACTGATCATGGAAAGTAAAAAAATGCACATATATTTCATTAAAAAAAACTAACCTATACATTTCTGTTACTTCTAACTAGTTATTTTGCAGGCTAACAAAAATTTGATTCCAGAACCAACGCACCATTGAAGCATATCCATAGCCTCACAAGAGATGAATTTGATTGGTAAGAAAGATTTTTCAGAACGTGAGGAGAAACATCTTTAGAAAGTTCATATTATAGTTTTTCATTTGGAAGAAAAAAAAGACAAAATTAAAATAGTGATAAGAGGGTATTTTACATAAATATAAAGCAATAATATCATTGTGATGTTTTCAGAGGAAATTTTGATAAATATTAAAAAAATTAAACACACAAATGGTCACAGGCATAGCAGCACATCATGGAAATCCCAATATGCAGGAGGCTCAAGTAGGAGGCTTGTGATTTTGAGGCCAGCCTGAGCTACACAGAAAGACCCTGTCTCAGAAAAACTGAAGAGGCTCTGGAGGCATAGCTCAAGTAGTAGAGGACCTGCCTGGCAAGTACGAGACCATGAGTTCATTTCTCAGTATTGCTACAAACAAACAAACACAACAGAGGAAAAGAAACCTAGCCAAACCAAACTAACAACAAAAAACCTTGTAAATTCCAGTAAAGTCCTTGATATAACATAGCACTCATGGCTGGAAATATGGCCTAGTGGTAGAGTGCTTGCCTCGTATACATGAAGCCCTGGGTTCGATTCCCCAGCACCACATAAACAGAAAAAGCCAGAAGTGGTGCTGTGGCTCAAGTGGTAGAGTGCTAGCCTTGAGCCAAAAGAAGCCAAGGACAATGCTCAGGCCCTGAGTTCAAGCCCCAGGACTGGCAAAAAACCATCCCCCCCACCCAAAAAAAAACCCCAACAAAACCAACAAAAAACCCACAGCACTCAAAGGTGAATTCCTTTTTTTTTTTTTTTACTTCATCATATATATAAAAAGTTACATTTAGGGAAAGGGAGCGAACATTTTACAAAGCATGTTGCACTGAATTCTCATAACAATATCAAAATTGGAAATCGCTATTCCTGACACATAGGCAAAGGTGGTAATTTCCCCAAAGAAAGTGGTAAATAGAAAACAGGATATAAGCCAGGGAAAATCTGACTCCAAAACCTATGTTGTTTCCAATATACCAAGCTGGCATAATTTTATAAAATGAAGTAGAAATGCAGCAGAGAAAGAGACTGTTATAATACCATGTCCTATTACTGTGCTTCTTGTAGGTAACTTAAAAATGAGCTAACTTTTAAAAGATTCCTAAATTACTTGTCAGTGGTATCTCTGACATGTCATTTTTTTGTCACTTGACAAAATGATTTTGTCATTTCTCAGGAACCTTGGAATTACCTCTAATTTGTTCTGTCATTCTATCCTTATATACAATCTGTCATTTAATTCCTTTTTTTCTCTTTGCAATGTCTCCCAGATTTGTGCCTTACTAGACATTTTTATTACAATCTCTATAAGTCTACAAGGTTCTCTGGCTTCCATTTTTCAGCTAATGCATTCTTTTTTTTTTTTGCCAGTCCTGGGGCTTGAACTCAGGGCCTTGGCACTGTCCTTAGCTTCTTTTTTCTCAAGGCTAGCACTCTACCACTTGAGCCACAGCACCACTTCTGGCTTTTTCTATATATGTGGTGCTGAGGAATCAAACCCAGGGCTTCAAATACACGAGGCAAGCACTCTACCACTAGGCCATATTCCCAGCCCTCTAATGCATTCTTTTTGTTTTTTTTTTTTCTTATTTATTGTCAAAGTGATGTACAGAGAGGTTACAGTTTCATACATTAGGCCTTGGGTACATTTCTTTTACTGTTTGTTACTTCCTTCCTCATTCCCACCTCCCTCCTCCCCCTCTTTCTCTAACGCATTATTAGATTAAATTTCCCAAAATATAGAACGACAACTTTGTATGTAAGACTCTACACTGGATCTCTTTGTCTATTTTAGCAAATAGGAATTATTCTTTCAAGCATCTTTATATACTGATTCCTGTTTACTAATTCAATTTTATCTTATATATCTCTTCTACACCCATACTAAATAGGTCAAACTATTTATTATGTCCTGTGTCCTTTTGCATCTTTGCTTTTACTGTTGTGTGTGTGTGTGTGTGTGTGTGTGTGTGTGTGTGTGTGTGTGTGTACAGTACCAATTCAGGGCCTTGGGGTCTTGCTTGGCTTGCTTACCTACAGCTAACCCTCTACCACTTGAGCCATTACTGCCAGGCAGGCTTTTGGCTGGTTAGTGAGGGACACTCAAAGACTTTTTTGCCAAGGCTGGTTTTGAACCACAATACTTGATCTCAGCCTCCTGAGTAGTATTACAGGTGTGAGATACCAGCACCTGGCTTGTCATTGCTGGATAAAATCCTCCTTCAAACTCTATTCATTCAAGGTTGGAAGCCTGGCTCAGTTGGTAGAGTGCTAGCTAATGAGTGAAGCATCAGGTACCAAGTTCCAGTCCTGTTCTCAGACCTAAAAATAGTCTATTCATTCAGGTGGATATTGGTGGTTCACTCCTATAATCCTAGCTATTCAGGAAACTGAGATCTGAGGATTGAGGTTTGAAGGCAGCCTAGACAGCAAAGTCCATGAGCCTCTTATCTCCACTTCACTTACCAAAACAGCCATTAGTGGAACTGTGGATCAAGTGGTAGAGTGCTAGGCATGAGCAAAAAAGTGAAGAGATTTTGAGTTAAGGCCCCATGATTAGCACAAAAAAAAAAATTCTATTCACTCTTTATGGTTCTTCTTAATATTGTCTTTTTAGAGAAACACTGCTAGTACCCTTAAGTTCTACTATAGTTAGTATCACAATTTTGACTTAAATATTATCTACTTTTTGCCTTAGTTTCATCTCTTTAACGAGACATTAAATTTCCTAAGGTTAAGATATGATATGTCACTTCTAAGATCCTGTGGTAGCTTCCATCATTTTAAGATTAAAGCCCAGCCTCCTTTCAATGAAAATAAACTGGTTCCAGTCTATTTGCCTAGTTTATCTAAAACTACTTCCTGGGTTGTATCTTGAACTATTATCTGTGTATATACATACCTCCATGCCTGTATTTTGTTGTTGTTGTTTTTTTTGTTTTTTTTGGCTTGGACTCAGGGTCCAAGTACTGTCCCTGGCTTTTTTTTTTTTTTCTCAAGGCTAGCACTCTACCTCTTGAGCCACAGCGCCACTTCCAGCTTTTTCTGTTTATGTGGTGCTGAGGAATCAAACCCAGGGCTTCATGCATGCAAGGCAAGCACTCTACCTCTAAGCCACATTCCCAGCCCCTCCATGCCTGTATTTTATCTGCTGAGAATGTTCCTCCTTTTTTTCTCTACTTGTTATACTTTTACTCATTTATCTGTCCAGATCCAGTTTGCATGTCATATTCTCTAAGAAAGGTTAAGAAGCCTCATCGTTGGAGAAATCAGCTATTCTTCCTCTATATTTCTATATTTTTTGTAAATCATTCCATTGAAGTGTTTATTGTACAGTATTAAATTTCTTTTCACTTCTTTCCATCCTTCTTTAGTTTGAACACATTGGGAAAGAGGTATCTTAATTCATCTTTGTTACTCTAGACCATCAAAAGTATGTATATATATATATACATATATATATGTAGCAGACATTCATATGTTTGTGGAATGAAAAGCAATCTTAAATTACTAAAGAACAAACATTAATATATTTTATATTTAAAAGTCTTCCTAACAAATCTGTCATATGTGTTATACCTCTTTCATAAACATAGAAACTGGTTCAGTGGTTAAATCAGCAGCTCCAGGTTACAAAGTCAGTAAGTGGTAAACTAAGAAGTAAAATGCTAGTCTAACACTCATTCTCATAAGTCAGGTTGCTCTGATAAATACTCAATTAACAGAATGAAACTTTGTGATTGCATATTATACTCCTGTGGCTTACATATCCATCTTAAATAGTATTCAAAGAGTGTCCACTCTTTGTTATGCCAAGTTCCATGTTGGTGAAGGTTTACTTGCCTTTGCATCTCTTGCTCTGCATGGTACAGTGTCTTACACATAGTAGGTGGTCATCAAATTAGACTGACCTGGAGAGCACTAGAATGGTCATTTTGACAGGCCAATTCTTGCTCAACCTCTGAAACTTCCAGCAGATTCCGCTCACTGACCAACCGAGACAGTTCTCCAACTACTGTCACATGCTTTGATACAGTCCCGGACATCTTCTTAAACTGTGGATAATTTTCAACAAAGGCCTGCCATGGGAAATATATCAGTGGGAGATTGGGTTACTTTTTGACTAAAGATAGGCATGTATGAAGAAGTGATTCTGAAAAGCAGGAGTAATTTTTCTGTCTGGCAAAGACATCTATTACTCTTAAATACAACACATTTTATTATGCTTAAGTGTATGTCAACAGACTGAGTCTTCAAAGAGTCATGAAAAATAGCGGCTGATGATGAATGTCTCACTATATTGTTTACTAAAAGAGAAACATTAAGGAAAATGTCTCAAATGAAACAAAGTGAATCAAGGTAGAAATAAGATCCAGAATATCCCAGAAATGTTGTTTACATGTATAGTTCCAAAGCCTTATATATAAGCCATTGATGTATTTGACTTACCTTCATGTCTGCTATTGATTCTAGTTTTTGTTGTTCTTTTGGTTTCCTCTTCTGGAAGTCTTCCATAAGATTCTTTATATTGCTACCAATCTCTGCAAAATTTAGGTACATATTCTGTGAAAAAAAAAGTTGGAAGTATAGTTCATCAACTAGTGACTATTTAAAATAAGAAATGAAAAAGAATCCTGAACCCAGAATTGAAGGGCAAATTCCATTTTAATTACCACATTTGGACATTATCCAGAACACTAGTGATGAATACCATTATTATTCTCACAAAGAGCTACTGGGAGGGAAATAAATAACTACATGATCTCTATGGGGAAAAAAAAAGTTAATGAGTCAGAATATAAGCTTTTTTTTGCCTTCTCTTGAGATGTATCCCTTTATCATCCTTTCACATGAAATCCCACACTTGTCCCCATTCTAACATGCCAACATTGATCTTCTTACATAAAAAGAGTTGAACAACTAAAAACAATTAAAAATTTAAAAGCCACGTACATTAGCATAAAATTCATCATTTTCAGCAGAAAGGACCACCTCTCTTAAGTCTTTACTGATCCCCGGCACTCTGGAAAGATCAATCCGATTGTTGTTTATGCCTAGTAGTTCATGAACCATGGCCTGGTATGTCCACTAAATAAAGAATTACAACAAATATGACAGTCATTGACAAATGTAAATAGTAAATGTTCAGGAAAACAAAAAGAACTTTTAACATTCTTAATAACTAGTCTGCGTTACATGAAGATTCTCTATTTAGTTCAAATTACACTAATTCTTTGTGCTATAATATATATGTATTAAGATTGTCATTTTTAATTGGTTAAATACCCAAAAGTCAAAATACTTTTTGATCTCACATTTTAAGAAGAAGGGCAGTAAGATGAATATTCATGATAGAAAGAAAACAAATTAGATCTATCATTAGCTCTAAGTTTTGCCTGTGAATTAAGAGTATATTTCTGGCTTCACAGATAGGGCTATATTGGTACTGCAGTTACAAGCTGTACCATTTCCTGTGCACTTCTGTGGTTTTCTGCAGCAGGAGAAGTGTGTTCTTGCAGATCTGAGTGGTGCTATATTTATCCTGGAAGTACTAATGTTATCAGAAAAAACTTGTGAGTTGATAAAAACATTGGCACATTCAGAAACTTGCCACTGAATTTATTGTATTTTATATTTTTACCTAGAATGAATTGTGCAGGATTAGTTTCCATCTTTAAAAATGTAAATGTATTTGGTAAAACCAGAAAAGAGAAACTCCAAGTTTTGCTCTGTTGCCATTTATGAAGAATGGATTACTCTTAGTCATAGGATCATTACACAGACGAAGTAGAATCCAAATGCTAGAAATAGTGTAGCATGTACATTTTATCTCAAGTTAGATTAATTAAGAAATAATTTATGTGATAATGAAGAAAGTACTTTAATTCCAAAACTATTTGCCAAAAAAATCCTTGGAAAACCAAGTTCCTTTAGGGTTAAAGATTAAGAACAACAAAGCTTTATGTTTCTGCGGACAGCATCCTGTGCCTGGTTCTACTACAGCACTTAGTTGATAATGAAAACTATCATTTTTTTCTTTCTTCATTGGGTCATGAGTTCTTTGAGGGGACAGCTTTAACTTATTATTGCCAATGCTTAGTTCAATACATGGTGCAGAAATTTGTTGAATCAATAGTTGCTTTTCTTTTTTTTTTTTTTTTTTTTTTTACCAGTCCTGGGACTTGGACTCAGGGCCTGAGTACTGTCCCTGGCTTTTTGCTCAAGTCTAGCACCCTGCCACTTGAGCCACAGCGCCACTTCTGGCCATTTTCTGTATACGTGGTACTGGGGAACTGAACCCAGGGCTTCATGTATACGAGGCAAGCACTCTTGCCACCAGACCATATCCCCAGCACAATAGTTGCTTTTCTTTAGAAGATAAAATTATAGACATTTCTTTCTACTCTTTTTTTTTTACTATTAAAAGTTCCTTTAGTGAACAATGTTAGAAATACAGAGTTCCTTTACACAATAGAGAAGTTCTGTGCACTCTTCAACTACAGATTTCCCTTAGCTAGCATTGTCTCTGTTAGATAAGCTGGAAAGAAACTAAAATATAGATTGTGCCTTCCTTATAACTCTAGACACTATTATGTGTAAAGAACTGTGCTTTCACTTGTAAAAGAATAAATACAGTTTCACCAGGATAAAACAACTAAAGTTACAACTTGGAAAGTGATGTATGAAATAGAACAAGGAGTTCCACAATGAGCTTAGGGAGAAAAAAAAACATGCCTGACTAAAAGAACACAGTACAGTATCTAAAGAGATGTTATGTGGCTTTTGGGTGGTCCTAAGGACAAGTATTTTGAAAGGTGAAGATGGGAAGGAAAGGTATTCCAAACATTCCAGAGTTCCAACAATAGTCAAGAGTAAAAGCATGATGGCAAGAAGCTATGTGGTTATTTTTGCAGCAGTGAGCTGAAGGTTTTGTACAAGGTTTGGTACATGCTATGAAAACTATTTCTAACCCAGTAGGCAAATGGGAACCAACAAAGATTTCTAGGCCAGGAGTAATAGGCTTACTATCACTTTAAGAAAAGTAATTTGACGGGCTGGGGATATAGCCTAGTGGCAAGAGTGCCTGCCTCGGATACACGAGGCCCTAGGTTCGATTCCCCAGCACCACATATACAGAAAACGGCCAGAAGCGGCGCTGTGGCTCAAGTGGCAGAGTGCTAGCCTTGAGCGGGAAGAAGCCAGGGACAGTGCTCAGGCCCTGAGTCCAAGGCCCGGGACTGGCCAAAAAAAAAAGAAAAGTAATTTGACAACATTGGGTTTATAGAATATGCTTAGATGAGAATAAATTAAAAGTGAGGAATCAAAGCCAGGAGCCAATGGCTCATGCCTGTAATCCTAGCTACTCAGGAGGCTGAGATCTGAGGATTGTGGTTCAAAGCCAGCCCAGTAAGGAAAGTCTGTAAGATTTTTATCACAAACTAACCACCAGAAAATTGGAACTGCAGCTGTGACTCAAAATGGTAGAACATTAGCCTTAAGCAAAGAGCTCAGGGACAGCACCCAGGCACTGAGTTCAAGCCCCATGACCAAGAAAAAAAAAAGTAAGGAATCAAATAGACACTATTCCATAAGAAATTAGGATCTACAAGAAAACAGACAGAAGGAAATATTGGAAATTAGAACACACAGTTTAGAACTTGATTAGAAGTGGGAGCTTTGCAAAAAGGGATCAGAAGGATAAGGCAGAAGGAGTTAACAATGTGGCTGGAAAAATAATGATACTTAAAAAGGAAATATAAGGCAAAATCCAAGAGCAGCTAACAACAAGGAGCAAATAGAATGGACCATATAGTTATTTCCATATTTGCACATTGACAAATACCACTTAAAATCATCCTTTTTCAGGCTAACAAAAGGCTCTGCACCTGGTTGAGCAATGGAGTGATGGCATCATCACAGCGATCTAAAATAAGCAGTAGTGGAGGCACCTCTGTCCGCCGGAATTCAAACAGTTCATATTCTTTAGTAATCACTTGCTGTGAGGTAAGAGAGAAAAATTGCCTTGTCAATCAATTAGTTGTATATAGAGATGATAAAAATAGGAAACAAATAAAAACCATACACAGTGCTTTGCATCCTCATAGACCTTTCATAAAAGAATTCAAAAGTTTCAAGGTTCATAGCACACTATGTAAGAGGTTAAGACTTGAAACTCTACAAGTGGCTTAAACTGGACCCCCAGAAATTAAATAGCTTGGAATGTGCCTTAGATTAAACCTAACAGTCATAGCTATTAATTTGTTACTTTTTTGTTTTGAATTGTATAGACCTGCTTCTTTGCCAGTAAACATAACAAATCATCAACAGAAAATATTCCTGATAGTTTCTGAAATATGAGGGATATGACTGTATTTGATGTTTTAGAACCAAGGAGAGGGAATGCCATACCTTAACACATTCGGCAAGTCTCTTTGCTGCCTCTGATGAGAGCTGATAACGAATCATGGGACATTTCTTCAGAGATAAAAGGAGAGCTGTCAGTCCTTGAGTTGTTCTGGATAGCTGGGCTGGATCCCAGTTTCGACCCTTTTTGTTCAAAAACATTAAATTCAAAGAAGATGTTTGAATTTTTTTACCTGTCTACTTATTACTAACTTCCAATTGATGAGTTAACTTATTTTTAAGTCTTTCCATACCTGACAGCAACCCAAAATATTGAGGGAAAACAAATGTGGGTTCACAGCAATGTAATCACCATAAAATTCCTGAAATAAAGCATCATCATCAGTCATTCTATGAATTTCAATTATACCAAGCAGAAATATCTTCATATATGATATAATACTAGATAACATAGTAGATAAAAAAGATAAAAAATAAAATTGAGTGATAAAGGGGGAATTAAAATAACTACAAAACACCAGTAATAAAAAAAAAGTTGTAGAGGTATACACATCTTTCTGGAGGCATCAGGCCTTATTTTATTAGTAAAAACAAAACACTGATGTACAGTGTTATACTATACCTAGATAAGAGAACTGTGCTGTCCTTTCTTTTCTTTCCAGTATAGTTTCATGATGGAGAATATTATTTAAAAGAAGTTATTCTTTTTATTAACTTATCACCTAGTATGTCCTTTTGAAAAATTCAAAACTATTTGCTGCCTATGAAGGCACTATTTTTCACTCAGGTGGTAAATATATCCAAGTGTTTGTGATAAATTAAAGAACACCATATTAAGTAGTCAAGAAGGAAAAGGTAACATAATATCTTAATCTGTTCTAATGTGACGTAATATTACATATATACATACATATATACATGGCATACTAAATACTGTTCAGGAGTTTCCAAGTTTTAACTCAATGACAAATGTCTAGAAAAGAGAGAAAATTGCCAACAGTAACGGTAAGAAAGCTCCCTTTACAATATTTGCTTCCTACTCTCCCAATCAGGCACAGCCCCATTGATGAACGTACTTATCCTGACCCTGTGAAGCCCTTATCAACTCATTGCCCATGCTGCTTCTTTCCACTGATTACTTTCAGATACAATTTATACCTCTTTCAAACTTCTAAATATAAGTATAGGCTAGTGCAATGCACATTTATTTGCCTGAACAATCACCACTCCCCTCTCTTTTTGCCAGTCCTGGGGTTTGAAGTCAGGGCCCAGGCACTGTCCCTGAATGTGTTTTTGCTCAAGGTTAGCACTTTACCACTTGAGCCACAGAGCCAGAAGTGGCTTTTTCTGTTTATGTGGTACTGAGGAATTGAACCCAGGCCTTCATGCATGCTAGGCAAGCACTCTACTGCTAAGCCACATTCCCAGCCCACCTCCCTTCTTTTGAGACAGCCTCTTCCCTACTTTTAGACTAAAATCTTTTCAAAGAGCTAATACAGAGCTATGTTATGGAACCAGCATGTTTACCTGAACCTCAGCCACAACTTCCTGTTCATCAGCTTCAGCTAATGACTTCACATCACTCTTGCTGATCACATTACTGAAATCTGAAACAGACACAGGAGTTCCATTTGATTCTAAGGAGATTATCTCTGCTGCAACTAGACATAAATGGGCCTGATAGTTAAAACTTAATGAATATGTAAAGCTTAGTACAAACTATATTATATGCCAAAGCTTTTATGCCATACTCTTTTCAGTGTGAAAAGAGTATATAAATGTTTAAATCTAAAAAAATTTAAAAAGACCACCATAGGAAATATTAGAGAAACTAGGAAATCAAGTCATTATAATGAAAATAGTAAATAACGGACAAAGGCAAGTCTTTTTTGTTATTGTTGTTGTTTGGTCGTGGGGCTAGAACTCTGGGCCTGGGCACAGTCCCTGAACTTTTTGCTCAAGGTTAGCGCTCTACCACTTGAGCCACAGTGCCACTTCCAGTTTTCTGGTGGTCAACTGGAGAAAAGACTTTCATGTACTTCCTGTCCAGTGGGCATCTTTGAACCAAGATCCTCAGATCTCAGCTTCCCAAGTAGCTAGGATTACAGGCATAAGCCACAGGCACCTGGCTCAAGTCTTCTTTTTAATCCTCTCTTTTATGTAAATTATATTAGATAGTAGATGAGGAATTTTTTTCAGTGCTAGAATCCAAACCTATGGCTTTCCCCATAAAGGGCAAAAACTCAACCACTGTACTACATTACCAATCCTTAGAAAAATTTTCTCCATAGCTGGGCACCAGTGGCTCATGCATGTAGTCATAGCTACTCAGGAGGCTGAGATCTGAGGATCATGGTTCAAACAAGGCCAGCTCAGGCAGGAAAGTCCTTTAGACTCTTATCTCCAATTAACCACTACAAAACTGGAAGTGGTGCTGTGGCTCAAGTGGCAGAGTTCTATCTTTGAGTTCAGGGACAGCACCCATGACCAACCAAAACAAAAAAAATTTTTTTCTTTATAAAATATTTCATCTAGGGACTGGGAATGTGGCTCAGTGGTAGAGTGCTTGTGTAGTGTGCACAAAGCCCTGGGTTTGATTCCTCAGCACCACATATATAGAAAAAGCCAGAAGTAGCGCTGTGGCTCAAGAGGTAGAGTGCTAGCCTTGAGCAAAAAGAAGCCAGGGACAGCGCTTAGGCCCTGAGTCCAAGCCCCAGGACTGGCAAAAAAAAAGAAAGAAAGAAAGAAAAATTCATCTCACCAAGTGCTGTGAGCTATTTGGGAGGCGGGGGGAATGGGGGATGGTTTGAGACCAGTTTATCATAAAAGTTCATGAGACTCCGTCTGAACTTTATAGCTGGCACTTGTTATCCCTGCTTTGGAATAACATAATGGGTAGGCCTAGTACTGTGAGCCTGTCATCCCAATGATTTCAGGAAGCACAAACAAACAGATTGCAGCCCAAGCCAGCCAGAGTATAAAACTAGTCCCTACCTTGAAAATAACCAATGTAAAGCTGGGCTGACAATGTGCCTCAAGTGGTTAAGCCACTTGCCTGGCCAACACAGGACCCTGATTTTAAATCCCCCAGTACTGAAAACAAAACCCAAAACAACCTAAAAAATAAAGAAGGAAGCCAGGTATGGTGGCCCATGCTACCCAGAATAGTCCCAGCCAGCACTTATAAAAGCAAGTCAGTAAGTCAGGAAGATTGTGAGTTTGAGGCCTGCTTGGGCCACATAGTAAGTTCAAGACAAGTTTGAGTTACATAATTCAATCTACAAACAACCTACAAAATCAATATCAAAGCAAAAATATAGATCAAGTGTTACAATCGAATTAGACATCATTTTTCAACCCCTAGTGATGGACCCTAAGCCCTGAGTATCAACAGCTGTTGGTATCACAAGAACAAACAACTAATGAAATGATGCAATATAACTAACTTATTGAGTATCCTGCCAAAGAGAAATTGAAACTTAATCCAATCAAGGCTGTGTATCTATCTAGGAATGTACAGGTACTATGAAGAGAAATATCTTAAACTTCAAGGAACATGTAAAAGTACTTCCATGGTGATGTAATTTGGATGATCCAAACTTTGGAAAACTTAGTTTAATACTTATAATAGGCACTAAATTCTAACACAGGTTCAAACCATAGCGCATATGAATCTTCAATTATTTCTAAATTAAAGGTGTAATTGGTGCTGGGAATATAGCCTAGTGGCAAGAGTGCTTTCCTCATATACATGACGCCCTGGGTTCGATTCCCCAGCACCACATATACAGAAAATGGCCAGAAGTGGCGCTGTGGCTCAAGTGGCAGAGTGCTAGCCTTGAGCAAAAAGTAGCTAGCGGACAGTGCTCAAGCTCTGAGTTCAAAGCCCAGGACTGGCAAAAAAAATAAAATAAAAATTAAAGGTGTAATTAAGAAAGATTATCGGGGGCTGGGGATATAGCCTAGTGGCAAGAGTGCCTGCCTCGGATACACGAGGCCCTAGGTTCGATTCCCCAGCACCACATATACAGAAAACGGCCAGAAGCGGCGCTGTGGCTCAAGTGGCAGAGTGCTAGCCTTGAGCGGGAAGAAGCCAGGGACAGTGCTCAGGCCCTGAGTCCAAGGCCCAGGACTGGCCAAAAAAAAAAAAAAAGAAAGATTCTGACCATTAGCCAAAAACAAATAACCAAAAGAAACAAACAAAAATTAGGATGACAGACTAACAAAATAGCTTATTCATACCTTTTGAGGTATTATAAAGGATCAAAGAAAATAAAACATAGTAATTCTTCAAAAATATAGTCTTATTACAAATGTAAATGTTGGGCATAATTATTAAATCATACTATATGCTAAAGAAATATATATGCATTAGACTATAGTGCAAATCCTAAAACTCAAAAGCTTTAGAACTTAATGTCCTACTGACTGAATGTTGTTTGGGCCTTTGTTTTAGAACCACCGCTAAATAGACTATACTAACACTTCAAAGATCAATAATGACATCTAGAGGAGAACAGAGGTAACTTCCATAGAAAAATGTATTAGATCAGAAAAATCCATCTCAATTGTGTAGTAACCATAAACCTAGTTTATTTCCAGACTCCCAACTCATAGAGTTGTGCATAAGAGAAAACTACCTGATGATTTGTACTCTCATGCATTACATAAAGTACCAAAGAAAAGCTGAATGCTTTCATTTGGTATGCAAAGTAAATCTTTACTTTTCCAACAGACCAAGTATATACCACATCCCCAAATAAAATCATTATCTACACCTCAATTCATAAGTGGAATATAGAAATAAGTAAACACGATTTTGGTTTGGGGTTTTTGTTGGAGGGGATGGAGGTGGGATGTAAAATTTGACAACTTAAAGCAAAGTAAAACTAAAAAGGTTTTTATTTTTTAATCAAACAATAATAAATGGAAACCATATTAGCTCCCTTAAATAGAATACTGGCTACAACACCTTTAGTAAGCTAGACTTTTATAGTGATGGATTCAAAGAACTTGATGAAACAAAGTGCTCTATGGAACATACTAGTTGGGATATATATACATGACTGAAAAATGAACTAACATACTTACAAATAAAATATATACTGTATTTGGGTCTTCGGAGCTCCTGAATCAGATATTCCACATTCTCCTAGAAAATACAGAACCATTAAAAAAAGGAAATATGAAGAAATTGCTTAAGTCAAAAAGTAAAAAGTATCATCCATTGATTAAATGATTTAGTGGATCTATTGTATGCTGGGGACAAGATTTGTGTATTGGCCAGTGAGGGCTGAAGACAAAAAGAAATACATTAAATATAACAAACAGAATCATACATAGGATTTAATATTATATTAATATATAGTTAATATTAGCTACCTATATTATCTAGGCTTTTTAAATTTAAATTTTATTGTAAGGATGATGTACTGAGGCTGACGTACAGTTACATAAGTAAGGTAATGAGTGTATTTCTTTTTTTTTTTTTGCCAGTCCTGGGCCTTGGACTCAGGGCCTGAGTACTGTCCCTGGCTTCCTTTTTGCTCAAGGATAGCACTCTACCACTTGAGCCACAGCGCCACTTCTGGCCGTTTTCTGTATATATGGTGCTAGGGAATCAAACCCAGGGCTTCATGTATATGAGGCAAGCCCTCTTGCCACTAGGCCATATTCCCAGCCCCGAGTATATTTCTTTTTGAACAGTGTTACCCCCCTCCCTCATTTTCTTATTTTGGCTTTCTTAAGATAAAAATATAAAGGAGGCTATTACAGGAGGCTGAGATCTGAGGATCATGTTTCAGAGGCAACCCAAGCAGGAAAGTCACTGTGTCTCCAGTTAACCAGAAAAAGCAGTAGAGCTGAGGCCCTAGTGATGGAGTGCTAGACTTGTGGAAAGGCCTAAGCCCCAGGATTGGCAGAAAAATAATTATATCTATGTATCTATAGATGATGCACATACTGAAGTATATAATAGATAATTATGCAAACTTACTTCAGGATGTTTGTCTATTAATTGTATTCATCTAATCAAAGTGTTTATTTAAAACATTAAAATGTGTATAATCCTTTAACTTATTGAGACTGAAGACTGCGCAACTGTAATGTTTGTGAAGTTTGGGCAAATAACATGCTGACATTTTCTATCATTACTTTTAAATACAATGTGATTGTTAGGGCTGGTAGAAGCAAAACAACAGTTTTTATAGGACCTTTCCAACTATGACAATTCCAACTATGAAACATCATGGCATATACTTTATCTATATTTGAGACTGTAACACATGGTTCAAGTTTTATATAAACTGGCTCCAAAATTAAACATTCTATCCTATTTAAAATTTAATATTCATTTTTATTTACACTATGAAAAACAGTTTAAGGGACATTATTTACTAAATGCAGAGAAATATTTAAAATGATCATTTACTGTGGCTCAAGTGGCAGAGTGCTAGCCTTGAGCAGGAAGAAGCCAGGGACAGTGCTCAGGCCCTGAGTCCAAGGCCCAGGACTGGCCAAAAAAATAAATAAATAAAATAAAATGATCATTTAGACTTAAATGCATTAAAAATAACTTTATATGATTAAACCTTAAGGACAAAAATATTTTATGGGAGACTATGTAGCCCAAGCTGGCCTTGAGCTCTATATTTTCTTACCTCAGTGTCCAAGTGCTAGGAATTACAGGAATGTATCAATACATTTGGGGAAAATTATTTTTTGGTGATTCTGGGTTTTGAACCCAGTCTTGCACTTGCTAAGCAGAACTCTACCACTTGAGTCACTCTATCAGCCACTTTTGGAAATTCTGGTTGGTTTTGGGTTTTTTTTTTTTTTTGTAACAGTCCTGGGGCTGGGATTCAGGGCTTAGACCCTGTACCTAAGTTTTTGTGCTCAAGGCTAACCCTCTACCATTTGAGCCACAGCTCAAGTTATTTTTGAAGTAGGGCCTCACTTTATGTCCAGGCTAGCCTGGACATTGATCCTATGTGTGCTTTTTCCATAGTTGGGATAACATGTACATACCACCACATCCACCACTGGTTGAGATGGAGTTTCCAGACCTCATTTTTCCTGGGCTGGCCTTGAACCTTAATCTCTGCCTCTATCTCCAAGGAAGCTAACATTTCAGGCTTCCGTTACCTTGACTGGCACAGATTGTTGTTAATAGAAAATATTTTAAGTCTAAGATTACTCTCTCATAATATGGTAGGTAAAAAAGATGAAGTCTGAGAGTTGAGAGTGCATATCACTTGAAAGAGATTCTCTCACAGTTGGGAGAATAATGAACTAAATGATCTATATAACTTCTCTTGAGGGGCTGGGAATATGGCCTAGTGATACAGTGCTTGCCTCATATGCATGGAGCTCTGGGTTTGATTCCTCAACACCACATAAACAGAAAAAGCTGGAAGTGGCACTGTGGCTCAAATGGCAGAGTGCTAGCCTTGAGCAAAAAGAAGCCAGGGACAGTGCTCAGGCCGTGAGTTCAAGCCCCAGGACTGGTAAAAAGCAAACAAAAACTTCTCTTAAAACAAAATTTTATGAGTCTGAACAACAAACAATTTATATTCATGAAGTTATGCTAAGCAAATATTTATTAAGTGTTCTCTGTAGCAAACACAGAGGACATATTAATGAGAGAAAATAAATAAAATGTCCCTGCTCTTACAGAGCTTACTGCTGACAGGTAAGGCAAATATTAATCCCAAACCACATAACTTCATCATGGCAAGTGACAGGGAAGATGATGCTATGTTTATCAAAGGAGTTTGACTTGGTCAGTAAGCCCCAAGGTTTGCCTGAGGACTTGGAGAAGTTCTAGACAGAAGGAGGAGCTCATGCAAAAGTCCTGTGGCACGCTAGAATAAGAGGAAATGTAGTGGACTGAAAGACTTGGTGTAGGTGCAGGATACAAAATAGAGAAGTTTGAAATGAGGCTAAAGAAATAGAAGGAACTAGAACACAATGGACTACAACAAAGGAGTTTTGTCTATATAATAAAAGTGATGAGAAGTCATCTTAGGCTATCAAGCAGAAGTGATATAGTCAGATTTTTATTTTGGGAAGTATACAATGTACAAGCATGGTGAAAGTGCAATGAAGTTGAAGAACATGGATATGAAACAAGAGAATATACAAAATAAGATAGAAATAGTAAAATATTTTTTTTTGCCAGTCCTGGGCCTTGGACTCAGGACCTGAGCACTGTCCCTGGCTTCTTTTTGCTCAAGGCTAGCACTCTCTACCTCTTGAACCACAGCACCACTTCCAGCCTTTTCTGTTTATGTGGTACTGAGGAACCAAACCCAGGGCTTCATGCATGCCAGGCAAATACTCTACCACTAAGCCACATTCCCAGCCTGCAAAGGATTTTTAAAGGAGATGCTCAAACTACATATAGAAAGTGATGGACAAAAACTCACAAATAAGTTGGGCACTGGTGGCTCACACCTATAATCCTAGTTACTCAGGAGGCTGAGATCTGAGGGTCATGGTTTGAAGACAGCCCAGGCAAGAAAGTGAGTCTTTTATCTCCAATTAAGCACCAAAAAGGTGAATTGGAGCTGTGGCTTAAGTGGTAGAGTGGCTAGCCTTGAGCAAAAAGAGCTCAGGGACTGCACTCAGGTCCTGAGTTCAAGCCCCAGGACTGGTGCCTGCATGCATACATGTGCACTCACACATATATACATATACATGCACACACACACTGACAAATGGCTGAGGGAATCTTCTTAAATTAGGGGACAAATGTTAGCTCTTTGCTAGCGGTCCCCTCCACAGCCTTTTTTCCCCCCTGAATGAACTTGTGCAGGCATTGAGCCATCTGCTTGCCTGTTTTCTGAGCCTTTTGGGTTCTAACAAGAACAAATAAGGGCTAAGAATGAGCATGTAGAGAAATGTTGGCTAAACTGGAGAAGCAAAATTGAATCATAGGATAGTTGGATACATAAGGAAAGGCCAATCTAGAAAAGCTATTGAATCCTGGGTCACTAACTATAGATGTAATCATGGAAGTAAAACTAAGCCACTATTGGTTTCTAAGCATAGGTGTGAATAAAATGGAAAAGGTTTAAAAATACTAACAGCTGTATATAAAATTAAGTAATTGCCAGTGGTGTTAACTGAAAGGTATGGAAATTAATCCAGGAAAAATGTGATGTGAGTCTCTTTTAGAGTAGTTGTTAACTTTGGGAAGTGCTGTGAAGCTCAATGGCATCTTAAAGGAAAAACTGGCTGTAAGGTGTACACTGATTTATGATAAAGAGAACAAAGAATGAAATTTATAACTGACAAGCTAGGATAATTATGATACACAAATGCTGATAATACAAATTTATTTTGCCTTCGCAATGCTTTCAGGTCAGAATGGTCTGTTTTTGCCTGGGAGGATGGTAGCTCAAGTTTGTGTAGTACCTTTGTAGGTCGAAGAAAACAAATTGCCTTCAGGTGTTTCATGATCTCTCGATTTTGAGAATCAATGCGTTCAAAGAGGTATACTTCCTTCTGAAGAATCTCTGATTGTGTATATACCATACTCACGATGCCGGTCTGGAAAGAAAAAGAATTAACTAGATGATGCTAGTCCACAAAGACAACCTTTTAAAAAAATAAGATTTATCTGGATCATTTAAAGCCTAAAGTACAGAAAAACATTTACTGGATATCCAAAACAGGCAATAATGTCAGAATGAAAACATGCTCTTTCAGAGTAGGAACAATCCATACACTTAAAAAAAGAAAGATGTTCCCATCTCATTAAATTGTTTCCCTTTCTTTATGTCTGTGGCCTTAGAGGGTATTTTCCCCCTCTTAAGGCTGTGGCCAACAACCTGTCATTTCAGTTTGAACTCTCACAGCGTTTCTTGGAACATGCAAGCCTGAGTGAAAAACAGCAAGAGTGTCCTGAGGCTTCCAAGTATTCCCACATTTTGGTTGATTTCTTAAGCAGAGACATTGTTTCGGGTGCAAGAAGTCTCTGGGCACCGACTTAAAGTCATTTCGACTGAAACCCCACGGGGAAAGCCTTACACAACTTTTCAGTTCTACACAGGGCCGGCCCACACTGTCTTCAATTAAACAGAAATCCTACAATGGAACTGGGACCAGCTCCGGCAAGGGAGGGAGGACTCGTCCACGGACAAATCCCGAGCCGAAGCCCACTCACCGTCTCTTTATCCATGAGCAGTACTTTCATTCCGGGCCCGCTGTCCTCGATCATTTTGGAAATGTACTGTTTCACCGCAAAAACCACGTTCATGGTGGCGAAATGACAGGTGCCCCCCACAGCTCTTCCCGCCCCCTTTTTCTTGCTGAATTAACAGCCCCCGCCCCCCCCCCGCACTGTTGGCAGGGTCTCAGCTGCTTCCGGCTGGCTGGTGGCTGACTTCCGGAAGTCCGGGCAGCCGCGGAACTGGGAGTTGTAGTTCCGCCGCGGAGTCCCGGAGTCCGGGCCTCACCGCAGGAAGGGAACCCAGAGTGAGACCGTCTGCGTCCCGCGCCGCTGCCCGGCCCGCCAGGAGGGGGTTTCGAATCTCCGGGCTCTCAGACCCCCTCCTGGCCTTCCGCGGCCTGAAGCCTTTCCTGCGTTGGCAGAGAGGATGGCGCCGCGCAGTCCGAGGCCGGAAGTGAGGCCGGACCGACCGGGCGCTGCCGCTTGCACTGTGTGCCCCGGGTGCTTTCTCTCGGGTAGCTGTGAGGGATGCAGGGAAGACGGCACGCGGCGTTCAGGAGGCCTTGGCCGACAGCGACTAATGAGGCGGGCGACGCCTTTGTTGTGGCCGAAAGGGAGGCCAGAGTTGGTTTTCTGCAGAGAGACACTGCTTAAATTAAACAAGAATTTGTTGAATGAGATGAACAAGAGGGGTGTCCTTGAGGAATATTGGGGGGCTTCAGACTGCCCCGAAGGCCTGGACCTGGGCAATTGGGTTATGGTACCTGGGTACCAGGTACGAAATCTGTTAGTTGGGCTAATGTAAACAGGGTGGGTATATAAAGGGGAAAACACGAATTTTTATTTAAGGAACCATGAAAGTTTAGCAAGAAAATAGATATTTAAGAATATTGGCTGGGGGGAGAGGCTCGGAATGTGGCTTAGCGGTAGAGTGCTTGCCTAGCATGCACGAAGTCCTGAGTTCGATTCCTCAGTACTACATAAACAGAAAAGGCCAGAATTGGGGCTGTGGCTCAAGGGGTAGAGTGGTAGCCTTGAGCAAAAGAAGCTCAGGGACAATGACCAGGCCCCAGAACTTACACACACACACACACACACACACACACACACACACACACAATTGGCTGGGCAAAGTGGCTTACACTGATTGTAATCACAGCTAATTCAGGAGGCAGACATTGGGAAGATTGGGGTGATCTAAGGTTTGCAAGACCTTATCTCAACAAACAAGCCTAGTATGCTGTTAATGCATCTGTAATCACAGTTACATGGAGGAGGCAGTTACATGGAGGATCAGGATCTGAGACCAGTCTGGGGAAAATATGAGGCCTTATTTGAAAAGAAAGTAACTAAAAAGCAAAGGAAAGGTAGTAGTGGGGAAATGAGTTTAAGTCCCAGTGCTACCAAAAGGTGAAGGAAAGGAGGAAAAAGAGATAAAAGTAGGGGAGAGGGAATAATATAGGAGGTGTTTTTTTTTTTGTTGTTGTTGTTGTTTTAAGTGTCAGGAAAACTGTAAGGTAGAGGTTAAGATTTCAGCCTCTGGAATCAGCCAATCTGAATTTAAGTATATGAACTTAGCAAGTTACATAACCTTTCTATGCCTCCATTTGTAAATGGAGAAAATAACAGCTACTTCTGTCTAGTAGGAGAATTCAGTGAGATAATACATATAGTGTTAAAATCTTTTTTATTGTAAAGATGATGTACAGAGGGGTTACAATTACATAAATAAGGAAATGAGTACATTTCTTGTCGAACAGTGATACCCCTCATTTTCATCCATTTTCCTCCCTACATGCAGTCTTTAGCCTAGCTTAAATTAATTTTTCTTAGCAAATTGTGCCATGCTATATACAATCTATAAGCAATATGAATGTACTTGTCATTCTTTCCTAAGATTAATAAAAATTTATGAGATGAACTTTTAAATAACTTATAGTATTTATAAGTACTTATTCATAAAAACATACTAGATTATTGCTAAAATTTATTATCTCAGTTCTGTTTTTGAGCTTTGATGGTGTTATACCTGTAGATGGCCATAAATGTGATAAAATTGTTAACATCTTAGATGTTTCAAAAGAACAGGCAAGCCATATGAAATACCACCAACAAATGCATATTCTTGTAACTTTAAATCTCATTAAAAGTAAAGGAATCTGAAGTATAATAACTTTCATATTAATTTTCTTTAGAAATGGTTTATTATCGGGCTGGAGGCATGGCCCAAGTGGTTGAACACTTGCTTATCAAGCATGAAGCCATGAATTCAAACCTCAGGACTATCCCCCCATAAAATGCCAGACTAGAATTGTGCCTCAAATGGTAGAATGCCAGTCATGAGAAAACCAAATCAGGTGAATGCAAGGCCCAGAAATCAAGACCAATACTGCCAAAAAGAAAAAAAATAAGCAAAACATTTTATTTATACATCTTTCCACTGGAAGAGAATGAAACTTTAGTATGTTATTCAAGAATCTTTTCATAATAATAGTAATAAAAACAGCTACCTTTTGTTGGTGTTCAACAAAGACTAATAGCACCTAGGAAGGTGCTGAAGGCTTTACAATATCTCTGCTAAGCTTTGCAACTTTCTTCTTCTTCTTCTTCTTCTTCTTCTTCTTCTTCTTCTTCTTCTTCTTCTTCTTCTTCTTCTTCTTCTTCTTCTTCTTCTTCTTCTCTTCTTTTGTAGGTTGTAGAGCTTGAACTCAGGGCCTGGGTGTTGTCCCTGAGCTTCTTTTGCTCAAGAATAGCATTCTACCTCTTAAGCCACAGTGCCACTTTCAGCTTTTTCTATTTATGTGATGCTTCATGTATGCTAGGCAAGCACTCTACCACTAAACCACATTCCCAGCCCCTCCCTGAGCTCTTTTGCTCAAGGGGAGTGCTCTATCACTTTGAGCCACAGCACCACTCTTTTCTGGTGGTTAGTTGGAGGCAAGAGTCTTACTCAATTTCCTGCCCAGGCTGACAGATCTCAGCCTCTTGAGTAGCTAGGATTTCAGGCATTATCTCCATAATACAGATACACTGAAATTGAGAGACATTGAGCAATTTTGCAAAGATTCTAAAAAGCAGCAAATTGAGAGAAGCATTTTTTCAATGAACATTTTATCATATTTCTTTTTATACATCCTTTTTAAACATCTCATTTAGAAACTAGATTATTTCTTGAGTAGAGAAATAAAGATGTTCTATTCTTTTCCTCTTTTCTTCTCTCTGTCCTTTCTGTAAGTGTAGTTTCCAGCACTTAAATGATACTCAATAAATATTTAATGTTGGTGAAACTCATTACTGGGCACACTGCTACAATGGCATGTTAAATAAAGTATAGTTTTACACAGGCAGAACAAACATACTTGTATAGGTGGTTCATGCCAGTACCTTTTTTTTTTTTGCTTGTTTTGTTTTTTTTGCCAGTCCTGGGGCTTGAACCTAGGGTCTGAGCACTGTCCCTGGCTTCTTTTTTGCTCAAGGCTAGTACTCTACCGCTTGAGCCACAGTGCCACTTCTAGATTTTTCTATATATGTGGTGCTGAGGAATCGAACACAGGGCTTCATGTATACAGGGTGAGCACTTTACCAGTAGGCCATATTCCCAGCCCCATGCCAATAATCTTAGTGCATGAAACAGAATAAATTCGGAGGAATGACACCTTTCTCCACATTCCTACGTCAATTACAGGGTCATCAATTTAATTATTCTGGTGGTCTTGTAACAAATGACATGACATTTTTTTCTGTGTACTTTCCAGCAATGATTAAATATAGAATCAACTCCATAGACCTAATGATTAAGAATTTACTTGAGAAATTACCAACTTTGTGGTGTTAATTTTCCTTTCATTTTTTTTCAGCATTCCGATAGAGGGCGCCCCTGGACTACCAAGAAGAAACTAATAACAGGTTCTGTAAAACCTTGTGCTGGCTGAGTAAGTAATGGTTATTCCAACAAAGGGAAAACGTTGAAACATTGTTTGAGCTGAATGAAACATTGTTTGAGCTGAATGATTACAAATGTTTGCTAAATCTCTGTGTAGTTGTTTTGTGTATCTATTTTTTGTTTGTTTGTTTTTTTGAGACAAGGTCTTACTACTTCCCAGCCAGGACTTGAACTAGGCTCAAATGATCCTGTCTTAGCTGCTGCCCTCCCTGATATCTAGGACTATAACATCTACTACTTTGCTAGCTAATCTAAATAGATTTTATCAATTTGTTGCATAAATTGACTTCTTTTTTTTTTTTTTTTTTTGGCCAGTCCTTGGCCTTGGACTCAGGGCCTGAGCACTGTCCCTGGCTTCTTCCTGCTCAAGGCTAGCACTCGGCCACTTGAGCCACAGCGCCGCTTCTGGCCGTTTTCTGTATATGTGGTGCTGGGGAATCGAACCTAGGGCCTCGTGTATCCGAGGCAGGCACTCTTGCCACTAGGCTATATCCCCAGCCCGCATAAATTGACTTCTATATAATAGTTTTAAATTTCTTCTTGTTTTTGTGGCCCTAGGGACTGAATTCAGAGTCTCATAGGCAAGTGCTCTATTGCTTGAATACTGCCCCTAGGCCTTTTGCTTCTAGTTTGATTTTCAGGTAGGATCTCAAGCTAACTTTGTCATGCCTGGTCTAAAGCCATTACCCTGCTACCTCTGCCTCCTGACTGCACTCTGCTTGGGGTGTGTGTGTGTGTGTGTGTGTGTGTTTGTGTGTGTGTGTGTTGTGCTTTTTGTTGTTTTGTTTTCAGCACTGTTTGAACCCAGAGCTTTGTGCTTGAGTCAAGGTATTCTATTGCTTATATAGTGCTTATATCTCATTTACAGCAACTGGTTAATAGATTTGTAGAGGATTTTCATTCATCTAATAAGCATTTGTTGGACACAAAGTATGTGCTAGCTATAGAAATACAGCACTGAAGCCAGGCACTGTCGGCTCACCTTTCATCAGAGCTACTTAGGAGGCTGAGATCTCAGGATGGCAGTTCAAAGCCAGCCTGGGCAGGAATGTCTGTGAGACTCATATTTCAAAATTAACCACTCACAAACTGGAAGTGGCGCTGTGGCTCAAAGTAGTAGAGCACTAGCCTTGAGCAAAAGAACTCAGGGACAGTGCCCGGCATTTTAAGTTCAAGCCCCACAACTGAGAAAGAAAGAAAGAGAGAAAGAAAGAGAGAGAGAGAGAGAGAGAGAGAGAGAGAGAGAGAGAGAGAGAAAGAAAGAAAAGAAAAAGAAAAGAAGGAAGGAAGAAAAGAGAAATACAGCACTGAATAAAACAAATATCTAACATCATAGAATTTATAAACCAGGGCTGGGGATATGGCCTAGTGGCAAGAGTGCTTGCCTCGTATACCCTGGGTTCAATTTCCCAGCACCACATATACAGAAAATGGCCAGAAGTGGCACTGTGGCTCAAGTGGCAGAGTGAGCAAAAAGAAGCCAGGGACAGTGCTCAGGCCCTGAGTCCAAGCCCCAGGACTGGCCAAAAAAAGAATTTATAAACCAGTGAGGACAATCTGACAACAAACAAAGCAAGTAAATATATGTAGTAATTATGTGGTTGTTAGTTTTATAGAGTAAAAACAAGCCTAAAGAAGGAAGAAGTAGGAGGTTTGCAGTTATAATAATGTAAGGTTTGCATTTGCATTCAGTGATGCTTGAGGCTGTAACTACAGTATTCATGTGGCTAAGGCAGGAGGATGTTGTGAGCCCATGAATTCTAATCCAGCCTGGAAAACATAATGCCACCCTACTTTAAAAAATTAGGGGCTGGGAATGTGGCTTAGTGGTAGAGTGCTTGCCTAGCATGCATGAAGCCCTGGGTTCTATTCCTCACTACCACATAAACAGAAAAAGCTAGAAGTGGTTCTGTGCCTCAAGTGGTAGAGTGCTAGCCTTAAGAAAAAAGAAGCCAGGGACAGTGCCCAGGCCCTCAGTTCCAGCCCCAGGACTGGCAAAATAATAATAATTAGCTAGGTGCTAGTGCCTCTCACCTATCTACTCAGGAGGCTGAAATCTGAGTATCTCTATTGAAAGACAACCCAAGGCAAACACCTGAAAGACTCTTATCTCTAATAAACCAGCAAAAACCTAGAACTGGAGGCATGACTCAAGTGGTAGAGTGCCAGCTATGAGTGAGAAGTTCTGCCTTCAAGTCCTAGCACTAAATAACTGGAGTTAGTAGTTTCTAAGAATCATTTGTGGAATAGTAGACACTGAACAAAAAATCCAGAAGGAAGTGAAAGGAATAAGCCACGAGGACTCTCGATAAAACTTGGTGGATAGAGCTAAGAATGACTCAAGTGGTCGAGGGTGAGACTGGCAAGCTGAAAGCCTTGAGTTCAATGCTGAAAAAACAACCAAAAAACAGAACAAAAACTTTGGTGGTAGGGCGGGGAATATGGCCTAGTGGTAGAGTGCTTGCCTTGTATACATGAAGCCCTGGGTTCAATTCCTCAGTACCACATATATAAAAAAGGCCATAAGTGGCACTGTGGCCAAAGTGGTAGAGTGCTAGCCTTGAGCAAAAAAAGAAGCCAGGGATAGTGCTCAGGCCCTGAGTCCAAGCACCAAGACTGGCGAAGGAAGGAAGGAAGGAAGGAAAGAGGAAGGAAGGAAGGAAGGAGTAAAGGGAGGAGCAGCCGCACAGTACCTGAGGTGAAAAAGAGGTTGTCCCTAAATCAGCAAAGTTGCCAGAGTAGTGAAACTGAGTTAGTGAGGTGAGATGACAGGATGGGACATAGTTTGGGCAGGGCTTGTTGGCTTTGAATGAAGTAAAAGAGGTTGTCCCTGGAGAGCTCTGAGCACATCATCTGGCTGCTGGGATGAGAGCAAATTGTAGGGACAACTGCAAAAAAGAGAGATCAATTGGGAGCTTTGAAAATTGTCCAGGGAGTAGATGGGAGGTTTTACCAGGGGAAGTAGAAATAGTGAGGAAGATCTGGAGGTGGTGACAGTAGGTTCAGGAAAGCAGGTTGTATGTGAGAAGATCATTTCCCTCTTCAATTCCAAAGTTACTATTACCTATTCTGTATGCCATACAGCTGCAACTTTCAAACATGTGTTTGTTCCTTCCTTTTCTAATCTATGCCATCTACCATAGGAACTAAGACTAGGTTGTTTGGTTGGGGGAAAGTGATGCTAGAGCATTTTATTGTTTTTGAAACAATTTTTAATGGTTTGATAAACTCCAAATGGAACAACAAGCAATCTAATTATTTCTTTGCTTTATTAGAAATGCTTTGTAATAATTATATCACTTTTGACTAAGATTTGTCTCTTTCTTATAAATTGATATTTATATCCTAAGATGAATAGAAAGTCTCTTTCACATTTTTTGCATTTGAGGACTTGCTTAATATTGTAGGGAATTTAAAATATTGGCAGGGCTGGGAATATGGCCTAGTGGTAAAATGCTTGCCTCGTATACATGAAGCCCTGGGTTCGATTCCTCAGCACCCACACATATAAAAAAAGCAAATGTAGAACTATAACAACTCAGAATAGTGAAGAAAACACAAGGTAAAAAAAAACACACTCACACACAAAAACAGGTCAACCAGGTGCTAGTGGCTCATGCTTGTAATCCTAGCTACTCAGGAGGCTGAGATCTGAGGATCACAGTTCAAAGCTACCCTGGGAAGTTCATGAGAATCTTATCTCCAATTAACCACCAGAAAACTGGAAGTGGTGCTGTGGCTCAAGTGGTAGAGCACTAGCCTTGAGTTGAAGAGCTCAGGAACAGCGCCTAGAGTTCAAACCCACAACCCACAAAAACAAACCAATAAAGAAAAAAAAAAAACAGGTAGGTAATTTGCTCTCTAATTAAAACATTTACTTCCAATACTGTATTATCAAAGTTCTTTCTAAAAAAACAGGTTAACTGCAGTGCTTTTTTTCCCCTGAGCTCCATTTTCCAACAGTGTCTTTCATCTACTATAAATTTGTTGAATACTATTTATTTCTTCTTTGTTTTCAATATCAGGAAGTAAAGTTAGGGCCTTATTTATGCTACGCAAACCGTGTACCACAAAGATACATCTCCAACCCCCCCAAAAAATTTAATTTAAGGGCTGGGAATATGGCCTAGTGGTAAAGTGCTCGTCTCGTATACATGAAGCCCTGGGTTCGATTCCTCAGCACCACATATATAGAAAACGGCCAAAAGTGGCGCTGTGGCTCAAGTGGCAGAGTGCTAGCCTTGAGCAAAAAGAAGCCAGGGACAGTGCTCAGGCCCTGAGTTCAAGCCCCAGGACTGCCAAAAAAAAAAAACAAAACCAAACAAAAAATGTAATTTAAGAACATATAAAATGTTGTGTTTTTTCAAATTGGATTTGAACTCTGAGACTAATAATTCTTGTTTTCATTAGCCAGCTTTCCATTACTATAACAAAAACCCAAGATAACCAACTTAAGAAGAAAAAAAAGACATTTTAGTTTACAGTTCTAAAGGTTTCAGTTCATGATTGATTGGTTCCATTGCTTTTGGGGCTCTGGTGAGGCAGACTATCGAGATAGGAACATGTGGTAGAGGAAGCTGCTCACTTCATGGCAGAAGAGAATAAAGAAAGCAAGAGGAGTGATTTTATTTTATTTTATTTTTTATTTTTTTAAGAGGAGTGATTTTAAATTCATATATTTCATCTTTGTGAAGTTAGAAGAAGAGTTATGATACAGGCATTATAATATTGGGTTGTTATAAACCATTTTCCTTGCTACATACTGTTGAATTTCAAATGAGCAGTGGATAAGTTTATTGGCACTACACATCTGAAGTCACACTTTTGTGTTTTTAGATTTGATTAAGCCATCGTGTGTACGCACACGCGCGCACGGATGACTTAAACTAAACCTTAGATGATTCTTTTCTTTTTTTTTTTTCTTTTTTTGCCAGTCCTGGGGCTTGGACTCAGGGCCTGAGCACTGTCCCTGGCTTCTTTTTGCTCAAGGCTAGCACTCTGTCACTTGAGCCACAGCACCACTTCTGGCCATTTTCTATATATGTGGTGCTGGGGAATCGAACCCAGGGCTTCATGTATACAAGGCAAGCACTCTTGCCACTAGGCCATATTCCCAGCCCCTCAATTCTTAAATTTGAAAAAAAAATATTGTGTGAGACCTTATTTATTCAGACCAATTATGATATATCATTTTGATCACTAAATGGGTCTGAATCCTTGAGTATAAGGAAATGGGCTTACATAATCAATATTTATAACATTTACTGAGCTCAGGTTCCTACAATTAAGAGATTCTTGAGAGTCCTATGCTACCCTGAGTCTCAGGCCTCAGGCTGCCTTTTTCTTGCTGGTATGTGCTCTCACTCCTTCTGCTTAGCCTGTCCCTGAGCCTGACCCTGGATTGAAATACTGTATCCTCAATCTATCACTCATTAGAAAAATCTTTAAATTTTGGCTCTGTCAAGTGCTGATCTTTATGAAGAAAACTGCCAAAATTAGTTATACAATGAGTCTTACTAGTATAAAGCATATTGGCATTTTTAATGACCCATTTGTTTTAATAAATGTCCCCAGTTAACTATAAAACAGAATTTAAATGCCCCCCCCATTCACACATACATTTATATTTTTGGCTTAACCTAGTAGAATAAAAACTTTAAAAAAAAACAACCCTTAAAACACAGGCACTTCTATTTTAGCATTGAAAAACAGATATCTCGATCGTTCTGACAGAGTTCTATTCTGCCAAAAGCCAGAGGGATGAGTTGCTTCAAATGGGTTTGCAGAAATGATTTCTTTTTTTAAAGTAGCACTGTCAGCTGAGAGCAGACACAGAAAAAGAACAAACTTGCTGAATGAGGATGGGCTGGAGTAGGCTAGAATTCTTGTCATAATTCTGTAATTGGCATTCCTGCTGCAGCTAGGAGAAGCCTGAGTGGAAAATCTATATGGCTGCCTTCTACATCTAACTCAAAGTGCTTATGGGAGTAATTTTTAAGTTCTAACTGCAAGTATGGTCTTGGTTATGACCTTAATGGAAAGCAATGGACTTGTGAGGTTTTGAGTTTGTTACTACTATGTATTGCTACAGACTTTGTAGTTACCTAATTGATAAGTTAGTTATACCTGTTCTTGATATTATGCAGAATAGGTAATATTAAAGCCTTTGAAATATTAAAAATGCTACACAAATGAGGTTAGTTAGCAATAATAATAAGAGGCTTAGAGACATTATAGTACTGTGGTTTTAGATTTAAACTAGTCTGGGATTAAATGATAGTTTTTCCAGTTATTGTTACAAGCCTTCTTTTCCTCCCTTTATTCTTCCTTCCTCCCCTTCCCTCCCTCCCTCCCTGTGTTCCTCTGTCCCTCTTTTCTTTTTTTGTACAGGGTCTTGCTATGTAGTTCAGATTGGTCTCAAACTCAAAATTCTTCTCTCAGCTTCCTAAAGTACTGAGATTATTGATGTGGGCCACCATGGCTGGTTTCTCTTACAGAAGTTGTTCTACCTGGTGTGACCTTCAGTGTTTTCAGTGTAATATTTATAATCTGATCTTATAGGTTATTGTGAGGATTATGAAAGTAAAATTCTTGCTATAATGACTGAACATAGTCAAGTGAGCAGTAGATGATTGTTGCTATTATTAACAGCTACAATAGTAATTACCTTAATGTTAATTTTATACCTAATAACAGAGGTTAGTTAGTATAGATGACAGATTTCTATATATTACTTCTGTTATTTACCACTAACAAATTCTTGGAGACCTAAAGACACTTGGCTAATCTTGCATGCCATTTAAGGAACAGCTAAGATTCTTACCTTAGTTATCTGGACAGCAGGAAAAAATGAGCTTGAAAAGCTGGGAAGGGAGGCATTTAATTCTCAACCATATTTAAAAGATGGATATGATTGTATTAATAGGAAATGAGCTAGAGAGAATGTAAAACAGTATAATTTTTTTTTGGTGGCTATACTGAGACTTGAACTCAAAGCCTAAGTGCTAGCCCTGAGCTTTTTAGCTCAAGGATACTACTCTGACACTTGAGCCACAGCTCTATTTCCAGCTTTTTGGTGATTAATTGGAGATAAGAGTCTCAAGGACTTTCCTGCCCCAGCTGGCTTTGAGCCTTGATCCAGATCACAGCCTCCTGAGTGAAAAACATTATAATTTTTTTTTAAGTGGCAAAGCAAGAAGTTAAAAAAATTTTATTGTAAAGGTGATGTACAGAGGGATTGCAGTTATATAAGTCAAGTAATGACTTCTTTTTGAACAGTTTTACCTCCTCCAACAGTATAATAATTTTTAAAAACGTTTATTTATTTATTTATTTTTGTGTGTCACAGGGCTTGAACTCTGGGTCTAGGTACTGTCCCTGAGCTCTTCAGCTCAAGGCTAGTGCTCTGCCACTTGAGCCACAGCCACTTCCAGTTTTTGGTGGTTAATTGGAGATCGGAGTCTAATGGACTTTCCTGTCCAGGCTGGCTTTGAACTGCAATTTTCAGATCTCAGCCTTCTGAGTAACTAGGATTACAAGTGTGAGCCATTGGCACCTGGCTATACTTTTTATAAGATGAGTGATATGATCTAAAAATCTTTAAATCCTTCAAACTTTGACCTAGCATTTCTGTTTTTAGGAAGTTTTTCTAAGAAAAAGAGATGCTGAAAAGATATCTAGACAAGATGTGTTATGACCTTTCTTAGCATTATTTGTAGTAGTTAGGCAAGTTGAATATCTAACAATAAGAATTGGTTATGAGGGGCTGGGAATATGGCATAGTGGCAAGAGTGCTTGCCTTGTGTACATGAAGCCCTGGGTTCGATTCCTCAACACCACATATATACAAAAGGCTGGAAGTGGCTTTGTGGCTCAAGTGGTAGAGTGCTAACCTTGAGCAAAAAGAAGCCAGGGACAGTGCTCAGGCCCTGAGTCCAGGGCCCAGGAATGGTAAAAAATAAAATAAAAAATGAATTGGTTATGAATAAGGGTTAGGGATGGAACTTGGCAATAGGACAATCATTTGAGGCCCTAAGTTTGTAACATACACACAAATAAGAATGATATAAGAATACTATAGTCACAGAATGAAGTAGCATGCAATTTCTAAAAATTATGTTTGAGGATTTAAAACCCTCAAATGCCTTCATATGTCTAGGAAGTAAACTGTTTGAAGATGCTAGGAGGTGAAGAGGTCTGTGGGACTCTAGCTTAGTAGTAGAGTGCTGGCCTAACATGTATGAAGCCCTGGTTCCATCCCCAGTACTATAAAAAGAATAATTTTAATCTTTAAAATTTAGGAATTTTTTTATAGATACATCCCTTTTCTGCCTGCTGGTTAATCTGTTTTCTCCATCTGGAAAGATACTGCTAAAACTATAATGACAAACACTTAACATAGACCTTACTATGGTCTAGGAATTCTTTTTTGTTTTCTTTGTGGGTGGTAAGGCTGGAACTCAGGGCTTTGTCACTGTCCTTAAGCTCTTTTTGCTCAGTGCTAGCACTCTACCACTTGAAACCACAGAGCCACTTCTGTTTTTTTGGTGATTAACTGGAGATAAAAGTCTCATAGACTTTCCTGCCCTGGCTGGCTTTGAACCATGATCATGAGATCTTAGCCTCCTGAGTAGCTAGGATTACAGGCTTGAGCCACTGACACCCAGCAGTCTAGGAATTATTTCAAGCTGTATGTGTTAGTCATAAATCATCATCATCATCATCATCATCATCATCATCATCATCATCATCACCATAATCATAATAATAATAGATACTTCTGCTATCCCTATTTAACAGATAAGAAGGCTGAGTCATAGAGTTTGAGTAATTCACTCACATTCAAACAGTTACAAAATAGTAGAGGTAGGATTCAGGTTTAGGCAGTGGAATCTGGGTTTTTAACTGCTAGGTGTTATAGTAAGATCAAAACATAATCATGTATTTGAGATCTGTGTGTGTGTGTGTGTGTGTGTGTGTGTGTGTGTGTTTGGTGCTTTCTTCTGTAATCAGCAGGCATTTTATAAATGTGTATTTGAAATACACATTTTCTTGCCTAAGTATGTGCTGCTTTTGGCTTTTCCAATTACTGTTCCCTATTAATAAAAATTAGTTTGTGTGATTTTCTGGCTGAAAGTTTAGACCCTGAGGAAATAAAAAAATAGGACAGGTAAATTGTATGGAGGTACACAAGAGAGACACAGGCAGAACAGACGCTGTGGGACAGAGGAAGAGCATTGAGCCAGAAAGAAAACCAGCAAGAGTAGGTTAATGAGGAGTGCAGTGGGGGGTGAAATGCAGTTGGCTGTCACTGGAGAAAAGTTTTGTTTAGGCCTGCTCCCCCCATCCTTCCTTCCTTCTAAAATATGGTAGCTCATGGCTTTTTCAAGTCACTTAAACTTTTAATTACTTTCATAAATTTCTTTAGATTTCTCCTTGCAAGCCACAGTCAAACACACAACAACAAAACCATGTAAGGGACAAGTAATTTAGTAAGGAATTATAAGGAAATACTAAGAGATTCTATGTGCCCTGGGAGGCCAAAGTAGGGAGAGCTATGCCTACACAGTATTTATTGACCCCCTGCTAAGTGTTATGCACTGTTATAGGAGGTGGGGAGATTAGTGAATGATGAGACAAACACAGTTCCTGCCTAAATAATTATAGCATAAAGATGCAGAAAGGGGGCTAGGAATGTGGCTTGGTGGTAGATTGCTTGCCTAGTATGCATGAAACCCTGGGTTCAATTCCTTAATACCATATGAACAGAAAAAACTAGAAGTGGTGCTGTGGCTCAAGTGGTATAGCAAAAGAAGCTCTGGGACAGTGCCCAGGCCCTGAATTCAATCCCCAGAACTGAAAAAAAGGAAAGATGCAGAAAGACTGGCCTGAGTGACAGAATCTGCCTCACAAGCACAAGTCCCTGGAGTTCAAACCCCAACACTGGTACTACTTAAAAAACAAAAAGGTAAATTACTGAATAAAAAGCTAGATATGTTTTCTTTTTAAAAAAAGAAAGAACATATTCTGACCTGAGTTTATAACCTAATATTTAAATCATATGTTAGCACCAGAAAAGAATATTATAGTTCATCTTTATGAGTACAAGTAGTGTATTGAAAGAACATCATGACTAGCTGGGTGGTGGTGGCTCACCCCTGTAATCCTAGCTACTCAGGAGGCTGAGATCTGAGGATCGTAGTTTGAAGCCAGCCTGGGCAGGCTCTTATCTCCAATTAACCACCAGGAAACCAGAAGAGGTGCTGAGGCCTTGAGCAAAAGAACTCAGGGCACTGTCCTTAAGTTCAGGCCTCATGACTGACAGAAGGAAGGAAGGAAGGAAGGAAGGAAGGAAGGAAGGAAGGAAGGAAGGAAGGAAGGAAGGGAATATCATGACAAAGTAGGACAAATTTCAGGTAAATATGAATGGTTTAATATTAGAAAGTTTATAAATAAGATAGATACCTACCCGAGTGTTGGTGGCTCATGTTTTGTAGTCCTAGCTACTCAGTGGCTGAGATCTGAGGACTGCTTCTCAAAGCTATCCTGGGCAGGGAGGTGGCAGGAAAGTCCATGAGACTCATCTTCCAATCAAGCACCAAAAAAGCCAAAAGTAGAACTATGGCTCAAGTGGTAGAGTGCTAGCCTTGAACAAAAAAGCTCAGGGGCGGGGGCTGGGAATATGGCCTAGTGGTAGAGTGCTTGCCTCGCATACATGAGGCCCTGGGTTCGATTCCTCACTACCACATATATAGAAAAAGCCAGAGGTGGCTCTGTGGCTCAAGTGGCAGAGTGCTAGCCTTGAGCAAAAAGAAGCCAGGGACAGTGCTCAGGCCCTGAGTCCAAGCCCCAGGCCAAAAAAAAAAAAAAAAAAAAAAAAAAGCTCTGTGATGGGACTGGGAATGTGGCTTAGTAATAGAGTGCTTGCCAAGCATGCATGAAGCCTTAGGTTTGATTCCTCAGTACCCCATAAACAGAAAAGGCTGGAAGTAGTGCTGAGGCTCAAGTGGTTAGAACGCTAGCTTTGAGTACAGAGAGGCTTCAGGAGAGAGTCCAGGCCCTGAGTTCAAGCTCACAGGACCAGCAAGCAGACCTGCACACACACACACACACACACACACACACACATAAAATATCTAGATGTTTGAGATACTAAAAGGAGAAAGATGTATGATAATTTCAACAGATGAATGCAAAGAATTTGATAAAATATAGTATCCATACTTGAATGAATAATGAAAATAATAAGAACTTATTTAGAAAAAGAATAAACTCTTCAACTTTTCAATCTTAGTGTATATATTTATATATGTAATTGTATATACTAATACAATAAGTATGCATTATATATATATTCTTAGTGGTACAACTTTAGAAGAATTCATAGACAAAGGGATTTATCATTACTATACAACATTTATTGGAAGTTGAACCAGTGTGATGATATAAGAACAGTAAAGAGGCATACATACTGGAAACAAAAATTATCTTTATTTGAAGATGACATAATATACATAAAAGAAAAACAAATGCATTATTGAGATCAGTCAGAGTAGCCTGATGTGCAGAAATGATGTGTTTTATATCGTTAGCAACCACTTTGAAAATCATCATGGAAAAAAAATTCGTTTTTTAATTTAAATTTATTTTTTAAAATTTATTGTCAAAGTGATGTACAGAGAGGTTACAGTTTCATATGTTAGGCCTTGGCAAAAATTCTTTCACACAGAAATTTAAGGATAATATAATAACCTCATTTAATCATCTCAATCTACATGATTTAATGACTAATAAAATGTGCAGTAAATGTATGTACAAAATTTTAAACCATTCAAGAAAGTAATGTGGATATCAATAAAACTAATTATTAAAGAGGTAACAGACATATGTTACAACAGTATCAGTGAACAGGTGGAAATGGAAGCCCAGTTCAAGAGGTTGGAAGAGCTAATAGAATCCAAAGAAGCAAAAATCAGAGAGAGATTTGTTATAAAAGTCTAAAAGCTGGGCTGTAAGGGGGGCTCTGTCATTTAAAGGAGATTTGGGATCCAGTGAATGTTTATGAGGCTGTTTTTTGGTATTTTAAAATGAATATTCGTTGGGCTACAGGGAGAGATACAGCAAAGAGAAGGAAGTTGAAAATATAGGTCACAAATGGAACATTAATGGCATAAATTCCCTGAGGAAACAGAAGGAGATGACCCTTTCACAATAACTGGCAGAATTAACCTTGAGTAGAAGGAGCATTTTCTCTATGCTGGAGGGAAAGGTTTTATCAGAAACTTGTGTAAGGATGGCTTTAGCAGAACCTAGGTTTGTAAATATAGTGCCTGATCTTTAAAGAATCCCTTCCAATACACACACAGAGGGTTCAATTTTTTTTTTTTGGTAGAGTTCTTTCTTTTGCTGTTTCTCTTCCTTCCTTCTTTCCTTCCTTTGTTCCTTCCCTTTCTTTCTCCTCCCCCACTCCCATTTTCTTTCTCTCTTTTGTGCCAGTTATTATTGGAGCTTGAGCTCAAGGACTTGCATTCTCTCTTGACTTTTTCACCCATGGCCGGTGCTCTGCCACTTAAGCCATACCTCCACATCTGTATCTTTGCTAATTAAAAGGAGATAAGAATCTGTTACTGTTTTTTCCTGCCCAGGCTGGCTTCAAACTGCAATACTCACATTTCAGCCTCCTGGGTAGCTAGTATTATAGGTATGAGCCTTCCGTGCTTGACTGGTTTTATCTTTTGAAAAGGAGCAATGGGATGGTTATAAAGGGAAGATGATGGTGAAGGTTGGAAATAGTGACTAAAGGATTTAGGGTGTTTGAGTTTAATTTAATATTTAAAAGTCTGACATATGCTACAATATAGATGAACCTTGAGGCTTATAAGCAAAATAAGCTAGGCACAAAAAAGACAAATACTGTATGGTTTCATTTATATGAGGTACCTAATTGAACACTATGAAACAGAGATTGAAAATAAAATATCAGGGGTAAGCAAGAATAGAGAATGGGAGTTATTGTTTAATTGGTATAGTGTTTAAGTTTTTCAGGGTGAGAGGATTCTGAAGTTTGATAGTGGTGATGGTTGCACAGTAATAAAACAACTGTAAACTTAAAATTATTACAAGAGTGAATTTTATGTGATATTTTTTTACTACACACACACACACACACACACACACACATCACTATGGAAAAGTACTTAATTTCTCTTTCACCTTTTTTTTTCTTTTAGTTTGGCTTTGCCTGAGTTCTCTTGAGAATCACAGAACCTTCCATTAGACCAAATGATTTTGAACAGGTTATTACAGAGCTTAACACTTGCTTGGCTTTCTGTGCTTAATTCTGTAGCGTCTGTTTGATTTAAATAATTCTTTTGAGCAGAAGAGTTTTAGAGGAACTAGTGAAAACATGAATATTGTTGAAAATCACCCAATGTCTAACAAATAAATTTTCCAGCTACTAGAATCCATTGCTTTATAATTTGGAGATTAACATATTATTTTGGTCCCTTCACAAATATTTATCTTTTATTTTTTCCTATAAATATCCAATGATGCTAGGGTGTGGCTCAAGTAGTAAAGTGCCTGCTTAGCAAGGGCAAGGCTCTGAATTCAAACCCCAGTACTACCAAAAAACTCCAGAACAACCAAAGCAAACACAAACCAACAAATGCCTAAGAAATACATCTAGTTCTGGATAATTCTTTCAATAATTAAAACTCACAAATTAGTTGTATTTCTTTTATCTTCTCCTTCAGATATAATAAAATAGACTAAAATCTGTTTATCTCATGGAGAAATAAATGTTTTCATTTTGGAATGTTAAGAAAATTCACTTTTTGTGGCATTTATCTGTTTTATCACTAAAGGATGGTAGTCAATTCATTACTATAAGGAATCTTCTTTGGTAAATAATGCTTGGTAAATAGAGTTGATCACTTTTTTTTTTTTTTTTTTGGTTCCTTTGCTCACGTATCAGTAGTACTGCAATTACTTGAACACCTCTCTCCCTCCCCTTCAGCAGATAAGCACTGTGGAGTTGGGGATAATGCTATATATAGCCTGGTAGTCCCAGAACATAGTAAACTAGGTGCCTATTTTATACAGAGTACATGCAATGCATTTCATTTATGCTATCCGAAGTGTAATGTGCATACAGGTCCTGGAGCACATTACATGAACAGAGGATATTAACACGATTAATGGTATCCAATAATAACACATATAACAGCTTTTAAAAAATTATTTAGAAAATTGAAATTTTGTTTAGTTTAAATAAAATAGAAACATTCTGAGTGCCAATTGCTAAAATCTCGATGGAATGCATTTAAGCAAAAAATGAATTGTATTCGTTCATTTACCATACTCCAGAAAGGACATGAGTAATTGGCTCCAAAGACTTTGGATATCATCCAAAAAATCTTCATTTATTACCTCTGCTTCTCTTTCTGTGTTGGCATTGGTCTTTGAAGTTGCTGTCATACTTCAACCATCAATATATATAGCCTTAGGATTTTAGCCTTACAACTTGAAAAAAACTTCAACTGGTAAGTCCCAGAGGTGTTCAGGTAGGGTACAGCTGTCATCTTTGTCATCTTTGCCTTAGTCGCTGAGGTCAAACAGACAGGGCTATTATGTTTGACACCACCCGGGTAGAAGCTTTTAGATCTGTGAATAGAGATGTGGGATACAGTTATTGTTAAGTCCCTTCAAGAATCATTTGGTTGCAGTAGGAGAATAACTTCTTCAAATGTTATGGTCACACAACATAAACATTCATTATATGATGGTCTGTAACATATGTTGCTAGTATTTTTTCTTAATGTGTACTTGGTCTTCTCCTTTAGTAAAATATTCTTTATTTTGGCAAATAGTCACCTAGAATAATGTATTTATCAGCTTTCTTTGCATTTGAATTTGGTTTTGGATCAACTTCTGGCCAATGAATGTAAGCAGAAATGGGTACAATTTCTAGGAAGGTGTTCATTACTTTTTTTTTTCCTCCTTGCAGTGCTGGAAGGCCTATATGTATGTTAGGCAAGCACTCTACCACTGAACTACATCCCTGCCGCTGATGATGGTGATGGTGGTGGTGGTGGTGGTGATGATGATGATGATGATGATGATGATGATGATGATAACAATATGAACTCAGAGCTTTGAGCTTTCTAGGCAGCCATTCTACCACTTAAGCCTTACCCCTAGTCCTTATTGTTCAGGTTATTTTTTGTTCTGTTTTGTTTTTTGGCCGGTTCTGGGACTTAATCTCAGTGCTCAGGGCCTGAGCACTGTCCCTGGCTTCTTTTTGCTCAAGGCTAGCACTCTGCCACTTGAGCCACAGCACCACTTCAAGCCTTTCCTGTTTATGTGGTGCTGAGGAATTGAACCCAGGACTTCATTCATGCTAGGCAAGAACTCTACCGCTAAGCCACATTCCCAGCCCCAGGTTATTTTTTAAGATAGGTTCTTGCTTTTTCCCCAGGCTGGTCTGGAAGATGATCTTCCTATTTTTTGTTTCCCATAGTAGCTGGGATGACAGATGCTTGCTACCATGTTCAGTTTTTATTTTCCTGTTGCAGTTTTTTGTTTTGTTTTGTTTTTAATTTGCCCAAGATGCCTTTGAACTGAGTTCCTTCTGATCTGCTTATTGAGATGCTAGAGTTAGAGGTGTGAGCCACAGGCTGGCCTTGAACTCTAGGTCTTCCTCCTGCCTATGACTAGTGTTATTACAGGCATGTGCCATAATGATTGGCTTTTTGTTTTATATAATTTACTTCCTTTACTCAATAATTGGCCTAGGATTAGATCACCTCACCAAAAATGTTTTTCATCATCCCCTTTAGTCAGCATAATGTATTGTTCTGAGAGTGGGCATCTGTAGCTCAGAGAAAGCTGGTGTCACTTCCTGGCTGAGTGGCAAGAACCCTGAGATGGAGTCTGGAGTCACAGTTCCCTCTTTCACAGAAACAGTCTGTAGATGACAGAATAAAGCTCAAATGCACAGAGAAGTTCTGATGAAAGCTGTAGAAAATGCTAGAAACATTGTAATCCCTGCTATGGGTCTTTCAGAGATCTGTGCTATTTTTTACCTTTTGAAATTTAGCTAAGACCATGTTGTGGCCTTATAAAACTATACTAATAGGTTTAAAAAAGAGTTATTGAGGGGCTGGGAAGATGGCCTAGTGGCAAGAGTGCTTGCCTCATGTACATGAAGCCATGGGTTTGATTCCTCAGCACCACATACATAGAAAATGGCCAGAAGTGGCGCTGTGGCTCAAGTGGCAGAGTGCTAGCCTTGAGTAAAAAGAAGCCAGGGACAGTGCTCAGGCCCTGCGTTCAAGGCTCAGAACTGGCAAAAAAAAAAAAAAAAAGAGTTATTAAGAAAATTGAACAAACTATCATTGATTCTTTAGTTATATGTGCCTGGCATACAGTATTCTCTAAAACGGTAGCTTTCATCTCTATGTATTGGGGTATTTTTTTTCGTCAGACATATGTATTTATATCTTTACAGTTCTTTTTTTTTTGCAAGTTCTGGGCCTTGAACGCAGGGCCTGAACACTGTCCTTGGCTTCTTTTTGCTCAAGGCTAGCACTCTGCCACTTGAGCCAAAGTGCCACTTCTGGCCATTTTCTATACATGTGGTGCTGGGGAATTGAACCCAGGGCTTCATGTAAGTGAGGCAAGCATTCTTGATATCTTTACAATTCTTATCATCTATCTTAAACTAAATTCCTAAGAGATCAAGTATAATTTCTGTCATTTTTTGGAAGAGCCACTAAAAGTAGAGAGAATGCCTTTTACCTTCCTTTAGCATTCTTCATGAAGCCATCTGTTCCTAGGCTTTATCACCTTGTACTCAAATCCTTTATCCTCTTTACTGTTCCTTTCCTATTTAGGATAATGTCCCCTCATAAGCCCATGAAAGCCTTTATTCCTGTGTGCAGAAACAATCATCGTGGACATATGATTATTGGTATTACTTTCCCTGGCTTCAGTCTCAATAAGAAAAAAAAATTTTGAAGAGACTTTTAGTTTGATATTGAAAACAGATCACAATCTCTTAGGGAAAAAAAAGCTAAGCAAGAAGTAGGTTTAACTTATGGCATGAAATACTTCCATTTCTTTGTGAAGAAAATGTGTTTTATTAGGATGCTAAGAAGTGATGCTCTATTGAGAAATAATTGCCATTTATATTTATAGCACTGACTATGTGATATGTCAAAATGAGGGAGGAAACAATATTGCTGTTTGCTAGAGTAGCTAATTCTTGTCACTGTGTCTTTTGCATACCTGTCTCAAGACTGCTCTCACTGAGACCAGACCTCTGGTGACTTCACAGCTGACTATCCACAGTTTCATACCTTCAGTTGTGGCAACCTGCCACGAATGGGGACAAGGCAGTAACCGAGACTGGGCCATGGAATTGAGGTTTGGGGTGCCAGGGGACCTGTAGCCTTCCACCATCTTCAGGTCTCTGAGGTCCTTTTAACCAGGGTACTTATTGAGTTGGGCACAGGGTCACATGTGCACAAAGTGAGGTATCAATATTCTTGAAGATATAAGCACCAATATGTAATACAATCTTACTCAAGTGATAAATGACTTATCTTAGGAAGTAGAGGTAAGCAGTAAATGACTTACAATTTGGATAGGCTTTTGTCTGTGCCCAAGCTCCCAGACAGTTTAGGGTCTAATTAGCCCACACCCAGGGTAGAAATCTGAATTCCTGTTAAGCTAGGACCAATTGACCTTTCCAGGGAACGCTCAGCATTCTGAAAGTTATACTGGGAGAATGGCTTTCCAATTCTCCTTTTGGGTCTCACAGTTCCACTTTTCAGGCTTTCTCATTCAATGTTTTGGATCTTCGCAGTAACAAGGCAAGTCAGGTTAACATAATTTACTTCTGTGTTCTGATCCTGTCAGTCAGTGATTGAAGTCATTAATATGTTGACCATAGATGATCATAACTTAAAACAAAGCATATGACTCCATTTGTTGGACATGGCATAGTTTGAAGACATTTACAGCTATATGCTATTGCCTATAGACTTTTAAAATTCACACCACATGTGAATATTCTAATGTTTTGACAAACAGCATGTATTATTCAGGTAGAAAAGGAAATTTTTTCCATTTTGGTGCCAGTCTTGGTGCTTGAATTCAGAGCTTGGGCACTGTCCCTAAGCTTTTGTACTCAAGACTAGCACTTGACTATTTGAGCCACAGCTCCATTTCTGGCTTTTTGGTGGTTAATTGGAGATAAGAGTCTCAGGGACTTTCCTGCTTGGGCTGTCTTCAAACTGTGATCCTCAAATCTCAGCCTCTTGAGTTGCTAGGATTACAGGCTTGAGCCACTGGTACCTGGTGACAGTTTTTACTTTTAAAAAAGGTTTTGTCTAAGTGTCAGAGTGCTAGCCTTGAGCAAGAAGAAGCCAGGGACAGTGCTCAGGCCCTGAGTCCAAGCCCCAGGACTGGCAAAAAAATAAAAATAAATAAATAAATAAATAAAAAGGTTTTGTCTGTCTGGGAATGTGGCTTAATGGTAGAGTGCTTGCCTAGCATGCATGAAGCCCTGGGTTCGATTCCTCAGTACCACATAAGCAGAAAAAGCCAGAAGTGGTACTGTGGTACAAGTGGTATAGTAAAAAGTGACCTTGAGTAAAAGAAGCTCAGGGACAGTGCCCAGGCCCTGAATTCAAGTCCCAGGACTGGCACCAAGAAAAAAATTTTTTTGTCAAATAATCAAAACTTATCTTTGCTTTTGTAAGTCAGGAATATGGTTTTCCTCAGGAAAGTAAGCCAGGGGACTTCTGGGGTGCTGATAAGTTCCATGATCTGGGTGTTTCTACAAGTATGTTCATTTTATTAAATTTAATAGGCTGTTACACATGTACACATTTTCTATATGTGCATTTATATTCAATAAAAGAGTAAAATTAAAAAACAAATCCTGTCATCACACCTGTAAGAAGCAGGAAGTGTTGTTGGCACTGTCAGGTTAGTATATCTTTAATTTTTTAATTGGCAAATGATAATTATATATATATTTATGGGGTACAATGTGACATTTTTATATGTGTGTAATTGTAGAGAAGTTAAATCAACTAATGTATCTGTCATTTTACCTACTTATTACTTTTTTCGTAGTAAGAACAACTGAATTCAGGCTCTTGCTCCTGCTAGGCAACTTGAGTTACTTTCCCAGGACTTTTGTTTTGTATTTCAGTGAGATAGAATTTCACTACTTTTGCCTAGACTGGTCTCTAACTAGCAATCGTCTGGCATCTTTCTCCTGACTAGCTGTGGTTTTACAGGTGTGTATAACCATACTTAGTCTAACATGTATGAAGTCAAGACCTTGGGCTTGCTCAGCTTGCTTGCCTGATACTCTAACACTCAAGCCATAGTTCCAGTTCAACTTTTTGCTAGTTATTTTGGAGATGGAGTTTCATAGATTTTTTTTTAATACATAGGCTGGCTTCAAACCTCGATCCTGTGTATTTCAGCCTCCTGAGTAGCTAGGATTTAGGTGTGAACCACCTGAGCCATCTATTCTTTTAGAAATATTGAAATATATAATAATTATTAATTATGGACACCATACTGGGTAACAGATCACTAAATTAATTCTTTCCATCTAACTTAAAACTTTGGATTCATTGATCAACACTTCTTACTGTTCTATTCTCTATGAATTTGACTTTTTTTTTAAAAATCAGTCCTGGGGCTTGAACTCATGGCCTGGGCACTGTCCCTGGCTTCTTTTTGCTCAAGGCTAGCACTCTACCACTTGAGCCACAGCGCCACTTCTGGCCTTTTCTATATATATTGTGTTGAGGAATCGAACCCAGGGCTTCATATATACGAGGCAAGCACTCTACCACTAGGCCATATTCCTACCCCCTGAATTTGACTTTTTAAAGATTTTGTATGAAGGAAATCATGTAGTGTTTATCTTTCTGTTTTTTTATTTATTTCACTTAGCATAATATTCTCCAGCTTTATTCACATTGTTATGAATGACAGAATGTTATTTTTTCAAAGGGCTGTGTTATGGGGCTAGGGGTATAGCTCAGTGTATAATAAAGGCTTGCTTAGCAGGCATGAGGCTCTAGCAAAACACTCATACTCCACTGTTTACAATTCTTTTATAAGAATATGCCATTTTTTCTATTCATTCTCTAGTGGACACTTAGATTGTGTGTGTGTCTGTGTGCGTATGGTGTGCATGCTAGTTCTAGGGCTTGAACTCAGAGCCTGGGCACTGTCCCTAAGCTTTTTTGCTTGAGGCTAGTGTTCTACTATTTGAGCTGCAGCTCTACTTCTGGATTTTTTGGTAGTTAATTTGAAATAAGAGTCTCACAGACTTCCCTGCATGGGCTGGCTTCAAACCATGACCCTCATTTCTCAGCCTCCTGAGTAGCTAGGATTACAGACACGAGCCACCAGTGCCTAGCTGTTTTTTATATCTTGGCTTTGTGGAGAATGCTTAAATGAATATGGACTATCTCTTTGACATACTGGTTTTATTTCCTTTGGAATTATACTCAGTGGGATTATTGATTGGATAGCAATTCTATTTTTTTTTGAGAATCCTCCATATTGGTTTTTTTTTTTTCATTTCTTTATTGTCAAAGTGATGTACAGAGGGGTAAAAGTTTCAGGCAGTGAGTACATTTCTTACCTAACTTGTCACCTCCTCCCTCATTTTTCCCCCCTCCTCCCTGTTTTTAAAAGTAGTCATAATAATTTATTCCTACCAACAGTGGACCAGGGTTCCCTTTTCTCTGTATTTCACCAGTGCTAGTTATTTTTCATCTTTCTTTCTTTTTTGGTGCCAGTACTGGAGCTTGAACTCAGAGCCTCATGCCCTAGCTCAGTTTGCTTTCTCATAGCTGATACTCTGCTGACTGAGCTATGACTAGCCTGGTTTTTTACTGGGTAATTGGATATGGAGTTTCACAGATGTCTCTGCCCATGCTAGTTTTGAACTTTAATCCTCCAAGTATCAGCCTCACAGATAGCTAGGATCACAGGTGTGAGCCACCTCATATATCATTTCTTGGATGATAGCCATTCTGGGTAGTCATGGGACTAAGACTCCATACTTTTGCTTTTGTGTATTTGAAGCCAACACTTCTTGATGCTGCTCTCAGAACAAACTCAGAACATAGTTTGCTGCCAGAACATAGTTTGCTGCCAGAACATACCCTAACTTTTCTATTACCAGCACAATGTTGGTGAAAAAATAGGATCTTAGGGTATGCTAATGCTGTTGGCTTCTGGGGCTGCTGTTGAACAAAGAGACTACCTGGACTCTTGGGCATTGCCTACATTTAGGAGTCTTATGTCAGTTGGGGCAACATAGTGAGACTCTTCTGGAAGAGGAGAAGGAGGAGGAGAAGGGGGGGAGGAGGAGGAGAGGGGGGAGGAGGAGAAGGAGGGGGAGGATAGAAAGAGGAGGAGGGAAAGGGGAGGAGGGAAAGAGGAGGGCAGCTTGGGAATATAGACTCATCTGGAAGAGGAGGAAGAAGACAGGACAGGAAAAGAGGACAACTTGGGAACATAATGAAACTCATCTGGAAGAGGAGAATGAAGAAGGATGAGGAAGAGAAAGAGGAAGAAGAAGAGAAAGAAAAGAAGGATAGAGGAAGGAAGGGAGGGAGAGAGAGAGAAAGGAAGGAAGGAAGGAAAGAAAGAAAGAAAGAAAGAAAAAGAGAGAAAAGGAAAGAAAGAAAAGACAGACTTCTTAGACTCCTTACTTGGGTTCTTAAAAATATGTACCATGGAACATAAAATTAATCGGCTGGAATACTTCAGAGTTGGGCAAAACTGAAGATTCATAGAAAATGGCTTCTAACTAATTTGCCACGAGATAGATTCACATCTGTAGTTAGTGGAAGTCTGTTTTATTTGTTTATTTTGTCATTTTGGAGCTTAAACTCAAGACCTGGGTGCTGTCCTGAGCTTTTTTGCTCCAGGCTAGTGACCTTTTTGCTCCAAGCTAGTGGCTCACCACAGCTCCACTTCCTGTTTTTGAGTGGTTTCTTGGAGATAAGAGTCCAGCAGACTTTCCTACCTGGGCTGGTTTTGAAGTGCAATCCTCAGATCTCAGTCAGATTATTGGCACCTGGCTATGGAAGCCTGTTTTAGAGATAAGGTAATGATATATTATGTGGTATGTGGTTTCTCTATGCCCACAAGTCAGCTGTCTGCACTTCCAATGAGTTCTCAGGTGATGTACTGTCATTGGGCTGGGCACTATACCCTGAAGCCATGAAGCATGTGCTCTGAACATGTGAGATCACCCATGAAGATGGCTCATTTTGAAGTGCCTTCAGCCAGGTCAGCTGCTTCAGCTGTTGAGCAAGAAACTGTATGGTGTTTGTCACGGGTCACGATTGAAACTAACCCTGACTTATTTATTATTTACTGTTCCACTGTTTGTTTCAGACTGGAGAGCAAGAAGAGAGAGGGGGAGAGAAAGATGGTGAAAGAGATGGGGAGAAAGGGAAGAGAGGGAGAGGAGAGAAAATGTTTTTGGGGATAAGAAATTTTCTGTTTCTAAATGACTCCTGGGTTAAATGTTGGATTTGGCAAGAGAAAAATCTAAAATAGCCACCATGTATATAATTTTAGTAAAATTTAAATCTCACATTCACATATTTTCCTTCTTTTGCTTCTCTTTAGGAAAGCTACTGAATTTGCCAGCCATAAGCATATTTTAATAACTCTTATGTGTTCTTCACAAGTATTGTTGACTAATCAATGAATCCATTTCATCATGTCAAAAGTGTTCATTGAAGCCCCGTGCTGGTGGTTCATTCCTGCAATCCTAGCTCCTCAGGAGGCTAAAATTTGAGGATTTCAGTTTGAAGCCAGACAGGACAGGAAAGATAGTGAGACTGTTATCTCCAATTAACTACCAAAAAGCCTGAAATTGAGTTATGGCTCGAGTGGTAGAACACTAGCCTTAATCTTTTTTTTTTTTTGTACTGATGATTGAACCCAGGCACTTTGCCACTGAGCTACATCCCAGCCCCTCAGCACTAGCCTTAAAATAAAGAAGCTCAGGGACAGCACTCAGGCCCTGACTTCAAGCTCCGTGACTAGTATACACACACACACACACAGAGAGAGAGAGAGAGAGAGAGAGAGAGAGAGAGAGAATATAAGCTCTTCTGGACATGTGCTCCTTGTCTTCTCTCACTAAATCTAACCTGGTTTTGTCAGACTTTGCTGGGACTCTGCCTACTTCACTCCCTGGCACTGGTTTCTTTCACTTCACACCTGCTTTAACCATTGGACTGAAGTTTACTGAATTCCTGTTCTCTGACTTCATCTCTTATTTTTGGCTCTAAACTTGACCCGTAGATTTAATGAGATGACAACATCTTGCTTCTCCAGATTATTATTTGAACCCTGCCACACCTTCCCAAATATAGTTTTATACTTACCCTCTGGCTTCATTTCCTCCCAGCTACTATAGATAAAATAGCTAATTCATGTTCTCCTAGTCTCTAAGACCATGTGCACACCTGGCATGCCTTCCTGCTCATCCACACTAGGAAGAAGAAAGACATCAAAAGCCTCAACCGTATAGTATCTGATCTAGCAAAATGGACCTTGTTCCCTACTAAAGCTATCTGACCTCCAAGGGAGAAAAAATTTGAGTCACTTAAAACAGTTGCTTTGTTTGTGAGAAAGAAGTTAATTCATTGTGAGAAAAGGTTAATTCATTTGCCTTTAAAAAAAAAATTAAGCTGTTCTTCTAATCCTAGCTACGCAAGAAGCACAGATGAGGAAGGGCATAGTTTAAGGTTATCCCAGGCTAGCAAAAAGTTCCTAAGACTTGGTTCTCAGGGAAGCTGAGCACAGTAGTCTGCACCCATCATCCAAACTTGCAGGAAATGCAAAACAGGAGGATTGAAGTCCAGGCTCAGAGCAAAGCGCTAGACTCTAAATTAAAAAAATCAGTGCAAAAAAGAGCTGGAGGTATGCCTCAGTGATAAAGTGCCTGCCTAGCAAGCACAAAGTACTGTTCCAGTACTGGAACAACAACAACCACTTAGCAGAAAATCTTGTAAACTATGAACATCAAAGAACATATTGCTTTTGTTTTATTACAAGTCTGGCTAAAAGAAGTGGGAGAAAACTGAAGTCAGTAGAAGAAAAGAGATGAGATGGGAGGTGCTGCCCCTGTGGAGATCAGGGTAGAGCCAGGAAAAGCCCATTCGAGATGAAGAGCTACAACCTTTTTTGGGAACTAAGAAATCTACAGGTGCTAATAACTGCTTAGTTATACCAAACATTTGGGGAGCATATATAATTTTATATACAGATATGATAAAGTGTCTCTGGCTTGAGAGAAAATTTTCAAGGTAAACTGGTAACTTTAAATGAATATCTTTTTAATGGGTCTTTAAAATTGTTATTATAAAAGTGATGTACAGAGGGGTTACAGTTACATAAATCAGAGAAAGAATTTCTTTTTGGACAATTTTACCCCTTCTTTAATAGACTTTTAAAGAAACATATATTCTTTTTTTATATTTTATGGCTGCATTGTATAGGATGCTTATTCTATTCATCAGTTGATTGACATTTTTTTGTGTATGTGTATCGCTAAGGAAACAAACCCAGGACTTCATGCATGCTAGGTAAGCACTCTACCACTAAGCCATACTCCTAGCCCAAGAAACGTATCTTCTTAAATATATGATTCTCTAATCCTAAGCATTTTTACTTGAAATAGGCTTACACTTAACTTCTGTGGGTCCTGGGACAAGAATAGAGGCCCATACCTCATATGCCTAAATATGTAAAAGTTATACAAAAAGCTAATATGTTTTGTTAAATTAAAAATGTTGCTTTTTTTTTTATTACCTTGGCAAATATATTTTCACAGCTTGGAATGTGGTGATGTCCCTGGGGGTGGGCTCAGCTGTTTGGGATGGAAACTTCAGATTCCTGAGTACTGATAGGGTGGTGTTAGCCTCTAGATGTGTATGTTTCCTAATCCTATAGACTCCTCACCTAATGGGTAAGAATGTGCCCAAAGAAAGGTCAGAATGAGACCTTTTCAAGTTCTTGACTCTGGGCAGGGAGACTACATATATGCAGTGGGGGATACTGATTCATCATCCGGGAATCATCTATTATTTCTAACTCTACTACTAAATCTGTGTCCTTGTCTTTTTTTCCTTGTCTACTATTTTCCCTCCGACCACAGGGAGGCTACCTATTGTTCTGTTCAGATACTAGTTTTATTAAGTAGGACACTATGGTGATGATGTCTTCCATTATTTCTCCCTTTGATTCCAACTCCCTGTTCTAATTATCTGGGATCTCTCTTAATAGCAAAATTTACCCGTGGGAGGACTGTCAGGGAAGAAAGAACGTGGGTGGCAATAAGTCTGGGGAAGAGACTGATGTTTTCACTAAGGAAAAAGCCACCAGAATGTCACTGTTCAAAAGGTTCTACCTGATTCCACTCCTTGGGTAGAGGGCAAATGCCCAAGGAACAATTCTACTGTGAAGGAGAAAGCACTGCTTACTGACCAAAGGTAGAAAAGAAAAGAAAACCTATGATGGACCAGCCTCTGAATGAAAGGAAAATGAAACATAAATAGCAATATCATCACCACGTATTTATTTTCTATTCATAAGGTGGGAAATAGCTGTCATAAGGTGGGAAATAGCTGTCATATGGGGTAAAATGATCGAACAGTGTTGTACTCACCTCTTATAACCCATTTTTTGAGATTCAAATGTAATTTCCTTAAGCCCATTCATTCCCCTGTGTAGATTCTGAAGGTGAGGGGTAAGCCTTGTGCCTTCTCAGGTTACTTGCTAGCTCAATGGATGGGTGTTTTATTGTTGCTAATATGCTGCTGTTAGTTGTACCACATTTCACTAAGATGCAAAACATACACTTAATTTTCATACATCTCACAGGATATGAGGTACACATAATCTTTGCTGAAGATTTAAGGACAATGGTGCCATATTTCTTGGCCATTTCTCTTCCTTTAAAGACTCCTTACCTTTTTATGGGGTTCTTTTTTATGAGTCAATCTTTAAATTATTGCCAAGGATTCTTTAACGTGTCTTCTAGTTCCCATCTTGAGTCTCAGAAGTAGTAGAGGCTTGTAGAGACCATCATTCCCTCCCTCCAGTTTTGCTGGGGGAAGAAGGCAAAATTAAAGAAAAGTAAAGAATTGTCTCTCTGCTATATGAATCATATCACCTCCCTCAAGGGTCAGTAACTATATATAGTTATTTTTGGTGTAAAATAACACTTTTCCAATTACACAGTGATCCAAACCAAAATAATGCAACAATTCTCCAAATAGTTTTAATCTCTCAGGGATGGGTAATGCTGACTATTTAATAGTGATCATGAAGAGAATGATGTTGTTATTGATGGTAGCTACATTTCCTTTGAGAACAACTATAGTTTTTTCAATAGGGAGATTGTATAACCTGAACTTCATTCACAACAGAGCATGAAGTATAGGTGGGAGAGGTTAGAGGCAAGAGACCAGTTATAGAGTGCTTTGACAGAGGTTTAAGTTACAAGTAATGAGGTAGGACTGTGTCAGAGAGTATTGAGAGAAAGGAATTGATAGAATGATTCAATATAGAAGTATTGATAATGGGTTCAGACACTAATGTTTAAGCAGGGTCACTGACACAAACTATGTTCTATGTTATCTCATTGTAGATGTATCTATAACTAGTGTCCCAACACTCCACAGGAATAGGCATGGGCAAAAACAACTGGGCTGTGCTTCACTTAACAGTAGCTTCAGCTACTCTCAGTATTCCCTTGCTGAGTGTTAGAAGCAGTTCGTGGCATAAAGATCTGCAGGCGCTACTAATACAGGGAAAGATGGGGAAGAGGAGACTAAAGATCAAATGGAATGTCTCGTGGGAAGCAGGAAATAAAGGACAATATACTGTGTGGTAGCAAGAGTAGCCCTTTTAGCTCCTTTCAGGATTGAATATTTATAGTCCTTAGACTACACTTTCCTTATACCATCTATAGCACCTGCCATCTTTTTATACAATTATATGTTTATTATATTTAAGTAGTTATACAAAGGAGTTATCATTCAACAAATCAGTTTATAAGTAGAGTGCATTATCACCCATGTTACCCCTTTCATCATTCTAAGGTGTAGCCCTCCTGATTCTCCTGAACTCATGATCCTCCTGCAACATCCTGATGGTGGATGACAGGTATGCAAAACACAGCCAGCTTGCCAAGTGTCAAGCACAGAAGAATTTGGACTTCTTTAAGGGCAATAGTTGTATCTTTGCACATCTTGTGCCTACTGGGAATTTAAAATGTCAACAGAATTTACATAACCTATTAACTCCCATTTTGTTGAGCTCTTGCTGCTTCTGTGGAAGGTCGCAATAAGGAGGCAGGCAGTATGGTATTGGATTCAGCATCTCTTCCTAGCAAATGTTAGTAGACCTACCTCTTGTGTATGATCTGTGCCTCAGGAGAAAAGAGGAAGGACACGGGGGTGGGGGGGGGGGAGCAGTTAGCCCATTTAAAAAGTGTTTCATGGCTAGCACCCCAATTAGCAAACAGGGCCTCCTTCTATTCTCATCAGTCCTTCAGTTTTCTTTCCTTTTATGCTTCCTCCCTTCCATAGTCATTCATTTCTTTTTAAATTGTCCAATGTTCTTATACTTTTCCCTGGGTGCTCTTAGACAGCTCACCATGGATCCCTCTAAATACTTGGTCTTATTTTCCTAATTTTCCCTGACCTCAGGATTTTACCTCTTTTTAAAGAAGCAAAGTTACCTAAATGATAGTCACAGTTTTCAAGTCCAGACTTTATTTTTCCAGGTTAAAAACAACTTTCATTTGCTTCTCTTTGAATTGTTGCAGTGGTCAGCAGGCTTGTCCACAGACCATAAGCAACATGGGAACAGCCACATAATGGTTCAGTTCAGCAATCTGGAAAGCAACAGTGGACAGCACAGCACTGGGACATTTATGTAGATGCCAATTAGATATACTCACTCAGTCCCAGAGCTCTGTGCTGCAGGGAAGGAAGCATGTATTCGTAATTTAGGAAGATACTCCTAGTGTGTAGTAACTATAGAGGTTAGTAGAGACCATTGGTCAAACAATAAATGGGGAGTTAACAATAGGGCTCAAATGAATGTCCTGAAATAATCATCAGAGCTTCATGTAGTCTTACATCTATTCTCTGAATGTGCGGTCAGTTTCTAGTAGCCTAAATTTGGCCTGCTTCCCAGTGCTGCTAGTCAGGGGGAAGAGTGACTTAGTCATTACATTCCTGGGTTTCCCCTCTTTGCCCTGGTCAGAGTGTTGGAAGACTTAATTATTTGCTTCCTTCAAGCCTGAGGGTGTGTCACATGTGAGGTAGAGATGAAGCTGCCCCATCTGGCATTCCAATTAGGTAAGATTGTATTTGCTCTCCTCACTGTCTAAGGAATGGACTTCTCTTACCAGCCAGTTGGTCTCTTGTGGTCTTAAAAGCCTGTTCTTATATCCTCAGGGGATTTGTCAGGACTAGAATAGGAACACACCCAATCTTGCCAAGAGACCTTTAGTTAATGTCCTAACTCAGCTGTTCCAGGGACTGGTACTTGTAATAATTGTGAGCTGATAAGTCCTATTTATAATAAAGTACACCCGTGATCTGGAGTGCTCGTAAGGCCTGAAGACAGAGATTTTCTTCTTAGAGTTCCCCTAATGCTTAATCCCAGGAAGCCTTAGGAAGTCCAAGAAGGTAATCCAGTGTCACTGAACCTTTCTCTCTTTTGAAATATTTGTTAATTATTAGTTGACTATGAAGAAATAAACATGAAAGGAAGTTCAGGCAATCATTAAATTCCAATTCATTTGTAAGACCTTTATAGTTTAGAACTTTTTACAAGACTTTATAAAGGGAAGTGATAACAGATTGGGCCTTGAACTCTACCTAAGGAGACAATTTAACATATGGGAAAAAATGTTGGGGAGAAACGGAGGCATGCTGAGGTCAGCTCCAGCTGTCTCTTACTATCTCTCTTCCAAACTCCTTGTTCAGTTCCATGATGTTGGTAGCTTGAAATCATCAGTGGTAGGAATATTTGCACCATAGAATTTATAAGTGCTATAAATCAGGGCTTTTTCCTCCATGGAGAGCTGGCTGTTAATATTTACTAGCATTTATTTACCACTGGTGGTAAAGAAAGTAGAATTCAAGTGTAAAGGTGAAAATTACAAGTTATTTTGGAGTTAGGACAGATTGGGGTCAGGCTGCATAGTATCTTGCAAGATACTTTATGGAATTTTTATTGTATCCTGTAGAAACTGAGGAGTTAGAGTTAATGACATTTTATTAGTTGAGATGCTTTTAGTTGTAAGTAACAGAAAATTTAATTCAAAATGGCTTAAGTGCTAAGGGAGACAGTTCATATACCAAAAATTTAAAGTACGACTACTATAGTATTGGTTAATCCAGTCATTCCGTAAAGACTCAGATTCTCTTAATTTTTTTGAACTCTACTACCCTAGTGTATTACTAGTCTTCTAACCAGCACATTATTCCCAAATTCAATGACATGCAACAACAGAAGTTCCTGGGCACTGTCACTGAGCTCTTTTGCTCAAGGCTAGTGCTCTACCACTTTAAGACAGCACCACTTCCATTTTTGAGTGGTTAATTGGAGATAAAGTCTCAACAGGGACTTTTCTGCCCAGGGTGGCTTTGAACCTTGATCCTCAGATCTCACTCTCCTGAGTAGTGAGGATTACAGACATGAGCCACCAGAGTTCAGCTTTTTTTTTTTCCTTTTGTAAGAACAAAGTAGTCTTTTCCAAAAAGCCTTCAGCAGATTGTCTTACATCTCACTAATCAGAACTTCATCAGCTGCTCAAACCAAGCACTGGCAGGGGACTAGAACCTCATGATCCATCATTGTTTCACCAGTATCTCGCCTACTCAGCCTTCCCTCTTCCCAATCTCCCTTAAAGCTCAGATGGCTCCTTGAACATTATCAAGGCTTTGTATGTAAGAAGGAAGAAGAGAGGTGAACTGTTTTGTGGGGTGGGGAGGGACTTGAACTCAAGAACTGGGCTCTGTCCCAGGTCCGGTCAGCATTTTTTACTCAAGGCTAGTGCTCTACCACTTGAGTCACAGCTTCACTTCTGGCTTTTTGGTCATTAGTTAGAAATAAGAGTCTCACAGACTTTACTGCCCAGGCTAGTTTCAAACCACAATCCTTAGATCTCAGTCTTTTGAGTAGCTAGGTTTTTAGCTGTGAGTCACAAGCACCTGGTTAAATGTGAGAAATTTTAAAATAACTACTATGCAATAGCTTTGGAAAAGAGAGAAGAGATCAATGGGATAACTTAGGAAGCTTGATCTAACAATGGCATACAAGCAGACAGAGAACAGAGAAACCCAGTTAGCTTTTTTTTTTTTTTTTTTTTTTTTTGCCAGTCCTGGGGCTTGGACTCAGGGCCTGAGCACTGTCCCTGGCTTCTTTTTTTTTTTTGCTCAAGGCTAGCACTCTGCCACTTGAGCCACAGCGCCACTTCTGGCCATTTTCTGTATATGTGGTGCTGGGGAATCGAACCCAGGGCCTCATGTATATGAGGCAGGCACTCTTGCCACTAGGCCATATCTCCAGCCCTTTTTTTTTTTTTTAAGACAGGGTCTCTCTATGTAACCCAAGCTGGCTTCAGACTTACTATGTAGGCCAAGTTGGCCTCAAACTCAAATCTTCCCTAGTGTCTCCCTAGTGTTGAGATTACTGGCATATACTACCATACCCAGCTCCAGTTATATTTTTATAAGAGTATTAATATGAAATGATAAGCTACTAAAGCAATGGTTATCAACTGCTAGTTGTCTATCAATGTATTCACTAGTGAATGAGTTTCATAGGTCAAATACTGTGCTAGTTTATATGTGTGTGTATATATGTGTGAATTTACCTCACGGAGCTTCAGACTCTAATGGGTAAAGCAAATATCAATCAGATGATCTACAAATAGGTATAAATTTATGACTTGCTTAAGTGTTATTAATCAACCCTCTGATTTTTTATTTTTTGAGTTGAAGTAAAATTCACATGTAGCAATCTTTAAGTATACAACTGACACATATGTGTAACAACCACTCATCAAGACACACATTTCCATCACCTCAGAAAGTTCCCTTGTGTTTTTCTAATCTTCACTTCTCCCCTAATAGATAACCAGGGCTGATACCTATCTACAAGATTGTTTTGCCTGTTCATGAGCTTAAATTTTATATAAATGGTTGTTTTTGCCCCACAAATCATTTTGTTGTTGCTGTTGTTGTTTTTGCAGTACTGAAGAGGGCCCCACACATACTAGAGAACTCCTCTACAACTGAGCTCTACCCCTTGCCCTCAATAAATGATTTTGAGATTCATCTATATTGTTGTTTAAAAGTAGTTCACTTAGGGCTGGGGATATGGCCTAGTGGCAAGAGAGCTTGCTTCGTATACATGAGGCCCTGAGTTCGATTCCCCAGCACCACATATACAGAAAACGGCCAGAAGTGGCGCTGTGGCTCAAGTGGCAGAGTGCTAGCCTTGAGCAAAAGGAAGCCAGGGACAGTGCTCAGGCCCTGAGACCAAGCCCCAGGACTGGCCAAAAAAAAAAAAAAAAAGAAAGTCCATGAGATACTTATTTCCAATAAACTACCCAGGAAAAAGCTGGACATGGGGCTGGGGATATGGCCTAGTGGCAAGAGAGCTTGCCTTGTATACATGAGGCCCTGGGTTCGATTCCCCAGCACCACATATACAGAAAACGGCCAGAAGTGGCGCTGTGGCTCAAGTGGCAGAGTGCTAGCCTTGAGAAAAAGGAAGCCAGGGACAGTGCTCAGGCCCTGAGTCCAAGGCCCAGGACTGGCCAAAAAAACAAAAACAAAAACAAAAAGCTGGACATGGCACTGTGGCTCATGTGGTAGAGTGCTAGCCTTGAGCACAAAGAGGCTCAGGGACAGCGTCCAGGCCCTGAGTTCAAGCTCCAGGACTGGCAAAAAAAAAAAAAAGATTTAAAAAATTATAAGTACTGGGCTGGGGGTATGGCCTAGTGGCAAGAGTGCTTGTCTTGTATACATGAAGGCCTGGGTTCGATTCCCCAGCACCACATATACAGAAAATGGCCAGAAGTGGCGCTGTGGCTCAAGTGGCAGAGTGCTAGCCTTGAGCAAAAAGAAGCCAGGGACAGTGCTCAGGCCCTGAGTCCAAGCCCCAGAACTGGCCAAAAAAAAAAAATTAATTAATTAATTAATTAATTAAAAAATTATAAGTACTATATAGGTTTGGGTTTTTTTTCCTGGTTGTGATCACATGAGCTATTTCTGGTTTGGGGCTATTATGAATAAAGCTGTTATAACATTCATATAGAAATTTCTTGTGAACATATATTTCCTCCCTCCCTTCCTTCCTTCTTTTTGCAGTACTAGGATTGAGCCCATGATTGTGAGTATGCTAGGCAAGGACTTTATCATTTGAGCCATGCCACTAGCTAGTCCTTAGCATATATTTTCATTTCTAGGAATATGTTTAACTTTAAAAGAACCCTCGGGATTTATGTGTGCATATATATATGTATATATATATGATCTTCACTCTTAAGAATTCTGATCTGAGGTTCTTAGGCATGTATAGTACAGATTTGGTCTAAATTATAGTGGTTGTGGTGGAAAGGAAGTTATTTTGGATTTGTTTTCTTTTCCACTGCAAAAGCATATAAATGCAAATAATTTTCCTCCTTCCTGGTTAACTGCAAAATAGCCTTCTCTGAACATTTTCCCCTACTCTATCCATTAGCCCCTGTATTAAGACTCTCCTTTAATTTCTCTGGAAATAAAAAGCTCTGTTTTGGGGGTGTTTTTTTTTTTTGCCCTTGTTTAAGTGAAAAGCTCTGGGAGTTCATAGAAACAACCCTTAGGATTGCTAAAATGGATAAACAGGTCATTAGGGTGGAAAAGAACTCTGAATCAAATAGCGGCCGAGGGTATATGGCCTATGTACACTAGTAAAGATATTTCTGCTGCTTTTCTTTTCTTTCCTTACTATTCTACCTGGCAGCAAGAAATAATCAGCTGTCTTCAGACTGCTGTGACCATCTATATGAGACAGATGCATCTGAGCATCTAACCTAGTGATAGCCCAAATGGCCTCACATCACAAGAGGCAGAGAAATCAACATATGGGGATGGGAAGGAGTAACTTAATGGATCTGGCGCTAGCTGAGCTGGAACTAGAACCCAGGTGGCCTGGCTCCTAGCCCAGCTGACCACACTGCTACCCACACAGCCTGAGCTGACCAAAGACAAGCAGCTCATTGAGCAATTACACAAATAACAATGAGTGATAGATGGTCAGAGTAAGAAACGGGAACAAAGCAACTGCAACCCTATCACTTCCTGGTCCCTAAATTTCCAGGCAGGCCTATAATGTGTGGTCACTTAAATGACTTTGACCAGAAACTTGGCCCAGATCTTGAATCTGGAAACTTTTTGTGGTCACTGCCAAAAGAAGTCTGCCTGGTACTGAGGATGGTACTGGTCCAATGAGACTGTGGTAGTGTGTTAAGTCTAGAAAGACAGTTAACTGATGAATGTAACTTGTTGTGGAAGGGCCTTGGTGAAGAGAGCTTCCAGGTTTTTTGTTTTGTCTTTTAAAATTTATTATTAAGCAAATAGACAAAGTGGTTACAATAAGAGGACAATAAGTCAGGTTATGAGTACAGTGTGTTTGGTCAATGTCACTCCTTCTATTGTTCTCCCCAACTCCTCCCCCCCACATCCCTTTTCTTGTTACATACAGTTCAGTTTTTTACAAAATGTACATTGACTATAAGGACTGCATTTGCTCACTTTTCCTCCCTCTATTTGTATGCCTCCTGTTGTTCCTCCTCCTCCTCCCCCATGTTTCCACTTCCTGGAATTCATTTTGATAAACAACAATTCATTAGTAGTTTATATTCCTCCTCTAAGTATACCATCCTTTAGTCAGTTTGTGTGTATATACATAAAACCAAGTATATGTTATCATATATGTTTATATTTTAGATCTAGCTTCCACATATGAGAGAAAACATGCACTGTTTGTCTCTCTGAGCCTGTCTTACTTGACTTAACATGTTTTCTAGGTCCATCCATTTCCCTAGAAATGACATTATATTATTTCAAACAGATGAGTAAAATTCCATTGTCTATATGTACCACATTTTCTTGAACCACTCATTTGTTGTAGGGCATCTGGACTGTTTTCATAACCTATCATGAATAGTACAGCAATGAACACGGATGTGCAAGTGTCTTTACTGTATCCTGATTTGTAATATTCTGGGTAGATGCCCAAGAGTGGTATTGCTGGATCAATTGCCAAACTGCCTCCAGAGTTTTTTTTTTTTTTTTTTGGCCAGTCCTGGGCCTTGGACTCAGGGCCTGAGCACTGTCCCTGGCTTCTTCCTGCTCAAGGCTAGCACTCTGCCACTTGAGCCACAGCGCCGCTTCTGGCCGTTTTCTGTATATGTGGTGCTGGGGAATCGAACCTAGGGCCTCGTGTATCCGAGGCAGGCACTCTTGCCACTAGGCTATATCCCCAGCCCCTGCCTCCAGAGTTTTGATGCTCTTTATCTCTGGATCTGTCTTCCCACCTCAGATTCAGCTAGCAAGGGTAGGTATGATCTATGAAGTTCAGTTGGAATCAGCACAGGTAACTAAATCTCATCCTGCTCTTCAAGTTTGTCCGTGAACAGAGGTCAAAATTTGTGCCCAAAGGTTTGAAGCTTAAATGGTTCCGTTAACCTGTATTGTAGGACACTGGTATGGTCGCCCATACAAGGGACTCTGACCTGCTTAGATGAGGTTGTATAGGTTTAGGCCCAGCCCTAAATGTTGAACTCCAAACCCAAGGGTATCCCCAAGAGATACAGCTGTCTAGAAGTTTCCTGTTTCAAGTATCAGTTTCCTAGTCTGAGCTGGATAAGTTTAAATAGCTATACTCCATCTCTCCCCTTCACAAACTGAGAGCTTCAGGAAGTAGTTAGCAAAAAAAAAAAAAAGTTGATTGTAACATTTGTTTTTGTATAGGCCTAATGAACATAAACAATTAACACCATTTTGAATATACAGACCAGCTGGTACAATGATAGGAATTTGAATTACAATGTAGCATTTCTTTGGTTGCAGTATAGGAGAGGCTAGCTCTATTTTGTATTTGTCATACTTACTACAATGGCTCTTATTTGATAAAGTCCTTATTCTAATATTCACTTAATAAATTTGGTAAGTTTATTAAATATCAGAGATGATTTGTGTGCTTATAGCTGTAGCTCACTGTAACACACATGGTGTGGATTCTGCTTATATAAAATAGCCTTATGGGCCTAGGAATGTGGCTTAGTGGTAGAGTGCTTGCTTAGCATGCATGAAGCCCTGGGTTCCATTCCTCAGTACCACATACACAGAAAAAGCCAGAAGTGAGGCTGTGGCCCAAGAGGTAGAGTGCTAGCCTTGAGCAAAAGCAGCTCAGGGGCTGGCCAAAAAAAAAAAAAAAAGCTTTATGAATTTTACTAAATTGTAAGATCTTGATTTTTGAGATACATCTTGATCTTGATGTTGGTATTTCCAAAATGACGGAGTATAAGCCCCTGCACATAGTAGGGACTCAATAAGTATTTGAGTTACTTTATGCTGTAGTTATAAAAAGACATTGCAAACAAAAGTGGCACACACGTTTATTGATAGTGCTAACAGTACAAGGCTGCTATGTCAACAGGGAAGCCTTGTTATGCCAGGTATTAAGTGTTTATAGAGAAGGGTATGTGCTCTTCAAAAAGTGACAGGGCAGGGTGGAGAACGGTTTAGAAGAAGCGTTGTTAGTTTTCCTCAGGTCAGTCCGGAAAGATTGGAGATTAACTAGAATTTCAGTCTCTCCTTCTAAAGTTATTTTCATTCCTCTCACCTTTCTAGACCTACTCCACCCCCACCCCCCTCTTCTGTTTCTCCCCAAAGGACAGGAGTCGACGGACTCGACCTCCGGAGTCTTCAGAGTTCATCCGGACCCTTCCCGCTCCGGTGGCAGCGCGCGGGCGGAGCCGGGGCTTTAAGGACGCGGGCCAGAAAAGCACTGGGTCACGCACGGGGCAAGCGCCGCGTCGCACCGGCCCGCCCGGGAGCGGCGCTGAAGGCGGGGCAGTGCTGGGGCGGGGCGGGGCTGGGGCGGGGCGGGGCGGGGCGGGACAGGAGGGAGGGCGGGCGGGCGGGAGGCAGGAGGCCCGGGGGCGGCTTGGGTGTCACCACCAACCCGCTCCGGCCGGAAACTGGCGCTTGTTTCCGGCCGGACGGCTGAAAGCCACCGATCCTGAACCAGCAGCCGGAGTCAGAGTGGGCGACCGGGTTCCGTGGAGCAGGCAAAAAGGAAAAAAAAAAAAAAAAGGAAAAAAAAAAAGATCCACGGGGGAGGCCAGTCCCGATCAGTCCCGTCTAGCTCCGGCTCAGATCCTGTGTGGAGCGACAGCCGCGGTCTCAGGGTCCGCCACCACCTCCACCTCCATCGTCGTCGGGGGAGGGGCCGGCCGGACCCCCGGGTCACTGCCGAGGAATGAGGAGAGGCGGCCGGGCCCCACACTCCGCCCCGGCCTAGGGCCTGGCCCCGAAAGTCGCGAGGGTAACGGAGCCCCCCAGCCCTGACACCCTCCCCGGTCTGCCCCCGCCCCTCCCACCTCTGCAGAGTCCCAGCCTCTGCCCCTCTGATCTCTACTGACCCCCCCCCCCCTTTCTCCGCTCTGATATCTCACCTGAAGCCACTTCCCCTCGGAGCCCCCCGGTCGCCTGACTGCCCCTTGCTTCGTCCTCACCCCCTTCCCCACCACCCCTGCCTTCCACCTGCACCCCGCGCTCCTCGCCCCGGGCTTTCCTGGCCTCCTCAAGCTGCGCTGGGCAGTTTGGACGATCCTTTCTGGTCAGCCTAGACTTTTGGGGAGGGACGGAAGAGTTGTAGAATGGTTGAGATGCAGGCTCGAGTCCCCACAGTAGGATAAAGTTCATCTTAAAGTCTCTATAAAGGTAAAAATGAAAAGAAGACGAGCTTGTTCCTTGTCGATAGCCAAACTGAGGTGCGTCCAAAGTAATGGAGGAAGGGAGCGAAAAAAGGTGTGGTGTGGTGTGTGTGTGTGCGCGCGCGCGCGCGTGTGTGTGTGAGAGTGAGAGAGACAGAGAGAGAGAGAGAGAGAGAGAGAGAGAGAGAGAGAGAGAGAGAGAGAGAGACTGAGGAGAGAGAGAGAAAGAGAGAGAGAGACTGAGGAGAGAGCTCCTATGGCAGGCTTATGAACTTTAGAAAAAAGAAAAGTTGCCATGAGCCGATGGAAACTTTAGAAGCTGATGTTGAGTAAGCCGGGGGCTGCGTGATCTCACTCTTCTCATAATTACTAGGTTAACGGTGTAGCTCCGGTCGGGATGGAGTGGGATTTGTTTACTGGGCCGGCGTATTTTTAGCTTGTCGGCTCACAAGGACCAGCTCGGAGTCTCTCTCCCCCCCCGCCCCCCTGCTTTGGTAGTATGGCTGTCTAACCTAGGTTGCTGCTCAGGGAGCAGGACGAATGTAAAAATCGGAAAGTTGAATGAAGCTGATTGGTGAAATTTTGTGTAAGATGTTTCCCCTAACTTTTTAGTCAGTTTTCATGAATTAGCCAGACTTTGGCTCTTTCTTTTCTTTCTTTAAAAAGACTTAAGTACTACATAAAATGCTTTATTTAGAAAACTGGAGGCTGGTAATTTTTCAGTCTTTGGCTTCTGTATATTTAGGAGCACTTTGAGGAGGCTGGATCTCTTTTGTTTTTCGGAACCTGTGTCAAAAGTGGAAAAGCAAAGTATAGAGAGGTGGTGGTGTTAAGAATAGATTCTACTCTTAAATAATTCCTAAGTGTTTTAAAGAATAGGCCCTACTCTTAAATAATTTCTAAATGTTTTTTTAAAAATACGTTTTCTGTATTATATAACTTCTAAAAATATATAGAAAATTTCCTTCTGAGTAAATGAGATTACATTCCTGATGGGGTGGAGAATTCTGCAGGGACTTAGGCTGGGTGGCCCTGGAGATTCCAATTTGTAGTTCAATGTTTGTTGTACATAATTTGCAAACAATGAAGAGTTATGTTCCTTGTCCACATCATCTCTCAAGCAGATCTTTTAAAGTCTAGTAAATCAGTCTGCTGTGCTAGTCTATTGATACTTTGGAGGCTAAACAGAACTGTAAAATAAATGAAATTGATGTTGCTCCGGTACAGGCTGAATAGCAGTCTGTTCTAGTTTCCACTAGTGAACTGGCATACCTCGGAGCACTCCCCACCCCCTATAAGTGGCCAGTTACTATGTACTTAGAGATTGCAAATGAATACAAATATTAGCTCATGCTAGGAATAATTTAGAAGAAAAATATGCTGAAAACATATATTCCAAAACCAAAATAGATTTTTTTTCGATTTCCCCTCGCATTTGGGATTATCAGCTCCTTTCTGCCAATAATTATCCATTAACATAAATAATTTAGACTTGAACAGATATCTGCTTTGGGCATTATTTCCTCAAGCAAGAAGGAAATTTGGAAGATAGTTTACAAACTGAAACTAATATTTTTGGTAGTTGTTGCCTGGTTTGACTTGTCCCTTTCATTCAATGCCAAAGACTCTCACAGGAAACAAACAACAAAAAAGATCTCTGATGTCATATGTAAGGCAGGATGATCAGTAATGAATACTAATTGTTAGTTGGATTTTGCTATTGATATGTTACCAACTTAAGTGTTCCTAAAGCAGTACATTAATTGCTTAATTTCTTTAGTTTTTTCTCTCCCCCCCCCGAAATCCTTTAGTCAGAAAAGTTTTAATGTGGAGACTAAAATCTGATTTTAAAAAATCACACATAACCAACTAGAGTCTTGACTATGTAGTTTTAATCAGTATAAGTTGTTTAGTACCAATAGCATTTATGATATATGGGTAAATTCTATTTATATCTATATCTAGCAAGTTCCCTTCATGGAACTGCATATATTATTCCACAGGGTGGGATTGAAAGGTTTGAAGAAATCTAGGAATAAGTAGAGAGCCGCCCTGTAACCCACTGCCTCACAGTTCTCAGAAGGCTTTATTTGGAATTTTGATTTAGTATATGTAACCAGAGTTATGATAGAAACATTTAATATTAAGTATAACATCTCACATAAATGACACTGAGCACCACTTGTTAACGTTTTGGAACTCTTGAATATCACAAGTGTGCTAGACGTGCTGGCAGAGCCATCAGTGTTTTATGTGTACATATGTGTGTGAACGTGTGTGCATGGGTGTACACATGCACATTTCTGTTAGGGGAGTTGCCCCTTTTCTTACCTCAAACACTTATCTCACCAAAGGGAAAATCATCAAACAATGCTTTGAAATGTGACCTCAACAGTATCTTTCCTGTGGAACTTAAGATCTGTGAAATATTAGAATGGCACCTTCTGAATTTCTCCTGATAAGTTCAGATAATTAATGTGTTGTGTATCTGAAAGGTAGAGGCAGGACAGTTTTATCAGTTAATTTTTTTTAATATGAAAGGCTTTTTTTTGGCGAAAATAACTTCTTGCTGAATAATGATTGAGCATTCCTGTGGACAAAGAAATCTCTTAAGTTATAATGACAAGCTGGGAGATATAAAAGATGTAAAAACAGGCGCCCTTTTCCTTGGAACAGGACATAAAGTCACATATAAATGGGGAGCCAGACTACTGGAAGCTTTAACTTTTAGGAAACATTGTCTAAATAGAACCAAACTTTGTGCTGCAGGTGGAATATGGAAGGGCTGAGAGATCTTGAAGTAACAATCATTGAGATATAGTAAAGGAGTTTTCTGAGTTGGTGAATTTTGAAGTGGACTTGGGCAGTTATGGGTTAATCATAAAGTAGTATGGGCTATGGAATTAGATGGACCTTGGTCCTTTTTAATTTATGACCTTGGACACGTTACTTCTCAATCAGTTATAAAATAAGTATGAACATTCAAGAAAATGAAATTGTTTTTGTGTTAGGAATAAAAAGAAAAGCTCTTTTAGAATATAGGGTGTGCAGTGATAGTATGAATGGCTAAGTCATGTGTGTGTGTGTAATACAGGAGGGACTAGAGAGAATGTGGGTTGGTCGGAGTCATGGGTAGCAAGAGGGTGGAGGGGACTCAGAGGCTAGACTGGTGGATGTTGATAGAAGGGTCAATAGAGTCATTGTAGGTCCTTGAACAAAGGGCGGATTTAATGAGAAGTATTGAGCTCTTTGGCTCAGGAACTCAGGGAAAGGAGTCAGGCAGGCACCGGTAGACTGTGACTCTTCTGCCTGGCCTGAAAGGAAACAGCCAGGAGACATAAACTTCTTCCTGGAAGTTTATGTATTTACAAAACTGAGTGTTGTTTATACCTATCTGACACTGTACGAACCTGTGGGGAAATTGCAAGACTATGGCTAGGTTCTCCTCAAGTGCTTGTGGTAAGCTAAGGATGGTATTATGTTTCAAAGGCATTCAACTCCGTTACCTCTGAGGGTGTAGGGAGCACTGACATCAGAATTTAAAACTTAATGAAATCTATTTCTTTAAAATTCATTTTTTTTAAAAAACTAGGCTTATTTTAGTATTTAGGGGATCATACTGATTTTGAATTAATTTATACTTCTAAGTCAGTATTACCTGCTGGTGAGGAGAATTCACTGATGTCAAAGAGCAATCCTTTTAAAGATTTGGTCTCAGAAATCCACAAAATAAGTAGTCCATTTGCGAATATTATGACTAGACTAAATTGAGTATATTAATGTAGACTAATTTCAAAGGCTATCTGGCCTGTGCCTAAAATCCACTGGCAGATGATGTCTATGTTCAGGCCAGAATGAAACTTCACTCTGAAGGGGTCTCACTGCCTTATGCTGCTGAGCTGAAGATTAAGCTGGCTTTCTCAAATCTTGGGTTCTGCAGTGGGTCTTCTGTGTATCACTGTTACTAAAAAATCTGCCAGTTTTCCTCTTGAAGGAAACTTCTTTGAAAATATGGCCAATTAAAAAATATGAATGGGAAATGCTCTCATGTAAGAAGTAAACACAATTACAAAGCTATTCAGCTATTCTTTCATTGACTTGCTTTCCTTCTTCCCTGTCAAACCCCCACCCTAATCCTCACACCACCTTGTAATCATTATAAAACTGTGTTTGTGATGTCATGAGCACAGGCTGTTACCTCTTGGGTCAGACTCCATATTATTGCTGAGCTGCAGTTCAGTGGTGGAATAGACAGGAATTTTATTTTATACTGCTAGATTGGGGATTATTTTCAACTGAATTTTTTAAAAGGCTTATCCCTTTGTTGCCTCTAAAAAACTATTTTGCCTAGTAGAAATTACTAAACTGTCATTTTTAGTGAGTTCATTTCCATGCTAACTTTATGCCCTTGGTGAATTGACAGTTCAGTGGCAAGTAAGGGAATTGGAAAGAATGGATACTTATGCCAGAAAAAGTTTAGAATGTGAAAATATGTTATTAATTACGTAGTAGAGACTTCATGTGTTAGATATTTTGGGAGAACTCCCAGGTAGTTACGAATGTTGGATGTCATAGATGTAAGTCATTTAAAAATCTTTAAAAAATAGAGTTGGATGTGAGCTCACATCTGTAATCAGTATTGTGGAGGCCGAGACAGGAGGTTCATGAATTCCAAGCCAGCCTGAACTACATAGTGAGACCCTGTCACAAACAACAAGCAACAGAAAATAGTAATAGGTACTAGAGATGAATAAAATGACAAAAGATTTCATTTTGGAGCTGAAAGGTATCAAGCATAATCCTAGAAATAGAACTGATCTGAGAGGTTAGTGACTTACTTGACTGACCTGAGTAGCAGTGAAAAGTGAAATCAGGTGGATTGGTTGGTTTGGGGCTATGTTTATAGAGGAGACTTGAAAAGTCAGGCTTCTAAGTTTATATTTTAAGAGATAGGACAAAGAGAGCCCAAGGAATTTTTTTTCATTAGGATAAGCAATATAATTACAACAAGACTCAGGTTGCTTAGAAGGAAGGGAGATTAACATCAGAAATGTGTGATGAGGCCTGAGTTAAGTTGTGGAGGGTAAGATAAGGGGTAACAAGTAGAAATGAGATTGTGAAGAAAAAAATTAAAATTAGTGAGGACTGGATATAAGACATGGAGGTGCTAAGTGAGGTATGACTATAATATATAAGTGTGAGTGTTTAGGACATTGACTAAGCTAAAGAAGTTCGGGAGGTTTCCTTATGTTTAAGGAGAATATGAGTTCAATTTAGGATATATTGGATTTAAAGTGACAATGAAATGAGCAAATGGATCCCAAGCCCAAGCTGGGTTCTGTTGGCACACTCCTGTAATTCTAGCTACTTGGAAGATGGAGGATGGGAGGTCCAAGGTTCCAGGTCAGTCCTGACAGAAAAGTCCAAGAGATCTCTTCTCAGACAATAGTTGGGTTCCGTGATTTTGCTGGAGTTGGGAAGATAGTGGTTCCAGACCTAGCCTGGGGAAGAAAAGTCCTTGAGACTCCATCTCAACAGAAAGGAACTAAGTGTGGTTGTTCAGGCTTGTCATCTCAGCTATGATGAAAAGCCTAAAATGGTGTATAGGCATGTATCCAGGCAGGAATTTAGACCCTACTTCAAAAATAATCAGTGTGAAAAAGGGTTGGAGGCATGCATGGCATGGTGGTAGGTGCCACTTAGTAAACAAGAAAAAACCTATGAATGCAGTTTTGCAGCTTATTGACATAAATACAATAGTTGTAGTCAAGACCTATTCAGCTCTATAAGAATGGAGTTTAAAGAAGAGAAAGGCAAAGATAGTAGGACTGATAAACCCAAGTCATTGTTCTCCAGGGACATCTTAATTGCTTTTTCTTTTTTCCTATTTCTCTACATCATACAATATCTGTTGAATGTTGCTCTCCTATCTTGTAAACTCTTTCCTATGCACTAATGAGTTGGAAATGGATCAAAGTGTCTGTTTCTATAAGGGTCCAATGAGAGGAAATGTGTGAATTTGCAGATGGAGTGCAATGTGATTGAAGCTATAATAGAAGTATTTAGAGGAGCCAAAGGTCAGTTCCACCTTGGGTATGCAGAGATTAGAAAGAGTTTCCCGGAAGAGATGACATTTACAGCTGAAACTTGAAAGATGGATACCTTCCACTGGCCTGCCTCAAAACTTGGCTGAGTTGTGTTTCCTTATTCTTTTTTTTTTTCTTTTCTGAGTTTTGTCAACATCTTCCCCAGAAAAGGGCTTTGGTTTGGAAGTTCTCCACTTCAGCAGAGCTGCCAATTCTTAATTCTTTCTCAAGTGGGCAAGGGTACATTTTGTTATTGTTTGTGAGTGTTTGGGGAGGCGAGGGGAAAGAGGAGGCGCAGAATAGCTACTTACAGTGAGTCCTTGTCTGAATTCCTGTGTAGCTGGAAGTTTCCTTGGCTTTGGGGGGAGATGACTTGGTTACACCGGCATTTAAGTTATGTGGGAAGGTGGTTCTCACTCTCCTCAGCTATCTGATTTGAGATGGCAATTAAATTCTTCCTTCTTGTCCAATATTCAGCCCCAATCTACCCTGTTCTAAGAGCTTTTTGTACCATTGTTTTGAGGATATGGAGGTTCTTGTTCAGCTTAAAACTATAAACTAGCCAAGTGTTCCCCTAAACTTTAAGGGAATCATCTTATGACTTATTTTTGTGTTAACGACTCCTCAGTTCTTCCAGCTACTAAGTTATTTATTAAAGTTTTTGCATGATGAGATATTTTAAATGTTTAGATAATTTTAGGAAAAAAATCATAAAAAGTTTTAGCTCATAACCCAAATTTAAGGAATAGACTCTGTTTAAAAACATAAAATGTTACAGATATAGTTGAGGTCCCACCCTGCATCGTTTCCCCTTCCTTTTTCTTAGGAAGTGACTACTAGCCTGAATTGCTATGCATCATTCAATGTTTTGTCATTTTTCTGCCTATTCATAAACAATAGAATGATACTCCATTTAATTTGCTTGTAACTTTTTCTCTTAGTGTCTTCCAGATGTGTCTATATGTAGAGCTAGTTCATTTAGTCTTTAAGGCTATTTTCTTTATTGCTTTCTCTACTGGCCCTGTTAATTTTTTCCCCTATCTGTAAAGTCCATGTTTTGTCTTCCATAAAAACTTTCCTGATTTGTTTTTCCTCCAAAGAATGTGATCTTTTTGTTGTTTTGTTTTGTTTTTGCCAATCCTGGGGCTTGGACTCAGGGCCTGAGCACTGTCCCTGGCTTCCTTTTGCTCAAGGCTAGTACTCTATCACTTGAGCCACAGCATCCCTTCCAGCTTTTTCTGTCTATTTGGTACTGAGGAATTGAATCGAGGGCTTCCTGCATGCAAGGCAAGCACTCTACCGCTAAGCCACTTTCCCAGCCCAAGAATATGATGTTCTTTATTGCTTAGTTCTATCATTTTGTTGGTACTTGTCAAGTGGCATTTGGATATGCCTCTTCTGAACACATTGTAAGCTCCTTAAAAACAGATTGGTCTCTTTTATTTTTGTATCCCTGTGGGCCTTGCCATAGTAATTTCCACATACATTTAGTGACTACATGCTCTGGTCAATGAATACACATATACTTGCCATTGTATTGGTGAGCTCTTTAACTTTTGATATTGAATTGCACCCCTTCAACCCATAAGGTAAAAGCTTATAAAGAAACATTCAGCACCGACTGAAAATTACATTAAAATGTCTATAAAGGATGAGAGCATCAAGACTAGTTTCTTGACTGGAAGATGAACCGAGAATTGATAGGTGATATCATTCCAATGGGGAAACTTGTGGGAATTGATCCTAGTGGCTTTTGAAGTAGTGTACTCCTATGGCCATTTCACTAACTATCAAATTCTGCTTTTGTCATCAGGGATTTGATACCTTCATGTAGTTTGGTATTTTTAAGAAGCAGTCTGTCTGCTCATTTACTAAGTACTGCTGAGGACTGAGGTGCCAGACTTTGAAGTCAGGCCCCACCACGTGAACCCCATTTTAGAATTAAACCCTGAGCCAATCAGATTTGTACCTGTGTCCTAATCTTGCTTGCACACCTGATTGTTGTAACCTTGTTCTTTGCCTTTATAAGCCCTGTGTAATCACAGCTCGGGGCTTCCTCCTAACCTCCGCTGTGTCGGTGGGTAGGACGAGGCCCGAGTTGGCAGCTCGTTAAATAAAGCCTTGCCTTGCTTTTGCATTTCGGAGTGTCTGAATCTCGGTGGTCTTCTTGGGGGTGGTCTTGCGACTTGGCACAACATTTGGAGTTTCGTCCGGGATAGCCCCAGAGACCCCGAGATCTCCAGCTTTTAAAACAGCGCTGTTCATTTGTCTTGTCCTGTAATGTGCCTGTTTGTTTGTCTTCCTTGCTTTTACATTTCGGAGTGTCTGAATCTCGGTGGTCTTCTTGGGGGTGGTCTTGCGACTTGGCACAACAAGGACCTGAAATTCTGAGGAAGAAAGCCTGTACATTTATGCATATGTGTGTGTACTTTTTTTTTTTTGCGTCCTAGAGTGTGAACTCAGGGCCTAAGCACTGTCCCTGGGCTTCTGCTCGAGGCTAGCACTCTACCACTTGAGCCACAGTGCCATTTCTGGCCTTTTCTGACTATTTTATTGGAAATGAGAGTATGAATTTTCCTGCCTGGGCTGGCTTTGAGCTGTGATCCTCAGACCTCAGCTTCCTGAGTATCCTGAGTAGCCAGGATTATAAGCATGAGCCACTGATGCCTGGCTGAATATATACCTTTTTTTTTTTTTTTTTTTTGGTGATCGTGGGGCTTAAATTCAGGGTTTGGGCACTGTCCTTGAGCTTCTTTTGTCCAGAGTTAGCACTCTACCACTTGAGCCACAGTGCCACTTAGCCACAGACACCCAGCTGTATTTGTACGTTTAATTTTTTTTTGGAGACAAAATCTGATTACAACAGACTGATCTAAACCTCATAGTCTTCCTGCTTCAGCTTGTGTTGGGATTACAGGTATGTGCTAAGACACTTCTCTTTTTTTATTGATGAGGACAGGTTATTTGAAAAGCTTCACAAGCATGTGCTTAGGCTTGTAATCTTAACTATTCAGGAGGCTGAGATTTGAGGGTCCTGGTTCTAAGCCACTAGGGGCTGAAAAGTCCCTGTGAGACTCTTATCTCCAATTAACCACTCAAAAACCAGAAGTGGTGCTATAGCACCAAATGAGAGAGCACTAGCCTTGAGCAAAAGAGCTCAGGGACGGTCCTCTGGCCTTGAATTCAAGCCTCATGACCAACCAAACACACACACACACACACACACACACACACACACACACACACACAGCCATTAAACTTCAAGTCATATTAATTCTACAGTATATAGTTCCCAATATAACATTATTTTGGATTCATAATAGTTCTCCTTACCCCCAGTAGGAAAATAAATATTAAAATGAGCTATATGAAATTTCCATTTTGTAGGTAAAAAGCTGTCAAATATTGTTAATTTTGTATGTTTAGGCCCAACATATCAAGTCTTGAGTTCCTCTTGGGGTTCTGAAGATTGATGTCATGGGTGTTTTCTAAGATAATTCTAAATCTGTTTATACTTCTAAATTGCACTTCTGAACTTTAATCAGTGTTCTTTTGCAGTTATGGCTTTTTTGTATGTGTGGTATTGAGGAAGGAACCAAGCCTTGTGTTTGCTAGACAAGTGTCCTAGCTCAAATTTTTGATGGACTGTTTTTATTTCTTGAGCACACATTTGGTATATTTGAGCAGCTTGTAGAGGAACGTCTAAGAATGGTAGGCCAGAGAAAGTGATGGAAAATAAGCCTGATGCAATTGTTTGAGTTTGTTTTAATGAACTTACATTCTCTAAGAGTAAATAACTTTTTTTTTGGCCAGTCCTGGGGCTTGAACTCAGAGCCTGAGCTCTATCCCTGGCTTTTTTTTGCTCGAGGCTAGCACTCTACCACTCGAGCCACAACACCACTTCTGGCCTTTTCTGTGTGTGTGTGTGTGGTGCTGAGGAATCAAACCCAGGGCTTCATGTACGCAAGGCAAGTACTCCACTAGGCCATATTCCCAGCCCCTAAATAACTTTCTTCCCCTTCCCTACCATTCCCATGTCCTCTTCTACTCTTGGTAAAAGTGATATGATAGGGAAAGTTATAAGAGAGAAAACTGACTGTGGCCCTTTGCTTTTTTTTCAGGGACTTGTGAAAGGAAAGGGCCCTAGCTCCTAGCTCCCTCCTGTTGTGGTTTTCAGAGTGTTCTTAGGGTAAAGGAAGGAAGATACTGAAATCAGGGGAAAGCAGAGAAAAGAAATAAATAGCAGGGGCTAGCAGATATTCTAGAACAAAAGTATTGTGGAAGAGGAACAGACAAAAAGAGGTGGGTATAAACATATAAACATTTAAAGAGATTATTCCCTCTCATCCTTCAAGAGCTAGCTTAGGATTCTTTGTAAGCCTTGTATCTTAACTATTTCAAAGGAATATCCACACTATCATATGACAGGTAGCTACTTGGGTTTTAGACACACACACACACACACACACACACACACACACACACACACACACAGAATGTAGTTTTGGAGGTATCAGTTTTGTTTTCTAAAAATGTTCTTTGAAAAGTCAGGGTTATTTTAAATGAGTTGGTCTACTCAGACCTTTTGATTCAATAGCTGACATCAAAGGAAAAGGCTATTTTTTTCTGGGGCTTTAGTGTTAATATATCGATGTTTACATGAAAGTAGTCTAATGTGAAGAATTGAGACATGGCAGTGGAAAAGTATGATACCATTAGCAAAAGTATATTTTAGGTTTGATTCCTGGTCAGGAAACAAAAAAAAAGTGTATATATATATTTTAGGTAGCAAGTTCTCATTCATTTAAAAAACTTAGCCGTTTTCATGTGTTTCTTTTGTGAGCATTGCTTTTATCTCTGAATTGGGAGACTCAGACTGTTTATTTCCTTTAATTTTCCATCAGTACTAAGGACAAGATCATTTGACATGAATAATACTTGGTTGCTGCTGTTTACTGATCAGAGATAGAGACTTCCCTTACCTCTTTGTCAGAACTCTGCAAGTAGAATTTGAGAGTTAGACTTGAGTTGCTACATCCCAACTTCTTTGGCTGCCTAAAATAAGTTCCTGGCTATTTGGCATAAGGTAACCTCTCATTTTAACAACATTAAGTTACTTCTTATATAGTCTTTGTTTTCTTTTGTTTGGGCCAGTTCTGAGGCTTAGAGTCAGAGCCTGATCACTGTTCCTGGCTTCTTTTTGCTCAAGGTTAGCACTCTACCTCTTGTGCCACAGCGCCACTTCTGGGTTTTTTGTTTATGTGGAACCGAACATAGGGCTTTGTGCATTCTAGGCAAACATTCTACCGCTAAGCCACATTCCCAGCCCTAATCTTTGTAATTTTCTTGTCATGTATTTGTTTTTGATGAAAATTAAGACTGCAAATTCCCCTTGATGTTTGCTGCTTAGTTAAAATTCCCTTCTACCAAACACTTGTGTCCTGGTATCTGGGCAAGATGTACAAGAGATGCTAAGTAGTAGCAAAAACTTTGGTCCTTTGGATATCTACACTTTTGATTACTTAGGACATACATATATAGACGTGCACATATAACAAAAAAATGTAAAAAAATTAGCCTATGTAGCACATAGATAATCATATCACATCTTAGAATTAAAAAGAAGTTTATATGTTGTTATCATTTTCTAGGTAAGGAAAAGAAGGACCAGAAAATTTAAATTATTTGTTCAAGATGGTAGTTGTCACCATTTAAAAAAAATATTTGCTCTCTGAAAAGTTAGGCCTCAAATATTGAGTTACAAGTCATCGAGAACTTAATAAATAATTAGTTGTGGGCACTGGATATTTACACCAGAGATAAATAGTAATTCAAAGTCATAGGCACTAAATACTAAGTGTTTATATAGCATTATATACAAGTTTAGAAGGTATAGATAAGCCTTTTCTTTAATAACTAATGGGAGGGAGATTTGAGTGATTTAAAGAAATAAATAGAATTTGCTAATTGATTATCATGAAATGGGGATATGTTAAAATAATATGAGTATTTTCAAATGGATTATAGCAATGATGGAGCTGAGTTTGGGGTGGTTGGTGAGATCCTTAAGCACTAATGATAGCTGAGTATTTTCTGCTAGTACTTCATTCTGACAGTTTAAGTAACTAGTTTGTTTGGATGTGCAGTAAGGAGAGAACTTGGTGTAGAGCTCATTCTTTTGACTGTCCTTCAGGGCTTTTTTTTTTTTTTTAAGCATATCATATTGCTTAGAGGAGGTGGGTCAAGTGGTTAAAACAGAACAGATATGCCTGGGAAATAGAATGGGAAGTTGAAGACCACATTATGATGAGGTTTAACCACAAGTCCTTTCAGTTCTGCCTAGATTTTCCTTCTATTTATTTAGACACTGAGTGTGTATTCTTATATCTATCATGCTCTTAATGCAACAAGGCTCAAGTTTCCTAGAGCTGTCTTCTGAGTCAGATCTATGAATTCAAGGAAAATAATTCTGGATTTAAATTAATATTCTCTCAGATTCTCAATTTTGAAAATGAAATTGTCTGCCCCTATGCCAGTAGTCAGACGGCTTGGATTAATAAGCTATATGCAAAGTCTTTTGGAGTAGAGTTTTGGGTCCAAAATTTTCAAGCTTATTCATCCTGTCAGCAGTTCAGAACAGCTTACACAGTTATTATTACCTGAAAAGGAGAGGAAATACTAAGAGCCAATTGTGTAGTTTTACTACTGGATTTCCAGGGGATTGAATAGCCTTCCAAAAGTCCTTGGTAGAAGAAGATGGTGGCCAATACAGGGGCCCTGTGAATCTGGTTGTAAAGGAGCATGGTGCTGCTGGAGGCACAGCTAGCCTTCCACATGACCAGAAATGTACTGCCCTGGTCCTACCCTAAGATTGCAGAAGAATGGGCCATTGCCACCCCCAAAGTATAACAGGCATGTAGAAAACTTTCTGGGGTGATGTCTGGGTGAACAGACTTGCTGGGACCTAGCTGTGTACCTCAGGAACTGAGTGGTCATGTCTCCATATGTACTTCTTGAAATCTCATGTGTAAGCAGCTCTTCAGCTTTGTGACTCACGGTTTTCATGTTCTGGGTGGGGAGACATTCCCCAGCTACCAGCCTGCAGGGCTGAAGTAGTATCCTTATGATGATCTGTACCTAGAACCTAGTGATGATCACACTAAACAACCTTTAGCCAGTGATTCATTTTGAGGTCTGAGGAAGCTCCATGGACTTTTGTGCCCTCTAAACTAGGACTTCTTCATTCCTAGAGATGTAACCTTAGAGAAACCCCTAGTACAACTACAAAAAACCCCATACAACAAACAAACAAAACCTCCACCTTTATATTTCAAAATATCTAATCAAATGTGTTTAGGATGTGGCTTATTCTCACCCTTTTCTTTTTGACAAAGCTTTTATCTATGTGTTAACCGATAACTCACTAAAATATTAATAGCATTTTCTTATTTGTTTTTGTTTTTTGCCAGTCCTGGGGCTTGAACTCAGGGCCTGAGCACTATCCCTGGCTTCTTTCTGCTCAAGGCTAGCATGCTACCACTTGAGCCATAGTGCCACTTCAGGCTTTTTCTATATATGTGGTACTGAGGAATCAAACCCATGGCTTCATGTATGCAAGGCAGGCACTCTACCACTACGCCATATTCCCATCCCCATTAATAGAATTTTCTGAATCAGCTAATATTGTGCTCCTACTAAAAAGGACATGTTATGGTTAAGACTAAATATTGCTGGATCTAATGACTAGGTTTCTAGTAGTAACTATCTTCCAAGGCTTGGCCTCTCCAATCCTTGTCTTGTTCTTTGCCTTGGTCCTTCTGTCCTGACTTCCCACTTGACTGGGGAGTAAAGGGGAGAAAACGTTACTATTTAATTGTGAGATTCTACCTTGAGTTATACTAAATGCTTTACATCACTTTTCATTTAACATTCATAACAATTCCATACGATGGAATTAATTCTACTTATGAATTAATTCATCTAAAATATTTATTTCTGTTTAGGCAGTATTTAAGGTGCTAAGGATATCCTAATGAATATTAGATGAAGTCTCTGTGGCCAAGGTATAGAGAAATTTAAACACACTTTGCCCAAGTTGATAAGCAGAAAAATGTGATTGAAGCAAGGCACTGGTGGCTCAAGTGGTAGAGCACTAGCCTTGAGTATGAAAGTTCAAGGACAGTGCCCAGACCCTGAGTTCAAGCTCCAGGACCAACACACACACAAGAACTGAGTGAACCAGGAGTTAGCTATAGTTGTGATGATTCCAAAGGGGTATTTGCAACTACTAGTACAATGTGCTTCCATTTACATATATTGCATATTCTCTGTGAGCATCTAAATCATAAAAATAGGTGGAACTCTTATATTTCACTGCTGAAAATCTCTTAATGTAATAAAGAAATGTCTTGATGCTGAGAAGCATACCTGCTTTTTCTCTCTTTCTACTCTCTCCCTACTTATACCTGGGTACAAACCAGACAGTGTGACCTGCTTTGGCATTTGGATGTGTTTATGTTTTGGGGACTGGTAGAATTTTGTTTGTTTCTCTGGCTTCCTGAAAGTTCCTTGCCTACTTGCAAGTTCTTTCTTACAGCACAATGATGAGTAATGTGTTAACATTGTAATGCATTCATGCTTATAGGCATATTTATTTCTTTTTCCTAGTTTTCTCTGATGTGTATATGTTTGGGGTCAAGCTTGCTTTCTGTAGCTTATTCACCTAGAAAATGCTATTTTTTAAGTGGTAGTATTAGGGTTTGAATTCAGGGCCTTGTATTTGCTAGGTTGGTATTTACCACTTGAGCTTTTCTCCCAGCTCTTTTGTTTTAGTGAGTTTTTTGTTTTTTTTTTTAAGATAGGGTCTTGTCTTGTTTTTTTTTTTTTTCTTTTACTACAATAGACCTGGACCGTGATCTTCCTAGTTATGCCTCCCAAATAGCTGAATTACAGTCATTCACCACTATGCAAAGCTCTTTTTTGAGATAGAGTCTTGCTAACTTTTTAACCTGGGTTAAACCCTAGACCTTGGTCCCTGATCTCCACCTTCCAATTAATTGAGGCCTGGCTAGAAAATGCTTTCTGCATTTAGAGTCATAGGAAAGAGCTTTGAAGTTGGGAGGGATATAAAAATTCATTGTCTTTTGCCTAGCTAAAATCAGTTTTGTTTGCATTGTGACTTTACTCTTTTGTTATCAGCTCTGTACTTAGGTGTTTTAGGTTATGGCCATTATCACTATATATATGGTATCTAGGATGAGTATTTGTTTTGGAGTTAGCTGCTTAAGAGGCATGAGGGTTTCTTTTGAGCATTATCTAGTAGAAAGCATTAAGAAATGCTTGAGACTGAGAGCAGGGAACTGAATTCTAATGGGAATTGAATTCCAGTTGAGTTCTAGAATTAAGTAGGTAGGATCAAAATTGTGTTAGAACTACTTGCTATTAAGCTTCGAGTCAACTTAGTATTGGAGTTTAGGAGTCTCTTGGCTTATGGAGATTGGTTTATGAGATTAATGAGATAGTTTATGTGGATTCGTCCAACTTACAAGCATTATGTTATACTTGATAGATGCACACTAAATGTTAAATCTGTCTCCTTCCCTCCCTCCTTTCTTTCCCCCTTCCCTCCTTTCCTTCCTTTCAACAGCTCCTAGCTGTGTGGCCCAGACTGGCCTAGAACTTAGAACCTTTCTACCTTAGGTGTCATAGCACTAGAATTATAGGTTTGCACTTACAAGCATGCAGTTATGCTCTTAGTTAAATCCTGTGTTTCTGTGTGTGTGTGTGCGTGCCAGTCCTGGGATTGAACTCCAGACCTGGGTGCTTTTTTTGCTCAAGACTAATGTTCTACCACTTGAGCCACAGCTCTACTTCTGGCTTTTTGAGTGATTAATTGGAGATAAGAGTCTCAAGGTCTTTGCCTGCTCAGTCTGGCTCCAAACCTCAGTCCTTAGCTCTCAGCCTTCTGAGTAGCTAGGACTATAGTCACTAGCCACCTGTGCCTGGCGACTCTTAGTTAAATCTTAAAGAGGTATTTGAATGCTCAGTGCTATCAATTTGTCTTCCTAGAACATCTGCTTCATAATTAAGTATTCTTTCCTTCGAAGAATATTTATTAAAGCATTAAATTGTGGGTAGAGCACTTGTTGAAGGGATTGGGTTAAAAAAGCTTCTCAGGTTATGATTTTAACATTTAGAGATTGAATCAGTTGAGCCTATCATTTAAGAGCATAATTTAAGGAGAAATAGTTGTTTTGATTTGCTGTAGCCAGTCCTATGGTATTTTTAATAGAAGTAACTTCTTGACTCTAGTAGAATTGAAAGTACTTGCTTTTCAATTCCAGTTAAACTGGATTTGACTGTGCTTCATGTAGTTCCCCATGGTATTTCCTTTTAGTGCCTCTCCATTTTTTCAGTGAATGGAATAATATATTTGAAAGTATTTTGTAAATTGCAAAACTAGATAGATGTTGCTAACACTGTTACCAACACTAAAGATAATAATGGGATACAACTAATTCTTAGAGGGGCTGGTTTGGATTTTTGGGTTAATTTTGAGGAGAGACAGTGAGGTATTTGCCAGATGACTTATGTATTTGATGATTTATGTAATTGATACTTTAACACTCGGTGTGGAAGGAAGAAAGGAAAGCAGAGACCTTTCATTCTGAACATTGGCCTCATTTGTCGTAAAGGCTCAGCTCTACTGCTTTGACCTACTTCTTGTATGATTTTCTAGAATTTATCATATGTTTGACCTAGGAGGCCTTGGAAGCATCTGTCTACATGGGAAACAATTTATCCCAATTTTGGGGTAAGATTAAACACATTCCTATGCTACGAGTAATAGAAAGTGAAAAATGTATTGGCTCAGATCAGTATTGGCTTGGCTTCCTAAAAGGTAGCAAGAATAAGGAAACAGGGCCTTTGACCAAAATATTTCTTAGGTAGGTGTTTCATCAACTCTACAGTAATCTTCTAATGATTGGCATTCTTGGAGAGGAATATATTTTATAATCTAAACAAGCAAGTTGATTAGTAAAATTTGAAGACTGCTAATCTTTTTATAACTTCATCTTTTTATGTTTATAGTTCCTAGTGCCTAGTCTCCCCTTCCCGCCACCTCATTCTGGGGCTAGAACTCAGGACCTGGGCTCTATACCTTAACTTCTTTTGCTGAAGGCTATGCTTTACCACTTGAGCCACAACTCCTCTTCTGGATTTTTTTGGTGATTAATTGGAGGTAAGAGTCTTACAAACCAGGTGCTGGTGGCTCATGCCTGTAATCCTAGCTATTCAGGAGGCTAAGATCAGAGGATGGGGGTTCAAAGGCAGCTCTGACAGGAAAGTTCCTGAGACTCTTATCTCCAATTAACCACCAGAAAACTGGGAGTGGCCCTGTGGCTCGAAGTGGTAGAGCCCTATCCTTGAGCAAAAGAAGCTCAGGGACAGGGCCCAATCCTGGAGTCAGCCTCTACAACCGACCAAAAATCAAAAAAAAAAGAAAAGTCTTACAGACTTTCTTTCCTGGTTTGGCTTTGAACCATGATCCTCAGATCTCAGTCTCCTGAGCAGCTAGTGTTACAGGCATGAGCCATTACATCCTGATTGTCTTCCTTGAATAAAGAAAGTTAGCTGATACCTATTGGGGCGTTTTCTCTGGAACTAACCCATTGAACATGTAGAAAGGAGGAATAAAGACTTTTTGCCTGATACATCCTTTCCATGTGGCAGCCCAGGTTGGCATTAAGAGAAGGACCTTAACAAGTACTTATTGAATGAGTTAAGATGTTTTCATGGGGGGGCGGGGATTGTAGAGTTCTGGGTGCCACTGTGCTTGTTGGTGGTGGCCCTTCTAGAGGGGAAGAACATTGCTCTAGTATGAATAAACGAATAAATTTGAATGTGGGGACTTGATACTTTCAGGCTTTACCCTTTTGGGCAAAGAGAAATTTAATATGTTAAAAGCAGATACTTTATTTCTCCCAGTTTTATGTTTTGTCCTTTTCAAACTTAAACTATGGCTATGATTTTTGAATGTTGTATGAGAAATATAGATTCAAACTTCCAGGAGAAAAGAAAACGAAAAATCTTGTATGATACATAGTTTTGTCCTGCTGTCTACTATAAGGTTCCAGATCTTAGGGATATAGATATACAGTGTTTCCAAATCTAGCAATGGTTTGATTTTTGGCATGACTTTATGATATTCTTTACAAATGATTTTCTCTCATGATTGTGGTTTGCTTAAGTGTTTTAATTTCCTAAAAGTACACCTTTTTTTTTTCCAGTCCTGGAGCTTGAACTCAGGGCTTGAGCACTGTCCATGGCTTCATTTTGCTCAAGGCTAGCACTCTGCCGCTTGAGCCACAGTGCCACTTCCAACTTTATCTGTTTATGTGGTGCTGAGGAATCAAACCCAGGGCTTCATGCATGCAAGGCAAGCACTCTACCACTAAGCCACATTTCTAGCCCCAAAGTACACCTTTTTTTCTTGGGTTCACATCTACAGAAGTAAGAGATTTAGCTGGGTGGTACGGGAAAAGGCAGTTTTTGTGAATACGTTTTTATAGTTGATCATGTGGGAAATTGAGAACTAGTAATATGTGTGAAGTCAAAGACTACTAAAATGGGAACCGAGAGAGAGAGAGAGAGAGAGAGAGAGAGAGAGAGAGAGAGAGAGAGAGGGAGAGGGAGAGAGAGAGAGAGAATGTGAATTTATGTATGTTTTTTGGGCAGTACTGAGATTTAAACTCAGCATTGAGTTTGCTTGGCTTCCTCTGTTGGCTGGCAGTCTACCACCTGAGCCATGTCTCTGGTCCTACTTTTTGATGGTTATTTTGAAGATGCTCTAGACTTTTTTACTCGATAGGTCTTTGAACCATGATCTTCCAGGTCTCAGCCCCTTGAGTAGCTAAGATTACATGGGTGCTACCAGTGGCTGACCATGAATAATATTTTAAGAATTATTCATCCCATGGAGTTTTCATGACTAGACTGATCTGATTTTGCTACAGACCCATAGAGAACTGGTATGAAACTTGTACTCAGTTAGAATATGTAGTTCCTTGCTGTCTGTGTCCTCTTTCGGCTTTAGAAACATCTCTGTGTATATTTCTGTCAGAAAGAAAATTAAAACCTTGAAGAGTAGTTTAGGTGTTTTTTCATAGAGTGTGTGTAGCTCAGGTTACTCTTAATCTTGTAATTCTGCCCTATCTTCCCAAGTGCTGGGATTTTTGGTGTATACCACCATACTTATGTGGCTATTATTTGTCAAAGTGTTTTAAAAACAAAAACTACAGCAAAAGAAAAACTAATGAACTGGCTACTGTATAAATATAACTTTTTAAACATAATTTTTTGTATGAACCTTTATATAAAGACTGAACTTTATGTATTTATATTTGTGTATTATATATATTTGTATTGATATGTTTTGTATTGATATAAGCATAAAGGTTCATACAGATATTTTTTATCATACAGAAGGCAAATCAGAAACAGTAAATACACTAGTAAATAATTCACAAGCCTGTTTGGGGGTATTAATAGCTCTCAGTATCTATACACATGAACTAATAATTTAGGAACACAAATATTTGATATATAATACATACTAAACAGTGTGCTAAGCCAGTTTATAATGTTTGCTTTTTTTTCCTGGTTGCAGGACTGGGCTGTGGCTTATTTGTAATCTCAAACTTTGGGAGTACTTGGTGGGTGATAGACTACTTTGGCAAATTTTGAATAAATGACTGATAGGCAAACTCTGGAGGTTAAAATGTGAAAGGCTCAAAGGCCAACTAATATGAGAACATATATATATATATATCTTATATATGTTCTATATATAACTATAACAGTTATGTAATTATATATAACCATATAACTATATATAACTACATAACTATAACAGGATATAATAGCAGCAAATGCCAGGTTGATGATTTACTGGGCCTGTACGAGTTCAGAAGTTCAAAAGAGGTTTAGATATAGCCAGAAAAGATGGTATTACTGGGAAACTTAAAGATGGAAAATTTAGAAAATAATAACAATAGAACAATACAATAATAAACTGAAGTATATAATTTTATAAAAAGCCTATTTTTCCAATTCAGGCTTTTAAAAATTAGTTATATGTTGTGGGAAAATAGTTTATTAGAAGAAACTTATGAAGTGAATTAATTTCCTATGGGCAGCTAAGAGCAGATAGTGCAGTGATTTGTATTTTTTCCCCCTTTTCTGATTTCTCCCTTCAATAGAAATTTTGTAACCAGAAGTAAAACAACCAATTTTTAGGAGTCAAGAACAGCAGAAAGATTGCTAGCTACTAAACATTGTTTGAACATTGTTTTAGAGATATTGTGTGTTTTGCTATTAGTGTAGCCTCTGTTGCTTTGATTTCTCTCGTGTCAAAAATTCAGTAATCGGGGCTGGGAATATGGCCTAGTGGTAGAGTGCTTGCCTCATATACATGAAGCCCTGGGTTCGATTCCTCAGCACCACATATATAGAAAAAGCCAGAAGGGGCCTGTAGCTCAAGTGGTAGAGTGCTAGCCTTGAGCAAAAATGAAGTCAGAGACAGTGCTCAGGCTCTGAGTTCAAGCCCCAGGACTGGTAAGAAAAAAAAAAAGTCAGTAATCAGCATCTTAAAGGCTCAAGTAGAACTGTTGTTTTTACAGATTATTCTTTTAAAAGTTATGTTTGAAGCTGGGCACAGGTGGTTTCATGCCTGTAATCCTAGTTAGGAGGCTGAGAGTTGAAGATTGTGGTTCAAAGCCAGCCCAGGCAGTAAAGTCCATGAGACACTTAATTTCCAATTTAGCCAGAAGTAGTGCTGTGGCTCTAGTGGTAGAGTGCCAGCCTTATGCGGAAAAACTTTGGGGTAATGCCAGGCCCTGAAGTTAAGACCCAGGACCTGCACGCACGCATCCCACCCCCTCCCCCAACCACACATACAAAGTTGAGTTTATTGAGAACCCAACCCTTATCTCTAACTGAAAGGAAGAAGAAAAAAATGTAATGCGTGTAGAAAATAGGCATTCTGGTCTGGATCCAAAAAAATAAACATGAACATGATTTCTGTTTCTATTCAGGCTAATAGTATACTATAACAATAGATTATAATAACAGAGTTTCCTGCACCCATTTTTCCAAAGTTCACTGTTATTATACTAGCTTTCCAATTTATTAAATTTGCCAAATAGGGCTGGGGATATAGCCTAGTGGCAAGAGTGCCTGCCTCGGATACACGAGGCCCTAGGTTCGATTCCCCAGCACCACATATACAGAAAACGGCCAGAAGCGGCGCTGTGGCTCAAGTGGCAGAGTGCTAGCCTTGAGCGGGAAGAAGTCAGGGACAGTGCTCAGGCCCTGAGTCCAAGGCCCAGGACTGGCCAAAAAAAATAATAAATAAATAAAAAATAAATAAATTTGCCAAATAAATGTAGTGCAAAACAGCAAGAAGACAAATGCCAATTCATAAGTTGTGTGAGCTCCTCCCTAATCTTTATATTAGTATTTGGGTATTAATGGAATGTATTTATTTTAGATTCAAGGATCAGTTTACTGTTTGTTTTTCTGATACTAAAAACTAGACAATCTTGAAAAAAGTTAAGTTTTATTCTGAGGTACATATACATACACATACATATACACCACACACACACATGCACACATGCGTGCGTGCATGCACATGCATACACATAGCCCTCAAAGTCATCCTGATAAAACCATGGAATTTGTTCTTAAGAACTGATATGTATCCACTATAGAATATGATAAATTGTTTTCGGAGTAGTTGATTCTATGAGTGGTTTGAGTTTTTGTTTTTTGTTTTTTCTTTTCTTTTTTTTTTTTGGCCAGTCCTGGGCCTTGGACTCAGGGCCTGAGCACTGTCCCTGGCTTCTTTTTGCTCAAGGCTAGCACTCTGCCACCTGAGCCACAGCGCCACTTCTGGCCATTTTCTGTATATGTAGTGCTGGGGAATCGAACCCAGGGCCTCATGTATATGAGGCAGGCACTCTTGCCACTAGGCCATATCCCCAGCCCGAGTTTTTGTTTTGTCTCTGAAGTTTGATTTAGAGGGAAAAGAAGACATTCCCTGAGTATGTGCTGCACCAGAGGTAGAACATAATCCAGGCATATAATATACAGGATGAGTAGAAGGAGATGATTGCATAAAAAGTTGAATAACGTATATGAGACTAAGAGAATATTATAAAATATTTAAGCCAGGAGCTTATAGCTCATACCTACTCAGGAAGTTGAGAGCTGAGGATCATGATTCAAAGCCAGCTTCAGCAGGGAAATCCATAAGACTCTTTATTTCCAAATAACTACTAGAAAACAGGAAGCGGAGCTGTGGCTGAAAGTGGTAGAGTGCTAGCCTTGAGCAAAAGTGCTCAGAGACAGTATCCTGGCCCAGAATTCAAGCCTCAGGACTGCCAAAAAGAAAAAAATTGAACCTGGAATGGGTAGAGTAATGGGTAAAGGTACGAAGGTAGGTAGGACTGATAAATGCAGACATTAGAACTTTGAGTAAATATGTGTGAAATTGTTGTTCTTGGTGATTTAGGAATGAAGTGTTTAGTTGTATGTATATGTTTAGGAAAGGACCAGACATCTTTCCTTCACTGTTCTTTTTGAGGGAAAATAAAACAAAAGGTGGTCCTTTAAGATACATTCTTGAAGGCTTAAATTGAAGACACTGGGATGGGAGTAATAGATTGAATATTGTATATAACTGTTAAGATTGTGCTTTGAAAATGAGTTGTGGAGATTGATTAGAATACTATTGCACATATGTGAGAATGTCACGATTCATCCCCATGTACAAGTGATGATTGCTAATAAAAAGATAAATGCTAAAAGAAAAAACAGGAGTAGGACTGGAGAGTTTGGAGTAGAGGAAACCTACAAGGAAAGATGTAAAGGCTCTTTTTGGCACTGGGTGAGTGGACAAGAGTATATGGAAGGAATGGGACAAAAAGAAGGCAACTGGGATCTTTTAAGGACAGATTGTGTGTCAGGTACTAAAGCCTAAAGGCCTTATGTATCTTATTTTCTTTAACCTTAAATAGTCTGAAATGCAGATATTTCTTGTTTTAGACGTGAAGAAGTGGAAGCAGGAAATAGTTACATTGCCCATGGTCATCCTAGGTCTGTCTGAATCCAGAGTGTCTTCTTTCTTTCAGAGTAGAATTGAGAGGAATTAGAACACTGTGATTAGACTTCTTCCCTGACCAGTTGTGGTGTAAGTGTATGGTCTCTGAAATCAGGCATGCTGGCCCATAAAAGTCCTAGTTCTGCTATTTTTTTTACCTGTGTAACCTTGAATATATTCCCTACCATCTTTATTTGTCATCTCATGGATGATATGTGGTTAAAGACACAAACCTTGTATACTAGTTGCTTTAACACATAGTATTTTCTTTCACTTTTCTCCCTTTTAAGTTGTAGCAGCTAGTGTTACATGAGTGAGTCCTTTTAGTATGGAATTTGGTCATATCCTCTTTCTTTTTAAAGTTATATTTTCTTATGTTGGAAGGCCCTATGTTAATCAAAGCAAGCTGCCAAAACAATCATTCATCTCTCTCTCCCACCTAATCAAGAATTATGTGAAATATCTAAGTGCTTCTGTCCCTCCTTTCTCTACTGTCTGGATTCCTTGGGACTGACATCATAGACATGGAGGAGTCTCTGACCTTTGACAATTCTTGACAGGCTTAAATGTTGTGATTTTCCAGTGAGTTTTTAGAGGAGTTGGGGCAGACTTGGGCAGCTCTGATGCACTGGTAGAGCCAGGAGGGTGAGTCCAGAGTGAGTGTGGGATATTGCACAGGAGGCAATGTAAGATCAGTAGTTTATTGAGCATTTTAACAGAGATCTATTACCTGCCATCGATAATAGTTGAACACTTGTTACATGAAGACTGATTTTTAATACAGCATTAGAGATAAACAATGTGTCCAAAGGGAAAGTTGTGGTTGGTAAAATCATGTAACAATCTTCAGCAGATGTCTTTGAGCTGAGCCACTGTTTTAGATTTGCCTATGTATAACACTGATGTATGTATATAATTAGGTGTTATATAAATACACTTAATGTTCATATGAATAAAAATTGAATGCCTGCTGGGTGCTTGAATGCTAGGGATACAGGATGAGCAAGACAAGATTTTTGCCCTTAAATTGCTCCTGGTTTAATAGTAGCAAATTAACACACATTTTCCAGGTGCCAATGCCTAGCTACGTAGGAGGTGAGATCTGGAGAACCACAGCTCCAGGCTAGCCTGGGGTGGGGGCTGGGGAGGGAAGTTCATGAGATCCCATCTAAACCAACAATGGAATGTTTAGATAAGTACCTGTCCTCCCAGTTACTTGAGAGGCTAAGATTGAGAGGATTGTGATTCCAGGCTAGCCTGGGCAAAAACATTCATGAGACTCCATCTGAACAGAAAAAAGCTTGCATGGTGGAGTGTACTGTCATCCCAGCTGCATGGAAACATAAATAGGGAATTGCCTTCCAGGCCTGGCAAGTCAAAATATGAAACCCTATCTTAAAAGTAACAAGAGCAGAAAGGACTGAAAGTATGGCTAAAGTGCTAAAGTACCTGCCTAGTTAAGTAAAAGGCTCTGAGTTCAAACCCCAGTACTGCCAAAACAAACACCCCCCCCCAAGCAATACCTCCCCACAAATTCCATGCACTATGATAAAAGTATGATTGAAGTGGAGTACAAAGTGCAGTGGCTAACCCAAGGAGGAAGTAGGCTTTAACTTAGGAAGCCAGAGAAAGTTTTTCAAATAAGTTAATCTTAAAGAAGCAATAAGAGGGGCTGGGAATATGGCCTAGTGGCAAGAGTGCTTGTCTCATATACATGAAGCCCTGGGTTCGATTCCCCAGCACCACATATGTAGAAAACAGCCAGAAAGGGCAGTGTGGCTCAAGTGGCAGAGTGCTAGTCTTGAGCAAAAAAGAAGCCAGGGACAATGCTCAGGCCCTGAGTCTAAGGCCCAGGACTAGCAATAAAATAAAATAAAATAAAATAAATAAAGAAGCAATAAGAACTCTTACTTAGAGCAGGTGTCATTTCAGGACCAATATGTGCAGAGACTGAAATTTGAAGTGTCTGGTATACTCAGGGAATAAGGGAATAATGGGGGTACAGCCAGGCCATGAAGGGCTTATTCCATTGTTCAGCTTTCATCACTGAAGAATTTAAAGCACTGGAATATGGTACTATCATATATTCTTTTTGTGTGTTTGTTTTTGTCAATCCTGGGGCTTGAACTCAGCGTCTGGGCACTGTCCTGAGTTTCTTTTACTCAAGGCTAGTACTCTACCACTTAAGCCACAACACTGCTTCCAGCCTTTTCTGTTATATGGTATTGAGGAATTGAACTCAGGGCTTCATGCATGCTAGGCAAGCACTGTACCATTAAGCCACATTCCAAGCCCCCATATGTTCATTTTAAATCCTCTGCAGTGGAGGAGCTTCACAGTGGAGGCTGGCCAATAATTAGAGTTGAAAGCTACATTTTGAGTCCAGGTTGTAGACCCTTTTTTTTTTTGGCCAGTCCTGGGCCTTGGACTCAGGGCCTGAGCACTGTCCTTGGCTTCTTCCCGCTCAAGGCTAGCACTCTGCCACTTGAGCCACAGCGCCGCTTCTGGCCGTTTTCTGTATATGTGGTGCTGGGGAATCGAACCTAGGGCCTCGTGTATCCGAGGCAGGCACTCTTGCCACTAGGCTATATCCCCAGCCTCTGTAGACCCTTTTTTATAGCCATAAAGGAGGTATGCTCTGTTAAGATAGATTTGAGAGACCTTTTAAAGGTAAAATTAGTAAAACTTTGTAAAAGTATTTGTGAACTTAAAGCAAGAGAGGAAAGTAAAGGATAGCTCCTAGGCTTGTGGCTCAAGTTGGGGACTGTTGTGGTGTGGTTGGCTACAACAGGTAATACTAGAAGGGTAGAAGACAAAGATGAGACAATGAACTCATAGTGTATGTGTTGTGTTTGAAGTGCTTGTGGGCTTCCCTGGTGAGAGATGGGAGAATTTGAAGCCATGGATAACTTAATGTGCTCTGCGGCACAGATGAACTTTCCTATGGAGATGATACACATGAAGAAATGAAAAGCCTAAGGCTAGATCTTTGAGTGTGCTAACCTTTGGTGTAGGCACAGAAAGTTGAGATGGTCTTCACTGTAAATCAATACTATTTGTTCTGTGGAAGCCCATTATAGTAGGTTGAGGACATAACAGAGGTTGAAAAAGTAGCATCAGTGAATTAGACTATCTAAAAGAGTTTTCCTAGGAGAGGAAAATAGTAACAAGCCAGTAGAGCAAGGGAGGACACCTGAGTATCTCTTGCTTTGTTGTTGTTCTTTTTCTAGTGAAATTGGCAAGGTCACTGGCCAGGAGTAAGTGGGATGTTATGAATTAGCTAAGAGGCTCCAGGAACATGCTGAAGGTGTGGGGTAGTAGCTGAGAAGATTGGTTGGGGGGTAACAAAATCTAGCAAACATCAGTGTTTCATTGAAAAGAGGGCAACTAAATGCCATGTACTTGTAGTTGTGTTGCTGTGATCTAGTTTTGTTCTCATAGAGTAGTAGACAAGTTGAATGGAAAATCCATCCAACTTGGACAGCTAGAATAGAAGGATAAGAAAACTAGTCTTTTACCATGAAGTAAATCAAATCATCAGTCATAGTTAGGAAAGTCACAAAGCAGAATCTACTCAATTTTCTTTTGTCTTTCTTTCTTTTTTTGATACTGAGGATTAAACTACATACTTGCCAAGCAGGTGTGCTACTTAAGTCTTATCTCCAGCCCATTTTGCTCTGTTTATTTTTACTATTTTTGTGCTTTGCAAAGCAGGCACCCTCCCTGCCAAGCTACATCTCCATCCCTAAATTTTGCTTGTTATTTTGAGGTAGGGTCCTATTTCCTGCCTAGGTGTGCACCTGGTCACAGTCCAGTGGTACCTTAGAATGCTCAGAAATTCAGACCCTCTGGGTTCACACTTGAACCACCTATCTGACTTCAGATCTCTTTTTTTTTTTAAAGCACTTATTTTTATTAAGTAGTTGTATAAAGGGCTTTCAGTTCCAGAAGTCAAGTTAGGAATACAATACATCTTGATCAATGTCACTCCCTTTATCATTCTCCCCTATCTTTCCTCATCCCATCCTTACCTTCAAGTTACATAGTCCAATTTTTACTTAATGTATAGTGACTATAGTAACTGCATTTGCTTACCCTTCCTCCATTTGTCTGCATCCCTTCTTGTTGCCCCCCCCCCCCCCCCAAACATGTTCCAGCCTTCTGGTATTTGTTCAACAGTTCATTAATTGTTTGAAGGAGTTACACTGTCAAACCTTTTTTTTGTTTTTTGATTTTTTATTTTTCAAGGCAGGGGTCAGGCCAAGATGGCCTGGAACATGCTATATAGTCCAGACTGGCTTCAAAATGGCAATTTTGCCTTTACCTCCTGAGTACAGGGATTACCAACCTGAAGTGCTACGCACAGCCTTTTTTGTTTCTCTATTTGTAAGTTGGAATTAATGAGACCAGCTTTGGAAGGTTCATTGTTGACTACGATAGTGTTTTTGAAAGCATTTAACTAATATTAACTTGTCAATTTTCATTTGTGGCTGCTGCCATCACTTTAAGTGGACATAAAAGTAGAAGTGTTAGCAAGAGGCAAAGATAGCAAAGGCAAATGTTGAACAGGGTTCTTTATTCAGCATGTTGAGTTTATACTCTGAGGTTAGCACAAACATTCAGGAGCAATGTATGAACAAGTACTGATGTTAGAAAGGGTTTTGTAAAATAAAGCTCACTGGCTAGCTCTTGATAACCTGGCAAATTGATCAACCAAAAATGCTTCTGTAAAGAAATGACTTACGTAATAATTTCCTGTAAGAAGTCATCAGTCATAGGAATCATTTTATTGATCTGGAGAACAGAATGAATACTATCATGGAAACTATAGGAGAAGGAACTCTATGGGTAGCCCTGGCTTTTGCTGAGAAAAGTGATTTTAACAGTTGGAGCCATCCAATAATAAAATGCATATCTTGGCCAAGTAATGAGTTCCCCTTCAGAGCTTGTATTAAAATGGAAACTGGATGATTTATCTGTTATAGATATAATAGACTTCTTGCATGGAGGCAAGCATTGGGGCTAAATAGTTTTGAGATTTATGTATAGACACCACTCACTCAACAAATATTTGAATGCTACCTCTGTTTTATTTGAAAGGTTGAAGGCAAGTGTTTCATTGTGTTCTTTGGGGTTTTTCCTTCCTGTGTACTGAAACAAACCTGAAGACTGTGAGTCTTAGTCATTGGCTTCTGTGTCTCCATTTGGAATTTGAGAAGCTAAAGCCAGGTGTTGGTGGTGATGTAACAAAAGGTGCTGTCTTTACCTGTAGGGTGGGGATGGGGTGGAGTCCATGGTATGCACCTGGAGACATCAAATATAAATAAGGTTTAGTGTTTTAAATTTTTGTTGATGAGCAAGTCTTTCTAGATCCTGTGAAGCCTTTGAGTTACTATTTTTTTTATTATTTTTTTAAAGGATGACCTGCCTACTTTGTTAATATGTGGTATCTTATGATGCCACTGTGCTGGTGGTTTAAATTTACTCATACTCAGGAGCCTGGGTCTGGCTGGAAGTGGTTTATAATGCCTTGGCTTAGTCAAGTCTTTTCCTTTATGCCACACACTTTTTTGCTATGCATGTGTCTTTCCCATATTCTTTGACAGAGTTATGAAAGTGGCTTTACTGTTAGTTCTGTTCATTTGTCGAAAGTTGAAATTCATTTTGTGCCTTCATTGTCGGTTTTGGATTTTTTTTTTTTTTTTTTTTTTTTTTTTTGGCCAGTCCTGGGCCTTGGCCTGAGCACTGTCCCTGGCTTCTTCCTGCTCAAGGCTAGCACTCTGCCACTTGAGCCACAGCGCCACTTCTGGCCGTTTTCTGTATATGTGGTGCTGGGGAATCGAACCTAGAGCCTCGTGTATCCGAGGCAGGCACGCTTGCCACTAGGCTATATCCCCAGCCCGGTTTTGGATTATTTTTGTATACTATTTGAGCTGTTACCATCTCCCATGACCAAAGCCAATCCATAAAGTGGGCTTTGGAGAAGGAATTCTTGCTTGCAATAGAGGAGGGAAAAGCTATTTATTTACTTTTGAATGCTAAATGAATACAACTTTTTTCTCTCCCTCCCTTCCCTTCCCTTTCTTTTCTTTTTCTTTCTTCCTTTCCTTTCCTCTTTTTCCTTCCCTTTTTCTTTTCCTTCTCCTTCCTGCTTTCTTCCCCTTTCCATTCCTTTCCTTTCCTTCATGTGAAGGTTCAATTAGTCATTTAGTTGTTTGTTTACCAGACATTTATTAATTGCCTACTCCATTATAGAGATAATGCTAAATATTGGAAGTACAAATATGAAGAAATCTTGCACTGTCCTGTTGGATGTCTTATACTATAGAATTCTACAAGAAATAATGCTTTCTCTTGCTATTTTTTTGCTCTTTCTTACAAGGTGACCACTTTACCACTAAGCCATATTCCCAGCCCCTTGCTCTTTCTTTTCATTCTTGCCTGTACCAGGGCTTGAACTCAGGGCCTATGCTGTTGTTTGGCTTTCTTAATCATGGCTGGTACTCTACCACTTGAGCCAGGGCTTCAGCTCAACATTTTGCTGGTTAATCAGAGATGGAGCCTTATAGACTAGCTGCCCAGGCTGGCTTCAACAGGCCTTCCAGGTCTTAGCCTCCTAAGTAGCTAGGATTATAGGGTGAGCCATCAGCACCTGGCTTCTGTTGCCATTTTTCTCTCAAGCATGGCTTAAGTGGTAGAATGCCTGTGCAGCAAGTACAAGGCATTGAGTTCAAATCTCATTACCGGTTAAGCTCAGAAGAGGAGGAGGAGGAAGAACCTGAGACCATCAAAGGCACCCACAACTAGCATCTACCATCTACTCGGCCATGGCAGCAGATTTGCCATTGAGCTTGAAATATAAGGCATAGCAAAAAATAAAACTAGGGCTGGGAATGTGGCTTAGTGGTAGAGTGCTTGTCTAGCATGCATGAAACCTTGGGTTCAATTCCTCAGCACTGCATATACAGAAAAAGCTGGAAATGGCACTGTGGCTCAAGTGGTAGAGTGCTAGCCTTGAACAAAAAAAAAACTAGGGACAGTGCTCAGGCCCTGAGTTCAAGCCCTAGGACTGGCAGACAAAACAAAACAAAACAAAAATAAAAAGTTATAGACTTATTTTTATAACCCACAAATCCTTGCTATACTTAAGGAAAATAGAAAATCAGGATTTAACTGTAGCACTGAACAAGATGTAGCCTGTGATAGGAGGAGACAGGAAGAAAGAATACTTGAGAGTCATCTGTAGACTAGTTTTTTAAATAGTCATTTGAAGGGACCTGTGGCTTTAGAGAATTCTTCTTTTTGAGGCTGGGGAATAGTTTGAATGGATTCAATTCCCAGTGCTACCAAAAAAGAAAAAGAAAAGGAAGGGAGGGAGGGAGGAAATGAAGGAAGGAAAGAGAAAGAAAGGAAGAAAAGAAGGAAAGAAAGAAAAAGAAAGAATTATGCTTCACCAAAACACAGCATTGGCTAGTGTAGTAGAGTAGGTGGGTACCTAGAAACCTTATGTAAACTGTAAACCTGGCAGAATTTTGGTCATAAATTGTTCTTTGTTCTGTTCTTACTTAGTTGGGGCTGTTAACCTCAGAAGAATTTTGAATTAGTCTCAGGCTGTCAAGTCAGGGTCATAGTTTCTTCTGAGGATAATTTTGAAAGGAGATATTTTTTTCAGGTAAACTTAACCTGGCAATCATTGTTCCTGGGTGAGAAAGACATTTTGGAGCTAGGCATGCTCCCTAGATTCATGAGGCTAGCAGACAAAGATGAATTTTTGTTAAGAACTTTGGGATTCTCTGTTTTGAGTAGTTGTAGCCATTAGTTCCCTCCTCCTGTTTCTTTGGCTAGCATCAGAATATTAGCCAACCCTACAATTACCCAGTGGATAGTATTCATTCATTCAGTAAGCATTTACTGAGGGCATACATGCCAATCATTGTGTCAGTGGCAAAGATCCATGCTGGGGATACGTTAGTAAACAAGGCTCTTAAGTTCCCTGCTGTCGAAAATATGTATGTATTAAGAGAGATAGCTAGACAACAAGTGATTTAAATGATTTTTTTTTATTAAATGATTTTAGAGTATGTCAAAATCCAGGAAGGAAATGAGCCTGGTGCCATGTTAGAGAATATTGCAGGTAGGGAGTTTTTTAGGGTGATAGTCTGTTCCTTTCTTTAGTTGGGATAAGCAACATCATGGGAGAAATGTAATACTCGAAAATTATCAGGAAAGCATTATTCAGAGTGGCTGGTGGTTATATAGGAATTAAGACATTGAAGAACTATTAGGAAGTTAAATTTTACTCTTCCTAATGAATTTTAAACTTAAAAAATATTTAACTAGAACAAATGAGCTAGAATAGTTATTTTCCCCATGTAATTAAGAATCTGAAATTGTACTGTGACTATCCTGTTTCAGTTAATTTGAGCCTTATGTATTTATTTCTTTGTCAGGTGGGGGCCTGAATTTTGATCTATGTTCTGTCCACATCCGGCTGCCTGAAAGTACTTGATGATCACATGACCCTGGACATGGATGCTGTTCTGTCGGATTTTGTCCGTTCTACAGGAGCAGAGCCAGGGCTTGCTCGAGATCTTCTGGAAGGTGAGGAGTCATGGGAGAGAATGAGAAGAGAGAGTAAAATAGGATATTCATTGTTAGGATATTTAGGACATTTAGGGTACTCAGGAAGATAGATGCCTTGTAAATGGTTAAGCCCTCTGAGTTATTTCTGATCTACTTTGTGTATAGCCCACTATAATTTTAAAATTTAATATTCTCTTTCACTTTATTCTTACAGGGGTCACCTTTTCTACTGTAAGATTATATTCAGGAAATACTAGGGAAAAATTAGTCCACTAAAAACATGATCTAGTTCTGTAATATTCTTTATGTGTAATTGATTTTTATATTTTGGAATCATGCATGATTTTGTTCCTTTAACATATATAGTCCTAAGTTAAATGAATTAATGTTTTTACTTTGCTGTTTATGGTTATTCAAATCTGCATATACATATAGACTTAAATATTCTAAATGTTAAGGTCCCAAGGGATTGGAATCAGGTCTACAAGATTCTTTGTTTAGTGTCATAGTGAATAGTGGGTTTTTTTGGAATGGTACTGGGGTTTGAATTTAGGGCTTTGCCCTAAATTCAGGCTCTCTACTATTTGAGACAACAGATGCTTTTCCATAATGAGTGTATATAATGACACAGAAAGCAAGCCTATAGGGAAGAGGCAGGTTCTTAGCACATATAGGTAATTTGTTAGCCTTTAGTCAAGGTATGATAGTCTAACATTTGAAGCTGGTTTTATAGGCAGGAAGCAAATGCAAACGGGGGAGGGGGGAGGGAGGGGACGGGGAGAGATGCTTGTGTTTTTCTTGGCCATGATAAGGGGTTTAAAATATATTCTAAGTTCATTTGTTTAACTATTTGCATGAGCATGAGTTTGGAAACAGAATATTGAAGTTTGAGTATTTATTTGTTTAGTCAGTCATGGGGCCTGGCACTGTCCCTGCCCTCTTTTGCTCAAGGTTAGGACTCTACAACTTTGAGCTGCAGCTCCACTTCCAGGTGTTTTTTTTGTTTGTTTGTTTTTGCCAGCTCTGGGCTTGGACTCAGGGCCTGAGCACTGTCCCTGGCTTCTTTTTGCTCAAGGCTAGCACTCTGCCACTTGAGCCACAGCGCCACTTCTGGCTGTTTTCTATGTATGTGGTGCTAGGGAATCGAACCCAGGGCTTCTTGAATACATGGCAAGCACTCTTGCCACTAGACCATACTCCTAGCCCTTCTTCCAGTTTTTGAGTGGTTAATTGGAAACAAGAGTCTCATGGAAACTTTTCTGCCTGGGTGGCTTTGAACCTTGATCCTCAGATCTCAGGCTGAGTAGCTAGGATTACCAGTGCCCAGCTGAAGGTTAAATTTTAATTTACTAATTTAGTATATGTCCTTAACTTACAGTTTCAATTATTTCAGTTCCTACTATTTTTCCCTACACTCCCCATGCTCTAGCCAGGCTTGACTTGTCATTTTTCCCTGAGTATGTTAGATTGTTTCCAGAGTATGCAATCTTCTTTCCTTCATAATTCTCTTCATCTTTCATGATTAAAAACCTCTCTCTCTCTCTCTCTCTCTCTCTCTTAACTGGTTCTTGGGTGCTCTACAACTTGAGCTAAAGCTCCACTTAGGATATTGGAGATAAGAGTTTCATGGACTTTCTACCTGGGCTGGCTTCAAACCATGATGCTCAGATCTCATCCTCTTGAGTAAGCTAGGTGTGAGCCACTTGTGCCTAGCTTAACCTCTTTTATAAAATCATCATTAACTATTCTCCATTCTTCTCGTAATGTTGAGCGTGTATGCAAGGTTCTTCAGGTATTCAGATATATTATTTCATTCTTTTAACTACCCCATTATAACTTTATTTTTATTAGTGTATGTTAATTATACAAAATTTCTTTGTGGGGGCTGGGAATATAGCCTAGTGGTAAGAGTGCTTGTCTTGTATATATGAAGCACTGGGTTCGATTCCTCAGCTCCACATATATAGAAAAGGCCAGAAGTGGTACTGTGGCTCACGTGGCAGAGTGCTAACCTTGAGCAAAAAGAAGCCAGGGACAGTGCTCAGGCCCTGAGTTCAAGGCCCAGGACTGGCAAAAAAAAAAATTCTTTGTGATAGTTCCATACATGCAAATAATATACTTTTATCCAATTCACCCCTTCATTGCTCCCTATTGTTTCCCTCATCTCTATTATAACTTTAAAAATTGAAGTTTTAGTGTAGACTAGGATTTGAACCTAGAAAATGTGGTTTCAGAGCTCCTAACCATTATACTACTAGTTACTCTTTGTGTGCAGATACAAGGACAAGCACTCATGTTATGAAAAAAAAGTTGAGTGATCTGGTAGTGAAGAGAGAATTTTAATTTCATGTAGATCTACAGGGTAGGGAAGTGTTTAAGGTAGTGTCATTCACACCAATTCTTAAAGGATAAGCAGGAATAGTCAGATAAAAGGATGATCACATGGAAGAAATAGCTTACACAAGGATCCTGAGCTGAGAGAGTTTGGCTTATTGGAGGAACTTTTAGTGTGTGAGTCAGGAAAGCGGTGCAAGGGTGACAAGAAGCTGGTTGAATAGGCAGGAAGCAGAATATGCAGAGTAACCAGGAATCAGTGGCTCATGCCTGTAATCCTAGCTATTCAAGAGGCTGAGATTTGAAGATCATGGTTTGAAGCCAGCCTGGGCAGAAAAGCCTGAGAGACTCTCATCTCCAGTTAACCAGCAAAAATGCCAACTCAAGTGGTAGATTGCCAACTAAGTAAGTGAGAGCATGAAGCCTTGAATTCAAGCTCCAGTAACTAGCACTAAAAACAAACAGAGAAAAAAAGAATGGAGTAGTGGCTATTTTGGCCATGGTAAGGAGTTTAAACTATATGTCTTCTAAGTTCATTGGAAGTGACACAATTGAATTTGAGTTTTTAATAGTGTACTGGTTGTAGGGTATGGAATAGATTAGAGGATGATCAGTGCTAAAACCAGTTAAGAACATTGCCATAGTTCAGGTGAGAGATGACATGACTTGGACTGTAGTGGTATTAATAGAGAAGGAAGTAGATGGATTTAGATACAATTTAGGAGGAGAAAGAAGGGACCTGATCCGCCCTTTTGTCTCTATCTTAATATGTTTTGCTTATTCCTTTAAAAGTTAACTGGCCGAGTAAAAGGGAACAAATTAGAGAGGGGAGAGATTAGCAGCAGAGACTGGCAAGGCAGTTTCCCTCTCAAAAGCACCAAAGACCAGGCAAAGATTATGAAGATTTGAAGGGAACCATTGGCAATAAACATGATCAAAAGGAATGGATTTGAGAGCTATTTAGGGGCATGCAAACAATCCTGAGGAGTAACTGGATTGTGAGAGAAGAGAAGTGTAATCTAAGGAATAACAAGGAACTGAAAATGAAGTTTGAGGCCTAAAGGGACTGAGATGCCATTTCTGGTTTAGGAACATAGAAAAAGGATAGAAAGCAAGTTTTGAAAGGGAAGAGGATGGACATTGAGTTTTGGATAAGTTGTGCTTTCAAAGGAACTTAAGGATTTTAAGGAGTTCTGCAGTCAGTTGTAAACAAATGGTCATTCATTGACTCAGTTAAGTCTTGCATTCAACAAATACCTACCATATGCCAGGCACTGTTTTAGATGGGTGAACAAAACAAAACTCCTGGGGCTGGGGATATGGCCTAGTGGCGAGAGAGCTTGCCTCGTATACATGAGGCCCTGGGTTCGATTCCCTGGCACCACATATACAGAAAATGGCCAGAAGTGGCGCTGTGGTGGCTCAAGTGGCAGAGTGCTAGCCTTGAGCAAAAAGGAAGCCAGGGACAGTGCTCAGGCCCTGAGTCCAAGGCCCAGGACTGGCCAAAAAAACAAAAAACAAAAAACAAAACTCCTTATGCATGTATTTCAGTAGGAAAGGAAATCAATAGATAGAAAACACGGTGACTATATAAAATATATAAAGTATTTTGTAAGGTCTTGAGAGCTATGAAGAACAGTAAGAGGAATGGTGAGGTACATGGCGATGTTTTAGTTAGGCAGTCGAGTTAGGCTTTAGTAAGAATGTGACATTTGAGCAAATAGGATTTGTATGTATAGGTATACTGTAAAAAGTGCTTTCTAAGCGGTGGGAACAGTGCATGGAGAGGCCCTAAGGTGGTCACAGTCCTAGCAGTATTTTAGGAACCACAAAGGGATAGCAGTGACTACAGTAGAGTGAGCAAAGGGAGTTGAATAATTGGTTTAATGTAATGATTCATAAATAAAGTCATCAAGCATGAATGATTAATGTGGCGTAAATGAATTATAATAACCCGAACAGCAGCAGCATAAGTGCATATAGAATGCTTTCTGCATACCAAGCACTGTTCTACGTGCTTTCAACTCATTTAATCTTGATATAAAGTAGATATTATTAGTATCATCTGCATTTTCACAAAGAACAAAAGTGAAACACGGAAAAGGTTAGAAAATTAGGGCAGGTCATAGAAAGTGTCCAATCTGGTCATGGAACTAGAATACTGAGCATTGTGCTTTCAAAACATGAATTTCGTCTAGGCACCAGTGGTTCATGCCTATAATCCTAACTACTCAGGAAGCTGAGATCTGAGGATCTAGTGTGGAAACTAGCCAGGAAAAAAAAAATCTATGAGACTCTTATCTCCATTTAACTAGCAAAAAGCTGGAAGTGGAAGCATGGCTCAAGTAGTAGAGTGCTAGCTTTGAACAAGCAAAAAAAACACAAAAACAAAAACAAAAAGCAAGAGGGAAGGCCCTCAAAAGTACCACTGAAAGAAAGAAGGAAAGGGGGCTGGGAATGTGGCTTAGTGGTAGAGGGCTTGCCTAGCATGCATGAAGCCCTGGGTTCAATTCCTCAGTACTACATAAAAAGAAAAGCCAGAGCTGAGAATATGCCTAGTGGTAGAGTGCTTGCCTCACATACATGAAGCCCTAGGTTCAATTCTTCAGCACCACATATATAGAGAAAAAGCCAGAAGTGGCACTGTGACTCAAGTGGTAGAGTGCTGGCCTTGAGCATAAAGAAGCCAAGGACAGTGCTCAGGCCCTGAGTTCAAGCTCTGGGACTGGCAAAGAAAGAAAGGAAGGAAGGAAGGAAGGAAGGAAGGAAGGAAGGAAGGAAGGAAGGAAGGAAGGAAGGAAGGAAGGAAGGAAGGGAGGGAGGGAGGGAGGGAAGGAGGGAGGGAGGGAGGGAGGGAGGGAGGGAGGGAGGGAGGGAGGGGGGGGGAGGGAGGGGGGAGGAGGGAGGAAGGAAGGAAGGAAGGAAGGAAGGAAGGAAGGAAGGAAGGAAGGAAGGAAGGAAGGAAGGAAGGAAAGGAAGGAAGGAAGGAAGGCCAGAAATGGCACTGTGGGCTCAAGTGGTAGAGTGCTAACCTTGAGCAAAAACTCAGGGACAGGGCCAAAGCCAGACCCTGAGTTCAAGCCCCAGGATTGCCACCCCCCCCCAAAAAAAAAAGAAAAGATAGGAGGGAAGGAAGGAAGGGAAAGGAAGAAAGAATGAAAAAAGAAAGCAAGAGGGAGAAAGAAAACCATGAATTGCATAGGATTTATTTTTCTTCTTTTTTTTTCCTTTACTTCTTGGGGGAGAGGGCAGTGTTGGGGAGCAAATTCAGGGCCTTGTGCATGCTAGGCAAGCTTTTACCTCTGGAAAATATTCCTAGCTCTCTTCAAGGATTCTGTGTGTGTGTGTGTGTGTGTGTGTGTGTGTGTGTGTGTGTGTGTGTGTGTGTGTGTGTGTGTGTTGTGCGCGCTGGTACTAGGGCATGAACTCAAGGTCTAGGTGCTGTCCCTGATTTTTTTCAGTCAAAGCTAATGCTCTACCACTTGAGCCACAGCTCCACTTTGGCTTTTGGGTGGTTAATTGGTGATAAGAATCTTATGGACTTTTCTACCTGGGCTGGCTTGGAACCGTGATCCTCAGATCTTAGCCTCCTGAGGTAGTTAGGATTATAGGCATCAGCTACTGGCACCTAGCTTCTTAAAAGATTCTTTACAGTAGATTAGAGATAGAAAACAGGTGATAGGAACTTAGTAACAGTGCAACAGAAAGAAGTATAGACAGTTAAGCAATATATAATTGTTTAGTAGTTTAACTGGAGTAAGCAACAAAAATACCCATTTGGACAAATCTGTCATTTGGAGTCATTGCTTTGTTAGAAAGCAGTGATTCTTCAATTTGGAGCCATATGGTTTGCTTTGATAAGCTGGTATCTGTGAAGTCTTTCATATACATACCCATGACTTTGTGTATAATTTTAGGTGGCTTAGGACATTCTAGAATACATCTAGACTGCGAATTTCTTTGGATCTCAGAATTAGGAGGCGTGAGCTTGAGTCCTGCTGGGCCCTGGTACAAGTTATTTGTTTGAATTTTGTTTCCTTTATCTTTAAAAGATTGTTTTAGTTTAGGTGACTTCCTCTCTGTGGTTTTGGTGGTTTGGGCAGTGGTCTTTCTGTATCTCCCCAATTTCTCTATACTCTGAGTACATAGTTTGCCTTTTTCTTTGTCTCCTGATAGGAAAGAATTGGGATGTGAGTGCTGCCCTTAGCGATTTTGAGCAGCTGCGGCAAGTCCACGCTGAGAACCTGTCCCCACCCTTTAGTGGAGGGAGTAGTGGCTCCAAGTCTCCTGAAAAAGGATGTTCTGATAGAGAGTCCACCCGCCCTCCCAGACCCGTCCTCCAGCGGCAGGATGACATCGTTCAAGGTACTGGACTAACTTAAGGATATTTCTGTATATGGAGTAGGAAGGGAGGGGACGGCTAAATGGAGTCAGAAAGTCTAAGCAATGATTTAGGGATGTTTTTATTTCTTTCCCTTATCCCAGCCAATCCTAGAAGGTACATTTAAAATACCTAGAAAGTATTTTAAAATAATGCTCTATAAAATAACTCTAGAAAAGTGTTTGTTTATTTATTTATTTAGTGCCAGCCCTGGGGTTTAAACTCAGGGCCTGAGTGCCGTCCCTGAGCTTTTTTGCTCAAGGTTAGCACTGTGACACTTGAGTCACAGCTCCATAACCAGCTTTTTGGAAGTTAATTGGATTGTCTCACAGACATTTTAAAAATCATCTTTAAGTAGCTGTACAAAGGAGCTGCTATTTAAAAGCAATTTATGAATACAATATATCAAAATCACCCCTGTCAACATTCTCACTCATCCCTCCCCTTTTTAAATTTTTTTTTTTTTTATGCCAGAACTGGGGCTTGAATGCTCTTAACTTTTTTGTTCAAGGCTAACATTCTACTGCTTGAGCCACAGCTCCACTTCTGGCTTTTTGCTGAATAATTAGAGATAGGAGTCTCTCAGATTTGTCTCCCTAAGCTAGCTTTGAACCGCAATCCTCAGATCGGAGCCTTCTGAGTAGCTAGCATTACAGGCACTGGCACTGGAAGTCACTAGCACCCAGCTTCTTGATTTCTTTTGCATTTCATCTCTGGACTGAGAATGACTGCATTTGAGGTCTTGCCTTCTGTGATAATCACATTCAACCATGCTGACAATGGAATGTCAGCTTAGAAACTGCAGGTGCCATTTCTTCAAAACAAATGAAATTATTTTAGGCAGTATCTGCAGTGCTGTTTTCCTCTGTAGTTGACAGGCTCTATAAATTTCTGATAAACCTGAGTGTCGAGAAAAGTTGTAAATAAGTATCATTAGTGCAAGAAGAACATACTCATTCACGCCATTAATTTTCTTTTGTATTTTCCCATGACCCTGAGGATTAGCAGAGAGATCATTTGACTCAGTCTAGTCTAATGCAACTCCATTTCCCTTATTCCCTTTTCTTCCCACCCCAAAATGAGCAAGTTGCTAAGTGAATGGGTCTCTCTTCTGCTGAAAAATGATAGTGGGAGAAGACAGAGTTGTAAGAAGAAGAAGGTGTGAAAAATTCCAGACAAAGATAGAAAGATGTTAGCTGTTGATGTATGTCTGCAAAAATACCACTTTCTATATTCCTCCTATTGTACATGGTTTGGGAAAATGGATCAAAAAGTTCAGTAGCTGGTAAGACTGACTTTTTTTCCTTACTGGAAACCCTGTGAAGAGATAATCAGATCACCACATCAGTGGGGAGTTCTCTGAGTGGGTTATATATGTTGTTCTAAGGTGACTCCATTTCTCATTGCAGAAAAACGCCTGTCTAGGGGCATCTCTCACGCCAGCTCCAGCATTGTTTCCCTGGCCCGGTCCCATGTCTCCTCCAATGGTGGGGGTGGGGGGAGCAATGAGCACCCCCTGGAAACGCCCATCTGTGCCTTCCAGCTTCCAGATCTCACTGTGTACAACGAAGACTTCCGTAGCTTCATAGAGAGAGACCTCATTGAGCAGTCCATGCTGGTTGCCTTGGAACAGGCAGGTCCGTGAGTGCTTCCTCTCCAGTGTTCTTCCTTTCTACTCTCCACCTAGAGGCAGCTCACATGGGAAGGCTGGGCTTGATCAGTGGCTTCCTGTCTTAAGTCCATGGTCTGATTGAAGTCAAAGGCAGGAGTCAGTCAGATAAACAAGTACTGAGAGCCTTTTGAAGCTAGAGAAAGGATATAAATTAGACAATTTACTCTGGAAATTTCCTCTTTGACAGAAAGGAAAACAGATGTATATATGAGTGGCCTAGGAATATATCCCTGAAAATCAATGTCTGGGGGGGAAGGCAAAAAAAAACCCAACAACCAAACCCACAAAAACAAAGCAACAACAATGAAAACATCCATAACTAGTTACAATTGGTTCCAGAGCATCTTTGCAAACAGAGACCAATGCTGTGGTGATGTACTAAAAGTTGCATCTATTTATATGCATTGTCTTCCAAGATTTATTGATTTAATAACTTTTGTGCCAGTATTGGGACTTGAACTCAGGTCTGTCCTCTCTCACTTGACTCTTTCCTCTCAAGGTTGGCACTCTACCACTTGAGTCATACCTGCACCTTCTGACTTGTTATTTACTGGTTAAATACAAGAGCCTTGCACTTCTGTCTGCCTGGGCTGGCTTTGAACCTTGATCCTCAGATTTTAGTTTCCTGAATAACTATTTACCTTCACAATTGTGTTTGTTTTAAGCTACTCAAGCCCCAGGACTGGCAAAAAAAAAAAAAAAAAAAAAAAGTTGGTAAAAGTGGTATACAGAGGGATTACAGTTACATAAGATCAGTGCTATTTTGTATCTTTCCTAAGAAATAAATTGTTGCTTATGTTAAATAATAAGATACCACCACTCCCAAATATTATTAAAATTAGTTAATATTCTATAGTGAGGGAGTTCTGGGAAACATTCAGGTATTCA